>NC_081370.1:38622727-43422727 GCF_030684315.1 Stegostoma tigrinum
AACACCTTAAAATATTCAAGGACTCTTGCTTATGCCACCGTTTGAAGTACAGAACAGAATTCAAAAGACTTGCGATTTTAAGGCTAAAAAACCTCAGTCTTAAAATGGATGACATCTTATTTTGAAACAGTGACTTCTAATTCAAAATTCTTCTCAGAGTAAACATCCTTTCTCTCAAAGCTCCTCAGGGTCCTATCAATATTTTTAATCAACTTGTTCAGATATGGTATAATACACTCTGGACGCAGCTGGTACTTAGCATCCTGTACGTTTTCATCAAAGCTCCTCTTGCCCTTCTAAATTCCAGAAGTTACAAACCCAGATTGTCTAATGTTGCCTCATAAGACAACCTGCACATCACAGGTATTATTCTAGCGTATATTCTCCCTTAAGACAATCAATACTGTACACAGCATTCCAGATGTGGTCTCACTAATGCGCTGAACAACTGAAGTATAACTTCAGGAGATAGTAAGAACTGCAGATGCTGAAGTCAGAGATAACAGTGTGGAGCTGGAGGAACACAGCAGGCCAGGCAGCATCAGAGCAGCAGGAAAGTTGACGTTTCGAGTTGGGACCCTTCTTCAGAAAACTCCGCTTTTGGGCTCAATTTCCCCACACAATAAACAACATTATTCAGTTAAGTTTCTGAATGATTTGCTGGATCCACACACTGATCTTTTAATGATCCGGGATGCCTCTACACTGAGCTTTACCATTTCTCATCATTTAGATAAATATGCCCCTTATTCTTCATTCCAAAGTGGACAATTTCTTGATTTGCTGTACTATATTCCACTTGACAGTTCTTTGCCCACTCACTTACTCTATCCGAATTTCTTTGCAGCTTTTTTTATGTCCTGTTTACAACTTAATTTCCTACACCTAGCTTTGTGTTGACAGCAATCGTAGCAATCATGAGCTTCTGCGTCAACATCTGCAGCTAAGTTTACTTTATGAAATTGTTGGTAAGTGTTATTAAGCTGAAGGTGCTGCATAATTACAAGCTGTGCACTGCAGCAAGGAACAGGCCCTTCGGCCCGCCAAGCCTGAGCTGATTCCTAATCCTAAATTTAGAGCTGCTACTTATTGCCCCTGCGTGGTTCCTATCCTTCTGTTCACCTCCAGTTGATGCTTCTATCAAGATACACCTTAAACATTGATAGCTTGCCTGTTACCACCAGCTCTACTGGCACCTGGAGTGAAAGATCTTCCTTGCATCTCACCTCTCAACTTTTCCCCTCTGATCTTGGACTTCTACCCTGTTGTAGTTGACCTTTCCACCTGGAGAAAAAGCCTCAACTATCCACACTATCTATGCCTCTCAATTTTGTAGGCCTCTTTCAGGTCGCCCCTCAGTCTCCATCTTTTCATTGAAACTAATCCGAGATCGTCAAACCTGTCCTCATAATTAAAACCTTCCAGACCAGGCAACATCCTTCTCTACACCTTCTCCAAAGCATCCACATCCTTCTGGTAGTGTGGCGACCAGGACTGTGCACAATATTCCAAATGTGGGCTGACTTGAAGTTTTATACAGCTATAACAAAACTTGTCAATTTTATATTTGATTCCTCAGCCAATGAAGGTAAGCATTCTGTAAGCCTCCTTGACCACCATATTCACCCATGTTGCCACTTTCAGGGAGCTACGGGTTTATTTGCCCAGATCCCCCGATATCAATGCTCCAAAGGGGTCTGCCATTTATTGGATAATTTGCACCTGAAATTGACCTTCCAAAATGCATCAACTCGCATTTGTCTGGATTAAACGCTGTCTGTCATTTCTCTGCCCATATCTGCAACCTATACCTCACTATATCCCTTGACAATCCTTCTCATTATCTGCAACTCCAATTTCAGCGTTATCTGCAAACTTAGTAATCAGACCACCAACATTTTCCTCCAGATCATTTATATATTACAAACAAAAGGTCTCAGCACTGATCCCTGCAGAATACCAATTATTACTAACTCTACTCCAAACAGCACTCTCCACTGCTACTCTGTTTTCAATGACCAGGCCAGTTTTGTATTCATCTAGCCAGCTCACCCCAGATCCCATGAGACTCTTTTGTATCAGCCTGTCATGAGGGATCTTATCAAATGCATTACTAAAATCATGTAGACAACATCCATTTTCCTTCATTCATCAATCATCCTTATCACCTCCTCAAAAAGTCAGTTAAGTTGGTGAGACATGACCTCTCCCACACAAACCCATGCTGCCTATCATTAACAAGCCCTTTGCTTCCAAATGTGAATAAATCCTGGCTCAATATCTTCCCCAACACTGCTGTCAGGCTCATTGACCTATTTACCTGGATTATCTCTGTTTTCCTTCTGAAAAAAGGAATAACAGTGGCTATTCGCCAGCCTTCTGGAACCTGGCCCACGGCTAAAGGTATCTGTTAAGGCGCCTGCTACTTCCTTCCTTGCCTTCCGCAGTATTCTGGGATAGATCCCATCTGGCCCCGGGGACTTTTCTACCTCAATGCATTTCAAGACATCCAATACTTCCTCCTTCATTGTGCTGACCTACCTAACAGTATTCACACACCTTTCCCTAACCTCAACATTCCTCTCTTTGGTGAATACTGATATAAAATTCTCATTAAGGATCTCACCTATTTCTTCTGGCTCCCTCCCTCCCTTATCCTGAAGTGGGCCTATTCTTTCCCTAACTACGCTCCTGCTCCTAATAAACAGATAAAATGCTTTAGGATTCTTCTAAACCCTGCTGACTAAGGTAGCTCCAAGGCCCATTTTTGCACTCCTAACTACCTGTACAAGCTCTCACCTACTCTCCCTATATTCTTTAAGTACTTTGTTTCTAGTTGCCTAGACCTTACGTAATTTGTTGTTACTAAAGCAACAGATGACATACATGTGTATGTAAGGATACTATAAAATGCATAACTACGACCAGAACCTTAAAATACAGATTAAAACATTGTAGCTTCTTAGAAGTGAAAATGAATAGGAGTGAACTGAGGCAAGCACATAGTTTCAATGTTACAGAAATGTGAGCTATTTCCTGATCTATCCTCTAGTGAGGAACGAGGGAAAGCCTGACTGCCCGTGTCCTATTAAAGAAATGGTTATCAATAGACTTGTTAATCTCACTGCTGTTCATCCTCATGCACTTTTCAAATACAAATGAAGGGATTTCAGGTTAAATTCTTTAGATAGCTTTTCAAAATGACTAGTGACCACAAAACAAACACGACCACACGGATGCCTTGGCTGTGCATGATTGTAGCACAGAATTTGAACACAATTCTCAAAAAGTAGCTTTCTGGGTCTTTAATGGCAATAGGCTTGTAATCGATTTTCAGTAACCTATCCAAAGAAAGGGGAGATGAAACTCTGTGCATGACGAAAGCTGCCACAACTTGTACAAGCTTCTGAAATTAGAACAAAGAATCACTTACCCTCTTCAGCCAAGTGAGGTGTTTGTAAATATCGACCTCACCATCCATGCTATGGGACTGCAGAAGCCATAATTCTGGGGAGAGATTGTTTGAGAGTGGAAAAGGGAGAGAGAGATAGATCTGTACAAAAGTGCAGTTCTTCTGCGAAGAACAGTTGCACTACTGTACTCTTAGACACAAAGTGATGAGTGGAGCATATAAATCCAAATCTCTCCCCAAGTCTCACAGCAGGCTAGAACTGAAGCAACGCTGAACTGTTAACAACCCAAGGCAAAATATCTTGATTCAGTGGATCCAAAGAGCATCTGGGCTCGCAGTATTTTTTTTCAGAAAAGAATCGCAAACTTGGATGACAGCCTCTCTCCAGCGAACTTGGATTAGTACAGCACCAATCCTCAACAACTTTACTGTAATCCGATTCGTGTGCCTCTTGCTTTTTAAAGAAAAGGTGTATGTTGTTAAAGCAGCAGTCTCGTTTCTGTATTGATCAAGTGAGACAGAACTCACTGCTAACAGGCTCCAGCTATTTCCTGTTGTACTAGTAATGATCACACACCATAAGCCATTCCTCCCCTCCCCCAACCAACCCCTACTGCATTTCACTGAGTAGCAAGACTAAAAATAGCAGCATTCACCCCTGTCTTATGAGCTTCAGCAAAAGTTGAGAAGTCAAGATGATGGTTTGATTCTTTAGCAGGCAAAAGTTAGTTTGCAAACAAAAACACTTAAGTAACTGCAATGTATTCTCGTTTTGCACTGGGTTACACTTAGTAACCTTCTCATCCAGGGCACCTTATTTTCTAGTCAGGTCAATGTTACAAAGCCCTCTGGTTCCCCTGGTAACAGCAGGTTAATTTTATAGTCACAAATAGGATTCAAACAAGTTAATCCGCTTTAAATGCATTTCAGTTTTCATAAACAGCAACGCTTCAATGAGGACCAGAACATCTGATATTTAATTAAAAAAGGGAGAACTATCGAGGCAGATACCTTCAGTGCAGTTCCGAGGGAGTGCTACACTGTCTGAGCCTCCACTATAGGTTGAGATATTTAGCAGAGGTGCCTTTTGCCTTCCCAGATGGTTGTAACAGATTCCATTATGTTAATTCAAAGGAAAGCATTAGGAGTTCTCCCTGACATGCTGGTCAATGTTTCTCTTTCACCACTGAGAATCTAACTTCAAGCAAACGGACTGCAATGGTTTGATATATCAGCTCACCATCACCCACTCAAGGGTAACTAGGGATAGGCAACAAATACTGTCTCAGCTAGCAATGCCCACATCCCATGGACATAAAACTTAAACAATGAATGAATATTTTTTAAAAATGCTGTCAGATTGTTGAAATGATGGTTCCTGAAGTATATGAACTGTTCCAAAGATTTACTTGGTCAGTGCGAGAGAAAAAGTGGTCATCATTCCTCAGGTGTTTTCATGCCAGAGATCAAAGCTTTGGGTAGCTCAGTTCATTAATAAGTTCACTCAAAAGCTGTCCGCACAAGTGTAATCTTGTAGCCTCCAAAGTAATTTGTAATACTGTGATTGGAATTGGCTCCAATCCTGCAAAGGTTGTACCTAACATCAGGGAGATACCACACGCCTCAACACACTCATCACACTACCCTACATCAGGAACACACTGGAACTAACCACAAGAATCCTATGACTGCTGGGCATCAGAGTGGCACACAAGCCCAAATCTACCCTACGACAACTGCTCACCTGAACTAAAGACCCACTCCCCACCACGGACAGGACCAATGTCATCTATATGATCCCCTGCAGAGACTGTGAGAAACACTACATCGGACAAACAGGAAGGAAACTAACAACAAGAGTACATGAACACCAACTGGTTACAAAAAGACACCACCAATACTCACTCATCTCCATCCACATGGACAAGGAGAACCACTATTTCGACTGGGATAACACCAAAATCCTGGGAAAAGCTAAGCAGAGACAGGCATGGGATTTCCTAGAAGCCTGGTACTCCACAAAGAAAGCCATTAAAAAACACACAGAACTCAACCCCATATACACTCCACTGTGAAGGAAAACCGGAAGTGAGGCAATCCAGCCCAACGGACACGAGTTTAAAAACCAGGCAGGGAAACACAACAGCGCTTCATCGGAGACTGCACTGAGGACATTACTCAGCAGGATAATGAAACATCTGCAGAACAACGAACGAGCTCAGCAAGCCAGCCAACCACAACACTCACAACCCGAGCTACAAATCTACTCTAAAACTTTTGTACTTAACAGATGTGCTTCAGATCACAGATGTTCTGAACTTAAGCCCCACATGATCAGTCTCAGGCCTATTACATTGCATTATGTTTCTTAATGCCCTGGATAGCGGTGTTCAGAGCACAGTGAGTACACTGGCAGGTTGCGCCTAATCTATGTGAAATGGTTAAGGAGGTCAACCACTTCCAAACAAATTTATTACGTTATGGGCATGGGCAGGAGACCTTAAGTTGAAATAAACGCAGCATCAAACATATTGATAGGGTCACCACAGAATATAAATAATATCAAGTAGGGAAAATGTCAAGAAGCATTACTGTTGAGTACTGAAGATTCATGATTAATGTAGAAATAACATAGCTAAAGCTATGACCAGGTATTAGTTTAAGAGATACAAAACCTATGATTTTTGATTGTGAAAAATTTTGGAATCATATTCCAATGAAAGGCTAAGTTTCCCTGACTCCCTTCCTGCATCTGGGAGTCAACAAAAACCTACATTTGTATGGTTCCTGAAACATTTGAAGGCACTTCACAAGAACATTTACTCATCAACACTGAACCTGGAGAGAGATTATGTGGTAAAAAGTTTACCCATAAAGGTACTGTCTTTGAGAAGAATGATGTCAAAAGTTGGAAAGCATTAGGCCTGGAACAGATTAAATGAATGAGGGGATATCAAGGTAATGGAGGGATCTGAAAGCACGTACAGTAATCTTAAAATCATGGCACAGTACAGTACTGAAATGGGCCAATCTACCCATAAAGACTTGGCTAGTTCTTCCAAAAAAAATATAGTTAGACCTTTCTTACTTTTAATAACATATTAACTCAACATATTTTCACTAATCCAACTCTATTTTGATGTCCATTACTTATTCGGCAACAACCATCTAGTTCTTAACAAAGTCACAGATAGTATCAAGTCAGTTATTTGAACTGCCTTGGAAAACGATGGTGACGCCCAACTCAATTACATTTACAAATACATCTTTTGAAAACTGATTTCATATACATCACCTGTCAGGTAAAATTTTGGTTTTGTTAAAATATAGTGACACACAAGCCCAATCAGTGGACCATCTTAGTTATTGTTTTTCCATCAATGTTCAAGTTTGACTATAATTGTTCTACAAGTAGCACCCTGGCTGAAAACATTACAAATAAATTTATTAATCTCAACTGTTCTGACTGCCCCAGCAGAATGAAATTTTCTATTCTTCACTTGATATGCCCACCTTGTTGAACAGGTAGCGCACTTGCCACTACAGAATGAAAGCTGTAGGTTCAAACCTTACTTCAGACATTTGAGCACACAATTCAGACTGACACGCTGAGAGCAAAGTACTAAGTAGTTAAGGAGGGGACTTTCAATTAATTAGAGCAGGGGTGGGTTCTGGAGAAGGACTAAGTCAGCTTACAAAGCAAAAGGATGTGACAGCATTGCAGAGCAGCTATTTAGCTAAAACAGAATAGGAAGAGACAAAATATAAAAACACTGAAAAAAAAGAAAATAAGGTAAAAGGTGGGAAAATGGTAAAAAGGCAAAATTAATGGCACTTTATTTACACATGCATAGTACTTGGAAAATAAAAATGAATTACCAGCTTAAGTAGAAATTAATACATACCATTTTATAGCCATTATGTAGACATGGTTATAAAGGAGATTCAAGTTGCAAATTAAATATTCATGACTGTGACCTTCTGAAAGGACACACAGGAAGGAAAGATTGGAGGAGTAACTTTGTTACTGCTGGATGGAATAAGCATGATACTATGTTAAAAAAGGCAGAGCATTGATGAATTACTTAAATCTTCACAAATATTGGAAAGATCAAATGGGCAGAGGTAGCCACATGGAAGGATTCAGAGTGCATTCAGGACAGTTTCCTAGAACAATGCCTTGTAGATACAACTAGGAATCTGGCTAAACAAAACAAAACTGTGGTTGCAAGAAATCCAGGTTTCTGCAGATTTACTGGATGTGAAAAGTTGACTTTGCCTTCCCTTCAAAGATGCAACCAGACCTGCTGAGTTTCTCTGGTAATTTGTTTTGCTTTCAGGGATCAGGTTATTTGGATATGGATGTGGTATAGTGATACAGGTTCAATAAATTATCTGAGTTAAAAAAACCCTGGGAAACAGTGACCACGACATGATAGAATGTAGGGGCACGGTGGTTCAGCCGTTAACACTGCTGCCTCACCAGGGCCAGTAAGGTTCAATTCCATCCTCAAGCAACTGTCTGTGTTGAGTTTGCACATTCTGCCTGTGTCGACGTGGGTTTCTTCCAGATGCTCTGGTTTCCTCCCACAGTCCAAAGATATGCAGGTGAGGAGGATTGGCCATGCTAAATTGCCTGTAGTGTTCTGGGATGTGTAGATTAGGTGCGTTAGCCATGGGAAATGCAGAGTTACAGGGTAAGGATAGAAGGATGGGTCTGGATGGGATGCTCTCCGGAGGGTCCATGTGGACTTTTTTTTAAAATACAATCCCTACGGTGTGGGAGCAGGCTCTTTGGCCCAACAAGCCCATCCAGATCCACACCCCTATAACCCACCAAATCTACACATCCCTGAACACTACAGGCAATTTAGCATGGCCAATCCACCTAGTCTGCACATCTTTGGACTGTGGGAGGAAACTGGAGCAAACCCACGTAGACAAGGGGAGAATGTGCAAACTCCACACAGACAGTTGCCCAAGCCAAGAATTGAACCTGGGTCCCTGGTGCTGTGAGGCTGCAGTGCTAACCACTGAATCACCGTGCCCCCCAATTTTTGTCATCTCGTTGGACTGAATGTAGTTTGAGAATGAGAAACCTGGGTTGAACACAACTGTGCTAAACATAAATAAGGGCAATTACAAAGAAGTGAGGGCAGATTGGCTACAGTGCATTAGGAAAGGAATTTTGTAGGAAAATCAATGGATGAATGGTATATATATTTAAGAAAACAGCTGGTTACTCACAGCAAAGCTATACCTCTATGAGAGGGAAGGATCCTAGGTAAGAGATTAACTGACCTTGGTTAATCAAGGAAATTAAGGATAGCTTCAAGTTGAAAGAAATAAAACATGTGGCAAAGAGGATAAAAACCAGAGGATTACAGAATTTTAAAATTGTCTCAAAAGATGCCCATAGAAATATTAGATGGAGAAAATAAACTGGTGGTAATCTAGCACAATGTAAAAACATAAAGAGTTTCTTTAATTATATAAAAAGGAAGTGAGAAGTCAGTGAACATAGGCCCCTTAGCAAATTAGGCTACAGAAATAATGATGGGAACCAGGAAATGGTTAAGGATTTGAATAAATACTTAGCACCGGTCTTTGCAATAGCGATCATTAACACCATTCCAAAATATGAAATCAAAGGGCAAAAGCTGGTGAGTAAATAAATACAATAACTACCACTTAAATACAAGTACCCAGGAAACTAAGGGTTGATAAGTTCCTTCAGTCTGACGGATTGCATCAGAGGACGCAGCTACAGATATACTGGATACAGTGGTGATAATTATCTAAGGATCCTTAGATTGTGGAAAAGTCCCAGAGGATTGGAAAACTGCCTATCAAATACCTTTATTCAAAAAGTTGGGGGGGGGGGGGGGGGGAATCTATTGACTTATTAGCTTAATGTTTCCCAATCACACGTTAGATTCTACTATAAGGGATATTATAGCAAAGAATTTAAGAATTCATGATGTAATCAAGCATCATCAGCATGATTTCATGAACAGAAATCATGCCTGGCAAGCACAGTAGAATTCCTGGAGGAGGTAACAAGCAGGGTTGATAAAAGGAATGCAGTAGATACGAACTTCCAAAAGGCGCTTGATAAAGTACCACACATTAGATTACTTATTAAGATATGAGTTCAGTATTGGGGGTAGAGGATGGACTAATAGGCTGGGGGCGGGGGGGTGGGGGGTGGGGAGAAGAGAGGTATATTAGTGATAGCAACTGTTACTGGTAGATGGCCACAAGAATTAGAACTGGGGCCACAATTGTTTACTATTTCTATTAATGGCTTGGATGATGGGCTGAATTTGCAGATGTCAAAAATAAATGGAAGGCAAGTGGTGAGGGTGCAGAGGAATATAGATAACTTGAACGAATGTGCAAGAATTTTGTAGATGGAATATAATGTTAGAAAATGAGAGTTTATGTAGTTTTGTAGGAAGATCAGAGGAGCCGAATATTATTAAAATGGAGGAAGGACGAAAAAAGGCTCACAAACAAGTCCAGCAGGTAATATGGAAGGCAAATCAAATGTTGGCCTTTATTTTGAAGGGAAGGGAGCTTAAAAATACAGAACTTTTGCTGAAACTATACAAAGGCATAAGACAGATCACACATAGAAAACTGACTCCGGTTTCGGTCTCCTTTTCTCAGGAAAGATACACTGGCATTGGAAGCAGTCCAGAGAAGGTTCACTAGGTTTTCCTGGTTTGGAGAGAATTCCTAATGAGGAGAGGTTGACGAGATTGGGCCTTTACTCAGTAGAGTTTAGAAGACAGTGCAACAACCTTATTGAAACAAAATTCTTAGCATATGACAAGATAGATGCTGAGAGGTTGTGTTTCTTTTTGCAACTGTCTAGGACCAGAGGACAGAATCTCAGAGTAAGGGATGCCCATTTAAAACAGATGAGAAAAAAATTCCTCTCTCAGGGGCTAGTTAATCTGTGGAATTCTTTACCACAAAGAGATGGTGAGAGTGGGTCATTAAACACATTCAAGCTCGAGATAGATGGATTTTCAATGGGCAAGAGAACCAAAAGGTTATGGGGGAAAAGTAGCAAAGTAGAGTTGAGGATTATCAGGTCTGCCATGATCTCACTGAAGGACTGAAAGAATAATCGAGCAGAAGTAGGTCAATGATCTCAGAGCAGTACTGGGTGAGCATAGTGTTGGAGGTGTTGCATTTCAGCTAAAATATTAAATTAGAGCTCTGTGACTCCCTCAGATGGGCAAAGATTCAATAATGCTATTCAGAGGAAGAGCATGCAAGTTATTTCTGGTCTCTGGGCCAATATTTATCATTCATATTACAATAGTAAACATTCATTGGGACATTATTGTGGGAGATTATTGTGCTCAGATTTGTTTTTATCTACGTTGCTGAACAAGTGGCTACACTTTGGGACGTTATGAGCATTTTAAAAGCTTGATGTGAATGCAAGCACATTCTTTTACTAAATAGTGGTATTAACATGCAAATTATCTAAATTTTGGTATAAATTGTGAATCACTGCAACTCATTTAATGATTTTCACCCCAGAAAACTGATACTGTAATCTCCAAGTTTGTGAAATTGCTACATTTATATATTTGAATTGCAGAATGTTAAGTTTAGTAATCAAGATCCTTTACAATTAAATTGTAACTGTTAAGGACTATCAATCAAAATCTTAGGTCCGGAAAATTAAGTGTACAAATCACTTCATTCTGATAGCCGAATTGTTGTTGGAGATTTCAAAATTTGACATTTTTGAAACGGCTTTTCTGACATTTCCTTTATGCCTCTTTCCCCATCCCCTCTTAATGAAACATTTTTTCTTCTTATACCCAATTTGACTCTAATTCACCTTTTCTCCACTTTCTGTTGCTTTCTCAATACTTACATCTCTTGGATGAAGTGGTCAATAAGTTGATTCCTTTGTCCAGAGGTCCCTGATGCCTCACTGCCCTCCCCACATGGTTATTAGTTCAGACTACCAACAAGTCACAATGTAAAAGGTTTTAGCTCTAAATGCACCAGGTAAGTCCAACTAACAAGGGACATCACAAATCCTCAGCCATTATTGTGTTTTAAGAAATGAAACTGCAGGAGTTGAGGAAAAAAATTAAAATGGACAACTTTCTAAATGACCGGAGGAGAAGCTTAGAGACAGCTTAGTCCAAAAAGAATATCAGATAAAGCAGGAATAGTGCAGTTGGCTCAAACTTACTTCACCATTTCAGATCTCCACTGATTTTCAACTTCAACTCTCCCATGCTCTCCCAATTCACTTCTCACCCAAAAATCTATCAATAAGTACCTTAAATATTCTCATCAATTTGAGTATCCCAACTTGGATAGACTTTACCTCAGTAAAGAAATTTCTCCTCGTTTCAATGCATTTCAATCTGACCTTTCCTCTATTTATTTTAGATGGGAACTTGCTGGCTGAGCCAGCATTCATTGCCCATCCTCAACTGCCCTTGAGAAGGTGATGGCAAGCTGCCTTTTTGAATCACTGCAGTCCATTTGGCATAGGTATACCCACAATGTTGTTCGAGGAGTTCCAGAATTCTGACATAGTGACATATTTCCAAGTCTAGTTGATGAGTGTCTTGGAGGGGAATTTGCAAGTGGTTGTATTCCCATGTATCAGCTGTTGTCCTTCTGGATAGAAGTGGACACGAGCTTGGAAGGTGCTAAGAAGTCTTGGTTGATTTCTGCAATGCACCTTATAGATTGCAAACACTTACAGACTGTATTTTGTGACTGTTATCCTGAGGTCCACACATTCTACTCAGGAGAAACATTTTCTCAGCATTTACCTCACTTCAAATCGCTTATCTATTCTTACATGCTTCATTTAAACACTTATCATTCTTCTAACTCTAATCCAGTCAGCAGTTTTAGTACAGTGATGTCTCTGATCAGTAGTTTTTGGCATTGCTATATTATACCCATATAGAGACCCCTCCCTGATTAATGAAAACATAATGCTGCAGGTTGTTTACAACCAAAACAACTCTTGCAACTGACACATCAATCTAATGTCTCCTCACGTCTTTTCATACATGGAGAGACAACAATGGCTGAAGATGTACCTTTCAACAACTGCAGACAAACCGAATGGAATAGTACTTTCGTTTCTCCTAGCATGTTGTTTGAGTTCGGGCTTCCACAAAAACAGAATCAGAGTCATGACGGGATAGAAGGTCACAATTTTGCCAAGCTGGCCACACTAATTTTCTGTAGAAAAAAATTGCTTATGAGCGCTCTCTCATTGGGTGAGGTGGTCATTAAGTTTGTGTGTTTATATTTACCAAAGAAACCACTTACTGTACGATCTTTGAAGACTTCAAAACTAGGTTCACAAAGTTAACCTTTCAGCTTTGTACAACAACTTGTACTTTACTGCGCCATTTACACTAATGTTCCGATAACATGTAGCTAAATATCTGACACTGAACACCACAAGGTGATATTAAACCAATGAGGTTAAGTGTTAAGGAGTATCTTCAAAAAAAAAGGTGGAGAGAGACAGAGAAGTTTAAGGAATTCCAAAATAGAGAACATATCCAGTGGACGGCATAGCTGTCAACAGTGGAGAAATTAAAAATCAGGAATGCACAAAAAGTCTGAACTTAAGAAGCTGAGAGATGTCAATGATGCATTGCTGGCAAAGGTTAAAAAGATAAGAAAAGATGTTTTTTGCTACAAATATTTCTTGCCTGCTTAAAAGATTGTTTTGTTCTTAAAAAAAGGTCACTAGGTTTATCTTACTCATAGTTTATCCATCCTCCAGGCACACTCGTGGTTTTAATACTGAAACGATATCTTACCCTTTCCACTCAAGTTTTTAAGAACAAGCAAAAGCATCCCAGATCACAAAAGAACAACTTCTCAAGTTGAGTGAGTGAGTCCAGTGGCAGAGCATCTCTCTGAATATCAAATGGCATTTCATTTAAAAAAAATACATCTGGCACAGAATGAAGGATCTTTTAAGAAAGAACAGCTGTCTCGATCATCACATACATACACAGACAGACCCACGTCAACTGAACGCAGCCTGCTGGCTCCCCTCAGGTCAAAACAAAGTTCTTAAAATAGTCAAACAAATCATTAAACGGAAAGCGAGAGAGAGAGAAAAATCTTGCTCCTGATTTCCTTTGGGACTTACCCCTGATGAGATGGAACTTTCAATGCTCACATCGTTCCTGGTGGGACTGAGCTGGAGCTTGCTTAGGACTAAGGAGTAAAACAGGAAGTAATTGTAGTCCTGCACCAGTCAGGATTGCGCTGGCCCTATACAACTTCCAAATATTTCCTCCCTGCCTAAAAATTGCTACGTGTGAATACTGCTACCAGTCATGTACCTCGATGATACAAACACTTAATAAACACTTCCTATTTGCTCAAGTGGTAGTTTTTTTTTATAAAATTAAATTTTCACATTAAATACAAATGTATTAACAAGATTCAGTGTGGTTATTTGGCCACATGATTCCTATGCTGGCTCTTTGAAAACGACTATCCAATTAGTCCCTCTTACCACAGAGCACTGAAAACCTTCCTTTTTTTAAAAAAAATTTATCCAGTTCTCCTTTGCAAGTTCTTATCTGCTTTTACCACTCTTTCATGCAGCACATATCAGATCTCAACAAATTGCTGTGTGTAAAGGAAAGTCCTCACCTCTCCCTGTGATTTCATGATTCATCTTAAATCTGTACCATTTGGCCACTGACCCTATTAGTGGAAACAGTTTCTTTTATTTAGTTCAAAGCCCCTCAACATTTCTATTAACCCCCCACTTAACCCTCTCTGCTCAAAGGAGTACTAGATTGGTTTCTGCTCAAGAAATAGCATAAATATTGAATTTGCACCTTGTTTTCCAGTCCCTCTATGGCCTTACCCATTTCTACACCTATAAGCTTCTTCAGTTTTGTAACCCTCCAAAGATCATTTGGCACATCTGATTTTAACTGTTCTATCATTGGTAGCCGTGAGTTAAACTTCTGATAATTGGAAACAGATGAGATCAGAACCAAATCTTTACTCCACTTAGATCTACTCTCAAACTGAAATACTTTAAGAATGTAACTCCAAACCCTACATACCAGTGTCCGTGAATGTCTGTGTCTATGTTCAAGAAACAATCCAAAAGATATCTTTTGCTAATATACAATTAACAGTTGTCTTTAGCCACTTGGGTCCCATCTCCAGAATATTTTCCCGAAGCCTCCCTGCTTCACTTTCATCAACACCTTTTTTTTTGACCAAGGTTTTGGCCTCTTGCCTTAATTTTTCTTGGGAGCCTTGGTATCTAATTTTCACTGGCCCTTCTCCACAAAACTGTTATAAGTGCCAAACTTCAGGCCTACCCATGACCTCCTTGTTGCTGCCAGTGCTATTGGGAGCACCCATTAGAGTCAAGGAGTCATACAGCATGAAAACAGACCCTTTGGCCCAACTTGTCTGCACCAACCAGACATCCCAATATGACCAAGTCCCATCTGCCAGCATTTGGTCCATATCCCTTTTAAAGTCTTCCCATTCATGTACCCATCCACGTAACTTTTAAACGTTGTAACTGTACTCACCTCCACTTCCTCCGGCAGCTTGTTCCATACACGCGCAACCCTGTGTGTGGAAAAAGTTGCCCCTCAGGTCCCTTTCAAATCTTTTCCCCTCTCACCTTAAACCTATGCCTTCTAGTTTTGGACTCCCCAACCCTTGGGGGGGGGGGGGGGGGGGGGGGGTAAGAGAAAAGACCTTGGTTGTTCATCCTATCCATGCCCCTCATGATTTTATGAACCTCTATGAGGTCACCCCTCAGATGCCAACATTCCAGAGGAAAAAAGGTCCCAGCCTATTCAGCCTCTCCCTATAACTCAAACCCTCCAGTCCCACTAACATCCTTGTAAATCTTTTCTGCATCCTTTCAAGTTTACAAATATCTTTCCCATAGCGGGAGACCAGAATTTCTAGACGTGGTCTCACCAATGTCCTGTATAGCTGCAACATGACATAGTCCAACTCAATGTTATGACCAATAAAGACATGCATACCAAATGCCTTGTAATAGAGCTGAAAACTAAACTAACAACTTTTATACATTTTCAAAAGGAAAGGGAGAATAAAAAGTAAAAATAATAAAACCCAAAGACATGCAAAGCATACTTCTGAGGTCACAGTTGAGGCATGTTTGCAAGGCTAAAAAGATGCGTTTCTTTTCATCTGGCAAACATGGATCTCTGATCGGTATGGCAAAAATTCAGGAGATTTGTTCCTTTTTTTTACCCTGGCGCCCCAACTCTAATTAAACACTACTTAGCATTAAACGTAAAGATTTGCAACATATTTAATATTGACTGCGGTTTGGCAGCAAGGTTAGACAAGGTTGTGCTGCAAAGCAATTGAACTCCACAAAGGTTAAGAAATTGAGACGCTCAATCACAGTATTACAGAATGCCATGTGTAACAGGACCCCAGGGGATAAAGGGTAAACATGAGTGCGCTGGAAATGAACAGACAAAATAAACAGAGCTACAGGATCAGCCAAACCTTGGGTTACATTTTTTTTAAATTATGCAGTTAACCATTTGTTTGACAAATTGCAAGACAGGGGGAGCGGGTGCAGACATGATTCTCTAAAACCTGGCAGTCACAGAAAGGGTTGTCAATTCTGGCCGGTGGTATTCCTGGAATTTACACTCATCTTCCGCCTGCCCTGCCCCACTACCAGCCACCGGTTATTGGTTCCCCACAAATCCATTCCTGCAGATCCCCAACTGCACGGCTCTTGTGGGGGTCAGTCTGTTTTCTGATTGATTAATGTCGCTGCTAATTTTTCCACCTCCAATTCCTCTTTTCCCTCTGAATTAAAAAAAATTGCAGGGAATATAACCAAAATGACACGTAGCTTTTAGAAGATGCCCACAATTCTTCTCTTAACTCCCACTCACAGCTGTGTCTCTCTGGAGTCTCCTGGGCAAAGCTGGAAGGTTTGGCAAATGGCATTTAATAGCACAGCTTAATCCTTTACTGATGGATGCATCATATTTGAAATAAAAAAAACTGCATGATATGGATTTATTGCACTGCTTTACGGGCTTCTTGTATAGATCTCAAAAGTACTGTTTATGGAAACTGTCAATGAAATGATGTATTTAGAAGACAAAAGGTCGAGTTTATATTAGGCTCTTTGGGAACCCAAAGCAGGGCTTTCAAGCTGCCTAACCACAACAAGAACACTGCTGTCTGTACCTTAACTCGCATCAACTCACATTCACTCATCGCCCCCTATGATTGTTGACCTATGCTGGATTCTGGTTTAGCAAGAATTTTTTTTAAAAAAGTATTTCATGAGATGAATGCCACAGTGCAGACCAGCATTTGCTGTTCGACTGCAGTAGCTCGAGAAAGTGGCGGGAAGGGCAAAATATGTCGGTGCAGGCTCGGAGGGCGAAGGGCCTGTTCCTGTGCTGTATTGTTCTGTGTCATGTTGAACTGCTGTAGTCCATTGGGTATACGTAAACTCTCTCAGCTGAAAGGAAGTCAGTTCCAAGATGGTAATGTAGTGACAATGAAGCAACAGTGATCTTGTTCCAAGTAAAAGGTGATGTGGGGCTTGGAAAATAATTTGCAAAAATGATGGCATTCCCATGAATCTGCATGCGGTGTGAATCCAATAGTTTTCAAACTGAGATGCATCATTCACTCAACAAAGCTGGTTGAAGGTAGTTATGAAATGCTAGTCTTTTTCACGGGTGTGCTGGGCTCCCTGAGGGGAATACTTGTGCAGCCTCCTCAGCCGGTTAGTTGTTTAAGTAGTGATGCACAGTTAAGACTGCATGTGGCAGGACTTCAGAGCTTTCACTTGATCTGTTTGTTGCGGAATTGCTCAGCTTGTAATTTGTCACTTGGCGCACACATGCCTATAGTCCTGTGTAGTAACTTCACTGGGCTGAGATGTTACTTTTGGGAGTGACTACCTGTTGCACCTGGTGAACACTCTTGCGCTCTTCAATAAACTAAAGTTGATTCGTTAGCTTGTTGGTGATGGTATAGTGGAACAGGGATACGCCAGGCCATGAAATTATAGACTTACCAAATAAAATTCTGCTGCTGTTTCTAATGGCCCATAGCACCTCATGGATCACTAGTTGTTTGCGCTCTTCAATGTTTATCCTATTCCCATTGTAACAATTCACTTCTACTGACTATACGCATGAAATATTTGATCAGGAATGATCAGTATAAACACCAGGAACTGTAGCATCTACAATGCCTCACTTACATTCACTGCTTCCAATTCTTTCTGCAGCCGTCAATCGAAGCCACTGATGCCAAGTGGGGAAAGATGCCTATACAAACTCTTTGGCAGCATTAGGCTCAATTTTGATGAAAAGTAAATATATTTACTACGTATTACTCAGTAATTGATTAAGATCATATCGTGGATTAAATGCCAATCAATCCTGACCATCTGACAAAATTCTAAGTAAACATGAGCTAGACTAAGAACAACCACTGAAGAGCCACACATATTCTGGTAGGCACATGCAGAATTTGTCTGTGTCCTACAAAGACCCTCCAGAATGTTTCCTTTTTAGCTTGTAAGGAATAGCTTATCATGTGATAACTTTTCCATTGCTGATGGTCTTATGCAATAGGTCAGAGTTTTGGTTCATGAACTCAAATTGCGAAGCAGAACAATAACCTTCGAGTGAATTACCATTCCACATTTCCAGAAGGGACTCTTGTACTTTGGAGAATGCACAAACACAGAGGGAGTGCTGTGGTTGTGTCTTTTGGTCAAGATGTTAAAGCAAGGCCTGTGCACTCTTGCAGGTAGATCTAAAATTACCATGGTGACAATTTTGAAGAGAAAATGAATGATGAACATTTAATCTGTAAAGCAACACCATTAAATTCTGGTTATCACTAATTTGAGAGAACACTCTTAAATGATTATTGACTGTCACACTATGACACACCATCATTAACAGCGACAACACTTCAAAAAGATACTTAAATGGATGTAAATTAGTTTAGAACACTGAAGCTGTGAAAAACATCTATATAAGTGCATCTTTCTTTCTTCTTTTCTTCATAGCATGGAGACTTAGGGGGACATACACGGTTTCATTATTCTATCCAATCAAGAAGCAAATTGTCAATAATAAAAGGTAATGAACATTCTGATTTAAACTTTAGCCAGTGCATCAAAAGCAAGTGAAATTTAAGCTTCCTAGAGTCCCGCTGTGATTCATGGCCACAGAGCAGAAACTGCCGATGCTGGAGAATCTGCGATAACAAGGTGTAGAGCTGGATAAACACAGCAGGCCAGCCAACATCAGAGAAGCAGGAAAGCTGATGTTTTGGGTCTGAACACTTCAGAAAAATATCTTGTTACTGAATTGTTGTAATATAGGGAAATGTAAATACTAACTTTCACACAGGAGCATTCCATAATCATCAAACAGATAAATGATCTGAAGTTTTAGCGAATAAGGTAGAAAATGCGGGAGATACTCAGCCAATCAGAAAAATGAGCCAGATGGTCTCAGAGGAGCTGCTCGGTTCTGAAGTCAGTGAGGGAAATAGAGTAAAAGGAAGGCATGCATTTATCAGGCGTTCCTTTTCCCAACCCTAAAACCTGTCATGCCCATGGAGGGTGGGGAAATACAGTTCATTAACTCTGCTTGTTTCACCGCAAACACTGGCCGACCTGCTGAATGGAAATAAAAACAAGAGATGCTGAAAACAATGCCCAACATGCCATCTGAAATTGGCACACCCAGTAGTGCAGCACTCCCTTGGTGAAGCACAGCAAAAGTTAGCCTAGATTATAACTCACATCTGTTGAGTGAAGCAAGAATCCACGAACTTATAAAAAAAATCGAAGAGACAAAGCATGGCCTCCTGGACCAAGGCAGATCCAAAAGACAAAGGTGACCATCCTCCCTGTGATATCATCTTTAAGCTACATACACTCTGTGTCAGACTATTCTTTTTATACTCACAGAGAAATTATCCAGCCAGCTGGCAACTGTCTGCACAGTAGCAGCAGGGATCTGATTTCGTATTTCTTCCCTCTCACGGTCACTTCCCAACATCTCCAGGCCGATCCTCAAATCTTCCACAAGCTGCAAAATCTGCAGTGATCTCAGATAGGTTGGTGGGATAGGTGAGGCAATATCAAAGATTCCATTGGAGTATTCCACAGCAGCTTTGGAACCTACAGGTGCAAAGCAAAACAGAAAAAAATCTTTCAAATTTGAATAATGATTCACTATTTACCCTTTTAAACCATAAGGCAAAACACAGCTCATAGCTAGTGGATTTAGACACTAACCATGGAAGAGGAAGTACAGGACTTTTGAAAAAAATCTCAGAATGTGTGTATCGCAAGCAACAGTAGCATTTATACCCATCCCTAATACCACTTTGAAATGGTCATGGTGAGTCACCTTCTTGAACTACCCATATTGCTCTTTGGAAAGAGTTCAAGCATCTTGACCCAGTGTCAATGACTTGGGAGGGAACCCTGAGAGGTGGCAGTAAGTTTGTCTCAGATGTGAACCGGACTGAGATGAGGAGAAATCTTTTTCTTCAGTTACAAGATGTGCATGTCATTGACCACGTCTGCATTTATCATCCATCCTCAATTTCCCTAGACAGCAGTTAAGAGTCAACCACGTTGTTATGGGTCTGGAGTCAACATGTAGATCAGGCCAGCTAAGGATGGCAGTTTCCTTCCCTCAAGGACATCAGTGAACCAATGATTTTTCCAATGATCGACTCTGGTTTCGTGGTCATCAGACTCTTAATTCTAGATTTTGTTTTATTGAATTCAAATTATGCCATAGCAGTATTTGAACCAGAGTCTCTGCTCTTATAGCCCAGCGACAATGCCGCCAAGTCACTACCTATCCAAGGGGATTGAGAATCTTTGGAATCTCTCCACCCTGTGGATTCTCAGTCATTGAGCGTGTTCAAGAATGAGGGGGATAGATTATGGATACTAAGGAAATGAAGGACTATGGAGGTAACGCAAGTCTGTGGGGCTGTCGTGGAAGATAAACTATGACATTCTCAAGCAAAACAGGCTGAAAAGGATGAGAAAGGCCTACCCCAGCCCATATTTGCCATGTTCTTTCACTGTGACTGTACATGGTTCAAGACTTTTTAAAGGAAGGCATCCAAAGACCAATAAGAATGACCGAGACCATTCAGTGTGGGTATAGAGGAATGCGTCAGTACATGAAGGGATCATGGCACATAGTGATCTGACCAGGTGACCAACATTGCATAAACCAGAATTATAAAATTCTCAATCTGAAGAATGTTTAGTTGTGATTTATTAGCAACACGAGTAGGTTATTTAGCTCCTTGAATCTGCCTTGTCATTCTTCAAGATCATTAACTTTCAATAATCTGGTTCATACTCTTTTCCCAGCAAAAATCAAGTAATCTTAGTCTTAACATCTCCATTGGATCCACATGCTTTTTAAAAGAAGGGTTTTTAGACATTAGTGGCTGGACAACAGCACATTTTTTTCTACGTTACTTTAGTGCACTAAATACCACCCCTCATCTTTTCTTTTCGAGGTTATAGAACTTCATTAAAAATGCATGTATGCAAATAGCCATACTTAAAAACAACTCCAAAAATGAAACTAAAATCACAATTCCCCTTGAACAAAAAAAATTAAATCAGAAATATACATTGTTCCTTACAGAAGTAAATACCTAAACCAGTAGAAACAGAGCGTTTGCCTTAAAGGTTGACAGGCTTCACTGCAGGAAACATGGAAACTAAATTTAAGCACAGCAAACATTACACGTAAAACATAAACAGACAGCTGCTGCAGTGACAACATAAGCTCATTACGTGGAACTGGGAGACAATGCCAAGCAAGTGGTGGCCTCAGTAAGCAAGACCAGGCGATTATTTCTACTGTCCAGTCTTCAAAGGAAACAATGGTTATTAGTTTATTTGATTATTTAGATTAAAACAATATAAAGCAAAATGAACAAGATAAAGGCCCTGGCATATACTTAATATTATTTAGACAATATGAAACAAATGTAAAAAGAGTAACTTAAGGGTAAGCCATCTTTGACATGTGGAAATGCACTTCCTGTGCAATGTGGGAAAAGCAGGGTCCAGGGTAACCACACGTGCAAGAAATGCATCCAGCATCCATTTCAGATCTGGATCAGCAACTGGAGTCACTATGGCGTAAACATAAGGCTGAGAGCGTTGTCAACAGCACGTACCACATGGTGGTCACATCACAGATAAAGAGTGACAGGTGGAAAGGGAATGGTGATCGTTAGACAGTAGACACACCCTCAGGTAGTGTTGGAGTCCCCTGGTGCCATTTCTCCCTAATGGATTTTCTACTTTGGATATTGCTGGGAGAAGATGGATTCCTTGGGAAGTGCAGCAACAGCCAAATCCACGGCAGTAGGATGTTGTCTGGTACAGTGTATGTGTGGGGGAAGCAAGGCATGAGAACACAACAGCGAAAGGGTATTCCGTAGTAAGGAAAACTGAGATGGTAATATTGCCCCCTGGTGCCAAGGTCAAGGATGTCACTGAGCTGATGTAGAACATTCTGAAGTGGGTGGGAGAACTTGAATATGTCACGGCTTATGCTCGTGCAAGTAAGATGGAAAAAAAACTGACAAGTAGCACAGAGCGTTAGGAGAGGGCACAGGTAGCACAGTGGTAGTGTCGCTTTCTCGGAGTTCAGAGGCCCTAGTTCAAGTTCCATCTGTCCCAGTCATGTTTCCATCAACTTGTTCAGATGTATTATAAGAACTATAAAAGGAGCTCAGAAATCAACAACCTCAAAAAACAAAAAAGGTCATAATCTCAGGATTACTTCCCAAGTCACATGCTCATAAAAGAATAGAAGAATATACTGAACAAAATGTGTGGCTGCAGGGATGGATTTAGACTCGAGGCATTGGGGCCAATTCTGGGCAAGGTGTGACCCATACAAGCTGTACCCCAGCAGGATCGGGGCCGGTACCTTGACAGGGAAGTTTGAGAGTTCAAATCTGAACGTTTGGGTGGGGGCTTCAGCAGGAAGACAAGAGTGTGAGGAAAAGATGGACATGAAAAATAGGAAAGTGGAAAGCAAAAGTGGAAGACACTGAAAACAAGGGGAGCAGCAAATAGTACTCAAGTACAAATAAAATGTGTAAAAATGTCAAATAACGTCTATAGACACTGTATCAGAATGCACGGAGAATTTGCAAATGATAGATGAATTAAAGGCACCAATAGCTGTACAAGAGTTGTGGGTTTGGAGACAAGGCTATGGGATGACTAAGTTTGGGAACTGAAAAATTTAAGGTGTTCAATCTTTAGGAAGAACAGTCACAATTTAAAAGAATGTGGGATGGCATTGAGAGTTTAAGATAAAATCAGTGCAATAGTGAGAAAGGATCATTGTGCAGGAAATATACATTTGGAATCAGCCTGAACCTGAGCAGCAACAAGGGTGAAAATATTTGTGGGAGTTACTTACAGACCTCCAAACCATACTGGCAGCAGTGAGGTAGAGGTGGAATTAAACCGGAAGTTAGAGATTCACACAATAAGGGTGCTACAGTAATCATCAGCAATTCTAACCTACATATAAACTGGGTGAATCACATTAGCAATAATACTGTGGCAGGTTTATTTCTGAAGCATGATTTTTATACCAATTTATTGAGCAGCCAAGTCAGGGGTAGACGATACATTTTTTTAAAATTAAATCTTATTGAGACAGTTCCTTTAGCACAAAGTGATAACATGATAGAATTTTTCATTGGGGTACAAAGTGGAGTAATCCAATCTGTATCTAGAGTTGAAACAATGGGTTCAACGATATCTTGTTTATTAACCGAGTCGTCTCTCTAAGAAACAAATGTATATGTTGCAGTTAAACTTTTTTTAGGAGAAAAATAGAGAAGTTGACAAAACTATGGTCAACAAAAGAATTGGGATTGGATCCATCGACAATAAATTTGTAGAAAAAGTAGCCAGCCTGCTGACTGGAAGCAGGTTAGAATTCAGCAAGAGAGGAGCAGTGGTTGATTAAAAGATATAAACTGAGCCCGGCATCAAAACTTGCAAAGAATGTAAAAGCAGACTATAAAATTTCTAGAGGTATGCAAAAAGAAAGAGCTTAGTGAAGACAAATGTAAATCCTTTAGTTTGAAACAGAAACAATACTAACGTAGAATGAGGAAATGGCAAAGAAATTAAACCATGTTGTACTGTCTTCACAAAAGATAACAAAAACTTCCCAGAAGTGCTAGGTGAGGAAGGGGGTATTGGGAAAGGGGGAGTTGAAGGGATTTTGTAATAGTAGAAAAAATAATGCTGGAGAAATTAACAGGACTGAAAGTTGATAACTCCCTGGCCCTGATGATCCACATTCCAGGGTACTAAAGAGATGGTCACTGAAATGATACAGCTGTTGGTTGCCATCTTTCAAAATTCTGAAGCAGTCACAGCAGATTGAGAGGTGGTATATAAAATACCCATGCTTTCTTTAAAAAAAGGACGAAAACCAGGAATTGCATTTTGGCTAGCCTAACCTCAGAAGAAGGCAAAATTTTGGTGTCTATTAGGATGAGATAATGACATTTAAAATTTACCTTGGAGACTACATAAAGTCAACATGGGTTAAAGAAAGGGAAATAGTGTTTGACAAATCTACTGGAGTTTTTGTTTGAGGACATAACCAGCAGAATAGATGATGAAGAACCAGTTGATGTGATGAATTTGGATTTTCAGAGGCTTTCTGATAAAGTCCCATGCAAGAAATTTTTGTACAAAATCAAAACAGATGGGATTGCTGGCAATATACCAACATGAACTGTCAATTTTTTAGCAGATAGAAATTGGAGATTGGGAATAAATGGATCATTTTCAGAGTGGGAGGTGGTGGCAAGTGGTATATTGCCAGGATCAGTTCTTGAGCCCCAACGATTTACTATATATAATCAGTGATTTGGATGACAATGTAATAATTCCAACATTATGTAGGGATGAGAACGTAAAGAGGCTTTAGAGCAATTTAGGCAGGTTGAGGGTGCAGACAGATACACAGTAAATGTAGTACATGAAGGACAAATGTGAAGTTGTCCGTTTCAGAAGGAAAAATAGAATGGCAGAGAATCATTTAAATGGTGCTAGATTGGGAAATGCTGGCACATAAATGGACTTGGGTATTTTTGTTCATTTGTTATTGAAAGTAAACAGTTAGGAAAGCAAATGATACGTTGCTATTTAATTCCCATAATTGCAAGAAGTTTAAGTACTGGAGCTAGGAAGTCTTACTGAAGCTGTACAATGCCTTGGTGAGATCATACCGGAATGTCATGCTCACTTTTATAGTCTCCTTACCCATGAAAAGATACACTTGCCATTGAGGGATTGCAGCAAAACATCCAAAGAATCACTCCAAGGAAAGCAAGTTTGTTGTATGAGTAAAGATTGGGTTGACCAGGCCTGTACTCCCTGGAGTTTGGGAGAATGAGAAAGGATCTCATTGGAACAAAATTCTGACAGAACTGGACACAGAGATGATGTTTGGCTATGGGATCCATAACATGAAATCAGTCTCAGGACACATGGTATACCATTTCAGAATGAGATGAGAAGAAATTTCTTCACTTGGAGGTTGGTGAAGTTGTGGAAGCCTCTACTACAGAAGGCTGTGGACACCAAATGACTGGGTATAGTTAAGAAGTAGATATCTATGAAATTGAATTAAGAGTTATAGGGAGAGAGTGGGAGTATGGCATCAGGATAGATGATCAACCATGATCATACTGAATGGCAGCATGGATTTGATGGGCTTAATGGCCTACTCCTGCTCCTTTACTTCTGTGACAATTTCCTTTAGTGATAATGTTTGGGAGATGAATACTAGCCAGCATACCAGGGAGAATGTTATTGTTCTTTGAAGAAGAATATTAGAATGCAAAGGATAGGAATGAGAACAGAAATAGATCATAGAACCTATTTCACCAATGATTTTGTCTTCAGATTAACATCTCTGACCTCTTATATACTCAATTCCCAGATACCTCAAAAATTTGCCCATATCGGTTTTAAATTTATTTTATTTTATGACTGCATTTGATATCCACAGTCCACTGAAGTTAAAGATTTCTTTCTGTACCTGCATGCTGACTTTTTGTACCCCTTGTACAAATACATCCAGGTTTCTATAAAATATCAACAATGGGATCTGAACGTGCTCAGGGCCTAAGTTTAATATTTCATCCAAATAACTGCACCTTTGACAGTGCAGCCTTCCTTCAAGTACTGCACCAGGAGCTGTGTAGACTCAGGTGGGGAGGGGGGTAGGGGTGTGTTTGGATCAGTGGAAGAATGCATAAGGTTTTCAGGAGTGTGCGCTGCACATGAGCTATGGCTAAAGCCAAACATTCAATTTTAAAAGTTATACACAGAGGGAACCAAGTATTGACATTTTCTTCTTTATGTTCATAAAATATTAATAGCTGATGTAAGAAGGATAATGGTTTAGAAATAGTTTGTTTAACAACAGGTGAGCAGATAATTGACAGAGGTGTCTAGGCTTCAGTGCTTTTGTTTGGATAATCACATCAGTATTAAAACCAACTTGAAATAGACACAGTAATTCTATTTAATGTGCAATTAAAATCAAAGATTAATATTTTTAATCCTGGAATTAATAATGATTATTTTAATTGCTTGACAACCCTAATTTATTTCTAGATTTATATTTCGTATAATTATAAACACACATACAAACCATCTGTATTAAACACACAAGCACGCACACACGCTCCTTGCCAGACATCAGAAATTGATCTGGTCCTCTTTATCAACATTTGGCCCACATCCAGTTAAACCCTTCCTACTCACGTTCCCAACCAGATACTTTCTAAATGCCGTAATTATACCCACCTCCAATAACTCCTCAAGCAACTCGTTCCATACATGCACCATGCTCTGCATTAAAAAGTTGCACTTCAGGTCCCTTTCAAATCCTTCCCTCTCATCTTAAACCTACGTCCTCCAGTTTTGGACTCCCCTATTCTGGGGAAAAGGCCTTATTTACTCAGGCTAGCCACACCCCTCAATTTGAGAAACCTCTACAAGGTTACCCATCAGCATCATGTACCACGGAAAACAGCCCCACCCTGTAGCTCAAAACTCTCTAGTTCCAGCAATATCCTTCTAGATCTTTCCTGAACATTTTCAAGTTTAACAACATCTTTCCTACGCAGAGCGGCCAGAAGTGAACACAGTACTCTAAAAGCAGCCTGACCAATGTTCTGTACAGCTGCAACATGAAATCCCAACTCCTGTTCTCAATGCACTGACCATTAAAGGCAAGCATGCCAAATGCCTGCTTCACCACCCTGACTACCTGCGACTCCACTTTCAAAGGAAAGTATGTAACTGCACCTCCAGATCTCTGTCCAACAACACTCCAGGGCCTAGCATTAAACTCCACCTGCCACATCTTGGCCCATGGGCCGATCTGATCATGGGCCTGTTATACTTTGAGATAACCTCCACTGTCCACTACATCACAAATTTTGGTGTTGTCTGCCTTCAATCCAAAACGCAACCCACCACCACCTTCTGTCCCCTGCCTTTGAGGCAATTTTGAATCCAATTGGCTAGCTCCAGAGAAAGACAAAGATACACAAATCAAGAAGAACAGAAACAAAAGGCTTTTCTGTGGCCATCAAAATACAACTGCTTGCAGTGCAAGTCAGGATGATTTATTACATGTGCATTTTTTTTGCTTCAGTGTCAGTGTGATTGGGGTGGTTCGCAGCAATTTGTAGGGACTGCATCAATATCCCAAGAGACCGGGTTAGGTTTGTACCAATCTCCTGCTCATAGACATTGGCTCATAACGCAGGGGCTTTGTGACAGCCCAAGATCTCTATTCTCAATACCAGATGTCCACACCAGTACACAGCTTCACTTGAAGGCTCTGAGGCACCAGTTGCTAGTGGCCATGTTAACGTGTTAATCTCCCTGAACTCTTTTCGTATGGGCTGTTTCTGTATGAAATAACTGCATATTGAATTGTACAGAATTTAAAACAAAGATAAGCCTAGCCACAAAGGACTTTTCTCAAATATCTTCAAAGCTGACAACAACTGTTTATATAGCACCTTTAACCAAGTAAAACATTGCAAGGTACTTCACAGCAGGAATTCAGACAAAATGTGACACCAACACATACCTGGATACATTGGTAAAATGATCAGTATTGATCAAACAAAGGCATCATATTACAGCACTAACACAGGGTCCATTTGGCAGCTTTTGAGGAATAATCTAGTTAGCGCCAAGAACCACCCCCCCCTTGTTTCCCCCCATAACCCCTTATTTTCTGCAAGTATTTATCCAACACACTTAAACACCTCCAGCCTTGACCATTTTCAATCTGTACTCTTTGGTTAATTATTGCCTCTTGAGCCATTGGAGAGAATTTCATGTTTTAAACACTTTTATCAGGTCTCTTATCAGCCTCCAAATAAAAAAGGTATGAGCTCTGCATCACTATGGGCACTAACATGGCATTTTGCAGAATTTATTTATTTAAAGCGTGGTCAGAGTGTGCCCTGAAGAATAACAATTAGAAACAGCTAGGTGTTCAATGGCAGACTATGCACAGTCAGAAGCTTTCCACCACATCAAATCACAATGTCTATTTTAGACCCATAAATAAACACTTAAAGTTATACACAGAAGAGTGATGTAATTCAGAAACTACAACAGAACGGATGGGTAATAAAAATAAAAGAATGCAGATGCTGGAAATCTGAAACCAAAACAGAAATTGTTGGGAGGAACCCAGTAGATCTGAAAGCATCTGTAGAGGGAAGAAAACAATTAAATATTGCGAGTCCAGTGATATTTCATCAGAAAATTCTGACAAAGGGTCACTACATTTGAAGTGTTAACACTTTTTCTCTCAATAGATCCTACCAGGCCTGCTGAGTTTCTCCAACATGTTCAGACTTTGGGACAGAATGGATGGGGATGGGTGGAGCTGTTGCCACTTGTATGGGAACAGAAGCCAAGACAAACTGGTGCAACTCAACTCAATTCACTTACAAAGCTTTAACAAGCTGATTATTCTTAAACTTTCCAGCAGAAAGGAGCTGTTGTAGATTAAAAGGTGAGGACTTTCATTAAAAGCACCCACAATCCCACTGACAGACAAACAATCAGGTTGGTTAATAAGATAGAGCAAATACTGATCTAGAGCCTTTTTCCTTGGATGGTGATGATTAGCACGAGGGGACATAGCTTAAAAGTGAGGGGCCTGCAACAGTAGTGGACTCGCCAACTTTAAGGGAATTTAAATGGTCATTGGATAAACATATGGATGATAATGTAATAGAGTAGGTTAGATGGGCTTCAGATTGGTTTCACAAGTCAGCGCAACATCGAGGGCTGAAGGGCCTGTACTGTGCGGTAATGTTCTATGTTCTATCTGGACTGCTACTTCAGCTCAAGCTCCTGGCTTACTACAACACAGTAAAACTAAATCAGGAGAAACTGGTTGAGACATTTATTTAACAAAGCATAATATTTTGAAGAGATGAGGGTTGTAAGGGGGGGGGGGGGGAGAAACAGGGATAGCTGTGAGGTGAAACCAAATACATCAATAAAAGAACGGCAGGAGAAAGTTTCAAGGGACAGATGGGAAGGGGGGGGGGAGGGGAGAGTAAAGGGTACAGAAAAAGATTTATAAAGGATGATGTCAGGGTTGGTGGGTTTGAGCTATAGGGAGAGGCTGAATAGGTTGGGGCTATTTTCACTGGAGCGTCAGAGGCTGAGGGGGTGACCTTACAGAGGTTTGTAAAATCATGGAGGGGCATGGATAGGGTTAATAGCCAAGGTCCTTTCCCCAGAAAGATTTTAAAGGGATCTAAGGGACAACTTTTTCATGCAGTTGATGGTGCTCACATGGAATGTACTGCCCGAGGAAGTGGTGGAAGCTGGTGCAATTACAATGTTTAAAAGACATCTGTATGGGTATATGAACAGCAAGGGTTTAGAGGGATATGGTCCAAACGATTGGAAACGTGACTAGATTTGTTTAGGATCTCTGGTTAGCATGGACTGTTTCCATGCTGTATATCTCTGATTCTATGATGGGATGACAGAAGAGTGAGACAGAGTTCAAAACAGTATTTGGAGTTAGCGCTCCGACAGTTGTTGTAAAGGCCAGAGAGTGAGCAGGACCTCCTTAAAAAAAAAATCAAGACAACTGAATAGATAATGGCTGGGTTGACAGCGACTTCGCACAATCAGAATCAAAAGGGTAAAGAGCCGAGACTATTGGCAAGTTAAGCCGGAGGCTTGTTTGGGAATGTTAATCCTAATATTTGGACAGTGTAAATGCAACAATTTGCACTTAAGAAGCCTGTTAATTGTTTTGGCGCCACCTCTTGCTACATTGATGACTGTATCGGCGCCGCCTCTTGCTCCCCAGAGGAGCTCGAACAGTTCATCCACTTCAACACCTTCCACCCCAACCTTCAGTTCACCTGGGCCATCTCCAGCACATCCCTCACCTTCCTGGACCTCTCAGTCTCCATCTCAGGCAACCAGCTTGTAACTGATGTCCATTTCAAGCCCACCGACTCCCACAGCTACATAGAATACACCTCCTCCCACCCACCCTCCTGCAAAAATTCCATCCCCTATTCCCAATTCCTCCGCCTCCACCGCATCTGTTCCCACGATGAGGCATTCCACTCCCGCACATCCCAGATGTCCAAGTACTTCAAAGACCGCAACTTTCCCCCCACAGTGGTCGAGAACGCCCTTGACCACGTCTCCCGCATTTCCCGTAACACATCCCTCACACGCTGCTCTCGCCACAACCACCCAAAGAGGATCCCCCTCGTTCTCACACACTACCCCACCAACCTTCGGATACAACGCATCATCCTCCGACACTTCCGCCATCTACAATCCGACTCCACCACCCAAGACATTTTTCCATCCCCACCCTTGTCTGCTTTCCGGAGAGACCACTCTCTCCGTGACTCCCTTGTTCGCTCCACACTGCCCTCCAACCCCACCACACCCGGCACCTTCCCCTGAAACCACAGGAAGTGCTACACTTGCCCCCACACCTCCTTCCTCACCCCTATCCTAGGCCCCAAGATGACTTTCCATATTAAGCAGAGGTTCACCTGCACATCTGCCAATGTGGTATACTGCATCCATTGTACCCGGTGTGGCTTCCTCTACATTGGGGAAACCAAGCAGAGGCTTGGGGACCGCTTTGCAGAACACCTCCGCTCGGTTCGCAATAAACAACTGCACCTCCCAGTCGCAAACCGTTTCCACTCCCCATCCCATTCTTTAGATGACATGTCCATCATGGGCCTCCTGCAGTGCCACAATGATGCCACCCGAAGGTTGCAGGAACAGCAACTCATATTCCGCTTGGGAACCCTGCAGCCCAATGGTATCAATGTGGACTTCACCAGCTTCAAAATCTCCCCTTCCCCCACTGCATCCCAAAACCAGCCCAGTTCGTCCCCTCCCCCCAGTGCACCACACAACCAGCCCAGCTCTTCCCCTCCACCCACTGCATCCCAAAACCAGTCCAGCCCCTCTCTGCCTCCCTAACCTGTTCTTCCTCTCACCCATCCCTTCCTCCCACCCCAAGCCACACCTCCATCTCCTACCTACTAACCTCATCCCACCTCCTTGACCTGTCCATCTTCCTTGAACTGACCTATCCCCTCCCTACCTCCCCACCTATGCTCTCCTCTCCACCAATCTTCTTTTCTCTCCATCTTCGGTCCGCCTCCCCCTCTCTCCCTATTTATTCCAGAACCCTCACCCCATCTCCCTCTATGAAGGGTCCAGGCCTGTAACGTCAGCTTTTGTGCTCCTGAGCCTGCTGTGTTCATCCAGCCTCACATTTTATTATCTTGGATTCTCCAGCGTCTGCAGTTCCCATTATCACTGTTAATTGTTTCAAACTGCTTCACACACTCCAACAAACTGCATCCAACTGGAGCGCATGTGTCACATTCACACCACCTCCCAGTATAATCCCTTTACTTTTCAAGTCTGTCAATCATTATGTGGAGGTGCTAGTGTTGACCTGGGCTGGACACATTGTGGAGCTGAAGGAACACAGCAGGTCAGGCAGCAAAGGAGCAGGAAAGTCAACATTTTGAACCTAGACTGGGGAGGGGGAAGGGAACTTGGAAATAAATAGAGGGAAGAAGGGTAGGACTGGGGGAAAGTAGGAGGGATGGCGATAGCTCGGGGTGGTGGGAATTAAGCAGTGTGAAGGATGAGGTGGGTAGTGGGGAAGGAGATGGACAGGTAATGTCAGGTCAATGAGGCAGGGATGAGGAGGGGGGTTAAACATGGGATGAGGCCAGGGGTGGGGAGATTTTCAAACTGGTGAATTTTACGTTTATGCATCAGGCTGTAGGTTCCCGGGGTGGAATATAATGTGCTGCTCCTACAGTTTGCAGGTGGTGTCATTGCGACATGGAGGTGGCCCAGGATGGACATGTCACCCAGAGAGTGGGAGGGGGAGATAAAATGATTGGCAACTAGAAGGTATTGTTGATTATAACGTACAGACAGCAAGTGCTCTGCAAATCTAACAGTGAATCTACGCTTGGTCTCACTGATGTACAGGAGGCCACAACCAGGTTGGAGGATTGTCAGGTGAATCCCCATTGGAAATGGAAAGTTTCTCTTGGGCCTCTGATGGAAGAGAGGGGGGTGTGCAAGGGAAAGTGTGGCACCTCCTGTAGTTGCAGGAAAAGATGGCGGGGCTGGAGAGGTTGCTGGTGAACGGACGAGGGAGTTGCAGAGTGAGCAGTCCCTATGCAATGCAGATAGGGGTGGGGAGGGAAATATCTCTTTGGTGGGGAGGTTGAATTGTAGGTGGCAGAAGTGACAGAGGATGATGCGCTGGATGCTGAGGTGGTACGGCAGAATGAGGGGGATTCTGTCTTTATTTTTGTTGGGGGCAGTGGAGGGGGTTTGCGGACAGAGGTGTAGGAAATACAAGAGATGCAGTTGAGGGCATTTTCAATCAATGGAGGGTTGCAGTGTGGGTTGGGGGGTGTGGGGGGAGTTGCAATCCTTTAAGTAGCAGGACATTTGGGATGTCTGGGAGTGGAATGCTCCATTTTGGGAGCAGTTGTGGCAGACGCGAAGGAATTGGGAGTAAGGAACGGTATTCCTGTGGGAGGCTGGGTGAGACGAGGTGTAGTCAAGGTATTGTGGGAGTCAGTGGGTTTGAAACAGATCAGAAAGCAGATCAAAAATCATTTGCAGTTCCCAAGATAACTAAGTGTGAAGCTGGATGAACACAGCAGGCCAAGCAGCATCTCAGGAGCACAGAAGCTGACGTTTCAGGCCGCGACCCTTCATCAGAGACTTAGGTTCTCGGCCCGAAACGTCAGCTTTTGTGCTCCCGAGATGCTGTTTGGCCTGCTGTGTTTATTCTGCTTCACAGTTGGTTTGAAATAGATGTTGCTGCTGAAATGGTTACCAGCGATGGAGATGGAGGGGTCCACAAAGGAGAGGGAGGTAACAGAGACGGTCCAGATGAATTTGAGGTTGGGGTGAAAGGTTTCAGTAAAGTTGATAACTGTTCAAGCTCTCCATGGAAGCACGAGGCAGTGCCGATACAGGTCAATGTTGCAGTGGTGAGGTGGTGAGGAATGGTGCCGGTGTCACAGGGGAACAGGGACTGTTCCATGTGCCCTACGAAGAAGGTGGCATAGCTCAAACGTGTACAGGTGCCTAAAACCACCCATTTGGTTTGTTGGGAGGGGAGGAGTTAAAGGAAAAGTTGTTAAGAGTCAGGACAAGTTCGATCAAGTGGAGGAGGGTGTTGGAAGAGGGGGACTGGTTGGACCCGCAAGAGAGGAAGAAGCGGAGGGCTTTTAGTGAACAGGGATTGGATGTCGATGGTGAAAGTGAGGTTTTGAGGGCCAGGGAATTGAAAGTCTTGGAGGCGCTGGAGGGCATGGGTAGTTCCTGGGCCAGGGGAGAAAAGACAGAGTCAGGATATGCAGAGAGGAGTTCAGTGGGGCAGGAACATGCAGAGACAATGGGTTGACGGCGGAAGTCAGGTTTGTAGACGAGGTCAAAAATCACACGACACCAGGTTATAGTTCAACACGTTTATCTGAAAACACAATACAGTGTTGTCTATACAGGGGTAGGCAATGGCCTAGTGGTATTATTGCTAGACTATTAATCCAGAAATCCAGCAAATGTTCTGGGGACCGAGGTTCAAATCCCACCACGACAGATGGTGGAATTTGAATTAAAAAAAAACTAGAATTAAAAATCTACTGATCACCACAAAGTCATTGCCGATTGTTGGAAAAACCCGCCTGGTTCACTAATGCCCTTCAGGGAAGGCACATCTGCCATCCTCACTTGGTCTGGCCTACTTGTGACGCCAGATACACACTAATGTGGTTGACTCTCAGCTGCCCTTTTAAATACCTAGCAAGCCAGTTGGACCAATAGCTACAAAGTCTCAAAGAAACGAAACGATGGATCACCTGGCGTTGACCTAGGCACCGGAAAAGACAATGGCAGAAACAGCCCTGTTGACCCTGCAACGTCCTCCCCACTAACATCTGGGGTCTGGTGCCAAAACTGGGAGAGCTGTCTCTCAGACTAGGTAAGTAATAGCCAGACACAGTCATATTCTCAGATCACCAACATCACTTTCCTTCGATATGTCCTGTCTCACTGATCGGACAGACCCAGCAGAGGAGGCGGCATACTCGGGTGTTGCTCTAGGAGTCCTCAACATTGACTCAGGACCCCATGAAGTCTCAGGCTTCAGGTTAAACATGGGCAAGGAAACTTCCTGCTGTTTTATATATAGCAGCCTCCCTCAGCTGATTAATCAGTACTCCTCCATGTTGAACAACACTTAAAGGAAGCAATGAGGATGGCAGAACACAAAATGTACGCTGGGTGAGGGATTTCAACGCCCACCACCAAAGAGTGGTTCGGCATCAGTACCGCTGATTGAGCTGGTCCGGTCCTAAAAAGGTACATAATTGCTGGGTCTGCAGCAAGTGGTGAGGGAACCAAGAGGGATAAAACATACTTGACCACATCTTCACTAATCTGCCAGCTGTAGTTGCATCTGTCCATGACAATAAATCAGTAAGAGAGTGACCATTGCACAGTCCTTGTGGAGACGAAGTCCCACCTTCACATTGAGAATAACCTCCATCGTGTTGTGTGGCACTATCACTGTGCTAAATGGGACAGACTTCACACAGATCTCGCAACTCAAGACTGGGCATCCATGAGGCGCTGTGGGCCATCAACAGCAGCAGAATTGTACTCCAGCACAATCTGTAACCTCGTGGCCTGGCATATTCCTCACTCAACCATTACCATCAAGCCAGGGGATCAACCCTGGTTCAATGGAGAGTACAGGAGGGCATGCCAGGAGCAGAACCAGGCATAGCTGAAGATGAGATAGCAACCCAGTGAAGTTAAACAGGACTACCTGCACGCAAAACAGCAAAAGCAGCAAGTGATAGTCAGAGCTAAGTGATCTCATAAGCAATGGATCAGATCTAAGCTCTGCAGTCCTGCCACATCCAGGCATGAATAATGATGGACAACAAACAACTCACTGGAGGAGACGGCTCCACAAATATCCCCATCCTCAACGATGGACGAGACCAGCAATGCAAAACATAAGGCTGAAATATTTGCAGCAATCTTCAGTCAGAAGTGCCGAGCGGATCATCCATTTCCACCACCTCCAGTGGTCCCCAGCATTACAGATGCCAGTCTTCAGCCAATTCAATTCACAACTGGAGTTACTGGATACTGCAAAAGGCTACAAACTGTGACAACATTTCAGCAATAGTACTGAAGACTTGTGTTCCAGAACTTGCTGCTTTCCTAGCCAAGCTGTTCCAGTACAGTACAACACTGGCATCTACCAGGCAATTTGGAAAAATTGTCCAAGTACGTCCTGTACATAAAAAGCAGGACAAATCCAACCCGGCTAATTGCTGCCCCATTAGTCTCCTCTCAATCATCAGTAAAGTGATGGAAGGTGTCATCAACAGCACTATCAAGCAGCTCCTGCTCAGCAATAACCTGCTCGGTGATGCCCAGTTTGCATTCTGTCAGGACTACTCAGCTCTTGACCTCATTACAGCCTTGGTTCGAACATGGGCAAAAGAGCTGAATTCCAGAGGTGAGGTGATATTGACAGTCCTTGATATCAAGGCCACAGTCAATTGAATGTGGTATCAAGGAGTTCTAACAAAACTGGAATTGATGTGCATCAGGGGGCAAACTCTCCAGTGGTTGGAGTCGTATCTGACTCATAGGAGGATGGTTGGGGTTGTTGGAAGACAATCTCAGCTCCAGGACACCTCTGCAGGAATTCCTCAGGATAGTGCCCTTAGCCCAACCACCTTCAGCTACTTCATCAATGACTTTCCCTCCATCGAAAGGTCAGAAGTGGGAATGTTTTCTGATGACTGCACAATGTTCAGCACCATTTGCAACTCCTCAGATACTGAAGCAGTCTGTGTTCAAATGCAAGATCTGGACAATATCCAGGTTTGGGCTGGCAAACAGCAAGTGGCATTCATGCCATATAAAATGCCAGGCTGTGACCATCACCAATAAGAGACAATCTAACCATCGCTCTTTGACACTCAATGGTGTTACTATCACTGAATCCGCAACTATCAACATCCTGGAGTTTACCATTGATCAGGAACTCAACTACTCAACTGGACTCACCACATTAACAGTGGCTAGAAGAGCAGGCCAGAAACTCTGAATACTGTGGTGAGTAACTCACCTCCTGACTCCTCAAAGCTGGTCCACTATCTACAAGGCACAAGTCAGGAGTGTGATGGAATATTCCCCACTTGCCTGGGTGAGTGCAGCCCCAACAACACACGAGAGGTTTGACACCATCCAGGACAAAGCAGCCCGCTTGATTGGCGCCACATCCATATGATCCACTCCATCCACCACTGATGCTCAGTAGCAGCAGTGTGTACTGTTTACAAGATGCACTGCAGAAATTCACCAAAGGTCTTTAGGCTACACCTTCCAAACCCACACCACTGCCATCTAGAAGCACAAGGGCAGCTGACATATGGAAACAACACCACCTTCAAGATCCCCTCCAAGCCTGGCTATCCTGACTTGGAAATATATCGTTGTTCCTTCACTGTTCCTAGGTCAAAATCCTGGAATTCCCTCCCTAATGGCACTGTGGGTCAATGCATAACAGTTTGATGGCAACAGTTCAAGAAGGCAGCTCAACACCACCTTCTCAGGGGCAGCTAGGAATGGGCAAAAAATGCTGGCCAGCCAGTGATGCCCACATTCCACGAAGAGAGAAAAGAAGAAACTAGCTGTTGATACTCTGCTCCTTCCTCAGGTATAGAGCTGAAGAGGTATACTGGCATAGAATTTACAAGCAGATAAGTAACAACCTTAAAAATGGCTCACTGACTGCCTCCTGTTGAATCTTTAATCAGTTGCAAAGAAGATGCAGGCTTCTATTGATTGAAATGCAAATCCAAAATGTCTTTCAAGTCATTGCCACAGGATAATTAAAGGTTTTATTAGTGTACACAAGAGGTGCCATCTCAGGTCAGAATGTATTTTAGGTGTGAGACCTTGTTTAGAATCCATTTTAACCTGGAGTCAGGTTGGGATTCTTTTTTGAACAAAATAGAACATATCTGTGAATACACAAACAACTTGGATGAAATAATTCCCCTTCATAGATTTGCGTGCGTGGAGGGAGGGAGAGCGAGCAGGAAGGAGAGTGGGAGAGTGAGAAACTGCGATACTCATCCTGGTCAAACTCAAGTAGCACACTTGCCACTGGGTCAGGAGGTCATGGCTTCACAGCCAGCTCCAGAGTAGGCTGGTGCTATTGAGAGAATGCCACACCTGTCACAGATACTGTCACTTGGGTGAGACACTAAGAGGACTTCCCATCTGCCCTCAGGTGGATACAAGAGATCCTGTGGACAGTATTTCGAGGAACGGCGAGGGGAGTCCTCCATAAGACCAGAAGATGCAAGAGCAAAAGCAGGCCATTCAGCCCATTGAGACAACTCAACTGTTCAATGGGATCACAGCTGATTTGACATTCCTCAACTGTACTTTTCTACCTTTCCCCGATATCCTCAGTTATGTTTCTGATTAAAATTCTGTCTCTGCTTTAGTTATATCTAATGATCCAGCCTCAAAAAATTCCACAGAATCAACATCCTCAGATGAAATTCCTCCTCAGCTGTGTCTTAAACAGGGAACTTCATATTCTTAAATGCTGCCCTCTGGTTTTAACTTCTTCCATAAAGGGGCAATAGCCTCTCCACATCTACCCTGTCAATTTTTGTAAGAATTTAACATTTCAATAAGGTCAGTCTAAATTCCAACAAGTATGGGCCCAAATCACCAGATATCTCTTCATAAACAATCCTTCCATCGCTGGTATCAGCTTAGTGAACCTTCTTTGGGCTGCCTCCAATGCTTCTAATTTTTCCTTAGACAAAAGGTGCCCTAAACTGTTGTCAATATTCCAGCAGTGGTCTGACAGATGCCTTGTCTCGTTTTAGCAAACATTCTATGTTTTTATATTCCATTTCCTTTGTCATAACGGCCAACATTCCAAATTCCCTCTCTATTACCCGCTGAACTTGAATGCTAGCTTTTCTGATTAATGGACGAAGAGAGCCAAACCTACGTTGCATAGCTTCCTACAGTCTTTCGCCATTAAATAAAAATCCAGTTCTTTTTGCCAAATAATATAACCTCATTTCCCTGCAGTATATTTCATCTATCAAGTTTCTGCCAACTTGCTTAACCTGTCTATCTCCCTCTGCAAACCATTATCCTCCTACTTGCCGTTCTGCCTCTATGTCATCTTCAAATTTGGCTCCAGCACATTCACTTTCCTCATCTAAGTCTTTAATACCACTAATATGAAATCTTAAATTTGGGTCCCCCTCTAGCTCTTACACCATCAATTAATGGGAGCAACTTATATTTGCCCATTTTACCTAAACTTGTCATAATCTTATATTAAAAGGTACATACATCTCTCCAAAACTCTTACTCTAATGCCAGCTATTAGAAACTAACCTTACAGCTGAAAGTCATCACCCCTGTTGATCATCAAATGTATAATAGAAATGCAAGCTTTGCTTTCACTACCAAATTACCAAAGTTGCAACTATTGAGTATGCCCACTTGGTGTCACACTTGTGCATCAAAGTGTGATATGGGGAGCTTCCTGCCTGAGCGCTGTCTGGAATTAGATTACTAAGACATAGGTCTCATGTGATTGTTAACACGTACCCATTTCATAACAGACAGACAGAGGCCACCCAGCAGACCTACTGTGAACCAGTCAGATGGCAGACGAATGCCATCAATAATTCATTTATCTTCTGATGCCAAAACTCCTGATCTTCTTAATTGAGAGCTTACAGGCAATAATTAAACCTAAACGCCATTTGGTTCAGCACTGACCTACTTTGAGTTTGCAATAGCACGGTTATTCATTGTTTCATTCTAATGTCCCTCATAAATGTAGCATTGTGAAGTTGAACATAACAAAGTATAGAAACTGAGAGCACACCAGAAGGTCATTCGGATCACTGTCCATCTCCCACTCAGGTCCATGAGCCATCTCCATCCCTCTAGCCCTGAAACTGTTTTCAGTGCATTTTGTTCCTAATTCCTTGTTTGAAAGTTACTAATGAAACTGCTTCCACTGCAATTTAGATCACAACCCTCATACAAAAGCATTTTTCTTCTTTTCCCCTCTTTTCTTTTGCCAGTTGCTTCAAATCGGTGTCTCGAGTGCGACTGGAAACAATTTCTCTTTCTTACTCTTGTAAAAACGCTTCAAGGTTTTCTACACCTCAATTAAAGTCTCCTCTTAAACCTTCCCTGTTCCAAGCAGAATAATCCCAGTTTGACTAGTCTCTCCACATAATTCAAGTCCCTCAACCTTGGAATTATTCTCGTAAATACCCAATGCATACCTTCTAAAACCTTAACACTCCTTCTAAAGTTTAATGCCCAGAACTGGATACAATACTCAAAATAAAGCTAAATGAAAGATTCAAACATGTTTAGAATAATACTTATTTCTGTACTTTATTCACAAAGCCAAGTTTCAGTACATGATTTTCTTTGTAAACAGTGTCATCTTGTCATCAATATTAATAACGATACATCATCCAATTTTAAATTATTGACTTTTGAACAAAACCTCTTCTTTCAGAATTAGGCACTCTGTGCTATAAATGAGACCATTCAGCTGATCATGTTGGTGCTAGCGTCACATACTACTATTACCACCACCAGTACTACTACCACCAGTATTACTACCACTACCACCACTATTACTACTACTATAGCAGGCCTGGCAGCATCTGTGAAGAAAAAAAACAGACAGTTAATGTTTCAGATCTGGTAGCCCTTCCTCAGTTCTGAGGAAGGGTCACCGGGCCTGAAAAATTAACTCGGATTTTTTTCTTCACAGATGCTGCCAGGCCTGCCGAGCTTTTCCAGCAACTTCTGTTTTTGTTCCTGATTTACAGCATCCATAGTTCTTTCATTTTATACTTCACAACAAGTCCCACTGCTTCCGATCTCCAGAGTTCCATGTCAAATATTAATCAAATGTTCCACTAATCTAACTTTCCAGTCATTTCGGTCACGATTGCTCCCAGTGGCAATGCAAGCCATGCTCAAACATTTTCTTCGTTAACATTCTGTGAATCACTTCAGGATTGATGGATTGATTAATTTATGGTCATGTGTATTGAAGTACAGTGAAAAGATTTGTTTACACGTGGCATAGCCAGATCATCGCAAACAAAGATGTACAGATCAAAAATACAGACAGAAGTATATGGGCTACACTGTACAGGGTTTGGGACAGGGGACAAATCGCTGTTAGCAAGTTCAGCCTTATTTGAAGCTAGAGAGTTCATTTATCAGTCCAATAATGGCCTGGAAGAAGCACTCCCTGAACCTGCTTGTAAATGTGTTCAGGCTTCTCTACCTTCTGCCTGACTGAAGAGATTGTAGGAGCTTACTGGGAGTGCAATGGGTCTATGGTGACATTGGCAGCCTTTTCACAGCAGTGAGCCATGTGAATAGAGCTCATGGATGGAAGGTCAACTTCTGTTGTTTATGATCCTGGGTAGAGCAGTTGCCATGCTAGGCCATTTGGCAACCGGACAGTATACATTCAATGGTGCAGCTGTAGGAGTTGGTGAAGATCCTTATGGACATGCCAAATTTCCTGAGGCACCAGAGGAAGAACAGGCGTTGCTGCGCCTTCTCAACCATTGCATCCACGTGGCAAGTCCAGGACGGGTCGTTGGTTATTGTCACTGAGGAACTTGATGCTCTCCACCCTCAACCTCCGCTCTGTTGATGTAGATGGAGCCACGTTCTCCTTTCTTTCTGAAGTCAATGATCAGTTCTTTAGTTTTGCTGACGTTGAGAGCGGGGTTGTTCTCATTGCACCATGTCACCAAGCCGTCTATCTCCCTGATGATTTTGACTCATTGTTGTTCGACAGCGATCCCACTAGTGGTGTCATCTGCAAACTTGTAGATAACATTCATTCAGAATTTGGCAACACAGTTGTGGGTGTACAGGGAGTACAGCAGGGGGCTGACGACACATCCTTGAGGGGCTCCCGTGTTGAGTGTTATTGTGGAGGAGATACAGTTACCTATCCTCACTGATTGTGGCCTATGGGTCGGAAAGCTGAACATCCAGTTGCAGAGGATGGACCGGAGACCAAGGTCATGGAGTTCTTGAGATCAGTCTGGACGTGATAACAGAGTTGTTGTAAAGGAACAGGAGGTGTTCTTGTTGTCCACGTGTTCCAGGGATGAGTGCAGGGCTAGGGATATGGCATCTGCTGTGGACCTGTTACATTAGTAGGCAAACTGTAGATGATTGAGGCGAACTGGGAGACTGGGAGTTGATGTGGGCCATGAACCGCTTCTCGAAGCACCTCATGATTGTTGAGGTCAGAGCCACTGAACAGTGGTCATTAAGGCACACTGCATGTGTTTTCTTAGGTACAGGGATGATGGTGGTCTTCTTCAAGCTGGTGGGGATTTTGGTTTGTAGGAGGGAGAGGTTGAAGGTGTCTGTGAATACCTCCGCCAGTTGGTCCATACTGGATCTGAGTGCTAAGCCGGGGACACTGTCTGGATCCATCGCTTTCCTTGGATCAACGCCCAGGAAGATTGATCCAATATCTGTAGCAGTGACTAAGGAAACAGGTGTGTTTGGTATGTTGGGGCAGGTGTCACCGCACCGCTGGTATTCTGCTCAAATAGAAAGCATCGAGCGAGTCAGGGACAGATGTGTCTCTGTCTGCTGTTTCATTTTGCATCCCGTAATGTTGGTTAGGCCTTGCCATAGGCAGTGGGAGTCCATTTGGTAGGTTTGGGCCTGTAATTTGGTCCAGCCGGGTTTCTTGGCATCCCTGGTGGCTTTGCAGATGTCATCTTTGGATTTTCTGTATTGGCCTGGATCATCCAACTTGAATGCTGCACGTCTGGTCTTCAGTGGGGAGTGGATTTCCTGGCTCATCCAAGATTTATGGTTGGGGAATGCTTGGATTGACTCCTTTGGTATGCGGGGCCAATGCTGGTGTGGCAAAGATACACATTGGCTCCACACATTTGCTAATGAAGTCTGGTGATGGTGGTAGTGCCCTTGTCTAGCTTTTGGTAGTCCAGTCCACCGAGTCCAAGCAGTCCTGGAGACAGTCTTCCACAGCCTCAGAGCAGCATTGTACGTCCTTTTGTCAAGAACCCTCCAACTTCAGCTTCTGCTCGAAGGTTGGGAGGAGGAACACAGCACCATCATCTGATTTTCCAAAGTGTGGGCCGGGGATGGAGCGGTGGGCGTTTTTGATGGTGGTGTAGCAGTGTCCCAGAATGTTTGGGCCCCTGGTGGAAATGTGTCAGTGGTAATTTGGCAGCACCTCTTGATGTTGGTTTGGTTGAAGATTCCAGCCACAATGAATTGTGGCGGTGTAAGTCACATCTAGTGCATTTTTCACACCCATGCGGGATGGTACATAGCCCGCTCTCAGGATGGCGGAGGTGCACTCTCACGGTAGGTAGAAGGGATGGTATTTTACTGTAAGGGATCAATGGTTTTCTAGGGTCACTATGTCTAGCACCGTAAGCGTTCATCAGGAAGTATATCCAACACACCCCCTCACCTTACCAGAGGACACTATGTGGTCCATGCGCAGTATGAATATTTATTGTGAAACTGTAAGGGAGGTGGTATGTAGCTATCATGGCAACTCCAACCTCCTCTGGAGCACATGGCTCAAAACCTACCAAGGTAGACAGCAAAATCAGTTTTTGATAAAATTTGCAAATTAAAAACCTCTGCTGTTTGTTGCTGAAGTGCATTCAATGCCCCTTGAAGGGAAAAAGTCTGCTCTCCTCACCTCTTACACATCACTCCAGATCCTCGAAAGCATGATTAACCGCCTTCGGCCATGGCTTTGTAAACCACATGGCAGTTGGGAATGGACATCAAATACTGACTTGAACAGCCACACCCACCTCCCAAACAAAAGTAGAAAAAGGCTCCATGAGTACAGGTTGTTGTGGCTCCTGCAACTCTATGAAGAGATCTCCCCCAAACTCTCTTGTCACTTTATTAAAAGTTTTAAATTTGTAGAACTCTCAACACTGAGCAGGACAGCCTTAAAATCTCCATTTCTCCAGCCTTTTATCTCTGTCTTTGCAACACCAGTATTGGCCCCGCAGTTAATGTAAGCACCAGATGCCAGAATCTCTCTCTATCTCTCTAACCCCTCTCCTCCTCATAGGACCTTTCCATTAAGCCCATTTTTGTGCCCCATATGTAAGGAAGGATGAGCGGGGCATGGTGGGGTCCAGAAGAGGTTTCCAAGAATGATCCCAGTGACAAAGAGTTTGTTGTATGAGGAGCAGTCGAGGATTCTGGATCTGCACTCCAATGGGATCTAGAAGGATGGGGGTGCAGAACTGCACTTAAACTTACAAAAAACTGAGAGACCTGGATACAGCAGATGTGGAGAAGAGGTTTTCACTCACAGGAGAGCCTAGGGATTGAGGGCGCAGCCTCAGAATGAAGAGGCTGCCCTCTAAGAAGCAAAATGAGCAGGAATTTCTTTCAGCTGAGGATGGAGAATTTGTGAAACTCACGGCCTCCACAGCCCTCTGTGGCAGAGTCATTGAGTGCACTTAAGACAGAGATAGATAGGTTTGGTGATTAGTAAGGGGATCAAGGGTTACAGGGAGAAGGCATGAGAATAGCATCAAGAAACAATTGCCACAAGTCAATGGTGGAGCAGACTTGATGGGTCGAATGGCCCAAGCCTGCTACTTTATCTTAGGTTCTTATTTCTTTGGCCAACCTTTTGATTTCCCCCACTCAAAAATATTTCTCTCTTTACCTCATCATGCATTTTCATTTAATTTTGGGTCTCAAATCTCTTACAGGTTTTCTGTAAGAGCTTGGTTATCACTAGGAGATTGTTGTTGCTAGTTAGCACACCAGAACTTTCAGTGTTGGGCAGAGGGGGGAGGAAAGCCTTGTGACAATGTCGAGAGCTCACAGCACAGGGGTAGTCCTGCTTACGCTGCTGCGGTGTATTGAGTTTTTCAGAAAACAGGGTGCTTTGCAATACAGGACCTAGCCTTCGTTTAATAGTCCAGTCAGTCCTCCCAGAAACACAGCCTCAGGTCATTAGGTTACTTTCATCGGTGTCACCCTCCCTTCTATTTTAACGGAGTTGAGTGTCAATTCTTAGCCAGCCTCCCCTTTCCCAGCCTACCATCCATCATCATTAGAACGCAGTTTTGCACATGTTGAAAGGAATTGTTGGAATGTAGAATGCTTCAGCACCAATCGCCAGATCCTAACTGACCTACGTGAAAGGAATCTTAACAATGCCTTGTGTCTAAGATTACAAGGTTTACAAGCTTGGTGTGGAAATGAAAGGTTGCAAAACTCTTGTTTAATTGAGTCACATGAGAAATGGACTCTCCAGGAGCACTGCCCCAAACCTTAAATCCCATTCTAAAGGGAAAGGCCCAGGGGCACTTGTTTTGCAGCTCTCAATGCTTTGTCACTGATCTTATTACTTATTCTGTCCACTGTTCGTTTGATGTTGTCATGTTTAATATTGCAAGTAGAGTCACAGAATCCCTAGAGTGTAAAAAGAGGCCACTCAGCCAGTTGAGTCTGCATCGACCCTCTCCGAAAAGCATCCCACCCAGACCCAAACCCCCCCCCCAACCCCTCCACCCACCCTATCCCTGGAACCCTGCATTTCCCATGGCTAATCCACCTTGCCTGCACATCCCTAGGCACTACAGATGACTTTGGCATGGTCAATCCACTTAACATGCACGCCTCTGGACTGAGAGGAAACCAGAGCATGCAGCAGAAACCCATGCAGACACAAAGGAGAACGTACAAACCGCACGCAGATGTTCAGCCAAGGCTGGAATTGAACCCCAGTCACTGGCGCTGTGAGGCAGCAGTGCTAACACACGGCCACCAACACATGTTGGGTAAATTCAGGATGGAACTGAAGCAATGATTAAAAAAAAATTTTCCTGACTGAACTAGTGGTGGATGGGTTTTCATTGTGGCTGCAGGGTTTTCCATCTACAAACAAAATCAGCAACACTCTTTAGAGAGTGCCCTCCAAATGCCACACGCTACCACCCAGAAGAAAAAGGGCAGCAAGTGTAGGGAACACTGCATTCCCCAAGTTCCAAGGTTCCCTGTCCTAACCTTTCTTCAAATCTTGTAAACATTTTTGCATCTTATCTGTTTCACCTTTGTCATGACTTGTAGTGATCGGAGTAGACATCACTACAATCTCTGCCCTTTACTCTTACTTGGACCTTTATCTTGAAGTAGGTAGCCTCATTATTTTTCCCACCAAAATACAAAACGTAATCTTCCATCTGCAAATTCACTTCAGAATGACTGTGCCTGTCACAGGTCTTTCACATTGTGAATCCATCATATCGAGCACTCCATCTGGGGAGAAAGAGCCCCAATGTGGCAAGATCCCAACACTCCAGCTTCCAGAAGTAACTGCTAGGACAGCAATCTGGAGCACAGCTTCCTATTGAAAGGCTTCTTTTGTAACCTTGGTACTTCACTCAGTAAAACACACAACACACAGACAGTCTGTTCTGACCTAAACTGACCCCAATTGGTTTTGAAAGAAAAGAACAAGAATATACAGAAATGAAACAACATTGGTTATCAGTCACAAAATCTGGAACAAATAACCTTGTACAATAATAAAGAATGTTGTTTCAATTTGCAGTTTGTAAGCCAGAAGCAAAAACAGGAACTCTTTGAGCCAGAAGTACCCTCCAGTTCATAAGTTTGCCTTGGATTAGTATTAGCTAATGCAGTAGACAACTCTTTCTTTGTTATCCCACCATCTGTGATCAGGTAGAATGATACTGTACTTTCATGTCTGGAAGTGAGAGCGTAATGTCATCCATAATGACATCAGAGATCATTTAGAAGGGAGCCCTTACGTGAACTTCAAGAGAGATCGACGTAACACAGAGGTGTACAGAGTTTAGAAATAGGCACTCAACTAGATTCTCCAAAACATATAGTTAAGATTCTGTAATCTTTACTTGTTAGACCTCAAAATGTGAATAGAACCTACCTTAAACTTTACAACAAATACTACAGCTGTGAGTTTGTACCATCAGAAAAGACTGAACATATGGAAAGCCTTTCATCTAAAAGAAAGCAGATTTAGCAGTGACATAACAAAATGTCTTAAACTGTGGTGGAGATTTGATAGGAGTTGACAACTTTTTAAAAGCCCTTTTACCCTACATGTGTAATATTAGAAGTAAAAATGACACTAATCCATAGAGAGGAGATATTAGAACAGACAACAAAAAGCTTGATCAAAAAGACAGGTTTTAAGGAGAAGCTTAAAGGATCAGAATGAAATACAGGTGGCATGGTTCTGCAAAGGCATTCGAAGAGTTTAGGTAAACAAGAGCATGGCCTCCAATGGAGGATATTTATAACTGTGAGGTGCACTGGGACCAAAATCAAAACGAGAGGAGTACTGAAATCTCAGAGGATTATGGAACTGGAGAAGGTTACAGAGGTTCAATGGGGTGAGGCTATGGAGGAGTTTGAAAATGAGGATGATAATGTTAAAGTCAGGACACTGTTCAACTGGGACTAAAACATAGGTCAGCCAACTCAAGGGGTGATAGGGAATAGGACTTGACACAAGATAAACACATGGGCAAGGCCCCAGATGACCTCAGTTTTACACAGACAGAAAATACTTCCACTTGAAGGTGAGAACCAGAACTAGGGCAATAAGTGTAATTCATTTGCCAACACATTCATTAGGGAACTCAGGGAAAACTTCTGGTAAAAATGTGGAACTCGCTGTCACACGAGCTACATGGAATTTGATTGTATCTTAGATATACTGTTATTTAACTTCTCCAAAATCAACAGATTAGGAGGGAAGAGAAAATTTACTGTGGAGTGTATATGGAAGTGTTATTACTGGTTTTTAAGGCCTTCTGTGCATTATATGTCTGGAGGCTCTGGCCACTTTACTACAATAAAAATTCAACTATTTCAGTACTTAATCTGTAAAGTTATGCAAGCAGGGCTTCAAACAACTCCTAATAAGCAATCCAACAATTTGCACGGCATACATCCTAGAAGACAAAATCAAGGTGTATTTTGTGAAAGGAAAAATACAACCAGTTTGGGGATCATAGAGAGACAGCAACAGAAGCAAAACCAAATATTTTACAACAGAACAGATTATTGCCTTCCTAAACATCGACACAGCGGCCCCTAAAATCAGAAAATGCATATTATAATTCAGAAGACTAACTGGCCTTTATCGCAGACAAGACATAGTGGGACTAACTGGGTGGCTATGTCCCATCCTATGGGATGGCACGGTGGCTCAGTGGTTAGCATTGCTGCCCCACAGTGCCAGGAACCTGGGTTTGATTCTAACCTTGTTGAGTTTATACATTCTGCCTGTGTCTGCATGGGTTCCCTTCAGTGGGTTATAGGAGGATGGGTCTGGGTGGGATACTCTAAGGGTCAGTGTGAACTTGCTGAACCGAAGAGACTGGTTCCACACTGTAGGGATTCTATAAAATGAAATCCCAAATCTTTTCTCTATAAGATGTTACTCAATTCTCTTTTTAATGAGATGACTGAATCTGCTCCAACTGTCCACTAAGGTAGTGCGTCCAGACCCGAACTCCTCCATGCATAGAAACTCAGCTCCGACCCAGTTCAACATTAGTCCTGCATTCACTGATGACTGATGCTCGTGATAGTGAGGCCAGTTTTGCCCAGTCTACTACAATATATGCTTAAATGGGGGAAGGGGTAGGTTACCAAAAGGAACTTGTCCTTTTTAAGCAGTTTTCTCCCCCCCAAAAGTGGTGCAATTCCTTTGAATTATAGTATGTTCTGCCAAGACCAAATGAAATATTCAATATAAATCTGTGAGATGCCACAGTTAAAGACAATATTTTCCAACATCTTGTCTGGAGAACAACCCAGCAAATACATTGATATGGTCTCAGGGACTCCCATTACCATGTCCACACCCAGCGCCCCACCACCCCATCTGCTTCTAAAATACAGATCCACTGCTCAACATAAAAGATATGTAGAAAATATTCAAAGAACTACTACATTCATGAGGCAAACACTAAAATTACATCACTCCAAGAAGCCCAGTTTCTTAATATATATATTAAAGGGAGTCGCAGCACTGCATAGAATGGCCACGCCATCAACATTTTCAGTCATTCTGCACAAATAGACAAGAATTGCCATGGTTTCTGGGTCACACTAGGCCCACGAGCTGACCTTCTATACATACCATATTCAAGGCTTTGGAAACAAACATATGCCAGTGCAAACATGACCTACTCTGGAGATTAGTTTCCCAAGCCTCCAGGAGATCTGCACTCCACTAATTTTAAATCATTTGCAGACCCTCCACTTCTGTTTGTTCGATTATTAGCAGTTGCGCCTTCAACCATCCAGAATTTGCTCCCTAAACCTTCCTGCCTCTCCATTGTCCCTTTATCTCTTAGGCCAAACAGCCTGTCCCCTGCCCGCATGTCAGAACATTTCAAACAACAACTTGCATTTATATAGCACCTTTAATGTGCCCAAACATTCTGTGCTACTTCAAGGGTATGTTCTCCTTTGCGCCAACCCTACCCCAAATACTGACTGAGCCACGTAAGGACTTATTAGCGCAGGTGGCCAACATTTGTGTCTTAAAGAGAGAAAAGTAGACAGATTTATTAATGAGACGTTCACAAACCAAGGCCATTGTATCTTCTGGTCAACTGAAACAATCCTATCATAAAATTCCTAGAGGAATGATTTGAATATGAATACCAGAGGTATGGTTAGCAAGTTTGCAGATAACACTAACATTGGAGGCATAGTGGACAGCAAAGGAGGCTACCACAGAGTAGAACGAGATCTTGATCAGATGGGTGAATGGGCCGAGGAGTGGCAGATGGAGTTTAATTTAGATAAATGTGAGGTGCTGCTTTTTAGAAAGCTAAACCAGAGCAAGACTCCCCAGGCCCTTACCAATATTAGTGTTATCTGCAAACCTGCTAACCATAGCTCCTATATTCATATCCAAATCATTTCTCTTGGAATTTTATGATAGGATTGTTTCAGTTGACCAGAAGATAAAATGGCCTTGGTTTGTGAACATCTCATTAATAAATCGGTCTACTTTTCTCTCCTCTTTAAGGCACAAATGAGTGCAGGTTCATACTTCCTTGAAAGTGGAATTGCAGGTGGACAGGATAGTGAAGGTGGTGTTTGGTATCCTTGCATTTATTGGTCATTGCATTGAGTACAGGAACTGGGAAATCATGTTTTGGCTGTTCAGGGCATTGGTTAAGCCATTATTAGAATACTACGTGCAATTCTAGTCTCTCTGCTAATAGGAAGGATGTTGTGAAATTTGAAAGGGTTCAGCAAAGATCTACAAGGATGTTGCCAGGGTTGTAGGTTTCCACTTATAGGGAGAGGCTGGATAGACAGGGGCTATTTTCCCTGGAGTATCGAAAGCTGAAGGCTAACCTTATAGAGGTTTATAAAATGAGGGACATGGATAGGGTAAATAGACAAGGTCTTTACCCCAGCATGGGGAGTCCAAAACTAGAAGACAAAAGGTTAAGGGGAGAGGGGAAAGCTTTAAAATGATCCCAAGGGTCAACGTTTTTAAGAAGGGTGTGGTATGTGCATGGAATGACCTGCCACAGGAAGTGGTTGAGGCCAATATAATTATGACATTTAAAGGCATGTGGATGGCTCTCTGAATAGGAACAGTTTAGACAATATAGACCAAAATGCTGGCTAATGGGACTAGATTTTTAGGGTATCAAGTCAGCTTGGATGAATTGGACCAAAGGGTCTGTTTCTGTGCTGTAGATCTCTATGACTCTATGAATACAATTCACCCAATTAGCGTTATCTCCTACTACCAGATACTGTTTTATTTAAATATTAACAGTCATTAACTTGTGTTTTTGTGGGAGCTCATTACAGACAAATTGATGGCCATACTTCTTACATTACAACATTATTGCAAAGTATTTAACTGGGTGAAAGATACTCTGTGTTGAAGTTGTGAAAGATGCTACAGGAATACAAACATTATCATTTTTCACGAATTAGGAGCTTACCTGCTATAATATCATCCATTTGCTCCAAGGCAGCTTCAAGCATGTGACTGGCATCTGAAGCCATATTGATGAACAACAGCTTTTATTTAAATTAGCTCCAAAAGATTAATCTGTGAATAAATGAAGGTAAAGCACAGTTGAAGTTTTAATGTTGTATATAATCAGAATTATCGAACACACTTGCAGTCGCAAAATGTCACACTGCACTTCACAGGAGTTATCAAACAAAGCTAGAGATATCAAGATCAAGGTGCCCAAAAGCTTATTCAAAGAAATAGATTTTAAGGAGCATTTGCAAGGAGTGAGAAGGTGGGCAGGTTTATTGAGGGAATTCCATTGGCTATGGCAGCTGAAGGCATGGTCACCAATGGCTGACTGAATAAATTCAGGCATTCTCAAGTGTCAAGAATTGAAGGAGTGCAGAGATCTCCGATGGTTGTACAGTTGGAGGAAGTAATGAAGGTAAGGACAGGTGAAACCATGGAGCAGGAGCAGAGGAGATTCACCTCAGGATGCTACCTGGGATGGAAAATCTAAGTTAGGAGGAATGGTTGGACAGGCTTACGTTGTTTCTGTTGGAACAGACTGAGGGGCAATCTAATTGACATGTACAAGTCTATGAAGGGCGCAGAGAGTGGATAGGGAGCAGCTGTTCTACTCAGTCAAAGGGGACACGGGATCAAGACGACTGGCAGGAGGTTGGGGGAGCGGGTGGAAAATGTGAGGAAAAACCTTTTTACCCAGAGGGTGGTGATGGTCTGGAATGCACTGCCTGGGGAGGGTGGTTGAGGCGAGTTGCCTCCTATCCTTTAAAAAAAGTGCCGTGGATGAGCACTTGGCATGTCACTACATTCAAGGCTATGGGCCAAGTGCTGGGACATGTGATTTAGGTTGAAGGGCAGGCGTTTCTCACGTGTCAGTGCAGACTCGATGAGCCAAAGAACCTCTTCTGCACTGTATGATTCTGCCTGCCAGTTAATTTATTGTGGGACTGCAAGCTACACATGGAAGTCAGCTGGTTTGCTGAAATGTCTGCTTCATTACTTGTAATCTGCTTCACTGTTTGTAAGCAGAAAAACCTACAAGGTTAATCAATCCCTGATGAGTGACTGATTATTAGATCATTATCAATGACATTGACCATATGACCAAAAGTTACCTAGCATTGTGGGTCAATCCAAGGCTGAAGACTGCAGCAGTTCAAGAAGGCAGCTCACCACCATCTTCTCAAGGGCAACTAGAGAGGACCAAGAAATGCTGGCCAGCCAGTGACGCCCACATCCCACAAATGCATAGAGAAAAGAAATATATGAACAACTGGATTAGGGGAGAATTAGGCCATTTGGCCCCTTGAGCTTGCTCCACCATTCAGTAAGATTATGTCTGATTGGTTCGTGTTTTGAATTGTCCATTTATCTGCAATTTCCATTCCCATGTATCCGCAATCAAATATTCAATTCCCTTACCCAGCGAGAACATACATACCTACACGCCTTGAAAACACAAAATGATCATGATTCCACTGCCACATCAGACAGATTTATAAAGTTGCCTGGCCATCAAAAGACAAGCAATTCTCAAATTTTTAAAACAGTGTCTCCTCATTCCAGACTCACGCAGGAGTGTGCACACTCTTTGCACATCAATCTCATCAAGACCACTCAAGACTGTATGAACTTCAATCAAAGGCACCCCTTACTCTTCCACATTCCAGTGTAAGCCAGTCCAGACTGTCAAAAAAAAAATTGAGGCAATCCTCTCATTCCGGTATCAATTTAGTTCCCTAAATCACTTCCAATGCATGTACCTTTTCTTAAATTGGGAGCACAAAATTGCATGGTTTTTGAATTACTTCACAAATGCCCTATAGGACTCAAGTATAACATCCTTATTTTTATGTTCAGTTCCTTCTGGATTAAAGCATAGCGTTCTGACAGCTCGCTGGCAAATCCCTATCGAGTAGCCTTTCTCAAATGAGTTAAATTGACAAGTGATCGGGGTGTCCCAGATTGATAGCAAGCGAAGGAATGGATGAAGGCATATTGTCAGATGTCCTCGGAAGTCCCTAGTCTAAGTTGCGACAGAGACCTCTTAACTCAACTTAAAATATTAAAACATCACTCCAAGCTCTGGTTTCTACAATTGGATGTGTCCAATGGAAAAAAAAGCAAGCTCTTAAGGTCTGTTAACAATTTTGAACAAAGGTTTTTGTACTTTTAACACAAAAGGATTAAACAGCCAAAGCACTAAAAGACATGCACCACATTAAAGACTAATAATTCAGAGTCAGATTAACCTTCTGTATCATTCACGAGCATTCCTGTCTCTTAAAGATCTAGACCACTGGGCAGGGTGTGGAGAAAATGGTTCACTGTAATTTGTCAGGTGAGGGACTAGCAAACAGAATTGAGTTAGTAACTGTATCCACCCTCATGGAAGCTTTCCAGGAAGATTTACTTGACAAATTCAAGGCCTGTAGTGTTAAAGATCTAACAGAGATCTATTACAGAATATTCTTGCAGGTCAACAAAGTTTACAATGCCCACCTACAAATTCATTGGCTGATACAATCATTAGAACACCCTAACACATTTAGACTGTGGAAGGAGTAGCTTCTGCATTCAACAAGGAAATATCCAGCTCTCAAATCAACTTTGCAAGGTATATAAAAGAAAAGTTCATTAGCAGAGCCATTGCAGTACAGCAAATGGCAATACAGCTACAAATAAGACTTGTGTAAGTATCTTCAAGTATCAACAAAAAAAAATCTGACCAAAAGAGTACAGTGGTGATCGACAAAGCAGAATCTAACAATGCGCTAGTCCCAAATCATGGAATCAGAGAGACAGATCACAAATTCAGAGAAGTGTCAGAAACTATTCCAAACCTCAACAAAAGAAAAAAGGAAAAAGAGGGCAGACCACTTCTCATTCTTCTGAATTGGTGGAGTTAAATCTCAGGTATTTGTTGTGTAGTGAAAAAATGAGCGTTCTGGAGAAAAGGACGGAACAGCTAGCCAAGGTACAGCTCTCTGATGAAGGGTCTAGGCCCGAAACGTCAGCTTTTGTGCTCCTGAGATGCTGCTTGGCTTGTGTTCATCCAGCTCCACACTTTGTTAGCCAAGGTAAATGTAAATTTGAGAATAAATCTCAGATAATGACTTTGTATGAGATACCTCCATACAGAATGAAACTCAGGAGGACAAGGAATGGAAGCAGAATGATCAGTCTCTGCATCAAAACAAACAAGAATGCTCAAGAAACTCAATACCATGGCAACATCTGTGCAGAAACAATTAACATTTCAAGTCTGATATGACTTATTCAGAACTCTATTCAATCCAACAAAGAGATTGCTGGTTTATTAGGAAGATCTTACACCAAGTCACATGGAACATAGATCAGACTCACTAACAGCTCTAGAATATCTGCTGGTGCTCCAAGAAATGTTAGGGAAAACGAGGCAGGTAAAGATTCATTGAACATACAATGACCTTCAAATCACTTGACAGTCCTTTCAGAAGGAAGTATCAGCAATGATGCTTGAGTGAAAGAACCCAAGGAAGACATGAAAAATAAACCAGCCAAAGAAGCAAAAAAAAGTGGAAAAGATCCAGACCTCAACGAAACCAAAAACAGTAACACAAAGGATTAAACAGGTTATATGGTTAGAGCAGATATACTGGACAAACAAAGATAAAACAATTGATACAATTGTAAGAATCTATAACGTAAAAGTAGGAGCTTCAAAATGAGTTAGAAGGTCTTGAGGAACAAAACAACAGCTGTGAAGGAAATTTGATACACTCAAAACAGCTTAAGGATCAGTCAATAGCTAACGTGGAACAAATCCTGAGGCATTATAGGCAGCTTTAGCAAATTCTGGAACAGGAATTGCATTCTAAGAAAGTAAAATTTGACAACAAACATGATGACAGGCAATATCACTGATGACTGAACAAATCAATGACACTGCCAATCACCATAAGATCCAGGCATTTCAGCAAAATACTTATGGTTATAATGACTCTCAGGCTCTTTAGCTGTCCTAAGTAGTTTAATTTCCTTACGGAAAGGAGGGAGCGTTTTACACATATCCAATCTGGCCAACTACCATCCCATCATTCTACTTTCGATCAACAGTAAAAGTGAATGAAGGTGTCATCAATGGTGCTATCAAGCAGCACCTGCTCAGTAAGTGAACAGCTGGCTCAAGATAAACTGAAACTTGAGAATACCATCTCAGATATTGACTCTGTGGGAGATACTTCCACTTAGCTTAAAGTGAATGAAAATCCGAAGCAGGAAGAATGGAAGCAGAATGAACAAGCTCTGCATCAAAACAAACACAGAATGCTCGAGAAGCTCAATAACGTGGCAGCATCTGTGGAGAGAGAAACACTGTTAATGTTTCAAGTCTGATATGGCTCTTGCAACCTGCTCATGGAGCTCAAACTGGGCATCAAATCAGGGCCACTCAGCTCCTGACCTCATTCCAGCCTTGGTTCAAACAAAGACAACAACTAGGGCTGAATTCCGGAGTGAGGTGAGAGTGACAGCCTTTGAACAAGTGTGGCATCAAGGAGCCCGAGTAAAACTGGGATCAGTGAGAATTCGTTTGTGGGGGGAATACTCTCCACCGGCTGGAGTCATTCCTACATGGTGGTGACTGTTAGAAATCAGTCACCTCAGGAATTCCTCAGGGTGATGTTCTAGTTCCAACTGTTTCATCAATGCCAATCCCTCCAGCAAAAAGGTCAGAAGTTCACCGATGATTACATATGCTCAGCACCAGAGACTTCCTCAATATCTCTGAAGAGTCATGTTCTACTGCAACAAGACCTGGGCATGGTCAAGCTTGGGCTGAAAAGTGACAAATAACATTTATGCCACATGAATGCCAAGCAGTGCCCATCTCCTCTAAGACACAATCTAACACCATTCCTATTACTGAATCCCCCACAATCAACATCCTGGGGTTGTCACTGACTAGAAACTGAGCCGGACTTGTCGTGTAAATATAGTGGCTACAAAAGCAGGTCAGGGGTAAAGAATACCATGGTGAGTAACTCATCTCCTGATTCCCCAGAGCCTGTCCACCATCTACAAGGCACAAACCAGGTGTATGATGGAATGCTCTCCACTTGTTTGGATGGGTGCAGCTCCAACACCACAAGAAGCTTGACACGATTCAGGACAAAGCAACCTGTTTGACTAGATCATAAAAATCCACTCTATGCACCACCAACCCTCTGTAGCAATGTGAAGCTTCTACATGATGCACAGCAGAAATCACCAAACTCATGACGACTTACACCAAGAAGGACAAAAAGTCAATCCGAGTGCCGCCCAACTGGAAACCTTGGATGAAGCCGAAAGTCCACTCCCTATTGAAGGCAAGGCATGCAGCATTCAAGTTGGATGACCCAGGCCTATACAGGAGATCAAGATATGACCTCTGCAAAGCCAGAGAAGCCAAGGGGCAGTACCGGACCAAGTTAGCGGCCCAAACCAATCAAATCAAAAGAGCAGGTGGTGGAGGGCTTCCCACTTGTCTGAAAGTTCCCTTCCAAGCCGCCCACCAACCTGACAGAGATATATTACCACTCCTTCACTGCCAAAGTGCCAAAATCCTGGCATTTCCTCCCTGGCCGTATTGTGGGTCTGCCTATAGCACATGGACTGCAGCAATTTAAGACAACCATTCACCACTACCTGCTGAGACACAACTAGGGGGTTGGCAAGAAATGCTGGTCCAGCTGACAGCACTTACATCCCACAATTAAATAAAAATCATTTCATGTGAGATCCCAGTTTTACCACAAAATAGATGAATCAATTAAGAGATTACATTTGGTATGAACATGCAGATTCAAATCCTTTAAATATAAGCAAATAGATGTAGAAAATTATATTGCTTCCTACAGAAAGTAACAAAACAACATTTCAAGTTGTTGCTCGTCAAAATACAAACCCCTCAAGCATACATCTGAAATTCTTGAAAAATGAGCGTTGATGTTTGTACAGTCAACCACAGACAAACAATAACACTCAAACCAGCAAATAAATAAAACAATTGCTGACAGTGCACTGCCAAAACACAGTGGTTCAATCTTCACTGCACACACATTAATCCTAACCGATGAGGGGTATAATCATTTCAAGAGTGATCCGACTATCACTACATATATGGCATCACATTTTGATAAAACAATTTAATAAAAAAGGAATCAAAGCGGCTAGCATCATTTTTCTCCACTCATTCTTACAGTGAGGTTACAATAAAAATCCGATGCCTGATTCTTCCTCGCAGAATGCACAGTGACAAGTCACATGAAGACAGTGCCCTTCAGATAGTGAAATGTTGCAAACAGCTTCACAGCAGCATACTCGAACAAAAATCTATTACTGAGCCACATAAGCAGACATCAAGACAAGAGGAAGGTGCATTTTAAGCTTCTTGAACACAGAGGAAGATAAGTTTGGAAAGGAAGCTTTGGGTTCAGTAGTAAAATGTATGGATAGAGTGGATAAATGAATCAAGGTGATGCAAAAGGCCAGAATTGGAAGAGTGCAGAGGCCTCAGAAGATTGTAAGGATGGTGTGGGACACTTCACATTCTGCACACTCCCAGACTTGCCAAAAAGTTAATATTGAAACCATGAACATACTTGGAAATAGATCAAGGTATGACATCCAAACAGTCCCCAAAGCCTTACAAGTTCAATAGTTACATGTATATTAATGGTGCTGCTAATACAACAAATGGACGAATTATGTTAGATGTGGAGAGACAAAGGAATATTAATATTAAAGTAACAGATCACTTCTGTCTTAGGTCAATATTTAATGCTTGGTTGCAAAACATGTTTAAGTACTATATTCAACTACTTCCCTAAAGGTACCAAATCCCCAAATAGATAGTTCATGTACAGTACCATTTTTAAAAAAATCAATACATTTATTCAGTAAATATATTGAGTTATATTAGTACATTTGAGATTGAAATTGGGTGCACTTATTTAGCAGACTGGTTGTGTGATGCATTTTGACAAACAGCAGGGTAGTATAGTAATTATGAATCCTAAACTAGCAGCCCACAAGTCCCACAAGACTAAGTTACTCATTAGATGACTAATGTTTAGGAGATCTGCCACTGTTTTCTTCAAGATAGGACACCTTCTAATCTTTGCCAAGCCTGCCTAAATGTGACACCATTCTAGCACAATATACTTCACTGAATACCTTCAGGAATCAGACAGTAGAGCAAAAAGATGAACACCAGCAGTGTTGGAACTCCCAATAACTCAACACATCTATAAATCTCCAGGACAGCGCAAACAGATTACTGAAGGGGTGGTGGTGCTATTATGATGATGCCACTGGAGTAGAGCCACGGAAGACTTCCCAAACTAGTGTTCTAGGGACATGGGTTCAAATCCTACTATGCCAGATAGTGAACTTTGAATTCAATGAACAAAAATCTAGAGTAAAAACCTGGTTGAATGGTAACCATATAACCACAGTTGATTGAAGAGCAAATTATTGCACATGCTGGAATCTATACTGAAAACAAAAATGCTGGAAATCACAGCAGGTCAGACAGCATCCATGGAAAGAAAGCAAACTACCATTTTGAGCTTTGTTTTTAATAGCTTATAATAAATTTAATGTGTTAGTCTTGAATTATTGCATTGGAAGTCATAATGTGGATTATTCCCATCTGTTTTGAGTAATTATATGATAACTGAAAATATATATTGTTTAAATATTGTGCAAGAGAACACAGGCCAGGTTTAATTAAATCTATTAATTTATTTAATAATTTGTATTCTGGTGAAAAACCGGAAGCTGCAAAACATTTCCATGTTGGCTAACTTTGGATTTTCTGGATTAGTCAGAATGCATTTGTTTAAATTTTCCATTATTTTGCTGCAGTATTACCAAAGAATAGGGACCTGTATGATTTTCCTTTTGCTAACTGAATCCTATTTGTACATTAGAGATTCCCAGGCACATTAATCTTGTATCTCCACCTTGAACAAACTTTCTCATTCTCTCCATTGCAGATCGAAGTAGTGAATACATTCAAGAGTGGCACTTCCTTTCAGGGGGCTCTAAGGCGACAGTCAGTTACCAGCCAAAATCAAGATGTAACCAATATTTCTAGCCCTACTCATGTATCGTTATCTACTCCCAATGCTCTTTCCTCTCCTACCAGCGCTTCTGCTGGGCGGGAGTGTGTATTCTTAATGCACAAGATGATCTTTCACATCTCCCCACTTTGCTTTTTAACTATTTGATACTAATCATCTTGTCAGTCTTTTTGTAGAGTTCAGTATTATTTACCCCTTGGCGACCTGTTACGTGTCTGAAGTGAATGTGTTTGTTTTCTCTAGAGGACTAGACAGCCCTAGGCAAAGGTTCCAGCAGGAGGGAGTGAAATGACCTGCCTAAACAGCGTTAAGTGATGAATAACAAATGCAGGCCCAGCCAGTGATATCTTCATCCCATGAAGTTTTATTTTAAAAAAGGTCCCTTGGCTATTTTCTGCCATTTATGATATTATGATTGGTACGTGAGCAAGTTACACTGTTGCCTTTGCCCTGTATCCCCTAACGCTTCCCAACAAAAACTTCAGATTCAAAATTAACAACTGATCTTGCATCATTTGCTATTTGTGCACAAATATCTCCTAATTTCACCCCTAAAAGCTCTACCTTCAAGTGTTACACTACATCCTCAATTTTAGTGTTTCCCATGTATGGAAATAGTTTCTCCTTATTCGTCATCTGTTCTCCATAACGCTTTGCTATTGCAATTTTGAGCAAGGGAAGTTCTTTCCTTTGTACTGGCCGATATTTAGCTCTCAAACACATCTAAAAGTAGAATTTCTGATTATATATCTCATTACAGTTTGAAAAAATTTTGCTGCGCACAAATTGTTGTAACTGAATATATGGCATCCAGGGACATTTGCTAGAAAGCAACTTGAGATATCCTTTGGTCTTCAAGATGCTATATAAATGCAGAATGTCCTTGTTCTACCTCCATGGTAAGCACTCAAATGCACTGAAGCATGCAAGATGCAATCTCTTTCAACACTTAGCTATGCAGGTATTGTGTTACTTGTTGACAGGTTTCACCAACAGCTCTCCAACCAGCTCAATCATTTGGCACAATTTCAGTGTAAAGGGTGGTTAGAACCTGGGAATTTCAACAACAGACTCTTGTTGAAACACAAACTTGCACTTATGATATACATTCGATGTGGTAAGATGTCCTAAGGCACCTCACAGTCATGATTATGAAACACCATTCGACACCCAATGACGTAATATTAGGATAGGTGACCAGAGTGAGTGATCAAGTGAGCAAGAGTGCAAGATGGAGGAAAGAAGCCAGAATTAAAAAAAAAAAGAGGTTCATGTGCCTTGGGAGGTGGAATGTGAGACTATAAAGATAGAGAAGGGCATAGCTGGAGAGGGATTTGAAAGAATGAGGTCTTTAGAGTACAAGGGTTTCAATGAATCAGACTTGGCAATAGGTTATTTGACAGGCACATATGTTGATTTCATCAAGTTTATTGATGATGGAAGATGAACAGCCAGCCAAGAAATCATTGAAACGGTCAAGTCGACAGGCAATTAAGATGCAGAAGCGAGTGCCTGCAGCGAGAGCAGGGGTAGCAAGAGGCAATGCTGCAAAGATACAAGGAGATGATCTTTGTGATGGAGAGGATATGGAGTCCGAATTTCACCTTAGGTTCAAAGAGAAGTCTGAGACAAGTCTGGTTTAGTCTCAGACAATCGGCAGGTAGGCTGATAGAATTAAATGGAGGGTTTGAGTTAGGCTGGATCGGCCAGGACATTTTTTTCCCCACTCGAGCTTAGGTGCTTGAGAGGTGACTTTACAGAAGTTTATAAAATCAGGAGTGGTATTGCGTTAATGGTAGGTGTCTGAGGATGGGGATTTCAAGAGTAGGGGGCATATTTTTTTTAAAGGCAACTGGAGAGAAATTTTTAAAAAATTTTAAAATGAGGGGCTTTTTTTTTAAAAATACAGGGGGTGGTTCGTGTGTGAATGAACATCCTGAGGAAATAGTGAACATGGGCACAATTACAGCATTGAAAAGACACTTCGGTAAGTACACAAACAGGAACGGTTTGGAGGAACATGGGCCAGGACCAGACAGATGGGACTTGTTCAGTTTAGAATTATGTTCGGCATGAACTGTCTGGACCAAATGGTCTATTTCTAGTCTGTATCACTAGGACTATAACGGTTTGGTCTTACAATTTATGATGGGGTCTGATGGCAATGGATTTGGTCTTTAAAGGTAGGCACTGAACCCTGTATGAAATTGCCTTCCTTGTGCTTAAATTCTTCTGACTTGAGACGGTAAACTGACATCTGTATGCAAACAGTTAACAGAAGCAAAAATAGAGGTTGAAGGACAAGCACTGTGCTTCCTTCTCAAACAGGAATTTCAACTTAACTTCTTTGGTATTAGTTACTTCATGCTTTGCATTAATATAAAGTTTTGTGGATCAGCATTACTTGCAAACTTGACAGATCAAGCTTAAGCACTAAAATTCTTGCCAGTTTGTTAATAACTCTGAAAGATAAAACATTAGCTTCATGTTCTTCAATAAACAGCAGGGAGTTCCTGTTCAAAATGCTGGCACAGTTTCTCCATTAAAAGATTTGTTAATTGATGAACCGAATCTTCCTAAAAATAAAACAGTGTTAAACAACACATGCTGTTATTAATGTGAAAGCGGGGCGAGCGAAAGTTGGGGAGGGGGGGGGGGGGGGAGGCACGAGCAAAAGGGGAGGGAGATGTATCAAGTTGTGAATATTTAGAACTTGCAGGCTGTTCTTCTATTGGTTTCGCATAAGTGACCTCTCACCTTCAACTTTTCTGCTGATTTTAAGGAACTGCTGAATTTCAACATTAAAACATGCCACATTAAATTAAGTCTGCTGATTAAAAGAATAAGGCACCTTTTAACAATGATGATTGCTAATGCAGTTTTCTAGCCCAGAAAGGATATAAAACAAACCGTGCTGTTTCATCTGCTATAATGCTTTTAGAAGTTAAAATATACAATTGAACTTTTCTTCTTTTTTTGAGTCCAATCTTTCCCCTGTCCCCGAGTTGACTCCAATTTCCTCCTCAACTCTGTTGTTTTTTTCTTGTTTATTAAATCTCATTCGTTAAAGGAGATAGTCTGTTGCTCTTGCTGTGGTTTCATCAACTCAATAGGTTATAGGGCTAATGATATTCAAGCTATCCAACAGCAAAATATGCCTTGTGTCAGCAAGATATGGGCCAATATCCAGGATTAAGCGAGGTGGTCAAGGGTGCAGGAGTTTGCTTTGGTAAAAATAAAAGTTCAACTTCAAATTAGAACAACACTTGACTATCAGTGTAAAAAACAGCAGCTTCACTCAAATCAAATCATTAACTCAATGTAGTGACTGTACTCCAAACACTTTGTATATTGTCTTAAGGAATACCCTGTTTAGTAGGAAAAACTCTACCAAGAGTTACCTATACATTAATTAGACCATATATTCTGGAACTTAGAGCAGCAGCCTGAATGGCTCAAAATCCAATCCCTTCTCCTGCTGGATTTTTAAGAAAACACGAGGGTGATGTGAGGAGTTTAATCCAGCCTGGAACCTCTTCACTCAATTCACCATTCAAGGGTGCGTAGAGTACTGAACAATGCAACTATAAAATGTCACTAATTCAAAACAGAATGTGGAAAGTTGAGAAAAGGCTTCTACTAACCTACAGGCAGCCTTATTTTAAAAAAACAGTTGTGTACTCACACATGAAAAGGCAACCAAAGTCAAGCTTAATCTTAAATCAGAGATCATATCGAAAGCTCCCAGCTGTGCAGAATAAGAAACATGTCTTGCATTTCCACTTCAGCAGACAGTGACTCGCTGTCATACTATATCAGTGATTTACATGTGAACTCTGAAGAATGTGTCCTGCCCGCTCACTCCCAAAGCTGGCAAAGGACCAGCTTCCCAACAGCTGCTGTTAGACACAGCCCACAAAATGACAAGCATTCATACACAAAAAGAAATCCGCAGCCTATTGTGTCACATATACCGCCTTTGGTTTACAGGCTTTATATATATTAATCGTTAACATTAATCTAAAATGTTTTCTCTTCCCATCATTCCACCTCACCCACCCCCCACCCATTTCTCTTAGCTGCTGCAAGTCACAGGTGGGGGGGGGGGGGGGGCAGTTTGGTTAAAAAAAAACACTGGATGATGTCTTGTACATTAGATCACCACTCACTTCTAAGTTTACCTCTCTGATCGCATGTGTAGTAAGCAGTGACAGATTGATCTCCAGGTCAACTCTCTGCCTCAATCTGATTACTGAGCTACACTAAGTATATAAGCCTGTAACCCCTATTTCATGTGCTGATGGGCTGGTTATGCATTTTGTTTGCACTTCAGTCACAAGCTCCTGATCTTTGGTGACTCAGTATTGAGGGAGGTACATCACAGGACTTGGTAATGGGTCAGCTCCTGAGCTTCTCCAAAAAGGTAGACATAAACAGGTCCAGGAGCTGGTGGTCAATAAGGGCATCTGGCTGCCAACTACACACTCTGTGCAGCCACAGTTATGCCCAGGTACCCTGTCGAGGGAGCACACTGTCAAAATAATGCTCAAAACCTTCCATAGACTGAGCACTGCGGAGGCATTACAGTGCATTTAGTTGTGCACACGAAACAGCATTTCAATTCAAGTATTGTAATTTTAATTTGAACATTTGATTATCATTCCAGTACCCCTTAAGGGGCTGTTAGCATGTAATTTCGTTCAATTTGGTTTAATTTGTTTCAACTGACTTTAAGGAAATACAACTATTAACCCTCCATGTGAAGTGAAGAAACTCCGTATCCCTCTATAATCAGTGTATAGCCAACATTCGGGAGCAAAAGAAAATGCTTGCATTTGCAAAGCACCTCAGAGTTCATGCCATTCCTGTGCTTTGAATTATTTTATATTTAGTATGCAGACACAGCAGTTTAACATCAGAAGTAAATGGAAATGAAGGCCAGTTGATCTGGTTTTATTCTGGCAGTGCTGGTTGAGGGAGGGATTTTGGTCTCAGGACACCAATAGGATTTGTTCGTTTTCTTCAAACAGTTTAAAACTAACCTGAACAGGCTTCAGTTTAACAAGGGCCGAGCTTGGTCATAAAACTGCATGACTAGAGATTTTTCCTCTCACGTTTACAAAGCTTGGTTCAAAAGTTAAGTTGTGTTACTTCAAATAAAACATTTAAAAAGAGGGTGTGATTTTTAGCTTAAGTATCTCAAATTCATTGAGCTAAAACAGGTTCCTATTCAGCTTCCGCCTACCACACTGCACCCAAAAATCAATAAAACCTTCGCATTCCTATCTGCATCCTAAACTTGTCTAGTTGTCCTTTAAATGTATTCATGCTATTTGCCTCAACTCATTATTGTGGAACTGAGTTCCACTTTTTCACCAGTCTCCAGCAATAAAAAGATTTCTCCTGAATTCCTTATTGGATTTGTCATGGCTAAAGTATATTAATGATCCTTCAGTTTTGGTTTCAGTGCCAAGGGGAAACATCATCTTTATGTCCAGCCTTCTACAATTGTACAGGGCCACATCAGTTCACCCTTCAGGCCCCTGTTTTCAAGGGGGTTCGGGGGTGGTGTGGGGGGGGGGGGCAGTGTAAATAAAGAGCCTCAACAAGTTCAGGTGTTTCGACCTCTCAGGTCTGATAAATTCAGGTCTTGTAGAAAATGTTGGGAAAGAAGGATCATGCTATCACATACGAGGTATAGGTGACCCATTCCAGGAATCCATCAAGTATCTGTAGACCATCCTGCCCCTTCTCCAAACTCAATTAACTTTTAGTTCCCGCATTCCAAGGTTGCTACGAACAGAAATCAAAATAACCACCCAGAATGAAGCGGAGAATCTGATTAGCCAGAAACTGGCAAGGAATTGCTTACCAGTTACACCCCAATTTCCAATTTAGCAGTTTCTATATTTTGGCATAAAGAACACACAGAGACAGGATAAAGGGAAGAGGGTTCCGACCCAAATCGTTCGCTTTCCTGCTCCTCGGATGCTGTCTGACCTGCTGTGCTTTTCCAGCTCCACATTTTTTGACTCTAGCTTCCAGCATCTGCAGTTTCTTCTGTCTCAGAGTACTACTTTAAGTGTATGCAGGAGCAGAGAGCTGGGTGTGTATGTGCATAAGTCATTAAAGGAGGCAGGAAAGAAGTGCACTGTTAAGAAAGCAGACAGTGTCCTCTGCTCTGTATGCAGGTCATTTAGCTCAAATGTGATGCCAACAATGATGGTTCGATTCCTGTGATGACCAAGATCACATCTTCTCAACTTCAAACTTCTCCACGGCATGGTGACCTTCAGGCTAAATTCACCACCAGTTGTCACTCCCTAGTGAGACTGCTTACCGGAACTTGTCCCTACCCTCAACAACTTTTCCTTTAACTCCTCCCACTTCCTACAAACTAAAGGGTTAGCTACAGGCACCTGTATGAGTCTCAGCTATGCCTACCTCTTCATAGGGTGCAGTGGAACAGTCCCTCTTTCGCTGTTACACCAGCACCACCCGTCACCTCTTCCTCTGCTACACTGATGACTGCATCAGCGCTGCCTCGTATTCCCATGAGTTGAACAGTTCATCAACTTTACCAACTCCTTTAAACGCCAACCTCAAATTCACCTGGACCATATCCGATACCTTTCAAAGTAAACCCTTTCAGCACCACTTGACTTAGTTATTTGATAGAATTCATACGTCAGAGTCAGAGATTGCGTGTTCAAGATCCACTTTACAGCTGAGAACTAAATTAAGGATGGCAAGCCTCTGCAGTACTGCGGGAGTGCTGCTCTGTCAGCGGTGTTACAATTAGTTGAGAAGTTAAACTATAACTATGCCTGTCTCATTGGTCATAAGAGACAAATGAATATATTACTAAGCAAGTGAAGCAACATCTGTGCAGAGAAATAGAATAGCACTTCAAGCTGATGACCTTTCACCAGAACTGGGAGAAGTTGGAGACTTAATAGAATTTGAGCAAGGGGCAGTTGCAACAAAAGACAAAAAGGGAAGAATAAAATGAATGATGGGAGAGATCGAATGATGGAAGAGTTCATTTTCCAGGGTCAAAGGAGTTTTGATGGGGCAGGAAAACAACAAAGCAACCAAAGATGTGCCTTGAGCAGGACGGCAACTGACTGAAAGAAAAATGAGAAAAACTGAAACAAGCAAAGTATAGGAAACAAGAGAAATTATGGTATGAAAATGTTGAACCCAAATGTTCAGTTCAGAGTCCAGAAGGCTGCAAAATTCCTAATTAAAAGATCAAGCGTATGTTGACATTTACAAGCGGGAATTGTATTACTCATCATACGGTTTAACTGCTTGTGTCTTAAATATCGTACCCAGTGTGTTCTGAAACCTGCTTAAAAAGAAAAGGTATATTTAAGAATGGTGAGTCTGCCCCACCATCCATCATGCTCATGGCTAATCTTCCGCCTCAACTCCACTATCCCTTTCTGTCCCTACATCCCTTAAAGCCTTTAGTATACAAAAATCTTACCAATATCTGTCTTAAATATACACAACGACAGAGCATCTAACACCAAGCGGGCAACACAGTGGATCCGTGGTTAGCACTGCAGCTTCACAGCGCCAGGGACCCGGGTTCAATTCCACCCTCGGGTGACTGTGTGGTGTTTGCACATTCTCCGTGTGTCTGCGCGGGTTTCTTCCGGGTGCTGTGGTTTCCTCTCACGGTCCAAAGATGTGCAGGTTAGGTGGATCAGCCATGTTAAATTGCCCATATAGTGTCCAGGGATCTGCAGGCTAGGTGGATTAGCCACCAGGTTACAGGGACAGGGTAGGCAGTACACTCTCTTTGGAGGGTCAGAGAGTGAACTGAATGGGCCAAATGGCCTGCTTCTATACAGGAGAGATTCTGCACTGAGGGGTTAATTTCAAAGGCTCCCATCTCAATGAAATTCTCAACTCATTCCAAAATGGTCTATCACTTACTCTGAGACCTTGCATTCTAAATTCTCCAGCAAGGTAAAATATTTTCTCACACCTACTCCATGCGATCCCTTAAGAATGGTAGGTGTCAATTAGACTTCCATTTGTTTCGCTAAAAACCATGGGCTAATGGGCTTTATCTCCTCAGTCCTGCCTCATCTCCTCTTCCCAGGAACCAGGCTAGCGAATCTTCAGTATACAGTGTGTAATCTCTAGGGTACGTGTATTCTTTCTTGGGTAAAATCAAAATATGCTCAGCATGTCAGGCATGGCCTTACCATTGTAGGCTTATTAAATCCTATCCTTTAATCCCTTTAGACAGTGCGTTCGTGTAAGTAATGGTTTCACATTTGATCCAAGTTTTACCAAATTAGCTGATTTTAGTTGAGATTACAACAGTGATCTTCCTGAGCACTAGCCAACAATACCAATAGGCGAGCATGTACAAGTCGTGGATGAGGATCAGTTGGAGATAAAATGTTCTTCTTGTGCAGATCAAACAAGCTGCTTATGCCATCTCCAGCAACGCCCGCCCCCCCCCCCCCCCGCCCACAGAGATGGCCCAATTGGAGAAGTAACATAAAAAGGTGCCTGTGGATTTAAATGTTCTCAGGAGAAGATGGCACTTGAAAGAACGATAGCTAGCAAGTTCTCAAAACTGGGAGATACCACAAGCAGGTAAAGACTATCAAGACACTGTTGGACGTTTGAAGCATCTAGAAACTTCCAGAAACTTGGAGGATTTAAAAAAGGCCTAGCTCACATCAAGTCACAATCACCCATTACCACCATATTCATAGTCCCATATTGGCACTCTTTACAATTCATTCTCGTTTTTGAACCCCAAGATGGTCTCCCTTTCCTGCCTCCCTCTCAAGCCCCAAAACTCAAGACTTTTTCCTTCCTTTACTTCTGGACTCCCACACAACCTCAATGCTAATATTCCCAACACTGGTGGCCATGCCTTCAGTTGGACAGATCTTGAAGGTCAGTAATTCCTAACTCTAACTTCCTTGTCTGTTCTGTTTTATGATATCCCTTAAAATGTGCTTTTGGCCATTACAGACCTGTCAAAATAAAACTCAGGTGTCAGGTGACGTGACAAGATCCCACCAGAGCTCCTCTGCTCTGCCTATTCTTTTGTGCTTTTCGTTTCTTTTACCCTTCTCTCCTCTCAGCACCACAGGCAAATACCGGGGCAGCGGCAGACATCAGCAGCTGAGCAGCATGTGGGCCGCGGGTCCCAGGGCAGCCCGTGAGGAAGCAGCCCTGGAGCTGCACGCGGGCAGGGAGCCCTGGGTGGAGATTGGCACAGGGATGGCAGTCCTGGTACTTACCTTGGAGCAGCCGAGTGTTCACATGGAGTAGCCTGGAGCTTGTTGCTGAACGGGGATGGAGTTGGACTGGGGTCTGGCATGGGCGGTCAGATTACGCATGTAAAGCCTGCACTGAGCTGTTACACAATAATGTCTATTTGAAATTTCCTACTTACTGTATTGTCAACTCTTTAACGATGTCCTATTTTTGGCTTATTTTTCATCTAAGTAATGCAATCACTTTTATTCCACTGCTATATCCAAGAATTGTACCTAGGTACGTGTAACTAACATGCCACCATGGCAGTACAGAAACTTTTCACTGTACTCCTACAATGGACTACTCATGACAATAGAAGGATATTGTATATTATCAATGCTACTTTATAGCATAATATAGTTTAAAAATATCCAATGGTGTTTCGCAAAAACATTTTTAATATAGTTGCAGATTGGTGTTCTAGCAAAGAAGAATATTCTGGTAAAATTTCCTTTCCAACTTCTGTAAAATTTGATGGTTTTGGAGTCTTTACTCAGTGCCAAGAGAATTTGGACAGTTTGAGCAAACAGAAGACAAAGACCACTCATCTTCTCTTGACATCAATGGTACAAGAAAAGTTTAGGGCTTGATGCTGGAAAGCCTGTTGGTCAATACCATGGATAATCAGTAGGAGACCAAAACAAGTCAGGTGGTAACAAAGTGTGGAGCTGGATGAACACAGCAAGCCAAGCAGCATCTCAGGAGCACAAAAGCTGACGTTTCGGGCCTAGACCCTTTGCCCTGATGAAGGGTCTAGGCCCGAAACATCAGCTTTTGTGCTCCTGAGATGCTGCTTGGCCTGCTGTGTTCATCCAGCTCCACATTTTGTTATCTTGGATTCTCCAGTATCTGCAGTTCCCATTATCACTGCTACAAGTCAGGTGGTAGTTAGGTGCTCTGACAGCAAAATGCAGAAATTGTTAACTGCTGATTGTAATGAGCGAAATGGATCAAGTGACTTCAGTATTTTTGAGATATCTGAATTAAATGTAATTTTCCAGCCTAAGTTTTCCTCTGCAATTAAGTTATATCACAGATTCAGATTGGACTTTCATGTAACAAATATCCCTTGCACTTATTCTGAAAGAACAGAGAAGATACTTAATAACTTCATCCTCAAATCTATGTGAAATAACTTCAATTGAAAGCACAGTAGTTCACACAAAAATACTCAGGTTGCACTTTGAAAACAGGGTTAAAATATTTTCAGATTAGATCTAATAACACATCACATCAGGGCATTTATGCACAAACTGTCCAAACAAATTGGCAACTTCAAGGACACAGAGCAGCCGTACAACACATTGTGCTTGATGTCCCACAGGCTGGCCAATGTTGCTTCTAAGAAGGTCAATAACATGAGATGAAGTAGGATGAGAAAAAGCTCATATGAAGCATAAATTTCAGTATTGAGCATTTGAGCTGAGTAGTTTGTTTCTCTGTTGTATTTCATCTCTACCCACACAACTTTTAAAACCGCAATTCCCAAAGCATCCACATCTTTTAAAATTCACTCGTCAACATGACTCCAGACATAGTCTTAAACTTGATGCTGTTAATCAAACGTCAACTTCTTGAACCCTTTAGATCAAAACACAGTTCTAAGCCATTAAAGGAACGAGACCTGAAATTTCAGACAGCATGGAGTAATGTTCTTTTTTTTAAAAAAAGGAAAAAGAAAAAAGTTATAGAGCAATTAAGAACTAGACAGAATCAAAAGATGTGGTATGCTGAAATGTGTACACATCACAAACACCTTTGAAGTTTTTTTTGTCAGCAAGATGTAATCTATTAGTTATTCAGCAAAGTGCAGAAACAGCATAAACAAAGGTTTCTCTAAATCTTTTCCAGTCAGATATACAATTCTCAGTATGCCGTTGATTAAACCACTGGGCGAAATGTTGAAAGACAAAAACAGAGTCAAACTCACATGGCAAAACAGCATTAGCTCTCCAGTCTGCCAAGAGAACTGAACTGGAAAGCCAAAATATTGATAACAGCATCTTTTGCCATCACTCAAATGTCACAAAAAATTCAGAACACAACATGTCACTTTGGATTTTAGTAACTATTACATGCAGACTAGCAATGAATGGTGCAACATCCCATAGTAACAAGGTGCATGATCAGACAAATGTTGGTTGAGCAAAGAATGGTGTCCCATATGCCACACTGACTTGCTACTCTTCAAGTGCAGCAACTTTCATTTAGATAACACCCTCGTCATTGCAAAACGTCGCTGTTAAGGATTTAATACAACTATTGCAGAATTCGAATCGTTGCCAACAGGGAAAGGAAAAGTGGTAATTGGTGAGTCCACAGCCATGAAACTGGTCTGCTGCCAGCTGAGTGGCAATTACAGCTCATCACAACAGACACTGATTGATCCTTAAAGAAAATACAAGGCAAAACACAAATGAAGTGTTCTCAAACCAAACAGTTTTCTTTACCAGAGATAGTAGGATCTGCCGATGCTGGAGAATCTGAGATAACACTGTGAAGCTGGTTGAACACAGCAGGCCAACCAGCAGAGGACCTGAAACGTCAAACATTCCTGCTCGGCCTGCTGTGTTCATCCTGTTTCCAACCAGGTTTTCCTTAACATTTGGCCTCCAGAGGTCAGAGTTGAGCATTGAGGTCTGAACTGAGGAACAGTTCTGAGGGAGGGTCACCAGACCAGAAACTTTAACTCTGTTTTTCTCCTCCACAGATGCTGCCAGACCTGCTGAGCTTTTCCAGCAAATTTGTTTTTGTTCATTGATAGGATCATGCAATTCAAGAGGCAGGTAGGCTATGCTATATAGAACACAGACCTCTACTGGGGTATTGTGTACACTTCCGGGATGCTAAACTTAACGCATTAGGGAAGAGTGCACAATAATTCCAGGGAATGAGACACTTCAGTTATGAAGATTGAGGGGATAAGTCAGGACTGTCTATTTTGGAGGAGAGAAGGCTAGAGAATATATGATTGAAATTTTCAAAACATTGATGGGTTTGGACAGAGAAGAAAGCGGATATAAATGATTCCTGCTCGTAAGTGGATCCAGAGCCAGAATGCACAGATTTAAAGTGTTTTCTGCAAAAGAAGTAAATGCAATGTAGGGCAGAAAAACTTGACCACACTGCCAGTGGTCATGGTGCAAGTGTGGTGGACGCAGGTTCTATTGAGGCAAAGATGGTATTAGACGGCTATTTAAATAAGAACAATACGCAGCAGGACGTGGAAAAGGGAGGAGGCTGACACCAAGTCAAAATGCTCAGAGCAGGTGCAGACATGACGGGCAGAAGGGCCACTTTCTGTACGAGAATAATTCTGTGATTCAGTGTTTTGTCTGTATTACTCTGGAAGTGAATATCTATCTAGATTACAAACTCATATCTGGTTTGGGATTTGAATTCACAACTTTCTGGATCAGAGACAAGAATGTTACCTATTGAGCCAAGAATGAAAATCCTCATGATGATTCGAATTGTGGCACACAGTTAATCTGTGATACAGTGAATCCTCTAAATCACTGCCATGATCTTGTTCCAGGATTTGCCAAATTACTAGTGCACATTGTGTAAAAGAAATGACTTATGGTAGTATTCCATACAGTATTAGATGACAACATAGGACCTGAACAGAATTCCAGAGGCAGTTTAAAAACTTGAATACAGTTTGAAAAGTCTGCAACTCGAGATCTGATGTCAATAAAAGTCATTCTGAGACGAGTGGGTTATTACAAAACCTCAAAATGGTTCACTTAAGGCAGAAAAAGTGTTGCCTTCATCTGGGTCCGGGCTCAACATGCAACTCCATCTGAAGTGGTTAAGTCATTAGCCCTCTGAAGTGGACTCAAACCAAAGCAGTTGAACCTAACCTGACATCAGCTGCCCAAGACAACAATCACAATACTGCCTTTAGGAAAACTACCAAAAGAGCAATAAATGCCACCCTTTTTGTCAATACCACGTCCCAAGAATGGAAAGGACTGAAAGGTAATGCTTCTTCTTATCTGTATAAGAAGAGGGCTGTGGCCAGTCAGCCTGTTAACTCATTCTTCTTGCAAACCCTGAAACCCTTAAGTGATTGGACAATTTTTGCCAGTTTCACCCTGGTCTGGAAAACATCCCTCACGTTAAGTTTTCTCATTTTTCAAAAAAAAGTAAAATGACTGCAATTAGAGTCTAGGCCCGAAACGTCAGCTTTTGTGCTCCTGAGATGCTGCTTGGCCTGCTGTGTTCATCCAGCTTCACACTTTGTTATCTTGCAATCAGCCCTGACCTTTATTCTTTTGCAATCACGAGAAGTCATACTCTGGATGTCATTTGATATATTTCGAAGTTGGTAATCTCTAACACTACTTCATAACAGTCCCTGATTAGAAGGATCAATCTTGAGGCCCCAGTGCAAAGTATAAACTGAGGACAACATTATTCACCATCATCAATTCACATAAAACAACTTTAACCAAGCAAAACATTCCTGCGCATGTCACAAACATCATTGAACAAAATTTGATAGTGAGCCACACAAGATGTTCATAAGTAGATTTTAAGCAATTTTTTAAAGCAAGGTAGAGAACTCAAATGATTTAGTGTGGAAATTGCAGAGTTTACAGCCCTTGCAGCTGAAGGCCAAGGGTTGGGAGGGAGAGAGATGAAAACGGGGACTGGAATTTTAAAACGGAGGCAATTCCTGACCTGGAGCCAATGATGGTGAGCTGGCATTTAGGGGGGGGGGGGGGGGGGTGAGCGGGGGTGGTGATAGGTTTGGTGAGAGTTAGGTCGCAGAGGTTGAGGTCAATTTATAAAAGAATAAAAGATATGGGGCTAACCAAGACAATAGATAAAGTAACCTTATAGTTTTAATAGCAGCTGAGTTGAGGCAGGAATGGAGCAGAGCTGTTATTGCTTAGTTGGACAGTAAATGGATGTAGGATTGGAGCACAAGAGCCTGTAACTTAAATCTATAGCTGTGTACGAACTGAGCAAGTTTTCAACTGTTCAATGCCACAACAGGCAAATGCTGGAACGGTTCAGTTAGTCTGGCTGACACTTCCCAGGACAAAATTTCACGTATTAACTTTCGGCCTTTGGATGGGGTGATTCTTATTTTTAAGAAAAAAAACAATGATTTGTGGGAGATAAATGTTTAAAAGTAACTCCAAGTCTGAATTTGCTCCTCATTGGGAGACGATTTTCAGGAGGTTGGAAAGAGGTGAATACAATTTAAACCGTTTCAGTGCAATGCTGAAAAGGATCAAAGCTGTCAGCTTTGCTATTTTTATTCATTCTTGAGTTTGGAGCCTCGGTATGTCAAGGGTGGGAGTGTTGACCTGGACCAGATGATCCAATCCGTGCACTGGCACGCCCATAACTTTCTGACAGAGAGACATGGAGTTAGGGTAGTAAGACAGTGCATCACTTCATTAAAAAAGCCTAGCTCTAATGTTAAGAGGCAGCTCTTCACCCAAGACAGTTTCTACAAAGTTCAAAGAATATAGTATGTAGTGACAATGAGACTCAGTTCCATTTCTTTGTAAAAGACTTACTGCCTCCAACGCATTATAAAAGCATTTCTCTATATAACAACACCTGTCCATCAGCGAGTGATTGCGAGCCAGAATGGGACTTATAATAGGATTCATAGCAAAATGTCTGTTGTAAAACAAAGAATCTATTTAAACAGCAGACTTCAGTAAACAGTCTACTGAACTAGAGCAAACAGGCCAGAGTTTGTTTTTAAAAATGACACAGTCTAGTAAACAAGCTTAACATAATTCAATCTAAACACAGATTATTTAAAATGTGATCTACAAACTACAGCAAACCAGTCATGTGACTGGAGAAGGGCGATCATATCACCCATTAAAAGTGCATTAAGAAATAGATTAAGCAGAGGAAAAGCCACAAAATACAAAATTACCTGTGTGTAAAATCAATTCCAAACATGTATCAGTGTGGTCTTCAAAGATGATTAACGAAGGAAATTAGCCACATCATTCTGGCTGGGAATTGAATTGTCACAATTTAGAAAGAAAATCCTACATCTACATAGCACCTTTAACAACCTCACAGTGAACAGGCTGTAGAGCTTCACTATTATAAATAGGAAGCAGGGGATAACACAGGACACTCCAGATAAGCTGGAGTTCATTGCAGGGAACCTCTGTGTCTGTATCATGACCTTGAGGCAAAACTGAAGATATTACGGAACAGAGATAGTAGGAACTGCAGATACTGGACAATCTGAGATAACAAGGTGTAGAGCTGGATGAACACAGCAGGCCAAGCAGCAGAAGAGCAGGAAGGCTGACATTTCGGGCCTAGACCCATCTTCAGAAAAAAGGGTCTTTTCTGAAGATGGGTCTAGGCCCGAAAAAAATCGGCCTTCCTGCTCCTCAGCAGGTCAAGCAGCATCAGTGTTCATCCAGTATTATAGAACATTTGACTCACAATCTTGAGATATGCAAAAAGCTTATGCAAGTTCACCACCTGAAATTGTTGAACTGATGCAGCATTCAGGTTTCCAAATGTGTCACTGAATTACAGAAGGCCTCCTCCCTCCCAGTTGATTGCTATCAGCAAAACAATGTAGGATTAAGCAACTGTCATGCAATTACCTGAAGCCAACTCCCAACATAAAGTCTTTTATTCATAGAACAAGTTTAAAGACCAGGACTCAAATCATGTGAAGATACACAGTATTCACCTACACTGTTGTCAAAAGTCGTAACACCGATCAGTTCAGAAATGCCCAAGTAGTACATGGGGGGGGGGGGGGGAGAACATTTGAGTTTATCCCAACAGGTTTTACTTTGAATTTAACACTTTCAAAGTTTAGTCACCACTGCAATATAGGAAACACAGCAGCCATGTTTTGCAGACACTCACAAGTAGCCAAGTAATAATGAGCTGATCATCAGTTTTCATAAAATTGGGGTAAATATTGGAGTTCTGTGGTGAGTGCTTAATGTTTACATGACCAGTTTTGTATCTTTGAACTGGGAATTCATCCGCACCATTGAAATTAGTTAAAATAAGACAGCACCCAGATAGAGAATGAGCCAACATGATCAGCTAAAGCAAGGGAGCAAAAAATAATCAATGAGGAGTTCCCTAGATTGCCTGATGGTTTATGCTGTATACAAGCATATAATGAAAAAGCCACATTTCTATAAAAATACTAATATTAAAAGTATTAAAAATTTGGATGGGTCTTTTAGATAAAGTCTGTTCTGAAGTTTTATCAGTTCATGGCTAATCTTCTACCCCATCAATAAACTGCAGATTGAGAAATCTAAATCGTTATAATAATCAAGTGGTTGAAGTTGAAGTGACATTCATTCAAACAAGCACACAGCATTCCATGACATGGCTGACTTGAGCACTATTGCACATATTGCCCCGTAGACTATCAATTTCACCAAATCCAATCATTTTCTTGTCCAAAATTCTGCTTATACAAGACTCAAACCCAAAGGATGAGGCTTGAAGTGATAAAGTAAGATTTGTGCCACATAATTTGCAAGGAAACAGCCACATCGAACAAGACAGAATCCATCTTCTGTCCAGGCAGCATCAGAGGAGCAGGAAAGCTGACGTTTTTCTGAAGAAGGGTCAAGGCCCGAAACGTCAGCCTTCCTGCTCCTCTGATGCTGCTTGGCCTGCTCTGTTCATCCAGCTCTACACCTTGTTATCTCAGATTCTCCAGCATCCGCAGTTCCTACTATCTCAGAATCCATCTTCCCTTGACATTATCATTGGAAAAATCCCAACAATCAGCCTCCTACAGGTTACTATTGACCAAAAATGTAACGGGGCATTGGTATCAATAGTGTAGCTACAAGATCAGGGCAGAGGTTAGGAAGTCTGTGGTGCATAATATATCCTGATTCTCACAAAAAGCCTATCACTGTTTAGAAGATATCAGTCAGCAATTTCACAGAATACTCTCAGTTTGCCTGGATTGGCCTCACTCCAATGATATTCAAGTAGTTCATGATCCCTGCTTGATGGGCATCGCAAACAACACCTTAGATGTTGGAGTCCTGGCAATGGAAGGAGCAGTGGTTGCAATGTTCACCACCTTTCAGATGCATTGCAGCTCAAAGCATCTTTGACCACACCTTCTAAACCTACAACTACCGAACACCTTGAAAAGCAAGGCTAACCGATGGGTGTTTCAAGAGTTAATTAAGTTCTTCTCTTGATGAATGGTCACTTTTACAAAACGGTTTTGACAGCTGCTTTTTCAACAGTACACTGAGCACCACTGCTATATGAAAGCTCCTCCTGTGATAGCCAAAAATTGCACTGCAGTTAGTGACACCAGTCTATCCTATGCCAGCAAATCAGCAACTTTGGCACAAGATATCCAGGCATTTGAACCCCCATTTTACATATAGCTTCTAACCTCACAATCCACATTGTGGATATTGTTTAAAAAAAAAGTAGCAATTTAAAGCTAGATTCGAGCAGTTAAAATTGTCCTGTGACTTCAAATAAAAACCAATTAGCTACAATTTCAGGCATCAGTAACTGGTGATGGTGGTGGTGTTGGGGGCGGTGAAGGGTAGCATTTTTGTTTCAGAATCAGAAGATTGTGGTTTCATGTCTCACTGCAGAGACCAGAGAACACACCCCGGGCTCATAACCCAGTGCAGTACTCGAGGATATGCCGCAACATCAATGTGCCATCTTTTAGATGAGATGTAAAACCAAGATTTGATCCATCCACCTAGGTAGATGTGAAATATCTGATGCCCACTGCGCAAAAAAAAAACAGGGAGGCTTTTTCTCTCAATGTACTGCCCAATATTTAAGCCTTCGAATCACTTTGCCAAAACAGATGACCTGGTCATTATCATGTCACTGTTGTGGCAACATGATTTGTACAAATGGATTATCATCATTCCTACAAATTTGCAGCAACCACACTTAAAGTATTTCAATGGTTATAAAGCAGCTCAGGACACCAAGGCTGTGAAAGACATTATAGGATTGCAAGTCCTTCTGTTTGAGCTGATTGCTTAAAAATATATTTCAAGCTAAATATCACAATGGTATTTTAATCTGAAATTCAGAGTTCAGTGAACAGTATAGCCAGCTCGTAATTAAAGGATAGTTCAGTTCAGTTCACTACACTAATCTTCTGTGAACACCACAACTTAAACCTCAGTACCCCACAAAGTATTGTGGAGCTCCTGCACAGGTTGAGCAGGAAACTATTCAGTCAGCATTTCCTCCAATCCAGAACCAAGGCCACTTCAAACTCTACCATTGCAGTGCATTGTGCAGACTCAGTTCACACACGTGCACACTCTGGCCAAGCTCCAAACTACTGTCAATGTATTCTTGCAGGCAATAGGAGAGAGTGGCCACAAAGTTAAACATCAGGAAGACAGTTTCCTCTGCTAGTCTACTCCCACCACACAACACTAACCTCTGACTATCAGGGTCCACAGTAAACCAGTGGACAATGTTAATAAATTCCCATACCTGGGGAGTCTGCTGTCAGCAAGGGCAGACATTGACTAGGAGATTCAACATTGCTATCAAACAGTCAGTTCCTCAGATGGCTGAAAGCTGATTTGGCACATTGGAGGCAAAGTCCTTAAACCTGACACCAATCTCATGATCAACAGGTCAGCAGTACATGCTCAATGACATGGACAATGCACTGCAGACACCTTAAGCCCCTCACAAAATATCACCAGCAATAGCTCTGCAAATTCACCTATAGGATGGGTGTGCTTATATTATGGTGTATTACCTTCTACCCTTGACACTATGGGGCAACTTAGCATGGCCAACCCACCTAACCTGCACATCTCCGGACTGTGGAAGGACTCACACAGAGACAGAGAGAATGTGCAAACTCTGCACAGTCAGGCGCCCGAGGGTGGAATCGAACCCAGGTCCATAACACTGCGAGGCAGCAGTGCTAACCACTGCACCACCCTGCCTCCCTTCCTCGGCAGTCAGCTGTGCCGGATTACCGTACACAAGACGCCCAAGACAAGTTTTCTCATCCACACTGTCACAGCGAGCAGTTACCAGGAGGTTCAAGGATGTCCTCAAATTCTCACTGAAAAAAAAAATGACAGTAACCACTGCACTGAATTGGGGGGGGGGGGGGGGGGGGGTGGAGGAATTCTCTAGCCCAAGGTCACCCAAATTGGAGACGAAACATTTGCAGAGGACATAATAATTTTGAGCGTCTCAAGAGGTGCAGATAGAGAACAGCTGAAGGAACATGCAAAACCTAAGTCAGCCTGCACCTTCCACCCAACTGCTTCAAACTGTGGCAGGGTTTGTGAATCTACCATTGGGCTAGTCAGTCACCCACCTCAGGACCAAAAGTGGAAGAAAATCTCTCTCAATCTTGAAGGCTTAAGAAGATCTCATTATATTTCAATTTGAAAGCATTTCCAAACCATTACCTAGCAAAATACCAGGCAAAAAAACAAAAATAGCTTTCTAAAATAAAGATTCTTGACCTTGATACCAGTTCCACACACATTTCAACACTAATTTCTTGAATTGAATACAAGAGTCAAAAGAAATTAACTCTACGAAAACTAATTCGCCTCCTTACCACTGCTGCCGATTGGTGTCAAGTCGCTACAAACTGCAGCTACAATCAAAAGTGCACACAGTAAACGAGAAAGGCCACACCAAAAACCACAGAGTTAGTTCCCATGAGTTTGCATAAGAGCCACTCAGTGTTCAATGTGAACCATTCATTGAAACCACATCTGCCTTCCAGCAAAGTGAAATCCAGCCACCCACTCAGAGCCCAACCTCTCCCAAATTAAAGTGTTCTGATTACCCGCTGATTCTCTACATACAATGCAACACTTGGCAGTTGTTGGTCTGGACTGTACGACAGTGCTTGGCTGTTCTCTCCCCCCTAGCCATTGTACTGACAGCGTGTTGTTTAAAACCTATTCAAGCCCAAACCACTTGTAATGGACAGCATGGGGCTGAAAATTAATTCTGATAGTGCTGTATATCAAATGCACAATGTACTACACACAGCAAAATGAGATCAGAAGTGGCCAGACAAAAGCAAGTCGCTAGGGAGCACCTACCTGTACTGCAAAGGAAAGTTGACCCAAGGAAATGGATCTGTGCAGCCCTTCACAATGCTGTAGGTTATAATACCAAAAAAGGAGGTTTTTTTTTTGCAGAGAAGAGAGTTAGCATGCAGGAGGGGGCCACTCAGCCTGCCATATCCTCACTGGCTCGGAGCTAACTACTCATCTGGCTCCACTCCTTGCCCTTTCCTTGAAACGTTCTTCCTTTTCAAAGCCATGTTTCTATCTGCCTTCACCACACTCTCAGGTAGAGGGTATCACTTGCAAAATATTTTTTTTAAACTTGTAATTACATCACATACTTGTTTCAAAATCTTTTGAGATCAATCTTTTTCTGTCAGGTGTTACGGGATCAGCTTTTGTACAGGCAATGCTCATGTGGGACTGTTGTACGAACTTAATTTGGGTCCAATAAAGGCTGTCAATAGAATAAAGCTAAGTGCCACTAAAACATTTATATTACTTCCTGGATACATTTTATTGCATTGGTAACTACATGTCAACCAACACAACCCACACACAATTCACACTGAAGTCTTTCAAAACCACTTGTCACCATCCGAATCACTGAATAATTCATCGAATCATATTGCAATAATTGCATATTGTGTGGACCTTCCTAGTCTTCATCATTAGTAACTCCAGCATCATCATTCCACAAACAATCATCCTTGGCACCAGCAGTTTGAACAACACTGAAGACCAGCAGAAACGGGTCATTTCTGTGTCGGTTGATCTCCCATTATAGGCTACAGGGAGACTCGGCAGGATGTGAACATCCTAACAGCTAGCAAACTTTTTTCTGTCTCTCTTCTGGTCACAAATTCCACACCTTCGATTCATTTGTCATGTTACGTGTACATTATGTAGTCTAAGTGTAGGTTATACATATACTGTAATGGTGATGCTGCTTTTCTTAACCTTTAACACAACACCAGATGATATTTTTTCCCCCCGATGTAAAAATACTAATAAATCATTTAATGTCAGCCAGCATCAGTGGTTAACACTGCATCTCAGAGTCCAAGGTTGTTGGCATAAACCCGACTAACTATTTGAGCACAAAATCAAGATTAATACACACAATGTCATACTGTGGGAGAGATAATGGGAACTGCCGATGCTGGAGAATCCGAGATAAACTGTGCAGCTGCTGAACACAGCAGGCCAAGCAGCATCTTAGGAGCACAAAAGCTGATGTTTCGGGCCTAGACCCTTCATCAGAAAAGTCTTTTCTGATTAAGGGTCTGGCCCGAAACATCAGCTTTTGTGCTCCTTAGATGCTGCTTGGCCTGCTGTGTTCATCAGCTCCACACTTAGTTATCTCATACCGTGGGAGTACTGGACAATCAGAGGCACCATAGTTTGTGTAAGATATTACGTCCTCTCAGATAGGAAAAGCCCTTAGTCAATATTTTGTGGAAGAACTGGGACATTCTCCCAACTGACCTGGTTAATACATAGCCCTCAACCAATATTAGCCAATTAAAAGTTTTCTGCTTATTCATCACATTGTTATTTGTGGAAACTTGCTGTGCATAATTTGGCCACTGCATTTCCAGTGCTAAAGCAGTGACTACACTTCATAAGTACATAATTGTGATTGAATGCAAATCACATTGGAATGTCCCGAGATCATGAAAGGTGCTATAAAAATGCAAGCTCTTTGTTGCTTCCTTCTTTACTTCAGTTTGATTCATTCTTCCCATGTGACAGGCTTTCAGGCCCAATTTTCCCAAATGCACCTCCTAGATCCTGTAGGTTATCCACAGGACATTGTGAAAGGTGATGTATAAATGCTAGGTTCTTCCTTCCTTTATTAAACTCTGCTTGAAACAGTATTGCCACCATGGCTCTGCATAAATCAGTATGGACTTAAAAGCCATTGGCAATTCTGCACAACATGGAAGGATAAAATGTATGAAACAAGGACAAGAAAAATATAAAAAGCGCAGCAACGGATAGCTTCGCCAATGGCCCAAGCTGGTTGAGGCTACAACAGCAGAACTAGCAACTTCCACAAATTACCTACAGTAAGATTTCACTTGTGCAAACAGAAGTCAATTTAAAACCCACTGCGTTGCATCCAACGTTGGAAGGAACTGGATAAAGGTATATCTTTAGAACTCAAAGTAGTGACGTTGAAGAGACAATGATGCCATATTCAAAATACTTCACTGTTCAGTCAAGATACAGTGACAGGCTGAAAAAAGGTTCAATTGATCAATAATACTTTCCATTCACTGCAAAATAAAACACATTACTCAATAGTCACTTTCAGTCTCCATCCCTGCCAATTTATATCATGCAAAATGAAGTCAATTTTTGCAATTCATTAATAATCATCCATTTAATTATTACAATGCAAAATCCTTGTCAGAAACAATTAACCTCTTGCTCTCAAGAGCTGCTCCAAAACATCAGACATACAAAAAAAAACAAACAATGGTTAGCTTGGAAGAGAAGCACACCGCAAGTTTTCCTAATGCACCCCATCAAAATGTGAAACAAAGTTAAAGTAAATCAATTATTTTGTTTGAAATGCTTATGGATTTGCACTCCATTCTAAAAGAGGAATAGCGGCAACACAGTGTGAAATAGAAAGATTTAGTGGGCAGATGTCTGGCATGAAAATGACAAATGGAAACGTTTGAAAGACTGGGGTTGTTTCCATTGGAAACCATATCCTACTATCATATAACCCAGGCCAAAACACCGATGCAGTGCTGAGAGAGTATTGCACAGAGATGACACCTGTTGGTTGAGACATTAAATAGTTTGCCCTCTCTAAAGGAAACAAGAGCCTTACTCAAAAGAAAAACCAGAAGTGTTCCCTCAATAAACACCTCCCAAAACACCTCACTGGTTTTCACCTCAGAGCAACAGTTACTGTTCTTAGAACAATTTATTGGCTATGAATATCTTCCAGAACATCCTGGCAATGCAAAAAGGTGCTATACAAATGCACATTGACCATGAAAGCAAGAAAAAGGTTTTCAAAAAGACTGGGTGTATTATTTTCACACAATTAAAGGACAAAAAGTAGGTCAATGAAGAAAGACATAGGCTGAACCTTGGTTTTTAGATATGGTAAATTGGTTATTGAATCATGAAAAATGGGGTCATCTGATCAGCGCAATATTGGCAAAACAAAACACAAACACAAACATAATCACCCTTGCATTAGGACTAGTTATGTTGAGACATTTTACTTCCTGATGTGTTCATTCATGTGTGGGGACATTGCTGGCCACACCAAAATTGACTGTACAACAAATGGTGGTGGGTGAGCTGCCTTCCTAAACTGAGCAGTCTATGGGATATAGTTATACTAGCAGTGATATTGGAAAGGGAGTTGCCAGCATTTTGGACCAGCAACAGTAAAGTGGAGAATCAAATAGAGCAGAGCTATGGCACTGCAACAACTGAACTCCTCAGCATAAAGCTTCCTCAACTCGAAGAGGATCGTAGAATGTAACTTTGGTGGTTGGGGCAAGAAAGCTAGAGTTCAATGCTAACTATTGACATTAAATAATAAGCAAAACAGGGTTAAGGCAATAAACTCTTGGACATCGACCAACTGCAGCAGGCATTATTTAGATAAATAGAAACAACTAATGAGAAGGAAAGATCTAAAGTTTTGAGTGTGAGTTTTCAAAGTAAATATTCAGATAAGTTTTGGTAAACCTGGCATATTCTTGCATTTGAATTAGTGCTTCCCATCGCCTCTCTGACCAGAGTTTTTTCATGGACGCTTCTACAAATCCATGCCAAACCAAACACGGAGTTAAATGTGTTCAGGGCAGATAACATTCACTGTTAGCAAGTGGCTTAACAAGGAATGATGCATCACATCACGAAATCACCTCCTTACTCTCTTCTTACTGGATTGGTCAGCTTGATAAAGAAATCACAGATTAATTCTAAATGGTGACCTTTAGCTTTTAAACACGATTTGCTAAACTCACTAAAACATCGTTATGAGATTGTCCATCACACAGCGTACAAAATTAGAGTAAAGGGGAGTGAAGGTCATTCAATCCTCTTGCAGGACTACACTGCCTTTTCTCCCCCCCCCCGGCTAATATTGAGTTTCTAGGTTCTGTTATTGAAACAGTGCCACAAACTATGCCACTTCATATGTTAAATATCTTCACAGTAAAAAAAACCCACTCTAGAACTACGCAGTCAGTCTGATAGAATCTTTAAAAAAAAAGAGATTTACATTAAAATATTGGGTGCGAACTCTTTATCCGGCAGTGGGTTGCAGATGAAGAGGTCGAGACAGCGTAGGAGGCCGTGGGGTGATGTATATAGTGATGAGGTTTGTCAAAGGCGGGAGAAAGGGTCTGCAGAGGATGGGTGTGAAGTTTTGAAGAAGAGTCCCAACCCAAGATGTCGACTTTCCTGCTTCCTAACCTGCTGTGTTTCTCCACACTGTTTTGACTCTTCAGCAGCCAGGTTTTGATAAAGCAAACGTCCAAGATGTTATTGCCCACTGTTTTTTATACTTGGGAGCCCGGTGTATAATTTCAGCTGTAAGTTGTTTATTTTTGCTGAATGTCTCACCAGAATGCTAGACATACAGCTTTCCCCACACTTTGCAGCAAAGGAATCAGATGTTGGTGTTAAAGAACAGGTCCATTCTGCTTCAAGTTCACATTCTATCTTCCTGGTAATCCAGCGATACAATGTTAATGGAGTTGTTGACTAATCACATTAATCAATTTCTATCAATCATGAATCTACAAAGACGGAGATATGGAGAGAAAAATCTGCAGAACTGGACAGTATTGAGAATTTGGTTTTGAGCCTCACCAACAGTGTAACATTCCCTTTGGCACCACCTTGCAGTGCTCCCCTTGTCATCAACCTTGTAGTAACTCTTCAGTGCCAACCCCACCGTTTGCATACTGCTCCCTCAGCACACGACCTCACTGACAACGAAGTGCTCCCTCAGCCTGCTGCCTACTGCAGAGGGCTACCTCAGTGCCAACTCCATGCCACCCAGTCAGTACTGACCTGCTGCTTGTACAGCATTCCCTCAGCACTGAACTCACTAAGTCAGACTGGGTTATGTGCTCAAAACCTTATGATCAAGGTTTCAAAATAGAGACAAAATAGCACAGATTGTAATTTCCAGGCACTAATAGAGAAAATTTCAGGTAGCCTGAAGTACCAAGGATCTGTGTTTGCCACTGGGTAAGAACATCCCCGTGCCATCATGCTAGCCTCCTGTGGACAAGGATTGTAAAATCGGTACTCACCATTATAACTAAGGTAGTCAACTGAATTTGATGACTAATAGCTACAACTGTCATCATGGGATTTAAAAAAACAGCACAGATCAATCCATGTTTAACACAACTTTTACATCTAACACTTGTAATTTCCCCTCTCAGCCCCATTGCATTCACATTCTTAGTTATCAGCTGGAGCAAGTGCTCTACATGTGACTGGATGGCAGTAGTCACAGCTCCCCAAATATCCTGAATATGAATAATTAGAATAGCAGTTTCTGCTGTCGATATATTCTCTACACTACTATAAGATGGAAAATTAAACTCAAGCCCTCAACTTAACTTTAACTCTTAAGCTTAAACCCAACCACCCAGCTTAACCCAACGTGGCAGCAAGTTTTAACCTCCAACTCCAATTCTAAACCTTGTATTCCTAATAATCAATCCAGAAGGGATCTGGGTCCCTAATGGCCACACTATCTCGTCACGTGCATCAATAGCTCATTCCGAAGATAAGAACTAGGTCACAGAAAAATCACTCAATTCAGCAAACACACAAAAGCAGTTCTGTTCGTTTTCTGTACTGTAAGCAGCCCAGTGTGAAACTGTGGTCAGCTCTGCCAGGCACACGACAGCCCAACACACTGCCGTCTGTGCTGATTAAAAGGGCAAACTGGCCCAATTAGACCCACATGAGCTGGAAAATCACTTACCGCTTCATTTCATGCTGCGTTACTTACCCGTGATGGCTGCACTAACAATTCCACAAAATACAGGACATGCATTTGGGAGTCCTACTCTGGTAGCGGTCCATGCAGGAATTCAGATAGGATAAAGGTCAATAAGCAAGGATGAGGCTGGGGAGACAACTGTGGAACTAACCTTCCCATTCAACAAGAAAGCCTGGCTAGAAATATTCCTGCAGCGAGCAACTCTCTTGTAAGGCAAATATTGGCCCAATACACTATATAGGTAAAAACAAGAGAAATAGAAAAAAAGAGACTTGTATTTATACAGCACCTTTTCACCACTAGATGTACCAAAACACTTGTACACTGTATTATAATGTAATCACTGGTACACAAAATGCAAAATTACATTTGCATACATCAAGTTCCCAGAACAAGTAATGTGATAATGTCCAGACATTTGAAACAGAAACATTGCCTTACAAAATGGGATAACTCACTTGATCTACAAAATGATGCCTTGGGATCTCTGAGGAATCTGATTCCTGAGGAGATCCCAGAGGAATCAGATTGGATGACAGTTTAAGATCTCATTTGAAATGTGGCCTTCTGACAGCGCAGCATTCCCTCCCTGCTGTAATGGATTAGCTTTTGCACTCAAACCTTTAGAATGAGGCTCAAAACCCCAACATTGACACAGGGTAGGATTACTACCCACAGAAATACTGTTTTACTGAAGTGGGGGCGCTGACTGTAAACAGCACGAGGGAAACATCCAACTTCAGCAAAGCTGTTTTAATCTAGAATGCTGGAAACCAAACAAACATTGGATTTACAGATAGAGGATCACAAGTTTGATAAATCAAGAAATAAGGCACTGATCTTGAAATGGGTTCACCTCTCCAACTTAAGTAGAAAGAAGGAAAGGTAATGAACAAGAGAAAAGAAATTAAGGAGTAAAGGGGAGAAAGTGACTGCAAGAGGATATAAAAGGGGTGGATAAAAGCAGGAGGAGCTGAGGGGGAAGAAAGGAAGGAAAGAAAAAAACAAAGGTGTATGATAAGAGAAAGAGAATGCACACGGGGTGGGAGATGGGTGCATAGTGTAAGAAAGGTACAAAGAATGGCCATAAAGCAGAAATATTGAGCGTTGATTAGAGAGTGTGAAACAGAAAGACAGCTTGTTTGTGTGCTTGCATAGCCAAATTAAAAACTGGCAAACGAAGATAAAGCTATGAAAGAGAGAGACGCTGTATTTTTATTCTGCATTAAATTGCTGCTTTTCAAAACATTAAAGTCACAAGATTTGGAAGCAGGCAGTCAATTACATCCAGATTTAGGTGTCAGACTTTGACTGGTGTGCCATTTCGTCAGCTCTTTAATGAACATAAAGAGAGCAGCCTTTAAACAAGAGCTAAACTCCAGAACCTTTCTTTCAAAACTGCACAAATGTCAGGCTTCCCAGTTTGAGGAATTTACCCCTCTGCGCTCACAGTAAGCTATCAAGGCATCTGGCTCGTCCAGGCGGCTGCAACTTTCATTTCTTTTTATTTGCTGGATGCTCAGACACAGGGCAAGAAACCCCGAAAGGCTGGATCCGAGACTGGGAGCAAGCCACACAGAATGCTGCTTGCGCATTATCTCCCTATAGCAAAACATCCTTCACTTACCTCCAATCTTGGAAGGTCTCCCCTGGGTTTCAGTGATGAGACTTGCACTGAAAAGTACACAGTTATACCAGAGCTCTGCACGGGTTCAGTGTAATTAATCACTTGAGGCTTTCACTGGAATGATGTGGCATTACAGTTTAACACTATATTTGCTAACAGCTGTTCCACAGGGCACTGACACGCTGGGTCACTATCCAACTGCACTCTACCCTCAAAGCTCAACTGTTTAAATATTAATGTTTCTGCTTCTTACACAGATAAAGGAAGAGAAACCCAAAAGGAAGGACTTAGAGAAAAACATAAAAGAGACAGGGAGGAGAGGGGCACAGGCACAGACACACACACACACAGAGAGAGAGAGAGAGAGAGAGAAATGGGAAGAGAAGACCATTGGGGTGGGGGGGGGGGGTGTAAGAAATGGAGGATGAGGGAACACCTGGACTAGGTGGAAGATAAGGATGCATCTCAAAATCAAAAGGAGGGAAGAATGAACTGTGAAATGAAAGAAGGGACTGAGTGTAGAGCATGAAATGAAAATAAAAATTGTTTGACTTTGTTAGCATATTTCATTGTCTCAGGCCTATTTAAAAACTACTGTAAATGTAGGAAGAATGGCAGATTGGTGCACAGCAAAATCCCACAAACACCTGGGTGATAGATGACCGGATAATCTAGTACATTGCTGTGCATTAGTACAGGAAGAAAAATTTCCCTGCTCTTCTACAAAATGCAACTAAAAGGAGCCATTACACTGATGCTAAGAATTGTGACAGAGTCTTGATTTCAATGTCTCACTCAAAAGAAAATTAACAATCAAAATCAGATTACTTAGTCAAGTGCACTCTTTTTTAAAGAACAAGTTATTATGGAGGCTGGAATTTGTACTGAAAAGAAGAGATCACAGCAGGTCAGACAGCATCCATGGAGAGAGACTAACCTAACATTTCTAGTCTAGATGACTCTTCAGAGTTGAAGTGATATGTGGATGGGACAGCATTTATGCAGCTGCTTGAGCGGGTAGTGGGTGTAGTATGCTGGTGGAGGAAAGACGTTTATAGTTTGGATTAAGGTGATTGGAATGTGAGAATGGCCAAACAATGGTGCGTCTCCTGCCAGATTTGAAAGGACAGCAAAACCCAAAAGAACTCTTTATACAGAGAGTGGTTGGTGGGTGAAATGCGCTGCCGGCAGTGGTAGTACAGTCAGATACATTAGACATTCAAGGGACTTATGGATAGGCACATGGAGGACAGTATAATGTAGGGTATGCAGATTAGTTTGATCTTAGAGTCAGATAATAGGACGGCACAACATTGTGGGCTGAAGGGCCTGTACTGTGCTGTACCGTTTTATGTAACGTGGACGCTGTAAGTCAGGAACAAACACAGAAGTTACCCTGAAAAACTCAGCATCTGCAAAGAAAAATCAGGGTTATCATTTTGGGTCCAGTGAACATTCCTCAGTTCTTACTCTGGCCCCCTGTCAACGTTTTTTTCTGAGTACATCATAACTCTTCAGTGCCACTTCACAACATGAAAAATTCAATGATTTTTCTTCCGACTTCTACCCCTCTATAAAACTTTCCATATTATCCATTTCCAACACTTCTCTTCATTTCCTCTACACCTCTGACTCCAATTTGGAGAATAAGCTGTCCACTGCCATCCAATACAAATCCACTGACTCCCATAGCTACCCTCATTACAGCTTGTCACACCCCACACCCTGCAAGGATTCCATCCCATTCTCCCAGTTGCTTTGCCTACATTGCATTTGTTCAGATGATGCCACCTTCCAAAACAATGCTGCTCACATGGCTTGATTCTTCCGGAAACTTGGTTTCCCATTCACTGTGGTTGACAGGGCCCTCAACTGCATCCGACCTATCACCCGTGCTTTCACTCTTGCCCCTTTCCATCACTCACAAAAGCGTGATCAGGTTCCCCTTGTCCTCACTTTTCATCCCACTGGCCTCTGCATACAAAAGGATCATTCTTAGCCATTTCAGAAAACCCCAGCAGAATGCCACCAAACATTTTTCCCTCAATTCCTGTCTGCATTTCGCAGGGATCGTTCCTCGGGGCACCCCAGTTCATTCCACAAACATTAACACCACCCCCCTTTCCAAGGCACCTTCCCACGTAACTGCAGAAGGTACAACTCCTGCCCCTTTGCCTCCTCCCTGCTCACTGTCCAAGGGCCCAAAACAGTCTTTCCAGGTGAAGCAACATTTCACTTGTACTTTTCCGATCTTGTGCATTGTGTTTGTTGTACCCAATGTGGCCTACTGTACACTGGAGAAAGCAAATGCAAACTGGGTGACTGCTTTATGGAACACCTCCAGTCTGTGCGCTGGCAGGACCCTGACCTTCCTGTAGCTGGTCATTTTAACACAGCGTCCTGCTCACATGCCCACTTGTCTGTCCTTGGCATGCGACAGTGCTCCTGTGAATCACAGTGCAAACTGGAGGACCAACATCTCATCTTCAGAAGGCTGTAGCCTTCTGGATTTAATATGGAGTTCAACATCTTTAAATTGTGAATCATTTCTTCCTTTTCTTTTAGCTTGTTATCATGTCCCCACCTTGCCCCTCCTCCCCCATCCCAGTTACTGTCCTTCCAAGTCTTGTTTTGCCACTCTCGTACTCTGATCACTTAATCCAAACTATCAACGTCTTCTCTCCATCTGCATTCCACAACCACTACCCAACACCCCCTTCCCCAAACTCTAGCATTAAATGCTGTCTCCTTCACACACAGCTCTGATGAAGGATTGCCTAGATTAAAAACATTAGCTTACCCTCTCCTTGGATGCTGCCTGACCCACTGGTGACCTCCAACATTTGTTGTTCTCAGCACTTTTTTTTAAATGGGAAGGGTATGAAAACTTGACATGCTGTCTCTCCCAGAAGGCTGTGGATGCTGGCTGTATTAGAGTTTTCATGACAGACATGATATTTTTATTCAAGAAGTCAAGATGGGAAAAAGCTGTTAAGGGTTAGATCAGCCATAATTGTATTGAATGGTGGAGCAGCTTCCCCTGTTCCTAATGGCCCTGTCCTTCCTTGTATGCTTGGATTCCTCCTGCAATGACGATTACAGTTCCTGTCTGGGGAAATCAATAAACCCTGTTTGAAGTGTAAAACGGCAATGCTCACTAAATGTAAAATAAAACAAACAAAGGTCTTTCCTGCCCTAACAGTTTCAATGGTTTACTTCCCCGAACCCAAACCATCACTGCAAGAGTTGTGTGACTAGCACAAACGTTACTCTACCCTTCCCCTAAAGGAAATGCACATCAGGGGAACGTTAACACAATTGAGTGACTGGGGACAGGACGGATTTATGGTTTTTGAAATTAAAAATGGTCTGGGCTAAAATTATTGCATTCTAGCAGTAGAGGCTGATGAAAATTTCTGCTAAGATACAGTGTTGGCACACAAAATTTTGTAATAGAGATATGGGTCAGACTAACTGGTCTATGCTCATATGTTTATGCTTCACCTATCTCCGACTATGCATCTTCCTTTGTGCCTCTATCTCCGTTCCCTTCACGTGTGTATCTTGATCTCCCTTCAATGCATCTACACTATTTTCCTCAGTCACGTGCTGTGGTAGCAAATTTCACATTCTCAAACAAACAAACTTTCAGGTATCAATTTTATAATTGTCATGGTCCTTCATTTGGTTTTCGTAAGTGCGCTCCGACTCGTGAAGTAACTTGACAGGGTAAATAAGGAGAAATGGTTGAAACAAAGTGGACCTGTAATTGCAAAAGGAATGATTTGCAGGACAATGGGCTTAGCCATAATTTGGACAGGTTTTATTCCCAAAAGGGGCAGCACAGTTATGACAGGCCAAATGGCCTCCTTCTGTGTCGCATCATTTTGTTATTCTGTGATTTCTTTAAACCTTCCATCATTGATGATACCAGAAAGGAACTATTCTGTCAACACATGGTGAGTATAACTGGACAAACATTGGGTTCGCAAGACTTAAAGATTAATCCCTGGGAGAGTCCAAAACAAAAATTAAAATGAAGCAAAAAAAAACACAAAACAGAAATTGCTGGATAAACTCAGTAGGTCCAGCAGCATCTCTGGAGAGGAATCAGAGTTAACATTTCAGGTTTGCTGACCTTTCTTTCTGAAGGAGGATCACTGGGCCCAAAATGTTAACTCTGACTCCTTTCCACAAATGCTGCAGGACCTGCTGAGCTTTTCCAGCAATTTCTATTTTTATTTCTGATTTCCAGAATCTGCAGTTCTTTTGTTTTTATTATTTTAAGATTGAAATGACCTTGACAGGGCTACAAGCAATTTAGAAAGGTCTCAGAAGCTTTTTAAAAAAACTATTTTATACTGAACGGTTACCTATGACTAATCCACCTAGCCTGGCCAATCCACCTAACTTGCACATCTTTTGGACTATGGGAGGAAGCCAGAGCACTCAGAGGAAACCCATGCAGACTCAGGAAGAGTGTACAAACTCCACACATGACAGTCACCCGAGGCTGGAAATGAACCTTGGTCACTGAGTCTGCGTGGGTTTCCTCTGGGTGGTATGGATTGCTCCCATAGTCCAAAAGATGTGCAGGTTGGGTGGAGTGGCCAGGTTAACATGCTAATGATTTTTTTTTGTATAAGTAGAAATAAAGTTAACACTGATAGTGCTGCATCAGAGTTCCTTAAAATTCATGGCGTCTGACTTGGCTGCATTCTCTCTGTCCTTCCCGCTCTCCCATCTCGTAAATAAATTTTTATATCATTTAATTTATCCCTTTTCTCCAAATTCCTGTGCCTCAGTCTCAGAATCCCTACAGCATGGGAGCAGGCCATTTGGCCCATCTCCACACCAACCTCCTGAATAGCATCCCAGCCAGGGTCTATCCCATCCTTCACTGTTCTTGTAACCCTGCATTTCCCATGGCTAATCCACCGAGCCTGCACATCCCTGGACTTTTCTTACACAAAATTCTGGGATTCTTGAATCAAATTCCACAACTTTGCTTCTCCATGATAACTGGCCTCAAAGACACGAAACACAGGAATAAGGAGACAAGAGGCAATTCAGTCCTTCATGCCTGGTTTATGTCAGTGTTGTACCTTGGGTCCATTTACTCGATTTCTCTCAACGCCATTGATTAATAAAGATCCACAAACCCGAGTTTGGAAATTTACAATTGATACCCACAAAAAAAAACTTTACAACAGCAAATTCCAAGTGTCTGCTACCTTGTTCACCAAAATGCTTCTCAGCATTACAATGTTCAAAGGAACTGAGAAGGTGGCAGTGGAGTGAGAAAAAAAACTTGCTATTTTCGTGTGCCCAATATCAAGCAGTGCCCAAAATACCTTCCATTTATGAAACAAGTCAATTGACAATCCATTGATTAGCTTTCCCATGCTGCATTTCAATCACTTCTAATTGCAGTTAAAAAGGAGTACATGTAGTTTTGTCCACCTGCAGGCATTTAGTAAAAATCCCAGGATGGATGGGTCAGGACTATTTTCAGTGCTTGTTCTTGCTCTGTCAAAGATTATTACTCGCTAGTCACTCTTCTATATGCTGTGCACCAGTAAATTGGCATAGAAGCCAATAGCTCATTTTATTTTCACATCTCATTAAACTGATAACATGCACTCTTTCTTGATTTGAACCGTAAAGACACTACCCTTGGCTATGTGTCAACAGTAAATATTGGGCTAATGGCAATCAACTCTACATAACAGTGATAATGGGAGCTGCAGATGCTGGAGAATCCAAGATAATAAAATGTGAGGCTGGATGAACACAGCAGGCCAAGCAGCATCTCAGGAGCACAAAAGCTGACGTTTCGGGCCTAGACCCTTCATCAGAGAGGGGGATGGGGTGAGGGTTCTGGAATAAATAGGGAGAGGGGGGGAGGCGGACCGAAGATGGAGAGAAAAGAAGATAGGTGGAGAGTAGAGTATAGGTGGGGAGGTAGGGAGGGTCAGTCCAGGGAAGACGGACAGGTCAAGGAGGTGGGATGAGGTTAGTAGGTAGGAGATGGAGGTGCGGCTTGGAGTGGGAGGAAGGGATGGGTGAGAGGAAGAACAGGTTAGGGAGGCAGAGACAGGCTGGACTGGTTTTGGGATGCAGTGGCGGGGAGGGGGAAGAGCTGGGCTGGTTTTGGGATGCGGTGGGAGAAGGGGAGATTTTGAAGCTGGTGAAGTCCACATCGATGCCATTGGGCTGCAGGGTTCCCAAGCGGAATATGAGTTGCTGTTCCTGCAACCTTCAGGTGGCATCATTGTGGCACTGCAGGAGGCCCATGATGGACATGTCATCTAAAGAATGGGAGGGGGAGTGGAAATGGTTCGCAACTGGGAGGTCCCCAAGCCTCCGCTTGGTTTCCCCAATGTAGAGGATGCCACACCGGGTACAATGGATACAGTATACCACACTGGCAGATGTGTGGGTGAACCTCTGCTTAATGTGGAAAGTCATCTTGGGGCCTGGGATAGGGGTGAGGGAGGAGGCTTCCTCTACATTGGGGAAACCAAGCGGAGGCTTGGGGACCGCTTTGCAGAACACCTCCGCTCGGTTCGCAATAAACAACTGCACCTCCCAGTCGCAAACCATTTCCACTCCCCCTCCCATTCTTTAGATGACATGTCCATCATGGGCCTCCTGCAGTGCCACAATGATGCCACCCGAAGGTTGCAGGAACAGCAACTCATATTCCGCTTGGGAACCCTGCAGCCCAATGGTATCAATGTGGACTTCACCAGCTTCAAAATCTCCCCTTCCCCCACTGCATCCCAAAACCAGTCCAGCCTGTCTCTGCCTCCCTAACCTGTTCTTCCTCTCACCCATCCCTTCCTCCCACCCCTACCTACTAACCTCATCCCACCTCCTTGACCTGTCTGTCTTGCCTGGACGGACCTATCCCCTCCCGATCTATACTCTCCTCTCCACCTTCGGTCTGCCCCCCCCCCTCCCTATTTATTCCAGAACCCTCTCCCCATTCCCCCTCTCTGATGAAGGGTCTAGGCACGAAACTTCAGCTTTTGTGCTCCTGAGATGCTGCTGGGCCTGCTGTGTTCATCCGGCCTCACATTTTATTATCTTGAACTCTACATAACAGGCCTATTTTACCACTGGGTGAGCCAGAGTTGCTCACAAAAAAAAAACTTATACGAGCAAGGAACACAAATAGGCCACTTGGCCCTTTGAGACTCTTCTGCCACTCACAGCTAATCGGATATTAATCTCAACTCTAATATTTCACCCCCATGATAACCAAGTATCCATCTACCTCTGTCTGAAAATTTAGAGATACTACCTCCAGTGCATTTTGTGGAAGGGAATTCCACATAATCTGCTAGAACCCCAGAGCCAGGTTCAATCCCAAATGGTTGAATAGACACCGCACAGACAGCCCTACTTCACCCAAAAACATAATGATACAGTGAGAAAGAACAGACTGATTACCAGTTAGAAGCAGCTTTCAGCCCCTTGGAAACAGTCATCAACTCAACTGGACCAGTCAGAAATGTTGCTTTCATCCACCAATCCAGGGAACAACCTGACTGCTGAACTAGTATCATCCAACAATTCCCGCTCTTGCCCAGCAGAGCCTGAAACCACCTGCAGCACTCAAATTCCCCATATCCTCCAAGGGAGAAAAGGATCAGGGAGACATAACTAGTGATTCCTCCCTCTTTTTTTAAAATCAGAATAAGGAGGCCCTCAGGGAGGGAAACAAGACCAAGGATTGCAATGCACTTGTTAAAATTGTGGGTTTGCTTGACCTTTGCAACATAGAAACAGAGCTGGAGATGTACGAAAGAAAGGTTCATTCTCCTGTGCAATATGTTCAGACACAGTACACATTATATCAACTTCTGTAGTGTCCCGTGAACTTGCTCTCTCTCTTATACAGCCTCAAGATGTAGCCATAGGAAGATGTCTCCGGATAAAGCTAACATTTCATCTACCTCAGCACAGAATATTCTGTGTCAATCAACAATACCAAAAAATACTAAGGGGTCCTGGCCAACGTTTATTCTTCAAAACAAAACACTATTAAAACTAAGATAACACACAGTGTGGAGCTAGGGGAACGCAGCAGGCCAGGTAGCATTACAGGAGCAGGAAGGTTGAAGTTTTGGGTTGGGACCCTTCTTCAGAAGTGGACCCATTTCCAAAGAAGGGTCCAGACCCGAAACGTCAGCTTTCCTGCCTCTCTGATGCCACCTGGCCTGCTGTTTTCCTCCAGCTCCACGCTGTTATCTTGCTCCTGCATTGGCAGCTCTTATTATCACTATTAAAACTAAATCTGCTCATTATTGCAGTACCTTTGAGAGAATTTGCCAAGTAAAAACTACACATCTTAGCACATGATAGTGAGAATATATCAACAATCCAAAATTGAGCATGTTAGGCGGTCCTGTTATGAAATATGCTGTCAGATACAAATCTTTTTCCTTTGCTTTGCTTCAATCCATAGTACATGAAGCAGCCAGAAACCTATACAACCCTTACTACATTCAATAATGAGCAAAAAATGCATGCTGTAAATGCCACAGGTACTGCAATTTTATAGAGGCACCTCAGAGTACAACATACTCAGTGCAGAAAAGTTAGTGTTGCATTTCTTGTAACGTACTTTTAGATATTTTATGAAATATGAAATATTTTTGGGAAATAAAATAGACATACAATACACTAGCCATGCTGTACAAACCAAAGTTAGATCAAATCAACAAGCAATTGTTAGAGTGGATAAACCTTCTGTACATCAGGGGTATCTAGAATGTTATTGCTGTGTATGGGAAGCAGCACATTGCTAGATTGCTGGACTGCAGATTCATTGGAAAACGGCTCACACCGTGAAGTGGTTCTGCCAGAGGAAGAACACAAGACAACAGCTCACGACAGTAAAGACAAATTAACTCTGCTTCAACAAAACTACAATCCAAAGTGCATCACAACAGAAACACCCAACTTGGGAGAATGTGGGAAAAAGGGGGCAGTGGTGAGGTGAAACACAGGAAGGAAACTTTAAACAATACTCCATATCCTCCCTGGATACTTCTACACAAAACATCAAGGAATGGTTTTACTGAACTTTAATGTAACCACATGCAAGCTGTTACAAAAGCTTTGAATCATGGAGTTGGGAATAATGCCCGGAGATTACATCTGAAGACTGATCTATAATATATAATGCTGAAATCACAGCTCTGTGTCGTGCTCTGGCAATCTTGAGAAGCCAACCTTTTTCTGCCTGGTGACTTGGTAGAGGTGTAGAAAATGATCAGAGTATGGATAGAGTGGACAGCCAGAGACTTTTTCCTAGGGTGGAGGTAGCTATTACAGGGGGCATAGTTTTAAAGTGAATGGAGGTAGATATAGGGGAGACGTCAGAGGTAGGTTCTTTACTCAGGGAGTGGTCAGGACGTGGAATGCATTGCCGGAGAGGGTAGTGGAGTCTTCCTCATTAGGAGCATTTAAGCTGCTATTAAGTAGGTACATGGATGATAGTATAAGGTAGGGGTGGAGGTTAGACAGACCTTACGTTTGGGGTAAAAGTTTGGCACATCATCATGGGCTGAAGGGCCTACACATCACTGTACTGTTCTATGTTCTATTAAGCTTACACCTCTCAGGAGGTGGCTATTTAGACTAAACTGCTGGTGCTGGCTCTTTGCTATGTTCACCTTTCCATTTATTGCCAAACCCTCATTTTCTTTCCAACCGCCCAGCAATTCTTCCCCCACCCAAGTCTTGCCAGTATTTGTAGAAATCAATATGTACATTTCTATACCACTCTTTCAACAACCTCAGCAGCTCTCAACACTTTTGAAGTGCAGTCATTGTCACAGTGCAACAAACACAGCAGCTAACTTATACACACAAAGCCTTCTTCCCAATAGGTATACAATAGTGATGAGATAATCTGTTCTTTTGTGATGTTCACTGAGGGTTGAGATACCATTGTCACTCCCTTAGATAATAAGAACTGCAGATGCTGGAGTCAGTGATTACAAGGTGTGGAGCTGGAGGAACACAGCAGGCCAGGCAGCATCAGAGGAGCAGGAAAGCTGACATTTCAGGTCAGGACCCTTCTTCAGAAAAAAAATGTTCCCGACCCAAAACGTCATCTTTCCTGCGCCTCTGATGCTGCCTGACCTGCTGTGTTCCTCCAGCTCCACATTTTGTATTGTCACCCCCTTGCTTTTTTTTAAAAAAGCATTAAGTGATCATTTACGTCCATAAGAAGAGTGAGATAGGGACTGGGTTTAATATCATATCTAGAAGATGACACCTTGCAATGTACTAGGACTGTATCCCTTGATTGTTTTCCTCTCAAAAGCTACTGTTGGATCTCCTTCCACCAAACCTGTAAGACAAATGAATTGCAGGAACAGCAACTCATATTCCGCCTGGGAACCCTGCAGCCATATGGTATCAATGTGGACTTCACCAGTTTCAAAATCTCCCCTTCCCCTACTGCATCCCTCAACCAGCCCAGTTCGTCCCCTCCCCCCACTGCACCACACAACCAGCCCAGCTCTTCCCCCCCACCCACTGCATCCCAAAACCAGTCCAACCTGTCTCTGCCTCCCTAACCGGTTCTTCCTCTCACCCATCCCTTCCTCCCACCCCAAGCCGCACCCCCCGCTACCTACTAACCTCATCCCACCTCCTTGACCTGTCCGTCTTCCCTGGACTGACCTATCCCCTCCCTACCTCCCCACCTACACTCTCTCCACCTATCTTCTTTACTCTCCATCTTCGGTCCGCCTCCCCCTCTCTCCCTATTTATTCCAGTTCCCTCCCCCCATCCCCCTCTCTGATGAAGGGTCTAGGCCCGAAACGTCAGCTTTTGTGCTCCTGAGATGCTGCTTGGCCTGCTGTGTTCGTCCAACCTCATTTTATTATCTCAGACAAATGAATAACCTTGATCACAAAAAAAACTTAAGTGAGCAAAAATATGACCACCTCTCAGGCTGATTATCTTGAAATTTCTCCCCTCTAGTTGCTGACACTGCCACTAGTGGAAACAGGCTCTACTTCCTTGTTTGATCACAACCCTTATGGCAATTTTGAATGCTTTAACCAAATTTCCCAATAACTTTTCCTGCGACCCCAACTTCTCCAATGCCTTCACACACAATGGAAGTCTTGACACCACTATTAAATCTCTTCTCAACCCTCTTCTTACTTGCGACAAGATTCATAAATATTTAGCAGGAATGACAGCAAGGCTGTCTTGAAGAAAATCTATGCACAACATCGGTTATGGTTCAGTGGATTGCACACACGGTTCTTAATTGCTAGCGTGAGGTTTTATGACATTCTCTAGAGGAAAGCAGAAACATTAACATCTCCCTGTGCAGTACTCAGGATGGGCTGCACTTTTGAAGCAACCTCGAAGCGTGATAACAAATCTACTTCAGTTTTATGCAGGCACCTATTTTCACTCAATTGAAAACAAAAGCTCTCTCGTGACTTTCTTAATGACGAATAAGGAGCTTTCCCTGGTTGTGGCCGATACCAATCTCTCCACCAACATTGTGGGAGCTTACTGTGTACAATTTGGTTTGCAAATCACCAGCATCACAACACTTCAAAAGAATGTAATTGGCTGTAAGACACTTTGAGATACCGAGATTGAGAAAAGGATAATAATACAAACAAGTCTTTGTCACAGAATAAGATAGGTGTGTGAAGGAGAACAAATATAAACAGCCAAATCGTGAAGTAACAATGATCTTGTTTGTTTAAAAAAAAAGTAGATTCCTCAACCACAAACTGCAACTCTCAGCTGAAGGAAAACCGATAGCAGGTTATTCTGTGTTTTTCTCTCCCCACACTCCATTTCTCCCCCCACAATACTCATCTTCTCTCCTTTCCCACTCTAACTCAACAACCTCTGTACTGTCTCAACCCTCTTGTCTACTTGCCTTTGAAGCGAGCAGAATAGTATTACAACTGGAAACACCTAACCTCACCTGACTGCATTATTAGTTCATTGAACACAGGAAAATTACATCATTAATCTAACTGTCAGCACTTGCTCACAATTACATATTGCAAGATAATATCATCAGAAACACAGCAAGTGAATTAGAACAAATGAAGCATTACAGAAGCACAGACAAATTGATAGTTAATTGGCTAGCAGTATGTTTTCATAGGGACATGGGGGTCTCAAATGGATGTAAAATATCCCATGGCAATATTTGCAGACGAGTATGGAATCTCTCCTTGACGTCTTGGTCAATATTGACCCCTCAATCAACATCACACAAGAAAAAAGATTATCTGTCATCACCTATATTTCTCCCTTGTACCTCTTTTCAATTTTCTATCCTCTTCTAAATAGGGCTTATTTGAATATCTTGCGAACAAGATGTGATTGTGAACAAACATTTTGAATCTTTCTGATATCTTGCTTCATACAGAGACATCCATTCAACCAGTGGAAAACGAAGCACAGCAGTAACTGTTATTCTATTGAGCAGTGTGCCCTATCATGTCACATCATCTCACTGATGCAAAACATGAACCAGAGAGTGCAATTCACAGAAAGCCTTTCTCCTGCCTGAGCCCTCGTTGAACTGTGAGTTTTGCTACTCTTATACAGCTAGATCCTAAAAGTACTAAGAAGTCAAACACGCAGGCTGTTGGAAAGATAAAAAGTGCAATTGAAAGACAAAGACTAAATGTACCTCAGTGACACCCCCACGACTGTCCCTTTCAGGTCATCACTACTACTAACAACTGCCATTAATTAAAGATAAATCAGAACTCAAATCAGCTTTCAAAAAAAAAAGTAATGATTGCCAGACCCCATTCCCATCACACCACACAAAATCTATTAGAAATCATGTTCTTGTTCATAAATTACACCTGTGCTATATTAAACTTCATGAATAACCAGCACTTGTGAATAATGATCATTTAAACTAATTTGTGTCAACCTAAGCAGTTTCTCACTTGCAGAGACAGAGATGCAAAGAATAAAAGATGAAAGGGCACAGACACATCCTTTCTATCCCCGAGTGTGACCGAGAAACCGAGACACGGGGAGGGAAGGAAACAAGACAGGCACAGAGGGAAAAGGAGAGAGAGAGAGGAAGGGATGCGGAGGTAGAGAAGAGGGGACAACAGTGATTGGCGAGGGGGTCACATGGGGGTGGGGGCAGAGGCAGCAGGAAAGAATGGATAACGACGAGAGTGGCAGCAATAACATAATTAACACATTAAGGATTGAGAGACAGTTTGGGAGTTCCTGGATAAAACAACATCTGTAGCAAGCATTTGAAGTTTGAACAGCTTCAAAAGTTTAATGGCCTGGAGGTTGAATCATAGACAGTGTGGCACAACAGGGAGTGGGAAAAATCAACTAGATTTCGTAGTTTTGGAGGCAAATTGCACCATTTTTGGATAGAATGTTGCAAATTCGTCAGGGGCAGGAGAGTGTGACTGCAAGTGAGGCAGGCAAGGGGATCCAGTGGGGAAGAGATTCAGCTTCTCAGGATCCAACAGGTTTGAGGCTCTCTCCCCCTTTTGGGATGATAGTGGGGGCTGCTGAGCAAATGTACCGCGGTATGGGGAGATAATCAAGGGCTAGGCAAGCAACAAAAATAAACTGAAGTGGTAATAGGGGAGAATAAAAAAAAAAGACGGGGGCAAAGGGGGATTGGCACCATTCTCTGCAGCAAAGAGCAAGTCTAGATGGCTGCGCTCCCTCTGTGCCAGGGCTCAGGGCTGGTGGGGGTGGGTTATGGCCAGCCAGTTGTCATGGGCCATGCAGGTACCAACAACGATGGCACAACCAGATTGCAGAACCTCCTAAAGGGAGTCTACCAGCAGTGAGGCTCCGTATTAAAAAGCAGAACCTCAGCTGCACCACAAACAAACTCACAAAAGGGTCAATAATATCAGAGATAAATACATGGCTCAAACACTGGTGTTGGAGAAGGGCAGTTCTTGGGAACTATCACCAGTATAGGGGAAAATCTTTTCGGGAGGTAGAGGGGTGTGGCAGCTGTACCTTTGAGACAGTTTCCACCAGAGGCATGCTGGGATCCATGTTGGTGTGATCCTAATAACTAGGGACTTGGCAAATGTTTTAAACTAAACCATTGAGGATAAAGGATCAAAACGTGGAAAAATGCAGTACGGTAAAACAGTAGACATGGTAAGAAAGGAAATAGTGGATATGGGGAATGAGGGTCAAAGAATGACAGGAAGAGACAAAACCCTAGGAATATGTCAACAATCAAGACTAGAATGTTATAAAGACTAAAGTCTCTATCTGAATGAACAGAGCATACATAACGTAAACAAATTGCTAATACACATTTAAAATCAATAAATGGGACCTGATAGCCATTACTGAGATGTGTCCATCAGATAACTAGGATTAAGTCCTTAATAAAATGAAGGGGTTATGACATTCAAGAATAAGAAGCTAGGTATTGGTGGAGGGGTAACAGTTAATCAAGGATGGCACTGGTGCAACAGTTAGCAATGACCTTGGTTCAGGAGATCAGAATGGGAGATGCAAATTAAGACGGGGAGAAAGATCACCTGTGGTAGTGGACTACAGGCTGCCTATCAGTAACCACATTGTATACTTGGCGACGCAAGAAGAAATAAACCTTTGACAAGGTTCCGTGTGGTGGTAAAGTGAGATCCTATGGGATTCAGAGGGAGCTTGCCAGTTTGATGAGACAGAGGGCGGTAGTGGAGGATTGTTTTTCAGACTGGAGGCCTGTGACCTGCAGTGTTTCAAGGGGACCGGCGCTAGGTCAACTATTGTTTATACAAATTATTTGGATGAGAATATAAAAAGGCACGGCTAGTAAGTTGGCAGATGACAGCAAAAAACTCGTGGTATAGTAGATAGCAAAGGTTATCTTAAATGACAATGAAATCCGGATCAAATGGGTCAATGGGCTGAGGAGTGGCAGACGGAGTTTAATTTGGATAAATGCAAGGTATTGCATTTTGGGGAAACAAACAAGGGCGTGACTTAAATAATTAAATGCTGGGCCCTGGGTAGTGTTGTAAAACAGAGACCTAGGGGTTCAGATACATAATTCTTCGAAACATGCGTCATGTGTAAATAGTTAAGAAGGTATTTAGCATGCTTGACTTCACTACTCAGATCACTGAGTAAAGGAGTTGGGACATCATGTTGAAGTTGTACAGGATGCTGGCAAGGCCTCTTCTGGAGCACTGTGTCCAGCTCTGGCCACCCCTCTATAGGAAGGATATTAAGGTGGAGAGGGTTCAGAAAATATTTACCAGAATTTGCCGAGAATGGAGGATTTAAACTATTAGGAGAGGCTGAATAGGCCGAGACTTTTTTCTCCTCCCGCCCCAATTTGAGGCAGGAGGTTTATAGAGATTTATAAAATCATGAAGGGCACAGGTAAGGTGGATGCCAGTTGCATTTCCCCTAGGGTGGGAGTTTCAGGACTAGGGGACATATTTTTAAGGCGAGAGAAGAAAGATTTTAAAAAGACACGGGAGGCAATTTCTTTGCACTAAGTGTGGAATGAACTTCCAGGGAAAGTGATGGATGTGGGTACACTTAAAATGTTTAAAAGACATTTGGATAAGTATGTGGACAGGAAATATTTGGAGGGATATAGGCCAAGTGCAGGCAGTAGTATGTGACGATGTTCAGTACGGACTGAAGAGTCCATTTCTGTGCTGCAGGATTCTATAATTAATGACCTTTATCACAAGCACCCAGTAATCATGAGTGGCTAATTTGCATATTATTTCAAAAAAAAAAATCAGCAATAGCCTGGATGAGCAGTTCCTAGAGTGTTTTTGAAATTAAAGTCGCACATTCTGGATCCAACCATAGAACGTATTATGTTAAAATCAATATTGTGTAATGTGACAGGTATAATGCAAGACCTCACCATAATGGCACTAGGTGGCAGCACTCAATTTGGTGCCCATATAGAAACTATGTGAAATGTTATTAGCAAAAGGCAAGAGTATGGCAGGGAGGGAAAATGCTCAGAGGCAGTGCACAAACAGTGGACCAAATGGCCCCTTTCTGCACCATAATAATTTGACTGGGAAAACAGTGGATCAATGACGAGCACAGCAAACTGAAATAACAGCAATGAGGACAGGAAAGTAGAGCTAGCTTAAATGAAGATATTCTAGATTTAGGGTTAATTCAACAAAGACAGCTGCAGATATTTAAAATGGTGATATTTGAGTAAAGTCAGAATGTGTCCATACCTACTATGAAGAAACAAACATTCCATACACTACAAGATATCCATGGTTAATAAAACAGTGAGCGCAACTCGGTGCAGGAGACAGACAGAGACAGACAACCTGCCATATCATAATTCTGCTTTAAAAACATACATGAAGGACAAATAAATATCAATTTTACGCACCCTTTCTTCTGGTGTTCCTGAGAGCCTGATCCCTACAGTATCTGAATGGTTTGATCAGCCAAGTCTCCTTTTCTACCCAAATTTGATGATGGGATTTATTACAGTAAAGCATTGAAAGGCAGCCAGTGGCCCTATCAAACACATTCCTTCCATCAGATCAAATGAAATAGCCTCGCTTCGATGATGCGATAACTACAGCCAAGTTTCTAATTAAATAATGGGGCATAATTCTTGGAATTTAATACAAGCCACTTACTTAAAAGGCAGAACTGCAAAACCAAATGGTTTCATATGAGTATAAAATGTGAAAACCACTGCTTCAAAAGATCACTGGTGTGTGGTCAATAGAATTTGTAAATAATGGAGGACTACAAAGGAAGTAACATGGAGTAAAGGGAGTGGAATTGGGATCCAAAGGCAAAATATATTATGGCTAACAGACTAGAATATTAACACAAAGTTAGTCTATACTCTTCAAACATAAGATCATAAGATACAGGGGCAGAACTTGATCATTTGGCCCATCAAGTCTGACCATAGATTCATAGAATCCTACAGTGTGGAAACAGGCCCGTCGGCCCAACAAATCCACAATGACCCTCATAGCATCCCACCCAGATCCATCCCCATATCACCCACCTAATCTACACATCCCTCAAAAACTACAGGCAATTTAGCATGGCCAATCTACCTAGCCTGCACATCTTTGGACTGTGGTAGGAAACTGGTGCAAACCCACGCAGACACGGGGAGAATTTGCAAATTCCACGGAGTCGCCTGAGGGTGGAATCGAACCTGGGTCGCTGGCACTGTTGGTCGGCAGTGCTAACCACTGAGTTACATCATAGCTGAAATATTTGCCGGCAACATTCCCTTGACTTATCCCAATAACCTTTGACCCCCTTATCAATGACCTCTCTGTATTACAATGCACTCAGTGACTTGGCCTCCACAGTCCTCTGTGGCAATATGTTCCACAGAATCACCATCCTCTGACTGAAGAAATGCCTCCTCATCTCAGTTCTAAAGGGTTGTTGCTTCTCCCAGAGGCTGTGCCCTCAGGTCCTTGTCTCTCCCACGAGTGGAAACATCTTCTCCACATCCACCCTATCCTGGTCTATCAATATTCTGTAAGTTTCAATCAGACGGCCCTCATACCCCATCATCCTTCCCAAATCCATTGAGTACAGATCCAGAGCACTCCTCATATGACAAGACCTTGATCCTGAGGAGATTGTCAAACTTCCTCTGGACCCCCTCCAATATGCTCTCAGATATTGGGCCGAAAACTGTCACAATATTTCAAATGCAGAGTCTCATACAGTCTCAACAATACATCCCTGCTCTTGTATTCTTTTGAACTGAATGCTTTATAGAATGGCAAATGCAAATTGCCAAATGAACCTGCAATGTTGACGAGGAGAATTATGGACTAGAATTCCCAAGTTCCATTGCGCTTCAGGATTTCCAAAGCCATTCCCCATTTAGAAAATAGTCTATGCATCTATTCTTTGTACCAAAGTGTAACCTCACACTTTCCCACAAAGTATTCCATCTGCCACTTTGTTGTGCACTATCCTAGCCTGTTCAAATCCTTCTGCAGACTCTCCACTTCCTCAACATGATCTATGTGTCATCTGCAAACTTAACAACAATACCCTCACAGTTCCTTTGTCCAGTTTATGTAACATGAATAGTTATGGACCCCTACAGGGCCATTTATCTAGTTAGAACTCTAAACCTCTCAAAAATCTGCACACGCACACAGGAGGACACGGATAGACAAACAAAGCAACACAGGTATTGAGTGGAGGTAAAAATTTGAAGACAGTTCTATTTTCTGTCAACAGTTTAGCGGATGATCTGTGGGGACTCGCTGTTTGTCAATCCCACTTTCACTTCCTTGGGGGAGGCACAGAACAACTGGTTCACTAATTGCAAAGTCTGTCAGTTGTTGGACAGACACTTACAGCAACTGCTGAGACAAGATAACTGGCTCACTTCAGGCTTTAGGAGAGAGCAAGAGTGAAGTCTGAAGGTTTCTGACCATATTATTCACATCCACAAGCTGTTCAGCCATCTGTAGTCAAATCAGTGTTATTGGGAGACAGAAAGCTTTTGTCAAAAACAACTGGGCAACACTTCATCGATCAATTACTGTGGCTAGTTGAATCTCATTTTGTATACATTTTTGGGTGCAAATTCATCTGGAAATAACTTACTCCCACTAATTGAACAAGCAACAGTGTAAACACCACTTTATAATGGTGTTAGCAACTGGCTTTTTAAAATATGTAGCAATCCCTTCTACAACTACCTCTTTTTAAACCAAGTCCTTTTCTCATTTCAGTCAATCAAAAATATAGAAAAATAATAAAACAGCATTTACAACACTGCAACAGTGATTACACTTGGAATGTGTTTCAGTAGTTCTGTGGGACAACCCCAAGGTCATAAAAGCTAAACAAATCTCCGTTATTTCAGTAAGAACTCCACTGTGCTTGTTCCAACTTCTCCCAACTTCACTTCGAAGCAATTACTTAGTTTTCTGTCGAAGGAAGCAAATAAGATGTGTTAACTCATCTTGAGAACAATAACTGATAAGTTTTCTCCAATGACAACTCATAAGCAGTACCTGTAATGTTAGGAAATATCCTGTGGTGCTTCCTAGGAGCAATCATAAAATGAAATTTGAAACAAAACTGCATTTGGACGTAACGTGGCAGGTGACTCGAGGACTTGATTAAAAGAAAATCCTTTGAAGAGACACAGTGTACAAAAGGAGGGAGGGATGGGGAGGTGGAAAGATTAAGGGAAGAGAAATTCAAGACTAAGGGTAGTCAAGTGCCTTGCCAAAAATTGTGGTGTTAAAATCTGGTGACATGCAAGAGGCCAAAATCAGAAGTGCAGAGAACAGTGAAACACGCCTCTGTTCTGTACTTAAGTGAGAACTCCGATTCCACATGCCAGATCATTGCATTCAAATTGAAGGTTGTTAGATCCTTAAATCAAACTGACTGATCCCATTTGGGTTTAGCGGTGAAGAAACTCCAGCTCATGCTCAATTAAACAATGAAACTTGCACATTAGAATCAAATGCTTTCTTTTTAATAATACAAACAAATGGCAGCAGATCAATGTGTCTTTCTGCTGAGCTCTCTTTTCAAGCGGTCTTCCGAACATTCCCAACTCCCTCCCCAAAAATGAAGCCTGGCATTGTGTTGTGGCAGATAATCTGGCATTCTGACCTCCACAGCTGGGGCGTGATTCAAAACAAATTCAAGTACTTCCTTAGTAGTTTTCATTCTGGTGTTTCATCCAGTGACAGCAGCAGTGAAGGGAAATGGTAAAGCAGCCTCCCACAGTCAGGGATCCAGGAGGAATCTACAAGCTTTAATTGGGCCCTATCTAATAACCACAATTCAAAGCGCAGAGCTGTACTTCCCACTAAATAAAAACCCAAAAGAACCACAGCCACTGGAAACAGAAACAGAAACAGCTGGAAAAATTCGGGGTCAGGGCTGCAGGGGGTGGAGGGGAGTCTGGCAGCATCTGTGGAAAGAAATTAGAGTAAACGGTTCAGGTCCTCTGCTAATATCTATCCCTCAACCAACAGCTTTTTGTGGAAGCTTGCTGTGTACAAAATGGCTGTCATACCTCCAACCAGCTCCGCCCCAATCCCATTTACAAAAGTAAACAGATTTCAAAAGTAGCTGCAATGCGTTCTGCAATTTGCTGACATTTTGAAAAAGTTCTTCATGTGTGGAATTTGACAAAGCTAGTGTTTTCTACCATTTAAAACAAAAGGTTACACATTAGTTCTTAAATTCCATTGATCCCTGTCCTCAAAATGATGATGTTCCAAACTATTATTTTTCTTGATGAACGTGGACTCCTATCGATGCAGACCCCCCCCCCCAAAAAAACAGGTTGCTAACCAGACACCTGCAGCAGGATACTCGCCCGGTTTCTGAAGCTTCAGAAACAATATTGGCAAAGGGGATTGGAACATTAATGGAGAAAAGGTCTGTTGAGCAGAAGAACAGGTTTTTGAGAATATTGGAGCAGATATACAAAAACAAACAATTATGTCCAGGTCAATTATTTACAAAGATGGCAGCAAGCTCCAATTCATTTCCTTTCAAATCAGTGACATATCAAACACTAAACCTCTGCAAAATCACTGCAGTACCTTGAATTTATATTGCACCTTTCAAATGTAGTGAGGTAACTCACAGGAGCATTTATCAGACAAAATGCAGCACAGAACCATATTTGGAAATAACTTCACAGTTGATCAATAATGTGGCCAGAACACGTAACATTTAAGAAACATATTAAATTACAAGAACAAACCGCAGTGGCAGAAGGAGGGAACTGAAGAGCATTGCAAATCAGGTAGCTGAGGGTACAGTTTGCAATGATGTAGCAATTAAAACCAGACATGTATAAAAGGTGCAGAATCAGGATGCCGTCAGGCTGTTAAAGTTACAGGGATCACTGCCAGGGCTGTGGGAACGAACAAGTGGGTAACCTGTACAAATCAGACGCATCAGAAAGCTAACCGGCTTTTGATTTTTGTTTTACTGTCACATGTACCAAAATACAGTGGAAAGCTTTGTTTATGAACGGTACAAGCAGATCATAGCAGCCATTTCAAAAGTGAACTTTTCCGTACATTCTAAAAGTCTATCTCCAATTTACTGGAAAATCCTACGATGAAATACAACAAAATATAGCAAAATAGCCTTAAATATGTTTTAGCATTAAAGAGGTCTTACCTGTGTCCAGTGGTTGTTTGATTTGGTGCATTTTCTTCTTGATGTCAATTACATTGTTTGGGTGCCAACACCACTCAGAGACACCAACCTATGACTGTCAACGCTACATTTTACGGCAGCTGGAACAGGTTTTTTTTAAAAACAAAACTGAAGCCAAAATAATAAGTAGTAAAAGCTTTACACCGCATGGATTTTTTTTCTTCTGAGAATTTAAGGGCAGCAAGCAACAAAATAAAGATAGAATGCAAACATCAGGCAAGGATGGGCACCAGCGATTTTCTGTCTGAGCTTCAATTATTTAAACTCAAAACAAAATCTTTATTTCTTGGAAGGAATAAATGACAAAGATTTCCTATCGCTTTGGGGAATGAAAAATTGAGACACATTAAAAGTTCTGGTGTTTCAAATGAAGATTGCAAATATCCACACAAGATGGCATGGTAGTTCAGTGGTTAACATTGCTGCCTCACATTGGCAAGGACATGGGTTTGCTTGTACCCTCTGGTGACTGTGTGAAGTCTGCACATTCTACGGTGCCTGTGTAGGTTTCCTCTAGTTTGTCCGGTTTCATCCTACAATCCAAGGATGTGCCGCTTAGGCAGATCGGCCATTACAAATTACCCAGTGTTGGGTGAATTGGCTACAGTGGATGTAGGTGGGTCCGAGTGAGATATTCGGAGGCTCAGTGCACACTCAATGGGGTGAATGGCCTGATTCCACACGGTAGGGATTCCACGATTTTAAATGACTTTCCAAGTCCTAAAAAAAATTAACTTAAAGCAAGAGCCAACTTCAGAATACACAGGCTTGAATTCATATCCTACTGTTGCAAATACAAAATATCATTGCTTTTTGTATTTACAAGCGATGGATGCACTAAACTAGCACAGCATGGCATAGTCCACATTTGGTAAACTATTCACAATGGACCCGATATCATTCATGTCAACATGACTTAGAGACCATTACTAGGAACCTTTTATATTGTTGATGTAAAAGCTGGACCTTCTATCATTGGTCTATCACATACACAGATCTATACATATAATTATGAACCACAAGGTAACCAACACGTTAATTCAAACCAGAAATTCCAGACCACAACATTAAACCTATCCACAACTGGACTAACCTCTATCCAGAACATTTTAATTCTATTTACAACATTATAGACAACGTTATTTCACATTTGAAAGATGACCAAACTGAAATTAGATTCAAATGGTGTGTAACCCTATCATTTACAAAGTTGAACCCCATTCAGATTGACATAGTGCCTTCTTCAACACACTAAAAATGAAGCTAAGTGTATATTTAGCTTCAAGGTCTGTACACTGCACTAAAAAAATGCCCACACACAATGGCTACCTTTTAACAGCCAAGTCTCAAGCTCTTAAGCACAAATCAGTTTTTTTTTAAAAAGCGTTCAAAGCCAAGAATGAATATTGGTCTATACAATATTTTCCCCCGTCCTTCAGTCAAAGGAACTGAACTTTTATGGTGCCTCGTTGACACTGTTTCATCACATGGAGACTAGATTTAAGTTTGCAGATGTACATCGGGATCCTGTGCAAGTTCTGACAATTAGGCATACGAACTTCCAAGTCAATTTCCCCATATGTCTTGATAATCTGACTCCTACTTCTGGGGACCCTCCGGGAATATCTTTAATCATGCTTTTGGGGCACAGACCTGGGCTGAATAATGGGACTTAGCTGCATACTTGCCCTAGAAATGCTATACCTTTTAATCTAGGTCTAACAGCTGCGTAATGCAATTGAGCACCATAATTAATTCCACCTCCTGCCCCATCTCTCTCATGACTACAGTATTTCCACCAACCCAAACAGATCAAAACTACCTATTCATCTACATCAACAAACCCCCCAACCCGTACTTATTCATTAAAAGATTTGAAACACTTAGAAATTACTTGAACACCCAGTAGCTACTGCAGTGAGATGCAATAGCTTCTCCCCTGCACACTCTCCCCCACCCCCCACCACCAACTCTGCTGCTTGAGAGATTTAACCTGGAGAACTACACTCCCCATTCTGACTTCAGACTCAATACAGTTCAAGTTGCAGAAAGCCGCAAACAGTGTGTGCGCCCAGCAAGATTTAGATCCTCGCTCTTCTCGTGGCGTGCTTTGGGACAGACACTGACCAGAACACTGGACTTGGACCTTCTGCTGCTTCACAATAAGACCTTGACATCTTTTACATCTAGCTTGAAGTCAGATGGAGGCAGAAAGTCAATGGCTTGGTTCTTCCAAGGAGCAGAAATCACCACTGGACCACCACTGCACTGCAAAATTCCCTGGACTTAAGGCTACTCTGCATTTCATGCAGGGCCTTTTAAGCCTAGTTCTCCCCGAAACACAGGGTGCAGCCTCCCTCCGGAGAACTCCATCACAGCGATGTAGAGTCAGGCAAAAGTAAAACACTAGTTGCAGCACGGAAAGCTTAAACGCTCAGTTTAAAGGCCAGCAAGGATGTGTTAACATGATTGAAGGTTAGTTGTATAGTTGGGTCAGATTGGGATTAGCAGGGCAAGTAGCAGTAAATTGGTATTAAATTCTGCAGTTGCTGAGCTGGTAGATTGTGTTTTACACTGTTGTATATTACCTAGTTAATTTTCTAATGTTCTGATAATAACGTCAGAAGTTTCCCCAAGTTGCCAACTCGACTCAGAATTAACAGTGTAGAGCTGGATGAACACAGCCAGCCAAGCAGCATCAGAGGAGCACAAAAGCTGACATTTCGGATCTGGACCCTTCTTCCTGCTGTGTTCATCTAGCTCTATACCTTGTTATCTCAGATTCTCCAGCAATCAGCTGTTCCCACTAAATCGCTCAACTCAGATATTATTAGAGGATGATCCTGTGTAAGGGAGTTATCCATCCAAAATTGAAACTTTACAGCAAATTCCACAAAGGTCTGCCCATGAGGGCTTTCATAAAAGGTCCCAAAGTGCATCTTTGGCCATTCCTTTGTCTGACAATCCAGAAACCAGAGACCGTATCTAACAGTGCAGCATTCTGGCAGTACTTCATGAGAGCAGAGCTTGCTCATGCAAGAAGTGCTTGGAAATACGGGGTGAACAAACTGGTTAATCCCAGAACTCACGTATCAATACTGAAAGACTTTTTTGGGGATTATATGTAGTATTACTACATGTGAGTAAAATCTTAAAACAATCCACTTCATGGTCTACATTCAGATCAAACAGCAGACTACCAGCTGTTTCTTGTTATAATAAAAACACAACAATGGAGCTTTGTTCACGTGTTTTTTTTGTATCTGGATTATAGCCAAAGCAACAGCAACGAGACCTGGTGCCTGTCGCAAATCATTTGATACACTGATCAGCACAAAGAGACAAAGAAATTGACCTGCAGCGTTGGTTAGAAATACAGTAAAGGGAGAACTGAAATACACCAGTCACTGTATACCAAGGGATAGATAAGCCCAGGTTTCTACTCGAGTCATCGGCACTTTCCCAGGCCCAAAGATTTCTCATGACTCAAGCAAAATAATCAATTGTAAATCAATTAACTGCAACATGTCTGAGGCTGCTGAATTTAAGCAGAACCGGTCTTTAAGTAATCACTTCATCTTACAAATCCAACAATTATCTATCTTAAAATCATCAGCTCATGAGATATGGGAGCATAGTTAGGCCACTTGGCCCTTCAGATTATCTGTCATGCAGTAGGATCATGCCTGGACTCACTTTGGAGTTAGCCACATTTCCCTGCTGCTCCCCCTCAAACCTCAACTCTCAAAGAACTGTCTAACTCAGATTTTTACATATCAAACGATCAAACCTCCACTCTTTGGGGGAAAAAGAGATTTCAAAAGACCAATAACCTCACACAGAGATATTCAGCCTCATCGCCTTAAATGGGAGGCACCTAATTTTAGCTTTACTCTTCATTTTAAATTACCCCGTGAAAGAAACATCTTCCCATCATATTCCCGCAAAGTCCCCTCAGGATCTTATATTTCAAGAAAATCATATCTCATTCCACTAAACTCCAATTAGTGACCAATAGCTCCATTAAATGAGGTACATTTAAAGGAGTGTCAGGCAAATAGAGAAGTTTAGGGAAAACCCTCTAGCTTTGACTCAAAAGGAGCTGAATGCATAACCGCCATTAGTGGTACTATTAAAATCGGTTGTGCTGATTAGACCAATATCAAAAGGTTAATTAGGTCAGTTTTAAATGATTCTTGCAATATTGCAAAATTTATAAGTTGCTGAGATACAACATGCATTATTTAAGTCCCCTGTTAAGACTATAAAACAGTAAATTATATAGACTGGATTAGAAATGGGATTAGAATTGACACCTCTAGTTAGCAAATACTATGCAGAAGTAAAGCAAATGGAATCTTCCTGTGCCGTAATTTTTATGAAACTCTGAATTGACCCCTCCTTCCCAAGTCCTTTCTGAATGTTTCACCAAAATCAGATTAACCAGTCAGTCAATCATCCCATTATCTGGGTATGATCACTGACCACAGAGCAAAAAAAATAGCCAAAACCCTTAATTAAATTGGCTATTGTGTTTCAGAGAAATTCACTCCAGCTGTACAGCTTTGGGACACTTGGCAGCTGTCCGGTAGCTGTGTTACAGAAACAAGTTTATTCTTGCTTTTGGTCAAACTCTCAAACCACTCAATCCAGAATTATCAAGAAATCCAAGATCTGAAGAGGATAATTCAGCATGACCCAGAACCAAAAACAGTAGTTTTGTGTTTACAACACCATTGTCATAAATAGCACGTGAACAATAATTCTCAGGACTGCCTGACCGAGGTTAAACTAGATCATTCTGTAGACAGTCGGTCATTTCTGACTATTTGGCTATTGCTGAGCATGAATATCAAAGATTCTGCTTTGCTTATGCTGCTTGCATTTTTATATGTAGTAGGGCAGTGTAGTGGACAGTGAAGAAGGTTGCCTCAGAGTACAACAGAGCCTTGCTTAGATGGGCAAGTGGGCCGAGGGAGGGCAGGTGGATTTTAATTTCGATAAATTTGGAAAGGCAAATCAGGGCAGGACTTATAGACTTAATGTTAAGGCCCTGGGGAATATTGATGAACAAAGAGACCTTGGGCTGTCGGTTCTGTTTCCTGAATGTGGACTCGTAGCTAGACACAGTAGTCAAGGCGTTTGCTACGCTTAACTTTGTTGGTCAGAGTTGGGAGGTAATGTTGCCACTGTACAGGATATTGGTTTGGCCACTTTTGGAAAACTGTGTGCAATTCTGGTCTCCCTGCTATAGGAAAGATGTTGTGAAACTCAAAAAGACTTTAGAAAAGATTTACAAGGATGCCACCAGCGTTGGAGGGTTTGAGTTATAGAGAGAGGTTGAATAGCACGGGGATATTTTCCAAGGAGCGTTGGAGACTGAGGGGTGACCTTATAGAAGTTTATAACATCATGAGGGGCATGGATAGGTTGTAGAGCCAAGGTTTTCCCCCCCCCAGGGTAGGGGAGAGTCCAATACCAGCAGGTGTAGGTTTAAAGGTGAGAAGGGGAAGATTTAAAAGGGACCAAAGGGGTAACTTACTCATGCAGAGGGTGGCCCGCGTAAGTAGTGGAGGAGGCTGGTACAATCACAACACTTAACAGGCATCTGCGTGAGTATGTGTAAAAGGAAGGGTTTAAGAGGGATGTGGGTCAAATGCTGGCAAACGGGACTAGATCGATTTGGGATGCCTAGTCAGCTTGAATGAGTCAGATTGAAGGGATCTGTTTCTGTGCTGTACACCTATATGATTCTAAATCCAAATCATGATATTGTTTAATTTGCTTACAACATTGGAATTGGAGTTAAACATTTAGTCCCTTGATATCTGCCAAACCTTTGAATCAGGTCTCTACGTCATCATGGTGTTTTTACCTACCTTTTGTTGTCAAAGAAACAGAAGCAAACTTCTCTGCCCCTTGGAAATGTTCAGTCAGCTCCATACCTCTTGGAGCTATTACAAAGGAAACAGAAAACCTTGAATATACGTAGTGCCTCTTACTGTCATCCTTTGTAGTTTTCTGCACGTTAGTGTTGATAACACATACCACAGACATTGGGGCTCTTGTTGAATCAGATGTCTTGAAGTTTACAACAGTAGCAATTTATGATGCCAAATACAGCAAACTCACACAGTCTGGGTTCAGTGCCTAGCGGCATTACTGTGCCTTGTACATGGAGGCTGACTGACTCCATTACAGAGAATGGGTGGAACGAGAGCTCTCTGATGAAGGGCCTAGGCCCGAAACGTCAGCTTTTGTGCTCCTGAGAAGCTGCTTGGCCTGCTGTGTTCATCCAGCTCCACACTTTGTTATCTTGGATTTTCCAGCATCTGCAGTTCCCATTATCACGCCTACACCAGTGTTGTGCTTCTTCAGTACTGCTCTGGGCAGTTCACTTTAACATTCACGTTCAAAGTCCGAGCATGGGGTTTGGGAGAGAGTAGACAGGGTGGTAGTGGTGGAGAAGTATCAGGGAGTGTTGGGGGCAGAAAACAAAGAAAAAAAAAAAGAGATTTCTACATTTCTGTGACCCATTGTATATAAGAAAGTACTTCCTGTGTAATTTAAACAGAGGAACTTTTTTTGCTTGTCTAGTCACAAGAGGATGCCTTTGTTCAGTGTTGCAAGTTAGCCTTCCGCCCAGCAAGCAGTTTGTAATTAAATGCTTTTTTGGCAAAAAAAAAGACAGAGACACACGAGTAAGTTGTTAACGGGATAAGGGTCTGTGAAAGGACCCAATCCTGACTGTTCAAAAAAAACACAACAGAGCTTTCAGAAAGACTTTACGTTCTTCCAAGATCACTGCAAACCAACAGCCTTTCAAACACAAAGTAACTTCTGTCGCAACGTCCATTCTCACTGCGAGTGCTTACTGAAGTATAACTTATTTCGCATGAAAATAATCGCTCGGCATGAAAATGGCATTTAGGAAGTTTTGAGAAACAGTAAAAAACAAACTTACCCTCACTGCATTTTTGGTCACGACAGTGCGTTTGTTTTTGACAAGATTTACATTTTTAAGATGCCTTTCATAAAATTACTGTCCCAAAGACCTCATGTCAACTGACATACTTTCTGAAGTGCAGTCACTCTTGTAAAAAAGGTAGGAGACACGGCTGCCCAGGTGTGCACAGCAAACTCTTACTAAAAGCACCACTTTTAGTGGTACTGATAAAATGGTAAACACAAACCCTGGGGGCCTAGGCAGAACCCTCTGCCCACAGCTCCTCTTCTCCTGGATGTGGGATCTTTGACATCAGCTAGTCAGGGGAAAATCAGGCTGCTGTTTAATATTTCATGACAAAGTGAAGTCGCTACATAAATACAAGTTGCAACAGGAGCTTTGAAATTAATATTGACAAATCAGCAGAGTCAGACTCATCACATCTACATTACAGTTCTAGTCCCTGGTGTTGTTCAGCAGTTCCCGCTTGATTAAAAAACAAACAAACTCCAGCAACAATCGCACACAATGAATTTTCTTTGGCTATGAAAATATCCAAAATAATGTGCAAAGACTGTTTTGAGCAAACTAAGCAGGCTTATTTTGCAGGGTTATACAATGTTAAGGTAGAAGACCAGCTATAGGCATATGAAATGATAGAGCAGTCTTGAAGTGTTCCATGACCTTATCTGAGTAGGACAAGTCAAACTCAGCCAGTAAATACCATGGATTTCTGAAGTGATGGAAGGTGTTATTGACAGTATTATCGAGCCACTTTTACTCAGCAATATTCTTCTCACCAATGTTTAGCTTCAGTTCAGCCAGAATCACAACTTCAGACCTCATGAGAACCTTGGCCCAAACATGAACAAATTAAAAAAAACGGAATTCAGGAGGGGAGAGAAAACTTACTGCCCTTGATAGCTAGGCAGCAAGCCACCATGGTGAAACTGGGAATCAGAGAAGTCTCCACTGGATCGGAGTAATGCCTAGCACAAAGGAAGAGAGTGGAGGCTGAGGAACGTCAATTTCTGGGCCCCAAGGCATTACTACAATAGTTTCTCAGCGTAGTGTCCAAGACCCAACCATCATTTGCTTTTTTTCAATGATGTTACTTCCAAAGTCAGAATTGAGAACCTTCACAGATGATTCCCTTCTGCTCAGTAGTTACATTACATGGAGTGCAGCAGTTCAAAAAGGTGACGCACCAACATGGGCAAAGGCAATTAGGAATGGAAATGTAACTCAGGAAGGGAGTTATTGCATAATTCACAACCTCTGTCCCAACCCTGTAGCTGATGGTGCAATCTGCGCCCACTGGTGGATGGCCTGGTGATGATGAAGTGACAAATGACATTCAAGTCTAAAGTAGTGTCAGGCTGTCTACAACAAGAAATAATCTAACCATCCCAACATCAACATCCTACAGGTCACCACTCACAGTTAGACAATTAACTGGATCAGCACTTAGTACTGTGTCTACAAGGGCAGGGCAGTGATCGAATGTGACAGTAACTCCCTTTGAGTTATATTCCCATTCCTAATTGTCCTTGAATGCGTCAGTGAGCCAATGTTTTGAACTGCTGCAGTCCACGTAGAGTAGGTACTATCAGGATTTAGGTTCCAGGGCTCTGACCCAGCAGATAACCTGTTGAAGGAACAGTGATGATCCTGACTTCAGAATACATGTGTGGTTTGGATTTTAAAGTGCAGGTGTTGGTTTTTGCACAAGCAGTTAGTATATGAAAGGGTTAACTAATATCGGAAGCTAAGGCTCACCCATCAGGATATGAAAGGACCGATCCTGGGAGGAACTAACTGTTGTTTGTTTCCAGTACTGCAGTACCAGTTGATGCGCGAAGAGCAATGTAAGGTCAGAAATCACATAACACTAGGTTACAGTCAACAGGTTCATTTGAAAACACAAGCTTTTGTAGCCTCACTCCTCCTTCAGGTACAAGTCAGGAGTGAGGCTCAGAAAGCCTGCATTTTCAAATAAACCTGTTGGACTACAACCTGGTATTGAGAGATTTCTGATCTTGTCCATCCAAGTCCGACACTGACATTTTCTCATCAAGATTAATGTAACTAACTGCAAAGTGCACTTACTCCTAAATGATGCCTGACGAGACTACCACGTCCACCAGAAGTAATGTAAATGATTATTAAGTACTGTGGAATAAATCTTCATCATTTATCAAGATTGAGCCTATTTTCTGAAGTCTGAACAGCCTTTGTCACATGGTACCAAAAACAGACTAAAATCAGTACTATCAGTGGCACTGAATCTATCCAGGCTGTTTCAGTAAACATGATTACAGCATATACTTTACTGATCAAGGGATGGCTTATGTCATTTATACCAGTGGTTCCCACATCAGATGCCTTCGTTCTTTTAGGTTGCATACGTCAAGAGATTGGAGTGTGCTATAGCTAATCTGTCTGCCATCAATAAGGCACAAATCAAGTCCTGTGCCTCTGATGGTGCCTGGCCTGCTGTCCTCCTCCAGTTCCACACTTATCTCTGACTCCAGCAACAGCAGTTCTTACTATCTCTGATTGAGCAGTGTGGAGTGTGTTGTGATGGGAATGAGTACAGCTGTAAATGAAGAGAGAGAGAGATAACAAAAAGTGTGGAGCTGGATGAACACAGCAGGCCAAGCAGCATCTCAGGAGCACAAAAGCTGACGTTTCGGGCCTAGACCCTTCATCAGAGAGGGGGAATGGGGAGATGGTTCTGAAATAAATAGGGAGAGGCGGATCGACGATAGATAGATGAGAAGATAGGTGGAGAGGAGTGTATGGGTGGGGAGCTAGGGAGGGGATAGGTCAGTCCAGGGAGGATGGACAGGTCAAGGGGGCGGGATGAGGTTGGTAGGTAGGAAGGAAAGAAACGGAGGTGCGGCTTGAGGTAAGAGGAAGGGATGGGTGAGAAGAAGAACAGGTTAGGGAGGCAGGGACGAGCTGTAAATGAAGTTGGGAACCGTTATGTCACCGAGAGCAATCCACTTGACTGAAATTACTACGGTGCCAACCATTCATTCCTGTTCCTACCAGTGCCCAGTTACAGCAGCATGCATCATTCAGAAAATACACTGCAATTATTCAAAATGGCACCTTCAACAGGCAACAGCACTCACAAATCTGTGACTTCCACAAACTGGAAGAATGAAAAACAGCAGACATGCAACAGCAGACTTTTATTTCAGGAAGGAGTTAGTATGTTGGACGCAGTTCAGAGAAGACTTGTTTGATTAATATCTGGAATGGCCAGTTTATCTTCTGATGTAAGGTGTGAACACATTAGGCTTGTATCTACAGTTCAGAAGAGAAAGGGGAGTTGATTGAAACATAAAATCCAGAGGGTTCTTTACAGGAGAGATGTGGAGACGCGTTTCATCTTATAGGAGAATCTAAAGCTAAGGGTCACTGTTTAAAAGTCAGGGGTTGACTTTTTAAAACAGATTACTTGATCTTTCCTCCAAAGTTTGAGTGTCTTTGGAACTCTCTTCCCCAAAAATTTGTTAGAAGCAGAGTTCTTGAATATTTATAAGGCAGTGATGGATCATTCTTGTTAAACGAGAGATTAAAAACTATTAGGGGTAGACAAGAGTGTGGATTTGAGATTACAATCAGATCAGAACTGGTTTGAGGGGCTGAATTGGTTTCTCTCGATTTTTATTTTTGTCAAAGACCAGAATTAATGAGCATCCTTTGTGTTAGCAACTTGAGCTTCAGCAATATAAGTGGGTGTCAACTGTATTCTGTAGTTTGCTTTAAAAACAGCACTGGAGCAAGAGGAGGGGAATGTATGTGGACTTGTGCTGCAAAAGATAGGCCTTCCAATTCACACCTGAAAGGGAAGACAAGTCTTAAGAAATGTTCTGCAAGCAAAGCATATAGGTTTACATTTCCCTAATTTGAAGCAATGTTTAGGAGTTTGAGCTTCACCCAACTTGCTGAGCTCAAAAATCACACGATGACCTATTTGAACGGCACCAGATCCCATTAAATTGAAAGGTGTCACAGCACTTTCAAAAGAGAGTTTGGAGATTGAAGCTCCAATGACAAATGTGGGAGCTCTGAACAAACTGTTGGTAAAGTTTCATGTTATTGCTAAATGCCAAATTTGTGGCTGCTGGTACAGAGCCACAGGGAACGTCACTGAAGATACCTCAGAGCCCATCGTCTGTTTGCATTAGGGAAGTAGAAGCACATAAGCAATTGCTTTGGAATTGGGTGTGTTATTATGGGCAAGAGCGATTGCTTGGATTATTATTCTGATTGTCAAGGAAGAATCTTCCAGATTTGTATTTCCAGAAAGTTGGTCTGAGTTTTTTTTGGAAGACATCTCTCTCAGGTCATGGTCTCTGGTGGAAATTTTAGATATTGAGATGGACAGGTACCAAATAGTTATGTGTGACTAGCTGGAGGGATCAGGCATCTTTTATAGATGGAAATAACCATGGGATTAAAATGAACTAATTGATTATTGTCTGATTTCTGCACAGATCACAGCAAAGAACAGAAAGGTTAATAACTGATGTATGCAATGGGGAACTGAAAAATGATTATTCTTCAGCACTGAGAAACCTCTGAACCACATACCGGGCACAGCCCAGAGTCACTCGCTAGTCTTCACATACAAAAGAGACCAAATTAGTGGATAAAGATAAAATCAAGCTTGAGCCATACATTAAACAAAACGAAAAAATCTTGCACCCTTTTCCCAGCTGTCATCAAGTAAAGTTTCCAGAGACCTTTGAAACAATATCTTTGGCTGCTATGATCTTTGACCATTGGCAAGTTGGGAATACCGAACACTTCAGATGTAGGGGAAGGCAGTAGGATGATCATAATGTCACTGGATTAGTAATTCACTGGCTTATATTGATGCTCCGGGGTTCATGAGCTCAAATTCTACCACAGCAATTTGTATAATTTAAATTCAATTAATGTATCAGGAATTTACATCTAGTCTAAATGATGGCCAAGAAAAGGCGTTGTAAAAACACATACGGTTCACTTAAATGTGCTTTAGTGAAAAGAAATCTGCTGTCTTCCACACTCCAAACACTAATGTGAAGAACTCTCAGATACCCTCAAAAATGACCCAGTGAACAACTCATCAACATCTTCAAGGCTAACAAGGGACTGATAATGAATGTTAGCCTAGGCAGCAATACCTACATCATTTGAAAGATGGCACACAAGAAGTTTCTCTGTTCAGAATCACTGCTCCCTGGAGACTGCTCTTGTTCATGCAGCGCTACATCCAGGTGACATGTAGAACTTTTAAAAGGCAGGTATGCTGGTATGTCTCCATGTACCACCCAGGGCGACCCACATGATAAGCCGTGCATCACCAAGGTGAGGCTGGCTTTGAAGCAAAGCAGTTGACAAAAGTTGAAGAATTAGCTCAAGGCAGCATACAACCCCTCATCAACCACTGACTGACCAACAGGCTGCAAAATCAAGACTGAACACTGACACAGAATTCTTGAAATACCCTCAAGGATATTTTTCCTTTTCTGTCTCTTGCACCTTGCATTGACTTCACCCCTCCCACACAGGTCCTTTCCCTCCTCTCACCCTAAAGAAAAATTTTTTTCTCCTTTCGCCATTTTGGATTCTGGAAAGTTTCCTGTGTGCTTAATCACTGCTGTCCCATTGTCCAGTCTCTCTTGACAGAGACAATAAATAGTGACCGATTCAGAAAAACCTTCTGGGCAGTTTCTCTCACACAGGCTCCAAGAGAAACACATCATTCTGAGGGATAAGATTTATGACCATCTGGAAGAGCATGGCTTGATCAAATACAGTCAACACGGCTTTGAGAGGGGTAGGTCATGCCTTACAAACCTTATCGAGTTTTTTGAGGATGTGACTAGAAAAGTTGATGAGGGTCGAGCTGTGGATGTGGTGTATATGGACTTCAGTAAGGCATTTGATAAGGTTCCCCATGGTAGGCTCATTCAGAAGGTCAGGAGGAATGGGATACAGGGGAACTTAGCTGCTTGGATTCAGAATTGGCTGGCCAACAGAAGACAGCGAGTGGTAGTAGAAGGAAAATATTCTGCCTGGAAGTCAGTGGTGAGTGGGGTTCCACAGGGCTCTGTCCTTGGGCCTCTACTGTTTGTAATTTTTAAGGAGGTGTCGTTGACAGTGTAGAGGGCTGTTGTAGGCTGCAGCGGGACATTGACAGGATGCAGAGATGGGCTGAGAGGTGGCAGATGGAGTTCAACCTGGATAAATGCGAGGTGATGCATTTTGGAAGGTCGAATTTGAAAGCTGAGTACAGGATTAAGGATAGGATTCTTGGCAGCGTGGAGGAACAGAGGGATCTTGGTGTGCAGATACATAGATCCCTTAAAATGGCCACCCAAGTGGACAGGCTTGTTAAGAAAGCATATGGTGTTTTGGCTTTCATTAACAGGGGGATTGAGTTTAAGAGTCGTGAGATCTTGTTGCAGCTCTATAAAACTTTGGTTAGACCGCAATTGGATTACTGCGTCCAGTTCTGGGCGCCCTATTATAGGAAAGATGTGGATGCTTTGGAGAGGGTTCAGAGGAGGTTTACCAGGATGCTGCCTGGACTGGAGGGCTTATCTTATGAAGAGAGGTTGACTGAGCTCGGTCTCTTTTCATTGGAGAAAAGGAGGAGGAGAGGGGGCCTAATTGAGGTATACAAGATAATGAGAGGCATAGATAGAGTTGATAGCCAGAGACTATTTCCCAGGGCAGAAATGGCTAGCACGAGGGGTCATAGTTTTAAGCTGGTTGGTGGAAAGTATAGAGGGGATGTCAGAGGCAGGTTCTTTACGCAGAGAGTTGAGAGAGCATGGAATGCGTTGCCAACAGTTGTGGAAGCAAGGTCATTGGGGTCATTTAAGAGACTGCTGGACATGTATATGGTCACAGAAATTTGAGGGTGCATACATGAGGATCAATGGTCGGCACAACATTGTGGGCTGAAGGGCCTGTTCTGTGCTGTACTGTTCTATGTTCTATGTTCTATAACTTGAACAAAAACAATGCTGTAACTGCAAACATCCACCTAAGAAAGTTCCAAGTTCCACTCAAAGATTTACAGTGACTCCATACTCATCACACAGGAGATAAATGCAGTGCAACTATTCACAGGATAATTTATTGCAAAAATGTTGTTATTGGCCCATCTTGGCTCTGCTTGCTCTTTGAAAGACCTATCCAAGTACTCCAACCCCAACCTTACTCAGCTCCAACAACCCTGCAATAAATATTCCACTTCCAAACCTTGATCCACTCCGAAAGTTAGGAAATTGAATTACCAGGGAAAGAAATTCTAAGCCTGTGGTCTACAAAGTTCCATAAATTATCTTCAAACTCCAGCAGTGAAGTATTTGGCTTATTTAGTTACCAAATGCCCAATAGCACTTCCAAAACTCCTTCGGATCAAGAAATATCTCCAAGCTCTGACTAAGCAAGTTGTCTGTTTGCTACAGATTAAATAATGGACAGGAGGTGGGAGAATGAAAAATTAAATGGAGGGGGATATAAGGCGGCATTGACATCATTTCTAAACCAGGTATTAAGAGGCAGACTTAGTTGTTGAGTTTCCAGCAACAATCTAGCAATTTAATCACCTGTATTTTGTGAGCAAACCCAGGGGAAATCCAAGCAGTGCACACAAAAGGAACAAAATATTACAATTAAAAAAAAACAAACAATAGAACTACAGAGGCTGAAAATCAGAAACACAAACAGAAGTTACTGGAAGAGCTCAGCAAGTCTGACAACATCTGTGGAGTGAAATCAGAGTTAACGTTGAGTCCAGTGACCCTTCCTCAGAATTTTTCATCCTCCAACCACCCGCGCATTATTGAATCTATACCAATTGACAACTTCCTTTGTCAGAGTTGAAGAAGGGACACATTACACAAAATGTTAACAATATTACAATGATAATGGGAACTGCAGATGTCGTAGAACCCAAGATAACAAAGTGTGGAGCTGGATGAACACAGCAGGCCAAGCAGCATCTCAGGAGCACAAAAGCTGACGTTTCGGGCCTAGACCCTTCATCAGAGATCTCTTTTGTGCTCCTGAGATGCTGCTTGGCCTGTTATGTTCATCCAGCTCCACACTTTGTTAACAATAATACAATGTTTTTTTGTTCCTTTTCCATAAAATGCTTTCAGTTATGTTGCAAAAAGTATTGAGAGGGGAAGAATGGCACTTAAAAGCAGGAAGCCATGTGACAATACCTCAAGGAACATGTCCTGCCAGAGTTGGCAACATTTAGTTTTGTAACTAACTCCATTTATGTACTATGACAAAATAAGAACCATTCAAAATGATAATTACGGGTGGTACAGAAATACACGTGCAGTATTTGACCTCCATTGAATAATCAGCAATGACTGAATCAGTTTAAGAGAGAAAAGCTGTGCAATAATGGTGGAGTAATTAACGAGTTACAATAGGCTTTGTTTTGCAAATACTTAGCTCCCAAAATTCGCATTACTAACAGCTTGCCAAATAGAATCAGGTTTCCGTTCAATCACAATTGTTAAAGTTCAACCACTGGATTAACCCGTTCCTTCCCAGAGATTTGAATAATTCCCACATTCAGTTCAAATTCCTGTTTTGTGGCCTAGTTTGGCTTTGGGATTTTCACGAGTTGATGTGTGCTTGTAGCTCATTTCATATTGCTTGTGTCCACAGGTACCTCAAAAGACCAGAATCAGATACCAATGAAGAGGAGAAAGAAATGCTTACAAACAACTTGGCACCTTCATGGAACAGCTGTGTGCGCTCTTTCTTTCCACTGCTTGCCAACTTGTCCAGTGACCACCCAGGGTTTGTGCATATTGACAACATACACGGATCTGTACCGGATGCTTCCGTGAACGCTTTAATTTCACACCACTTATGCTATATTCCTTTCTATGTCACATCCTCAAATGCATATGTTACAATTGTTTGCTTTGAAAACTACGATTCTACCCCTTAAACCATTCTCTCGCTGTTATCCTAAATTCTGTAGCTATCTTCATCGCTATTTTTCTATCGTTTGCTAAGTTTTGCAGTATCTGCAAATTTATAATGTTTCTTGCTGCATCCAGGTCTAGGTCATATATACAAACTCCAAACAGTAATGGACCTAAAGCTGGCAGGGGTTGGGGGGATCACTGGAAGGCAAGCTTGTGATATAGAGTGACACCAACGGCAAGGGTTCAATTCCCACACTGACTGAGGTTACCTTGAAGGGCTGTCTCAACCTCTCCCAATGCCAGAGGCAGTGTGATCCTCAGGTTAGTGATAATGGGAACTGCAGATGCTGGAGAATCCGAGATAATAAAATGTGAGGCTGGATGAACACAGCAGGCCCAGCAGCATCTCAGGAGCACAAAAGCTGACGTTTCGGGCCTAGACCCTTCATCAGAGAGGGGGATGGGGTGAGGGTTCTGGAATAAATAGGGAGAGAAGGGGAGGCGGACCAAAGATGGAGAGAAAAGATGATAGGTGGAGAGGAGAGTATAGGTGGGGAGGTAGGGAGGGGATAGGTCAGTCCAGGGAAGACGGACAGGTCAAGGAGGTGGGATGAGGTTAGTAGGTAGGAGATGGAGGTACGGCTTGGGGTGGGAGGAAGGGATGGGTGAGAGGAAGAACAGGTTAGGGAGGCAGAGACAGGCTGGGCTGGTTTTGGGATGCGGTGGGTGAAGGGGAGATTTTGAAGCTGGTGAAGTCCACATTGATACCATTGGGCTGCAGGGTTCCCAAGCGGATTATGAGTTGCTGTTCCTGCAACCGTCGGGTGGCATCATTGTGGCACTGCAGGAGGCCCATGATGGACATGTCATCTAAAGAATGGGAGGGGGAGTGGAAGTGGTCAGTTCCCATTATCACTGATAGTCTGCTTTCCGGAGAGACCACTCTCTCTGTGACTCCCTTGTTCGCTCCACACTGCCCTCCAACCCCACCACACCCGGCACCTTCCCCTGCAACCGCAGGAAATGCTACACTTGCCCCCACACCTCCTCCCTCACCCCTACCCCAGGCCCCAAGATGACTTTCCATATTAAGCAGAGGTTCACCTGCACATCTGCCAATGTGGTATACTGCATCCATTGTACCCGGTGTGGCTTCCTCTACATTGGGGAAACCAAGCAGAGGCTTGGGGACCGCTTAGCAGAGCACCTCTGCTCGGTTCGCAATGAACAACTGCACCTCCCAGTCGCAAACCATTTCCACTCCCAATCCCATTCTTTAAATGACACGTCCATCATGGGCCTCCTGCAGTGCCACAATGATGCCATCCGAAGGTTGCAGGAACAGCAACTCATATTCCGCCTGGGAAACCTGCAGCCCAATGGTATCAATGTGGACTTCACCAGTTTCAAAATCTCCCCCTTCCCCCACCGCATCCCAAAACCAGCCTAGTTTGTCTCCTCCCCCCACTGCACCACACAACCAGCCCAGCTCTTCCGCTCCGCCCACTGCATCCCAAAACCAGTCCAACCTGTCCGTGCCTCCCTAACTTGTTCTTCCTCTCACCCATCCCTTCCTCCCACCCCAAGCCGCACCTCCATCTCCTACCTACTAACCTCATCCCACCTCCTTTGACCTGTCCGTCTTCCCTGGACTGACCTATCCCCTCCCTACCTATACTCTCCTCTCCACTCCACCTATCTTCTTTTCTCTCTATCTTCGGTCCGCCTCCCCCTCTCTCCCTATTTATTCCAGAAACCTCACCCCATTCCCCTCTCTGATGAAGGGTCTAGGCCCAAAACGTCAGCTTTTGTACTCCTGAGATGCTGCTGGGCCTGCTGTGTTCACCCAGCCTCACATTTTATGATCCTCAGGTTAAACATCTTTTTCTATGGAAGAGTTGCCTACGGTCTTGTGACACAACAGCAAATTCACTTTACACTGCAAGTAACTTTCCAATTGGAGAAACAGCAAATTCCACCTTACACTGCTTTTATCCAATGTAAAGGTCATTACAAAATTGTTTATGAAGAAGACATAATGAAGTGTAATCACTATTGTATTGTAGAAGACAATCAATTTGTTTGCAGTAAGATCAAACTATTTGCCTTTGTGACATGCATTGAGGCATAGATGTTGGCCAGGACACCAGGAATAATCCCCTTACTCTTCTTCGATATAGTGCTATATGATCTTGGACATCCACTGGATGGAATCGACAGAGTAGCAATTGACCTTATTTGAAAGACAGCATTTCTGACAGTGCTGCACTCCCTTATTATTGTCGTGGTGTTAGCCTAGAGTAGACACTCTAAAGTGATAGTCAAAACTCTCATTTTCTAATTTAGAGGTAAACATTATACCACTGAGCAAGGGCTGTGATACTGCAAAGAAGTGTAGGTTGGACTGTAATCCAGGAGACCTCCACCCCATCTCCAGACACTATATACCCACATTCCTATAACTGGTCACCTGACAGGTGAAGTGTTTAACCGTGGTGCTTATGGATGCTTTGTGGTCTGTCGTTACATTACATGGTACACACAACACATTGCCTTCTGGGTGGTTCAAAAAATTTCAATGGAAGCTTCAGGACAGGCTGAATCGTGACTACAGCAGGCACGACCACCAAGATTCACTGCACAAATATACCAAGACTCCTTAGACAACAGCCTCCAAACCAGAAATAGTGGGAACTGCAGATGCTAGAGAATCTGAGATAACAAGGTGTAGAGCTGAATGAACACAGCAGGCCAAGCAGCAGAGGAGCAGGAAGGCTGACGTTTTGAGCCTAGGCCCTTCTTCAACAAGTGTGGGAGGCATTGGTTATCCTCCAAGTCACACATCATTCTGACTCAGAACGATCTCGCTGTTCTTTTACTGTCACTGGATCAGAGTTCTGAACTGTCATCACTGTGGGGGTAAAGGCAGCAAATGGACTGCTGCGGTTCAAGGAAATGCTCACCATCACATCCTGTGAATAAATGGGCAAAAGTAACAGAGCAGAAAATAAGAACAGAGAGCACTGGAGGCACTCAGTAGCAGGTCTAGCAGCAGTCTTTCCAAGGGTTATGTTGGACTCAACTCCTCCTACAGAAGTTGCCAGATCTGAGTTTATCCTGCAGTCTTATTTCAGATCTCTCAGCATCTGCAGTGTATTTCGCTTGCTTTTAAATATATTCCGGATCCTTCCCGGATTGTACGGCTAACCTCTCTCCACATGGTGCAATCACTCACCCAGGCCACTGGAGGAGCTCTACATGATGGAAGAGATCTTTTGAAAAGCTTCAACTTCTGCCACATTGGGAGTTTTCAGGCAGGAAAAGGAGATAAGAGACAGTTAAGCCGATTTCCATCAATTGCTTATCGCATTTTGCAATGATACAACTATTAAAAAAGGGCACAGTGGCTCAGAATTTAAAGCACTTCAATTATTTACGCCTCTTAAATTATTAAGAAGCCAACTATAGAAATAGAACAGCACAGCGCAGACTTTTGTATGGCTCGCTCAATGGCTATGTATCTGTAAAAGCAAGGCAGACCAACCTATACAAACCAAATCCAACCATTTAACGAAAAAAAATACGATTACCACGTTCAAAAAACATCTGGATATCAGAGAGTTAAACGTCCAACGGGGACCGCAATGTAAAGCTACAGGTAGTGAAACCACGCACTCCATCCGATTGTAAGCAAAAGCGAACATTGTCATGGGGTCGGTCGACTCGCTGCCGTCCGGCTTAACACGGTTCTATTGACAAGTTTCTATTGCCACGGCGGTGGGGGGGGAAGATGCAGTTAGGACTCTGCCGGCGGTACGAAAATAGCTCAGTGCCCACACAGTTATGATAGTTAACCCTGGGGACAACTGCAAAAGTGTAACACGCCGTGGAAAAAGCGGCTGGCGATTGGCGAGCCACTCTGGAAGCGGCGCCACTGCATTCACATTACAGACAGGTCGCTGAGGTTATTTGTGGGGGACGGGGTGGGGCGGAGAACTGCGGGAAAGAGGATATCCACTCCACCGGCCACTTCGTCTCAATTGTAAATCTATCAGGAGGGGGAAGGAATAGCAGTAAAACAGAGTTCAAAAAGGTTTTCAAATCCAGCATCAAGGTATGCGCAAGTAATCAAAACTAAGAGAGTGACATTGGTAAGAAATAAGATGGTTTCAGTGCGCACTTTGACTAGGAGCTTGTGCCTTAAAAGGAGATATTTTACAAAATACAAGAGGAAAAAATTAAGTTGCATAATCAGCGCTCACAAAAAAGTTCCCAAAAAAGGTACCTGTAGATTCAACGGATGTTGTAGAAAGAAAACAGGCAGCAGTACACAGGCTGGCGTTCGGCATGCAAATTAAGAAATCTGACTGGTTACAAGAGGTTTTCAGGCGAGATTCAACTCCGCAGAGTTCATAAGATGTTTAAGCCATCAAAAAGGAGCTCTGCAACCAATTCATCACTCACATAAACTACAGCCCAACAAGTCAATTTATTTCTGAAGTCATTGTACAAACCCTCCGTGAAGAAAACGACCCTCGTCACTAACAAAATATCAGTTATTTTATATACACACATTCAGCTATTCAAATGGAAACTGATAAATTCTGTCTAAACAAATTTGAATCGACAAACTGTTTACAAATTGAAAGGCACCAAGGTAGCGGAAATATGGAAACAAAGGCTTTGCGCACAAGTCACAATTTAAAGCAAACAGGAAACTAACAGTGAGAGAAAGGGAAATAGCAAATTATTTGTTCAACTTCCCAAACAAAACTTTGTAGCTAGTGTGAATGATTCTCACCTGTTGCTATCACTCGCTGTAACCTGAACCGAACTTCGGGGCGTCACTCAATCCCCAGAACAAAACTTGCGTTGTGCAGAGAGCTAGGATTGCAGCCTTGCAACGGTACACACCTCTTAAACTCTCATTACCCCCTCTCTCAGTTTCCATGAGTTGGCAAGAGTCCCGTGAGAGGCGTTGTCATATGATAAAACAATTCCAGAGAAAAAAGACGTTGTTGCCCTTCATAATAGGAACCGCAGTGGGACACATCCCGCTCAGTTCCTGCTATTAGCGTCCTCCTCTGTTTGCAAGAAGAGACGTGTTCAGGGTCTTCCTCGAGCCTGTCCGACAATCGGGTGAGCAATGAATATTGTGCAGATTGATGCTATGTCTATGGCCCCTGTTCCTCAGCCGTTGTTCGCTTCCTCTCCCAGGACACTCTCTAAGGCTGAATCAGACAGTTCATCATTGGGCATACTACTTGGCCATTAGCTGACCACCATCCCCTCCCATGTTTTTTCCTTTTTCAGTGGGATGTGGATATCAGCTGAAGTCTAATCATTATCATGTTACTGTCATAGAATCGATGGAGGCAGGCCATTCGATCCATCAAGTTCACACCGGCCCATGCCATCTAGACCTATCCTTCTGCCCAAATTCTGTAACTCTGCATTCCCCATTGCTAATCCATCTAACCTACATACCCTTAGATGCTACGGGCAATTCAACATGGTCAATCCCCTTAATCTGCACATTTTTGGACTATGGGAGGAAACCGAAGCACCCGGAGGAAACCCGCAGGGGAGAACATGCAGACTCCACACAGACAATCAGCCAAGGCTGGAATCAAACCTGCACCCTTAGCTCTGTTCGGCAGCAGTACTAATTGTTTTATTCGTGAAGCGTAGAACACAGTATTCTTTATTAATGGATCTCTCTACTTGTCCTGTCACCTTTAATGACTTATGTGAGATATAGTTATGTCCCTATAATGCTCAGCACCAGTGGCAAAAAGGACGAAGGAACATCACCTCACTCCAGGTGCCTCTTATTCTCATGGAGACAGGTAAAGGAGGAACCACATGTAGGCTACTCAGTCGTCTCCCCTCAGTACAATTGAGAAGTGGCGAGGCCTTTGGCCTTAGGTGTGTGGGACTTCAAAGTGAGGAGTGTGCACCAATCTCTGGACAGGACTCATCCAGCATATGAGGGCCATCGAGACGCCAATGCCCCAGGGTGCCAGATTGAAATGCCAAAACCAACGCGTTCTGCTGTAGGGCATGCTCCTTCATCCTGGCTGCAGACTCCAGGAATTGCATTGAGCCTTTTAGAGAGGGAAAGGAAGAAGACCTTCTGAGGGTACATGGGAGGCATTGACTAGACAAATCAAGTGAGCAAGGGTGACCTCGAAGCCTAATTTCTAGGGTGCATCAGGCATTGCTTCCTAGAGCAGGCCATTACAACACCTCTACACAAACAGGTTGTTTTAGATCTAGTAATATGTAATGGTGTAATTATAATAAGAGATCTATAGTCAAGGATCTTCAAAGGAGGAGGGAATCGCAATGTAGTAGAATTTCAAATTCAATTTGAGGAAGATCAGCTCTGGTCTTAAACCATTGACCCTGGTGTAGATAACTGCAGTTATGAAGACTGAGTTGCCTGAAGTGTGCTGGGAAAATCGACTAAGTTAAAGTCAGTGAGTGAACAGTGGCAGCCATTTAAGTAGGTATTTCATACCACTTAGCAAAAATTTATTCTGATCAAACGTAATGACTTGATGAGAAGTATGAACCACCCATAATTAAATAACACGGTCAAGGAGAGTAGCCAATTAAAACAAAGGCATACAAAGCAGAAAAAATGGATGACTGTAAAGCTAATAATTAAAGAGGGGAAAAAATTAAAAAGGAAAGTAAATTGGCATGAAATATAACAACAACAGCAATAATTTCTAGGGGTATATAAAAAGAACGAGAGTTTCCAAAGTAAAGGTGGGATCTTGGAGGATGTAGATGGAGAATTTACAACAGGAAACAGGGAAATGGCAGATGATATAAACAAATTTAAATAAGGGAGAAAGAAATGCAAAAACTTCAGTCAGCCTAATATCTGTCATTGGAAAAATGCTAGGGTTCCATCAATAAAAAAGAAATAGGAGGGCATTTAGAAAAGCTTAATGCAATTTAACAGAGTCAATGTAGTTTTGTGTTAGGGAAATTTACTTGAGCTCTTTAGGTCTAAAACAAGTCGGGTTGGTAAGGGGGAACCAGTAGATGATATGTATCTGTATTTCATGAGATATTCAATAATGTGCCAGATAAAAGGTTCTTGCTCAAACTGGTGTGGTCTTGGGAATAATATATAAGGGTTGGTTAATGCACAGAAGGCAGTAAGGATAAATAGTTTTTTTTCAGGTTGGAAGAACAGAATCATTAGAGTGCTTCTAGGATTAGGGGCCTCAATTATTTACTGTCTATTTGAATCTAAAATAGGCAGGATTGGAAGACATGATGAGGACATAAGGAATTTGCAAAAGGATATTGATAGGTCATGTGAGTGGTCAAAAAATTGTACCAAAATTTTGAGGCTTTCACTTTAGTAGGAAGACTCAAAAGACAGCCAAAAAAGTGCAGTGCAGAGGGATTTTGGTTTTCTTGTGTTAGTTCACATGCAGGTGCAACAAGTAATTAAAGCAAATAGAATTTTGGCCTTTATTGCCAAATAAAAGTGTTGAAGTTTATAAACAGGAAAGTCTCATTACAACTGTGCAGGGTATTGGTGGGGTTGCATTTGGAATATGATATACAATTTTGGTCCCTGCATTGAGAAAAATGTACTGGTTTTGGAGGCTATTCAAAGGGCATTCACTAGATTGGTATCTGAGATGAAGGGATTTACTAATCAGAAACAGACTTGATCTTTATACGTGAAAGTTTAGAAGAATGAGTAGTGGTCTTATCAAAACATATAAGATTTTGAGGGGGCTTGACTTTCACTAGTGAGGGAATCTCAAACCAGAAGACATAGTTACAGAATTAGTGGACACTTGTTTAGAATTGAGGTGGGAAGGAATTTCTTCTCTTAGAGGAAAATGAATGTCTGATTTCTCCAACCCAGAGAGTTTTGGAGGCTAGAGGACTGAAAACATTTAAAGAGGGGTAAACAGAAATTGAAATATCAGGAGGTTGATGGATATGCTGACCTGGCAGATGAGAGGGGTTGAAGCTAGGGGCATGTCAGTCATGACCTTGCTGAATGGTGGGGCAGGTGTGAGGAGCTGGATAGCCTACTCCTTCTCCTATTTGTTATGTTCTTACAGATTGTGTTCTTCCAGGAAGTCCAAAGGTATCTCCAGCTTATAGCCGGTGCAGTATGCTTTCAGTACTAAGCGCAATGCATGAAACCTCTTATATAGCCATGAACTGCTGCAGCTGGTTTGAAAATGTGTTGAGTGCCTAGACAGAGAGAGTCTCAAACAAACAGATGCACAAATGTTAAAATCAACAACAACAAGATAGCCTTCTTCGCCTCTGCCACCAATGTGCCCTCATTAAGTCTTTCTTTTGCACTCCCCAGTTCTGCAGTTGGGCTGGAAAGAGCCTGCTCTAATGTAAATGTAGAACCCCAGACGTTTGATTGGGCAACTCAGGGGGTGTTTCTGTCTTGACAGGCGGAATGTGACAAGAATAATCTTTTCAGAGTTGACCCTCCTTAGCTTGAGGGGGTTGGAGGATATTAGGCAAGATGGAAATTGGGGTGGGGGTGGGAGAGCTGACCACCACCCCAGTGCCAAAAACAGAAACTGCTAAAGGATTTGTGACCCATCACTGGCTGGGGTCTTCTGGGACCACTCAGCCTGCTCGTGAGAAGCGGACAACTGGGAGTGAAATCAAGGTTCTCTGCACCCCACCTCCTGTAGCCATGTCTTTAGTCCTGAGGATAAAGGGCTCGGGTGATGCAGTGTGTGCCTATTCAGCAGCACCTGAAGGTGCTGTCTCTGACAATATAGAGCTGCCAACCAGTCCCTGGAGTCAGATAAACAGTTGGATGTTTCACTGCGCTGATGCGATTCCTGGGGAAGAAGGGTCATTAGGTCCCAAGTGGCAGTGAGCTCACAGGGATGTGCCAGTACCCTGGGGAGTTTCTCCCTAGCCCAGCTGCGGAGCTGTCACAGTGAGGTGTTCGTCAGATTTAGTACCCATACTCTCTGTGCCCATGGTTCCCACCAAGGTCATGGAGACATACAGATGTGAAGCACAGAAACAGACTCTTTGGTCCAACCCGTCCACGTCAACCAGATATCCTAATTTAGTCTAGTCCCATATGCTAGCATTTGGTCAATATCCCTCTAAACTCCTCCTCCTCTTGTACTTATCCAGATGTCTTTTAAATATTGTAATTGTACCAGTCTCCACCACTTACTCTGGCAGCTCATTCCATACAAGCACCATTCTCTGTGTGCAAAAGTTGCCCCTTAGGTTCCTGTTGAATCTTTCCCTTCTGATATTAAAGCTATGCCCTCTAGTTTTAGACTCTCCTACCCTGGGGAAAAGACCTTGACTATTGACCCCATCCATGCCCCTCATGATTTTACGAACCTCTAAAAGGTTATCCCTCACCCTCTGACACTTTAAGGAAAATAGCCCCAGCATAATCAGCTTCACCCAATAACTTAAAACTTCCAATCCTGGTAACATCTTTTAAATCTTTTCTGAGCACTTTCAATTTTAACAACAACTTTCCTACAGCAAAAAGACCAGAATTGAACACAGTATTCCAAAAATGGCCTAACCAATGTCCTGTACAGCTGCAACATGACCTCCCAACTCCCAATACTCAATGCTCTAACCAATATAGCCAAGCATACCGAATGCATTCTAGCTGGGACTCGACTTTCAATAAACTGTGAACCTGCACTCCAAAGTCCCTTTGTCCGGCAATGCTCCCCAGGACCTCACCATTAAGTGTATAAGTCCTGATTTGCCCGACCAAAATGTAGTGCTTGTCAGCATCAGAGCTGGTGGGGGTGAGTAGAATATTGCCTTACTGATGCTTCCTCTGAAACCTTGAAAACTCTCTTCCTCAGAGGTCCCCAAAGTGGTTTTGGTGGGAGGGGTGGAAGGTCGGGGAGACAGGGTTCTCCTAGCAGACCTTGTGAGAAGGTTAATGGTCTCTGCAATATAGAGGAGAGAGAAGGTGCCATGGGCAGTGGTTAGATACGGTTGACTGAGAGTGCAATTATTGAAAGTGACAATCCTGTTAATAGGAATGTGGCAAAAGCAGAGGGTATTTAATTATTTGGTGGGTCATGGATGTTTCAGCATCTCTGTAGGTTTGTGCCTGGTCTTCTCCTGCGTAGTCCAAAATTCTTTCCTCGTAAGAGCCAAGGACGTGGGCATTGAGCATTCCCCATTATCTGGGCTTTCGCTGCCCTGTAATGGGCTATTTTTCACTGTAATAGGAAAAAGGGGGTGAATTAGTGAGATTACAATGGTAGCACAGCTGAAAGCATTGGTGCATATGGGAGAGAGCTGGTGAGGTGTTCCAAAGGACTAAGGAAATAGTTTGGAGGGCATTAGAGTTCATTGGGTGAAAGGCCAAGGGGAAGAGCAAGCAATAATGTGAGTGTTGGAGCATTAGCCTTGGTGCAGTGGGACTGACAGAGTGAGTGTGAGATGGCAGAGAAAGAGTTTGCCCCCTTACCCCAATGCGCAGTGCCATCTTTAAAATGTTGATGTATACCCTGACAAGTACCTCATTCTGAAACTGTCCTGCCCTTTGAAGGATGTGCTGACAGAGGTCAAAGAAGGAGAATATGGCGCTGTGATTCACTGACAGGGATTTGGAGGTCCTGGACGATGGGGTAATGCTACTAATAGGATTGCTCAATCCTCTTAGCAATTCTCTTCTGGGAGGATTACTGGAGGAGACAGTTGTTCCAGGCTTGCCAATCTGGTCTGAGGTCGCTAGCTGGTCAATACTGTCTCCAGGGTTCAAAGGAACAGCTATCAGTGGGGCAAAAGGTCAGTGACCTTCTCAGCTCCACAAGGTCTGCTGAGGAAAAACCTGTTTCCTCGACCTCCGACCCCACCCACCAAAACTGCTTTGGGGGACCTCTGCGGATGAGAGTTTTCGAGGTCTCATCAGTAAATCTACTTTCTACATGGTCCCACCAGCTCCAATGCTGACAGTATTTCGTTAGATCCACTGAATCGAGTTTTTCTGGTTGTGCATGGTAAATTGGCCTGAAATCAAATTGTGAGATGCTTTTAGGGTGTGGTAGGCAAATAATGAAGTGAGTGTGATAACATTTGGCCGTAGAATTCGCAAGGCCTCAGAACAGCAAACTCTCCAAAAAACTTGATGCAATTTGGACTTCACCAAAAAAATGTAAGATTTGGAGCGTAATCCTTCCCAAAACATCAACAAAGAACTTGTATTCAAACAGAACTGTTCATAACCTTATGCAGTTTCAGTGCTTTGCAGCTGATTAAGTACTTTTGACAAAATGTCAGTCTTATCTTGCATGTTGTTGTTACATAAATACTGTATGAAACCAGGAGTCCAAACCTCAAGTATTATGGCTCAATGCTGTAATAAGTACTTTAATGTATCCCAATCACATTGTAGAGAAACCGAAAGCAGTTTTGTGTCAGACACAAAAAATTGTGAGTACAAGCTCCATTCCAGAAAGTTGGGATGCATCAAATTGTACAGACCTTCCAGGATTGTGATTCATCCATTTTCCAATGTTGCTGGCCATGCTTGCTGCTGCCTTGACCCTAAGATACGGAATTTCCTCCATCAAAATTTCTGCGCTTCTCTCTCTTCGTTGAACAAGCTCCATAAAGCCACCCATTTGACAAAGCAACTACACAAAATACTGGACAAACTGAGCAATTCTGGAGAGAAACACAGAATTAACTTTCCAAGCTTGGTAGGACACTTTTCCAGAACTGAGTTTCCTACTGCGATGGAAAGGAGATCATTTGTATCTGATCAAATGTGAAGCCAGCAACCATAAGAAGAGCTGGGTAGCAACAAAATTATGGCCTGGCCTTGTTTGAGATGCATTCCTCTACAACTGTACAGTAGTGCTCAGAAAGTTCTGGTAACCTTCAAAGAATGGGTGGGTACTCAGGCATGGCAGTGAATGAGATAAGGGCAGAGAGATGATGGGGCAGTGGTAGCTTGTCTTGGTGATTAAAAGATAGGTTTAGACAGACTTCAGATAGTGACATCTGTTTACCATCACTAGCACTTTAACTCCACACCCCCTCAAAGCACAAAAGATGCAAACTGGAATTTCCTCTCACTGATCCCTGAGTTTTGTAAAGGCTGCCAAGTTTTACAATGCAGTTTTAAATTAATTCATTAAAGTCTCCAGAGTGATTTTGGCTCTGGGTGATAGTTTTAAACAAGAAAGACTGGTTGTTAAACAGCCCTGTCTCCAATGTTACTCCACAGAGTCCTGTTGCAGGAAGGAGGGGTTTATTTAACAAATCTGGTGAGCCAGCAGATAGTCTTGTAGCACAGTTCTAGATGGGGTCATGGAAAACGTTGTTCAATATTTTGACAAAATTCACATACAATCTGCAAAGAAAAATCTCCTTGTTACATTTCACAGTGTAGGAACAGGAAGAGGCCATTCACTTCCTTGAGGCTGTTTCAGTGAGATTGTGGCTGCTCTGTGTCCCACCATCAGTTAAATATCAAAGCTCAGGATTAGACTTCAAAGTGAATGATATTCCTCAAAATTATCAATATTATGCAATATCTGGGTCTGTATGGATAACGTTGGCCTATTCAGTGTGTATGTGCTATACTGAGCTTGGGTTTCATGACCTGATGCATGGACTAAGTCGGTACGCTTGGCTTCTTGGTTAGGGCAGGGAATCTATAAAGAAACCCGTGCAGAACATAGCAGATCACTTGACAGTAATTACAGATAAATCATTGGCAGCTAGTGAAGAGGCACTGGCAACTCACCAAGGCTGCTTTCATTGAACCTTCCAAATGCATAACCTCCACTACTGAGAAGTACATTGCCATCTCAGGGATACCAGCACCTGTAAATTTCGCACAGTCTTGATTTAGAACTGCATTACATTCCTTCACTGTTGTTGCATCAAAATTCTGGACTTCCCTCGTGAACATTAACGTGGGAGCATCTACAGCAGGTGGACTTTAATGCTTCAAGAAGATGGTTCCCCAACGGTAATTAGCGATGGCACAAACTACTTGTGTTGTCAGCAACTCCGGCATCACAAGAATAAATAAATAAAAGGTAGGTAGCTGTTTTGCTCAAGTTTATGTGTATCTGGAGTCCAGTCTGATCCGAGGCCCATGCCAAGATAAAGCAGATGCAAAACCATGAAAAGTTTATTGGAAGTTTGGGTGACAACAATTAACTCAGTAACTAGTGGAAAATGATTGGAGGAACACATTTGGCAGAAAACTTCAGAAGAGTGGAGCTAAAACTATAGACCTGGATAATCAAGGTCTTTAATAGTCCTAATATAGGTTGGGATAGTAACAGTTTGAAAGGTAGCAAGGGAAAGATTTTCTAAAATGTGCCCAGGAGAACTTTCTACGTCAACATATGCACCTGACCTAATGAGGAAGGAGGCATTGCTGGATCTGGGAATGAGATGGATCAGGTGGGGAGGCAGTGGCCTAGTGGTATTATCACTGGACTGTTAAGCCAGAGACCCAGATGATGTTCTGGAGACCTGGGTTTGAATCCTGCCACAGCAGATGCTGGAATTTGATTTCAATAAATATCTAAAATTAAGAGTCTAGTGATGACCATGAATCGATTGTCGATTGTTGGAAAAATTATTCTGGTTCACTCATGCCCTTTAGGGAAGGAAACTGCCATCCTTACCAGGTCTGGCCTACATGTGACTCCAGACCCACAGCAATGTTAACTGCCCTCTGGGCAATTATGAATGGGCAATAAGTGCTGCTCAGCCAGTTCCATGAATGAATAACGAAAAAGCATCAGTAGGGGAACACTTGGGGGTAGTAATAACACTTTTACAAGATGCAGGTTAGCTGTTGAAAATGAGAAACTTAAAATGAAAATTATTTTTGTCTAATTTCAGTGGGATAAAAATGGCTCTGGTTCATGCAAACTGGCATCAAGGACTGTCAACCGAAACTGTAACTGAACAATGGATTGCCTTTGAAAGAAGATAGTTCAGGTACAGTCAAGGTGCATTCCCACACTTTAGATAGATAGGATAAAGTCAGGGCTCCCTGAAAATATGTGTTACAGTGTGAGTGGGATGAAGCAGAAAAAAGATGCTTTTAATAAATTTCAGCTGGACAATACAATTGGGACTGGACTTGAATATAAAAGTTCAGAGTTGAAGTCGGAAAAGAAATAAGAGAAACAAACGGTATAGATAGTAGAATGTCAGCTAACATAAAAGGAAGTCCAACAATATTCAATAGTTGTATAGATAATTGAGGGTAGCAAACGGAAAGTAGGGAGGATTAGAGAGCAAAGGGAATTTATACATGGAGGGCATATTAAATGGTACTGAGGAAAGTAAACGCAGAAATTGAAGGAGCACAGCCATAATCTTCCAATCCCCCACTGTGACACAGAATAGGTACCAGAGGACTGGAGATTACTTTATACACACAGTACACTTGTTCAAGAAAAGGTGGAAGGATAAGCCAACAACTGTAGGCTAGTCTAACCTTAGTGATGGGTAAGTTTTTAGAAATGATAATCCTGGGACAAACTTAACTCAGACATATGCGGATTAATTTCAGAAAGTCTGAGTAGATTTGTTGATGGCAAATTATGTTTTGGAATTTTGATGAGGTTGTACTGAGGGTTGATGGCGGTAATGTGGTTGAATGTATATATGAACTTTGAAGGCAGGTTTGATAAAATGTTGCATACAGGCTTGTCAGCAAAGTTAAAGCCCATGGAATAAAAGGGACTGCAGCAATAAGGATACAAGATTAGCTGAGTGACAGGTAACGGAAGTGTGATGAATGGTTGTTTTTTAGACTGGAGGAAGATTTACTGTGGTGCTCCAGGGATTCAGTAGCTAGATGACTTTTCAAGCTTTCTTGATCTGTATTAATGATATAGACTTGAGTGTAAACATTACAATTTCAAAATATGAAGATGACACCAAACGTGGAAATATGTGAATTGTGAGGAAAACAGTGAGAGACTTCAAGGAGCTAGGTGGATAGTGAGCCAATTTGTAGCAGGTGAAATTTAATTCAGCGAAGTATGAAGTGGTAAATTTTTGGAGTGAGAAAGGGGAATACAAAACAATTGTACAATTCTAAGGGGCTGCAAAAAGAGAGGAATCTAGGTGTGTATTTGTACAAAATTATTGAAGATGACAGGGAAAGATGAGAAAGAGGTATTCAGAATCCTGGCTTTTATAAACAGGTACAAAACCAAAGCAATTTACAGCAAACTTTCATGTTATGTATTCTTAGCTTCAACTGGAATATTGCACCAACTTCCAGGTGCCACACCAGAGAAAGGATGTGAAGGTATCAGAGAGGGGAATAGTTCCAGGGCAACAGTTAATGGGGTGGTCCAGAGAAGTTGGCATTGTTGTCTTTAGGGATGAGAAGATTGACAGCAGATTTGATAAAGCTGTTCATAAACAGGAGGGTGTGCAAACCTTCCAACTTATAAGAAGACGGTTGTTGCTTCGTTAGGCTCAGGAATGCCACTCTGTCAGAGCAGTTTCTGCCTCATTTTTTTCACAAAACAAGGCAATGGGCTAAGGAGATGCACTCTATACTGACTTTTGTTTTCTCTGGGACATCACGTTGACTAGTCGAGCTTTTCATTTTCAATTGCCTTTTTCAATGCTCTCCCAAACATTCAGCCTGAAGAGATTACAGCCTCCGAGTTGTTAAGTCTGCCATTTTCATATCTCCCTTGCATGTGTCATTATAGCAGAAGCATGGACACCTAGCAGTCATGAAGCAGTGACCAGTTCACCATACAGAAGACCTTTGCATACATGCTGGCCATCCATCCGATGAATGTGGTTGAACCAGAAGAGACATTGTTAGCTTAGTAATGAGTGCACGCTGATGGACTTAGCATGTTTCAGGACTTCTGAGTTGATACATATGTCTTACCTAGAGATGACAAGGATAGATTAGAGACAATGAAGGAGGAAACTGTTCAGCCTTTTCTCCTGCCTAGCATATACTTCATCACTGTAGAGGAGTACATTAAGGACGCAGGCTTTGTGGGCTCATAGTTTGGTGTTCACAGTCAGATTGCTGTTGCTTCACCGACTCTTAGTCATAACAGCTTTTGTAATGCTGTGTTGATTGAAGAACCTATTGACTGATTACTTGTGATTGTGGAGCCTATCGACAAACTCCAGAGTCGCATTGTAAATATTGAAAGATAGCATCACAGCAATTTTCTGGGCAATGGCATTTGACTTTCTGATGCAGATGGTCAAATGTAAACTGTTCAAAGGTGTGAAAGAGTCTGTCTAGTTGCTGCTGCAGATGTTCATTAGAATGTTGCCTTGTCAACATGGAGAAAATCTTTAATGAGTATCTGGTTCATCTTTGTAATAAAATGTGAGGCTGGATGAACACTGCAGGCCAAGCAGCATCTCAGGAGCACAAAAGCTGACGTTTCGGGCCTAGACCCTTCATCAGAGGGTCTAGGCCCGAAACGTCAGCTTTTGTTCTCCTGAGATGCTGCTTGGCCTGCTGTGTTCATCCAGCCTCACATTTTATTATCCTGGAATTCTCCAGCATCTGCAGTTCCCATTATCTCTGGTTCATCTTTGTGTTGGGTCTCAGGCAAGCAAATCTGAACGGCTTTCCCTCCACTTTAGGTCATAGGTTAGGTGTACACTGTGGCTGGGCTGAATGAAGAAGCCCATGCTCCAAAACGCAAGACTATTTCACTCTCAATCTCAAGTGTCCTGATGTTGCTGCATCACAAATGACCTTTACCCTTCGGGTTGTCATGGAAACAGGAATAAAAAAGTCACATTGATTAGCCTCAGTGGGCAGACAAAATTTTTCAGCAGGTCGAAAGACTACCCCTGCTGACATGGTCAAATACCTTGGTGAGATCAATAAAGTTTTCTTTGTGCACCACATTTCGCCAGCAGCTGCTGGACTGGGAGAATCATGTGAACTGTAAGTTGTCCAGTTCTGAGAACATACTCCGATTCAGAGTGGATGCATTCCACCAGAATCTGAAGTCTGACAGGGGCAACGATGCTCATTAAGGAGTTGCCGTATCAATTGTTACAATGGCTATGGTTGCCCTTGTTCTCGTACGGGATTACAATCTTTGAATCATGTATATTCTGCAGCGCTGCTTCCTTTCCATCAGGAAAGGCAGAGAAGCTGCAATGGTGCTAGTTGTCTGTACTTGGTAAGTTTAGCTACTTTATGCCACACGTGGTAGTCTGGCCATGAGATGTGAGTCAACACCATTGATAAGCTCATTTACTGTGGTTTCAATATCCAGCTCTGTCATGATAGGTAAGCCTTCTCTATTGTTTAAACCTTCATGAGCAACAGTGTGCTTGCTAGAGTACAGCTAAATGTCAAGTTTTACCTCTGTCTCCAATTATTTACTGCTATGTGTGCTAAACCCTCCTGACTTTGTTTTCAATGGAACCGTGTTTTCTTTACTGCGTGACCTGTTGACTTTCTCATCCCTTCATCCTCTTGATCCTGACATTTCCTGTGTTGAAGGACATCTGGATATTTTGATAGAGTCGTAACCAACGGCCATTGGTGCATTGTTTTGCAATTGGATGGACATTATTTCAAAGGTCTCTTAATGCATTCAGAATCTTCTCGATGAGATTGGTATAGTCATTAATAAAAGCTGATGGTTTGACTTTAATGACCATTCCACTAAGATGATTTTATCCCAGAGCCAGCACTTTTTGCTGGCGCTACCCATGTGCTGAAAGGTCAAAATTGTGGGAGGTACCTTGAAATATATTTCAGTTCAGTCATAGAGTCATAGAGCTGCACAGCAGGGAAACAGACCCTTCGGTTCAACTTGTCATGCTGGCCAGATATCTCAAATAAATCTGGTCTCATTTGCCAGCATTTGGCCCATATCTCTCTAAATTTTATTCATTCATGGGATGAGGGCGTTGCTGGCTAGGCCAGCATTTCTTGCCCATCCCTAATTACCCTGGGGGCAGTTAAGAGTCAACCACATTGCAGTGGATCTGGAGTCACACGTAGGCCAGACCAGGTGAGGACGGCGGTTTCCTTCCCTAAAGGACGTCAGTGAGTCAGATGGGTTTTTTCCCGACAATTGACAATGGATTCATGGTCAATATTAGATTCTTGATTCCAGATATTTATCAAATTCAAATTCTACCATCTGCTGCGGCAGTATTTGAAGCTGGGTCCCCAGAACTTTACCTGGGTCTCTGGATTAACAGTCCAGCCATAATATCACCAGACCATCATTTCCGCCTTTATATTCATATACCCATCCAGATGCCTTTTAAATGTTTTGATTATACCAGCCTCCAAAATTTCACCTGGCAGCTCGTTCCATACTCACACCACCTTCTGCATGAAAAAGTTTTCCCTTAGGGTCCTTTTAAATCTTTCCCCTCTCACCTTAAATCTTTGCCCTCTAGTTTTGGACTTCCCGACACTGGGGAAAAGACCTTATCTATTCACCCAGTCCATGCCCCTCATGATTTTATAAAGCTCTGTAAGGTCACCCATCAGCTTCCAATGCTCCATGGAATATAGCCCCAGCCTGTTCAGCCTCTCCCTATAGCTCAAACCCTCCAACGCTTGCGACATCCTTGTAAATCTTTTCTGAAGCATTTCAAGTTTCACAATATCCTTCCCATAACCAGGAGACTAGAATTGAGTGTAATATTCCAAAAGTGGCCTAACCAATGTCCGGCACAGCCACGACATGATCTCCCAATTCCTAAACTCAATGCACTGATCAATAAAGGCAAGCATTCCAAATGCATTCTTCACTACCCTGTTTACCTCGGACTCCGCTTTCGAGAAACTATGAACCTGCACACCAAGGACTCTTTGTTCAGTAACACTCTCCAGGACCTTACCATTAAGTTTATTAACCCTGCCCTGATTTGCCTTTCCAAAATGTTGTGCCTCACATTTATTTAAATTGAACTCCATCTGCCATTTCTTCTGAAGAAGAGTCTTACCATAACAAAAATATTAGCTCTGGTTAATGAGGTTATCCGGCTCTACTTGTGTTAAGAGCTGGATAGAGAGACCACGTTATGAATGATTTATGAGGGCAGTCTCCATCACCAAAAGGCAATCTATCCTTACAGTGAAGTCTGAACTTTCTTTCGATCTATGCATGTAGGCCTGATGTTTCAGCTTCCTAAGTGAAGAGCTTGTTTGCTTTGGTTTGCTTAGTGCAAGCGATTCTGTCCAACTCCTCAGAAGAAACTCTTGGCACTAAGCATCCCTTACACCTGATCTTTATGCAGATCAACTGTGGCAGGTCAGAGAAGATCGATACAGACTGAAATATACTGAGCCCATTGGCAATGGATGGGAAGATAGGAGTTGGGGTGTGTGTGTGTGTGTGTGTGTGTGTGTGTGTGTGCCCGGTAGTCCACGTAACAGGGTAATGAAGGGTCACCGTTTACCTTCAGTAGCAACAGTAACTTGCTCAAGTGTTGTGAAACCCGGCAGCCCCCCGGGGCACGTCTTTACTGCAGCGACCCACCCTAGATGATGTCCACCTATTTCTGACTGTGCCACCTACCCTTAGCAAGCCTCTTCCTTTGTCAGTTAGACCTGCCTGACTGATCCCAGTGCCCTTAGAACCCACCTGCCTATTTTTGAGATACAGGGCTGTCAATATGTTCTCCTTCTCTAAGCAATGCCTAGCTCAGGCTGCTGGCCTACTGATTGGACCTGTAGTTCCTGGGAGCAGGCCACTCTGTTTAATAGACATTGGCAACTCATTTTTATCGATGGCTGTCGATAAAATGTGGATTTAGTTCCACCACCTGCACTTCAGCAAGATTGCAGCCATTATTACTGTTGGAAGAATAGTGGAAAACTAAATTGCAGTAAGTTAAATTGAACAGATAAACAATGAATTGAGGAAAGAATTTTTTTCACAAAATGAGTCCTTAGGGAAGGTTTCCTCGTGTGAGTGTGCATTTTTACATTGAATTGGACAGTAATCTGAAGACAGAAAGCACATGCAGTGCTAAATGAAAGAATGGCAGAGAAGCAGTAATTGAGTTGCTTATGTGAAGAGTTCTCATGGATATGATGGACTGAATGGCTTGTATCTTTACTGACACCACACAATGACGATGATATCAGTGTATGCCGGGAGATTGATCATGTGGCCTTTCTAAACGATATGACTCACTGGCACAAACAACAGCGCATTGATTACTGCATCATAAGGCATTCAAAGCTATGCGAGAAAGAAGACTTGCACTTAAATAACCAACAGTTTTATTTCATGACCAGTGGACATCTCAACGTGCTTTAAAGCCAATTAAATAATTCTTGCAGTGGAGTCACTGTTCTGATGTCGGATACGAGACAGCCAATTTGCACACAGCAATCTCATGAGCAGTAACCTGATAATGACAAAATAATCTGTTTCATGAGGTGTTGATTAAAGGTAGATATTGGCCAGTGCACTGCTGGTAGAGCAATTTAACACAGAAAATGTTCAAAGAGACGACAAGGATCTTAGGATGGTTGAAGGGCTTGTGGAAAGTGTAGCGATAGGGAGCATTGAGATTTCTGAAAACATGGATAAGAATGTTCTATTTAAGGCATTATCTTGTGTATATGTCATATGATAGGATTATTTTATACCCTCTAAATTCTAGGCGAGTTTTTTATGTTGACATCACTTATTTGTTTTTACAGTCTCTTTTATGCCCTTGCAATTTGGTTTTAAACCTCCATCCACGGAGTTAAATAGTTTTCAGATAATTAGTTCTTCCCAAGCAATTTAAACATAGAATGGCCATTCTGCGACAAGTAGGAAATAATTTAGGTAAAGTGTTGAGTTCACAAGTGAGCCAACATTGTTAAAAGACTTTGCAATATTTATAGAGAGTTCTTGGATGGCAGCATCAATTCTGCATTGTTCGTTCTGTCAAATATAATGAGCATCTGCCCTCTGTTGGATATTGATGGAATAGTCAACTCTGTACATTTAGCTGAGGTGGTGTTTCACTTTTGTCGCACTTTCAGAATCCTTTTCAGTTATTGAGGTATCACTGGAATTTTACAAAATTAGACACATACGAAAGCACATTCACAAATATTAATTTGCTCTCATGGACCCCCTGTATATATTAATATGCTGCAAATACTGGTGCACACTCGGGTGACTTAATGCAATTATTGACACATTTCCAGGGGCCGTTACAAATACTGACACATTAGAGTGAACTGCTTGTGAATACTGACACATTCCAGGGAGCCCCTATAATTTTAGCACATATCCCGAGGTGACAATTATGAGTTGGTTACGTGACTGCACAATTATTCTAGACATCGAATCATTTTGGTGAAAGGGCCATTCACCTCATCGTGCTTGTGCCAGCTCATTGAAAGAGCTATCCAATTTGTTCACTTCCCTTGCTCTTTCGTGTCAGCACTGCAATTTTGTTTTATTTTTAATTATTCATTGAATTCCTTTTGAAAGTTACTATTGGACCTGTTTCCAGCAACCTTTCAGACATTGCATTCCAGCTAACAACAGTTCGCTGAGTACAAAGTGTCCTCATGTCTCCCTGCTGTTCTTTTGCCAGTGCTGTTTAATTTGTGTCCTTTGCTGTCTGACCTTTCTGCCAGTGGGAGCAGTTTTCCTGTATACTCTTTTAAAAAATCCTCATAATTTTGAAAATCTTAAAGATTTGATTGACCTTCCCTGCTTGAAGAACAACCTGAGCTTCTCCAGTCTCTCACGTAACTGAGGTCCCTCAACCATTCTAATGAATCTCCTCTGCGGCTTCTCCATATCTTTAACATAATGATTCAGGACATGCCAGTGTGATTCCTCACTATGATCATCACTCTTCTAAAAACATTCAGTAGAAAAGCACAAAAGGTTAACTGGGTCTCTACAGTTTGGCATTCTACAATACCGTGTTCAGATCTTTATTCGGAATAATGGAAAACAGAAGGCTAGATGTTGAAAGGGGTAAAATCAGTTAAGATAACAATTTCATAAATCTTAGGGTAGTATTTGGAGCATGTAATGTAGCTTTGGAAAAATTGTTGCATGAATCCAGCACATTTGCCACTTGCCACCCAGGTTGACAGGGCTGTTAAGAAGGCATACAGTGTTTTAGCTTTTATTAATAGAGGGATTGAGTTCCGGAACCAAGAGGTTATGCTGCAGCTGTAAAAAACTCTGGTGCGGCCGCACTTGGAGTATTGTGTACAGTCTGGTCACCGCATTATAAGAAGGATGTGGAAGCTTTGGAAAGGGTGCAGAGGAGATTTACTAGGATGTTGCCTGGTATGGAGGGAAGGTCTTACGAGGAAAGGCTGAGGGACTTGAGGCTGTTTTCGTTAGAGAGAAGAAGGTTGAGAGGTGACTTAATTGAGACATATAAAACAATCAGAGGGTTAGATAGGGTGGATAGGGAGAGCCTTTTTCCTAGGATGATGGCGAGCATGAGGGGGCATAAGCATATGGACGTACATGGAATAGTGTAGGTTAGATGGGCTTCAGATCGGTATGACAGGTCTGCACAACATCGAGGGCCGAAGGGCCTGTACTGTGCTGTTATGTTCTATGTTCTATTTGGGATGTCTGGGGTCAAACATGTTAATAGTGCAGACAGGGTTAAAAAGGAAAAAAAGTTTAAAATAAATGAGAAGAAGGCCAGGTATACTGCTGTAAGATGTTAAACCATTGTACTGGAAAAATAAGTAGATATGAATAAGAAAGATTAACTGTCTCCTCAAAACAAGACTAGAAACATAGCAGTTGGCCATCTCTTTACCTCCCAAGCTTCCTGTCCACATAACATGGTGTTAATTTACAATTTAAATATTATAGAATGCCTATGATGTGGGAGCTGACCATTCAGCCCATCAAGTCCACACAACCCACTGAAGAACATCCCATCCAGACCCACCAACTACCCTGCATTTTCCATGGCTAATCCATTTAAAGTGCACATCCCTGGACTGTGGAAGGAAACACATGCAGACAATAAGGAGAATGTGCAAACTCCACACAGTCAGATGAAAGAGGAATTGGACCTGGGTCCCTACCACTGTGAGGTAGTGGTGCTAACCACTGAGCCATCATGCTGTCCCAGTTATTCATGGAATTTGACCATAGTTCAATTCAAATAATGTAAAGTCCATGTATTAACTCTAACTCTAGCGTAGAAAATTAATGTTCTGTATCAGCTCAGAGAAGTATTTATTTTTCCCATAGGAAGAGTATATCTCCCTTGCATATGCATTAACAAATGTCTCAGTCAGATTTTTATCAGTCCAGGCCAGCCCTAAAGGAAGCAAACAAATATGTAGGTTTTTTGAGCTCCTCAAGGCTTTTCAGACAGTCAGTTAAGTTCATAGCTGACGTGTGACCCAACTCAGTTTAACCAACTTTACTCCCTATTTCTTAACTTTTTTGATAATTGACATCAATCAATCTTTGTTCTAAAATTGACAATTGATAAGGTACCAATTGCCCTTTCTCAAGGATTGTTCTGTACTTTGACCATCTTTTATGTGTGGAAGTGTTTCCAATTTTCACTCCTGAAATAGCTGGCTCTAGATTTTTATACCGTGTGCACTAATTGTGGACTAACAAACCTATGATGTAGATTTTTTTTATCACCTCAGTTCTTAATATTTGAAACCTTGACTTAATTCATTGCGAGGCACCAACTAAAAGGATTATGGAAGCAAATTCAAAGCAGTTTCAATGGAACTTATTAGATACTTATAAAAAGAAGTCATTTTCAGGGCTATGAAAGAACTCTTTGTAAAAGCAGCCACAGACATGATAGCAAGAATGCCATCTTTGTGCTCTCTGTATTACTGTAACATTAGTCTACACCTCTGAATGCCTGCCCTGTAACATAATCATTTTTTAAAGCAGAGGGCACACAACACCAAAGTCTTTACATTGTTTCCCTCTTAGGGTTCCATATCATTCATGTAAACCTATACTGGATTTCTTCCAAGACTAATATAAACTTTCTGCTCCATGTGGTTCCCTGCCAACCACTGGTCTCCCCCACATCCTGCTCTCTGAAAGCCCCCTAACTAAGTGAGTGAATCTAGGAAGTCAAGGTTGGTGCTGAACAACTCACCACCCCATGATACTCAAAGGCACCTTCTCTTTGACCTGGTGACATTGACTGGGATTGGATTGATTTGAATAGTTCATTGGCTGAGAGTATGCGTTACATGGATAGGTTGGTGAAGTTCCTTGGAAAAGACAAGGTAAAAGCCAGATTTGCAAGAGGAGTTGAAGATTAGAAGATTTTAGATAGAGCATATTAAGAGAAACTCACTCTAATAGAGAAAGTGTTGATAACTTATCGACAACTGAAATACTTTTCTCTTTCTAAAAGCAGTGCTTTCCTATACAAGATAGTGTTCTTTTTCTCAAGGGCAGCTGGGGTTAGGTGACAACTGCTGGCCTTGTTAGTGACATTTGTCCCAGGAATGAGAAAATTAGAGGCCAAAAGAACCAGGTGTGACATGGGGGAAATTGTATTAATACAATAATTGGTTAAAATTTGGAATGGACTGCTCAACAGGGTGCTGGAAACAGATTCAGTTGTAATGTTTGAGAGGGAGTTGAATAAACAAGCTAAAGGAGAAAGTGTTGCACCAAAATGAAGGAACAGCAAAACAGAATGAAAAGCTGGGTTGGTATTTCAATGACCTGGCATGGATTCAGTGGAATGAGTGGCCTCTTAAAAAGTTTTATCATTTTTTTCAATCTTATGAGCGCCTCTCCCTTCACTACCCTTACAGGTGTGAGTTCAGATTCCCACCATCTTCTGAATGAAAAAAAAATTCCATACATTCCCTACGAACCTTCTGTTCCTTACCTTAAATCTACGCCCCATGGTCATTTACCTCTTCTCGAAGTGGAAAGGTTCCTTTCTGTCTACCCTATCAATGCCCCTCATAACTTATACATTTCAATCACATCCCCTCGCAGTTTCCTCTGCTCAAAGGAAAACAGCCCCTATATACCCAATCCCTCCACACCTCCCCAGCCCAAGCAACATTCTGGTAAATCTCCTTTGTACCGTCTCCAGTGCAATTACATCCTATCTACAATATGGATTCTAGAACTGTATAATATACTGTAGCTATGGCCTAACCAGCTTTCCAGCATGAACTTTCCTGCTCTTAAACTCTATGCCTCACCTAGGTGAATTGAATTAATCTTACTGTCACATGTAGTCACATGAAAGTGAAGTCTCTCATATGACTTCTTAACTACTGCATTTACCTGTCCCAGTACCTTAAGGGACTGGCGGACATGCACATCAAGGTTTCCGACCCTTGGTGCTTCTTAGGATCCTACTATTCATTATGTATTCCCTTGTCTTGTTTGGCCTGCCCAAGTGAATCATCTCACATTTGACTGGATTGAATTCTGTTTGTTGCTGATCAGCCTTTCTGAACTGACTGTTTATATCTTCCTATAACCGAAGGCCATATCCTCCTCACTGTTTACCATACCACCAAATTCTATATCATCTGCGAACTTACGAATCAAACCCCCGACATTCAAATCTGAATTATTTGAATATACCACAAACAGCAAGGTCCCCAGTATTGATTGCTGTGAAACCCACTGTAAATAGGCTTCCATTCACAAAAATATCCCTTGACAATCTCCCTCTGCTTCTGAAAAAGGATCACTGGATCTGAAATGTTAACTCTGCTTTCTCTCTACAGATGAGTTCCTGTTTTGTTTCAGATTTCCAGTATCCACTGTTCATAGAATCATAGAATCCCAACAATGTGAAAACAGGCCATTTGGCCCATCAAATCCACACCAGTCTTCCAAACAGGAGCTCACCCAGACATCCCTCCCTACTCTATCTCTGTAATCCTGCATTTACCATGGTGAATCCACCTAACCTGAACACTATGGACAATTTAGCATGGCCAATCCACATAACCTGCACATCTTTTGACAGTAGAAGGAAACTGCTGCACCTGGAGGGAACCCACACAGATGTGGGGGGAATGTGCAACTTTCATACAGTTGCCCGAGGGTGGGATTGAACCTGGGTCCATGGCACTGTGAGGCAGCAGTGCTAACCACTGAGTGACCATCTTTGCTTTTTTTTAAATCCTCTGCTTCATGCCACTCAGCCAATTCTGGATCCAATTAGCCAAATTTCCTTGGATCCCATAGGTTCTTACCTCTTATCTTGGTTAGAACCACATGTTATCCAGGGAGAACTCCCTTGCATTTCTTCAAAATAGCGATGGCATCATTTATCCAACCGACAGAACAAATGTTTCATCTGAAAGATAGGACGTTTGTTATTGCATCACTCCCTGAAAACTGCACTGCGATTATCAGCCTGAACTATCTCCTGATATCTCTGCTTTGCAGAATGAAGCCAAGTGCAAGCGAAGCACAAAATCCAAGCTGACATTCTAGTGTAATACTGATAGAATCCTACACTGCCAGAGATGCTGTTTTTTTTGGCTGAGATATTAAACTGATGTTCCATTGTTCTATTCTGAAGAAATCATGAAGAGTAGTTGGGGAGAAACTGTTCCCCTTGGTGAAAAAAAATTGAAAATAGAAGGTACAGATTTAAGGTAATTGGCCAAAGAAGAAGTACAACTTAAGGAGAAGCTTTTTCAACCAGCAAGATGTTAGGAACAAGAATTGCCTACCTGAGAGTGTGGTAGAGACAGAAGCTTTCAGGAGAGAATTAGATTATTGTCTGAAAAGGAAGACTTTGTAGGGTTACAGGAAGATAGTCGGGGGCTAGCACTAGGTGAATTGTTCCTTCAAAGAGCCAGCCTGGGAATTTTAGACTATCTCAAGGCTGTGATAAGTGCCACACAGATGTAAGTTTTTCTTTGGCAGTATGTGTCTTAGCAATCTTATAAATTGTAAACTCTGGGATTCCTAACTGGGGGATTCCAAGATTGTCTTGAGTTGTTAACTATCTTCAGACTAACTGAATCTCACGCTCATGCATTTTGATTGTAATTCCTCTTGGAGGCAGTGTTTGTTCTGTTATGGTTTGCTTAATCAGGTGCTAGTAGCAGATTGCAAGCTGCAAACTGTGGGTTGCAGTTGCTGGATTTTTGCTTCTCATTTTATGTGAATTACTGCATTGAATTTAATGGAGTATGCACAAAATAATTTCAACTCACCTTGGAAAATAGACAATGCCCATTCTCCAGTTTGCAAAATCAAGCAGGGATGCACATTTCAACAGAACTCTATTGTCATTAATAAAATGTGAGGCTGGATTTTATTAAAATGCTTTGAGACATCCTGAGATCATGGAAGACCCTGTAGTAATAAAAGTTCTGTTGGAATTTTGTTGGGCTAGCCTATTGCACCCTGAGCCTAGTTCAGAAAACGATGCTGACTGTGAGTTGATCAACATCTGAGAATTTCTCCTGCTAAAGCTCTTAATGCATTCCCACAGCATTTATTTGTCATCCGTTTTTAATAGAGATGAAATGCAGTGGGGAGTTAGTGTACAGCAAGATTCCACAAATCACTTTGTAATCCCTGTCAACCAAAATAAGTGAGTAACATTCTTGCTTCTGAGTAAGAAATCTGTGGATGAATTCCCTTTATTTCTACCTGAAAGTGTAGGTGGGGATCTCAGCTTAAAATCTAATTTGAAAGAGGGTACATTTGACTTCTTCAGCACTGGGGCCATCACACAGGATCTTTTGAGTGGCGTGTCCATTCCAGGGCTAGAACCTGGATGCCATGGTAATGCGCAGAAGCTGGCACTATTACTATTAATGCACATGTTGCAATTTTAGTGTGGAAAACAAGTGTTTGATCTCGAGGTGGGACAGTCTGAAAAAGGATGTAGGATAATAACCCAACACACAGTCAACAGGGCATATCTCCTGTAAATAATTTCTCAGTGCTGTGCAAGAGAGCACTGGTGATGAAGGCACTCCGCCACAGGAGACTCGTGGGTTTGATCTGATTCAAGGGTGGATTCTTTTGGTCTCAATGCAAGCTCAACCAAAAGTTCTAGTAATTGTTAAACTGTGTCTATTATCACATTGTACATATTGGTAAAGTCACGAACTGCACAGAGCCCAGCTCCTTAGGAAAATGCTAACAAAACAATTGAGGTAACAGTAATAGCACAGTTTACCATTGGTGCTCATCCACATATTTGTTAAGCTTTATCTCTACACAGTGACCTAATTTTATCATGAGAATGGCAATCGACAATTCACTTCATGTTCAACAAGAAGACACCAACCAGGAGGAGGAAGAGGAGGATGTGGGAGATTAAGGAATGGTAAGGGGCCAAGAGAATACATGGGTGTGGGTATGGAGAGCAGAGTGTAGGTGTGAGCATGGAGGGGAGGGTTTGGGGATGGGGATGGAGGCGAGCGTGTGGGTGTGGGGATGGGTATGAAGGGAAGGGTGTAGAGTTTGATATGGAGGGGAGAGTGTAGGTATGGGAGGAGGGGTTGTGGGTATGGAAGGGAGGGTGTAAATCTGGGTATGGGGGGAGGGTGCAGGGCTAGATATGGAGGGGAGCGTGTGGGTATGAATGGGAGGGTGTGGGTATGGAGGGGAGGCTGTGGGTGTGGGTATGGAGGGGAGGCTGTGGGTATGGATGGGAGGGTGTAAATTTGGGGTTGATGGAGAATGTGTGTGTGGGTATGGGGATTCGGAGGAAATGGACGGAGTGAGGGATGAAGAGGGGAGGGTGTGGATATGGAGGGGAGGATGTAGGTATTGAGGGGACGGTGTGGGTATGGTTATGAAGGGGAGAGTTTGTGTGGGGTTGATGGAGAATGTGAGAGTGTGGTATGGGGATTCGGAGGAAATGGAGGGAGTGAGGGATGAAGAGGGGAGGGAATGGGTGTGGCATACTGAGATTCATGCAAATTTTGATGATGTGACTAATCACATAACTGACATTCATAAGACAAAAGACACCAATCTAAAGTGAGTACACGATGTGACAGAGGTCTGAGATGCTGTAAAGTTATATTTGAGTACCTACAGTGTACAGATGTAAATAAAAGAGTTACAATGTATGCAAGTCTTGCGTAGTGCTAAGAAAAAAAAGAGCTTTCTCAAGGATAACGTACAGTACAGACACCCGTGGCCTGAGATACTCCAATCTTGCATTTCAACATGCAGGAGGTAGTATTGTCGTAAAACTGTGGAGTTAATGACAGGAGGCTTTGAAAGTTGAGGCACAGTAGATATGGGACATGAGGAGGGCAATTTTATGATATCTCAAGACAAGAGTATGGCCTGTACTATGACATTATTAAAAATAACTTCAAGGTGGTAGCTTTCATCAGTCCTCAGTGTTGGAGGTCACCTGACAACAGCAAACGTAGAGCCACACATACAGAGTGTGTTTCCATCCCAAACTTTCCCCTGTTGGTGTAAATCACATATAAAAATTGCATGCATTATCATATACATTTTGAGTTAAGCAAGTTACCCATTATGCACATAGCTATTCTCCTGCATTAGCAGTCCCTTCTTCTCATCAGCTTCTGCATTTTTCACACTTAGTCTAGAAATTGTATGGATATAGTCCATATAATACACAGCCAGGTTGTCATTAGTTGTTTATCTGGGCATTGTTCCATCATAGGGAGTATCATTCCTGTGTCATTTGTTGTTACTATGGTACTTGGTGTAGTACCATTGCCATTGCTCAGTTGTTGTGGATATCTAGACCCAGATGGTTGATCTATGCACTACGCAGGTGGTGAGCTCAAGTTTACACGGTCATCCACTGGCAGATGAGAAACAGCATTTCCAGGTAAGTGCATATGTCTGCAGTTATGATATTATACCTGGTCATTCTATTCAACTTCATATGGACTAAGGTGATAACTGACCTACACAGATCCCAAGGTGCCTCTTGGCTGATTCTTGTTGAGACTGATGAAGTTTTGTACTCTGGAAAATTTCCTATGCCCAATTCTGTGAATGGTTTGGCAGTCTTGTCAAAATGAAATTTGGCTTTCTACCATTTCACCTTCGTTTTACTTTGTACTGGATTACTCTCCATGCCTTCAGGAAGTGTGTTTCTCCACATGAGGATTACCTTACATGCATCTTTGCTAAACTTGCTTAATTTCTTTAATGAGAGAGCAGAGATAATGGGAACTGCAGATGCTATAGAATCCGAGATAACAAAGTGTGGACCTGGATGAACACAGCTGGCCAAGCAGCATCTTAGGAGCACAAAAGTTGACGTTTCGGGACTAGACCCTTCATCAGAAAAGGGGGATGGGGAAAGGATTCTGAAATAAATAGGGAGAGAGGGGGAGGTGGACCAATGATGGATAGAGGAGAAGATAGGTGGAAAGGAGAGTATAGGTGGGGTGGTAGGTAGTGGTTGGGCAATCCGAGGAGGATGGACAGGTCAAGGGGGTGGGATGAGGTTAGTAGGTAGGAAATGGAGGTGCGGCTTGAGGTGAGAGGAGGGGATAGGTGAGAGACTTCCTGCAAAAATTCCACTCCTATTCCCAATTCCTTCGCCTCTGCCGCATCTGTTCCCCGGATGAGGTATTCGACTCCTGTACATCCCAGATGTCCTCGTTCTTCGAGGACCGCAACTCCCCCCCCCTCCCCAGCAGTGGTCGAGAACGCCCTCGACCGTGTCTCCCACATTTCCCACAACTCATCCCTCACACCCCGGCCCCGCAATAATCACCGAAAGAGAATCCCCCTAGTCCTCACATACCACCCACCAACCTCCGCATGCAACGCATCATCTTCCGACACCTCCGCCATCTACAATCCGACCCCACCACTAAAGACATTTTTCCATCCCCACCCTTGTCTGCCTTCCGGAGAGACCACTCTCTCCGGGGCTCCCTTGTCCCCTCCACACTCCCCTCTAACCCCGCAACACCCGGCACTTTCCCCTGCAACCGCAGGAAGTGCTACACTTACCCCCACACCTCCTCCCTCACCCCCATCCCAGGACCCCAGATGACTTTCCACATCAAGCAGATGTTCACCTGCCCATCTGCCAATGTGGTATACGGCATCTGCTGTACCTATTGTGGCCTCCTCTACATTGGGGACCGTTTTGCAAAACATTTACGCTCAGTTTGTAATAAACAACTGCACCTCCCAGTCGTGAACTATTTCAACACTCCTCCCTTCCTTAGATGACATGTCCATCCTGAGTCTCCTGCAGTGCCATAATGATGCCACCCATAGGTTGCAGGAACAGCAACTCATATTCCACTTGGGAAACCACAGCGTTTCCATTTGACTGGGGACAGTAAAGGTAATGTTGCCATAGTTGCATAGGGCTGCTCTATAATTAGAGAGAAACAATTGATGGTGATTTAATCTGAGGGTTACATGCCTCGGGCACAGTATGAGGTTGAACAGGAGAGCCCTTCATGGTAACCTCAACCAAGTTCAGGAGTTGCTGTTGACATCACTTTGCATCACAAGCCAGCCATCCAGCCAACTGATAGTGTAGGGCTTAATGTGAATGCTGTTGAAGTTCCCAACACTTCTATGAAACAGTTGAATTCTTCACTCATGAACTGAAGGTCATTGTAACTCATTATAATGTTAGGAATGCTATAATAACTGAAGTGTGCTTTCTGACATTTGATAATCTCATTGGTAGTCATTGAAGTCAGCAGGTAAAACTACCAGCAGTGACCCAGCTAATTTTATTTTCATCTGAGGTTTGTTCAGGACAGCAGCTTCCAGAACTGTGCTGTAACTGGCATTGGCACGCAAATCAAATGTTTGGATCTTTGGAGTGGTGGCCATCCAGCTTAGAAAAGACATCAACCACCAGTAGTCAGAATAATAGTCTATGATGACAAACCAATCAGTTCTGCAAGATTGAAGGCGCCTACTAAAAGCTTCATTCATGGTCTATCTGGGATGTCATGTGTCATAAGTGCCTCCCTAGGGTTCTTTAGCTTCATTATAAGCTCTGCCTTGGCTGATGTGGTCCTTGAACTGATCAGTAGAATACATCTCTTGACTCAATTCCTTGGTGACTGTATAGGTGCACTTTAGCATCTCTTAGTTCCTTTGGAATAATGACTCTTTTTCCTTTGTACAGATGCCATATTGGGTTGTCAATTCATCCCTATATGTCAAATATCCCATTATAGCAACAGATATGTTCTAAGTACTTTAGGACTATCCTTTCATCACTACTTCTTACAACAGTTGGAAAGTTGCATGGTGGAGAGTTTACATGAATTAAGCAAGATGCTTGCCTGTTAGATTCAAAGTCTCTGTTGGGCTGATGACTTCCAGAGCATGTTGAGCTTCTACTTCCTCACATTGAATTTGGAAGATTTCATACTCAATCATAGCATCCTCTAATTTCTTCATTGGAAGTGCTGCTCCTAACAGCATACCCACAATGTACATCTGCCATTTCCCCATGATACCTCCGTAACAGCAATAACATTTTTTGAAGGTACTTTGAAGCAGACTGTAGCAGATTGAGGAAAATGTTTTGATGTGGTTTTTGGTTGGATTTAGTAATCACTTCCAAGAACCTGTTGTTGAAAATGTTCACCAGCAAAGATAATGGCTAGGCATTCTTTCTCGGCCTTAGCGGAGTATCATTCCAATTGTTTTAACATAGGGGTAGGCGATGGCCTAGTGGTATCATTGCTAGACTATTAATCCAGAAACCCAGCTGATGTTCTGGGCACCCGGGTTTGAATCCCATTGTGGCAGATGTTGGAATGGAATTAAAAAAAAAGTCTGGAATTAAGAATCTACTGATCACCATGAAATCTTTGCTGATGGTCAGGAAAAACCCATTTGGTTTATTAATACCCTTCAGGGGAGGAAATCTGCCACCGTAACCCAGTCTGTCCGACATGTGACTCTAGACCCTCAACAATGTGATTAACTCTTAGCTGCCCTCTAAAATGGCCTAGTAAGCCATGATAATGGGAACTGCTGATGCTGGAGAATCCAAGTTAACAAAGTGTGGAGCTGGATGAACGCAGCAGGCCAAGCAGCGAAGGCCCGAAACGTCAGCTTTTGTGCTCCTGAGATGCTGCTTTGCCTGCTGTGTTCATCCAGCTCCACACTTTGTTATCTTGGCCTAGTAAGCCACTCAGTTGTACTAATCGATTCAAAGAAATGAAACTGGCCGGATCACCTGGCATTGACATAGGCACTGGAGAAGAGAACGGCAGAAACAGTCGTGTTGACCCTGCAAAACCCTCCTCCCTAACATCTGGGGCTAGGGCCAAAATTAGGAGAGCTGTCTCACAGACTAGTTGAGCAGCAGCCTGACATAATCATACTCACAGAATCATACCTTATTGACAATGTCCCAGACACCACCATCACCATCCCTGGATACGTCCTGACCCACCGGCAGGACAGACCCAGCAGAGGAGGCGGCACGATGGGATACAGTCATTTGTTGCTCTAGGAGTCCTCAACATTGACTCAGGACCCCATGAAGTCTCATGGCTTTAGGTTAAACATGGGCAAGGAAACCTTCTGCTGACTACCACATACCATCTACTTCAGCTGATGAATCAATACTCCTTAATGTCGAACAACACTTAGGGGAAGCACTGAGGAGGCAAGGGACAAAATGTACTCTGGGTGGGAGATTTCAATGTCCACCACCAAGAGTGGGGGTTTGGCAGCAGTACTACGGATCGAGCTGGTCGGGTCCGAAAGGACTTAGCTGTGAGACTGGGTCTGCGACAGGTGGTGTGGGAACCAACAAACAGGAGAAACATACTTGACCACATCCTCACCAATCTGCCAGCTGCAATTGCATCTCACCATGACAATATTGGTAAGAGTGACCATCGCACACTCCGTGTGGAGATGAAATCCTGCCTTCACATTGAGAACAACCTCCATTGTGTTGTGTGGCACTAACATCGTGCTAAATGGGACAGTCTTTGCACAGATCTCGCAACTCAAGTCTGGGCATCCATGAGGCGCTGTGGGCCATCAACAGCAGCAGAATTGTACTCCAGCACAATCTGTAACCTCATGGCATGGCACATCCCCTACTCAACCATTACCAGCAAGTCAGGGGATCAAACCTGGTTCAATGTAGATTGCAGGAGGGCATGCCAGGAGCAGCACCAGGCATACCAGAAGATGAGGTATCAACCTGGTGAAGACACCAAACAGGGCTACCTGCACGCCAAACAGCAAAAGCAGCAAGCAATAGACAGAGCTAAGCGATCTCACAGCCAATGGATCAGATCTAACCTCTGCAGTCCTGCCACATCCAGGCATGAATGGTGGTGGACAATAAACAACTCACTGGAGGAGGAGGCTTCACAAATATCCCCATCCTCAATGATGGAAGAGCCCAGCACATCAGTGCAAAAGATAAGGCTGAAGCATTTGCAGCAATCTTCAGCCAGAAGTGCCAAGTGGACAATCCATCTTGACCTTCTGCAGTGGTCCCCAGCATTACAGATACCAGTCTTCAGCCATTTCGATTGATATCAAGAAACTGTTGTAGACACTGGATATTGCAAAGGCTACTGGCCCTGACAACTTTTCCACAATCATACTGAAGACTTGTGCTCCAGAACTTGCCACTCCCCTAGCCAAGCTTTCCAGTGCAGTTACAACACTGGTATCTACCAACAATTTGGAGAATTGCCCAAGTATGTCCTGTTCACAAAAAGCAGGACAAATCCAACTTGGCCAATTACCACCCCATCAGTGTCCTCTTGATCATCTGTAATGTGATGGAAGATGTCATCAACAGCGTTATCAAGCAGCACATGCTCAGCAATAACCTGCTCAGTGACACCCAGTTTGGGTTCATCCAGGGCCACTCAGCTCCTGACCTCATTACAGCCTTGGTTCAAACATGGACAAAAGAGCTGAATTCCAGAGGTGAGGTGAGAGTAACAGCCCTTGATATCAAGGCTGCATTCAACCAAGTGTGGCATCAAAGAGCCCTAGAAAAACTGGAATCAATGGGTATCAGGGGGCAAACGCTTTGTGGTTGGAGTCATACCTGACACATAGGAAGATGGTCATGGTTGTGGGAAGTCAATCATCTCAGCTCCAGGACATCTCTGCAGGAGTTCCTCAGGATAGTGTCCTAGGCACAACCATCTTCAGCTGCTTCATCAATGACCATCCCTCCATCATAAGGTTAGAAGTGAGGATGTTTGATGACGATTGCATAATGTTCATCCCATTCGTGGCTCCTCAGAGCCTGAAGCAGTCCATGTTTATATGTGACAAATCTGGACAATATCCAGGCTTGGGCTGATAAGTGGTAAGTGACATTCGTGCCACACAAATTCCAGGCTCGGACCATCACCAGTAAGAGATAATCTAACCTCTGCCCCTTGACGTTCAGTGGTGTTACTATCACTGAATCCCCCACTATCAACATGCTGGGGGTTACCATTGACCAGAAACTAAACTGAACTCACGACATTAACACAGTGGCTACAACAGCAGTCCAGAGGCTGGGAATACTGCGGTGAGTAACTCACTTCCTGATTCCTCAAAGCCTGCCCACCATCTACAAGGTACAAGTGAGTAGTGTGATGGAATACTCCCATTTGCCTGGATGTGCAGCCCCAACAACACTCAAGAATCTCAACAGCATCCAGGACAGAACAGCCCACTTGATTGGCATCACATCCACAAGCATCGACCCCCTCCACCACCGATGTTCAGTAGCAGCAGTGTGTACCTTCCACAAGATGCACTGCTGAAATTCACCAAAGATCCTCAGGCAGCACCTTCCAAACTCACGACCACTTCAAAACAAGAAGGACAAGGGCAGCAGACATATAGGAACACCACCACCTCCAAGTTCCCCTCCAAGTCACTCACCATCCTGACTTGGAAATATATCACTGTTCCTTCACTGTCGCTGGGTCAAAATCCTGGAATTCTGCCCCTAATAGCATTGTGGGTCAACCCATAGCAGGAGGAGTGCAGCGGTTCAAGAAGGCAGCTCACCACCGCCTTCTCAAGGGCAATGAGGGATGGGCAAAAAATGCTGGCCAGCCAGCGATGCCCACATCCCACAAAAATGAATGAATAGTGAAACAGTCTCGATACAAATGCCCCTCTGCTTCCAAGCTGATATTCCCCCAGCCTCACGCAGCTTCCTTTTATCTCCTCCCAAAAATCCACAAACAGGACTGTCTGGGCAGAGCCATTGTTTCAGCCTGCTCCTGCCCCACAGACCTCATTTCCTCCTACCTTGACTCAGTCTTCTCTCCCCTGGTCCAATCCCTGCCCATGGACATCCATGATTGCTCTGATACCTTACGCTGGTTTCAAAACTTCCAGTTTGCCGGTTCCAGCTACTTCCTCTTTACTATGGATGTACAATCCCTTCACACGTCCATTCCCCAACACGAGGGCTCTCCACTTCTTCTTGAAGCAAAGACCTGAACCATCTCCACCCACCATCACCCTCCTCCACTTGGCAGAGCTTGTCCTAACCTTCAACAACTTCTCTTTTAACTCCTCTCATTTTCTTCAGGAAGAGGGGTGGCCATGGGTACCTGCATAGGCCTGAGTTACGTCTGTCACTTTGTGTGGTACGTAGAATATTTCTTGTTCCAGCCCTATTCTGGCCCCCACCCACAACTCTTTCTCCAATATATTAATGATACCATCAGTGCCACTTCCCTCTTTCATCTGGAATTGGAAAACTGCAGCAATTTCGCTTCTAATTTCCACCCTGTCCTCACTTTCACCTGGTCTATCTCTGATCCTCCTTTCCCTTCCTTGACATCTCTGCTTCTGGGGATAGACTGGTCAGCAGTATCCGCTGTAAACCCACTGACTCCCACAGCTACCTGTACGATACATCCTCACACCACACTTGCTGTAAAGACTCCATCTCATTCTCTCAGTTCATCCGTCACTGTCATATGTGTTCAGATGAGGCCAACTTCGACAAGGGAGACTCTGAAATGTCCACCTTCTTCCTCAACCAAGGATTCCCCAGCACCATAGTTGACAAGGCCCTCAACCAGGTCAGACCCATCTCAAGGACTTCTGTCCTCATCCCTTTTCTTCCCTCCCACAACAGTGATAGGGTTTCCCTTGTCCTTACCTACCATCCCACCAGCATCCACATCCAGATAATCATCACACACCATTTCTGCCACATCCAGTGAGATGCCACCACCAGACACATATTCCCTTCCCCTCCATGTCTATGTGCATAGATCCCTGAAAGTTGCCACCCAGGTTGATAGGGTTGTTAAGAACGCATACGGTGTGTTAGGTTTTATTGGTAGAGGGATTGAATTTCAGAACTATGAGGTCATGTTGCAGCTGTACAAAACTCTGGTGCGGCCACACTTGGAGTATTGCGTACAGTTTTGGTCGCTGCAATATAAGAAGGATGTGGAAGCATTTGAAGGATGCAGAGGAGATTTACCAGGATGTTGCCTGGTATGGAGGGAAGGTCTTATGAGGAAAGACTGGGGGACTTGAGGCTGTTTTCATTAGAGAGAAGAAGGTTAAGAGGTGACCTAATAGAGACATACAAGATGATCAGAGGATTAGATAGGGTGGACAGTGAGAGCCTTTTTCCTTGGATAGAGATGGCTAGCATGAGGGGACATAGGTTTAAATTGAGGGGTGATAGATATGGGACAGATGTCGGAGGTAGTAAAGGCATGGAATGCCCTGCCTGCAACAGTAGTAGACTCGCCAATTTTAAGGCCATTTAAATGGTCTTTGGATAAACATATGGATGATAATGGAATAGTGTAGGTTAGATGAGCTTCAGATTGGTCACACAGGTTGGCGCAACATCAAGGGTCGAAGGACCTGTACTGCGCTGTAATGTTCTATGTTCCACGTTCTGCAGGGACCATTCCCTCCAGGACACCACAGTCCATTCTTTCTGCATCCCCAACACCCCACCTTGTAACCAGTGAAGGTCCAACACCTGCCCATTTCCCTCCTCCCTCCCCAGTATCCAAGGGCCCAAACGTACCTTTCAGATGAAGCAGCACTTCAACCGCACTTCCCAGAATCTAGTCTACTGCATTTGCTGCTCACAATGTGGTCTCCTCTACACTGGGGAAACAAAGCATAGACTGGGTGATTGCTTTGCAGAAATTCTATATTCTGCTCGCAAAAAAGACCCTGAACTACCTCTTGAGTGCCACTTTAACACACCAGGGTTCCAGCAAAGCTAAACACAAGTGTGAAGAAGAGAACCTCACTTTCCGCTTGGGCACCCGACAGCCCTCTGGACTCAGTATTGGGTTCGATAATTTTAGGGCCTAAACTCTCCTCCTATGTTCCAGCCCCCTACCCCACACACCAGGCTTTGTTATCACATAGCCTGCCATTACACACCCGCTGTTGTTAATCACTAATAGTCCCTGTTAACAACTATTCACCCTCCAAACCTGATTGTTAGCAACTCCTTTGTCCATCCAACTGTTCTTCTTTCTCTTTAGGCTCTATCCTATTGTTTACTCCCTATGCCATCCCCTCCCTATTCTTCGCACATAAACTGATGTTTTCCCATCCACTGTCAGTTCTGAGGAAGGGCCACCAGACCTGAAACGTTAACTCTGATTTTTCCTTCACAGATACTGCCTTACCTGCTGAGCTTTTCCAGCAACTTTGTTTTTGTTCCTGATTTACAGCAGTTCTTTCGGTTTTTATTTAGATACAAATGCAATTGTATTTCCTTGCTGCATTAACGTTGCTCCGAGCTCCATCTCACGGTTGCCACATTGCTCAGTGACTTCATTATTTCTGCATTGGCCACTGCTGTCACCAGTTGCTTGATTTCAGTGAATAGTGCTTTGAGTTCCACGCTCCAATTTCATTGGAATTTTGTGACCATGAGTTGGAGTAATGATTCACACTTCAATGACATATTAGACAAGAAATTTGCTGAGCAGTTGAGGAATCTAACAAATCATTGAAATGCTTTTATGTCTGTTGGTAACTACAGCGCTGCTACAGCTCTCACCTTTTTGAGACCCAGGCAAGGATCTTTTGCTGTCATGGCCGACGTACTGAACTTTGAGCGTTTATATTGCAATATCTTTCCTGTTCAGATTCAAGATCACCTGGCAAGTTCTGCCTAGCAGTCACATTAGATTTTAATCATGGTTGGCAATGGGGTTCTCTATTGTGTCTGTATATTAATAATTAGCAGGTCATTTGTGATAGTTGCTACTCCAGAAAGATCACGAATTGTCTTATGTTGCCGACATTGATATTCCTCTGGAGCCAAATGGATGCATGCCATTGTCTACTTCCCAAAGGACATCCAACTTGTAGTTAGAAAAATGCTGCTTTCATCCAACGTCACTTTCCAAAAACCGGATAATGAAGCATTTCACCTTGCAAGTGACAAAATTTCTTTGAGCACTGAAACAAGGTAGTAAGCTCTTTTCAGAGATTTATTTCAAATTAGTTTTGGGTAAACTCACATTCTTGGCTTTCCAGGTTGTTTCTCTGTTACCATGCTGCTGATCTGTTTGCAGGAGTTGTCACTTTCTTGATTGTTTCCCTTCTTTCTAGCTTTACTATCCTGACTTTTGGGTTTCAACTCTCATGTACGTAGAGATGATACTCTCCAGGAAGACATCTTAAATGCATAAATACACAGTGTAGTTATCTAGGATCAGTTACATGGCCAGTGGTCAGGTGCCCTGCAACATGTTTCAAATCTCTTTTGGCATGTTAAGGGTTATCAGTGTAGGATTTAGACTTGCTCCTGCTGGGATATATGGCTTTTGCTTGGCTAATATGATCTGGAATGCCAGAACTTCCATTCAGGGCCATGGTCAGTGTTCATGAGACTTCAACAGAGTGACAGAAAGGTCGAAAAGGTATTTCATTGGAAATATTGCTCAAGGTGGGAATTAAACTGTTATATCCTTTCCAAGTTCAGTTTTAAAATGAAAGTCAGATTTGAAAAATATTTTTAAGTAAATTAAAATAGCCTAATTAAAGGAGATTGCTGCCTAATTATGGCTGTGAGAATTAAAGCACCTGAGTTCCTTTGTCTCGATAAAATGTTGGTTACTGTAGCTAAGAAGTGTCCCTGAGCAGATCCAGGTAAGAAAAGGAATTCTCACACCACATGGTCAGTGTGAACAAGACTTCAGCAGAATGAGACAAAGACCAAGTGAGTATTCTGTCAGAAATTTGGTACACTGTGGGAATTTGAAGCTTAAGGGGACAGAGATGCATTAACTGAGGTTGACTGCAAGAAGAGTGAGGAGTAAGTGAGAAATGATAAAAGGCTGACCTGCAATGACACCTATGGTGGAAAAATGTCACAAACCATAGTCTGACACCAGGACACAGGAAATTTCTTCAGGAGAACTTGGAGCAAGAGTGGAGGAATCTTTGTTGTCATCTTCCAACAGCACTGGTTGGACTAGAATGGAGGTTCTGCTGAAAGATGTTGAATAGTTTGGAGCTAAATTGAAAAGCAGGACCTCTAAAGTAATAATCTCCAGATTGCTATCTATGGCTAAACTGACATGGGGTAAGTAAAGTAGGTAAGTACAGAGCTAAATGATTGGTGTTTGTGGAATGGCTTTCATTTTGTGGAGCAATGCCGCTAGTACTAGAGTAAAAAGAAGCTGCTCCGAAGAGACAGGCTTCATTTGAATTGAATAAATAGAGCTGTAGAGAGGGCTTTCAACTCATTAGAATGGGAGAGGGGTTTGGAGAAGGGAAATATTGGTTTCGAAAACAGCATACCACAACATTACAGGGTAGCTCTTTGGATAACGCTGCTCAGAGGGGGACAGGAAGAATTAGAATGTACAAATATAGAAAAACAGCAGAACAAAGGGAGAAATAACCCTATAACCATTATGGAGACATGGTTAGAATGAGATCCAACCTGGGAACTAAATATTCAGGGATATGTGATTTTTGGAAAGTACAGGCAGGAAGGAAAGTGTGGTGAGGTGGCATGGTTGGTATAGGATGGAATAAGTACAATACCAAGTAATAATCTTGGTTTGGAGGATGCAGTATCCATATGGATGGAGGTATAAAATAAAACGGGAAAGAAGACAATGGCAGGATAGTCTATAAACCCCAATACAGTAGCTATATGGTGGAACAGGGAATAAATCATGGGATAATGTGTGTGTGTACCAAAGGCAGTACATTAATTATGGGTTACTTTGACCTTCATATAGATTGGCATGATCACATAGGCAGGGGTAGTAACAAGGAAGAACTCATAGTGTGAATTCAATACAGTTTCCTAGAACAATATGTTGTGGATCCAACCAGGAATCAGCTTATTTTGAATTTGCCGATGTGTTAAGAGGCCGGCTTAATAAATTAAGTTTGATTAAAAGAACCCCCAGGAAACAGTGACCATGACATGGCATTTAGCATTCAGTTCAAGAAGGAGGAGCTTGAGTGATAAACAACAGCACTAAGCTTAAATAAGCGTAATTACATTAGAATGAGGGCAGAGCTGGCTGGATGCCAGCATTTGGAATTCGTGAGCTAAAAGCAGGATGTTGTAGGGAATAAGGATGAGTGGGTATGGGGATGAGGAGGAGGATACGAGGTAAGAAGCAGAGGGCGTGAGGCATGAGAAGGAGTGTTTGAGGGATGAAAATGATGATGTGGAGTAACATGCAGAGGTTCTATGGGATAAGGGGATATGGGGGTGAGGGTAGAGGGTGTGAGGGGTAAATAAGGTTGGAGGAGTGGAGGATTCTTATACAAACAAATGTTTGAATGAAATGATGTAAGAATATACTTACATTCCTGTTATCATACAATCCAATACAGTTTTGCTTAACTTGTAACTAAATCCCTGCATCAAGGCAGATGGGAAGATTGGGGAGTTTTGTTTCCATGACTGAGGAGGATGAGAGACTTTGTCACTCATGGTATTCAACAACTAGAATGTAGTAGAACTCAATGGTTCAGACAAAAAGCAGACCTGATACTCAAACTTCCTGACCAGGTACCTACCATTCCCCTCACTCAGTGACTAAACACTGGCTGGAGCTGTGAAATAGTTACAAAACACCTGGTCCAAAATAGATATAGCTCATGCCGTAAGAATTCAAAGTGAAATTTTATTTTAAAAACTAATTAAAATTTACAAGGGTGTTTCTAATTTCCCACATGTAGACTAGACTATGGCGTGTGGAAAATTCTACCAAAGAATGTTCCTATATTTAATTGACAATAAAATGTCTACTGTTCTTTTGCCACCTGGCGTGAAAACTGATGAAATCCACATGTGAGTCTCCCATAATAGTTATCGTTATGTATACATCATTAAAAGACTAACTTAAGATAAAAGACATTAAATTTTGGTGTCATAAAACATACCAGACAAGCAGTGGAATTAAAGTGTAATGCCATGATTACCTTCACTTGAATGAACTGGTCTGGGTCAGTTCTGTAAACTCCATCTGAAGATACAGCCTTGAATTTTGGATACTTCATCTTTGGAAAGACATTATTTTCTTTGGAGCCAGTGAAACCCAGATTTAACAGAATGATACAAAGATTATATTAATTGTCATAATTTTCAACCTTGCCAGGTATTTGTCAAGCGAAGCTGTTAAGGGATTTGGAGAATAGTTGGGTCTGTGGCATGAAAGCACAACTCCTTTGTTATGCCATTGAAAGGCAGAACAGAATCGGAGGCCTGAATGGCCTCCCTCTGTTCCCATGTTTCTGGAAAGGTTAAACTATGAGGACAGGTTCCATATCCTTTGAAATAAGTCTGTGGTAACCACAGAGCTACAGCTGCTGCAGCACATACAAACAAAGGAACAACAGCACCTGGCCCTTGGAGTCTGCTCTGCCATTCAATAAAATCATGGTTTATCTGACTTTAACTTAAACTCTACATTTCTGCATACCTCTGATAATTGTTCAATGTCTCTGGATTGAGATTTTCTCACAGGCTGCATCCCTGTCCCTTCATGAATGCTACACTGTGTGGCTTCTCTTGGCATTGGGCGTCTGCACTTAAGTCTTAGATGTTGCTCCATCAAGTTTGAAGGCTTGTTCCCTGGGTTTCTCACATCTTTAGCTCATCCTTGACCTGGAGGAAGACTCTCTGTGTCTCTGTCTCTGTGTCTGGTCTCTCTCTCTTCCAGTAATCCTTTGAACTCGAGGTATTTACACCCGGTGTCAATATTCTAAATACTGCCTCCATAGAGTCATCGAGCATGGAAACAGATACTTAAGTCCAACCAGTCCATGCTGACCACAATCCTATACTGAACTAATCCCACCCACCTGCGCTTCACCCATATCTCTCCGGACATTTCTTATTCATGCATTTATCCATTAGAGTTTATTTTCTCCTCCTCTTCAAGCCAAATTTGCATGTTTCTCACTCTGTCTGCACTGATATTGGAGTGAAATTATCATTTACATCACCATCATTAGTAAATTCATTTGTTTTTATTCTATACAAGAGACGAAGCTTGTATTCTCCTGAGTGCAGAAAATCAAGTTAAAATATAAAGGCTGATCTAAATGAGGTGTTTTAGATGAGTAAAAAAAAATTAAAAGAACAGATAAGATGTCCAAAGATGGTAACATAATCTTAAAATTATATGTTGGCTATTCAGGTATGATGTCAAGAAACACACAGAGAGTAATTGAAATTTGGAGCTATCTCCCCCCAAAGCTGTTGAGACTGAGATTTAGTTGAAACTTTAAAACCCAGATTGATAAAATCCTTATCCAACAAAATATTGATGGGTCACAGAACAAAAGTGAGTTTCCAAAGTTAATGTGCAAACAGGTCATGATCTAATAGGTTTGAGGGGCTGAATTGAACTCCTTTTGAGCCTACATTATTATTTTCCCAAATCAATGCAAAGGAATTCCAATATTCTATCTGACTGCATTTGCTTTGGATTGTTATTATCCCAGACGACTTCACCAAATTTAGGTGACAGTCTGGCTAGGGACTGTTTTTAAAAAAAGCAAAGCTTGAGATCCCACAAACTTAAGAGAAAAAAAAAACAAGTTTTGAGAAGATTTGTAGCTCAGGTTGAGAAACCATACCCACTCTCCCCTACGTCAAAGACATTTCCGAAATGACTGCCAGACTACTCGGACCTCTTGGCATCACAGTAGCCCACAAACCCACCAACACACTAAAACAGCAGCTAATGAACTTAAAAGACCCTATACAGACAACAAATAAAATGAACGTCATCTACAAAATATCTTGCGAGAACTGTGACAAACACTACATTGGACAAGCAGGCAGAAAGCTAGCCACCAGGATACATGAACATCAACTAGCCACAAAACAACATGATCCACTATCACCAGTGTCCTTACATACAGATGAGGAAGGACACCACTTTGATTGGGACAACACATCCATCCTCGGACAAGCCAAACAGAGACACGCACGAGAATTCCTAGAAGCATGGCATTCCAGCCGGAACTCCATCAACAAACACATTGACTTGGAGCCCATCTACCATCCTGTGAGAAAAAGAACAGGAAATGACATCACCAATGCAGGAAATGACATCACCAACCCAAGGAAACCTAAACAGATAAATAGAAAGCGGGACATAACACCAGCGTTTCACTGGAGGCTCACTGATGATGTTACCTAGAATGGTGACGCAATGTCTGGGAACAAACCTTACAGCTCAGTGAACCAGCTTACATCTGGAACAAAATAAAGACCAACTCTCTTGTGGACCGAGAGGAGGAGAGTGTGACTGTGTTGGAGGTGGAAGGAAGACGTCGGGTTGGCTGTGCACCCTTGCAACTGGTGGATCTTAATGCTGGCTTTGGCCTAACGCTGGTTCAGGGGAGCAGCCAACCTGCAACGATGGCTGCGGCAAGTGCTCGTGCCCCAGGTCAGGGGGTCCGGAACACCATCCGTGTTTCCGTGAAAAAGTTGGATGAAGGTGCACCTGTGGACCTCACCTTTTTCGTGAAGAGGGTCCTGTTGGACTGTTGCGGGTTCGCTGCTGCGGATATTTACTGCCTGCAGGATTTCCCCGGAGGAGGTTTTTACGATGTGACCTTCAGGAGTGCCAAGCTTTGTGAGTGCTTCCTGGAGGTTTTCAAGGAGAAAGGAGGTGAGGGCCCCCTCTCTGTATTGACCGCTGTCCCACTGTTTGTGATGCCAGCGCAGAGGAGCTGTATGGTGACTGTACACATGTACAACCCGCATGTGCCAGCAGCTGATGTCCTGACCTTCCTTGGAAGGTACGTGAAGGTGGAAGGGGACCTAACCGACATCATGGACCCCATTGGGCTCTGGACCAGTAAGAGGCAGGTCAAGGTGACGCTGAGGACGGGTGGGGACGGGAACATCGTACACCCACTGCCCAGCTTCGCAATCAGCGGGAGCAAGGGCTACCTGACCTACGCAGGGCTACCTAAAATCTGCCATGACTGAGGTAGGTCAGGTCACGTGGCGGCCGACTGCAAAGCCACCATCTGCAGGGAGGAGGGACACCTTGCAAAGGATTGCTCACAAGAAAAAGCTGCAACCTTTGCGGGGAAGTGGGCCACCTTTATAGGGCATGCCCGTGGCGGGGGACCACCTACGCCCAGATCACTGGCAGGGGCAATGCGGGGCAAGCCCCCCGGAGGAGAGGAAGACACCAGGCCCTGCAAGGACCCCCCTAATGTGCAGGAGGGCCAGGTCGCGCACGAGGGTCCAGCCCTGCAGGATGGACTCGAGGCCAGCAAAGCGCCCCTGCAGGCTCCGCTCCCCCCCGACAACCCGGAGTTGATGGAGGCGGCGACAGGCGACCCAGGGGAGTGGACGACGGTCCAGAAAGCGAGGAGGAAGGCGCGCCGGTGGGCCCAGGCACGGCAACCATCAGGCGAGAAGAGGCAGCTACAAGGGGGCTATAAGATCTCCTCTGACGAGGGAGATTCGGTGGAGGCCCGCCCAAAGCAGAAGCCAAAAATCTCAAGGGAGAAGGACAGCAGCACCCAACTTCCAGGTGACGGGAGCCGTCCTGAGGCTCCCTCTGACACCCAGCCACACGCCGCTGGGGCCCTGGAGAGCCCCCCGGAACATTCAGGCAGGAAGGAGGAAACAGCGTGTCCCCAGCCTGACCCAGAGCCGGACTCTCCTGCCTCCGTACCCCCGACAGGGGGATGCCACCCGGAAGGCAGCACGGATGGTTTCCTGAGCCCGGAGAGCGTCCAGCAGTTTGCCCGGGCAATGGGCATGAAGGGACAGATGGAGGGGCTGGACCTTGGACTTGGGGAGGGTACTGCGGTCACTGCCCACAATGGGGGTATGAGTTGCGAGCGTTAATGTGGGCAGCGTCAAGTCCACCGCAAGATGTGTGTCCACGTTGGCCTACCTGACCACCGTCAGGGCGGACCTCCTGTTTCTGCAGGAGTGTGGGATACCACACCTGAGCAGGTACGGGAAATGGTCCGGTGCCTGGACCTGTGGGCCTTCGATCTGGTCGGGGTGGTAATGAAAGTCGCTCCTCAGGCCTGGCTATTCTGCTGCAGGGGCGCAATTTCACCATCTCTCAAGTTCAGGAGGTGGTGGTGGGTGCCTCCTAGTGGCTGATGTCACCTACAGGTACGCTCCCCTGAGGCTGATCAACGTGTACGCCCCAGCGGTACGGAGTGAGCGGTTGGCCGTCCTGCAGCGGCTTCCACCCCTGCTGGCCACGTCCAGGCCAGTCACCCTCGGCGGAGACTTCAACTGCATCATTGATGCAGATGGAAGATCCGGCGTGCGGACAGCGAGTGGGGGGAGTCAACTGGACGTCAAGTCCAGATTCCTGATGGGCACGGTGAAGGACGCCAAGCTGCTTGACGTCTTCAGCACCCCTGCAGATGGAGCGCAGCGGAGATACACCTGGTCGCGGCCAGACGGGTCTATCCGCTCAAGGATAGACTTACTGTTTGTGTCACGGGCATTCTCGGTCATGTCCACCGGTGTCGAGCCGGTGTTCTTCTCTGACCACTGCCTCCTGCTGGCCAACTGTCATTTACAGGACGACCAGCAGGCCGGCAAGGGGACATGGAAGCTCAACACGACCCTGTTGACCCCAGAGCTTAAGAGGGAGTATGCTGGTTGAAGACCCGTGAAACCCCTCTGAGTCTCTGGGCGACTGGTGGGAGACGGTGAAGGAGAACATCAAGAGGTTCTTTGTCCTCAAGGCTGTTTGGAAGGTGAGGAAAGCTGTCGCGACACCAGAAAAGGGTGCAGAACCTGCTCCTTCTGCAGTTGATGGGGGTCGATGTCACGGAGGACCTCCGTGAGGTGAGGGGCCAGCAAGCCTCGCTCTTCACCGCGGAGGCCTCCAGGATAACCTTCCGGTCCAGGGTCCGCTCCGTGGAGCAGGACGAGACGTGTTCGCGTTTCTTCTTTCAGAAGGTGCACAAAGAGAGCTCTGTGCTTAGCCGGCTGAAGGAGAATGACGGCTCGTTGACGTTGTCTCAGCCCGACATTTTGACGACCAGCAGATACTTCAATGCCGGACTGTACGATGCGAAGCCCACGGACAGCACGGTCCTCCGAGTCATTCCTGTCGCCTATCACGGAGGTCTTAGACGACGGCACGAGGGAGTGGCTGGACCGGCCGATATCCCTGGATGAGCTGACCAGAGCCCTCAAGTCCTTGGAGAGGAATAAGACTCCTGGGAGCGATGGCTTACCGGTCGAGCTATATTCCGCTCTGTGGGACCTGGTCGGCCAGGACCTGCTGGAGGTGTACGATAGTGCGCTTCGGGCAGGGGAAATGTGCAAGTCCATGAGGAAGGGCATCATCACCCTCATTTACAAGAGGAAGGGGGAGAGGGAAGAAATTAAGACTTGGCGTCCCATTTCACTATTGAACGTGGACTACACAATCCTGGCCAAGGTCATAGCCAACTGGGTCAAGTCTGTCCTGGAGTCGGTGATTCACCCTGACCAAACCTGTGCTGTGCCGGGCAGGAAGATCGCTGAGAGCCTCGCGCTCATCAGGGATACAATCGCCTACGTGCAGGACAGGCAGGTGGACACCTGCCTCGTCAGCCTGGACCAGGAGAAGGCCTTCAACAGGGTCTCTCATGCTCACATGAGGGACGTCCTCTCCAAATTGAGGTTCGGAGAGGGCATCCGCAATTGGATCCGCCTGCTCTACACCAACATCGTTAGCGCAGTCTCGATCAACGGGTGGGAATGGGACAGTTTTCCCGTCAGATCTGGAGTCAGGCAGGGCTGCCCGCTCTCTCCTGCCTTGTTCGTGTGCTGTGTGGACCCCTTCGCCGCATCCATCAGGAAGGACGTGAGCCTGAAGGGTGTGACTATCCCAGGCAGCGGAGGCCTTCAGGTCAAGACCTCCCTGTACATGGACGATGTCGCCATCTTCTGCACCGATCGTTGGTCGGTGAGTAGGCTGTTGGATATCTGTGGCCAGTTTGAACTGGTCTTGGGTGCCAAAGTCAATCGGGCTATGAGCGAGGTCATGTTTTTCGGGAACTGCGACGACCGCTTCTTCATCCCCTTCACCATAAGGACAGACTACCTGAAGGTGCTCGGTGATTGGTTCGGTGGAGCTGGGACGTGCACTAAGACTTGGGAGGAGCGTATCACCAAACTGAAGCAGAAGCTGAGCAGGTGAACGCTCCTGTCCCTCTCCATCGCAGGTAAGAACCTGGTTGTCAGGTGCGAGGGGCTTTCGGTACTGTTGTATGTGGCGCAGGCCTGGCCTATTCCCTGGACCTGCGCTGCTGCGGTCACCCGGGCCATCTTCCACTTCATTTGGGGGTCGAGGATGGACCGTGTCCGCAGAGCACCATGTACAAAGACCTGGGAAATGGGGGAAGGGCGTACCAAACGCCACCCTCGCCCTGGCGGCTACCTTTGTGTGCGGCTACATCAAGCTGTGCGTAGACCCTCAGTACGCAAACACCAAGTGTCACTACTTACTGAGGTTCTACCTGTCCCTGGTGTTGCGAAGGATGGGCCTGGCCTCGTTGCCGCGGAACGCTCCAAGTAGTTGGACCGTCCTGTACCACCTGTCCTTCGTGGAGAAATTTTTGAAAGGAAACACCTTTGACCACAAGGCCGTTAGGCAGTGGTCAGCATGTAGTATCCTCGAGACCCTTCGGGAAAAGGAGAGGTTGGATCCCGTCGTGTGGTTCCCCACGCAGACTGCCAAAGTCGTTTGGCAGAATGTCTCATCGCCAGAACTTTCAAACAAGCACAAGGACATTGCTTGGCTGGCGGTGTGAGGGGCTGTGCCAGTGAGATCCTTTATGCATGCCCAGAATCTCTGCGCCACCGCACGCTGCCCTCGAGGCGGCTGCGGGGGGTGGGGGGGAACGAGACTGTCGATCACCTCCTTCTGGAGTGTGCCTATGCGCAGGAGGTCTGGAGGGGGATGCAGTGGTATTTGTCGAGGTTCGTCCCGAGCAGCTCCATGACACGGGACTCCGTGCTCTGCGGGCTGTTTCCCGGGATGCACACCGAGACCAACATCAACTGCGCCTGGAGGACCATCAATGCGGTGAAAGACGCTCTTTGGTCTGCCCGCAACCTGCTGGTCTGCCAGCTGAAAGAACTGACCCTGACCGAGTGTTGCAGACTGGCGCAGTCCAAGGTCCAGGACTACGTGCTGAGGGACGCGCTAAAGCTTGGGGCAGCTGCCGCCAAGGCGCGGTGGGGAAAGACCACGGTATGAAACCCCTCGTCCAGAATAGAAAATAGGGCCCTATCTGGTAACTGGGCCTAGCTGGCGCCTTCCCCAACTGGTCAGGGGGCCAACGGGGACTGTGCAGGGTGACGACTGTCGGGATATTTTCTTTGCTTTGTTTTTTTTTCTTCTTTTTTGTTTCCTTTAGTTGGTGTACGTACTCCCTGGGTAACCCGGAGCGGCTTGCATGACTGGGTAGGTGCATAAATGTTTTATTTTTTGTACATCCTATGAATAAAGTATTTTTTTTCAAATGAATAAAAAGGTAACGAAATATCTGAGAACTAACCTTCCAGCTCAGCGAGCAAACTCACATCAAGAAAAAAATAAATATGTGGTTGTGAGCAAACAAAAATGCACTTTACCAAACAAAGTTAACACAGCAAAACAATCTATATACACAGCTTATACTTTAACATCCAGAATTGACATAAGGGGAATATTGCAAACAAACAAACTGTTGCTGAACATCCCACAGTACATATCAAATGGCATATGTGATCAAGGCAGATACTCCCAGATTCTAGTGATGCTGTGGGTCACCTAGTCTCATAAATACCTGACCGACTAGTAGTCCCAAGTGCAGCAACCTTCTGCTTTGATGATCTCCAACTAACTGACTGTTCAATGACCCTTGAAAACCTAACAAAAGGCCCTGCCTTCGTTCCTAGGCTGGAATTGTAACCCATTGTAACCCTATGTTCCCTGAATGTTACAATGATTTCGCTAACTTCCGGTGCACAGCTGCCAGTCCACAAAATGCACAGCGCAAATGAATACAAAAAAAGATTTTGGCTCACTGAAACTTGTTTACGATGGGACCATGATCAAATTCCTTAGCACTGACATTGATTTCTGCCTAACGAATAAAACAATACAGTTTGCTGGAAATGTGAAACAAAATTTAAAATGCTGGATTTTCGGAATTCAGTAATGACTATTTCTATTGTGCTTTCCTGCTGTCACTGTATATGAATAACATTTTGGAAACTCACGTAGACGTGACAACACGTAGCTTAAAGTTTGATATTCATGATTATATTGTGTGTGTTAAGTTTGATTTTTGAGTTCTGAGAGTTGTACTGGGTGCCTAGAAACCTTTTTACATGCAATTTGAAGAGGCAGTTTTAAATAAAATTCTGCTTTTGCTGACACCCAGAAGCATGTTTGTATAGCAGCAAAATCTCTGAAATAAATTGGAATTAAAAAATCTAGCAAACCCCTTAAAGTGAAGAAAATATATAGGTGAAGATATGCTTAGCTGAGTAAACTCTCTTTAAACTTTAAAAAAAAATGGCTTTATATTGCATTTGCCTGTGCACATTTTTAAACACTTGGAGATGAGTCGGAATTTATCATAAAATGTTTGGTGTCAGCGGACAATCTCTTTTTAAAAAATCCATTAGGGTGAATAATTCAGTGCTTTGGAAGAAGAGAGAAATAAAACTGGGCTGTTATCTAGCAACATTGTGTCCAATGACAGTGATACATAAACAGAGACTAGTTTTTTTTTTACCAAGACAGAACCATTTAAGAAGTCAGTCAGTGTACATGTTTAGCGCAGATGGAAGCAGGAAATTCAGGGAGAAAAAACCCTTTATCGCAGCAGAGCAGTATAGCAGTGAGGGCAAGAGAACAGAAGCCCTGATTGGTCTAACATCAATAAGTAAACTCTCAAGAGACAGAATATTGTGGAAAAGGTATTTAAGCAATCCACATTAAGAGATAATTGAGTTTAACGTTATCTTGGAGAAATGCCATGAAAGAAGATAGCATTAAATGAATGCAGAGGTTTGCCAGAAGGAACCCTTGAATAGTTTGACCAACTGAACAGGAACTTTAAAGTGGAAATAGAAAGACCCTCACTGAGATTTCAGTGTCTGTAATGTTATTGTTGATGGTTAAAAGGTTGAATTTTTATTCCTGAAATTTGTAGTTTGTATTTTGGATATTCTTATAAAATGTACAGCAGTTTGTGTATTTTTACCCATTTTGTGTTCTTTTGTTTAATGTACATTGGTGGTTAAGGTCTTAGTGAAAATTTGTAGCTTGGGGTGTGGATGCAGTTGTTTGTTAGCTTGCTGAGACAGTTGTTCTGTGGTTTGCAAATGTTTTGCTACCCTTCTAGGCAATATCACCCATGTGACCTCTAATCAAAGTGTTGGTGTTCTGCTTCCTTCCAGATTTATGTGATCCTCTGGTGTGAGGGGCTTATTGCTTCTGGTTCTGTTGTTTTAGCAGTGGCCTGTATACAGGGTCTATTTCTATGTGTTCATTAGTGGAGTCCTGTGTTGAGAATCAGGCTTCCCGAAATTCCCTTGCATGTCTGGTGTTCGCTTGTCCCAGTATAGTCACAATGACCCCATCAAACGAATCAAAGAGGATGAAATCATGATTTCCTTCGATGTTACATTCCTATTTAGGTCCATTGAAATACAGGTAACTAGAAAGACACTAGCCATACTATTAGAAGGACCAAGCGTCCTGACCCTGAACACCAACAACAACTTCAGCAAGGACAATTAGATTTATGCCTCACAATGCGCTTCACGCTCAACCGATAGATATGCAAACAGATCAATAGCCCACCAATGGGATCAACCATCTCAGTTCTCATCGCAGAAGCAATGACGCAGAGACTGGCACACCTAGTCCTTCCTATAATCCAACCGAAACTGTGAGTAAGGTAATTGGGCTACACATGTGTAATAATCAAATGCGCAAAAGTCGTAGAAACCCACCAACTTGTCAACAACATTTTCAAAAGCATAAATTTCACTAGAGAGGAAGAAAACAAGAAACAGCTCCTGTTCTTAGACGTAAGAGAGACTGACTAATGGCAAATTCCATACCCGAGTATACAGGAATGCCACACACACAGACCAAATCCTTAACTTCAACAGCGACCACCCTAACATATATAAACAGAGCTGCATCAAGACACTATTTAAATGAGCTGCATCACAGTGCAACACCCCAGAACTCCAGAGAATGGAAGACGAACACCTACACAATGTTTTCACCGACAACGAATGCTCAAGAAGTTTTGTCCTCAGATGCCTACAAAACAAATGACAATCAGAGGACACAGTACAACAGAGAACACTAGCAATGCTACCCTACATCAAAAATATATTAGAAATGACAACCAGGCTCCTAAGACAGCATAGGATCATGATTGCACACAAACCTATAGCAACGCTGCATCAAATGTTTTTAAAGACTAAAAACCCCATATCTACAGTAAACAAAACCAACGTGATATACAGAATACCGTGCAGTAAGTGCAATAAACATTAAATTGGACAAACAGGGAGGAAACTGACCACCAGGATACACAAACACCAGCTGGCAGTAAAAAGACATGCCCAATACACATGGACAATGGGGGCCATTAGATCGACTGGGACAAAATTACCATACTGGGACAGGCAAGAGAATATCCCCGATTATGTTGCCGAGAACAGTAACAAAACATTTGCACATCACAAAACAAACGGCTTGGTGAGCTAATGAGCAACTGTACTTTGGTAGTCTCATGTGAAAATTATCAGTGACTGACCATCACAATAACCAAACTGTGAAAATAAACATTATAATCGACAAAACCAAGTTTCACACTGGGATCTGACTTGTTCAGTTTTGCCATCCACTGCGATCATTACATTCCATTTTCCTTGTCTTTGTTAATACTTAAAACCTGTTCAGTCTGTCATTCTTTTCAGGTTTGATGACAGACCATTGGGCTGGAACATTAAGCTCTGCTTTTCTCTCCACAGGTCCTGCCTAACCTGCTGTGTATTTCCAGAAAGCTTTGCTTTAGGAAAGAGAGATCACATTGAGACTGAGACACAGCCCAAGTGTATAGTTTAGGGAATTTGGAGGCAACATTGCAAGTTGGTGCAGAGAGTGAGAGGTGGTTTTGCGTGTTTTTTTTGGCTTGTAGTTTGTAAAGATTTTTTTAAATAGGATACTTGAAGCCCAGGAACAGGGGCCCAGCACAAAAGAGTAACATCATAGATAAAATATAAGTTTATTGGTTGATGATAACTACTAATTTGATTACGTATTGCAGGTTATTTTCAGATTTATGGTAAAGAGGGGAAGTATTCATAGGCTACAAGCTAAAAGACCAGAGGAAAATTTTTTGAAAATCAAATTGAGAATTAAGTATTTAAAGTAGAAATACCAGGCCAGGTGATGCATTATAACTAAAAACCAAAGAACCAAAGAACTGCAAATGCTGGAAATCAGAAACAAAATCAGAAATTGTTGGAGAAACTCAACAAGTCTGGCAGCATCTGTGGAAAGAAAGCAGAGTTAGATAAAAAAGAGGCAAGAGTGGATATTTGACTGCTAGAAAATAATGCTGGTGAAGTAGAAATGGGGAACAAAGAAATAGTAGAGGAACAGAAATGTACATTGAATCAGTTTTCACACTGGAAGATACCAGCATCACACCAAAACTGCAAGAAAGTCAGGAGACAGAGGTGAGTGTAGTGGCCATTGATAAGGAGAAGGTGCTGAGGAAGCTGAAATGTCTGAATGTAGATAAATCGTCCCGACCAGATGGTCTATACCCCAGAGCTGAAGGAGAAAGCTGAGGAGATTGTAGAGACATTGGTGATGATTTTTCAGGAATCACTGAATGCCAGAGAACTGGAAAATAACTAATATAATATCCCTGTTTAAGAAGGGATAGAGGCAGAAGACTGGAAACTTATAGGTTGGTTAGCCTGACCTCGATCATCGGTAAAATTTTAGAGCCCATTATTATGGATGAGATTGTGGGTTACCTGGAAGTGCGTGGTCAGCTAGAGCTGAATCAGTACAGCTTCATCAAAGTTAAGTCATGCCTGACAATTTGTTAGAATTCTTTATGGAGGTAATGAGCAAGTTAGACAAAAGAGAGCCAATGAATATGATCTACTTGGATTTCCAGACGGCCTTCGACAAGGTGCCGCTCAGGAGGCTGCTAAATAAGATAAGAGCCCGTGGTGATGGGGCACATTACTAGTATGGATGGGCTGAATGGCAGAAGGCAGAAGGTAGGAAGGAGAAATAGGTCTTTTTCAGGATTGTAGCTGGCGTCTAGTGTAGGTCGCAAGCTCCGTCTGGGACCACAACTGCTCACATTATACATTGATGATCTAGATGAATGAGCTGAGAGAGTTGCTTCTAGGTTTGCAGATGACACAAAGATAGGTGGAGGGACAGATAGTGCTGAGGAGGCAGGGAAGCTGCAGAAGGATTTAAACAGGCTAACAGAGTGGGTAAAGAAGTGGCAGGTGGAATACATTGTGGGAAAGTAAAACGTTGGTAGGAAGATAGAAGCGTGGACTATTTTCTAAAAGGGGAAATAATTCACAAATCTGAAGCACAAAGGGACTTAGGAGTCCTTGTTCAGGATTCAGTTAAGGTTAACATGCCAGTTCTTTTGGCAATTAGGAAGGCAAGTGCAATGTTAGTATTCATTTCAAGAGGCCGAGTATACAAGACCAGAGATGTAGTGCTGAGACTACATAAGACTCTGATCAGAATGCATTTGGAATACTATAAGCAGTTTTGGACCCTGTATCTAAGGAAAGATGTGCTGGCTTTGGAGGGAGTCCAGAGCAGGAATGATTCCAGGAATGAAGGGCTTGTCATTTGAGTAGCGGTTAAATACAGTGAGTCTGTATTCGATAGAATTTAGAAGGATGATGGAGGATGCGAGGGCAAATGCGAGGTGATGCATTTTGGAAGATCAAATTCAAGGGCGAACTCTACAGTAAATGAAAAAGTCCTAGGGAAAATTGATGAACAGAGAGATCTGGGTGTTCAGGTCCATTGTTCCCTGAAGGTGACAACGCAGGTCAATAGGGTGGTCAAAAAGGCATATGGCATGCTTTCCTTCATTGGGCGGGGTATTGAGTACAAGAGTTGGCAGGTCATGTTGCATTTGTATAGGACTTTGGTTCGGCCACATTTGGAGTACTGTGTACAGTTCTGGTCGCCACATTACCAAAAGGATGTGGATGCTTTGGAGAGGATGCAGAGGAGGTTCACCAGGATGTTGCCTGGTATGGAGGGTGCTAGCTATGAAGAGTGGTTGAGTAGATTAGAATTATTTTCATTAGAAAGACGGAGATTGAGGGGGGACCTGATTGAGGTCTACAAAATCATGAGAGGTATAGACAGGGTGGATAGCATGAAGCTTTTTCCCAGAGTGGGGGACTCAATTACTAGGGGTCATGAGTTCAAAGCGAGAGGAGGAAAGTTTAAGGGAGATATGTGTGGAAAGGTCTTTACACAGAGGGTGGTGGGCGCCTGGAACACATTGCCAGTGGAGGTGGTAGACGCAGACACTTTAGCGTCTTTTAAGATATATTTGGACAGGTACATGGATGGGCAGGGAGCAAATGGACACAGACCGTTAGAAAATAGATGACAGGTTAGACAATGGATCTTGATCGGTGCAGGCTTGGAGGGCCGAAGGGCCTGTTCCTATGCTGTAGGTTTCTTTGTAACTTATACAGGATTACAAAGCCTGGACAGAGAGGATGTGGAAAAGATGTTTGTAATAGTAGGAGAGACTAGGACATAACGGACAGCCTCAGAGTGAAGGGATGACCCTTAGAACTGAGATAAGGAAGAACTTCTTCAGCTAGAGAGTGGTGAATATGTGGAATTCATTGCCACAGATGGTTGTGGATGCAAATCATTGAGTGTAATTAAGACAGACAAAGATAGGTTCATGATGGCAAGGGGATCAAAGGGTTATGGGGTGAAGGCAGAGAATGGGATTGAGAAACATCTTAACCATGATTAAGTGGCTGAACAGCTTAGTGATAGTTGTTAACAAATAGCAGTTCTCAGGAAAAAGAAAAAAAACTGAGGACTTTGCTTATTTTCATTCCAAATGCTTAGTTCTTGCTTTTCCCCTGACGTGTATGAGCAATGAAATGTTTTGTGACTGATCAAACTTATTGCTTGAAGCTGATTTCTATTTAACCTTTCCAGAACTGACTCCATTGAAAATGCAGTCCAAAGGCAAATCTTTCAATTCAAGTTGATGTGGAAGGTGAATTTCCGTTCGGAAGCTGTGCTTCTCCAATGTAACTTCAGCAGAAGAGCCACAGAAGCCTTAGAACAACACTGTGGGGTTACAGTGGAAAAGCAGTCATACCACAGAAAGAGAGACCGATCATCCAACATATCATACTTGAACTGGCTCTTCAGCTTTCCAATTAGACACGCTACTCAATGCTTTCCCCAAAGTCCTAAATTATTTTCTTCCATGGATTTTTATTCCCTTTTCAAAGTTACTATTGAAAATCCTTCCATTGCTCTTCCAAAGAATATATTCCACAACACAATCTATTGCATAAAATGAAATGTCTTTATCTGCTGTCTGGTTCCCTTGGTGGTGTTAAACTCTGCGGTCGTTGTGGTATAGGCACAGCCATACTACTGTTAGCGAGGAAGTTAATCCATAGAACTGTGGAAACAATACAGGACATAAGCGGACTGTTTGGCCCATCCGGTCCATGCTGACCCAAAAACACACAGATGCTCTTTTTAATCCTATCTTCCTGCATACCACCCCAAGCCTGCAGTTTGCAGCACTTAAGGTGCAGATCCAGGGTAATTTTCAAAAGAGTTTAGGGCCTCTGCCTCCACCATCAACTTATACAGTGAATTCCAGGCACCCACCACCTACTGTCTTTAATGATTTTTTTCCCACATCTCCGCTAATCCTTATGTCATTTAATTTGAATCTATAACCCTTGGTTTTTGAACTCTCTGCCAAAGGAAACAGGTCCCTCCTGCCTATCTTTATGACTCACAATTTTGTATACCTCAATCATGTCACCCCTCAGCTTTCTCTGATCTAAGGAAAACCACCCCAGTCTCTCCAATCTCTCCTTGTAGCATGTTGTAGGATTTCAACTCAGCAATAGGGAAGGGACGGGGATAACATTCCAAGCCAGGATGGTATACAGCTTGAAGGGGAATTTGCAGATGGTGGTGTACTCATGCATTTTCTGTTTTGTCCTTTTATGTGGTGGAAATGATATGCTTGGAAAGTGTTGTCAATGGAGTCTCAGTGATTTGCTACAGTGTACCTCTTACATAATGCACGCTGCTGCCACTGTGTGGTGGTGTGTGAGATGTGAACGTTTACATTGGATCATGGTGCATCACAAAAACAGATTGTTTTGTCATGGAGGGTATTCAGCTTCTGGAGTGTTGTTGGAAAAGTATCCTCTCAAGCAAGTGGAGTGAATTCCACCACACATTTGACTTGTGCCTGGAGTCATAGAAGATTTAGACCCAGACTACTTCAATATCTCTGAAAGGATTGAATGTTTCAGATAGTGGATGGTGTATCAACAATCCCTTCAGAGGAGTAGTGGATTGCTGAACACTGCAATCATTAGTGAACATCCCATTTCTGATCTTAAGATTGTGGAAGGTAAATGTTGAAGAAACCTCAATGTGGAGATGTCCTCAGGGACATATCCAGAAGCTGCTGCGTGTCCACCATTGTTGAGGCAGTCACCATTTCTTGGCTGTGTTGGAAGGACACTTCTATGTCAGAGGAGCCAAGGAGGAGTATAATTCTCCCCCTTCTTTATTACACATGCAACCCTTAATGGGGGCACCAGCTAGCTGAATGAATGCACCACCTGGGTAGCAATAAACATGTCCCTCCCTGGAACTCCCTCCATAACAGGACCGTGCATGTATGTACTCTACATGGATTGCTGCAAGGAATTTGCATTGACACTCTTCTAATAACCACAGGGATTTACAGAACCCCAAGTAGATATTTAAATCAAGAACAGAAATTGCTAGAGAAACTCAGGGGGTCTTGCAGAATCTGTGGAAAGAAAACAGAGTCAATGATTCAGGTCAAATGATCCTTCATCAAAACTTTAAACATTTAGGCCCATTTAGTTTGGACTTGCTTATTACTGGAGAAGTCCAAATCTAATTCCATTGAACAGCCACTTGCCCACAGCTGAATGCTTTTTAAATTATCCAGTTTTCCTTTCAAGAATGCAGCAGTTACTGCCTTCACAACTCTCTTTGTCAAAGTATTCCATGTTCCAGTTACACACTGTGCGAAGACGTTTCTGCTAATCTCCTTCCATATTCCTTAGTGCAATTTTAAAATGCTCAGAACTCATCTCAAGTTTCCCAGGCAAAGGAAACACTTTTCTCATGTTTATCTCATCTATGACAAACTATGTGCTGCTGTTGCACTAAAATGCCCATCTGACAGGAGCAGGCCAATGAACCCAGCAAACTTGTTTCTCCATTGAGTGGGATCATGGGTCACCTGTAACTCTAATGATATTTTAACCCCCTTGGCTCCACGTAGCAGCAAAAATCCATTGATTACTGATTTAAAGTTATTCATTAAGGTGACATCTATAGCTTTCTGCAGGAAGGAGTTCCACACTTCTAGCGTACACTGGAATATAGTCTCTTGAAGAGGACTACAATGAGAAGGCAGCAGTGTGATGTTAATGTCACTGAACTAATCTGAAGAAGGGTCCAGACCCAAAAACAAGCGTTCCTGCTCCTCTGATGCTGCTTGGCCTGCTGTGTTCATCCGGCTTCACACCGGGTTATCTCAGATTCTCCAGCATTGGCAGTTCCTACTATCTTTGTATTAATCCAGTAATCCTAGCTTAATGTTCTGGAGACAGAATCCCGCCACTGCAGAATGTGAAACTTGAATTCTACAAAAGATCTGGAATAAAAAATTAGCCTAACGGCAACCATGTCATCACTGTCAATTCTCACAAAAAAACCCATCTAGTTCGCTAATGTCCTTTGCAGAATGACATCTGTTATCCTTACCTGGTCTGGCTTACATTTGACTCAGACACGACACCCAGTGATGTGGTTGGCTCTTAGCTGTCCTTTGAGCAAGTAGGTATGACAAGTATGCCTAGCCAGAGGTGTCCACACCCCATTAAAGACAATTAAAACAGAACAATGCCCTTGCGTTTTAATCAGCTCCCTTTGATTTAGCTTGGCAAGACGTTCATTTTAACAAGCAATTGCTTGGATCACTATTGAAAGATTATAAATAACTGAGAGCAAAATGAAAAAGAACGTATTTTGGCATCCTGTTATTTATTTATACCTAGCATAACTTACAGAAATCTGAAAAATACAGTCAATCACAGGTTATGATATTGCTTACAATGTAGGCTGGTGAACTAGAAGATGTACAATTAATGTGTTACTGTGCCATCATTACTTGGAGGATATAATTACGATGTGACAGAACTACATAGGAATTTTGATTGAAAACGTGGAAGCATGCAGAGATACAAGACTTTTGAAATATATAGTTGGTTTTGCCATCTGTTGGTCTGGTCCTTTCAAATGTCTGATTTTTTGCCAAGCATGAGTTTCTGATTTTGGCCGGCCATGAAAAACAGAATGAAACTCTTTTCACAGGGAAGAAAATATTATCACATATTGAGTTAACTGGGGGCTCTACTGTTAGATCTAACAGTCTACGCTCAGGATCCATTCTGCTTCTCATGTTCAGTTTTCAGGAATTAACACTAATCCAAGTGGAGAATTACAGAATAGGATTCAATAAATTTATAAGTTGTGATCTGACAGCAAGCAAAGAGCAAAATTGTTTCGAAGTTATTGTAAAATCACAAATGTTTCACGATATCTTTCGGGGAAGAGAATCTGTTGCTCCTACTAAGTTAAACCTATATGCCACTCTCATCTCATGTTTCCAAGGTTGGCTGTTAATGCAGATAGGTAATAAACATTGGTGTGTCAGTGTGACAAAATCCTAAGCGCACATTAATAAAGTGCACCGTAGCGTTAGCACTTGATTCTTATAGGGTTTATTTGTCATTTTTCCCCAAACTCCAGTGCAACAGTGTAAAACAGTCCGGTGGGAGGAGCACAGTGACCTGTGGCGAGGGTTGGAGAACTAGAGGACAAATTATAACATCTTTTAAATAGTTAAAGGTCATATGATGTTTTAGAAGGGGGAAATTTATCTTGGACAGTACTGTGAGAATTTGGAGCTGTAGCCATGTGGTAAAAGGTCGTGGACGAGTGGGACCAGTGTGATACAGGGGTACCCCACTGATGACAGTACAGAAGATTTGGGGTGAGGTTATGTGTAAGAGGCTGTTTTTTGGAAGTTAGAAGGGTCTAAACTGGACTTGGCTCATTTTCAGGCAGAAAAAAACATTTTGCTGAACAAGATTCTGTACATTTAGTGAGGGTGGTGTGCTTTGTGGCTCAGTACGTTGTACAGTTTCTACCATTTACATCAAGAGTGTTTGCGTTCACTCAATTTTCTCACTAGAGCAATGGGCAAGAAAATTACAAAGCATCAAATAAAGCAGCGTGAGGTGAGATTGAAATTGAGCAGAGGCACTAACCAGGCAGCTTTACACCAGTGAAACATAATGCCAAATATTGAAATATTGGAGAGGGTAAGTTGCATGTGTACAATACTGCAGTATAAATATTGCATTCTGAATTAAAGTCCCATTTCAACCCTCCCCACATATCAGGAGCCAACTTATCTTAAAGACTCACATAGGAATAGTTAGCATCCCCAGGAGGAAAAGGTGCAAATCGTAGCAGAAAAGCTGGGGAAGACAATGACATCTAACAACTCAAGCAATACATTCCCAACACTCAGTCTTTAGCATGTTCTCGAATTGGCTAAGCAATGCTATAGCACTGCGAAACTCAGTGCCTTAGCTGAACTGAAATTCACTTAAGCAAGGGTTCGCCATCACCCGCTTCGGGCTTCAAACAAAGGTTTCAAGAGGTTGACTGCAAAGAAAAAAATGACTGATGTGGGGATTAGCCAAACAAAACTGGAGTGAAGAGACAATTTAGCTGAGGTGTGTGTGTGTGTGTTTAGACAGTCTTCGGTTGGTGTTTGACAACAGGCAGAGAGATGGAGGGAAAGGGAAATCAAGCTGATCTGTAAATGAAGCAGTGGGTGTGGTTGGCGGATTGCCCCAACATATGATGGGAATATCCAGAGTGAGGAAACACTTTGGAGCATTAAGCAAATTTTATCGTTGTAATTTTAAAAAATGCTTTTGTGAAATGGCAGCTGGCTAGAGTTGGATGTATTGTGGATATTACAGCTATGAAGTAAAGACATTCACATGTATGTAGTACTTTCATGACCACCAGATGTGTCAAAGTGTTTCAAAACCAATGGAGAGTAGTTTCTGGATAACTTGGGGAACATTATACAATCATTGGGCTATTGAGTCCTTTGGGTCTGCCCCAACTTCCTGAGAGCATCTCACCCAGATCCACTTCATCCCTGTAACCCTACATTTACCATGGGTAATACACCTAGCCTGCAGATCCCTAATTGGAGCAATTTGGCATGGCTCATCTAATTAACCTGCACATCTTTGGACTATGGAAGGAAACTGGAGCACCCGGAGGAAACCCATGCAAACGCAGGGAGAATGTGCAAAGCCCACATAGACAGTTGCCCAAAAATGGAACCAAACCCAGGTCCCTGGCGCTGTGAGCAGAAGTGCCAACCACTGAGCCACCATGCCTCTCTTTTTCACTCTGCAAAATCCATAAGAGTGAGATAATGACAAGGTAATCTGTCTTTGTGATGACAATTGAACATGTCATGGGATAATTCATCTCCTCTTCAGGAGCCAGACAGGGCTTTGATTTAGTGGCTGTTCAAGAGACAGTATCTCCAACAGTACAGCATACCTGTAGTACCGCACTGAAGTGTCAGCTTGGATCAAGTCCTGAGGTAGGCTGCAATCCATAAAATTCTGACTCAGACAGAGCTACATGGCTGGCAGTTTCTAAACTTCCTCCCTGGGATGCGTCAAATCCAGCATTTGTTGACCATCCCTATTGCCCTTAAGAAGTTTGCTTGGCCATTTCAGAGGATCCATTGCTGTGGATCTAGAGGCACATTGATCAGAAAACAGAATGATTTCCTTTCCACTAGCTGCTAGGAGGATGGGGCTTGTACCCATGTGACCAGAGTGTTTGTCTAGACCTCTGGATTACTAGTCCAGGTACATTACTACTTTATTGTCCACAGTCCAATATTTGGGTGGGTTTGTTTATACATTTTTTGGAGTCAGAGCGTGCGTGTGCTTCTTGTGTGGAAAACTCTGGTCAAGGCTTTTTACAATGAATCTGCAAATAAGATGTTTTTGCCTAAGCTGTTGATGCAAATATTGTTGATATACATTTTGACTGTTTAATTTCAGGACTGGATTTACAAGAGTGGGAAAATTACAATCATGTTATTGTCTGTTGTACCATTTGGGAACTGAAATTCTATCTAGCTGCAGGTTTGCACAGTATATGCATTAAAAAAATGCTTAAGCCACAAAGAACTTGTAAATTGGAAAGATTATTCCACACAATAACTTCAGAGGGCAGAGAGAAAAAGAGAATGTTATCACAACAAGGGAAAAAGCTGCAACATAGCAGAGAAGATGCAAATGAAGCAAATTTAATGACAAATGTATACAGTTAATTGTACAACTGAATTTTATACAGAAAAATAACTTATGTTACAACAGGGGACAAGAATTTTTATGACATGAGGAGAGGCTATCGAAGCAAAATGGCTGAGAAGCCCTGATTTATAGACATTTCAATTTCCCTGAAATCAGATGAACTTTTAAAAAGGTGAGTGGACATGATCAAGCAGTGAAATTAATTGCATTTTAATTAAATGCTAAAAGCTTGTAACATTGCCTGAAAAAAGCCTGTGCACTGAACATAATAAAAGCGGTGCCTTTGTAATTTAATTCATTTGTGACGGAAAAGGCTTATCATTAATCATCTAGTATAAAGGTTACCTCTTCGTGGACATGGTGGAGACTTCATCAGCTTTATAAATGAGATGCGATTTCACAAGATTTTAAAGTGGGGAAAAGGTAGATCCAAAGAAAAATCAATCGTCATAAAACAAAATGAAAAGCAGTTTGTACAGGAAAAGATGAGCCAATCTTTTTGTGTAACGTACCTTTGTCAGGATCAGGAACTGGAAGGTCTGCAATGTCTCTTAAGGGAACAAACGATTTTGGGAGGATGTGATGGAGTAGGAAGAGGGACGAGCAACAGATGCAAATAAGAATCTGTTCTTATGATTCCCTCTCAATATCATGTTGACATGACCTTAAACACTGTCTGTTCCTCAACATCAATTTACAGTCTTTCAATATAAATGACTAAACTTGCTGCGTCTCTGCAACAGGCATCAGCTATCTGGCTGTTGATTCTGGAGTTGAAAATGCACAACAAAGGGACAAAACAGCTTAAATTTAATGAGTTGTGGTGCCAAGATGTTCTTCCTTTTGTCTCCTCGTGGATGATCCTTTCTGGAAGACAGAGCAGTTACAAGTTATAGTAGGTGATTAGATTAGCCACTTGCAGAATTGTAGGTGATGCACGGAAGATCTGTTGATGTCTTTAAACAGCAAGGACACTCTTGTCTACATTTGTGCAGTTTCCTGATCTCATTTTGCAATACCCACCACTGTCTCCATACAGATATGATCAGTGTATTCTGCTGTGTATTATTAACATTTTCAATTTTGTATTACCTGTCCTATCTTGTTTCATAAGAATATCTTAGTAATGTACTTATGAAGTGAACATGTTCCAAAATTACCCCTGAAAGTGAGCTGCTCTCTTGAACCAGTGGAGTTCCTATGGTGTAGGTACCCCGACAGTGCTGTAAGGAAAGAATAATGAAGGCACAGTGATGTATTTCCAAGTCCCAATGACATCTGATGGAGAGGAACTTGCTGGTGAGCAGTATTCCCAAATATCTGCAGCTCTTGTCTTTATAGGTGGTAGAGGATGTAGGTTTGAAAGGTACTGCCAAAACAATTTTAGCATGTTACTGTATCTTGTAACAGGTACACACTGCTGACTTTGTGTGCTGGTTGTGGAACAATTGAATGTTTATGGAATTTATTGGGATTTCAGATGAGTACTCTGTCCTTGAAGCCATTAAGTTTCTGGAGTGCTATTGGAGCTGCACGCATTGCCAAATGGAGAGAATTCCATCACCCTCATGAATTGTGCTGTGTCAGTGGTAGAGAAGTTTTGAGTGAATTAAAACTAAAAGCCAGCCATTCTGTTTGGGGGTTGGGTGGATTATACTGGTCAAGTTGCAGGTATGATAACCATTAGTCGACAATTTAGGGTCGCTTTATAACAGAGCATATAAAGATAAAATGATGAAAATTATTAGAAAGAGGGCCGACTTTCCAGTTTCTTTTTTGTGATGAGTTTGTAGATTGTCTGATAGCCATCATCCCAGGCATAGAGTTGATTTTCCCGGGGGTTGTAATGGATCATGGAATGTTTGCCATAGCGCTTGGGGAAGTACAGGACTGGCAAATCAGCACTGGTGACCACATCAGTGACGTCATAGAGGCACTGGACACGAGAGCGACCGCCATGATGGGTGTTGTAGACAACGTACAGGGTGCCACAGATCATAAAGGCCGCCTCAGCTCCCTTGCTGGAGCAGGAGGTGTCCCAGGAGTGCTCCACTGCCAAGCTGCCGTGGTCAATCTTGGTGACGATGATGGCGCCGCCACTATCATCCGGTTCAGCATGGATAGTCCAGAGGCCCTGCTCATCCACAGCCATGTCGATGAAGGTGTATGGTGAGAGTTGGTAGGCGGGCACTTGGCCTGCCCCCTGCAGAAGCATGCGGTCTTTGACTGTCCCATTCCGGATGTCGAACTTGACAATCTGGTTGAGGGTGCCATTGCGGTGGAAGTACAGGTAGCCATTGTACACTACGTGACCCGTCCCCTGCCAGGCAAAAGGGAGGGTGACTCTCTTAGCCATTTTCCTGCTTGCACTCTCTGTGAAAGCCTTGATGCCTCCAAACTCAGTGAGAACACTGCCAATGGTTCCACTCAAGAAATAAACCTTTTGAAAATCTCGGACAGGGTCCTTTATCCAAGAACCTTGGGACTCACCTATTTTTTTAACAATTTTTAATGACTTGATTCCATCGAGCAAGAGGTCACAATCTGCAAGAGAAGGGTGGGGGCAGGGAAGAAAAAAGAAAATAGAGATAGCACTTCAATAAAATCTAGATTAAACTCTAAAACGTAGATTAAACTCTAAAACCTAGATTAAAAGTCTGAAGCATATAATTGATTTTGTAGAGAACACTGTTGCAAATTGTCTTTAATTAGGCCACATAGGAATAGAGATTTGGAGGTGGCCATTCCACCCATTGATCTTGTTCTGTCATTTGATGAGATCTGTAACCAATCTGCATATATTTATTGTTTTCCCATGTCTCTGAACACCTCTAGTTAACAAAAAACAATCAGCCCAGGACTTAATATGGTAGCTAATGGATGGGCAAACAATGCCTTAGAGCAGATGAGTCACCTGGTCGGGATGGCTTGATAAGGGAAATGAGGGTGGCGACAAAAAAAGGCTCAACATTATCTTCCAATCTTCCATGGATATGGCAAAGGTGGTAAGGGCTTGGAGAGTGGCAAATGTGACAATCTTAATCAAAAAAGTGTGTAAAGGACACTAGTGCCTTTTTACCAGTAGTTTCAACATGCATGCATATGGCATAGTGGAGGCTCTTTGGCTCATTGAGTCTGTGTTGACCTCTGCACATGAATCCCACTTTCTAGCACTTGGTATTGCATTTCAAGTGCTCATCTATTTACCCTTTAAAGGTTGTGAGGTTTCCTTCCAGGCAGTGTATTCCACATTCCCTACAAGATCTGGGAGAAAACATTTTCGCCTGTAAATCTCCTGCCCTTCATCTTAAAATTATCTTAAAGTGATGTCATCTCCTTATTGACTCATCTAAAGGGAAAAGCTGTTTTCTATCCACCCTATCCATGCCTCTTACAACCTTACACACCTCAGTCAGAACCCCTTCAGCTGTCTATGCTGCAAAGAAAACAATCCTTACACACCATCCTTCTCTTAAACTCTCTATGCCTCAGCATGGTGTGTAAGGTCTTAGAAACAATAATCAGGGAAGAAATTAACAGGCACTTGGAGAGGTGTGACTGAGTAACAGAATCAGAGCCACAGAGTCATGCAGTACAGAAACAGACCCTTTAGTCCAACCCGTCCATGCTGAGCAAGTTTCCCAAACTAAACTATTCCCACCTGCCTGTGTTTGGCCTATATCCATCTAAACCTTTTCTATTCATGTACCTGTCCAAATGTCTTTTAAATGTGTTAACTGCACCTGCATCCATCACTTTCTCTGACAGTTCTTTCCACACACGATTCACCCTCAGTATGAAAATGTTACTCCTCGGGGTCCTTTTAAATCTTTATCCTCTCACCTTAAAAATATGCTTCCTAGTTTTTAACTCACCCAAACTAGGGAAAAAGCCTTTGCTATCACCTTATCTATGCCCCTCATGATTTTATAAACCACTATAAGGTCACTCCTCAACCTACTATTCTCCAGTGAAAAAAGTCCCAGCCTATCCAGTTTCTCCTTGTAACCCAAAACCTCCGTTCCTGGCAATATTTTGGTAAATCTTTTCTGAACCCCTCCAATTTAATAATGTCCTTCCTATAGCAGCACAACCAGAACTGTACACAGTACTCCAAAAGAGATCTCACTAATGTCCTGTATAATCTCAACATGATGTCCCGACTCCCATACTCAGCGGCCCAAGCAATGGAGGCAAGCATGCCAAAAGCCTTCTTAACTACCTTGTCTATCTTGTGATACAACTTTCAAAGAACTATGCACCTGAAGCCCTTGCTCTCTCTGTCTGACAATGCTACCGGGGCCCTACCAATAATGGTTTAAGTCCTATCCCTGTTTATATTACCAAAATATAATACCTCACATCTATCCAAATTAAACTCAATCTGCCACTCTTCAGCTGATTGACCCAATTGATCAAGACCTCTTTGTAATCTTAGATAACCTTCTTCACTGTCTACTATATCTCCAATTATAGTATTATCTGCAAGCTTACTAGCCATGCCTCCTAAATTCTCATTCAAATGATCCCCCTACCCCACTCCCTACTAGTTTAAAGGATCCTGAAATAGAACTAGCAAATTTCCTCACCAGTTTATTTGCCCCTTTCCAGTTCAGGTGAAACCTGTCTTTTTTGAACAGGCCTTTTCTGCCCCAGAAGAAATCCCAGTTACCCAAAAATCTGAATCCTTGCCCACTGCACTATCTCTTCAGCCATTGGTTTATCTGCACTATCTTCTTATTCCTACTCTCACTAGCACAAGGCACTGGGAATAATCGAAAGATTACAACCTTTGAGGTCCTGCTTTTTAATCTCTACCTAATTGCCTACATTCACACTGCAAAGCCTCGACTCTTTCCCTAATAATGCTGTTCATGCCAATGTGTACAACAAGCTTCTCACTGTCTCCTTCAACATTGTGCTGCAACCATTTTGAGATGTCCTTGATCCTGGCACCAGAACAATCTTTAGTTCATGCTGATGGCCACAGAATGTCCTGTCTATGCCCCTGACAGGAAAGTCCCTGATAATAATTACTCTTTTGAATCTTGATAAACTCTGCTTGTCATAAAATTCATTCTTGTTGCCCTAGATCTACCAGCCACTCCTATTTTCCTCTGAGAGTCTATTGTCTTCAATAGTGCTCAGAACAGTGCATCAGTTTGAGACAGGAATAGCCACAGTACACTCTGAACTACCTTCCTCCCTTACCTGATGGTCACACATCTATTTGACTGAAATTAACCTCTCTAAATCTAATAACTAGAACACCCTCTGATCTTTAAGTTTTATTCTCTCCATAGTTGTTCTTAACGTATTTGCTGAATCTGTTTGGATTATCCTTGATGTTATCTGCCAAGGCTATCTCATATCCCTTTTTTGTCCTCCTGATTTCCTCCTTAAGAATGCCCCTACACTCTTTATACACTTCAAGGGGTTCACTTTATCCCAATGATCTCTAACTAATATATGACTTCTTCTCATTCTTGACCAGAGCCTCAATACCCTTACTCATCCATTGTTCCCTACTCTTACCAACCTTACACTTCACTCTAACTGGAACATAATGCTCTGAACTCTCGTTCTGTCACTTTCAAAAGCCTCCAACTAATCAGTTATCCCTTTGCCTGTGAAGAGTCTCCTCCTATCAACACTTGAAGGTTCCTGTCTCTTACCATGAAATTTGCCTTACTCCAATTAAGAACTTTAACATTTATACAAGGCCTATACTTTTCCATAATTATTTTAAAAAGTAGTAGAATTATGATCACTGATCCCAAAGTGGTCCCCCATTAACACTTCAGTCACTTGCCTTGCCCTATTTCCCAAGAAAAGGTCAAGTTTTGCTCTTTCTCTACATTATTGATAAAGGAAATTTTCTTGAGCACATTTAACAAGTTAATCACCATCCAAGCCCTTAACACAATGACAGCCCCAGTCTATGTTTGGAAAGTTAAAATCCCCTACTCTTATGACCCTATTAGTTTTACATATAACTGAGATATCTCTACATATTTATTCCCCAATTTCTTTCTTATTTTTGAGGGGCTAATCTACAATCCCACCAATAATCTTCTTGTTATTTCTGAGTTCCACACATATAGCTTCACTGGACAATCCCTCAGAAATATTCTCTCTTAGTACAGCAGTAATGTTTTCCTTAATCAAAAATGCTATTCCCCAACCCCCCAACTCCCCACTTGCCTCCCGTCCTAAAGCATCAAAAACCTGGAACATTGTGCTGCCAATCCTGTCCCTCCATCAGCTATGTTTCTCTATCCCATACATGCCTTAAGTTCATCTGCCTTAGCTGTAAGGCCCCTTGCATTGAAATAGATAGAGTTTAATTCATTGTTCTCTGGCTTGGTTTAGCCTGCCTTGTCTTATTAACATGCGCATTTCAAATTCAGAACCATCCTCATCTGTTTTTCTATTTTCGCTATCACTTTGAGCCAATACATACGTGTAAAAGGTAAATTGTATTGGACTAATTTAATTGAATTTTTTGATGAACAGAAAATTGGTGAAGGGAATGCAGGAATAAGGCACATATTGATTTGTTGTTCTTGGAATAGTGTTAGTGTCAGCTTCAATACAACATTTAATTTAGAATTTTTTTTACTATAGGTACATCTGCTCTTCAGATTGGCTCAGGACAGATCTCAAAGCACTTCTTCAGATAGTATTCATCAACTGTAAATATGAGATGATATTGCTGCAGTTATCTCCCTGGAGAGCTGCTGCAGTTCCATCCTGCTAGTAAAGTCTTTCTCCAATGTCTACTGAGCTCACAGTTCTATCATAGCATGTCACAGAGGCTGATCTAAATACCCATTAAGCCTTATCTCTGCAGGATAGAAAGCAGCAAGTTGTGGGAGCTGGATGTTTTTCAAACTAGATGATGGTCGACTGTGGCATTCCCAAAAGGTCAGTGCTGGTACTGCTTTTTTTTTGTAATTTTATAATTAGCATGAAAATTGGAACATTTAGGGTAATATTTCAAACTTTGCAGATGATAACAAACTTGGAGTATGAATGTGGAATCTCTTGTTCAAAGCTGCATAAGGTCAGGAGATACAATGTGGGAATGAATATAGTGGCTGCTTTTGTTATGAACACCGTGCCAACTAAAATTATATCTGACAGTGGAGGTGATTCCAAACAGCTGCATCTTAGTAACAATGCTTTCTCTGTATATGTTAGCATATGGGGTATTTGGGACTTATGCTAAGCAGAGTTAGAAGAATTCATCAATCTCCTTAATAATTGTCACCCCTCCTTAAAATTAGAACCACAATACACAAGGAAAGCATTCATATTGGAGACATTGCTCTATTTAAATTAAAACATGACAACAAGAACCAGCAACTTTTATTAAATAACTGACACGTACATCAACCAAAAATAAGGCCACACTTCTTCCAGAGAATTGTGAGGTCTCATAAGCTGAAAGCTGCAACATCTCAACTTTTATTACCCTTTTTCTATCATCTCAGATCTTAATCTCAGATTTAGTTTTAATTGATACACATTATTCATCACAAAAGCATCCACTATATTTCTCCTCATATTATATCTCCTGACCTTATGCAGCTGGAGACAAGAGATTTCACATTCATTTACAAGAAATGCATTTCTTGGCTCCAACTTTGGTGACTATTTGTTACCATTAAGAAACTGCTCTCCCTCCCCTTTTGTAGGCTCCCTCTCCCTAAACCCACTTACATCCTCCTTCACTTCTTAGGAATATTGCAGGTTTCTTCTCCCCAACACCTTGCATCCCCCCTTTCCCCTACTCTTGCAGTTTGTATTTACCCTTCATCAATTTTGCAGAATCCTTCTTCATCCCACTCATTTTACTGCCTCTTCTTCCCCAGAATCCATTTGTGGTCCACTCCTCTGTACCACCACATCCGTCCCATAGTCTTCTGTTCTTCATAAATGCTCTTGCAGCCTTCACCTCCTCCTCTGTAACTCCCTTTGTAACCTTGTGCTCCCCTACTCGTCTTGCAGACATTTCATCCCCTCCTACCCAAACACCTCGTTTTTATTGATCTATATTTTTGATTGTGGACTGAAATGGCAAAAACACTCTTCTAAAAATCAAGGATTTTAAAAACCTTGTGCAGTTGCAGCAAGAAATCCCTAGTCTTATTCATCAACCCCCTTGAAACAAAGGCCAACATTCCATTATAATTCCTGATTATCTGCTGCCCCTCTGTGTTAGCTTTCTGGTGTTTCATACAAAAGCACTCCCAAGTCCTCTTTGTTGCAGATTTCTGCAGTTCCTCTCCATTAAATAATCATAACACCATTTTTTTGTGTTTGCTTACGTCTATGTCTGTCTGGTGTAATTTTACAAATGAGTTAAAGCTTTAACTAGTAGAGTTATCTATTGGTAATTTACCTATAGCTAGAATCTATCTGTTTGTAATAAATGGTAGTTCTCAATAAGTACAAAAATCCAGTCCATGTTTTCTGTCAATCTAGAACTTCAAAGACAAGTAAATTGGGGATTTTGTGTACTTTAGTAAAAACTGTAACTTTTGAGATGTCTCTGGGAATAGTCAATTTTTATTCCCAGCATGCTACCCCAGTGAGGTGTATACCAGGATAATCAATTTTGGTGCTCATTGATTTATAAATGTTGATCCAGTAGAACACTGCAATTGTTCTTCCCAATAGCACAATGGGAAATTTTTAATCACAGTGGGAACACATGGTGAATTGTTGCTTAAAGTTAATGGAATACCACATGAATGCTCAAGTTCCTAATTTAGATGCATAAATACTATCTACTACACTGAGGTTATGACCAGATGATAATAGTTTTGACTGGAATTTGTTTTTAAAATAACAATGTTGATAATTATTAACAAGTAAATTGTCCAGAAACCTGCAATGAGGAAGGGATATCCCATAAACTGTTAATTTGTGTGTTTTGGGACAGTTTCTTAGTGAAGAATGTGATAGATGCAACTAGAAAGCAAACTATTCCATATCTGGTAATGTACAATGAGACAGGATTAATTCATGACCTCATTGTGAAGTTCATTCCTGGTAATGATAATTGTAAAGCATTTTAAATTTGTACTTAGTTTGAGGGACAAAAGAGTGTGTCTAAGGCAAGTGTGTTAAACTTAAATAAGGGAATTATGAGGGAATAAGGAAAGAACTGGCTAAAGTAAGTTGAGAAATTAGGTCATGAAATAACTCAGTAGGGATTCAATGGCAGGCATTTAAGGAAAATATTACACATCACTTAATGAAGACATTATTGAAAAGAAAGAATCAAAGGGAAGGATTTGCCACTCGTAACTCACTAAGGAAGTTAAAGGTTCTATCAAATAAAAAGTAAAAAAAAATGCATTTCCATAAAGATTAGTGGCAGGTCAGAAGATTGGACATAATATTTTGAAAATAATGACTGAAATAATAATGACGGAGAAAGTAAGTACAGGAGAAAACAAACTATAAATAGAAAAACAAACAGTTAGAAATTTGCAGGTATTTAGAAAGGAAAAGAATAAATAAAGTGAGCATTGGTTCCTCTAAATAAGGTCTAGAAAATAAAGAAATGGTGGTTGAAATGAACAGATATTTTGCATTTGTCATCGCTATACAGGATATAGATAACATTCCAGAAATAATTCAGAAATAAGGGCTGAAAGGTAGGCCACTTCCTAAAGCAATTATAAGCACCATGAAAAGGGCACTGAGAAAATTATTTTAACTAAAAGCTGAGAAGTACTCAGATCTTCATAGAACTCATCTGAGAATCTTGAAAGAAATGGCTGGAAAGATAGAAGGTGCAGTTATTTTAATTTGCTAAAATTACCTAGATTCTAAGGATGAGGAAAGGTTGGACAGGTTGGGTCTGTATTTATTAGAATTTACAAAAAGTGAAAGCATCCTGTTGAAACCTAAGATCCTGAGGGTGTGGTTCAAATTGGACACTGAGAGGAAAGTTTCTCCTTGTGTGAAAGATTGTAACGAAGAGACACATCTTAAAATAAGGGATATTGCATTTAAGATGGAGAGGCAAATGTTTTTATTTTTCAGAGGTTCAAGAGTTTGTGGAATTGTCTTTTCTAGACAATGGTGGATGCTGGCTCATTGAATATTGTTCAGGCTAATAGAGGTCTCAAAAGAATATTTGATTGATAGGCAGGTGGATTTGAGGTTGCTCAGATCTACAATGATCTTATCAAAAGCCACAGAAGGTTAGATGAACCAAGTGGCCTCATCTACTCCTAATTCATATGTTTGTATGATTTGCACCGCCCTGCTGTTAGCTTCACAGAATTGGCATCTTAAGCCTTCCTTTGAGTTTCATAAAATTGTTGGATTTGCATGTGAGTATCCCATTAAACTGTCCATGAGTGATCAGACAAGTAACTACCAATTTAAGTATCTTCTTAACTGTGGGATTATCATTAATGACTGTCAAATGTGAACAGTTAAAAATGTGGAGTATCATTCCTTTTGGCTGTTGTTGTTAGCAGAGTTTTAAAATGTCAATTTTAATCTGAAGAAGAAAATAAATCCGACTTTTCCATTTTATCTAATTTTCTTGCCCTCTTACTCCTTTCTGTTTTTTGCTCACTTTATTTCTCCTCTTCTTTGCATGATTTGATTCTAATTTGACTGATTTCCTTTTCGGTCATTCCAATGCTTCTTTCACAATCCTAAAAACTTATTTGTTAAGTGAATTACAGGTCCCATCATGCACTGAAATTCTGTCAGCAAAAGCTTTAACATTGGAATCCATTGTTGAATTGTCACCAAAGCAAGGTGTTAAAATAAAAATCAGAAGGACAGTAAGTGGCTCAGTTTTTTAAACAGAAAGCTGCAAGCATTTTCACTGGACTCATCCTGTTTCCCACACCACACCACAAACAGCTCACACTACCAGTGATTTGATACACAACATTCATTGAGCTAAAGGACTTTGGCAAAAGTTTAGTTAATAGACCATGGTGGAGAGTCTAACCCGTTTCATCAAGATCCATTTCACTAAAGCCTAACGGATAATTTCAGTGTTTTAAAGCCAGTATTCCACAAAGATTTTTATGCTAGTGATTGGTGGCAGCATTATGTGAAGCAAATCTGTTTTGGTTTACATATGTTGGATGAGCTTGTGCTTCATTTCCAGGAACTGCCATGGACTCCAGCAGCTAGTAATGGCTGTTTCCATGCTCTGAACATTTGAGTAGGACTTGAAATTGGAAACAGGCTGCAACTTGGATTACAGTTGTGTAGCTAACCTTGAACTGTATGAGTTGAAAGTGTTCCCAGCTCTGTACATATCTTATGATGACATTAAGAGGTGATTTTCTGCACAGAAGCCAGAGTAAGCTTTTTAATAAGATCATGGCTGACCTATCTCTTAACCCAGCCACCTTGCTTCTGTGACACTTAAATATCTTCAGCCAACAGAAGATTTTATCAATTGCCATTTTGAAATTTTCAATTGTCCTGCAGTTTTAACAGCTTTTGTTAAACCTCTAACATAATCTAGGGACATAATCTGAACTGAATATTTGTCTTTTACATGTGCCCTTCAACTTTCCTGAAGGTAAATTGATAAATCATCTGACAAGACAAAGACAGAAATGAATAAAAGAGCTAATTGCTTTATTTCACTGCAAGTGAGCGATCAGTTACAGTTATGATCAGGGTCACTTTTTAGCCAGTAGAACTTTTTTTAGGGGAAAATGGCAAAGTAATCATTATGATATGCTTCCCTGTAACTCTATACAGATTTGCTTGACTTTAACAGGAGAAACATTTACATTTTTCTTACGAGTCCAGTGAAAATGCTTGCAGGCTTCTGTTCAAAAAAACTGAGCCACTTACTCTCCTTCTGATTCATTTTTATTTTAAAACCTTGCTTTGGTGACAATTCAACAATGGATTACAATTGTAAAGCTTTTGCTGATAGATCAGAAAAAAGATCCCAAAGCCAAGGTCCTACCAACACCGTAGGAGTGAGACATATTTATCCCTAGTAGATTTAGGCTAAAGAATCTATTGTCATTTACAGGAAAAGATTTTTAAAGTGTTAACACTTTAGTCATACTTGCTGTATTGCTTATCTTTTGAATTTGGTGGAAAGATTTTTCTTTACAACATAATCAGTAAATGCGACTGTTATTTCTAAATCCTCTTGTGGAAACAGATCAAGATATAAATCACAATAGGTGTCTTTATATAGGTGTGAATTATTAAGTTGCTGTTGCTATCCTGCATTGGAACAGTCAGTGAGTATTTCAGGTCAATTCGTACTGTATAAAGCACCATGTGATGTTTCAGCGTACTGAGATGCTATAACAAAAGACACAACCTATAATTCCCATAACACCTTTAGGAGAATAAATATCCCAAGGTGCTTCACTGGCGTATTATAAACTAAAACAAACAAGGAAACCTGAAGGTGGGGGGAGGATGGTGGTGACATGACTGAGGTGTATGAACTTATAAGGGGCATAAATAGGGTAGATTGTGAAAAACCTTTCTTCTTAGTAGACTGGCCAAGAACTGGGTCTCACAATTTTAATGTAAGGGACAAGAGATTTAGAGGGGATTTGAGTAAATGATTTTTCACCTAGAGAAGGTGCATATCTGGAATCTACTCCCTAAAAAGGTGGTAGAAGCAGGAGCCATCAAGGCATTTAATAAGTATTAGATGAGCACTTGAAATGCCACAGCACACAAGGTTATTGGCTAAGCCCTGGAAAATAGGGTTAGAATAGATAGATGTTGAATGACTGGCAAGGACAGGATGGGAAAAGAGTTTTTGTCCCTGCTTTAAAGCTCTTTGATTCTAGGACTCTAAAATATGCCACTGAGACACATCAGGTGACCAACAGTTTCAGATTAGATTAGGTTCCCTACAGTGTGGGAACAGGCCCTTCAGCTCCACAAATCCACACCGCCCCTTGAAGCATCCCACCCAGACCCATCCCCCTATAACCCACACACCCCTGTACACTATGGGAAATTTAGCACAGCCAATCCACCTAGCCTGCACATCTCTGGTCTGTGGGAGGAAACTGGAGTACCTGGAGGAAACCCACGCAGACACGGGGAGAATGTGCAAACTCCGCATATTGCCTGAGGCTGGAATTGAACCCCAGTCCCTGGCTCTGTGAGGCTGCAGTGCTAACCACTGAACCACCATGCTGCCCCTAAGTTTTGTCAAAGATGTAAGTTTTAAGAATCATCTCAAGAGAGGAATGAGGAGTATCTCAAAGGAGTAGAGTGAGCTACGAAGGTAGAAAAGTGTATGGAAGGAATTCTGGAGCTTTGCATTAAGGCAACTAAATGCGTAGCCATCAATGGTGAAAAGATCTAAAATACATATTGCTGAAGAGGCCAAAATTACAGGAGTTGACATCTTGAAATATTATGGGACTGGGGGAAATCACAGAAATAGGGAGCACATGGAGGCATTTGAAAATGGGTAAGAATTTTAAAAACAAGATATTGCTTTATGAGGGGAAATTGGAAATGAATACAAACAGACAGATAATTTCAAAGTGAAATGGTTTGAGACTGGGAGGTCATTTCTTAGATGACTTGCCTGCGCATTACTTAGATGACATGTCCATCCTGGGCCTCCTGCAGTGCCACAACGATGCCACCCGAAGGTTGCAGGAACAGCAACTCATATTCCACTTGGGAACCCTGCAGCCCAATGGTATCAATGTGGATTTCACAAGCTTCAAAACCTCTCCTCCCCCCCACTGCATCCCAAAACCAGCCCAGTTCGTCTCCGCCTCCCTAACCTGTTCTTCCCCTCACCTATCCTCTTCTCCCACCTCAAGCCACACCTCCATTTCCTACCTACTAACCTCATCCCACCCCCTCGACCTGTCCGTTCTCCACGGACTGACCTATCCCCTCCCTACCTCCCCACCTATACTCTCATCTACAGGCTCCATCCCTAACCCTTTAACTTGACTGTCTCCTCTCCACCTATCTCCTCCTCTATCCACCTTCAATCCGCCTCCTCCTCTCTCCCTATTTATTTCAGAACCCTCTCCCCATCCCCCATTTCTGATGAAGGGTCTAGGTCTGAAACATCATCTTTTGTGCTCCTGAGATGCTGCTTGGCCTGCTGTGTTCATCCAGTTCCACACTTTGTTATCTTGGATTCTCCAGCATCTGCAGTTCCTATTTTCTCAAATCATTTCGAATTTTGGTTGACCCCAACTTTATGGAGGGTAGAACGTACAAGATGAGGCAGGATTGTGCTGTAATAGTCAAGCCCAGAGGTATTAAATGAGTGGTGATGAGCTGCGATGGGGCAGTATTATGGACTCGCAGTAGAACTGTGAATTTGAAATCAGAAGCTCATCTCCACAGCTTGCGTTTATGGAGTGCCTTTGGTGATCCCATAATGTCCCAAAGTACTTTCCAGCCAACAAAGTATTTTTGAAGTTTAGCTTCACATTTGGAAATGCAGTAGCCAAATACCCTACACCACCCGCTGTTAACTTCATGGCACTGTCTTAGGATCTGTTACATTTAACTAAAAGAGCAGGCAGAACTGCAGTTCAAATGTCATTAAAAAATGATACCCATCGAGTGTGGTTATCCTCATCCAACAGTATAAGTCTTCCTCAGTACTATCTTTATAATGTGAGCCTAGATTACACACTCACACATCAGGAGTAGCGCTTGAACTCCAAACTCTCTGACTCAGTGACAAGAATGTTACTCACAGAGCCACAGCTAGCATCTAAAAGCAAGTTTTGTTTTACTGCAAACAGGATGACAAAGTCAAAACAACGAGTTCAGCATTTCTGACGACGATGTTGATTAATTATTTAAAAGGAGGTCGCACATCTTAATGAGGAAAGTGCGCCTTTGATTTTAGCCTTCACTTGTTCCTCACTGATTTGACTTTGTTGAAGACTTTCTACATAAGAATATTGTGATGTGCGCTCAGAAAGTGTTGCTGGAGTTAAACTTGGAAACTAGATGGGAATCTGGTTTTAATGCTGGCATTGGTGAAGTAAATGTCGACATGTCTCATTAATTCTGCTGAAGCTAGACAATCTGGCCTAGTTCTCTCTGCGTGGGCACAGTGCCTGCTGACTAAAAATATAAAAAAAGAGACTGTGGGTTGGTAATATACCTGGAATTGCAAAGGTATGTCGAAGTGGTTGTGATAATTTGATGCATCATAATGTCACCAGTTAAAGATACTTTGGCAAATCTTTACATTTTGATGCAAAATGAGAAGAAAATAGTTGAAGAAATAAATATATAGCACATTTCACAATGTTATGAAGTTCCAAAGCACTGTCGAACTGATGAAGCACTTTTGAAGTTTAAACACTGTTGTAGTGCAGGAAATCAGCAGCCAAAATATGCATAGCAAGCTCCCACTAACGAGACACGAGGTAATAACCTGTAACTATAATGACTTTGGTTGGTTATAAATATTGTCAAAGGCTCTGTGGAGAATGTCTGCCAACATCTGTTTTTATAAAATCTCTTTTGCCTTCTTCCCTCAAGACTTCTTGTTCTGTCCTCTCCTTTTCTTCCCCCTTATCTGAGTCCCCAGTAGATCCCTAACTTTTCTCAGTTCTAATGAAAGCTTATTGGCGTGTAATATAAGCTGTGTCTTTCTTTCTGCACAACTGCTGCCTGACCTGCTATTATTTCTGACACTTTCAGCTTTTATCTCTTCACTGCTCTTTGAAAAAGTGCTATAGGAACTTTTACATCATGCTGAGAGGAGTAAACTGGACTCGGTTTGATGTGCCTCCCAAATGACAGCACTTCCAACAGTGAAGCACTTCCTGCACTGAGATTGTCAGGAATCATTTTGTTTTCAATTCTCTAGAGTGAGATACAAAAGCTTGACCATCTAAAATGCAGGACTGCCACCCACTGAGTGGTGGCAAATAATGGTAGTGCAGGATGTGAGTTTGCTCACTGAGCTGGAAGATTAGTTTTCAGATGTTTTGTCACTTTTTTTTATTTGAAAGAATATACTTTATTCATAAGATGTACAAAAACTAAAACATATTTATACGCCTACCCAGTCATGCAAGCCGCTCCGGGTTACCCAGGGGGTACATACACCAAATAAAAGGAAAAAAAACAAACAAAGAAGAGAAAAAAACAAAGCAAAGAAAATATCCCGGCAGTCGTCACCCGGCACAGTCCCAGTTGGCCCCCTGACCAGTTGGGGAAGGTGCCAGCTGGGCCCAGTTACCAGTTTGGGCCCTTTTTTCTATTCTGGACGAGGGATTTCATACCGTGGTCTTTCCCCACTGCGCGTTGGTGGCGGCTGCCCCAAGCTTTAGCGCGTCCCTCAGCACGTAGTCCTGGACCTTGGAGTGCGCCAGTCTGCAACATTCGGTTGGGGTCAGTTCTTTCAGCTGGCAGACCAGCAGGTTGCGGGCAGACCAAAGAGCGTCTTTCACCGCATTGATGGTCCTCCAGCCGCAGTTAATGTTGGTCTCGGTGTGCGTCCCGGGAAACAGCCCGTAGAGCACGGAGTCCCACGTCACGGAGCTGCTCGGGACGAACCTCGACAAATACCACTGCATCCACCTCCAGACCTCCTGCGCATAGGCACACTCCAGAAGGAGGTGATCGACAGTCTCGTCCCCCCCGCAGGCGCCTCGAGGGCAGCGTGTGGTGGCGCAGAGATTCTGGGCATGCATAAGGGATCTCACTGGCAGAGCCCCTCTCACCGCCAGCCAAGCAATGTCCTTGTGCTTGTTTGAAAGTTCTGGCGATGAGGCATTCTGCCAAACGACTTTGGCAGTCTGCGTGGGGAACCACAGGATGGGATCCACCCTCTCCTTTTCCCGAAGGGTCTCGAGGATACTACGTGCTGACCACTGCCTGACGGCCTTGTGGTCAAAGGTGTTTCCTTTCAAAAATTTCTCCACGAAGGACAGGTGGTACGGGACATGCCAACTACTCGGAGCGTTCCACGGCAACGAGGCCAGGCCCATCCTTCGCAACACCGGGGACAGGTAGAACCTCAGTAAGTAGTGACACTTGGCGTTTGCGTACTGAGGATCTACGCACAGCTTGATGCAGCCGCACACAAAGGTAGCCGTCAGGGCGAGGGTGGCGTTCGGAACGCCCTTTCCCCCATTTCCCAGGTCTTTGTACATGGTGTCCCTGCGGACCCGGTCCATCCTCGACCCCCAAATGAAGTGGAAGATGGCCCGGGTGACTGCAGCGGCGCAGGTCCAGGGAATAGGACAGGCCTGCGCCATATACAACAGTACCGAAAGCCCCTCGCACCTGACAACCAGGTTCTTACGCGCGATGGAGAGGGACCGGAGCGTCCACCTGCCCAGCTTCTGCTTCAGTTTGGTGATACGCTCCTCCCAAGTTTTAGTGCACGCCCCGGCTCCACCAAACCAAACACCCAGCACCTTCAGGTAGTCTGTCCTGATGGTGAAGGGGATGAAGGAGCGGTCGTCCCAGTTCCCAAAGAACATGACCTCGCTCTTACCCCTAATCACTTTGGCACCCGAGGCCAGTTCAAACTGGCCACAGATGTCCAACAGCCTACTCATCGACCGACGATCGGTGCAGAAGACGGTGACGTCGTCCATGTACAGGGAGGTCTTGACCTGAAGGCCTCCGCTGCCTGGGATAGTCACGCCCTTCAGGCTCACGTCCTTCCTGATGGATGCGGCAAAGGGGTCCACACAGCACACGAACAAGGCAGGAGAGAGCGGGCAGCCCTGCCTGACTCCAGATCTGACAGGAAAACTGTCCCATTGCCACCCGTTGATCGAGACTACGCTAACGATGTTGGTGTAGAGCAGCCAGATCCAATTGCGGATGCCCTCCCCGAACCCCAATTTGGAGAGGATGTCCCTCATGTAAGCATGAGAAACCCTGTCGAAGGCCTTCTCCTGGTCCAGGCTGACGAGGCAGGTGTCCACCCGCCTGTCCTGTACGTAGGCGATCGTATCTCTGATGAGCGCGAGGCTCTCAGTGATCTTCCTGCCTGGCACAGCACAGGTTTGGTCAGGGTGAATCACCGACTCCAGGACAGACCTGACCCCGGTTGGCTATGACCTTGGCCAGGATTTTGTAGTCCACGTTCAATAGTGAAATGGGACGCCAATCCTTAATTTCTTCCATCTTCCCCTTCCTCGTGTAAATGAGGGTGATGATCCCTTCCTCATGGACTTGCACATTTCCCCTGCCCGAAGCGCACTATAGTACACCTCCAGCAGGTCCTGGCCGACAAGGTCTCACAGAGCGGAATACAGCTCGACCGGTGAGCCATCGCTCCCGGGAGTCTTATTCCTCTCCAAGGACTTGAGGGCTCTGGTCAGCTCATCCAGGGATATCGGCCAGTCCAGCCACTCCCTCGTGCCGCCATCTAAGACCTCCGTGACAGACGACAGGAACGACTCGGAGGCCGTGCTGTTTGTGGGCTTCGTGTCGTACAGTCCGGCATAGAAGGATCTGCTGATCCTCAAAATGTCGGGCTGAGACGACGTCACCGAGCCGTCGTCCTCCTTCAGCTGGCTCAGCACAGAGCTCTCTTTGTGCACCTTCTGTAAGAAGAAAGGCAAGCATGTCTCGTCATGCTCCACGGAGTGGAGCCTGGACCGGAAGATTATCCTGGAGGCCTCCGCGGTGAAGAGCGAGGCTTGCTGGCCCCTCCCCTCGCGGAGGTCCTCCGTGACATCGACCCCCATCAACTGCAGAAGGAGCAGGTTCTGCACCCTTTTCTGGAGTCGCGACAGCTTTCCCCGGCTCTCTCTCGCCTTCCAAACACCCTTGATGACAAAGAACCTCTTGATGCTCTCCTTCACCGTCTCCCACCAGTCGCCCGGAGACTCAAAGAGGGGTTTCACGGTTCTCCAACCGGCATACTCCCTCTTAAGCTCCTCGGCGTTCTCTGGGGTCGTGTTGAGCTTCCACGTCCCCTTGCCGGCCGGCTGGTCGTCCTGTAAGTGACAGTTGGCCAGCAGGAGGCAGTGGCCAGAGAAGAACACCGGCTCAACGCCGGTGGACCTGACCGAGAACGCCCGTGACACAATTTGACTGTTCCCCATTGACAGGAAATGACATCGCCAACCCAAGGAAACCTAAACAGATAAATAGAAAGTGGAACATAACACCAGCGCTTCATCAGAGGCTCACTGATGATGTTACCTGGAATGGTGACGAAACGTCTGAAAACCAACAGTCAATGGGGAACTTCAAACCAGCATCTAGAGGAAAACAACACATACGGACCAAATACTGAACTACAGGAGCAACCATCCCAACACCCACAAACGAAGCTGCATTAGAACATTATTCCAATGAGCCACCACACACTGCAGCACAGAGGAACCACGCAGAGCAGAGGAAAATCACCTATACAGCGCATTCAAAAAGAACGGGTACCCAATGAACACAGTCCGCCGATTCCTCAGCAACAAACCCAAACAAACAGACAAAACGGGCTCAGAAACCATACCCACTCTCCCCTACATCAAAGACATTTCCGAAATGACTGCCAGACTACTCGGACCCCTTGGCATCAGGGTAGCCCACAAACCCACCAACACACTAAAACAGCAGCTAATGAACTTAAAAGACCCTATACAGACAACAAATAAAACGAATGTCATCTACAAAATACCTTGCAAGAACTGTGACAAACACTACATTGGACAAACAGGCAGAAAGCTAGCCACCAGGATACATGAACATCAACTAGCCACAAAACGACATGGCCCACTATCACTAGCATCCTTACATACAGATAAGGAAGGACACCACTTTGATTGGGACAACACATCCATCCTAGGACAAGCCAAACAGAGATATGCACGAGAATTCCTAGAAGCATGGCATTCCAACTGGAACTCCATCAACAAACACATTGATTTGGAGCCAATCTACCATCCTGTGAGAAAAAGAACAGGAAATGACATCACCAAACCAAAGAAACCTAAACAGATAAATAGAAAGCGGGACATAACACCAGCGCTTTGTCGGAGGCTCACTGATGATGTTACCTAGAATGGTGACAGATTGTCTGCGAACGAACCTTCCAGCTCAATGATCCAGCTTACATCCGGAACAAAATAAAGACCCACTCTCTTGTGGACCGAGAGGAGGAGAGTGTGACTGTGTTGGAGGTGGAAGGAAGACGTTGGGTTGGCTGTGCACCCTTGCAACCGGTGAATCTTAATTCTGGCTTTGGCCTAACGCTGGTTCAGGGGAGCAGCCAACCTGCAACGATGGCTGCGGCAAGTGCTCGTGCCCCAGGTCAGGGGGTGCGGAACAACATCCATGTTTCTGTGACGAAGGTGGAAAAAGGTGCACCTGTGGACCGCACCTTCTGCGTGAAGATGGTCCTATTGGACTATTGCGGGTTCGCTGCTGAGGACATTTACTGCCTGCAGGATTTCCCCGGAGGAGGTTTTTACGATGTAACCTTCAGGAGTGCCAAGCTTTGCGAGCGCTTCCTGGAGGTTTTCAATGAGAAAGGAGGTGAGGGCCCCCTCTCTGTATTGACTGCTGTCCCGCTGTTTGTGATGCCAGCGCAGAGGAGCTGTATGGTGACTGTACACTTGTACAACCCGCATGTGCCAGCAGTTGATGTCCTGACCTTCCTTGGAAGGTACGTGAAGGTGGAAGGGGACCTAACCGACATCATGGACCCCTTTGGCTTCTGGACCAGTAAGAGGCAGGTCAAGGTGACGCTGAGGATGGGCGCAGACGGGAACATCGTACATCCACCGTCCAGCTTCGCGATCAGCGGGAGCAAGGGCTACCTGATCTACGCAGGGCTACCTAAAGTCTGCCATACCTGTGGTAGGTTAGGTCACGGGGCAGCCGACTGCAAAGCCACCATCTGCAGGGAGGAGGGACACCTTGCAAAGGATTGCCCACAAGAGAAAAGCTGCAACCTTTGCGGGGAAGCAGGCCACCTCTATAGGGCATGCCCACAGCGGGGGACCACCTACGCCCAGGTCGCCGGCAGGTGCAATGCGGGGCCAGCCCCCCCGGAGGAGAAGAAGGCACCAGGGCCCTGCAAGGACCCTTGCCGGCCAGCTGGTCGTCCTGTAAGTGACAGTCGGCCAGCAGGAGGCAGTGGTCAGAGAAGAACACCGGCTCGACGCCGGTGGACCTGACCGAGAACACCCGTGACACAAACAGGAAGTTTATCCTTGAGCAAATAGATCCGTCTGGCCGCGACCAGGTGTACCTCCCTGGTCTTAAAAGAAGGGATAGAAGGATCTGCTGACCCTCAAAATGTCGGGCCGAGATGACGTCACCGAGCTGTCGTCCTCCTTCAGCCGGCTAAGCACAGAGCTCTCTTTGTGCACCTTCTGAAAGAAAAAACGCGAGCATGTCTCGTCCTGCTCCACGGAGCGGACCCAGGACTGGAAGATTATCCTGGAGGCCTCCGCAGCGAAGAGCGAGGCTTGCTGGTCCCTCACCTCACGGAGGTCATCTACAAAATACCTTGCAAGAACTGTGACAAACACTACATTGGACAAACAGGCAGAAAGCTAGCCACCAGGATACATGAACATCAACTAGCCACAAAACGACATGGCCCACTATCACTAGCATCCTTACATACAGATAAGGAAGGACACCACTTTGATTGGGACAACACATCCATCCTAGGACAAGCCAAACAGAGATTGGCTAATGTGCAGGACGGCCAGGTTGTGCAGGAGGGCCCAGCAAAGCGCCCCTGCAGGCTCCGCTCCCCCCCGACAACCCGGAGTCGATGGAGGCGGCGACGGGCGACACAGGGGAGTGGACACCGGTCCGGAAAGCGAGGAGGAAGGTGCGTCGGCGCACCCAGGAACCATCAGGCGGGAAGAGGCAGCTACAGGGGGGCTATAAGAGCTCCTCTGACGAGGGACATTCGGAGAGGGCCCACCCAAAGCAGAAGTTAAAGATCTCAAGGGAGAAGGAAAGCAGCACCGTGCTTCTAGGTGACGGGAGGCATCCTGAGGCTCCCTCCGACACCCAGTCACGTGCAGTTGGGGCACTGGAGGGCCCCCCGGAAATTCCAGGGGGGAAGGAGGAAACAGCGTGTCCCCAGCCTGACCCAGAGCCGGGCTCTCCTGCCTCCGTACCCCCGACGGGGGGATGCCACCCGGAAAGCAGCACAGACGGTTTCCTGAGCCCGGAGAGCGTCCAGCAGTTAGCCCGAGCAATGGGCATGAAGAGACAGATAGAGGGGCTGGACCTTGGACTTGGGGAGGGTACTGCGGTCACTGCCCACAATGGAGGTACGAGTTGCGAGCATTAATGTGCGCAGCGTCAAGTCCACCGCAAGATGTGTGTCCACGTTTGCCGACCTGACCACCGTCAGGGCGGACCTCCTGTTTCTGCAGGAGTGCGGGATACCGCACCTCAGCAGGTACGGGAAATGGTCCGGTGCCTGGACCTGTGGGCCTTCGATCTGGTCGGGGGGGTAACGACTGTCGCTCCTCGGGCCTGGCTATTCTGCTGTGGGGACGCAACTTCACCATCTCTCAAGTTCAGGAGGTGGTGGGAGGGGCCCTCCTAGTGGCTGACATCACTTACAGGAACGCTCCCCGGAGGCTGATAAACGTGTATGCCCCAGCGGTACGGAGTGAGCGGCTGGCCGTCCTGCAGTGGCTTCCATCCCTGCTGGCTACGTCCAGGCCGGTCATCCTATGCGGCGACTTCAAATGCATCATCGATGCAGGTGGAAGATCTGCCGTGGGGACAGCGGGTGGGGGGAGTCAACTGGACGTCACGTCCAGATTCCTGATGGGCACGGTGAAGGACGCCAAGCTGCTCGACATCTTCAGCACCCCTGCAGACGGAGCGCAGTGGAGGTACACCTGGTCGCGGCCAGACGGATCTATTTGCTCGAGGATAAACTTCCTGTTTGTGTCACGGGTGTTCTCGGTCAGGTCCACCGGCGTCGAGCCGGTGTTCTTCTCTGACCACTGCCTCCTGCTGGCCGACTGTCACTTACAGGACGACCAGCTGGCCGGCAAGGGGACGTGGAAGCTCAACACGACTCTGTTGACCCTAGAGAATGTCGAGGAGCTTAAGAGGGAGTACGCCAGTTGGAGAACCGTGAAACCCCTCTTTGAGTCTCCGGGCGACTGGTGGGAGACGGTGAAGGAGAACATCAAGAGGTTCTTTGTCATCAAGGGTGTTTGGAAGGCGAGAGAGAGCCGGGGAAAGCTGTCGCGACTCCAGAAAAGGGTGCAGAACCTGCTCCTTCTGCAGTTGATGGGAGTCGATGTCACGGATGACCTCCGTGAGGTGAGGGACCAGCAAGCCTCGCTCTTCGCTGCGGAGGCCTCCAGGATAATCTTCCAGTCCAGGGTCCGCTCCGTGGAGCAGGACGAGACATGCTCGCGTTTTTTCTTTCAGAAGGTGCACAAAGAGAGCTCTGTGCTTAGCCGGCTGAAGGAGGACGACAGCTCGGTGACGTCATCTCGGCCCGACATTTTGAGGGTCAGCAGATCCTTCTATGCCAGACTGTACAACACGAGGCCCACGGACAGCCCGGCCTCCGAGTTGTTCCTGTCGTCTGTCACGGAGGTCTTAGACGATGGCACGAGGGAGTGGCTGGACCGGCCGATATCCCTGGACGAGCTGACCGGAGCCCTCAAGTCCATGGAGAGGAATAGGACTCCCGGGAGCGACGGCTTACCGGTCGAGCTGTTTTCCGCTCTGTGGGACCTGGTCGGCTAGGACCTGCTGGAGGTGTACGATAGTGCGCTTCGGGCAGGGGAAATGTGCAAGTCCATGAGGAAGGGCATCATCACCCTCATTTACAAGAGGAAGTGGGAGAGGGAAGAAATTAAGAATTGGCGTCCCATTTCACTATTGAACGTGGACTACAAAATCCTGGCCAAGGTCATAGCCAACCGGTCAGGTCCGTTTTGGAGTCGGTGATTCACCCTGACCAAACCTGTGCTGTGCCAGGCAGGAAGTCGCTGAGAGCCTCGCGCTCATCAGGGATACGATCGCCTACGTGCAGGACAGGCGGGTGGACACCTGCCTCGTCAGCCTGGACCAGGAGAAGGCCTTCGACAGGGTCTGTCATGTTTACGAGGGACGTCCTCTCCAAATTGGGGTTCGGGGAGGCATCCGCAATTGGATCCGGCTGCTCTACACCAACATCGTTAGCGCAGTCTCGATCAACGGGTGGGAATGGGACAGTTTTCCCGTCAGATCTGGAGTCAGGCAGGGCTGCCCGCTCTCTCCTGCCTTGTTCGTGTGCTGTGTGGACCCCTTCGCCGCATCCATCAGGAAGGACGTGAACCTGAAGGGCATGAGTATCCCAGGCAGCGGAGGCCTTCAGGTCAAGACCTCCCTGTACATGGACGACGTCGCCGTCTTCTGCACTGATCGTCGGTCGGTGAGTAGACTGTTGGACATCTGCAGCCAGTTTGAACTGGCCTCAGGTGCCAAAGTCAATAGGGGTAAGAGCGAGGTCATGTTTTTCGGGAACTGGGACGACCGCTCCTTCATCCCCTTCACCATCAGAACAGACTACCTGAAGGTGCTGGGTGTTTGGTTTGGTGGAGCTGGGACGTGCACTAAAACTTTGGAGGAGCGTATCACCAAATTGAAGCAGAAGCTGGGCAGGTGGACGCTCCGGTCCCTCTCCATCGCGCGTAAGAACCTGGTTGTCAGGTGCGAGGGGCTTTCGGTACTGTTGTATGTGGCGCAGGCCTGTCCTATTCCCTGGACCTGCACCTCTGCGGTCACCCAGGCCATCTTCCACTTCATTTGGGGGTCGAGGATGGACCGGGTCCACAGGGACGCCATGTACAAAGACCTGGAAAATGGGGGAAAGGATGTACCGAACGCCACCCTCGCCCTGACGGCTACCTTTGTGTGCGGCTGCATCAAGCTGTGCGTAGATCCTCAGTACGCAAACACCAAGTGTCACTACTTACTGAGGTTCTACCTGTCCCTGGTGTTGCGAAGTATGGGCCTGGCATCGTTGCCGCGGAATGCTCCATGTAGTTGGCATGTCCCGTACCACCTGTCCTTCGTGGAGAAATTTTTGAAAGGAAACACCTTTGACCACAAAGCCATCAGGCAGTGGTCAGCATGTAGTATCCTCGAGACCCTTCGGGAAAAGGAGAGGGTGGATCCCATCCTGTGGTTCCCCACGCAGACTGCCAAAGTCGTTTGGCAGAATGCCTCATCGCCAGAACTTTCAAACAAGCACAAGGACATTGCTTGGCTGGCAGTGAGAGGGGCTCTGCCAGTGAGATCCCTTATGCATGCCTGGAATATCTGCGTCACCGCACGCTGCCCTCGAGGTGGCTGCGGGGGGGACGAGACTGTCGATCACCTCCTTCTGGAGTGTGCCTATGCGCAGGAGGTCTGGAGGGGAATGCAGTGGCATTTGTCGAGGTTCGTCCCGAGCAGTTCCGTGAAGTGGGGCACCGTGCTCTATGGGCTGTTTCCCGGGACGCACACCGAGACCAACATCAACTGCGCCTGGAGGACCATCAATGCGGTGAAAGACGCTCTTTGGTCTGCCCGCAACTTGCTGGTCTGCCAGCTGAAAGAACTGACCCCGACCGAGTGTTGCAGACTGGCGCAGTCCAAGGTCCAGGACTACGTGCTGAGGGACGCGCTAAAGCTTGGGGCAGCCGCCGTCAAGGCGCGGTGGGGAAAGACCACCGTATGACACCCCTCGTCTAGAATAGAAAAAAGGGCCCTATCTGGTAACTGGGCCCAGCTGGCGCCTTCCCCAACTGGTCAGGGGGTGAACTGGGACTGTGCGGGATGACGACTGCCGGGGTATTTTCTTTGCTTTTTTTTTCTTTTTTTTTCCTTTAGTTGGTGTATGTACCCCCTGGGTAACCCCAAGCGGCTTGCATGACTGGGTAGGTGCATAAATGTTTTATTTTTTGTACATTCTATGAATAAAGTGTATTTTTTCACATAATAAAAAGGTGACGAAACGTCTGAAAACTAACCTTCCAGCTCAGCAAACAAACTCAAATCCAGAACCTCAACCTGAGCTCAAATCTTCTCAACACTCGCTAATGATAGTGCACTTAGATTGTATACCAGGAAGTGATAGGATACATGCCTTTTCATGTGTTATGCTGTGCAGAAAATAGACAAAAAAGTACACTTAAAGCTCATCACTAGGAGCCCTGACAATTAACTGCTAACTAAGCCACTTAATTTCGCATCAAGAGTTTCATTTGTGTCTCTGAGCTACAAGGTTGTGCGTTCAAGCCTTTCTCTTCGAACTTTAATTGCAAATCTAGACAGACTCACCCAGTGCAGGGGTGCTGAACTGAGCGCTGCCATCTTTCAGATGAGGAAGTTATCTGCTCTATCTTTTTAGGTAGATGCGAGTGGTTAATGATCTTAGTTGAAGAATTGAGTCATACATTTATTTCCAGAAACATCATGAAAACAGATTATCTGATTATTACCGTATTACAGTTTATTGGATTTTTACTGAGCACAAATTAACAGCCATATTTCCTGCATTACTACAGTGACTACATTTCAAAAAGCACATAATACAAATATAAAGTACTTTGGAATGTCTCAAGGCCATAAAAAGCATTCTATAAATGCAAGTTCTTTCTCCTCGAATCACGTAGCAGAATCTCATGTCGGCTGGACATGTTGGGCAAAGTCTCCCTTGCCTGGAGAATAATGTCAAATTAGCTGGATTTGTACAGTAACCTTCATTAGTTACTTTTAGACCCCAAAATGACCAATTTTGTCTGAATTCAATTTCACAACTTGGCACTGGAGGAGCCGAACCCTAGCTTTCAAATGTTACCAATCTGTCCCCATAACCAGCCCTGTACATGAGTGACAACGATCCCATCTCTGTTGTCAGGAAATTTTGGGAAGATTTATATAGAAACTGACTGCTTTCCTACATACAGATGGTTTAAACAGTGTGTGTGGAAAATACTCCCAGTATACCTTCACTTTGTTAGCAGCTCTTCTGCACTTCTTGATGCCCAACAGAACAGCAACACAGAGGGAGAAACCTCTAAGTTAGATTGGGGTGGCATGGTGGCTCAGTGGTTAGCACTGCAGCCTCACAGTGCTAGGGACCCGGGTTCAATTCCTGCCTCGGGTGACTGCCTGTGTCTGGGTGTGCTCTGGTTTTCTCCCACAGTCCAAAGATGTGCAGGCTAGGTGGATCGGCCATGCTAAATTGCCCGTAGTGTTCAGGGGTGTGGGTTATAGGGGGATGGGTCTGGGTGGGATGCTTCAAGCGGCATTGTTGGGCCAAAGGGCCTGTTTCCACACTGTAGAGAAACTAATCTATCAGCAGTAGAATATTGCAGCTATTTCCACCAATTGCAATTGATAGCTCTTTCAAAGAGCAATCCAATTTAATCCTCTACCTGAGCTTTCCCCCCATTGAGTGAAAATGACTTCTCCCCATGTTAATGACCAATTTTGAAAGTTCCTTTGGAATTTGCTTCTACCACACATTCAGGTGTTATGTTCTAACAGTTAGAACACAGAACATAGAACATTATAGCACAGCACAGGCCCTTCGGCCCTCGATGTTGTGCCGACCTGTCATACTGATCTGAAGCCCATCTAACCTACACTATTCCATGTACGTCCATATGCTTGTCCAATGATGACTTAAATGTACTTAAAGTTGGCGAATCTACTACCGTTGCAGGCAAAGCGTTCCATTCCGTTACTACTCTCCGAGTAAAGTTAATCACCCAGAATTCTCAATTCCCTGCTTGTTCTTTTGTTAAATATGTGGTCTGAACTTGGGAGTACATGTGGTATGGGGTGATTACAGAGGTTGTGAATCATGTGGTTTTGGCGTTTCTGGAAAATATAAGCTAGAATGGACAAGATGAAACATACTTGGAAAACTTTAAGTAATAATACAAGGTATGCGTGACTGTCAAACCAAGAGATATAAACTCTTACTGAGCAAACAGATTAAAATCATTGCTAAAATGGCAGAGGGATGAATTTTGATACAACCTGATGCAATGTTTGCTGATGCAAAAATTATCCTTGCAGCAGTCAAGAGATATTTGGCAAATTGGTCAATTTTGAACAATGGAAATCTCCAATCACCTGTACCTTTAACTCAACACACACACTGCAAAGTCCACTTAAATCGTAAGTATTTAAAATTCACTAGTTCCTGAACAACTCTATCTCAAACAGTATATAGAACGTAGAACATTACAGCACAGTACAGGCCCTTCGGCCCTCGATGGTGGACCGACCTGTGAAACTAATCTGAAGCCCATCTAACCTACACTACTCCATTATCATCCATATGTTTGTCCAATCAAGCAGAACTCTAAATGAATAGTGAGCTAACCCTCACTCTTCATCCTGTTTTCTTGTTGACATGTTGCCCGTCAGCCACACCTGCGAACACAGAGTCAGTTTCCAGAAGCGCTCCAATTACATGTCACCACCATCACTTTCAAGACCTCCATTGCCACTAAATTATCATTCTGTTGTCCCACAATTTGTCTGAATAAGTAGAAGTGTCTTCCAGTTAAGCGAAGTGAAGAGTGAAGATATTGCTTTCCACTGCTATTAAAAAATCTGATCCCGATCTCCTGACTCAATTCTTCTCCCTGGCCATTGTTTTAGGCTGAACCTGGCATGGCAACCTTGTGTCATATTAACCATTGATTTGAACTTACGGTCACTTGCACCTGCCATATCCAACAATGCTAAGTCCACTGCCGTAATATTGGCAGATTTATAGAGTCATACTGCACAGAAACAGACCCTTCAGTCCATGCCGACCATAATTCCAAACTAAATTAGTGCCACCTGCCTGTGCTTGGCCTATATACCACTAAACATTTCTTATTCATATACTCACAAAAATGTTTTTTTAAGTTTTGTAACTATATCATTTCCTCTTGATGTTCCTTCCACGCACAAACCACTCTGTGTAAATAAAATTGTTGCTCATGTCTTTTTTAAATCTTTCCCCCTCACCTTAAAAATATGTTCTCTAGCTTTTAAATCCCCCAGCCTAGGACCAAGACGCTTACCATTCACCTTATCTATCCCTCTTAAGATTTTATAAACCTTTATAAGGTCACACCTCAACCTCTGATGCTCCAGTGGAAACAATCCCAGCTTATCCAGCCTACCCTTATAACAAAACTTTCCATTCCCTTCATATTTGCATTGAGCAATTGTTTGTTTTCCAAAATAACCCTGACTGACTTTCTATCGTGTATTGTCAATGGTCTTCCAATCTCTTCCAGCTCCACAACCGTCTGATTTACTAGATGCCTTTAATTTTGGCCTTTTGAAAATCACCAATCTTAATAGTTATTGGTGTTGATTTCTTCAACTTTAAGACCCTAAGTTCTGGAATTCCTTCCTTAATACATTGAGATATGTGAAAATCATGATTTAACTTCTTGTATGATTCTGATATCAGTAAAAGAGAGAAATCTATCGTCTAGGATGAGTATGTGACAGAAGAGCTGTATAGGAGAAATTATTTACACGTGTTAATAAAGGAGGGTTACAGTACATATGGAGTGGGAGAGCTTTACGTACACATAAAGAGAAAACAGCCTCAAGGACAGTATATGTGCAGACACCCATATCATGAGATAGTTCAAACTGGTATTTCAATGCACATTTGTAGTATTGGTTTAAAGTATAAGTCGAAGCATGGTAGCTGTGAAGGGGGGAATAATCATCCAGAGTCAAGGTTTGAATTTAAAAGAGAGAGTCCGAAAGTTGACCTAGAAAAGGAAGACTTTGAAGGCAGGACAGGATCTTGGAAAACTATGAAGTTGAGTAAAAGCCAAGAACACTCTGTAGGCAGGCCAAGACCACAAATACTTGAGAAAAATAAGCTAGAAGAGAAGAAGATTCTTAAGGTGAGAAAAAGAACCTTGGAAAATCTCGAGGTCTAACCTGTCCTACTCTGAAAACACAGGACTAGAACTTTTTGACAGTAAGAAGGAGAAAGCCATGTGCTCACTTAGGTTGGTCTCTAATTGTCTCCAGCTCCACAACCATCTGATTTACGAGCATGCCTCTAATTTTGGTCTCTTGAAAATATAGGGATTAATAGCACTGATTGAGGCATTGACATTACCCCAAACATTTGATAATGTGGACAGCACGCAACAATGTCAGAAAGTCAACACAAGTTAACACATTTTTATATGCCATAGATTTAATATCTAATGATGTTCTGGGAAGACAGAGCATGGGAGAAAATACTAGACTTGATGCTTTCATTAAAACATTTGACATTCACTTTATCCACAAAAAATGTGGTGATAAAACGAGTGAGATTCAATCAGTGATCTCAGAAAGTCTTTTTATTTTAACAGATTCATATCATCTAGCAGGATATTGCAGGTGGATGAATTGTTTAGAGTCTGTATAGTAGTTAATGCGATGTGAGGTCTGTAGATCCCTTCCTGTTTGAGGTTAAAGATAATCTAAAAATTTTCTGGACCATCAGAATGAATACACAAGAGTTTGAAACAGCTTTTAAGCTCAGCAAAGAAGCAGCTATCTCTATACTGGCAGACAGCTTGCTATGCTCAGAGGCTGTGAGAGTCAAACCAACATAAAAATTCAAAGCTTGGGAGGCACAGGATTTCATGTGTGTAGGTAAATGAGCATGAAGCTTAGTCACAGAAAACAAAAGAAAACAATGAAACATGAAATATACACCAAAGAATCAGAATACCTAACTGTTGAGCAGAAATGTATTTATTTGTCTAGGTTTCTTAGGGAGAATGGGTAAAATAATTTAGAGTGAAGACAGGAGAGAATTAGGCAAGAATTTCCAGTCTCTCAAAGGTTTAGGCAAATTGAAGCAAAAATGTTGCATTACTCTGCCAGGCAATGTTAAACACATGTGGTTGTACATTCCCAGGGAAATTCCTCATGCTTTGATGAGAAATGAAAACATCCAGTTAGACAGCATGATTGAAAGCAAGATCATATCACCAATGACAGACCTGACATGATGGTGCTCAGGGCTAGCTACTTATCTGAAAGGGAGGCGATCTAAGCTTGTGTGCTTCTTTCACTCAATTAAACATAAGAATTAAGAGGGAAGTCCATGCGCTTTCATCTGTTGATGATAAGGTGGGAAAATTGGCAACAAACAAGTATATAATGAAACTTGGCGCCAGGAATTTAGTACGGCACATAACCTTAGATGAAAAGTCAAGGTTTATGGCCACATTTATTATGCTTCAAGGTGATATTGCTTTAATAGTCTATTGTTTGGGATCTTTTCTGCACCAGAGATTTTCCAAAGGGCAATGGCTAGAATCCTGAACAGAAAACAGTAATCCATTTACTGCCATGAACCATAGAATCCCTACAGTGTGGAAACAGCCCCTTTGGCCAAATAAGTTCACATTGACCCTTGGAGCATCCCGCCCAGGCCCTTTAACCCACCTAATCGACACATCCCTGAACACTATGAGCAATTTAATTTGGCCAATCCACCTAACCTGCACATCTTTAGACCATGGGAGGAAACCGGAGCACCCAGAGGAAACCCATGCAGACCTGGGGAGAATGTGCAAACTCTACACAGACAGTCACCCGAGGCTAGAATTGAACCCAGGTCATGTGAGATGACACTGCTAACCACTGAGCCACCGTTCCACCCCAAATGCATGGCAAAACAAAACACAAACATGATCAGGCAATCAGGGACATGAAAAGTCTGTGTTCTGCAGTGCCTTTAACAGTGAATGAGAAATGCCAATTCTCAGATTTACAATTACTTTTCAAAGAAACATTCTTCAAGAACAAAGCATCGTAGTGGATCCAACGAAGAAAAGAATCATCTAGTGAATCTTCCACACCCAAGTGTCTAAATAATGTACAGTGCTTCCTAGGTGTGGTAAATCAATTGCGAAAATTAATCTCTAACTTACCCAGACTTATTCAACCCATAAAAGAGTTTTTGAAAAATGGTCAGCAATGGTATCAGACTCAAGAATAAACTGTGACAATTGATAAGATTAGAACATAGAACATAGAACATAGAACAGTACAGCACAGATTAATTAGAAATTATTTTCTACTGATGCTTTAACATGTTACAGTCCACTCTTATTCACCATTGTAGCCACAAATACATTGCCCACAGGACTACGGGCAGTCCTTATTCAAGTGCAAATTTATCAAACATGAAAATAGGCATGTTTTACATTTGAGAGCTTTGATAGAGACTGAATAGAGATTTGCAACCACAGAAAGGGATTCATTTGAAGTTGATTGAGGATGTGAAGGGCTAGCAGATGACTTCGTGGGTTGAAATTTCAGGTCAAGACAGACCCCCAGCCTTAGGTAACGTTATTGAGATCAAAAGAAATCTGAAAAATGTTTCTGCCTATTAGTATTAGGCTGATAGATAAGACTATGGTATAATCTATTTTCAGGCAAGATGTAAGTAAGGCATATAGTCTTGGAAGCAGTGGTGAATTAAGCAGAAAAATCTTATTCTTGGAAAAAAGAAATAGTATCTAAACCTGCAGTAATATTAATACTCTACCAGAAACCTTAGTCAAATTCATTGAACTCAAAGTGGTCAAAATAAAGTCCACCAGACCAAATGCAGAAAAGGGTACCACAAGCAGAAACAATATTTGACAATAATGTAAGATTTATAGGTATGCGACTATAGAATAATCATACCAAACCTATTGCAAACAGAAATCCAACAGAAACTTCATGAGAGATATCTTGGTATCATAAGACACAGAGCAAGATCACAACAATCAGCGTAGTGGCCAGGCATTTCAAAACATGTCAGGTTACAATGTGGTGTGTCAAACCTGTACCATGCACAGTCAAGAGCCTAGCCAGCTAATGATTTCACCAACATTTTAACAAAGGCCATGGGGAGGATTAGCAACAGTTTTGTTTGATTTTAGAGGGAAGAAATATTTGGTTCAGTCATCTACTGTGCAAGGTGGATTGAAATGACAAGACATTACTCAACCACAGCAAACTCTGTGATCAGAGCATTGAAAAAGCACTTGTTGTTACAATGTTCCCTGAAAGAATTAGTATTGAACAGTAATCCTCTATACATGAATGAAGATTTCATGAAATCCACTTTGGAGGCAGGCATCAATCAGATGATAAGTTGTCTACCTTGGTCAAAAGGGAGATAGAAAGAGCAGTCAAGGCTATGAAATCACTGATGTCAATAAGAATCCACACCAGGAATTACTCTATTCAGTTAAGAGCAACACGATTTGGTACTTACCAGAAGAATTGTTAATGGGGAGGATGCCAAAAACAGACATATCAGTTTTCGAATGCATCCTTAGCCCAAACATAATCTCTCAAGAATGCAGGAAGGTAAAGCAACTAGAGAAAAGCCACCGTGAAAATCAGCAGAAGTGATGTAACTCTAGACACAAGGATAAAAGCTATCAACTTTAAAGTCAGAGCAGAAAATCTGTTTAAGGGACAGGAAATAAGAAGCTACAATATCAGAGAAACAGCTCAACTAAGATTTAATATTGTCAGAATGCCTAAAAGGACTTGCAACAGAAATAATTAGACATCTAACTTACTTGAGGCAAAAAATGAGACCAAGTAGGATCATAGGACATTGGGCATCTGTACCTATAATCCGTCAGATGGTGTACAAGGTGGTGCAACACCATTACCATAGCGTGAACTCAAGTGAATCAAATTGGATATTCAATCAAAGTTCCGGATTGTCTCAATATGTGTGATTCAGACTTTGGTGGGGTGGGAGTTATAGGCGAGAAGATCATAATGGTGATAATGATAGAAATGCTGTTAATAATAGTGTCAATTATTAAGAAAACTATCTAAGTAAATAAAAGTAAACTAACCGTTAAATGGGTATAGAACATGGATACTACTGAAATAAAGATACATTTTGTTGAAGCTTTTTGTCTTACACTCTTCAGGACAATTAGCAAAACTTCCAATCTAAGAGGAAAACCAACATTCACATGTATGACAGGAGAATGTTGGTTGGTTAGCAAGTGAATTCTGATTAGTAGAGGCATTGTTATGAAGAATGCACCAATTAATGATAATTTTACAATGATTGTGAGAGTAATATTTTGTATACTCAGCAAACATTGTCCAATTTCAGAGTCCTACCTAATGTTGGACACTATATGGCAAGCTTTGTAAGCAAAGGCTTGTTTAGTTTGTTGGTACATTGCTTGAAGCATCTTTGTCAGCCAGGCTCGCAGTGTGGAGCATTTTTGTGTATTAGATGATACATGTATTATGTGATAGACTCCATGAAGGAACATATAGAAACACTGCATCTGTTTCAGCTCAACAAAATAGGTAACAGCCATTTGTTAGTTAATTTCTCAGGGCAATACCATGACTAATTAGAACTTGCCTAGTTTAAAATTTAAATGGAGTCTGGGAGTTAATTGTCAATAATCATTAATTGATGAATTCACCATGGTAACTACCAATCAGAGTCCACAAACCAAACAATCACCATTCTTCTATTATATAGTATAAATGTTCACTTGCTCCTTGAATTGGTATTCTTGTGAGTTGTCCTGATGTATGCAAAATGAAAGATTTGACAAAATATATCTTTTTTCCAAAAGGAAATTTCTGGATTATAGTAAACCAAGTAGAAAGTAACCATTGGGAAATATGTTATATTGAGATTCATGTTAGTCATGAAGTTGCAACTGATTACATGATTCTGATATCAGGAAGAGAGGAGATCCCAATCTAAAATGACAATGTGAACAAAGAGGAGAAGAAGTATGTTGATAATCTAACACGTACATATATAAATGAAGGAGTGATGTGGTATATAAGTTGATGAAGAGCCTTACTTAGAGATAAGAAGCTGGCAATCTCAGGGGCAGTATGTATGCAGATGCACAGCCTGAGAAACTCCAGGCTGGTATCTCATATTTTCAGGGAACAGTATCGATTTGAAGCACGAGATTATACACTCCTTGTGATCGTTACCTTGGGAGAAGTAAGTGAAGAACTCTCACCTGCAGCCATCCGAAGCTTGGCTTTTCTCTTCTCCTCTGCTTGCTGGATTTGCTCTTCAATCAACTTTTCATCGACCTCCACACATGGCTGAGTTGGCTGCAGTGACTCCAAATAATCAATATCTTTTTCAATCCTCTCAATTCTGGATCCAACCATCTCCATCTCGTTCTTGAACTCAGTTTTGTAAATATTCAAACCGTCCAAACGGACTGTGATTTCTTTCCGGAAGTCTCTAAACTCCCTGACATACTTGTTCATGTCTTGGTTACATTTCTCTAGCCGGTCCTGTTATTAAGATAAATTGGTGAAGATATAATCTTAACATTAAGTGGTTGACTTCCTAGATAAGTGGTTAGATGATATTGCTAACATACAAATGACATTTGTGTGTAAATTCGGTATTCCTATTGAAGGAAACATGCCATTAATCAAAATGTTACCTGAAATAAAATCAGTAATGAGTGGTTTGAAAATGCTTCCAGTAGTTGAAGTGTCAGTACAGAGGTTGTGGGCTTCATTGAATTAGCAAGAAAACCACACAAGAAGAATTTTCTTACGCAGCCAATTGCTTTGATCTGGAATGCACTGACTGAAAAGTTGGAAGAAGAAGCTTCAATAACAACTTCAATATCAAATCATTTAAGGAATTGTTTAATTGATTAAATGAGAGGAAATTACAGAGCTGGAAGAGTGGGGGAGTGAAACTAATTTGATTGCTCTTTCAAAGACAGATGTGACAGTAGAATGTGTGCTGTAGGATTCTATATCTTTACGTATTGTGAGGAGATGCTATTGATGTAAGCCTTGCTAACAGTGGTATTGTTAACAATTATATAACTATATGCCAAGTACATTGACATTTGTTATTTGCATTCCATCCATGCTATTTTTAGCAGATGTTTCCACATCTGGAACTTTCCTAAGAACATAGGAAGAGGAGTAGGTCATTCATTCCCTTGAGCCAGTTCCACTATTGAATTACGCCAAAACTGGTCTGTATTTTAACTCTGCCAACCCTTGTTTGTTCTGTAATGCTTAGGAACTTTGACTCATGAAAATGCATCAATTTCAGTTTTGAAATTTTCAGTTGACTCTCAGCCATCTTCCCTTCCTCCTCCCACCAAATATGTTTCTAGGGGGCATAAGTTTTCAAACTTTGTAACCCTTTGTCTGTAGAAGAGCCTTGTTTCCTTGTCCTGAGCTTCTCCCTTCGAGGAAATTGTTCAGGAACATTGGAGCAGGAGTAGGCCATTCAACCTGTCAGCGTGCTTCACCATTTTATACAATCATGGCTGTTCACAGTCTTCAATACCCTTTACCCACCCCATCCCTTTTACACAACTGGTAATTAAAAATCTCTCAATCTCCTCTCCCTTGAGCATACTGAAAATGCTGAGCTCCCACAGCCCTTTGAGATAAACAATTCCCAAAGTTCACAAACTTCTGAATAAAAATAAATCTTTCTTATCATGAAACCTCGATTAAATCTCTCCCAAACCTTCCATAAACAAGGGGATTTTGGCCTAATTGATGCAACCTGACCCATAATTTGATCCTTTCTCAGCTAAAAGCCTCGACAGGCCAAGTACTGGATATCCAGAAACAAATTATTGTGCAATGTTCAAAGCTTCAAACCTCTGCTTGGTTAAAAAAAAGCCTTAGTAAATTATTTTCTAATCGCTTTACTGATCCAAACTTGACACAATAATAAAAAATAGTTAACATGAAAATCCCCCTGGACAGTGTATTCATGTACTTGAATATAGCTTGAATAAGTAGCAAGAAACATTTGGCTTTTTACAGAATTTGCACAGAATACAAAATTTTAAAAATTGCTATAACCATACGTTAATGCTATGCGTAATGCATTCCCTGTAGTTTTGGCTCTTTTTTTATCTGTGCTCACTTCTTTAGGCATGGCAGAAAATTTTCATTGTGGGCATATTCACAGTGGTCCGTAATGATTGAGCTAGGTTCCCCGATGGGAATGGAAATGGTCTGGCTTGTTTTTGTTGTTCCTGCGCCAGCCACAAAGTTGGAATTGATATTTGCAATTCGAGACTAGCCAAAAGTTGATCACAGAAGAAAACTGAACAAGGGCTCTGGCAAAAACATCTACTCTCACTAACAGAGAAACCACATCATTCCTGCTTTTGCATAGACTCCCACATGGGGCAGCAAGATTTAAGAACTTTCTCCAATCCGGTATACAAAGGGTTGGAAGAAGCTCACATGAAGCAGAAACACCAACCGAGATCTGTTGGGCTGAAGGGGTCTGTTTCAATGCCGTAAAACTAAGTATCAGTGCCATGTGAGCAGTCTTTTCTGTACTGAGGATAAATTTATTTTCTAATCGTCGTTCATTCTCAGAATGTAGCAGTTCTCGAAGGTATTGGAATAGATTTGTAGCTCGGGTTGTGGGTGTTGAGGTTGGTTGGCTCGCTAAGCTGGTTTCTTGTTTCACAGACATTTCATTACCATGCTTGCTAACATCCTCAGTGTGGCCTCCAACGAAGCATCGTTGTGTTTACCCGCCTGGTTTTTAAACTCTGGGGTCCGTTGAGATGGATTGCCTCACTTCCGGTTTTCCTTCGTAGTGGAATGTATATGGGGTCGAGTTCAATGTGCTTATTAATAGGACGCTTCGTGGAGTGCCATGCTTCTAGTAATTCTTGTGCCAGTCTCTGCCTAGCCTGTCCTAGGATCTTGGGGTTGCCCATGGCAAAGGAGTGGTTCTCCTTGTCCATGTGGATTGAGATGAGTGAGTATTGGTCATGTCTTTTTGTAGCCAGTTAGTGTTCATGTACTCTTGTTGTTATTTTCCTTCCTGTTGTCTGAAGTAGTGTTTCTCACAGTCCCTGCAGGGGATCTTGTAGATGACATTGGTCCTGCCCGTGGTGGGGAATGGGTCTTTAGTTCGGGTGAGCAGTTGTCATGGGGTTGACGCGAGCATGTGTGCCACTATGATGCCCAGCGGCCGTAGGAGTCTTGTGGTGAATTCTGATGTGTTTCAGATATAGGATAGTGTGATGACTGTGTTGGAGCGTGTGGTCTCTTTCTGATGCTGTTCGTGTGGGCATCTTCTGACCCAATGGATATCCAAAGAATTGGGTCAGAAGATGCCTACATGAACAGCATCAGAAAGAGACTATACGCCCCGACACAGTCATCAAACTAGCCTATATCTGAAACACATCAGATATCAGAAGGATGCCGGAACTCACCACAAGATTCCTACGATGGCTGGGCATCAGAGTGGCACACATGCCCATGTCAACGCTGTGACAACTGCTCACTTGAACTAAAGACCCACTCCCCACCATAAACAGGACCAATATCATCTACAAGATCCCCTGCAGAGACTGAGAAACACTAGATCGGACAAACAGGAAGGAAACTAACAACAAGAGTACATGAACACCAACTGGCTACAAAAAGACACGGCCAATACTCACTCATCTCAATCCACATGGATAAGGAGAACCACCAATTCGACTCGGACAACACCAAGATCCTGCGACAGACTAGACAGAAACAGGCATGAGAATTCCTAGAAGCATGGCCCTCCATGAAGCGTGCTATTAATAAACACATTGAGCTCGACTCCATATACATTCCACTACAAAGGGAAACCGGAAGTGAGGCAATCCATCTCAACGGACCCCAGAGTTTAAAACCCAGGTGAGAAAACACACCGACGCTTCATCAGAGGCTGCACTGAGGATGTTACCAAGCACGGTAACGAAATGTCTGCGGAACAACAAACCAGCTCGGCGAGCCAACCAACCACAATGTAGCAGTTATTGCACATCTGTTGTTGTGCTAAAAAGGAGGTGGCCTTTTCTGGAACAGGTTTTTACCACCTAGTGGTAGAGGCCTGGATCTCACTGCCTGTTGGAGACCCTCATCACATGTAGAAATGCAGTTGAGATGCCATGATTTATATAGCTGCAGGTAAGGAGCTGACAAGTGGAGTTAAGCTGGATAACTCTACCAACCAGCATGGATATGAAGGGCCAAATGGATTCCTTCTGTGCCATAAATCTTCCTATGTTTTCAATTGCTGTAGCTTGGGTCCTTATGTATATATAAGAGGTTTATACTCAATTGCAAAAGGTGTAATTGAGAAGTTCTCAAATGATACGGAAATGTAGTCTTGTGTTTGACATTGACGAAAGCTGTAGACTACTGTGGACTGGTTAGGTGGGCAGGAAAGTGGCAAATGGAACATAGTTTGGAGTAGTGAGAAGTGTTGCATTTGCAAAGGACAAACATAAAGGGGAAACGCACAATGACTGGTAAAAGACCAAGTGTGGATGAACAGGAAGACTTTGGAGTGAACTTCCATAGTAGAAGACCATTCAGTCCATTATTACTGTGCCAGCTTATCGTTTCCACTTAATCACAGATCTCCGGTTCTTTGTTTACAGACTTTTTTCAAAGCTTCACTTTCAAAATTACTATTCGATATGCTTCTACCACCCTTTCAGGAATTCAGGGTGTGACTTCTTACTGAATAAAGTTAATTTTCTTCTTCCTGCCTGAAATCTTTGTTCTCTGGTTGTTGACTCTCTGATCACTGGAACCCCAAGTTCACCCATTTCTTCTACCAATTCGATAAAACATACAGCTGGAGGAGCACAAAACGTTCCATCAATTCAATTTGTGTTTTTATAAAAGTCTATTTTACTGCTTGGTAGATTATAATAAATGCCATCGCTAAAATTGTTATGGCATTGAATGCCACAATTAAATAGCTCATAAGGAAATGTTGCAAGCACAGTGCAATATAGATGCAAGTTGTTGACGTTCACAACTAGATATCTAATTTTGAGGGTACATGATAAAGACACAGTGTTGACTATATCACTTACCTCAAGTAACATGATTCGTCTCTCAATGTATTGCATGAGTAAAGCATCTTGAGTCATCCGTTGGGCTTCTCCAAAGCTTTGGGTTAAAAAGAGAAACATCAACAGCCTTAGTAACTGGATCCGATCGAACATGATTGGGAGCTTTATCCCAGAGGTTCAATGGAACAGAATGAAATACCAAGCCCTATTGTTAATTTTTGTTTGAAGTTTTCAGTCTCACTTGCCCTGAAAACAGGTAACAGCATGCAACGGCTTGCAATTTTGATGAAGAAGTTAAGAAAGAGCATGTAATTAAAACTATGCCAAGAGCTGGTAGGTCAGTACTTGATAGCTTAAACAGAGAGAAGTCTCTGGCTGTGTCTGAAGGGTGCATTTGTGCGTGGAGTCAGGATATTTTTTCCCAGACCCTAATTGTTTCCACGTGCGTTGAAATGACTCATGCAGACTCAGAACTAGCCAAATAAAACAGAAAAATGCAATGGAAAGAAATAAAGCCTTTTTAATTAGACTGCAAATCTACACTATTATTACATAGTGAGAAAACTGTGGGCAATATTATTAAACATGGCACAAAGTAAATCTCAGAATGTAGTCAGCAATCATTAGCAGGTAATTGCTTTGAAAATCAATCCTGCTTTTATAATTTTCTGGAATTCCAAAATAAAGTATGTTTAATGGTGTAGTGCACTCAATGTTTGTATTCCCTTAACTAGCAAAGAAAAAGATGAGAATTAATTGAAGGATTTGATGAGACACAAACTGTTTGGCTGGGAATCAAGCAGTTCAGGTCACGAACCTTAAGATCAGAGCTAGGCCATCCAGGATAATATCAGAAACAATTCCCTCATATGAAGTGTGGCAGCAATTTGGAACTCTCACCCCACAGCTGTTAGCTGTTAGATGTCAGTGAAAATTTTCAAAACTGGAATTAATCAGTCTTTGTTAGACAAGGGTATTGAAAACCAAAGTGGAGAAATGGATTTTAGATGAAGCTTACCTCCAATTTATTTAAATGATGGGACGGGCTCGAGGAGATGAATGGCGTCTATTTGTGTTCCTATTATCTGGTGGAATTGAAGGCTACACGCAACTAACGGTGAAGGAGGCTCATCTGTAACATTTCCTCATGAAGCAACGTTTAGGTGGCTCACTGGTCAGCACTGCTGCCTCACATGGCCAGGGACATGGGCTCGATTCTAACCTTAGGTGATTGTCTGTGTGGAGTTTACTTGTTTTCCCTGTGTTCATGTGTGTTTCTTCTCACAGTACAAAGATGTGCAGGTTAGGGGGATTGGTCATGCTAAATTGCTCAAATTTTTCCAAGGGTGTGCAGGATATGTGGATTATGGGAAATGTGGGGTTAGAGGGAGAAGATAGGTGAGATGCGCTTTGGAGGCCTGGTGCGGACTCATTGGACTGAACAGCCTGTTTCCACACTGCAGGGATTCTATGATGATTCCAGCCTGAGTGTCACTGTCCTGAGCATTCACATTGAACAGAGCTGCTGGTATTGTATTTTTCTGTAATCTCTCTTGGTGTTTCTTAGCCAGTCCTGAGCAAGTGAACTGTGACAACATTTACAAGCTAACTGCTTGTGAGAAAGGGTCGGACATATGGCACAAAAACAGACCATTCAACCCAAGCGGTCTATGAGATTCTTGGGAGTAGCAATGGTTAGACGCTGACCAGAATTAAAATGCGTGTTCAAAATGGCTCATTTATTTAAACAGTCTTTTCAGTCTCTCTTCTGCTTCCCTCTGCTGGTACAATTCTGTGCGGCAGCTTCAAGTGAATAAAACGAACAATGTGTGGCACTTTTCAAGACATCATACTCTCCATTCCTCCACTGTAAATGAGATATAGCATTAATTAATTTGTCCCTAAACTGAAAATAATAAACTTAAGCATCACTGGAACGTTTAATTTATTACATTTTAACTTATGTATTTTCTAACATTGCACTCAGTTATTTACAATGAAGTAAGATATTTCTTCGCCAACTGAAACCAGTTCACTTTACAACAGACAGCCGGATTTTCTGACGAGTGTCAGTCTCACTCATATTGCCACCCTGCTCCTAATGTTTTATGAGATGAAAAAGTTCCACATTTCTGACAAGAGACATCACTCAAGGTTCCTTCAGAAATGTGAGCCCATCCTTCTGTTCTGACAAATCCCTGCCAGTGTAAAACAGTTGGGGAAAGGCAAACTATCCCACTTTTCTCACTGCAGTCAGTTGAAAATCTGAAATTGAAAAGTCTAGTGGCACAGACAAGGATGAGAACTCCTACGAAAGGGTAAGCACATAACAGGTGCCAACAGAGTAGGATAACAGGTGGACGGGGTGGTAGGGAGTTAGTTACATCAGGTGTCAGGTAAGTAGGGTGCCAGGTGAATAAGGTGCTAGGGTACACGTGCATAGGATGGCAGGGCACAAGGAACTCAGTTAAATGATGTAGTGTCTCATGTAGATATGGTTTGGTGGGAGATATTAGGGGTGAGTCAGATCTGATGGCAGAGTGTGGGAGGTTGTTGAGGCTGGAATGAAAGATGGTGGAGTCATGTGTGGCAAAGTTTCGGCTTGTGTCAGCTCCAGTAGGAATGGCGTGTGGGAACAAGCATTGTGTCAAGTCTGGCAGTAATACATGTGTCAGCATCTGGGGGTTGTCAGGCTAGGGTGTGTATGGTGTTAAGTGATCTGGATGCAGTGTAGTTGGAGGTGTGAGAGGTACGATGTGGGGTAGATGAATAGTTACTCAGGAATTAGATTAGGTATTTAATTCATACAGTCACCCAAGGCTGGAATCAAACCCAGGTTCCTGGCACTGTGAGGCAGTAATACTAACCACTGAGCCAACATACTGTCCTGATCTAGCCATCAGAAAATCTGAGCCATACTCACTTAAATGTGATTGATAATTCCCTCATGAGTTGCATATCATCTAACATCAGGTCCGGTCTCATTTAATTTATGACTTTCGTTGAGATTTCAACTTCAGAATTGTATTCAAAGCACGTGATTGATAATTTCAGTACTTTGAAGAATGATACATTTTGTATATGACATATGAATTGTGCCTAGTACTATTCATTGATTCTTTTTGGTGGTCACAACAAGTAGTTGAAAGTTATTAGGGATTGTTTGCTTTATAATATGGCCATCACATTCCACAATTAAGTATTTTATCACTTTAGTGGTCTACCTTTAAATTTAATATTTTCCTTTGCATTCACTCTCATTCAATCACTTTGTCCTCAATTGCATTCACATACATGCTGATGCATAGCTCCAGAGGGGAGCTCAGAAAACAGTGTACACATATGATGTTCCTGAATAGTGTACCTGAAGATTTGCTTGCTCTGTATAGTGAGGAAAACATTGCAGCTCTTGTTTCCATGACTTGAAATAAACTGTAGCTGTACATAACACTTTTTCAAGGTATCCATAGATTTTTTTTACATCTCTATTAGTTCTTGATTAATAAGGTGTGTTTTTTTTGATAAGTACAACATACTTAGTTCACAGAACTATTGAGCCAGTTGCCGTTAATAGGTGTCTATTGTCACTTTTCACCCGAAACAAAGGAAAAGTCTGGTCAATAAATAGAGAGAGGAAGGGTAAGGCTGGGGAAGGTAGATGGGACGGTGATAGTTGAATGCAGGCAGGGACTGGTGGGGAGTGGTCAGTGGGATGGGTGGGGCCTATCAACCCCTATCTATTTATTGACCAGACTTTTCCTTTGGGGCGGCATGGTGGCTCAGTGGTTAGCACTGCAGCTGCACAGCGCCAGGGACCCGGGTTTGATTCCCACCTCGGGTAACTCTCTGTGTGGAGTTTGCACATTCTCCCCATGTCTGCAAGGGTTTCCTCTGGGTGCTCTGGTTTTCTCCCACAGCCCAAAGATGTGCAGGCTAGGTGGATCGGCCATGCTAAAATTGCCCGTAGTATTCAGGGGTGTGTGGGTTATAGGGGGATGGGTCTGGGTGGGATGCTTCAAGGGGTGGTGAGGACTTGTTGGGCCGAAGGGCCTGTTTCCACACTGTAGGGAATCTAATCTAATCTCATCCCACCTACTTCCCCAGGCCGACCCCTCCTCTCTATTTATTTCCCAGTTCTCTTCCCCCCCTTCCCCCTTCTGAAGAAGGATCTGGACTTGAAATGTCAACTTTCCTGCTCTTCTGATGCTGCCTGGCCTGCTGTGTTCCTCCACCTCCATGCTGTGTTGCCTTTAACTCCAGCATCTGCAGTTCTTGCTCTCTCTGGAAAATCTGGTCAAACTTTGGAATGCCAGTTTTCATTGAAATCAGCGCAACTATTCCTGTGACTGAAAATCTGCTGTAGCCATTGGTAACAACAAACAAGTGTTTATGATGGCACAAATCTGCTAAATCAGCGCTCTATGGTTTCGGAGTAGATCTGTAGCTTGGGTTGTGGGTGTTGAGGTTGGTTGGCTTGCTGAGCTGCTTTGATGTTTTGCAGAAATTTCGTTACCATGCTTGGTAACATCCTCAGTGCGGCCTCCTGGTTTTTAAACCCGTGGTGTGAATTTGAGTCCGTGGTTATGGATTCTACTTTAGACATGTTGACTGAATCATGAAAATGTAACATTATGTTTGCTTGAATCTGTGTTGTAACAGATTTGATTTCTCGGACATAAGCATCCCTAAGGAGTTGTTCACTTTAGAAACTTGCTGCTGCCCTGGACATACTAAACAAACAACATACTGCTTCAATGACTGTGGAATGACAAGACAGTTTTTGCATAATATAGTTTAGATGTGTTTTAACAATTAGTCTATTTTAAACATACTGAAGAAGTTGTTGTGTCAACGATTTCATTCATAGAAGCTCTTTCGATGAGCCTCATTTAATGAGTGATCTAGTAGTTTGTGAGCATTTGTGAAACAGCAATCATAATATGATCGAGCTGCATGTAGTGTTTTAGTAGGATGACACTTAGATTTCATGGATTAAGTTAAGAGGAGAGTTTAGACAAATTAGTTCTTTGTTCTCTAGAATTTAGGAGGTTAATGGGTGATCTAATCATAGTCTTCAGGCAATTAACAAGGAAAGACAGCTTGGATAAATGATTTCCACTGTTGGAAATTCTAGAACCAAAGGGTATAATCTGAGAATTAAGGCCTGGCTAATCAGGAGAGATTTTCGAAGCACTTCTACAATAGAAGACAACTGGAGGTTTGGAACTCTCTTCCCTCCTAAGCAAGACTAACAAATGCAGTTAGTCCACAGAACAGCCATGATCCTATTAAGTGGCAGAACAGTCTCGAGGAGCTGGATGATCTTTTTTACTGAGTCACATCTCAAAATTCCATAGCTACTGTACTTTGTCTAGTGCCTAGTTTTATTCTACTTCAATGTCAGCTGGTTTTAGCAACTTTGACACTGTTTAGGCTTATTGGTAGATCTCCCAATAACGCGATGGTTGTGTTCTTCTGTGAAAAATCAGTGTAGAAAATCACTATACTTTTACAGCAGGAAGTTTGCATCATCCAAACAGCATCCACTATTCATCAATCATGTTACAGCCAATTTGTGTTAGCGAAACACATGTTATAACAAAACTACCTGTACATAGTTAAGATGTTGTCTTACAATCTTTTTTTTCTCAGTACAAGGACTGACTATTAGCAATGGATGTCATGAAAGATCATCCATAGGTTTGAGCTACTCTCTGGTACTCAACACAAATCTCATACTTTTGAAGTTGAATGTCCAATACACTGTGCTATTCAAGTAGATGGTTTGTGATTGGACAAGTTTGAGTGGTTTGTAGTCAAACTTAAACTTTAAACTGGTTTCCATAAAAATAGAAATGAAACTGTAAGAGACCCATTGATTCAGAACAATTCTGTATCGTTTGTAAATAATGTTGTTCTATGATGTTCATGATTTATTTGCCATTGCAACAGTTGGTGGGTTTTTGGCCTTGTCTTTCCAAGCAAGAATTGCACTTGTGCTAAATTGGGTTTAAACCCATGACTAGCTGGCTGATTTTCACAGAATTAAAATAGGTATTTGAGTAAAGTTGCCTGCAGCCATTTTTTTGATCTGCTGTTTTGTGATACACCTACTTTGTGGTCCTTATTGTTAGATTACATAGATAAGCAAATAATGTAAATGAGGACAGAAATGAAGTCACCACAGTATCTGTTGAGTCTGAGTGGAATTTGACCTTTCTGCATGTTTGCTGGATTTGCAACGTTTGCAATGACTTCAGCTTTCAAAGGATCAGATTCTCCTTCTTCACCACTGCATGTACAACTGAAGAATTAGGACCTACTTTAGTTGTACAAACACTTGTCTTTGTTCAAGGTCAGGCTACGTTCTCAAAAACATTGTAGGCATGTCTCAAGCTCACTTTCAGTGTGACTGTAGATGAGAAACATTGAACAACAGTGAGCCTTCAAGTTATGGAAATGCAGACTGAATCATGTGCTGAAATAGCTCAGCTGCTGAATTTGATCCAAAATTGAAGCTCTTGTGCTTTTAAAAAATAGTTCAGTGTGCGTGTCAAACTACAAGATACTCCAGTTCTTCTGCTTGACTTGATCAGAGCCCACATTGAAGTCAAGTTCAGTAAAGTGTTTAGAATCATGCACTTTAAGATATCATTAGTTCTCAGTATTGAGTGCTGTGTCTTGTGAAATGGCTTGGTTCAGTGACTGCATAACGATGGATAATTGGATTCTTCTCCATGTTTCTTGTACTTGTGAGATGCAAGGGAAAAGCTCATCCTTCACTTTCTCAATTTCAAGGCCAAATAGACTCTGAAGTTGGTTCACAATCTGCATTCTGATGTTAAATATTATTCATGATTGTTCATATTCTTTCAGGATCTACACACACCTTGCATAAGACACATTTCAGTTTGCTGGTTCCAGTGAAGTGGGCAGCATACTATTTGATAATGTTGCTGGTATGCATGTGGCATGCAGCATGTACAGATCTGTGGCTGTGCAAAAACTGATCAGATTGCAACAATCTGCTGATCTGACATAAAATACAGCATTTGCTCTGTCTTCGAATTTGATTGGCATTTTGAAAGCCCTGAGAATTTTCAGTGCTTTATTGCTGTAGTAATGGAAAACTTTTGTGTTCACTGCTTTGTGGTGTATGGAGCAATCCTGAAGCCTCTTTAACATTTGGTATCTTACAACACTGGCAGATGTTCCTGTATCCATGAGAGCATCTATGTCCAAATGACAAATTATTACTGTCACAAGTGGCTGTTTCTTGTGTCTTTAAAAAAAAGCAGAAAAAAAATTGTAGGTAATCTGCCTCCATTTTGGTTGAATTCACTCACCTTTTTGCTGTGCTAAGTGTGTGTAACATTCCTCTTAGTAATTGATTTTGCTGGTGCAGGATAAAAACCAGAAAAATGGCTGTGTTTCCCCAAGATTTTCTCTGCTTACTCACCCACATGCTATCTGGTTTGTATAAGCACCACAACAGTAGAAACATTTGAACATGTCAGAGCTTATGAGATTATTTTGTGCTGCTTTGCAGGAAGTCTTCTGGTCAGTGAGCAATGAATGGTATTCGCAGCAGTTGAAATTGAACTGCGGAAGTTACTACCAGCAGTCTTGACATCAGTAGCTTCATCAGATAGTGAACTAGCTGGGTCCAGCAGTTTTCTTTCTTCTTGACTACATTTTTGATGTGATTGTAAAACGTGATAGCTGATGACCTGCAAAAATCATGTTGCGATACTTGTACTGACTCCCATAACACAAGGAAAAGACATTGTCATGTAGCACTAAAGAGTTCAGCGAGCTTTTGTTACACTTCCTGGTATTTACACAGGTATATTAAAATCCAGGTACTTAGGTGCCTTGCCTCAAGCTAAGCCATTCAGATGTCGGGTAGCATTCTTCTTTCAGTGATCACACTATAAGTGAACAGAGCTCAGCAAGATGGAGACTGAGATTTTTACTATTAAGTCACATGCCATGAAAGGGTGATGACATCATGAGCACGTCCTGTAAATGTTTATCAATTAGCTGTCGTGAGACTTAAATCCTAAATAGGTATACATCAAATATCTATTGTCAATCAAAATAGAGTTAACAAGATTAATAATTAAAACTTCGGTATAAGGTTTTGGAGGTTTGACAGCAAGTTTTAAACTTGGGATAGTAAATCCATCTGAGGCTCAGAGGTTAGTATTGCTGCCTTACAGCAGTAGGGATACAGGCTCAATTCCAGACTCGGGCGTCTGCCTGAGTGGAGTTTGCACATTCTCCCTGTCTCTGTGTGGGTTTCCTCCGAGTGCCATCGATTCCTCCCGCAGTCCAAAATGTGCAGTTTAGGTGGATTGGCCATGTTAACTTGTCCGTAGTGTCTAGGGATATGTACACTAGGTGGATTAGCCATGCGAAATGCAGGGTTAGGGCGGTGGGTTGGGGGAGTGTGTTTTAATGGAATGCTCTTTGGAGGATGGATGCAGGCTCAATGGGTCGCATGGCCTGTTTCCACACTGGGCATTGTATGTGATCTGGAGAGGTGTGTGTTATTCTCAGTCGCTCCTGGCTGACCACCTGATGGATGCTGGTTATTGTTGTGCACTAATGGTGAGAACAATCATCATTGTCACAGTTTTCTTTCTCACTGTCTACGTGCAAGTTGTACATTGGTCTGAACTGGATTCTCTGCCTTCGTAATTTGGAACCATGATCGCAAATGATTTCATGTGACCTGGGCTAATTGGATATTTTAGAAAACTTTGCTGGTATCCATGGATTTCTGATTTGGCGTCTGTGACTCATGGATACTGTGGTCATACTCTAATCACATATTTCTTTCATTCTGCTCTGTCATTGAAGACGAATGGCCTGTGTCTCAAGATGTTAGACAATTCATTACTAGGCAAGATCATTCACACTTGCCTTCCAGGATAATTTGTGCTGGAGATAGTATCCGTCAATGTTGCCCAAAAATGTAGCAGTGCAATGTGAAAATCTTGAATTTTTTTTTGCCTGACAGATGTTGGCAATTGATTGTATTTTACGGTACATATCACACATTCTGCTAGACTGTTTGAGTGTGGTGTTGATTTTGGCCTATCAAGGTTAATGTTACTGGAAATCTCCACCACAATGACTGCAACTTCCAACTATTTGCTCTTTGTAAACACTTCAGAGACAGATCTGTGTAACACTTAAGATTTATCCTTTTGATTCACGCCTTATTTCTAATTTGTATGCATGCATGTTACATTACTAATTGTCCTTTTGTTTAATAACACTCTTTAAACTCCCATTGTGTTAATTCAAGAAAGTCTGGCTCCTTTTAAAACAGCAGCTCATTTGGGTGTGGGAGAAAGATATCCATAAAGGAAAGGATGTTTTCCAAATTAACCAGTTGGGTGAATAAAGAAGGGGAGCCACTTCTTCTTTCTTTAACTAGGAGCTTGATAGGTTTAGCGTATCCTATCAGAAATCATAATGAATTATGGGAACCTCATGTAGGATCTGGTCATAGCATGCTCTTGCTTCCATTTTACTTTATTTTTCATGGTTACAGCCTGTTTATTGAACATTGACCCGTGTCTTTAAGAGATGAAGGCTTATGAAGCAGTTTTCAGGCAGTAGGCAGAATTCAAACCAACTACAGAGTGATGATGTCACACCAGGTTTGATGCAAGTTGAAGGATACAAAATGGCAGAACTAACTGATTATTAGACACAGGTAAATTTCTTAAGCATTAAAAAGAAATTTTTAACCTAAAAACACTGTTCTGTCAAACAGGGAACTAGTGAAGTTAAATTAAAATGATGATTTTCTTGCTGCAGTTATACAGACCACCTTGAGTTTTGTGTAGTTTTGGTCTGTTGGCCTGAGGAAGGATAATCTTGCTATTGAAGGAGTCCAATGAAGGTTCACCAGACTGATTCTCAGGATGGCAGGATTGACATATGAATGAAGATTAGATCGACTTGTGCTCACTAGAATTTAGAAGAATGAGGTGACGTGATCTCATAGAAACATTCGAAATAGTTCAAGAAATGAGAACTTCAATTTTGAGGATAAATGAAAGAACTTGAGACTGCTATCCCTAAAGAGAAGAAGACTGAGAGGAGATTTGAAAAAAGTCTTGGAAATCATGAATGGGCTGGATACAGTATCTGGGGAGAAGGTGTTTGCAGTTGTGAAAGAAACAAGAATGAGAGGGCATTGATTGAAAATGATATGCAAACAAAGCAAAGGTGATGTGAGAAAAGCACTTTTTCACACAGCAAGTAGCTAGGATGTATACTGTACTACCTGGGCATTTGGTTCAAATAGGCTCAACTGAGCTGTTCAAGAAGACATTGGATGATTGTTCAGATGTAAATTGCATGCAAGTGTATGGGATAAAGCATGAGATTGATACTAGGTAATGCGATTCATTTGAAGAGCATCCACTGGCACAATGGGCCGAATAGTGGCCTCCTCCAGTGCCATAACAATTGTGATTCTATGATTGTGCTTTCATTGGCTGTAAAATTGGATGACAGTACATTTGCACCTGAGTCATCATGTCCTTCAAAAGTGCTGTCTAATTCTTCACTGAGCAGAGAAGCAATGCCGTTTTCCTTCTGTGCTCTTTGGGAAATACAAGCCGTTCGCCCTTCAAACATCACAGCCTCTTCTAAAAATGTGGGAACATAATTAATTGCTTCAAATGCATTTCCTAAAGGAGGTAGGTTGGGCATACCTATGCATTTTTCATCAGCAAGAAAAATCAAACTTGACTAAAACGCCTTTCCTGTTTAATCTGAGTTTATGTACCTTTTGAAATAGTCTATTTATAAGTGTCTCCTTAATTCTGCAAATTTCTACAAACTAAAAGCATTGCTTTGGAGGGAATAATCATATACTCCAAAGGAATTCATACTTCCTTGTTTTACATTAAACTCATTGTTCATATGAGATGGTTGTAACTAATAACAGCACTACAATGGGACTCTCAAAGCATGGTAATCCACAGGCAATAGGGTAACCAATTCTGCCACCACTGCATTGTCCTGAGCTAAAAAGTCTTTGAATCCTTGCCTTTAGGAAAATGATTTCTCCTGAATTCCCTCTTAGCTTTCTTTGACTATTTTATATTGATGACATTTAGATTTATTCTTTTCCCTATATTGTAAGATCATACTGAAGTTTGAAATAACAGCACAGAGGCCCATATTCTGTCACCAAGTCTCCCTTTATTTACATGTGCACAGTACATGGGCTCTGACCAGTCAGATCAGAGCCAGTGATAACTAAGTGTGGAGCTGGATGAACATAGCAGGCCAAGCAGCATCTCAGGAGCACAAAAAACTGACATTTTGGGCCTAGATGCTTCATCAGAGACTGATGAAGGGTCTAGGCCCGAAACGTCAGCTTTTGTGCTCCTGAGATGCTGCTTGGCCTGCTGTGTTCATCCAGCTCCACACTTTGTTATCTTGGATTCTCCAGCACCTGCAGTTCCCATTATCACAGATCAGAGTCAGTCCCTAGATTGAAGAGACTCTCTGAATCCTCCTCTGTATATCTCTCAGCCAGGGCTCCCTGATTGGCTTAGGTTAGCCCCAGTTATGGATCTCAACACAATGAGATCCACCTGGCCAACCTCATTCCAAGCACAACAGATTGTGGGTAGAAATAGGTTTGTCTTCATTACTGGTGAACAGAAATTTTAATTACCACTTACATGAGTGAATAGGGGAATGCGTTCATAGAACCTTTACAGGTTTCGTCCTAATTCCAAATAAGTTATGTCAGCAGGCATCACTGAAACCATTTTTTAGAACAATGGAATAACTCATTATCCTACATCTTCCCCCCCCCCTCCCCAGCCCCCGACCCCAATCTCCTTTTTAATCATTGTCACTTAACATTGCTCTTAACATTTAACTACTAACAGTTCTCTTAATGTTTAACCATAAACATTTTCGTGACTTCCATTTCCTCAATCTTTTTTTGATTCTGTTCTCAGCACATCCTGGGACAAGGTGGGAGATGAGTAATTTGTCTTCTGTTGACCAGAAGGCAGAATCATGAACACCTGGGCATGGAATCTCAACAACAATTTTGTCAAATCACTTGTGGGAGGTGGGCATTGGCTGAGCCGACAATTATTGCCCATCAATAGTTTATATTGAGAAGTTGCTGGTGAGCTGCTTTCATGAAATTGACACAACTGAATGGCTTGCAAGGTTGAGAGTGAGTCACATTTCTGTTGGTCTGGAGTCACATTTAGGCCAGACCACGTAAGAACAGCAGATTTCCTTCCCTATTAGACTTTTGTGAACCAAATAGGATTTTCTTGACAACTGACAGTGGTTTCATTGTCTTCATTAGACTTTTAATTTCAGATTTCTTTATTGAATTGAAGTTCCACCATGTGTCGTGGTGGGATTTGAACCTGGGTCTTCGGGCAGTTTTTGAATTAAGATTCTAGTGATAATAACACTAACCCATCACTTCCCCACTAAACTGCTGGCTCCACAGATGTATCCATTAGAACAATGTGAATTAGAAGCAATGAAGAGTGATGAATGAAGAACAAAAACAAAATTGCCTCCAGACCTGCTGGGCTTTTCCAGTAACTTTGATTTTGTTCCTGATTTACAGCATCTGCAGTTTTTTTGAGGTTTTACTGAGTGATCAATGAAGGGTGGACTCAGAAGGCAAACTATCAGCACCTGGAGATGGAAAGAATAAGAGGAAAGGGTGTAATCTGTCTCCCTTTCATACACTTCTCTGTATCTTAAGGAGAAACTTCAATGCCCCCTTTGAAAAATGGTGCATCTGAATCTCCTGCAATCTGTCTCATTAGAATGACCAGAGAGAAGTAACAACTTAGTGTGAACAAGGAAGGATGTTGGATAGAAAGGGGAAGGCTCTCTATTGGGCCCATCCACAGGACACAGATGGCCATGTCTGCTGCAGTAGACAAGAGGATAGTTTGTCCATGTTCAGGAGCTTGGAAGTATTCCAAAGAGAAAACATTCTCCCTGGCTCCTGGATTAAGGTTCCCCATTGGCTAGATGATGACAACACTTAGGCATGCATCCTCTGGAATGTGCATGATCATAACCAGATCCTTACAAAGTAGTTTGTGTGAGGGCTGCTATGCAACCCTGAACACTACTGTATAGGACAAGGAAGCTCCAGGACTATGGAGCATAGTAGATTATGGACGATCCCAGTGATTCACTTGCTTACCATTGAGAAGTGAAGAAGGTGGACCTTCTGAGAGTTCATCTGAACTAATTTGGACATTAAAATAAAACCAAGAACCATAGATGCTGGAAATTTGAAACATAAACAGAAATTGCTAGAGAAACTGAGCTTGATGAAGAGTCACTGGACCCAGAACATTGTCTGTGCTTTCTCTCTACCTGTGCTGCCAGAGCTGCTGAGTTTGTCCAGCAATTTCTGCTTATGTCTAAGTAGGACATTTTAAAATTATACAGAGGAATTGATGTCTCTGGCTAGGCCAGCATTCATTGCCTACCCCTAATTGCCTAGAATGCAGATGAGGAAACCACATTGCTGTGGGTCTGGAGTCACATGTACACCAGACCAGGTCAGAATGGCAGCTTCCTTCCATAAAGGACATTTGTGAACCAGGTAGAAAGTTGATGGTCAGGAAAAACAACAGTTTCATGGTCATCGTTAGACTTTTAACTCCAGATAGTTATTGAATTCAAATTCCATCACCTGCAATGGCAGGATTCAAACTTGGGTCCCCAGGACATTACCTGAGTCTCTGGATTAATAGTCGAGCAATAATACCACTGAGCCATCTCTTTTCTGCCACTGAGTTGTAGGTTGCAGAGGAGGTATTGATGATATAAAAACATCGATACACAACATCTCTGCAGCACCTTGGTGTATGATGTTGATGGAGATCGAGGAAAATTCGAACTGAGGATCTCGTGGCCAATCAAAGAACTCTAACAAATTAACATGACAATACAAGATCGCCTTAGTAAAAAGGATTCTACAGAAGAATGATCTGCTGATATTCTTGAAGACAAAGAAAGACTTGTTTGTCAAAGAACAGTTGCTGCAGTACTCTGATCCACAGGTTGACTATTAGAATTATGGAATTCAGTGGCATCTGTTTGAAAAATTGCCAGTATGTACTGACTCATAGATATTATGGGAGACTCAGAAAACTCTACTCTGTCCTCAGGCATCTGGTGGGCATGAATGGTGGCAAGGACACACCCCATGGTCATTTCTACATTATGTGGAAGCAATCATTCTTGATAAACTACTCTAGCTGCAGGAAGGATGCCCAAATGGGATATCACTTGGGACAAAAGGTGGAGGCCATGTCATTATGGGTTTTGTTGTACAATATTGGAGTGTGAGATGAAGGTACAGTGGTGTGGGTGCAGTGAAGGAACAGCAGAGACTATACAAGGTACATTTGGCTATATAAGGTCTTCTCTGCATGGTAAAAGATCAGAGCTACAAATAGTACTCACACTATGACACAGGCTCAGGAAATTGATCTTAGATTCCTGTAGCCACAGTGATGTGCTAAGTAGTGCAGGCCATTGAGGAAATAACCCATCCTTTCTTGGCTCCTGACTGTACTGATTTAAACCTCATGTGATTAGTGTTGACAGCCTTAAATAACTCACAGTATTTTGCCATTTCTTCCTTTATACCAAATCGGGCTAGATTCCAACAGCAATTCGACGGATGTGGCATATAATAGCATGCTAACCCGGTCTTCAGATTTGAAAGAGGTGTATGAAGTAGGAAACCATTGAGGTTATGAGATTCCTGATCCTGGCCAGCCTTATGATCCAAAATCTCGACGGGGCAAGGACTCACTCATCTCTAAAGATATACCTCTGTTCTTCTGTCAAGCAAGTGTGTGAGAGTAGATTAATTTGTGATCAGTTGCTGAGTCACACCTTTAAACACTTTGCTTGTCATGTTATGGATCTTGTGACACACACTGACCATTTGACCTCTCTACCTATGGCGTCAATGTGTCTCACGTTTTCTGCTTCAGGCCTTCGCTGATTATTTGCCTTGTACTGCCAACTGTTTTGAATGTTTCCATCACAAATCAGGATGATTTAGTTTTGCTGAGCGAGGGATCCAGTTTAGTTGCTGCCATATTGTGTGATCATACTGAAGTTGCAGAGAGAGATGAATCTGTCTGAGTTTGGTGAACAAAAACCTTTTATACTATATACACAAGTGGATCAGAGAGAATATTCCTTGAACCTTGCTGTCCCAGTCCTTGTTTCAAGTGGATCTTTCTGTCAATAAGCATCACTGATGATATGTGTCATTCAAAAGCGTGTGGGCTTGACTGGAAACACTCAGGTGTCCAACCTAACAAGACTTCTGAGAATTCAAAAAAAAATGATTAGGTCAGTCTTCAGGCTTTTCCCTCTTTTGACAAAAGAGATATAGCCTTTTTACCCTCTCCCCAGAGGTATTCACAGTATTCCAAACTGTTTCAAAGCCAATCAAAGACTTTTGATGAACTTTCACTTATATCTTGTGGGCAAGGCCCATGAAAAGGATGGTCACTTTTTATGAAGTTGTCATAGAAACTTACAGCACAGAATGAGGCCATTCAGCCTACAGTGGAGTTGTTGACTCTTTGAAAGAACATGCGTGCTCAGTCCCACATTCCCTTTTTATTGCCTATAATCCTTCAGGTTCAGTATTCTAAAGTGTCTGTTCAACTCTTGTCTCAAATTTATTTATGGATACTGCTCCCACTTCCTTTTCAGATATAGCACTCTGGATCTTGACAGCTGAGTGAAAAAACTTTTTCCCACTTCTGTTCTAGACCAGTTGTCAATTTATAACATCCATGACATTGGTTATGGACAGAAAGTCATAGAGTTATGCAGCATGGAAACATACAGATCATTTGGTCCAACCTGACCATGCTGACCATAATCCCAAACTAAACCAATCCCACCTGCCTTTGCTTGGCCCATATCCCTCCAAATATTTGTTATTCATGTACTTCTTTCAATGTTTTTTAAATGCAGTAACTACCTGCATCCAGCACTCCCTCTGAAAGCTCATTCCTTACATGAACCACATTTTATTTTAAAAAAATGCCCCTCATCTTTTTAAATCTTTCTCTTCTCACCTTAAGAATATACCCCTTAGACTTGAAATCCCCCACACTAGGGAAAAAACGCCTGCCATTCACCTTATCTCTGCACCCCTCATGATTTTATAAAACTCTGAGGTCACCCTTCAACCTCCCATGCTCCAGTGAAAAAGTCCCAACCTCTTCCTGTAACTCAAGCCTTCCATTCCCTGTAATATCCTGGTAAATCTCTTCTGTACCCTCCCATTTTTCTCTACTTTTTCAAAACCTTTCCTTTTGTTTAAAACATCTTAACTATCTCTGTTTCCAGGGTTTAAGCCCTAATCTTTACAAATTCATGATCCTCATGTTGGAAGCCCTCATCCCTTGTAACATCCTGGGAAACTTCCACCAGGCACTTTCTGAGGCCTGTACATTTTTACTGAAGTTGGGTACCTGGGATTATTGGCGCTGTTTAAGCTGAAGCCTAGTTGAGCGCTAGCATGTTCGCATTTGTATTCTATTCCTCCTGCTACTCACATGCTTTTTAAACCATTTCATTAACTGGCTCTGACATTTTCAAAGATTTAAATGTTGACATCCACGTTTGTCTGCGTATCTAGATTTTGAATTTATATTATACTGTCTTTCCTTGGTATCCCTCTCAGGTTTTTTCCCCATGCTGACAGAGTTCAATGTTGCACAAGGAATGCAGTTTGAATAGGGCACACATGCACAATGTTGATTAACATATTGAACTATTCATTGAGGGCTAGAACTCCATGCAACTGCAGATGCTCCATAATGAAAAAACGCCTGCCATAATGAAAGAGGTTTTACAAGTAATGCATAGGAATGTGGGAACAGGAGGAAGCTAGTTAACCCTCTAGGCTGTTCTGATATTTAATGAGATCATGGATTCAACTGAAAAAAGTCGTCAGTCATTGAGTATATTGATTTCTAAAACCTTTCTGCTGAAAAGTACATTGAAGCATATGGGGAGACCTAGGGCAGCTGGAGAGAATGGGGTACAACAAAAGAAAATAGAGGTGACTTGGAAGAACATTTCTGGCTTGTACTTTTCCAGTCTAGCATCTAGTTGAGAGAAACTTAATATGTATATTTAGTTTTCTCCAGATGAACTATGACTGAAATGCAATAGTTACTACTTTCATTGGATTAGATAGATCCAAAGCAAAAAACAGGCCACGCCGTCCAACTGGTCTGCACTGATGTTTATGCTCCACTGGAACCTCTGAACAGACAAATTGATCTGATGCTATCAACATACCGTGCCCTGTAATGATTTTAATCCTATTAGATGCATTGTGTGCCATTCATATCATATAGTTCCTTGTCAGAGCCACGGACAGGGCCGTACATCAAGGCCTAATAACTGGGGCCTGGGACAGCAGGGGCCTGGATGTGATTGGGTCAAGATAGAATGGGGAGGGTTGCTATGCTTGGGTTGGGAGCCAGAAGCAGAGCTGGTGGCCCAGGCCAGAAGTAGCAATGGGGCTCATGGTTTCTATTGCTGCCCTTACTCCTTGTCGTATAAAACTCCACTTTCAACTAAGGTTCATTAATTTTTGTACCTTATGGAAATGCAAATCATAAACTTACTGGATGTGTCTTTTTTTTGGGGGGGGGGAGCAGTAATGCAGGCATTCCCTTTGTGCCATCATGTATTAAACACCCTGCTCTGATGAATTGTGCTCCCTTTGCTGCTGCTGCTGTTGTTTCATCTAATTCCAAGACATTAATTAAGATGAGAGCTGGGAGAAGCAATCTCCTGTTGATCGATTCTCAATTAACAACATGTGAGTTTTTATTTCACCGTGCCTGAAGAATCCCAAACAGAGGTAATATGAAACAGAAGCCAAAGTTGTTTAATTTGAATTGTGAAAGTGTTTGCATCAAGCTAATTAGCCATCAAGTTTTGATTCTCTTTGTGCTCTTGTTATACAATTATTCCAAATGGCCAGGAACTTGAGGGCAAAAACTCAGCCTTCCTGTGCTTACTTCTCCCAAAGGATTTTATGGATGTCCAAATTACACTTGTGCGTTGATACAAAGTGGATTAGCAGGAGCATATATACAGTGAGGGTTGGAACACAGGGACTCACAATTCTTGCATTTCAAAATCAAACATGTCTATGGTATTGACACTCTAAAGTTCTTTTTTAATTAGAAAATCAAACCAGGCACAGAGTTTGGCTCCTAGTGGAATTGTCTTCTGATGCCTGTGTGTACTCAATGTGAAACCAACACTCTTCTTGTTTTGGCAAAGCAGCAAGGCAAAAGGAATCTGCTTTTTGTTTTCCCAGTGTCAGCCTTAGCTTGGTGGGTGTAACTTGATGGAAAGCTACCCTGGGCTCAAAGATTCCAACGTTAGGCTGAAAAATATAGCCCCAAAATGGAACTTGCAGTGAGTGGAGCAGCTCAATAGTATTGCTTATGGGTTCACTGTCCTATCGAGGATGGCAAGGAGGTTTCTCATGCTGCTGGCCCAATCACAGGCCTGGGTGTTCTGAATCACCACCAGGGGAGTTGTCAGCTGCCGCGAGTGTGGATAACTTGGGACGGTGCAAAATGGAAGGGACCATTGACAGGTATTTGAAAATTTTTAGAATTTTGAGGAGAGTGGAGCCTGCGGGATGGAAGGGAAATGGTGCTGCCTTTGTTTTCCATAGTCCCTTTTCTTTGGGCTGTTAAGTTGCTGGCCCACCCAGGCTGATGGAGGACGCTGTCTCTAGGACACTGGTGGTGCTCTGTTTGTTCCTTCAGAGGATGTGGGCATATCAGACTAGATCACCATTCATTGCCCACTCTTAATTGCCCAGAGGGCATTTGAAAGTCACACATAAGCCAGACCAGGTAAGGACGGCAGATTTCCTTCAGTGAGGACATTAGTGAACCACCAGATGTATTTTTCCGACAGTTGACAGTGGTCATCGGTAAATTCTTAATTCCAGATTTTTAAAAAATTGAATTCAAATTCCACCATTTACTATGGCAAGATTTGAATCCACATCCCTAGAACTTTGAGTTTCTGGGTTAATAGTCTAGCACTCGGCCATTGCCTCCCTAATGGTAAAGTGATGCTTGTGAATTGGCCTGATTGGACTCTTAGTTATTCAAATTAGATCTTTAACAAAAATGACTCTTTATTACAGGTAATTAGACTGTAGCTACAAGTAAATAGTTATAAACTGCCAGCATGTATCTGTTTCAAGTCTGCACCAGTGCCACCATCTGTTGTCGTTAAGTTGCATTCAAGATGTCATTTGTGAAATCTTATTTTAAGGTAAAGGTATAAATAGACTGTTCTTTTTAACAATGTTTTATCTATAGCAAACTAACTTTATGCATGACAGTCTGAACGCAGTCTAAGTTGGACGTTCTTCAGTAGAGCATTTTCACCGCCATGCCTACCTTCATATGGTTGACATACAGTTATTGTACTATTTTTTCAGATTGGATATTTGTTACCTTTACCAGTTTGTGGTACTCGGTTAGGGTTATTTGAAGTATTTAGCTACTATCAATTCTCCTTTTGTCTCGGCTTTGTCTTTGGCCTATCTAGTCATAGATTCATAGAGATGTACAGCATGGAAACAGACATTTGAATCCAACTTGTCCACGCTGACCAAAAAGCCCAGAAGAATCTAGTCCCATTTACCAGCATTTGACCCATATCCCTCTAAACCCTTACTGTTCATTTACCCTTTGCTCTTGAAACGTTGTCATTGTATGAGCCCCCTCCACTTCCTCTGGCAGCTTGTCCATACACGCACTATGCTCTGCATGAAAAAAGTTGTCCCTGAAGTCCCTTTTTAAATGTTTCCCCGTCACCTTAAACCAATGCCTGTAGTTTTGAACTCCCTCACTCCATGGAAAATAGCTTGTCTATTTACCGTATCCATGGCCCCCCTGATCTAATATACCTCAAAGAGGTCACCCCTCAGACTCTGACGCTCCAGGGAAAATAGCCTCAGACTATTTAGCCTCTCCCTACAGCTCAAACTCACTAACCTTGGCAAAATCCTTGTGAATATTTTCTGAAACCTTTCAAGTTTTATAATATCCTTCCTATAGCAGGAGGCCAGAATTGCACAGAGTATTCCAAAAGTGGCCTAACCAATGTCCTGTACAGCCTCAACATGATGTCCCAACTCCTATGCTCAATGCACTGGCTGATTAAAGGCAAGTATACCAAATGCCACCTTCACTATTCTCTCTACCTATGAGACCATTTTCATGAAACTATGAACCTACACTCCAAGGCCTCTTTGTTCAGTATCACTGCCCAGGACCTTTATGATTAAGTATGTAACTCCCACCCTGATTTGCTTTTCCAAAATGCAGCACCTTACATTTATCTAAATTAAACCCCATCTGTCATTTTTTGGTCCATCTGGTTAAGATCCCATTGTACTTTGAAGTAACCTTCTTTGCTGTCCAGTACACCTCCAATTTTGGTGTCAGCTGCAAATTTACTAACCATACCTCCTATGTTCACATTCAAGTAATTTATACGAATGATGAAAAGCAGTGGATCCAGAACTGATGCTGGTGGCACACCACTGGTCATAGGCCTCCAGTCTGGGAATCAACTCTCCATGATGACCTTCTGTCTTCTACTTTCAAGCTAGTTCTGTACCCAAATGGTTAGTTTTCCCTGTATACCATGTGATCTAACCTTGCTAACCAGTCTAGCATGAGGAACCTTGTCAAATGCCTTATTGAACTCCATATAGAGCATGTCTGCTACTCTTCCCTCATCAATCCTCTTTGTTATTTTATCGAAAAAAAACTCAGTCAAGGTAGTGAGACACAATTTTCCACACAAAGCCATTTTGATTGTCCATAATCAGTCCCTACCTTTCCAAATGCATGTAAATCCTGCCCCTCAGGATTCCCTCCAACAACTTGTCGACCACTAATGACAGGGTCATTGCTCTATAGTTCCCTGGCTTTTCCTTACTATCTTTCTTAAATAGTAGCATAATGTTAGCCAACCTCCAGTCTTCTGGCACCTCACCTGTGGCTATTGATAATACAAAATATCTCAGTAAGGGGCCCAGCAATCACTTCCCTAGCTTCCTGCAGAGTTCTAGGGTACACCGGATCAGGTCCTGGGGATTTATCCATCTTTATGCATTTTAAGCCATCCACCACCTCCTCTGTTATATAGATATTTTTCAAGATGTTGCTATCTATTTCCCCATGTTTTATGTCTTCCATATCCTTCTCCACAGTAAACACTGATGCAAAACGCTCATGTAGTATCTCCTCCATCTCTTGTGGTTCCACACATAGGCAGCCTTGTTGATCTTTAAGAGGCCCTGTTCTCTCCCCAGTTATCCTTTTGTCCTCAATGTGTACATAAAATGGCATCAGTTTTGCAGCATCACCACCTGCAAGTTCCTTTCTAAGCCACTTGCCATCCTGACTTTGAAGTATATCACCATTCCTTCAGTGATGGGTCAAACTCCTGGAACTCTGCCCCTAATGGAATTATGTTTCTACCATCAACAAATGGGCTGCAGTTGTTCAAGAAGGCAGCTCACCACCACTTTCTCAAGCACAAACGGGGATGGGTGACAATGCTGGCCCAGCCATTAGCTTCCACATCCAATGAACAAAGGAATTTGAAAAAAAAAACTTATTCCCCACCTCCCCGACAAGCTCTAACTTCACAAATGTAGGCATACTGTTTCATATTTTTCTCCAGCACACCATTTACAGTTTGCTAGAATGGTAAATGTTTTACTTGAGGACTGTTGATCTTATGCTGCATGGACTATTTTCCTGCTGGAGATCTTTTTATGTCCTGGATATCAATTATAGAGGAACTTATTCTTTGTAGATCTTGTGTAGGGCCGTTGCATTGTTTGGAGGACATTTAATCTCCCGAATCTCCTTTGCAGAGGATTTCATTTCTACAACCTTTTGAACCAAAAGATCATCTGATGCATTTTTAATCTTGTGAATGTCCATCTTGGAAGAAAAAATAACTTTCTTCTTTGTGGTGTCCTGCACTTCTGGATCAGACACTATTTTTGTGATTGAAAGAGGTACTCAAATTTGGCAGTTAGCTGGAGAAATAGACTTTCAGACTGAGTTATCTTACTGAAATATTGCTGATTACCCAACACTGCCTGATGCTAATAATGACTTCTATCTTATCAATTGTCCGTCAGAGATTTCTGCTGTCAGAATAACTTCAGTTAAAGATTCTTGAATGGACTGAAACGGGTAGTGTTACTCGTTCTTGTTCTTAGTACTAAACCTCTCTTTGCATGTTTTGCTAAGTTTTAGCTTCCGATCTGCTTTTGATGATAAGCGTGTTACCCAGACATGTCAATTCCTTCTAATTCCAGATTTCACAATGAGACGTTGAGGATTCAAGCCCTTGAGATTTCTGGCCGCAACCCCATTGACAGAGCACTGATGTATGGCTAATGACTATCGGTGGATCCTTCTAAATATGCCCTCCCAAAGCAAAACTGAAATAATCAGTCTCTTGCCATTCACTAATAAGTTATCCTTGATTACGAAAAACTTTCGGAGTTCAGAATTCATCCAGTGCACTTGACTGCTTATTTGTTGGATTTTTTTTTGGTCCGGCCATATTTCAACACAAGCTCTTGCTAAATTTGCTTGAGCCTCTTTTGACATGTTACCCACTTTCTATTTAAACATATGACATATTTATTTTATACCATTGTGCGTAATCTCAATAGATTCCTTATTTTTTATTCTGCCATGGGTTCTGTATGCTATAGTTTTTTTTTCTTCCTTGGCCAAGGTGTGGTGATTGGAATCAAGGGACGGTAAATCTCATTTAGTATGAGATCCTTGATTGGAGTTGTTAACCTGGGTCAATCAGTGAGCAGTGGCTGACAGAAATAGACAGGACATTCAGAAGATCTCTTCAGTCTAGGGATTGGCTTTGAGCTGGCCTGCCAGAGCCCATGTACTGTGCACATGCAAATAAAGGGTGATTTGGTGATGGCAGATCAGCTTTTGTGCAATTATGTCAGTGGCAATGAGAGAAAACTGTGCATATCTGAAGAAAATTTTTTTGCAACAGTTGTCTTTTGAGTTGTGATAAGCATTTCTGGTATCATGTCTTTATTTGGGAAGCTTGACTTGTCTGTTCCTGCTATCGAAGACTGGGTCCAGTACCTGGAAAGAATGCATATTTTTTTCTTGGCAAATGACATTGGGGCAGATGGAAAGCAAAGAATAATCCATCTGATTGCTTGCAGGCTGCAGCAGTTTCAGTTATTAGGAACTTGATTTTTCTCTGTACCAGATACTAAAATCTTTCAAGAGTTGATGGATTTAGTTAAGGAGTATTACGACTCCAAACCTCTTCTAATCCTGAGATGCTATCGGTTTTCTTTGGTTGTTTGAGAACTAGGGGAATCCATATCCAGACTTTTGACAAGATTACGATGACTGGCACAGGCATATAATTTTGGATTAACCTTGAATAAGATGCTGAGAGATTGTTTGTTTGGTATGTCGGATTAATGACGTAGCTGTGCAAATTACCTACCATGCTGAATCCCAACTGGACTTCAAACAGGCACTACACTGGCTTTGTCATTAGAATAAGTGGCTAGTGGAGCATGGAAGCAACATGGCATCCCAATGGAAGTGACATCCTCACCTGTCCTTCTGGAACATCGCTTGAACGTAAGCAATTGCATAGCCTCACACAGGGCATATCTTGAGCAAAGCGATCCTACTTCAGCCCATAGTAAAACTCCAAAGCAAAGCCAAGCCTCAGGCAAATGGTTAAAATGTTCTTTAGAATCTGGGCAGGCATGCCATTGTAGTTGTTGCTGGTATGTGGATTTGAGACAGTAAAGCAGTCCTACAAGGCCTGACTTGAGTAAGACAACTGATAGGCTGGTATCCAGCAGAGGAACTGATGGGGAGAAGACTCTGCACCAGGTTAAACCTGATATTACTGGATCTGAGGGGAATGGTGAAATGGCAGCAGGAACACCAATGACAGCCACATGCCTCCTCTAAGCTAGAGATACAATTTAATTCGGGGAACGAAGTTTGGTGCCAGAACCATGGGAATGGTCCGGTATGGGCAAGAGGCGAGGTTGATGCGAGGTCAGATCCTGTGACCTACAAAGTTTGGCTAGGTGAGGTGGCCCTGAACAAACATGTAGATCACCTGAAAGCTGTTACCTTGCAGATGGGACAGGAGCAAAGCATAGCTGGCCCCCTCACAATTCCTAGAAAGGCTGCAGGAAACTGTGGGTTCTCCTCCTCCATCACGTCTCGAGGAAACCTCAGAGTCGGAAATGGATGCAGCCTCAATACCATTTCCGCTGGAAGAGGAGGAGGAAACTCTCTCCCAAGATGCTCCAAGTGCAAGACGGTCTATGGTCCGGTACAAACCATCCATGTCCGAATCAGAGTTCAAGTCAGAGGAACCTCACCTGGGGTGAAAACTTGATCAGGGAAGCTACAAGAGAAAGAATAGGCTACATCCCTGGACTCGGTGACGTGGGATGTATTAATTGGAATCATAAGCAGGTAGATCTCAGTGACTTCAAGATCCTTGATTGGCCCAGGTTAACAACCCCAATCAGTGAGCACTGCCTGACAGAAATAGACAGGATATTCAGAAGATCTTATCAGTCTAGGGATTGACTTTCAGCTGGCTGGTCAGAGCCCGTGTGCAGTGCACATGCAAATAAAGGATGACTTGGTGATGGGATACTGAGTTCTGAGGAAAGGTCACTGGGCCCAAAACATTAACTTTGATTTTTTTCTCCACAGATGCTGCCAGGCTTACTGAGTTTTTTCAGCAACTTCTTTTCTTGTTCCTGATCGGATACTGGCCCCTATGCAATTATTTTGCATGGTAATTGCATTAAGTTTTTAAATTTAAAAGGGCACCAATTAACATAAATACATTGTGAAACCTAGATAAATGCAATCAGATATTTCCTCTATGAAGGCCTCAGTTATCTTTACCAAAAGAGATTGCTGTGCCATGTTAAGGTTTGTAACTTGATTCTTTACTTCAACTCTGTAACTATGTTACTTCTGCAGTTAAAGTTTGATTTTGAAACAATACTGTTGGCTGTATGGAGTCTGCTGTTGTTCAAAATGATCATTCCACAATTTTGATTCTGCTAGGAAGTATATCTTTTTTCCATTTGTTCTCGGTATGTGAATTAAGCCAAAGGTATTTTCAACGTATCATTTCAGTGCCGCTTTAAATCTACTTTTATGTTCTTATTTTCACTGATGCTGTATTAAATTGAATGACTGCAGTGGTACAGACTAGTTAGTTCCACAATGTTTCAGTATGTTGTTTGTTTGCCAGTTTTCTACACACTTTGTTTTTGTAGTCATATATTGAATTCTTCTGTAAAGCATTAAGCTGTATCATTGAATATTTTGGGGCAATTTACTGCTTTCAAGCTTTTTAAAATTTATTTCTTTGTAATGCTGTATCTCTGTATTGCTTACTTAGGTTTTCCCCACCTTTTTTAAATAAGTTACTTCTTCTAGGTTATTTCTATGTTCTACAGGCAGGTTTGAGTTTTCTTACTTCTGCCCCAGTAAAACAGGTATTCACAAACAAGACACCAAACATATTTTCTACACAAGCTTCTAAATGACAATTCCAGGCAGTAGCCTCTATAAATTGTCCCACTGAAATTATGGCTTAATTACTGAATCCTGGTCCTTTTACAATCCTCAATAATTCCTGGCTTCCTTCCCAATATTGGTCTCTTTCACTAGATATCTTTAAAAATGTGCATTTTCAACTTAAATAAACCAGGGCTACAAAATTAGAAAAGCCGCAATCTCAATTTATTTTATGGCCCTTCAAATGTTTCTATAGCTGTGTGTTGTGGATGACGTGATGCTTGTTGTGAGAGGCGAGAACTCTTTTTTTCACATATACTCTCTTTCTTTTCTTTCCTTTATGGTCTTTGCACTGATTACTTTTTTCATTACCTTAATTGCCTTTTCCTTATGGATCTTTAATTTCGCCTCCAGAACTTACAGTGGCTCCTTATAAAACCTCCTTTGCTGAGGTTTCTATTTACTATGTATGGCTTATCTCTCTTCTTTGAGCCCACATTCTTTCTCTGAGAGCTCTTACCAACTTTTGAATAAAGTTTTGGTTTCGGGGCACTGTGTCTGCTTCCGTAGTCCCTCGATGGATCTCTGCCCTGCAGTTCAGCTGCTGGCTAACTGTCTGTGCCTTGTTAAAGCAGTAATAGTCTTAAAATTCTTTTGGTAGCCCCAAATCTGTTGACCTCGCTTTGAATATAAAAGTGTGAAATGTTTCCTGAATTTCTGACTCATTCTTTCACAGGGGTCATGCTAATCTTGTCTGTAGCAGTCCAATATTAGTGTGTGCACTTGGCTGTTTGTGGGATCTGCACATGATGAATTAAAACTGCTTTCTGTTAAGCACAGAACGTACTGTATAAGTGAGCGTAAGGCGAGTGTATCCTTTCAGATAAAGTATCATTTGGAATGTGTGGGTTTCATTCAACCATGTTTTGGACGGTCTGGTTTTTTTGCATTTAAAGTAATAAACTGATCTACTGCAATCAAACTCTTCAGAACAGTGGGGCTGAAGAGGTATAACTATGGTAACAGATTAGATGAGACAGAAAGGAGCACCATGTTGCTGACTCATTATTCTCTTGGCACTAAATATCTTTGATGTGAGGGAATTACAGGTCATATGTGTAGAATATAGAGATGAAAGGCAAAAAAATAGTGTAAGAAATGGAAGTGAGGTACAGTACAGAGTAGTTGTAAAGTCCTTTATTCATTCATTCATGGTGTGTGGTCAACAATGGTAAAACCACCATTTATTAGCCATCTCTAATTGCTGTTGAGAAATTGGTAGTGAGCCTTCTTTTTAAGGTGTTTCAGTCTACATGGTGTGTTCAGGATTGCCAGGCTTTTGACCCAGCAGCAGTAGAAGGATATTACTAAGTTATAGTTGGTGTGTGACATGAAGGGTAACTTGTAGTTGCAGTGTTTCCAGGTGTCAGCCACCTTTGTTCTTCGAGGTTTCAGAAATTGTGGGTTTGCAACTTAAATTTTTAAGACTTTGGATTACCATCTGACAGAAGCGAGTCAAAACAGGGTTGCAGACTGATGCAGACCAGGTGAATGAACGGAAAATAGCCTGACAGATGCAGGTCAATGTGAGAAAATGTGTAGTATTTCAGTTCTAAGGTGTGGAGGGATTCAGATGTTCTAATGCACGAGTCTCAAAATATTAGTATGCAAGCATAGCAAGAAATAAAGGCAAATGGAATCCTATCCCGTATTACAAGAGGAACTGGACATTTAAAAAAATGATAAAAATAACAAAAGGACTGCAGATTCTGGAAAACTGAAGCAAAAACATAAGGTGCTGGACAATCTAAAGTTCTGAAGAAAGGTCACTGGACTCGAAACTTTAACTCTAATTTCTATCCGCAGATGCAACTGGACCTATTGAGACTTTTGTCAAAAATAAGGATGTTCTCCTTCAGTTACATGGGGAATTTGTGAGACAAATACTGTGTGCAGTTTTGGCTTTCCTATTTAAGGAAGGGGATGAATGCATTAGAAGCAGTTTAGTGGAGCTTTGTCAGATTGATGCTAAGAATAAGCTGAGTGTGTGTTATGATGAAATGAATGTAGAGAAGTTGGACAGAATAGTTTTGTTTTCACTAGAGTTTAGAAGAGTGAGGGATGACATGTGTAATATCCTGAAAGGCCTTGACAATGTGAATATGGAAATGGTGTTTCCTCTTGTGAGTGATTCTAGAACTAAGGGACACTGGGTTAAAATTAGAGCTTGTCCCTTAGGGTAGAGATGTTTTCTCTTTAAGGGTTGTAAGATTTCAGAACTCTGCCTCAAAAGTGTTGGTTGTGGAGTCAGTAAATGTTTTTAAGGCAGATTGATTTTTGATCTTCATGGGAATCAAAAGTTATTGGGGATAAATGAGAATGTGAAATTGAAACAGAACCAGATCCACATCATCATTTTGAATGGCAGAGCAAGCTTGAAGGGCCAAATGCTCTGAATTTTGATCTATGTATGAATACATTGAAAACGGCAATACAGGGGAAAAGTTTTATGCTGAACAGTACTAGTAACAATAAAGTTACAAAAACTTTATGAATTATGCATTCATTTGTCGTACTCCTACTGAACTGTAGTGTACCAGTTTGAAGTGTGGGAATGAGCCATAGCACTTAGATGGTATGTTATAACGAGTTATTATAAAACCCGATTCTACATTCTACTCACAACTTGTATCAATGATATTTGAAGTAACAAGATGAATTAGAAAACTACAGACCAATTTTATTTGTAACATGGAGTATGAGACTGTACAGAATGAGATTTCTAATATCGACGATATCCGATTATTCTTAAACCAAAAGTAATGAGTTGCTATTGTGCTTTTCACACATCCTCAACAATCATCTGTGGCTATGGGCCAAGCATCTATTTATAATTGCTTATTTTAGTAAGGTATTCCTGTCAAATAATTCATATCTTCAAAGACAGACTGTTAATATATAACACATCAATTTACCACATAAGCAGATGGCTGTTTGGTTCATTAATAATTGTCATGTCTGTGTGTTTTAGTTAGTGTGGAACACTGTGGTGTCATTTAGCCAGCTGTGATTTGTTCGTTATTAGATATTATTGACTATATTGGGCAAATGTTCCTTTCTCCTACACTTAAACAAACCAACCACACTTTTTTTTAAAAACGTATCAGCGCCTCTCAGCAATGATACTTTTCAACTTCTGCATTGAGTCATTGCACTTAACTTTTTTTGGAAAGCTCCCAAAACTTTGATGGCTCCCTGATGGTTTGAAGAAACATTTTTACTGAAAACTCAGCAGTATATTGTGAGAAAATAATAGTATCCTAGACTGACACAGTGAAGACAGAAGCCAGGATGGAGGCAAGGGACAGGATGGAGAAAGTAAGAGTGGGGAATCATTCAGACTTGCTAATAGTGGTTGCTTTTCCAGTGACTTCGACTTCAACATATTTACATCTGAATTGTCAATAAGGGGTTAGGATATGAAGGGGATTGACCGTTCTGACCATTCTAGTTCAAAAGCTTGCTACAATCAACTGTTCAGGATTACAGAAGAAAAATGATTGCTTCAGGGAGGCACCAAGAGGGAACAAGGAACTTATTTCTTGAACAGCTTTTACAGCTTCAGGATATGCCAAAGAATTTGCAGCTACTGAAGCGCACTTGAAGTGTGGTCCCATTTGAAATATAGAAATGGAGCATCTATTTGTGCACAGCAAGCTTCCACAAACGCCACTGAGGTAAATGGTTAGAAGACCGGAGGGGAATTTTGTCAAGGTACTCAAATCATGAGGAATATGGGCAGAATAGATAAGAAATTGAAAGGAACAAGAGAAACAGTGTACAAAACAAAAGCGATATGAGAAAAAGCTTTTTCACTCAATGCATTCTAAGCCCTGGAATATGTCACCTGAGAGTGTGGTGGAGAGCTCCTCCCTCATGAGTGTTCTATCAGGTATCCAGGTCATGGTGGATCCTATCAAACAATACATCCTTTTGACAGTCTGACCACATAACCTGGTGTTCAGCACTAGATGTGATTCTCCTATGAGACTATATTTATTGAATAATCCAGACTGTGCTAAGAATTGTACTGGAAACCAAATGAATATATCAGCCAGGCTTGCAGTGTGTTTTACTTGCATGTGCTAGAAGCTACAACTAATAACTGAGGACCCTATTTTGTGTTGGTGAAAATAATAGTTAGTGCGCACATTTCATCTTTTTCATTAAGTAAGTGTAATGGAGACTGTTGATCTCTGCTGCATTCCCCATGGCAATGCTTTGACCAATCAGAGCCTATCTTGGTTAATCTGTTATCTAAGAGTGTCAGTTAACAGATTCAGCTGCATCTCTAGGCCAAACATGGCCCAATCAATCAGCACCTTCTTCTCATGCATTGTAAACTGTTGTTCCCTGCCAAGTTTTGGCTTCTTCAATCCTGATGCATGCTACTTACCAAGCATTTACTTAGGAATTTGTGCACTCATGCTAAAGCAAAATGCATGTTGCTGTGGGAACATGAGTGATACGATATTCACAAACTCTTCAACATTGCAGAAAGTTCAGTTTGGAAGATGTCATCAGCTGCCAACTGAGGATACTGAAGAATTTATCATGGCTTTAAAAATATTGTCCTTTCATTTTCATTTTGGAAAATTTTATGGGATGGATTTGTGTGTAGTTTAAAAGATGAATCCATTCAATGCAAGTTGTTGACATTACTAAAGTTAACCTTCCATGTAGCTTGCCAAATAGTGTCCATAAAACAAGCACTAGGTATTTGTTGAAGCAAACAAGCTCCAATGAAATAACCAGGGCATCCCAAAGAAGGCAATTACAAAGTCTCGATACAATGTTTAGGTCAACATTTGGCACAGAATTGTCCATTTGTGACTGCAGAATGCAATGGCTGCAAGAAAGAGGGTTATTTCAGCAAAACATTTCAGATGGTGATAAATGTAGAAGATGCTAGTGGAAGGCAATGGCAGCTGTTTGCAGCATCAGGTCACTTAGAGGTCAGCTGAGATTCAAAGCATAATAATAGATGGTCTCCAAAGGAAGGTTTCAAGACATTGTAGTCCAAGTAACATTTGATTCAGCCTCAGTGGACACAGTGATCAACACTTGCCATCAGCCTGCATAATTCTTATTATCACTATACTGTCCGAAATGGAGTTAGCATCATCCTTTGAATTAAAAAGTTATGAAGGAGAGACATTCCTCAGTTGGGAACAATGATAATTCTCGTCAAGATGAAATGCGCAAAGTTACCCAGTAAATTGATGAAGGGTCAAAATCCAACGATGCTTGGAAGCATCTGGCTCAAAACATAGAAGTCAAACTCAAAAGTGTTTTGTTGCAGAGAAGAAAAGATGTCAAAAGACAAGATGACACAATTGCCAAGTATCCCTGGGTATTTTGTGAAACCGGCACCTGGTTCAAGTCAACATACAAGTTCAAAAGAACACCAGTTCAGTTTACTGCTGACGTCTTCCACTGCCCAGTGATGTACAACAGAAAATGGAGGCTAAGCTGAAAATACACAAAGCACACAAGTTGAACACAGTAATTGTAATACTTCCAATATGGTAGTGCCAAAAGCAGATGGTAGAATGTGTGTGTGTGCGGTAATAAGATAACTGTAAATCAGGGATGAAAATGCGATATTTTGCCAGACATGGAGGATCTGATTGCTGTGTTATCAGGAGGCCAGAAGATTAATTCAGGATTACTTCTGACAATTGGCAATCTGTGACTTGAGTGAGATGATGAATCAAAGCCATATTGACCGTTAGTGACTATTAATATGCACATGGGTCTATTTCAGTACCATTGACCGCCATTTGATGTTTCTGCAGCCCCCAGAATTTTTCAAGAGTGTGCTATTATAGACAATACGAGAAAACATTTTCTTACATGTCAAGTTGTTGCTGTCTGGAATGCAGTTCCAGAAATGGTTGTGGAAGCAAATCAATAGCGACAATCAAATAGGGCATTGCATAAATACAATAGATTGATTTACTAATAGATTAAATAATACACTAAATGGCATAAACATAAACAGCATAAATAAACTGAAAAAAAAAGTGTTATAGAGTAAAGAGACGCAAATGGATAATTAGATAGCTCTTTAAATAGAACTAGGCTAGACGTGATGGCCCAAATAGCCTCCTGTGATGTATAACTCTATATACTGTGACAGATGTTGGTATGATGTAGTTGCTTCTTTGTAACCTGGACCTAATTGCATATAATCAGCTTTTAAAAGGAGGATCGGAGATCAGAATGCAGCACGCTGTGTCAGGAAAAAAGAAGCAGGAATTGATCATTCGGGCCCTCAGACTCGTTTTCCTCATACAATTACATTCATGGTTGATCTCTTTAGTTTAGTAACCTTTAATACCTTTACTCCACAAAAATCTATGAATTTCTGTTTTGACATATTTAATTAACCCCCAACCCTCAATGTTTTTTTTTGAAAGAGAGAATTCCATACTTTCACTACATTTTATGTGAAGCTCTTCCTGACCTCACCACTAAACAAATGAACTCTGATTCTAAATGTGAGTCCCCAGTCATGGACTCCCCCACTAAAGGGAACCGTGTCTTTCTATCTGCTGTCAACTTCATTAATCACTTTGAACCAATCCTTGAAGTAAAAGATTATAAGCATGAAGTATTAAAAAGCAGTAATAATACAGAAAACAGCCATTCCCAGCCTTACTGCTCTCTATTGTGGGGAAAAAAAATCAAAAATTATACCTTTTGTCATTCTGGAACAAATCTTGTAGTTTGCAAGCTTCATGAGACCTCTGGGAGTAGTATGTTTCACGTAATTATTAGATAAAGAGCCAACAGCTGTTGTCGCATCATTACGTAACATGCATCTGTACCCATATTTGTAATTTGGATGAAAATGGTACATGAAAATTGTATCCTCAGACACTTGCTGCTTTTCCCCAATGTATCCTACCCTTTAAAGAATGCTGAAGTAATTTGACATGTTTTCATAAAGAACATTCTTTTGTTTGAGTAAAATGCATCATTTTGTCCCAAAAGTACTAATCACTATTGAGATCAATTTATTTGACAGACATTTCCCAGTCTGTCTCATCAGTGGAGCTAGTAAACCATTCAAAATAAACACAGCAAAGAGTACATGATTGGTATGGAGTCTCAGTTCATCTGCAAAACTTGTCTAAGTAATTTTTATCCTTGGGTATTGTAAACATTTTGTCATTTAGTCTGCTGCAATTATTTGATCCAACCCCGTTCCTTCCTCAGTCTCCACGCCCTTTAATATTTCACCCAACATAATACCACTCACTTGCTCACTCCCCACACGTTATTTTTTATTAACTCATGAGATGGTGTTGCTGACACAGCCAGCATAATTGACCATCCTTATCTGTCCCTTGAGGACCTGTTGGTAAACTGCCTTCATGAATCATTGCAGTACCTACAGCACAGAGGCAAATTCTAGGGTCTTTGATTCAAAATCAGTAAAGGATCAGCAGTATCATTCCAAATCAGGATGATAACTTATTTGGAGGGGAAACTTCCAGTGATGGTTTCTCATGCTCCTGTTGGCTTTGTTCTTTAAAGTGGTATGAAGTCAAGGTTTGCTGAAGGAGTCTTGGTGACTAGCCGCAGTCCATCTTGTAAATGATACTCATTGTTACCGCTTTGTGCCAGTGGTAAAAGGAGTGAATATCGAAGGTGGTATATGTGTTACCAATTAAGTGAGTTGCTTTGTCTTGGATGGTGTTGGGCTTCTGAGTGCTGTTGGAGCTGTACTCATTCAGCAACTGGAGATAATTCCATATAACCCTTTACTTGTGCTGTGTCATGGAAATGGTGGACAGACTTTGGAGAGTCAGGAGGTGCGGTACTCAACAGAAAATTCAAAGCGTTGACTCTTTCTCGCAGGTGCAATGTTGATATGGCTGATCCAGTTAGGTTTCCAATCACTAGCAACCCTAATGTTTGAGGATTCAATGATGATAACATTACTAAATATCAAAGGAAGATGTTAGATTCTTTATTGTTGGAGATGGTCACTGTGGCACATGTATGATGTGAGTGGCCTTTCTAGAGAAGGTTATTGTCCAGTTGTTGTTGCATGTGCTTCAGTATCTGAAAAGTTGTGGATGAAACTGAAGGTTTTTATTTATCCATCGTTTACTGGCCTGGCCAGTATTTATTATCTGTTTGAAATCGCTCTTGAGAAGGTGGTGGTGGTGAACTGCTTTCTTGAAATGATGCAATCCATGTGCTGTTATGCATTCACATTGTTAGGGAGGTAATTCCAGGCTTTTGATAAGTAGCAAAGTTTCTAAGTCAGGGCAGTGACTGTTTTGGAGGGGAACTTGCATTTGTCCTTCTTGATGGCAGTGGTTATGGGTCTAGTTGTAGCTCCATCCTCAGGAGAGTTGATGATGTTCTGCAGTGCCTTCCCTTCATAAATAGTATGCACTGCTGCAACTGAACATCAGTGGTAGAAGGAGTAAATATTTGTGAATGTAGACTGCTTTATACTAGATAGTGTCAAGTTTCTTACTGGCAAGTTTGGATTTGTCCTTTTTGTGGATGGAGCAAACCTGTACAATTTTCCATTTCATTGATTAGACTAATGTTGTTGTCCTGGGACATCTTGGTTACAGATGCAGGTAATTCTGAAGCGCATACTTTCAGGACTGTAGCTTTTCTGGTGCCAATACCAAATTTAAAACGTGGCTGTGCACCAGCTCCATTGCTGAAATCCAAGAATTGAAGTTGACGGTTACAGTCTGTGAATAATTGATTAGGAGGTTGCCAATAGAGCCAATTTGGCATCCTGCATTTCTGACAGGGAACTGGAGTTCATGGACTTCTGAGTGGTGGAGGGAATGACCATCCTCTTTCCTCACAAATGCCATAGGAGACCATTTCACCAGATCCAGCCATCAAAATCCTGGTGTAAAGTTGCCACTCATGTCAATATGATGCATACTGTATACAGGAAGGTAAAGCAATGCAGGAAGAAGCTTAATGATCTTCAGCGCTCCACCAAGGTAAGTGCCACCATCTTCTCTCTCTGCTACCTCAAACTCACTCTAACTCTGTTACTGCATGCACCTCTCATCAAAGTTCCTAGTCTATCAATTCTCTCTATTGCCCACAGCATTTTTACTCACTCTTTCTCACCCACCTAATCCACTCACACTGCTAATCCTTCCCACCCTTGTGCTCAGTACTCACCCAACCACAACACATCACCATCTTTCTTCCATTTCCACCAACATTGACTGATCTGTTAGCGTCTGTCTTCTCATTCTGTTCCTTGTCTAATTGCAGGAGAAAAAAGGCAGAGAGGACCAAGATGGGTAATAGAATGTCTAGCAGTCATCTGCTCAACCGTAGGAAAGAAAGACTCTTCCTCTCTTTAGGACAGAACTTTAATAGCTAACGTGGTCATGCTGTGATCTCCAGGTCTTGACAACCATATAAGGCTCATTGTCAGGAGCAAAAACAGAAGTTGCTGGAAAAGCTTAGCAGATCTGGCAGCATCTGTGAAGAACAATTAGTTAATGTTTTGGGTCCAGTGACCTGTTCTCAGGGCCATTGTCAACTGTTGCATTGCCCTCCCATTACAACCTTTAGTGAGTGTATTTTTAAAATGACCCAGACTCTTCCTATTTTGCAACTCATTCCCTCTCTTGAGTCCCACATGAAGCATCCACCCGGCCCAGCCCCACCATTCAACACCTCTTCCTCCATCTTTGAGAGAAGAAGCCATGGACCCCTCAGATAATGCACCAGCAAGACTGCCACCTGCACCCTCCACCAGCTCAGATACTGACTCATTGGTGGGTCTTGGAGCTGGAATAAAATGAAGACCTCTATCCATGAAGAACAGCTTTTGTATCACTGACTGAGGGAAGCCTGGTAGAGATCAGACACACTGGGCAGGAAAGGACCACATGGTGTCACCTGTTAATAATCCCATGAAAGTTTACAAGCTAACATGGCAGCACGGGGAGGTTTGACAGAGGGATTTGGGAAACTGGATTGATGGTTGGAGGAGTCCATCAATGTACCATGCTGCCTCCTGTATACAAATGTCAAGGGCAGATTGGCAGCTTCCATGGAGTGTAATATCCAGCTGTAGACACATTGGCTGCTGGAGATGCTTGTAAACTTGGGCTCCATTGCTGTAGCCATTGGTGGTCAAAATCAATGCAAAGAAAGAGGTGGAAGGAAGACCCTGGTCTTGCTCCAGGTGCCCTTTCTGAATAAGGAGACAGTGTGGTGCCAATAAGCACCTAGCTTAAAGAAGAATATATGCAAACCCCAGAAGCCTCGTCTTAGGAGACTCCAAGAGGTACCTGGCTTTTCCATCTCCAACCTGCTCATGACACACGACCCTGTGGAAGTTCAAGGCAAGGAGGCTGAGCCTTAAGGGCACTCCCCAGTTTGTCTGGGCCATATAGATACAAATGGCCCCGATGCCATTTGTCCAAACCTCTCAGTTCCTCAAAGGGTTGGCTTCAATCAACCTCGGACTTCAGCTTGATGCAGTAGGAGGAACAGGAAAAAGAAAACCTTCTGAGGGTACATAGGTGGTACAGGTGAAACTTCATTGTTAATAGAAGATCATAGATTGATCCTAACGTGGGGTAGAGCAAGAGAGTGAGCCCAACATGGAGGAGAGCAAGTCTGAGGTCTCTCAGCATCTGTGATGGTGGGAAGGACAGAGGAGATCGAACAATTGTAGTGAGTGCAAGCCCAGCATAGTTAAACACTTAGCAAGGTACTGTCATGGTGAACTTTTAATATTTATTTCTTTATTTTCTGTGTTACACTAAGAAGAACTTTAATGTTGAATTTTTAACTTTTATTTCCTTACTTTTCTACTTTGTACCTAAGATGGCACTGCGAATGGTGATATTATTCACTTTTCATTGTACTCCTGTATCCTTATGCTTGTGATCAGAGAATCTAATTTTAATATTTGTAAAAATATGTTCACTTTACATCATGAGCAATGCGATTAGCTATTATTTTAGCTGCAGCGACAAGAATGAAAGCAGGCAAGGTAGCCATCCTAAGTGCCACATGATAAGATAATCCTGCCTAAAGGATAGCTGTTATATATTCTAATAACTGAATTATAAGTGAGTTTTGAGGTGCGATATGATGATGTAGTGAAGCTGCTGATTTGCCAAGTGCCAACCTCCCACTTCCCTGGACAAAGGATGAAGGCTGATTCTGCCCATGGAGTGTTCCATGAGATGCTCAGAAATGCTGGCTGTGATGGATGGCTGGAAAGGATTCCAGGGAGCTGAAACCACCAGATATCCGTTTGACTTTCATGTCAGGAATTTGTCCTGTCAAGTTTCTCTCTGTTGACTGGGAAAATAGCAACCTGCATATAAATGAAGCAAGATTAATAATCATGAGATGTTAGTGCATTCATATAGACCCCTTCTGCTCACTAGTGAAGTTCTCACCTCGCTGTTGAAACCTTTTTGAGAAAATGAGAATTTTGTTTTTCCATGTTGGGAATCAGATATTTTCATTCTTACTGTATTTTCCCATATGGTTGGAAAAAGATGGCACGTAGTTTTGCAAAAGCATTGAATAAATCTAGAACTCTGTGCTCCAATGGTGAGTTAAGACACACCAAACTTTCAAAACTGAAGTAGATGAATAACATTTACTTTGTGGGAACGGAGTGACATTGGTAAAGTATTGATTTACTGGGGGAAAAGATACAAATTAGCCTCTGCATTATTTAATTCTTTTCTCTTCTTTTCCAAGCCTTGAAAATCTGTAACAATTTTGTGTAACCATTTTATTTTTCTGTAATCATTTCAAATCTGTGATCATGGTATGAATAAATTAAACCCATTAAGCATACCAATATCTTTTTCAGTGAGTCATCCATTTATTCTTTTGTAGTTTATAGGTCAAGACAAACTCTAAGTAGAGGAAATGTTTTACAAAATATAAATTCCTACAATTTCAGTTTGTATCCTCCAAGGAAATGATGATCTCATGTGCAATCCTCTACCAGACCACAAAGGGAATGGAAATAAGTCCATCTTTCATCATTATATTTTGTTACAGTGTCAGGTTGTCTAATGTTGAAGAAAATTTTCATTTGACAGCTCAGTATCTGCTTATAGCAAGAATGAACTTGCAATTATTTGTCACATTTCACACCCTCAGGATGTTACAGAGTGCTATGCACCCAGTAAGATCACATTCAAAGTATAGTCATTCTCTCATGTACACCCAATATTCACAGCCAGCTCCCATGAACAGAATGTGTTGGTAAAACCAGAATTTAGTTCCCATCCCAATTTTTTTTTTGTGGTGAGCCATCCTTTTAAATGGGACTGAATAGCATGCCGGTCATTTCAAAGGGCAGTTCAGTGTCATTCACTATGATTTGGATCTGGACTCATATATTGGGGTGGCACAGTGGCTCAGTGGTTAGCACAGCAGCCACACAGTACAAGGGACCCAGGTTCGATTCCAGCCTCAGTCTGTGTGGAGTTTGCACATTCTCCCCATGACTGTGTGGGTTTCCTCCCACAGTCCAAAGACGTGCAGTCTAGGTAGATCAGCCATGCTAAATTGCCCATAGTATTCAGAGGTGTGTGTGTGTTATGGGGGATGGTTCTGGGTGGGATGTTCCAGGGGGCAGTGTGGACTTGATGGGCAAAGGGCCTGTTTCCACACTGCAGATAATCTAATCTAATATAGGCCAGACTGGGTAAGGGTTGCAGATTTACTTTTGTAAAGATCACTAGTGTGCCAGATGGGTTTTTATTGACAATTCAGTAGTTTTATAAACTGTATCACTGACTAGGTTCTTATTTCAGATTTTATTTAATTAAATTTAAGATCCTATTTGCTGGTGAGATTTGAAGGCAATTTTTCTGCTCATTGGTCCTTACCTCAGCATTCTGTTTTCATTTTAGATTTTCATCATTCACAGCATTTGAATTTGCCCATTTTTGGCTATTTCATCAGCTCAGCTGTCCTGCCGAAGATATTTTGACAAAATGTCAAGTTTAACGACAGATGAAAAGGTCTTAATATCCAAAAGTGTCATTGTATATGTCTTAGAAGTCAAGAACACTGATTTATTGATGGTGACTGATGGAGCATTCCTGCTGGGCTCAATGGCTGCCTCTTGGTCCTTGGAAATGGCAGAATTGGGATAGAAAGATCTAAACATAGTTGAGCATTGGAGACTCCATTCTCTGATTTCCCTTTCTTTGCAGTAGCCAGTGATGGAGCTCATGGCCATTTGGGTTGGGGTGGGATGGAGAAAACCAGGTTTTAGTAGCCGTTTGTATTGTTGGTGAATTTCCTTTCACTTTCTTCTTCTTCTTGGGTGGTTAGGCCAGAAGAATCCAGGTTAACCTGTTCCTTTAAGATCACACACCAAAGCTGAGTGCTGTAACCCAGTGAGAGTCAACAGAGTGTATTTGGGTGGATGGAAATTGGGGCACATAAATTGAGACACTAATAAAAAACTCAGCAGATTGTCTTATTAACTGGATAAAAGATTTTACCATTATGGGCATTCAGTCCTTCAGGTCCGAAATGTACCAATACCCAATCAAAACACATTACATATCATTTTATTTTACTTGGATGCTATGCCTAAGTGTTGCAAGACATGAGATATGAAAAAAATAATAATTAATTGAAAACCCATCTATAATAGAAGATGAAAGCTTTTTATTTCTCATTAATGTCATAAAAGAGTACAATACAGTAGGAGGCCAACTTAACCTTCGAGTTTGTGCTACCCTATTTGAAGGCTAATTTCTCCGGCACATTTCTTGACCTCAGGATGGCATTACATGCATTAGATGTTACCAGGACTGGAGGGCAGGTCTTATGAGGGAAGATTGAGGAAGCTTGGGTTTTTTACAATGGAACGAACAAGGAGGAGAGGTGACTTGAGAGAGGTGTACAAGGTGATGAGAGGCATAGATACAGTGGATAGTCAGAGACATTTTCCCAGGATGGAAATGACTATTAAAAGGTGGTATAATTTCAAGGTGATTGGAGGTAAGTATGGGGGACATATCAGAGGTAGGTTGTTTATACAGCGAGTGGTGGGCATGTGGAATGTGCTGCCGGCAGTGGTAGTGGAGTCAGATACTTAGAGGCTTTTAAGCGACTCTTGGGTAGGCACATGGAGGATAGTAAAACATAGGGTATGCAGGGCGGTTTGTTCTTAGTAGGATAATAGGTCAACACAACATTTCGGTTCAAAGAGCCTGTACTGTGCTGTACTGATCTGTGTTCTATGTACTATAACAGCTAATGAACTACTTTGTAAAACTAGGAAATGTAGCAGAAGATATGTGTACAGCAAGCTTCCCCAAACAATAGGAACATAATGAGCAGATAATTTTTTTGTTTTATTGATTGTGGCTGAGAAATGTACGGTGACCGAGACACAGGGTAGGGTGAATAGGATGAGAGGGAATCTGACCTGCTCTCCTTTACAAGAGTGTCATGAAATCATTTACAGGCACCAGAGTGGGCACTCAGGGCTTTGGTTTGACATCATGCCCCAAAGACAGCATCTCTAACAGTGCAGCACACCTCAGCACTGCACTGAGATGTTTAGCCTTTTTATATGTTCATGACTTGAGTGAAACTCTCACTCACAACTTGCTGACTTATCTTCATTAACTGCAATGCACTTTGGGATATTCAGTGGTTGTGAAAGGTGTAACATAAAAACAAGTTATTTTTTCCTTTTACTGTTTAGTGGGAGATATCACATTACTTTAATGGTAATGGTAATTTAATGGTAATAATGTTAAAGTGCTAGTTGTCCATGCAAATTACTTACAGGCATCAAACATTACCATTTACATTTTAGAAAATTATCACCAGTTGCACCAGTAGTCATGGACTGACATCAATTAAATTCAACCCACAAACAATGTTGCATTGCTTCTTACTCATTGAACTTGTGCTTTATTAAGAGTTATTTGCTTTTGGAGTACAATTACTCAGTGACATATCTCTTATAAATCTAATGTTGCTCATCAACATGCATTAATTTATATTGGCTTTCAATGGCTGAGATTCATCCCTGGAGATTGTATGAGTTGGAAACAATCCATGATATAAGTTTTTTTCACAGACTGGCTCCAGTGATGAGAGTCTATTTAGTGATATTTTTAACAATTATTTTAACAGGTGGGGATACTATTCCAAACAACTAGGGAGCTAAGTCAACAGTACAAGGATCACTTTCTCTATCTTATACGGCAAAAAAAAGCTTTTGACATAAATTTTCAGCTTGATGTTTAGTCTTGGGTAAGTTATCAGCAATGTTGATGGGAGAAATACTTTATTGCCAGCATTTCTGAAATTAAACTCAACATCACAACTTCCAATGAGTGACGCAACAGAGATCATGGAAATCAGCAAGATATACTGATGCTTTAGTTTATGATAATTAGGTCTTAGATGACAAGATGAGATTTTTGATGATGAACGGTGAGGCCAAATTACATGAATTACCACTCATTATCATCTTCATTGACTAGTTAAACTCATCTCATTAATACTCAGTTTCCCATTCTTCCATCCAATGGTTAGAAACTAGATGCCAAGAATTCCAGACATGAAAATCAGAGGGATTGACTGGCCACTCCAGCTTGCCACTTGTTTTTCTGGACTTACATCATGTGCAGCTGGCACCAACATCTCAGGGTATGCTCCATGGGCAATGGCCACATGCCACACAACCAAGGACTTTGCCCAATGCTTAGCAACATCACTGCATCGTTGTGGCAAATCTTTGATCACTTTACTGTATGTTTGTATACTTCAGTGTTGCCCCTTTAAGTCCACCGACACCTTTCATTGCATTGCTGCTGCTAAGGCACTTTGTGGACAGGGACAAGTCTCCAGTTCCTCATGATGTGGACCAAGATATAACTCAAGACTGCACACTTGCTCTAATAGTGCCACTCATTTTGTGTCTACTTCAATGCCTTGCCTTTTTGTGCTTTGATGCAGTAAGACTGGCAACATGAGGAATGGCTGGCCATCCTATCCCAGTGGCTGTCAAGCTGATAGCTGGACTAAGTGTTAATGCAGCCGGCTCCTTCCAAACAGCCTCTGGGGACTGTTGTGGGTGGATGATTGAAAAATCACACACGTTTCAAGGCTGCTGCCAATGTCTTTTCTGTCTAATTGCAATGCTTCAATACATTTCCCAACAATGAAGTCACTGTTGTAGTCTGAGCAGTAGGCTTCGGAAACATAATTGGCTTCTTGAGGTGCAGAATATGATAGACTGTGCACACCTTATGTTCACAGCCCATTTCACAACACAGTTGAGTTCATTAACAGAAAAGGGTTCTTTTACATCAATGTACAAGTCAGCTTTGATCATTGGTACCAGATCTTGGAAGTCTGTATCAGGTACTGTGGAAGTTTCCATGATGCTTATATTCTTAAGACCTCTTATATTCCTGCTGCATTTGAAGCACCAGATGCCTTGCAAATGATGGTTACTGAGATACAAAAATGACCCACTGCAGCCATTACTGGTGAAAGGCAACTTTTTGGCTGAGGCTAAGCATTGAATCAATGTAGCTAATCCTTCATCCAGAGCCATGGTGGAGCAAGCAATGCATACAAGAATCTGCTGCTCACTTTAGTCTGGGAGAGATCTTATTCTATACTCCAGCAGGCTGTAACACATGCTCTGAGTATAATTTACTTTGCACAATGGGATCAGGCAAAGAAGGGATGTGGTAGAGTTTGACAAATGGGGAGTATGGAGCAATCATCCAATGAGGAAGATGAGGACTTTGAGCAGGAGAAACAACACTTCCTGTATGATAGAGCACTGCAGGAGCAGACTCTACAAGCCAGAACAGGACTTAATTGACATCTGGCTTTAATAATTGTGAGCCGGGTGCAGTAATCATCATGAACCTTAAAATAGTTGGTGCTCAAAAGGCCAATGGTCAGTTCCTGTTCTGAGAGACAAATGCAGCTTCTGTTTGTTTTTGTGCTCTGTTAGCTCTTGCTGCTGTTAAATAAAAGAGACTGGTTTGAAGCCTTCGGATGCTTTCCTGTATGTGATGGTTTCACACTGAAAAATAATAAGATGCTGTGCTATCATGCGTGTAGGGAGAGAGTGGCTATGATTTTGATGGGGTTGTGAGACAGGACGTGCTAAGGACAGGTGAACTGTATGGCTTGGTTTTTAAGGCAGTAGGTGTTGGAATGTGTAGCTGTAAGGAAGTGTTATCCCCCGAGAAGCTTGTGGACCCTGCTCCATTACACATATGGTGAAGAATACCTGTGTACTTCTAGTGTTTGATCAGGTGTGTGTTTGGGGTAGAAAGGCAGTGCCAGCACCAGGGATCCTGAGAGATCCTAAAAGTGGCATGTACTTCTGCTTATTGCAAGATGGAGAACTGGGATAGTATTGGATGAGAGAGGTATGCATGACACATGGTATCTGGTTAAAGATGTGAATTTGGGACAATGGCTCAAGAAAGCTTGCTTGGCCTCATAGAGAAATGCACTGTGAAACATGAAAAATGACATTTAGCTGATATCTAGTAAGATTCAGCCCTTGGGGTCTTTGATCGACAGGAATGGCCTCCTTGCATGATTGCATAGCTGGTTAGTAATATATTTGAGGATTCTAATGCTAGATATTGTTGAATTTTTCACTCATTGGTATTAAAGTAACATTAAGAATTCATTTTTATTCATTTGTTGGGAAAAAAAATAACTAAGCAGCAGTTGTATATAATTATTTTATTTTCTCCTCTTTTCCAAATCTTTTTAAACTGTAATCAGTTTTTGTAACAATTTTACTTTTCTGTAAACTTCTCCGAAGCTGTGTGTGTTTTAAATCTGTGATTGTAGGTACAAACTAATTAACCCCATCAAGCATAGCTGCTTTATGAGAGATAGTGGGAACTGCAGATGCTAGAGAATCCAAGATAATAAAATGTGAGGCTGGATGAACACAGCAGGTCAAGCAGCTTCTCAGGAGCACAAAAGCTGACGTTTCGGGCCTAGACCCTTCATCAGAGAGGGGGATGGGGTAAGGGTTCTGGAATAAATAGGGAGAGAGGGGGAGGCGGACCAAAGATGGAGAGAAAAGAAGATAGGTGGAGAGGATAGTATAGGTGGGGAGGTAGGGAGGGGATAGGTCAGTACAGGGAAGATGGACAGGTCAAGGAGGTGGGATGAGGTTAGTAGGTAGATGGGGGTGCGGCTTGGGGTGGGAGGAAGGGATGGGTGAGAGGAAGAACAGGTTAGGGAGGCAGAGACAGGTTAGACTGGTTTTGGGATGCAGTGGGTGGAGGGGAAGAGCTGGGCTGGTTGTGTGGTGCAGTGGGGGGAGGGGACGAACTGGGCTGGTTTTGGGATGCGGTGGGGGAAGGGGAGATTTTGAAACTGGTGAAGTCTACATTGATACCATTAGGCTGCAGGGTTCCCAGGCGGAATATGAGTTGCTGTTCCTGCAACCTTCGGGTAGCATCATTGTGGCACTGCAGGAGGCCCATGCTGGACATGTCATCTAAAGAATGGGAGGGGGAGTGGAAATGGATTGCGACTGGGAGGTGCAGTTGTTTGTTGCGAACTGAGCGGAGGTGTTCTGCAAAGCGGTCCCCAAGCCTCTGCTTGGTTTCCCCAATGTAGAGGAAGCCACACCGGGTACAGTGGATGCAGTATACCACATTGGCAGATGTGCAGGTGAACCTCTGCTTAATGTGGAATGTCATCTTGGGGCCTGGGATAGGGGTGAGGGAGGAGGTGTGGGGGCAAGTGTAGCACTTCCTGCGGCTGCAGGGGAAGGTGCCGGGTGTGGTGGGGTTGGAGGGCAGTGTGGAGCGAACAAGGGAGTCACGGAGAGAGTGGTCTCTCCGGAAAGCAGACAGGGGTGGGGATGGAAAAATGTCTTGGGTGGTGGGGTCGGATTGTAGATGGCGGAAGTGTCGGAGGATGATACGTTGTATCCAGAGGTTGGTGGGGTGGTGTGTGAGAATGAAGGGGATCCTCTTTGGGCGGTTGTGGCGGGGGCGGGGTGTGAGGGATGTGTTGCGGGAAATGCGGGAGACATGGTCAAGGGCGTTCTCGATCACTGTGGGGGGAATGTTGCGGTCCTTGAAGAACTTGGACATCTGGGATGTGCGGGAGTGGAATGTCTTATCGTGGGAGCAGATGCGGCGGAGGCGGAGGAATTGGGAATAGGGAATGGAATTTTTGCAGGAGGGTGGGTGGGAGGAGGTGTATTGTAGGTAGCTGTGGGAGTCGGTGGGCTTGAAATGGACATCAGTTACAAGCTGGTTGCCTGAGATGGAGACTGAGAGGTCCAGGAAGGTGAGGGATGTGCTGGAGATGGCCCATGTGAACTGAAGGTTGGGGTGGAAGGTGTTGGTGAAGTGGATGAACTGTTCGAGCTCCTCTGGGGAGCAAGAGGCGGCGCCGATACAGTCATCAATGTACCGGAGGAAGAGGTGGGGTTTGGGGCCTGTGTAGGTGTGGAAGAGGGACTGTTCCACGTAACCTACAAAGAGGCAGGCATAGCTGGGGCCCATGCGGGTGCCCTTGGCCACCCCCTTAGTCTGTAGGAAGTGGGAGGAGTCAAGGCGGAAGAGGGACTGTTCGACGTAGCTGCTTTATGAGTGAGTCAATTATTTAATCTTTTCTAATTTGCAGATCAAAATGAACTATAAGTAGAACAAATGTACAAAAGGTAGAAACCTTACAATCCCTACCTGTATGCTACAAGGAAATGATAATCTCAAGTGCAAATCTTTATCAGATCATCAGAGAAATGCATGAGACAATCTCTCATCATCACTTTATAATAGCAGGTGTCTAATGCCAAGGTAAATTTTCTTTTAAGAGTTCACCGATGGCTTAATAAGAACGAAATTGCATTTATAGAAATCCTCTGACAACCTCAGGATGCTCAAAGTGCTTTATAACAATGAATTATATTTGAAGTGTAGTTGCTGTTGTGATTTACAACCAATTTTTCATAGCCAGCTCCTACAAATAGTCTGTCAATGTTGCCGGTAAATCCAGAATTTTGGTTTCCACTCCAAATTTCCCTGGTGGGTCAGCTTAATGAATACAGTTGACTAGCTCATAAGGTCCTTGCTGAGGCAATTACAAATCAGCTGCTGTGACCTCAGTTATGAATTACATGTTGGCCTTACTGGATAAAGGTAGTGCGTTTATTTCCCTAAAGGTCATTAGTGATCCAAATGGGTTTTTAATGACAATCCAGTAGTTTTATGATCACCATTAGTGAGACTAGATTTTAATTCCAGATTTTGTTTAATTATGTTTTATTTCCCAGTTGCTGATGGGAGTTGAATTCTTCATATCCCCAGATCATTCATGCAAATTTCTAGATTGCTCCAGTAATATAATCATTATGCTATTGTATCCTCAACAGTTTCTGTTTTGATTTCAGATTTCCACCATTCACAGTGTGTTGCATTTTGTTTTATTTTGGTTACTCAATTCAGCCTTCTTTCTGGGGAAGGTATGATGAGAAATGAAATTCAGAGGCAAATTCAAAGGCCCCACCAACTCTAGAAATCAATAATGAGTATATGATGAAATTTGAGTATGAAAAACCACAAAGATATTCCATAGAGCAGAAATAGCTCCCAGAAGTTAATAACATGTTGTTTAGAATGTGCAGCCCAGACACAGGCCATTTGGCCAAATTAAACAGGCTAATGTTATTCTTCCATATGAATCTCCTTCCAATCATCTGACCCTACCTTTTAAATTCTTATATCCATTTTCCTTTTACATATAATCTAGGCTATTTATCTCAACACTCTCTATGGTAGTAAGTGCCATATTCTGTAGGTAAGTTTCTCCTGGGTTCACATTGATAACCCAGTTATTCATAATTAATGACTATCTTATACTTATGGCATCAAATTCTTTCATAGTCTTGAAGATTTATATCAAGTTATTCCTCAGTCTACACTTTTCTGGAGAGAAGAGTTATGTTTTTGATCAGCATAACCTGTTAGTCCTGCTACCACTCTTGAAAGTCTGTTTTATGCACTTTCCAGTGCCTTAGTACTATAAAGCCCAATAGTGCAGAATATTCCATGTGTGAGTCTATCTTGACAAGATACATGACATAATATAAGTTAAATCTTTAAGAGTGTGTTTGAAAACAAAATAGCAATAAGATGTTTAGGAAGAGCAGAAGAAATTGACAGGTTGGGGAATGGGGGTGATATGGTGAGAAAAGGGGAGGAGATAAGCAAAAGACCAATCAGAACTGACAAACAGGCTTGAATCTTGTAAGTCTTTAAGCTGAGTATGAGTTGCATTGAGTTCTTTGGAGGAATTCTTGCTGTGAGGCCTAGCGAACTTTCTAGCTGTATCTTGCCAACTGTACCTCATTAACTACCTAGCTTAGTCCTGTGACATTTCTCATGTCCAATTCTATCCCCATCTTACCACTCGGAACTCCTTGAACAACTTGCCATTCATCCAATATCCACTGATGCCCAGGCCATATTTAAGAGACTGTTCTGCACCTGGCTGAGCAGTGGCATTCTGAAGTTGCCCTGCTCATTGACAGACAGAATTTGAACCTGTTGGAGAAGAGGCAATAAAGTGCTGCAATTCTCTGACAGGATGTAATGAACCAAAGGAGGAGGGAAACTTTTCTGCTGGAAAACTGGCAGAGGAGGCAACACAAGCTGACCTTGGGAGACTGATCCAAAGTCCCTATCTTGGTCAGTGCCATCTCAATGATCCAGTGAGTTGCTCCTGACTTCAAAACTTCTCACCTGATTCTGCCACAAATCTCACCATAGCTCAGGTCGTTTATGCCTCTATTAGATTACATCTATTGTTTTTGATACAATACAAATTAAGATAATATTAAGTGGACAGAAGGAGACAGAATTACGGGCAGCAAGGGTTTCAGGGTGGGGAAATGTGAGAGGAACTGATACAAAATGCAAGAGCTAAGGTATTAATGGAGCACTCAATCACCACCTTACCATAGTGGTAAGAGGAACTACTGATGATGGAGTCTGAGATAACAAGGTATGGAGCTGGAGGAACACAGTAGGCCAGGCAGCATCAGGGGAGCAGGAAAGCTGATGTTTCAGGCTTGGACCCTTCTTCAGAAAAAGGGTGTGAAGAAGGGTCTGGACCCGAAATGTCAGCTTTCCTGCTCCTCTGATGTTGCCTGGCCTGCTGTGTGCCTCCAGCTCGTCACCTTGTCATCTTACCATAGTGTCTGTTTCAGTGATAAAGTGCTTGTGTCTGAAGCTGAGGGTCCTGATTACAAATCCCACCCTCGATAGTCTGCAGATGGAAGCTCGGCGCTAAATTCTGTGTTGATGTTGAATGAGATACTTGTGGGTTTGGAACTTATCAAACCTTTATCTAACTGCCATGTGCACTCCCTGACATTGATAAGTCTCACCTAAAGATGCTAGTTGGTGAAAGCGAGCACTCATGTTAATATCTATGAGATTGTTAATCAGCCTACAAATCCATCTACTGCTATAAGCTAACAAAATGTGAGGCTGGATGAACACAGCAGGCCCAGCAGCATCTCAGGAGCACAAAAGCTTTTGTGCTCCTGAGATGCTGCTGGGCCTGCTGTGTTCATCCAGCCTCACATTTTATTATCTTGGATTCTCCAGCATCTGCAGTTCCCATTATTACTGCTTTAAGCTGCTCTCTGTGGGATGATTCAAAACAATTGTTTAACACAACTCTCTATTTCCACTCTGATGTGAATAGTGCAAGTGAAAGGCTATCTTTCCTCTGACAAACAACGCTATTTAATATAAAAACAAGGAATAAGCATTTGCATTCTATTATCCTTTTAATATGGAAATCTGCAGGTTTCTGTTTGAGTTAGCTGGACAGATAGTACACTGACAAAAGGACAAAAACACTCATGAACAGACAAATCGTTTCAGAAACCTTCTAAATTTGCCAAAGCAGAAAAGGAAAGTTCTGAGCAATTTGTTGTCAAAAAGTACGTATTATGATATAAATTCATTCTTAAATCGCACTTAGCTTTGATCAGATTGTACCTGAAGCATTATCTCCAAGTTTTGTCATTGAAATACAGCAGGAAGCAATCAAATGTAGCAGTATTTTGAAAAGGCACAGGACTGATCTCTATCAGAAGAGACCCAGATTCTAGTTAAGAAAGTTTTTAAAAATAGGAAACTTCAGTCTAAAGAAGGAAAGAAGGGGTGACCTTATACAGGTACATTTTCAGACAGTAGTGTTTTTTTCTGATGTAATTGAAACTTCTATTTTGCTTTTAATATTGACTTCAAAGTAGACATAAATGGCTTTGATTTAAATTTGCTGGCTAATGACTTTCAGAACGAGACTTGAAGGAAGCAAATTTGCTAAAAGTATTTAAGTGAGGAAGTGTTCAGTTAAGAGTGCTTCAGGGCTGGAATCTGTAATATGAAAAGAAGGTTTACAGTTGTAGTCCTGTAGAGGTCAATTATAACAAACTTGTGGACTGTAGTGCAACATATAATATTATTGATAATACAAAAACTCTCCAACTGGCCCCATGTGTGATCCCAGCCATATATTATGTGAGTTACACACTGTAATCATTAGCGTGTTAAATTAATACATCCCCAGTACTGGAAGCCTAGCAGGGTAGGATTTACAATTGGCGCTTGTCTGCTTATGAATTCTTGACAGGCCAGGGGTTAATGTTCACCCTATTCAGCCTGCATTGAATTAACACATGGAAGATGATAGGATAAAACTACATTTTAGTATTTTCCTAAGATTCAATGGAGCATCATCCCAATGTTGTGACTGAGACTTGAGGAGTGTGTTACCACTTTTGTCCCACAGTCCAAAAATTACAACGTACGATTTTTTGGAAAATTCCTAGTTACGGAAAGCCAATTAAATACTTTATCAGGATGTAATGAAGTAGATCTATTGACCAGGTTCCTTTAAGAAACACAATTTTGAGTCGAATATCAAAACAAATCTTACTGAATTAAATTGTGACTCCAGACCTACAGCAATGTGGTTGACTCTTAACTGCTGACGTTTCGGGCCTAGACCCTTCATCAGAAAAGGGGGATGGGGAGAGGATTCTGGAATAAATAGGGAGAGAGGAGGAGGCGGACCGAAGATGGATAGTGGAGAAGATAGGTGGAGAGGAGAGTACAGGTGGGGAGGTAGGGAGGGGATAGGTCAGTCCAGGAAGGACGGACAGGTCAAGGAGGTGGGATGAGGTTTGTAGGTGGGAAATGGAGGTGCGGCTTGAGGTGGGAGGAGGGGATGGGTGAGACAAAGAACAGGTTAGGGAGGTTGACTCCCTTGGCCGCTCTACACTGCCCTCCAACCCCACCACACCCAGCACTTCCCTCTGCAACCACAGGAAATGCTATACTTGCCCCCACACCTCCACCCTCACCCCCATCCCAGGCCCCAAGATGACTTTCCACATCAAGCAGATGTTCACCCGCACAACCGCCAATGTGGTATATTGTATCCATTGTACCCAGTGTGGCACCTCTACATTGGGGAAACCAAGTGGAAACTTGGGGACAGTTTTGCAGAACACCTACGCTTGGTTCGCAATAAACAACTGCACCTCCCAGTCGTGAACCATTTCAACTCCCCCTCCCATTCCTTAGATGACATGCCCATCCTGGGCCTCCTGCAGTGCCTTCTAATGATGCCACCCGAAGGTTGCAGGAACAGCAACTCATACTCTGCTTGGGAACCCTGCAGCCCAATGGTATCAATGTGGATTTCACAAGCTTCACAATCTCCCCTCTCCCCACTGCATCCCAAAACCAGCCCAGCTCCTCCCCGCCAACATGTTCTTCCTTTCACCTATCCCCTCCTCCCATCTCAAGCCGCACCTCCATTTCCTACCTACTAACCTCATCCCTCCCCCTTGACCTTTCCGTCCTCCCCGGACTGACCTATCTCCTCCATAACTCCTCACCTATACTCTCCTCTCCATGTATCTTCTCCTCTATCCATCATCGGTCCGCCTCCCCCTCCCTCCCTATTTTTTTCAGAATCCTCTCCCCATCCCCCTTTTCGGATGAAGGGTCTAGGCCCGAAACGTCAGCTTTTGTGCTCCTAAGATGCTGCTTGGCCTGCTGTGTTCATCCAACTCCACACTTTGTTATCATGGATTCTCCAGCATCTGCAGTTCCCATTATCTCTGACTCTTAACTGCTGTCTGGGCAATTATGGATACGAAATAAATGCTGGTCTGGCCAGTGATGCCCTCAACCCATGAATGAATTAAAAAAATTAATTCTGACCTCTTTCTCTTTGCAACTTCTCTGTGGTTATGACATTGTATTCTTCACTCTCTTCTGCTACCCTTATGCACTTTATATAGTACAACCTGGCTGTAGAGCACGCAAAACAACACTGTTCACTGTATCTCGGTACATGTGATAACAATAAATCAAATCAAGAAGGCGATGCAGAGTCAGCACCAGCTGGTTGCAGATTCTAGTGACTCCCTGCCACCTGCATGTTCCCTCTCAGGTCACTGAATGACCATTACTGCATTATTGCTGGATTAAAATTCTAGTACACCCTATCTGACAGCAGTGTATATTCTCATGAGCTGCAGTGGTTCAAAATGTGGCACACCATCATCTTCTCAAATGCAGTTAGAGTTTCATAATAAACACCATCATTGCCAGTCATGTTCATACCCTATGAACTAAGTTATAAAAATTTACCCTCTTGGAAAAAAGATTAATGACCTAATATCTAATGTATTCTAACTGTTGCGCATGCTGAAGTTACGTTTCTTGGTTTTCCTCAATCTATTAAACTGGAATAATCTATCAATAGGGAGGCAATCTTAATAATTCATAGATCGCTAACATGTTTTTGTTTCTCAGCCTATTCTCATCTAAGATACATGGGCCACAGTCCTGAACCTTGCTGAATAACCGAGGATTATTTAGTTGGGAGCTAAATCTGGGGACAGGTGATCGTAAAACCTGCCCGGTACAGTGGAAAATCTAGCTAGATTCTAGCTAGTTAGTACATCAAGCTCGAAGATTCACGTCATGAAGAGTCATCTGGACTAGAAAACCTAGCTTGCTGTCTCTCCATGGATGTTGTCTGACTCGCTATGGTCTCCAGCATTTGTTGTTTTCAGTACAGATTCCAGCATCTGCGGTAATCTGCTCCCAAGTGGGAATAACTTACCCAGGTTCTTTCAACAGCACCACCTCAGAACACAGGGGAAACAGATGCGCAGAATCACGGAATCCCTGCAGTGTGGAAACTGGCCCTTTGGCCCAACAAGTCCACACCAAACCTTGGAGCATCCCACCCAGACCACTCCCCCTATAACCCATCTAATCTACACACCCCTGAACACAACGGGCAAATTTAGCATGGACAATCCACCTAGTCTGAACATCTTTGATAGATACATGGGAGCATCACCAGTTGCAAGTTCATCTGCAAGCCATATGAGCTGACTAGACAGATACAGAACAGGCTTAGTCATAGGAGACAGAGGGCAGTGGCAGAAGGATGCTATTCAGATGGAGAGTTGTGACTAGTGGCATTCCACAAGGATCAGTGCTGGGACCTCTGCTGTTTGTGATCTACATAAATGATGTGAGGAAAATTTAGATGGTCCAATTAGTAAGTTTGTGGATGTTACAAAGATTGTTACAGTTGTGGATGGTCAAAGAATACAGCAGGATAGAGATCAGTTGGAAGCATGAGCAGAAAAATGGCAGATGGAGTTTAACCCAGACAAATGTGAGGTAATGCATTTTGGAAGGTCATGTACAGGTAGAAATTATACAGTGAATGGTAGAACCCTTAGGAGTATTGATATGAAGATATATCTGGATATTCAAGTCCATAAATCACTGACAGTGGCAGCGCAGATGGATATAGTAGTAAAAAAAGGCCGATGGCATGCTTGTCTTCATTGGAAGGGGCATTGAGTATAAGGATAGACAAGTTATTCTGCAGCTTTACAGAATTTTATTTGGGCCACACTTCGAATATTGCATAAAGTTCTGATCACAATACTACCAGAAAGATGTAGACGTTTTGGAAAGGGCACAAAATAGATTTACTAGGATGTTGTCTGGTATGGGAGACTTTTAGCTATGAAGAAAAGTTGGATTGACAGGGTTTGTTTTCACTGGAATGCAAGAAGTTGAGGGATGACCTAATAGAAGTTTATAAGGTTGTGACTGGCATCGGTAGAGTGGAAAGTATAAGGCTTTTTCTGAGGGTGGAGGGGTTAATTACTAGGGAAACAGGTTCAGGATGTGAGGGGTTGGGGTTTGTTTAAAAGAGATATACAAGACAATTTCTTGGACAAAGAGTAGTGATGCTGGAATACCTGAAGATGTGGTGGAAGCAGATGCAATAGCAGCATTCAAGGAGCACCTGGATGAATACATGAAATGGAAAGGAATGGAGGAATATGGGTCCAGCAAGTGAAGAAACTTTTTATGTGGAAGGGCAAAATGTGCTGGTGCAGAATTGGAATGTTGAAGGACCTGTTCTTGCGCTGTATTGTTCTTTGTTCTTTGGACTCTCTGAGGTTCCTGCCACAATGGACCACTCACATTCTGCTGGCCACCAAAGAGATACCTTCAATTTTGGTTGTGAAATGGTGCAGAAATTTTTAAAATATGCCCAGATGTTAAATAACTCTGTTCATGCTGGCATTCATAAGGGAAGATTTTTGCCTAATTTCTTCCTTTTGCATCTAGAGCATGAGCCAGAAGTAAATCATTGTAAATTTATCATTAAGGTCTTCACTGTTCTTGCAGATTTGAATTTGATGTTGATTAAGCAATGCCATGAAATTAAAATTCTCTTCCATCTTTTCAAATCCCTCCTTGGCATTTCCCTGCTTCATATCCTCCAGCATTGCCATCCTATGAGATATCTGTACTTCCTGAATCTTGACCTCTTAAACATCCCAGATTTTCATCTCACCTCCAATGGTGGCCACATCATCATTTGCCTGGAGAGCAAACTCTGAAATTCCCTCCCTGAATCTCCAAAGCTCGTGTTCTTAACACCTACTCATTTGATCAGATTTCTACTTACCTGTCCTATATGCCATGGTGTCAAATTATGTTTTATAATTATTTCTGTGATGCATGTATTTCTATGTTAAAGGCATTACAGTAATATAAGTTATTGTAAATTGCAGTGTAATTGGTCCAGTATGCCAGTACCAATCACAAAGCCCTATAGTGTTCAAACAATGATGCGCAAGTACTGTAGAATCATAGAATCCCTACAGTGTGGAAGTAGGCTATTCAGCCAATCAAGTCCACATTGACCCTCCGAAGGGCATCTCACTCAGACCCATTCCCCTACCCTATCCCTGTAATCTTGCATTTCCTAAGGCCAATCCACGTAGCCTGCACATCCCTGGACATTATGGGATATTTAGCACGGCCATTACACCTAACCTGCACATCTTTGAGCTGTGACAGAAACTGGAGTATGTGGAGGAAACCCGTGCAACATGGGAAAATGTACAACTCCGCACAAACAGTTGCCCGAAACTGGAATTGAACCCGCGTCCCTGGCACTAAGAGGCAGCCGTATTAACCATATCCCATAATGTGACCAGTATTGCCTAAACCAGAGCTTCTTATTTATTGTATAATCCGATTTTCTATTGTTCAGATTTACAAATCCCTAAACTGTAAGTAACAGAGACAAGGTAAGAGAATAATGGAGATAAAGCAAAGGAATAACACACTTGTTCACAATCTCTAGGTTATAACAGGCTTATGGGGCAATGAATATCATGTGCAATAATCAAGTGAGATGCAACCTCCTTCCCTTGAAGGTTGCCACCCTATGCCAGACTATTGCTCAGCTCAGCTGCGAAACTGTTCTGAAAAAGAGCATATTTGGCTGAAAATGTTAACTTGGTTCCTCCCTCTAGAGATGCTGCGAGACATGCTGAATTTCTCCAAACACTTCCTGTTTTGCCTTCAGACATTCACCAAATTCCAGATGAAATGCTTTGCCTCAGGTTCCATCTAACCCTCTACCAATTGTCTTAAATCTGTGCCAGTTGATAATCGTATCAGAGATAATGGGAGCTGCAGATGCTGTAGAATCTTATATACCGAAGTATAGAGCTGGATGAACACAGCAGGCCAAGCAGCATCTTAGACCCTTCATTAGAAAAAGAAGTTGATAATTGACCTGTTTGCTAGGGGACAATGGTCTTCCCTGTGCACTCTACTGAATCCTCTATTTTGTACGCCTGAATTACATATCTAGCACAGTTAGCTTTGTGGCCACTTTTTGATGACCTGCAGAGCCACATGCTCCACTGTTTTAGTACACACAAATGTTGTTTGGTTGAAATGTGAAACCAAGGGCTTGTTTGCCCTTTCAGGTCAATGTATCCGAATGGATAAAAAATAAGGACAATTCTCTTCTGTGTGATGGGCTGATTATCACAATGCTGTTTGTGGAAAATTGCTATGCATTAATTACCTGCATGTTTCCTCCATTAAAACTAAAGTTACAATGCCAAAACTGCTTTTCTGACTGTGAGAGACTTTTGACATCTTGAAATTTAGTGGGTCTCAAAATAAATTGAAAGCTCTTCTCTATTATTTCAAGGTCCCAGTGAAATAACAAAAATATTGGTAGAGCTTCTTTGCCATTGCTAATTAATCAGGCTGTTTGATGTGAACAGGGGTGTGTGGTATCAATTTCTTAAAAAGAATTGTGTGGATGTGACCTAACAATAACCATAACTCCAACAACTTGTCCCTAGTTGTTCACCTCACAATATGAGGTTGGCTTTCTTGAACCGCTGCAGTTCATTTAGTGAAGGCTCATACACGGTACTAGGGGGTATGAGGTTCCAGGATTTTGACCAGTGACAGGAATGCAGACAAACAGCAGGATGGTCAGGGTTGAGAAAAATTTGGTCAACGATTTCAAAGTTACGTGTAGCAACTATAATACATGGGAGACGGAGTAGATTTATTGCTTAAGTGGAGTCATTGCCTTAATGCAAGATGTAATTAGCCAAGGGTGATTTGGAATCATTGCATCTCGAAGTTCTTCATTGTTAGGGCTTTTACACACCTTACATCTGGGTCTGTTATCGACTCATTGGTCGAGATTGATCACTGTTGCGAATCAACAACTCCATGATTGTTGTAGCTTGGGACTACCATTAGTCTATCAGAAGGACTTGGACTTGTTTATATTGAGCAGTTTCCATGCCCTATGCTTTCTGTCACTTCAAAGACACAAAGCCAAATTGCATTATGGTAAAACCACAAAAGAAGAAAAGTTGCCTAGTGGGAAAGTGGCAGGAAGGTAAAACCCAGACAAACTATACAAATCTAGAATGGAATCTGAATCCATAGTTTTTCCATAATAACAACACTTTTTCAACTAGTGTCTGTAAAATATCACAGTATCACGTGAGGATAATGAAGCAATGAATTGACACTGAGCTATAGAAGAAAATGTAACTTCTTGGTCAAAGAGGAAGGTTTTAAGCAGCCTGTTCAAGATAAAGAAAATGTAGATTGATGGAAAGGCAAATTATGGAGCTTAGGGTCCAAACTGCTGAAGTCACATTGACCACTCACTCTGTACTCACTAACCAATATTTCAGTTAAATAATGAATTGAGTTCAAAATTTTCATCCTTATTTTCAAACGTCTCCGTTGCCTCATGCACAGTATCTCTGTAACCTCCCCCTTTTCAAATCAAGGCGCATGTCACACTGAAAGCCAGAGGAGGTTGGTGCTGTGAGCAGGACCTGTTGCAAGTTAGGAATACGGCAACAGAATTTTAGGTGCTATGAGTACATGACCATCCTCCAGTAATAGTAACTGGAGGATTGACATAATTTAGAACAACGTAGCAAACTGAAATGGCAGTGATTGAGGAATGCAATTATATAAGTCCACTGCAGTGACCTATCGACTGACTAATAACTTTAATTAAATCCGAAGAAACTAGGTAGACTCATGCTTTCTTCCAGCTTTTATATTCTTCAAGATCAAAGTGGGACATAGAGCATAAAGTTAGAGGTCTTTCAATCTGGGCCGTGTTCCAAGAAGTTGTATGCTCTCTTTGTTGTCCTTCACCATGCTTCATAAAGGTTGGCAGTGGATTCCAGACAGACGCAGGGGGCACCGCTAATGGAAGAGTAATTTTCCCATCAACCAAAGTAAGACGACAGCTGGGTCCTCATGCTTATCTTTATGAATATCAAACAGTTTCATTCTACTCACCCTTCAGAATGAATTTGTTGAATGATTCTTTTTCCTATGGAACACCCTCACTTCTGACTTGGCAATTATTGCATGTTGCACACAGACTGACCTGTAAGTTGTTCATTGCCTTGCTTCTGGCTGTTTTGATCTTACTTCCACAAGTTGTGCCTCACCTATGCCTTCATCTGATGAACGGATATTCCAAAATGAAAAACTAGTCGTCTCCCATAGTGACCTCACCCATTCTCTGTCCTGTTGTAATCTAATTACTTAATGTTAACTCAGGCACTTATGTGTCTAAGGAATATATTATTGGCACATAATACTTAGTTTCAATAAATCTCTGTTGGATTCTTCAATACCACAATATCCACACCCAGTTTTTTATGTTGTGGAAAATAACCTAAACATTGCAGCATCTGGTCTAAATATTCTGTTGGAAGAAATTCACTCTTTGGTTAGCAGCATTGAACATCTACAAAAGACACTAATATCTTCATAAATAATCTTTAGAAATCTAATTAAAGACCAGCAAGATCGTTGCTTGAAACAGCAGAGAATTCAGACAGCGAGAGGTTTTTTCTCCCCCAGCGCCAGATTCAGTTTCTGTGAGTACAGACATTCCTGTGCATATCTATGGATAGGGTATTGACAACCAAGAAGACAGAGCTAATTCATTTTCATTACACTGTAATTATTTAAAGATTGATTAAACTTCTAAGAGCGCCTTATTTGAAAAAAAATGAAAAGGCTGAAGTTACAACTTCAATCAAAACTAACATACAGACCTGTACTGATGCACAGCAAGTAACTTTCTCTTTTCCTGCCTCTTAAAGATCTGAGAGGCTGCTGATCTAAGTTAATCAAGAGATCCTGAAAGCACAGCTCCAAGGTACATGTAGAAGAAAATGCACTTTAAAAATACTAAAAAAAGGTTAACCACACTAAGAAGTCCTTTCTCTACACCAGTGTGAAACTAAAAAGAGGTCTGTGTAACATCATTAGACCTTTTCTTACAAGAATACCACATACTAGCAGGAAGCTGCTGGTATAAGCATGCAATTCATAAATTATTAGTTTTACAGGGACCAAGGCCAGTGGAATATCAATTTTAATTTACAGACAGTGTAATGTGATACAATACGAAGTTTTTAAGGAAAAATCATGAGCCTCAGTACAGATTTGGCAGCATCCAAAGACATCCTTTCTGAATTACAACTTCTAAAAACAATGAATGCAGTTCTATTTTATAGATCAAGTGATCGAACTGGAGAGTGGTGAGCCTGCATAATTCTATGCCACAGAAAGCAGGTGAGACCAAAATAATGAACATTTTCAAGAAAGATTTAGATATAATTCCAGAGCTAAGGAGATCAAAAGGCTTGGGGAGCACATGGGTACTCAGTTAGATGATCAGCCAGGATCATAATGAATAGTGGAACAGGCCTTAAGGGCTACTCATATTTTCTATGTTTCTATATTTCTGACAACAATGATAACCAAGGATATCTGAATTAAGGAACCTTCCAAATCTATGACCTCTATCTCCTCCTAGAAGGATAGGAGAGCAGGCATAAGGGGAAGCCATGTAATTTGAAAGTTCTCATCCAAATCACATTATATCCTTATTTGTAAATAAATTACCGTTCATTCCCTGTCACTGAGTCATAACCCTGGAACTCTATCACGAACAGGGCGGGGATGGGGGGCATGGTGGCTCAGTGGTTAGCACTGCTGCTTCACAGCGCCAGGGACCCAGGTTCAAGTCCACCCTCAGGCAACTGTCTGTATGAGGTTTGCACATTCTCCCTGTGTCTGCGTGGGTTTCCACCAGGTACCCCAGTTTCCTCCCACAGTCCAAAGACAAGCAAATTAGGTGGATTGACCATGTTAGATTGCCCATAGTGTTCAGGGATGTGTAGTTTAGGTGGGTTACAGAGGGATGGGTCTGGGTGGGATGCCACAAGGGTCAGTGTGGACTTGTTGGGCCAAAGGACCTGTTTCCACACTGTAGGGATTTTATGATCTATGAGCAGCAGTATGGATATACCTATACCACAGGGACTGCAGCAATTTCAGAACATGGCCCATCACCACCTTCATAAATTAAGAATGAGCAGTTAAGGCAGGCTCTGCTAGTGAAATCTCCATCGCTCAAATAAAGCTAAGGTAGGTTGTTGAAATTAACATAGACCAGTCAAGATTGACATGAATAAAATCGAGAACATTGGATGCTTAAGATCTGAAAAAGCAGTAATTTCTTGGAGAAACAGAACAGGTTTGGCCAAATCTGAGAAGAAAAGATGGAATCAACATTTTGGGTCCAATGACCCTCCTTTAGAACAATTTTTAATTTTATTTATAATCTAAATGCAAGTTGAAACAGGCTTGAAGGACTGAATGGACTTCTCCTGGTGCTAGAGTCTCATGTACAAGCGCAAAAACTAACAACGGTAATGCACATTTACACTTGTGTATTTTTTTATTGCTGACATAACATGACCTACGGCATTAATTAGAACATCTATACCAGGCTTGTCCAACAGGTTGGTGTGTGTTTAGCTCCAGTGACATTTTTCATGATGCTTCAAAGCTTATGTTGTTTCCTGTAATTTATGGAACCTAATGTTTGATATCTTACTGAAGAGTTCAAAAAATGTTTATTACAGCTGCGTATTATGTACAAGTTAACATAATAACTCAGAAGAAGGACCACTGGACCCAAAACAATAACTCTGATTTTTCTTTCACAGTTGCTGCCAGATTTGCGGAGCTTTTCCAGCAACTTTGTTTTTGTTCCTGATTCACAGCAACTGCAGTTCTTTCAGTTTTTATCATGTACAAGTTATTCATTCACATAAATGTGTCTCAACTGACATTAGGCCATCAGGTTACACTAGAGCAGCATGCTTCCAGGCGCATGCCATAGTTCAGGTAATCCATGGTTTGTACACAGGCACATATTGTCAATTCAATGTTGTCAGACAGGTAAAACATTATTTACAAGGCGACATTTTAAACTTGGAGATTTAACAACTTGTCCTGATATATGAATAGTATAGCCATCTGGAAAGGTACACGTTATTCTCCTCATACTTGTTTGACAGCTCTGTTTTCTTGCTGCTTGTTGCTGTCACTCAACTTCACTGTAAATTCATGACCATCAGAGTGGTGTTCCTCACTCTATTCATGCATGATTGGTGCATGGTGGAATGATCTGAGCTGGCTTCAGTACCTTTGCAATGTAGCCGTATATTGAGGAATGACTTCACATGAACTAGGTTTGTTGCAAAATTTAGAAATCTTTTATAAGATCCAATTTGAATTTGTTTTTCTAACTTGTACTTTCTGTACATGATAATAGGAACTGCAGATGCTGGAGAATCTGAGATAACAAGGTGTAGAGCTGATGAATACAACAGGCCAAGCAGCATCAGAGGAGCAGGAAGGCTGACGTTTCAGGCGTAGACCCTTCACAGTGCTCAGTTTAGGTAGTTCGCTACCTCCTCACTCATTCTATATCTCTTTCATTTTCTCCTCTACCTTTTGAAAAATAATGTTCCATGTTTTGTAAATGTTAGGTGGTTTGCTGCTGTGCATGGGTTTTGCTGGGGTGGGTAATCCCTTCTCCATTGTGTTGCACAATGACGCAGCAAAATAGTGCAAAAATCTTGCTTTGTTGCTCAACACTTGACAATCATTGGCTTGATATTATGTCCCCTTATGTTCTGCAAAACTGTTTTGAGTGTGGTTAGCGGGGTAACAATGAGTATGGAACACTCCCCACTTAGTACACATGTCTTGAAATGTCTTACATATATATTATAGGCTATTATCAGACACTAACTGATCTACAGTACTGGATAAATAGAAAATGATGCTCATGGCGTCAGTGACTGTCAAGTTCGTTATCTTGCTAAGTTGTAGAACAACAGGAAATTGAAAGAAGTAATCCGTCACAAGGAGATAATCTTCCCTGTGCTGTGTGAGTAGGTCTGATGTTACTTTGGTCCAAGTAATCGATGGAACACTATGTGGACATAAAGGCTTCCTCTGCTGTTAACATTGATAGCCTTGTCACGCCCAATATTTCATTTGGGTGGCACCGTGGCTCAGTGATTAGCACTGCAGCCTCACAGCACCAGGGACCTGGGTTCGATTCTACACTTGTGTAACTGGTGCAGTTTGCACATTCTTCCTGTGTCTGCGTAGGTTTCCTCTGGGTGCTCTGGTTTCCTCCCACAGCCCAAAGATGTGCAGGCTAGGTGGATCGGCCATGCTAAATTGCCTGTAGTATTCAGGGTTGTAGGGGCATGGGTCTGGGTGGGATCCTCCAAGGGGCAGTGTGGATTTGTTGGGCCAAAGGGCCTGTTTCCACATTGTAGGGAATCTAATTTAGTTTAGTCAGGACATCAATTCACATGCTAACTGTCTCATGTGCTCAATATCCATGTTATTTTGGTGTACGTTTTTATTAGTAATAAGGCTTGTTTGCCCTTGAAAATGGCTTGTGATATGACAAGTTTGCTTTTCTATGGTCAGAATGAACAAATCTTCTCAGATGAGGCCACCTCAGAATAATGAAACAAGCACAGAAAATGGAGAAACTCAGCTGGTCTGGCAGCATCTTTCTAAAGGCTTTAAAGGGGTAAAGGGATGACTAATGAGTCTCTCTGACAGTTCCTCTTCAAAATCAACACCCATTCACCTTGCTTTGGCATCTTCTTACAACCATTAGACTTTTGGAATTGCTGTTGATTTGGCATGAGTCAGATCTGCAGAGTGAGAAACAAGAATTAACATTCAGCCCAGTATTGCTCTTCTTCAGAACTGAAATGGGGTGAAAAAAAAGGTTTTTTTTTAAACAGCCTGTTGCCCCCAACCCCACGACAGGTTATTGTCTTGTTTAAGTCTTGTTTATTTTCAGCAGAGATGACCCATTCTCTCCCTTTCTCATCTTATTTTGCACACATTTATTTCTCTTTCACCACCTTCAACAACTCACTTGTCATTTGAACTGAACCCGCTAAATCGTTTCTTCACCCCTCCTCTACCTCTGTCAAATGTACAAAAGCACTCACTTCCCTTTCAACTTTGAAGAAGAATACACTGGAATCAAAATGTTAACTCATTTTCTCTCTCTGCAGATGCTCCTGCATCTGCTGTGTTTTTCCATCATTTTCTGTTTGTTTTGAGATTTCTAGCATTCACATTATTTTGCTTTCATTTCAGGGTAATGACCTTTTTCAGATTTTGTGGCTCAGCTTTGATACCTGTTGATTGAAACTGTTCACATTGGCTCTGGTCGAAATGTAACAGGTCTGAACTTTTTAATATCTGCTCAGTGTGTGGGATGTAGTCATGCTGGTACCTGGCTAATATTTGACTTCAAATTCATACCGTAGTAGACCATTGACTGATCTGATTGTGGCACAATATGATCAGTTCCAATATGGTGCATGTGGATTGAATCTAATTAATTGTGATTATACTGAGGATCTGCGCATACTGGTAGTTTTGCCCCTGCTGTGTCATTGGTATTTGCAGGGTAAAAGATTTCAGGAAGTTAAGATGAGCTTGCATATTGATATATGTCTTTCAGGAAGCAAAGTAATAATATTTTGGCAGAGCTCCTGTGACAATTTTAGCTTTTACTGAGTTACCTGTCTCTTCAGTACAGTTATTCTAAAAGTTTCTGAACATCTTGTACAACATGGTATGTGAGGTTAACACCCTGGAACACTCGGTCGTCTTTTCCATGCTTTACGTTGAACCTCATTGTGTCTGCATTTGTACAATTTGCTCGCAATTTTCTTGCTGCTAGTCTTAAGGTGTTGGTCATCTGTAATTGATTCTCAGGTCTGGTTTGGCCTTTAGAACTAGATTTCCTGCACAATGTCATTTGGTGGTATATGCTTTACATTATCCAGGAGAAACTCTAAACATTTTGTTTATTTGCAACAAATCATATTGGGTACAGATCTTGTTGGCTTGGTGCAGTTGATTGTTGCACTAGTGTTGGCTGCACCTAAAGCATGTAATTGTTGTTAGCCTGCCACTGTGGCTTTATACTTGCTCCCATCCTAAAGTCATGCAGCAATGGTATGGCCCTTTATCGCACCAAAAAGACCCTTCTTAAAGGCTTCAAAGATGTAGAGGCAAAGCCTAATGAATATTTCTTTTCAAAAGCACACTCCTTCATCTCTCTGTAGCATCTTCTCACAGACAAATAAACTCCCGGAGTTGTTGTTGATATAACTTGAGTCGGATCTGTTAATCTGTAAATTCATTCTATTGTGAACTTGACTTCAAGAGCCTTCTAGATCTCTTCAAGACCTTGTCTCCCTGGCATTGTGTTAGTGCAAATTAAAAGAGAAATACTATGGGGGATAGCCCCTTTAGAAATTGTTGTTTCTTTAGGAATCATGGCTTGTAGTTTCGGGTATTTTTGGTGTTTTATGTTACACAAAAATACGATAGAGTTGACTGTGAACAGTTAAGACTTCTTAATATAAAAACTTCTACTTTCTATTTTTAAGCTGTATTTTCTTTTGAGTGAGTAGAACTGTGGTTTCAGGAGCTTATAACTGCCATTCTTTTTAAAATTGGGTCAGCAGCCCCATGAACATTCTTTTAAAGAGAAAGAAACAGGTGGGATATTCCCTATGCCTGAATGGAGGCCTGTAGGTTGTATTTGTAACTTCAACAATTTTTGTTTTTAATTAAGGCAACTTTAGAAATGGGTATTATCTTGAAAGAACTAACATTCTAATCAAAAGCAATGAGTTGTGTTTTTTTGCTGGTCAATGCATATAAACAAATCTATACAGCTATATTAACTCATAGAAAATGTGCTAATGAAGAATAAGAAACTGTCTGTTTGCCAGAATTCTCTCTACTGTCCAAAGTTTTCATCTGCTTAGTCTTCAATTAGTCTTCTAAATATCTGTCAACAGGATTTAGATTGATGAAACTGGTACCATGACATGAGTTTGTCTTTGGTTGGATATTTTACCTGATGTCAAAATATTTATGTCATTTCCCCTAACATAAGAAACTTGGTATGGGCATCATGGTATTGAAAGTCCACAAAACATTCATACAATTAACTATTATGTACAAACATTATGTTCAGCGTCACAAATGTTGAGGCTAACAGTGAGGCTAACAACACATTACAACAGAGCAGCTTGCTTTTAGAAGCATGTCATGCTTCAGATAAACTGAGGTAAGGTGAAATATGAAATCTTCATATCCTCAGGTCACATGATACAGTAACTCTATTATGAGCATATCCTTTACAGATATAATGGCATACTGTCAGTGGGACACAACATAACGCAAGTGGTAGACAAAGGATGCCAATCCAGCAGAGGTACTACTGAAATGCAAGGGAATTCTCCTCCCATCAGGCCCATTGCTCTACCACTTTTTTTTTGCTTTTGATAGGGAATGTGGAAATGAACCTATGTACTTCCTTCTTCCCCACGCTTTTCTCAATTCCCTGATCTTTTCCACTTTCTTCATCCTTTTCCCCATTCCATATATTTTCACCATTCCATTCTTGTTTTCATTTGCCTCACCGTCTTTCCTGCATTTCTGGCTTGGTCCACTTGTTCCTATAGGTCCTCCTACCTTCTCATCTTTACGTTCCTCATTCTTTCGCCTTTTCTTCGTTCCTCCCCTGCTGAAGCTACTGATTCTTTCCCATGATTTGTGAATGCAACATGGCCTTCAATGCCTCACTCGATTGGCTCTTCATCCTCTGTGTTCTGCCACAATTCCATTCCACCATTTAAGTCTGATCCATGGTCTGATCCCATACACTTGTACACAAGGAGAAGACTGGATCTTTCTCAGAATCCGGCACCCACCCTGTGGCATGGAGAGCAACCAGAGTATCGGAAATGACAAATTATTTCAAAGCCCCTACATTGCCATTGAGAGCATCCCTCTCTGCAGCTAGATGCACTATACTATTTTCCATTATGATGTTTGAGTGTTGAACAACATTCAGTAATTGTATAATATGAAGAACCAGTAGGATTTTTTTCTGCTGTTCCAGACCAATATTTGCTATTCAAACAACGTCAGTAAAACTGATTGTTTAATCATTATCCCATTGTTTGTAGGAACTTACTGTGTACAAGCTTTCTGATGCATTCCCAACAATAGTTACAACATCTACAAAATATTTATTTGTTTGAGATTTTATAGTTACAAAAGGCACTGTAGCAATGCAAGTTATTTATTTCAACTTAGGAAAACATAATTTATGTTTGCTTTCTCATTGATTTCCTTTATTTTTTCATCTCTACCCTTTCCATATCCAAACACACTGTTGCTCCCATAAGCATTCTGAAAGGTTTTAAATAAAGAACTGTTAGCTGAAGGTTTAATAACAAGAAGACATAGTTTCATAATGATTGACTAATTATTATCGGCAGAAGTGAAGACAGCTGTTTTTACAGAGTTGTTATGATCTGGAATGTGTTGCCAAAGAGGTGGTGGAAACGGTTCCGATTTCAGAAATCTTTCAAATAACTTATTGAAAAATATTTGAAAAGAAGGAAAATATGCAGAAAGAGAAAAGGAGCTGTAAATGGGATAGTTTGTAGCAATAAATGCTTCACAATTTCACTTTTTGTGATATACATGGACTGTATAATGGTAAATGTATTTTTAATCCAAATTACCCATGGGTTGCAGCAGACGTTTTAAAATCATGAGCATGTTTTCATTTCATTCCCATTTGAGAAGCATCAATAGACACTGGGCTACTCTCCAAAATGGCAAATATATGAAAAAAGTCTGAGTTATTTTTAGCAACCATCATGTCAGGTGAAATATGTTTAGAAAGATCAGATTGTATATGAATATTTTAAATATGTGGCAGTGCCCTTTGGGAGTTTAATGCTTCACTCACCCTTTAATTATTTATGCTGCGATTTTTTTTTCTCTTCACCTACATCTATGCGTGCTCAACCCTAACACTGTGGGAACTTAATCGGTAAAACTTCAGAGAGTTGATAGGGTGTGATAATGGAATGGTTATATACAGAAGCTCGTAATCCAGGAGTATGAGAGTTTGAATTCTACCATGACCATTCGAATTATTTTAAGAAGTCAAACAGTCAATCAGTTAACTAATCATCTAATTTTAGAGAAGCAATTTTAACTTCCTGGCCAGGAATTCCATTAGTTTGGGTGGAACGTTGTCATAGAGTTATGGACTTATTACAGCATAGAAAGAGGCTATTTGTCCCATCCACACTATGCCAGCTTTCTGTACGGAAACTATGTCAATTCCATTGCCTTACTTTAGTAGCACTGCCTGCATGCTTAACTCTCACATGCCTATTTAACATCCCGTTCAAATCATTAATTGCCTCTTTTGCCACTCATTCCCTTTGCAACCCTTCTGAAAATCTGAAGGCTATGCCGTTTAGTCTTTGTAGCACTGGCAAATGGGAATAGCTTTTCTTAGCCTGGCTTATCTAAATTTGTCTTAATCGTGTCCCATTCTGTCAAATTTACCCTTTTTGCTCACAGGGGAACAACCTCTTCAATTTAACAGTTTTTGCTAACATTCCTCATTCTTGAAACCACATCGAAACATTTCCTTTCCATCTTCTCAAGGGCTCTCACAACTTCCCTCAAGTGTGCTGACCAGAACTGGATGCAATATTCTGTGCGAAATAACTCGAGCTTTATAAATATTCAGCATAATTTCCCTGGTGGTTTAACCATAACTCTACTAGAGATGGTTGAAGATAAAATTACCCCTTCTACTGGGACAAAACATCTGTTCTACATCAATGTAGTTGACATCGCATTCACCCCTCAAGCGGCCCAGTGAGCCATTCAGTTGCATCAAACTGTTGAAAGGAATAAGTTAAACCTCATGTTATAAGGGCACCTGAAGGCGGGAATGAATAGCGAGTGACATTCCCAGTGGTGCCCATACTGAAGGTTGGGAAAAGTAAAATGTGGTCTTCCATTGCATGAAAGAGGGAAATGCACAAATATCTAAGTGGGCTTTGCTATATACTCTCAACTCTTCCAGCTAATGAGGAACATGTAGGCTAAATGTCCTCCTTGTCTGCTCTAGTTTCTATACACATACTGCAATGGAACAAATAATCATTTTGGACTGGTTTGGTTTAGTTTGAACATAGGAACAGAAAGGAGTCACCCCAGAACCTTTCTCATTATTCACCATGACCATGGCTGATCTGTGCCCGAACTACCTGTCTTTCTCTGTCCTGTAACACCTTGGCTTAATGAAAATCTATCAATCTCAGATTTGAAATTAACAATTGATCCAGCGTCAGTTACAAATTAGAGTTGCAAATGTTGACTATCTTTATCAAATGCAAAAACAATTCATAATTTCACTCCCAAAAGGTTTGCTCCTAATTTTTAGACTGTACCTCTAGCTCCAATAATTCCAAATACTGTCTTAATTTCTGTTGTGTATGTAGGTTGCTTCAAAACCAAAGTGATCTAATATGGATGGGGACAATCACATTTATTGTCTGACGCAGTGCATTTTATAATGAAGCACATCATGTCACTGCAATTATTTACAGAGTGCATGAGTAAGATCTGTTCTATTACGAGGCTGTAAGAAACACATGAGTCCTACAAGCTCCATTGTTTCTCTAATCCAGTCCCTGTGAAATTATCACAGGTTGCATGCAATCAAGTATTAACCCTTCTAGACCTATGCAAGATCTCCCTCCTTGTCCCTCTTTCCATCATTACTGTAACTGTTATACACATATTCAGATATTTATATTTAACTCTACTCCAAACTTTCCTTGTGGGAATCACCCACTACATGTTCCTATGCATCCACAAGTCTTTGACTTTACCAATTTAGATGATCTGGCAGATTCTACTCAAACTTGTTCTCTTGAAACTTGGAGAAATCGTAGTTTGCTGAATGGAAGGCCTTTCATGACTTGGCCTATCATATTGATGTTTTTGCCATCTTTCCCAATATTTGACACAGCCCACCCTTTTGCCATCTGTCCTCTCCCTTGCCTTACACCCTGATCAATCTCAGTACCTTTTAAAACAGCCTTAGGACTTTAAAAATGGAATATGACAGTTATTGCCATTGCAAGAGGGGACTGGTCTCTGCAATGATCCCCTCTGCTGCTGCCTGCTTTATTTGGTGGACTGAATTGGAAATCCAACCAAAAAAATGACTGTAAAGGTCAATGGGAAGCCTACTTTTCATCTGCCCAGAAGGTCATACATGCAGAGAATGGAAGCACAAAATGACCAGTCAAACACCAAAATAGATGTGAAAATATCTTTCCATGTTGCTTGCATCATATCCAAAATTGCTTACCTGGAGGTGAAGGGTACTGGATCTTCATCCAACTGATCAGCAGCTCTGGAAACTGAAGGTTGAGGATCACTAGACTCTTCACTGCTTTGAAGGAGGAGGGTTGACTGTCCTTGGGGACAGCTTTAAAAACTTGTCCTTAGCATTAATTAAGTTGCTGACTTCTTTTTCTATCTCTGTTTCTAGAGCGCAGTCTAATTTAACGCATGGTAGAATTGATATCCTGCTTTTCTTTAGGTTCACACTAGAGTGATCAGGAGCCATAATAGATGGAGATGTCACTCAGGCAGGCAATAGTCAAATGGATCTGAACACATAGGAACTTGGTAAATTTGCAGGAATGCTAAGTTTATGTGCCCATTTCTTCTTCCATGCTACTGGGAGTCATGCGTCTGTTACTGGAGTGATGAGTACTGAAGTAAAAATGATGTTACGATGATACTGCATTAATCAAAACTGCATTGATCAAGGATAATGGCAACTGCAGATGCTGGAGAATCCAAGATAACAAAGTGTGAAGCTGGATGAACACCGCAGGCCAAGCAGCATTTCAGGAGCACAAAAGCTGACATTTCGGGCCTAGACCCTTCATCAGAGAGGGGGATGGGGAGAGGGAACTGGAATAAATAGGGAGAGAGGTGGAGGCAGACCAAAGATGGAGAGAAAACAAGATAGGTAGAGAGGAGAGTATAGGTGGGGAGGTAGAGAGGGGATAGGTCAGTCCAGGGAAGATGGACAGGTCAAGAAGGTGGGATGAGGTGGTAGGTAGGAAATGGAGGTGCAGCTTGAGGTGGGAGGAGGGGATGGGTGAGAGGAAGAACAGGTTAGGGAGGCAGAGACAGGCTGGGCTGGTTTTGGAATGCAGTGGGGGGAGGGGATGAGCTGGGCTGGTTTTGTGATGCATTGATCAAGGACTACCTTAATCTAAAAAGTAAGAGATTGCAGAGTTCTGAGCTGAAGAAGGTTCTGAGTGTCCTTGTGCATGAATCATTGAAGGTTAATGAGCAGATACAACAAGTAATGAGGAAATCTAATAGAATATCATCATTGAAAAAATGGGATTTGATAGGATGTTTAAAGAGCTTGACGATGTACATTCTGAGAGGATGCCTCAGAATAAAGGTCTGCCAATTTGAAACTGAGATAAGGAAAAATCTTTTATCTGAGTGTCCAGAGTCTTTGGAACTCCTTGCCAGCAAGCACAGTGGGGATAGAATCCTTGTGTATGTTTAAAGCCGATATTGATATATTCTTGATTTGATGGACAATCAAGTGTTCTGGGAAAAGGGGGCAGGAAAGTGGATATGAGGAATGGCAGATCAGCCAGGATTTTACTGAATGGTAGAACAGCGCTTGTAGGGCCAAATGGCCTACACCTGTTCCTATTTCATATGGTCTTTGTTGTGAGGGGAATTAAACACAAAAATAGGGAGGTTATGTTTCATTTCTGCATGGCACTAGGGGGATGATGTCTGGAGTACTGTGCATAATAAAAACTGAAAGAACAGTGGATGCTGTAAATCAGAAACAAAAACAGAATCAGTTCTGAGGAAGGGTCACTCCACCCCAAATGTTAACTCTGATTTCTCTCCACAGATGCTGCCAGACCTGCTGAGCTTTTCCAGTGATCTCTGTTTTTGTGTATTTTGTATAATGTTGGCTATCTTATTTAAAGAAAGATGTCAATGTATTGGAAGTAGTTTAGAGAAAGTTTACTAGACGAATATTTGGAATGAATCAAATGTCTTATGGGGAAAAGTCAGACAGGCGAGGCTGGATTTTCAAAGAATAAAATGTGAATTGACAAGCTGGATTTGGAGATGATGTTTCTTCTTGGAGGAGAACCTGGAACTAAAGGTCACTGTTTAAAAATTAGGAGTCACTCATTTAAAACAGAGATGAGGCAATCATGAATATTTGGAACCCTCTTCCTGAAAAGATTGTGGAGGCAGACTTTTTGAATATTTTTAAGGCAGGCTAGATAGAATCTTATTAAAAGTGAAATTGAAATGTTATCAGCATAGGCGCGAATGTGGGTTGGAGGCTATAATCAAATCAACCATGAACATATTGAATGGCAGAGCAGACTGGAGGGACTGAATGGCCCACTACTGCTTCGTGTTTATGTATTACACAGATGTGTCTCTTTATGATAGTATTGGTAGCAGTGTGCACCACACAGTTCTTGTGGAGACACCATTCCATCCTTGCATTGAATTGTGTAGCATTACTAGCATGCTAAATGGCACTGAGTATGAGCAGATCTAGTAACTCCTTTCTGGGAATCAATATGCTGCTATCGACCATCAGCAGCAAGAGTCAACCGTAGCCTGTAATCTCAAGGCCTAGCAAAACTGGAGTCAGTGGGAATCTGGGGAAGTGATCCACAGTTTCGAGTTTTATTTAGCACAATCAGCGCAAGATGATTGTGACTGTTCGAGGTCAAATGTAGGATAATACTACAGAAGTTCCTCAAGGTGGTGTCTCAGCCCAACCATCTTCAGTTGGCCCTCCATCATAAGGTCACAGAGATGGATTCCTTCATCGATGACTGCACAATGTTCAGCACCACTTGTGACTCCTCAGTTACTAAAGTAGCATGTGAACAGCAAGATATCGATAGTATCCAGGTTTGGATTGATAAGCGGCAAATAAAATTTGCACCACACTAGTGTTAGGCAATGACCATCTTCAGCAAGAGAGAATGAAGCCATCAGCCCTTGATGGTCAGTGTCATTACCATTGCTGAATTTCCTTACTGTCAACATCCTGCAAGTGACTAATTGACCAGAATTGAACTGGACAGATACGCAAAAGCAGAAGTTGCTGAAAAGGCTCAGCATGTGTGACGGAATCTATGAAGAGAAATCAGAGTTAACGTTTTAAGCCTAGTGCCGCTTCTTCAGACCCTTCCTGCTGAGCTTCTCCATTAACTTCTGTTTTTGTTTCTGATTTTCAGCATCTGCAGTTCTTTCAGTTTTCGTTGGGCAGATATAGAATTACTTTACCTGAAAGAGCAAGTCAGTTGTTAGGAATTTTGGGGCAAGTAACTCAGCTCCCAAATGCGTGCCCTCCATCTACAAAGCGTAATTCAGCAATATGATAGAATGTACTCCAATTACCTGGATGGATGCAGCTCCAATAACTTTCAAGAATATTGACACCACCCTATACAGAACAATTTACTTGATTGGTATCAACCACCTTCAAACTTCACTTGCTTCACCACTTCTATCCTCAGTCAGTGGCCCATTTATTGTCAATTCACCAATCAGTGCTAACAATCTTCCACTTTGGTGTTCTCAAAATTCTTCATAATTTTGAAAACATCCGTGAGTGCGCACCTTAAACTTCTCTGTGATTTTGGTAATCCTTTCTTTTACAAATAAAACCAATGATCCTCTATCCACTTTTTTTATTTAAACAGCCTTATCGATTGACCTGCCAACTTCAAAAATATAGTTAGATATGCACCCCCACATCTCTATTTCTCCACCCACTTTACAATTGTAGAATTTATCTTACGTTGATTCTCCTCATTCTTCCCACATCACTCTCTTAATTTGCTTCTGTTGTGTAGGAAAAATATTTGGGGGAAAATGTAGTGATAGGGTTTATTGAATATACAGATGTGGTAAAGGTAAACTATGATACTGTGACCTCAGTTGTTTTGTGCCCGTCTATCTGCTGCAGATATTTTCCATTCAACCTGTTCAAACATATTATAACAAACCTCTACAGCAGGTAGGACTGGAACCTGGGTTTTCTGGTCCAGAGGTAATGGCCTGGTGGTATTATTGCTGGACTTTTAATCTGGAGACTCAGCTAATGTTCTGGGGACCTGAGTTCAAATCCTATCCATGGCAGAAAGTGGAATTTGAATTCAATAAAAAGCTGAAGTTGTGTCTAATGAAAATGACCATATATATTTTGTCAATTGTCAATTGTCAGAAAAAAAGCAATTCTTAGGGAAGGAAACTGTCATCCTTACCTGATCAGGTCTGCATGTGTCTCCAGACAATAATGTGGTTGAGTCTTAACTGCCCTCTAGGCAATTAGGGAAGGCCAATAAATGCTAGCCGAGTCAGCAATGCTCTCACCCCATGAATAAATTAAAAGAAAACATGATAGGGGCACTACCAATGCACTACAAAAACCCATAAAAGCCCATCTGCTGTAAGGTTGTACAAAGAGCTGTTCCCAATAACGGTTGCTGGCCTGTCACACATATATATTGTTAATAAAGACTGTATAAGAAATGCATGAAAATCTGACCTGACCAGGTATGAAGAAGCAAAAAACCCATTAAAAAATGTATTTACACATTTTATGGTCTGTGTTCAGAGGTCTGCTGCCATCCTGCTCATTATTTACTACATTTCTGATTTTGTTCCTTCTACATTTGATAATCAAAACTTTTAAAACCCATGCCTAGTAGCTTTTAATCAGTAAGAAGGTTTCAGATTTATTGCATCTTCACTCTTTACTTAACTTTCCAGGCTCATGTTCTCTCATCTTGAAATAATGCCATACATCCTGATTTCTCAGTAAAATTGCCATTTTATTTTGTTTTCCAGCAGAGAGGCCCCAAAGCCATAAAAGAAAAATGAGCATTGAATCTTTAGTATCTTAACAATGCTTCAGAGTTCAGAAGCATTGTTGATGCCCCACTTTAATTTGTTCTGGTTCCAGTGAAAGCAACACCATGGTATACCAGCAATCAAATATGGTCCATTAGCCAAATGGAATTTTTATATTGCGCAATCAGTCATGGATCAAATTTTATTGGTTAGTGATGAATGGAGAAACCTTCCAGTAGTGATGGACAAATTACACTGAGATAGAGAAACAGTTTGAATTGGATTACTACCACCATTAGTGTTACTTGTGGTTTCAACTTATTTTCTTCACTCAAGAAATGAAGTTGCTTGTTAGGCAATCAGTTACTACCTTGAGAAAGAGGCAGTAAGTGTCATTTTGAACCATGGTAGGCCATCTGGTGTGGGTGAAATAACACTGCTGTTCTAGCGTGTTCCTAGATTTTCACACAGCAAAGCTGAAAGAACCACAATCTAGTTCCAAGTGAGTGAGAGTGCGACTTGGCACAGATGCTGATGCAGATGCTGGTGCCCCTATGGAGCCACTGTGCTTGTCTTTCTAGGTGATGGAGGCTGCATCTTTGGGAAGTTGAAAGAATCTTGGTGAGTTGTTGGCATGCCTCATGGAGATGGTGCATACATCAGTCAGACTGTTCAAGTTGTAGAGGGGTGAATGTTGAGGTGGTGAAACAGCCAAGAAAACTGCTTTGTCATGATGGTATTAACTACTTGGGTATTGTTGGAAGTGCATTCATCTAGGAAAGTGGGTAGTATTCTATCATAGTTATGACATATGCCTCCAGTTACCTTGAAACTAGGGCTTGGGTGGAGACATTTGATTTCCAGCACACATGCATTGACAAAAATAGACACACTCTAGATATCAGACTTTTATCATCAAATACTGAGCTCCTATGCCAGAAATAACCTAAATACTAACACATCTTAAATTGATTAGATTGAAGCATTGCTTATGAATAATAAAATTACATCCTACTCATAATAAAACAGATAATGAAATGGTGATTCAATAACTTATAAAATAATTAACAGCTCAAATCTACTTGCTTCTCACAGTGTGTCTTTTCAGGTCCTTCAGGTCTGCAAGAAATGGCACTTCAGGCAATTGGTTAAAAATTGTATATTTTTGCCTTCTGAGCTCTTTATTTTTCCTCCAAGGTCATTAAAGATGGGGTTACACTTATGTAGCACCTTTCCCAATGGGAGGACACCCCAAAGCCCCTTTATAGTTCGTCTGGAATTATTCACTTTTGCAATGAAAGAAATGTATCAATCATTTTACACACAACAATCTCCAATAAACAAGATAAATGAGCAGATTATCTATTTTAGTGCTGTTGGTTGAGGGATAAATATTGGACTTTACAAATGAACAGTTTCCCTGTTCTTCCCAGAAATAGCATCATGGATTCTTTTACATATATATTAATGATGTGGCTTATTTTAACGTATCATCCCAAAGACAGCACCTGCAGCACTGTAGCACTCTTTCAGGCTGTTGGGAGGGTGACCCTAAATAATGTGCTCATGTCTCTGGAGTGGATTGTAATCACATAACCTTCTGATTTAGTGGCAAGAATTCTAACCTGTAGCAAAGGCTGGCACTCGACAATAGGGAGCTGTTAAAGCAGTATTTTGAGAAAGGTTGGGTATTTAGTCTTTTGGCCTCTCACTCCCTGCTTCTATAGACATCCCTAATTCATCACATCAAAAGGGTATATTCCACCACGAAAATGCTGAAACAAACTGAATTTACATAATTATACGTGGTCAACTAAGTGGAACCTTATGTGAATACACAGGAGGCTGAAAGGACACAGCAGACCAGGCAGCATCTGGATGAAAGAAGAAGTCAATCTTTCAGGTACTACCCTTCATCAGGACTGGATGTGTGGATAGGGGAAGCTGCAGATAAAGTAGGGAGGGATAGAGACGGAATGGTGGTGATAGATGGACACCAGTGGTAGGTATGACCTGGTTGATTGATGGGAGGGATGAATGCAGTTGGTGGCTGGAAGGGAGGGTCAGAAAGTGGAATGGAAGGGAGGAGGCTGGGCTAGAAAAGGGAGCCGGTGATGGGTGGGAAGGTTATTTGACATTGGAAAACTCAATATTGAGTCCTTTGGGCTGTAGGGTGCCCAGGCGGAAGTTAGGTGCCATTCTTCAAATATGTGTTCTGAATTGCTGTGACACTGAAGGAAGCCGAGGACAGATATGTTTTATTAGGGGTGGGGAGATGGAGGGAGGTGGTGAGTTGAAATGGGTGGTGACCGGGAGGTTAGGTTGGCTGTTACGGCCCAGGCAAAAATGCTCAGTGAAACAGTCACCTAGTCTATGTCTGGTCTCACTGATGTACAGAAGGCCACATTGGGAGCACTTGGTCAGAGGAGATGCAAGTGAAGCTCTGTCTCACCTAGAAGGACTGCTTGGGCCCCAGATGGAGGTGAGGGAGGTGGTGTGAGGGAGGTGGTGTGTGGGCAGGTGTGAGGGAGGTGGTGTGAGGGAGGTGGTGTGTGGGCAGGTGTGAGGGAGGTGGTGTGAGGGAGGTGGTGTGTGGGCAGGTGTGAGGGAGGTGGTGTGAGGGAGGTGGTGTGTGGGCAGGTGTGAGGGAGGTGGTGTGTGGGTAGGTGTTGCATCTTAAATATACTGCCTAGGAGCCATTCATGGAGGTTGTTTTGTAATTTATCTGAGAGAGAATTTGCAGGATAATCAAAGAAAGATAAAACCATTAGTGTTCAATTTGTAAGGCATGATTACTTGATTCCCTGGTTATTAATGGTCTTGTCTAGACAGAATTGGATTTGACGTGGGAAAAGCTTTCAGTAATTAAATTTACAGCTAAGAGACACTGTGGCTATAAAAGCTTCGACAGAGAAGACAAAGGACAAGCTGAAACAAGAACCCAGGCACTAAATGACGAAAATAATAACAGTGATTGAAAAAACTCAGCCTTTGAAGGGCAAGACTATCCTGTTGCAAAACCCCAAGGTATCTCCTAGAGTCATGGGATTAAAGATAATTTGCTAGCACATATATAGGAGCAACACTCAGGAGACAACTTATTGAGGCATTACAATAAAAAAACTGCATGTTTTATGTGTTCAAGGAATGTGAACACTGCCAAACAGACTAGCATTTATTACCCATCCCTAATTACCCGAAAAAAGATGATGTTAAGCTACCTTCTTGAACTAATGCTGTCTTGAGGTGTTAAAGCATCACAGTGTTGTTAGAAAGGGGTTCCCAGATTTTCAACAAGCAACAGTGAAGGGCTAATGATGTAGTCCTAAGTCAAGATGTATATGACTTGGAAGCGAGGTTGCAGTTGGTATTCCCATTCATCTACTACATTGGTTTTTAATTCAGAAGTTTGTGGTAGAGGGTTTTGAATAGTTTTGTTTTTCAAGCTTGAGGCGTTGGTGCTAGGTCCACTGTTACTTATCATTTATATAAATGATTTGCATGAGAATTTAGGAGATATGTTTAGTAGGTTGGCAGATGATAACAAGGTTGGTGGTATAGTGGACAGTGAAGAAGGTTATCTGGGAATACAGCGAGATCTTGATCAACTGGGTCAGTGGGCTGAGGAATGGCAGATAGAGTTTAATTTAGATAAATGGAAGCTGTTGCATTTTGGTAGGTCAAATGAGGGCAGGACTTACACAGTCAATGGTCAATAGACAATAGACAATAGACAACAGATGCTGGAGTAGGCCATTCCGCCCTTCGAGCCAGCACCACCATTCATTATGATCATAGCTGATCATCTACAATCAGTATCCTGTTCCTGCCTCATCGCCGTAACCCTTGATTCCACTATCTTTAAGAGCTCTGTCTATCTCTTTCTTGAAAGCATCCAGAGAGTTGGCCTCCACTGCCTTCTGGGGCAGAGCATTCCATATATCCACCACTCTCTGCGTGAAGAAGTTTTTCCTCAACTCTGTTCTAAATGGCCTACCCCTCATTTTTAAACTGTGTCCTCTGGTCCTGGGCTCACCCATCAGCGGAAACATGCTTCCTGCCTCCAGAATGTCCAATCCCTTAATAATCTTATATGTCTCAATCAGATCCCCTCTCATCCTTCTAAACTCAAGTGTGTACAAGCCCAGTCGCTCCAATCTTTCAACATATGATAGTCCCGCCATTCTGGGAATTGACCTTGTGAACCTACGCTGCACTCCCTCAATAGCAAACTGGGAGACCAAAGCTGCACAATACTCCAGGTGCGGTCTCACCAGGGCCCTGTATAGCTGCAGAAGGACCTCTTTGCTCCTATACTCAATTCCTCTTGTGATGAAGGCCAGCATGCTATTAGATTTCTTCACTACCTGCTGTACCTGCATGCTTGCTTTCAGTGACTGATGTACAACATCTAGATCTTGTTGTGCTTCCCCTTTACCTAACTTGACTCCATTGAGATAGTAATCTGCCTTCCTGTTCTTGCCACCAAAGTGTATAACCACACATTTATCCACATTAAACTGTATTTGCCATGCAGCTGTCCACTCACCTAGCCTGTCCAAGTCACCCTGTATTCTAATAACATCCTCCTCACATTTCACACTGCCACCCAACTTTGTGTCATCAGCAAATTTGCTAATATTACTTCTAATGCCTTCATCTATATCATTAATATATATCGTAAACAGCTGCAGTCCCAGCACCGAACCTTGTGGTACCCCACTAGTCACTGCCTGCCATTCCTAAAGGGACCCGTTTATCACTACTCTTTGCTTCCTGTCAGCCAGCCAATTTTCAATCCAACTCAGTATTTTGCCCCCAATACCATGTGCCCTAATTTTGTTCACCAATCTCCTATGCAGGACTTTATTAAAGGCTTTCTGAAAGTCCAGGTACACTACATCCACTGGCTCTCCCTTATCTATCTTTATAGATACATCCTCAAAAAATTCCAGAAGATTAGTCAAGCACGATTTCCCCTTCATAAATCCATGCTGACTCTGACCTATTCTGTTACTGCTATCCAAATGAGTCGTAATTTCATCTTTTATAGTTGACTCCAGCATCTTTCCCACCACTGACGTTAGGCTAACCGGTCTGTAATTTCCTGTTTTCTCTCTTCCTCCTTTCTTGAAAAGTGGGACAACATTTGCCACCCTCCAATCCACAGGAACTGATCCTGAATCTATAGAACCTTGGAAAATAATTACCAACACATCCACAATTTCTAGAGCCACTCCTTAAGTACCCTGGGATGCAGACCATCAGGTCCCGGGGACTTATCAGCCTTCAGACCTAACAGCCTATCCAACACCATTTCCTGCCTAATATAAATACCCTTCAGTTCGTCCATTACCCTCGGTCCTCCAGCCACTACTGCATCTGAGAGATTGCTTGTGTCTTCCCGAGTGAAGACAGATCCAAAGTACCTATTCAACTCATCTGCCATTTCCTTGTTCCCCATAATAAATTCACCCGTTTCTGACTTCAAGGGCCCAATTTTAGTCGTAACCATTTTTTTTCTTTTCACGTACCTAAAAAGGCTTTTACTATCCTCCTTTATATTTTTGGCCAGTTTTCCTTCATAGCTCGTTTTTTTCTCTGTGTATTGCCTTTTTAGTTATCCGCTGTTGCTCTTTAAAAGTTTCCCAGTCCTTCAGCTTCCCACTCATCTTTGCTATGTTATACTTCTCTTTTATTTTTATACAGTCCTTAACTTCCCTCGTCAGCCATGGCTGCCCCCACCTCCCCTTAGGATCTTTCTTCCTCTTTGGTATGAACTGATCCTGCACCTTCTGCATTATATCCAGAAATACCTGCCATTGTTGTTCCACTGACATCCCTGCTAGGGTATTGTAGCAGGGATGTCAGTGGAACACCGCTTGAAGCCACGTCTCAGTTATCCCCACAACATCATACTTGTCAATTTCAAACTGAGCCTCAAGCTCATCCACCTTATTTCTTATGCTTTGTGCATTCATATATAATATTCTTAATTTGTTTCTTCCCTCACCTTTCCTATCAATCCCTATTTCACTTGGCCATACTGTACGATCCCTTCTTTAGTTTTCTGCTCTGTTGATTCTGTTGTCCTTCTTAACCTCTCTTATTCTCACTTTCCCTTTAACTTCATTCTTAAATTTCCAGTTTGGCCCCTCCCCCCCATTACTTAGTTTAAACACACCTGTGTTGCAGTGGCAAACCTGCCTGCCAGAAAGCTGGTCCCCTGATTATTAAGATGCAAACCGTCCCTCCTGTACAATTTATTCTTACCCCAAAACATACCCCAGTGATCCAAGAATTTAAATCCTTGCTTCCGACACCAGTCCCTCAGCCACACGTTCAGGTCCATTATCTCTCTGTTCCTGCCCTCTTCAGCCTGAGGAACTGGAAGAGAACCAGAGATAACCACCCTGGAAGTCCTGCTTTTCAGCCTTCTTCCGAGTTCTCTGAAGTCCCGCTGTCGAATGCTCCTCCTTTTCTTCCCGACGTCATTAGTGCCGACATGCACCACCACCTCTGGGTCTTCACCTTCACCCTTGAGGATTCTCAGCACTCTATCAGTGACGTCCTGGATCCTGGCACCAGGAAGGCAACACACCATCCTCAAATCTCGCCTGTTGCTGCAGAATCCCGTCAGTCCCTCTCACAATGGAGTCCCCTATTACCACAGCTCTCCATGATGTCTGACTTCTCGGCTCTGCGTCTACAGCAATTTTTGACTCGCAGACCTGTCCACCTCTCGGACTGGCAGTGTCATCTGTCTCAGCAGTTTCCAAGACAGTCAGCCTGCTTACAATAGGTGCTTCCCCTGGGGTTACTTGTACTTCATTCACGTCTTCCTTTGTCATCGACATCCCCCTTCTCTCTTCAGGTGTCCTCGGTGTAGTGACCTTGCTGAAGGTCCTGTCCAGAAAATTCTCATTCTCTCGGATGAGCCTGAGGTCTTCTAGTTCTTTCTTCATTGCTGCAACAACCTCCTTCAGAAGCTGAATGTGTACACACTTACCACAGCTATAGGGGCCAGAAACATCATCAGTGTCCCTGAATTCCCACATCATGCATGCAGCACACTGAATCAGCTTGGCAGCCATGTCTTCAGCCTCTTCAACAGTGGCGTAATCTCCTCACTGAGCCTCTTCACCGAAAACTCGCACTTTACTCACCAGGCACTTCCCTCAGCCCTTGTGTGTTTGCTGTGAGTCTGTGGACTCTTAATTAGGTTAGAGGAGGAGGGTGGGAGGGAGACCCTACCATGCAGGACCTGGGGCTAAGAACACACCTACTTAAATAGCACTCCGCTGCAAAAAGGACCCGCTGGCTTCGAGGTAAGTACTGAAATAGCACGGGCCATATGGAGTGTTATAGAACAAAGAGATGGTTTTGAGGGGGACAGGTTCATATCTCCTTGAACGTAGAGCCGCAGCTGGACTAGATGGTGAAGAATGCTTTTGGCATACTTGCTTTCATCAATCACAGCATTAGGTATTGAGGTTGGGATGTCTTGTTGCAGCTGTGCAAGATGTTGGTAAGATCTTGTTTGAAGTACTCTGTGAAGTTATGGTTGGTTTACTATAGAAAGGATATTATTAAACTAGAGAGAGTGCAAAAACAATTTACCAGGATGCTGCCTGGACTGGAAAATTTGAGTTATAAGGAGAGGCGGGATAGTCTGGGATATTTTTCCTGGAGCGTAGGAGACTGAGGGGTGACTTTACAGAGGTCTACAAAATCATGAGAGGCATAGATAAGGTGAATAGCCAACAGTTTTCCCCACGGTAGGAGAGTCTAAAGCTAGAGGGTATAGGTTTAAGATGAGAGGGGACAGATACAAAAGGGTCCAGAGTGGCCATTTCTTCACACAGAAGGTGGTGAGTGTCTGGAACGGGCTGCCAGAGGTAGTGGTGGAGGTGAATACAATTTTGTCATTTTGAGAATCATTTGACAGGTACATGACTGGGATGGGTGTGGAGAGATATGGACCAAACACTGGCCGTTGGGGATAGATTAGTTTTGAAAACCGGGCAGCATGGACAAGCTAGGGCAAATGGGCTGTTTCAATGCCGCAAACCTCTATGACTCTATGATAGAAGTTATTGCAGGAAGAATCTAATCAGGCCACAAAGAAACTTTGTTTTCAATTGGCTGTGAAAAGGCAGGGGTCTGTGAAGATGGAAATACTGAAACAGCAATGAAAGAGCACCATTTAAATAGTTTTCAATGATCATTGTTCTTTGCTGTATAATAAGAATATTCATTTCAATCTATAACATTGCAATTCATTTTGCTGCACCCTTTGTATGGGAGAATGTTGAGTATTGGAAGTGTAACAATAAAATATCCATTGCTTTCATCATTTAGTGGAGCCATTGCCTCACAATGCAGCAGTAAATTTATTAATAGAAACTCTATTTTCATGAAACATTTGGCTTTGATCTTGGGTAGGGAATTCTAATTTACTTATTGTTTGGTACTGTTTTGTTTACTTTCCTGCTTTATGTCAGGATCTCCTATATTGAGGCTCTATAAACTGTCTAATGTGGATGAATAAGATTCCATGATCACTATTTTTTTGAAGAAAACCAGGGGAATTTTCTCTGGTGTCCAGACCAATATTTAACCCCCAGCCAAACTCGTTAAAACACACTATTTACCCATTATCTCATTTTTGTGTGTGGGAGCTTGCTGCACCCAGGTTGGCTGTTGCCTGCATGACAATAGCAACAGCACCTCAAAAGTATTTGATTGGTTGTTAGGTGTTTAGAGTGTTTTACAGTCGTGAAAGGCACTATATAAATACAAGCCCATTCTTTGAAATGCTGAAGGCATTCTCTTCGCTCCCTGCCACTGATTCTGTCCTTTTCTGAGGCAACTGAGTGAAACTACATGAGACTGTTTTCAAAATTCAATACTTGCCCTGAGGTGAACTTCCGAACACATATGTCCAAACGTTACTTAGTGCAAACCGTTTATTTCCACTTCAGGAACATTGCCTGATTCCACCTTGCATTGGTTCAACTGTGGGGCACCCTTTGAGAGGAAAAAATTTTAAAAAGGATATGAAGGACAACTTTTTTACACAGAAGGTGGTCTGTGTGTGGAATGAACTGCCAGAGGAACTGGTGGATGCAGGTAAAGTGGCAATATTTAAAAGACATTCAGATAAACACACAAATAGGGTAGGTTTGGAGGGATATGGGCTGAATGCAGGCAGGTGGGACTAGTCTAGTTTGGGAACATGGTCAGCATGGACTATTTAGATTGAAGGGCCAGTTTATACCTGTATCACTCTATGACTCTCTACGATACAATCTAATGTTTCATTCACGACTTTTAGATTCGACTCTTGACAGCAAATCCTTGCTGGTCTCCTATTTTTACACTTCCTAAGCATAAACTCATTCAAAACATGAGATACCCAGTTGTAAAGCTGGATGAACGCAGCAGGCCAAGCAGCAACAGAGGAGCAGGAAGGTTGATGTTTCAGGCCTAGACCCTTCTTCAGAAATGGGGGAGGGGAAGGAGGTTCTGAAATAAATAGGGAGTGGGGGGGAGGTGGATAGAAGATGGATAGAGGAGAAGATAGGTGGAGAGGAGAGAGACAGGTCAAAGAGGCTGGGATGGAGCCAGTAAAGGTGAGTGTAGATGGGGATTTAGGGAGGAGGTAGGTCAGTCCAGGGAGGATGGACAGGTCAAGGGGCTGGCATGAGGTTAGTAGGTAGGAAATGGGGTTGGGGCTTGAGGTAAGAGGAGGGGATAGGTGGGAGGAAGGACAGGTTAGGGAGGCGGGGACAAGCTGGGCTGGTTTTGGGATACAGTTGGAGGAGGAGAGATTTTGAAGCTTGTGAAATCCACATTGATACCATTGGGCTGCAGGGTTCCCAAGCGGAATGTGAGTTGCTGTTCCTGCAACTTTTGGGTGGCATCAATGTAGCCCCGCAAGAGGCCCAGGATTGACATGTCAACTGAGGAATGGGAGGGGGAGTTGAAATGGTTCATGACTGGGAGGTGCAGTTGTTTAGTGCGAACCGAGCGTAGGTGCTCTGCAAAGCAGTCCCCAAGCCTCTGCTTGGTTTCTCTGATGTAGAGGAGGCTACAACGGGAACAGCAGATACAGTATACCACATTAACAGATGTGCTGGTGAACACCTGCTTGATGTGGAAAGTCTTCTTTAATTCCTGCAAGGAGAATAGAGGTAAACAATACTGTGAGCACTGGAAAAGTGAGAGTTGAGAGTTATAAAGGGTTTTCCTGAAAAGGAGACATAAGCCCTTTTTTTGCAAATGATACTGCTAAATCTATCCTCATATTAGGGACAGCCTACTCAAACTTTCTTCCTAAAGAAGGACATAGTTTTTCCTGCAGAGACAGCACTGAAAGCCAAAGTGTTAAAGTGTAAATGGAGAAGGTACCCAGGCTCTGTTGTACAAAGTAAACAGTGTGTGACTTGATGCCCAGCACAGTGGCAGCAGGAAGTATTCAGAACTTACCCGTGGATGAAGTTGACTTGTAGATAATGATTTTTCTGGAGAAAAATTTATAGCTTTGCTTGTATTAACCTCCGAGTGAGGCTGAAGAGATGGGATAGTTACAGGAACAATTTCCTGGTATTTTTGCACTGTATGTGGTGACCAGAGCTGTGGCTAAAAAAGAAAGTTCACCACTAGACATTAAAATAACACCACTAGTGGATATTAGAGTAGCTGAAGCTTTCTTTTGGGAGCGGGATAACTCAAAAAAATTAATATATCTTCATTACTTTGAGGTTCTGAAAGCAACATAAAAGTTCTTGGGAAACCACTGAGGCTAAAGGCTGATAATTCCCCTAGAAACAATGAGTTACATACTATAATTTTGAAAGTAGTAACTACAATAATAGTAGATGTACGGGGAGTAATTATCTAAGAATTCTTACATTTGAGAACTGTCTCAAAGGATGGAAAAAAAACTCCCAATGTAACTTCACCCTATTGAAAAAGGATGGGATAATTTGTCGAGCAACTCCACTGTTTGGTTGATTAAATGTCCACTACCAGTTTTGACTGCATGTGGGAGATGTATATGCCTTTGAGCTGATCGATATTTCATGTGGGATTTTTTAACTGTGTTGGTAAAATACTAATTCTGCTGGTTAGTACACATATAGTCCTGTGCTGTAAAATGGAGTGCTCATTCACTATCTGCTGTTACTGAGTCCATCCATAAATTATTAACCCATGCGTAAGATTTACGTCCTTTAATGTAAATTATGAAGAATAGTGTAGTATATTCCCTTAATTGCTTGCCCATTGCTCCTCATGAGTATGACGGATGGAGGTCTGAGAGATAGGGATTTGATAGACGGAGGAGTGAAATAGATAGTGATTTAACTCAGTTGAAAACAAGAGAGCTGAATGCAATGTTTTAAAAAGTCATGTTTGGAGATATGTCTTTGAACTTGAAATTCAAACTGAATTAAACTAGTGAATTAAGCAGAATTTTTTTAGTTTGAAATTTTTCAATTCATAGACAAAAACAGCACAACAGTGCTTGAGGGAATCAAAATTTTTAATTCAAGTGCAGCATATGTCTACTTTGGAATGATGCTGAAATCATGGACTTCGGCATATCCCAAAGCACTTTAACTGTGAATTAAGCACACATGTGATTTAGTCACAGTTGTAATTTTGAGAAATGCAGCAACACATTTGTACTCAGTAAAGCGCCGTATGTGGTAGTTAGTTAAATGACATGTGGGCTCAGTAATAAATATTGTCCAGGACACTAGGGAGCACTCACCTGCTTGTTTTTGGGTGATGCTACAGAACCTATTGTGCTCATCTGAGAGTGCCGATGGAACACTGGTTTAAAATCGGATTCAAATACAGCACCTCTGATAGTGCAGAACTGCCTCTGTAATACACTGAGAGTGTGGCCTGGATTGTGAATTCAGCTGTCTGGTGTGGGACTGAAGGGACATTACATACTGTGGAGCCTCCAAGATATCTTTGGTTGCTGAATTATGAGACCAACCAAAGTTCAATCTATTTCCATTTACAGTATGAAAGAGAGTTTATATTGTGGTTGATTGATTTTCAGAAATAAAGAAATCCTGTGACAGAAGAGCATGTGTTAACTATTTCCATTTACAGTATGAAAGAGAGTTTAAATTGAGGTTGATTGATTTTCAAAAATAAAGAAATCCTGTGACAGAAGTGCATGTGTTATTCAAATGTCACTGATTAAATAATTTATTTTTTATCCTAGAGACGAACCTGCACTATAGCAGAACATTTGACCTGAGAATGATGGCAGGCCCAACAGTGCAGGCTTCTTTAGTGCTACAGTGGATGTTTTAACTTAAATTCCTGCATTTTATCCTCAAGTCTTGAAGTGATAGCTTTCTGACTCAAGAAGTGTGAATGCTACCAACTGTCACCATCAGTGATGATATTGAAGCTCTAAAAAAATGATATCTCTGTACAGTGCAATAATTGTAGGTTTTTTCCTAATATACATTAACTTTCTGGATGTTTCCGTTGCTCATAATTCTGGTATTTATTACTTAGCCCTATTGACACAATATAACAGTTTGCATGGACATTTTAGGGGGCATTTAAGAATCAGTCACCATAAGGTTGAAATCACAAAGTAGGTCAGAATGGATGCAAATATTTATTGATATATATTCAGGAGATGTAAGCATTGCTGGCAGGGCAGCATCTGTTGCAGCTCCCTAATTATCCTTGAGCATGTGTTGAGCTGTCTCTTGACCAGTCCAATCCATACGGTGTAAATGCTTCCACAGTGCTATTGGCAAGGGTGCTCCAGGTTTTAGGTCAGTGACAAGTCAGAATGGTATGTATGGTTTGGAGAGGAACTTACAGATTACAATGTTTCCCACGGATCTGCTGATCATGTCCTTCAAGGTGGTAGAAGTTGTGTGGTTCAAAGATGCCGTCAATGGAGCCTTGACTAGTTACAGTAACACATGTTTTACATGGAACACAATACAGCAGCCACTGTACTGGTGATAGTAGCTGGAATTTTCCCAGCCCTTAAAAGACATGGGCAATAATGAATTGCTGGGAAAATGGGATTGTACAAATGAGAATCTTGGTGTTGAGAAAAGTAATGACTGACTTTGCACCCAAGGTTTGAACACAAGACAAGAATCTCACCTTGAGCAGTGAGGGGTTTATTTGCATGCATTTACATCTCATTTTTACTTATTCTCACCTCATTTATATGTAATTTGCTTTCCTCCTTTATGGGAGAGAGAAACTGGACGATGACAGTTCTCAGTATGACTCAGAATGAGTACCTGTGGGATTCAGCTCACCACTTGTTCCTCCAGGCATTTATTTATCTTGGCCAGAATTCATCAGCAGGGACCTCCTGCCTGACCTGTTGTGGAGTTTGGTATCAGACATGCACCTGCCTCACCATATCATCATGGCCTATCTCCAACTTGTGTTGAAATCAGTTATTTTCTTCAATACAGCTCCTTTGAAGCTCACTGACACCTTACACTGTAATGCTGCTACCAGCTCACTTTGTGTGGTGGGACATCCACACATCACATGTATTGGAGCGGGGTGTATCTCAGAGATTTTCATTTGCTGTCTTGGTGCTTATTTGGATGCTCACAGCATCTTTGCTGTGCTTTGCCTTTCCTCTGTGGAGTTGGCCATGATCTGTCCTGCAGGTCCAGTATCGCCAGATTTAGTTAAGTCATTCGAGAAGCTACACAGTGATATTTGAGGGGTATGGTCACTCATCAGTCAGGGCTGTCTTTCCAAATTGGTTGGGCAGTTGGCCATGGTCAATCTGGGGCACCTGTTCACTGAATGTCAAGTGGCATTTATCAGGGGGCAATACTATGGCAAGGCTGCTGGAGACGTCAGTCAAAGTGATTGGCGACAAAATACCAGGAAGCAGAAGTGCTAATAGTTGTGAAGTGGGGGTGGGGGGGAAACTCAATAAATTAGGATGGGAGAGAAAAGAGTATGGGAAGTCAAGAAGTACTGTGGTGCCATGGATAGTCACCTCCATCCTGACTTCTGTGTGAGGGGGCATCTATAACTATGATAATCATAGCTAAACAGTGTGCTTGCAACTCGGGGTTAGAATGGGGAGATGGGCAGCTAAATATCAGAATTGAGTGGAAACATGGGTAAATTCAAAACTAGACAGAGGAGGCAAGAGGAAAAGGAGGTCAAGATGTAGGGTGAGAGAATTCATGAAAGCCACTGCATTTTACACAGTAATAGTAAAAGGAAGTTCTTCAGACTGAGCAGCACCTTCAGTATCCTGCAGAGCAGCAGCATCAGCCAAAGCAATGCAGGCAGGACTTCTTTGTAAAGCTCGTTCAATGAAGCTTAGTTGCGTGAAGCCACCTTTCACCGAGTGTAATTGTTTGATATTGCAGAGGCCGGCATCCCCCAGGTAAGGCATAGTGCAAGTGCAGCTTTATGGCTTGACCTATCTTTGTATTTCTTGTTGTTACAAATTGATGGAAACCTTTAGTGTTCCCTCGTGCAATCTTAACAAAGCTCCATGCTAGTATGGGTGCTATGGAAAGAATAGCTTTTATTGAGATGGGGGGTTAGAACATTATGCAATGCCTGGATGACTAACATTATCATTACCTTCATTCTTGTATTTGCAGAAAAAAATGACGTTTACATGCGTAGATGTTGATGAAAATCAAACACATATTTACAAATGTGCTGTATAACTCTATGACTATGTGATAAAATATTTACAGTGAAGTGTCACCCAGGCAACCTATGTGCCCATATTCTCCTTTTCTTCCCACTCTGATTAGGTACAGTCTCCCGAGCTTACACTGTTGGTCTTGAGTTTTGGCCTTGTGACACTGGAGTCATTGTGGCTACAGAAGTCTGACATGCTGACAGTGTGCTGTCCAAATGTAGGCCCAGCCTTCTCAGCTCAATCCCCATCATATTGGGGATTGCAGGCAGGCTGGAGTTAAAGGGGCTGAGTAACTCTCGAGTCCTGGGTGAATGTGTATGTGGTTCCTCCTCGGGCTTGGTGTCTGCCTGCTTGAGAGGAAGGGCACATGGAATGAGGTCAATGTACCTCATTGCAGTGCCACCTGGAGCAAAGGGGTGCAGGCCTGTGCACATATCCATGAGACATGGAGTGTATTTGACCTGACCATCAATGGTGGTCACTAGCCTATCCATGCAGGCAACCAAACAACCACAGGTTGGAGGAAACATGGTACAGATTGGAGACAGTAAGAACTGCAGATGTTGGGGTAAGAGTCAATACAGTGTGGAGCTGGAGAAATACAGCAGGTCAGGCAGCATCAGGGGAGCAGGAGAGACAATGTTTCGGGTCGGGAACTTTCATCAGGATTTCTTGCCGACTCCGAGAGACTTAAAACCTCTTGCTGTATTGAGTCACTTAAAGCCCTACTGCGAAGCCTCCTCCTATGATGAAGTATCCCAACCCAAAACATCAACTCTCTTGCTCCTCTGATCCATGGCACAGATTACACTGGTGGACTTTCCATCAATTTGGCCAATGCCTCTGACAAACCGGCCTACACCCCGCCATGTTTGATTGTGTGTCTGAATGAGGACATTGATGGCCAATACCATCGGGTCCTCTCCAGTCTAGGGCTGAGCAGGTAACTGGTATGTATTTGTCCTCCGAATGCCAGAGATCAGCTACAGAAATGTGGCAGATATGTGCCCACTGGAATGTTCTAACTCTAGCTATGTGTAAGTATGTAGACTGGTGGAGGGTGCAGGAGGCAGCCTTACTGGTGTTACCGCAGAGGGGTCTGTAGCTTTTTCCTCAGAGGTGGAGGAGATGATGTCTTGAGAGACTGTTATCCCTTGGGTGGTGATTGGGCAGATGCCATTGGTTCTTGCAAGAGGTAAGAAGAGGGATGAGTTTTGAAGCAAGAGCAGAAATTTGGGCATGTAAAGAGTACATTCATAGCACTGGTAGTGAAAGAGCAGTGCTGCACTTGACAATGAATCTTATTCAGTTTTAGGGGTATAGAAGTCTCAACATCATCACACAAACAGGCAGGGTCCTATCCTGAATGGGCAAGGATGGTCTCTTCCTAGGAGGCATGGAACTGAATGTCAGGCACCCTACCACCTGTCTTGTGGAATGTTTTCTCCTGCAATGAGACAAAGGGGGATTGAGTAAGACAGAAGTGGCTGGAATAGCAGTTAGTGTTGATGCAGGTGAGGAAAGGTAGTGAAGTGTTCCAAATGAGTGAGTAGATAGCACAGTGGGCATGTAGAGTTAGTAGTCTTGGTAGGTGGGAGTGAGTGAAGGAAGGTGTTGCATGCAATAGTTAGATGGATCGACCATGAGCTTTCAGAGGTGCAGTAGCTGAGTTAGACCGAGTTTGAGGTAGCAGAGAGAAGATGGTGATACATATCCTGGTGAGGCACAGAAGGTCATTAATCTTCTTGCTGCATTGCTTGACATTCCTCTGGATCATGGGCACTGCACTGGTCTGGGTGGCAATCTCAGACCAGGCTGGCAGGCTGCAGCACCATGGCCTCCATTAGGAGTCCTGAGGAAAGAAGACAGCCTTCCCTTCCGCTATTCCATGCATCAGGACTTTCAAGTCCTTGTCAGCTAACCAGAATGCAAACCTGCCTCTATCAGCCATCTCTGGTGCATTTCTTACACACACTGTAATTGTGAATGGTATTTCATGACTGGCTGCAATTAATCTGGTGCTCAGCTGGAGTTAAATATGGTGCCTGTGACAGAAATCCTTGAAGTTTCCAGCTGTGCAGAGTATTTCCTCTCCTGGTGAGTGCAAGAGAATTTTTTTATTCCCTTGTGGGATATAGGCATCACTGGCTGGGCCAGAATTTATTGCTGGTCCCTAATTGCCTTTGAGAATGTAATGGCGAGATTCCATCTTCAACCGCTGCAGTCCATGTGCAGTAATTGACCCACAGTGCCATTAGGGAGGGAATTCCAGGATTTTATCCAGTGACAGTGAAAGAGTAATACATTTCCAAGTCAGGATCGTGAATGGCTTGGAGGGGAACTTGCAGGTGGTGTTCCCAGCTAACTGCAGCCCTTCTTCTAGATAAGAAGAAAATATAAGAGCAGCATAATAGAGGCATGTTGGATACATAATGAGGGGAGCTGTGTAAAAGTGAAGAGATAATCCACTACAGCTCATGAGATAAATTCTCCAACTGCCTTAAATTGATACTTAGCTGATTTTTGGTAAAATTCAGCCCAATGTGTGCAAGATACATTGCAGCAACTTGACAGAACTGTCCAAACCCACAATTTCTTTACCCTAGAAAGAAGGACAGCACTGACTTCATTTGGCATTTATGACAATCTGGCAGCTTCATTGTCAATATCGATATGAAGTTTTAAAATTTCTAGCTATTTCTAAAGCTGTCATGGTGCGCAATGAATTTTGATTCACTGGATTCACAGTCTAAACCTCCGCCCAGTCAAACAGAAACTGCCCAACCGTAACCCTGACTGTTCAACTATAGATGCAGTTACATTCCAAGATCCAATGTAGCGGGAGCATTGTAGAAAGTGTGTGCAAGGCAAAGATAAATCTTTAATTCTGTGAAGCCAATTTATCACAGGGTATGGCAAAGTCTGTCATCCATCAAGCAGTGGGTAATTCTGAGCTGGTATTATGCAGAAGCTGTCATTTTTTGTTATAAGGTTTAAAAACATTTATGAAATACATTAGACCTGAGTTTGAAGTCCTTAACCACAGGACATCTCAAAGTATTTTATAGCCGATGGAGCACTTTTCCAATGACAGTCACTGCTGTAATGTTAGCAATGCAGCTGCAAAGTCTGTGCACAGCAACCTATCACCAACAACTATGTGATATTGGCCAGATAATCTATTTTTTGTGGAGTTACTGAGGGGTAGATATTGGCCAGGATATGGGGGGTTAGCATCTCTGCTCTTCTTTGAAATAGTGACAATGCTTCTTCCGTATCCACTTGAGAGGACAGACGGGGTCTCAGTTAACATTTCATCCCAGAGATTAAAATGCTTACATTTTAGATCTGTTGTAGTTTTATACTGAGGAAAAAGCCTTAATGTTTAGTGCTTAAGTCCCAGTATGGAACTTGAACCCAGGCAGTTGTGACTCAGGGGGAGGCGATGGCCTAGTGGTAATATCACTGGGCTGTTAACCCAGAGGCCTGGGTAATATTCTGGGGACCTGGGGTTTGAATTACACCACAGCAGCTGGTGGAATTTGGATTTAAGAAAATATCATGGAATTAAGAGTCTAATGATAACCATGAATTCATTGCAGGTTGTAGGAAAAACCTATCTGGTTCACTAATGTCTTTTAGGGAAGGAAACTGCTATCCTTACCTGGTCTGATCTACATGTGACTCTGGACCTAATGTGGTTGACTCATAACTGCCCACTGGGCAATTTGGGATGGGCAGTAAATGCTGGTCGAGCCAGCGACGCCCTCTTCCCATGAATGAATAAAGGATGCTATGAGCCGCACCATAACTGAATACTTTGAAGTCAGCCATTGATCCATTGCTTGAAATTTACTGGCAGCTAAAACAATATATTGATCTGTACAATTTCCCAGAACTATAGTTACCTGGATCTGCCCAGCTAGAGCAGTACGGGGTCTACTTAAAGGTATGGGCACCAATCCATCAACCTGGAAGTAAACACACCCAGTGCCAAAGGACATCCAATGATACAGGTCAATTTTGTTTCTCCAGAAATCCATCAAAAAGATCTTGATCATGATTTTTTTTCGCTGTATTATTAGCAGTAATTGGCCATTAGCACTTCCTCCAGTGAAAGCTGATACAATGCATTATTGGCTACGTGTGTAAAAAACATTTTTGCAAAACAGCTGATTGATCTTGGAATTCTGCATTGTTCAAGTAATTTGTGAGGGATTTGATTATCAACTCTCCTGTTGATCAGTAATCATTCCTCGCTCAGTAAGAAAATTATATGACGATGCAGAGACAGATGATGGTTGTATTAAAGTTTAATTTCTCTGAAATTCTTTCCATGTCTACTAATCCATTTTTGTTTTCTTTAGGTTAGCAGATCCCTGGTTATTCTTCTCCCCGACAGCCTGGACATTCCTGCATTTGGAATCCTCATGCTATATTATGCAGTGTGCTCTCTATCTTTTCACACACCCACGAGGATAAGCACACAGCATCTAGAACATCATCTGCTGTTTTTATCTTGCCCAAATAAATGAATGTACAATCTTACTTGTTTGGATAAGGACAGATGGTCCACTATGATTGCACCACACCATGATGGCAAAGCATCATAACTAAATATTTGCCAGCCCTCCATCATTCCACAGTCATGGGATATTCCAGGGGAGGTAGAATATCAGTGAAAAATTAATATAAGAAAATGTACTCCAAAACCTTTCCTCACCCCTCCTCCTAACTCAGACAATTGAAACTAGGTCAGAGTATCAGAAGGAACAATAGTTATCTATAAAGACACTTAGCTTCTCTGTGATGCTAACACTTCCCCAGACAGGAACATTCTCATTTTACTTGGAATGAGACAGAGAGAGTCAGAATTCCAAATTACTTTTGAGCAGTTTCCAGAAACTCATTACTCTCCTGGAGAAATGTGCACACAGTAATGGGGAGATTGTCATGTAATGAAAATAGCACTGGACTAGCCAACTGGAGGCTCAAGCTAATGCTCTGAGACACAGGCTTATATCCAACCACAATGGCCAGTAGGATTTAATTCAGTTAATCATTATGAAGTATGAAATTTATGTCGGTGATGGAGACTGTAGCAACTATCAGTGATTGTTGTAAAAACCCAAATGGATCATGAATACCCTGCACAGAATGAAATCTGCCTACATGTGATTTCAGATCCACAGCAATGTGATTGCCTCTTAATTGAACCTCTGAAACCATTTAGTTTCAAGGGCAATTAAGAATGGGACACATCCTGCAAAAGAATAAAAATAAAAGAAATTATTTGGCATGAATGCACATTGTACAATTTCAGAACTGGGTAATGTTTGGCTTAGTGCCAGTGAGTAAATTAGAACTTAAAGCAAAATTAAGCTAGGTCAGTATTATCTAGTTAGGAAGTCACATGTGGCTAATTTGTGCGACGAATTGTATTTCATCCAAAAATACAGCACATCAGGAAGCTTTTCATCCAATTGCACCGCTATGATTTCTGATTGGCAGATAAATGAGTATAAGACATTGCGGTTATCATAATTCTTGATGTTTCTTCGCACAGATAGAACATGTGAATATTTTGGCCTATTTGTGGTAAAATGGAAAAATAAAAAGCAGCATGGTGAGAGTTTCTTTGATTGTTTTGCTCTCTTACCTGTCTACTGAATTTTGAGGGATGTCACTTTCAGTAAATATGGAAGGAGAAGTGCACTTACCTGGATTGTATGCAAGGCATCTTCCTCAAAATTTAGGGCATGGGGTTAAAATGGTGTCACCATAGGATCTATGTTAATGTATAATTTGTTTAAGATAGATCTGTGCTGTTCATTGAAACTGGTCATCTAGCTGGTCTCACCTGCTCCGTTCTATCCCTATGTCCCTGCAAATGTTTCCCTTTGAAACACTTATCTGATTCTCATGTACAGTGATACTATTGAATCACTTCCACCATTCTTTTAGTCTGAACATTCTAGATCTTAACTCCCTGCATAAAATTTGTTTTCATCTATCTCTGGTCCTTTTTGTGAACTATTTTAAATTTGTACCCTGTTATTAACAGTCTTGTTGCCCATTTTTAATTCATTTATGGAACGTAGGCATCACTATTGCCCATCCCCGGCTGCTATTCAGAAGATAATAGTGAGCTGACCTCTCTAACATCGTATCATTGGGGTATAGGAACACCCACTGTGCTGTCAGGGAGGGAGTTCTAAGAATTTAACTTGGTGATAGTGAAGGAACAGCAAAGTAATAGTCAGATTGTGTGTCATTTGGAATGTAACTTGCAGTTGGTAGTGTTCCCATGCATCTTTTGTCCTTGTTCTTCAAGGTGGCAAATATTGCATATTTGAAAGTTATCGGCAAAGGATCCTTGTGAGTTAGTGCAGTGCCTCTTGGAGATGGTACATACTGCTGCCACTGTGCCTCAGAGATAGAGACAGTGAATGTTTAAAATGGTGAACAGGGGGATCAATCAAACATGCTTCTTTGTCCTACATGGTGTTAAGCTTCTTGGTACTGAAGATACACTCATCAAGTCAAGCGGAGAGAATTTCATCACTCTCCTGACTTGTGCCTTGCATTGCTTTGAGGAGTCAGGAGATGAGTTATTGACCTCAGAATTCTTAGAATCTGACCAGCTCTTTGGGGCCACAGTGAGCTGAATCTTATGTCTTTTTGGCGAGATGTCAGTTTCATTAAGTTTCAGCTGGCTGTGACAGCTCACTGGCATCTTCCCCTGCCCTGGCATCCATGATGGCTAGCGTTCCTCAATGTCTCAGGGATGTTGTGTGGGCAGGGACAGCCTCCAATCTCCATCTGTGGAAGCTGGCATTGACAAAACACCAGACTTGCCACATCATTGCAGCACATCTCAGACTAACCTGTAATTCAGTTCAATGCTGCACTTGGAGCTCATTGGCACTTTACATTGCAATGTTGCTGCCAGGATACTTTCCTTAGACCAGTTGGGAGGGACTATGGTCAGTCAGGGAATGCCACCACAATAGGTCAAGGGCATTGTCCAATTTCAGTCCATGGGGTTAGCCCTGGTCAGCCGTGCCTGCTAAATGCAACCAGGCCAATGATTAATGGCCACAGTTGGGAGCTGCACAGAAATCAGTCAGAGGCAGCAATCCACATAAGCTGTGCAGCTGCATGCGTGTGTATAGTCAACTGTTCCTCCCTGTTGAAGTGCCATTCCATTTACCTGCCAGATAGGGCCAATCTTTGGTGATGGGGTTACCAGTCCAGCACAGCTGCTGACTCTCTGATTAGACCATGGAACATGCGTGTCATCACCAATAAATTTAAAAAGAAACTTTGTTAGAAGCCTCTTTATCAACAAATTCATGAGAATGTGAAATTTGCTACAACTGAGCAGTTGAGGTGAATGGCATAGTTGCATTTCAGGTTAAGCCAAAAAAGTGCAAAAGAAAAAGGAATGGAAGGTGTTCTGGTGAAAGGCCATGGTTAAGTTTTTCTCTCTCTCTCAATTTGTGCTGCCAAACTGCTCAATGTTCTGAGCATTTTCTCTATTCAATTCAGATTTTGATTAAACATCTTATATTGCTTTTGTATAATATGTACAAAATATATTGTAATGATGAGATGAGGTACAAGGAGAGGAGGTTCATGTAGAGCAAAACCAACAACATGGGCCAATTGGACTGAATGGCCTGTTTCTGTGCTGTAAATAATTTGCAAGCTAATGAATAAAACTGAAGAACTTACTACAATCACCTGTAAAGATGAGATGCTAATTAAGTTTGTGTCAAAACTGTCTCCTTTATTAGGAACTGAAATTCTTTTTACATATCACATGTTTATAAAGAATAAATCACAGTACATTTAAATTGCCATTTGTGTTAATATTAAGAAAACAGAATCCCCCACCTCCCTAAAAATGAATATCACCAAAACCTGGATGAATGCATTAGCGTGATGTCACATTTGTCTCGGGAGTAAAAATTGCACCTCTTGTTACTATAAATAAAACATGCAGATCCTGTATTAAAATAGTTTTGGCTTCATTTCATAGATGTGTTTGATGTCGCTATAATTAAGAGACAGACCAAATAATACAGTCACGTATTAGGACCAATTTAAAAAAAAACTGATGCCAGAACTCACTCTGGTCATGGTGAACCTAGAACTTTTCAAAACCACAGGGCTCACACATTGCTCAGGGAGTGATCTGGTGTCACACAAAATAACATATATATATTCAATAAAATGAATGCCCAACCAGCATGCAACTGAATACAATGTCTCCATGCATGGAAAATTAAAACAGCGAGAGAGAGAGAGAAAAATACATTTTTTAAATTAGGCAATTATCACAGAACTATTCAAGTTTTTCCTGTTTACAAATCTTCAGGAATGGTTGTGATCGGGATCCGATGAGACTCCTTGGTAAATTGGGGTGGAGGTGTGACAGTTTTTCATCTTCTCAAGGAGATGGTGGTGCTTTTAGAGAGTGGTAGGACCCTTGATTGCCAACACAAGCCTGTCTTTGCCACTGCATTATAAACACACACAGACAAAAAAAAATCCACAAACATTAACATCAAATTACCTAAGAAAGAGACCATGCATCCAGACACTGTGAATAGAAAATGTCAACTTCTTCCAACTATCCTCATGGTTTTCCAGCTTACTTGTGGTTGCTGTTTTTATTAATGTTGACATGTGGTCTGAAGATAGCAGCAACTTACATTTTGATAAAAAAATCATTGTGTCAATGCCTCTTAGAAACCTAAAGTACAGAAAGAGACCATTTAGCCTATTGAAGTTCCACTTTCCCTAGCCCTTTGCCAATAATACTGTTATTTATGCAGTTTCCCATTGAAAGTTACCTTTGAATTTGCTTCCATACCGTTCGTAACAGATTGTAACATTTCATTATACCTCATGCAGTGCTTCCTAAATACTGTATTGGGATTATTAGCTTAAATTATGTCAGTTCTGTGGAGAGGGACTTGAATCCACCACTTTCTTTCTCAAAGGCGAGAGTGTTCTCCTCACTGATATCTAGAAGTGAGATAGGAGATTAAAGACGTGGAAGAGAAACACCAAGATAAAATGGATGATCCCACTGTTTCCACAATACAATTTCTATGTTTATAATCTGACCTCTGTAATAAGGACATGGTCAGTTACCCTGTCTCCAGAAAAGATATTGTACCATGACCAGATCCAGCCAGCATGAACTGACACAAGTCCTGTCCTCACAATCTGCGTATTTTTGAATGATTGGTTGTGTATTGCAAACCAACCAATTTTCGAGACAAACAGCTACAAAGACAGGGGCTAACTGTAAAATGAAATGTCTCAACTCTGTTTGCCAACTGACAATCTGTGCCAAGGTCTAAGCAGTGGAATTCTGTGCCAACAAGACTTCAGCAAACAAACAACAATGAAGATTATTAGATGAACGTTTCCTGCAGGAGGCCACTGGATATAAAGGGGCATAGCGCAGGGGATCCATTTAGGAAACTAAGAATAAGGTGATAATAGGATGTCCGGAGATGAAGGATGGGTAGAAATGATACAACCAGTGCAAAATTGGGTTTTTAAAAATTTTCAGATCATGACAGTTACATACACTTTTTAACCCTTCAAGAGTACTTATATCTATTACAACAATTCAGGACTCCCATGAGGTGATTTAAGGCCTTGCAAAGACCAAAATTAAGCTTGTTTGAACTCAACACTGACTTCAAATGGCCCTGCTAAGTACAGGTTACCCTCCTGCATGATATACGCCCCTCCCTCTTCCCTTGTTGGGGTAAAAATGATCTGTTTTAAATGTGAGTTGGTCTTTCACAGCTGGTTTCACCTGCTAGTTTTACAGGTTCATGGAGACAGGAAGACTTCACAATAATATGGCCCTATGGCTCTATTCGGCAGCCAAAAACAACATTTATTTACTGCTTTGTTAATTGATCTTGCCACCTTCAAAAATTTGTGGATAAATCTGCTTTTCTTGCATTTCCTTTAAAGTTAGAATCATAGAATCCTCACAGTGAGAAAAGAGGCTGTTCATCCCATCAAGTCTGCACCAACCCTTTGAAGAGCATCCCAGCCTCCTACCCTATCCTTGTAACCTATCCATTACCATGGCTAATCTACCCACAGCTGCACACCTTTGGACTATGAGACAAAACCAGAGCACCTGTGGAAACCCATGCAGACACAGAAAGAACATGCAAACTCCACACAGATAGTCACCCAAGACTGGAATGGAACTCAGTCCCTAGCATTGTGAGGCAGCAGTGCTAACCACTGAGTCACCGCGCCTCCCAGTTAATTAAATTCATACTGACGTTATTATGCTATATTACAAACCAGCTGTCCAGCTAACTGAGCTTACCAACTCACAAATTTGCACCATTTAGCATGCACTGTTTCTCCTCATTTATCCTACAAAAAAACCTCACACTTTTGCACTGAGTTTCATCTGCTCCATAACTGCCCATTTTTCCATCCTAAATATGTCTTCTTAAACCCAATAAATACTTTCTCATTGCTGTCTATATTTCCAAAATTATCATCTACAAATTTAGAAATTGTGCTCTGTGTTTCAAAGTCCAATGTCTACCAAAAACAGCTTGTACTGAACTGTAGTGAATTTCCCTGATTATCTTCCTCCAGGCTGAAGAACATACATCCAACACTCTCTAGTTTCTCTCTATTAACCATTTTACAACCATATTGCTATCGTTCCTTTTATTCTGTCCAGTTCTGGTCGCCCTATTATAGGAAAGATGTGGATGCTTTGGAGAGGGTTCAGAGGAGGTTTACCAGGATGCTGCCTGGACTGGAGGGCTTATCTTATGAAGAGAGATTGATTGAGCTTGGACTTTTTTCATTGGAGAAAAGGAGGAGGAGAGGGGACCCAATTGAGGTATACAAGATAATGAGAGGCATAGATAGAGTTGATAGCCAGAGCCTATTTCCCAGGGCAGAAATGGCTAACACTAGGGGTCATAGTTTTAAGCTGGTTGGAGGAAAGTATAGAGGGGATGTCAGAGGCGGGTTCTTTACACAGAGAGTTGTGAGAGCATGGAATGCGTTGCCAGCAGCAGTTGTGGAAGCAAGGTCATTGGGGTCATTTAAGAGCCTGTTGGACATGCATATGGTCACAGAAATTTGAGGGTGTGTACATGAGGGTCAATGGTCGGCACAACATCGTGGGCTGAAGGGCCTGTTCTGTGCTGTACTGTTCTATGTTCTATTCCATTGGCTTCAATTTTGCAAAAAAAAGGAAATAAATAGTTGCATTTCTGTAGCACCTTTCAAAACCACAGGAACTTAACTCTTTGCAGTTAACACTGTACTTTTGCAAACTGGGAAATATGGCAGCTGGTTTGTGCATCATGAGTTCCCTTAAACAACAGATAGTCAGTATCACAAAAGCAGATTATTCAATATTCCAATACATTAAAATAGTGATAATGGGAACTGCAGATGCTGGACAATCCAAGACAATAAAATGTGAGATCTCTGATGAAGGGTCTAGGCCCGAAACATCAGCTTTTGTGCTCCTGAGATGCTACTGGGCCTGCTGTGTTCATCCAGCCTCACATTTTATTACATTAAAATAGTGATTGCATTTCAAAAGTCCTTCATTGGTAAGGATGCCTGATGGTCATGAGGTGTTATACAAATGAAGTTCTTTCTGTCTTTTTAATGCGAATGGCCTCACATTTGCCTACATTCGAAAATCATTTGCCACATTTTTGCCCATTCACTTAGAATCATAGATCTGTACAGTGTAGAAACAGACACTTCAGTCCAACTCGCCCATGCCGACCAGAGATCCTAAATTCATCTAGTCCCGTTCACCAACATTTGGAACATATCCCTCTAAACCCTTCCTATTCATATACCCATCCAGATGCCTTTTAAATGTTGTAACTGTATCAGCCTCCACCACGTCCTCTGGCAGCACGTTCCATACATACACCACCATCTGCATGAAAATGTTGCTCTTTAGGTCCCTTTTAAATCTTTCCCCTCTCACCTTAAACCAATGCTATTTAATTTTGGACTCCACTACCCTGGGGAAAAGACCTTGGCTATTTACCCTATCCATGCCCCTCATGATTTTATAAACTTCTGCAAGATTATCCCTCGGCCTCCAATGTTCTTGGAAAATAGTTCCAGCCTATTCAGCCTCTCAGCTTATAGCTCAAACCCTCCAACCCTGGCAACATTCATGTAAATATTTTCTAAACCCTGTCAAGTTTCACAACATTGTTCCTGTAGCAGGTTAATCGATCAATTTCTCTTTATAATTTTACTCTACCACCTTCACTGCTTACAATGCCACTTACCTTTGTGGTGCTGGCAAATGCATCCTTGTCTAACATAGGAACAAAAACAAAGTTGCTGGAAAAGCTCAGCAGGTCTGGCAGCAACTGTGGAGGAAAAAACAGAGTTAACGTTTTGGGTCCAGTGACCCTTCCTCAGAACTGAAGCAAGTCAGAGACAGAGACGTTTGCCAGAGAACAGGGTGGTGTGTTTAAAGTGGCAGGCAAGAGGTAGTTCAGGGTCTTTTTTGCGAGCAGAACGCAGAATTTCTGCAAAGCAGTCACCCAGTCTATGCTTTGTTTCCCCAGTGTAGAGAAACCACACTGTGAACAGTGGATGCAGTAGACTACATTCTGGGATGTGCGGGTGAAGTGTTGTTTCATCTGGAAGGTACGTTTAAGCCCTTGGATACCGGGGAAGGAGGAGGCAAATGGGCAGGTGCTGCACCTTTGCCAGTTACAGAGGAAGGTGCCATAGGGCTGTGGGGAGGTGTTGGGGGTGAAGGAAAAGTGGACTAGGGGTCCTGGCGGGAACGGTCCCTGCAGAAGGAGGACAAGGGAGGGGAGGGGCATATGTGTCTGGTGGTGGCATCTTGCTGGAGGTGGCAGAAATGGTGTGTGATGATCAACCAGCATTCTGAGGAAGAGTCACTGGACCCAAACGTTAATTCAGATCTTTTCTTCACAGATGCTGCCAGACCTGCTGAGCTTTTCCAGCAACTTCTGTTTTTGTTCTTGATTTATAGCATCTGCAGCTCTTTCAGTTTCTGTTGATAAATGTGTTGAATAATGGAGGTCCCAACCAGTAGGATGCTGTTATTCACATCACTCCAATTAGTGCAGCTGCCCTTAATCCCTGCTCTCTGATTTTTGTTGCTCAGCCAAACTTCGAACCAGATCGATAATTTGCCTTCAGTTATTATCATTTCATTTTTAGATGTACATTCACTTTTGAGGGGCTTTGTTAATATGTGTCCCTCTGATCAATATCAACCAGAACATGAATAAGGAACACAAATCCTTTAGACATATACAAAACATCTCGCCTTTAGGATGCTGGATCAGCCAAATGTGTAAATACAGGTCAAATCAAATTCAGTGGAAACACATTCCAAACATTAAAGGGTTAATGGATGAATAATACCCTGGCTGTTATCTATTCCTTTTAACACATCAGAAGCCTGTGAAGCGGAAGGTGGTAACTTCTGTCACTTAAGTCCCAATAGGACACCACATATTCAGAGGGAAAACAACTGATGAGGAGGAGGAAAGAGGAAAAAAAAAGTGTCCCATCACTCAGCTGCTGCATTTTTGGGAGATGGAACATTGAAAGGAGAAGTTTTATAGAATTGGATAGAATCTAAAGCATAAAATCAGACCAGTTTATGCTTGCATTTCTGTGCTATATGAACTTCCTCTTGCACATAGTCAGTCCACCAATAGGAATACAATAAAGTTAAAAAGCCAACATTTAAAAGCAAAGGTTGCTTACGGTGGCTAATATTTAGAAATTGACCAAACTCTGCCTCCCAGTAGTCCACTGAACATGCGAAATTTGACATGCACGCACTGAGTAACTTCTTCAATACGCAGGCAATGCACCATATAATATGTGTCTACACACTAGAATTGTAAATATACCTACAGAGTTGGAGCCACTGTGTCTGAGTATGTCCAACATTCCTTATGGTTGTTAATCCCAGAGAATTTAAGTGAAACCAAACTGCTATAACCAAGACTTTCCTCTTCAAAACTGCTTTCATATTTCAAAAACCATAAAAACTGTGGATGCTATAAATCAGGAACAGAAACAAAGTTGCTGGAAAAGCTCAGCAGGCCTGGGAGCATCTGTGGAGGAGAAAACAGAGTTAACATTTTGGGTCCGGTGACCCTTCCTCAGAAGGGTTTTTTTTTGCTTTCATATGTAAATAGACTACTCATGGAATTGTCACAATGTGCGAAAAAGCATTGACTTTGGGTTCAAGATTTTTTGTGAAAGTACTTGTTACAGTGATTTTTGGGTTTTTACGAAATGCACTTTTCAGTTCAAAGCAGCAAAAATGAACAGGAAAGCAGCATACGAGAGCATAGCAAAGCTCGCTGGGACTCGTTAGCGTGATACTGAATTAATTTAAGGAAAGGAGCTGGATTCTTGCTTCTGTAAGTTCATTTGGAAGTGTTGACTTGACTTAAAAGGGAAACAAGTTACCAGTATTTGTAAGTTAGAATAAATTATTAAAAGTAAATTTGTGAGCTTTGGCCATTTTCTCCACCCACATAGGGTCAGGTCAAACCAGACCTTAGAGATAGGTGAAACATAGAAAAACAGAAATTGCTGGAGAAACTCAACAGGTCTGGCAGAATCTGTGGAGAAAAAATCGAAGTTAACATGTGAGTTTAGTGACCTCTCATTGGAATTGGCAATGAATAGTAGTTCTGCTAATGAGAGGGTCAGGGGTGGGGTGGGGTGGGGCTGTTGGAGATTGTGGTGGTTGTGGTAGGGGAGGTAGGATGGATATTAAGTGACCACAACATATGGAGATGGAGCCCAGAGACAGAGAGAGAAAAGGCGATAGGCAAACAAAGAGATGGCTGATAATAAACCAAGATAAAAATGTAAGTTAGGTAGGGAGCTAATGAGAAATTTGAATAGTTGAAGGTTGTGCAGGGAGAAAGCCCTATATGACAGGACTTAAGGAAGTAAAGGGCAGGGTAACCAATATGGAGGAGTATGTTCATGTTCTAAAATAATCAAATTCAATGTTAGGGATCTTATGTGCCTGGGGAGAAGATGAAGTTTTGTTCCTCCATTTTGCATTGATTCTCTCTGGAACACTGCAGCAGAAGCCTGAGACAGAAATGTTGGCAGGGGAACATGATGGTATGTTGAAGTGGCTGGCAACTGAAAGCTCAGGGTCATTTTTAGAGATCAGGTTGGGCAAAGCGGTCACCCAGTCTGTGCTTTGTCTTCCCAGTGTAAAGGAAACCACATTGTGAGCAGTGAATACAGTAGACTAGATTGAATGAAGTGTGGGTAAATCGCTACTTTACCTGAAAGGCACGTCCAAGGCCTTGGATAGTGAGGATGGATTTTGTTGCACCTTCTGAGATTACAACAGAAGATGCCATGGAGCATGGGGATATTGTGGGTTGTAGTGGGCAGTGAAGATTACCTCAGCGTACAATGCGACCTTGATCAGAAGGGCCAAAGGGCCGAGGAGTAGCAGATGGAGTTAAGTTAAATAAATGTGAGGTGTTGCATTCTGGTAAGGCAAATCAGGGCAGAATTAGGACTCTGAGGATAATTGCTGAACAAAGGGACCTGGCAGTGCAAGTGCATAGTTCCTTGAAAGTGGAATTGCAGATAGGCAGGGTGGTGATGAAGGTGTTTGGCATGCTTGCCCTCATTGGTTAGTGCATTGAGTGTAACAGTTGGGATGTCATGCTGTGGCTGTATGGGACATTGGTTAGGCCACTTTTAGAAGACTGTGTTCAGTTCTGCAGGGACCCCTGCAAGTGCCCATGGTCTCATCTTTGACCTGAAGAAAGTGAGAGGAGTTAAATGTGAAGTGTGGACAAGGTTGATTGGACGAGAAGGGTGATGGTTGGACATGGTTCTAGCCTTCTCTCAAGGCAGAAGCAGAAAGCCCTCAGACCATTCTTGTTGGGGGATAGATGTGTAAAAGGACTGTACATCCATGGTGAAGAGAAGGCACTAGCGCCCGCAAACTGAGAATTTTGAGACTCATGTAAAGTGTCAGATGAATTGCGGATGTAAGTGGGAAGGGACTGGACAAGGGGAGAAAATAAAAATCGAGTCACCAATTTATAACAGGGGTCAGTATAAGCTTTTAGATTCAGTTTCATGTCTTTGAAATTCTCCACCTTAAAGGGCAGTGGATGTTCAGTGAATTCAAAACTGAGATCAATAGATCTTTGTACATTAAGGAGTCAATTTTGAGCAGGTATAAGGAGGGGAATGTTGAGCTGATGTCAAAGTTCAGCCTTGATCGTATTGATTTGTGGGAGCAGGGTTAGAAGTGAATATTTGTTCGTGCTCCCATTTCTTATGTTCTTACATAACAAGATATATTTACAGAATGGCCTGGAGCCAGACTGCCTAATTAGTGCAGATTCTGGTGACATTGAGCAGACTTTGCAAAGCCAAAGATCTGTGAGGCCTCTATTTGAACCCATTGCACGTTAAAATCTTCACAGCTATCAATATATTCATGCCATCTGGGTTGGAGCTGCCCCCATATTTCATGAACTTCGTTAATTCATTGGGAAATCAATCAGCTTAGTGAAGCTGACAGAAAATCATTTCGTTTGCAATCATTATCAATTTTGCAATAATTGAAAATGTGTATATTTTATGATTTGTATCACTGAATAACACTCAAGCTTTACACTATTCAAGTTTTCACTGGCATATGTAATCAAAGGGACACAATAATATAATTAACAAAAGAACTAAAGACAACTTGAAGAGAAATTTTTAATGTATGTCATTATGACATGGAATGCATGACCTGAAAGAATGTTGGAGATAAAAGTATTAATTGTATTCAAAAGAGACAGATAAGTATTTGAAAGAAAATAATCTGTATGGAGAAAGAGCAGGACAGTCGGACTAATTGAATAACTCTTTACTATGAAGAATAGGCTGAATAGACTCCTGGTAAGATATAATATGTTATGGATCTAAGCTGGTTGCTTCATGGCACATCACAATTTATAAAAAGCTATATTTAGTTTCCATTAAAATGGTACTCTACTTCTTCAATCAATCAATAGATTTAACAAGCTTTGGGAAGGTAATGATTAACAAATTATTTGGTTCAGTACTTGAACTTCTGTACAAGTAGATTGGTTATATCCACGAAGGATTACCTCTCTTTCACTTTACAGATGTTGCCAGACCTGCAGAGTTTATCCAGTATTCTGAGAGTCTGAGATAATAAAATGTAAGGCTGGATGAACACAGCAGGCCCAGCAGCATCTCAGGAGCACAAAAGCTGACGTTTCGGGCCTAGACCCTTCATCAGAGAGGGGGATGGGGAGAGGGACCTGGAATAAATAGGGAGAGAGGGGGAGGCGGACCAAAGATGGAGAGAAAAGAAGATAGGTGGACAGGAGAGTATAGGTGGGGAGGTAGGGAGGGGATAGGTCAGTCCAGGGAAGACGGACAGGTCAAGGAGGTGGGATGAGGTTAGTAGGTAGATGGGGGTGCGGCTTGGGGTGGGAGGAAGGGATGGGTGAGAGGAAGAACAGGTTAGGGAAGCAGAGACAGGTTGGACTGGTTTTGGGATGCAGTGGGTGGAGGGGAAGAGCTGGGCTGGTTGTGTGGTGCAGTGGGGGGAGGGGACGAACTGGGCTGGTTTTGGGATGCGGTGGGGGAAGGGGAGATTTTGAAGCTGGTGAAGAAAATTATTTAATAAATGTGAATTATAAATTTTACAAATGTCTAACTTTTTTTTACCTGTGAGAATGAGACATCATTTATTACATCATTCCATTGTTAGGTATAAGAATACAAACTTCTTGTTAACACTGTGGAACTATCAGCCTTCAAATGTTGTGACGAATTTAATAGGCATTGAACTTGCAAATAGATCAATATCTTCAAATATACGGGAGGTTTGAGGGTGGGCTAATGGCAAATCAACACAAGTCCTTTAACTTGTGATAATTCAGACTGCATGGCTCATTTCATCCTCGCTACCAGTTTTTAGGCAATATCCATTAATAAAAGTGAATGCATTTAAAGTTCCTTAATTCTCAGCTAATTCAGGTCTGTCATCTTTTTCTTACTGGACACTGATGGCAAAGCATTCCATGTTCTGTGTGAAGAAAAGAAGTATCCTAATTTTCCTCCTTACTACATGAATAATACTGTTAAGTCTTAGTCTCGGACACTTTGGGATTTTTAAAAAGTTCATTGTTAGAATTTGAGCATCATTGGCAAAGTCAGAAAGTCACCTGTAACTGCCCTACAGAAAGTGATAGTGAGCTGCTTCCTTGAACTGTTTGAGTTCATGCATACTCACAGTACTGAGGGAAGGACTTCCAGTATTTTTACTTAGGAACAGTGAAGGATAGTATCATAGAATTCGCTAGTGTGGAAAAAGGCTATTCAGCTCGTCAATTCCACACCAGCCCTTCGAAGAGCTTCTCACCAATACCCCACTTTACCCCCATAATCACATATTTATCAAAGCTAGCCCACCAAGCTTTCACATTCCTGGACACAATGGGTCAATATACCATCGCCAATCCATCTCAGCTGCACATCTTCGGACTGTGAGAAGAAACCAGAGCACTCAATGGAAACCCATGCAGACACTGGGAGAATGTGCAAACTCCACACAGACAGCCATCCCCAAAACTGGAATTGAACACAGGTCCCCACTGCTGTGAGACATGAGTGTTAGCCACTGAGCTACTGTGCTATCCAAGGATCAGCATTATCATTCAAAGTCAGAATGATGTGTGACTGAAGGGGAACTTGCGGTGATGACTGCTGCTTTTTCTCTTCTGGTGGGCAGAGATCGCAGATTTGGAAGGTACTGCGGATGGAGCTTTAGCACGTTGTTGCAGAATTCTTGTAAATGTTACTTATTGTTACGAATTCACTGACCTGTGAAATACTGATCTTGCCAATCACCCTCACAAAACCTTCTACAATTTTGAAATCTTTGATTAAAAGCAAGACAAAGCAAGATTTGCATTTCAAAAGCAATTGAGATTTCAATGTATTGTAGAGTAGCTAATTATGTGTAGTTACTATTAGAATATAAGAATCATGGCATCCAATGCGACATAACAAACTCTCACAAATAATAATGTCATTAAACCAGATAATATTTTAGTGATAAAAACCAAAAGAACTGCAGATGCTATAAATTAAAAACAGAAACAGAAGTTGCTGGAAAAACTCAGCAGGTCTGACCTGAAATGTTAACTCAGATTTTTCTTCGCAGATGCTGCCAGACCTGCTGAGCTTTTCCAGCAACTTCTGTTTTTGTTGTCAAAATTTTAGTGCTGTTGAGCAAAGAATCAGTACTTGCCAGGACACCTGAGAAAATAATACTGCCCTATTTAAAATAATCTTTTACACTCATCTAAGAGGATGCAAGCTGCTTCAGATGATTTCCTAAAGAGCACAACTGTTAGTGTGGTGCTCCCTCAATTCTACAGTAGAGTGTTAGAGTTGATTTTTTGCCCCAGTTTTGGAGTGGCACTTGCATCCAGAATTTTGTGATACAGAAGCAAGAATGCTACTAAGTCACAGCAGCAACATTAGAGCCCAACTGAAGGAAGCCCCAATGTCCATCTGTCACTTCACAAATTGCTATTCTCCCGGTGAGTCCTCACTGTCCCCTAACTATGGCCCAGATATCCATCTTGGAATCAGGTGCCCAGAGCCATTCTTAATACTTTACCTGTCACTGGCAGCAATAGCTACAGAGATTCATGAACACAGCCCAGTCTATCATTCTATCCATTGACTCCATCTATACTTCTTGCTGCCTCAGGAAGGCACCACAGTAATCAAAGAGCCCTCCCACTCTGGTTATACTCTCTTCCACCCTCTTCTATCAGGCAGAACATATAAAAGTTTGAACATTCTGAAACTTTTTCAAGTATGATTTGATTCAAGAACAGCATCAACAGCATCTTCCCTGCTGTTATCAGACTTTTGAATGGATCTCTCAAACTCTAATTCTGATCTGCCTCTCTGCATCTTCTCTGCAGCTGTAACTCTATTTTCTGCACTCTGCTCTGCTACCCTGAAGCACTTTGTATGGTATGATCTGCTTGTATAGCATGCAAAATAACACTTTTCACTGTATCTTGGTACATGTGATAACAATAAACAACTAATCAATCAATCAACATCATTTCCTCATTTCACGTACAATCCATTATGTTTAACCCTCAGAATCCTCTTTACCTTCTATTGGCCTCTTTTACAGATCAAACACAGGTCTTTCAATATCTGGAAACTTGTAACCACACATTCGATATTTGCTCCTGATACCCAAAATAATTTAGTTGGTGTTTATTTTAAAGAAAGCACTGCAAATAATTATAGAATTTAGCAATTCAGTCCTTGATGCAAAATTGTACTGGTCAAACAATCCATTCCATACTCTCTATAGGTCTTCTTCTTCTTCCACTAGTCTTAATCTCAGCAGATGAATCAAATCATCTATTTCTTTTCTCCTTTACTATACCCAGCTTTGTCTTTAATGTATCTATGCTATTAACTGCAAGTGCTCCCTGTGATAATTAATTCCACATCTTCACCTTTTTATTGTAAAGGAATTCCTCCTAAGTTCTCTGTTGGATTACTCAAGACTCTCATTTATTTTTGGCCCCTTGTTTTGGTCATCAGATGGAAGCATTTTTACAGCTACACTGTCGATCCTTTTCATAATCCTCTATCAAACCATCCTCCAGTCTTCTCTTTTTGAGCATAGCCCCAACCTGCTCAATATTTCCTGATTGATATAACATCAAAGTTCTGCTATCTTTCTTGCAAATCTCTTTTGTGTTTTCTCTAGTTCCTCCATATTCTTATTGTAATAAGGAGATCACCACTGTGCACCAGAACGTTTTAGTTATTTGCATATCTTTATAACAAATTAAGTACCTTAAAAAGTTGAGTGTACAAGATGAATTGTCAAATACTGAATTGCGCATGATGCTGAAGTTAAGAGGGAACTTAAAATAAATTAAAACCACTTCAGGAGAGCTTTGTTGCAGTGAAAATATAGAAAATATAAAAGCTATTTGACAAGCACTGTCATTTGAAACAATTTGCTTGAGGATCCAATCTCAATAATGTGCTCATTTCTATCCTATAAAGTCCTGATTCAATGTTACTGAATCTTTTATTATGTACCACATATTTCAATAATACATAGGATTTGAACATCTAGGATAAAATTAATTTAGCTCAAAATGTTTCCATTATTGCTTAATTTGATCTTGTCTGGCAAATTCTCTTCTTTACAGACCAAAAGAGTGGTTTAATATTGGTGTGAATACTACATTACTTTTGCTCAAAATGATTCCACATTAGTATACAAAAATTCAAAACAAAATATCATTGAAAAGCCTATTGTATATCACTCTGGATACCGACGAAGGGGAAAGTCTTGATCTTGCATGCATCAAAAGTTTAGCAACTACAGGAATTCAAACAGTTTTGTAAAGGTGGCAAACACGGAGCATGAAATGTGTGTGAAGGTTCAAACTGACAGGAATGGAGCTCCACAAGTGCACAGAAAACCCATCATGCCAGGTGAGATCCCATTCCTCTTTATTCTGATTTCAGTTATTTCCTGACTTTAGGTGCAAGGCTGCGATTATAATTGCAACATTAGTAGGAAGTGGAGAAATGAAATGACAGCATCAGAGGCATTAGTGGAGGAAAGGCCAGCCACATAATACATAGAAGTCAAAAACTCATCCATAATTAATTGCATTGTATTGTTATATACAAAAGGAAAATTTTATGTAGGAAGTTGGAAACGAGCAAAGCAACTCTGAAATGTTCCTCGATAATAAAATGTGAGGCTGGATGAACACAGCAGGCCAAGCAGCATCTCAGGAGCACAAAAGCTGACGTTTCGGGCCTAGACCCTTCATCAGAGAGCTCCTGAGATGCTGCTTGGCCTGCTGTGTTCATCCAGCCTCACATTTTATTATCTTGGAATTCTCCAGCATCCGCAGTTCCCATTATCTCTGAAATGTTCCTCTATTTTTTACAAAGGGTGTAGAGCAGAGTTGCCAGAATTGCACCTGGGATCAGGAACATGATCCATGTGGAGAAACTTGAGGAGGTGGGATTGTTCTCCTTTGAGAAGAAAAGGTGAAGAAAAAATTTCGTAGAGATACTTTCTGAGGACCACCTCACTTCTGTTCTCAGATATTTATGAGGAATGATTGGTGTGCTGGCTAACATAGCCTCATTTTATATCCAAATAGATGTGACAAGGTTAAATTTCTACCATAAACCATGTCACCTAAAAGGTTGCAAACTATTAGAACATAGAACATTACAGCACAGTACAGGCTCTTCGGCCTTTGATGTTGCGCCGACCTGTGAAACCAAACTGAAGCTCATCTAACCTACACTATTCTATTATTACTCATATGTTTATCCAATGACCATTTAAATGCCCTTAAACGTGGCGAGTCTACTACTGTTGTAGGCAGGGCATTCCACGCCCTTACTACTCTCTGAGTAAAGAACCTAACTCTGACATCTGTCCTATATCTATCACCCCTCAATTTAAAGCTATGTTCCCTCGTGCTAGCCATCTCCATCTGAGGAAAAAGGTTCTTACTGTCCACCCTACCTAATCCTCTGATCATCTTGTATGTCTCTATTAGGTCACCTCTTAACCTTCTCTCTGCCGAAAGCAGCCTCAAGTCCCTTGGCCTTTCCTCATAAGACGTTCCCTCCATACCAGGCAACATCCTGATTAATCTCCTCTGCACCCTTTCCAATGCTTCCACATCCTTCCTATAATGCGGCGAACAGGACTGTATGCAATACTCCAAACATGGCTGCACCAGAGTTTTGTACAGCTGCAACATGACCTCATGGCTCCGAAACTCAATCCGTCTACCAATAAAACCTAACACAACATACACCTTCTAACAACCCTGTCAACCTGGGTGGCAACGTTCAGGGATCTATGTACATGGACAGCGAGATGTCTCTGTTCATCCACATTACCAAGAATCTAACCATTAGCCCAGTACTCTATATTCCTGTTACTCCTTCAAAGTGAATCACCTCACACTTTTCCACATTAAACTCCCTTTGCCACCTCTCAGCCCATCTCTGCAGCTTATCTAGGTCCCTCTGTAATCTGCAACCTTCCATACTATCCACAATTCCACCGACTTCAGTGTCATCTGCAAATTTACTAACCCATTCTTCTACGCCCTCATCCAGGTCATTTATTAAAAATGGCAAATAGCAGTGACCCCAAAACAGATCCTTGCGGTACACCACTAGTATCTGAACTCCGTGATGAACATTTTCTATCAACCACCACCCTCTGTCTTCTTCCAATTAGCCAATTTCTGATCCAAACCACTAAATCACCCTCAATCCCATGACTCCTTATTTTATGCAATAGCCCACCATGGGGAATCTTATCAAACACCTTACTGAAATTCATATACACCACATCAACCGCTTTACCTTCACCCACCTGTTTAATCACCTTCTCAAAGAACACAATAAGGTTTGTGAGGCACGACCTACCCTTCACAAAACCATGTTGACTATCCCTAATCAAATTATTCCTTTCTAGATGATTATAAATCCTATCTCTTATAATCCTTTCCAACACTTTACCCACCACCGAAGTACGGCTCACTGGTCTGTAATTACCTTCTTGAACAAGGGGACAACATTTGCTATCCTCCAGTCTTCTGGCACTATTCTCGAAGATAATGACGACATAAAGATCAAAGCCAAAGGCTCTGCAATCTCCTCCCTAGCTTCCCAGAGAGTCCTCGGATACATCCCATCCGGCCCAGGGGCCTTATCTATTTTCTTACCTTCCAGAATTGCTGACACCTCTTCCTTGTGAACCTTAATCCCGTCTAGTCTAATAGCCTATATCTCAGTATCCTCCTTGACAACATTTTCTTTTTCTTGGTGAATACGGACGAAAAATATTCATTTAGCGCCTCTCCTATCTCTACGGACTCCACGCACAACTTCCCACTACTGTCCTTGACTGGCCCTAATCTTACTCGGTCACTCTTTTGTTCCTGACATACCTATAGAAAGCTTTAGGATTTTCCTTGATTGTATTTCACATGTGCACATAACTGTCTCAGGTAATTCTTTCACTTCACCGTTTTACAGCTTGGTGCATACATCATTGGTTACTTACCTCTGCTAGTTGATGCCAATGTGCTATAGGTTTGCGTGGGTAGGTGAGCATCTCATTCCAATGATCACGTCCCAGTCTGTCTGCATCATTCCCCACACGACACACACCGATGATCTCGTTGTGACCTACACTGTGAAAAATTTGCCATAATAATTTTCCTTAAAAAGTTAAAACGATAATCACGTCTTGAATGACATTTTGAAGGTGTCATGAGGTTTAAGAGCTGGAGAAGATGCTAGGGTCACATTTACACATCAATACAAAAATATATTTCCTCAGCTACATGCACAGGAAACTTGCATGAGCTCTTTCTTCCCATTTTGCTTTGTGGCTTAAGGATGATGTAGCCCTGTTGGTTCTCATTGGGAGACCCTGGGTTATTGAGCTTCCAGTTACTGGGCTTGAGACTGGAGTCAGAAACAAGCCGGATGTAATAGGATTTGCATTTTCCTATCCCTGAAATATCTGCTTTATTGTTTAAACATTACAACTTAGAAGTTTGTATGATAATCTGCTGGTACCAGCTGCCAAATTATCATCCTCATTGAATATAAATTGACAAGGATCCTCAGTGGGTTTTGATCATCTGGCCTTGGAGCTGCTTGCGCAATACTAAGAATGAATATGCTACCGTAATTATTAGATTTAGAGTCAAGGCTTTCACTAATTCCAGAGTGAAACATAAAGTTTCATTCCTTTTTACATCATTCCATACCCTGACTCTAGGATTAGGCTCCCTTAAATGGTATTTATCACCAATTTGTGCCCTAGGGCAGATATGTGCATACCAGGCAGACACAGCAGGATTTGCCCATGGTAATCATTGGATCTTGCATGATAGTCCACCCAATATTAACAGTAAATTTTTAAATTCATGAATTCTAGGTATGTCTCCCACATCGTGAGACTTTACAAATGGAAGGGCAAATTCTTAACTTTGCCATCATTGTAAAGTCAGGTCATTTGCACCAACTCAAGAATTGACGTGTAAAATGCTTCAAGTGCCGGGTTTTAGCCTTTTCAATATCAAATGACATGCGCAGAGCTGATATATGGCCTTAAAAGAGGCGCAAGATGTATAGACGTATCTCTATCTGCAGGGAGGCTTTCTCTAGAAGATGAGCATTTTTCCAAACAAGGTCAAATTATGGGGGGTGAGGGGGATAATGGGGTAGGGAGTGCAGCATAATTGATCATGCCAGAAGGGTATCCCAATAGGACATGTTTATGCCTCTTGGTGGCTCAATCTAGGAACAGCAAGAGCCACATCATTAGCCATATTAGTCAGCTAGGTCTTCTTCATCCACTGACTGGAATCACACCTTCTTTGGATTTAGTAAGTTGTTGCTTCTTTTCTAAGTTGATTTTCTTGCTTTTCAATCCTGATGAGTGAATAAAACAAAAAAAAACTTTGATTCACATCTCTTTTTAGCAAAGTTTAATAAGGGATAAAGGTGGCTTCAAAATAAGCGACTGGATAACTTGTTACAAAGCATTTTTGTCCACAATGTATTAATTTTCATTTTTTCCTAGTATTTGTGAACTTAAACTCAATCCTCTTAAAATAACTGTTTTGGGCCTTTGTATTTTTAACTAATCCTTTGTATTTTATTGTTGGTATGGCCTCCCTTTTTCTTGGGTTGTAACAAGCCAATGAAAAGGGATTTGAGATGAGGGATTAGTGGATTATTGACTGGCACCTTTTATGGGGTTCAATATTGGGAAGTTTCAGGATGGCAATGCCAACCCAGATACCTGTGAGGTTTGGCTGGATAGCCAGAGTTGACCTGGACAGTAGTATATCACACATACATCAATGGGAAATGTTGACTGTGCCACACACAGACAATGAGATGATGAGTTTTATTTTGGTTTAAAACTAGCACAGAACTTTGCAGAAATTACAAAAGATTGGAAAACATCCAAATTCCCTTTACTTGGACCATTCTAGGTTCAATATCATTGGGAAAATGGGAAACATTTAGCATATATTTAAAGGATTTCAAGGCCTGTGTGCAGGACATCAAGCTTGCTTCAGAATCAATTTAGCTGTTGGTTTGTAAAATGCTGGAAACCAGCTTTCTGTGTGTCTAATTTCACAGGAGACGTTACTTGAACTATACATACACATCTAAATGCTTTGGTTATTCTATGGAACATTTTAGATATTTCAGCCTCAGAAGCTTGAAAATGTTTCAAGGCTTTCATAGCAGAAGACTGAAAGTATTAGACAGGACTTATACTTTAAAATCAAACTATTCTTTAGTCTTATTTAGAAAAGGGTAAAAACCAGGAGTTCAGGCACCAGATTTGTTACCCATAAGTGGGTACAGAATGTTGCCTGACTGTATGGTAAGTGCTGGTCCTCTATCAAGCTTTTAGTCTTGGGCACCAAAGAGGGAAATCATAACAATATAGGAGTCAAGAATAGGAAGAAGTCATACAGTACCTTGTACCCCTTCTTCTTTTCAGTAAGATCATAGTCAAGCTTCTGCCTCAACTCCACCTTCTAGCCTAATTCACACATAGCCTGATTTCTTGAATACATCCACATCCAGAGTCATCTGGAGTGGAGAATTCCAAAATTTCATAACTTTCTGTGTGAAGGAATTTCTCTTCATCTCAGTCCTATATAGCTGACGCTTCATCCAGGATTTCAGTTGGATGGAAAGATTGGAAATGGATCATGTAGGAGAAATTCCAACTAAAGAAGGTGCAAGTCCAAAATGGACTAGCTCGTATTATTATTAATTATATGATCCATCAAAAGTGGATTTGTTCTTTTGCAAGGCAAAGATAAAATGTCATTTCATGATTGATCCATAATTTTTTTTTCGTAATTAATTGCAATTAAATGACAATAAAGTATATTGGAAATACACAATCAATCTATTGACACCAACAATAGGAAAACAGTAAAACTCTTCATCAGAGGAAGAACAAATAGACAAAGTGTCATTTTTCATATGATTTTAGTTTTCAGTTTTGAGCTGTTTGTTTTTCTCCTTTCTGAAGTTTTCTGCCATGTTGTGCATTTCAAGTTTGGTGGTTTTTTTTGTTGTTGGGTTAAGCAGAAATTGGTATTATATTTTTAAGAAGGTATCTCACCGATCATAATCCATGACGGCTATTAACAAGCTCACTTGGTCGATATTTTCAGGGGGAACATCAAAGACTATGGCTTCATTGTACACAGGATTTAATGTGTTTCGCTTTGTTGATGTTTTCCTCTTCTTCAACCTCCTTCCATCACACATCAGAGAAATCTTCACATAGGGATCTGTCACAGCAGCACAATAGTCAAGAAAACCATCTGGTCCCACGCATCTCTGTCACATTATCCTTCCTTGCCTGCTTCAGCTCATCTGCTGCTGAAACATCATTCGCTACTTTGTTACCTTTGCACCTAACTACTCCTATATATTCCTGGCCAGCCTCCCATCTTCAAATCTCTATAAATTTGAGCCCATCCTAAACTCTATTGCTAGTCTCTGAACTGAAATCAAGTCCCATTTCCTTCAACCATGGACTCTCACTGACATTGACTCATGTTTTCTATTCCCTTTGTGGCTCCATTCCTCCCTATTTCTGTAATCTCTTCCAGCTCTGTAATCCCTTGAGATCTCGATGTTCTTAAAATTCTTGCCTCTTCAGCATCCCCAATTTTAATTGATCCACCATTGCTGTCTGGATCCTAAGTGTTGGAATTCTCTCTATACAACTCTCCCTTCCTGCCCCTGAATCCTTAAAATCTACATATTTATGCCATAACATTGCCTTGTTTGTCTTGCTATAAAATGCTGCTTGATAACTGTCCTTGAACAGCCCTGAGTTCAATTCAATATTTTACCAGCTATTAGGACAAAAGAACAGGTAATTGGGAATATCACCACCTACAAGTTCACCTCCAAGCCACTCAGCATCCTGAATTGAAATATGTTGCTGTTCCTACAGCATCACAAGGTTAAAATCCTGGAACTCCCTCTCTGAAAGAATTATGGCTCTACCTACATCAAATGAACTGCAGTGATTCAAGAAAATAGCTCATCACCACCTTTGCAAGGGCAGTTAGGGATGGGTAATAATTGCTGGCCCAGTCAGCAACTCCCACAGTCCAAGACTAAATAAAAAAAATCCCACATTCAAAAGTTTTCTGAGGATTATCTTCTTACCTGAAGCTCCTGTTATATCCATGGCCTTAAGATTACGAGCCTTGATGACTGTGACAGTAAGCCGGCCAGCAGTGGGGAGATAGCACAGTGAAAACATCAGGTCTCCAAGGTCCACATTTTCCTAAAATATTAGAAACAAAATTGTACACAGCACAATTGAATTTAATGGATAATTAGAGAGCACTTCCAACTCCTTGTGTTATATTACAAGAAGTGTACAATTTTTGCTTCACATAGGAGTTATCACACATCCTTATCTGATGTTAGAAATCATGTCTTCATGTATTTACATGCATTTTCATTGGCTTTTATATTATCATTGACAGAAGGATATATAAAAGGGCCACATGAATCATATTACAGTAGAAGCAAAGAGCTATGATTTGGCGAGTTGAGAATTGAGACAGTCAATCTAATTGATGCAATTATCTGTCCAGAGTCTCTTAAGGAAACAAGTTCACCTCATTAGTGTTATTTGGAAATGATGCTGTGGCAACTGACGTTAATTCACTGAAATGTATTTTCGATTCAGGAAATTCACAAGCATTTTTGGTTGGTCATACATTACATTGTTTTACTGTTTTTTCCCCATAATATTGACCGTAATTCAGCTGCTAACAGAATGTTTTAGGAGGTTACAAACAACCATTTGCAACGGGACTAATGACAGTGCTTCCTCATGATTCCCAATAAATGCTGAAATTAGAATAATATTTTGCTGCAAAAGGAAAATATTTCCTGCCAGTTGTGGACAAGGAAAGTAGGTGGTGAGTGGAGCTAGTTTTGATTTACTATTGTCTACTTGCACCACTGCCCAAGGTGAATTACAGTCTAACTCTCAGATAAGACATTAAATCGAGACCCCATCTGCCCTCTCAGTGGATGTGAAAATTCCCAGAACACTATTTCCTAAAAGACCAGGTGCCCTGTTAATATTTATTCTGCAACAAACAAAAAACTGTTATTAGGGCTTTGGGCTCAATGTTATTTGTGTAACTTGTTTTGCACAATCAACTGTTGCATTTCCTTACATTACAGCTAATCCAATTTCGTATTAGCAATAATATTATAATATTCTACCATTATTATTAGAAAATATCCTGAGGCATTTCCCACAAGAATTATACATTATAATTTGTCACTGAGCCACCATAAGCAGATACTAAGCTAAGTGACCCATACTCAATTCAAGGATATAGATTTTAAGAAACTTGTGAAAGTGGGAAAGCAAGATAGAGAATTCTAGATCTTAGAACATGGACAGCAGAAGGCATGGCTGTCAATAGTTGAGTGATGAAAATCAGGGGTACACAAGAGACCAGAATTCAAACCAAATGGCAGTCTTAGTGGGTTATGATACTGAAGGTGAGAAGAGACATTGGAAGGTGGGAGGTTAGAGGATTTGCAAACAAGTGTGTGAAGTTTGTAATCATAGCATTGATCGACTGAAGGCCACTGTAGATCAATGGGCACGGGGCAATGGGCAGGACTTGGTGTGAGTTTGAATATGGGAAACAGAATTAGAATGAGTTTGGGGGTAGGGTGGTAGGATGAGAGGGTTAGGGTTAACCCTATCTGCAATAGTTAAGTTTAGATCAAGCAATAATTGAAACAAATAAAAAAAATCCACTCAAAATGCTATTAGGAATGTACATAAGAATTGCAAATTCTTTCTTTAACATCCTTTAAAAACAAGTTACTAGCCATATGGGATAGCTGCACATATATGTAATTCTTCTTGGCGATTTCCTTGATAGATTGTACTAAAGCAGGAAACACCTTTAGTAAGGCAAATACTGAGACTGGCAATTCAACTTAACAGATAAATATAAATAAAGGTTATTCACTGATTTTTGACATGACAATGCTGGTTAGGCTAGCACTTATTGCTTATTTGTAATTGCATTGTACAAGGTGATGGTGAGTCACCTTCTTGAACTGTTGCAATAGAGAGTGCTGATAGGAGACTATTCCACATTTTGACCCAGCAACAATGAAAGAATGACAATTTATTTCGAGCTAGCATGGAGTATGTTGCAGATTTCAGAATTCCAATATGCATAAGATTTTCTCATTCCTGGCTAATTTGCGAAAGCATATGAATGTAATGCTATTACTGGCTAATCTTTGAGCAAAGAAGCTGCGCAAGATTCTCATAACTCTGTCATTTCAACACCTCTGTCCTGTTTAGCAAACTGACTCTATTCACTTATACTCTCAGAATTGCACCTTACCTAAATCAATTTAATTATGTGGAACATCTGGTTTGAACTTTTTCATTACCAAGTTTGATGGAATACAATTTATATGAATAAACTAAATGGAGTTTATTTAGATCAAGGTGATATTAGTATCCGAACCTACAAACAGGCTACGTGACATGAAAGCAAAGATGTTACATAATTAGACTGGTGCAGAATGAAAAAGAATACATGAATCATGAGCATGGTCTCTGAACAACTATAAACAACCTACATGTCACAAATATAACTTTACCTTCTATATTCAGAAACAAAAACCGAAGTTGCTGACAAAGCTCAGCAAGTCTGGCAGCATCTGTGAAGAAAAAATCATAGTTAACATTTCGGGTCAGAATTGCGTTCTGAGGAAGGGTCACCCGACCCAAAACATTAACTCTGTTTCTTCTTCAGAGATGTTGCCAGACCTGCTGAGCTTTTCCAGCGACTTCTGTTTTTGTTCCTGATTTACGGCATCCGCAGTTCTTTCGTTGTTGTTTACCTTTTATATTATTCATTCACGTCTGGGGGAGCGGGGTAGTGTGTGAGTGGCTTGGGAAGGAACATGAAGATGGTGCTGTTGCAGGTGTCCCCATGTATCTGCTACCCTTGTTCTTCCAGGTGGTAGAGATTGCTGGCCTTGGAAGATGCTGTTAAAGAATTCATGGTGAGGCACTGCAGTGCATCTTGTAGATGATACACACTGCTATTACTGTGTGTCAGTGGTGGTGGGAGTGAATGTTCAAGGTATTAGATGGACTGCCAATCAAGCGGGCTGCTTATCCTGGATGGTGTTGAGCTTTTTCAATGTTGTAGGCCCTGCACTCGTCAGGGAGAGTGCACAATATTTTATCATACTCTTGATGTTGTGCTTTATAGATAGTGGAGAAGTCTTGAATCAGGAGCTGAGTCACTCACTGCAAAGTCTCAAGACTCTGACTTGTTTTTGGAGCCACTAAATTGATATGGTTCATCCAGTTTGGTTTCTGTTCATTGGTTACCCTCAGGATGTTAATATTGGAGGGTTTGATGTTGGTAATGTCACTGAATATAAAGAGGTCATGATTGGATTCTTTATTTTTGGAGATGGTCATTACCTATTACCCTTGTAGAGCAACATTACTTACCCCGCATATCAAACCAAAATTGAATGTCATCCAGTTCTTGCTGTATATTGACATAAACTGCTACAGTATCTCAGGAGTCACAAATGGTGCCGAATGTTGTGCCATTGTCAACAAATGTCCCATCTTTGCCTTTATGCTGGAGGGAAGATAGCTGAAGTAGCTGAAGATGGTTGGGCCTAGAACACTACCCTGAGGCACACCTGCAGAGATATTCTGTGCTTGAAATGGTTGACCTCCAATTGCGACATCCTTCTTCCTTTGTGCCAGGGAGGATTATCTAGGATTCCAACTACAGACTGTTTTCCCCTCCGTTCTTATTAAATACTTCCTAGTTAATTCCATTGATTGCAGCTTTTATGTCAGGGCAGTCACCCCCTTGAGCTCAGCTTTTTTGTCCATGTTTGGACCCACATATACATAATGACGTTAGCAGTGGAATGAGCCAGACTCAAACTGAACATCAGCAAACAGATCATTGTTGAGTAAGTGCTGCTTGATAGCACTATATCTGACACTTTCTATCACTTTGCTGATGATTGAGAGCAGCCTGAAGGGGTGTTAATCACAAGCAGTGCAGCAGTGTGCACTGTCTACAAGATGCACTGCAAAAATTCACGCATCCTCCTTAGATAACACCTTCCAAACCCACAGTCACTAACATCTAGAATGACAAAAGCAGCAGATACATGTGAATAACGCCACCTACTCTTTATCTCCAGGCTACACACCATTCTGACTTGGATATATGTCACTGTTCCTTCACTGTTACCCAGAAAAAATCCTGGAACGCTCTCTCAATCCCTCCTAACAGCTCTGTGGGTGTATCTATAACAAATGGACTGCAACTTTCAATCACCTTTTAAAGGACGAAAACAAAGTTGCTGGAAAAGCTCAGCAGGTCAGGCACCATCTGTGGAGGAGAAAACAGAATTAACGTTTCGGGTCCGGTGACCCCTGAGGAAGGGTCACCGGACCCGAAACGTTAACTCTGTTTTCTCCTCCACAGATGCTGCCAGACCTGCTGAGCTTTTCCAGCAACTTTGCTTTTGTTCCTGATTTACAGCATCCACAGTTCTTCTGGTTTTTAAGGACATTTAGGGACAGACAATAAATCCTGACTAAGCCAGCAAAGCCAATATTCTCTGATCCAAGTAAAAATCTGGGCATGTTGGATTTATCTTACTTCTGTGGATTAAACATACTTGGGCAATCTTCCAGAATGCCACATAGATGCCAGTGTTGTACCCAATATTTTGAATTAAAATTAAAATTATTCTCATTCTACTGAGTAAAGAAACTTGAGTGGAGACAGAAGCAGGATTGAAGAAAGCAAGACACCATAAGTTCCGGATGATCAAGAAAGGATCATTTGAGAGCAAGATCCCAGCAACAGGAAGGAAATAACAAGATAAAATGGAGAAAAGGGATAAAATATTGATTGAGTGACTTTGTGTTGGAGCAGTAGAGAGAGGGGGAAGAAGCAAGAAAAGGTAGAAGGAAGGAATACAAAGACAGGGCAGAACGAGAAAGGGAGGAAAGAAATGAGTTGGGGGGAAGACAACGAGGGTGGAATGGAAAGTGAGGTAAAGAACAAGTGGGTGGCATAGGGAAAGACGGCAAGAAATAAAAGGAAAAGGAGGGAGAGAAAGGGAGGGAGGTAAAGATAGAGGTGAGTGGGAGGAAAAGAGAGAAGAGGAAGACAGGAACAGAGAAGAGAAAGAGAGATGGGAGACTGAGGCAGAGAAATAAAGTTGAAGCAAATTTGAGGGAGAAGTTGATGGACTAATGTGATAGATGCATCACCTATCTGCTGCCAAATGTTTTCTAGCATCTAGTCCAGCCCTTTGAAAGAGGTGCCAGGAGAGTGTGCCCAGTTTTGGAAGCAATATTTAAATCTTAGATGAAGCTGGGACTTCATAGTATATCAGCATTTGATGAGGGGGAAAAGAAATGGTCGACATGTATACTGTCTGGCATGATTCTTACACTGAATTAAACATTGCTGGGAATATTAGAGCAGATGGTGAATAGAATGCACAGGATCATGTGCATTCATTAAAGTAGACAAATGATGGTGACCATGTTAGTAAGAACATGGGAGTTCTGGTGGATTTAAATGTGCTTGTCTCTGGGGCTAGGTCTTAATGAACTGAAAGTTTCCAAGGACATGTCAGTGCTAAGAAACCTTGTTTAATATCTTTGTGTGTCAGACAGATGTGGGCAGTGTGCTTGTGATTTCCTAATACTCACTGATCATGGGTGAAGCATCTTACTATCAATGTGTTCTTTGAGCATTTAAGGCCATGTCAAACTGAATGATTTTAATCAGTGAAATGAATTTGTGCAGGATTAACACTTCCCTCAGTGGATGAGAGTCTATAGCAAAGAAGGTCTGTTGAAACTCTATACTTTGTGAACAGAAAGAGTTAAAATGGCCAAAGGGATTCAGGACTCCTGCAAGTGTGTTCCGCTCCCATCCAGCCCCTTCCAACTCGGTTGCTTATCAGGATTGAGGAATGGGAGCATCAATTGCTTCAGGAGCTGAGAAGGCATCATTATGTTTCACGCCCTGGTGATATCTAATCCGTGGGAATCACATCGCTGGGGGTGAGACACTTTTTCTGTCAGCTGTTTGCAAGAGTTGGAACATGCAAACGATGACCCTGGCTCCTCAGCCTCAGGCTCCTGGAGAGTCCAAGCGGCTCATGACCTACTCCAGGCCCCACTTCTCCACCACCCTGCATGTCCACCCTACACTGATTCTAATCTAGTGGTAAAAGTATTCCAAAATAGTTTACTCATCTGGCAGTTGCTGTAGAGAAAAAAAGAAATGTCAGGATTGGAAGTGTAACGAGTAACAGGAAGTCATTGGGGATTGGGTTAAGTAGGGCAGCATCGAATGCAGACTGATCTTTTAGAACAAACAGCTTCTTCACACTTCAGTAAACAAAGAAAAGAGAAAAAAATATACAGTTTTGCATGTATGTAATATCTTGCACAACCTCAGGCTGTCCAAAAGCAAGTTACAGACAATAACGTACTTTTGCAGTGAGATCGCCTTTGTACTGCAGGAAATGCGAGAGCTCATTTCATGATTGTTGTTAAACATTTATTGGTCAAATAGCTATTGCAATAATCTCTAAAGCCTTTGATAACACAGTTTAGTGTTTTATTAACCATAGAATTCCTACAGTGCAGATAGAGGTCATTTAAGCCCATTGAGTCTGCAGTGTCCTCTGAAGAGCTTCCCACCCAGACCTGCACCCATACCCTGACTCTATCCCTGTAACTCCAAATGTAGCTTTACCCCATGGCTAAGCCACCTAGCCTGCACACCCCTGGACACCATGGGGCAATTTTTACTATGGCCAATTGACTTAACTAGCATGCCTTTGAACTGTGGGAGGTCCACCCAGTGGAAACCCCCCTCAGACATTAGGGAGAATGTGTCTATGTGGAGATTGCACAGTCACCTGAGGCTGGAATCAAACCTGGGTCCCTGCTACTGTGAGGCAGCAGTGCCAACCACTAAGTCACTGTGCCGGCTCATGAGAAATCATATTAAAAATACGTTCATAAAATTGCCTGGATGCAAAACCCTCTTGCACATCTCAAAGAGCTAGTACAGGGTATTACAATGGCAATAGTTAAATGAAATTAACTCCCTGATACTCACTTTATACGCAACAATGAACAATTTATTTATCTAACTCTAACAGTGAACAAATTAACAGAACTACTAACAAATCGAACAATTTCGCCCTTAACTACTAACTATTCCTGAATAAAACAAAATTCTAATGGTATGCTGTTCCAATTAATACAGGTCCCAATTATATAAATGAAAGTAATAAGAAAAAGATAAATTAACTTATTCTCTCGAAACTATGGCCAGAATATGTCTTCCTGAATTTTACTTGCCTTCTCTGCTGCCTTCCACTAACTAACTAATATCATTCATTCTCAAGTCATGAAGCACTACGGTAGATAGCATGGTCTTTCAGGCTAAAAGATCTATTGAAACAAAGTTTTTACAGACTGTTCCTGACCCAACATTAAGACATGAAAGAGATGGAACAGCTTCCATGGAAATACCAGATTTCTCAAAAAATATTTGACAGAGTTCATCATGGAATGCTCTTGCTCAAAATTCATTACAATGGAATCAAGGGGACACTGTAAATTGGACTTGGCACTTCCTTACCATACGTAAATGTGATTCGCTCCTACAGATGTCCTCTCCAGAGTGCCCTGGAAGTTTTACAATACTTGAAATATATAAATGTCCTTTTTATAGGTCAACAAATAGGGTGCAACTATTTGTAAAATACTGTGTTGATGTAGCAAATATTGGTTTATGCATCAGAAAATACTCAAGATCATATTATTTCTCTTGCTAAATAATATTCTGGAGTTGCAAAAATGGTAAGACCAATGGAAAATATCATTCAATGTCACAAATACTGGCATATGTATCACCAATGAAAAAAAAATACAGCATCGGATAGTTTTAAGCTCTGTAGTCATATTCTCCCAAAAAGTAGATATACATCAATTCTTGGAGCGGGAGGGGGTGTGGGGCAATTATCTTAAAAACAAGCTTCAATGAAGTTTCCACCAAAACAACCTGGGGTTTTTGAAGGTCTGAGGAAGAATCTTTGATGTTGCAGCAAATATATCAAAGTCACAGCTTACCAAATATTTGCCCATTCAATCTTGGAATACTACAATTTGTATGTGAAATCCTTATACAACAAATGATACCAACGAGACTGAAACACTTCAAGGACTTGCAGATTCTGCATGCATCAGTATGGGAAATACACAAGTGTCACATCCTGACCAACGACTTGAAATAGGAATCACTGTAGCAATGGGAGGAAATAAATAGATTGACCATGTTGCATAACATATGAAATGGAATGGTGAAACAAGTACCTGCTGCCCTCTGGTAATGACAAACACAGGGTAGTTGTGACCACAAACAGAAAGACCATTTATTTCCAAGACAATGTTTCTTCCCAAGGACAAGCTCACAATGGAACAAGTTGCCAAAAGAAATTGTCATAACCTATCACTTGGAGATCTTAAGATCCATCTTCAGATTATTTTTATTTCAAGGGTTTCTTTATCAAGAGTGCCATTTCAGCGGACCATGCCCAGTTCTTTTAGTGCTGTCCATATAAGTATTGCAAGAATCTGTGATGCCGACACAAGTAGAGCAGAAGCAGGGAGATACCTCTCTGAAAGCATAACAGTCCCTCACTGCTACATAGGGAGCACCAGACTGGATTACGTGCTTGACTATTTGGAATGGGATTGAGGTTGTCTTGTAAACCATTGGGACTCTATGCTAAGTGTGTACATTGTTCTGTAAGTAAGAGTGGGTTATTGAGTCAGACTGGAGAAACTTAAGACTGTTTTTTTCTTCTGATATGAAAAGGAATACAATTCAATTAGGAGAATTTTGATTCTCAGATGTTAGTCAGGAATGTGATAGAAGTGGGCCTGTTTTCTCAATTAGGCAATCAACAAAGGGGCACCGGTTGGTTAGATCACATGGAGTGAGCAATAGTTCTAGCAATGTCCTTCTCATTACTGGAGAAGAGGCTAGGCATTTTTGTGGACTGTGTGAAGGCCTGGGATAGAAGGTAAAGTTGCCATAGTCTTACCAAACATGGGTTTGCTCTTTCCTTAGAGAAAACAAAAATGACTGGTGATGGTTTAATTTGAGGGTCACCATGTTTCAGAAAAAGGGAGAGGCTGAGAAGGAGAACACTGCATAAGAAGTTCAGCTGGAGCAGGAATTGAACCCACACTGTTGGTGTCACATTGAAATGCAAACTGGCCATCCTGCCAACAGAGCTAATCAACTCCTGTGGTAGAATCTTAAAGGAGTCTGAGTGACATGGGCTATGGCAAAATTTGTGGCAGATTCAGACGAGAAGTCCAGCGATGCCTCTCTCAATATCTCGGGAGAACCTTAATGTTACACCTATCTCACTACATTTTTTATACTTTTGCCAAGCAGTGAGGTGAATTTCCCATGAGCCAGTGGCCAATTGCCAACTCAAAGGGCTTACTGATTATTGATCACTTTATTAATGCTACAACTCACCAAATTAATATTCAGCTTCTTACCTTACCAAAGAAGTTCGACATTGAGAATCCTTGCCATGGAAACCAGAGCAGGCACCTGATCAGATCAGCTCTGACATGTGATGCCCTCTGAGACCCCTCATGGCATATCTCTGATCCATCTACAGTATGGTCCTGCACTTCAAGGCTGCACAGGGTACCATCATTGCAATGCTGCTGAAAGGATACTGTGAGCTCAGGGACACACATCTAACTCATGGTCTATATTAGGCTGCATCCAGATGTGTTTACGCGCAGTCACAGAGCACATTCAATCTGGGCCTACCTGGATACTCACAGCAATTCTGCCTTGTATTGACTAACCTTATATGTTTGTGGTATGCCCCCTCAGCCAGAAACACCAGGCTCACAGTCCTGCTGTAGTGCTGCACCATTTAGCAATGACACAAAACCAAGAAACTTGCCATGGATGTTAAAAGGCCTCAGTCAAGCAAAGAGAGATAGTCTTCAGTTAGAGGTCCTAACACAGGAGGTGGGGGCAGTCTCCAATATCAGGTCAGGGGCTTGGACAATGTCAGCTAGCTGCTTGGGCAGTCAGTCAGAATGCTCTCCGCATAAAGAGTGTGGAGCCAAAATGTTGGGCAAGCTACCAGCCATTGTGACTCTAATGGAGGTGCTTTCCTTCTGGAATGAGAGACAGGCAGGTAATTTGGGGAGTGAAAGTGGGAGTCTCAGTTGCTTTTAGTGCAGGTAGGAGGGTTTCCCTGGCAAGCGAGTAGAGGCCACAGAGGACAAACAGGGTTAGTGATGTCAGGAGTTGGGATAATGAGAATGAGTGAGGGAAGTTGTTGCAGCCAATAGTGAGAGGTGTAGAGCATGAGCCTTGGCGGAAGATGGGTACAGTAGCAGAGATACATGAGCATGAGATACTGGAGGGGAAATGGTGGCAATTACACTGGCAGAGGGGACAAGGACATTGACTTTCTTCCTACAGTGCTGTGCATTCCTTCAGATGACCGAGAGTGTACTGACCTGGGTGGCCAATCAGATAAGGTTGGCACCGTCTGGTGTCAGATCTCAACCTATTCTCAAACCTTAAATGGGTAAGAAACCCAACACGCTGGCTTAGAGCCAGGTCCGGAATACAAGTGCCTAGTGGGCAGCTTTTGGTAAGCAGAACAAGTGCTGTGGGATGAACCAACTGCTGGTTCTGGGGGAAAATTTATCCCACATGTGCACCACCCCATCCAGCAGAACATCTAGGTCCCAGCCCACAAAGTGGCCTTCAGTCATGTCTAGGGCAAATATCACAAACTATGTATGGCAGCTGACAATGCTCATCCGGTGCATTATGGCCCTTTAAAGATAGCACAGCCCCAGGGATACCAGTCAATTCTAGGGTGCCCCAGGGGATGTCAATTGTTCCAGACACTGTGTGCAGTAGATGCTTAATAAGGCAAAGTTTGGTAAGAATAAGTAGAAAACCCACTGAGCCTCATGATGAAAGATTCCCAAAAACTTGCACTGGATGAAAAGAAATCATAAAATTCAACTCTGGGGCTCCCTTTAAGTTAATAGGCCAAACAGGGAGCACAAAAAGAATTGTTAACACGGAGAAGGAAATTTAAAGGGCACGGAAGAAATTATTTAAATCAGATCGACTACAAACAAATTGCAAAGAAAAACCTCAAGGTGACTCAAAGTGCTTTGCCAACAACAAAGTGCTTCTGAAATGCAGTCAGCTTTGTAATGTCAGAAACAGAGTGATTAATGATACAGAAACTATAACAAGCGATAGTGGCAGATTGATCAGACCATTTTTTTTGTGTGTGGTGCTGGTTGAAGAATAAATTCTGACCATGACACCAGGACGAACTCCTCTGCCCTTCTTCAAGACGGCAGATAGTTTATATTCAGCTGAGAGAGCAGATGGGATAGTTTAACACGTCTTGTCACCTTCACCAATACAGCACTCCCTCAGTGCAGCGCTCGAGTGTCAATCTAATTTTTGTGCTCAGGTTTTTTGATCCCATGACCTTCTGACTCAGAGGTGAGAGCATCACCCACTGAGCTACAGCTGACACAGTAAACCCTATGTTAATAAGCAGTATGGAGAACTAGAATCCTTCCACATTCATCTGTCCTAAAAGCAGCTAGTGTCTGAAATGTACAGCAATCTTTCAGAATTTGAAAGACCTTGAAAAATCTTGTGTCAGAAGTGGCTGATTCTACACCAGAAACAAAAACTTGCCCTTTCTCTCTACAGACTGAACCACTGTGCAATTTTAGAAATTTCTGTTTCCAAGACTTTCTGCTTTTTCTGCTCTTACATTAATCAGCTCTGGGCAAAAAGAATCCCCTCAATTGCACAAATACTTGTTCAGACCTAACTGGAGAGCTATTACCTGAATTTTCATGTGCAGAACTCGGATTTGGGACAATCCTTGGCACTGCATAGTAGATCTGAGAGAAAGAGCTCTTTTACAGATTTTCATTTGGAATAGTGGGAGGTTTAAGTTTTATGGAGTTGTGCCAGCTATACCCTGAAAGAGTGAGGAGGCTGCCAGGTTTATAAGTGGGCAGGGTTATAGACCTTCATTGTGGATCGAATGGAATTAACCCTTTCACACCCTTTCAGTCCCTCATACAACAAGCTGGTCTTTGGGAGAACAGAGATTGGTCCTCCAAGTCTATCACCTCTGTGCTCACTGGCCTGTATCAGATTCCCATCTTGCAAAATCTCAATTTCAAATTCTTCTCATTTCCAAATCTCCCCATGGCCTTGTCCCTCCCAGAATTTCTTCCAGCCCAGACCCATCCAGTCCCAGATTCTTTTAAATTGAGATCTCTGATTTTAATTGCTCTACGAATAGTGGTAATGTCTTTAGTGAGTTCCGCCCACTGCAATTTCCTCCCTAGACCTCTTTGCTGTTTGGTAAGACAGGAATCAGAATGTTAATAAGACAAGCTAAGCTGTTAACAAAGATAATGGGAACTGCAGATGCTGAAGAATCTAAGATAACAAAGTGTGGGGCTGGATTTTCTGACGAAGGGTCTAGGCCCAAAACGTCAGCTTTTGTGCTCCTAAGATGCTGCTTGGCCTGCTGTGTTCATCCAGTCCCACACTTTGTTATCTATGCTGTTGACAAAGTGTTTAACAAGGAATAATCTCCTTAGTTGACAGTTCACTGTTGTTTAGTGAGAAACTCACCACGCCTATTGTCAAACGTATAAAAGATTCAGTGAGATGCTCCTAATGTTAAGATTGGTCTTGTTGGACTTTTCATTTTCCACAAATTTTGCCTGAACACACACACTCAATCCCTATAAAATTCTGCCCTTTGTCTTAATTTACCCTTCCAAGATTTCACCAGTTTCCAGGCAGCTACAACTCATGGATTATCTGCCATGAATCTAAAAAAAAACACACCTCCTGTTATGGACCAGGCCAGACCCCCTCAAAATATTTTAAGAAGGTGAGCTAGACCCTAACTCATTCTGATTTTGAGGATAGATATGAAGTGTGTGTTCCGGATGTGAAGCAACTGGTCAAATTCTTAGCTTTAAGCAAAACACAATTTATTAAACACTACAGTTAAAACATGAACAAAAGAAAGTGGAATTTAAATAACAACTATTGGAAAACTTAACCAAAAACCTGATACAGAACTGATCCAATATAATAATATGCCAAAAACACACTCCTTGGCAAAAAGGTAAATTCAAACACAGATTCTTACAAGTAGCGGGGAGAAGTATCCAGAAAGGTTTCAGAGAAAGTCAGTTGGGAATCATTTGCTGAAGCTTGCATGCCTCTGGTACTCAAAACATTTTGTGACCGCTACAGCTAAATAAAAGCTCAAAATCCTGAACTGGCAGAACTGGACACTCCCCTTCCATTGTTAGACTGTTACTCCCTAGATTCTTCGACACCTCTGTCTTTACAACTTCTCTTCAAAAAAAACCAAGGACAAAATAACCTTTCTAAAGTGACAACATTGTCACACTCCTCTTCACTTTTGTTTGGAGTTAATAAATGCTATCAGGGTTCCTAGTATGGCACAAAGCCTCAAATGCACATTCATCAATAAGGCTCACCATGGTGTCTAATGGGATTATCATCGACCTAATGGCTTTAAAGTTGCAGGTCAGCATAAAACTGAGTGGAAAACAAACAAGGGGATTCAGAGTATGACATGGAGGTGGAGATGAATTTTAATTGTGCCGATTAAGATGACTTTGTGGTCATCACTACCCTTATCCTGCAATGTTGGTCTCAAATGTTTTCTCTTGAAGTATTTGTTTTGAGGTTGGACAATTGGTACCAGCTGTCAACATTGAGACTATGCCAAAACTCTGGAATTAACAACCACTGATGACCATCAAACCATTGTCGATTGTTGGAAAACCCATCTACCTCATTTTTGTCCTCCGGAAAGGAAATCTGTCATCCTCACCTGGCTGGACATACATTTTAGTCTAGACCCACAGTAATGTGGTTGACTTGGAGCTGCCTCTGAAATAGCCTAGCAAGCCACTCAATTCATGGGCAGCTAGGGGAAGGCAACAAATGCTGGACAGAACAAAATTATACTGGTACAGAATACACTGACATGGGACTGGCTTTAATGTATTGGCACTTGATCAATGGCATGATGTTGGCATGTTTGTACCAGTTGTGTAATTAGAATGTAAAACCTCCAAGGACCAGTATGACATCGGAATCTTGGTACATGAGAGAACCTAATTGTCCTGTGGCACAGTGGTAGTCTGCCAGCCTCTAGGGTAGAAGATCTCGGTTTGTAGAGCCACCTGCCTCAGTGCTACGTCATAATGAGTCTGAATGGGTTTATTAAAAATACCAAACATATGCCCTGTGTTTTCAGGGTCTTGCGGTCCAATGGTCATGTCCCCACCTCTAGGACAGAGGTCTGGGCCCAAGTCCCTCATAACTGAACTAACTGATTAAAAATAAATACAAGAGAGAACTTCCAAAATGACCCTTCTCAGACAAGATTAAAAAAAAATGGATAGGAACAGAAGTAGATTATTCAGCATATTCAGTCATTCAGTTAGATCATGTCTGATAGGTTTTTCTTAACTCCATCAATTTGGTTCTGTAATCCTTAATACACTTGACTGACAGAAATATGTGTTTTAAAATTTTGTATTGATCATGCAATATTCAACAGTTTTTTTGAGGAAGAGAGTTTCGGATTTTCATCAAACGTTGTGTGAAACAGTTTTTCCAGGCATCCCCCAGAATGACCATGTTAAATAAATAACCAAAATTGGATAGGAGGGTGCTAAACGTGCAACCAAATTGAGCCAGATGAAACATTTGAGCAGAAAAAATATATTTCATGTTGACCTTGTTGCTAAAAGTGAGAAATTGTGAACTGAGTAATTACTCCACCAGAGGGAAGCCATTCTGCCCATTATATCTCTACCTTCTCTTTCAAAGAGCTTTCCAATTACTTTCTCTCCAGTGCTCTTTGGCAAAAACACTGTTATCTTTCCCTTTTCAATTACTTGTCCGATTCTCTCTTCAAAGTTACTGCTGAATCTATCTCCACCACTCTTTCAGCAAGTGTGTGTTCCACATCACAGCAACTCACTGCATTCAAGGTATTTCTCACCTTTTCCCTTTATTCTTTACCAATTGCCTTAACCCTATATTTTTTTTTAGGTTACTCCTGCTATTGGAAACATTTTCTCCTTACTTACTCTCTCAAAGCCACTCCTAAATTTGAACTCAATGCTTCAGTTTTTGCACAGCTAAGTTATGGAATTGTATTTTGACTGAGTAATTACTCACTTCAAAGAAGTCTGGTTATTGTCATGTTGCTGTTTGCAAATTAGCTCCTGCATTTCCTAAGTTAAAACAATACATCAAAATTACTCATTTGACTGTAAAGCACTTCATAAAATCCTGAGAAAACAGAAAGTTGGGAGTCCAGTTATATTCCAAATTAATATGCTTGATTGCTGTTGTCATGGACTGAGTTTCACTGGTGAGAATTGGCTGAAAATATTCCTCAGATTACAGCATTTTGAAAAAGGCCGCTATGAAATATGATGTAGTTTCACACTGTGCATTATTCAACGTCAGGGAAGGACAGTAACTACTTTAAATTTTGCTTAAGATGTTAATTAAATGTTGGATAAAATATGGGATTGATTTTCATAAGTTCACAAAAGCTTGGAAATACTCATCAGAGAAGAGAGTATGTTTGCAGAAAAACGTAGAAGATAAACATTTATAACTTAAATGTTAAATTGACTTTTACTCCTCAGCTGATAACAAGGTTTACAACTGGATGAACACAGCAGGTCAGGCAGCATCACAGGAACAGGAAACTGGATGTTTCGGGTCTAGGCCCGAAACGTCAGCCTTCCTGCTCCTGTGATGCTGCTTGGCCTGCTGTGTTCATCCAGTTTTAAACCTTGTTATCTCAGATTCTCCAGCAGCTGCAGTTCTTACTATCTCTCAAACAATTTTAACCCCACTGCGAAGCCTCTTCTAAGGGTGCCTTCCCTGAAGAAGTTACCCTCCTCCCCTGAAGAAGGGTCTAGGCCCGAAATGTCAGCTTTCCTGCTCCTGTGATGCTGCTTGACCTGCTGTGTTCAGCCAGCTCAACGCCTTGTTATCTCTTTACTCCTCAGCTGTTGGCTGAATTGCTTTTTAATTTATTCATTCACAGGATGTGGGAATTGCTGTTTAGGCCTGCATTTATTGCCATTCCCATTTTGCCTTGCAAAAGTGTGTTGTCTTCTTATACAATTAAGTCTGCCTCATTACATATAACCAAATCCAGAATTGCCTATCCCTTAGTAGGCACTACTACAAGCTACTCCAAAAAAAAATTCATACACATTCCGTGAATTCCTTTCCTGATTTACCCAGTCGACTCGTAAAGTGAAGCTCCCATAATTAAGAGAAAAAGCAGATAAGAAAGGTATTATCTTCTTATTTCTGTCCCACATCCTGACTACTGCAAGGAGACTTGTGCAATATTCCCTTCAGCGTCTTTTTGCCTTTGCAGTTTCTCAACCCTATCCCAGCGATTCTACTGCTTCAACGCTATATCATCTTGAGATTAAATTAATTTAACTTTGAGCCCTCTTGCCTATCTGCCTGTTCTTTTGGCAGGATTTATATCCTTTGATATTTAGTTTTCAGCCCTGAATTCCTTACAGCCACATCTCTGTGATACCCACAATATTGGGCTAGCCAATTTCAATCTGCGCTACAAGTTCATTCACCTTATTTTGTATACGGTGTGCATTTAAGTACAACACCCTCAGTCCTCCATTAATCATCACAATTCTCATAGATTTCCCCTTCTCTGCTATGCCTCAAGTTATATTCTCATCAATCCAGGATGCAACCCATCTAGATCTGTTCAGAGATAATGGGAACTGCAGATGCTGGAGATTCCAAGATAATAAAATGTGAGGCTGGATGAACTCAGCAGGCAAAGCAGCATCTCAGGAGCACAAAAGCTGACGTGTCGGGCCTAGACCCTTCATCAGAGAGCTCTGATGAAGGGTCTAGGCCCGAAACGTCAGCTTTTGTGCTCCTGAGATGCTGCTTTGCCTGCTGTGTTCATCCAGCCTCACATTTTATCATCTAGATCTGTTGACTTCTTTACTTGGAGTGCTGCCAGCCTTTTGAGCAACTCTTCATTATCTATCACTATACTGCTCAGTCACTCAAAACCCACATTTTCCATTGGGCCATTGTCACCATCTTTCAGTTTGGTGAAGACAGAAACAAGCTACTGATTCATGGCTAGGATGGCATCTGAGTCTTCCATACTTTTTGCTTTGGTTAGCAGTTCAACCTGCTTGTTCCTTAGGGGCTCCACTGTATCCTTTGCTAATCTTTTACTTTTAATATGCATGAAGAATATTGTATTATTTGTTTTAGCTCATTCTTTCCCTCTGCTTCCTCTTAGCCTTCTTTCTCCCAACCTTAGTCTCTCTCCTACATTTGAAATACTCTACATAATTTCTATTGCTATTATCATTCCGGTATGCATCATACACCCCCTTTATCTTCCTTATTTTCTAATCAATATCCTTTTTGATTGCTGCCAGCCATTTGGTGTATATACACCTGAAATGCTGTTTGGGAAGGGGTTCCATGAATTTGCCTCTGTGACACCAAGAGAATGACGATATATTTCCAAATCAGGGTTATGAATGGCTTGGAGGGGAACTTGTAGCTGGTGGTATTCTTATGTATCTGTTGCCCCTGTCCTTCTAGGTGACAGTGGTTTTGAGTTTGAAAGGGATTGGCTCGGGAACCTCGGTGAATTTCTGCAGTGTATCTTGTAGATGGTACACACTGCTTCTGCTGAGATTTGATGGTGGAGAGTGTGGATGTTTGTGGTTGCGCTGCCAGTGAAGTGAGCTGGATTGGGCCTGGATGCTCTCAAGCCTCTTACGTGTTGTAGTTCTAGGCAAGTGGGGAGTTTTCCATCACATTTCTGACTTATGCTTTGTAAATGGTGGACAGAGTGAGGATTCAGAAGGTGAAATACTGCAAGATTCCAAGCCTCTGACCTGGTCTTTTAACAAAGTATTTATACAACTAGTTCCCTTCAGTTTCTGCTCAATGGTAGTACCCAGCATGTTGATCGTGGAGAGCTTAGCAATGTAATAGCATTTAATGTCAAGCAGCGGTATTTAAACCTCTCTTGTTAGAGATGGCCACTGCCCAGTACTTGTGTAGAATGAAATTTATTTGCCACTTGGCAGCTCAAACCTGGATATTGTTGAGGTTTTGCTGCATTTGAACACAGACTTCTTCAGCATCTGAGGAGTTTTCAACAGTGCTGAACATTGGGCAAGCATCAGCAAATATCCACACTTTTGACCTTATGATGAAAGGAAGGTTATTCATGAAGCAGCTGAAGATAGTTAGGTCCAGGGCACTATCCTGAGGAACTCCTGCAGAGATGTCCTGGAACTGAGATAATCAACAATCACAACCACGTTCTTTAGTGCCATGTATCACTCCAACCAGCAGTACATTTTCTCCCTGATTTACGCTGATTCCAGTTTTTCTTGGCCTTGATGCCACAATCAAATTAATTGTCCTTTTGATGTCAAAAGCAGTCACTCCCATCTCACCTCTGGAATTCAGCTCTTTTTGTCGAAATATTGATACAAGAAAGTCTGCAATAAGGTCAGCAAGTGATTGGTCTTGTTGGACACGGACATCAGTGACCAGGTCATTGCTGAGGAGGTGCTCTGCTAGCACTAACAGCACTGTTGATGACACCTTCCATCACTTTATTGATGATTGAGAGTAGACTGATGTGGAAGTAATTAGCTAGGTTGGATTAGCTAGGATGTCCTGCTCTTTGTGCATGACCAATCTGTGTGGCACTGAGTAGATGATATATCTTGAACCCCTTGCCAAGGTGCTGATCACAGATACCAGTCTTCAACCAGTTTAATTCACTCCACATGTTATCACGAAACAGTCAGAAGCACTGGATACTCCAAAGGCTATGAGTCTGATGCCATCCTAGCAATAATGTTGAAGGCTGATGATCCAAACCTGCTGCATCCTGGGCCAAGCTTTTCCAGTACACCTCAGTATTGTCAACTTGAAAATTGCCCAAGTATGTCCTGTACATGACTAGCAGGAGAAATCCAACCCAGCCAGGTGAGGGCAAAAGTGACAATATGAATCTTTGACATCAAGGCAGCATTTGACTAAATGTGGTATCTAGGAGCCCTACCAAAACTGGAATCAATGGGAATCAGGGGCAAACTCTCCACTGTTTGGAGTTATACATGACACAAATTAAGACATCTGTGATTGTTGAAGGCCAGTCATCTCAGCTCCAGGACAAATCTGCAGTATTAGCAGACGACTGAGATGGGAAGAAATTTCTTCCCTTACTGCGTTGTAAATCTTTGGAATTCTCTTCCTTGTGGAGTTTGTTTATGCTGTCCCATTAAACTTATTCAAGATTAGGTTAGATAGATATTGATTTCTCAGAGAATGAAGAAGTATGCAGAGTGGGAATGAGGATTTGAGACAGAAGATTAGCCATAATCTTATTTAATGGTAGAATATGTCTACTCTCATTCCTATTCCCTATGATTTGGCTGTGAGAAGGTTGTTGACGAGTGATTATAATTGCTCATTGATAATAATATGCCATTTCTGGGTGAAGTAAAAGTTAAAATAATGGCACCAGTTCCAAGACATCATGTAGCTATTTCAATACTCCATGAATAAGAACTAGCCTGGTATGAACGAATATTTTGAAATTACAGTTGGTGACGTCAAGGTTACTCTGTTCCTAAAGCGTTCTTCTCTCTTTTATTTTAATGCAGATGCCAATTTTAAATGAGTTAACACCTACACTGAAGTAAGAACTGAGGGCATTCATACAATTCATTGTTATCGTTGGCAACTTCAACGCTTGTTCATTGATTTCTATTCAAGGTAAATTATGTTAAGCTCTTCTAAAGGAACTAAGGAACAGCTCTATTACTGCTTGAATCTAAATAATTTATCAGTTCCTCAAGAAGGATCAAATGCATCTCCTTTTGTCTTTCAAGTGCTTTTCCAGGACCTATAAAGATCACTCAGTTTGCTGGGATATTCCATCCTGAACCACAATCTGCTCGTCCGCCCTTAACCTCCCAAATACTTTCCTCTTTATTGGAGACTGTTCTTATGGGCTTTTGACTTAGTAAAAGTTTGGATCGGTATGAGGGCTGTTGGTTGAGTTTGGATGGGGTTAATTATGAGAGATCGCTCTTAGAACACTTAACATTGTTTCCTTTTTCTCATGTCATTAGTCGAGTCCTTTCTTTGGTCCCAGTGCAGTAGCACTGATAGTGAAAGAATGTAGTGAGTGTTGTACAGCATAGAAACAGGCCCTTTGGTTCGCAAATCGGATAAACTGCATGCAAAACTGAAACATTTGGTTTTGTGATCAGCCAGTTACTGAAATCAGAGTTTTGCAAGTTAATGAATGCTTAGTTTCGCCCCTTCTAACATTCTGAATGCTCCACTTGACTTTGGTGAGGAGCAGTGGGTAGACTCCTATGGCCTACCTTCAAGTGGGGAACCAGGTGGGCAAACCATGAAATTTTACTCAAGATGTAGAGGAGAAGTCAGTCACATTGGCCTAACTGGAGGTCTTCAAATGGGAAATTAATGGCCAATTAAGGATCTTACTCAGCACTGCTTTTAAGTTAACAAGTAGTGAGAAAGGCACTCGTGCTGCTCAGTTAAAGGACATGGGGTACATCTATCCTGCAATGCTAGTCAAGTGATGATCCAAACAATTTTACATCCCCGTGTTCGCCCACCCTCCTTTGCCCTGTCAAAGATGTCCTCCCCTTCTTAATGACATTGAAGTTTGTTAGCCTGTCCCCCAGTGAGATCTAAGACATTCCTTAAAGTTGTGAACCATTACCGAACATCACTTCCTTGGTCTAACCGTACTCCCGGTAGTGACCACCAACTGTTCCTGTTTTGTTTTGCTGGCAATGCAGATCTACCAGGCTCTGATTGGCCAGCAACTCTACGAAGAGGAATGTAGACTTGGAGATTGTCCCACCTCATTGCTAATTAAATGACTGCCACCTTCAAAATTAAGGCAGACAGAGGTAACGAAACAGAGGCAAGCTTGCCCCTGATATCTACATTGGGTGTGGGGAGAGTACCTTCCGTATATAATCCAGGTGCTCAGGTGTTCTGGCTGTATCCTGAGTGAGGTAACTGGCAGCATTATAAAAGTAACCAATTTACAATGCCTGTCAGAGCTATATATCACTGTAGATGGGCATTTTACAGCCACACATTTTAGATGAAACAAATAGTTAGAGATCTACAACTGAACTGATAGGTGTACAAGATAATGAGAGGCATGGATAGAGTCTATAGCCAGAGACTTTTCCCCAGGGCAGGATTGATTGCCACGAGGGGTCATAGTTTTAAGGTGTTAGGAGGAAGGTATAGAGGAGATGTCAGCGGGAGGTTCTTCACCCAGAGAGTTGTGAGCGCATGGAATAGTTTACCAGTGGTAGTCGTGGAAGCGGAGTCATTAGTGACATTCAAGCGACTGCTGGACATGCACATGGACAGCAGTGAAATGAGGGGAATGTAGGTTAGGTTATTTTATGTTTGGATTAGGATTATTCCATGGCACAACATCGTGGGCCGAAGGGCCTGCACTGTGCTGCACTTTTCTATGTTCTATGAACTTGTAGGGTTCTCTTAGCAAAAACATGGCTTAGCATGAGCCAAGCAAGAGAAGCGAAAGCCAATACAGAAAATTTTCTAAATCTATAATCTCATGCATCACAACATTTAAAATGTATTGAATGTTTGCAAAGATAATGTAATACAATAAGTCCAGTGGAGATAATAAAGACTGCAACATCGTGGTCAATAATTGCTTCCTATTTGCATTAATGTTTTTGACAATAACCACACAATTGCAATTCCTTTAAAAACGAATTTTAGCCTCATTTTTTACAAGCTAATTTAGATGATGTTAGAAAATAGGCAAATGCTGTTTATTACCATTATCCTGGTGTATGTTTTGAACATTAATTGATGTCAGTTGACATGAAGATAGGAGAAATACATTTCAGGCCTGCCCCCCACACAGAAAATTAATCCGTTGGCGCTGCTAGATTTTTATGGAGGTTAATTGCTTGTGGTATCAATTGTTGACAATCTTGATTAAGACATCTTTAAGAGATATTGGGATGGAATAAAATAGGATGTAAAAGTACCAGAAAAAGTGCAAGATCATTGACACTGATGATACGAGAAATATCAACTGTCCAGAAGTTGAAGAGGCTGTATTTTTTATTTTTAGAAAGAAGCAATTAAGAATTGACCTGAAAGAGGCCTTTAAAGTTTTTAAAAGGGTTTGACTAAATAGACATAAAGAAGATGTTTCTATTGTGTGATGGATCCTCACCACCGCATACCATGGCGCTAGATCCAGCTGGTAGATTTACTGCCTCTTGTCTAGTAGGGATCAATAAGGTCTTCTTGATCTGACTGGGCAAGGAAAATCAGTTGGCATTGCTCAAAACAAAGAATCTCTTGTTATGAAGAACGTGTAGTCTATTGCACGGAAGCAGCTAGATACATGTTATTTTGGCACAACATATGTTTTGTCATGTGGTAGCACTGACCTTGAATATTGCTGTTAAAAGACACATTTTTTCAAAAAACCTTGCCTCGCACACATATTGGAAGTTTGCAAGAATATTAATGTAATGGGGGAACCATACCTTTGCCCTTTATGAGAAGAACAACCTGTTTGATTGACAAGTAGACTCTGTCTGATAGAGGTATTGCCAAGGAGAATGCACCAGTTTGATGAGACTGACAGCTAAATGCCAAGCTTTGTATAAATTTAAGTCAGACAGGTTGACTCTGATTGAAACGTTGCCCTGAGGAATATACCAGAGAATGACTGCCACCTATTCCGTTCCACTGAAACAGGTGCAATGCATGTACATGTTCTTTCGGTCTAAAATACACAAGGTTGTTGTATTAATATAAGCATCTTGACTAGCTTGATCATGGGCATGGATGTATGAGTAATTGAAGAGGGTGCAGAGGAGATTTACCAGGGTGATCCCTGGGATGCAGAGAATCAGTTATGAAGAGAGATTGGATAGACTGGGGCTACTTACCTTGGAGCAGAGGAGACTGAGGAAGGACATAATTGAGATATATAAAATTGTGAGGGGACCAGTCAGAATACAGCTGGAATACTGCGAACAGTTTTGTATCACTTTTCTATTAGAAGATATGTTGGTATTGGAGGTAGTCCAGAGAAAGTTCACTTGTTTGATAGCGTATGGAGTGACTGTTTCATGAAGAGAAGTTAAGTAAGTTGGGCCTGTAATTATTGGAATTTGGAAAAATGAGACAAAACCTTTTTGAAACATGCAAGAGTCTTCAGGGAATTGATGGAGCAGACATAGAAAAGTTGTTTCCCCTTGTGGGAGAAAGCATAACCCTACAGTAAGGGGTTGCACATTTAAGTCAGAGACAAAAAGGAATTTCTTCTCTCAGAGGGTAATGAATACATTGAGTTCTTTATCGCAGAGGGTTGTCAGTGATGTTTATTAAGATTATTCAAGACTGAGATAGACAGATTTTTAGAAACAAAAACAGAAATTGCTGGAAAAACTCAGCAGTTCTGGCAGCATCCGTGGAGAGAAAACAGAATTAATGTTTTAGAACATAGAACATAGAACATAGAACAGTACAGCACAGAACAGGCCCTTCAGCCCACAATGTTGTGCCGACCATTGATCCTCATGTATGCACCCTCAAATTTCTGTGACCATATACATGTCCAGCAGTCTCTTAAATGACCCCAATGACCTTGCTTCCACAACTGCTGCTGGCAACGCATTCCATGCTCTCACAACTCTCTGCGTAAAGAACCTGCCTCTGACATCCCCTCTATACTTTCCACCAACCAGCTTAAAACTATGACCCCTCGTGCTAGCCATTTCTGCCCTGGGAAATAGTCTCTGGCTATCAACTCTATCTATGCCTCTCATTATCTTGTATACCTCAATTAGGTCCCCTCTCCTCCTTCTTTTCTCCAATGAAAAGAGACCGAGCTCAGTCAACCTCTCTTCATAAGATAAGCCCTCCAGTCCAGGCAGCATCCTGGTAAACCTCCTCTGAACCCTCTCCAAAGCATCCACATCTTTCCTATAATAGGGCGCCCAGAACTGGACGCAGTATTCCAAGTGCGGTCTAACCAAAGTTTTATAGAGCTGCAACAAGATCTCACGACTCTTAAACTCAATCCCCCTGTTTTGGGGCCCATGGACATTCTTCCGAATCTTGCAGCAATTTTTGTTTTGTTTGTTTCTTATTTACAGCATCCACAGTTTTTTTTAAATGTTGACTGATTTTTAAGTTATGAAAAAATCAAGAGTTCTAGGGAAAAGGCAGGAAACTGAAATTGAGGACTGACAGGTTTGCTGTGATCTCGATTGAATGGTGCAGGTACTTGACGAGGCAAATGGCCTACTACTGTTTCTAATTCTTATGGTCATACTTTGACACAATGAGTGGTTAGGGTCTGGAGTGCATTAACTGAGAATGTGATGGAATCAGATTTAATTAATAAAACGAAAAAGGAAATTGGATGCTGATTTGAAAAGGAAAAATGTGCAGGTTATGGGAGATGGCAGGAGAATGTGTGATGTTCATTGAGAGATCCAGGGTTAAAGGCCTCCCATTGAGCTGTAACAGTCCCTTGATTCTGTGATTGTTGTGAGGTAGCAGTGCTAACCACTGAGCCACTGTGCTGTCCCCCTGTTAGAGTAGATGGCCATAGCGCGGTCATACAGGCAGGTTTTAAGGAGTGTCTTAAAGTAGGAGGCAAAAGAAGAGAAGTGGAGAGCTTTAGGACAAATATTCTAGAGCTGAGGGCAAAGGCAGCTGAAGGCATATGGTGGGACAATGGAAATCAGGGATGTGAAAGAGGCCAGAGTTGGAATAGAACAGATCTCAGGGGATTGTACAAGAGGAGAGTACAGAGAGACGAACAACAAAGCTGTTCAGAGCTGATGGTGCACTGAACAGTCTTGTGTGCAGCTCAGAACACTGCAGCTGCTTGTTCAGGCAAGCTGACCCTGTTTTTAAAAAGGAACATGATTTTGCAGAGGCAGGTGCAATGAGCTCGCAGCTGGATTTGCCTTAATTCTTCCTGACACCAAAGAGCGAAAAATCTGCCAGGACCAGCAATATTGATGGGGTGGTGCTGATAAATGCAAATTTCAAATTTTTTTTTCTGGTTTGCAAATTAAAGTAATACTTGGAAGCAATTTAAGAAATACAGATCGCTTAGCTAGTGTTATCATTGACACTGAAAAGCTAATATTTTAAATGGAGGGCTGCCATAACAAGACAACCAGACTTGCACTAATATAGCATTTTTATGAACTAAAGACATCCTAAAATTATAGCAAATCATTTTTTAAAATGTATAATCCCACCACAGTGTAAAAGTGCAGTTTTAGATAAATCATCTGTTTTATTGATGCTGATTGAAAAATAAATATTGGGGTCCTGGACACGGGGGAGATCTCTGTGATGTTCAAAATAACTCAATGGGGTCTGTTATGTCCATCTGAGATGGAAGGCAGGGTCTTGATTTAAAGCCTTGTCTGAAAGATGGTACCTCTGATAGTGCAGCACTGGCTGATGACTACACTGGGAGTGTCAGCCTAAGCTATAACATTCAACATTATCAGAGTTTGATCTGCTTACTTAGAGGAGAATGCAGCTGATTTCTGTAATCAGTGCCACAATCAATAAATTACTTTTAAAGTGAAGTCACTACTGTTAATGCATAGTGAAACATTAAATCCTTCTGGCTGGATTTTCAGTATTCACCTGAACTACTGTGACAGGGAGGCAGCATCAGTGTAAGTCTCCGCTAATGTCAACACTTCTGACAATGCAGCCTAGGTCCTGTGACTGCAGAATCAGACTAAATTAAGTATTCAGGTTCTGGTGTAGGGTTTGCTTCTACTCAATAGGTAGCAGAACTGCCTTCTAACCATTTATAAAATTGCATTCAGTTCAGTTACAGCATTTCAGAATGGAAACTGATCATACATTGATAGCAAGCTAAATGGCTTTTCATTTACACTCACTGCACAAAATCACCAGGCTCAGGTACAGTAAATACATCATTTTCATGAATGCTCATTGATTTAATAGCTTTATGTTCTTTTAAGGCAACAATCTTCCACAACTACAACCTCGCAAATATTCTGCACACAAGAAGTGCTTGAGAATCAGTAATTGGGCTACATAAACCAGGGGATAGTGAGGAAGAGGCTACAAAATGGGTCAGTCTTGTACTGATCGGATCTTAGTGCCAGTTTCACATGCTTCAATGCTGACATCTGCAAGGTTTGAACATCTGACAGCAAGCTAACAGGCAAAAGCGAAAGATGCTATTTTTAAGTACCATTTGTTTTTAAATGGGTTAACAATTTTCTGAAAGAATGCAGTACAAGTGCCCATTGCAGTTGTAGGAAACCTCAATGAACTGACTCATCGTACAGGTTAGATTCCAGCTTTCTCTTTAATCCACTCTCAGGTTGCAGCTGTTGCTGCTGAGACAGACACTTACCACATATTCCTAGGTGCTCAGATGAAGGTGCTTGGGGCTTTATTCTATCACTATTGGAGTGGACTGTTTTGATAGGCCACTTTAGAGGGCAAATAAGAGTCTACAATTCTGAATTTGTAAAGCAAGGGAAATAGGCAAGTTTGGTAATCACCAAAAATAAGACCCAATTAAAAATAACACATTCAGCATTATTTTAAATTGCTTAATTGGGTATGATAATTTGCTTGTTATTGTGAATGCCGTTCTTTCAATGAAAAACATGCACATGGCTTGAAACCAATCTCCTTCCTTACTAATTTAACATATGCTGCTGGCTGTATTGGATTCTAACATTCTGTGTTGTCTAAAGTAAAGACCTGAATGTGCTTCTGTTAGGTACAGAGATCACAACCCAGAGAAAACCAGTAGTGTGGGACATGTGATCCCTGGACAAGTTTCATCGCTAGAGGGAAATGGATAGGAATCTCTCAGAGACTTTTTTTTCCTCTCCTCCCAACTTTCATTGCCCTTCTCAGTAGATTACACTGGGAATGGGAATGCATAGCATTACATATGATTAACAGTGCAGAAATAACACATTCAACCGATCTATACCAGAACATTTTTCCTCATCTAAATCTATCATTTTTATCCTTTCTTGATATGTATACTGTTATGGACCAGACCAAAGCACCCTCAAATCTATCAAGGAAATAGCTTCAACCCTAACTTTTATCTTTTTTTAAAGATAAGCGTAAAGTGCTGCTTTCCAGTAACACACTTTATTCTGAACCCCAATTAAAATACAAACCAAAGAAAGAATAATTGGCATAACTTTAAATCTATTGGAAAACTTAACAGAATAATAGATTATTTAACTACTAAACAGCAACTGTTCCTATATAGTAACAGCTGATAAACGCACCCTTGGCAAAACCAAATTCAATAAAATAAATTGTCTCACATGTGATATTTCTCCAGTCCAGCAGAAAAGAACACCAAGGAAAAATTCTAGTAGAGAGAAAGAAAGAATCCCAGCTTTTTGCTGCGGCTGAGAGTGATGCATAACAACTTCCACAGCTAACTTCATAACCCTAACAACTACAGAAAGCTAAACTAAAACCCTGGTTTTGTGGGAGCCTGATTCCACCCTTCATGCTGCTGCTCTTGTTCTAACTTACAAAAAAACAAAAATTTGTTCAATTGGCTTTTATCAATTAAAGTAATTTTTATATAGTTTTAAGTCTACAAAAGTGCTTGAAATATTATGCTGTGTCATCTCAGCATTGCTCCTGCAGTCTGCCCCTGGTTGTTACAGGATACATCAGCATTTATGGGCAAACAGTGTTGGGTAGGGGTCACGGGTAAGCTTCAATTTGCACATGGATCATTAAGGGTCATATGGATGAATGAGAGGTCATAAATCAGCGCTAGGTTTGAATGGGGCTCTGAGTGACCACGGAAATTTGGCGGAGGGGGTTGAGGGTCGTTAGTTAACATGAGTTAGCATTAGGGCTGTTAGGGATGCTGGAATGAGTAGAGATGAACAGGGTTACATGAGGATAAGAGTAGTCATTGGAGGTTATGTAGTGTCATGAGTTCTCATGGTAGGCCATGAGAAGTAGGTCAGGGTGGTGGAGGTAAGGACTGTGGGCTGGATGCCCTACTACTGATCAACACAATTGAAGCAAAATATGTGAGAATCAATGCCAACCTTTTAACTGGCCTGTTTCAGCACTTGGCAATCTCTCTGTCTGCCTTTGAAGTGTTTCCGAGGGCAGAAGGCCCAACTCTGACCCATTACTACCCCCCGCTAGAATGAGGAGCTTACAATTTGAGACACTTTCTCTTCAGGCATTTGTGATAAACTGGAAAACGTTGGCAATGAAAATCCGACCCAAAGGTAAGGATTTCAAAGCAAATTTTGTAACAGGTTTATCACAACTTCTCTCCTTTAAATTCTAGACTTTTCAAAATGAATTCAGATCTTTAATTTGCTTTTCTTTATGATCCTGCTAACCTGTGTTGAATCTTTTATTGGTTAGTGTATTTGTATTCCAAAATCGCTTCCTCTACCACCTAGTCCTGTACCTTGCAAGGAAAATAAGTCTTCTTGGTACCATCTCACATTTATATATGTTGCACTCTATTTACCAATCATTTCCCAATTTTTACAATTTATTAGTATCATCCTGTAATTTGTTACAGTCCTCCACAGTATTAACTTTCTTTACCATTCGATTTTAGGCCTTATGTAAATTTAAAAATTCTGATTTTTGATTTCAAAACCCAGTTTAATAATATAAATTATGAGTGGCAATGGACATTTGACTCTTGTCAAACAATACATCCTAAGTTCTACCACTCTGAATAACTTGCCTATACTCCCACATTTTGCCTTTAGCCTTGAAGTCAGCCAACAATCCTGGATACAGCAGGGACAGGAATGGTTGTTGCAGGTTCCGGGATTTAAATGTTTCAGTAAGAACAGAGAAGATGGTAAAACGGGCGGAGGTGTGGCATTGTTGGTCAAGGACAGTATTACAGTTGCAGAAAGGATGTTTGGGGACTCGTCAACTGAGGTAGTATGGGCTGAGGTTAGAAACAGGAAAGGAGAGGTCACCCTGTTGGGAGTTTTCTATAGGCCTCCAAATAGTTCCAGAGATGTAGAGGAGAGGATAGCAAAGATGATTCTCGATAAGAGTGAGAGACACAGGGTAGTTGTCATGGGGGACTTCAACTTTCCAAATATTGACTGGGAACATTATAGTTCGAGTACTATAGATGGGTCAGTTTTTGTCCAGTGTGTGCAGGAGGGCTTCCTGACACAGTATGTAGATAGGCCAACAAGGGGCGAAGCCAAATTAGATTTGGTACTGAGTAATGAGCCCGGCCAGGTGTTAGATTTGGAAGTAGGTGAGCACTTTGGTGATAGCGATCACAATTCTGTTATGTTTACTTTAGTGATGGAAAGGGATAGGTGTATACCACTGGGCAAGAGTTATAGCTGGGGGAAAGGCAATTACGATGAGATTAGGCAAGATTTAGGGAGCATAGGATGGGGAAGGAAACTGCAGGGGATGGACACATTAGAAATGTGGAGCTTATTGAAGGAAAAGCTCTTGTGTGTCCTAGATAAGTCTGTACCTGTCAGGCAGGGAGGAAGCTGTAGAGTGCACGAGCTGTGGTTTACGAAGGAGGTGGAATATCTGGTCAAGAGGAGGAAGAAGACTTATGTTAGGATGAGATGTGAAGGCTCAGTTAGGGCAATTGAGGGCTACGAGGTAGCTAGGAAAGACCTAAAGAGAGAGCTCAGAAGAGCCAGGAGGAGACATGAGAAGTTGTTGGCGGATAGGATCAGGGTAAACCCTAAGGCTTTCTATAGGTATTTAAGGAATGAAAGAATGACGAAAGTAAGATTAGGCCCAATCAAGGATAGTAGTGGTAAGTTATGTGTGGAATCAGATGAGATCGGGGAAGTGCTAAATGAATATTTTTCAACAGTATTCACTCTAGAAAACGACAATGTTGTCGAGGAGAATACTGAAATACAGGTTACTAGACTAGGTGGGATTGAGGTTCACAAGGAAGAGGTATTAGAAATCCGTCAGAGGGTGAAGATAGATAAGTCCCCTGGGCCGGATGGGATTTATCCTCGGATCCTCTGGGAAGCCAGGGAGGAGATTGCCGAGCCTTTGGCATTGATCTTTAACTCGTCATTGTCTACAGGAATAGTGCCAGATGACTGGAGGTTAGCAAAGGTGGTTCCCCTGTTCAAGGAGGGGAGTAGAGACAATCCTGGTAATTATAGACCAGTGAGCCTTACCTCAGTTGTTGGTAAAGTGTTGGAAAAGGTTATAAGGGATAGGATTTATAATCATCTAGAAAAGAATAAATTGATTAGGGATAGTCAGCACGGTTTTGTGAAGGGAAGGTTATGCCTCACAAACCTGATTGAGTTCTTTGAGAAGGTGACCAAACAGGTAGATGAGAATAAACCAGTTGATGTGGTGCATATGGATTTCAGCAAGGCGTTCGATAAGGTTCCCCACAATAGGCTATTGTACAAAATGTGGAGGAATGGCATTGTGGGAGATATAGCAGTTTGGATCGGAAATTGGCTTGCTGAAAGAAGACAGAGGGTGGTAGTTGATGGGAAATGTTCATCCTGGAGATCAGTTACTAGTGGTGTACCGCAAGGGTCGGTGTTGGGTCCATTGTTGTTTGTCATTTTTATAAATGACCTGGATGAGGGCGTAGAAGGATGGGTTAGTGAATTTGCAGACGACACTAAGGTCGGTGGAGTTGTGGATAGTGACAAAGGATGCTGTAGGTTGCAGAGAGACATAGATAAGCTGCTGAGCTGGGCTGAGAGGTGGCAAATGGAGTTTAATGCAGACAAGTGTGAGGTAATGCACTTTGGTAGGAGTAACCAGAAGGCAAAGTACAGGGTTAATGGTAAGATTCTTAGTAGTGTAGATGAGCAGAGAGATCTCGGTGTCCATGTACACAGATCCTTGAAAGTTGCCACCCAGATTGACAGGGCTGTTAAGAAGGCATACAGTGTTTTACCTTTTATTAATAGAGGGATCGAGTTCCGAAACCAAGAGGTTATGGTGAAGCTGTACAAAACTCTGGTGTGGCCGCACTTGGAGTATTGTGTACAGTTCTGGTCACCGCATTATAAGAAGGATGTGGAAGCTTTGGAAAGGGTGCAGAGGACATTTACTAGGATGTTGCCTGGTATGGAGGGAAGGTCTTATGAGGAAAGGCTGAGGGACTTGAGGCTGTTTTCATTAGAGAGAAGAAGGTTGAGAGGTGACTTAATTGAAACATATAAAATAATCTGAGGGTTAGATAGGGTGGATAGGGAGAGCCTTTTTCCTAGGATGGTGACGGCAAGCACGAGGGGGCATAGCTTTAAATTGAGGGGTGAAAGATATAGGACAGATGTCAGAGGTAGTTTCTTTACTCAGAGAGTAGTAAAGGAATGGAACGCTTTGCCTGCAACGGTAGTAGATTCGCCAACTTTAGGTTCATTTAAGTCGTCATTGGATAAGCATATGGACGTACATGGAATAGTGTAGGTTAGATGGGCTTTAGATCGGTGTGACAGGTTGGCACAACATTGAGGGCCGAAGGGCCTGTACTGTGCTGTAATGTTCTATGTATGTAAAATCCATTTTTTCACTTGTCTCCTGATTCTGCTTTCCCTGATCTTGTGAATTGGCCTATAATGAGTAATCTTTGATGATTTTTGGAAACAAAATTAAATTGCATCCAATATATTACCATTCCTTGACTTTTCTGTTACCTTCTCAGATTACTCTGTAAAATTGCTCAATCTGATCTTCATGGTGCATTTTGTGAAAATTTTTAGGCAATGTGGCTGTAAACGTGCGCTGGTGAGAAGGCCGACCTTATTCTCAGCAACAATAGTATAGATCCTAACATTGTTTAAAGACCCACAAAACCTCACATCTCATCCCCTACTTCACTACCCTGCCACACATTCTGTCACCCCATACCAGCCTCCATGCACCCCCATGTATCGTACAGATATAGCATCCACTGGGCCAGGCTTTAGATCAATGCAGTATAAATGAAAATATTTTATATTCCTTGGGAGAAAATGTAAATCTTTAATCAGGTAATAGTAGCCTTCACACGCACATTGACACAGATATTGAGAAAAGAAACGTGCCTTGAGTTATGTAAAAATACCTTATTGTACATGTAATCCTAATGGTTTATGTCAGCAAACCAAAAACAAATCAAAGGCTCAATCTGTTATTAGAACCCTTAAAACTGTCACTCATTTTCAAACAAATGTAACACCCAAGGTGTTGAATCCAATTAGTACCGAAACCTAACCAAGCATTCAGAATGGCCACAGCTGTCCAAACAATGTAGTATCATCTCAGTGCAAAAGAATACAAGGTGCCTATTTTAATTTCAATTTCAAAGCAAAATGTCAATCAATGGATGAAAGTAGGTGATTCTTTTTTGCCCCAACTATCAAAAGCAGCTTCCTTTTTTCAGATGCAATTGTCACTACATGTAAAATATAGTTCAAAAGATGATGAGATAGCTTGGCAGGGATTTTCTTCCATCTTTCAATGCACTGTGGCAGTCTCTCCCTGGAAAAGTCACATAACAAGGGCCAAAATATCTTTAAAAGTTCACATCCTTGTGATAAATCGCTGCAAGAAATACATCTTTATCACAATGTTGCATCAAAATGTGATTTTGAAGGTATGGAAACAGTTAACACTTACCTTACAAAATGTTCCAGATTCTTCAGCATTCACTCCATTGTCTTCACAAATTCTTAGAAGTCACCTTAATGGGCTTCCAAAACCACACACTACCAGATGAAAATAGTGTGCAGGAGGAAATGTGATTTTTGCACACCACTTAAAATGGAGAGCCTGACCTCAAAAGGGACAGGTATTCCTGTCCCACAACAAAGGCTGGAGGAAAATGGATTATGAAGGAAAATTGAATTTCCTCAGTGAAAGCTGTGGTTATTCATGCATTGAAATGTACCCAAGCATCAGATTATATTCATCATAAGGGCAATTAGAGATGAGGGCCTGGATATTCGCTCCTGCTTGAAGTATGCAGAGATGAAAGCATTCCCAGCTCCATGAACCTGGCCTTTGAAATTAGCTACAACAAGGTGTAGAGCTGAATGAACACAGCAGGCCAAGCAGCATCAGAGGAGCAGGAAGGCTGATGTTTCAGGCCTAAGCCCTTCTTCAGAAATGGGGGACGGTCTAGGCTTGAAACGTCAGCTTTCCTGCTCCTCTGATGCTGCTTGGCCTGCTGTGTTCATCCAGCTCTACACCTTGTTATCTCAGATTCTTCAGCATCTGCAGTTCCTACTATTTTTGAAATTAGCTGCCTGGATGTCAGCTTTTCAGTCTGTGGGGTCAGGCTAGTGTGGAAGTTGAGGCAAGACACCTTGGACGAACTGAGGAGGCTTCCAGCTACAGAAGTAGGCTAGGTCAAAAGCCTGCCCCAGCATTCTAATGCAGTGTCCAAACTTTAACAAAATTAAGAATAAAACAAGAAACATCCACCAGTTTTCACCCATCATCATTCCCCTATGCCTGCACACATTCCCTATCATGTCAAGCTATAGCAATGACAGCTATAGCTCTACACCCATCCCTCGATGTTCCTCCTACCCTGTGTGCCAACTGATGCCCCAAAGAACCCTATGGTTCTCATGTACTCATGAAGGTTTTGTGCCTTCACGCATGCCTATGGTCCATTCCATCCATGCTTTCATTAATGTGGAATTACGACACTAATGATGACCATGAAGCCTTTGTGGGAAAAATCTATCTGGTTCATTAATATCCTTTTAGGAAGGAAGCTGTCATCCTTACATGGTTTGGCCTACAAATGGGTCTGGAGCCAAAGCAATGCAATTGAGTATTAACTGCTCAGAGGTATGGGCCATAAATGCTGACTAGCCAGCAATGTCCCCATCCTGTGAATCAGTGAAAACAAATTACAATCTATGCCACTGTCACCACATGGCTCATTATGGCCACTATACCACCACAGTACCAACCCTGTCACCACCCAGCAGGCTTTGCAAGTACAACTATCATGCCAATTCATCCAAAACATCACAATGGGCAAAACCCAGACCCCACGTAGAGCTGAGATAAAGGTAAACTTCTCGAAATTAAAGTTGGAATGCCTAGTTTTTGCTCCAGATCTATGCATTGTGTAGTAAAAGCATCTCTACTTAAACAATCCCAAATGATATCTGACATCTTTTATGCATTTCAGACATCACTAGAAATAGTATACATGGCCCCCTACGGCCCCACCCTGAGGCGTTTCATGATCATTTCCATAGTCGTATCTCACCTTACCCAGGGGGTATGACAAATACTTAAACAAACTCAGAAAGTTCAGACATGCTCCTAGTAAGTCTAATATGTAGATTCTGGCATCTATGCTACAGTGTTGCCAAAACCCCAGTCCAGTGGAGGCACCACATGAATTAAATGCCCTTATGCCTCTGTAAAACTTAAATGTATAAAGGCCAGCCTTCCTCCAGTCCCTCCCACACGAAAATAGCAAGTGTCATTTTGGAGACAGGACTTGAGATTTCAATCCATTTTTGGCAGTTTTTCATTAATGGAGAGTCAATGGCAAATAATTGGCTCAAGTGTCTATTGTCTTCGCAATATTGATGAAGTGCTCAATAATAAAATATCACTTTTATATTAATTCAGCTAAATAAAAGTGTAGGTTACACTTACCGAAGTGACATGTAAAATATCCCTCCACAGCATGGTCTCTCGAGGAAACTCAGACAAGTCGAGGAAATTGTCAACAGCCACTTGGCCAATCACGTCATGGCGGGAAAACCTGTCAAAGTCGTAGACACTGAAGTGAAGTTTCCGATTGGCCAGCTCGTTGTAGGGCACAGAAAATAGGAAGGCTTCATCGAAGACAGGGTTGAGAGTTTTGCGGTGGACTTTAGTCTGGTGTTTGGTTTTACGGTCTGGAAGCAAGTATATCTTCACGTAAGGGTCGGATGTTCCCGAAAAGTCCTTGGCAGGCAGGTTGACAGCCTTGTGAATTTTGACAATCAGCTGTTCCAAGTCGCAGTCGTACTTCAGCACGAAGTTAAGTTTGCCACATGTGCGATTGTTCCTTCGTCCATCATCGGTGTCCACTGACCTCTGTTTGTATAACTCAGGCTTAATCCGTCCAATGTCCATTGGCTTTTCCTGTCTTTGGTACTGTTGGATGTCAAAGTCTGGATTGGAAAGATTTAACTGTCTTCTTATGGAATTGTGCCTGCAACCAAAGATTATTATTATTCAGCGAAAAATTATACATCATCTAATCACAGAGTCATAACACTGAATGAGGCCATTCAGCCCATCAATTTCATGGATGTCTCATTGCAGTTTGAATGGCACATTTATGCTTTCATGATCACTGTATCATTATTCATTTCATATTGCTTTTAGTCCAATCAAAAATGTTCAGTTAGTTAATCAACTCTCTTGGATTGAATCTTAGAAGAGAGATGAACATTCTGCCACCTGAGCCCATGCCAGCTCTTTCAAAGTGCTATCCATTGTTGTTCCCACGCCCACAAACTCAGAAAACACATAGTACTTGCTTCATAGATAACAAAGTGTGGAGCTGGATGAACACAGCAGGCCCAGCAGCATCTTAGGAGCACAAAAGCTAAAGTTTCGGGCCTAGACCCTTCATCAGAAAAGGGGGATGGGGAGAGGATTCTGAAATAAATAGGGAGAGGGGGGAGGCGGACCGAAGATGGCTAGAGGAGAAGATAGGTGGAGAGGAGAGTATGGGTAGGGGGGTAGGGAGGGGATAGGTCAGTCCGGGGAGGACGGACAGGTCAAAGGGGCGGGATGAGGTTCATAGGTAGGAAATGGAGGTGTGGCTTGAGGTGGGAGGAGGGGATAGATGAGAGGAAGAAGAGGTTAGGCAGGCAGGGATGAGCTCGGCTGGTTTTGGGATGCAGTTGGGGAAGGGGAGATTTTGAAGCTTGTGAAATCCACGTTGATACCATTGGGCTACAGGGTTCCCAAGCGGAATATGAGTTGCTGTTCCTGCAACCTACGGGTGGCATCATTATGGCACTGCAGGAAGCCCAGGATGGACATGTTGTCTAAGAAATGGGAGGGGGAGTTGAAATGGTTCGCGACTGGGAAGTGCAGTTGTTTATTGCGAACCGAGCGTCAGTGTTCTGCAAAGCGGTCCCCAAGCCTCCGCTTGGTTTCCCCAATGTAGAGGTAGCCACACTGGGTACAGTGGATACAATATACCACATTTGGCAGATGTGCAGGTGAACATCTGCTTGATGTGGAAAGTCATCTTGGGGCCTGGGATGGGGGAGGGAGAGGAGGCGTGGGGACAGGTGTAGCACTTCCTGTGTTTGCAGGGGAAGGTGCCGGGTGTGGTGGAGTTGGAGAGGAGTGTGGACCGGACAAGGGAGTCGAGGAGTCGAGGAGCAGACAAGGGTGGGGTTGGGAAAATGTCTTTAGTGGTGGGGTTGGATTGTAGATGGCAGACGTGTCGGAGGATGATGTGTTGTATCCGGAGGTTGGTGGGGTGGTATGTGAGCACTAGGGGGATTCTCTTTTGGCGGTTATTGCGGGGGCGGGGTGTGAGGGATGAGGTGCGGGAAATGCGGGAGATACGGTTGAGGGTGTTCTTGACCACTGCTGGGGGAAGATGCGGTCCTTGAAGAACGAGGACATCTGGGATGTATGGGACTGGAATGCCTCATCCTGGGAGCAGATGCAGCAGAGGTGAAGGAATTGGGAATAGGGGATGGAATTTTTGCCGGAAGGTGGGTGGGAGGAAGTGTATTCCAGGTAGCTGTGGGAGTCGGTGGGCTTGAAATGGACATCGGTTTGTAGGCGGTGGCCTGAGATGGAGACAGAAAGGTCCAGGAAGGTGACGGATGTGTTAGAGATGGTCCAGGTGAACTTAAGGTTGGGGTGGAAGGAGTTGGTGAAGTGGATGAACTGTTTGAGCTCTTCTTGGGAGCATGAGACAGCGCCGATACAGTCATCAATGTAACGGAAGAAGAGGTGGGGTTTAGGGCCAGTGTAGGTACAAAAGAGGCTTGCTTCATAGCCCTGCCAATGTGTACTTTTCAGGAATTTATCCTTTTTAGTACAAAGTCAAAATCTGAAACACTGATTTTATCAGCTGCAACAGAGGAAAGAATCATGCTCTGCTAATTGAAGTGGTTTTATCATCTTTTAAAGAAAATAACTTTGGGGATATGGGAGAGATGGTTTTATCATCTTTTAAAGAAAATAACTTTGGGGATATGGGAGAGATAATGGGAACTGCAGATGCTGGAGAATCCAAGATAATAAAGTGTGAAGCTGGATGAACACAGCAGGCCAAGCAGCATCTCAGGAGCACAAAAGCTGACGTTTCGGGCCGAGACCCTTCATCAGAGAGGGGGATGGGGAGAGAGTTCTGGAATAAATAGGGAGAGGGGGGAGGCGGACAGAAGATGGAGAGAAAAGAAGATAGGTGGAGAGGAGAGTATAGGTGGGGAGGTAGGGAGGGGATAGGTCAGTCCAGGGAAGATGGACAGGTCAAGGAGGTGGGATGAGGTTAGTAGTTAGGAAATGGTGGTGCGGCTTGAGGTGGGAGGAAGGGATGGGGGAGAGGAAGAACCGGTTAGGGAGGCAGAGACAGGTTGGACTGGTTTTGGGATACAGCCGGGGGAGGGGAGGAGCTGGGCTGGTTGTGTGATGCAGTGGGGGGAGGGGATGAACTGGACTGGTTTTGGGATGCAGTGGGGGAAGGGGAGATTTTGAAGCTGGTGAAGTCCACATTGATACCAATGGGCTGCAGGGTTCCCAAGCGGAATATGAGTTGCTGTTCCTGCAACTTTCGGGTGGCATCATTGTGGCACTTCAGGAGGCCCATGATGGACATGTCATCTAAAGAATGGGAGGGGGAGTTGAAATGATTCGTGACTGGGAGGTGCAGTTGTTTATTGCGAACCGAGCGGAGGTGTTCTGCAAAGCGATCCCCAAGCCTCCGCTTGGTTTCCCCAATGTAGAGGAAGCCACACCGGGTACAATGGATACAGTATACCACATTGGCAGATGTGCAGGTGAACCTCTGCTTAATATGGAAAGTCATCTTGGGGCCTGGGATGGGGGTGAGGGAGGAGGTGTGGGGGCAAGTGTAGCACTTCCTGCGGCTGCAGGGGAAGGTGCCGGGTGTGGTGGGGTTGGAGGGCAGTGTGGAGCAAACAAGAGAGTCACGGAGAGAGTGGTCTCTCCGGAAAGCAGACAAGGGTGGGGATGGAAAAATGTCTTGGGTGGTGGGGTCGAATTGTAGATTGCGGAAGTGTCGGAGGATGATGCATTGTATCCGGAGGTTGGTGGGGTGGTGTGTGAGAACTAGGGGGACCTCTTTGGGCGGTTGTGGCGGGGGCGGGATGTGAGGGATGTGTTGCAGGAAATGCGGGAGACGCGGTCAAGGGCATTCTCGACCACTGTGGGGGGAAGGTTGCGGTCCTTGAATAACTTGGACATCTGGGATGTGCGGGAGTGGAATGCCTCATTATGGGAGCAGATGCGACAGAGCCGGAGGAATTGGGAATAGGGGATGGAATTTTTGCAGGAGGGTGGGTGGGAGGAGGTGTATTGTAGGTAGCTGTGGGAGTCGGTGGGCTTGAAATGGACACCAGTTACAATCTGGTTGCCTGAGATGGAGACTAAGAGGTCCAGGAAGGTGAGGGATGTGTTGGAGATGGCCCAGGTGAACTTGAAGCTGGGGTGGAAGGTGTTGGTGAAGTGGATGAACTCTTCGAGCTCCTCTGGGGAGCAAGAGGCGGCGCCGATACAGTCATCAATGTAACGGAGGAAGAGGTGGGGTTTGGGGCCTGTGTAGGTGCGGAAGAGGGACTGTTCCATGTAACCTACAAAGAGGCAGACATATTGGGGCCCATGTGGGGCCCATGGCCACCCCCTTTGTCTGTAGGAAGTGGGAGGAATCGAAAGAGAAGTTGTTGAGGATGAGGACGAGTTCGGCTAGGCGGATGTGGGTGTCGGTGGAGGGCGACTGTTCGGGCCTGCGGGACAGGAAGAAGCGGAGGGCCTTGAGGCCATCTGCATGTGGAATACAGCTGAATAGGGACTGGACGTCCACGGTGAAAATGAGGTGTTGGGGGCCAGGGAATTGGAAGTTCTGGAGGAGGTGGAGGGCGTGGGTGGTGTCACGGACGTAGGTAGGGAGTTCCTGGACCAAAGGGGAGAAAATGGTGTCCAGATAGGTGGAGATGAGTTCGGTGGAGCAGGAACAGGCTGCGACAATGCGTTGACCAGGGCAGGCAGGTTTGTGGATTTTGGGAAGGTGATAGAAACGGGCCGTGCAGGGTTGAGGAATAATAAGGTTGGAGGCTGTGGGTGGGAGGTCCCCTGAGGTGATGAGGTCATGAATGGTGTTGGAGATGATGGTTTGGTGCTTGGGGGTGGGGTCATGATCGAGTGGGCGGTAGGAGGTGGTGTCGGAGAGTTAGCGTTTGGCCTCAGCGATGTAAAGGTCAGTGCACCATACTACCACTGCGCCACCCTTGTCTGCGGGTTTGATGGTGAGGTTGGGGTTGGAGCGGATATGGGCATTGCTTGCAAGGACAGTATGTATCAAACATGCCTCATTGCCCTGAAAAGTGGTGGTGTGCCTTCCTTTTAAGAGGCCGAGGGATTTTGATATAACCAGTGGCTTGCTTTGCCATTCCGGAGGTTTAATCAAAGATCAAACACATTGATTTGGAAATAGACTGTCATCAGAGGACTCCCTGTTTTTATTCAAAGGGTGTCTTATGATCTTTAAAGCTCTCCAAAGCAGAAAAATTGTCTCTTAGAGAACTACAGTCTAATGGTAAGATTCTTAGCAGTGTAGATGAGCAGAGAGATCTCGGTGTCCATGTACACAGATCCTTGAAAGTTGCCACCCAGATTGACAGGGCTGTTAAGAAGGTGTACAGTGTTTTCGCTTTTATTAATAGAGGGATCGAGTTCCGGAACCAAGAGGTTATGGTGAAGCTGTACAAAACTCTGGTGCGGCCGCACTTGGAGTATTGTGTACAGTTCTGGTCACCGCATTATAAGAAGGATGTGGAAGCTTTGGAAAGGGTGCAGAGGACATTTACTAGGATGTTGCCTGGTGTGGAGGGAAGGTCTTATGAGGAAAGGCTGAGGGACTTGAGGCTGTTTTCATTAGTGAGAAGAAGGTTGACAGGTGACTTAATTGAAACATATAAAATAATCAGAGGCTTAGATAGGGTGGATAGGGAGAGCCTTTTTCCTAGGATGGTGACAGCAAGCACGAGGGGGCATAGCTTTAAATTGAGGGGTGAAAGATATAGGACAGATGTCAGAGGTAGTTTCTTTACTCAGAGAGTAGTAAGGGAATGGAACGCTTTGCCTGCAACAGTAGTAGATTCGCCAACTTTAGGTACATTTAAGTTGTCATTGGACAAGCATATGGACGTACATGGAATAGAATAGGTTAGATGGGCTTGAGATCGGTATGACAAGTCGACACAACTTCGAGGGCCGAAGGGCCTGTACTGTGCTGTAATGTTCTATGTTCTATGTTAAGTCTACGTCAGGACAGCAGAGGTCTCTGATCATTATAGATGTAACTTCCATCATTCAATTAGTGTTCCTTGATTGCTTTTATATGAATTTGCCAACCACCATATGTCCAGGTCACTACCATTTTATTTCCCCTATTCATTTGTAGAACGTGATCTTTGCTGGCAAATGTCCTGTATTTATTATCCATTCCTAATTACCCTTGAGAAGAATCTGCAACATAAATGGCATTGAATCCAATAACTCACATTTATGCAATACCCATAATGCTGTAAAACATTCCAAAGTGCTTCACAGGATCATCAAACAAATTTTGATCCCAAGTGATAGAACAAGATGTTAGCAAAGATGAGATGTTGAGCTTAAGGAGGATTTCAAATGAGAGGAGAGAGGTCAAGTGCAGTGAATAAGAAATTGACAACACACAAGAGACCAGAATGAGAGAAGTGTAGCTATCTCAGATGTCTGTGGGACTGGTTAGGGAATACAGAGGAAGGCAGGGAGGAGAAAGGACAATGAGCTGTTTTAAAACAATAAGAACTTAAAATTAAAGCACTGCTTTACAGGGAGACACTATGCATCAGTGAATACAGGTGGGGTGTGTAAATAGGACGTGATGCGAAGTAGGACACAGGTAGAATTTGTGATGACCTCAAGTTTATAGTGTGTAGCCAGTACCAGCACAACTGTTTTTCGTCCTCTGTCTACAAATGGGACATAAAATGTCCAATCTTTCACTGGAGATTTATTTAAATTCAGTCAATGAAAATTTTGATGATTGGGTTTTGCTTTGTCTGAACTTACAACTGTTAGATTTGGTTTTACATACTTATATATGTTAAAATTTAAACTTAAGGCTCGAAAAGGAAATATTCTTCTAGTAGTCCTTTAAACCATTTCCATTTACCTTCACAGTGGAACCAGTGTTACCAAATTTGATTGGACATATTCAATGAAGGCTTTATTGCTTCGAACTTTCTGCTTCGAACTGTCCTGCCTCAACATTATTGCCTTGGATAAGCCAATGTCCATCCTCAGTCAATGAAGAAAAATGTGAACAAATTCTTTCTTGATCCAATCAATGTTTCTAGACAGAATCAAATGGTGAAAAAATTACGGGCACAGTGTGGGGGAGGAGGGAGTCATAGTGTGGATGTCTCAATTCCTACAAGAAAAGTTGGTGGCCTGCCAGCTAGACATTCAAAAGCACCGAGGGCAGGCTAAATAAGGCATTAATAGGATTTCTGACCCTCGGTGGGAGGAAATGCCACTTTCTGGAGCTGCCAGGCAACTTGTGTTTCCAACTATCCCAACAGTGCCTGCAGCACCAGAGATCCAAAAGGGGATGCTGATGAATCTGAAGGTAGGCCAATAAAGGAAGGGTCCATGGATCCTAGTTCCATGAAACTAAAGTCTAGTGGAATTTATCTGGGGTTTATCGTTAATTCCTGAAGGGGCTGCATCTCAAAGAATATGCAAGTGGGAAGGAAGATGGGGTATTATCCTCCCAGGATGCTCTCCATAACAGTCAGGAGACACTCTCAAGTGATAACACACCCCTCTCCTCCTGCCATTTTCTGCATTTTGAAACAAAATTGCAAGCTTCATTCATGCCTAATACCATGCCAACTATTTTATTATCTGGGAAGTGCAATGATGGGGTTAATTGGGTTTTTGAACAAGGTAAATTACCACTGAATTTTTATTTATGGGGATGAAAACAGGGTGGGTGGGCAGATGTGGGCTCTGCCCCCCAGTCCATATTTCAGGACTCATCTGCACAAAACAGCAGGTAGTCCTTTTTTTCCCCCTCCCCACTGAACCCCTTATTCACCCATATCTCTTCAAAATAAATCTTCAAAGCAACTATGTAAAAACCTTTTGTTGATAGCCCGCTATAATCTTACTGCTTGAATGTAACTTGCATGAGTGTTCTAGAGATTAATTAATTCTAGGAGAATTCAAAGGTTACCTGAGCAGATGACAACAATGACTTCTGAATTAAAACAAAAACAGAAGTTGCTGGAAAAGCTCAGCAGGGCTGGCAGCATCTGTGGGGGAAAAGACCAGAGTTAACGTTTCAGGTCCGATGACCCTTCCTCAGAACCGATGGTTTCTGAATTACGGATTATTGGAACTTTTGACAAATCACTCGCTTCCATATCGAGTCCAAACAAGAGTAAGTGTCACTATTATGCACATGTCTCTCTCCCACCTCAAGAACCACTGACCTGGAGGATGATGTAGGTTCTGTTACTTGCCGATGCATCCGCGTATTATGAGTACAGTTCTCCTTATTCTTGGACTGGACGTCCACGGGAATATCTGGGGACGTGTGACTGATCTTCATCGCTGACTCTGGGTAGGAGGCAGGTTCAGTCATAAAGTCCTCGCTGTATTCATGCCCATCTGTCTCGTTGTCTGTGTAATGCTGCTGATCCTGTTGACTGTCCTTGTGGTTGGACGACTCACTGCGTTCTCGCCACGGGATCCAGCACAATTTCCAGGAAACGAACAGCGAGACTCCAAAAAGGGCCAGGCCGCAGGCAGTGACTACCAGTGACAACAGACTGATGGAAATATCTGAGAAAACAAGAAACAGGTCATAAGTGGAACTTTGCGGTAATAAGAACTGCCGATTCTGGAGTCTGAGATAACGCAGCATGGAGCTGGAGGGATGCAGCAGATCGCGCAGCATCACAGGAGCAGCAAAGCTGATGTTTCGGGTCGGGACCCTTCTTCAAACAAACACGGGTTCTTTTCTGAAGAAGGGTCCCGACCGAAAACATTGGCCTTACTGCTCCTGTGGTGCTGCCTGGCCTGCTGTGTTCCTCCAGCTTCCCACTGTGTTACAGTTAGAATATTCCCTTCATCAGAATCATGCTTTTATTCGTTCCTGAGACACAAGCTTTCCCCTTGAGTAGGTGATAGTCGAACCACTTTCTGGAACTATTGCAGTCCCCATGTTGCGTAGGTATCTACAAATCTGTTAGGAGGGAAGATCCGGGCTATTGTTCCTGCATTTTTCTTGAATCAGCGATATGGTCCAAAGTCCGGATGCTGTGTGACTCGGAGGGGAACTTGGAGGTTGTGAACTTTCCACGTATCTGCTGTCTTTGTTCTTCTAGGCGGTGGTACTTACAGATTTGCAAGGAGCTTCGGTGAATTGCTGCAGTGCATCTTGTAAATGGCACGCACAGCTGTCATTGTCCACAGCGGAGAAGCGAACAAGCTTAAGAATGCCAGATTTGTGTAAAATACTAGTTGGTATAAAGCCTTCAGTGCTGTTGGTGCAGGCAAGTGGAGCATGTTCCACTACGTGTCTGACTTGTGGCTTGTAGATTATAGAATCACAGAATCCATCCTAGTACAGAAAGATGCCATTTGGCCAATTGAATTTGCAGGCAGAGACACTCCCTTAACCTAACCACAGAACCCTGTGTTTCCCATGGCTCATCCAATCCACTTAACCTGTGCATTCGGGGCTAATTTACCATGGCCAATTCACCTAATCTGGATATCTTTGGAGTGTGTGAGGAAACTGGGGCACCCAGGAGAAACCCATGTGGGACATGGGAGATTGTACAAACTCCACACAGTCGCCCACGGCTGGAGTTGAGCCTTGGTCCCTAGTGCTGTTAGACAGCAGTGCCAATATATTTTGTGGAGTTGAGAAATGAGTTACACAACACAAAATTCTCAGTCTCTGACTTTTTTTTGTACAATTTTCTCTCCATCTTCGGTCCGCCTTCCCCTCTCTCCCTATTTATTCCAGTTCCCTCTCCCCATCCCCCTCTCTGATGAAGGGTCTAGGCCCGAAACGTCAGCTTTTGTGCTCCTGAGATGCTGCTTGGTCTGCTGTGTTCATCCAGCTTCGCACTTTGTTATCTTGGATTCTCCAGCATCTGCAGTTCCCATTATCACATTCCAGAAACTACTGTTGCATTTGCCATTGTTCCTTCATACATTGGTACCTCACTAATAGAGACAGTATTTAATAAAATGGCATAGTCTGGGGCTCTTGCAAACTAAACATGCTAGAAAAGGATGAGCTGAGACATTCAAGCCTATGTGATTTTTAAAATGATGAGCTAAATCTAAATTATTGCTAAATAATCTTTCAACCATGTTACTTCAATTTTATAAGTGTTGGAGTATTATAAAATATTAAAATGCTTTAAAACTATGATTTTACATCTATTTTATCTTAATCTCATTTCACATAATCCTGTTTTTGTTTTCTCTACAGAATCTTGAATTGTATTATGTAATAATGGGTTTAAACACTGATTAGTTAAAGAGGTAAATTGTTTCTCAGATATCCTGTAAATTTTGTAATGCTATCTCATTATCCCAGTGATGACAAGTTAAGACCATAAGACCACAAGACTTAGGAGCAGAAATTAGGCCATTCAGCCCATCGAATCAGCTCTGCCATTCAATTATGGCTGATAAGTTCCTCAACCCCATTCTCCTGCTTTCTCCCCATAACCCTTGATCCCCTTGATAATCAAGAACCTATCTTTCTCAGTCTTAAATGACCTGGCCTCCACAGCCGTCTATGGCAGCGAATTCCATAGATTCACCACTCTCTGGCTGAAGAAGTTTCTCCTTATCTCTGTTCTGAAAGGTCTTCCCTTTACTCTAAGTTTGTGCCCTTGGGTCCGAGTTTCTCCTGCCAAAGGAAACATCTTCCCAACATCCACTCTGTCCAGACCATTCAGTGTTCTGTAAGTTTCAATTAGATTCCCCCCTCATCCTTCTAAACTCCAACGAGTATAGTCCCAGAGTCCTCAAACATTCTTCATATGTTAAGCTTTCCATTCCTGGGACCATTCTCGTAAACCTCCTCTGAACCCGCTCCAGGGCCAATACATCCCTCCTGATATATGGAGCCCAAAACTGCACACAATACTCCAAACATGGCCTGACCAGAGCCATATAAAACCTCGGGAGTATGTCCCTGCTTTTATATTCCAGTTCTCTCAAAATAAATGCCAGCATTGCATTTGCCTTCCTGACTATGGACTCAACCTTCAAGTTTACCTTGAGAGAATCCTGGACTTGAACTACCAAGTCTCTTTGCACTTCAGACTTGAATTTTCTCCCCATTTAGAAAATAGTCCTTACTTCTATTCTTCTTACCAAAGTGCATAACCTCACACTTTCCCATGTCATACTTGACCTACCACTTCTTTGCCAACTCTTCTAACCTGTCCAAATCCTTTCACAGCCTACCCGCATCCTCAATACTACCTGTCCCTTTACTTATCTTTGTGCCATCTACAAACTTAGCCAGAATGCTCTCAGTTTCTTCATCTAGATCATTAATGTACAAAGTGAAAATTTGTGGTCCCAACACTGACCCTTGCGGAACACCATTTGTCACCAGCTGCCATCCTGAGAAAGACTCCTTTATCCCCACTTTCTGCTTTCTGCCAGACAGCCAATCTTCTGTCCATGCTGGCACCTTACCTCTAACACTATGGGCCCTTATCTAACCCAGCAGCGTCCTGTGCAGTGCCTTGTCAAAGACCTTCTTGAAGTCTAGGTAGATGACTTCCATTGGGTCTCTCTTTGGTCTACCCTGCTCGTTACTTTCACAAAGAGTTCTATGCTTCCACTATCTCTTCAGCTATCTCCTTTAGAACTCTGGAGTGTAATCCATCTGGTCCAGGTTGTTTATCCACCTTCAGCTCAATCAGTTCCACTAGCACCTTTTCCTTGGTGATGGCCACCATACTCTCCTCTGTCCCCGACTCTCTTGAATTTTTGGGAGATTACTCGTGTCTTCCACTGAGAAAACTGACACGAAGTAATTATTCATTTCCTCAGCCATTTCCTTGTTCCCCACTTCTATCTCTCTACCGTCATTTTCCTGTGGTCCAAAGTCCACTTTTGCCTCTCTTTGTCCTTTATACATTTAAAGAAACTCTTACATTCTTCATTTATATTACTGTCTAGCTTACCCTCATATTTAATCTTCTTCCTCTTTATTTCTTTCTTTGTTGCCCTCTATTGATCTTTGTAAGATTCCCAGTCCTCTGGTTTCCCACTGCCCTTTGCCACATTATAGCTTTCTCTTTTGCTTTCATGTTATCCCTGACTTCCTTCGTCAGTCATGGTTGCTTCATCCTTCCTATACCATGCTTCTTTTTCCTAGAGATGAATTTTTGCTGTGTCTCCTGAAATACTCCCAGATACTACTGCCAGTCAAGGGTCCATAACAATGCCTACGGGTTACTGAAAGCAGACTGAAAGGCCGTACCTCCACTGGTAAGCCTAAAATCTGAGCTATCAAACACAACTAAGCTCAAATCACACGACAACAGTTCAAAGCAAATAGTACAACTATGTGTTTTGTCCTCAGTCATGAGCACAGTGATCACTGAGGGTCAGTCTGGAAGCACAGACATTGTAGTGTTGTGGTGACATTTTGAGATAAATATTCCAGTGAATACAAGTTCACATGCCACAGTTGTTGTCTGATAAATTATGTGTGCCTTGATAGTATTATAATTAGAATTTTATTGGATTGCTTTACATGATGCATATTACAATGGCCTGTGTTTAAATATTGATGTTGAATGAGTTTTCAAAAAGGGAAATGATTTGTTTCAGCATTTATAATACAATAAGTCTTCACTTAAAGTGATGGTTGTGTTCCTCAAAATTGCAACTTTAAAAGAAACAATTTTGAGTGAATCATAGATTTCCCTATTAATCAATGTTAAAGTTGGAATTAGGTTTCAGACACTTCTTTTTTTCAGAAAAAAAGTCAATAAAGAAGTTGAAACTCTGTACTTGTGCAACAATGTCCATTCTAAATGAAGATAAAGGGAAAATAAAGTATATCATTAAACAGAAAATACATACGGTATATAATACTTCTAAAATTACAATCGTGCACACAATTTAACTTTGATCATCCTTATGAAAGTGAATATGTTTAAATGGAGATTGTGTCATTACAGATAAATTCACATACTCTATTGAAAAAATGTAAAGCTAATGATATACTGATGGGAAAAGTGTCAGGATTAAAAGTACCCTTGATCAGTTGGGAAACAAGGTCAATAGAATGCATTAAGGCATGTTACAATTCATGAGTGAGCTGGAGTGTTACATTTCGCAGTTACAGAGCCACACCAACGGAATTTTACTAATAAAGCATTTGGATCTGCTTGAAGGTAGACAGAATGAAACAACGTTTTTAACAGAAATTTAAAGAGTTTAGATTGAATTTGTTATGTGTAAGTGTGACTATTCTGATATCTTCTGGTTGGCCTTTTACCCATAAAGTTGATCTCACCAAATTCTGCTGTCTGTGCCTAACTGTACTATGTCCCATTTATCTTTCTCACCGATGCTCACTGACTTATATCAGCTTCTGGGTGAGCAACATCTTGATTTAAAAATCTTCATCCTTGCTTTCAAATCCCTCCATTCCCACAGCTCTTAAGTTTTTTCAACACTGCAATCCTTCCAGGCCTATGTGTTTATCCAATTCTGGCTGCCAAGTGTTAAATTTAAATCACATCACCTTTGGTTCCTGCATGTGTTATGTCCTAAAGCTTTGGAATTCCTGCCTTAAACCTCTTTACACTTCTACCTCTTTAACATCATTTAAAAAGATGCTTGAAATTGCCTCCTTGACCAAATGTTTGTTCACTTGTCCTATTGTACACTGATGTAGCCCATGATCACATTTTTTTTGATAACTCTCCTGCAAAACCCCTCGGGGCTTTCTATTCGCCTTGTTTCCCCAATGCTCATCAGTATTTTTAATCCTGACACTTTTTCCCATCACTGAAGAACACTCATGCATGAATAACTTTGCATTTTTTCAAAATTATTTGATTTGGTTCGATTTGATTTGATTTGAAACTGTTCTTGAATCTGACTAATGGAAGAGGTTGGAAGATGTTATAACCGGGGTGGGAGAGGCCATTGATGATGTTGGCTGCCTTTCCAAGGCAGCATGAAGTGTAGATGGAGTCAATGGATGGAAGATTGGCTTGCGTGATGGACTAGGCTGTGTTCACAACTCTCTGTAGTTTCTTATGGTCCGGGGCAGAGCAGTTGCCATACCAAGCTATGATGCACCCAGATAGAATGCTTTCTATGGTGCATCTGTAAAAGTTGGTGAGAGCCCTTATGGACAAGCCAAATTTACTTAGCCTCCTGAGGAGGAAGAGGCATTGTTGTGCTTTCTTGACTTGCACATCAACATGGCTGGTCCATGACAGATCGTTGGCGATCATCACTGCTAGGAACTTGATGTTTTCACCATCTCCACCTCAGCACCATTGATGTAGACAGGGGAGTGCCTCCTCCTTGCTTCCTGAAGTTGATGCTCAGCTCTTTAGTTTTGCTGACTTTGAGAGAGAGATTGTTATCTTTACACCAAATAGGAGAGTATGTGGATTGATCTGTAATGATAAATCTCCATTTAAAAATATTCACATTCATAGGATTATCAGTTGTATTTTTAAAATATTGTGAATTGTATGTCTTTTGTATTCAGTGATGTACTTTATTTTCCCATCGTCTTCATTTAGAATGCACATTGTTGCACATGGACAATACAGGGTTTCAACTTGTATGTTGCATGAGTGTCCTTGGGACATTTTATTTATGTAAATATATGTACATGTGTGATGTTACTGTTGTCCAAACAGTGCCTTTTGCCACATCAGGATCTCACTGAATGAGTCACACGTTTATGAGAGAGGTAAGGATTATTTCTCTGCAACCCCACAAATCCTGCCACAGAGTAATAAATCTTTGGAACTTTCTTCTTCAAAAAGGTGCTGGAAGCAAAATTCTTTAAGACAGAGGCTGATAGAGTCTTGATAAGCAAGGGGGTGAAAAGTTATTGGCAGAATTGTGAAATGATCAGATCAGCCATGAGCATAATGATGGGCAAAGTAGCCTTGAGGGGTTGAGTGACATACTCCTGTTCCTAATTTGTTTGTTTGCATGTTCATATCTCTCAAGACACTTTACAGCCACTGAAGTATTTTTAAAATGTAGGCACTGTTGTAACGCAAGAGCAATTTCTAACATAGTGATCACCCAGAAGCAACAATGCTGTAATGATTGGGTAGGGAAGATTGGGAAAAGAAGGCTGTTGTTCTAAAGAAGAATGAATCAACAGGGAGAATGAAGTTACAAAAAAAAACTAGCTCAATGATGACAACTATAAATTTGATGGATCAGGAATCAACACAGATCAACAATAATGTAAGATGAGTTACACTTTATCAAGTGTTTTGGGACATTTGACTAAAGTAAACGCACAGTGGACAAGCAAGATATTCTTGTAGCTAGAGCTAGGATATGGGGAAAGAAATTTGAATGAGCAGACTCTCATCAACACTGGTTTGGTTTAAATTTTTTTTTACGGGCTGTTAAGAATGGGCAACACATGTTGGACTTGACAACAAGGCTCATATCCCACAAAAGACTAAAATAAAGCTGGCATTATTGAATTTATTGCAAGTACAGAATGATAGGGGCAATGCAGTGACAAAGCTTCTCAATTACAACAAACATTGCCAGAAAAATAATTGGCCTACTGTGATACAATCAGCTCTTCAGACACATTGCCGAGGAGACTGAAGAAGAATGATGGTTATCACTCTGCAATTATTAACCACCAGCTGCAATTTGGTAGCAACTAGCCATTCTACATGTAATGGACATCAACATTCAATCATTTGTCTTCACATTACTGCTTTAAGATGAAGTTAAAAGTTCTTTATGTAGAGAACGAAGGAGAATAAATTCAACCACTATCGACAGGAAACATATGCATGATTTATTGCCCAGTCAACATTATTATTGACTATTGAGCAAGGCACCCTAGTCCAAGCATTAAGGTTGGTGCGAGGAATTGCTGATGATTTCCTTAAAAGTGCTTGTAAAGACAAGGAACACTCCAGAATCTGACAGAAGTCTTCATTTTCACTTTAAGACATTTTGTCAATCATCGACCTGCTGGTCGCTTTCTGTAAATATTTGTTGCATCTTGCATTTTTTTCTTTGCCTTTGGACAACTAACACTAATTTTTGTTTAGTATATACAAAAATACAGTCAATTCAGCTCATCACTGCTACAGTGTACTTTGCAGCATTTGCTCCTTGTCACCTCCTAATGTTGCTTTTTGGATGTATGCTTCTCGTCAATGATCCTCCTAGTTAAACAAAAAGCGGTGCTGGTGCATAACCAAGTTCAGAACCTCTTCATTAACATCAAAGTGCATTAATATAGCATCTTTAAGGGTATGAAAATACTAAATACTAAAATACTCACAGGAGTGTTATCGGACAACCTAGGAAGGGACAATAAATGCTGGCTAAGCCAGCAATGTCCCCATTCTCTGACTAAAAAAAATTGACACTGGAAATACATAAAGAGACACTAGGGTGTATGATCAGGAGGTTAGGAACATCTTAAAGGAGAAGCAAGGTAGAGAGCTGGAAAGGTTTATGGAGAGAATGTTAGAACATAGAGCCCAGGAAACTAAAGGCAAGGTTTCCAATGATAGAACATTGGGTCAAGGATGCTCAAGAGACCAGAATTTCAGGAGCTCAGATATCGCAGATGATTATAAAGCTGGAGGAAATCATTGAGAGAGGAAGGGTCTAAGCATGAACAAAAACAAGTTGCCTGAAAGGCTCAGCAGGTCCAGCAGCATCTTTGCAGGAGAAAACAGAGTTAATATTTTGGGTCTGGTGACCCTTCTTCAGAACTGAAGGAGGGTCACCGGACCCGAAACGTTAACTGTGTTTTCTCCTCCACAGATGCTGACAGACCTGCTGAGCTTTTCCAGCAACTTTGTTTTTGTTCCTGATTTACAGCATCTGCAGTTCTTTTGGTTTTTATTTAGGGTCTAGATCATGGACGGTTTGAAAACAACGGCAAAAATTTTCAAGTTGTGTCTTTTAAGGCACAGCTCCTTGTATTATTGCACACCTCAAAAAGACAACCCCTTTATGGCAGCTAGATGAAATCATGACATGTGATGCACTAGTGTTTACTGTGTATAGTGTATACCGTATAGTGTATATAGTATATAGTGTATACTAGTGTACATAGTGTCTTACTTTGTTAGTTGAGCAGTAGCAATCAGTTAAGCAGTCCGGTGCCTTACAGTTGAATTTAGTGTAGTCAGTATGTATATAATGCAACAGCAACAGTAGAACCCAGACCACACTGAACCTGGGCATCCTATTGGTGAATGTAGTTTGTGTTGGTCATAAGCATCAAGACATTTGTCTCAAGAAGAACACAATATTACATGGTTTAATTTTTGTCGCATAACGTATAGAAAAACACTCGGGAGAAAGTTTTGGATGAGCTCAAATTTACAGAAGTTGGAAGGCAGAGAGTGAAAGTTGTCAAAGGGAGCATTGGAATAGCTAAGTCTGGAAGTAACAAAAGATATGGACGAGTTCAAGATCTCCTAAAACAACTAGGTATTTTTCATCAACTGCTTTTTTAAAAAAAAGTTGTCATGTGCAGTACTTCATGACTAAAGAATTCCTCCTGGTGGGATGTGCCAACTGTTTGTTGCTTTGGTACTTAATACATTCCATCACTGGAAGTGTTCTTCCTCATAACCTGTGCAAATATGTATTCAAAACAATGCTGTATCCTCCTATGAGAGTTCAGCATTCAGCTACCAAAGCCAGGTCTAAACAAATTCATCTGGTCCTCTCTGCACCTTGAACACCAGAAGTTGTATTTAAGTAGTAGAAAATATCAAAGAAAGAGGATTCCATCACACCTGCATGGGGCATTGTCCCTTATTAATTCCATTGCCATTTCCATTGCCAAGTAAATAGGCCCCTGTGAAATTATAGATTTTATAATCAAATGTAAATTGGAGATTAGGATGGACGAATAATGCTCGAGTAGTTCAAAATGTCTCATTTTAAAATCTTTCAAATTTGCTTTGTAATATTATCACACGCTCCCAGAACTTATGGGGGTATTTTTAAAATTGAACCCATTGCTGGGTCACTTCAGAATGTATCAAAGCCACAGACTCTGGGACTAGAATTATGGTAGAGAGATGGATTCCCCTTTTCTAAAGAATATCAGCATCTAGTTGATTCTGTTTAACAAAATTTTGCAACTTTTAACAGAATGACAGGTTTCCATTTCAACAGTCTTGTCACCTTCTTGAGGATGTTAGTTGCAAGGATTGAATCATTTTTTTGAAAAGTGCAGTTGTCATTGCGTACATGACAAAATAGCTATTTTATATTCAGCAAGATCCCACTGATTAAATGAATCAGCAGCTAACTAGTTTTGCTTTAGTCAGGCTAGTCGAGGGGAATTGATGCTTCAAAGAATTTCCTTTTCTGTGAACAGTCTGATCTCTGCCAGCTAGCCAATCAGAACAGTCCTTAAGTTGAAATCTGAAGGACTGACACCTTGATAGTGCAGCACCATCTCAAGATTGCACCACATGGTCATTCAGGATCATGGTACGGAATTAATTTGTAGCATTAAAGGATGAGTTGTGAGGCCTACTGAAGAAATGCGTTCATTCTCAATACTGAAAAGAGACTTTGAAACAGCGTTTCTGGAGAGGTATGCGAGCTAACTTGAGCTATAGAAATGCTAGGTCTTCAATTACTTCAAATCACATTAGAAACATGTGACGGTGAAAAAGTCAAATCTCAGACTGATAAAATTCCCTTTTAATATTGATTACTTTAGTAAGAGCACTGGAATGAGAAATCTTGGAATCGTTTAAGAAAAAAATGCAAAATGGCTGGACAAAGATGGGTCAAATATTTTCTTTATCAGGATTTATCTTATGACCTTGAGTTAAAACACCAATTTTCACAAGTTAAAATAGGTGCAGCACTGATATGAGACATTTTTGACAGTTTTAGTTGATGTATTATGACATAAAATTAACATTTGAACCCAGACTTTCTGCTCCAGAGATAGGGACATTAGTATTCCACATTAAGACCCCAATTCTTTAGCTCTATTTTAAAACTAACCATTAATAATTAAATAATTTATCACACTGAGTCTCAACATCACAGCCTGACCATGCATAGATGTATCTTGTATAAGTATATGAAATAGACAAAATCCTAAATGTTAAGACAACATTAAGTGTGTAAAATGTTTAATACTAATTTGGCTGAATAGAACTGTACATCAGTTTTTTTTTACAAATTCTGAAAGGGGAGATACAGCCTTTATTTCGTCTAAAGGACATCACTTCAGAATTATAAGGGATTGTGTTTCTCATCTACATTTAGGTTGAGTTACTCTTTAATTTCAATCCATGTTTCATTAATCATTTATTGTGATGCAATATTAAAATGAAAACCCCTTGAGAGGTGTTCGAATTTTACAGTGGCTCAAATTAATATTACATAGGGCTGAACAGAAGACTGCAAAAAACATGAAAGAGCAAAAGGAAGGGGAATCAAAATGTTGACTGTGACCTCTGGATGTCTTAACACATTTCACAGTCAATTAAGTACTTTTGAAGCTTAGTCACTGCCCTCATACAGGAGATATGACTGGCAATTTGTGCACAGCAAACTCCCTTAACCAGCTGTGTGATAATGGCCAGGTAATCTGTTCCAGTCATGGCAGTCCCAGGGCAAATGTGGGTGAGGACACCAGGGATAACACCTCTGCTCTTATTCAAAATAATGGCCATGAGGTCTTTCACATCAGTCTGAGAAAGCAGGTTAATTCTTTGAGTAATGTCTTATCTGAAGGATGACATGCCCAACAGTGCTACCTTGGGAATGTCAGGCCTAATTATGTGATCAAATATCTGGAGTGGAGCTTGAACCCATGGATCTCTGACTTTGAGCCAAAGCATGAGGTTTTATGGGCTGACAAGAAATGAAAAGGGATAGGGCAAAGAACACTGATAAATTAGGGGGGAAGCTGGGGAAGAGATGATTGGTCACTACCCATTGCCTTCCCAAGGCATTTTGCCAATATTGGAAATGGTGATACATCCAGAGATAAAGTGACTAATTAATGGTTTCTTCCTGCTGCTGCTGGCATTTTACAAAGGCGAAGGCATTCATCTGGCACATGAGGAGAGCCCCTGGTAAACCTTGGCAGGTCTCCTACAGGTTTAATGAGGAGGCCTGGGAAATTGGGCACTGTGACCACAGTGGGTGCCCCTAGCAGCAATGGCTGATCGTATGGCAACTGGTTCCCTGCTGTCACCAACCACAGACCCAGCCCACACCAACCTCACTGAGGTTTGCTCGACTGTTCCTGAAAAACTCTAGACATAATAATTTTGGTTTGAGGGCAGAATCAATGCTGCATCAATGACCACCGCAACTAATGGCACTGCTGAAACTGAAAAGCTGCCAGCTGTGGGATCTGAGTTGTTAAAGGCAGATCATTAGTTGCATGTAAATGAGTTTGAGAAATAGCTGAGAGATCGTCATCCTAAACTTTTACCACCAATTGCTGCTCCAGTACAATGATAGACTTAGTAAATATCCGATCGTGCAATTTACTCTGAGTACTGTCGTTATTCTTTCAAGTTACATCAGGTGAATACTAGAAAACTAGACAGTAAACTTAATGCAGCTTCAGTTTTTTTGGCCAGTAATTCCCATTGATATATTCCCAATACTAAACTTACTGTTGTTTAATTAATTGATATGCCTTAAATTTGTGTTGAATATGTACAATGAAATCCTTTTATTACTTCTCATGAACTGACTTTACAAACGTGGACATTGGCAATTGCCCTTCCAATGTAGCAACAGAAATATTACTCTAGAACAGCATCCTCCTAAGTATTATAAATGATTAAAGGATTTTTTAAAAATCTTGTCGTCTGAGCAACATCAGCAAGACCAGTCATTCTTCCGCATTGCTGTGAAAGGTCTATAATTTTTCTATTTTGATATCACTTTGGGAACTAAAAGTTCAAAATAGAGGCTGGTGAGTGTTGATTACTTCTGTGAAGGTATTTGTTAATACTTACAGAAATTACTTACCAAGCTATTAATTAAATACAGTGTGGGCCTGAAAAGTTGACTACAGACGCTGGTATACATTCTTGGTTATATTGTTGAGTTTGTGACAGATAGAGTAAACTTTGACAGCAAGAGAGTTGTTTTTAAATTCAGAAGAATCTAGAATTGAGCAACATTTCCAATTAAATTCAAAAGACACCAGAGTAAAATTCAGAGGTAAGGTTAGTTTCTCTTGTAGATGGAGCTCAGGATAGTTTGGGGAAGAAGCTGCCTCATCAATGGGGTTTAATCAAGAGCCTTCCAAACCAGGAAAATATGGTTAGGAATCTGCAGGTTATTAGAAAGAAAATGTAGCTTTTAAATTTGGGAAAAAGTATGTCTGCAGTCTTCAAAATGGTTCATTGAATTGTCTCTATGCCCTACATTGACATTAAAGGATTCAGTTAGTTAATTAGAACTCTAAAAACTTGAGATATAGATATATGGACTCAAGTCTCTATGGAACATTTTCTCTATAGGAAACAGGTTAAAAATTGTTTTGCTGCATGTTTTAAAATTATTCTACCTGTTTTCTGCATTTTTTACAATTTTTTGGTAATAAATTGCTGTTATGTTGGTGAAGAGAATCTGGACTCCATTTGAAACATGTTTCAGGATATCAAACAATATTAAATAACTAACAAATGAAAAAAAACACATGATCTATCAAGACAAGTTTTATTCTGGGATGTGGATCTCGTAGCTTTATCAGCTGGGATCAAAACATATTTACTAAATGGTCTAGAGAAGAGCAACAGGATGAAGATAGAAAAAAGGTACTGTCATTGGTGGAGTTGAGTAGAATGAGATGACATAATTGCAAAATTAGAATTGTGCCATTCAGGAGTGACGTCAGAAACCACTCCTTCACACAAACAAGAATGGAAATATAGAGCTCTCTATTTCTAAAAGGCTGTTAAGAGCAAATGGGACAATTGAAAGTTTTAAGATCAAGATCGATAGAATTATATTTCCTCATAATAGTAAGGGATGTGGGATTAAATTGAGTCAATTAGGTTAGAGATCAGACATCACCCAGTTAAATGATGGAACACGTCTGTTGAGCTGAATGGTCTCCTTTTGTTCTGATAGTTTGTGGACCTTTAGCTGAGATTTCAAAAAAAAAGTTGGCTGGATTTTTTGGAAATTATTAGTCTCTGGGATAGAGAGCAATTCAGAAATATTTTCCCAGATTTCAATTTTGGCCAAAGTAGGAACTGAAGGAGGTCATTCACCCCTTCAGGCTTAGTCCAACATTTAAATAAATTATGGCTCACATGTTCATCAACTCTATTTACCTAAATTAGCTTTATGTCTTTTAATATCATTATCCAGGGAAAACCTATTGACATCAGTCTTGAAAGCTCTTACCTTACAAACTGCACAGACTATTTTTGAGGCAAGACTTCCAGGTTTCTGCAACAATTTGGGTGGTGAGTTCTTCTTTCTAGATATCTTATTCTGATTTGAAGGTCGTTTCCCCTCTTCTTGATTCTCCTCTCAACAGGGAAATTGTTTCCCAAGGGCTATTAATCAGGAATCCTTATTGATTTATAAAAATCAAAGTTTGTTTAACAATGTGTTAAATAGTCTGAAAAGATTAATTTATTTCTAGATTGAAAGCCCAGTTACACGGATTTAATTGTATCCATGCTCTTACTTCATAGTATTCATTCATCTGAGTGTTATCTTTGACCTTCATCATGTCGGAGTAAACCAAGCTGCTGAATCTTTCATTCATCTATTTTGACATTTTGCTTGTGTATTTCAGCTGATTTGAAGTCAGTTTCTTGCTAACTGACAGATAAAGATGTTAATCTATCTTCATCCAGAAGAGGCAATGAAGTAATACAATCCTGTCAAACCTTTCATCCAACACAGGAATGTTTTGCAACAAAATGCCATCTTTAAATGGTGGAAGAGTGGAATTTAGTAAACAATTAAATATACTGCAGATTGTCAATGCTTTATATGGCCGGTTTTACAAGTCAGTCTATTCTCTCATTGATCAGATTATTGCAAACAAATGCTGAAACCTTATTGTCTCTGACATTGAAGGACAAAGTTTAGCATATGGATATGACACTTGCCTATCAGCTATTTTACAGCTGGTGACAAATGATTTACAAATGGATTAAAAGTAAACAAACAACAGAAAAGGAATGTCATTTTAACATCTTCCTTTGGTGATATTAACAACGTTGATTGATAATGAATTTGCATCTAGCTCGGAGATTATTTAGAATGGCACTCAGGTAAGAAAGTGACAATTGGGAATATGTATCAGCTGGTTCTTCAAAATGCACCAGTGTGCTATGTTAACTCTTATATAGTGTCCTTGTTGATCTTTGACAGAGAGAGCTAATATTGGGAGGGTAACTTCCCATGGAAACCATCATTCTCACCATTTTCCAAAGTGGAAAATGTATTGACTGGGAGAAGACTCTCAAACCTCAAAACCCAGTTGACCAAAATGGTGGTACTTTCTGCCAATGTGGTCACCCAGACTGCCAAGTGTGTCCAGGATTTCTCAAATGGTGCCTACCATACATTTAGTTTAAAAATATTTCGTCATAATTTAAGCCAAGTGGAAAATAAATGTTTTCGAAAGAAGAAGATGGAACTCTTACCTTCCCTTACGTGGCTTCAAATGGGACAAAAATTTACCTACAATCTACTGAACAGCTCACTGCCTTGCACTCATGTCATTTCATTAGGCTTTGAATTCCAGTAGGGTTCCTTGTGGAGTTTAGCTGCTGCTCCAACTAAGCTTGATATCGGGACTATCCCTCAGATTTTTATTGTTTAACCCCAAGTTCTCTCCATTCCACTACCACTCTGACTGGTTCCTCTTTAAGTCAACGTAGATTATAGACCAGAAGAATCTTATCCTTATTCATGTCCTGAATCCCATGCAACTCTGCTTTCCCAATCTGCCGGACTAGTGATGCTGACTTGTTTCACACTCATCCTAGTCCAACTGCAGGATCAACAGGCTTTTACTGATGTTGTACTGCCCAAGTATAACTATTCTACAGAGGAATTCAGACAGGTTAATTGAGTTAGTGATAAAGTTTTTTATTGGCCTAGAAGTTATGAAAAACTTTTCTGGACAACAAAAAAATGCATTACTTGAGGATTTAACCAAACAAAAGGAAAATTTCAGAGCCTAACCAAGCCCTTCATATTGTTAATCTCACACACCAGGTCAATAGTATAAGGTGATCCAAAGCTTTTAGAACCATTAACACAGTATGTTCTGAAAATGCAAGATTACACAATCTGAAAGCTAAAATCAAAAGCATACAACAACAAACAAAAACAGAAATTGCTGGAAAAACTCATCACTTCATTCAGAACAGCTCTGAAGAAGAGACACTGAACCGAAAACATTAACTCTGATCTGTCTCCACAGATGCTGTCAGGCCTGCTGAAATTTTTGTTTTTGTTCCTGATTTTCTGAATTTTGGAATTTATGTTTTTGTTTCTGATTTCCAGCACCGGTAATTCTGTTGGTTTTTGCTGGTGCGAACATTTTTCCACTATGCATCCTGAAATGCATTTACCTCAGCAAGTGACATTTGATAGCCTACAAGAGACCATTTCAAAGTGTATCACGGATCACAAATTCAATTCATTGACAGGATGACACTGCAGTGCCAGTATGCAAGCTCATCTTGGCTTCAAGAAATCTTCTACCTGCGGGTACCAATGGTCCAGCAGTGGCATGATTAGAAGTATTTACAATTGCCATGTTATGGTCCACTTGGTAAAGTATGTTGATTCTCATGCCCAACTACTCGTGGGGTCACCACAGGCGTTAATGATTTATTCAAAGCAAAGTCCATGATTTATGCGTCTGCAGGAATTAAGTTAACAGAAAACATTGAACAGATTCCTCTACTTTCCAAGAACTACTGTTTATTGTAAATCAGTAAACAACTATTGACTAGACCATCTACAATCCGACCCATCAACCAAAGATATATTTCCCTCCCCACCCTTATCTGCCTTTTGTAGGGACCACTCTTTTTTCGTGACTCCCTCATCCACTCTGCGCTCCCCACTATCCCCACCACCCCGGCACCTTTACCTGCAACTGCAGGAAATCCTACACCTACTTCTACAACTCCCCCCCCCCCACCCCCCTTCACCTACATTCAAGGCCCAAAACAAACCTTTCATATCCGACAGGGGTTCGCCTATACATCAGCCAACTTGATATCCCCATTGACTATCAACATGTGGCCCTACAAGTTAAATCTCTCATCCCCCTTTAAAACACTAAGACAGAGACAAACAAGAAAACAAATGGATTGAGGGTAGAAGGAAAAACTACTGAGAAATAGTCCAATGGCTGAGCCCAGAGGTTCACTAAAGCATCATTTCACCAGGACATTTAATACACTGTGTCCACTGCTCCTAATATGGCCTCCTCTGTGTGGGTGAGAACAAATGTAGACTCAGGCCATTTTGTAGAGCATCTGCAACAAATGACAAAACTTCTGATGAAACCATTTTAACACCCCCTCCCACTCCCACTCCCTTCATGATGTGTCCATTCTAGGCCTCCTCCAGTGTCACAGTGACACCACCCACACACTGGAGGAGCAACACCTTATATTCCGTCTTAGGAGCCTTCAGCACTTTGACCTAAACATGGAATTCACCAATTTTAAAATCTCCCCATCCCTGGCCTCATCCCATGTCCCTCCCTTCCCCTCATCCCTGCCTCCTTGACCTGACATAACCTGTCCATCTTCTCTCCCACCTATCTGCCCCACCCATCCCACTGACTAATCCTCACCACTCCCTACCTGCACTCACCTATCACCATCTCATCTACATTCCTCAACCCACCCTTCATCTCTATTTATTTCCCAGCTCCTTTCCCCCTCCCCTCCGACTCAAAACATCAACTTTATTGCTCCTCTAATGCTGCCTGGCCTGCTGTTTTCCTCCAGCTCCACACTGTGTTGTCTGACTCCAGCATCTGCAGTTCTTGATATCCCCATCGACTATCAACATGTGGCCCTACAAGTTAAATCTCTCATCCCTTTTTAAAACATTAAGACAGAGACAAACAAGAAAACAAATGGTTTTAGGGTAGAGGGAAAAACTACTGAGAAATAGTCCAATGGCTGAGCCCATAGGTTCACTAAAGCATCATTTCACCAGGACATTTAATTCTTTGATTTCTCTAGTTTCCTTCATTTTTCTCAAAAAAGGCATTGCATGATTAGCACACCAACTACATATTCTCTTAAGGGCAACAACTTACAGCAATTGGTGGAAGAAAATAGTTGTCTTTCTTCAGACTTCATGTGCAAAGGAAGCTGCAAATTAATGGTGTTTATGAGAATGCTAACAAGCAATAATTTTTGTTAATCTTGCCATTCTGTAGCAAGAAATGCATCCCAACGTTTGGAAATCTGTTGGAAAACATAACTATATGTTATATAGTTATATATAGTTATAGTTATATTCCCTATAACTGTAGTTTACCTATATTTGGAAAGGCCTCACTCAACTTCCTCTGTGATTCTCCCGGATTACTCAGCATAGCCTAGGTCATTCAGGACCTGTTGAGATTCAGCCCATTATCTTTTCAAGTATTTGCCCAACTCCCTTTGAGTGGATCTGTTTACACCATTCTATCAGGCAGTGCATTCTAGATAAATTATGCTGGTTATGTAAAACCAATTCTCCTCATCTACTTTCAAGTTCTCTTTCCATTATTTTAAATCAGTTCCTTGCGATTACTGACCCTCTTATTATTACAGATGTTCTTAATTAAGTCTGTTGAGCCCTTTCAATTTGCATCTGGTTTTATAAAACTTTCTTTAATTTTGTCTTGAGGACAATCTCAGTTTCTCTAGTTGGGATATGACTGAAATGGATGAAATGGAAGAAAAGAAAACTATCACAATAATTGCTAACCCCTGCAGAACTATTTTAAATCTATGCTCCTTTTATAGACTTATCTGCTGAGGGAATATAGGTCATGTCTATTTGCTCTAAAAAGGTTTTGCTAAAATTCGCATCAACTAAAACAAACGTGCTCCCCTTCCCATTCTGCAGACGACATGGGCCTCCTGCAGTGCCACAATGATGCCACCCGAAGGTTGCAGGAACAGCAACTCATATTCCACTTGGGAACCCTGCAGCCATATGGTATCAATGTGGACTTCACCAGCTTCAAAATCTCCCCTTCCCCTACTGCATCCCAAAACCAGCCCACGTCATACCTGTCGCTCTAACCTGTCCTTCCACCTATACTCTCTTCCTACCTCATGCCCCACCCCCATCTCCTACCTACTAACCTCATCCTGCCCCCTTTCCCTGTCTGTCCTCCCTGGACTGACCTATCTGCTCCCTACCTCCCCACCTACACTCACCTTTACTGGCTCCATCCCTGCCTCTTTAACTTGTCTGTCTCCTCTCCACCTATCTTCTCCTCTATCCATCTTCCCTCCGCCTCCCCCCTCCCTATTTATTTCAGAACCTCCTTCCCCTCCCCCATTTCTGATGAAAGGTCTAGGCCTGAAATGTCAGCCTTCCTGCACCTATGATGCTGCTTGGCCTGCTGTGTACATCCAACTCAACACCTTGTTATCTCATGCTCCTCCCTACTGACCCTTCTTGGGGTCAATTAAGGATAATTAAGTCATACTAGTAAGACACAAACTGCCCTCAAAAAATCTATGCTGTTTATCAGTGACTAATCTTTGCCTTTCTAAATGATAATATATCCTGTCAAAACTTTTCCTGATAACTAAGGTTAAACTGATTGGTCTGTAATTACTCAGACTGTGTCATCCTCCCATTTTAGGTAGTCTAATTAACCTGTTTAGAGGTATTATTATGCACCAATGGAGCAGATGTAACCAAACTGCAGGCCTCCTGGTCCAGACGTAAGGTTACTGCCACCGTACCACAAAAACCTGTCCTTCCTTTTTAAAAAGATAGTGCAACGTTAACAAACCACAGTGGCCATTGCTGTAGCCAGAGTGGATTAGAAAATGATGGTCAGTGCTTCCATCAATTCATCCTTCCACAGGCTGTGATAAATTTCACCCATGCCTGGTGACTCACCACTGACAAGGATGCTGAATACCTTAATATTCTTCCTTCACTATGTTTTTCTAAAACTTTTCTGCCATCTACAAAGTGAAAGTCAAGATGGAATATGCTGCAGTTGCCTGGATGATTGCAGCACCGACAACAGTTAAGAAATCCAACACTACCGAGGACAGATGTTTGTTTGACTAGCATTCCACGTATCACTTTAACACCCCTTTCCTCCAACACTGCACGTTGTGACTATGGTATATACCATCTAAAACATGGAATTCAATAACTCACCAAAGATTCTTTGGCGCAACTTTCTAAAGCTGCAACCTTTGCTTTGTGGATGATCAAGGCCAAATTATGCATGGGAACAGCACTGCTGGACACTCCCTTCCAAGTCACACATCATCTTGATAGGACCCTCTATTCTTTCTTCTTTCATCATTGCTGAGTCACAATCCTAGAACACATTCCTCAACAGCACCCTGGCTGTACCTACATCATGTGGATTGCAGCAGTTCAAGAAGGCAATTTGTCACCATAGGGAACACAAGACCAGAGAATGTAGCAGCAGAAGTAGGCCATTTGGCCCCCCTAGTCTGCTGCACCACTCAATGAAATGATGCCTGATCTGATAATCGCCAACTCCACTTTCCTGTCTTTTCCCCATAATCCTTGATACCTTCACCAATTTAAATCTGCCTATTTCAGCCTGAAATATACACTTAGCAGACTAGGCTCTACTGCCCACTCTGGTAAAGAATTCCACAGATTCACCACCTCTGGATGAACAAATTCCTCCACATCTCTGTCTAATATGGTTGATCATATTCTCTGGTTGTACACACTTTCAAAAGGGGAAAGCTCTCTGTCTACTTTATCAAGCCTGCTAAGTATCTTATTTGTTTCAATAAGGTTGCCTCTTATTCTAACCTCCAATTTGCACAAACTATTCGACTTTCCCTCAACAAAATTCCTCCACAACTTGGACCAACCTGATGAATCTTCACTGGACTGCCTCCAATGCCAATGTATCATTTCTTAGATATGAGTTCACAATTCAAACAGTTGACAGTATTCTAGTCTTAGTCGAGTTGTGTCTTGTATAGTATTAACAAGCATTCCTATTCTTACATTCCATTCCCTTTGACATAATAGCCAAGGATCATCTGCATTCCCTATTACCTGTTGAACTTGCATTCTAGCTTATAGTAATTTATACATGAGGAGCCCCCACCCGCAAACACTGTGCTGCAGCTTCCTGTAGTCCTTCTCTCAGACTCACCACTGGACTTCCTCCCTATCATGGTCATCTGCAAACTTCACTATAGTACACTTACTTCCTTCATCTAAGTATTAACGTATATTATAAGTAATTTTAGTCCGGCTCTGATCCCTGTGGCATTCCACTAGCTACAGGTTGCCATCCTGAAAATACATTCCTTATCCCAATTCTGTCACTGTTAATAACGAATGTTAAACTTACTGCTCTGTACTTATATGTGTTTTGTCTCCTAGCCTACTTGAAGAAGGGTGTCACATTGGCAGTTTTCTAATCCTCCGGGACTTTCCAGGATATTAGGAATCTTTGAAGATTACTACCAGTGCATCCAGTAATGTAGCAGCCTAGCTACATTAGCTCTGTAGCTAGTTCCTTTAATAACTTAGTTTGCACCCCATCAGGTCCAAGCTTATTTATTGGCTTTTAGTTCCATTAATTTCCCTGATACTGTTTCTGCAGTGATAGTTATTGCATCTAATTACCCCCCCAATTTGTCCTTTGATTATTTAGTATTTCTGGAATGCTATATGTCACTTCTACCATGAATACATATTGTCACGACTCACAGGATTTGCTAGTCAGAATGTTGTTTTTCAGTTGTCTTGGGATGTTTTCACTGGTTTGCAAGAAACATAAGGGGGTTGATTTGCTTATAAAGGGGTTTTAACTTATCAGTGAAGAGTCACAGCTTACAACAACTGCTGAGGGAAAGGTGAACTGGTTTTCTTCAGGTTGAAAGTGAGTTTTGACAACAGGGAACGCAGAGACAGCTTCTGGACCTATTGAGAGCAACCCACTCTCTCTATTTTGTTCCCAGCCCGAACTGTTCAGTTACCTGAGAGCAAATCACACAGTTGTTGGCAGGCAAAAGGCTTTTGCCATTGATAATTGGTCATTAATCCATCACCTTCTGATAGCTGTCTAGTTGCACCTGTACACAGAACTCTTCAGCTTCGATTCAGTTGTAACCATCTCTATTATTGATTGTTCAAACAGATATTTAGATAGTTTTTGCCACAGCACAGTGTCTCAGTGGTTAGCACTGCTGCCTCACAGCACTAGGGACCCAGGTTCAATTCCACCTCTATGTGATTGTCTGTGTGGAGTTTGCACATTCTCCCCATGTCTGCATGGGTTTCCTCCAGGTGCTCTGGTTTCATCCCACAGTCTAAAGATATGCAGGCTGGGTGGATTGGCCATGCTAAATTGCCCATAGTGTTCAGGGATGTGTAGATTAGGTGGGTTATAAGGGGATGGGCCTGGGTGAGATGCTCTGAGGGTTGGTGTGGACTTGTTGGGCTGAAGGGCCTGTTTCAACACTATAGGGACTCTTTGAAAAATGACAGGTTATTTGCTTTTCAAAACATGAAGAAATCCTTTAAAATGCTGCTTTTAAAACAGTTCTGCCACATTTCCATCGATAATTTTCAAAAGCACAGAAATAAAAATACATAGTATTTATCTGATGCAAAGTATTCAACTTGGCTGCATTTCTGCTTCCCCATTAGTATTTTGTGAGTTTTATTCTCTAAGGAACTAACACTCACTGTATCAGAGATAATGGGATCTGCAGATGCTGGAGAATCCAAGATAACAAAGTGTGGAGCTGGATGAACACAGCAGGCCAAGCAGCATCTCAGGAGCACAAAAGCTGACGTTTCGGGCGCAGGCCCTTCACCAGAGAGGCGGATGGGGAGTGGGTTCTGGAATAAATAGGGAGACAGGGGTAGGCGGACCGAAGATGGAGAGAAAAGAAGATAGGTGGAGAGGAGAGTATAGGTGGGGAGGTAGGGACAGGATAGGTCAGTACAGGGAAGACGGACAGGTCAAGGAGGTGCAATGAGGTTAGTAGGTAGGAAATGGAGGTGCAGCTTGAGATGGGAGGAAGGGATGGGTGAGAGGGAGAACAGGTTAGAGGATCGGAGACAGGATGGGCTGGCTTTGGGATGCAGTTGGGGGAGACGATGAGCTGGGCTGGTTGTGGGATGCGGTGGGGGAAGGGGAGATTTCGAAGCTGGTAAAGTCCACATTGATACCATTGGGCTGCAGGGTTCCCAAGCGGAATATGAGTTGCTGTTCCTGAAACCTTCGGGTGGCATCCATGTGGCACTGCAGGAGGCCCATAATGGACATGTCATCTGAAGAATGGGAGGGGAAGTGGAAATGGTTTGTGACTAGGAGGTGCAGTTGTTTATTGCGAACCGAGCGGAGGTGTTCTGCAAAGCGGTCCCCAAGCCTCCGCTTGGTTTCCCCAATGTAGAGGAAGCCACACCGGATACAATGGATACAGTACACCATATTGGCGGATGTGCAGGTGAGCCTCTGCTTAATATGGGAAGTTACCTTGGGGGCTGGGATGGGGTGAGGAAGGAGGTATGGGGGCAAGTGTAGCACTTCCTGCGGTTGCAGGGCAAGGTGCTGGGTGTGGTGGGGTTGGAGGGCAGTGTGGAGCGAACAAGGGAGTCGAGGAGAGAGTCGTCTCTCCGGAAAGCAGACAAGGGTGGGGATGGAAAAAATGTCTTGGGTGGTGGGGTCAGATTGTAGATGGCGGATGTGTCGGAGGATGATGGGTTGTATCCGAAGGTTGGTGGGGTGGTGTGTGAGAACAAGGGGGATCCTGTTTGGGCGGTTGTGGCGGGGGCGGGGTGTGAGGGATGTGTTGTGGGGAATGAGGGAGACGCGGTCAAGGGCGTTCTCGACCACTGCGGGGGGAATTTTGCAGTCCTTGAAGAACTTGGACATCTGGGATGTGCGGGAGTGGAATGCCTCATCCTGGGAGCAGATGCGGCAGAGGCGGAGGAATTGGGAATAGGGGATGGAATTTTTGCAGGATGGTGGGTGGGAGGAGGTGTATTCTAGGTAGCTGTGGGAGTCAGTAGGCTTGAAATCGACATCAGTAATGAGCTGGTTGCCTGAGATGGAGACTGAGAGGTCCGGGAAGGTGAGGGATGTGTTGGACATGGCCCAGGTGAACTTGAGGTTGGGGTGGAAGGTGTTGGTGAAGTGGATGAACTGTTCGAGCTCCTCTGGGAAGCAAGAGGTGGTGCCGATACAGTCATCAATGTAACGGAGGAAGAGGTGGGGTTTGGGGCCTGTGTAGGTGCGGAAGAGGGACTGTTCCACGTAACCTAAAAAGAGGCAGGCATAGCTGGAGCCCATGCGGGTGCCCATGGCCACCCCCTTTGTCTGTAGGAAGTGGGAGGAATCGAAAGAGAAGTTGTTGAGGGTGAGGACATGTTCGGCTCGGCGGATGAGGGTGTCAGTGGAGGGGGACTGGTCGGGCCTGCGGGACAGGAAGAAGCAGAGGACCTTGAGGTCATCTGCATGAGGAATACAGGTGTATAGGGACTGGACGTCCATGGTGAAAATGAGGTGTTAGGGGCCAGGGAATTGGAAGTTCTCGAGGAGGTGGAGGGCGTGGGTGGTGTCACGGACGTAGGTAGGGAGTTCCTGGACCAAAGGAGTTCCTCGCCTAACCCTCCGTGCACTGACCCCTTCACAGACCTCCAACACAGGTCCTCCTCCTGGACACCACCCCCAGGCCTCCTACCCTCCCTCGACCTCTTCATCTCCATCTGCCGTTGAGACATTAACCGCCACTACCTCTCCACCCCTCTCACCCATTCCAACCTCTCCCCTGCAGAACGGACAGCCCTCTGCTCCCTCCGCTCCAACCCCAACCTCACCAGCAAACCCGCAGACAAGGGTGGCGCAGTGGTAGTATGGCGCACTGACCTCTACATCGCCGAGGCCAAACGCCATCTCTCCGACACCTCCTCCTACCGACCACTTGATCATGCACCCTCCCCCAAGCACCGAACCATCATCTCCAACACCATTCATGACCTCATCACCTCAGGGGGCCTCCCACCCACAGCCTCCAACCTCATTATTCCCCAACCCCGCACGGCCCGTTTCTATCTCCTTCCCAAAATCCACAAACCTGCCTGACCTGGTCGACACATTGTCACAGCCTGTTCCTGACCCACCAAACTCATCTCCACCTATCTGGACTCCATTTTCTCCCCTTTGGTCCAGGAACTCCCTACCTACGTCCGTGACACCACCCACGCCCTCCACCTCCTCCAGAACTTCCAATTCCCTGGCCCCCAACACCTCATTTTCACCATGGACGTCCAGTCCCTATACACCTGTGCTCCTCATGCAGATGGCCTCAAGGCCGTCTGCCTGTTCCTGTCCCGCAGGCCCAACCAGTCCCCCTCCACCGACACCCTCATCCGCCGAGCCGAACACGTCCTCACCCTCAACAACTTCTCTTTCGATTCCTCCCACTTCCTACAGACAAAGGGGGTGGCCATGGGCACCCGCATGGGCCCCAGCTATGCCTGCCTCTTTTTAGGGCACGTGGAACAGTCCCTCTTCTGCACCTACACAGGCCACAAACCCCACCTCTTCCTCTGTTACATTGATGACTGTATCGGCACCGCCTCTTGCTCCCAAGAGGAGCTCAAACAGTTTATCCACTTCACCAACACCTTCCACCCAACCTCAAGTTCACCTGGGCCATGTCCAACACATCCCTCACCTTCCTGGACCTCTCAGTCTCCATCTCAGGCAACCAGCTTGTAACTGATGTCCATTTCAAGACCACCGACTCCCACAGCTACCTAGAATACACCTCCTCCCACCCACCATCCTGCAAAAATTCTATCCCCTATTCCCAATTCCTCCGCCTCTGCCGCTTCTGCTCCCAGGATGAGGCATTCCACTCCCGCACATCCCAGATGTCCAAGTTCTTCAAGGACCGCAACTTTCCCCCCGCAGTGGTCGAGAACGCCCTTGACCGCGTCTCCCACATTTCCCGCAACACATCCCTCACACCCCACCCCCGCCACAACCGCCCAAAGAGGATCCCCCTTGTTCTCACACACCACCCCACCAACCTCCGGAGACAAGGCATCATCCTCCGACACTTCCGCCATCTACAATCCGACCCCACAGCCTAAGACATTTTTCCATCCCCACCCTTGTCTGCCTTCCGGAGAGATGACTTTCTCCTCGACTCCCTTGTTCGCTCCAAACTGCCGTCCAACCCCACCAAACCCGGCACCTTCGCCTGCAACCGCAGGAAGTGCTACACTTGCCCCCATGCCTCCTCCCTCACCCCCATCCCAGGCCCCAAGATGACTTTCCATATTAAGCAGAGGCTCACCTGCACATCCGCCAATGTGGTATACTGTATCCATTGTATCCGGTGTGGCTTCCTCTGCATTGGGGAAATCAAGCGGAGGCTTGGGGACCGCTTTGCGGAACACCTCTACTCGGTTCGCAATAAACAACTGCACCTCCCAGTCGCGAACCATTTTAACTCCCACTCCCATTCTTCAGATGACATGTCCATTATGGGCCTCCTGCAGTGCCACAAGGATGCCACCTGAAGGTTTCAGGAACAGCAACTCATATTCCGCTTGGGAACCCTGCAGCCCAATGGTATGAATGTGGGCTTCACCAGCTTCAAAATCTCCCCTTTCCCCACCACATCCCACAACCAACCCAGTTCGTCCCCTCCCCCCACGGCATCACACAACCAGCCCAGCTCATCGCCTCCCCCCACTGCATCCCAAAACCAATCCAGCCTGTCTCTGCCTCCCTGACCTGTTCTTCCTCTCACCCATCCCTTCCTCCCATCTCAAGCCACACCTCCATTTCCTACCTACTAACCTCATTCCAACTCTTTGACCTGTCCGCCTTCCCTGGACTGACCTATCCCCTCCCTACCTCCCCACCTATACTCTCCTCTCCACCTATCTTCTTTTCTCTCCATCTTCGGTCCGCCTCCCCCTCTCTCCCTATTTATTCCAGAACCCTCTCCCCATCCCCCTCTCTGTTGAAGGGTCTACGCCCGAAACGGCAGCTTTTGTACTCCTGAGATGCTGCTTGGCCTGCTGTGTTCATCCAGTTCCACACTTTGTTATCTAACACTCACTGTAGCCTCTTTCTTTCATTTTATGTATTTAAAAATCTCTTGCTATCCATCTTGATGTTATTCGCAAACTTATCGTCAAGGTTTATGTTTTCCCTTTTGCTTGGCCACATTCTGTTCACTTTCATACTTCCCAATCTTCCAATTTACCACTAATCTTGCCCACATTATATACTTCCTTCCTTGTGAGTCATGAGCTTTTTTGAAAATCTCTATCTGAACTGTCTTTGCTACTAAACTCCTTTCCCAGTTTACTCCAAATAACTCTGCCCCTATTCATTTTTTTAAAGTTTAGCATAAATGTTTCTGACCTAAATTTCTCCCTCTCAAATTGAATGCTAAACCTTGTTATGTTTACTGTTTTCTAGGATATATTTTAATGTGAGATAATTTATTAAATACACACCATTACACATTACCAGATTCAAAACAGCTTGATCCCTCATTGGACCCACAAAACATCATTGTCAGAAATTGTCCCAAATAGACTATGATTTTTTCTTGTGGCTATCCCAACCAATCTTACTTTCCCAATCTAAATGAAAATAAAGTCACCGAGGATTAATGTAATCTTACTTGCATGTACTAATTTTCTCCTAATTTCTCCTACCAAATCAGTTCAGCTGATAGGGGGTTACAGATTTCTCCCCCCAGTGTCTTCTTCCCCTTTTTTTTCTTAGCTCCACCCATATGGATTCCATCTAAGATAATTTATTGCTACTGTACTCCTCTCCAGTCCTGAGGTGATGTCCCTAACCTTGGCACTAGTACACATTATAGCCATAGGACTTACACACGCAGTTAAAGAGGACAGAATCTGTCCTCCTAATTATGCTGTTCCCTGCCATGACTATATTCCTATTTCCTCCCTCAGTTTGAGTGGTTACCTTTACCATGGTGTTGTGATCAGCACACTCATTATCTCTGCAGTCCCTACTTTCATCCACACTCCTTGGAAGAACCTTGTGTCGGTTGGATAATTGCAGGGTCAAAACTCTGAGAACATGTCACCTTAAGCTTTCAGATCCACCTCATCTGCATCCCACCATCCTGTTCCTGATCGCAGATAAAATTTCAATTGCCTAGTCTAATCTATGTGGTACCTCCTGTAGCAAAGTATCCAGATAACTTTCACCATCCCTGGGATGTGGGTCAATGTGTGCTGATTGAACTCCAGCTCCTGAACTCAAATCCAAAATTTTTTGAACTTCAAATCCTCAATGCAAAAGTTTTTGCACTAAGTCACCTTGGGTCAATCAGCTCCCACATGCTGCACCAACAACACATCACCTTTGAAGCTATCACTATGGCATTTGATTTAACTCTTTAAAAAATTACTTCAGTTTCCCTGATCTTTACACTTTATTATAATTTTAATGTGTAAACATTATCAATGTTACACTTAATAAGATATTTTTAAGAAACGGGAGAAGAAAAAGATTAGAGATATAAACACAGTCTTTAAAGCTGATGTTTACTTTCAAGACTAGAAATGTTCACCAATCCCATTTATTAATCAGCTGCTCCCCTTATGCTTACATCACAAGTATGGTCTGTGATGTTACCCACATGCTGGTTTCGTTGTCAGTAAGCCACTCGGCCTGCATTTTTTAGCATCTTACACTCAACTCTCACTGTAGAGGCTCTACTTCATGCACTAAACCTTAGATAAAACACTTCTGTTCCTCCCTGCACAAAATTCCCACTTTGCTCTAAATTCCCAGCTACACCCACCTGGCTTTTGTTTCACTCAGGCAGTCTCCATTGACATTAGTCATGCTTCTTATTGGCTCTGTCGTGAAAGAAATCCTTTGTTTTTATGAATTTTCTTGAAGTCACTTATTAGCCAGAGTAATTGGTACCTCAAAAGGACAAGAAATTTCAGGTGCTTGGAAGTTAACTGTCATTATCATTCAACTGTCTGTTTTAATTAGGCTCATGTAACTGACTTAAAGCTATTGTCTGAATCTGACTTTAACTCTAAAGTTGAAGTTGGGAAGGATTGGTCTAAATCCAAATTCCTATCGAAGATCACCTTTAATGACAAGTAATGTTAGTTCCACCGAAGATTTGGCCCCAGTGTGTGTTTCTGTCTACCTTTACAAATTGAATCTTTTGGTCACTTCCAATCGACACAGGCAAATGAACAACTTAATGTCAGAAACTTACCTAACTAGAAGAGTAAAACCTGACTCAGCACTGCCCAAAACCAGTCCTTCTAAGGCAGCAATCAATAAAATAAATACCATATTCTCAAACCAGTGCATCATAACATGGAATCACCTCATCATGCTACTCAGCATTCTTGTGCACCCTGTAAATTAAGCACTTCTGACAATGTAGAACAGCTTTTGAATTCATTTTCAGTGTGACTCGGGTGGAGCTTTCAGGGACCGTATGGAATATTAAGTAGAATTGAAAATGTCTAGCTTTCCTTGATAAAATAATTCCTTCATTCCAGGAATCAGCCTAGCAAATCTCTACAGAACTACCTCCATTATCCATTTATAACTTTTAAAATACAGGATCAAAGATTGTACACAGTACTCCGTCTGTGTCCTTACCAATACCCTGCAGACTTGCACCAAGTCTTTCCTGTTTTTAAACTACAATCCCCTGGCAATAAAGGCCAAAATTCCATTTGCCTTCTTAACTACTTGCTGCAGTTTCAAGCTAATACAGGTCTCCCTCATTATCTTACTAGCAATGTCTACTTTATCAGTGTAACATATATCTGCTTGCTATTACACCATAAGCTACACGTTGTTTGAGACGAGAGCCTCTTTATAGTAAACTATCAAGTGGTTTTCCTCTACCACATTAGAACAATCAAACTCTGTAGATTCAAACCTTGAAGGGAGATCATGGCAAAAAGTTGACTTGCCATATCTTTCACAGGAGGACGGTGGCAACCAACCATCATGTGACATAATGAGCTGTGGCACAATTTCCAGTGTCCTTCAGAGAAATCTTCAGACATAACTTTAAGAAGGATTCTTAAGCTGGCTTTCAACAGGTTGAGCATTCAAAAACCTGCAGAAGAACAACTGATGGCAAAATTCAACAAGAAAGCATTTCAGTCCTAGCAAGTGTCATACAGAAACAAGTGTAAGTTAGCAGCTACATGGAGCTGAAAGACTAATCACACTTGGCATTTACAGATTTCATCAGTTGCTGCTAAACTATAGTCATAATCCATAATTCAGATTTTAGTCAGGCCATTGGGGGATTCATGAGTAACATATTAATTTCTGGTGGGGAAGGGTTGAAACTTAAAAAAACACACACACACACACACACACACACACACACACGGGCTGAGAATGCCAGGAAGTAATTGAAACACTTACAGGTCAGAGTGTGCTCTGCCATGCTTATGGCAGGCACCACAAATCACTACAATAAAAGAAATCAATGGCATAAAACTAAGTTTAAAAAGGGTCACATTATTGGAATGTTGCAAAGCCATTATTTTGACTGCATCAGTGTGGAAAAACCTATTATAACAGCATCTGGTAGCAGTATCCCTAAATTGTACACTTGAAATCAACTAACATAAGCACATTTGGCAACATTGAGGTAATCAGAATCAAAAACCTTTAAATGAGGAAAATAAATGATCAATTTTGAAGACATTGCAACAAAAAATAATATTGTTAGGAATGTTTCATTTGATAGTTGGGCTAAATAAGACTCAGAATTGGACATCTTGGAGAAACCAGTTCTTAAAGTTATGAATTGCTTTCAAACTAGACATCAAATAGAAACTTAACAAGTAAATATACTTTTGTGTTCAACTGGACTGAAAGCTAATAAGTTTATACCTCACCAAGCACAAAAGAAATAATGGACATTTTGTTGAAATTCTGTAAGCTTCAGACAACTACTTTAATCTTAGAAGAAATACAATTCTTGAAGAAGCAGGATATACTGAAGAGTTTAGCGTCCACAGAATGCCAAAGTGTATTTCCTTAGGGTCTACAGATCTAGAGAAAAATGTGAATGTGGAGCTTTGAATTCAGAATTCATAACAGACAGTTATTGGAATTGTGGATGATTTGGATTTATTACTGTCAAAAGATTATTTGACTTTACCATTCAGATAATGAAAGAAACTAAAGTCCAGAAGTGACACAGATTAAGTCCAATGAGGAAAAGATTAACTTTATCATGGGAGATCATCAAAATCAATTCAGTTCATAAGGCACAAAATCCTGAAGACACAGGTGAGAAGCTAGCATAAACAGCATAAGCAGCAGAAGCAGATACAAGAATCAGTCTCAATGCTATTGAGTAAAGAAACCTCATGGGCATGAGTAATGTCCAGCTTCAAAAAGAAAATGCATTATGTGTAAAATTGTAAACAGCCAGGAGCCCATTCCTAAATAGAATGAGGCAACACAGAAGGTAGCCATCCAGCCCATTGTATTTTGAAAGAACTAGTCAAAAGTCCCACTTCCTTGCACTTTCGCCATTGCACTATGCAATTCTCCTCCCAAATACATATTCAATTAGTCGTTGGAGACACAAGCTCTGGAATACCCTCGTATACCTCACTGGCTCTACCTCACTAACCTCCTTTAATACATTATTTTAACCTAACACTGACAGCTTTTTTTGTTTTCTGACTTCATAACTCCTTATGAGATTCAGTGACATTAATTGTGCTTACTGCCCCTGCAATTGAATCATGGGAAATGTTGTTACACTAAATGTGCTATATAAGTAGTTATTGTATTGTATTTTAAAGTTGCCTTAGAATCTGCTTCCACTGCTTTTGCAGGCAAAGCACTCAAGATTACTAAAGTATCACTTGCATGAGCTTATACTTTGCCAGCAAAATACTTGAACAATAAAAAAAAGCCCTGCTGCATCAATGATTCTTTTCTTTAATTCATAAGCCAACAATTCTAATCATGTCCTGATATATTCGTGACAAATTAGTGCGAGTGTATCCTGACTGAAGTAATTATGTAATTTTCACCAGCCCCAACCAGGAAGCGGGTTACCAATGACGCAGATTAATTTAATTTAATATTTCTGAGCTGGATTCAAAGCTGGATGCCAGAATTGAAAGTAAGGCAATAAAAGCTCTCATCATCCAATTCCTCACCCTAAAGCATTTACTGTTGCTATAATGATGCATTTATTGTGTACAATTTACCAAAAAGAAAATGACTACACTCGCAGAAAGCAAAAATCATTTAACTTCAAGGGATGATTGATTATACTTACATAACAAATTCTATATATTTCATGTCAATGCAATTCTACATACAGCATAAAGGGTTTCAAGTTCAGAGCCTATTGTAATAAACCAGCTTTCCCTCGAAATGCAGAAACTCGATTATCACATAAAGTAATAACTAAGATGTTGATTTGTCATTCATATCAGTAACATTTTTTTTCCTGTGATATGCAGGTTAGGAAAATCAAACTGCCAAATAATAGGGGGTGGTGACCATGTATAAAGCTGTAATTAAATTAATACTAAAACTCGTGTTCACGAATAAATCAAGGCTGGTTTAACATTGAATATAGCTGTAAAACGTAAATGAATGCACACAGTGAATAGTTTTGGCTCCAACTTTGGAATTTAAATTTATTGCATTTCCCGCAGTTGACTCTCCCTCTTGTCTGGGCGAGGATCCAGCCACTCTTCTAGTTTGTAAAACAACACAACATGCCTGGTGGAATTTTTATTTAAACCACTCGACTATCGATTACGTCTGAAGACTCGGCAGCGGCCTGTGAGTCTGGGGTAGGATGTTTGAAAAAAAACGGCAACAGCAGGTATGGCAAAGCCAGTTTGACATGGTCGCAGTTAAACAGGGTTAATGATAGCAGCAGTGCATTATTATCATGCCTTTCCATCCGAAAGCACAACCAATTTAAAACACAACCAATGATTTCTTCTCACTCTCAGCCTGGATAGGATAGGGGTAGTTTTAAAACGATTAGTAATTGGAGCCATGCGTCAGTGAATGACCTACATTTTTGGCACCATTTCTACAGTGTTTCGAATGCTACTTTCCTCCAGTGAATTTGGACGCTAGATTTTATTATTTTATATTTACTCCTTCGATTCCACGATAATAAGTAACTTCAGATAATTCTGTTAAATTTCAACTCAACCAGCATCTGCCGGTAACTGTCCCCTAGTTCACAACCTATAAACTTTATAAAGCAACACTTAGTGGTAGTCACTCGGTCAAGTCTGTTGCTTAATTAGAGATCAACCCAGATGGGAATTGCAATTTCTCTCCTCGGGTGCTGCGATTCTAAATGCCGAGATTCAGTGAACTAATTCATCACCTAAATAATATTTTCCTGTCATTCGCTCTCACTTGTCTCTGAGAGAATTCACAGAGTGGGGCCTGGTGGTATACGTGGACATTCCTAACAGTTGAATACATTCATAATTCAAGGGTTCACGTATTCATTCGCACGTGCAGCGAGATAAGAATTTGCCCCACTTTCATTTCTAACTCTAAGCAAATAGGAAACAACGGTGTACCTGAATCTGTGTGGCGTGGTCGGCCTCGATCCCGGAGATAGTAGGAAAAATCCAGACAGCTTTCGTGTTCCACCAGCCCTTTAAAGCAGAGTTCGGTTACTATATTGAGCGCTTTCTGACAAAGCTCGTCCTCTCTGTCTCCAGTCATTTCCCATCAACATCCTTCTGAATGGGGCTCAACGGCCGCTCCACAGGACGTAGGAAGAGGAGCTCCTTCTCCTTTTCGACCGCACACCCCGGCTTCAATGCTTCAGCACCGTGGACAGCTGCAAGAATTCATACCCCCTCCTGCTCTCGGCAAGCTGAGCGCTTCTAACCGCACCCCTGCCAAGCTGGGAATGTGTGTGTGCGTGTGTATGTGTTTCTCAAACCTGCACCTCACCCGAGCAGCCAAACGTCTCCCTGAGCCGCCGGAGAAAGTGATTGTGTTGATACGATCAGTGCGGCAAGGGAGGTCCAACCTGGCCCATGTCTGAATCCTACTCAGTGGCCCCTGTCCATCAGCGCCGGGTGTGAGCTGCTCACGTACGTTTGTGATAAATGGCTTCCACTGCTCGGCTATCACTTAGCAGATGTGTTCGCTGGGGATTTGCAAAGCTGCCCGCCTTAAAACGCCGTGCTAATTACTCGGTGCGGTTTATCTGCAGTTCCTTCCTCCGCGGATCCCAGAGGAATTTTGGCCCCTCGTAATAAAGTTTACTCAGACGCCAAGGAAGTGGCGAGCAAAGGGTGGGGCGGAGGCTTATATTCCTCATCCAGTCGACTGCACGCTCAATAGTTATTTCAGTGTACTTTTCTCCTGTTCAAAATCTCTCTCCAACTAAAACGAGAGTGGTCCAGTTCCTACACCACTCCCCCTCGGGCGTTATATGATGCATTGAATCTAGATTTAAGCGGAACTGCAATGTCTAAGAAGGGCTTTACTTTAGTAACGTTTGATAGAATTTAACAGGCGCAAGTTGGCAATTTACAGACGAGCAAAGCGATCCAGTGGGAATTCAGGGGCGCCCAGATGTCTAGTTCAACCCTCTGGGAAGGGTCGCTAAATGCAACCGAAAATAATGAATTTCAGGGGAAATGGGAGTCGGCAAAATAGAGAAAGAGATACAAATGACAAGAATAATCTACCTGTTGCCAAGTGCCGGAATACAAAATATGTCGTATTTATAGCATATTGAAGATTGGACTAGGTTAGAATAGTTATGTGGTTGTTCTTGACCGGCGCGGACGCGGAGGGCTGAAGGGCCTTTGCCTGTGCCGCACATGACTCTACCACGGTGTCCACGGCAAGGTGTGGTTAGTGATGAAAAAAAACTGAACATAAACAGAAGTCGCTGGAAAAGCTCAGCAGGTCTAGCAGCATCTATGAGGAGAAATCAGGGCTAACGTCCCGGGTCCGGTCACCCTTCCTCAGAAAGGTGCTGCTGAGCTTTTCCAACAAACTTCTGTTCTTGTTCCTGATTTACGGCATCCGCAAATCTTTCGGTTTTTACGAGAAAAATGGAGATGCGCCGTGCCTCGGTTTCGTGTTTCTCTCAGTGCTACTCTCAGAGTAAGCACTTCAGAACTGTCTCTGACTAACCCGAAAACGTTAACTCTATTCGTTTTCTCCATTCATCCTGCCTGAACCGACGAGGATTCTCAATCTCTTCTGTTTATCTTTCGAATTTCTAACACCTGCAGAGTCTTTGCTTTTGGGTCAGGCTCGTTGTTGTTCAGCACTAGGTCTGTGGACAGCGACCCGCAGCCTGTCACTAAACTGTATGGGAGCGAGGTGGCTGTCTAAAGCCAGCGGGGAGATGAACGTTTAAATTATCATCAACTGGATTTTTTTTTGTTGCGAATGCACACAGTCGTGGAGAAATTGCAGCCAGTATGAAATGAAACGACATCTCTTCTACTGACTGAATCCGACCTTCTCGCGAAGAAAAATGTTTGCCCAGCAACAGTCATGTTTGACGTAATGACCCTATTATTTCCTAATTGAGATAGACGTTTGAGAGGCACTCAGTCGTGAACCCAGCAACGATACTGCGAGTTAAGTTAGTACAACCTGAAAAAAAGAGTGAAACTGCCAGGAGGGACTTTAAAAAAACATGGAATCCCGTTTCAGAGAGGCGCGGGGGGCCATGTGTGTGTTAAACCTGTAACGCTAGCACTTTGCTTCCTTCCCTTGTTAAAATGGCATTGGCTCTATCTAAACTACCTTAATGTGAGGTACCTGTCAATCTAACAGAAAACACAACTTTGGCGACAGGATCAAAATGTGTCGAAAGTTTATCATTGTATTAAACATCAAGTAAAATGTTACTCTGCTAAGTCGGGTTTAGTTATCTTACCAGAAGAGCTTTGTTCCAAAGATCGGGCTGGTAGCGTTGTGCCGGCGAAAAGGCAGATTGCTTCCAGCAACATTTCAAGTTGCGGAAGTCCCCCTTTTCTTCACCTCTTTTCGGTTAGGGCAATTCACTTTCAAGAGATTAAACTTCCAGTTTTTTTTCAGACGGTCCCTTTGTTCACCCCCTCACGCCTGATTTTCGATTTAATGTCAGAATCAACGTCCCATCACAAGGCTCCTACAATCGCGGAAGATACTTTCCCCGATTAGGCACGTTTTCAAAAACACAGGGCCTCAAAGCAAATCACTGCACACTTAAAAACAAAACAAAATAAAACGAGTTCGACTAAAAAAAGTGGTGTTATTCATTACGGCCAAGCGTACACTGCTTCGGATCTCAACTAACTCTGAACTTTGAAATGAGGCGAACCTTTTTTTTGTTGTCATCATTCAACTAGTCTCTTAATGCATGGCTATGTATGAATAATTTAGAATCTAGCTTGGCCAAAGCAACAGGAGACTCCTCCAACAACAACCAGATGGAACTCTGCGCACATCATGCAACTTGGCGCTAACATTTGGGCAGAGAACTAGTGATGGATGTTTTAATAATAAAACCTAGCCACAGAAGGACACAATGAACTCCCCGAGCTTCCCCATTAAGTTATTGGCAGTAACAGTGCGACGGATTGCAGTTTGCTCTCAATCTATTTTTAAAAAGTGGAATTATTAGGCAGTTGGGCATGTTCATTAGACAACACGGTGGGAATACTCGCGAAGCGCAATTGTTCTGTTCCACTGAAATAACCACTGGCTTGGAAATTGCAAGGTCGTTTCGATTTTGTAAAGATTAGGCGAGGAGTGTTTCAAGTTAATACTGGACTTCCCTATCGGGATGACAATTGGTGCGGAATGGAATAAAACGGAGGGAGGAAAGAGAGGTTAAAGAAAAAATCCCAATCACTTCGCACCAGGCAAGATAAAATAATGATGATTCAGGTCTGTACGTCATACCAGCAAGAATTTCGCCCACAACTAATCTTGAACAGATTTTTGGGATTTGTGAGCAATTAGGCATGATGAACTTGAGTGGCAGAACAGCGTCAAGATGAGGAATGGCCTATATAAATTCTTGTGTGTGTGTGTTGTTTATGCACGTTGATAGCAACAAACGAACAAAGAGCAGGGATAGGCGTTTAAGTCCCTCCAGTTTGCTTTGCGCTGCAATGAGGTCTTGGCTTCATTTGGCTGCAAGCTTAAATCCACATTTCTGTCCACCCCATCAACTTCTTGCTTCACAACTGTCTTTCTACCTCTGCCTCAAAAAAAAATTAAGGATTCTGCTTCCACCACATTTTTGGGAAGGGATTTTCAAAGACATAGCGACAAACCAAATAATCTACTCTTTGTTTTAATGGGAGATCCTGATTTTTGACTAGCGATCCCTATTTCTAGATTCACCCACAATAAGAAACATTATACCCACCCTGTCAAGACCCCCTAAGATTTTATATGTTTCAAGCAAGGCACTCCTTATATTTCTAATTTCCAGCAGTCACAAGACAAACTGTTCAATTTGTCCTCATGACACTGCTATCTTTTGCCATGTATTAGTCTAGCAAACCTTCTTTAACAGTCTCCAATTAATTTCTTAAATAAGACAACCAATCTGCTCCAGATGCAGTTCACCAGAGCCCTGAATAAGCGAAGTATAACCTCCCTACTTTTCTATTCACATATCCTCATGATAAAAAAAACTTTTAGTTTTCCTAACTACTAGCTGTACCTAAATACTAACCTTTTGTGATTCATACACAAGGACAGCCAACTTGCTCTGCACTCAGAATTCTGCAAACTCTCAGCATTTAGATAGTACATTTTTACATTCCCCCTGCAAAATAAGAACATTAGAGCATAAGAACTAGGAGCAGGAGTGGGCCAGCTGGCCCCTCAGGCCTGCCCCACCATTTAATAAGATCCTGGCTGATCTTTGAGACTCAGCTTTACTTACCCGCCAACTCACCATAACCCTTAATTCCTTTACTGTTCAAAAATTTATCTAGCCTTGCTTTCAAGACATTCAGTGAGGTAGCACCAACCACTTCACTGCGCAGGGAATTCAATAGATTCACAACCCTTTGAGTGAAGAAGTTCCTCCTGATCTCAGTCCTACATCTGCTTCCCTTTAGTTTGAGGCGATGCTCTCTAGTCCTAGTTTCACCTGCTAATGGAAACAACCTCCCTGTCTTCACTTTATCTGTTCTCTTCATAATTTGATATGTTTCTAAAAGATCTCCCCTCATTCTTCTGAATTCCAATGAGTATAAGCCCAGTCTACTCAGTTTCTCCTCATAATCCAACTCTCTCAACTCTGGAATCAACTGAGTGAATCTCCTCTGCACCCCCTCCAGTGCTAATATATTTCTCCTCAAGTAAGGAGACCAAAACTGCACACAGTACTCCAGGTGTGGCCTCACCAGGACCTTATACAGCTGCAGCATAGCCTCCCTGTTTTTAAACAGCATCCCTTGAGCAATGGCAGACAACTGCAATCCCACCTTCAGCGATTCATGCACAAGGACACCCAAATCCCTCTGCACAGCAGCGTGCTGCATTTTTTTACCATTTAAAACATAGTCCATTTTGTGGTTATTCCGATCAAAATGGATGACTTCACACTTATCAACATTGTGCTCCATCTGCCAGACCTTTGCCCACTCACTTAGACTATCTATATCCCTCTGCAGACTTTCAGTGTTTTCTGCACACTTTGCTCTACCACTCACCTTAGTGTCATCTGCAAATTTTGACACACCACACTTAGTCCCCAATTCCAAATCATCTATGTAAATTGTAAACAATTGAGGTCCCAATACTGATCCCTGAGGAACACCACTTGGCACTGACCGCCAACCAGAAAAACACCCATTTACCCCTACTTTTTGCTTTCTATGGGCTAACCAATCCTCTATCCATGCCAATACATTACCTGTAATCCCATGCAGCTTTATCTTATGTAGCAGCCTTTGGTGAGGCACCTTGTCAAATGCCTTCTGGAAATCACAGGTTCCCCATTGTCCACCATGCAAGTAATGTCCTCAAAGAATTCCACCAAATTAGTTAAACATGACCTACCCTTCATGAACTCGTACTGGGTGTTCCTAATGGGGCAATTTACATCCAGATGTCTTAATGATAGATTCAAGCAGTTCCCCTCTACTGAAGCTAAGTTATCTGGCCTATGGTGATCTGATTTTTGTCTACTTCCTTTTCTAAACAGTGGCATCATATTGGCTATTTTCCAATCTGTGGGAACCACCCCAGAGTCCAACAATGAATTTTGTTAAATAATTACTAGTGCATTTCCTATTTCCCCCATCACCTCTTTTAGTACCCTGGGATGCATTTCATCAGGGCCAGGAGCCTTGTCTACCTTTCACTCCATCAGCTTGCCCAGCACTGCCTCCTTAGTGATAATGATAGTTTCTAGGTCCTCACCTGCTATAACCTACTTGCCATCAATTTTCGGCATGTTATTTGTGTCTCCCACTGTGAAGACTGACATGAAATAATTGTCTACTGTCTCAGCTATTTCCTCATTCCCAGTTATTAAATTACCATTGTCATCCTCTAAAGGATCAATGTTTATCTTCACCACTCTTATGATTTACATATTTATAGAAACTTTTTCTGCCTGTTTTTATATTCTGAGCTAGTTTATTCTCATAATCTAACTTACTTTTCATTATAACTTTTTGTGGCTTTCTGTTGGCCTTTGAAGATTTCCCAGTCTACTAGTTTCCCACTTCTCTTTGCTTTTTTGTATGCGTTTTTTTTTCAATCTGATACATTCCCTTATTTCCTTAGACATCCATGGCTCGCTCTCTCTTTTCCTACAGTTCTTCCTTGTCACTGGAATACACTTCTGCTGAGCGCTGTGAAAAATCGTTTTGAAAGTCCTCAACTGTTCCTCAATAAAGTTTTTGCTTCCATTCTATCTTAACTAACTACTTCCTCATTCCTTCATAGTCTCCTTTATTTAAGCACAGGACATAGGTACTGAATTTAACCTTCTCAAGCTCCATCTGTATTTTAAAGTCAACGATACTGTGATCGGTCCTTCCGAGAGGATCCCTAACAATGAGATCATTAATTATTCCTGTCTCATTACACAGGACTAGATCTAGGATAGCTTGCTCCCTTGTATGTTCCAAAACATATTATTCAAGGAAATTATTGCAGATGCATTCCATGTACCCCTCCTCAAGGCTGCCATGACTGACCTGGTTTGAACAATTGATATGTAGATTAAAATCCCCCATGACAATTGTTGTACCATTTTTACATGCATTAGCTATTTCTATGTTTATTGCCCGCCCCACCATGATGTCATTATTTGGTGGCCTATAGGCCACACCTATCAGTGACTTCTTCTCCCTGCTATTCCTAATTTCCACCCAAATGGATTCAAAATTTTGTTCAGTAGAACCTATATAATCTCTCACTACCGGCCTGATATCATCCTTAAAAATCAGAACAACACCACCTCCCTAACCTTCTTGTCTGTCCTTCCGAACAGTTTGACACCCCTGGATATTTAACTCCCAGTCATGACCATCCTGTAACCATGTCCCTGTAAATGGCCACTAAATCAGACTCATTTGCCATGATTTGCACCGTCAACTCATCCACCTTGTTTCAAATGCTCCAAGCATTCAGATTTAGTGCCCTTATGCTCATTTTTGCACCTTCCTTTTGGGTCCTATTATCTCAATTACTAACAGCTCTTGAGTTCTCCTTCCCTTTAACTTTTTTCCTGATTTTCAATGGAGTAATGGTCAGTGGTGAATTCCACATTTTCTCCACATCCCAAAACCGGCCCAGCTCGTCCCTGCCTCCCTAACTTGTCCTTCCACGTGTGCTCTCTCCCACCTCAAGTCCCACCCCAATTTATTCACACATAAGGTGCACAAGGGTAACTAGAGAAAGGGTTGGCCCACTCAGGGACAAAGGAGGGAAGTTTTCAGAGGAGTCAGAGAAAATGAATGCGATTCTTAATGAATACTTTAGCTTGGTATTCACTGAGGAGAGGGTCATGACAGAGGTTGAGGTTAGGGATAGATGTTTGATTACTCTAGGACAAGTCGTATTGCGGGGGGGGAATGTTGGCTATTCTAAATGGCATTTGGGTGGACAAGTCCCCAGGTCTGATGGGATCTCTCCCAGGTTACAGAGGGAAGCGAGAGAGGAAATAACTGGGGCCTTGAGCATGGGCGAGGTCCCGGAGGACTGGAGAATTGCTAATGTTGTCCCTTGTTGAAGAAGGGTAGCAAGGATAATCCAGGTAATTATAGGCTGGTGAGCCTGCTGTCAATGGTGGGGAAGCTGCTGGAGAAGATACTAAGGGATAGGATCTATTTACATTTGGAAGCAAATGGGCTTATTAGGGATAGGCAGCATGGTTTTGTGCAGGGAAGGTCATGTCTTACTAACTTGGTATAATTTTTTGAGGAAGTGACAAAGTTTATAGACGAGGGAAGGGCTATAGATGTCATATACATGGACTTCAGTAAGGCATTTGATACAGTTCCCCATTGTAGGCTGATGGAGAAAGTGAAGTTGCATCGTGTTGAGGGTGTACTCGCTAGATGGGTAGAAAACTGGCTGGGCAACAGGAGACGGAGAGTTGTCATCGACGGGAGTTTGTCAAAATGGAGAACTGTGGCCAATGTGTTCCGCAGGCATCCGTGTTGGAACCACTGTTGTTTGTGAGACACATAATTGATCTGGAGGAAGGTATAGATGGTCTGGTTAACAAGTTTGAAGATGACACTAAGATTGGTAGTGTAACAGATAGTGAAGGGGACTGTCGGAGAATACAGCAGAATACAGATAGATTGGAGAGTTGGATGGAGGAATGGCAGATGGAGTTCAATCCAGGCAAATGCGAGGTGATGTATTTTGGAAGATCCGATTCAAGAGCGAATTCAAAAGTGATACTGTACTGTAGGAGTACTTCAGCCACATAAGTGTGTTATTTTGCATGTGAGGCTAAACTGAGGCAATAAGAGACCAACAGCACTGCTCAAAGTACAGGGAGCCCTTCCCTTGTCTTGGTCACTAATTATGCTTTGCCCAATATCAGGAAAACAGATCATCTGTTTACCTTCACAGTGATCCTTCAGGGGCTTGTTGACTGTAGATTTGCTAATGCAGTTTCTGCATTGTAAACCTGACTGCATTTCAAAACATACACAATTTGCAGTAAAATGATTTGGGGGAGCCCTAAGATCTTTAAAAATACAATCTAAAGACAAATTCATCTTTCTTTTCATGGGTATGTTTCAAATATAAGAATACATAGTTTAATATTTAACATTGGCTCAACATAATTGAGAGCCAGCAGCAAACAATAGCTTCAGTTGATTGGAGATGACCAAACGTGTCTTAAAAATGCATACATTTAATGGTGTTTAATAACACAGAATAAGTGGAAACTGGCTGAAGTAAGCAATCTATACTTATAGTTCTGTCTGGGAAAGAATAAACTGGTCCATTTGGACCTCATTAGTCCATGTAAAAATTTCAAACATGCAATGTAGATCACGATTTAAGGTGTACAAGAGTGAAGCATACAAAGTCTAAGTATTCTGTAAAACCCAGGCAAGCATAACAACTCACAGATTCATAAAATATATATCAAATGAGTGGAAATTAGTACTGTTTTCAGCCAGCACTAATTTCTCAGCTGTGATAAAGTGATATTGTTTATGAATAGTGTTTTACCCATGTAGAATGCAGTTTAACCCATGTAGTCAACCCAATTTTTCTTTCCCCAAGGCTGCTAGGCAGATGGAACCTGATCTGCTCAGGTAATACTTCTTTCCCTTCCATTTGCACCTGCCCTCCAGCTTCAAACTCCCACTTTCCAACTCCTCAGGTTTTTGTTGATTTTCTATTTCTCATGCAGATCACTAATTTCTTCTATGATGTCTGTATCATCTTAATCAACCATAATTTTAACAATTTAGTGAACTCAACTAAGAGGCTTTGCTGAAACAAGGACATTTTATATTTATTCAGTCCCTTTAATGAAATGAACTATCCAAGATACTTCACAATAGCATAACGAGACAATGATTGTCAGAGATCCAAATAAGGGGACATTTGGATAGGTGATCAAACGTTTGGTTAAACAGATTTTAAAGGAGAGAAAATCTGGCATTACTCCGGTATCTTTACTGATGCCAGGACATTAAGTCAATAAAACACTTTATGCTCACAAGGAATGTAGGAAATATTTTCACACAGTAATTTATCAAGCACTATAATGATTTAAGGATCATAAAACTTGTATTTTTTTTGTGGTGTTAAGAGAAAAATACACCGGACATTTGCTAGGTCTCTGAATAACACACATTTTTTTACACAGGGACATAAGAAAGAGAAGCAGTAGAAGATCATTTCACTTTTAGAGCTTACTACACCATTCAATAAGATTATGGCTGATTTGATTGTGACCATAACTTCATTTTTCTGGCTGCCTCACATAACCTTTAACTGCCTTGTAGATCAAAAAAAGTTGGCAATTTCAGTGTTGAATATATTCAATGATCCAGATTGCACTGCTTGCTAGAGTAAGAAACTCAAACATGTGATCTCTGAAAGAAGAAATTTCTCCAAATCTCCATTTTAAATGAGGAACCTCTAATTCCGAAACTACCTCCGAGTTGTAGGTTCCCCGTATGGAAAAAAAATGCCCTTTCAACACCTTTTCCATCATGTCTTTATTTCAATAAGATTTTGTCTCACTATTCTAAATGCGCATTGATGCAATCTGCTCAATTTTTCCACACCATCTAACCTCTTTGCCCCAGAAATGAACTTAGTAAACCTTCCCTGGACTGCTTCCAATGTAAGAATATATCTCCTTAAATAAAGAGAGCAAGACTGTATGCATTAGTTAAGGTGTGACCTCATAACTGCCTGTACAATGCTACAAAGACTTCTGCTTTTAAACTACATTCTCTTTGAAAATCAGGCAAAAATTCCATTTGCCTTCCTAATTAAATGCTGTTTTGGCACTCTTTATATGTGACTCAGGTACAAGAATGCACAACTACTTCCTTCTGCAGTTTCTCTTTATTGAAATAATTTTTTGCTCTTCTATTTCTCCTGTCAAAACTTACATTTTTGTACATGCTGTTCCATCTTAAAAAAGTTTGTCCACTCATAGAACATAAAACTGTACCGGCCCTTTGGCCCACTATGTTGTGCCGAACTTTTACCGGAAACCTAAGGTCTATCTAACTTCCACCGCTACCTTATACAATCATCTATATGCCTATGTAATAGCTGCTTAAATGCCCCTGATGAGCCTGAATCCACTAACCTCTCCGGCAATGCATTGCACACCTCATGTTATCTATTTTTCTTTCTTTTCAATTGCTTTGAGTCCTGCTCACAAATTGTTTTCATACTTTTCTTTGTTGGTCTCCTAAGCAATGTAAATAATATTGATTGTAAATTGATGAGGCCCCAACACTAATCTGTGGTACTCTACTGATTACAGCTTGCCAACAGAAACAAGCCAATTTCTCCCAACTCTCTGTTTCCTGCTGATTAGTCAATGCTTTATCCATGCTTATGTGTGATACCCAATACCATCAGCTCTGATTTTCTGTCATGGAAGTTTTTTTTATGTGATTTCTATTGAAGATTTTTTGAGATTCCTAATACTCTATGACAATTAGTTCCCTTTTTTTCACCTTGTGTGTTACATCCTTAAAGAAAACTAATAAATATGGCAACACAATATCCCCTCCGTAAAATCATGTTGATTCTGTCAGAAATAAGTATGGTAATTAAATCTTCTCTATTTACTTAATTATGAATGTTAACATTTTCCAAATGACTGATGATGGGCCAACTGGCTTTCCTGAACAGAGCTGTTGCAATCCTTTGCAATCTGCTGCATCTTTTTTTGGAATCTAAAGAACTTTGGAAGATAACAACTAAAGGATCTGCTATTTCTGCAGGCTCGTCTTTCAAGACCCTAGGATGGAACACCAGTTCCAGGGGTCCTTTTCAGCTTTTTGGCCTGTTGGTTAGTACTTTCCTGTTTTTATATAGCTCCTTATGATCTAATATTTGCAAATAGAGAGGGCCTTCTTCTAACGGTACACTCAAAAGATGGCACTTATCACATTGCAGTAATCCTTCAAGAGTGCAGTGAGAGAATCAGCATAATTTAATTGCTCGTCTCCGAGAGTAGGACTTGGACCAACAAGCTTCATTGTTCTGAGGAGAAAGAGCAAAGAATTGAGCCATGGCTGTTTAAGGAGCACAGAGTGGAAGTGGGGTGCAGAAGTGTAACAGAAGTTGAGCATGAATATTTAATTGATTCAAGTTTTAAAAGCAAGCTTTTGTTATAAAGCCTTCAGAAGCCCTTTTGTCATGCATAGCTCAATTATTTCATGGAGGTGAATAGTAGTCAAGTAGGATTGTACTGTATCTTGCAACAATGATTTTTATCTTGGTCAGTAAATTTGGCTTATCTGCAAAGTCAAATAGATCTGTCTCCTGAAGCCACTCTCAATTGTTTATTGTCTTGCTTCAATATATAACTAGAGTTAAACATTTGAAGCTCCTCATTTCTATCCATTTCTATTGAAGTGATTCCAATGGTCCATGACTGAAAATAAATTTGAAAAGTGAACAAAGAGATGTATTGAAATTATTGAAGAATGAGAAGCATTTTCTACAGTGAAATACATCAAGTGTATGTAGTGGGAGAATCAAGGCCAGAAGAGGAACCTGAATCTTTACAGCACTTTATAGTACGAAAACAGGGAAGCCACTGTGTATCTTTATTAACATTAGATAGGATATTGAATTCGTTATTGCCACACTTTAAGTAAGTTGTGAAGGCCTTTGAGAGGGTGCAGAAAAGCCTTAAGAATATAGTTCCAAGGATAAAATATTTCAGTTATATGAATAGATTGACAAAGTTAGAGTTATGCTTTAAAGAAGATAAAGTTGAGATGAGATTTGAGAAAGGTATTCAAGATCATTAGGGCTCTGGGCAGAGTAGACAGGGAGAAACTGTTCCTGTTGGTGGAAGCCCTGAAAACCAAAAAACACTAATTCAAGGTGATTGACAAATGAAGGAGTAGATGTATGAGCCAAAATCTTTTAGTGTAGGACTTACTCTAAAGCCCACAGCCTGAGAATCTGGGAGAGGAACAGTCAGATGTGGCCTTCAATGGGTTTATAAAATTATTCAAAAGCATTTGCAGGGTTACATGGAAAGGTGAGAACAAAGGAACTATCTTACTAACCCTCAGAGAGAGCAGATGTGCACTGAACGGCCCCTTCCTGTGATACTACCATGCCACGATTTTCTTGATCTCAGCTCATTCTGAATTCATAGATGGTATAGTGCATTCACTTTTGTAATGTAGAGAAAAGGGGCAACAAATCCATCTACAGCGAGATCCAACAAACAACAATGAAGCAGGCAATCTACTTCAAGGGTATGGTTGAGAGACAAATCATAGAATCCCTACAGTACAAAAAGAGGCTATTAGGCCCATTGTGCTGTACATGACTTTGTCATTGAACAATTACCTTGGTACCATTTTCTTACCTTCTCTATGACACCTTACATATTCTTATTTTTCAGATAACAATCTAATTCCCTTTTGTATGTTGCAGCTGAAACTGCTTCCAACACAATTTACACAGAGATGGTGGACCAGTGGTAGCAGTGGACTAATCATTCAAAACCCGGTGCTAATGTTCTGAGGGCATGGGCTGAAATCCAACCATGGCAGATGGAGAAATTTGAATTCAAAGAAAAGAGATCCGGAATAAAAAGATAGTCTAATAGTAACCGTGAAATCACCACTGATTGTTGTAAAATTCTACCTGGTGGACTGAAGTCTGTTAGGGAAGGAAATCTGCCATCCTGACCCGGTCTGTCCTCCATGTTACTTCAGAACCACAGCAATGTGACGCACTCTTAAGTTCCGAGATAACAAGGTGTGGATAGCGAGTTTTGAGAAGATTTGTAGCTTAGGTTGAGGTTCTGGATGTGAGTTTGCTCGCTGAGCTGGAAGGTTCGTTTTCAGACGTTTCATCACCATACGAGGTAACATCATCAGGAGTCTCCAACGAAGCGCTGGTGTTATGTCCTGCTTTCTATTTATCTGTTTAGGTTTCCTTGGGTTGGTGATGTTATTTCCTGTGTTGATGATGTCATTTCCTGCATTGTTGATGTCATTTACTGTTCTTTTTCTCAGGGGATGGTAGATTGGCTCCAAATCAATGTGTTTGTTGATGGAGTTCCGGTTGGAATGCCATGCTTCTAGGAATTCTCGTGCGTGTCTCTGTTTGGCTTGTCCTAGGATGGATGTGTTGTCCCAATCAAAGTGGTGTCCTTCCTCATCTGAATGTAAGTGGTTATGGTTTCTGAACAAACAGCTCTGCCAATCATCCAACCCAAACTTTGGGTCCGCTATGTGGATGATACCTTTGTCATCACTAAACAAAACAAATTAGAGGAAACCTTCAAGACCATCAATAACACCCTTACTGGCATAACATTCACAAAAGAGGAGGAAAATAACAACAAACTGCCATTCCTAGATGTCACAGTAGAGCGAACAGCCAATGGGGAACTTCAAACCAGCGTCTACAGGAAAACAACACATACAGACCAAATACTGAACTACAGGAGCAACCATCCCAACACCCACAAACGAAGCTGCATTAGAACATTATTTCAACGAGCCACCACACACTGCAGCACAGAGGAACTACGCAGAGCAGAGGAAAATCACCTATACAGCGTATTCAAAAAGAATGGGTACCCTATGAACACAGTCTGCCGATTCCTCAGCAATAAACCCAAACAAACAGACAAAACGGGCTCAGAAACCATAAACACTCTCCCCTACATCAAAGACATTTCCGAAATGACTGCCAGACTACTCGGACCTCTTGGCATCAGGGTAGCCCACAAACCCACCAACACACTAAAACAGCAGCTAATGAACTTAAAAGACCCTATACAGATAACAAATAAAACAAATGTCATCTACAAAATACCTTGCAAGAACTGTGACAAACACTACATTGGACAAACTGGCAGAAAGCTAGCCACCAGGATACATGAACATCAACTAGCCACAAAACGACATGACCCACTATCACTCGTATCCTTACATACAGATGAGGAAGGACACCACTTTGATTGGGACAACACATCCATCGTCGGACAAACCAAACAGAGACATGCACGAGAATTCCTAGAAGCATGGCATTCCAACCGGAACTCCATCAACAAACACATTGGCTCCAAATCAACCTACCATCCCCTGAGAAAAAGAACAGGAAATGACATCACCAATGCAGGAAATGACATCACCAACACCAGGAAACCTAACCAGATAAATAGAAAGCGGGACATAATACCAGCGCTTCGTCGGAGGCTCACTGATGATGTTACCTAGTATGGTGATGAAACGTCTGAAAAACGAACCTTCCAGCTCAGCGAGCAAACTCACATCCAGAAGGTGTGGAATACAAGGGGGCGGGATGAGGTTAGCAGTGAGGAAATGGGGGTGGGATTTGAGGTGGGAAGAGGGGATAGGTGAGAGGAAGACAGGTTAGGGAGGCAGGGATGAGCTGGGCTGGTTTTGGGATGCGTTAGGGGGAGGGAAGATTTTGAAGCTTGTGAAATACCTGCCTCCCTAATCTGTTCTTCCTCTTACCTAACCGTCCTCCCACCTCAAGCCCCACCCCAATTTCCTACCTACTAAACTCATTCCGCTCCCTTGACCTGTCTGTCCTCCCTGGACTGACCTATCTCCTCCCTACCTCCCCACCTACACTCACCTTTACTGGCTCCATCCCCACTTCTTTAACTTGTCTGTTTCCTCTCCACCTATCTTCTCCTCAATCCATCTTCGATCCGCCTTCCTCTCTCTCCCTACTTATTTTAGAACCCTCTTCCCCTCCCTCATTTCTGATGATGGGTCCAGGCCTGAAACGTCTGCTTTCCTGCTCCTAAGATGCTGCTTGGCCTGCTGTGCTCATCCAGCTCCATACTTTGTTGTCTCGGATTCTCCAGCATCTGCAGTTCCCATTATCTATCTCGCTCTTAAGTTCCCTCTGGTTAATGGTGCAAATGCTGGCCTAATTAGAGAAGCCCAGATCCATTGAATAAATGTAAAACAAAACTCTCAGGAGTGCATTCCAGATCTTATTCACTTGCAGTGTAAAAATGTTTATTTTCTCTCACATCACTTTTTTTTTGCCAGTTATTTAAAATCTGTGCCCTCTTATTCTCAATCCTTTCTCAACAGGCAACAGTTTTGATCTATCTATTCTGTCCAAGCATCTTGTCTCCTCATGATTTTGATACATCCATCAAATCTCATCTCAGCCTTCTTTCCTCTGAGGAAAACAAATCTTAAATTCTCCAATCTACCTTCACAACTGAAACTGCTCATTCTTGGAGCTATTCTTGTGAATGATTTTTGTATTTTCTCCAATGTCTTCATATCCTTTTTAAAACACCATGTCTAGAATCGATTACTCCATATGAAGCCGAAGCAGTGCCTTATACAAGTTCAGCATAATCTGCTTGCTGTTGCGTTCTGCACTTATTAGTAACTGAAATTGATACTGTGCGTTTTATCAACCATCCTATTTACTTAATTTGCCAATAACAATAACTTATTCACATGTACAAGATAATAAAGTGTGAAGCTGGATGAACACAGCAGGCCAAGCAGCATCTCAGGAGCACAAAAGCTGACGTTTTGGGCCTAGGCCCTTCATCAGAGAGGATCTCTGGCTTTACTTTATGTGATCTCTCCTTGTTCTTTTGACAAAAATTAATTATCAGATAGCATGACATCTCCCCCCGTTTTATATTTAAACAGAATAGAGAAGCTACAAATGGAAATTTTAAAAAAAAGAGCCAGAAAAAACATCATAAAATAAGATTTTGAAAACTTGACAGCTGCAACCATAAGTCACTGGGATGTTGTGACTGAAATTTGCATTTGAATTTCAGTCGCGGGTAATGTCTGTTTAAGGACTATTACAAAATACCAATCGAGATTATTTAATCCTGAGATGAAAAATTTGGGTGATGGAAAACAATATTAGTTTTTTGCACAGGAGGGTATTACTTCCTCCGAGTCACAACGCTCTGAGTTCAAGCCACATCCTAGGGCTTGAGCATAAAGATCTATGATGATTCTCCTGTGCAGTACAGGGAAGTTCTCCATCTTTGAGAATACTGTCTTTTGGATGAAAGGTTAAAATCAGGCCCCATCTGCCTGCTCAGGTTGGTACAAAAAAATCCTACAGTACTATTCTGAAGAAGAACATAGGAGTTATCGTTTGCATCCTGGGTCATATACACCCTCAATCAATATCACAAAAATTACCAGATTATCTGGTAATTATCACATTGTTGGCTATGGGAGTTTGCTGGGAACAAATTGGCTGTTGTACTTCTTACATCATAACAGTGACAATAATAACAGTGATAACAATAACAAAGCACTTTCAACCTTTAGGTGATCATTTCTTGCAATTGCTAATAGGCAGAATAAATTCATCCACTCCTAAATTCACTGTGGGCAGCATGGTGGCTTAGTGGTTAGCACTGCTGCCTCACAGCACTGAACACCGGGCTCAATTCCACCTTCGGGCATCTGTGTGTTTTGAGTTTGCGTACTTTCCCCGTCTCCATGTGGGTTTCCTTCCACAGTTCTGCACAGGTGACGTGGATTGGTCCAGGAAGATTGCCATGTCCGGAGATGTGCAGACTAGATGGATTAGTCGTGGGAAATGTAGGGTTACAGGGATAGACTAGTGGGGTGGGTCTGGGTGGAATGCGCTTCAGAGAGTTGGTGTGCGCTCGATGGGCCAAACAAATGGCCTGCTTCCACACTGTGGGACTGCTCTGATTCTAAAGAGATAAATGTGCAAGAATGTGTTCAAGAGCTGTGAGATTATTTGGGAAATGGAAAAGAATAGGTGATAAAAATTGGGTTATAGTTAAAAATGGCAGAGAAAACCGAAAGCAAAATGGGATGCAGCTTCAGCTAATTAACAAATAACCAGGGTGAAAATGAAGAGCTTTTTTTAAACACAGCAAATTATTGTAAAATAGAATGTATGGTCTGAAAGAAACACTGATGACTTTTTCAATCGAATTATTAAAAACAAATATAGTAAAGACTGAAGGTGGGGGCTGACGGGACATTTTGGATTGCTCTTACAAGGAGCAAGCACAGGTGCAACAGGCGAAATGATCTCTTCAAGTGTTGTCATATTCTATAAACATTGCATTTATAAACAGTAAGAAAGTCATATAAACTAGTGACAGTTGAGGGATGTTTTTAACACTTTGTGAACAGTTATAGATTGTGTACAAACACATAAGAACGTTGAAAATCATCAGATAAGAAAAGACTAGATGCTCGCTCTGGTGGGGCATGAGGGTTGGAGGTGAAGTTGAGGTGGCAGATAGCAAATCAAATACTCAAGGAAAATTACCAGGAAAATTCCGGAAAGTACACTTCAACCTCTTCAGAGAATCGAAGCTTCCAAAGGGTGAAGATCATGACAATAGCAATGTGATTGGTGAGATGTGAAATTTACTGTCAAATAAAGTTGTTGAGATGAATAACATAAATACATTTAAGGACTAATGTTGTAGGTTTCATTAGCAGTGTGGAAAAAGTCCTGCAAAGTGGAAAAGAAAACAAAGTAACCAGTTGGTTGAATGACCTAATTTTTGGTTGTTAATTCCATTTGTAAGGAGATGGATAAGGTTATCTCTCCTGCTCTTGATTTTGGATCAGGAGACTAACATGTTTTATAGAATAACTGAAAGGGCCAATGAGTCAGGTCTGGAAAAGCTGATGGAAAAATAAGGCAGATGAAAACATTGGCCCTGAGGGAGGAAGTGACCCTGTTATATCAAACAGTCAATAAATGGACACAGAATAACTGAAATCAAATCTTGTGTGAAAAATTCACAGCACCTGACTAGTTACAGTGGAGCTATCAATCTGACTGTCAAACTGATTCCAGGCAGCCAGGACAGGTCCTGATTAATCCATTTGGCTGTCGGCTGACTTGAAATGATGTGAACATTTTCAGGAGAGAACTGCGCATGAATTTGGATAAATACTTGCAGGGTCAGAATACGATTCAAAATTTACAGGGAGGGAGTGTGAGGTGAGCAGTTCCTTCTCTTTATTTAAATTCTCATTCTGGTCTCCCTCATGAACAAGGGTGTGTGTATATTTACATCAATTAATTGAAGAAGTTTGAAAATATATCTCATGACCAGTTTCTCAAAAGCAATTACACATGGACAATAAGCATTGGCCTTTTGGTAATGCTGAAATCCTGTGAATTATTATATAGGTTGGCTGATTTAAACATAACAAGAATTCAGGACTCAGAACAATTCACACATAACGCTTGGCCTATCCTTAGTGATCATTAAAGTGAAGGCTCTCACCAACATTCCCTGCACCAGTTGAGAATTCTCTTGTGCCATCTAAATAGTTGGACGGCTCTGGGCTATGTGCAACACTTTCCATATTTCGGCCATCTCTCCTGTAAGGGACTACCCCTAAGGATGGGAAGTCCAGCACTACTGTTCCAGCACTGCCTTCATCAAGTGCAATAAGTGCAGTGGTTCAACAATGCAGCTCATCATTGCCTTCTCACAGGCAATTATGGGTGGGCCAAGAATTGCTGGCCCAGCAAATGACACCCACTTTCCACATGTGGATAAAATTAGATATGATAATGTGTCTTTGACAACATGGATTTCTGCAATTCAACAAAGATCTTAATCCATAAGGCTCGTGTGCTGACCACCCTCCTCAATGACAGCGAAATTACATACTTTGCTGAAGTTGTATTAAGATCCTTGAACGTTTCCATCGGTGGTGCCTACATTGAGTCGTGCAGATTAAAGGGGCGAATTGCCAGACAAATTCAAGCATTCTCCATGAAACTGCATCTATCAGCCCTACTCCTGAAGAATCAACTCTGATGGATGACAGTTGTGTCCGGATTCCCGAAAACTGCCTCCATCTGCAGGTTGTCTTCCGTCAGCTCTCCTTTGGCCAATATCCAAATAACAACCAAAGGAACAACTACAAGATATGCTCATGGATGCTGAAAAACACAAAGGCATTGACGCCACTGACTGGGAAAAGAATGCTGCTGACCATTCGACAGGGTACTTGTTGGTCCATCAATGTGTCGTAACACATTAAGGCTCACTGACCTGACTGCACGGTGGAACAGTGGTGATTAGGAAAAGAGAAAGGGATCAATCCAAAGCTGCATATCCCAATTCCCAAGTCAGCAATATTCCTCACTGCAGAAAACTGTGTGGATCCAAGGCTAGTTTCCCCAATCACCTATATGGCTCATGCAGCCTGACAGATGTCACCATTAGTTCTGAGGGAGCACAGCTGCCGCTGATAATGGAAGCTATGATGTGGAGGTGCCGGTGTTGGATTGGGGTGGACAAAGTCTGAAGTCACATGACACCAGGTTATAGCCCAACAAGTTCATTTAAAATCACAAGCTTTCGGAGCACTGTTCCTTCAATAGGTGAAGTCACTTAAACCTACAACTCAGTGTCATGTGACTTCTGATGATGACCATGGAAGATATAGAAGGAACTGGGCATAACTTGGAGATCTACACAGAAGGAAAAACAGCTATTAGAATTCTAATTGGGAGTACAGAAGTGAAACATAGATGACCATTCTGGTAGCATTTGGCCATGGAAAGAGTGTAGGTAAGATCAATTCTGTAAGATATACATTTTAAAAAGCTCCCAAAGCTGGACTTTGTCTTATGACTCTTCTGAATAATCATGGGCCATGACTCACAGACAGGCTTGGTCCAACTCCACCAAAATTGCAGAGGGCTTTGCGATGCTGAACCTGCAATGAAAATGTCCATGTCAGCAATTCAGGGAATGGGTTAACTTGTTGCAATCCTGATCACATGTTAGCAAAAACTAATGGCACTGGAAATGGTGGTGAAATTGTCTGAATTGGGCCGTACCACCATTTTAATATGGCTCCTGATGCCACGAAAATCTGTCCTCAAGTCACACACCATTCTGCCTTAGAAATAAATGGCATGTTCTTTGACAGTTGCAGCATCAAGCTGTTGGATTATCCTCCCTTAAAGCACTGTGAGTTTACTTAATCCAAACAGACTGCAGAAGTTCAAGAAGGAGTCAGTGTAACTGCAGTGTTAAAGTCAATTAAGGATGTTGAAAAAGAAAAGGAAATCTTTCTTCATTAAAAGTCTAATCAAAGATTAATTATTTGACCATTAAGGGTCAACAGATCAGATTATGTAATTTTTAAATATCTAATTTGGTAACAAATCTATAATAAATGAATGTCATTTAATGCTGACACCTGCAATCAATGTTTTCAATTAACTTGCATGAACAAAATCAGAGAGCAATGGATTTTTTTAATCAAGATAGACTTAATGCATAGTGTGATACCCTCCATTAGAGAGGAACATAGGACTGAACAAATTCAAGACTTAAACTTTCATTGATTAGAGGATTCGCCTTTGCCTTTTAATTCTCCCCAATTACGACTGAGCACTGATAGCACTCATCCAACTAAGACCCATGTTTGAAGCATACAATTATCCATACTTGCTTTTGGAAATCTGTCTAATCTACAACAGATTCTTGGATCAATAGCTTCTCTTCTCACACTGTTCCCTCAACCTGATATACCATATGCTCCCTCCTTTTTCTCACCTGCATGCTGCCATCATATACACTGATGCCTCCCACCTTTATCTCTCCACAACCTGTCTCAAACCATCCAGTAGCTGTCTCGAAATTATCACACCATTGACTGGAGATGAAGAAATTTCTTTCATTGGACTATTGGCAAGACTGAAACCATGGTCTTTGTCCCCAGTACAAACTCTATCCTCCTCCCTGGGAACAGTCTGAGGTTGAAGCACACTATTCACAATCTCAATAACAATTTTGATGAATTTTCGATGTGTTATGGCCAGGGAGAAAGGCTAATTGGCCCCACCTCTTTTTAATCCTTTCCCAGAGGTTCCAACAAATACTTTATTTATTTTTATCAAGCAACTTTCACACTTAATTAAAACATAGTTCAAGTCAAAACTAAGAAGACAATCTCAAGGTTTTCTTGGGTGAAACAACAAAAATTCTATTGCCTATGAACACTGAGAAAAAAAAATCTAATATCAAATACTCATGCTAAACAGGCATTAAATTTCAAAAAGGAGATAGTGTCTAGTATGAACAAGAAGAATAAAAGTTACCCAGTTAAAAGCCCTTAGAATCCTTGAGGTATTAGATCACTAACCATAGATCATTCTTGATTAACTAATGATCCAACAAGGCAGTTGATAGATGTCTTTGAGTTTTCAACAAATGGTTCTTTTTACAATTTGGTTTCCCACCAGTGTTGTCTTCTGACATTGAAAGAAGTGGAGAAAGGAGGAATTCTAGATCTTGTACATGTAAATATTCTCCATTCTGCTACTTAAAACCATCAAAGTCTGATATGTTGCGGAACAATTAATGTGAACAAAATGTCAAGTTTATCTGACCTGCATAAAAACATGATTACATTTCAGTCATTTGCTGGAAGTGTCATAATTTGGGACATTTACTGTACTACATAAGTAAAATAAAGCTACATTTACGTAACACCTACCTTGATTCAAAATATCTTAATGTGTTCTACAGTTAAATTAGTACTTCTGAAATTTTGTCACAGTTGCAGTGTAGGAAATTTAGCAACCAATATACACATAACAAATTGGTCAAGGAATAAATACAGAGTACAGCAAAAGACAGCAACTTTGAAAGTGCAGCATTTCCTCAGTACTGCATTAGGGTCACATCCTACATTTTGTGCTCAAATCAATCCAGGGGAGTCTTGAAACCACACTGTTTCCACATGGAAGATGGCACCAAAGGAGCCAGGACTCATGCCTTACGTACTTAGAAGATTTAATTATTCTTGTCAATCTATCCATTAATAAAAGTTGCCGTTTTTGGACCCCATATTTCTATATATAAAATATGGGAATTCTATATGCTTTTTTAATAACTTTGTCATCTATTTGCTACCTTCAACAATGTGTGCATGTGCATGTGGACACACGGACACGGACAGACAGACAGACAGACAGACACACACACACACACACACACACACACACACACACACACACACACACACACACACACACACACACACACACACACACACACACACAATTGACCAGAAACTCAGCTGGACTCACCATATAAACACAGTGACTACAAGAGCAGTTCAGAGGCTAGGAATATTGCAGCGAGAAACTCATTTCCAGACTCCCCGAAGCTGTCTATTATTGACAAGGCACAAGTCAGGAGTGTGATGGAATACTTCCCACTTGCCTGAATGGGTGAAACTCCAAAAATACTCAAGAAGTTTGACACCATCCAGGACAAAGCAGCCCAATTGGTTCGCACTACATCCACAAACAGCCACTGACTTCACCACTGCTGCTCAGTAGCAGCAGTGTGTACTATCTACAGATGCACTACAGAAATTCACTAAAAATCCTCAACAGCTCCTTACAAACCCACTTACACTTCCATTTAGAAGGACAAGGGCAGTAGATATATTGGAACATCACTATCCACAAGTTCCTCTCCAAGCCACTCACTATGCTGATGTGAAAATATATTGCCGTTCCTTCACTGTCGCTGCTCAAAATCCTGGAATTCCCTCCCTAATGGCATTATGAGTCAATCTGCAATAGGTGGGCTGCAGTGGTTCAAGAAGCCAACTAACCACCACCTTCTCAAGGGGCAGTAGGGATGGGCAATAAATCCTGGCCAGCCAGCGATGCCTACATCCCGTAAGTGAATTTTAAAAAAACCCACACAGGGAGTTAAGCAAGAGTTAATTTGTTAATTGGTTTTATAAGATTTCAAAAGAGTACAAAGAGAGACTACAGAGAACGGTGGGATGCTGACTAGATTGGAGACAGAGATATGTAGCACTGCATTCTGTCCATAATGGAATTACACCCCCATGTCCATCTGTTGCTGCAGCCCTTTTAGGTCCTTTAATGTGCTTTTTTTAATTTTTCCCTCAAAAATGTGTTAATTTGCAGAACAAAATTTCATTTGTCTTATACCAGTCCATTCTCTAGTTGAACATTGAAGCTGGGAAGGTGCTTGCAACAGTGTACAGTCTGTCCCAAGACCCTGCATTTGGAGCCTTTTATGAATGGGAGGCTATTAACACTATAGTTATCACACAGTTTAGACTGTGATCAAGAAATGCTCCTGTTATTTCTTAATGCACATCTTAAGGACTGAACATTGATAATCGACCTGTGGGGCTACATTATGAACACACCCTCACTAGCCATCCATGGCTGAAATGAAACTTGAACTGGAGTTTCTATCTCAGAGATAATGACACTACTGACTGTGCCACCAGAACTCGACATCTTTTTTACTTCTTCTTGAAGTCTATCACTATTATCCTCACAGTTCACAATGATTCCAGGCTTAGAGTCATATCTACATTTTGAAATTGTGCACTCAGTCAAAGTTATTAACATTGATTAAAGCACAGTCTCCTCTTAGTAGTGACTCCTGACCAAGACTATTGTATACATTCCTCTCATTTGAAAAAACAACCATTCCATCACTACTTCAGGGGAGGTCATGCCTGACCAAACTGTTAAAACTCTTTGAAGAAGTAACTAGAAAGTTAGACAAAACAGAGCCAGTGCATATGACTTATTTGGATTTCCAGAATGCCTTTGACAAGGTACCAGTCAGGAGTCAAGATGGTTTTGGGGCAAGGTGCTGATGTGGATTGAGGATTGCCTGACTGGCAAAAGGCAGAGAGTTAGGATCTAGGGGTCTTTTCTATGATGGCAATCTGTGACTCATCTGGCGGCAAGGTTCAGTGTTGGGACCACAAAATTCATGTTGTACATTAATGATCTGGATGAAGGAACTGAGGGCATTGTTGCTAGGTTTGCAGATGACCCAAAGATAAATGGAGGGACGGTTATTAGAGAGGAAGTGGGAAGGCACCAGATGGACTTAGGTTAGGACAATGGGCAGAGAAGTGGTAGATGGAATACAATGTAGGGAAGTGTGAGGTTATGCACTTTGGTGGGAAGAATAGGGGCATAATTTATTTTCTAAGTGGGTTAAGTTGCCATAATTTGAAGCAACAGGGAACTTAGGTGTCCTAGTTCACGTTAAGGTTAAAATGCAGGTTGAGCTCATAATTATGAATGCAATGTTAGCATTCACTTCAAGAGGGCTAGAATTATAAAAGAGTAGAGATGTATGCCTAAGGCTGTACAAGGCTCTGGGTCAGACTACGTTTGGAACACTATGAGCAGTTTTGGGTCTTGTATCCAAGCAACGATGTACTAGTGTTGAGAGGTGGTCTGGAGGAGGTTTGCAAGAATGATCATGGTGACGAAGGGCTTGACATATGAGGAATAGTTGATGACTCTGGGTCTGTACTTAGTGGAGTTTAGAAGGATGAGAGGGGATCTGATTGAAAATTACAGAATACTGGGAGGTCTCGATAGAGTGGAGGTGGAGAAATTGTTTCCACCTGTAGGAAAGACTAGGACCTGAGGGCACTGCCTCAGAGTGAAGGGATGACCCTTCAGAAATGATATGAGGAGGAATTTCTTCAGCAGAGGGTGGCAACCATTACCACAGAAGGCTGTGGAGGCTAGGTCACTGGACAGAGATAGATAGGCTCTTGCTTAAGAAAGGGGTTAAGGGTTACTGGGAGAAGGCAGGATAATGGGGTTCAGGAACCTATCAACTGTGGTCAATTACCAGAACAGACTCGATGGACCAAATGGCATCATTCTGCTTCTATATTTTATACTCTACGATCTTACTCTGCTTCCCATCATTCAGCCGATTTGATATTCATGCAGCCCCTGTCCTTTTTATTTGCTAGGCCTTCACTTTACTGATATGCCTGTTCTGTTACACTTTCAGAAATGCCCTTCAGAAGTCCATTTATATCACATCAACTTCATTACCGCCTTACTCCTTCCTTGTTATCTCAGCAAAAAAAAATCAAGTTAGCATAAATTGCTTTTACAAGTCTTCCCAAATTTCTTCAAAGTTTGTCCAAGTGACAGTTAATTTCATCTTAATTATGATTTTGAAATGCTCTTTCATCAGTTGGGTTAATCTAATTAATCTGTGGCTGGGACATAGCAAGAACGCAGATGCTGGAGTCAGAGACAACACAGTGTGGAGCTGGATGAACACAGCAGGCTAGCAGCTTCAGAGGAGCACGAAAGTTGACATTCCAGGTCAGGAGCCTTCTTCAGGAAATCTTTAGCTGCTTGATTTTCTTACACCCCTTTTTGATCAAGTGACATTTGCAATTCTCCAGTTTTCAGGTGCCAGGATTTAACAGGATTTGAAAACAATGGCCAATACCTCCAGGTTTCCATCCTTTCTGCTCTGAGTGTCCTTAAATTCATCTGACCTGGATCCAGTGGTTTATCAACTTTAACCACAGCCAGCTTTTCTAAAAGCTCCTCTTTTAATTTCAGCCGGTCCATTCTCTCAGCTAACTCTTATTTCACAATGATTCTGGCTACATCTTCTTTCTTATGAAAGACAAATATAATGTACTTATTTAGTCGCTCAAACCTAGCCTCTAACTTAAAGTGTAACTCCCGTTATTGCTCACTAATTATTGCTCACCTCTCCTCTTACTACCCTTTCATTATTTTTGGGCCAATAGAAGACTTCTGGATTCCTCTTTATGTTGGCTGTCAGTGTCTTGGTAAATGCAAGAAGAATGTTCAGAATGTCTGGGCAGTCCAGAACCAGGTATTTGTGTTTAGGGATGGGGGGTAGGGCATTTAGGACAGAGATGAGGAGAATTTTGCACACCCAGAGAATGCTGGGCCTATGGAATTCTATTCCACAGGAAATGGTTGAGTCTAAAACATTGAAGGAGTTAGACAAAGTTTACTGGTCTAAAGGGATCAAAGGGCACACGAATAAAGTGGGAGTAGGCACTGAGTAAGATGATCAGCCATGATCATAGTGAATGGTGGAACAGGATCAAAAGGGGAAATAAACCAACTTCTGTTCTTATTTTCACTGTTTCTTCTTATAATCTCTTTTTGTTTTTCTTACTTTCATTCCACTTACTCACTGAACTTTCTATATCCAGCCTGATTCTCTCTTCCATTTTCAATGTGACACTTGTCTTTTGGACATATTTCTGCATCGTATTACTTGTGACTAGGGAACTCAGCATCTGGTTCCTCTCCTTTTCACCCTCATGCGAATGTACATTGGCTATACTCCAAGTCAGTTTAAAGACAACATGTTCAATTACGATTTGAACTGATCACTTTTGATTTCAGAGTTTCTTGGGCCTCTTTTGAGCCAGAACAGATTCTGTTCCCAACCCACGGAAATGGTTTGACGTCCAAATCAATGGGCTGGGATTTTCTGATAGCCAGTTTATCATTTCTGCAGCACAGATGGGAGTTTCCTGTGGAAGTGCAGATGTAGCAAATTCTCAGGAAATTGAATTACCCTGGCAATTACCCTGCACTCAGAACTCTCTGGAAGTATTCAATTTTAACCAAAGAACGTGGTCAGAGAACTGCAGTTAAGTAAAAAGATATTCAGGAAAAAGTTGACAATTAAAACAGTTAATAAGTAATTAATTACTAAAAGTCTTCAATCAGGAAAAGAATATAATAAAGGGCTGGTAAAAGGAGAGGTGGGACCAATTATTGTTTGACTATTAAATTGATCCCAAAATAACCACAGAAACCTCAACTGCACCTCCCCCTGATCCCTCAAACCCCAAAATGTGACATTACTTCCTTCATTTCTCCCCAAGATGCAACACCCCCATTTTACCCAGCACCCAACACCACCCTGCTCCCCCAGAAGCTGGAACTCGGCTGCCTAGGACTAGACGCCCCTCCCGTGCCCTCCTACATCCACTATCTGTGCAAACAATCACTCCCAATCATTCCCTTGGGATCCAAGAAGTCGCATTCTACCTACCTACTTGACACCCCTAGCCCCTATCCACATGATGCCCTGAATAACAAAGTGTGGAGCTGGATGAACACAGCAGGCCAAGCAGCACCTCAGGAGCACAAAAGCTGATGTTTTGGGCCTAGATCCTCTCTGATGAAGGGTCTAGGCCCGAAACATCAGCTTTTGTGCTCCTGAGATGTTGCTTGGCCTGCTGTGTTCATCCAGCTCCACACTTTGTTATCTTGGATTCTCCAGCATCTGCAGTTCCCATTACCACATGACACCCTATCCACTTGGCACCCTACCCACCTGGAACCTTAACCTCATGCTTTCTCAAAAGCTGTCAAAGTGGCTATTTGTGATGGTTGGTCTTTAAATCATGAGGCACTGACACTCGAGAAAAATGGGGCATGATTTGCCTTCCCTCTACAATCCTGAACTCTGAGGGACCTGTCAGATTTAAAACATGCTCCACATTTTTGAATGTGGCTAGATGGAAATCTTCTGTCAGAAATATACAACTCTTCCCTTAGTTTCCCTAGGGTCACTGTGCAATAGATAAAGCCCATGCCAGAAGCACCATAATTCCATCAGCCTATTCTGGCTCTGAAACCTATTGCACACTAGTTAAACATCCATCAATCTCAGTTTTGAAATTTTGAATGGATCCCTAGCTTTAAGGGCTTTTAATTGGGCAAAGGTTCCAGTTTCCATGCCTTTTGAATTCAATGTTTGGTCTGCTGGTTGATGTGGAATATTTGACAAAATTCAATTCTTCCCAAGACAGAGAATCAAACACTCTGGTATCCTTGGCAACACTGAGAGGGAACTGACTCACCTTAGCTGTTACTTATGCTCTGAGTGTAAGTGGTATCAGACATACCAAAGGTTTTAAGGTATGATTAAGGACTGAGGTTTACATCCTTACAACTGCCAGGAATAAAAACAAGAAGCAAAAATGCTAGAGGTCCACAGAGAAAAGTTGGGAGGTATTGACAGCAGTGTGGCTGGTGGTTACATAAAAATTCAGAGATACTAATAGCTTACATGAGTGTGTACAACTGCAGCAAATAAATTTCAATGTAAGGAATGTGACATCATTTATTTTTCACCTTAAAAGGACTAAACAGGTTCATTTAAAATGAATTAACAGGAGAAACAGTGGATACTGTGTAATAGATAATTAAATACCATGAACAGATGCAGAGATATGCAAAATGACTGACAGCATGTTCCCTTTATATCTAGAGAACTGGAAAACAAACGAATGGAAGTCTAGTCCAGGAGATCCGGGTTCTAGACCACCAACTCCAGAAATGAGTAATAGCATAATTAAACAATGGATTCAGCAAAAAAGAGTCCTAGCTGAACTATGAAAATCCCTGATGCAGTTGGAATACTGTGAGAAGTTCTAGGCATTACATTGTATGAAGTATGTATTGGCAGTGGAGGAAGTGCAGCATTGATTTATCAACATGACACGTTTATAACGCAAAGAGAAATTACATAAAGTAGGTTTGTTCTCACGGAATTTAGAGAGCTGAGGATTTGATCAAAGTTTTCAAATTATTACATTGAGTAGAGAGAGTAGATAGAGACAAACTATTTCCACAAATTGAATAACGTCATCTAAACATTACAGCCAGACCTTTCAGGAGTGAAAACAGGGAAAATTTAATTTTGTTGAGAATCCAACAGTTAGATTCTTGGTGACAGGGTAAAGTTTTGCAATTAAATTTGATCACTTTAAAAGGCCAGTTGAATTTCCCCACTGCTGTTGTCGGTAAGTTCATTTTCATGTATTAACATTTCATTAAAATCATAACTTGCTGGAATTAAATAGTTGCATCTTATACCATCATGTTGGGCACTAGACATAAACATCTCAGGGCACCAGCCACATGCAACCCATGCCCAAGAAATTTGGCATCAGTGTGTGCCAGCCTCAATGAATCCTCATGGCATGTCTTCAGTCTCTGTCAGCATAACATCTGTAAATCAATGCTGCACTTCAGGCTGCCCCAGCAATTATCAGAATACATACAGCTTGCTCTCAGAGTGCTCACTCACTCTATGCCTGCTCAGGGTTTCACAACTTCACTGCCTTCTTTTGTCTTTTTACACTTTGCCCCCACAGTCAGAGACACCAGGCCCAAGTTATTGCTGTATAATGTGGTCACAAAGGCAGGAAACTTATCATGATGTCAGCAGTCCCTAGATAATTCAAGGAAGATAGACTTTGGTCAAGGAGTCCTGGCACAGTAAGTCAAGGACAGCCTCACACACCAGTCCAGGGGCTTACTCAATCTTTCAGCCATTCAGGGTGGTCAAAATTAGGATCTTCTCCACAGAAGAGGTGAGAAGCTGAAAGTCAGGTAGGCCACCACCTACATTGACTCAGAGATAATAAGGTCTGCAGGCGTGAGGCTCGAAAATCACAGCAGGTCAGACAGCATCCAAGGAGCAGGAAAGTCAACAGTTTGGGCCAAAACTCTTCATCAGTCCTGATGAAGAGTTTCAGCCTGAACCATTGACTTTCCTGCTCCTCTGATGCTGTTTTCAACTTCACACCTATTGACATTGATTCCTTCTGCCCTGTTGTGACCTGTTTTCCCCTGCAAATGAGAAAGAGGCAGCTATAAAGGAAAGTGAAAGTAGGTGGCACTGCTGTCACTTTTGGTGCAGATGGTAGGGTGACCCAAACAAGTGTACAGGCAGTGCAGAGGGCATGCACAGTTCGTGATGTAGGTGTTTGGATTGGGTAATAGCGAGTGACAGAAGATAATGCGGGCAATAGTGAGAATTGTAGAGCACTCATTGGGAAGTGGGTATAGTAGTGAAGATAGAATGTGAGCTGTATAGCTGAGATTGTATTAACTCGGCTGGCAGATTTAGCCGAGACTGGCATTGTTGGGTGTTGTGGCCTCCTATGCTGGTCCTAAGGAAAGACAATGCCCTACCCTTGCCTCACCCTATCTAACAGGACTATACAGATCTCTACTTGCAAAACACAGCGCTAAACTTGCCTTGCTTACCATGTCTGAGGCGAATGTCAGAAACCATGCAGGGAATCTCCAGACAGACGGTGTTTGTCTGGGTTCACAACAGACTTTTGAAGATGGTCCTGGAGCCAGGGATGCCAGCCAATTCAGGGATATCTTGGTTGTGGTGAGTTATTCTAAGAGGGTAAGATGCGGCTGGATTGGAGAGGAGGACCGCCAAACTGATAGTGCAAGGTAGTTAATGAGGTGAATTTGATAAGATGGAGTGGAAAATGTCACTAGACTTCGCTGTGAAAAACTTTCCAAAAAAACCCAACTCAACTGACACTTAGCCAGAACATTCAGTTCAGCTGGCTGGAAGATGCACCTGAAAAAATTAATGGAATATTCTTAGAATTAAAAAGGAGAGATGGGGATCGAAATTTATACTTGGAGTTAGAGTGATAAATGTGCTCAATATTGTACAATGTAGTAACCTAGATTTGCTCACGAATCCCTGGAGTTACACTGAACCCATAATTTTATCTTACAGAACGAAGAGTACTATCTGCAGAGCCATGGCTGATTTGTGAGACACGTATAATTGATTGAAATTATCCAGTGACCTCGCTCCCTCAGAACCCATCATGAAAGGTCTCTGCAAATCTCATTCATTTAAAGTCACTTTGATGGTGTGTAGGCAAGTCATATTCGGCAGCAGGAGAACTTACAGTTTATACCTTACAAAAACTACAGAAGGGCAAGAGATTCTGCATCGATAACCATAGAAATAACGGGTGATGTATTCAGTGATGCTTTATACAGTATATTTACTGCAATGCTATTCTTCTGTGGATATCACTCAGTAGCCTCTCGAGAGGGAAGGTTGTAGTTTTCGGGACCATCCTTTAGAAGCCATGCTTATGCTAACATTTCCGGTCTAGTATTAAGTACTGCTACACTATCAGAGGTACCATCTTTCAAATGAAACAATAAATTGAGACTTTGTCTGGCCTCTAAGATAATTCACTAAAATATTTCAAAGATAAATAAGGAAATTCTGCTTGGAGCCGTGGTCAGGAGTCGTTCCTCAACTAATATTGCTTAAAAGCAGATTATTTGGTCACCATCACATTGCTGTTTTTAGGAGCTAGCCGTTTGGTAATTAGCTGTTAAACATTTCCTACATTACAATGCCTATGTCTCAAAAATATTTAATTGGTTACAATGCACATAGAGACAGCTTAACGTTAGGAAAAGTGCTATAGAAATGGAAGTTCTTCCCATACTTGGGAATACTAATCACTAGGTGAAATTACTAGATTAAAGCTATCAAAGAAAGAAATATGTTCTTGGAAGCCAGGTGCTGAGTGTTAAAGCAATGGTCCTTTAGGAGGCCCTCACAAGCTCTTCAGAGAACAATCCTCTTTCAAAGCATTTTGTTGGAATTTTCTGATTTGCTGAACTCTCAATTTGCCCACAAGACCTCCATCTTCCACTGTATTCTGACTGGCAAGCTGTCTGGACACCTTTATTCGCCAAGTAAAACATCACTTCCATCTTGGGCATCACAGGAAGAAGTTTGAATCCTTCTCTTTTACCCATTGAGTAGAAGGAAGCTTAAAAGGTGTGCAGTTAGAATGAAAGTAAAGAAATTCATGCATTTATGTAGTGCATTCCATGACCTCAGAATGTCCGAAAGTATTTTACAGTCAATAAAGTACTTTTGGAATGTAGTCACTGTTGTAACTCTGTATGGGAAATGCAGCTGCTAACTTGAACAAAGCAAGGTCACATAAACAGTAATTAAATAAATGAGCAGTTAATCTATTTCACTATGGTGTCTGGGAAATAAATATTGCCAGAACACTGGAGGAGAACACTTCCACTCTTTTTCATAATAGTGCTATGTGATCTTTTATAACCACCTGAAAAAGTACACTGGGCCTTGGTCTCACATTGTAATGATAAAAGAAAATGCCTCTGACAATGCCTGCCACTTTATTTATGATCTTTAGAGATTTAAAGGCAAATTTCTGCCTGGTATGATGGCAAATCGGTAGTCAGCAGAAATCAATAAGACTGGATCTCGTTATTTGTCTGACTTTTTAAAAAAATAAACATTGTTTTTAGACAATTTTTAAAACATAACTTGTGATGAGTGCAATATGTTTAGGAAGAATAGTTCCCAAGGCTCTACAACATTGGAAGTTTTCTGTATATCATGAATTGGATTACTTGTGGTCTGATTGATAGAGATTAATTGCTGCAATAAATTAATAGCTCCATTATTGTTGGATCATAGCAATTCCAAGAAAGTATGTTTCTAGGGCAGAGTTTGAATGCATGCCTCAGTGCGGGAGGGAACATGTGAAGTACACTTCTCAAATCTTTTCCGTTGCAACTCTTTTCTTGCATCTACAATTCTTTACCCTTGACTTTATGTCATCATTCTCAATGACAAAAGAGGAGGCAACCTTGAATCCTTGGCCTTTGTCAATTCAGCTTAGAAATTGCCTGTTTTTGGAGGTGCACAGCTCATGAACATGGGAGATTAAAAGGTGATGTAACTGAGGTGTTAGAGATGACCAAAGAGTAAGATGGGGAAAACAGAGAGGAACTATTTCCTTTGGTTGGAGAATTTAGCAGAAGGGAACCAAAATCTTCATAGTAAAGTCACCAGACGCAGGAGGTGATGTCAGGAAAAACTTCTGCACACAATACACAACAAAAATGTTGTCAAAAATTAGTATCAGTCAAGTAGCTCAAGACCAAAATTGGTAATTTTTTGTTGCTTAAATTTTATGGAACCAAGGTGGACAGATGCAGGTAAGATACAGGTTACCTATTTTCTAATTAAAAGAAAAGGATTGAGGAGATGAATGACCTATACTTTTCCTTAATTTAGTGTAATGGACCAGGACAGGCCCCTGAAATATTTTAAGAAGGTAGCCTAAACCCTAATTTCTCTTATTTTAAAGGCAGATGTGAAGTGGGTGCTCCAGGTGTGATGCAACTGCTCAAACCACTTGGCTTTAAGCAAAACAAAATTTATTTAAACACTACATGAATAAAAGCAAGCAGAATTTAGAGTAACTTAACTATTGGAAAACCTAGCCAACTCAATACAGCAACTAATTAACTGTTTCAGTATAGCAACTTCCCATAAACACACTGCTTGGCAAAAAGGTAAATTCAAACACAGATTCTTAGAGGCGGGAGGGAACAATATCCAGAGAGAGATTTCAGAGGAAGTCAGAGGAAGTCAGAGGAATCCTTTACTGAAGCTTGCAACACTGCCAATACTCAAAACATTTTGTGACTGCTACAGCTAAAGTAAACTAGAAAAAACCTGAACTGGGAGAATTGAACATTCCCCTTCCATTGTTAAACTGTAACTCCCCAGATTCTTCTACACATCTGTTTTACAATCTCTGTCCAAAAAAGCCAAGGACAAAATAACCTTTTTAAAGTGACTGCATCGTTACACCTCCCTTCTTAAAAAAAATGAACCATCAATCTACAAAGATGGTTTAATTTTAAACCCCTGAGTCTTACTCTAATAGAGTCTTACTCTATTAGCATTCTAAAATGTATGTACATTATATTGACTCAAAGCATGCAAGCATTCACTACTGTATCCTATTTCAGTCTGTTTACTCCTGCCACCGAACGCCTCCCTCTGTCTTCATCCAAGTCAAGGCCACATGTCAGTAATTCTGTTTTTTTTTGTCCTGCCACGTGTATAATTTTCAAATTGAATGGCTGCACTAATAAGCTCTGTCTAAACAGTCTGGAATTTGTGTCCTTAAATACCTCCAAAATCCTTAATGGGTTATGATCAGTATATACTCTTGTCTCAGACACATTACTGACAATAAAAATGTTGAAATGGTGTAATACTAACACCAAGTTCAAGGTCTCCTTCTCAATAGTGGAATATTTGTGTTGATGAATGTTCAATTATCTGTAGAAATACCAGATAGATCTTTCTATCATCTTGTATGAGTACAGCACCAACACCCACATCATTCATATCGATTGCCACCCTGAATGGCTTTGTGTAATTAGATGTGGCTAATACTGGGGCAATAGTTAACACAGCTGCCAGGCTGTCAAATACCGATTGACAGTCTGCCATCCCCAAAATTTTATGCACTTCTTCGATTAGCCAGTCAGTGGAGCGACCATGCTGCTAAAATTTGGTTCAAATTTCAAATAAAACCCACACAATCCGGGGAATCGCTGCACTGCTGTCTTCGTTGATGGTATGGAAAACTCCCCAGTAACCTTTCTTTTCACATTCTTTGGGCCATCTATCCAGGTTCAAAAACAAGGCCCAGGAATGTGACATTGGCTTTGGTGAACTCACGCTTAGCCAAGTTTATCACCAAGCCTGTCTCCTGAACTCAATTTAATAATTCTGATTAATGCTGAAAACGTTCCTTCTAGGTTGTCGATATATAGCATACAAGTGGGAAATCCAGAAATGACTTTATTGGTGAGTCTTTGAAATGTAGGTGGTACATTTTTTTGTACAGAATGACATGCGTTTAAATTGGTGTAGCCCATTCAGTGTTACAAAAGCTGAAGTTGCCTTCAGTCTTTAGGATAAAATTACCTACCAGTATCCTCTGAGTAAGCCGAATTTAGGAATATAAGTTGTTTGTCCCACCTTCTCAACACAGTCTTCCAAATGTGGAATCAAATATGAATCAGACTGTAACTGCATTGACTTTGCGATAGTCTACACATAATCACTGGGTACCACCTGGTTTCGGCACCATTACTCTGGGTGAGCTCCAGCCACTGCAACTCACTTCATTTATTTTGTCTTGGAGCATGCATTCAACCTCCTTTTGAGCCTGTACCAACTTTAGTGGGTTAAATTGCTTAATTGAAATTGCATTTCCTATATTTGCATCATGCATAATTAAATTAGTACTTCCAAGCTTATTCCCTCATGTCTCCCCATGTGATAGTAATAACTTTTTCAGGTCATTTTGATTTTTCTCTAGAAGGTAACTCAACAGTTTATCCCAACTTTTGAGGACTTCCTCATTTTCCAATTTACCTTAAGGGAGTTCGAATTCAGAATCCTCTGAACTTGGCTCTTCACACTGTCGTAAGCAGTAACAAATTCACCTTTTGCTTTCCTTCCCTATCAAAAAAAATTTTGAGCATATTCACATGACTCACTCTGTGAGGCTTCTTTCTATTTGGAGTCATTATCAAAATAGTTCACTTCACTCAATCTCCTTTCTATTTGATAATGTCCACTCAGCCTTGCTTTTAAAGGTGCACACCTATCACTGGAAGTAACAATAACACTTTATCTCCATTAGCAAAATTGTGAGTTTTTGATTTCTGGTCTGCTTCCTGTTTCATTATCTGCTGTGATATCTTTAAATGCTGTCCAGACAACTTCCCTGCTCTATTTAATCATTCTCTAAAATTTGACACATCATCCAAATATGTGGTCTCTGAAGCCTGACTCACCAATTTCTCCTGAATTAATTCCAGTGGCCCTGTCACTTCATGATCAGAAGATAATTCAAATGGGCTAAATTTGGACAATTCATTTGGTGCATCCCTAATTGCAAAAATTACAAATGGAATTCCTTTATCCCAATTATCTGGATAGTCTTAACCATAAACCCTTAACATGGTCTTCAAAATTTTATGCCACATTTCTAGTGCTCCTTGCGATTCTGGATGGTACGCTGTGGACTTGAACATTTTATTCATAAGCTATCCACAACTTCTGTGATTTGATGTAAAATTTGACCCTTGATTTGATTATATCTTGGTGGGTTGTCTGTATCTAGTGAAAAAGTTGAATAACTCTTCTACAATCCTTTCAGCTGTGATATTGTACAATGGAATGGCCTCTGGAAATCTAGTGGACGCATCCATTATTGTTAACAAATACGGATTCCCACTTTTTGTTTTAGGTAGGGGTACTATGCAATCAATTAAGACCCTTGAATCAAGGGTTCCTGAAATGCATGAATGGATACTAAAGGTGCTAATTTTATTACTCTCTGAGATTTTCTACTTACCTGACATGTATGACCCATGCCTGGAAAAATCCAACCTACACCCTAGTGCAGTCGGACAAGTAAAAATGTTTTGCTTTTTCGCTTGAGCTTTCCTTACCCCTAACTGACCTCCTACTGGTAATTCAGATGCAACCTACAACACCTCCTTTCTATAACCCACTGGTATTACAACTGATGAACTTCTGCCCTTTTCTCATCTGAATATGTGATGATCTCCATTTTCTCATCAAGATGTCATTTTGAAGATAGTACCGTTCGGGATTACACTCAGATTTTTCTTTTGTATATGCTTTTCAATACAATTGTTTCAGCTTTTCACCTTTCTGTTGTAAATCAGTTCATTTCTCTGAATTAAAAACATCCACTTGTTCTTGTTTTTTTTCTCAACAATTCAATTGAACATGGTCTCTGATTATTCTAATTCAACTTCCTTATCTGAGTTCTTTGATTTCTCCTCCTGGTTCAAACGGTGGCTTTGAGACCTTGTTGTCAGGAAAAATCTCAGGCTATACTTCCTGTAATACCTCAGTTGCCTGATTGTCCACTGGCTTTTCAATCACAGGAGGCAGCACTTCTGCTTATGATCCTGCTATATTGTTACCAAGGACTAATGGTGCTCCTGGAACCGAAAGTTTCTCCAGTGCCCCCATACCACTTCTTCACTTTTCACCAGAGAATCCTTCCTCACTCTATATAATGGAACACTTTGCGTCTCACTGTGAATTCCATGTACTAGCACTTTTTCTGGCAATAATTCTTCTGAATTACATTTTGCCTCATCTCTCAATGTCAAAGATTGACAATAATACTGCACCTCTTTTACTGTAACTTCTTTGCCTACTGCTCTCGGCCTATGTGAGTAAACCTTACCTTCGCATATAAATGTTTTGACAAGATCTGGCACTTCCTTTTCAACCAACCTCCAACCAGGTTGTGTATTCTGGTGCAGCTTTTTAGCTTCCACTGTGCTTTCCTTTACCACTTTAACAAAATTCGCTGGCTTATCCTGTTTTCTTACAGCCATCTTTCCAGTGCATTTCCTAATCCACAAACACTATAACTTTATGTGGCCTACATTATTGCGGTGAAAACACCTGAGCTTTTTAACACCTCTTTCCCCTTCATGGGTTTCCTTTCCACCCTGTGATAAACTACCTTTATTATCTTCACTGAGATCTACTTTTCCCTTGCCACTTGAGGATTTCTCTTTCCCCCATTTTCTATCCCTTATGGGTTGAAATTGATGTCAGAAGCTAAACACTGATTTATGAACCAACTCATAATCATCAGACATTTCAGCCGCTAATCTTGCCGCTTTAACGCTCTACACTTCAATATGAGTTCTCACTACCTCATGAAATGAATTTTTAAACTACTCCAAAATAACCTTATCTCTGAGAGCATCATATATTTGATCTATTTTAATGCCATTATTTACCTATCAAAATTACTTTGATCTTTCAAACTCAATGTATGTTTGACCAGGACCCCTTCTTAGAATCCTGAAACATTGTCTGTAGGCTTCTGACACAAGCTCATATGCACTTAAGATGTTTTTCTTCATCTCCTTATATCTCCCAGATACCATCTCTGATAGTGATGCAAATACCTCACTAGTTCTACCCGCCAATACTATTTAGATCAACAATATCCACACAGTCACTGGCCACTTCATTTGTTTAGCCACTTTCTCAAATGAAATGAAAACGCCTTCTACATCCTTCTCATCAAATTTAGGCAATGCTTGAATATATTTAAACAGACCCCCACCAGGTCTTTGGCTACGATGAGTTTACTCATCCTCACAGTCCTCCTCACTAAGCCTACCTTCTACCTTCACCTCCATCCTTTTAAGTCAATTTTCCTGTCTATTTGCTAACTTGTGAGGTTCAGACTCTCTCTTTCTGCTTTTCTTTCCCCTCTCTCTCTCCCTTCCTTCTACGTACACTCTCCTTTCCTTTTCTGTTTGCTCTGCCAGAACAATTCTTCTCCTTTCTTTTTGTTCTGCTCGGGCAACTCTTTCCTTTTCTTTTTCCTCTGCTTTTAATCAAAATTCCAACTGTTTCAGCTCCCTTTCATGTTCGAGCTGCTTCATCTGCAATTGAATTCTAGCCATTTCCAAAGGTTTCGATGCCATTTCAAGTAAATTTAAATGTCGAGCTATTGCTGTAATTACCTCTCGCTTTCTCACAGACGAAGTCAACACCAACTCCAGTTTGTCTGCCAATTCCAACAGCTTTGCCTTACTCACCTTTTATAAAACACGCAAAGTCATTTTTCACCACCAGAAAGCCTTTAGTGACTGAAAGATCTATTAGCAGGAAAAGCACTGTTTAAACTGATTGAATTCAACAAACCAATTCGAAACAAAAGACACTAACTCCTACCACTCGTCACCTTTGAGTCTAACAACCCTAAACGTCAATTGGAATTATAATATAATCTGGACAAGAGCCCCCAATGTGCTGTGGAGTAGGCCAGGCCCCCTCAAAATATTCTAAGAAGGTAGCCTATATCCTAACTTTTCCTTATTTTAAAGGTAGACGTGAAATGGATGTTTCTGGTGTGACACAACTGGTCAAACCAAGTAGCTGTAAGCAAAAGAAATTTTATTTAAACACTACAGTCGAAACATGAATAATAGACAGTGGAATTTGGGAGTAAATTAATTATTGGAAAACCTAGCCGACTCAATATAGCAACTTAACTAATCAACTGCTCCAATATAGTAACATCCCATAAACACACCACTTGACAAAAAGGTCAATTCTCCCAGGCAGGAGGGAGCCAAATCCAGAGAGGGATTTCAGAGAAAGTCAGAGGAATCCTTTACTGAAGCTAGCAACACTTTTGAGCACTCAAAATATCTTGTGAATGTTACAGCTAAAAAACAGTAGGAAAAACCTGAACTGGGAGAACTGGCCACTCCCCTTCCATTGTTAAACTGTCACTCCCAGGCTCTTCTACACCTCTGCCTTTACAACCTCTTTTCATAAAAACCAAGGACAAAATAATCTTTTTAAAGTGATAGCATCGTCACATTTGCTATCTGGTGTGGAGGTGCTGGTACAGCCAGTATTCATTGCTTGCTCTCATTCACTCTGGAGAACATAGTGATGAACTACCTACTTCACAACCGAGTGTCTTAGAGTCAATGACATTACTATTAGTTTGGAGTCACATATAGGTCAAATCAGGTAAGCCATACTGAATTATTTCACTAAAAAACTGGATGGGTTTTTACAATAAGCCAGCAGTGAAATAGAGAGAACGCTGGAAAAACTCAGGAGGTCTGGCAGCATTTGTAGAGAGAGAAAAACAGAGCTAACATTTTGAGTCCAGCATGACTATTCTTCAGCACGATTTGTGCTTCTTTTAGATTTCCAGTGTTTGCATGTTTTGCCTTTATTACAGTAATCAAATAGACGTCATTACTGATTATTTCAGGTTTTATTTATTTATTTTTTTATTTATTTATAAATTCCCCAGCTGCTATGATAGGATTTTAACTCACATCACAGAATGAATAATCAAAGCTTCTAAGATTACCACTGCAGTAGTGTTACTACACCACTACCATTTCTATACACCAGGAATCATCTCATTTTATTACTTACACAACTTTTGCTAATGTGACTGATTAGAATTCATTGTCTCCAACTTAATCCTGAGTTAGACATTGAGTCCGATAATATATTGTCTAAGAATGGCATGATCATGCCTCATGTCCACCTAATGTGAAAGTCTGATCTACCTTTCAGTGTTGGAATTTGTTTGTGTTGAGGTGCTGAGCTGTGAAAGGTGACCTCACGATCATGGGTGGGCAACTTGCACATCTTAACAGACAGGAAATGTAAAATCCTATCCATCAACCCATACCGAAAACTGTTTCATACAAGATTGTTGTGGTTGAGTGTGAGTGAACAAAATCTGGGACAAACAAGTAGGCTTTAGTATAAAGTGGGGGGTAGTGATTAAAATCAGAGAATTTGAAGAGCGCAGAGATCTCAGCAAATTGTAGGACTGGAGGCAGTAAAAGAAATAAGATGACGTGTGATCTCGGGGGTTTGAAAACAAAGATGAGAATTATAAGTGCTGGGTGTTGGCGAACTGCAATCCAATGTAGATCAATGAACGTAGTGGGCGATGGGTGAATGGGACTTAGTACAACACAGGAAGCAGAGCTTTGGATGATTTCAATTGCAAAGGTAATAGTTGGGAGTATGGCATGGAAAGTGTTGGAATAGTTAAGTCTGGGAATAACATGGATGAGAGTTTCAATGGAGGAAAATCTGGAATAGAGTTAGACAATGTGGACAATGTTATCTAAGTGGCAAATAGGCAGTGTTTGCGATGGGCGGATGAGAAGAAAAACCTTTGTCCATCAGTGACAACTTGGCTTAAGTTATTAATGTGAGCTGCCAAAAAGAACAGATTGATTTTATCTAGGAACGTAGCAATATAGAAATAGGAGTGGGCCATTTAGCCCCTCATAGATAACAAGGTGTGGAGCTGGATGAAAACAGCAGGCCAAGCAGCATCGTAGGAGCAGGAAAGCTGTCGTTTGGGGCCTAGACCCTTCATCAGAAATGGGGAAGGGGAAGAGGGTTCTGAAATAAATAGGGAGAGAATGGGAGACGGATTGAAGATAGATAGTGGAGAAGATAGGTGGAGAGGAGACAGACAAGTTAAAGAGGCAGGGATGGAGCCAGTAGAAGTGAGTGTAGTTGAGGAGATAGGGAGGAGATAGGTCAGTCCAGGGAGGACAGACAGGTCAAGGGGGCAGGATGAGGTAATCGTAGGAAATGGGGATGTGGCTTGAGGTGGGAGGAGGGGATAGGTGAGAGGAAGAACAGGTTAGGGAGGCAGGGACAAGCTTGGCTGGTTTTCCCTGCAGCCCAATGGTATAAATGTGGATTTCACAAGCATCAAATTCTCCCGTCCCCCCACTACATCCCAAAACCAGCCCAGCTCGGCCCCGCCTCCCTAACCTGTTCCTCCTCCCACCTCAAGCTGCACCCCCATTTCCTACCTACTAACCTCGTCGCGCCCCCTTGACCTGCCCATCCTCCCTGGACTGACCTGTCTGCTCCCTACCTCCCCACCTACACTCACTTTTACTGGCTCCATCCCTGCCTCTTTAACTTGTCTGTCTCCTCTCCGCCTATCTTCTCCGCTTTCCATCTTCAATCTGCCTCCCCCTCTCTCTCTATTTATTTCAGAATCCTCTTCCCCTCCCCCATTTCTGATGAAGGGTCTAGGCCCGGAACATTAGCTTTCCTGCTCCTCTGATGCTGCTTGGCCTGCTGTGTTCATCCACCTCCACACCTTGTATTTCTCAGATTCTCCAGCATCTGTAGTTCGTACTATCTCTAATACCACTTAACCCCTCAAGTCTGTTCCACCGTTCAATGAGATTATGGTTGACCTGTGACCCAACTCCATATACCTGCCTTTGGCCCACATCCTTTTGCTTCAGAAAAAAATTATCGACCTCAGATTTAAAATTAACAACTGATTCAGCATCCACTGCCATTGTGGAAGAGAGTTCCAAACATCTGTTGAAAACTAAAAGGAAACATATAAGTCTGCATTTTTGAAAGTAATATCTCTCCGCAACAGAAGTGATTCTACATTTTCCTATGAATGCTCCTTGTTAATTGGTTGGGTCTTTTTTTTAATGTTCTCCGTTGATTATATTCATAACTGCCTTAGGAAACTGTCACTAACACTGTGGATTCAAAAGGTAATTAGTAGAAGCAAACAGTATTCCACACAAGCTGGCTCTCTGCCCATTCATCCAGAGTTGTTCTATTTATTAAGCAACGATCTTGCCATCAATGTTAATTTTCACCCATGTTGCCTAGTGGCTCATTGACATCACTTGAGGTAACCAGGCACAACACAACTGTTGTGTAAACTTGTTGGATATGTCTTGCTTTCTGTTAGGATGACTGGCATGTTCACTGGGTGTGTTTGATCAGGTTAATGTAGTGGATGATTTTTGCTGACATGTTCTGAATCAGAGTCACTGCTCTCGAAACTCTACCTCTGTCTCCACTGATGCTACCAGGCTTGCTGAGTTTCTCCTTTAATTCCTGTTTTATTTCAGATCATCAGCATCCACAGTTCTTTGTTTGATTCCTTTGTTGCGAAGTGGCACTTCCTGATATTGAGATGATGTGATGAAGACAAATGCTGGATCTGTGTATTGAATAGAACAAGAAGTGAGCATGATGGATCCTATTGTACAATCTGAACAAGGGCTGTCCCCAGAAACATAATCATAATGACAGCAAGATGCATAATGATTATTAGATTGGACACTGGTATCAGTTCAGGATTTGATGTGAATCCTGTCCTGGATTTGAACATCTTTCTGGCAGGAAGGTTGAATCAGCAACCACTGACTGGAAGCAAGCAACCAAATAATGCAAGCAACTGCTTGATCAGTTACTGTTTTTGGCCCCACCCTCCTAGTTTTAGGGTCTGCCCCTGCAGTATGAGCGCACCTCTGGAATATTGAGCCAACGTGCCCAAAGGCCTCCAGTGTGGGGTGGGCCTTCCTTTATGGCCTCTCCATGGTCCACAGATGGACGGGCCCAGCGGCAGTGGCTACCCTATTGGATGGTTCAGCCTTCTGAGCTGTAGAACCAGTCTCCCCAGCCTCAGTGTATCGAAAGGAAATTTAGCCATTCTTTGAGAGTGCCTAGGCAATGGGAATGCCCTCTCCTTCTCCCTACAGCAGGACAAGTGGCCATCTGAATCGGTGGTGCTGGTTACACTCTCGAGCTGCGAGTTCTATGATTGCTTTGAGGAGTGACTTGCTTTCCCACTCAGGTGGGAGCCCAGGCACAAGCTTCTTGGTCACCGTGGGACATTGTGACCAATCTCACACCTGAATCATGCTCCAACAACTTACAGAGCAAGCACACTGCATGTGCAGCAAGCAGTCAACCACATCTCAAAGTCTTATGGGTATTATCTTCACCAAAACCCATGGAGACCCCCATACGTCAGGAAGTCCCAGCAAGATGAAGCAAAGTCATTCTCTAATATCAGCCCAGGGGATTGGCCCTGCTCAGGTATGCAGTCTGAGTGGCCTGTGTTTCCATAGTCGCCACTCCAAGGGTTAGGGCTAATGTAACCAGGGAGGTAGACAGTCAGCCGTCAGCCAGGGTCTGGACACTGCCATCTGGATCTGTATGGAGAAGCTGATTGAGGAGTTGGGCCACTGTCAGTCCGGCCACAGAAAGTAATGTAAATGTGGGTGAACAGGAAAGGAACTGCCAGAGGAGGAATATTCGGGAACCTATCCCTCAGGATTTGGGCTGCAGGCTTGGAGGGATGGGCACAACAGTTGTGAAGAGGGGCCCAGTATCTCTGGGGTGGGGGGCATATATTAACCATGAGTGGGGTGTGTGTGTGTGTGTGTGTGTGTGTGTGTGTGTGTGTGTGTGTGTGTGTGTGTGTGGGGGGGGGGGGGGGGGGGGGTGGGTCGTCCAGGTGGTGGGGGGAGGTGAGTGTCAGAGTCAAAAAAATTCTAGCTTCAAGGGGATTATAATGCCTGAGGTGCCACCACATAAAGCAAGGGACTTGAGGGGAGCAGGGGTGGGAGAAATGTGGCTGAGTGTAGGCTCATACTGATGGGTGAAAAAGGGAGCTGTGGGAGGTTCATGGGAAAGGCTATCAGAAAGATTGCTGGCTCAGTGTTTAGCTATGCTGCCTCACAGTGCCAGGGATCCAGGCTTGATTGCAATCATGACTGACTGTGTGGAGTTTCCACATTCTTCCCATTTTGTATGGGTTTCCTCTGGGTGCCCCAGCTTCCTTCCACAGTCCAAAGATATGCAGGTTAAGTGGACAGACCATGGGAAATGTAGGATTACAGGGATAGTGGTGTGGGTCTGGTTGAGATGTTCTTCAGAGGGCCAGAGTGGGCCCATTGGGCCAAATGGCCTGTTTCCACACTGTAGGGATTCTATGATCTGGATATTTGAGATCTTGCTGACATGGAAAGACAAAGGCTGGGAAACTATTTCCAGAGTCTGTTCACGGCTGCCTCCTAATTTATGTCTTAAATGAGAGATCTCTTATTGTTAAACTATGTCCTCTAGTTGTAATCTTTCCTACAAGGGGAAAATACCTTGAGAATCCAATTTGAGAAGTGCCCTCAAGATCTCTCAATAAGATTGGCTTCACTACTTCTAACCTCTAATGGACACAGGCCCAGTCTGTCTAATCTTAGCTCATAACATAGGATAATGGTACTACTTTAAAAAGCATAATATAAATGTCAGATAGGCAGGGCCTGTAAGGATCCCAGAAGATCTGAAATCTTGAGAACTCTGAAAAATAAAAACGTGACCATGAACATGAACTCAGCTTGACGAGATTTCCGAAAATAAATTGAGAGCAGAACAATTAGTTTGCCTATCTAAAGTTAAAGTGAATGTTGGTCGATGTAAGGGAGTAAACTAACATGTCACATCCATCCTTTTCAATCAATAGCAATACATCTGTCCCACTGAGAAACAAACAGCTTCACAAACAAAAGGATGAATTCAAACATAAACCCAAAATGAAACTGCAGTAGGCAGAAGCCTTTCAATGTGATTGTAAAGTTAATTTTTAATAACTGAATTACAGAGCTGCCTATAATTAGGTTACTGCAAAAATAATTAAAAAAAGGATTGAAATCTCTGACCTACCTAACAACACAGCGAGGAAAAGGAAGAACTTGCATTACTACAGCATCTCTAATGACTTCAGGATGTTCCAGAGTGCTTGCAGTTTACCAAAGGGCTTTGTACTGTCATCACTAAAAGGGGAAGCCATTTTGCACACAGCCAAATCTCACAAATGGCAGTGTGATAATTCGCAGATCATTTGTTTTCAGTGGTACTGGTTAAAGGATAAATACTGGTCACCACGCCACAGGTATTGGTCAACTTCAAAACAGTGCTGAGTGATGAGCAGTCAGAGCCTCGTTAAAATTTCATCCAACGTGCAACTTGAGTGCAGCATCTCTCCAAAACTACAAGAGATGCGGTCGGACGCATTTTTACACTTGAGTCTTAGGAACAGGGCATACAACTCACGATGTTTTGAGTCAGAATAGACTGCTTCCTGCTGATATACTGAGGTACCTTCTGCACAGGCTGCAGCGGTTGAAGATTTAACTCAAAGGACAACTAGGATAAAAGCAGAAGCATTCATGGCCCAAGAGTAAAAGAACCATATAGCCTGAGCCCCGGAAGAAGGTTAAATGGCTCTCAAGTGAATCTGGAGTGTGCTTATCTTGCACGACACAAGAGTGCAGCTGTTATCCACAGAATAATAAAGGTGCTAAAAGATAGCATGGTTATGGATACTGCAGCTGGTTTCAATTTGTAATTTGTAATTAATTGAAGGAATAGAAGGTAAGCACTCAGTTAAACCATCAAAACAAATCACATGTGGTAAACCAAACAATAGGTTAAAATGGCCTAGAAAGCAAAGCACAAGAATAATTAACTGAAGCTAAAAGAATTGGTTTTAAGAAATCATAATTGCTAAACTACTGATACCAAAAGCAGTTGTAATATGCAGCAGCATTATGGCTTTACTGAGAGAGGGGAGAAGGTTAGTGTTTGAGCAACTTTACTACTGAGTACTATGTGGAATTCCAATCACAAATGAAATGCGTACAGAAAATCACCTTCCTGAAAGAGTGGTGGAAACACAGTCCATAAAGATTCTGAATTAAAAATGAGATAAATACTTGAAAAGGACGAGTAGAACTGGTTGGATAGTCTTAAGCATGTTAAATCGAATGGCCTTCAGTGGTGTCCTATTCTATGATAATTATATGAACTCAAGCCTTGGTAATTTCCTGAAAGTGTCATATTGCTGGATCTGAACCTCAGAATACTTATGGATATGTTAAACTTTATTTCAATATGTGTTTTTTGAAGAAGATTAATACAACAAAAAGATGACTGCAAATGTAAATTCAGTGACTGTCTGGCAGAGTCTTACCCAAGCCCGTGGAGGGTCACATCAGAACAGTCAGAGAAACTTTAAACAGAAAGAATAAAAAGGGGAATGGATAATGAGACAAAACAAAGGACTGTGCATGCAGGAGATCTGAAATAAAAACTAAAATTGCTGGAGAAACTCAGCAGGTCTGGTAGCATCTGCAGAGCGCTTCTGAATGACTGCATCTCCAATACTCAAGACGCATGACATCACCCCAGACAATGCAGGCTGCTTGATTGGCAGCCTATGCATCATTTGAAATATTCACTCACTCTTCCGCAACATACAGTGGCAACAGTGTTTACTATCCAAATAAATGATAACAATACAAAAAAAAAATTCCAACTACGTTCGGTCCTTCGAGCCCGGTCCGCCATTCAATAAGATCATGGCTGATCTTTTCGTGGACTCAAATCCACTTACCCACATTCTCACTGTATCCCTTAATTCCTTTATTGTTCAAAAAAAATCTACCTTAGCTTTAAAAACGTTTACTGAAGTAGCGGCAACTAGTATTGCACCATTTTTATCATGGGGAAACATTAATAAAAAGGAGGTGCCTCTTTAATTCATGACAATATCAGGGCAGAGGTGGATCTGATGCAACAATAGCCCTAAGAAAATATCACAGAATTACACTGGGGTTCCCATTAGCTTATTTCATTCTTTCATGGATGTGGGCATCACTGGCAAGGCCAGATATTTTTGCCATTCCTAATTGCTCCGAGCAGATAATGTTGAACCATTGCAGCTCGGGTCATGTGCGTACACTCACTGTGTTGTTAGAAAAGTGATGGTACTTGGGTTCCCTGCTAAAACTATGGCTCTACAAGGGTCCCACTGATCTTTTATTGGAATTGTACTGGGAGACAGGAACAACATGTTCAAATTTTCAGAGCCAAACTGTTGAGTGATATGCACACCATCCAAAATAGATCACATTGTCTGAAATAAAATAAATTGCATTATCTAAATTAAAATGAATTATACTGTGTAAAATAGATTACACCATTTAGAATAAGTTAGAATAATTGGAATAAAATACACTTTAAAGGCAGCACCTAAAGTTACTGAGAATGTAATGAAACCTAGTGGACATGTAGAAGAAGAGACTTTCATTTTTGTAGAATTTCTCATTACATTAGGATTCCCAAAGTGCTCAAGCAAGTATAGTCACCGTTTTAACGTTGGAAATTTACAGCCAATTTATACAGCAGGGTGTTGGTTGAGGGAAACATGTTTTTTTTTTCTACTCATTCATGGCATGTGCGCATTGCTAGTCGGCTGACGCAATATTCATTACCCCTCCTTAGTTACCCTTGAAATGGTGGTGATGTGCTGCCTTCTTTAACTGCTGTGGCTCACTTGGTATATGTACACTCACAATGCTGTTTGGAAAGGGTTTCCAAATTCCAAAATGTTGTCCTGATGACACTGAAGTAAGGCAAAATATCTCTAAGTCAGGACGGTGACTGGAGTGGGGTACTTGTGGTGTTCCCATGTATCAGCTGCTCTTGTTCGCCTAGATCATATTGGTCATTGGTTTGGAAAGTGCTATCTAGTGAGCTTTGGTGAATTTGTGTGGAAAACATCACAAACAAGGTAAAATTTAAAAGAAGGAAAGTAACATTTTAGGATATAGTATATGAACAACAAAGGACATGACATTTAGTGAGCGTGGGAGGAACAGATTATTTTAAGATCTATGATTCAGTAAAGCTATGTATCGCTTCGGCTTTCCTCAGATCATGTCTGGGTCTGTTTCTTTTCATTCCTGCATAGTATGCAGGCATCACCAGTACAGATAGCATTTGTCACCCATCTCATGTTCCCTTTGAATTGCCCTTGCTTTTGAGGGCTTTAAGATTTCACTTTATTGCTATGGATCTTGATTCACATGTAGGCCAGAAGAGGTGAAGATGGCAGATTTCCTGTCCTAAAAAGACATTTGTGAAATAGGTAGGATTTTGTCACAATGGCTTCATAGTATTGTTAGATTTTTAATTCTAGATTTTAATTGAGCTCAAATTCCTTCATCTGCCAAACATAGGCCCCCAGAACATTAACTACAAAAACAAAAATTGCTGGAAAAGCTCAACAGGTCTGGCAGCATCTGTGAAGAGAAATCAGAGTTAACGTTTCAGGTCCAGTAACCCTTCCTCGGAACAGCCCAGAACATTATTTGGTTTTCTGGATTATTAATCATGCGACAGTACCACTAGGCCATCACTTCCTCCTGACTGTACAATCATTGATAGACATTGGTTCTAATTAGTTAACAACTCCATTATCATTGAATAATGAGAACACCAGGATGTTTGAAAGAAAGATAAATGGACCTTGATGTTACAAAAATGCAGATGACGGAAATCTGAAATAAAAATGGAAAACACTGAAATTTTGCCACAGATCACACAGTATCTGTGGAAACAAATAAAGTTCTGTTCCATCTGAGACGTTAACTCTGTTTCATGCTGCTAACTGACTTGTTGAATATTTTCTAGACCTTGGTCTTAGTTGGTTTAACAGTTTTTATGTTCTTAACTTATATGACACTTCTCCGAACCGCATTCCCACACATTTTACATTCAAAGAAATGTTTTTCACATGGAGTTCTGTTGTAATGTGTCACTGAAATGGTGCTTGGCAAGAATTGTAGTTCAAGAATGACATTGACAGCTTCTTATTGCTATTAAAGTTTCCAAAACTAGATGTAACAATCACACATAAATTCAATACTGACTTTAGGAAAAAGCTGGGAAATGGTGAGAAGGTGGAACTTGCTACCTCAAGAAATAGTTGGAGTGAGTTGCAGTAAAGGCGAAGCTGGAGGAACAACGAGAGGGAAGGCAAGAAAGGGTATGCTGATAGGGTGAGTTGAGATAGTGTGGAAGTAGACTTGAGGGCAGCATAAACACTGGCATTGGTCAAGTGGTGCTATATGGCGGTGATGGTATAGTGGCATTGTTGCCAGGCTCCTAATTCAGAGACCTATGTTTGCAGATAGTGGAAATCAAATTGAAAACAAAATCTGGAATTAGAAGTCAAATGATGGCCATTATACCACTGTTGTTTGCAAAAAAACCCTTCTGATTCATTAATGTCCTATAAGAAAGGAAACCTGCCATCCTAACCTCATGGCTGGCATACCACCAACTCTACTATTATCATCAAGCCAATGGATCAGACCAAGCGCTAAGAAAAGCCCAAGACGGCATGCCAGGAGCAGCATCAGGCTTATCTAAAACTGAGGTGTCAACCTAGTGAGGCTACCAGAAGGATCACTTGTGTGTCAAACAACATAAACAGTAAGTAATAGAGCTAAGATAATGAAATGTGAGGCTGGATGAACACAGCAGGCCCAGCAGCATTTCAGGAGCACAAAAGCTGACGTTTCGGGCCTAGACCCTTCATCAGAGAGGGGGATGGGGTGAGGGCTCTGGAATAAATAGGGAGAGTGGGGGAGGCAGACCGAAGATGGAGAGAAAAGAAGATAGGTGGAGAGGAGAGTATAGGTGGGGAGGTAGGGAGGGGATAGGTCAGTCCAGGGAAGATGGACAGGTCAAGGAGGTGGGATGAGGTTAGTAGGTAGGAAATGGAGGTGCGGCTTGGGGTGGGAGGAAGGGATGGGTGAGAGGAAGAACAGGTTAGGGAGGCAGAGACAGGATGGGCTGGTTTTGGGATGCAGTGGGGGGAGGGGAAGAGCTGGGCTGGTTGTGTGGTGCAGTAGTTGTGTCCGGATACAACGCATTATCCTCCGACACTTCCGCCATCTACAATCCGACCCCACCACCCAAGACATTTTTCCATCCCCACCCTTGTCTGCTTTCCGGAGAGACCACTCTCTCCGTGGCTCCCTTGTTCGCTCCACACTGCCCTCCAACCCCACCACACCCGGCACCTTCCCCTGCAACCGCAGGAAATGCTACACTTGCCTCCACACCTCCTCCCTCACCCCTATCCCAGGCCCCAAGATGACTTTCCATATTAAGCAGATGTTCACCTGCACATCTGCCAATGTGGTATACTGTATCCATTGTACCCGGTGTGGCTGCCTCTACATTGGGGAAACCAAGCGGAGGCTTGGGGACCGCTTTGCAGAACACCTCCGCTCGGTTCGCAACAAACAACTGCACCTCCCAGTCGCAAACCATTTCCACTCCCCCTCCCATTCTTTAGATGGCATGTCCATCATGGGCCTCCTGCAATGCCACAATGATGCCACCCGAAGGTTGCAGGAACAGCAACTCATATTCCGCTTGGGAACCCTGCAGCCTAATGGTATCAATGTGGACTTCACCAGCTTCAAAATCTCCTCTTCCCCCACCGCATCCCAAAACCAGCCCAGTTCGTCCCCTCCCCCCACTGCACCACACAACCAGCCCAGCTCTTCCCCTCCACCAACTGCATCCCAAAACCAGTACAACCTGTCTCTGCCTCTCTAACCGGTTCTTCCTCTCACCCATCCCTTCCTCCCACCCCAAGCCGCACCTCCATCTCCTACCTACTAACCTCATCCCACCTCCTTGACCTGTCTGTCTTCCCTGGACTGACCTATCCCCTCCCTACCTCCCCACCTATACTCTCCTCTCCACCTATCTTCTTTACTCTCCATCTTCGGTCCGCCTCCCCCTCTCTCCCTATTTATTCCAGTTCCCTCCCCCCATCCCCCTCTCTGAAGGGTCTAGGCCCGAAACGTCAGCTTTTGTGCTCCTGAGATGCTGCTGGGCCTGCTGTGTTCATCCAGCCTCACATTTTATTATCTTGGATTCTCCAGCATCTGCAGTTCCCATTATCAGTAATAGAGCTAACTGATTTCACAACAAATAGATCAGATCTAAGCTTTGCAGTCCTGCCACATCCAGCTGTGAATGGTGGTGGGCAGTTAAAACTACCTTCTCAAGGGCAAGCAGGGATGGCCAATAACTACCTGCGTAGCCAGCTAATGGGTCATGTAACATATCGTGTGCTGTAAATTCTATGCAGTTATTTGTATTTTTTAATTCACAGCTTCAAAATCTCCTCTTTTGGTTGTGGTTGTGGGTTTGCATGTGGGTTTGCTCATTCCTGCTTTTTAAGTCAAGAGAACTTTAGAAAGAGAAGAACACCTGGGTCAGATGTGACCAATTATTGCTATAGCCCTTGTCCTATGACAATTATCACCCAGTTCAAAATATAATAAGTTACATTTGGTCAAAATCTGATTTAAAGAGGTAGACTTTAAAGAGTACTTTAAAAGGCAGAGAAGGGCAAAAAGTTTAGGGAGGGAATTCCAGAATTAGGGCCTCAGCAGTTGAAAGCACTGCCACAAATGGTGATATGATTTAAATTTTGGTTGAATTGGAGGAGCACAGAGATCAGACAGAATAAGGGCAAAATTGATTAATTTTAAAAGTGAGGTGCTGTTGGACTGGGAATCTCAAATTACATTTTGATTAACGCCTGGGATATAAATATTGAAATCTTAGTTCTTTAACAATGTACCATCATTAAATTTTTTTCATTCTTCATCTCCCGTGTTTGATAAATTGAAATGTATCTGAATCTAATTAGTCGTGGATGAAGTCATGCATTGGACAGATCCCAGGCCTGATCCAGCATTTGAAACATTGCTGAAATATGAACATGAGCTTGGCCATTTGACATTTAGACAAAAACATTCAGACTATGTCTGCAAAAAGAGAGGCAGTGACCTCCCTAGAACTCACATTACTGAATTACTCTGAATAATGCCAAAGTTATTCTCCATTTACCAAAATGTTTGCACTTGTACAGTTGCATTCTATGTTAAATCCTTGTCGAATTACAGATTGTTAATTGCATGTAGTTGACCAGTTATAATTTCAGGACTCATTAATTGTGCTTATTTTTGGCATGGCCTTTGAATTTTATACAAGGCATCCAAAGAACCTTGTTTAGCAAAGTAACTATTTCCCATGCTGCTTTGAATCCAGCTTCTAGGCATTATGCCTTACTAGGCCATATTGATTTTCTAGCCTTCGTTTAACTGTTTGGGTAGATGGAAGAGGGAAAGCTGAAGGATTAATAAACCTTTTTGACAATTTGAATTGTGGGATAAAATTTACACTAACAATGTGGAGTTTGGAACTAACAACACAATTTCTGAATTGGCACTTGACACTAAATTGGGAATAGAGTCAAGATTGAGGAGGGCAGCAATAAATTATAGAATGGCATTAATAAACTCGTAGAAGGAGAAAATACAGTAATTGGCAAATGAATTCAACGCAGATAAATGTGAGTTTGTGCATTTTCATGTCGTGAATAGGCAAGCCATTTAATGTTCAGAATGTTCAAATTTTGGAGAGGTAAGTGATAATGAGGCTTCAGAGTACAAGTATACATTTCACTAAAAGTTGCATGACAAATTAGCAAAGCATTAGAAAAATATCCAAGAACAAACTAGCTGTTATTTCTAATGGGATAGAATTGAAACATAGGGAAGTTACAATAAAACTGTATTGAAACTCGATACATTACATTTACAGAACAATGTGCAATTCTGGTTGTCATGTTTTAAAAAGGATATGGAGGCATTGGAGACAGTGAAAGAAGATTTGCAAAGATACCAGGAATAGATGGAAAGAATTGACGGGCTGTGCTTCTTATCTGTTTAAAAAGAATGCTGACTTGCAAAGGATGGGGCGCTCTGTACCCAATCATGAGCATAGGCTGGGACACCATTTATCAGAAGTGATTTGCTATGAATAGGAAGTCAAATTTAAAACGATCCTGCTCTCTGAATCTATCTTCATTTTTTATTGAGGGCCCAAAAAGTCAAAAAATGAATGAAGCTGCCATTTCACCGACAGAATCTGTTGCCTCATGCAGACCCAATACCAGGCCCTTTTGACCTCTCTTGAGCCATCCTTTTATAATGGCTGTAACACCCTCCCAAACCTCCTTCCATCTGATCCCCACTAAATGCAGTAGGGAATGAATAATTCCATACAACTGGATTTTTAACAAGGTTGATAGCCTGCTGGTCTTGCAAAATCAAACATTGTCAATGGCTTGATGAGATTATCCTCTCAAAACCACTGTGTGATCCACATTCCCACAACAGCAGTGACCAACACCCACCTCCACCAATTGTGGCTGTTAAAAAAATGCTTCCTCTTATCCAGAGTTTAACTAGGGGGACATCAAATAAAGTCACCAAAAAATTCAGTAGGGAATTCAGAGGGCATAAAGATTACCCAAAGATTGATGGACTTCTAGAACTCACTACCAGGAAGTGGTTGAAATTCATAACATAGATGCAGTTAAAGGGAAGCTGGACAGGTGAGGGTGAGGACATGGTCTTTAAGAGTTTAATAATATGGCGTCCAACTACTTTGGTATTCAGAGCTGTGAACATTAAAACACCCCAACAGATAGTCAGTGCCTGTACAACCACTTCCACAAACTGATTCAGTCACATTCATATGGCATTCATAATGTAATTTTCTGAAGTGTTATGTCTAGAATTCTTCACTCACCTTTCCTGAAAATAATATCTTCACTAAAAGCAGAATCTCGTGATTTTCAACAGAACTGATCGTTGACTTCAGGGAGAAAGGAGAAGACCACACCCACATCTACATCAATGGAGTGAAGATTGAATGAGTTGAGTGTGTCAAGTTCCTCGGAGTGATGATAACCAACGGCTTGTCCTGGGCTTCCAATGTAGATGTGACAGTCAAGAAGACACATCAATGCCTCTTCTTCCTCAGGTGGCTTAGGAGATTTGGCATGTCCGTAAGGACCGTCACCCACTTTTACAGACGCACCATGGAAAGCATATTGTCCAGGTGCATAATGGCCTGGTACAGCAACTGCTCTGCCCAGGTCCATAAGGAACTGCAGAAGGATTGGGCATAGCTCTGACCATCACAGAAGCTAACCTCCCATCAATGGATTCTATTTACACCTCCTGTTGCTGATAAGAGGCTGCCAACATTGACAATGCAACCCCTCCCACTCTTGTAATGCTCTCCCACAACCTCTTCCACCAGAGGACACAGAAACTTGAACACATGCACCAACAGGTTCAAAAACAGTTTCTTCCTTGCCATAACTAACTGATGAATGGGCTCTCTAATTTCAAATAATGTTGTTCTTGCTTTGTACACCTCCTGTGCAGTGTAACCTATATGCCTCACTCTATCTAAGTACCTTGTTTGCTATGATCTGCCTGTACTGCTCACAAACTAAGCTTTTAACTGTACTTAAGCACACGTGACTACAATATAACAAATCAAATCAAATTGAACCAAATCAAAGAGCAAGAATTGACACATTGAAGAATTAAAGAGGATTCCAGGGCAAGAGTGATTACAGGGCTACGCAGAGATGAGGCCATGAAGGGATTTGAAAACAAGGGTGTAGTTTTAAAATAGAGGTACAACCTAGGTTAGTGAGCAGACATAATGAGTTGAATGGGGTTTTGTGCAGGTAAGGAAATGAGCAAAAGTGACTTTCGATGGTCATGTGTTCTGGAGGATTGAATGCATGAGACCAAGTAGGATTACTTTGGAATAATTCTGAGGAAGGGCCACAGGCCTCAAAATGTTAACTCTGTTTTTTTTTACTTTCCACTGATGTTGTCATACCTGCTGAGTTTCTCTATCGCTTTCTGTCTTTGTTTCAGATCTCCAGGATACTCAGTTTATTGTTTTATCTTTGTTTTGGATAAGTTGACTTTATAGGTAAGAAAGGAATGAATCAGGATTCCCGGAGCAAGGGGCAGAAGTAACTGAAGTTGCAGAGGTGGAACAAGATGGCCTGAGTAATGGTACAGATAAGTGGTTGGCATCTCATTGCAACATCAAATAGGGCATCAGTATTTTGAACAGTCTAGTTCAATCTTAGATAATTGCTTTAAAGGGATAAAGTGAAAATATATATTGAATATAGGACCTTCAATATGGGAACATTTTCCAATTGCTTCATGGAGGATCAATCAAAAATAAAAAAAGGATTGACAAGACCAAGCAGGAGGTTTTGGAATTGGCAATCAAAAGCTTAGCTGAATGAATTGTTGCATGGTTACTTAAAGGAAGAAATGAAATTTCAGAGGTGGAGGAGATAGAAAATAAATACATTTCAGAGCGAGAAGACAATGATATATCAGGCGCAGTTAACAATGGTGGGGTTGGGAGTATGAAGTGAGAGTAGTGGGTTGCATTACAGGATGAGGTAACAGAGATATGGAGGGAAAGGCAGTGAGGGGAGACAGCAGACCTATGATTCTATAAATTAATTTCTTGGGAAACCTGTACAGGCAGATGCTGTCTTCATCCTATATGGAATGTGCACCCTGTCTCTATTAGGACACTATAATTAAGGACAGAGTGGTCAGGCGCATGTTGGCATGAGTCAAAATACTGGGACCCAAGTGTGCGTAGAACTGTAGCTGAGACTAAACTATATATTTGCTGATGCAGAAAACTGGTAAGCATTCAATTTCCAATCTAGGCTTTCAATAGCATCTTTCAGAACCTCAGGACATCTCAAATGGCTTTGCAGCTAATAATGTAAACACTAACAGGCTGCTTTGTCCTGATTGTTTTCAAGCTTCGAATGTTATTGGAGCTGCACAGGCATGTAGAAGCATTCCATCACAAACCCTGCCTGTGCTTTGAAAATGAAGGCCAGGCTTTGGGGAGTCAGGAAGGGAGTTAATTGATTGATTGATTGATTGATTTCACATGTACTGACATATAATGAAAAACCTTGTTTTGCATGCTATACAGACATAAAAAGTGCATCAAGGCACAAAACAGAGTGCAGAATACAGTATTATAGCCACAGAAATGTTAAAAAGAGAGATCATAATTAACATTTGAGAGGTCTGTTCAGAAGTCTGATAACAGTGGGGAAGAACCTGTTCTTGAATCTGTTTGTACATGAATTAAAGCTTTTATGTCTTCTGCACGATAGAAGAGGGTGGAAGAGAGTTTAACTGGGGTAGGAAGGATCTTTGATTATGTTGGTTGCTTTCCCAAGGCAACGGGAAGTATAAGAGGAGTCAATGGATGGAATGCTGGTTTGTGTGATAAACTGGGCTGTGCTCACGGCTCTCTGTAGTTTCTTGTGAACTTTGAAAGAGAAGTTGTTATACCACACTGTGATGTATCCAGATAGAATGTTTTCCGTGGTGGATCTATAAAAGTTGGTAAGACTCACTGTGGACATGCCGAATTTCCTTAGCCTCCTGCAGAGGTAGAGGTATTGTTGTGCTTTCTTGACCATTGCATCGACATGTGTGGACCAGAACGGATTGTAGGTAATCATCACTCTCAGGAACTCGATGCTCTCGACCATCTCCACTCAGCATCACTGATGCAGTCAGGGACGTACCATGGTATTCCTAATCTCTGAACTGCTCATGTAGCCTTTGTGCTTAAATGGAGAGTCCAGTTTAGTTTCTGGTCAATTGTAACCCCCGGGGGATTCAAGGGACGTAACACAATTGAATATTGGGGACGGTGGCTAGATTGTCCCTTTTTGGGATGGCCATTGCCTGGCATTTGTGTGGTGTGAATGTTATTTGCCACTTGTCAGCCCGAGCCTGGACATTGTCCAGATCTTGTTGCATTTGAACGTGGACTGCTTCAGTGTCTGAGGAGTCACGAATGGTGCTGAACATTGTGCAATCATCCGCAAACATCCCCACTTTTTACCTTCTGATGGAGGGAAAGTTAGATTGCACAGTAGAGGGTTTAAATTTTATATATATTGCATCTGATTATGTTGGGCACAAAATATACCAATTTAGTGTCCAGTCTGCCTAGTTCCACTCTGTGCAGACGTTAGTTTCAGTGTTAAACTTGTGGATAATTTTAAAATATGTAATACAAAGGTATCATGTGTAAACAAAATTCACTTTCTCATTCGTCAGTGATGTGTGGAGCAGATGATGGGCCTGTCATGGTCAGGATTCCTTAAAGATTCACTCTGTGGTGGCCAATGAAAGGTAAAAAATCTATGATGAAAAATGTAAACCTTTTTCCTGGGGAGCAAGAAGGAAAGGAACAATCAGCAACTCCTCAGGACAAAAAGAGGATACAGATTTTCTTATGACATAAATGGCATTGTCACAGAATGCTGCCAAGTTACTTCAGCAGCAAAATGCATTTGTATTATTTGTGATTCGATTGTAAACTGCAGTATCAAAGGTAGCAAATTATCACACAGTATGATGAAAGACAAAAAGGCACTCGGCTGTCTGAAATATGAAATAGCTGATGGTTGTTTTGCATCCTGTGGCCTGAGTGATTTAAGAAAATCAATGCGTATGATTTATCTGCAGTGTTCATAACATCACTGCTTCATTATCAGGGCACTTTTGAAGAAAACTTTTTGTACATTTTGTTTTAGAGTCTGTTTTCAGTTAATAGTATAAAAGCCCATAATGGTGCGTATCTTGATACATGTTGTTCCTTTTTTATTTCTTGCTCATCTCCATTAAAAACTGGAAATGCATTTTCTTTGCTTAATTGAGTCTCTAGGATAAATGCTGTAATTTTACTGCATGGAAAGAGGCCATTTGATTCATTATGCCTATGTTGGCCTCCATTGCCCAGCAACATTATTTCCTTTTGAAGTGTTTATCCAATGTCCTTTTGTAAGTTATCAGTGAGTGTGTCCCTATTGTTCTTTTAAGCAGTGCATTCCAGATCACAACTATCTGTCATATAAAACATGGTTCTTTTCTCCCTTCATTTTTTTTTGCAATTATCTTGACTCTTTTGTCCCTTGGTATTGCATGGTTATGTTTACTCACGGTGCTACATGAGCCATTCCTCATGATGAAGGTCACTGCTATCATCCCCCTTAAGCATAAGAAACTATAGGGCTTGCTTGGCCTAGTGTGGTATAGGAAAGTCACTTCTGGCCACACCACAAGGATCTCTTGCAGTTAAGAAAATGTAGTTTACTGCATGTTAGCAACTACTAATGGGTTACATTGGTACGATAATCCTTGTTATGGAGACAATGAAGAGCACCAGAAGTTAGGTCTCACTCCTCCGAGATCCTAAACTGTTCTGTCCACAAGTCCACACAATAACATCATTGTAAATGGTATTTATATTACTTCTCAGTTTTAATACCTTCAGATCCATTTACAACATTGGTACTTTGTTATTCGTTCCCTTGCTTGCTTGTGCTGGGTGCTCTTTGGAGATTGGGGTTGATGCAGATTGTTGGGGCAAAGGAAGTTTTGTTACATTTCTGGCTAATGGCAATTGACTTAGAATTATTTGCAATTAGAAAGATTTGCATTTCCCCAGATTTTTCAGCCAGATTTTGCTTTGGTGCAACACTGAAACTGATAGTGCTGTTATTACGCATATTTGACACATAGGCCTCATGCAAGGATCAGGCACATGCTTAAGTGGACAGAGTTGAATCACACAGCTGTGAGCTTTGCAAAAATGGCATCCTATTGTCAATCAAATCATTGAAATACGTCAAATGAAATGTGGTTGCTCTATTTGTGCAGTTAATGCAGCTAAACTCAAAACAAAATGTTAAGAGATAGTAGGAGCTGCAGATGCTGGGGAATCTGAGATATATAAGGTGTAGAGCTGGGTGAACACAGCAGGCCAAGCAGCATCAGAGGAGCAGGAAGGCTGACGTTTTGGGCCTAGGCCCTCTTCAGAAATCTAGGCCCATAACTTCAGCCTTCCAGTTCCTCTGATGCTGCTTGGCCTGCTGTGTTCATCCAGCTCTACACCTTGTATACATCATAAAATGTTAAGTATTATTTTTAAAAGGGTAAATGATATTTTAAGGACAATAATCCTTAATTACCATCAAACAACTTTTCTGATGTTAAAGATTAACACAAAGTGTGGAGTCTTTTTTTCAGATTTTAGTTGCTGGAGCTATAAAATTATAACAAACATTTTATTTCACTTTCTACTCCTGGTTTGAAATTGAATTTAGCCAGTCTAATACACGCCCTAAACGCAATTGTTGTGCTGTTGATATTTCAATGTTTAATTGGATTGGTTGAGGTAATGTACACTTGTTCCTCCAGCTTATACATAAAATAATAAAACAGATTATTTTGCATGAGGACAATAAACAGCATCTGCTATTAGTTAAACTTATTACTGCATCCTTCAGCTAAAAAGATTATTAATCCAGCAAAATACTAAAAGCCCAAACTGACAGCAACTTGATATATTAAAAGTAGAAAATTAAAAAAGAAACAATTTACTTTTCCTTTATGTCTCTTTTTTACACCCTATCAATGCAATTTTTCTTCTGAGTAGCAGGCATGGGATCATTTGCATCCACCTGACAGTACAGGCTGAGATCAGATAATAAAATGTGAGGCTGGATGAACACAGCAGGCCCAGCAGCATCTCAGGAGCACAAAAGCTGATGTTTTGGGCCTAGACCCTTCATCAGAGAGGGGGATGGGGTGAGGGTTCTGGAATAAATAGGGAGAGAGGGGGAGGCGGACCGAAGATGGAGAGAAAAGAAGATAGGTGGAGAGGAGAGCATAGGTGGGGAGGTGGGGAGGGGATAGGTCAGTCCAGGGAAGACGGACCGGTCAAGGAGGTGGGATGAGGTTAGGAGATGGAGGTGCGGCTTGGGGTGGGAGGAAGGGATGGGTGAGAGGAAGAACAGGTTAGGGAGGCAGAGACAGGTTGGACTGGTTTTGGGATGCAGTAGGTGGAGGGGAAGAGCTGGGCTGGTTGTGTGGTGCAGTGGGGGGAGCGGACGAACTGGGCTGGTTTAGGGATGCGGTGGGGGAAGAAGAGATTTTGAAGCTGGTGAAGTTCATCAATTTAAAATCTGCTCCAACTAATGTCTGTAACAGGGGCTGCAGTTTTTTTACACACAAGCACTTATAGTGGCGGGAGGAAGCACATGATCACGGCAAGCTAGCCAGTACAACAAGTACACAACTACACTACGCCAAGCATTTGCCTTTTCATAAGAAAGGAAAAACTACATTGCATGCACAATCATTTGCAGTTACAAATCAATCCAATGCATATTGGTGAGAAAGAAGATTATAATTTTTCCAGTAGAACTGTAGATGGAATTTTCCCATCTCTGGTATGGTGTGAGTAATGGGGAGAAAGGTGGGAAATACGACTGAGAATGAAAAAAGCAGATTCTCGATGTTGAGAAAATGTTCTCCAATTTTCAGCATTGAAGGGTTTCAGAATCTCAGCATTGATAATGCACCCTTTTTTCTGTGATTTCACATCTCATTAAAGCTCCAACTCACCTTTATTGTACGCCACTTTCAATTCTTTTGTCCTCCACTGAGAAACTCGATGGTGCAGATACCCAACAGGTAAAACAGTGCAAACACCCCACAATGGCAGCTCACTGAATCCCTGTTTGAAACCATTGTACAACTACATCTTCAGGTGTCCCTGAATCTTTCCTGGCCACCATCCTCCTTTACTCTTCACCCATGTGAGTTTGTATCAGCGAAGTATTGACCTCATCGCATCATCATGCCTGTTCTCAGAGGAAATGAACCATCACTTTTAGTCTTCAGCTCTTTCTACGAAATTCAGGAACATCAAGGACTTGCGTGTTTTTGTTGACTGACCTTACACGCAGGAACAGCCATGTTTCTGCACAGGATGCTTTTTTTCTGACATGGATATGTGCATCCTATGGCTCTTAGCTTGCTTTCCTGATGCTCAGTCATTTTAAGTTTGTTTTACAAAGCAGTGTGATGCCAGTGGTGTGGGTTCAACAGTTGAAGTTACCATGAAGGACTCTCCTTCTGAACCTTGTTTGATGTTTGGTAGCTCTCAAGTTAAATCACCACAAGTTGTCTCTCTCTGACAATGCTAAGATCTCTCTCTCTCTCTCTCTCTGCTCGGACAATGGCGACCTGACTAACTAACTTGGAGGCAAGCAACCTCTGTCAGCCTGGCTTTACTTTTATAATGCACAATGACTTCAGTTCCGAGTTAGAGGCTGCTTTGTGGATTGCACTGCTTTCTTAGCACAAGGTTCTTCAGCGATGATAGGTCTGCCAGACAGAAAGGCAGGGAGTTTGTGAGAATGGAGGTAACTGATCAGTTAATCTATCAGTCAGACAGGGATTGCACATGTTGCTGAGCAGCACCTTGCAACAGTAACAATCTTACGTAATAAATAACGCAGTGTAGAGCTGGATGAACACCGCAGGTCAGGCAGCATCAGAAGAGAAGGATAGCTGAGTTTTCGGATCTCGTTCCTTCTTCAGAAAACAGTCTTACAGCTGCAGCATAGAACAGATACCTAAATGGCAGACATACTGCATAGCTTGATATTCCCTAGAAGGCATCAGCCTCCCCTCCATGCCACTCACACCACTTATATGATCTTTTGACGTCTCTGGTTATAAAGTTTGCGCCTGGGTGTTCTCTTCACTTCTCTTGAGGTAGGGGCAGCACTACAAAAGATTATGGTTTCAAATAATCCTGCTGGACAATAACCTGGTTTCATGTGACTTTTAAATCAGCCCAGCAGAGGAAGATAAAACCGTAAGAACTGCAGATGCTGTAAGATAACAAAGTGTGGAGCTGGATGAACACAGCAGGCCAAGCAGCATCTCAGGAGAACAAAAGCTTTTGTGCTCCTGAGATGCTGCTTGGCCTGCTGTGCTCATCCAGCTCCACACTTTGTTATCTTGGATTCTCCAGCATCTGCAGTTCCCATTATATCTGCAGATGCTGTAAATCAGGAACAAAAACAGAAGTTGCTGGAAAAGTTCAGCAGGTCTGGCAGCATCTGTGAGGGAAAAACAGAGTTAACGTTTCGGGTCTGGGTGACCCTCCCTCATACTTTTTTTCTCCTTCACAGATGCTGCCAAACCTGCTGAGTTTTTCCAGCAACTTTGTTTCTGTTGAAGCAGAGGAAGATGTCACATGGCCACAGCAAGTTGGCCAGTATAATTGCATTTCCTCAATAGTCTCATCATTAAGTTGAAACAATACAGAGCTGGGTGGGTTTGCAGATCTAGGTCAGGGCCTTAGATAAATTTGGAGGTAAGGTTGAGAAATTTAAAATTGAGTCGGAGCCAATGTAAGTCAGCAAGCTCAATTTGTAGACAGTTGAGACAAGAACGTCAAAATTGTGTTGGAGCTTAAGTTTTGGAAGTAGGAATTTAATTGAATTGAATTAGCTTTATCATCACATGTACTCTCTTGAGTACCAAAAAAAAATTTACAGGCCACCACTTATGGGGCTACCTAGGTACAATGGAACTAAAAGAAAAAAAAAATTCATAAATAAATTAATTAATTAATAGGAGCAAGGATACAAAGGAAGCCAGCTTGTATAATGTTAGAAAGATTTAAAGCAAAATTTGGAGGTTAAATTCAACACAATCTTTCTCTAGCCTTAAGTGGATTGGAACCTATTGCTGTAGAAATCGAAGCTTAAAATTTTTAACGTCCACCAACCTGGACTTCTAAGGATGCACATCTCAAAACTGATTTTCCAATCCTTCCACTTGAATAAGATGTAACTCTTTTGCATACGCACACTGGTTACTCTTTTGTTAAGCGTCTTTGTGATTTACCAGAAACGTTAACCAGAAAATTGAAGTGATTTGAAAGCAATTTACCTCACAGTAAATAATGGCATCTCTATTAATAATGACAGTGAGAAGCCTAGAACAGAGTAACTTCAGGAAGAAGCAGCTTGCTTCTTATTGAAGATCTCACCTGTGTATTAAGCAGAATCAGCATCATCAGAAAGGGAATGAGTGCAAAGGCAATGATAAATACAGTGTCTAATTATGTCAAATCCAACTCGTGTTCTTCAAAATAAAATCAGTTCACGATATCACGAGGGTAGTTCTCCAAGGAACTCAATGTGAGAAAATGAGGAATATTAAATGAGACTTGTTGATTTTCTGATGTACTTCACATAGGGAGAGTTCAGGCAACATGAGGTTACAGGGTGAGCAATGTTTGAATAAGATAGTTATCAGGCATTTCTTTTTATTTTTATACAACCATTTGAACTGGTATTGTTATCTGTATTTAAATTAAAACATTGAATGTGTTAAAGCAGGGAGGAAGTGATGGTTGAAGCATATGGGACAGGCTATGCAGATGTGGGGCTCAAAGTTGGAGTGATATTGCATTGTCTGTGATGGAAGTGTGAAGTTATAACATTATACATTGGATGTTCTCATTACAAATGTAGACTGAGCGACTCACACAACAAAATTATTAATTTGGATAATGTGGAGATTAAAGAATGGAATTGTTGCAACAGCTCATCAGGAAATCTAATATTCCAAATTTGCTGGGAAGAATCTTCCAGGGGTCTGAGCAACGTGATGTGATTGATGATGAGATTTGCGACAAATCAGATGTCTGTGACGTCTATTTCGATGTTGGGAGCCACTTGTTGCATCTTTTCTGCTTCTACCAAGTGGTGAGGAATGTCCCTCGCTAGGCAGTTGAAAATTAAGGGGTTTTATAGCTTATTATGCTCCTTTTTATGCTATTTGCCTTATAAAGATTCGACTTTCTTTCCTACCAAATGCACTGAACAAGCTAGACGTCGAGAAACCTCAGCATGGAAATCAGAGCAGATACCTGACGACTCCTGCTTGCCACTCGCTGTAAGGACTATCCTCATTGCAAACAGCATTCCAAGGCAAGATCCACAGGCACCAGCCACACATACCCTTTGTCAATGAAGATTGGCATCAGACACTTGGCAACTCCTCATGACCATCATGACACATTTTTGATACAGATGTAGGTCACTTAGGAAATACAGAATGGTGTTGCAGGGCAGACCAGCAGTTAGCATAGGAAGTTACAGAGGGACACGTGGTATGCAAGGATATGCATCCAGCATTCGGGCTGGAGCAGGCTACATCTCAAGGCTAGAGATAATGGAAACTGCAGATGCTAGAGAATCTGAGATAACAAAGTGTGGAGCTGGATGAACACAGCAGGGCAAGCAGCATCTTAGGAGCAGGGAAGCTGACATTTCGGGCCTAGACCCTTCATCAGAAAAGGTCTAGGCCTGAAATGTCTGCTTTTGTGCTCCTAAGATGCTGCTTGGCCTGCTGTGTTCATCCAGCTCCACTCTTTGTTATCTACATCTCAAGGCTGCTTGCTTGCTGACTTAGTGCTCACTCACTCCATGCTTACAGACTTGCTATATCTGTTAGCGCATTGATACGTCAGCCAGAGTCAAAGCTGTATTGACAAGCTCTTTAGTGGAAACATCTTACTAAGTGGCACACTGAGGCATCAATCTAACACCCACAACATGTGCCAGCTGCCTGCACAGTCAGCACACTGTCTATGTATTCAACCAAATGGGTATGTTGAAAACTAGCTGGAGGGCTACTCTGCTGCCCAGTCAAGAAAGAGCAACTGTTGGCTTCTGGTACTGCCACTCAGGAGCAAATCCACACACAATGGTCTAGTGGCTTGGCCATAGTCAGTCATCAGCTTGTGCCAGCCTTGGTCAAGGGATCTGTCCATCTACAGTCTGGGTAATGGTATGTCCTGTAGGACGAGCATCAGCAGCCAGGGGAATTGTGTCTAATCAGTCATAGAGCTGGAAAGGCAGCGGTCAGGGCCGAATCAGTGTGTGCTGTCTACAAGAAGCACTTCAGAAATTCACTAAAGATCCTCAGACAGCACATTCCAAACCATGAACACTTCCATCTAGAAGGACAGGGACAGCAGATATATGGGAATGCCACTGCCACTCCAAGTTCCCCTCCAAGCCACTCGCCATCCTGACTTGGAAATAAATCACTGTTCCTTCATTGTCACTAGGTCAAAATCCTGGAATTCCCTCCCTGATAGCATGGTGGGCCATCTCACGGCAGGTGGACTGCAGCAGTTCAAGAAGGCAGCTCATCTCCACCTTCTCAAGGACAACTAAGATGAGCAAGGAGTGCTGGCCAGCCAGCGATGCCCACATCCCACAAATGGATAGAAAAAAAAAGTGGTGTCAACCTAGTGAACCCACCAATCAAGACTACTTGCACGCCAAACAACATTAGCAGCAAGTGATAGACAAAGCTAAGCGATCTCACAACCAACGGATCATATCTAAGCTCTACAGTCCTGCTACATCCAGTTGTGAATGGTGGTATACGATTAAACAACTCACTGGAGGAAGAGGAGGCTCCACAAATATCCCCATCCTCAGTGATGGAAGAGCCCAGCACATCAGTGCAAGAGATAAGGCTGAAGCATTCGCAGCAATCTTCAGCCAGAAGTCGTGAGTGGATGATCCATCTCAGCTTCCTGCAGTGGCCCCCAGCATTACAGATACCGGTTTTCAGCCAATTTGATTCACTCCATATGATATCAAGAAATGGTTGGAGACACTAGAGACTGAAAAGGCTAAAGGGCCAGACAACATTCCATCAACAGTACTGAAGGCTTGTGCTTCAAAAATTGTCCCTCCCCTAGCCAAGCTGTTCCAGGACAGTCACCACACTGGCTTCTACCTGACGATGTGGAAAATTGACCAGATATGTCCTGTACACAAAAAGCAGGACAAATACAATCCAGCCAATCACTGCCCCATCAGTCTCCTCTCAATCTTCAGTAAAGTGATGGAAGGTGTCATCAACAGCACTATCAAGCAGCTCCTGCTCAGCAATAACTTTCTCAGTGATACCCAGTTTGGTTCCGCCAGAGCCACTCAGCTCCTGATGTTGTTACAGCCTTGGCTCAAATCTGGACAAAAGAGCTATACTCCAGAGGTGAGATGAGAGTGACAGCCCTTGACATCAAGGCCGCGTTTTTCTGAACCATTCCATTAGCATGCAAGAGGCACAGGGTGGTTGATTGAATTAGGCAAGCCACAGACATTATAAATCATTATCACAACTTGCAGCATCTGCTGAAGGAAAGATAAGGTTCTATTATCATCTGATAAGCTTCTTTCTGCCTTGTTCAGAGTCCAAGGTGTTCAGCTACCTGACAACCAATCATATAGTTGTTGGCAGGCAGCAAATCCTTGTCACTGTTAAATATCTACTATGTGAGGAAGTAAAGTAAACATAGCCCCGGAGGCCTGCTTTCTCGTTAGAAAGAGATGACTGATAGTGAGTTTAATTTAAGGGGAAGGGGAAAGTTAAAGAAGTCAGAAGCTCCATGTCAACCTCAGCCAATGCAGGACTTGAACCTGTGGTGTTGGCTTTGCAAACCAGTTGTCCAGCCACCTGAGCTAACTGACTCCAGTCCACAATCAGCTTCACTAGTTAGCAACCCCTCAGCTCTAGCTCATCGGTACATTGCTGGAACTGACAGTTATGTAAACAGGGTTCACGAAAAAAAAATCAAATTGTTTCAAAACATGCATAATCCCTAGATTTCAAAGCAGGTCTTTCTCATTTCAGTCCACAGTTTTAAAAGTGCTAAAGTGTTCACACTAAACTATTCATAACAGGAAGATAAGGTTTCCTCTCCGTAAGGGCAATGCAGTGTTCTCACTTTCTGATAGTTTCATGGGCAGAAGCATCTGTGGCAGGCAGATTAATGAGGATGAGGCTAAGTATGTTTTTTGCATCCAGTTGGTTCCACCACCATCTGCTGCAGACCCAGTCTAGAAGCTATGTCCTTTATAACTTAAACAGTTTGATCAATACTGGTGCTGCTGAGCCACTCCTGGTGATGGACATTGAAATTCACCCTGTGCCCTTGCAATGCTCAATGCCTCCTCCAGTTTGTGTTCAACATGGAATACTGATTCATCAGCTGTGCTGGGGTATGCATGGCAATCCTTGACCATGTTTTATTTGATGACACAAGAGTACATTGGCTCCCAAGTTAACACTCCATCCCCTGTCCTCACTTTGGAAAATCAGATGATGGTGCTGTGTTCCTCCTCCCAGCCTTCGAGCAGAAGCTGAAATGAGAGGGCCCTTCACAAAAGGAAGTACAATGCTGCTCCAAGGCAATGGAAGACTGTCTCCAGGACTGCTTGGACTTGGTGGACTGGACCAGGAAAAGCTAGACAAGGGCACTATTTCCCCCACAGACTTCATTAGCAAATGTGCGGAGGACCGTGTACCAAAGAAGTCAATCCAAGCATTCCCCAAACGTAAATCTTGGATGAGCCAGGAAATCCACTCCCCACTGAAGACCAGACATGCAGCATTCAAGTTGGATGATCCAGGCCAATACAGAAAATCCAAAGATGACATCTGCAAAGCCACCAGGATGCCAAGAAACCCGGCTGGACCAAATTACAGGCCCAAACCTACCAAATGGACTTCCACTGCCTATGGCAAGGCCTAAACAATATTACAGGATACAAAATGAAACAGCAGACAGAGACACATCCCTCCCTGACTGGCTGAGTGCTTTCTATGCCCAGTTTGAGCAGAATACCAGCGGTGCGGTGACACCTGCCCCAACATCCCCAAACACACCTGTTTCCTCAGTCACTATTGCAGACATCAGATCAATCTTCCTGGGCATTGACCCAAGGAAAACGATGGGTCCAGACAATGTCCCCGTCTGAGCACTCAGATCCAGTATGGACCAACTGTCGGAGGTATTCACAGACACCTTCAACCTCTCCCTCCTACAAACCAAAGTCCCCACCAGCTTGAAGAAGACCACCATCATCCCTGTACCTAAGAAAACACATGCAGTGTGCCTTAATGACCACTGTTCAGTGGCTCTGACCTCAACAATCATGAGGTGCTTCGAGAGGGTGGTTACGGCCCACATCAACTCCAGTCTCCCAGTTCACCTCGATCATCTACAGTTTGCCTACCAACGTAACAGTGGATGCCATGTCCCTAGCCCTACATTCACCCCGGAACATCTGGACAGCAAAGACACCTATGTCAGATTCCTGCTCATTGACTACAGCTCCTCCTTCAGCACCATTATCGCCTTCAGACTGTTTCTCAAAACTGCATGACTGTGGTCACAGCTCCACCCTATGCAACTGGATGCTCAGCTTTCTGACCCATAGGCCACAATCAGTGTGGATAGGTAACTGCATCTCCTCCACGAAAGCACTCAACACGGGAGCCCCACAAGGATGTGTCGTCAGCCCCCTGCTGTACTCCCTGTACACCCACAACTGTGTTGCCAAATTCTGAACTGATGACACCTCCATACTGGGAAGAATATCTAACAATTACATGTCAAAATACAAATGGGAGATACAGCACTTGGTGGTGTGGTGTAGCAGCAACAGACTCTCTCTCAAGTCAGCAAAACTATAGAACTGATCATTGACTTTGAAAAGAAAGAAGAACATACGCATCCCCCCTTCTACATTAACAGAAGTGAGATTGAGAGATCGGAGAGTGTCCAGTTCCTCAGAGTGACAATAACCAGCGACCTGTCCTGGACTTGCCACGTGGATGCGATGGTCGAGAAGACACGGCAACACCTGTCCTTCCTCTGGTGGCTCAGAAAATTTGGCATGTCCATAAAGACCTTCACCAACTCCTACAGCTGCACCATTGAATGTGTACTGCCTGGTTGTATAACAGCCTGGTATGGCAACTGCTCTGCCCAGGACCGTAAGAAACTACAGAAGGTGGTGTGCACAGCTCAAACCATCAAGGAAGTCGACCTTCCATCCATGGACTCTATTTACATGGCTTGCTGCAGCAGAATGGCGTCCAACACCACCAAAGATCCATCCCACCCCAGTAATGATCTCCTACAACCTCTTCTGTCAGGCAGAAGGTACAGAAGCCTGAACACAAACACCAGCAGGTTCAGGAACAGCTTGTTTCCTGCCATTATTAGACTGATGAATGGGATCTCTAGCCTTAAGTAATGCTGATCTTGCTAACGTTAATCTCACCTAGCACACACCCTGTGCAACGTAACCTGTCTGCCTCTGTACAAGTATTTTTTATTACATTTTATTTTATTACATCCTTGCTTACTATGATCTACCCACACTGTTCACAAACAAAGCTTTTCACTGTACTTTGGTGCATGTGACAATAAACCAATCAATCAATAATGGTGAGGACTCCCATGGCAACCCCCTCTTGACTCCATACCACTGTGCCACCTGCTGATTGGACAGGACAGGCCCTGGGACAATGGTGGAATTGTCTATTAATTAAGTGAACCTGGAGGTCAGAGAAAACATAGCCTAGGTGAGAAGGAATTGAGTTTAGCCAGCTAAATGGAATAAATTTTCAGGAAAGGAGCCTGAAGAATAAGAAAGATGTGCTAAGGGCATAGAAAAGCACTTGGGAGTATGATATCAAAACTATGACAGGGCTCATGTGAAAGATAGACAGGTTTTGCAGCAAGGTGAAGAGTAGGCTGAAAGGGAAATGTTCTCAGTACTGATCAGGAAATCAATTATATCAGTGTAAAAGGATGATATCCTCGAAGGACCATATCCTCAAATAAACCATATGGGTAGAAGTAAAAAACACAAAAGAGACAGGTATGCTGCTGCATATGTACTAAAGACCCCTGAATAGTCAGGGAGAGATAATAGGTAAAAAAGTTAATTTAAATTTCAGAGAAGTGTACAAATAATAGGCAGTAATAATGGGGGATTTTAACGACCTAAATATTAAGTAGGACGGTTTTAGTGTGCAAAGTAAGGAGGACGCAAAATGTTTTAATTGCATCTGGAATTTTTTTAAAATCTGTAGATGGAAAGCTCAGCAAGAAAGAGCAGTTTTATGTTAAATATTCATTAATGAGTCATGGCAGGTAAAAGTTGGATCGGTAGCTGAATATTTTTGAGATGGCGACCTAACTCAAATTTGGGATAATTATGGAAAAGGGTACATATAGTCCAGGAATAAATGTTCAATGCCAGGGCTAATTTTACTGATATGAGGTATAATTGGCACAAGTGGAGTTGGATTAGCAACTTGCGAATAAAACCGCGTCAAAGCAATGGGAAGCATCCAAGAGGAGATAGTGACAATACAGCGCAAATGTGTTCCTGTAAAGACAAAAGCTGGGGCCAAGACTTGAGAACCCAGGTTTCAAGGAGTATTAAGGTTAGGATTAGGAAAGAATGAGAAACTTACGGCAGATACCTAGGGATCAATACAGCAGAATCCTTAGAGTTTAATAAGTGTAGGGGAACTTTGGAAGGAAACTAAGAAAGCCAAGGGAATGAATGAGAAAGCACAAATAGATAGAATAAAGGAAAACTCAAAGTTTTATTACATTTATAGAAAGAGTAGGATGTATTCAGGACTCTAGAGATTATCTGTATGTGGACCTGGAATTTATGGGCCCAACCTCCACAAATAGCTTTTGCTGTTCTTTACAATTGAAATGGACGACATAGGTATAAACATCAGGGTGGAGGAATGTGAAATGTTAGAGAAAATTAACATCAGAGAGGGTTCTATTAGATTTGCCAGCCTTAAACTTGGAGAAATCTGCAGGTCTGGATGTGTCCCAAGTTGTTGGCGGCGGGGGGCAGCAGAGGAGATGTAAGGAGGCCTTGCAGTAATATTAAAATTTTCTCTGGCCAGAGATAAAAGGACTGGGGGATTCCTAATGATATCCCATTATTAAAAAAACAAGGAGAAAGGACAGACCAGGAAACTGTTGACCAGGTGGGCTAACTTCCATTGTAGGAAAGTTATTAGAATATGCATACACGTGACTCCAGACCCACATCAACGTGGTTGAATCTTAACTACTCCCTGAAATGGCCCAGCATGTCACTGAGCTATGTCAACCACTAGAAAATCTCAAGAAAGGACAGAAACTGGATAGATAGCCTGGTCTCGACTAGAATGCCAGAAACAACAATAGCAACCCCGGCCTTGAGCACCCTGCTAAGTTTGTCTGATGGACATCTAGGGGCTAGTGCCAAAATTGGGAGAGCTGTCTCACAAACTAGTCAAGTAGTAGCCTGACGTAGTCACACTCGCAGAATCATACTTTACATGCAATGTAATAGACAATTCCACCATCGTCCCAGGGCCTGTCCTGTCCAATCAGCAGGTGGCACAGTGGTATGGAGTCAAGAGGGGGTTGCCATGGGAGTCCTCACCATTATTGATTGATTGGTTTATTGTCACATGCGCCAAAGTACAGTGAAAAGCTTTGTTTGTGAACAGTGTGGGTAGATCATAGTAAGCAAGGATGTAATAAAATAAAATGTAATAAAAAATACTTGTACAGAGGCAGACAGGTTACATTGCACAGGGTGTGTGCTAGGTGAGATTAACGTTAGCAAGATCAGCATTACTTAAGGCTAGAGATCCCATTCATCAGTCTAATAATGGCAGGAAACAAGCTGTTCCTGAACCTGCTGGTGTTTGTGTTCAGGCTTCTGTACCTTCTGCCTGACAGAAGAGGTTGTAGGAGATCATTACTGGGGTGGGATGGATCTTTGGTGGTGTTGGATGCCATTCTGCTGCAGTTCCAACTGGGTATAAACGACAAGCCCAACAGCAAGAGAACAGTTAATTTACCTTCCGCGATTGAGAATGTATTAGAATCATAGAATTCCCACAGTGTTGAAGCAGGCCATTTGGCCCATCGAGTCCACACAAATCCCCCAAAGGGTATCTCACCAAGAGCCAACCCCATCCCTGGGTCACTGCATTTCCGCATGGCTTATCCACTTAGCCCACTGATCTCTGTACACTATGCACAATTTAGCATGACAAGTCCACCTAACTTCCACAACTGTGGACTGTAGGAGGAAACTGGAGCACCCAGAGAAAACCCAGGTAGACACAGGGAGAATGTGCAAACTCCTCACAGACAGTTGCCAAAGGGTAGAATCAAACCTGGGTCCCTGGCGCTGTAAGAGAAGCAGTGCTAACCACTGAGCCACCGTGCCAGCCTATGCTGAGCAGAGGTGCTGATCTGGTTTGATTTCTTACACAAAAGAGATGAGGTGATCAAGAATTTTTAAAAAAATATATGGAAATGGAAACTCTACAGCAGTAAATATCATAAGAACCAGATAGTCGTTAAATTCTGAGGTAAAGCTGATACTCATCAAAACAACAGTAACTGGAACTAGAAGGAAATAAAAATTAACGTAACAATGTCAATGGCTCTTCTTAATCAACATAACTAACAGGTGTGTAGAATCATGTCATATTCAGTGTACCTTCATCACAACAAAACACCTACCACTTTCAAACCTTCACATTAAGTAAAAGAAAAAGCATTGCATTTCCACCACACCTTTCAGAATGTCCAAAAATACATTATGGCAAATAAAATGCTTTAGAGTCACTGAGATATTGTACGAAATGTGGCAGACAGTATGCACACAGTACACTCCCCCAATACAACAACATAATAATCACCAGACAATCTCTTTTTGTGTAGTTGACCATTAATAATGTTCAAAATATTAAGACACTTAACAAAGCATGACATTGCAGATGCTAGAAATCTGAAATAGCAACATGAGCTCAGCTGATGAGGTAACATCTGTGACGGTTAACATTTCAGATTTTGACCTTTTGTCAAAGCTCATCAGAAAGAATTCCCCTGTTTTTCTTCAACATATTGCCCTGGGATCTTACAGGACAGTGTACAGGCTTAATTAACATCTTTGAAAGACAGTGCTCCCAACAATACAACACTCCCTCAGCGTGCACTGAGAATATCTATCTGGGTCTTAGTGTTGAAGTCACTGGTGTAGAATTTCAGAGTGCACCCAACTGAATCAGCTGACAGCAGAGAGACAAGCCAACTCCTGGGAATGAGTATAATTGCATCCATGATCCAAGTTGAAGATGAATTGCTGAACTAAACATTAAGCTGAGGCCCACACGGTCTGCTCAAGTAGCGACGGATGTGAGTTACGAACAGAAGTTGAAGTAGTAGGATGGGATCAGAGAATGTTGAAAAGAAAACTTAATAGATGTGGTCATACCAATGAAACAATCTTACAGCACAGAAGAAATCATTTGATCTATGGGTCCTCTTCTAGATCTTTGGAGGTGTGATCCAATAGGTTGGTAACTTCCCTCCTCTTACCTATGAGTAATTACTTCTCTTTCAAGTTCTTATCCAGTTCTTCCTTTAAACGTAACTGTTGAATCGGTTTCCACCGCTGTGTCATGCAGTGCATTCCAGTGCAACTATTAATGATTTTGAACAGCTTTATCAAATCTCCTTTTAATCTCTGCTTGAAGTGTGTTCAAAATTATGAAGTGTCTTGATAGATTAAATAAAGTGGAATTATTTTCACTGGCAGGAGAGAAAAACAGATCAAAGATAATTGGCATAAAAAGAATCGGAAGGGAGATTTACACAATGAGATGTAATACCTCATTCTCTTCTTAAAAGGGCATTGGAAACAGGTTCGGTCGTAACTTAGGAAAAAAAATTGGATAAATACCTTGAAATGCAAACATTTACAACACTATGGGGAAAGAGAAGACACTGGTGTGGATGGAGGGGTGTGGGAGGGGATGCCACAGGAATAATTTCATGCCACTTTAAAAGACCTAGCAGGTACAATGAGCTGAACAGTTCCCTACTTGCCGTGTACAATTCTGTGCTAATGAATTTCAGAGTGTTATTTTGTAACAACAGAACAGGATTCATTTTTTTGACCTGTACTCCCAGTGAATAGCAGCATAATACAAGACTGCTCACTGGAAAACCTTTGACCAGCAGATTATGATTTTCTATTGGTATTAGGATCCTTTGTTACCAGATATTTACAACACAGAAATAGGCCTTTTGGCCCAGTGGGTTCGAGCTGTTTTTCATGATTCACACAAGCTTCCTTCCAACTATGTTATTTTACCCTATCATTTTTACTTTCATATTCCTTTGTCCTACATGTACTTATTGATATTCCTCTGAAAAGTATCCAATTTGCTTCAGCTACTTCTGCAGTAATGAGTTCCATACTCTAACCACTTTCTGACTTTCTGAATTCCTCATTGGATTTAGTTATGGCTGTCTTACAACTATGATCCCTAATTTTGGACTCTTTGATGGATGAAAACATCTTTGTTATGTCAGCCCTTTCAAACCCTTTCACAGTTTCAAAAACCTTCTATTGGGTCACCTCTCACCTCTACTGGGTATGCTTGTTTTTTGAGGAAAGGCAGTCTAGCCTCTTAAAACCTTCTTCATGGCTGATGTGATCTTATCCGACTTTTGAGTACCATCAACCTCCCTCTGCTGAACCAGTAATGTTCTGAGTTGGAAAGTGCTCCTAAGCTGCACATTAAACTTTTACACATTTCTAATTAATTTCTTATGTCTTAATTCCCTCTGCGTTTTGTGTGATGCACAGCAACTGAGAGCAGAATCGGGCCATTTATAGAATATGATGAAAAGTCAGCTCATTCATATGTCATCAAACTTTCCATGGCTGCCATCTGGCTGTTGTAACTTGGTGATGCAATGAAATAGGCTGAATTCAAGTAGCACTTGCATTTCTCTAGTTCCTTTCATGACCTCAGAATGTTTCAAAGCTCTTTACAGCCAATGAATTATTTTTGACAATGTGATCACGTTTGCATTGTGGGATACTTCCTAATATTGTAATATATTCTCAAACATTAGGCAATGTTGGGTATTAGGATTGGTGAGCACAAAGCAAATATATGAAGGGCGCTGATATTACAGTGTGGAGCTGGAGGAAGAAAGCAGGCCAGGCAGCGTCAGGGGAGCAGGAAAGTTGACGTTTCAGATTGAGACCCTTCTTCAGAAAATTTTCAGAAAACAAAGAAGGGTCCCAACCCAAAGCGTCAACTTCCCTGCCCCTCAAGCTGCCTGGCCTGCTGTGTTCCTCCAGATTCACACTTTGTTATCTCTGACTCCAGCATCTGCAGTTCTTGCCATCCCAAACATAACATAGTCATGCTACCTCAAAAAAGAATACTGGGTACAACACAAGTTAACAGTTAACAGTTTGCCAAAAATCTTGACTTGATGAATGAAATGACTTCCAGCACAATTTAATGACTTTAGAATGTCCAAAATGGCTGCATATGCAGTGAAGAAGACTGTTAATTTGCACAAAGCAAGATCTTGTAAAGACCAATGAGCTAAATAACCAATTAAATTATTTTATGAACGCTATTTCAAGAATACATCTTGTCGAGGATTCTGTGATAATTCCCTCTCTCTTCTGCACTAGTGCCACCGTACATGCTAAATCTGTCTAAGAGGATGTGCAGGATTCAATTTAACATCTCATCCAACTTACAGCACCTCGGACAACATATATCTCCTATATACCATTCAGGGGTGATCAATTCAAATTGTTTGCTCAAGTCTTTGAAGGGAGGTTTGAAGGTTTGAGGAGGACTTGCTACTCTCAAGCCAAGCCAGATGCCTATTAATACATATATAACTTGAACCCAAATATAGTAGGACAAATGCTATAGTTTAATGTTATCCAGTATGTGTTTTCAAGTGAATATTGCATGCTACATCACTCACACACACACACACCACATTATAAAGTATTTTGATGTATTATAAATGCCTCTTTGCTCCATATCAGTTTACTTCAAAATCTGACAAAATGCATCACATCTTTGCTTGCTGTTCTCAAAGAAGGGAAAAGAATTTACCTATTTAATTAAGAGATAACGTTCTTAAGAGAGTTTTAAAAAGTGAGGTGATGTCCAGAGCAAGGGGGCATAACCTTCAAATTTGAGTTAGGCTGTTCAAGGGTGACGTCAGGGAGAATTTCTTCAAAGGGTATCAGAAATCTGAAAACTCTCATTCAGCCAAAATGCTTGAGACTTGGGTTGGGGTTAAGGGGGCACAAAGGGGATTAATTGAAAATGCCAGAATTGTACTTGTAGCTTTTTGTTAGACCAGGGCACTAAGGGTTACAAATCAGAAGTGTTTAGATGGAGGCAAAGCACATATCAGTCAAGGTCTAATTGAAATATAAGCTGACTCCAGGGCTGAATGACCTCTTCTTGTTTCTATTATAATTTCTTTGAACTTTTCATCAAAATTGTTTCTTGAAGAGATGATAAGGCTGAATCTTATAAACTCTCTGTCAATGTTAAAAAAATGCATGTTGGGATGATATATTGTTGTATCAGTTTTATAATCCAATCTGGCTTTAACTAGTGCATTTAGATTCAATCTTTTCCAGGATTTCTGTGAAAAATGACCATCCTTTGTGAATTCCAGTATCTCTCCTGAGTCACACTTACTAAAAATAACTTTCCAGTTGATGCTCTTGATTACACAATTCAATTGAGCTGTATTCGCAGTCCAAGGACCAAATTGAAACATTGAAAGCATCACATTTGAACCGAAACGAACAGAAGAAAAGGTAGAAGTAAATTTCACACGCATATTATCTGCACCATGCACCTGCTTTCCCTGGTCACCACCTCCCTAACTGATCTCTACAATAAAGTCTAGTTTCATTCAGAGGCAGCTGCTGTCTTATCAATGATTGTCTGGTTTGTTCAGAAATGTAAACCTTAAAATTCATGCCCTATGTGTCTTATCAACTCAGTCAGGCAGCTTCGATTGAAGTATTTCACTGCAACTGATTCACAATCATTTAGCAGCGTGAATATTTTTAGCCTTCCGGTAAAATATCACAAATGCAAGTGTTATCATTATGAGATTGCATTATTTTTCTCAATTCTTTCCCATTATCAAAACTTTTCTTCTCCAATGTGAGCAAGAAACCTATTTTTGAGACACCTCATTCACATGGAAACTGGGATGGACAATCACACTTGTGGTAGGTCTACATTGAAATCTCACCTCATCTTGAATTTGTAATTTAATTCACTGGGAACTGTGCCACACCAGTGCAAGCGCACACAGTCTAAAATCACTATTGTACTTACTTCGTGTTATCTAAAAACAAACACCTCAAAGTCAACATCACTTTCAAATTATTTAGGGGAAATTGAAGTCATAAATCTAGTTTTAGAATGAGGAAAGACGTCAAAGAAATAAAAAGTATTTCTGTCCAGAATCGTCGTTATTGAATCTGAAATACTAAATTAAAACAGAAGTACTTGTGGCAAAATTCTTCCCCTTTTAAACTCTCTACTGGTCACAACCTACAGTGGATTATAATATCCCCAGGTGACAGTTTTGGAGGTGAGGAGGCATTAAATTGGGCAGGAGGGCACTGAGTAGGCATTGTTACCTCCCCATCTCTGGCGAATTAAGCTCAGGGCAGGAAAATCATGGGTGGAAATTAATTACCACTTACAGACCTCATCCCATTGCTCTTGTACACAATAAGTGATGATGAGGGAGTCATCATAGGGGGAGCTCAGAAAACAAACCCCGCCATATTTGCTTGCAAGCTTTTGAAGGATGCAGCACTGGGAAGTATGATATGAGCCATTCCTCAAACTTTCTTTCAACCTCCTCCTCCCTATCCTTAGCCAATGTCCCTCCTACTCACCCTAACCCCCATTTTGCCCACCATCATGCATCGCCCAGGCACCCTGTCGATCCAAGCCTCTGCTGAGTCTATTGATGGCTCCTGAAGGTGCTGAAGGGCAATGGAGAGCTGCAGCCTCTGATCCCACTTGAACAAAACCCATTTATTTTGGGGTTGTATTTCCACTTTTTTCTCAGGTTAGGATTAGGGTTGCACTTTCATCAGAAGTGAAAGATGTTAGAGATTTACCAGCCTTTAAACAAGTAGAGAAGAAGGGAGAGTCAGGGTGGAGTGTGAAATGATATAAGGGAAAGATATAGATGACAAAGAGAAATTAAATGATATGATGGTGGAAGAGAAAAGGGGATGCTAATGGAACATATAGAGAACAAAACAATAGTTAAAAATCAAGGAAATAAGCAAATGCAATTGCATGTGCTGGGAATCTCTCTTAACTTGAGACTTGCAATATTAAATTGGAAGCATGTGTGTAACGGGTGACTCTTTTCTGATGATCACCTTTCTTCCAAACTCCTGCATGTCTTGCACCTGACACTGTCCTATCTTGATAGCTGTCTCTATTACAGCAATCCTCCAATATTCCTGAATTATTCCAATTCTGATCTAGCACCTTTCCACAATTCCATTTTCCACCTCTTGGCAACCATACTTTAGTAATGTGGGCCCAAAGCTCTGGAATTCCTTTCCTATCTTGACACCTGTATCTCTCTCCTCCATTGTGTCACTCCTTAATTTACTTCTTTGAGCAAGCTTTTGGTCACCTGCCCTGGTATTTCTTTATGTATCTCAGTATCAAACTTTGTTTGATTGTGTTCCAATGAAGTACGTTGGGATCTTTCACTAGGTTAAAGGTGTTATATAAATGCACGTTGTTATTGCTGACGAGAATTTTTAACATCTTCCTCAGGGACTGACAAGTATTACAACTTTTTATGTTGAAACACTAATAAAAATATGCAAGGATCATTTATTAGGTTTAATGATTTCACATTATTGCACAAAACTTGATATCAGAAGCCTTTACTGGGAATGTATCATTTCTGCTCCCATTTCAATGGAAATGTCTTTCTGCTATACACCATCAGAGTGAGAGAACGCAGTAAGAAACTATCAATCTTTGTTCTGGGTGGCTGGTTGATTGATTTAAAAGAAATGGCAAATAGAAAACTTTTGCAAAATTCTCTTTGAAGATCAAATTGACAAATCTTCCATTTTTCAAATACGGAGAATTGATCAGCCAGTCCCTTTTTTTCACATGTGCACAGACAAAAGTTACACAAAATTTGATTATTAAACCAATGGCCACAATTGCTGAAAAATGTTCAATCTAAGCTAGATTCAGGCAAGAACAAGTCAAAACATAATTTCGCTAACTCTGCTTGGTAATTCCCGATAATTTCATCACAAGAATTATTGCCTCCAATCCCATCCTGCATCCCTGCTTGTTCAAAATGCTATTTTTCCCAATTTCCTGTTTTATTTAAACTGATAAACTTCAGTTTTTGAAGAAGATTGCAAAACACTACAGAATTCTTTTTAATTCTATCAGGGATAATGGGAACTGCAGATGCTGGAGAATCCAAGATAACAAAGTGTGAAGCTGGATGAACACAGCAGGCCAAGCAGCATCTCAGGAGCACAAAGGCTGATGTTTCGGGCGTAGGCCCTTAAAAAGGGGGATGGGGAGAGGGTTCTGAAATGGGGAGAGAGGGGGAGGCAGATTAGCGATGGATAGAGGAGAAGATAGGTGGAGAAGAGACAGACAAGTTAAAGGGGTGGGGATGGAGCCTGTAGTGGTGAGAGTAGGTGGGGAGGTAGGGAGGAGATAGGTCAGTCCGGGGAGGACGGACAGGTCAAGGGGGCAGGATGAGGCTAGTAGGTAGGAGATGGAGGTGCGGTTTGAGGTGGGAGGAGGGGATAGGTGAGAGGAAGAATGGGTTAGGGAAGCGGGGATGAGCTGGGCTGGTTTTGGGATGCAGTGGGGGGAGGGGAGATTTTGAAGCTTGTGAAATTCACATTGATACCATTAGGCTGCAGGGTTCCCAAGCGGAATATGAGTTCCTGTTTCTGCAACCTTCGGGTGTCATCGTTGTGGCACTACAGGAGGCCCAGGATGGATATGTCATCTAAAGAATGGGAGGGGGAGTTGAAATGGTTGGCGACTGGGAGGTGCAGTTGTTTATTGCGAACCAAGTGTAGGTGTTCTGCAAAGCGGTCCCCAAGCCTCCGTTTGGTTTCCCCAATGTAGAGGAAGCCCCAATGGTTACAGTGGATGCAGTATACCACATTGGCAGATGTGCAGGTGAACTTCTGCTTGATGTGGAAAGTCTTCTTGGGGCCTGGGATGTGGGTGAGGGAGGAGGTGTGGGGGCAAGTGTAGCACTTCCTGCGGTTGCAGGGGAAAGTGCCGGGTGTGGTGGGGTTGAAGGGGAGTGTGGAGCGGACAAGGGAGCCCCAGAGAGAGTGGTCTCTCTGGAAAGCAGACAAGGGTGGGGATGGAAAAATGTCTTTGGCGGTGGGGTCGGATTGTAGATGGTGGAAGTGTTGGAGGATGATGCATTGTATCCGGAGATGGTGGGGTGGTATGTGAAGACTGGGGTATTCTCTTTTGGCGGTTATTGCGGAGGCGGGGTGTGAGGGATGAGTTGCAGGAAATGCGGGAGACATGGTTGAGGGCTTTCTCGACTATTGCAGGGGGGTTGTTGCGGTCCTTGAAGAACGCAGATATCTGAGATGTACAGGAGTGGAATGCCTCATCCTGGGAGCAGATGTGGCGGAGGCAAAGGAGTTTGGAATAGGGGATGGAATTTTTACAGGAAGGTGGGTGGGAGGAGGTGTATTCGAGGTAGCAGTGGGAGTCAGTGGGCTTGAAATGGATATTGGTTTCTAGGTGGTTGCCTGAGATGGAGGCAGAGAGGTCCAGGAAGGTGAGGGATGTGTTAGAGGTGGTCCAGGTGAACCTGACATTGGGGTGGAAGGTGTTGGTGAAGTGGATGAACTGTTCGAGCTCCTCTTGGGAGCATGAGGCAGCACCGATACAGTCATCAATGTAATGGAGGAAGAGGTGGGGTTTAGGGCTAGTGTAGGTGCAGAAGAGGGACTGTTCCATGTAACCTACAAAGACGCAGGCATAGCTTGGTCCCATGTGGGTACTCATGGCCTTTATCTGTAGGAAGTGGGAGGAATCGCAAGAGAAGTTGTTGAGGGTGAGGACGAGTACGGCTAGACGGATGAGGGTGTTGGTGGAGGGGGACTGGTTGGGCCTGCAGGACAGGAAGAAGTGGAGGGCCTTTAGGCCATCTGCATGGGGAATGCAGGTATATAGGGACTGGATGTCAATGGTGAAAATGAGGTGTTGGGGGCTGGGGAATTGGAAGTTCTGGAGGAGGTGGAGGGTGTGGGTGGTATCATGTAACATCATCCCACCCCCTTGACCTGTCCGTCCTCCCCGCATTCTCCTATCCCCTCCCTACCTCCCCACCTATACTCACCTCTACATCTCCATCTCCACCCCTTTAACTTGTCTGTCTCCTTTCCACCTATCTTCTCCTCTATCCATCTTCGATCCACCTCCTCCTCTCTCCCTATTTATTTCAGAGCCGTCTCCCCATCTCCCTTTTCTGATGAAGGGTCTAGGCCCAAAACATCAGCTTTTGTGCTCCTAAGATGCTGCTTGGGCCGCTGTGTTCATCCAGCTTCACACTTTGTTATCTAGAATTCTTTTAAATGTTTGTATGATTTGCCTCTCAAGTTTTCCTCGGGCATGTCCAGGAGATTATCATCCATTCCTGAAAATTTCAAAATGAGCCGAGAGCATTGGTAACCCCAAGTGCCAGCTATAAATGGCAATAATGACTGTAGCTGATAAAGTTTTAGTTAACCAAATTCAACTTTGCTGTTTGAACGGAGATTAGCCCATATAAATTATCCTATATAATATCATTAGCAGAGAGGGAATTTCAATGTATGAATTAAACATTCATATGGAGCACGAAAGTTATTTCTATCCTCTATCATAATTAGGCACAAAGCAAATAGTCATCCATTTTGATGGCTGCAAGACATTTACTTACCAGGTTTCATAAACGAGGAAATGAGGATAAGTGCTATCATACAAAATAATGCATAACTTGTGAAATTGAAAACCCCATGTAGCAATCTTGAGTCAGGCAGTGTTTTAATAGACACAGTTACAATGTTGGTTGGCATCTTGTTTTGAACAAATCAAAGACGCAGACATTGCAAGAAAACAATACGAATCGTGGCTACGCCTTTATATTTAATTCAACGTCTCCAAATGGCTGATGTATTATTCATGAACCCTTCATCATTTATTAATGGCCTTGTTTTTCCTGATATTTTACAATGGCGTTTTTCAAATATTAAGTGCATAAATTCTCATACACTTCTTTATTCCAGTTCTTTGCTATCTTCTGGTCTTCTGCTTGAAAAATAGAGTTCTGATTTCCACGATGCGCTCCAAGAAAACACACAACAAAACAAGCTTTTGAATTTATCTTGTTCCTGAATCAAATACCTTCATTTTCTTCTAATTAGACAGCTAATAAGTCTAATGTACTATTACTACAGTCAGAATGATATAAGGTACAGGGAGAATTTTGGTCCCTGATTTCTGTGCTTGCTCTTTGGACAAGTCATTCTTTTAATTCTACTCTCCTTTGCCTATTACTGATGGCATACAAAACTCTTCTTTTGAGTAATTATACAATTCACTCTTGAAAGTTAATATTCACCACGCTTTTAGGTAGTGTTTTCAAAATCATAAAAAATGCCTGTGATAGTGTTAGGGTTATGGCTAAGGTTATCAAATATCTCCTCAACTTCCATTCTGTTCTTTTGAAACTTAAATCATTTTCTATTGGTTACTCACCCTTCTGCCAGCGGAAACTTTCATTTATATTTTTGTTTTTCCCTGTCAAATCCCCCTTTAACCAGCCCTGCTCTAAGTCTGCACTTTATTTAAAATGAAGTGTCACTGAAATTCCAGGCATTTCAAATTACTTTCTTGACAAGAATCAATCACTTCTTTTTGTCTGCTGTTCTTTTTGATTTGAAGCTCTGTTGGGAGATTTTTGTTTCCTGTGGGTTTGGAAACAATGCTGGAGAATCTGACATGGCAGGAAGTATCTGAACTGATCTATCACTTTTTACATACATTTTCAATCCTCTACCTCCACCATAAGCCCATTGAGGACTAACTGCACCACAGAACTGACGAGACATGACCTAGATACCAAAAATAATTCTCTCCCGTCCAACCCAATGAACTCTCACACATTAGCACTCTGCTCAGTTGATATTTTGAAGTACGTCTCAAAACACCAATTCTGAGGAAATTCACACAGGATTTTGTAGTGAACCTGACAGTGATTTGTTTGTCCAACCATTTTTTCGCCTTCAAATTAACAAAACCCATCAATGTTTAAAGCAAATCGAAAACCTGGCATCTCACCGTAAATGAATGCGGGTTTACTCCATACATTATTTGGACATTAGCACTGTACAAAGCTTTGAGTTTTAAGATGTTATATATTGGATGTTGAAAGCATGCAAATTGAAATCCTCCTTTATGGCAATATAGTAGTGAAATTAACATTGCTACTTCAGAATGTTCTGAAGAGAGAAAAAAAACTTTTGTGTTATAATGTTGTGATGAAACATTTAAAAAAAAAATTCTGGGTCAAATCTCAAAGCAGTTTACTACTTACTAAGTGCTTTTGAAATGCAGTCACTGCTGTGATGTCGGAAATGTGCAAATTTCCACACAACCAGTTCACATGAACAACAATAATCTGTTCTGATGGGTGAGGAATTAATACAGAGCTAGCATATGTGTGCCCTGAATGAGTCTCGGCAAATTATTGTTTCTTGCTGCAGATTCTCCTAGCATAGGTCTTTACTTAGATTGCAGCCTATTCCTTGTTAATAAAGCAAAATACTGCGGATGCTGGAGTACTAGAACAATAACAGAAATTGCCGACAAAACTCAGCAATCTGCCAGCATCTGTGTACAGAAAGCAGAGTTAACATTTTGCGTCCATTGACTCTTCATCAGAACTGTTAGCAACCATGAAAACGTGGTATTTGTGGCGAAGACAAGGTGAGGGTAGGATTGGGAGGTGGTGGAGAGGTGAACAGATAAGTCTTCAGCCTAAATACCCAGTTAAGATTATATTTCTTTATTCAGAACTCCCCTCCGGGAGAAATAATTTATCTCTTTCTTCTCTATCAAATTCATTAATCATTTTGAATTAGGTGATCCCTTAAGAAGATGTATCCAAGGCACTAAGAATCTAATCTATTCAACCAATTCAACCTATAATTTAACATTTTTAATGTCAAATTCAATCTTGAAACTCCTCGTGCTAAACATACAGTAAGGATCAGTGGGTATAGGGACTGTAGCGTGTGATTACCCTGTATCTAATTGACGTGATGTAGTCCACATGTAGACTTTGTGCTTCTTGCTCATAGAATCACAGAGTATACAGCATTGAAACAGACCCTTCAATCCAGCCTGTCCATACCGACAGATAACCTAAATTGTTTTGATATAACAAGGTGTAGAGCTGGATGAACACAGTAGGCCAAGCAGCATCAGAGGAGCAGGAAAGTTTGACTTTTCGGGCCTAGTCCCTTCTCTAGGCCTGAAATGTCAAGCTTTCCTGTTCCTATGATGCTGCTTGGCCTGCTGTGTTCATCCAGCTCTACACTTCGTTATCTCAGATTCTCCAGCATCTGCAGTTCCTCCTACCTCCTAAATTGATCTAGTCTTACTTGCCAGCATTTGGCCCATATCCTGCTGAAACCTTCCTGTTCATATACCCATCCAAATGTCTTTTAAATGTTGCAACTGTACCAGCCTCCACCACTTCTTCTGGCAGCTCGTTCAATACATGCACCATCCTAATCTTGAAAAAACTGCCCCTCAGGTCCTTCCTATATCTGTCCCCTCTCACCTTAAACCTTAACCCCCTAGTTTTGGGCTATCCTTTTGACTTTGACTGTTCACCCTAACCAGGCCTCTTATGATTTTATAAATCTCTACAAAGGTCACCCTCAGGGAAAAATGCCCCAGCCTATTCACCTCTCCCTATTGCTCAAACCCTCCAACTCTGGAAACATCCTTGTAGATCTTTTCTGGACCCTTTCAAGTTTCTCAACATCTTCCCGGTAGCAGACAGGCCGGAATTGAATGCAGGATTCCAAAAGTGGCCTAATCAATGTCCCGTACAACTGTAATGTGATATCCCAACTTCTTTACTCAATGCATTGACCAATAAAAACAAGCATGCCAAATGCTTTCTTCATCACCCCATTTCCCCACAATGCTATTTTCTAGGTCACTTTGTTCGGCGACACTACCCAGGGCCCTACCATTATGTGTATAAGCCATGCCTGGTTTGCCTTTCCAAAGTGTAACACCTCACATTAATCTAAACTAAACTCCAGCTGCCACTCCTCAGCCCATTCGCCCATCTGATCATGGTCCCATTGTAACCTGAGATAACTTTCTTTACTATCCATTTTGGGGGAGGCGATGGCCTGGTGGCATTATTGATGGACTGTTAATCCAGAGACCCAGATAACATTCTGAGGACCCGGGTTCAAATCCCTCCATGGCAGGTGGTGGAATTTGAATTCCATAAATATCTGGAGATAAGAGTCTAATGATGGCCATGAATCCATTATCGTTTGTGGGGAAAAACCCCATCTGGTTCATCAATGCTCTTTAGGGTAGGAAATCCTTACCTGGTCTGGCATTCATGTAACTTCACATCCACAGCAATGTGGTTGACAGTCAGCAGCTCTCTGGGCAATTAGGGATGGGCAATAAATGCTGCCTAGCCAGTGATGCCATCATCCTGTGAATGAATAAAGAAAAAAAAACAAAAAGAAAATGACACAAGCAATTTTGGTGTCATCTGCAAACTTATTAAATACTCCTCCTGTATTTGCACCTTCAGATTTGAGGTACAAAACCAATCTCTAGATGTGTTACTGGCAGGTTGCTTGCTCAACAGGGGTCTGACATATGTGTAAGGCTAGTACAAGTTTAATCTAGGCTTGTATCACTTCGTCTTAAAGGAGAACTTTTAAAAATTGATTCATGGGATATAGGAGTCACTGGATGGACCAGCATTTATTGCACATTCCTTGCAAAGATAGTAGTAAGAAATAATGGGAACTGCAGATGCTGGAGAATCCAACATAACAAAGTATGAATCTGGATGAACACAGCAGGCCAAGCAGCATCTCAGGAGCACAAAAGCTGACGTTTCGGGCCTAGACCCTTCACCAAAGATAGTAGTGAGCTACCTTCTTTGAATGGCAGCTAATTTGGTCTAAGTATACTCACAATATGCTTAGGAAGGCCTCTCACACTTTGGTCCAACAATCCAGGATGAACAGTGATATATTTCTGAGTCATGATAGTTTGTGGCTGGTATCTGCTGTGTTATCTATTCAGATAGTGGTGGCTATCGGTCTGGAAGGTGTTTTCTGTGGAGCTTTGATGAATGTGTGACTACAGCAAAGCTGGAAGAGCTGGAACACAATTTTTTAACAGTAAGAAAGTTGAGAAATGGTGCAGCAGACTGGAAACATAGGTCTGTAATCTTTTGAAGCAGTGCTGGAGGCTTGGTAGTCATGAAGTGGAAGAGAGGACACTTTCTAGATATCCATTGACGTTAAAGCAAAGAGACCAGTTTTTAGAACTTGACTAAAGTACCAGAGGAAATTCATTGACCTCAGAGGAATGGACAAGGCTAACAAATGCATCTTCAAATACTATTTTCAATCCACCACAGCTGTACAATACACCTCAAAACACCATCACTGACCTATAGAAAATCTTTATTAATCAGGACTATTTGACAACTTCTTACCCTCACAAACTTACCACTGCTGAAAGCACCCAGCTTCCGCATACTTCCAACTATTCAAACATGACAGTCAAATCATCCAAACTTAATTGTAACATACTGACATCCTTTCAGGAAAAAGTAGCACATCGCAGAAGGAAGCAGAAATCAACTGGTGGAGGTTACATGGCTTGTTTTCTTTGGAGGAGATAGCACACCACATTATTGGCATGGCCATTTCTGAGGCCCATAAGGATGAAGGTACATTCCTTTCTTAAATATCATCTCAAATCCCACATCACTTTCATCCCACCGGGGTAAACTGGCATGAAGCTTAAGCTTCAGATGTGGACCTCGGTCTTTCCACGCAACCCCATAATTCATTCACCCTAAACTTTCCCTTTTGTATTAATGCTTCCTGATACCTAACAGCTGCTGCCTGATCAGATCGCGTAGTCTCGCTATGGAAAATAAGAATGATATTACACGTCTGATGAAGTAATACTGTCACTTCCCCGAGTTCTTGCATTCACCATCGGAGACGTAGCACAACGCACACCTTAGAGGCCAGAGAGGGAGGCGATGGCCTAGTGGTACTATTGCTGGACTGTTAATCCAAAGACCCAGATAATGTTCTGAGGACACAAGTTCAAATCCCACTACGGCAGATGGTGGAATTTCAATTTTAAAAAATCTGGAATTAAGAGCCCAATGATGATTGTAAATCCAATGTTGATTGTCGGGAAAAACCCATCTGGTTCACTGATGTCCTTTAGGGAAGGAAACTGCCATCCTTATCTGGTCTGGCCTACATGTGACTCCAGACCCACAGTCATGTAGTTGTCTCGGACCTGCCCTCTGGGCAATTAGGGATGGGCAATAAATGCTGTCTAGCCAGTGATGCCGTCATCCTGTGAATGAATCAAAAAAAAGTCCAGATGTGAATAAGCAAGCATATGCAGGCTGCACAGATGACAGGGACAAAGTAGAGTGTATGTGGTAGTTCCGTGATGGGTGAGCTTGTACATAAGCTTTTTTTTGTAGAGGATACAAACTAGGACTTTGATGGAATGGTATATAGAAAGAAGACTGACATGGACACATACAGGCGTGATTTGCATATTGGCAAACTTGCCAGAAACCTGTTTCCACTATCAAGGAGCACAGTGGAGCCTGGTTCCAAAGCAGCACAGATGGACAGAGCTTGGAATCCAATTTTTCCAGGGTGGAAGTGATCAGCGAGCCCATGCTGTCATTTGTCGACTCTCCTGTAATTGGCAGCCTGTAAAAAATGCTGCACCACGTGGACAACAATTATTTACAATATATTCATGACTTGGTTGAGGAAATAAATGTGCTATAGCTAAGTTTGCGAATACACAGAAGTAGATGGGATGACAAGAGGTGATGATGCCCCAGTCTGTAGAGGAATATAGGCAGTTTAAGAGAGTTGACAAAAAGTTAGCAGATGGAATATAATTTGGCAAAATGTGAGGTTATGAAGTTCTGATGGAAGAATAGAGAAACTGGATATTAATTAATGGGAGAAACATTACAGAAAGCTACAGCAAAAAGGGATTTGAGCATCCTAATTCACAAATCTAGCAACAAAATAGCATATACATTCAGAAGGTAATGGGAAAAGCAAATTGACTTATTTCAAAGGGAATAGAGCATTAAAAATAGGGTATCCTGCTAAAAAATATAAAAGACACTAAACAGACCAAAGCTGGAATACCATGAAAAGTTCTGGGTCCCTTATCGAAGGAAAGATATGTTAGCATTGGAGGCAGACTGGTGAAGTCTGATAACTGATAGGGAGAGACGGTCTTATTAGGAGATGTTGGGAACATTGAGAATGTTGTCATTGGAGTTTAGAAAAATGAGAGTGAACTTTTTGAAACATAGAAGATTCTGGGGGTACATGGCAGGGTAGATGTGGAAAGGTTGCTTCCCCTTTTTGGTCAGTTTGGGAACATTCAATATAATTTTAGAGTAAGGGGTCACACTATTTAATAAAAAACCGGAAAAACTGCGGATGCTGTAAATCAGGAACAAAAACAAAGTTGCTGGAAAAGCTCAGCAGGTCTGGCAGCATCGCGAAGGAGAAAACAGAGTTAACATTTCGGGTCCGGTGATCTTTTCTCAGAGTTCTGAAACATTAACTCTGTTTTCTCCTTTACAGATGCTGTCAGACCTGCTGAGCTTCTCCAGCAATTTTGTTTTTGTCACAATATTTAAGACAGAGATGAGGAGGAATTCTTCTCTCAGAGGTTAATGAACTTGTGGTATTCTTTACTGCAGAGGGCTGTAGAGGCTGTGTCATTCAGTATATTCAAAGCTGAGATAGTCAGTGTGAGTTTCTTTTGCCCCAGAGGGCAGAGTCAGGAAACTTAACCATGTTACAGATTCAATTGGTCATTCACACATTTGTGACAGCTAATGGAATATTGGGTTTTTGATTCGCAGAGCAGTCTTCTCCTCAAGGTCGTGACAACCCTTTCAACTAGCAGATTAGGATTTCATGCTGCATGCTGAGTCTTTGGATGTTCTGTGCTTTTTGTTAACAGGTAACTGCAAGTATTACAACATTTCCAGCAGCTGCAAGAATATAAACGGACATTGGAATTACAAAGAAAACTTAAAGTTTTCTTGTAAGTTGTGTATTTTTAAAGAGTGACTACATGATGTTCTTGTTCTTGAAAGCATATTTTGGACATTGCTAAATTTGAATTTCCTGCACTTATTCTTTATTTACTTCTTTATTTTAAAATTTGAACATGGTGCTCTATCCTCAAACAGGACTCCTGGAAAGCCAAGATAACAAAGTGTGAAGCTGGATGAACACAGCAGGCCAAGCAGCATCTCAGGAGCACAAAAGCTGACGTTTCGGGCCTAGACCCTTCATCAGAGAGGGGGATGGGGAGAGGGAATTGGAATAAATAGGGAGAGAGGGGGAGGCGGACCGAAGATGGAGAGAAAAGAAGATAGGTAGAGAGGAGAGTATAGGTGAGGAGGTAGGGAGGGGATAGGTCAGTCCAGGGAAGACGGACAGCTCAAAGAGGCGGGATGAGGTGGTAGATAGGAAATGGAGTTGTGGCTTGAGGTGGGAGGAAGGGATGGGTGAGAGGAAGAACAGGTTAGGGAAGCGGAGACAGGCTGGGCTGGTTTTGGGATGTAGTGGGGTGAGGGGAAGAACTAGGCTGGTTTCGGGATGCAGTGGGGGGAGGGGATGAGCTGGGCTGGTTTTGTGATGCAGTGGGGGGAGGGAATGAGTTGGGCTGGTTTTGTGATGCAGTGGGGGAAGGGGAGATTTTGAAGCTTGTGAAGTCCACATTGATACCATTGGGCTGCAGCGTTCCCAAGCGGAATATGAGTTGCTGTTCCTGCAACGTTTGGGTGGCATCATTGTGGCACTGCAGGAGGCCCATGATGGACATGTCCTGGAAAGCCAGCCTCTGCGCCCAGCATCGTTCACAGTTCTTCCGGGAAGTCACCTGCACTGACTTCTAATCCAGCTGTTTCCCCAGATCTAAAATCAGGAGTGCAGACAGCCATTTAAAAAAAAAAGCTGAACTTGCTGTGCATGGAGTTCTCTCAGAATTGAAAATCTGGGCCAGAAACTCCATATAATCATCTGTTCGGAAAGACAACCTGGGTTTGTGGCTCCAAATCTGTCACAGCCTTTTGCGTACTGCCCAAATCTCTATATTTCTCTGCAGTAATCATTGAGAGTGCTCCTGCCTAACTCAAATAAATCAAAAGAAGGGCTAGCTGCTCCTTCCTGTGTGAGCATGGTTGGTGAAACATTGATGGTGAGCAACTCAAACAGTAATCCTGTCCTTCCATAAAGACCAGGGAATATTCAAACCTACAAAAATGGCAGCACAACAATTTGATTCATAAGATCAGAAGACATAAAATCTGCAGCTTGTTTTTTGGCCCATCAGTGATCTGATAATCCTCAACTTTCAACTTTTCTATCTTTTCTGGAGCTCATTTCTTTTGGGTTGAGGAGACTGAGGACGTATATGATTGAAGTGTGGAAAATTATGAGGGGCATGGAGACAGTAGACAGGAAGAGATGTTTCCCCTTAGGGTAATAGAGTAATTGGACTGCACAGCATGGAAACAGATGCTTTGTTCCATCTTGTACATGCTGACCACTAAATTGATCTAGTCCTATTTGCCAGCATTTAGCCGTTATCCCTCTAAACCCCTTCCAAATCATATACTCATCCAGATGCCTTTTAAATCTTATACACACCCCCACCACTTCCTCTGGCAGTTCACTTCATACACACACCACCCTTTGCATGAAAAAGTTGCCTATTAGATCCGTTTTAAATCTTCCCCCTCTCACCTTAAATCTATACGCAGCCACTTTGGGGAAAAGACCTTGGCTATTGATCCTATGTCCCTCATGATTTTATAAACTCTGTAAGGTCAGCCCTCAACATCTGATGCTCCAGGTAAAACAGTCCCAGCCTATTCAACCTCTCACTATAGTTTAAACACTCCAACCCTGGCAACATCCTTGTAAACCTTTTCTGCACCCTTTGAAGAAGTGCCACTGTTTAAGAAATATGTTAAGGAAAAGCCAGGGAACTGTAGACTGGAGAGCTGAAGTCGGTGATGAGCAAGTTGTTGGAAGGAATGTTGAGAGACAGGATTTACATATATTTGAAAAGGGAAGGACTGATTATGGATACTCAACATGGCTTTGTGCCTGGGAAGTCGTGCCTCATGAACTTGATTGAATTTTTTGAACAAGTGACAAAGAGATCAATGATGGCAGAGCAGTGGACGTGATCTATATGGACTTCACTAAGGCATTTGGCAAGGTTCCTCATGATAGTCTGCTTAGTAAGGATAGATCACACAGAACAGAGGGAGAACCAACAATTTTGATATGGAACTGGCACAAAGCTAGAAGAACGAAGGAGGTGGTGGAGAGTTGCTTTTCAGACTAGAGGCCTGTGACCAGTGATGACCCAGAGGGATTGGTGCAAGGTCCACTGATTTTTATCATTTATATAAATGATTTGCATGTGTACATAGGAGGTATGGTTAGTAAGTTTACAGACGACACCAAAATTGGAAGTGTAGCGGACAGAGAAGCAAGTTACCTCAGAGTTGAACTGGGTCTTGGTCAGATGGGCCAACAGGGCCAAGGAGTGGTAGATAGAATTTAATTTAGATAAATGTGAGGTGCGGCATCTTGGAAAGGCAAACCAGGGCAGGAATTATACAGTTAATGGGATCTACACACTTAATTATACACACCTTGGGGAGTGTTTCTGAACAAAGAGGCCTTGGAGAGCGGTGTCACAGTTCCTTGAAAGTGGAGCCACAGGCAGATAGGATAGTGAAGAAGGGGTTTGACATACCTGTCTTTATTGGTCAGTGCATTGAGTATAGGAGCTAGGTGGACATGTTGCAGCCATACAGGACACTGGTTAGGCCACTATTGGAATACTGTGTGAAATTTTGATCTCCCTGCTTTACGAAGGATGTTGTAAAACCAGAAAGGGTTCAGAAAACATTTACAAGGATGTTGGTAGGGTTGGAGTTTTTAAGCTACAGGTAGCGGCTGAATGGGCTGGGGTTATTTTCCCTGTGGGGTTGGAGGCTGAAGGTGACCTTATAGAGGTTTATAAAATCATGAGTGGCATGGATAGGATAAATAATCAGGGTCTTTTCCCCAGGGTGTGGGAATCCAAAACTAGATGGCATAGTTTTAAGGTAAGAGAGGAAATATTTAAAAGAGCCATAAGGGGCAACTTTTCCACACAGTGGGTGGTGAGTGTATGGAATGAGCTGTCAGAAGAAGTGGTGGAGGTGGTATAATGAAACATTTAAAAGGTATCTGGTTGGGTATATGATAAAGAGGGGTTTAGAGGGATATAGGCCAAATGCTGGCAAACGGGACTGGATTTATTTAGGATATTTGGTTAGCATGGATGAGTTGGACCAAAGGGTCTATTTCCGTGCTGTATATCTGTATGACTCTAAGTTTCACAACATCCTTCCTAGAGCAGAGTTGAATGTTGTGCTCCAATATAGCCTAACAAATGTCATGTAAAGCTGCAAGATGACATCCCAACTCCTATACTCAACCCACTGACCAATCAATGCCACTGACCCTTCCCCCCAGCCTCAGTTACTGACCTTCCTCCCCATTTCCCCCAGTCACCAACGTTCCTCTCCCTCCCCTCAGTCACTGCCCCTTTTCCTTGTCCTTTGGGGATTAGTTCCTCAGCCATCCCAACTCCAGTCCGGTGGAATGGTTTCCCAAGCCCTTACCTCCCTCAGAGGTTTCACAGGTGATCAAGGCAGCAGCTCAGTCCCAAGTTGTGGAGTGTTCATTGGTCATAGGTATAAGGTGGAAGTGATAGGAGGAAACAAAATTACCCAGAAAGTAGTGAGAATCTGCAGCTTGCTGCTTGCAAGGGTGATGGAGACGGCAATCCTCCAAACATTTAAGAAGTATGTAGATAAGCATTTGTAAAGCCAAGGCATATAAGGCTCTGAACCAAATGCTGGAAAATGGAATTAAAACAATTAGGTGTTGTTTTTGACCTGTACAGACTCATTGGGCCAAATTTCCCTTTTCAGTGTCGTAGACCTCTTTGACTCTATGACTCTGTGAATATGCTTCATCTGGAATTTTGTGCATTCTACTTGCAAAAAGAATGTCAAGTCCTTGGAAGGTTGTGAAGGAATTTTACTAGAATGGTACTTGGGAAGAAGTACTACAGTTATTGAAAGACTGGGGCAGCTTTTCCTCCATTAGAGCATTGAAGGTGTGGAGGATATATATTGAGATGTTCAAAGAGAGGATGTTCATTGATGATCACTGAATGTTCAACACCAATGGTGTTTCCTCAGACACTGAAGCAGTCCAATGTTCAAATGCAATAAGATCTGAATAGTATCCAGGCCCGGGCTGATATGTGGAAAGTAACATTTGTGCTCCACAATTGCCAGGTAATCACCATCTAACAACTCCCCCTGACATTCAATTGTGTTACCATCACTGAATCTCTGATTATCAAATCTTGGGGGTTACCACCGACTGGAAACTCAACCAGATTCAAGATGTAAATATAATGGTTACAAGAGCATGTCAGAGGCTAGGAATGCTGTGGCGACTAACTCACCGCCTAACTCCCCACAGCCTGTCCACTGTCTACAAGATGCAAGTCAGGAGTGTGATGGAATACTCCCACTTGACTGGAGGGGTGCAGCTCCAACAACACTCAAGAAGATTGACATCATTTAGAATAAAGGATCCAGCTTGATTGACACCACACCCACTGTCTCCACTACAAACATTCAGTAGCAGTAGCGTATACAATCTAAGAGACACACTGCAGAAATTCGTTAAAGACCGTTGACGCTTTCCAAACACATGAGAATTTCCAACTAGAAGGACAGGACTAGCAGATACAAGAGCACCATCCCGACATGGAAATGTATTGCTGTTTTTTCAATGTTCTGCATGCAAGCCCTGGAATTTCCTTTCAGTAAGGGCATTGTGGATCTACTTGCAGTGATTCAAGAAGGCAGCTCACCACCACCTTCTCAGGGGCATCTAGGAATGGGTAACAAATGCTGGCCAGCCGGCGATGCCCACATCCCACGAGTGAGTAAAAAAAAGATCATGAGGATCTTAATACAGCAGACAGTGGGTGAATGTTTCCATCAGCAACAGTGCCAGTAACTAAAGGGCACCTTTAGATTTATACAAGTAAAAACGAAAATAAATCTGGATGCCGTAAATCAGAAATGTAAACGAAGTTGCTGGAAAAGCTCAGCAGGTCTAGCAGCATCTATGAAGGAAAAAGCAGAGTTATCGTTTTGGGTCCGGTGACTACACCCGAAACATTAACTCTGTTTTTTTCCTTCACAAATGATGCCAAGCCGACTGAGCTTTTCCAGCAACTTTGTTTTTGTTCAGGTTATTCCATTGGGAAAGGAAGACAGGAGGAGAATACTTTCTTTTAAGCAGGGAATGGTTGTGACCTGCAATGTGTTGACTGAAAGACTGCTGGAAGCAAATTCAAAAGTCTCTTTAAAAAGGGAATGGGATTTATACTAAATAAGGAAATACATTTGCAGAGAATTGGGGGAGAAGTGGAATTAATTGGATATTTCTTTCACTGGAACATTGGAGTAAATCGTTACATTTTCTGCAGTAAGAATTTGTGATTCTCATCTGCATCTCCTATAGTTGGATATTTTTTCTATCATTTTCCTTCAATTTTTATTGTCAATGATATTGTAATCTCTGCCCCAGCAGCCTCCTTGCGCTGAACCTCCCATGCTCCAATACATCTCTGTATGAAATCAGGCAAAGGGAAGATGTCAAAATTCTTATTCAATTTGCTGTCTTTGCCTAGTGGCAGAAAGCAATGTGGCAGCATTGAAATGAACTAATAATTCAGAACTGCATGAGGCCAAAAGCACATTTGACATAAAGCACATTTAGTATTTAATTTGAAAATACATAGTAGCTGTGACATTCTGTTCCCAAGTTAAGAACTTTTCTCTCTCAGGGATCTTGCTGAGGAAACAACAATAAATCTTTGAGCAAAAATGTGATTTCTTTTCGTTAGTCAGTAGTGCAATTGGGCTTGCATTTGTGAAGTATCGGTTTTGCTTTATCTCTTTTATGACTTTGTATCTGTTTATGAAACACCTCGGTACAGTTGCATAAAGATTATGGAAATAAATGAACAGGTGTTAAGGGCCGTTTGTCATAACGGGCATTGGATTGAGAATGGACATGAAATTTGGAGTCTAGATGTTGGTTGGTGGTTAGCAATGTCAACCTTTGAAATTAAAAACTTGCGGGTTCAGGTTGCATTCGGTAATCTGGTGTACACGGTGCAAGATGGTGTTCTGAACGTAGTGCTGAAATAAGAAGACTGTGGTGTTGTATTGTGGCTTTCATGACCACCAGTTATTCCAAAGCATTTTGTAGTCACCATTACTATGTAGGAAGATCAGCAGCCAATTTTGACATAGAAAAGCCCCACAGACTGCAATGTGGTAGTGACCAGATAGTTCACTTCTGTGAGAGATAATGGTAACTGCAGATGCTGCAGAATTCGAAATAACAAAGTGTGGAGTTGGATGAACACAGCAGGCCACCAGCATCTTAGGAGCACAAAAGCAGACGTTTTTGGCCTACAACCTTGATCAGAAAAGGGGGAGGGGGAACAGGAGAAGAGAGGTGGAGAGGAGACAGAAAAGTTAAAGAGGCGGAGATAGAGCCAGTAGACGTGAGTGTAGGTGGGGAGGTAGGGAGGGGATAGGTCAGTCTGGGGAGTTCGGACAGATCAAGGGGGCGGGATGAGATTAGTAGGCAGGAAATGGTGGTGCAGCTTAAGGTGGGAGGAGGGGACAGGTGAGAGGAAGAACAGGTTAGGGAGGCAGGGACAAGCTGGGCTGGTTCACTTCTGCGTTGCTGATCCTTGCCATGACACTGGAGGTAACTTTCCTGGTTTTCCTTGAAAGAGTGTGACGGGTCTAAACACAACTAGCTGAGAAGACAAACAGGGCTTTGATTCAAAGCCACATTAGAAAGAAAGTCAGTCAGAGGATAACACCACAGTTAGTCAAGGGACACGTCTAATTCCAGTCCAGAGACTGGGGCTTTGTCCTTCAATCCTTCAATTCAAGTGTAACCAGCCTGGGGATTACAGGTAATTCAATCAGGGTGCTGTTAAAACTTCAGTCAGGGGGAGGGGCTGAGGTGGGGGTGGGGGGGCGTTGGTGGGTGGAGAAACAGACCAATTTCCCTGCAATGAGACAATTGGAGGGATGGATATGATAGAGTTTGATGGAAGATCTGTTAGAGGTGCATAAGCAGGAGAGGTGGTGGAATGGCCTTTACTGAATGAATGAGTAGGAAGCACCAATGTTAATTGTTTGGATGAATGGGGTGAAAATGTGGAGATGTTACAGACAAAACTAAGTGCTGAAGTCCATGAGCTACTCAGTACTAAAAGGTGTATGCAGTGTCTGAACTAAGGTGTGAGGTGGCCCTCTGAGCGTGAGACATCAGACAGAAAATGGTTTTACTTACCAGTGGGGAGTGCATTGACTTACTTCTTGCACTGGGACTGGGTGGCCTCCTGTGATGGTCATCTAGAAAAAGGCTGCCCCCCTTCCTTCCACCCAGTACACCCCAACCTCTAGATCCATGTCCATAAAGCCAAAGGTGAGTTCTCCTTTTCTTTGGGACAGTTAATTTGAAACTAAGTAGTAACTGTGATACCCAGGTCCTCAGGTAAAAACTGTTCTCTCTCAGGGATCCTGCTGAAACAAATAACAATAAATCTTTGAACAGAAAAAAAAACAGTTTTAAAATATGAATTCATCTAATTTAGTCACCAGTGCAAATGGAGCTACATTTGTGAAGTCTGGCTTTGGAGTGGTCATTCCAAGCCGAAGTAGACTGGGTGACTATCTGTGTGGAGCTTGCATGTTTTTCCTGTGCCCATGTGGATTCCCTCTGGGTGTTCCAGTATCCCCCTACAGTCCAAAGATGTGTGGCTGATTGGGTATACTAAATTGCCCATAGTGTGCCAAGATGCGCAGGCTAGGCCAATTAGCTGTGACAAATGCAGGATTATGAGCATAGGGAGGGCGTCTGGGTGTGGATGGGAAGTTCTTCGGATTGTCAGTGCAGACTTGATGGGCCAAATGGCCCCTTTCCATGGTGTAAAGATTCTGTGAAATAAATGTATTTAACAAGAAGCTAGATATGGGGAGAAAGGATACAGTTAGATGAAGGAAAGTGTGAGCATATTGCTATTAAGGGCCTATTGGGGCGAAAGGTCTGTTTCTGCTAAAATTTCTCTGTAACTTTATGGTTCTTTTTTATCAGCTCATTGGAATGTAAAGAAGCAGTTCACAAGCACTCTGAGTGTACTTTAACAGTTGAACATTAAGTATAAATATTTCATTCACTGTTGGATCTGAACATCAATTCCCCCAGTAACTTGATTCCGGAGTCAAAACAATTACTTTGCTTTCAAGTTTCAGTATTTTCTCGCTATTTCAGGTTTACTGCTCTCAACAGGTTACAGTTTTGGGGGCTACTTTGAAATATAAACATCAAGTTGGAGACTAGAAGTCTTTATAAAATTTCTTGTTGAATCTGCTTCCATAATACACTTTCTTCATAATCACCGTCAGAATGAATAGTAGAGGTAAACTTAGTTCTGGTACTTGGATGAGCACACCAGGGAAAGAGATTTACAAAGTTATAAAATAGGCAAGTGGAATGTGATTAGCTGAACTTTGCTTGGGGTGGTATGGTAGCTCAGTAGTTAGCACTGCTGCTTCACAGGGCTAGGGATCTGGGTTTAATTCCAACTTTGGGCAGCTGATGGTGTGGAGTGTTTGCGCATTCTCCCTGTGTCTGTGTGAGTTTCCTCCACTGTCCGAAGATGTGCAGTTTAGATTGGAAATATAGGGGTTGGTGGGATGCTCGTCAGGGGGCTAATGTGGACTTGATGGTCTGAATGGCCTGCTCCCACACTGTGGGGATTATGCGATTCTATACACACAGCCAGCACAGTCTTGACAGACTGAATTGATTCTTTCGGTCTTATGTTGTAACTGATCTTGGATTCTATAATTAGATGGTGCATTTCAGATCATTGAGTTTTCTGAGTTTAAAAAAAGCTAAAATCTTTATCTTCAGTCAGGATTTTTCTCAACCAATTATCTTAAATCAGAACTTCCATATTTGTGGAAACAAAGTCTTCCCATCCACTCTTGCAAAACGCTCAGTTTTCAACACTTCAATTGAATGTCTTATTAATCTTCTCTGTTCTAAGGAAAACTATTCCAGCTTTTCTCAATATTTCAAATAATTGAAGGCTGTTATTTTTCTTATTCTAGTAAACCTCCTCCGCAAACTGTCCAAGGTTTCAACATCTTTCCTAAAGCCTGGTACTGGTGTTGGTCACAATGAAAAAAAAACTTGCATTTTCACAAAAGCTTTCAGTACTTCAGGATACCTTGAACTGCCAAGAAAAGTCAACTTTAAGTGGCCCAATCATTGTTCTAGTTTCGAAACCATAGCCTAAAATCACAGTAGCCTATGTCTAAAATCAGAAGAGTTTCCAGGAGGGAAACCAATGGCTCACTGAAGTAAGAACTCCCTTGGACCTTCTGGCAATCAGGCAACTAATTGTCTGCCACTGGTCATTCTACTAGAATTAGGATCCTTTAAAATTAAGCCCTGCCTACCTCAAGCTTCCAGCCAATTAAAGGTTGGCAGCTGCAGAACTCAGCAGTGTCATTACAGAAGCCACAGCTAATGTGGGTCATTGACTGCAAGTCTCCCAAACTGAGAATCACTGTTGGGAAAAGTATGTGTTTTTTGGTAGGGTTTCTGAGATTGGACTTCACGAAGAGGAAGGCCTGGAGGATGTACAAGCAGTCAATCCAGTTTCAGTCTCTCACAAATCAGAGTACGTTAAGGGACCAACCCTCCTGTTCCTCTACTCTGTAACTGGCCCTTAATTGACCACTTAAGGACCTCAAATGGTGATTGGGTGAGAAAGAGGAAGTTGGGCCTTCCCAATCAAAACTTAATTTGTGTGGTTAAGTTGTGTGGTGGCTAGCTCACAAATGCAAACGCATCTGATTTGTTAAATACCAGTGTGTGACTACTGGTCACAGAATTCATGGAAACACAGGAAGGATGTTCCTGTTGACTGGGGAGTCCAGGGTGAGAGGTGATAGTTTAGGGGTTGTCTATTTAGGACTGAGATGCAGAGACACGTCTTCATCCAGAGTCTATGGAATTTTCTGATGCAGCATGGTTAAGGCCAAAACATTGAATGTTTTCAAGATGAGTTGGATGGAATTCTCAAACTAAAGGGATCAACTCAGGATAAAGTGGAACCAGTTATCCACCTATTGAATGGTGGTGTAATTTCAATGGGTCCACTCCTATTTTCAATGCGTTTAAATATTTTTCTAGCCAGAATTCTACTAACTGGGTATTTCCTTAAACAGAGATAACAGTGTGGAGCTGGATGAACACAGTAGGCCAAGCAGCATCCCGGGAGCACAAAAGCTGATGTTTCGGGCCTAGACCCTTCATCGGTGAGGGTTCTGGAATAAATAGGGAGAGAGGGGGAGGTGGACTGAAGATGGAGAGAAAAGAAGATAGGTGGAGAGAGTATAGGTAGGGAGGGGATAGGTCAGTCCTGGGAAGACGGACAGGTCAAGGAGGTGGGATGAGGTTAGTAGTTAGTAGTTAGGAGATGGGGGTGCAGCTTGGGGTGGGAGGATTGACCTATCCCCTCCCTACCTCCCCACCTATACTCTCTCCACCTATCTTCTTTTCTCTCCATCTTCAGTCCGCCTCCCCCTCTCTCCCTATTTATTCCAGAACCCTCACCCATCCCCCTCTCTGATGAAGGGTCTAGGCCCAAAACGTCAGCTTTTGTGCTCCTGAGATGCTGCTTGGCCTGCTGTGTTCATCCAGCTCCACACTTTGTTATCTTGGATTCTCCAGCATCTGCAGTTCCCATTATCTCTGATACAATTTCCTTAAACAGATGTGTTTATGTTTGTATGTGTGATTATACACCTCTTGGAGCAGGTGGGACTTAAACCCAGTTCTTCTGATTTCAGAGTTAGGGACAATACCACCACAAAAGCATCTGAAATTTACTGACCTGCCAAATTGACAAACTCCAGCCACATGGTTAATCATTGCTTCTGTAGATATACCCTGTCAAGTGCTTACCCAAATATTCTTTAAAATGTGATTGACACAATTTCCTTAACTCCATTTGGTCTGAGACATTCCTGCTAGACGACTTCTTTTTGGAAGATAAAATACTTCCTTTTAACCAATCTGTTTGGAGGTGTTCTAGCACACCTCTAGAGGAGTGGAGAGTTGAACCTGGGACTTCTGGTTCAGAGAAATGCTACCACTACACCACAAATTAATGAGGAACATTCAGACAGCTCTAAGTCCAGCTGATTGAAAAACCACCAATCAGGACAATGCCTGCTGAGTTGAAGGCAATTGCAGCTCTGTTATAGATACGTTTTAAAAATCTGCTCAGGTGTTATCCACATATCTCTGGACAGCTAGGGTTTGAACTCAGGTTTCATCACTCAGGATCAAGGACGCTCTCTGTGGCACACGTGCCGTCCCTATTATATGATAACATGATTATTGTCCCCTTCTTCCTGCTTTACAGAGAGAAGATGCTGCCCATAGCAGCTAATTTGTGTTGCAAGCTTCCACATGTGCTGGAAACAACAGATAACATAATTTTTGTGATTATTCAGGGATAAATGTTAGTCTGAATACAAAGTTACAATTCTCCTGCTCTGTCTTGGAAAAAGTGTTGTGGGATCTTTATATCCATCTGAGAGGGTTGGCAGAGTCTTGATTTTATATCTTCCAATGAAGACAATATAGCTCTCCTTATAGTATTACACTACAAGTGTCTGCCAGCTCAGCTTCTGATAAGTACATTAACACCTGCCCATTTACTTACTTACTTACGACTTTCCTCCTTTCCCACTATTCCAGGGCCCAAACATGCCCTCCAGGTGAAGCAACACTTGAAGGGTCACTGGAACTGAAACGTTAACTCTGTTTTCTCCTCCACAGATGCTGCCAGACCTGCTCAGCTTCTCCAGCAACTTTGTTTTTGCTGTTGTTGAAGCAACACTTCACCTGTTCTTAACAGAATATAGTCTACTGCATTTGCTGTTCACAATGTGGCTTCCTCTACAATGGGGAAATAGTGTCAACTGGGTGACTGCTTTGCAGAGTGTCTACGTTCTGCTTGCAAAAAAGTTCCTGAGCTACCTGTTGCCTGCCACTTTAATACACTTTCCTGTTCCCTGGCCAACATTTATTTGGCTTGATAACAAAGTGTGAAGCTGGATGAACACAGCAGGCCAAGCAGCATCTCAGGAGCACATCAGAGATGAAGGGTCTAGGCCCGAAACGTCAGCTTTTGTGCTCCTGAGATGCTGTTTGGCCTGCTGTGTTCATCCAGCTTCACACTTTGTTATCTTGGATTCTCCAGCATCTGCAGTTCCCATTATCTCTGATCTATTTGGCTTGCTTCAGTGTTCCAGCGAAGCTCAATGCAAACTGGAAGAACACTGTATTTTCCACTTGAGGCACTACAGTCCTCCAGACTCAACATTGAGCTCAATAATTTTAGGTCTTAAACTGTCCAATGTCTGAACTCCCTACACCACACACCGGGCCTTGTTATCTCTCAGCCTGCCATTACACACCACCTATTGTTAGTGACTAACAGTTCCCGTTAACAGCTATTCACCCTCCCAGCCAGATCATTATCAACTCCTTTGTCTGTCTGTCTGTCTGTCTGTCTGTCTGTCTCTCTCTCTCTCTCTCTCTCTCTCTCTCTCTCTCTCTCTCTCTCTCTCTCTCTGTCACACTCTCATATCCTGGTACTTACACTCTACCACCTCTGCCATTTCCCCTGGCAGCTCTTTCCATATACATTATCTACTGCATGAAAAAGCTGTCCCTCAGGTACCCCTCCAATCTTTCTCCTCTCATTTTGGACTCTCCTGCCATGGAGGGGAAAAAGACCTTGGCTATTCACCCTACCCATGCCCCTCATGATTTTGAATTTCTGGAAGGTCATCCTTCAGGGAAAATAGACCCAGCCCCTCCCTTTGGCTCAAACTCTCCAAAATATATCAAGCATATTTCATGACTGAAATAATTTGAGATATCTGATTTTTGAAAGGTGCCATAGAAATGCAAATATTTCTTTTCTTTCCACCAGTACTTTTCACGACTTCAAGACATCCAGAAATGTTTTACAGCTAACAGTACTTTGTTTTGTTATGTTGTTATTATTATTATCAGCAGGGAATGCCGGTAGAAGTTTGTGCATAGCAAGATGCCACAGCCAGCCATGTGGTAAATGACCAGATGGTGTTTTTTTCACTGATGCTGATCAGAGATTACAGATTGGCCCCAGAACACTGATGATAACTCCCCTGCTCTTCTTCTTCAAGTAATGCCCTTAATGTTGGAAAGCCATGGCAATGATTGGCTGGAAAGATTTTACTTTATTACTTTTTAGCTCAGGCAGAAGTTTGCAGCCCCATTCACTGACCCTACACCAGAACTGACAAAGCCCCTTGCTCAAAGTATTAGAGATAACAAGGTGCAGAGGTGGATGAACACAGCAGGTCAAGCAGCATCAAAAGTGCAAGGAAAGCTGACGTTTTGGGTCTGAGCCCTTCAAAAATGGAGGAGGGGAAGGAGGTTCTCAAATAAATAGGGAGAGAGGGGAAGGTGGATGGAATCCCCACCTCTTTGACCTGTTCACCTCCTCTCCACCTATCTGCTCCTTTATCCATTTTCCATTTGCCTCGCCCCTCTCTTTATTTCAGAATCCCCTTGCCCTTCCCCATTTCTGAAGAAGGGTCCAGACCTGAGACATCAGCTTTCCCACTCCTCTGATGCTGCATGGCCTGCTGTGTTCATCCAGTTCTACACCTTGTTATCTCAGATTCTCCAGCATCAGCAGTTCCTACTATCTCTGCTCAAAGTGTTAACTTTGTTTTCTCTCCTTCAGATGTTTGTTGATCAGCTGTGTTTGCAAAGCTGGGAGAAAGCTTGACCCAGAAACTGTTAAGGCAGAGTGTAGATAAACGTATATCAGCAGTAAATCGAAGCATTCAAATCAATGCAAATTGTCAAAATGTGACAATGAGCTCAAGAGTCAGGCAACCACAAACAGAACTAGTGCGAAAGTCAGTGGAGGCAAAAGAGAAAGTAGAATGTTCTGAAGCAGTCATGTCAACTGCCTTTAGCTGAAGGGTCGAGGAGCATCATAAGCTTGAGTTAAAAGATCAAGGATGTGCCATGACCAAGGCCGGGGACACGGCTTGTGAAACAGGATGTGGGAGCATAGAGCCAACATTAGAGTACCACACCAGCACAATGCCGATGCAGCCACACCATTGTAGCATAATGTGCAGCCAGGTGTTGCAAAGACACAGTACAATGTTCAATGGCACCAATGAGGAAGCTAATGCATCAATACATAAAGGGAGCAAAAAATTATGAATACAGCTAAAATTACCTAAGCACACAATCTTGCTTTCAAAAACACCATCAAACCATTCCTATGCACATCAAATTCATTCTTTCTAGCACAAAGTTTTATTCCATTTACTCATAGCTCTTTAAACCACACTATCTAACACCAGCATGCCACACAGATGCTGTATTGAAGGGACAGAAGCTCTGACATACACAGTAATCGTTATTAATGTAAAATACATGTTGAGGCTAATTAAAACAGCAGGCTGCATACATCTGTATTGCAGTCACCGAGGGATTCAGCAGGTATGTCTGAGATGCTGCAGAAATTCAGGCACCAGCAAGAAAACTGAAGATTCAACATTGTCACAACCAGCATGAGACAGGAGCCTCATGGCTGTTTACATCTGTCTGCATCATTAAGGAATGTGGCCTTTCCATAGTACATGACCACTCTCAATTCTGTGCAAGTTGTCATATTGCCTTCTGGTTCTGAATTCCACAAATTTTTAAATTCTTACCAAAGTATTGAAATCCCACCATAGACTTGCCTAGCCCTCCCTATCCCTGTCACATTCTCCAGGTTCTAAACAATTCTGATCTCTTGTGCATTCCTCGCTTTCTTCATCCATTTCTCAGTGATACATTCAACAGTCTATGCTATAAGGTTTGGAATTTCTTCCCTCAACTTCATTGTCTATTCCTACTTTTTTTGACCCTGTTTAGAACCTTGTCTCCTTGAATGTGCATTTAATCACTTGTGCTAATGTTTGTTCTGTGGCTCAATGTCAGTTTTCTTGTTCTGATTTATTCTTCTGTGGTGTACTTCTTATCTGTCTCATAACTGTGATCTGTCACATATTTCAAAGTGATTTCATTGGTTGTAAGATGTTTTGGAACATCCTTACATCGTGAAAGGGGCTACATCACTTCAGGTCTTTTTATTTTATGGAACATTTTACAACAATGTTAACAATATTCCATTCCTTGCTTCCCTCATGAACTTACTGATTTCCCTTCAACTAATTGCCTCAACTACCCCATCTGGTACTTGACATATAACTTTAGTTTAGTGCTGAGCAGATGCCTAGCCACAGAGTAATGCAGTATGTATCACATGGTACGTTACACCTGTCATTCTAAGTGAAAGCAGCATACAATTTGTTGCAGAGATAATAGGAACTGCCGATGCTGGAGAATCTGAGATAACATGGTGTGAAGCTGGATGAACACAGCAGGCCAAGCAGCATCAGAGGAGCAGGAAAGCTGATGTTTCGCGTCGAAATCCTTCTTCAGAAATTCTGTTCTGTTCATCCAGCTTCACACTGTGTGATTGCAACATGCAATTTACCCTGGAAGATCCCCATTTGTCTCTCAAACACTTCTTCTGACGTGACATAGCTGGCTTGAATGCATTCAAACATACTGTATTTAAAATTAATAATAAAATGTAGGATTCACAGTAGATTATTTTACATTTCTGTCTACTTTTGGCAAATAAGGTAGACATTTCACCTGTGATTGTTGAGGGAAAAATGCCCTGATCTCTCCAGGGTGGCTGTGAGCAGATCTGTTGGTTCTTAAAGGATGAGGGAAGAAACATTCTATCCCGACTGAAGGTTGTAAGAAGTTTTAGTCTGCTTTTGTTCTTCTGCTCCCCTTGGGAGTTAGCCCAGATTCTCTAGGATTATTGCTATTTATATGTGATCTGTTCAATCACTTCTGACTTTCCAAAAGTCCGATCACGAATGCAGCTCAAACTGACATTGATTTGCTGGTCAATTTGCCCTGCTCTCTAAGAATCATTGCTATTCCATTACCTCATGGAGAAGCTCAATGTTTATATATGTGATTGGTGTGAAGATGTAGTGTTTGCCCACTAGTTACCCATTCAGACAAACATAAAACTTGTCCAAGTGTAACACTGCATTTTAAGTCTGAATGAATGATAAGCAAACTCTGGCACATAAAGCTAAACCCTAAAAGGGTGGATAGTCATTTCTTGAGATACCAAATGTTATTGGTGATCTTAAATTATTATTGTTTCAATTCTTTTCAGTAACTTTAATATCTCTTTTATGCCACCTAATTTATTCAGTCCAAATCTTTATTTAACTATCTCTGCAATCAATTCCACACTAAATTAAATATCTCTAAGACAATTAGAAGTTGGCAATAAATGCTGACCTAGTCAGCGACATGCATCTCCCACAAAAGAATGGGAAGAAAGAATGTTCTTTTACATTCGAGATAATGGGAACTGCAGATGCTGGAGAATCCAAGAAAATAAAATGTGGGGCTGGATGAACACAGCAGGCCAAGCAGCATCTCAGGAGCACAAAAGCTGACGTTTCGGGCCTAGACCCTTCATCAGAGAGGGGGATGGGGTGAGGGTTCTGGAATAAATAGGGAGAGAGGGGGAGGCGGACCGAAGATGGAGAGAAAAGAAGATAGGTGGAGAGAGTATAGGTGGGGAGATAGGGAGGGGATAGGTCAGTCCAGGGAAGACGGACAGGCCAAGGAGGTGGGATGAGGTTAGTAGGTAGGAGTTTGTAGGTAGTAATGGTATCAATGTGGACTTCACCAGCTTCAAAATCTCCCCTTCCCCCACCGCATCCCAAAACCAGCCCAGTTCGTCCCCTCCCCCCACTGCACCACACAACCAGCCCAGCTCTTCCCCTCCACCCACTGCATCCCAAAACCAGTCCAACCTGTCTCTGCCTCCCTAACCTGTTCTTCCTCTCACCCATCCCTTCCTCCCACCCCAAGCCGCACCTCCATCTCCTACCTACTAACCTCATCCCACCTCCTTGACCTGTCCGTCTTCCCTGTTCTGACCTATCCCCTCCCTACCTCCCCACCTATACTCTCTCTACCTATCTTCTTTTCTCTCCATCTTCGGTCCGCCTCCCCCTCTCTCCCTATTTATTCCAGAACTCTCACCCCATCGCCCTCTCTGATGAAGGGTCTAGGCCCGAAACGTCAGCTTTTGTGCTCCTGAGATGCTGCTTGGCCTGCTGAGTTCATCCAGCCTCACATTTTATTACCATGTTCTTTTACATTGTCTGGTTTAAATCCTGTGATTCCTCATTCATATTCTTCAACTTGATTTGCTGAAAAGAGACCCTGCTAGACATCTGTAGTGACCGACATGCTGTCTCCCGGTGTCCATAAGTTGCTGCACAAAAACAAGTAAAATCCATGATTAGTTATCCAGAATTTTTGGGTCCCAATCCCATTCTATGTTGGTGAAATTATGTTTTTATATTGCACAATGCCCCTGAATGGGTTGGAGACAGTTTGTGCAATTAGTGATTCTAGGGTGAAAACTAGCTCCGGTATGCGAGGTTTGGGTATGAACTGCAGCTATGGTTAGGCTTGCTCAATTTTCAGTCACAATCTAGAAGATCAGCAGACAGGTCTCATGGACCACATAAGTGACCAAACTTTTACTCACAATATGTATGGCCTGCTTTTCTCAAGTGACATTGATTTTCTGCCATCTCGAATACTTTTGTTTTAAAATAACATTTTTTCAACATTTTATTTCTTTTGGCCAAATCATGTTATCTCTTAGTGATGTTGGCCCCGGAAGTATTCACAAAATGCACCAGAAACCTTACATTTACTGACTGCTTCGCTTTGAAAATGTCCATCAATTATATATGTCTTGCCCTCCTTTTGAACATTGTCTCAGGGATACATGACAATGGAAGATTGACATGTCATCTGTGAATGTTTTGTTTTCCTCAAAACCACACCGAATCTCTCCCAAAAGGGTTTGAAAATCTTCCCCAACCTCTGTGGACTGCTGTAATGAACATCATGCACTATTAATTCACTGCTGGCTGTAAAACCTGAGACAATAACATTGTCATTATCTCATTGCTGTTTGTTGGAGATTGCTGCATGTAAATTAGCTGTCATGCTAATTAAATCAACAGTTATGGGGATAAGGCTAGAAAGTGGAGTCAAGGATTATTAGATTGAGTATGATGTCATTCAATGGCAGAACAGGTTCAATGGACCAAATAGCCAACTCCTATTCGTATTCCCTCTTTGGTTTATGTTTGCAACAGTATCAGCACTTTAAGAAGCACTTCATTGGCTGTAAAGCACTTGAAATGCATTGAGGTCATAAAACCAGTATTGAAATGCACATCCTCTCTTTCTATCTATCATCCTGACACTTGGACTTTATCTTGTTTGTACTAAATTGAATATAATAGGGGTAGCTTTGGCCTCTGCCCCATGCGATGTTGCAGACTGCTTAACAAGAACACAGCTAAATATAGGAAGGCTCACACTCCCCTTGAGTCTTCAGTGCAAAGTCACCTAAAATGCATATCAAAAAAATGTTTCTACTTCTAAAATTTTGACCATTGCAAAACCCCACCAATTGTTGAGATCATCCCACTTCTATTAATATTTCTTAATTTTTTTTGCTTTATTGTGCTGTATATAATCCACAGGCACTTTGTAGTGCAAATATAGAAATCTTAATCACTAAATGATTTGAAGTCTGTGCTTTTTTGAATTACAAGATATGGACTGTTTTATTAACTTTAATTTGAAAGTTCTTGTTGTCTGTCCCTGGAATGTACCAAGAAACTACTTCATTTTTTAAAAAAAATCTCACCTAACAATGCGTGTGATCCCATTTCATATAGAAGCTTATCTGATGGTTGTGTTTTAATAATTATGGTGGTATCGATTACAGGCTTGAAGTAAAAGAGGGATATCAACTAAAAATCTGAAACATAGAATTGTGTTTATGAATGCTGGAAAATTGGTGTTCAAATAATTTCAGTCTAATGTTCCATCAAATTCATTAAAGGACACAGTTGGGTATGTATAGAGCCATGCAATCTAATGAATTGACACAGATGTTGCTAGACAGCTGAAGAAAATTATTCAGGCTCACTTACTAATGTACATGCACGAGGCTCATAAGAAGTGAAGTAAGCCTTTCTAACATAGCTAAAGTGCATTATTAGTTTCATTCATTATTCAAAGTAAATATTAATAAATAATATCATATGCAGTGAGCAGTGTGTCTGGGAATAACCCTTGGCAAACTTTCTCAAGATTTACATGTTAGTTTTTTGGGTCTCGGAATTGGTGCTGAGATGCAGCAAGCGCCTTGCAAATAACAGAGAGCAAGGGGTCTTTCAAGTGACTTTTGGTTAGCTGCAGGGATTTTTCTAAAGGCTTGTTGTCATGGCAACATGCTCTCAGAAGACAAGAAGTCGATGTTCTCATCTGTTGCAATGCGTGTTTCGCCCTGCCTCATTTTATTTGCCAATCTTTCTTTAAAAACACCCCTGCATGATAAAACAATTTATTACATTTCTAAATATAGGCTCTCAGCTCAGCGATGGTTGCTGGTACATGATAAGTAGGAGATACTCTTGTCTAATCATTGGAGTGACCTTTGTTCAGATTGCAAGCCAAATAGAATCTTATTTAACTTTGAGAACAATAGCTGGACATTTTTAAAAAAGACAAACTGAAACTTTCTAAGGTTAATTTGGAAAAGCTATCAACTAAAAAATTATATACTAAATTCTGTGAGAATTTCGGATTTATAATTGATTGGCCAAGGAAGAGACCGGTTCAATACAAGTAGGATTCCTGCTCCTGACCTTTACCTGTAGACTTTCTGCCCCCCAATCCACTCAACAGTGGAAAAGCTTTCAGCTGCAGAACTCCTCAGTGCTGGTTCTCTCAAATGTTCACCAGTGCACATTTTGAACAACTTTAACATTTAAAATTTTTGACCTTGCATATGCATTCCTTCATTGCCTCCTCATCTCTGTCTCTGTGACCTCCTTAAACCTTCAATACTCCAAGTTCTCTGGATTAGACTAGATTCCCTACAGTGTTAAAACGGGCCCTTCGGCCCAACAAGTCCACACCACCCCTTGGAGCATCCCACCCAGATGCATATAACCCACATACCCCGAACACTATGGGCAACTTAGCATGGCCGATCTACCTAGCCTGCATATCTTTGGACTGTGGGAGGAAACCCACACAGACAGTTACCCAAGGCTGGAACCAAACTTGCGCCCTGACGCTGTGAGGCTGCAGTGCTATCCACTGAGCCACTGTGCCACCCCAAATTCCCATTCTGTTCTCTTTCACAACCCTGATCGTTGCTGCTGTGTCTTCAGCTACCTGAACCTATGTTCGATAATTCCTTCCCAATCTTCACCAATCACTTTTTTTAACCTTTAACACACGCCTTAAAACATATCTCTTTGGCCAAGATTTTGTCCTACAGCTCAAATATTTCTTTCTGTGGCTTGTTGTCAAGTTTTAATTACTAATGCAGCCAGAAGCACATTTTGGGTATTTTAATGAGGCAGATGCAATAAATAAATGAAAACTATCAATTGTCAAAGCAATTAGAAAGCCCAGTAGATGGTCATTCAGATTATTGTGCCTGAACTAACACTGATAAAAGTACCCAATTTATCTTATTTTCAATATTGATGCCTTTTCTCCTTCCAGCATATTTTATATCCAAATTTCTTTTGAAAATTACTATTGAATCTGCTTACAACTTTTCAGATAACACAAAGATAATATCTCAAGCAAATGAAATTCTCTTGACGTTCTTCATACCTCATCTTCAAGTTTAAAGTGCAAAGAGACTTCAGAGTTCTAGTCCGGGATTCTCTGAAGGTAAACTTGCAGGTTGAGTCTGTAGTCAGGAAGGCAAATGCAATGTTGGCACTTATTTAAGAGGACTTGAATATAAAAGCTGGGACATACTCTTGAGGTTTTATAAAGTCCTGGTCAGGCCTCCTTTGGTATATTATGTGCTGTTTTGGGCCCCATATCTCGGGAAGGATGTACTGACCCTGGAGTAGATTCAGAGGAGGTTTCCAAGAATGGTTCCAGGAATGAGAAGCTTAACATATAAGGAATGTTTGAGGACTATGACACTATATTCATTGGAGTGTAGGAGGATGAGGGGATATCTAATTGAAACTTACAGAACATTGAATGGCCTGGACAGAGTGAATGTTGGGAAGATATTTCCTTTGATAGGAGAGACTAGGACCCCAAGACACAGCCTTAGAGTAAAGGTAAGATATTTTAGATTGGGGATCAGGAGAAACTTCTTCAGCCAGAGAGTGGTGAATCTATGGAATCCACTGCCACAGAAGGCTGTGGAGGCCGGGTCATGTAGAGTACATTTAAGACTGAGATAGACAGGTTTTTGATTATCAAGGGTTACAGGGAGAAACTGGGAGAATGAGGTTGAGGAACTTATCAGCCATGATTGAATGGCGAAGCAGACTTGATGGGCTGAATGGTTTAATTTCTGCTCCTATGTCTTATAGTGTCACCTTAGATTCTTTTGCTCAATATCTGAAATCTGTTACTTTTAGTTGCCATCTCTGTGATGAATGGAAGAATAATCCTGATTCACACTGTCAAACTCCTGGTAATTTTGAACACCTCTGTTAAATCTCCGATCAGCCTTTGATTACCACCCCAACAGCCAGCGGAAATAACATTTAGAGATATTAAGAACTGCCGATGCTGGAGCCAGAGATAACACTGTGTGGAGCTGGAAGAGTGCAGCAGGCCAGGCCCCATCTGAGGAGCAGGAAAGTTGACGTTTTGCGTCAGGACCCTTCTTCAGAAATGTCAGAAAATGTCAGAACATTTAATTATTATAGATGTGAACAGACATTGAATTTAGTAGATTGTTGGTAGATGATATTGTTTATGTATCAGAACTTTCATCGCAGCTTGAAGGCACTCTCTCCTGGATTAAAGCATGCTTGGTAATTAAGGAAAGAACTTTTAAGGCCACCAGTTGAACTGTTCTTTGAAAAGAAAATGTCAGGGCTCCAGGGGACCACTAGGGGGAAATCATTGTTTTTACAGGAAGCTGGTGTGGACACAGTGGGCTGAATGGGGCCTCCTTCTGTGTTTGTAACAATTCTGTGATTCTATGTGGGTTAGCTGTATGGAAAAGATTGGCAGAAAATACTGCATGACAGGTCGAACCAAATACCTGGCGAATGCATCAGCCAATAATCATCCTAACTTAATTAGTTTTTTTTTGGTGTTAGCTTCCAAGGAAGAAAGGAAGTGACAACAGTACTGGGCTTGAGCACTGCCCTCGAGAAGCAATGTTGCAATGCTGTCTTTTGCAGAGTGCTTCCTGGGAGAACCATCATCACTCTCTAACCTCAGCATCAACCATATTTCACCAAGAATTAAGCTAGAGTTTTGGATATTACAGCCCTCTACTGCTTTTACCAACAGATGACATTACGGATAACCAACAGCTCAGAACAGGCCATTCAGCTCAAATGGTCTATGCTGGTGTTTATGTGGTAAATTTGCCAGGACTTCTCTTCATTTCATACCATTTAACAATTCCTACTAATACAGGCTGATCTGCATCCCAATCTCTTGGCTTGGTTCCATAACCCAATACCCTTGACCACTGACCCCCACACCCCACCTCCAAAACAAAATCAATCTCAAACTAAAATTTTCAATTGGCCCCCAGCTTCAGAAATTTTATTTGGGGATGGGGGGAAAGAGTTCCAGTTTTCCCACTATCCTCTGCACAAAAATAAAGTGTTTTCTCACATCAGCCTAGCTTTAATTTTAAGATTTTTCTTCTAAGTTCTGGATTCATCCCCCAACACCACTCCCCCTTCCCCCAATCATGACTGTACGAGACAAAATAATATTTATTTATCTCTCATCATCTCTTCAATTGTATGATTTGGAGCTTCACTCGGGGAACAGAACAATTACGTGTCACAGCAGAACGTTTGCTTCATCGGCCGTGACTCAGTTAGAATTCCGTTTCATCTGTTGCTGTGTTGTGGCATTCAGTAAACATCTTCCAGAAATGTAATTACTTTAAGGGCTCTCATCTCGATTTGACTTTGAAACCTGGATACCATTTTATCTAGAAACATGAGCAAGTATTTTCACTGAGACTTTACCCAGACTTCTGCATGCAGAGAGATAGTGAAGAGAATACAAATGTACTTGAAAGCCAGACGTCATTGTGATTGATGGGGAACGTGCTGTGACCGAGTAGCAGTATTTCTTACAGATCAACCTGAGACTCTAACAATGATTTTCACCTTACATTTTGTAACTGTTCTAACAGCCTGTTATCTACAGCTCCATAATTTTTTGGTAGATAGAAGAAAAATCAAAATGAATTTCTTGTTCATGCTTTACATTGTCTTGTTTAGAATATGCTGACCTAACGACAGATCCATTGGTAATTTAAAGACCCTTGCAACATCAGACCAGATGTGGTTCAGTGGCTGCCTCTTAAACTGCAGAATCACAAACAGAAACACAAAGAGGCTGAATCTTTGTCTTTTTCTAAGTGTGAATAACGTTGAATTTTTTGAAGGGAGCCTTGCCTCAAGGCCCAGTGAGATTTCTTGCCATATCACTACTTATCCCACCTTTATGACATTCATCATGTCCAGAGCAATACCCATTTTAGCACTTGGCATCCCTGAACAACTTGCTAGCTGGGTTAAGAAGTTCTTGATTCAAGTCACACTCTGACAAGTTGAGCTCAAAATGCAGTCTGACACTCCCGATGCAGTTTGAAAGAAATTTTTCTCTATCGGATGTCATTTCTCAGATGAGGCACTAAATTTAAGGCCTTGACTGATCTCTCCAGTGAACATGGCTACTATGGTAAAGAAGAGCAGGATCACACTCCCTAATGTTGTCCTGATCAACTTTGTGAGTCCTCAAGCAGCGTTGCTAAAACAAAATGATTATATTGATCATAGGATGATGAGCATAATGCTTTGTTTGTGGGATCTTGCTTTATGAACATTGGTTGCTGCATTATGTTGCAGTCGTGCCTGTACTTCAACAGTATTTCATTGGCTGATGTCATGAGATCAATAAAGACATTGAAAATGATGGAAAATTTATCTACACACACCTTCTAGATTAATTTCTATTATCAGTATTTTATATTTTTCCTTCCAAAGTAAAAATAGATTTGCTGACAACATTGTGACCAATACCTAACCGAGGCATATAAATAGAGGAGACCATTTAGCTCCTTGAGCCGGTTCTGCCATTCAGTCAGATCATGGGTAATCTATGCTCACACTTAATTCTATTGACCCATCTTTACTCCAAACCTCTTAATATCTTAATGCTTAACACAAACTTGTAAAATCCAAATTGAAAATTAACAATCAAAATATCATTAAGTTATTAAATGTTATTTGTGCAGGAGACTTCCAAATTTCTACAAACCTTGATATTGAGAAATATTTCCTAATACCACTCCTGGAAGATCAAGCTCTAATTTTTAGATATTGTCCCCAGACACACAAACAGGCTGAACTTTAGCCTTTTCCTGTCTACATGTGAATTATGCTGAGTGTTTTAAAGGGACTCTTGCTACCAAGCCCAGTCAGAGATCTTGTCATATCATTATCTATCCCACGTTTTATGGCCGCCTTCATGTCTGGGTCTGTACCCATCTTGCCACATTACGTCCCTGGAACAACCCACTGGATACCCCTTGAAAGCCTGGTGTTCCTGGTGGCTGATCCATACTGAAAAGACTCTTTTGCAGCTGGTCAAGAACTTGCATTCTTACACTGTTCTAATTTGTCAGGGACAGAATCTGAACGTGTCAAGAAAGGGGAAAGTGGTGCCATGATTCTCCCATGGCAATGTGGAGGTCCTGGTGCAGGTGGTGGTGTAAAAGAATGACATCCTCTTTCTGGAGAACTGGGAGAGGAGGCCACAATACCAGACCCTGACAGCCTGGTCTGAGGCCTCCAAGCAGGTCAGCACAGTCCCAACGCAACAGATGAATAGCCAGCAATGTCCGAAGATCAAAGACCTGCTCTGTTCCACTGGGTAAGTGTGACACTCTTCCCTCTGTTGCCTTATACTCACTCCATCTCTACTATTGCTTTTTTCCACACTGTGGGTGATACACTTTATAAAAGTAGATATGAATACTCTTGAGGTGTGAGTATGGTCAGTATGGCTTTCATGCTCTGAAGTTCTTTAATTTCCCAATCTTCAAACTTCAAACGTTGGCTATGCCGGTCAATGAGAGCTTTAAGAAAAGCCCTTTGGTGAACTGTTTCAATTGCTAGGCCTATCAGTTAAACATAAGAAATTGGGAGAGCAATGAGAAGGAATGCATCAGCAAAGACAGATAGTCAGAACCTTGATCAAATATCAGCTGCTTCAAGAGAATAACAATGGATTTAGAATCCCTACAGTGCATAAAGAGACAATCCACCTATTGTGTCACCAATCATCTTCCCACCCCATCCCCATACCTACCTTCTTCATATTTCCCATGGCTAATCCACCTAGCCTGCTCATTTTTGGACATTACATGTCAAATTGGCACAGCCAATCCAACTAACGTACACCTCTTTGGACTGTGGGAGGAAACCAGTAGAAAACTACTCAGGCAAATGGAAAATGTGCAAACTCCACACAGACAGTCACCCAAGGGTGGGATCAAACTTGAGTCACTGGTGCTGTGAAGCAGCAGTGCTAACTACAGAGCCACCAAGCTGACCAACAGATCTATTAGCCTCATTTGTTCTGATGATGCAACCTTTCACACCAATGATTCTAACATTTCACTGTTACTCAAAGAAGAACTCTCCCATCACATTTGACAGGGCCCTTTTCTATGACTGTTTCATTTCGCACAGATCTGTTCTCATCCTTGTCCTTCCTTCCAGAATCACTTCAGATTTTTTTTAATGTCCTAACTCTCCAACCCATCGGTCTGACATTCAATGTGTCATCATCTGCCAATTCCATCACAACTCCGCTTTCCTCACATTTTCCATGGCTAATCCACCTAGCCCTTCCCATTTGCATTCTGAAGGGTTGTAGGAGATCTCATTTATTTTCTTGAACAAGTAGGACTTGATTTGTTTTGTGTTCCTAGCAGCATTACATATACCATTGTAAGAATAGGGTTTATTTCTTCTGGGTGAATTGGGTACGACTGAACCATAAATTTGTGCGAGGGCCATAAGATATCAAAGGGATAGAGCGGACATGTGTTTGTAATGAATTGCGAAAGAAGGGGTACTAAGGAAGAGGGCTACATGGCTTTGAACTTACATTTCAAAAACACCTAGATCCAGACTGTTGTTCGCAACACCTCTGTATTCCAAGTAACATGAGTCATGGAGAAACTCAATTTATTCCACAAAAATTGAGGGTCAAAGGAATGCTGATTCCTGCAATGGTGCTGGTCAGGTTAAAAATGTGGTATGTGGGCTCACTGTCTGCGTTCTCATCCCACGCCGGTGAAAACTGGGGGCATCAAGGGTGAAAGCAACATATACTGCAGTGCGCAATAGACCATTGTAAAAAATTTTAATGCAACCAGGTGAAAATCCGGACCTCAGGCTTGACATAACATTTAGTGAAATTCTCAGGGAATGCTGTTGGAAGTGCAGCAACCTTTGAAAGGACATTAAAATAAATTCAATGCAACTCATATTTGACTGTGTTACTATTTGAAGAGCAAAGAGTTTCCTCAATGTTCTGGCCAAATTTGTCCAAGATGTCTGTCAATGTCAGTTCATCAGCCAGATGTGTTGAATGCAGGGTGGGATTCATGGCCGGTCACAAAGCAAATGCCATCTATTTACTTAGTGATCAACATCTGTTATTTAGGCCTGAAGTCATAAAGTAATGCAGCACAGAGACAGATTCTTTCATCCAACTCATCCACACTGGCCACGTATCCTAAATCTATCTAGTCCTATTTACCAGCACTTGGCCCATAGCCCCCTGAAGCCTTCCTGTTCATGCACCCATCCAGATATGTTGTAATTGTACCTACTCCCACAACCACGTCTGGCATTTTTTTTCCATATGTGCACTGTGTGAAGAAGTTGCCCCTCAGGATCCTTTTCAATATTCCCCTCTCACTTGAAAGCAATGCAGTATAGTTTTGGAACTCCCTACCTTGGGGAAGACACCTTGGCTATTCGCCAGTCTATGCTCCTCATGATTTAATAAACCTCCAAAAGGCCATCCTTAGGGTGGCACAGTGGTTAGCACTGCTGCCTTGCAGAACCAGTGACCTGGGTTCAATTCCACTCTCAGCTGCCTGTCTGTGGGGAGTTTGCACATTCTCCCCGTGTCCGCGTGGATTTCCTCAGGGTGCTCTGTTTTCTTTGTGCAGTCCAAACATGTGCAGCTCAGACGGTTTGGTTATGCTAAATTTCCCATAATGTCCAGGGATGTGCAGGTTAGGTGGAATAGGCATGGGAAATGCAGGGTTCCAGGGAAAAGGTAGAAGAGTGAGCCTGGGTGTGATACTCTTCAGAAGGTCAGTGTGAACTTGATGGGCTGAATGGCCTGCTTTCCACACTGTAGGGATTCTATGATTCACCCCTCAACCTCCAACAGTCCGAGGGAAATAGCCCAGCCTATTCAGCCTCTCCTTATAGCTAAAACCGTCCAGTTCCGGCAATATCTTTTGTAAATCTTTTCTGAACTCTTAAGTTTAACAACATCTTTCCTATAGTGCAGAGACCAGAACTGAATGCAGTATACAATAGAAGTGTCCACCTAAATATCCTGTACAGCTGCAGCATGGCTGTAGGCCAACTCTCATGCTTAACGTACTGACCATAGAAGTTAAGTGTGCCAAACACCACCACCTTCATCCTGTCCACCTGGGACACCACTTTCGAGGAACTATGCACCTGCACCAGGAGGTCTCTTTGTTCAGCAACATTTCCCAGGATCGTGCCATTAACTGTACATGTTCTGTCCTGGTTTGCCTTACCAAAATGCAGCACCTCATATTTTTCTAAGTTAAACTCCATCTGCTACTCCTCAGCCCATCAGCCCATCTGATCGATGTTCCATTGTGCTCTGAGAAAACCTTCTTCACTGTCCACTACACCACCAATTTTGGTGTTATCTGCAACTTACAACCATACTCCGACATTCATTTCCAAATCATTGATATAAATGACGAAAAGGAGTGGACTCAGCACTGATCCTTGTCACACTGGTCACAGGCCTCCAGTCCAAAAAAACATTTCTCTCCCACCACCCTCTGTCTCCTACCTTCTAGCCAATTGGTTTTCTCTCCCTGGAGTCCATGTGATCGAGTCTTGCTAACCAATCTACCATGTGGAAACTTGTTGAATAGCTTTCAGCAAGACATATACAACATACTGTTCTACTTTCATCAATCTTGTCAATTTCAAGCAAGTTAATGAGCCATGATTTCCCATGCACAAAGCCATGTTGACTATCCCTAATCAGTCCTTGCTGTTCCAAAAGCATGTAAATCCTGTCCTTCAGAATTCCCTCCAACAACTTACCCACCACTGATGTCAGGCTCACTGATCTGTGGTTCCCTGGCTTTTCCATATCACCTTTCTTAAATAACGGCACCGCATTAGCCATCCTTCAGTCCTCCGGCCTGTCAACCTCGGCTTTGTCGATTGACGCAAATATCTCAGCAAGGGGACTAGCAATCTCCTCCCTAGATTCCCACAAAGAAGCTGTTCAAGCAGCTTCAATTTGAACTTATCGCAAACTATCTACGGATTTTATTTAAAGGATGTTGTACAAACCACTACAAACAGAAAACAAGGTCAAAAATAAAGGTATTTTTCCAAAGAAAAGATGCTTTTTATGGCAAAATACAGCAAGTGGAGCATGGTTACACAACACAAATGATGTTGCCTTCCCTTTCATGGTGACATCATCAGATCACTAGCAGCAACTTGTTAAGGTGTAAACATGAAAGGGCAACTATAAGTAATGACAAACTGCATTAGAAATCCTGACACTGGAAGTTATGCCATACTCTTTGTTTCCCAGGTAGTATATCTCCATAGCTGGTTATGAAACTTTACAGTGTAGCAGTAAAATGATGTGGGGATTTAGCATATTTTGTAATAAAAACTTCCAATATTTTCCAAATTATCAAAAACATTGACAGCAAATTAAAAAAAAAGTTAAAACACAACTACGTAGAATCCTCAATTCAGGAAAGAAGGATAAAAAGGTAGAAAGGTTTAGAATGGGTGTTTCAGAGACTAGGACCTTGGTAGTTAAGAGACAGCCAGCATTAGTGGAATGATGACAATCAGCTACGCGCAAGATGTCAACGTTGAAGTATTGTAGTTATTTTGATTGTCTTTAAATAAATAAAAACGATAGAGGCTGACAAGACCACTTCAGGGTTTGAAAACAAAGATGAGAATTTTTAGCTCACTCACGGATAATAAGAACTGCAGATGCTGGAATCAGAGATAACACAATATGGAGCTGGAGGAACATAGCAGGGCAGGCAGCATCAGAGGAACAGGAAAGCTGCCATTTTGGTTCAAGACCTTTCTTCAGAAATGGGCAGGGAGAAGGGAGCTCAGAAATAAATAGATCGAGGAGGGGTGGTGCTGGGGAAGGTAGGTGGGATAGTGATGGGTGTGTGCAGGTAGACTGGTGGGGGTTTATCAGTGAGGTGGGAGGCGCAGATAGGCAGGAGAGGAAATGTACAGGTTGTGTCAGGCCGAGCAGATGGAGATGAGAGGGCGGGTTGGACATGGGATGAGGCTGGGGGGGTGGTGTGATTTTGAAACTGGTAAATTGGTCTGAATGGCCCAGCATCACCTCTATTCTCTCCCCTTAAATCTGACCTCCCTTTCCCCTCCCCATTTCTGAAGAAGGGTCCCGACCTGAAATGTCAACTTTCTGTTGTTGCCTGGCCTGTTGTTTTCCTCCAGGTCCAGACTGTGTTATATTTGAGAATTTTTAGATTGACGCAAGTTGAAAGGTGGAGGTTCAAAAAGCAGATTCCCTGTTGTGTGTAACTGTGTGTAGAGAAGTATAGATAACAAAATTAAAAAGTTAGGTTGAATCATTGCAAATGAATGATTACACCTCGGCTGGGACAATGCATTAAATTCTGGTTAAATTGGCAAATTCTAGTTACTTCCACTTTCCATGAAAACATGATGGATGAGATCAACAAAAATGTAGAAACATGAGCATCTGGAGGCTATTGACAACTTCACATACCGAGGTTCCACAACCATCAGCGATCTATCCCCTAATGCTGAAATCGACACACACGCTACAAAATTGCAGATCTTGTATCCAAAATTATTGAGAGTGTGGAACAACAGTAGCCTGATTGAGAACAGCAAACTATGAGTCTACTAAGCTTGTTGTCCTCAGTTTATAGTTTTTGTAATATTGTATTAGAGGATTTTTAACCATACATAGGTAAAATCCAATTTATGCATTGGACTATAGGTGTTGGGGTGCAGAAATAAAGTGACTCGGCATTCGTCCAAAATTAAAGAAAAATTATAATTGACAAGATGGTCTACTGTCACAATCAACTCTACAGAATGTCCGGTATGGATAAACAAATACAATAATGCATCATAATAATAAAGTGTGAAGCTGGACGAACACAGCAGGCCAAGCAGCATCTCAGGAGCACAAAAGCTGACGTTTCGGGCCTAGACCCTTCATCAGAGATCTAGGCCCGAAACGTCAGCTTTTGTGCTCCTGAGATGCTGCTTGGCCTGCTGTGTTCGTCCAGCTTCACACTTTATTATCTTGGAATCTCCAGCATCTGCAGTTCCCATTATCTCTGACAATAATGCATCAATCAGCTTTGAAGATACCAGAACCACTTTGAGCCATTTATGTGACATCATTTTTATTGCAGTGAATTTGTGGCCGAGAGACATGATTCTGCTGCATTGGTTCATGCTTCAGTTGATGCTCCAAATGGGCCCCACTTTCCTTTTTTACTTGAAACTAAAGCATTTCACACTTCCTTGTTTTCTACTAAATCAGAAGTTTGTAAATCTCTAATTACACTGAGGATCCTATTGTAGATAGACTGGAGCAGGTCAGAAAGTTGGATCACCACCATTGTCTCAGAGGCCACAAGGGAAGCATAATAACCACATACTGAGATATGATTTCCTGATTTAAAATATGAAATCAAAGTGAGGTGAATTTGTGTCACCTATAGGCTGTACTAATGCTATGATTTGACTACTGCCTACGTCTTGTTCTGCTTGGTTTATTAACAGACATTCTTGAGGTGCAGCCATGTAAATCATTGACTCACTTTTACAACTGAGATGTCCACAATTGCTGTGTGGAATCTAGGTACAGTGTATCTGGGGAAAGGTGCTAGCCTAGTGGTAAAGGCACAGGACTATTTATCCAGAAAGCCAGAATAATAATCTGGTAACATTGGATCATTTCTAACCATGGCAGCAGGTACAATTTAAATTCAATTAATCCATCTGGAATATATAGGCTACTATCAGCAGTGAAACCATGAAGGTCCCATGTTTGTTGTAAAAAGAAAACTGACTCATGAATATTCTTTAGAGAAGAACATCTGTCATCTTCATCTGGTCTGGTTTATGTGGTTCCTAACCCAGAGCAATATGGTTGTCTCTGAAATGGCCTTGACTCAGCAGTACAAGAGCAATCTAGGATGGCCAACAAAATCTGCCTTTTTCTGATGAAGGGTCTAGGCCCAAAATGTCAGCTTTTGTGCTCCTAAGATGCTGCTTGGCCTGCTGTGTTCATCCAGCTCCACACTTTGTTATCTCGGATTCTCCAGCATCTGTAGTTCCCGTTATCTCTGGACAATTAAATCTGACCTTGCCAATGATGTTTACACCCAATGAAAAAACAAAAAATGCAAATAAACAATGATAAATAACTTTAACTCTCTGCTGGTTGGTCTAGTGTTCAATCTTTCATCTTCAGTTCAAAGGACATTGAAATGTTAGGGAGATTGACTCAAAGGTTGATGCCAAGAACACTGGAAGGTCATTCAGCTAATTGACCCTATTCTTTCATGAACTGTAATTGTTGCTGATCTGCACCTTAACTCTTTGGCCTCCTTAGTTCCATGTGCCTTAACATGTCTTCCTATCAGATGATTATGAAGGTTAGTTTTAAAATGTTCAATCAATCAGTGGAAATATCAACATTTGGAGTTGGGAGTTACAGATTTCCAGTGCAGAGTGTTCCCTACCATCAGCCCTGAACAGCCCAGCTCTAATTTTACTTATTTGCCTTTTTGCTCAAGATTTCCATAACTAGTGAAAATAGTTTCTCTCATTGACTGAACCATAAGCACTTAAGTTTATTTTTTTGTCATATCTGCTCTCTAGAATTAATCTGCACAAGATGAAAGGATGGAAAACAGTAATTATCAAAGTGTCATGTTATTCACAAGACTATACAGCTAAGTAAGAAACAATGCACAATGCAAGGAAAGAATCTCAATTCTGGCACTGTTATATTCACTGAAACAGTAATTAGTGAGCTAACAATGAGCTTCTAATGGCCATGCTTCCATGCTTGAGTGCTACATCTACAATTACCTAATTAACTTACAATAGCATGCCAAGCGATACGTTATTCTGATCCTTGAATAAGGATTAGGTTATATGCTGCAGTACTTCACAGATGGACGTCATTAGGAACTGTGTGAGATGTTTTCAACTGCAGATGCTAATTTTTCATGAGGCAATGGTAAAATTGGTGATCTCAAGGAGAGATGGAGCTATAAATTAATCTGCATCTTCTTTCAGACAACGCTCCATAAACCTGAACACAAAATCTAGCCGAGATTCTCAGTGCAGTACTAAGGGACTGCTGCATCACCAAAGATGGTACCTTTTGAGTTCAAATGTAAAATAATAGGAACATCTGACCTCTTGAGTGCAAAAGGAGATCCCATGATAATATTCCATGAACTGCAGGGGATAGATTGATTGACTGATTTATTTATTCATTCTTCTTTCTGAACTAGGGCAAAACAATTGAAAATAGATAACAATAACATGAGGGACACCAGCAAATAGATAGGTAAATATTGAAGATGGATTATGTTGTCTGATCCCTTGTGTATGGAAACTCAGCAAGAAAATAATAATATTGATAATAAAGTGAGGAAATCAATTTTTTTAGTCAGCAGCTAATAAGAGCTTATGTGAAGTCAGCTATTGATTTTCTACAGTATGATAATATCATAAGACCAGAGGTAGGCGATTCGGCCCATCCAGTCTGCTCTTCCATTCAATGAAATTGTGTCTGATTGTATAATCCTCAACTTTATCTTTCTGCCTTATCCCCAAAACACTTAAGGCTTCTCTCAAGGCTGAGAAAGCTGTCTATCACAGCCTCAAGTATACTTTATAACTCAAACGCAACGGACTTCTGCAGTCAAGAATTCCACAAGTTCACTGCCTTCTGAGAGAAGAAATTTCTTCTGATCTCTGCCTGAAATGTGCAATCCCTTACAATGAGATTAAGTTCCCAGTCCTAGTCTTTTCCACATGTGGAAATAACATCTCCACATCTAACTGGTTAAACTCCTAAGAAATTTGCTTGTTTTAATAAGGTTTCATCCTTTAAATTGAATATGTAGGGTCTGTATTTATTACAATCTCTTTTCAGAAGAAAATCTCTTCATAGCCAGAGATGAACTTTTCTCTGGACAACTTCCAATGCCAATATATTTTTCTAAAGATAAGAAGAATAGGGTGGCACAGTGGCTTGGTGGTTAGCACTGCTGCCTCACAGCACCAGGGACCTGGGTTCAATTCTACCCTTGGGTGACTGTGTAGAGTTTGTACATTTTCCCTGTGTCTGCATGAGTTTCTTCCAGGTGCTCCAGTTTCCTCCGACAGTCCAAAGATGTGCAGAGTAGGTGGATTGGCCATGCTAAATTGCCTATAATGTTCAGTGATGTGCAGATTAGGTGGGTTATAGGGGGATGGGTCTGGGTGGGATGCTGTGAAGGTCAGTGTGGACTTGTTGGGCCAAAAGGCATGTTTCCACGCTGTAGGGATTCTATGAATAAAACTGTTTACAATATTTCAGGTGTGGTTTGACTGGTTACTTGTACAGATTTAGAAAGACCTTGCTATTTTTATACTCTATCCTTTTGAAATTAAAGCCAACAAGCCATTTTCTTTCCTTTATTATCTGTTGAATCTGGATACTGTGAAGAGCTGTTAACAAGCAATCAGGAAGTTGTAAAATCTGGTTCTTTGTTCAAAATGAAGATAATGGAACAGAAAGGACTTGTAGAGTTTTAAAGAACAATGGAACACCAAAGTAGGCCTTGTTCTGGAAACTGGTTCTGGATGCTCAGGTTGAGTTTGAATTTTTGAAAGACCCTAGAAGATTTTGATTTGCTTTGGCAATGATAGGTGGGCCTGCTGGAAAGCTGGGAGCAACTTGAGACTTGTTTGTGTAATGCTATGTGTCTGACAGAAGTGTGATGCACAACAAAATATTACATCTTGATTACATTAATTAGTTAATGCAAAAATACCATTTTCTTTAGTTTGATTCATTAATTGACTGTTAAGTAATGTTTGATTTATCAGTGATAATGGGAACTGCAGATGCCGGAGAATCCAAGATAACAAAGTGTGAAGCTGGATGAACACAGCAGGCCATATCCCCTCCCCACCTCCCCACCTGTACTCTCCTCTCCACCTATCTTCTTTTCTCTCTATCTTTGGTCCGCCTCCCCCTCTCTCCCTATTTATTCCAGAACCCTCACCCCTGATGAAGGGTCTCGGCCCAAAACGTCAGCTTTTGTGCTCCTGAGATGCTGCTTGGCCTGCTGTGTTCATCCAGCTTCACACTTTGTTATCTTTGATTTATCAGTTTTAGTTTTTTTATATAGTATAAGTCTTGAAGGTGAAACCTTGTCCTTTAGAGATTTCTATTGGTGGTTTCAGAAAGTAATCTCCCTTTAAAAGTTATTGTTCTCTGCATGGATCATAAGAAAACTAAAAAAGATCTTGGGTTTATATAATGAAATTTGATTAAACTAGCTAGGCATTTTCAGTTGAGTGCATATTTATGTGCTAAGGATAATATTAATAATGGTTACAATGAACAATGTCAATAACGACAATGACTAGTCTATATCTAAAACTTGAGATTAAATGCTACTACTAAAAATAGTCATATTTTATTCAACAAAAAATTTGCTGCTTGAATGCTTGGTTGTAATGTTGTATACTTCAAAAATTTGTAGACAGACAAAGTAATTAAGTTACAACCATGGAAACGAGTTACAAGCTTGTATAGTAACTAAAATAGACAAACAGAATCTTTAGCCATGGTTAATGTGGGGTAAGGAGGGTGTTGGGTCTGGGGGGTTGCTCTTCAGAGGATTGGTGCAGACTTGTTGGGACAAATGGCCACCTTCTGCACTGCAGGTGTTGTATGAATCAACAGAGTAACAGGAAAATAATAGAATATTAAAGACATACTGATATTGAATTAAAATTATATTAAAATTACAAACCAATACACCATTCCTACATTACAGGCGTTGAGAAACATATAAATTTCATTATTTAAGTTCATCACCATGGATGCAAACCACAAACCAAATAAAATTACATTGTTATATTTCCATCCTTCATCATAATGGTATTAACCCAATTGAACCTCTGAAGTAGCCTTAATTCCTCTGAGCTTGTTAGTAGTAACCAGTTCTGACCTTGGGCTGATTGTATAAGGGATTTCCTGAATTTGTCAGCATAAATATTAACTCCTCTTTGTAGAGTTCTGAGCTTTGTGACATGACGTATGTTGCTGTATGACTGCCTGCATGATGCAAAACGTGCAGGTCAGCGCTTAAGTGATTGTTCACTAAGAGAACAAGTACGTTGCCTGAAGATGCAGCTTGTTTTAGTCTGTGATCTGGGTGTTGCTCCTACGTACTGAATGCCTTCAAGGTTTTCAAAATTTCTGAAATCTGATTTTTTCTGTTCTTCAGATAGGCTTACTGTGGGGTATATTTGAAATGGCCTCTTCCCAATAGTGACAAGAGTATAACTCCACATTGCTATACTGGATTGTTAAGTGGATTTGGAAAAATCCAACAGTTCTGTTTCAATTGGAATTAGAAGAAGGAAAATTGCTGTTGTCTTAGCACTGTTTTGGCTTTGGCCGGTTTCTTTGTTTTTTCACAATTTCCTTAGCAGCTTTTGCAGCTGCCTGTCAGTATATGCACTGTTCTATAGATTATCAATACCTCAGACCCACTTCTGACACCATGTTATATGGTCTCAAGGCAGCAAGCTTGTTTGTATTACAGCTTTATTGATCGCAAGATGTCAGACACCAGATAGTGCCAAATGGCAATGGACATATGAGTACTGTAACCCTGAAGGCACATTGGGACAGATTGCATTTCAATCACAGCAGATTTATTTTGAAGATCAATTGTATCCTGAATGGGATTGTTTGTCACGATGTTCAGAAAAGACCATGCAGAGCAATCTGTAAGTTTATGAAGGATACAAAGCTGTGTTGATTTACATAAAATTGTATGGAATATAAAGCACAGAAGGTCATTTGATACAACCAGTCCATTTCAGCCTTTTTCCATCTTTGTGCTTTAGTTATGTCATCAGAATCATCTTCTTTCTTTTTCCTCAAATGCCCATTTAGCTTTCTGTTCAATGCTAATCTGTTTTAAACAATCTTGATGTGCTGAGAAATGTGCCCATATTTGGCAAGTGATTTGAAGTTAGAAGAAACATGATTTTTGGAATGACTTTCCCAATCTGAGGATGTCTCAAAATGCTTTACGGACAATAAAGTGATTTTGAAGTACAGCTTGTGTTGTGCTAATGGAAACAGCACACAATTAAGTTCTGCAAAATTCCATAAGGAGCAATATGACAAAGACAAAATACAATGATCTCTTTTAGTTTTGTTGGTTAGGGAAACTGCCCTGCTTTTTCTCAAATTAGTGCTATGGGCTTCCTTACACTACATTAACATCTCATCTGAAAAGTTAGATCGCGCAACACTGCTCCAGCCAAACAAGATCATTGTTCTTCTATGAACAACTGAGTCATGGTTTCTAGTATAGTGGTGCACATGGGCAGGTCTAATACCAGACATGCATACAATCTACAGGGAACAGTTTTGAAAGAAGTGTGTAATAAGTATAAATCTCGCAATATTCATGACCTATGCCATGAAACTCTCAATGAAGCAAGCAAAATTTTTAAATTGTGCTCTCAAGGCAATTTGCTACAAAACAAAATATACCAGTAGGCCTTGTACAAGTGTTTAGTTAAATTTCATTTCGGCTAATGTATCCAATTTTGATTTCCCACATAATGAGGGACTTTTTTTTTAAGAAAAGGTATGGATGGTACTCACTATAGTATGTTTCACTAGTCTATTTTAGGAGAAACTACTGAGCCTTCAGTAAGTTTAAACAATAACTGGTTTACTACACATTAATGTAGAGCTTTACCAAAGTATGTCAAACTGCTACTGAAACGCTGGTTCTCCTCTCATCTCTCTGCCTTGAGAATTCTTACATTATCACGATAGACGTTGTTATTCACACTGTCCCAGATATTAACACTTTCAAATCCATATACTACATTCACAAATTGATCCCTGGTTTAATACATCTTAAATCTCTAGGTAAACTGCGAGTGCTGGGACTAATATGTTATAATAGCATAGACTCAGTAAGTTATTTTTTGTTTGATGCTAGGATGAAACTGTTACTGGCTCGATCACCATTTTATTGCCCATTCTTAACTGTCCTCAAGAAGTGATGGTGAGCTACTTTCAAGAGCCGTTGTAGTCCGTGCTGTGTAGTTACCCTCACAGTGCTGTTAAGAGCGGAAATGCAGGGATTTCTGCTAAACCAGCACCAATGTAATAATGACAACTTAGGCAGTTTAGGGAACTTGAAAGTCTAGGCTCCCTGTGGTTTTATTACCAATGTCATTCTAGTGGTAGAGATGCTGAAGTACTCTTGGTGAGTCGCTTCAGTGCATCTTGTATATGCTGGTAGTGTTAGGACTGATAGTTCAAAGGGGTGGTTGGGGAATCAATTAAGTAGACTACTTTATATGGATGCTGTGATGCTTCCTCAGTGCTGTTGTGCTTGCACTCACTCAGGCAAGTGGAAAATATTCAGTCAATCTCATTCCTTACTCCTTGGAAGTGATGGACAGATTGTTGGGAGCCAGGAGGTTATTTACCTACTGCGGAATTCCAGCCTCTGACCAGCTTTTGAAGTCACAAAATTTATTTGGCTAGTCCAGTACAGTCTGGTCAATCTTGACCATCTTATCACCTGCCTGCTCTCAAAGTATTAAAGGTGTGAATTCAGTGATGGTAATCTTGCTGATTGGAAAGGGGAGGTGCTTAAATGTTCTTTTGTTTTGAGGTGGTCATTGCCTGGTAATTGTGTGGCATGAGTACCAATTGTGTTAATGTAGGAAAGTTATTTCGATTGGAAAATACAGGGATGACAAAGGTTATTGAAATATTAATGGGTTGTCAGTGGGCAAAAAGTTGACAAGTGGAGTATAATGTGGGAAACTGTGAAATTGTTCATTGTTGAAGAGACAAAAAACAGCAATGTTAATTAAATGCAGAAAACTGCAGAAAGCTGCAAAATAAAGAATGTTTAGGCATACTTGTGAATGAAACACAAAACTAATACACAGGGACAGCAGGAAATCAGGAAGGCTAACAGACTTGGCTGTTGTTTCAAGGGTGTTGAAGTATAAGAGTAGGGAGTCTTACAGCAAATGTGCAAGGTGCTTTTGAGACAACATCTGGATCACTGAGAGCAGTTTTGGTCCCTTAATTTAAGAAAGTATATCATTTTATCAGACACAGTTCAGAGAATGTTCAAGAGATGATCCCCAATCTGGAGGGATTGTCAAACAAGTTGGAATTTAGAAGAATGACAGATGAGCTAATTGAAACATTTAGGATTCTTAAAGTGTGGAGAGTGGTAATGGAGTAAGTGCTGAGAGGATGTTTTTCCTTATGGGTGAGTCAAGGATCAGAGGACATAATCGTAGAATTAGGGGGCATCCATTTAGAACTAAGACTAAGAAGAATTTCTTTCTCATAGGGTTGTGAGTCTTTTGTACTCCTCATCAGAGAGAGCTGAGGGGGCAGAGTCTTGTGTAGATTTAAAACTGAGATTCTTGATCAGGCAGAAAAGTGGAAGTGAAGAATGTCAAATTAACCATGCTCCTAGTGATTGGTGGAGCAAGTTCAAGGGTCCAAACTGCTTATTTCTGATCTCTTTTAACTTATGGTTGCACTTACAAGAAATATAAATTGAAAAACTAGTTTGATGTTAGAAATAAGGTAAATAAACTAACAAAATCTGACATGTAGCTCCAAGAGAGAGCTGGCATGTTTCTGGTTAAGAGAAAATAGCTCCCAAAAATTTAAATCAGGATCTTCTAGGCTGTTTTCTCCCATTTTAAATGGGATGAGGGATGAGCTTTTGTGGCTGACTTGGGTTTCTTCTAACCTTAATCTTTTCACGAAAGTTACATGATTGTGGATGAGTAGGTAAGTACCATTTTGATATATAAGCCATCCTGATTGATCGGGCAGTTCATTCACCCCACACTTCTATAACATTTGTCCATTTAGTTCTACTGGGGTTTCATCTGGTTGGTCCTTTCCACAAAATTTGCCTCTCCACAAATTTTCTGTTGCTAGTTGTACATATTCTGTTAGCTACTCTGTACCTCCTTGCAATCTTTTCCAATTTTCTTCATAATTCACTGTTTCTGCCAAATTAGTATCACTATTAATTTTCAATATTATAGCTCTACAATGAAATGCCTGAACTGTTAATTCTGCTTCTCTGCTCAGATGCTGACACCTGACTTGTTAGATTTTGCTTTTATGAGAGATTTTCAGTATCCACAGTCAGTTTTTCTTACCTTCAACATGATTCTTTTTTTTTGTTGATGCCTACGTTGAAATAATTTCTACAAGTGGAAAATAGGAGCAGCCAAGGTGCCTGGGACACACCATTACTCATATCCTAACAATCTGAAAGTATTCATTTATCCTGCTTTTTCTGTCTCTAGGCATTATTGTTTTCATATGGTGTCATTTTGCCCAAAACAAGGGTGTCTGTTATCCAGTACACGTTTCTGAACTGCATCAACTCAGTCTTGAAAAACAACTTAAACAATATTCACCATGATCACTTATTCTATATTCTTTCATTTCCTTAAACAAAAGAATGAAGCTAGTTGAACATTTACATTACAAGTACATGTTGACTTCTCCTGGTCAGCCCATATCGTACAAAAGGAACAAATAAGGGAGAATTAATCCAAATGAGGAACAAAGCCATCTTAGGGTATTAAACTGCTAATCATTTGAGGGCATGTAATGATGTTAGAATGAATGTACTGAATGAATGAACAGAATATTGCTCAAATTCTAGCAAATATCTACACATAGGCATTTAAATTTAGAGCAGGAATAGGCTAATCTATTTCTCAAGCATGTTCCAGCATTCAATAAGATCCTGGCTGATCTGAGCCCATGTTTGTGGATGTCCCCATCCCTAGGAGCTGTGCCTGATTATTCCATGGCTGGCCTCTGCATCTCTCTGAGCTCATTAATGCTAGAGTCCAGAGGGTCATCATCTGCCCTGTGCTCTCCAGCAGTCCTTCTGAATGTCAGATACTCCTCTCATAGTGGGCCCATGCCAATGCTGTGGTTTCCAGAATGTGACTCTGAGCCACCTCTAGGTAAGCAATGGCTAAGGTGGAAGTCCTTACACTGATGGATGATGGGGTGGAAAGCCTTAATGGTTTCTCTAAACATCCATCTCCTCAGCATTGATTAAGCTTAGCGAGCTAGGCTGGAGTTGGGTCGCTTCATCTTTTGCCCTTTGCTCAACTCTTGGATACTGGGGCTGCAGAGAAATACATAAAATTTGTTTGTGCCACAACAAAACATTCTCACACAAGGTTTGATGTTTGGTGGGCAGCTGGTACTAGCTGCTTTGAGGATTTCTCACAAGATGGCTAGATATATCCATGCTGCGTTTTGGAACATGCACACTTCCCACAGTGTCTAATAAGGTCCCCTGCCTCTTCTTTCAATGTTGTGAGTGCCCTAGATATCAGCATCTTCTTCTCTGTCTATATTCTCTTTCCTCGGTTACGCATGATTTCTTGGATAAACATTGGAGAATTAAATGACATTTGCATGGGTACTGAACACATAATTACTGTTACAATTTAGGAAACACAACAACTAATTTTCTTTGAGCAAGCTCCCACAAACAACAATGACCGTATAATTCACTTCTTATTGATATTAATGGGAATCAAAATAATGGCCAGGACACAAGGGCTAATTCCCTTGGTCTTCAAAATAATCTCATGGGATCTTTTTCATCCATATAAGAGAGTGGGCAGGGCCTCAATTTAATGTCTTATCAACACTTTTCATGATGCAGCCCTCCCTTGGTACAAGAATTCACCCTGGATTATAGTTTAATCCTGAATGTTTACGCACAACGCCTTGCGTGGGAATAAAATACACCAGCCTTCTGAAGCAGAGGCACAAGAGCTATCAGCTGACAAAACAATTTTAGCATTGTTTAAGGTCCTAATGACTTTGCTTTAATTAAAAAAAACTCTATTGTATTGCTGCTTTTTCTGACATAGAACTGCCCTTAACATTTCCCATCAGCTGTGACATTGCAGGGTACAGCTGTCACCCTTGAAGCTTTTATGCTGTAATGGGCAAAATTCATTCAATGATTTGAGAGGCTTCTTTCATCATGTAGATTCATTTTATCAATAGCATACTTTCTTCCACTCAAGTGACTGAATGGAAGATCACACACCTACATTGTTATCTTCTATGTACAAACAACCTCTCCCTTTGGTTAAGCCTGGTTGACATCTCAATTCGACCCAATTATCTTGAAGATATTCTGCCAAAGTCCTTAAGCTTTCTTAATAAATGAATTAAGTTGATATGCCTGCAATGTTTTCCTTTGTGTGACAATCTCTAACTTTCATTCATGTTGTTAATATCTTGTCGGACTCATCAATCAGAAATGCAGCTTCCATAGTAGTGGATTTCCCCATTCATCTTCAACCCATATATCAGGGAAATGCCATTTAGTATTTGCTTCATTGTTGTTCCTTTCAGACATATAGTCTTATATTGATTGATGCAATGTCAAAGAACATTTGCTTCATTAAAACAGAAAAATGGTCTATTCTTCACATGATAATCAAAAGCACAGTGCTTATATGAAATCCTTTGGGCAAGATGATATTATTTTGTGCTTAACAATAGTGAGTGATAACACATTTTTAAAGGAAGAGGAAGAACAAATATTTAGTTATGTGTAGTAGTCCTAAAATTAAAAAAAACTGTGGAGGCTGAAATTAAAACAAGAAAATAAAAAGTGCTGGAGAAACTCAGTACTGGACTCAAAAATTGAACTCCGTTTTTCTGTCTATAGATGCCGCCAGATCTTCTGAGTTTCTCCAGCACTTCAGATTAGCCATGGTTGGGTAGGTGAGTCCAAAGCTAGACGGCATAGTTTTAAGCTGAGAGGGGAAAAGTTTTAAAGGGACCTAACAGGCAACTTTTTCATGCGGAGTATCATGCATGTATGGAATGAGCAGCCGGAGGAAGTGGTGAAGGCTGGTACAATTACAACATTTAGCCACACCTGGAGTATTGTGTCCAGTTCTGGTCACCTCATTACAGGAAAGATGTGGAAGCATTGGAAAAGGTGCAGAGGAGACTTACCAGGATGTTGCCTGGAATGGAAGGAAGGTCTTTTGAGGAAAGGTTGAGAGAGCTAGTGCTTTGCTCTTTAGAGCGACAAAGGATGAGAGGTGACTTGATAGAGGTGTACAAAATGACAAGAGGTATAGATAGAGTAGACAGCCAAAGACTTCTTCCAAGAGTGGTGGTAGCTTTTACGAGGGGACATACTTTAGAAGTGAAAGGAGGAAGATATCGGGGAGACGTCGGAGGTAGGCTCTTTACTCAAAGTGGTAGGGGTATGGAATGCATTGCCAGAGAGGGTATTGAAGTTGGTCACATAAGGGGCATTTAAGCCACTACTAGATAGGCATATGGATGATAGTAGAAGGTAGCGGTGGAGATTAGATAGACCTTAGGTTTCGTCTAAAAGTTTGGCACAACATCATGGGCCGAAGGGCCCATACTGTTCTATGTTCTATATTCTAAAAGACATCTGGATGGGTATCTGAATTGAAAAGGTTTAGAGGGATATGGGCCAAATGCTGGTAATGGGACTATATTTAATTAGGATATCTGGTTGGCACAGAGAAGTTGGACCAAAGGGTCTGTTTTCATGTTGTATATCTCTATGACTCTCTGGCTCTGGGTAAAGACGTCAGCTGTGCTAGGAGAATGATGTTCTAGTGCAGAGCCTTCAATGAAGTATGATTACACTCAGTGTGCTCCTAAAATGAAGAAATTTCAGACAGTCTATGAAAGGAATCTCCTGCAATGGCATTTGCAGAGTCACACTGCATTGTTTTTGTTACACTGCGCCTCAACTGTGGCATCACAATAACATGAAAAGGCCATTAATTCCCTCAAACCTCTTCATCACCAATCTGTACCTCAACTTCACTTACTCTTGCTTCCTTTCCCTGATAGCCTTTGCCAACAAAAAAATGATCATCTCTTCCTCAGCATTCAGAGCTTTATGGAGGAGACAGAATTCCAGGTCATCATCACCCCAGTTTGTAGAATTGCTTCCTGATTTTATCCTCGATTGAGTAGCAGGAATTTATTTTTGTGACTCCTTATTTTGAGAGAATATCCCAATTACGTGTGAACATTTATAATTTTACACTTCTGAAGTAGATCACCCTCCAACCTTCTAAATTCAAGGGAGTTCAAACTAATTTGTGAATATAATCCTCATAACATATCCTTTTAAGGCCAAGTTTATTCTGGTGAATATTTGCTGTGCTCTCTCTGAGGCCTTTGCTGAGCTGACTTGACCAGAACTAAGGGTCATATTCAATTTGAAATTTGGCCAAGGCTCCATAAATTCAAGCACAATTTTCATCTCTCTGTAGTCAACTAGCAAGCCAATGGCAACAACAGCGTAAAAAAAATACAGTCAAAACGTGTTGCTTAATTGTTGGAGTGTTCTCATTTTTAGCATATGCAGCATTCACTGAAAATAACAGGGGGACCTCAGATAAAATGATTAGGGGCATTACATGCCAGGTTTCCCGCACTCTGACAGAACTGCCCATTGTCAGCCAGGGTTTCCAATCTTAGCTGAAACAGAAATAGAACAGCACCAATCTCTCTAATGAGCACAGCAGAGTCTAAGGAAGGAGAAAACCATTCCCAACTTTATGGTGCTAGATGCCATATTCAAGCCTTACAAGTCGAAGAGCAGGTTAGTGGGTGAGTTGTAGAATGAATGGAACAGTGAGTGACTGAATGATTGGGTGGGCAAATGGAGGAGGGAGTCATGGATATGTGAATGAGTGAGTAAATGAATAGCTCAGTTGGTAAATGAATAAGTGAGTGAGTGAGTAAATGAATGGGAGGCTGGGTGGGTGTGTTGTATATGCAACTTAATTGAATTTTCACATCACCAAGTGTAGGTTTGCTGCTGCCATCATGCTCTTCAAGTGCTTTGTCTAATGTTAGCAAGGAAGACCATTTCCTGATCTAACAGAAGCTCCTGTATTAAAATTGTGTCACTTTTTGCATGTTAGCAGCCAGTTACAGGTTACATTGATGTGATTGACATTGTTACAGAGACTGAGCAGGTCTTACTCGCTCACGATCCTAAGCTTTTCTTCTGACAAGTATATATAAAATTATCATAGTGAGTGGCACTTGTGACAATCCTGAGTTTTAATTTCTTGAAAATCATTATCCAACAGGCTACATGGGGTTACACATGATTGGAATTGCAATTTAATGGTCCAGGCTAATGGTTTCATGTTCAATATGTGTATTGACCAACTTTGCTGGCATCCACATCAGACATTAATTGAAGGACTGTTGTGTTGCAATGGTAATGATGTCTCTATTTATGAACCAGGATGCTTGGGTTCTAGTCCGACCTGATCCAGAGGTATATAATAACATATCTGAACAGGTTGATAAGAAAATATCCACAATTGACTGAGTGATTGGGTCATGGTCACCTGTACCCCACCTCGCCTCTGGAAAAATGACTAACAGGGTGGTGAAGCAGGAGAACTAACAGACCAGCCAGCTGTGTGAAATCTCTTGCTCCCTATTTTCATGCAAGCGAGAAAACTCAAACTAGGCTCAGTGTTCTAGTGAGAAAACATTTCCGAGCTTGTTTAAAAAATGCCTGCGGGTAAATTTTCTTTATAACCTTTAAGTTTCCACTGTCACTATGGTAACCGCCACAAATACTGTCAACAGCAAGCTGGCCTACTGAAGATTAAAAGAGGAAAAGGTATTTAGCAATTTATAGAATGAGATCTGGGCTGCAGTTTTGAGAGAGAATGATTAAACAGTTTGACAGATGATCGATTTGTATGATGTTAAGCTTTCCTTCTATCCACATTTGGAATGAGATTTGCCCTTCTCAATTTGTGATGAGGAATTGATAACTCAAATACACAAAAGAGGATAGGTTCTCAAGATTTAGTTTAAGGACAAATCTCAATCAATGTGCTTAGTTTCAAGTATCTCTCACTCTAACCCTGTCACAGCAGGAAGCACATTTAATCTGACTCCAGGCTTGTTAATGCCACCATGCAAATTCCACCTCTACAGAGCCTATCTTTACATCTTTTATGGGGTACAGGCTGATGGTCCAAGACAAATATTAGACAAACAAATGGAAATTCCGTCAGTTAACTATTGGAAAACTGAAGATACTGGTGCAAAACTTATAGTATACATATTGTCAGATAATGGTCTTAATATGGCCACCACTCCCACTCCCTCCAATCAGATAAACTGTAACTATATCCTCTGACAATTTCTCCACCCAAATCACCACTCATTCACTCATCAAACAGCCACTGAAACTCTGAAAGGCCTGAAAACTAACTTGAATATGGCATTTGGTGCAAGAAGGGAGCAAATTCTCTCTTTATCCATCTTATTGTATGTTGCAATCCTATCCTCCCCCATGGATATCCGCTGGATATTTAAGCCTGGACTGGAAGTCCCATCTGAAAAATCACAGAAGGGTTGGGTTGTGGGTAAAAGCAGGCAACAGTGCATTATGTAAGATCTGGACATTGACCTGGATTTTGCATTGAAAATAATGGCAAGTCTCTTTAATCTTCACCATAGTTAAAGAATACATCAAATAGCAACATGCCCAATTAAAGGCAGAAATCCAGAAGTCACTGTAGATTTGCCTTGTTCCTCCCTAACCCTTACTTTAGACTTGTAAATAGATTCGGCTAGGTTCAGGGGTTAAGAAGGTTAATCTGATTGAAGTCTTTATCTATCCTGTCTCTTCTTTTTAACATTTTAAAGATAAATTATTTTCACATGTTGGGAATTCTATAACTAAGGATCGTAGTCTATAAATTAGGGCCAGACCATTCAGGAGAGATGTTAGGTAGCACTTCTACTCACAAAGGGTGATAAAGGTTTGGAACTCTTTTCCCCAAATGGCAGTTGATGCTAGTTTAGCTGTTAAGTTTTAAATCTGAGATAGAAAAATATTTTTAAGATAGGGGCCAAAGGCCATGGATCAATTTTTATTTCATTAGATAGGGGAACAAGCTAAAGGAGATGAATGGCCTCCTTCTGTTCCTTTGTTCCTATGCAGTGAAAACCATGTTAAGGTGTTAAGTTGCAACACTAACCCACTAGTTCCATAGTAGAAATGGCAATAAAAAAGGTAGGATTGTTGCATGCAGTTAGAGAATTTTAATAGCAGCATCATATGTACTCAGCAGCATCCTTGATGCAGAAGAAAAAATTAACAAGCATAAAATCTAATTCCTTAAGAATTCAATTAGTGTTGGAGATTTTTCCAAGGCAGAAGTTTATGTTATGCCACCAGTGGATTTGCAGGTGGGGTGAAGTGTGTAAAATTTCTCATTAGCCTCCTACCAATTTCGTGCTGCCTTGAGTTTGCAAAGATTTTATGATGGGACAAGCAAGGCTGAGACAAGACCATTCTTGCTTCTTCTGAAAGTGACTAATTAATACAACTCAAGAAACATTTCCAACCCAGCTTCAATATATAAGCTGGGGGAAGCGGTTCAGGGACAGAAATCAAACCTAAAAGTGAACCTGTTCAGATCTTGGGCAGGAAGGGACAGGCATGTTTCCATCAATGGCCTCCCTTTGACATCAGGCAACACCACAAAGAGGTCTGCATGTTACAGATGCTTCCTGCTCCTCTTCCCCGGCCTCTCTATCAACACACTCAACCTCTCCCTATTCTGAGCTGACCTCTGACCACCTCGTACCTGGCTCATTGCTTTAACAACCAAGTACTCTAACGTAAGCCCTACCTGTTGAAAATCTCTCCTTAAACCTCTTCTTTTACTGGTCTCCTTAGCACTCACCTCTCTGGCCAATCATTTAGTCAACTTGGCACATCTTTCTGCAGCTCAGCTGGATCATGTGGTCATTTCTACACTGAAATGTCACAAAGGGACATGGCACTGAATAATATATAAGATCTCACCACTGTATTTCAGGGCTAAAACAAGTTACTTTTGATAAAGGTCTCAAACATTTTTTCAATTTGCAGACTGTAGTAGGCCTCAGTGCATTTTCAATTTTGATACTTATCTGTTCTCACTGCTGATCTCAAACATTCGGTAGAATCTTCTTCAGGAGCTTGAGACTTTATCAGCTATCAGGACAGATGGCAAGAGTCCCATGTCTCCTCCTTTTCCAGGTTTTGGTCTTTTGAGTCGCATGCTAATCATACACTGATGAGGCCATCAGTGGCCCTTCCCCTGAAGTCAGGTCCTCGGGGGTAAACTGCTATCTAGTGAAGGCTACCAGCCAATTACAGGCTGGCAGTCCTTGTGTTTCTTTTTTTAGACTCATAGAGTCATACAGCATGGAAACAGCCCCTTCGGTCCAACCAGTCCAAACCCACCATAATCCCAAAGTAAACTGGTTCCACCTGCCTGCTCCTGGCCCATATTCTTCCAAACCTTCCCTATTCCTACATCCATCCAAATGTCTTTTGAATGTTGTAATTGTACCTGCATCCATTACTTCATCAGGAAGTTCATTCCAGATATGAACCACCCTCTGTGTAAAAACAAAAATGCTTCTTACATCTATTTAAAATTTCCCTCCTCTCATTTTAAAAATGTGCCCCCGGTCTTGAAATTCCCCATCTTAGGGAAAAGACAGTGATGATCAACTCTACTTTTCTTTTTCATTTGTGTTTCACATGGATCTGAAAGGGTTAATGATTGATGGATTAATTGAGTATAGTGAGCACCTGTGATGATGTTGCAGGGTTTTGATGTGAGTAAAGAGAAGCAGATAGGGGACATAATTGGATTAACAGTCTCTGAATGTATGTCACACATTCATGTAATCTGTGAATAGTTGCTGTAATGTAACAAATTTCACATGTATTTATTCACCAAGTCTCTTCCAGTTGGATCAGGAAGGTAGCTAATCTTCTCCATTCTGGGTCACTGGGTTTGAAAGATGGGGAGGCAGGGAGGTTGGGAGCAAGAGGAGGCTCCCTTTAGGCATTTGTTTGCCAGATGTCCAGTTTCTCAGTCAGGCACTGATTGAGGGGACCTCCGCCCCACACCACCATCTCCTTCAGGATAGGAGCTGCAGCTTGTGTTAAATGATGACGTGTCTCCCTATAGGTGGGCTAATCCCAACATTGGCCCTTAAGGTTCTCAATCAGTAATGTGTTGGGAAGACTTATGTTAGGCCTCCCCGTTGAGAACTTAATTCTGTCAGAGGTGGGAATGTGGCAGGGTCTGGATAGACAGCTTCCTGCCTCCAAGCTTAGTATCACTGCCAGCAGAAGATTCTACCCATTACTCTCTCTCCACAAATTTTCTAGGCTATCTGAATATTTCTGGTGTTTTCAGCTGCATTTTGATTTTTCAGCATCTGCATTATTTTGCTTTTGCATCAATAGTGTTTATTCTATTTTCAATCTTCATAATATTTGTGAATAAGAATGGTATGATCCCAATAATTATTCTGAGCAAGCTGACATGATCAGTTAAGTTGATTTTGCTGCTGGTAAGGAGAGCCTGGGGCGGTAAAAGTAAACTATGATGGAGTTGGAATAGAGTAGAATTTGCAGACCATCAAATCCTCCCCTCTAGTCTTTTGAAGCAAAGCATTAATCAGGTTATACAGCGACTGGTGGGACAAAGTTCTCCTTTTATTCTTTGAATCTAAGCTTTAATTGAGTTGGGTAGCCTCTGGTGGGGCACTGTTACAAAGACAGTTCAAAGGCCAATTAAAACTTACAAAAGTAGACTGGATGTTAGTCTCTGAAATACCCACTGTAAAAGGCACTGACTCTCTGTTTTTCAGAGTGTAGTATACCACTTTCTGTCTCTGATAGGGGTCATATTGTGGACATTTTAATTTTAGGGCCTAAACTCCCCCATATCCCAGCCCACCACCCCACACACCAGGCCTTGTTACCACATAGTCTGCCACTACGCACCCCCTGTTGTTAGTCACTAACAGTCCCCCATTAACAACTATTTACCCTCCCAGCCTGATTGTTAGCAACTCCTTTGTCTCTCCAACTGTCTTACTCTCTCTTTGGGCTGTATCCTATTGTTTGCTCCCTATCCCACCCATGCCCTTATTTTCTGCATATAAACTGATGTTTTCCCAGCCACCATCAGTTCTAAGGAAGGGTCACCAGACCCGAAACGTTAACTCTGTTTTCTCCTCTACAGATGCTGCCAGACCTGCTGAGCTGTTCCAGCAACTTTGTTTTTGTTCCTGATTTACAGCATATTCAGTTCTTTTGGTTTTTGTGTTAGACATTTCCTTACTAACTTGCACAGAGATGTTATGACACATTTCTGGCGCGGGCGGAACTTGAACCTGGGCCTCCTAATTCAGAGTAGGGACACTATCTCTGTGCCATAACAGGCACCTAAAATGCCTCCCATTTATAAATATTTTTAATCAACCCGTTCAACCATATTATTATACACCTCAAGAGTAGGAAGGACTTAAATTTGGGTCTCCTGATTCAGAAGGAGGGGCACTACCACTGTGCCACAATAACCCCCTTACAATCATATCATACACAAAGGCAACAATATAAATATTGTGTAATCTCCTGGATTGGTTTTGATTGCCTGGAGCATTCAGACAGGAATTTACCTCTAGGTGTCTTTGACTTTCTTCTTCCTAGGGGATTATCTGGCTTTGAGGACATACTGGATTGCAGCAAGTTTCTGACCATGATGCTGTAGTGTGGGGGAGAAGTTTTTTCTTTAAATGCCTATCATTTCTACGATGTTGGCACATCCAAAACAGGTTGCAACACAGAAATTGCTGGAAAAGTTCAACAGGTCGGGCAGCATCTGTGTAGAGAAATCAAAGTTAACATTTTGGGTCAACCCAAAATGTTCACTGATTTCTGTCCACAGATGCTGCCCGCCCCAGAGCTTTTCCAGCAATTTTTATCTTTCTGATTTACAGCAGCCACATTTTTTTTGGTTTTTATGAAATTGTCCCTATTTGCGAACTAAGCCAAATGACTTCTGAGAAAGCTATTGCACAAAAAAAACCCTTTACCTCACTTGCTTTTTGCCCTGGAAAAATAATTATTCTGAAGTAAGGCTGGAGGATAAACACTCAAAATTAGACCAAATTCCTGGATTCCTCAAAATTGTATGATTAAAAACTAGAGCTGCTGGCAGGCCCGAAAGGTATTTCTGTGCTGAAAACAGAATTTTGTGTTCAGATCAGATTACGTCACAATTAAGTTGATGAGACTCATTTATGCTGGACCACTGCAGCTTTCATCCAATTAATCCTACGCTGTGTTCCTTACACCTGTATGAAGGAGCCCTGTTGACTTTGAGTTTTCCGTCTGCAAGCACTCACTCCTAATTGATATGCAGCACTGATTAGGCTTGTACACCCACTGAGACTGATGCTGGGAGTATGTTCCCTTCCCCTGCAGTGCTCTGTGCTATCATTAGATCTTGGACAACACCGACTCAGTGGGTAAAACGAGACAACATTATGTTGTCATAGAGATGGGCAAAAATTATGCCCAGCAGATTGCTCAAAAGCAGTTGTTCAAAATTGATTTGTAAAAGCCTTAAGTTATTGAAGTATTTGATTAGGCAGGTATGACTAGTATGTTATGACTTTCAACCCTTTTTCCATTTTGTCAAATCTTCTCAAGTCTACCTCACAACACAAACATTTTATGAAAACCCACACTTGGATAACTTTAGATGAACAAACATTCACGCTATTGTAAATTAGCAGATGTACAAAAGAAATAAGAACAGGAGTAGACCATTTGGCCACTGGAGCAAATGCCACAATTTAACGAAATCATGTCAGATCTTTTAACCTCAACTTTACTTTGCTGCCTTATCCTTTAGAGTCCAAAAACATGTCAGTCTACACTTGTGTGGAACCATAGGAAATGGGAGAAGAGACTAAGTGAGTATTCTGCACCAGTGTTTACTCCAAAATTGGAGTGTAGTGGACACCAAATAAGGTTAAGTCAGAGATAACAGGACCTTGATCAGATGGGCTAATGGGCCGAGGAGTTGCAGATGGAGTTTAATTTAGATAAATGTGAAGTGCTGCTTTTGGGAAAGGCAAATCAGGGCAGGAATTATACACTTAATGGAAAGGTTCTGGGGAGTGTTGCTGAACAAAGAGACCTTAGAGTGCAGATTCATAGTTCTTTCAAAGTGAAGTTGCAGGTAGATAGGATAGTGAAGAAGACATTTGGTACACTTACCTTATTGGCCCATACATTGAGTATAGGAGTTGGGAGGTCATGTTGCAGCTGTACAGGACATTGGTTAGGCCACTTTTGGAATACTGTATGCAATTCTGGTTTCCATGCTATAGGAAGGATGTTGTGAAACTTGTAATTTTTTTCTGAACCCTTTCAAGGATGTTGTCAGGGTTAGAAGTTGAGCTGCAGAGAGAGGCTGATTAGAATGGGGCTATTTCCCCAGGAGGGTTGGAACTTGAAGGGTGACTTATAAATGATTACAAAATCATGAGGGGCATGGATTGGGTAAATAGTCAAGGTCTTTTCCCTGGGGCAGAGTTTCCAAATCTAGAGAGCATAGGCTTAAGGTGAGAGGGGAAAGATTTAAAGGAGACCTAACAGGCAACTTTTTCACGCAGTGTGGCATGTGGGAATGAGCTGCCAGAGGAAGTGGTGGAGGCTGGTACAATTACAACATTTAAAAGGCATCTGGATGGGTATATGAACAGTGATGGTTGAAAGGGATATGGGACAAATGCTGACAAATGGCACTAGATTTATTTCGGGTATCTGGTCGGCACAGGCAAGTTGGCCAAAGGATCTGTTTCTGTTGTACATCACTAAGGCTCTGGCCAGCAGCATTTTAATGGTGGGATATCCCAGAAAGCCATGACATCAATTACTGGCCTGAGGTCTGCAAAATTCAGATGTGGTGTCCAGAGCTGACAGAGTTAGAGACACAGCTGGCTTTCCATTCTGTGAGCAAGGCCCACTCCTCCACGTTGAGTTTGACCTATGCCAATGAATAAAATTTTTCTAAACCAAATGGAATGCACCTTAAATAGTTACAAAGTATCAAAAATTCCCTATGCTTATTGATATATTTTCTAGAGTGCCCTTTTAAGTATTGAAACTGTTCCCATTTTCTCACTTGGTCGCAATCTCACGAGCCCTCTGCAAATATTGACAATTGCAAAGACTGTTCATAAATATTGAACAACATCCAAAAACCTGCAGCAACAGACTACAAAGGGCCTCCATCAAATAATGACACATTTCCTTCGATCCATTGTTACCACTGACATGCTTTGGAGGATATGCTACTCTTGTGCTCCTCATTCACAATACCTCAACAGAAGAGTCTTTGGCAGACTCCCAGGAAACATTGGTGCCCAGTTTACAACACATTGGGAAAAAATTTGCAAAAGAGACATGTTTAACATAGCATTGAAACTCAGCAAAGCCATCAAAATGCTAACCAAACTCTTGGATTTATTTCTGGGTGCACAGAATTTAAACATGGTGGGCTAAATCTTACATATTTTTGGTTGTGTCAGTTTTACAAAGAACAAAGAAAATTACAGCACAGGAACAGGTTCTTCGGCCCTCCAAGCCTGAGCCGATCCAGATCCTCTATCTAAACCTGTTGCCTATTTTCCAAGGATCTGTATCCCTCTGCTCCCTGCCCATTCATGTATCTGTCTAGATACATCTTAACTGCTGTTATCGTGCCCGCCTCTACCACCTCCACTGGCAACGCGTTCCAGGCACCCACCACCCTCTGTGTAAAGAATTTTCCATGCATAGCCTCTTTAAACTTTTCCCATCTCACCTTGAAACCATGACCCCTAGTAAATGAGTCCCGCACTCTGGGGTAAAAGTTTATTTCTATCCACCTTGCCTATACCTCTCATGATTTTGTAGACCTCAATCAGGTCCCTCGCTCAACATCCATCTTTCTAATGTAAATAATTGTAATTTACTCAACTTCTCTTCATAGCTAGCACCCCCCATACACAGGCACCATCCTGGTGAACCTCCTCTGCATCCTCTCCAAAGCATCCACACACTTTTGTTAATGTGGCAACCAGAACTGTATTCAGTATTCCAAATGTGGTCAAACCAAAGTCCTATATAACAGTAACATGGCCTGCCAACTCTTATACTCCATACCCTGTTCGATGAATGAAAGCATGTCATATGCCTTCTTGACAACTCCATCGACCTGCGTTGTCGCCTTCAGGGTGCAATGGATCTGAACACCCAGATCTCTCTGTGCATCAATTTTCCCCGAGGCTTTTCTGTTTACCATATAGTTCGCTCTTGACTTGGATCTTCCAAAATGCAACACCTCGCATTTGCCTGGATTGAACTCCATCTGCTATTTCTCCACCCAACTCTCCAATCTATCTATATTCAGCTTCATTCTCTGACAGTCCCCTTCACTATCTGCTACTCCACCAATCTTAGTGTCATCTGCAAACTTGCTAATCAGACCATCTATACCTTCCTCCAGATCATTTCTGTATATCGCAAACAACAGTGGTCCCAACACGGATACCTATGGAACACCATTGGTCACAGTTCTCCATTTTGAGAAGCTCCCTTCCACTACAACCCTCTGTCTCCTGTTGCCCAGCTAATTCTCTATCCATCTAGCTAGCACACCCTAGAACCCATGTGACTTCACTTCCTCCAACAGCCTACCATAGGGAACCTTTTGTTGAGTTTCAAGGATAGTTTCTCTCTGAGGCATCATGAGATCTCTGGCTGCATCTTACCAAGCTAACCTCATTAACAGCCCCATGACACCACCCTTCATTCTATTCTGACTCGATCCTACTTCTGTTAGAAAGTAGCATTCAGTGCAAAAGAACAGCATTTCTGCCACCTGTGCTATATTTAACAGGTCACTGTACACCTAGACAAGCTCTGACATTTTGAAGCTGCTCTACTTTTTTGAGGAGAGTATCCTACCCCACATAAAAGAAATCCAGGACGAATGCTGCAGGGACGCTGAACTATCTATGTCTTGCCAACCAAGTAAGTACCACTCTTTAAACCACCTGCAATTCTCAAACTAACCCCACCGCCAGTGACATTCATTTTACACCACCCCTAACCATTGATTTCCTTCCCTTGTGTCCTGCAGCTATCAATGGATTGTTCGTGGTTCCTGTGGAAAAAATAGCTGCTGTCTCCCGAAGCCACCTCCTTAGATTGTGAGGAAGAAAGATCCAAGGTTTTATAGAATGCATTGATAACATTGTCTCCTGCACCGCACCCAGCTACCCACCTGCCAACATAGACACAAACAACTCAGTGGAAATGTCATATTCAGAAAAAGTTTGGGAGCATAAGCTGGTGAGCACCTCACTGCCACAGCTTAGCAGCTGGCAGGGGAAGGAAAGCTCCAGGCTGTTGGCACTTGGACGACTGCTGGAGAACAGGCACCCGTTCAGCCCCGGCAGGAGACCACACTATGGCATCAGCGAACAGGGATTTTTATCCCCATGCACAGAGCAAATCAGAAGCAGGCAGGTATGTAGACGGAAACGGTCTTTGTAAACCATAAGCAGCAGGAATCCAACTTTATCAAGGGGCCCAGCTGCCTCGAGCATTTGGCTGTCTGGTTTAGATGGCACAGTGGATAGCACTGCTGCCTCAAAGCACCAGTGACCTGGGTTCGCTTCCAACCTTGGGTGACCATCTGTATGAAGTTTGCACATTCCCTCCATGTCTGCATGGGTTTCTGCCAGGTGCTCCAGTTTCCTCTCTCATTGCAAAGATATGCAGGCTGGGTGAACTGACCGTGCCAAGTTGCCTGTAGTATCCAAGGATGTATAGGCTAGGTGGGTTAGCCATGGGAAATGTGGGAGTACGGGGATAGGTTAAGAGGCTGTGCCTGAAGGTGGTTGTGGACTCCATGGGCTGAATGGCCTCTTCCAGTGATGTAGGAATTCTGTGCTTCATTTGATGGCTGCCTTAGAGAGCCAAGTCTGCTGGACATACACACACACCCCTGCACTGCATTGTCCTAACCATTGCCCCTCAAGGCATGGTGCCAAGGGAGGGTAGGGGGATCCTCAAAGGTTCCAAGATGGTGTCAGAAGGAGGAGCCACATCTCGGCCCACAAATGTCTTTACTAAGGACCCTTTCACCATGCCTGCCTCCTCTCTGACCTTTTGTACGCTCAAGATGAAGGTCTACTTGCATCTGGCAAGAAGAACCTCCTGACCAGCCACCTTAACCTCACAGGCACCTTTCATACTTTCCCTTTCAGAGGAGTGGAAGCTGCATTGCTGTACACTTAAATCGCATAACAGAGCAACTACTGCTGTGGAAAGAGGATACAGTTTGATACCCCCCTAATAATCCTGCACCATGACAATCCTATCATATTTAAAGTGTGCTCTGGTTAGAATCTCCTGTCAGAATTGCAAGTCTCTTTCAGAATGTGAAATGAAAAGGTAGAGTGAGGATCTGACTATGATTGACACTTGTCAGAAAATCAATGCCTGATTATATAAATTATGTCAACATCCTGCTGTGGGAAGATTTGGAGTAAATCTTTTACTATTATTTTTATTGATGAATCAATTAAATCATTCAAGTTGCTGTTTAAAATTTTTTTTCAAATGCTATTTTGTCTTCGTCAACAACCAAATAGCGTTGAACAGTGGGTGGGGTGGATGTGATGTGAAAGCTGTTAAATGTCAAACTCTCTCATATCACCTGCAGTCACTTGCACACTTTGGAGTGCTATTATTCATTTTACAGTCTGCTGTATAAAAATCTTAGCTTGCACAAATTCAAAATCTTGCCACACATGTCCTAACTTGTATCATGTCCTGGTTACTCATTAACTTTGTGCTTGAAAATGTACATTAACGCAAAGTCTAACAACATCTCGATTTTAAATGACCAGCCTGTTTTCAAAGCCTTTCCTTTTATGCCTTTGCCCTTTTTATTTCTCTAAACTCTTCCTTCAAGCTCAGATGATCACTGTAATCTGATCCTGAAATCCCTGGTTGCAATTACCCCACTGGGGCAACTCTGCCCTCAGCTGCATGTGTTTTAGCTCTCTCAATCCCTCAATCTCATCACCACCTTCTCCATTATTAAGAGGGCTCTCAAAACCTTATGCTTTGACTATGCTTTTTCATCTCTTCCTAACAGTTTTTTGATTTTATTGTCAAAATTCTGAAATACAGTGAAAAGCTTTTGTTTATGAATGGTGCACACAGATCACAACAAGCAAAAGATAAACAGATCAAGAAGACTTGGAGGCATACAGGTTACATTATTTGAAGTTACAGTTCATTCAACAGTCTGATAATGGCCAGGAAGAAGCTGTTCCTGAACCTACCTATGCATACGTTCAGGCTTCTGTATCTTCTGCCTGACAGAAGAGGTTGTAGGAGATCATTGTCAGGGTGTGATGAGTCTTTGATGATGTTGGACGCTTTTCCACAGCAGCGAGCCGTGTTAATAGAGTCTGTGGATGGAAGCTTGGCTTCTGTGATGTTCTGGGCTGTGAACACTACTTTCTGTGATTTCTTATGGTCCTGGGCAGAGCAGTTGTCATACCGGGCCGTTATGCACCCGGACAGTATGATTTCAAAGGTGCATCTGTAGGATTTGGTGAGGGATCTTTTGGGCATGCCTAATTTCTTGCCCCACCTGATGAAGAAGAGGTGTTGCTGTACCTTCTTTACTGTCGCATCTACATGGGAAGTCCAGGAAGGGTCATCGGTTATCGTCACTCCAAGAAACTTCATGCTCTTCATCCTTTCAACCTCAGTTCTGTTGACATAGATGGGGGTGTGTTCTCCTCCTTTCTTTCTGAAGTTGATGATCAGTTCTTTAGTTCTACCAATATTGAGTGACAGAATGTTTTCATTGCACCATGTCACCAAGCCATCTACCTCCCTTCTGTATTTTGACTTGTCCTTGTTAGATATCCATCCCAATGCATGGTGTTGTTAGCAAACTTGTAGATGGCACTTGTTCGGAATTTGGCAACACAGTTGTAGGTCTACAGGGAGTATAGTAGGGGGCGAGGATCCATCCTTGGGAGACTCCAGTGTTGAGTGTTATTGTGGAGGAGATGCAGTTACCCATCCTCACCGCTTGCAGCCTATGGGTCAGAAAGCTGACGACCCAGTTGCAGAGGGTGGAGCCGAGACCAGGGTGTCTCAGTTTTTGAGATCAGTCTGGGCAGGATAATGGTGCCGAAGGAGGAACTGTAGTCAATGAGCAGGAGTGTGATGTAGGTGTCTTTGTTGTCTGGATGTTCCAGAGGTGAGTTCAGGTCTAGAGATATGGCATTGTTGAGCTGTTATATCGGTAGACAAACTGCAGGGGATTGAGGCATGAAAATTAGTTTGTTAATCACACCTGAGAAGTGCTTTGGGATGTTTCACGGCAATGTATAAACAAAGGGTTTTTGTTTTTCTGATGAGCTAAGAATTTGATTGCATCTATGGATCATTTATATACTTTTCTCACAATGCAAAGGAAACCAGCGGAGAACATTTTAGTAATGTGCTGCCATTGCTAAATCAGCATGTGTGTTACAGCTGCCTGTCTACTTGTTCAATAGGAACATATTTCTGCCATTAAGTGACCTGAGCCTGTAACCCTGTTGTTCCTGACAAGTAATCTGTGCTTCTTGTATTCATTTTACAAAGGCAAAGACTTTGGAATCAATACAGCAATTCCAAATGGGTGGTATTTAAAGACAACAAATCAATAGCACTGTGTTAGAAAATACATGCTATTAATAAAAAAAAGTCAGAGTAATACAGCATAGAAACATGCCCTTTAGCCCCAACTAGTCTATGTTGACTATGGTGCCCACTCAGCTATTTCTAATTGTCCACATTTGGTCAATATCCCTCTAAACTCTTCTCATCCATGTTTCTATCCAAATATTTTTTTTAAATGTTGCTATTGTACCTGCCTCAACTACTTTCTCTGGCAGCCCATTCCATATATGCATCACTCTCTGTGTGAAGAAGTTGCGCCTCAGGTCCTTCTTAAATCTACCCCCATCACCTTAAAACTATGCCCTCTAGTTTTCAATTCCCTATCCCTAGGAAAAAGACAATATGCATTCATCCTATCTATGCCCCTCATGACTTTATACACCTCAATAAGATCACCCCTCATTCTCTTGCATTCCAAGGTATAAAGTCCTATCCTGGCCAACCTCTCCCTATAAGTTAGGCCTACTAGTCCTGGCAACATCCTTGTAAATCTTCTTTGCACACTTTACTGCTGCGTCACAACACCAGGGACCCGGGTTTGACTTTACCCTTGGGTGACTGTCTATGTGGAGTTTGCACATTCTCCCCATGTCTGCGTGGGTTTCCTCCAGACGCTCCGATTTCCTCACACAGTGCAAAGATGTGCAGGCTAGGTGGAGTGGCCATGCTAAATTGCCCATTGTGTTCAGGGATGTGTAGATTACGTGGATTACAGGGGTCTGGATCTGGGACTGGGTAGAATGCTCTGAGGTTCAGTGTGGACTTGTTGGGCCAAGGGGCTTGTTTCCACACTGAAGGGATTTTATGACTTTCCAGTTTAACTATGTCTTTCCTGTAACAAGGTGGTCAAAACTGTACACAATACTCCAAGTGCGGCCTCACCACCGACTTATACAGGTGTTACATAACAGTCCAACTCCTACATTAAGGGGCTAGGCCCGAAACATCAGCTTTTGTGCTCCTAAGATGCTGCTTGGCCTGCTGTGTTCATCCAGCTCCACACTTTGTTATCCTACATTAAATGCCTTGAACAATGAAGGCCAGCATGCTAAATGCCTTCTTCACTACCCTGTCTATCTTTGATGCCGCTCTCGATGAAATGTGTACTTGTACTCCTAGGTCCCTCTGTTCCATGAAACTCCTCAGGACCTTACCATCTACTATATATTTCCTACCTTGGTTTGACTTTCAAAATGCAACAACTAACATTTATCTATATTAAATTGTGTTTGCCAATCCTCAACCTACATCCCGATTTCATCAAGATCCATCCGTAATTTTTGATAACCTTCTTTACTATCAATATCTCCTAATTTTGTATTATCTGCAAACTTTCTAATCATGCCTTGTGTATTCATATCCAGATCATTTATGTAAATAACAAATTACAGAGATCCCAGCACTGGCCCTGGTGGCACACCTCTAGTCACAGGCCTCCAGTCTGAGAAATAGCCTTCAGTCATTACCCTCTACTTCCTACCATAGAGCCTATTTTGAAACCAATTAGTTAGCTCTCCGTGGATCCCATGCAACCAAACCCTCATGGCTAGCCTGCCATGTGGGATCTTGTCAAATGCCTTACTAAAGTCCATATAGACAACGTCACTGCCCTACCCTCCTCCATCCCCTTTGGTAATCTCCTCGAAAAACTCAAAGATTTTCAGATATGACTTGCCATGCACAAATCCACGCTGACTATCCATAATCGGATACAAAAACAGAAGTTGCTGGATAGGCTCAGCAGGTCTGGGCAGCATCTGTGAGGAAAAAACCAGAGTTAATGTTTTGAGTCTAGTGACCCCTCCACAGAATTGTAGCTACACATTCTAAAGATAGGTCACTGGACCCGAAAAGTTAACTCTGATTTTTTTCTTCACAGGTGCTGCCAGACCTCCTGAGCTTTTCCAGCAACTTTGTTTTTGTTCTGGATTTACAGTATCCGCAGTCCTTGGGGTTTTTAATCCCTAATCAGACCTTGACTATCCAAATGTTGGTTGATCCTGTCCCTTGGTATCTTCTCCAATAATTTGCCTACCACCGATGTCAGGCTCACTGGCCTGTAGTTCCCTGGCTTGCCTTTGCTACCTTTCTTAATCAATGGAACAACATTAACCACCCCCAAGCCTTCCAGAATTTCACCAGTGGGTAAAGATGAAGCAAAAATCACGGCACCGGCCTCTGCAATTTCTTCCCTAGCCTCTCACAATGTCCAAGGATGGATTTGATCAGGCCCAGGGGATTTATCCATCTTATCTGCTTTAAGGCTGCAAACCTCTCCTCTCTGGCATTTATGTAAGCGGTCCTAAACATCTCCAATTGTGTTCCTTATTTCCTTACCATTCATGACTGTCTCCTCCAAAAAAACACTGAGGAGAAATGTTCATTAATAATTTTAACCATCTCCTGTGGCTCCACATGTAGAAGGCCATGCTGGATCTTTAAGGGAACCTATTCTCTCCCTAGCCATCCTCTTACTATGAATATAGATATAGAACCTCTTGGGATTATCTTTAACCTGAACATTTAACTTTTAACATGATTTGAATTGAACAGATTTTTAACTAGAAACCTTGATCTATCATTGTGGTCTCTCCTTTAATCAGACCAATTTCCAAAACCCTTTAGACTCCAGTTTTGTGCTTCTGGTTGTGTTGTAACAGAAAGCAGATAACACAAGGTCACTTTCAGCATTAATATATGGAACATCATTCGTAACACTTACCTATTGCATTCATCCATACAGTTGCAAATGTTTAACATCAATCATCATAAGCCCCAAATCTTTCTCGGGGACATTGTTCAATTAAACTCTTATAAAGAAATTACAAGAATTCATAACAAAGTAAGGAGTTGTGGAGGTTGTGAAATGATACAATCAACAAGATATGGATTTATTTAAATTGACAGATGGTTGAAAATCACATGCGAGATGTAGTCCACTACTATCACAAAATTATTTCAGCCATTATATGGCAGTCTCTGAAAAACTCATGAATTCCATATCCGCACTAGAGACTGCAATGCATAATCTAAACTAACAGTTCAGTACTGAGAGACTTTTGCATGACTAAAGGTGCTGCCTTTCAATGGAAAGTTAAGATAAATTCATCATTGTCCCAGAAGACTGTAATTGCATTAGACAGAGATGACTGGTAATGTTTTAACTTGAAGAACCCCATCCTTCAAGCAAGAAGTGAATTTGAGAAGGTAGGGGAATCTCAGCCAGTAATGGAATTGACCCCATGGTGTTGGCATTCCTCTACATTTCAAACTAGCCATTCAGCAAACTGAGCTAACTCACACACCTGGGGATTAAACTACTCTGAAATGAATGTCAAAAATCCCAATACACCTTTTCAAAGAAGGACTGGGCAATTCTCTTTGGCATCTTGTCAATCCTGCTCTGTCAGCCATTTAGCATTTATTTTATTGCTGCTCTGTGGGGCTTTGCTGTGCATAAATAGGTTACCATATCTCCCACATCGTGACAGACTGAGATTTCCCATTTGCAGGCAAAATGTTTCTTTGACTTAGATTCAAGGCAACCTACCTGCCATACCCTATGGTGATATTTCTCTCACAATCTTCCATTCTTCACTATAGTAATGATGCAACTGACCTCAAAGGCAACCACTTTGTGAATCATTGACCAGAAAAAGTGCAAATGCTGCCAGAACTTTGTCATGTTTCTGTCGCTGGCATCATATTTAAAGCACAACTGCTCATTGCTTCAGACAGTGCAAATCAATAGCTACCAGTCATGCCATGGTCCCGCACTATTCTCCCCAAAGAAACAGTTGAGAAAAGTCAAGTTAGTTTCTTGATTCATTGACAGGGACTTTGAGTGGTTGTGGAGAGGAGAGCAGTAATGTATCGTGCTAATGTCTAAAAGAGTCCACAGACCTAATCCCAGTCTACCTGGACTGACAGAGCAGTACAATGGGCAGTTTACATGTCCACCTTATTCATTGTACAACACTGATATCATTTGCTGACTGGAGCCTTAAAAACTACCACGCCTTTAGCACAATGTGATTTTAATGCACTGTCTCACTGAATGTTGCTCTTTCCTGAAAGTTCAACAGAACTAATAATCTGTAGATTCTCCAAAGTGTGATTGCCTGAAAGGCACCAGGCACAAAATCAGATGGATAATGAAATATTTAATCAGCAATAGAAAAGATCAAAGGCTGCATATGTAACCCTGCCCTCATGTCCTTTCCATTAAGCGGGGGCAGCTTGTTATATAACCAAAAGCAATTTGCACAATTGAAGAAAGACCAAATCTAGCTCAATATTCCTGGAAGTGGGCTTCAGTTAGAGACCCTACGGTTTTTTCATGATCAACAATGCATTTTTTGTCATGCTCACGTGGATGTCCCAGCTGTCTATTTCCTTATCCTCATCCCCATTTTCATCTTCATCCTCAGAAGATCACCCATTACTTATGTAGCCAGGACATCCCCATCATTTGTGGACTTCAGTTACAAAGAGTGCAGCATGCCTCAGTGATGTGACGCACCTTTTCTGGGCTACATTGCAAAACTCCACCGGAGTGAGCCAGACACTGAATCCTAATCTTAAGGCGACCTATGATCTGCTCCAGTATGAATCTGCTGGAAACATTGTGTTTTTATTCTGCATAAACTGACAGATTTGTAAAGACATCATGAGCCATAATTGGAGGGGGTACCCCTTGCCTGTCAGCAGCCATCCCTGCATAGCCCAAGGAACTTGGAATGACACAAGAACCCATCATGGCAGTTCTCAGGATAATTGAACAATTGGACAACACCCACAAATCTGGCATAGCTGGCCACATATAGTTTGAACATTGATGGAGTGGAAGCTTTTTCAGTTACTAAACTCTGCAGACTGCTAATATGGTGCTTTCAAAGCACTTGATGCAATCACTGGTGGGGAATCCCACTGCCCGAGTTGCTTGACTCCCCTCTCCATGAGAGGAGATGGACAGCTCTGGAGCAAGTAACACTATGCATATCCCTCCAGGTGCATTTGTGGGTTGAGCATGAGGAAATGCTACACTGCTCCCCAGTCACTCCCTGTAAAGAGCTATGAGCATAAAAATTCAAGGCAGCTGTAACCTTGAAGTCTGCAGGGATAGGATGACCATGCAATTCTTCTGAGCACAATTCCTGCTCCAGTAGATGTCACAGTCAAGACAGTCTTAATCTGTGATTGCCCCGTGTTTCTGAGAGCAGTAGAAAATGACAGTTAGACCTGTAGATGCTGAGTTGCTTCATTCTCCTCTGTCTCCCTGGGGGATCTTCATCTGTTGCTTCTCTGTCTAGAGCCACTGGCAACAACTGTCCTTGCTGGGCTAACTTGGATATTGCTCTCTCTTTCGATATGGTCTTCGCATTTTAAGCAAGGTGATGAGGACAAGGATACATGTGTCACATATATGAGCAGATAGTCTGTGGGGGAATATCAGAAAGAAAACAACCGGAAGGAAGAATCTTTTTATGTCCTGACATAGTGTGCCATGTAGATTTCACAAATTGGTCAATTCCAATGTCTCAATAAGGAGATCGGGGGAGTGGATTTCTAGCAGTGAGCTACTGTGACAGACCCCTTGCTAAAAAAGGCACAGGTGAAACCATAGATCATGTGCTTGCATGCTTAGTGTTCAGTGTGCAAAAGAGGCAGCTCCAAAGTATTGTTATCTAGTGTTAGCTCTGAAGTGCGGTTTTGAAATGCCAAGATCAGGTGACGCTTGTGATTTTGCATCTGAATACTTTTACTTAGCTGACATGACAAGGAGGAGTTTGTGTGAACAGTATAATGGTCATGATTGATTGAGATCATAATTTGTAACGTCCGTACTGGAACAATGAATGATCTGCAGATCAAGGGCAATTTAATACCAGGTGGGAGGCATTGCTATATCCTAAATATTGCAACCATCCTGTTAAGGCCTCAACTTCACCTGTAATTGGGTGAGTCACTTGTCTGACAGTGATGGTATCCCGTGAATGCCCATCGCTTCTTTGATACCACTCAGGAAGGACTGGTCTCATTTCACATTCAGACATGGCCATTTGGGTAAAGCACATTCAATGTATTTACCTTGCAATTTGTTAGCACATGCTGAAAATGTGGCATTAACATTGCTCGGTGCCACGCAACAGTATGTTTTGATTGTTCAGTGCTCTGAACCATGACACACTGCCTGTATTCCCTCTGTGCTTAAAACGATACTAACCACAGAGACTGGCAGCCTTTAAGTAAGTGCAGAACAGTGAGTGCTCAGAAATGAAACTAAGGGTCATTAGGTGCATACTGTGTAAATGACTGAGCTGCACACATCTTCCTGTGATCTGGCAGAAGCATACAAGGTGCAAGTGTCTTGAACTTCAAGGTGAAGTCCTGGAGGGTGGAAGTGATGTGTGAATTGGTTGATCAAGGGTATTGCATCACTTTGTGATGAAGGTGGAGTTGGATGAAGGCCTTGAGAACTAAGCAGTGTGCTTCTGCTGTGAAGTGACTATTCCGATGATGGGAATTGGCACCCTCTGGTTTGTGGGAGAATAAGACAAGACTTGGAAGCTGCATCTAAATAAGGTGCGTTGGGCTTTTAATGAGATGCAAAAAGCAACATTAGCAGGATTCAGAATTTGCCATTTAAACTGTAAGGTGACAGTCAGAAATTTTATCCTCAGTGTTTGGTTCATATTTTGATTTGTTCTTTTTCATTGTATTTTCCCTCCCTTCTCACCATTGTCCATGTGAGCAGGAGGTTCTGCACAACACTTCAAAATGTTGTTATGAACTGTGGGACATTTTTGAAAGGTACAAAATGTCATAGGCTACATATCACAGTCCAGAAATATAGATGGATTTCACAAGAGAAGGATAATGCATTCTTATTCTTAATAGTCTACTATTTCAGTGGAGATTTTAACCCATTTCAAATGATCTAAGTAATATTACACTGATGCACATCAAATTGCCTGATATCATCTATGTAAAAGCTTTGAAAGAATTTGTTTTTTGTTCATAATAACTTCTAATGTCTGCACCATCTCTTAAAGACAATCTAATTTATACACTTAATGAATTTAATCCTGCAATGCACAAATTTAACACAACTAACAAATACGTGCTTCCTTTCACTGTGTACAGAATTTTAGCTCCTTAATGGAACAGTGAACTCCATGACACCCTTAAATATCATACTTGTTTTTTGACCCCTCACTTAAAAAGGGCTTATTAGAAATGTACTATAAATATAAAATATGCACCACAGTTGTTATTGGCTGACAGTTATTTCAGATCTAGTATTGCTTAACCTATGTCTAGTAGGCATCAATCTGCAAATTATGCAGCAGACAGAACGATGGAAACATTATTTGAGCATTTTAGAATGAGGTGGGGACACAAAATACAAAGCAAAGTGGGGAGCAAAATTAAAATTAAAGATAGACCATTAAGCCATGGGATCAGAAAATGCTCATTCACATATGAGGATGTTGAAAGCTTTGGAAAATCACACATCTAATAGACAATGGAAGCTGGTGTGGAAGAAGAATGAATTGGGAGGAGTTTTGAAACTCCGAGACAAGATCAATCGTTTTCTTCTTAAGTAAGGGCATCAAAGAATATTGAACAAAAGTGGACATGTGGAGCTCAGCTGCAGGTCAGCATGATCTAACTGAATATTAGCTCAAGGCGCTCCTGTTCCTGAATCCCAATGCATTGTGGGCGATGGGTGAATGGCACTGATTTGTTATGTAGCTAAATATATGAAAAGAGCAGAAAAGACAGAATCATAATCATGGTCGAATGTTTCTCTCATTTCCCAGCCTGCTTGGTTGGAAAGAGTTACAGGTTGTGTCTTCAGCTGTTGTGTCTCTAAGTAATGGAATTCTCTCCCCAATGTTCTTTACATCTCCAGCTCTAGCTCTGTTATTCTGTATCATCTACTTCTCTAACAAGCTTGTGATCACTTTCTTCAATATTTTTACCTGTGGCTCCGTGTGAAGTATTGTTTGATGATCACTTTTTTTGAACCAGCTTGGGTCATCGAACTAACTTAAAGGAACTATCTAAATTCAAGCTGTTGTTATATTGTTGTTTTTGGTTGTGCTAAAACAATGGATTTTATTTGTAGCCGCTTAAAAATTCTATTCTGGTCTAAATTGTGTGAAGCCAACAAGGCAAAAAAACTCTATTAGGAGAAAAAACAAATATAAGCAAATTAGTATGGAGATAGCTACAAAAACCTGGAAGAATTTTTTTCTGAGATGGGGAAGAGAAAGGGCGGAGGCCACTGTTTAATGAAAAAGAAAACAGCTCAAGAGAAACACATTCCACAAAAAATAAGAAGTTGTTAAGAAAAAATAAGATGCCATGAATAAATAAAGATATGATGATATACGTGAATCTGATAAAAACAGCATAAGCGAGGCACTTAAGGATTAAAAGACAGGGAGACAAAAGGGACTGTGATGAGGTTAGGAATGTAGTTGTTATGGAATTCAGGAATTTCTGAAGGTCTTGGAAATGGTGTCACATAAGAGCCCTGTGTCAAAGTTAGGATTTAGGGATCAGGTAGCAGATGGATAGAAAGATAGCTACAAAACAAAAGAAAAAGTAGGTGTTATGGGAAGTCATATAGACCAGCAGAAGGCAGGCAGTACTGTCCTGTAAGGACCACTGTTATTCCCCAAGCTCACTACTGGATTGACACAACTATTAGAAGCATGAGAGCAATATTTGCAGATGATATCAAATTTCGGGCAGCCAGAGAGCATAGTTAAGAATACAGATGACTGTACTAAAGTAAGAAAGGTGCAAATAAGCTTGCACAGTGTGCTGATGCTGTGATTTTAAGAGGTATGTTTTGTCCTTGTTTCTTTTAGAGAGAGCTGCAGGACAGGTGCTGAGCAGTCTATGAAAAGATAAACAACTTGTGAGGACTTGAGGCTTTTTGTTAAGTTGGAACGATGGAAGCAGTCTGAGTGGGTGTGGTCAAGCTCTCTCAGATCCAAGATTTTTAGTTTGCTTTCGGCAGTTGTTGCTGGGGTCTCAGCAGGATTGGAAGGCAGTGAATCTCTCCTGACTGCCACACACTCTTTCTCTCTCTGAGTTGCCTTTTGATTTTTTTTTGTCTCGATTGGAGAACTGCAAGTAAGACAAATCTGTTTTCTGAATTTTGCCTTTTTCTAAGTGTGTATTTATGGGATGTTACTACATTGAAACTGTTAATTAGTAATTATTACTGTGTCTATTATTCTGTTCAGGTTACCAATGGAGTTGTTATTCTAAGTTCTTCTTTCTTTTGTTATAATCTGACTATAGTGTTTGAATAAAGTGTGTTTTGCTTAATATTGAGTTGTTTGTCAGACTGAACTGCATTTAGAACAGAGCACCTGACATTTACCTTTAAAATAAGAAACAACTAAGGTTTAGGCTACCTTCCGTTCTGGTCCATGACAAAAGTTAATACCTACTCATATGTAAAATACCTAAGTGTATGATGAATTATTTGTGTTCATTCCGGGCAATATGGTTTAAGAAGGATGTCAAAGCATTGCCACAAGAACAGAACAGATTTACCAGAATGGTGCAAGGATGGAAAGAGTTCAGCTGATGAAGAGCCTGGAGAAGCTGGGATTGTTCTCCTTAGAACTGACAAGGTTAAGAGGAGGTTTAATGGAGATGTTGAAAATTAACAACATTTTGACAGAAAAAGTAAAGAGGAAGTGACAGGACAGTTGCTGACCAGACGACAAAGATTTAAGGTAATTGGCAAAAAGTGCAGAGGAGGAATGAGAAATATTTTCTATGCCACAATCTTTATGATGTGCAATGCCCTGTTTTAAAGTACAGTTTAAACAGAGCCACAGAATTATTACAATGTAGAAGGAGGCAACAGAGCCTGTTGTAACTCCTTTGGTTCATCAAATGAGCAATTCATGTTTTTCGATTCCTTCACCTTCTCCCCATTAACCTGCACACATTCTTTTTTCAGATACATTCTTGTTTGATCTCATTCAAAACAGAATTGAATAAATGGTTAAAAAAGCAACGTGCAATGCAGAAAGAGCAGAGGAGTGAAATGAATAAGATAGAATGCTGAACTGAATGACCTCTTCCAATGCTATCTGATTTTCTAATTCCATTTTGAGTGAATACTGATTTGCTTTTAAGCAAGTGTGCAGATCATAGATCCAAGTTTTGTACCCTTATGAAAAACATGATAGAATTCAGCTCTTTAATTAAACAGAGCACTGAACTCAGTGTCACCCTTAAATATCATGCCAGACTTTTCAACATCTCATCTCATAAGGTTTGGTTAAGAATGCAATGCAAGTATTATGTGAATTTGTCACAATTTACTATGAGTGGCATCTTTACCATCAATGATGTTGTCTGACTATTGTGTGAAATACGCAATCCATTAAATTGCATGCTCATTATAGTTCAAGGGCCAATATTTGAGAACAACATGAGACAAGGGCTATTATTAATTTGTTCTCACTCTCAATAGCTGCTGCACTATTTTAATTGGCATCCCGTACTCAGTTGAATGTAGAGGTGTTTTGCAATGACCGCTGAAAGAGAAAGTAATTATCACATCAAGCACCCATCATCATGCAAAGATACACTGAAAAGTGGCTGGATGAGTTTCTTTGTTTTTTGTCTGCATTGCAAGCTTAACTCTTCCACCACAGATTCAGACAACTGTCGGTTCAAGCCCCAAGTAAACAACAGAGCATGTTATCTGTGTTGACATTATCAGTACAGTACTAAGCAGCAGATCATAAATGAAGATTGTGGTCTGCCAGATGAAGTATTAAATCATCCTTCTGAACAATTAGATGTATAAAGCTTGGTAGCACTGTTTGAAGAAATGCAAAGGGGTTCTCCTGGTATTCTGCTTGTTATTCTTTCTCACTAACGCAAACATACCACTGGCAATTTAAACGCTATTTTTAGTAACTTCTCCCAATATTAAATTAGCTACTGAATTTGCTGAAGTAACAAATGATTGTTCATATAGAATCATTTTTTCATAGAATAGAGCTATAGAATGATCACAGCATAGAAGAAAGCCATTTGGCCCGTTCTTTTCTGTGCTGGTTCCCAGCAAGAGCTAGTTATCTAGTTTCACTCTCTCACCTTATCCCTGCAGTCCTGAACGTGTATTTTCTCTTCAGATAACCAACCAATTCTTGTTTAAAAGCTATTGCTTACCCTGCTGCAACCATCATCTCAGGCACACCACAAGGAGGGCGTGTATACATCGGATAAAGCATAAAAGTGGTTGCATGAATGATTCTAGAGGTGAAGCACTGGAGGGAAAGGTTAGAGAAATTGGGACGGGTTTCCTCAAAGGATAAGACAATGAGGAGATTAGGTAGAAGTTTTCAAAATCATGAGGTGACTCGACAGAATGGATGGTAAGAAACAGTTCACACTTGTAAATGGAACAAGAATCAGAGAGATAATGGGAACTGCAGATGCTGAAGAATCCGAGATGACAAAGAAACACCTTTTCACACAGCAAGTACTTAGGGCTTGGAATGCACTGCCTGGAAGTGTGGTGGAGGCAGGTTCTATTGAGGCATACAATAGTGAATTGAATGATTACACAAATAGAAAAAGTATGCAGGATTATGTGCAAAAGGCAGGAGACTGGCACACAGTCAAATTGTTCAGGAGTTAGTGTAGATCCGATGGGGCCCAATGACTGCCTTCTGTAACCATTGTGATTCAGATCAATAGACAGTAGGTGCAGGAGTAGGCCATTCGACCCTTCGAGCCAGCACCAGCATTCATTATGGCCATGGCTGATCATCCACAATCAGTATCCTGTTCCTGCCTTATCCCCATAACCCTTGATCCTACTATCTTTAAGAACTCTATCTATCTCATTCTTGGAAGTATCCAGAGACTTGGCCTCCACTGCCTTCTGGGCCAGAGCATTCCATATATCCACCACTCTCTGGGTGAAGAAGTTTCTCCTCAATTCTATTCTAAATGGCCTACCCCTTATTTTTAAACTGTGTCCTCTGGTTCTGGACTCCCCCATCAACGGAAACATGCTTCCTGCCTCCAGAGTTTCCAATCCTTTAATTATCTTATACACCTCAATCAAATCCCCTCTCATCCTCCTAAACTCAAGTGTATATAAGCCCAGTCGCTCAAATCTTTCAACATATGATAGTCCTGCCAATCTGGGAATTGACCTCGTGAACCTATGCTGCACTCCCTCAATAGCCAGAATGTCCTTCCTCAAATTTGGAGACAAAACTGCCCACAATACTCCACGTGCGGTCTCACCAGGGCCCTGTATAGCTGCAGAAGGACCTTTTTGCTCTAATACTCAATTCCTCTTGCTATGAAGACTTAACCATTCTTTGGACAAAGATGTTGCCCCTAGAAAATTCGTCAATCACCTTAATCCAATTTTTGATCTTCACGTAAATGGGAGTAGTTTCTCTCTATCTTTCTGTCCAGAACCCATTTAAAACTCAGTTATGACATCTCCTCTCAAGTTTCCTTTTATTAAAAATACCCCAGCCGACCAATATAACTTTGAAAATTACAACTCTTACCCCAGTAACCATTCTTGTAAATAGTTTCTGCACTTTCTCCAATGCCTTCATATCCTTCTTAAAGTGTGGAATGCCGGATTAATCTCAATACTTCAGTTGAGGCCACACCAGTGATTTGTAGAGGCATATCATAGTTACTTTGAATGTCTATGTTTTCTTGAAGTCTATTACTATCTGCCTTGCAATATATAATAGTTCCAAGTTTTATGACTTCAAAAAATTTAGAAATTGTACCCACAGTATCCAAACTAGGTCCTTAGTGCAGATGAAGAAAAACCTTGGTCCTCACATTAATCCCTGGGGAAATCCCATTATATACCTCTTGTCAGTAAAAAAATTCCAACATCTCTTTATTTTCTGCCTTTCATGCAACTTCTTATCTATGCTGCACTGCCCTTTTTAATCCATGGTCTTCAACTATATGCACCCCACATCAACCACAATACTTCATCAGAAAATTTATCAAGTTCGTTAAATGCGATTTGCCTTAACAAATATGCGTTGGCTTTCTTTCATTAATTTGACAAAAGTGATTGCAAACTTTATCTCGGACCATTGTTACTAAAACTGCTGAATCGCTGAGATTCAACTGAATGATCTGTAATTGCCAGGATTATAGAACATAGAACATAGAAGAGTATAGAGCAGTGCAGGCACTTCGGCCCACAATGTTGTGCCTAACTTTTGCCAGAAACCTAAGGCCTATCTAACCTCCACCACTACCTTATACTATCATCCATATGCCTATCTAATAGCCACTTAAGTGCCCCTAATGAGGCTGACTGTATTACCCTCTCCGGTAATGCATTCCATGCCCCGACCACTCTCTGAGTAAAGAACGTACCTCTGACGTCTCCCTGATATCTATGTCCTTTCACTTTAAAACTATGTCTCCTCATAAAAGCTATCTCCAGCCTATGAAAAAGTCTCTGGCTGTCTACTCTATCTATACCTCTGATCATTTTGTACACTTCTATCAAGTTGCCTCTCATCCTTCGTCGTTCTAAAGAGAAAAGCCCTAGCGCTCTCAACCTTTCCTCGTAAGGCCTTCCCTCCATTCCAGGCAACATCTTGGTAAATCTCCTCTGCACCTTTTCCAACGCTCCCACATCTTTCCTGTAATGAGGTGACCAGGATTACCCTTTCACTCTTTTGAATAAGGGGCACCATTTACAATTCTCTAGTCCTCTGGCACAATCACTGTGCCAAGGAAGATCTGAAGATTATGGCCACTATCTCCTCAGTTTCGCCCATTCCTTCCTCCGTATCCTCATATACTACTTATCTGATCCTGATTATTTACCAATTTTGCAGCCAGGCGTCCTGACAGCAGCTCTGTATTAAATTACAGTTCATTTAGTTCTTCAATCACCTACTCTTTCACTATTGTTTTGGTGTCATCTTCTTCCTTGGTAAAGATTAAAGCATTAAATACTACAGTCATAATATCTCTCTACATGTAAATTCTCCTTTTCTTCCTTAGTAATGATGGAAGACATTGGGTGTAATTTTACTATTTAAATGCCTACAGAAGGCTATTGAACCTCCTTTTACGTAAACTTCTAGTTTTGTCTAAAACCGTCTCTTTGCTTCATTTGCATCCTCTTGTCACTTTACACTGAACTTTCTATGTTCAGCTTGTTCTCACTTGTGTTATCACCCGGCATCTATCTACTGTCCTCTTCTATTTCATCATCGTCTTTGTCTGCTCTGTCATCTGTCCACTCTTAAAGGTAGTCCTTTGTTATGTTGCAGTGTAGAGTTATAGTTACCTGCCACACTTTGATTCTAATTTATCTTGACCAAATCTGCCCCCACTCCTCCGAGGTTGTTCTCAACTTACCACCCCCACTCCAATTAATTACTTTTCCTTAGTCTACCTAAATTATCACTGGACTATTAATCCAGACACCCAGAATGTTTTCGGCACCCAAGTTCGAATCCCGCAGATGGTGGAATTTGAACTCAATAAAAATCTGGAATTTGGAGTGATGACCGGGAATCGAATGCTGATTGTCAGAAAAAAACTCATCTGGTTCACTAATGCCCTTCAGGGAAGGAAACTGCCATCCTTACCTGGTCTGGGCTACATATGACTCCAGACTCACATCAATGCGGTGGACATTAACTGCCCTCTGGACAATTAGGGATAGGCAATAAATACTGCCCTAGCCAAGGATACCAGCATCGCATGAATGAATATTAAAACAAAGTATTTGATCTCCCCCTTGGTCCAGGAGCTCCTGAACTACTTCCATGACACCACCCATACCCTCCACCTCCTCCAAAACTTCCAATTCCTTGGTCCCTAACACGTCATCTTTACCTATACACCTGCATTCCCCATGCAGATGGCTAAAAGGCCCAATCAGTCCTCCTCCACTGATACACCCATCGGCTTAGCCAAACTCGTACTTACCCTCAACTACTTCTCTTTCAAATCCTCCCACTTCCTACAGACAAAAGGGGTGGCCATAGGTACCCACATGGTCCAAAGCTATGCCTGCCCCTTTGTAGGTTACATGGAACAATCCCTCTACACCTGCCTAAACCCCACCTCTTCCTCTGTTACATTGATGTCTGTATCGCCGCTGCTTCATGCTCTCACGAGGAGCTCAAACAGTTCATCATCTTCACCAACACCTTCCACCCCAATCTTAAGTTCACTTGGAGCATTTCTGATACCTCTCCTTCCTTCCTAGACCCCTTTGTTTCCACCTCTGGCAACCACCTGGAAACTGATATCCATTTCAAGCCCACCGACTCCCACAGCTACCTAGAATACACCTTCTCCCACCCACCTTCCTACAAAAATGTCATCCCCTATTCCCAGCTCCTTCACCTCTGCTGCATCTGCTCCCAGGATGAGGCATTTGACTCCCGAACATCTCAGATGTCCTCATTTTTCAAGGACCACAACTTACCCCCCTCAGTGGTCAACAATGCTCTGGACCATGTCTCCTGCATTTCCTGCAACTCATCCCTCACACCCACTCCCTGCAATAGCAAGCGAAACAGAATCCCCTTCGTCCTTACGTACCACCCCACCAACCTCTGGATTCAACGCATCATCCTCTAATACTTCAACCATCTGCAATCCGAAACCTCCACCAAAGACATTATTCCCTCCCCACCTTTACCTGCTTTCCGGAGGGACCACACTCTCCGTGAATCCCTTGTCCGCTCCACACTCCCGTCCAGCCCCACCACACCTGGCACTTTTCCCTGCAACCGCAGGAAACGTTACACCTGCTCCTACACCTGCCCCTCACCCCATGCCAGGCCCCAAGAAGACTTTCCACATCAAGCAGATGTTCACCTGCACATCTGCTAATGTGGTAAACTGTATCCATTGTACCCGGTGTGGTTTCCTCTACATTGGAGAAACCAAGCGGAGGCTTGGGGATCGCTTGCGGAACACCTATGCTCGGCTCACACTAAACATCTGCACCTCCCAGTCGCGAACTTGTTCAACTCCCCCTCCCATTCCTCAGATGACCTGTCCATTCTGGGCCTCCTGCAGTGCCACAGCGATGTTACCCGAAGATTGGAGGAGCAGCAACTCATATTCGACTTGGGAACCCTGCAGCCTAATGGTGTCAAAGTGGACTTCACAAGCTTCAAAATCTCCCCCCCACCCAGTGCATCCCAAAAACAGCCCAGCTCATCTCTGCCTCCCTAATCTGTCCTTCCTCCCACCTATCCCCTCCTCCCACCTCAAGCCGCACCCCCATCTCCTACCTAGTAGCCTCATCCCGCACCCTTGACCTGTCCATCCTCCCTGGACTGACCTATCCCTACCTAACTCCCCACCTACACTTACCTTTACTGGCTCCATCCTTGTCTCTTTGACCTGTCTGCCTTCTCTCCACCTATTTTCTCCTTTAACCATCTTCGATCTGCCACCCCCTCTCTCCCTATTTATTTCAGATCCCCCTTACCCTACACCATTTTTTGAAGAAGGGTCTAGGCCCAAAACATCAGCCTTCCTGCTCCTCTGATGCTGCTTGGCCTGCTGTGTTCATCCAGCTCTACGCCTTGTTATCTCATTTGATCTACTTAACATGCTCCATTCTCCAGAAACAGGTTCAGCTATATTTCCTTTTTTGTTGAGCTACAAATACTGATCTAGAAAACTTTGCTGAACATATTTCAGAAATTATTCCTTCTCAGTCCTTGGCAATATTACTGTTCCAGTCTTTATTAGGTTACTTAAATTCACATAATAATTACTTCATTGTTTTGCAACTCCATGTCATTTCCTTTTGACATTAGAATTAGAATTCATTGTCTGTAGGAATCCAAAATGTCAGACTGGAAAAGATCTCTTGATCAATTCAGCTTCTCTCAGCATAATTATAATATCTTGGCTATCATTACATATACATTCCTGATAAGTTGTCTATTAATTGAGTGTTTAATTGTATTCATAAGGTGGGTTATTTACTTTTCTGTTATGAATAGGAACAGATTGAACCTGGATTTGGAAGTTCATGCTTGTAATATGTGTCTCATGAACAGAAGCTTACAAATGTGTAAAGATAATCCCAGTTGTATCTTTCACTGCCTGGTTATCTGGAGTATTATCTCTACCCCATCACAGACTATCCTCCTAAGGAAGATAGTAAAATGGGTGCAAACCTAGGGTGATATGTAGTGTAAACAAAATTCATGGAAATTCCTTATTAACCTTCCATTTTGCTGGTTGAAACTAATCTAGGAAATCACACCAGCCTGGTAATGCTACAGTGCACCTACTTTTGCAAAAGGTGGCCTCTACCCTAGTGCAGCTCTGCCATGAAATAATGCAGGGAATCAGACTTCATTGAGCAACCAGCAGCCTATTAATAATGTCAATAAATTCCATCCTTTATTTTTATTCTTTCTGTCTTGCTCCACTAGTTCCAGCTGATGGCTTTGCTTTGCTGCACTGTCCTTTTAATGTTATCACAATTCTTGCAGCCACTGCACCATTTTTTTTGTGTGGTGGACAATATTTAATCCGTATTTAATTTGAGGAGCTGGGAATACAACTGTACACTGAATGGGTTAAATATAGCAGAGTGGGATGATATTGGAATGAAACAAACTCTGGCATGGGCTGGTTCAGCCAATTGGCTTTTTTTATGCTGTTGACTCGATTAAAATTGATGTCATGATCTCTTTCAGAAGAGAAAGTCTCCATCTTCCCTTTCTAAATGACACAATGAATTCCACTATTTGAAGGGGAGAAAGCAAGCTCACTCCTTAAGTTTAGAGGATTGAAGCCCTAATTGTAGTTCAGACTCTAACGCTACTTGGTTGAATGAAGTCAGTGGAACGTGGATTTGAAATAACAGAGGTAGAAATCAAGAAGTTGCATCATTGTTTATTATCCAGATGGTACCATTTTATTTCCATCAATTCTTCAAAGCACTCTGAAGATGATGTAGCATTTGTTGATGGTATAATTCCAACAATTTGCTTTACATACGCAGTGTTATGCCATGCATATAAAAAAAACCAACATTTGCAGATACTGGAAATTCAGGGAAAATAGTTGCTAGAAGAACTCTGCAGGTCTGGGAGCATCCGTGAAGAGAAAAAGCAGAGTTGATGTTTTGAGTCTGATGACCCTATGTTAGAACGGAATGCAACCAGAACGTGGAGGTATTTATGCTGATTTTGGGGTCTTGCACAGGAGGCAGGACTGGGACAAATAGATTGTGACAGTGCCAGACAGCATGAGAGAAAAGGGAAGCAGACAAAGGCTTTGCTGATACTAAACCGGGAGTAGGTAAAGAAAACAAAAAATGCTGGAATTCACAGCAGGTCAGGCAGTATCCATGGAGATAAATCAAGCTAATGTTTCGAATCTAGGTGACTCTTCATCGGAGCTGACATGAAGCATGGAGGGGACAGCATTTGTACAATAGTTGAGGGGGAGGGGAGCAGAGGGAAGCAGGGTGCAAGGAGAGAGAGGCTGCCAGTACTGAAGATTAAGTGATTGGGATGTGAGAAGGCAGAACAAAGGTGTGTCTAACTGCCATATTGGAAAGAACAGACAGCCCCACTGGAATAGGGAGGAACGGGAGACAGGACATGGTGACAGAGAATGCAACAAATAAAGGTAAAAGAAAGGGAAGAAATGCAAATGAGTTCACAATCTGATGGTGCTGAAATCCATACTGAATCCAAAAAGTTTTATGGTGCCTGGTCTGAAGATGAATGTTCCTCTAGTTTGCGCTGTGATTCTCTGGAACAGTGTAGCATGGCGTGGGCAGACAGGTGGGCATACAAGCAGGATTCTGTATTAAAATGACCAGTTACAGGAAAGTCAGGTTAATGCTTATGCATGGGCTGGAGGTGTTCTGCAAAGTGGTCACCCAGCCTGCATTTGCTTTCTCCAATGTACAGTAGGCCACACTGGGTACAGTGAACGCAGTAGACCAGATTGGAGGAGGTACAGGTGAACTGCTGCTTCACCTGGAAAGACTGCCGAGGCGATTGGATGGTGAGCAGGAAGAAGAAGTAGGGGCATGTGTGGCACCTTCTGTGGTTACATGGGAAGGTGTTGTGAGAAGGGGCATGGTGTTGGTGATGGAGGAATGGGCGAGGGTGTCCAGAGGGAACTGACCCAGCGAAATGCAGACGGGGGAGTGAAGGGAAGATGTGTCTGGTGGTGACATTTTGCTGGAGTTGTCTGAAATGGCGGAGGATGATCCATTGAATGCGGAGGCTGGTGGGATGAAAATTGAGCAGGGTGGGGGGGATCCAGATACTGTTGTAAGTGATGAGAAGGGGCAAGGGCGGAAGCATGAGTGACAATTCTGATGTGGTTGAGGGCCCTGTGAACTACAGTGGGTGGGAAAGCCAACTATGTGAGCAGTTCTGTTTTTGAAGCTCACATCATCTGAGTAGATGTGATGTAAGTGAAGGAACTGGGAGAATGGGATGGAATCCTTGCAGGTTGTGGGGTGTGAATAGGTAAATGCTGAACAGATGATCATGGGAAGAGTGAGTTATTTAAAATTGGTTGGTTGTGCTGGGAGTAACCCACACAGGACAGAACTGGAGGCAGGTGAGGGTGGGAGTGATAACAAACTTGATTTAGATTAGATTAGATTCCCTACAGTGTGGAAACAGGCCCTTCGGCCCAACAAGTCCACACCTCCCCTTGAAGCATCCCACCCAGGCCCATCCCCCTATAACCCACACACCCCTGAAAACTATGGGCAATTTAGCATGGCCGATCCACCTAACCTGCACATCTTTGGACTGTGGGAGGAAACCGGAGCACCCAGAGGAAACCCACGCAGACGCGGGGAGAATGTGCAAACTCCACACAGGCAGTCGCCCGATGCTGGAATCGAACCTGGGTCTCTGACGTTGTGAGGCTGCAGTGCTAACCACTGAGGCACCGTGCCACCCTTGGAGAAGGTATTCACGTCATGAAATTGTTAAACTCAATATTGAGTCCAGAGGATTGTAAGGTACCTTGATGGAAAAGAAATGTTGTGCTTCCAGCTTTTGTTGAGTTTTGCTGGATCATTGTAGCATTCCTGCGACAGAAATGTTGATGTGGGAACACGGTGGTGTGTTGAAATGGTCAGCAACTGGAATCTCGGTGTCATTTTTATAGACAGAACAGTCACCCAATCTGTATTTCATCTTGTCAGTGTAGACGGGGCCACATTGTGAGCAGTAAATACAGTAGACAAGATTGAATGAAGTGCAGGTAAATTGCTGCTTCAACGAGAAGATGTGTCTGGGCCCTTAGATATTGGGGAGTGAGGATAGATAGGCAAGTGTTACACCTTTTGCAATTGCATGGCAGTAACCTACAGCCTGGTCTGAATATGTTTTACTCCAGGCTTACTGTGATATTTACCAATTACGAGTTTAGAATAGTTATTTTTAGGTTTTATTTCTCAGTGTTAAAAGCAACTCCACAGACAAAGCCTGGCTGTATATCACATCTTGCAATTACTTTCCTGTTAAACCTGTTGCAATGTGTTTCAATTATACTGTTTAACATTTTGACTAAACCTGAATGCAGAACTTTAATTGGACAAAAGCTTTAATCTATTCACGAATTCATTTAGTTTATTTTAAATTTGATTGATTTGATTTATTGCCATGAGCCTGTAAGTACAGTGAAAAGCTTTGTTTGTGAGCAATATGGGTAGGTTATAGTAAGCAAGGGCATACAGATGATAGGGTGAAAAAGACTTGGACAGCATGGGACATATAGTTTACACTGCGCAGGAAGTGCACGAGGCAAAAACAGCATTAACAAGATCAACAATATTGGAAGTTAGAGAGTTCATTCATCAATCTAATAAGGGCGGGGAAGCAGCTGTTCTTGAATTTATTTTCTGTGTGGCATGATGGCTCAGTGGTTAGCACTGCTGCCACAACGCCAGGAACCTGGGTATGATTCCAGCTTTGGATGACTTTCTGTGTAGAGGTTGCATGTTCTTTTTGTGTTTGCATGGGTTTCTTCTGGGTGCTCTGGTTTTCTCCCACAGGCCAAACATGTGCAGGCTAGGTAGATTGGCCATGCTAAATTGCCCGTAGTGTCCAGGATTGTATCGTTTAGGGAGGTTCGCTATGGTAAATGCTGGTTTGCAGGAATTTGTATGGGATGCTGTTTGGAGGGTCAATGCAGGCTGGATGGCCTATTTCTGCACTGTAGGGTTTCTATGAATGGATTAATTGATGTCAGTCATTAGGTCAATTGGGCACTCTTACTTCTAAATCAGAAAGGAAAAGGTTTAGGGTCTAACCTCGAAATCTGATCGGAAAATTTAAACTGACTCCCTGATGTCGTACTGAGGGAATGCTGCATTTTTGAGGATGTGCTTTCTCAGATCAGATGCCACATTAGGTGAATATTAAAAGTACTATGGCATTATTCAAAGATGGACAAGGGCAATTGGCTGGCAATAATTTTTCAACTAGAACAGGTGATGTAGTAATTAACTCATTGTTTGTATGTATTTCATTATATGACCGAGCTTCAAAAGTACTTCTTCTATTCTGAAGAATTTTAGGAAGTTTTAAGTTTTCAAAAGGTGTTATTAAAAATCACGATTTCTTTTCATTTTGGTTCAATTTGTTAAACATTTGAAGTCATTGTTGTTTATTTCCTCCAAACTCTTCCATTTATTCAGTTGCTATGGCAACATTGGGCTGCTATTCCTTATCAAGTAAACTCTAATACAAGAAAGGAGATGGTCCTTCAGCCACACCAATTAATCAATTGAATGGAGCTCCATTTAGAGGTTGAGACTAAAGAAGCTGCATTTATACATGGCCTTGACAAGAACACACCTGGAGTACTGTGTACAGTGTTACTCCCCTTACTAAAGGAATCACATACTTGCCTCAGAGACAATATGAAAAATGTTGATCAGCCTAGACTGAGAGTGTTGCCTTCTGAGAAAAGATTGAATGGGGTATAGGTCGAAGTTACAAAAAGTTTAGAGAATGACTCAGTACTATATCGGAGAGTCAGTTTAAATTTTCCCGATCAGATTTCGAGGTTAGACCCTGAAATTTTTCCTTTCTGATTTAGAAGTTAGAGTGCCCAATTGACCTAATGACTGACACCAATTAATCCATTCATAGAATCCCTACAGTGCAGAAAGAGGCCATCCAGCCTGCATTGACCCTCCAAACAGCATCCCTCACAAACTCCTACTCCTGCAACCCCACATTTACCACAGCAAGCCCACCTAAACTACACAATCCTGGACACTATAGGCAATTTAGCATGACCAATCTACCTAACCTGCACATGTTTGGCCTGTGGGAGAAAACCAATGTCATTGAAGCATAAAAGATTCTTAGTGAGTTTGAATATAGAGTGGATTCTCAGAAGAGATAATGGGAACTGCAGATGCTGGAGAATCCAAGATAACAAAGTGTGAAGCTGGATGAATTCAGCAGGCCAAGCAGCATCTCAGGACCACAAAAGCTGACGTTTCGGGCCTACACTCTTCATGGGTCTAGGCCCGAAACGTCAGCTTTTGTGCTCCTGAGATGCTGCTTGGCCTGCTGTGTTCATCCAGCTTCACACTTTGTTATCTTAGATTCTCAGAAGTTGTTTTATCTAGAGTAGCTAGGACAAGGATTATTATTTCAGAATAAGGGGCGTGCCAATTACCACCAAGATAAATAGAAATATCTTCACTTAGTGGGATGTGAGGACTGCATATCTCTTTACAAGAGAGCTTTAAGAGCTTTGTGATTGAGTTTATTCAAGACTGAAGTCAAAAGACTTTCTGAGATCTTAAGATGTGATAAGGTGGTAAGGTAGAAAAGTGTAATGGCAGCTTTCTTGAGCAGGCTCTAAGGACTATATGGCCTACAACTGCTGTCATTTCTTATGTTTTTTATATTATGCTTATTGCTTTTACTGTTTGTTTTAAGTGAGCTCATTCTTTTTTTCTGAGTTTTGTACAAGCCTGAAGAATTAGACTGGTAATGCTCTTAATTGTGTTACCTCATTGGTGAATAAAATCAAAATTTGGCTGCATTAACAACTTGAGCTGATTTTAAAACTTGTTGGACACAACACCATGGAAATGTAGCATTTCACCACTATGGCCCAGTTTTCACAATTAGTCCTGCATATGAATGAGTGCTTAGCCATTGACAGATTACAAAGGACACTAAGACAACTGGTTCACCAAATGGAGGTGGAACTAAGAAATCAGCTTTACATTATTGAGTCGAGCCCTCCAACTGTTTGAGAACTCTATATTCCTCAATTCTAGTCTCTCGTGCATCATCATCTTCCTTTGTTGCTGCATGGTAAACTTTGCACTCCACTGCCAAGGCCCTTTTTTCTAGAATGCCATCTTTAAAGCTCCCTACTTCCTGCTCTCCTCCTTTACTTATATGGAATGAGCTGCCAGAGGAAGTGATGGAGGTGGGTAAAGTTGCAACACTTAAAAAAAGGCATTTTGGATGGGTACATGAATAGGAAGGATTTTGGGGAAATGGACCGAATGCTGGCAAATGGGACTCGGTCATATTGAGATAACTGGTTGGCACAGGAGAATTGGACGAGTCTGTTTCTGTGCTGTATGACCCAATCTCTCTCAAACTCGACAGGTTTCATCAAGCTTATGGTCACTAAATTGTTTCAGAATTCATTTTTGATTAATATTGTTGCGAAGTGACATTTTACTATGTTAAAGATACTACTTAAATGGAAGAAATTAATGCGTGGAATTTTCCCTGCTCTTCAATGATGTCGGCCAAGGAGACAAAGTTGGGAGCATTATGTGAGATGGCCAGCAAAGAACCTCTCAACTTTGAGAGGAGAAAGTCCTATTTTCCAACAAAGCGATGAACAGCGAAATGAGATTCAAACTTGTGAGTGGCAGGAAATCTATGTTTATTCATTGGCAATTAATTATTATTTAGTATCACCTCATTAAAAATAATTTCCTAGTCTTTCATCTACCAGATAGGGTGGGCTTGGAGTGGGTTAGTGAGTTAGTGTTCTTTCCATGTCTCAACATGCAAGGTCCACTTATAAGCTAAAGGATATCCTTTTGGGAGTAATTGCGTCAAAGATGTATTTGCTGTGTAGTATAACTTCTTTCATTTAAATAGCATCTTAAACATAGTAAAGTGTCACTTTACAAGAAAATTAATCACAAATAAATTCTGAAACAATTCAGTGACCAAAACCTCGATCAGAGCTGTAGCTTTTAATTGAGATGGAGTCGAACAGCATTGAAATATACCCTTTGGTCTGCTGACCATGCTGACCAGTCATCCCATTCTGGCCTAGTCCCTTTTGCCAGTGTTTGGTCCATATCCCTCTAAACAATGCGTATTCATATCCTTGCAGAGTACAGGTTGGAAACATCTGTAATCTTAACATCCTACAGATGAAATAAATGAGTGTCCAACTGTATTTAATGCATGTGCTAGTCAAAAGTAATCTTGACCATGTCCTTGGCCATTGAAGTGGTTCATCTCTGTAATGCGGAAGGAATTCCAGGTGACTTTAAATGTGGCAGCAGTGGGCTGCAAGATGCAAAGCAAATTCAAGAACTTATAGGCTACGCCAGGGCATGCAACTGATTCCTCTCACCTTGAACATAAGCACTCTGTAACATGCCTTTCGTGAGTCACGTGGGTGTCAAAGCACAAATTTCCCGTGGCACTTGCATTTGCTATGTGACATGGCTGGTGCTGTACTCATCAGAATAATGTCTAATGTCAAAGTACAATGCCTTGGCTTTTCCTGTTCTTCCTTCCTGGAGTCATCCATGTCCCACAATGTGTTAAACTGTGATTTGCGAGTAACTCAAATGCTGTTTGTTCCCGTTACCTGATCTATTTATTCTGTTTAAAAACAGAAATGCTGGAAATGCCATGCAAATCTGGCAACGTTTGTGAAGAAAATGTCAAAGTTAACGTTTTGGGTCCGGTGACCCTCCCTCAGAACTGTATCTTCTGTTCCCCAGCCACATGTATTGTAAATGTGACTGACAATCCGGCCTCAGTTGAGATTTTAGGCACTATTGCCATGATGCACCAAAGGTGGAGAGATATGGTAAACGAACATGAAACCCAGGATCAGCAGCAAACTCCTGGGGCTGTAAAAGTACTTCCAGATGAAGAAGTCATAATTGAATGTCCCTCAAGATGCATTGAGTGATCTTTTGTCCTCTATTTCAGTTCCTCCAGGTAAGCGAGGCACAGTGTCAGCACAAACTGCAGACATTTAGGACACTGTTACAGAACTGTGTCATCTGCTGGGTTGATGACATGAAAGAGTGAGTGGCCACCTTTCTCAGTATCTGACAAAGTTGACAGCTATGTTGAGCTTTCATGTAGCTGGTTCCTTCCAAAAGGGACTTGGCGATCCAAGTGTGATTTCTCAACTGTTCGCTCAAAATTGTATAAAGACTGTCACTAATGCCTTTTATTCCAAATTCCATTATTTTATCTTGTTTCCACATGGTGAGGGCAGTGTGATCACCTAGGCAGTAGACTTTGGCAGCCCAGTCTGCTTCCTCCAGGCACAGGCACAATGGCCTGAACTCATGTTACGTCGAGAGACCCATAATATAGTGCAGCCGTGTTTGTCATTAGAAAAAGGTTCCAAAGGTTTGTGCAAGGTAGCCTGGGAACTGTCATGATCTCTGCATCATTGAAAACTCACATATTCCTCCTGCATTTGAAGGACCAAATCTCTTGCAAGGATGGTCACTGGGGGAAGAATAGTTACTGGATGAGAAAGGCTGTCCTCTGCGAATGTGCTGATCACACTGTTATGCAACTACCTGACTGACACTGAACATAGATGGAATACAGCCCATTCTTCCACCATTGCCATGTTGGAGCAGATGGTAGATAGATAGATAGATACAGTCATACCAGACCTGAAACATTAATTGTTTCTCTCTGCACAGATTCTGCCAGACTTTGAATTTCTGGAGAAAGTCAGAATGTTTATTTTAGATATCTAGCATCTGCAGTATTTTGGTTTTATAATATTTACAATATGTTGGCAGCATTAATATTCAACTTCATAATGGTTAGCACTAAAGGTAAAGTCACCATAGACCTGCCAGGCCATAGACCCGCTCTCCCATTAGAGACAGAGGGACTGATTGTGGTGGCTTAACCTGAGGGTCACACATACCTCAGACAAAAGGAGAGGTTGAGAAAGAGAACCTTTTATGGTCACCTCAGCCAGTGCAGGAATTGAACCCACACTGTTGGCAGTACTCTGTAATGCAAGCCAGCTATCCAGCCAACTGAGCCAACAAACACTATGTAATTTTGCAGCTTAACTTATATCCATAATTGTCTTCAATAGATACTGTTATACATACTCATGAAAATCTCTATTTCCAGAAAATTAGATTAACATGGAAGCCTTGTGACTCATTGGTATATCTGCCTGTGAACCAGAATTTCTAGCTTTCAAGTCCCCTCAAGAATTTGATGGCTAAGGAAGGAGTATTCATAATGTAGCCAACCAGTTTGACTATCAACTTGTAAATCCTTCAAATGTATACTAATGGCAAGGATTCCTGGTCAACCATGTGATAGAAAGGAAATTGAAGCTTCTGTCATCATTATTCATGGATACATACTATAATATGTATGTTGCAACAGCAATTTCGAATCCTTGGAGAAGTTGGTTGGCCAACCAGCTTGTATCAGACTTGTGTTGATGCAAGGTGGGAGACTATGTATCAGATGGGACTATGTGCACAGAACCAAGGAAGAATTTAAATATGTGGCGCTTGTCCAGGTTGATTCTAAACATCTTACATCAAATATCAGTTTAAAATCTCTTGATCTATTTGTTGCCCCAATACTGAAAGAAACCTTATTTACCTTTGTTTGCATCTAGTCTTGGGTTAGTCATTTAATTGAGTTTTTTTGCAATAACTACAATTGTCTCTTCTGATTGGTACACAGTACAGCTTGTTCCATTAACAATGGATCCTCTTTTAGTTCTTCGCTCTCAAAAGCAAAATACTTTGTTTTATTTCTAGATTGAACTGCATTTGTCACTTGACACATTTACTGCAAAAATCTTAATCCTTCTGAATTTTATCATTTTCTGCTACATAATTTTCTCTGACTCCCATCTTGCCTTGGTACTACTTTGTTTGAAATAAGATTGACAAGGGACATAGAGATGACATAATTATTTTCTTTTTACACTGAGAATTTTTGTGCACTCTAATATTCTGGTTGAAAGGGTGGTGGACGCAGATTTAATGGCAACATTCAAAAAGAATCAAACAAATACTTTAAGTGAACAAGTGTTCAAGGCTATGGTCGAGAGTAAAATGGGATTCTTTAGATAGTTCTACCAAAAAGTAGTATACAGTGGGCTCAATGGCTGCTTTCTAAGCTGTACCATTTCATGAGTAACTTTAACTATGTCATTCAGATAGTAAAAATAGCCATAATTCCAAGGCCAAGCCTTAAAGTATCTCACTTCTAATCACTATGCATCTTGAAAATGTCCTATTTGTGTGTTTTCTGTGGGCATTTTTCAAGACACTGAATGATAATTGGTGGTTGTCTGTAATTTCAGTTTATCCATGAGTCTGTGACATGAGGAACATATTTACAAATCAAAATGATTAACACGGCCCTTCATCCACTGACAGCCCAGCCTGAGAATCAACAGCACAAACATCACATCTATCCCAGCCTTCTAAGGTCCCCGCTTCTGTCTCTGTGGCTTGTTATAAAGGGAACATCATGGGAAACCTCCTTGAATTCAGCTGGCAAAATTGTATGCTAGAAGCATGACAATTTAAATCATCCTTGCAGATACCCATAAAAGATTTCCAAATGGAAACTGTATTAGTGGGTTCTACCAATATAGGCCGTGCTGTTTTCTCACATTTTGGTAATTTATTTTCCAATTACTGGCTTAAGGCTATTGGTGTATTCTATTATATTTCATTGATAATACTGTACCTAGCTTTAAGATGTCAAACAAATTCACAGTAGAAACTGTTTCCATATAGAATGTGCTAATAGAATATCCATAGAAGCCCAGAATATGTGAGTTGCTGGGTCACGGTGGTAATGTATGTGAATGTATGTGTGGATGTATGTGAATATGTGTGTTTTTTTTTTATTAAATTAAGAACTGTTAACAGCAGAATGAATTGAAGACAAAACTAATCTTAGTTAATTTGTTTTATCACTTTTGGAAATTTAATCAGATGCAATATTAATGCAGTTAGCAATTAGAATCTAGTTTTACTACATATGTAAATGTAAAGGCTGGATTTTTAAAAACTATTTTCATGACACGTAAGCATTGTAGTAAGATCAGGTCTGGACTGGACTTAGGGTGAAAAGTAGTTCATAACCTTGCAGTGGACACCAACAGTTTTTATTTAGCTATTGCTATTAACCATGTACAAAAGATGAAGGCCGTCCCTGGAACATTATATTAAAGTCCCAGTTGTGGTTCCCCAGGAATACCAAACAAGTTTTTGGGCCTATAATCTCCAACAGTTTCCCCAGCTCTCTTGGAGGACCTATGTGTGTCCTTATCACTTTACTGAAAAGCAAATTCATTTGTATCAGAAGATGGCAGCTTCTCACAATGGCGGGTACATAGGCTGTTACACTTACAGTGACCTGAATGTAACAATTCTGAAGGCCCATCAAGAAAAAATTGATTAATGAAAAAATCCTTTCGGATACAAGCCATCACAATCCCTGGAAAACGAAGATAGACTGAAACTTGTATTCTCCACTTCTGTGCAACTCATTGGGATAAGGTCCATGCACCACCTTGAAAACATGAAGAACTTTTAGCTCCAATGAAAAAATTCATAGCAGTATCATCCGCAACTAGTGCGATGATGAAAGAGCCATTGTACGCTGTCTCCAAAAATAAATCTGATAAGCATAAAGAAGAATGAAAAAGATTCTGAAGTCAATTGTAGAGATGAGGAAATGAGGACTTCTTAGGGTAGGAAATGTTCTTTTCATAAGCAGCATTCTCACTTCCAGTTACTTCAACTTGAGCTTGCTAATCAAGAGAAAATAGTATCATGGGCCAACAGTCAGAAAATAATAATGCACTCACATCGACAAAAGAATGAACTTGAAAATTCAAGAGAATGGGACACTCTTGGAAATGTACATGAGAATTGGAGTCTATAGGAAGCTTATCCAAAAGCATATCAGTAGCATCATGTATCCTCTCTCTACAGGCGACTAGTAATAGGAAGAATAGTCAGTATCAATATGAGAGATAGTAGGAACTGCAGATGCTGGAGAATCTGAGATAACAAGATGTAGAGCTGGATGAACACAGCAGGCCAAGCAGCATCAGAGGAACGAGAAAGCTGATGATTTGGGCCTAGACCCTCCTTCATTTCTGAATAAGAGTCTAGGCCCGAAACGTGAGATTTCCTGCTCCTCTGATATTGCTTGGCCCGCTGTGTTCATCCAGCTCTACACCTTATTATTTCAGTATCAATATGTCTTCAGTGAATTCCTGTGCAATCAACACTTCCCTCGGATCCTGCTATACTGTGTAGTATAGTATTTCTATACTCCAGTACAACAATAACTGTATTTCTGTTTTTAGGACCATTTATAATAAGCAAATCCATTTATATGGCTTATTATTAATGTGTGACTGCTATTGTCTGGGCTTTTAGTTCAGCAGTCTCTTTTATATAGTTAGATTTCTCCACATTTTGCTTCATATTAATATGTACAAATTTTATTTGATCCTCAGCTTTAAAGTTCTCTGAGGTACAGAATTAAACCTTCATGGTGCGCTGATAAAGCGCTCTTCATCTGTTACTTCAGGAGAGTAATAATTCATGGAAGTGCAATATTGGCTTGATCTAACTTGGACTGGAGCATCTCTTATCCCCAAGTAAATTTTCACTAGTTGCTTTGAATCGTTGAACAACCTTTTGGAGGACTATCTCAGGATTGTGGAGTTTTTCTTTGTGTGTTCTTTGCACTTTGGAATAAAATGATGTCAATGTTGAAAATGATCAGCTGCAAGGCATTCTAAAACTTTGTTTGCTCTTTCAGGAAGGAAGACACCTCTAAGAGAAATGAAAGATCTGCACTATACTCCAGTTGTCCTAAGATTGAAGTTTCTGTGGTGGAGACTGATTGACAGCACATGGTTTCAACTTCAGTTTCTGCTGCAACTACAAATTGAAAAATATTCAGTGCTGCATAAACATCTCAACTTAATAAAGAAGAGTGATGATTAGGAATGACACGTGAAAGATAGCAATATTCCTATAGTCCTATTATTTCACGGGTTGGGTTGGGTTGCAACCTAAAAGAAGATATACCAAGATGGTTAATTCAATATTTTATCTTTATCAGCTTTTAAACAAAAGAAATCTATCAACCATGTTCATTAATAAGCAAGGTTATTGGCTTATTAACGAATCAATCCTGTTCAATAAAGAACAATTTTGATTACAACCCACATTCATTAATGTAGCAGAAGGAATGCTTATGTTTATAAATATTCACCCAAAAAAACACACATACTTCAATGATGGGAAGACAAAATGTCAGATTGCGTGGAGGAACAGAGGGATCTTGGTGTGCAGATACATAGATCCCTTAAAATGGCCACCCAAGTGGACAGGGTTGTTAAGAAAGCATATGGTGTTTTGGCTTTCATTAACAGGGGGATTGAGTTTAAGAGTCGTGAGATCTTGTTGCAGCTCTATAAAACTTTGGTTAGACCGCAATTGGAATACTGCGTCCAGTTCTGGGCGCCCTATTATAGGAAAGATGTGGATGCTTTGGAGAGGGTTCAGAGGAGGTTTACCAGGATGCTGCCTGGACTGGAGGGCTTATCTTATGAAGAGAGGTTGACTGAGCTCGGTCTCTTTTCATTGGAGAAAGGGAGGAGGAGAGGGGACCTAATTGAGGTATACAAGATAATGAGAGGCATAGATAGAGTTGATAGCCAGAGACTATTTCCCAGGGCAGAAATGGCTAGCATGAGGGGTCATAGTTTCAAGCTGGTTGGTGGAAAGTATAGAGGAGATGTCAGAGGCAGGTTCTTTACGCAGAGAGTTGTGAGAGCACGGAATGCGTTGCCAGCAGCAGTTGTGGAAGCAAGGTCATTGGGGTCATTTAAGAGACTGCTGGACATGTATATGGTCACAGAAATTTGAGGGTGCATACATGAGGATCAATGGTCGGCACAACATTGTGGGCTGAAGGGCCTGTTCTGTGCTGTACTGTTCTATGTTCTATGTTCTATGTTCTATTTCTCTGCTGAAATTAGCATATTGAATCAAAAACACTTTGGCCAATGGATTATTCTTAAGGACATAAATTATGAAGAATAATATTTTCCATAGCCTGGTGGTCTGATCTTTTGGCACATGCGGTTAAGTCAGTAATCAGACAAGGTCATCTCTGTGGTTTTGGAGACACGGCTTCCTCTGAATGTGCAATCTTCAGATGTTCTTTCAACCACTGTTTCAAAAGAACAAATGAATATAGAGAGTTTTCTTTTCAGAAACAGAAGAGATCTGCTGGGCACCTTATTCAATGCAAGATTTCCTCCAACTCAGCTAGTTCTTTGCTGGCTACTCCTCAACTTAACCAGACGAAACAAAGATTCCCCCAAACCAGTCACTGTTCAAAATCACCTCAGCAAGGTTTACAGAAAAGATAGCAGTAATCACCAGCTATGAGAGTTCTCAGCAGCCTCATTCCAATGTCCACAACGAACTTTAATTAATTTATTTTAAGAAAACATGACTATCTTAACGATTTATATTTAAATGAACAGAAGGTCCAAATTTTAAGATGATACTATGCTGCTTGGGAGAGTGAGCTGTGAGGAGGATGCAGAAATGCATCAGTATGATTTGATCAAGTTCAGTGAGTGGGCAAATGCATAAGAGATGAAGAATGGTGTGGATAAGTGTGAGGTCACCCACTTAGATAGCAAAAACAGGAAGACATATTATGAGTTAATAAGAACTGCCAATGCTGAAGTCAGAGATAACAGCGTGTGTGAGATAACAGGACTCCATTTTCTCCCCTTTGGTCCAGGAACTCCCTACCTACGTCCCTGACACCACCCACGCCCTCCACCTCCTCCTGGACTTCCAATTCCCTGGCCCCCAACACCTCATTTTCACCATGGACGTCCAGACCCTATATACCTGCATTCCGCATGCAGATGGCCTCAAGGCCCTCCGCTTCTTCCTGTCCCGCAGGCCCAACCAGTCCCCCTCCACCAACACCCTCATCCGCCTAGCCGAACTCGTCCTCACCCTCAACAACTTCTCTTTCGATTCCTTCCACTTCCTACAGACTAAGGGGGTGGCCATGGGCACCCGGATGGGCCCCAGCTATGCCTGCCTCTTTGTAGGTTACGTGGAACAGTCCTTCTTCCGCACCTACACAGGCCCCAAACCCCACCTCTTCCTCTGTTACATTGATGACTGTATTGGCGCCGCCTCTTGCTCCCCAGAGGAGCTCGAACAGTTCATCCACTTCACCAACACCTTCCACCCCAACCTTCAGTTCACCTGGGCCATCTCCAGCACATCCCTCACCTTCCTGGATCTCTCAGTCTCCATCTCAGGCAACCAGCTTGTAATTGATGTCCATTTCTAGCCCACCAACTCCCACAGCTATCTAGAATACACCTCCTCCCAACCACCCTCCTGCAAAAATTCCATCCCCTATTCCCAATTCCTCCGCCTCCGCCGCATCTGCTCCCACGATGAGGCATTCCACTCCCGTACATCCCAGATGTCCAAGTTCTTCAAGGACCGCCACTTTCCCCCCACAGTGGTCGAGAACGCCCTTGACCGCGTCTCCCGCATTTCCCGCAACACATCCCTCACACCCCGCCCCCGCCACAACCGCCAAAAAAGGGATCCCCCTCGTTCTCACACAGCACCCCACCAACCTCCGGATACAACGCATCATCCTCCGACACTTCCACCATCTACAATCTGACCCCACCACCCAAGACATTTTTCCATCCCCACCCCTGTCTGCTTTCCAGAGAGACCACTCTCTCCGTGACTCCCTAGTTCGCTCCACACTGCCCTCCAACCCCACTACACCCAGCACCTTCCCCTGCAACCGCAGGAAGTGCTACACCTGCCCCCACACCTCCTCCCTCACCCCTATCCCAGGCCCCAAGATGACATTCCACATTAAGCAGAGGTTCACCTGCACATCTGCCAATGTGGTATACTGCATCCACTGTACCCGGTGTGGCTTCCTCTACATTGGGGAAACCAAGCGGAGGCTTGGGGACTGCTTTGCAGAACACCTCCGCTCGGTTCGCAATAAACAATTGCACCTCCCAGTCGCAAACCGTTTCCACTCCCCCTCCCGTTCTTTAGATGACATGTCCATCATGGGCCTCCTGCAGTGCCACAATGATGCCACCCGAAGGTTGCAGGAACAGCAACTCATATTCCGCTTGGAAACCCTGCAGCCCAATGGTATGAATGTGGACTTCACAAGCTTTAAAATCTCCCCTTCCCCCACCGCATCCCAAAACCAGCCCAGTTCGTCCCCTCCCCCCACTGCATCACATACCCAGCCCAGCTCCTCCCCTCCCCCCAGTGCATCCCAAAACCAGCCCAACCTGTCTCTGCCTCCCTAACCTGTTCTTCCTCTCACCCATCCTTTCCTCCCACCCCAAGCCGCACCTCCATCTCCTACCTACTAACCTCATCCCACCTCCTTGACCTGTCCGTCTTCCCTGGACTGACCTATCCCCTCCCTACCTCCCCACCTATACTCTCCTCTCCACCTATCTTCTTTTCTCTCCATCTTCGGTCCGCCTCCCCCTCTCTCCCTATTTATTCCAGAACCCTCTCCCCATCCCCCTCTCTGATGAAGGGTCTAGGCCCGAAACGTCAGCTTTTGTGCTCCTGAGATGCTGCTTGGCCTGCTGTGTTCATCCAGCCTCACATTTCATTATAACAGGATGTGGAGCTAGATGAACACCGCAGGCCAGGCAGCACCACAGGAGCAGGAAAGCTGGCATTTCAAGTCAGGGTCCTTCTTCAGAAAGGCATATTATGATCCGAGTTAGGAAAAAAGAAGGCACAATAAGAAACGGACATCCTCATACACCAGTTGCTGAAAATAAACAAGTCCCCAAACCCTATCACAGATGGTGATTGTTTTGGCCTCCACAGAGAAAGGATTCAAGTACAGGAAAGACTAAGTCCTTCACTCACTGTTCTGTGACACTGCTGGGCTTTTCCTCAGGTTTGTCCCCCTCTCCTGCAAACAGATAGGGTTTTTGATTCATACAACTCAGAAACAAACCCTTCAGTTCAACTTGTCCATGCCGACCAGTTGTCCTAAACTGAATTAGTCCCATTTGCCTGTATTTGGGAACATCCCTCCAAACCTTTCCTTTACACATACCTGCCCAAATGCCTTTTAAATGTTGTAACTTTATCCAACTGTACCACTTCCTCTGGCAGCTCATTCTATACCTGCACAACCCACTGTGTGAAAACTTTACTCCTCACCTTCCTTTTAAATCTTTCCCCTTTCACCTTAAACCTGCGACCTCTAGCCTTGGACTCACCTACCTTTGGGAAAAGACGTTGGTTATTCACCTTATCTATGTCCCTCATGATTTTATAAATCTCTATAAGGTCACTCCTCAGCCTCCTATGCTCCAGGGATAAAGTTCCAGCCTATTCAGCTTCACCTTATAACTCAAACCCTCCAGTTCAAACAAAATTAGGCCTAGGTTATTGATAGATATTGATGGACATCCCATGCCAATGAACTTAATGATCATTATTAAGTGTTAATGTCATTAAAGAGATGGTGAAGAGGATCTTTCTGCAAACTCTGGACACTTGTGTGATCTAACACTATCATGGCACAACTTCTTAAGCACATGCTCAGCGGCTATTCTGAAAGTAAAAATATAGCTTGCTCCACAATTGTTGCTATCAAGCTCAGTATTCATTGATGACCCCTAATTTCCTTTCTAGAATGGCTGTAGTCTGTTTGGTGTAGGCACATGTATATTTCTTTCAGGAAAGGATTTCCAGGATTTTGATCCAGCAACAGTGAAGGAATAGTGACAGAGTTGCAGATCTTGGTGATATATGGCTTGGAGGTGACCTTGCAGGTAGTGATGGCCTCGTGCGTGTTACCATTACCCTTCCGAATGGTAGAGGCCATTGTGTTGGAAGGTGCTTTCAGACTGGTTTCTTTGTTGTATCTGAAGTATTTTAAGAGGCTTTTTAGATCCAGAAATAAACTTTTAGATGGGAGATTTTGAATTCAATCTTATTTTTGAGCTGGATAGTTATAGTCTCTGTGGAATAGAAATGCTTTTGTAATCTGCTTTGAAGAAATGAATCCTGACTAGGCAATCCAAGTCACTTTAAAGTTATCTTCCTTTATTATAATTGCACTAAGATGTAGAAAATGAGGAACGTGTCCCTTAATGAACTGTACACTAGTATTACACCCCTGTGGGTAGCTGAAACAATGTCATTCTTAAACTTGGGAAAGATCAATAAACAAACAGATAAATTGAATTTCTTTAGAGATAAAGTTTCTAAGCACTGGTGCAAACATAAAACAAGCTGGTGGCCACCAACATTTTACTACTTTAATGTGAGTAAAATGGCAGCTCCATCAGAGATGTCAAGTTGTCACAAATTTGATTAATATCAACATGCTAAGAAACACCTGAAAGATCGGAACTTATCAATAAGTTACTGTTGTATTTAGCTACTGCTGCTGACATAACAAAATGTCCCTGGTTGATTAATGTGTGCATTAGCAAATAAAATTCGACAGCTTGCTGCATAAGGACACACTAGGTCAAAATTATTGGAGATTGGAAATTACATAAACTTGGTTGAAATTTCCTTAAATTTAAAACACTGAAGGGTGACCCTAATACTGCGCTAAAATGATTTGTTAGAATAGAAACAGAGAAATAATTTCCTCAGGTTGGAGTTGGGGGGTGATGTGCAATAACAAAGTTAAACTGAAGCATAGCCAAAGCCGAGTTGAATTCAGAATTAGAAGTATTAACATCAAAAAGGTGAGTGCTTGGTGGAGGTCAACTGAAATTTTCTCAGTTGCGATTGATGTATTTATTTTTGGAGAAGGGAGTACTGATAAACAGTGTTGAAGTAGGGATCAAACTGTATTATAGAACAGTCTCAAGGGGCTGAATAGCCTTGTCTTTTTACTATCCTCACACTTCTATGAGCACAGGATGGTCAATGATGCTTGCAGACTGATGTGGGTTTGAAGATGACCTAAGTGTAATCTTGAGAACCTCGGTTTGCCTTCCAAAAATCAAATATGTGTAATATTGCCAGTCGCTGCTAAAGTTAATTCTTTTGACATCCCTTGGCCTGCTGTTTTCATGGATCTGTTTGCCTAAATAGATTAGCATGTCTTCTTGAACATCGGCGATGAAGACACATTTCCAGTAGATGTTAGCTTGATGTAAAGTGTTCTTACACTGCTGTTTATTTTATTTGAATAAAGAGAGGTTACTGCCAAGTCCTAAACTTCTGCATTCAGAATTTTCTCTCCTTTCTGAGCAACAGAACCATCAGTTGGCTTTATTATGGCGCTGCAATTTGGCTTCTAGCATAAATAGCGCAACAAGGTTTTAAGGGGAAGTTGGAGCTTGTACAAAGTACTATCTCCACTACACCCATGCTGGTTGCAATTAGCGAGCACCAAGTTTAAAGCAAGACCAATTGCATAGAGCTTTTCACGATGTCAGAATATCCCATGGTACTTTTCCACTTGTCATCACTGCCAATGTAGGAAGTGCATTTGCTTTGTTATGAATCCAACTGATTGTACAATTCAACCAGTCAGATCCCAGAATGAATCGTCGCTTGATAGATCATATATTTTTCTTAATTAGTTAACATACTGTAATGTCACTGAAACATTTTCACACAAGGCTGCAGATTTTCTTTAACAACAGAACAATACCTACTTTAATTTATAACAAGATCCCACACACACAGTGGGATAATGAACAGATAAATTATTTATTGTGATTTTGCTTGATGAATAAGTATTAGCCAGGGCACTGGGAGGAGCCTTGCTCTTTTTTGAAATAGTGTCATGGGATCACTACATCCTGCGAAGAGCACAAACCTGGGTTTAGTTTAACCTTTCATCCAAAAGGCAGCAAAGATATATACAGTGTCAAGTGAGATATAATCCAATGAAAGGTAAAATATTGTATTTTGGTCAAAAGAATGAGGACAGGCGAGACAAAAATAACAGGCACAATTCTAAACAGGGCACAGGAACAGTGATATCTAGGGATATATATAGAGACTGAAGGTGGTAGGGCAGATTCTGAAAATATTCTGATTAAAAATGAGCACAAAATTTTGGCGCTTTATAAATTGAGACAGAGAGGAAATGTAAGGAAGTAATGTAGAATCTTTAGAAAACATTAATTGTGGACCTAAGTATTCTGGCTCGTGGTAATGCTGGGTGCCTTGTTGCTATTTGCAAATTTTTTCTGACGCATTTCTTCCAAGATCTTCTGATCCTGGCTGAAGGAGAACTAGGCCAGCACAGGGCATTCAAGATAATATCAGCTAATGTAGGAAAGTTGGGGGAAAGAGAGAATATCCCCCTTTTTACAACAGTAGCTATTGCTTTCGGGTAGGCATTGAATGTCTTTTAATGAATTAGTGTGGGTAGGTGAATGGATAACAGAGTGAATGGTGATATAGGTGAACTAGTAAGTGAGGGGGTGAGTGAGGGTGGGTAATAGACAGCTGAGTCTGGTTAGGGATGTTTGGATGGGCAGAGAGGTAGGGGATTGTCAGGCAGTTGTGATAGTTAAGTGGCCAGAGGTAGTAGTCAGCTTTTGTTGGATGTTAGTGGGATTGGGAGGAAATTCAGGTGAGGGTTGATTTGGGTCTGGTGGAGTGGTGGTTGGGTGTGTAATTACACAATGGTTAAGGAGCTGTTAGGCTATGTATTAAACTGTGTAACGTTTTCAAGTTAAATAAACAAGTATGTGCTATGTATTTAGCACAAATTGTGCCCTGAGATCAAGGTCAAACACATTTGTGAAAGGTTTAGATAGTGGGGTATCAGTTCATTGGAGGTTTAAACTTGAGATCAATATCTGTGTTAGTCAAAAGTCACATAACACCAGGTTATAGTCCAACAGGTTTATTTGAAATTATGAACTTTCAGAGGGCTGTTCTTTCGTCAGGTGAAGACACTTCAACTGATAAAGGAGCAGCGCCCTAAAAGATTGTGATTTCAAATAAACGCATTGGAAAATACCCAAGTGTCGTGTGACTTCTGAACTTGTCCATCCCAGTCCACCTCTGGCACCTCCCACATCATGGTTATCATCTACACCACAAACTGCTGGCTCAAGGTGAATCTCCAAGAAATTACATGTATTACATGTCTTCATCTCACAAAGAAGCAGTGCTCCAAAAGTTTGCGATTTCAAATAAACCGGTTGGACTGTACCCAGTGTCATGTGACATCCTTGACCATCCCAGTCTGACATGAGCACCTCCAAATAATATCTGTGTTCATTTAGCATCAAGACTTCCTTGTGATCCAGACATGCATCATCCATCACGTATCCAGACTCCAACAATCTGAAGACCGGGAAGTTTGGGTGATAATGACTAGATTAAGGCAGCACAGTTTTAGGAAGCGATAACACAGTGTGGAGCTGGAGGAACACAGCAGGCCAGGCAGCATCAGAGGAGCAGGAAAGCTGATGTTTTGGTTCGGGACCTTACTTTTAGGAGGGATGTGAAGGCTTTTAGTGTGGGCAGAGGAAACCATGTATGAGAATGATTTCAGGAACTTCAGTTGAATTGGAGAAGCTGAGTTATTTGTCTTTGGAGAAGCAGAAGTTAGGAGGTGTATCATGAGGGGTCCGGGCAATGTAAATAGGGAGAAACTGGTAGATGCAGGGTCAATCATGGCTTTTGAATGGGACTGGGACAAACACCTAAATAATTTTCAGTGTTATGGGGAAAATGGTAGGGGAGTGAAATTAGGTGCTTTTTTGTTGCAGAGAGCTGGTGTGAAAGGAATAGAACAAATGGCTTTCTCTTTGCTGTAACCATTCTGTGATTATACTGCTGTAACAGCCCATCCCAAAACATTCTTAAAGGCATGAAAGGATCAGTCAATAAGTACCAGCACTGCCAGTGACGCCCACATTCTGAGAATCAATTAAGATAAAGACTATTAGCAAAGAGAAAGCACGGAAATTTCAACTCACAGCTTTTAGAAAGGAAAACAATGTACAATTTACAGTAATATACGAGCCAAGTGAGTACTCTGGAAAAGTGTAAAAGATAAGGGTAATAACCCTCTGCATTTCCTGCGCGATATTGCAATTCACAGATTTCAATCTCCACCCTTCAAATTAAGCTTTTTTTTAAATCACATTTCCAAAACTGATTGCTCAGAAAAGTGAACAACCTCCCTGGTTTCATTAAAAAGTAAAAAGATAATGAGTTTACCAGGGGTCCATAAAGAAAGATTGCTCGTAGCCAGGGGAAAATATTTAAAACCTCCAGGCACATGCTGCAATAAGCATAATCTGAAACTGATGAGCATTTGTAATAAGAGTCACCACTGTAAGTGCTTTGCCATTCATTTAATGGGAAAGAAAGTTGCTCATTATGTAATTGTAAAACACATTATTATAATGATAAAAGTGCAATGAAATTTAATAAGATTCAGCTTAAAAACAAGTCATAGTGTCATCCAGCTCAGGGAGCCATTCAGTTCATCATACCTTTGCTAGCTCTGTCAAAGAGGTATTCATATAAGCCACTTCCCCAAAGCTCTGGAATTTTTCCATTTTCAATTATATATTCAATCCATTTTGAAAGTTATTATTGAATCTCCTTCCATCACCCTTTCATGCAGCATATTCTAGATCATCTCACTGTGTGAAATATATTCTCTTCATCTCTGCTCTGATTTTTTTTTTCAATTTTCTAAAAGCCATATTTTTTGGTTTCTGACTGATCTTCCTGTTGAACAGTTACTCCTTACTTATTTTATCCATATTCTTGGCAGTTTGGGGGTCTTCTTTTCAATATCTCCTTCATCTTCTCTGCTGTAAAGAGGCAGTGCATTCTGAGGTATGGAAAGCTGTGGCTGGATGTTTTGAGGTTGCCTGCCCAATACTAAACTTTAGGATGTCTCTTTGCAGCTTGAAAAGAAAGTGAAGTTGGAGCTGGGGGCGATCCAGGTCTTCTGTCATAGAGTCAGGCAACACAGAAACAGATCCTTTGGCCTAAAAGCCCATGCCAACCATAATCTCAAACTAAATTAGTCCCACCTGCCTGCACTACATCCAAATCACCCCAAAGCTTTCTTATTCACTGACTTATCCAAATGTCTTTTAAAAGTAGTAAGGACACATGCATCCACCACTTCGTCTGGAAGTTCATTCCACACATGAACCACTCTATGTAGAAAAAAGCTCTGAAGAAGGGTACCAACCTGAAACATCAGCTTTCCTGCTCCTCTGATGCTGCCTGGCCTGCTGAGTTCCTCCAGCTCCACACTATGTTATCCCACATGTTTTTTTTAAATCTTTCTCCTCACACTAGAAAACTGCCTTCTAGTCTTGAAATCCCTCACCCTGGGGAAAAGGTACTTGCCATTCACCTTATCCATAATCCTCATGACTTTATAAACCTTGATAAGGCCACCCCTCAACCTCCTACTCTCCAGTGAAAACAGTCCCAGCCTGCCCAGGCTCTCCCTATAATTCAAATCCTCCATTTCCAGCAACATCCATATGCGCACAGCTGATCACCCAACTCAGTGCCTTGTTTCTGCTTTCTCCCCATACTTTTAGAACATAGAACAATACAGCGCAGAACAGGCCCTTCGGCCCTCGATGTTGCGCCGGCCTGTGAACTAATCTAAGCCCATCCACCTACACCATCCCATCATCATCCATATGCTTAGCCAATGACTGTTTAAATGCCCCTAATGTGGCTGAGTTAACTACATTGGCAGGCAGGGCATTCCACGCCCTTACCACTCTCTGAGCCCTTTCCAGTTTCATAATATCCTTCCCACAACAGGGTGACCAGAACTGGACACAGTACTCCCGAAGAGGCCTCACCAACATCCTGTACAACCTGAACATAACAAGCAAGCTTGTATATTCAAAGGTTTGAGCAGTGAAGGCAAGCGTGCTAAATACTTCTTAATTCCCACCCTACATGATGCAAATTTCAAAGAATTATACACCTGAAACCTTAGGTCTCTTTGTTCTACAATACCACCCAAGGCCCTATTTTTAATTCTATAAGTCCTGTCTTAATTTATTTCACCAAAAGGCAATACCTCACATTTAAATCTGGAAATAAGCCTGAAATCTCAGGAGCTGTAAGAATTCTATTAAGCTCAGTCCACCATTTAGTTGTTGGAGTTCTATGCAGTTGTTTGGGAGGCATTCCTCTTAGTTAGTCACTCAGGGCTGATGATGACCTATTCCCATTACAGTTTCATCATTCTGAAGTGGTTGATCAGTCCACTCCGTGATGATCAAAGTAGGACATAACTGATTAAGATAACATCAGGGACCAGTAGAAACAGTATCAATGTTAAAGGAACCACACTTGAATGTATGAAACTTTCACAGCAAAATGGATGAAATATTAGTGCAGATAGAAGGTAATAGGCTGATTCATTAACCATTACAGAGATGTGATTGAAGATAAACAAAGTGGACAAGGGTGTATGTAGCCTTGATTATAAAGGAAGGGGTCAAGAGAATATACAGAAAGGATCTTAGCTCCAAAAATTAAGGTATACAGGGTTAGGAAGAAGCTAAAAAAAAAGGCACAAGTAAAACAAGTAGAATGGATTTTCAGACTCATAACAACAGTTGTAGTGTCAGGCAAGGTATAAATCAGGAAATTACATGGCAAACAAGTGCAATACAGTAACTATGATTTTTACGTACAACTGAGGAAACCAAACTCTCATTAACAGTGTAGAAGACGAGTACATGAAATCTATACAAGGCAATTTTCTTGATCAAAAGGCTGAATTTCTTTGAAGGTTTCATAAGTATGTGAGAAAGAAAGTAGTGAAAGTGGAAAAAAAATCCCTAACAAACCAAAACAGAGGAAATCATGATAATTACCCTGCAAATATTTCTATAGCCACAATGACACACAGTATGAGAGAGAGGCTTCCTGGAGAATAGTGGTGTTTTTTTCTTTGAATAGTAAATTTTACAAGTGAACAAAGTAATCAATTATGCATTTCGATTCATCAGAGATTATTCTCTTTTGGCCTATTGCAAATATGCAAAGCTTGTAGAGACCTTTTGGATTGGGGACTATGTGTAGGTAAAATGAGTTGACTGTGCTGAAAGCAGTGCATGTCATATTAGAGCCTGGGGTAGGGGATGGATAAAAAAATACATGGATGCAACTGTTCAGGCTCTAAAGGGATTGAATTCGATACTGAATCCCGAAGGCTGTAGGGTCCCCATTATCAGCTTCCCTTCTTTTCTGGCTTACTATCAACCATCTCTTTGTCTATTTAGCATTCTTTGTCTCTCTCTGGGCTCCTTCTCCACTTTTTCTGCTCACTCCTTACCCCCAGGCCCTATCATCAGTGTAAGTACCACCTTATCCTAGCTACTAGTAGATCTGAAGAATGGTCATCACACTTTAAACATTAAGTCTACTTTCTTTCCACAGATACTGACAGACCTGCTGAGTTTCGCCAGAAATTTCTATTTTTGTTTCCCTTGTTCTTTGAATAGCTACAAGCCCTTGTTAGACGACATTTAGAGTACAGTACACTGGTGTGGGACCACGTCATAGAAATAATACATCGGCCTTGGAAAGACAGCAGCACAGATTCACCAGAATGTTACTAGGTTTGCATGAGTTAAATTATGAGGACAGGCTTGAATTCCTTGGAATAAAACAGTTTAAGGGATGGGGTTATTGACAGTAGCCATCACTATGGCCTCCACAGTGGAGCGTACGAGAGCATTCTGAGAATCAATGAGACGTACTGTCAGAGCAAGGGCACAACAAGACCAGTTCCAGACAAAGTACAATGTGATAGGATCCCAGCGAAGTGGTGATGGGTGAAATCAGGCTGTTCAAGTAGCCAAGATGAAATAGGACCTGGAGGCTCTGGGGTGGGTGTGGTGGGTACTTGGTGACCAGGAGTAGCCCATTGCTGACAAAGTCCATTGTGAACTGTATTCCCTGCAATCACTTGCTTTAATTTAGACACTAATTGCAATGAGAAAATGTCTGGGATAATGGACAGCTTCGGTGGAGTCAGTGTCACTTTGATGAGTAAAAGCCAAAGTTTCATGTTTGCTAGACACCACAGCATGAAAGAAGCAAATACATCCAGGTGTGCACTTGCAAACTGCAGCTATGTTTAATTTGCAATCATTGCAACATCCACTTACAATGTTTGCAGAGTGAATGTGCTTAGGGTTCTATTGCTGGTACAAGGTAAGTTGCACCATATCATTGGTGCTTACAAATTGAACATTGGGATCTTAGTTAACAAAGTGTGGAGCTGGATGAACACAGCAGGCCAAGCAGCACCTTAGGTGCACCTGAGATGCTGCTTGGCCTGCTGTGTTCATCCAGCTCCACACTTTGTTATCTCGGATTCTCCAGCATCTGCAGTTCCCATCATCTCTCATTGGCATCTTAGTCTTGTGGGAGTTAGCAGCAATGATGTGAAAGGAAGTGACTGTTGGCCAAAAGTGGCCTGTAACCTGTGATACTTGCAAGGGTGCTCTAGGGGAGGTGGAGATGATTGCTTCATTATGTATCATGTATTATGATGGACTCTATAGAATACAGTAATTTCAGGGTCTTGTGGGTCTAGGATGTAATAGGATCAGAACACAGTAGACACTCATTTGTTGTAATGTATTGGTTACACAATATCTTCATCATGATGCTGCATACACAGAGGCTGAAGCTGAAGGAATGATGCAGGTGTGGCCCCCATTATTGGGGCTCTGTATGTCTCACTGCATGGAGGATTGCATGCAGTCCTTATCTCAAGGCTAAACTACCACTGACTACTCTCAGAGCCAACAACCTGTTTTGTTCCCTATGCTCCCACCGAGGTCATTTCCAGTGAGACTGATGTACCTAGCTGCTGTTGGGATGTTTGTTGCTGTGGCTACCTTCCTAAGAAGGTACAGGTGGAAACAGGAGTTTCAGGACTGTCAGGAAGACCAAGAGCAGCTGCTTGCCAATGCAGGAACAGAGGAACACCCTGATAAGACAGAGGTTACATTTGAAGGGCTCTTCTGGACTTTTGGGAGGACCAGATATTTTAGATCCCGACTCCATTTCTTCAGAGCAAGGTGCAGTTTTGACCCAGGCCCCATACGTCCCAGGACAGAGCGATGTAATCATGTCAGATGCTAGGACAGAACCTGAGATCTGCAGGTGTGGGAGGTTTTCCCCTCCCAAAGGCTCTGATTGTGACACCCACTTTGAAAGTCTATGTATCTGGCTTCTTCCAAGAAGCAACAGTAACCTGTGCGGAATTTCTCAGCCATGCACATGCAATGCATGAGGACAGTGACTGATATCAACTGCACAAGACCACACTGCTTCATTTTGCTTCCCCCATGATGAGATCAGTGATGTAGGTTGGGCGGTAGGGCTGAGGAACACAACTTGCTTCTTTCAGGTGCAGCTAAACACTGCAGCGCTGAGAGGGCCAACACTATGGAATTCATCAACAGGAAAAGTTCCATTTGAGTGATGTTTAGGTGATTTGTGATCTCCATTCCCACTGCCTGAAGATTACTCTCGCAACTACGATGCCTCATCCTGGAACTATTGTTGCTAATATGTCTGATGGTCCGACAGCCTTACAACATTGATTACTAGGGGACAAAGGCCAACCGCTGTGACCATGGATGAAAAGACGTCGCGCAAACTCCTGACTATTGCAGAATACAAATACAATGCCATCCATGATTCATACAGGGTATGCGCAGAATACAGGGCTGCTGGGGAAACAATTCCACTGCTTGGAACAGAGTTGGGAGGACCCCTGCCACGTCCGAATACAGTACGGTAAATCGTTCTGACACAATGTACTCTGCGCATTTGGAACAAGCTAATAAGGTGATGCAGGGTGATGAGGAATTAGGGTAATAGGAGCAATATTACAAGAAGGAGGAGGAGGAGAACCGGGACTTAAGCAGGACAGAGCTCCGTGTCTGACAATGCTGCCATGTTAAAAAAGTTACTTTGTCCTTGGTTTTTATTGGAGAGAGGTTGTAAAGGCAGAGGTGTAGAAGAGCCTGGGAGTGACAGTTTAACAATGGAAGGGGAGTGGCCAGTTCTCCCAGTTCAGGTTTTTCCTACTGTTTTTTAGCTGTAGCATTCACAAGATATTTTGAGTGCTCAAAAGTGTTGCTAGCTTCAGTAAAGGATTCCTCTGACTTCTTCTGAAATCCCTCTCTGGATATGGCTCCCTCCTGCCTGTAAGAATCCATGTTCGGATTTACCTTTTTGTCAAGGGCTGTATTTATGGGATGTGACTATATTGGAACAGTTAATTAGTTAAGTTGCTCTATCGGGTCAGTTAGGTTTCCCAATATGTTAGTTATTCTAAATTCCGCTTTCTTTTGTATTGTGTTTCAACTGTAGTGTTTAAGTAAATTTTCTTTTGCTTAAAGCCAACTGATTTGACCAGTTGTGTCACACCTGGAACACCCACTTCTCATCTACCTTTAAAATAAGAGATAATTAGGGTCAAGGCTAACTTCTTAAAATATTTTGAAGGAGTTTGGGCTGGTCCATAACAAACAGCAATTGATGCTGCAATCCAACAAATATCATCCAGTTCCAGCAGATGGGATTTGGGTGCAGAAGACTGTCATAGAGTGTAAAATAGTCATTGGTCATCATGTCAGCATTTGGTTTGCATTGTGGGACAAACTGCAGTCTGAACTCATTTTGTTCGTGCTCTCTTCTGGGCTATATAAAAGCACATGTTGGTATTTGTCTGATTTCTTCCCAATATGTGATGCTCCCCTCCTGGACAGTGACAGGATTTATTTTCATATTGGGCAATGAGATCACAGAGGATAGTCAGAAGGGTTGTAGCTAAAGATGAGTAAACTGTGTCCTGGTGGTTAAACAGTAACTAGGGTGAGAAAATGCTATTGTATGTGCAAGCAAATGTCAGTCACGTTGGCTATGTGCATCAGCAGCCTGGCTTTGTAGCTGCTTGGTCATTCCATTGCCAGCGAAGGGCAACACCAAAGATTGTCAGGATACATGGTGGTCTTTTAAAGATCATGCAAGCATCTTTTGACAGATATCCAGTGATCAGAGAATTATTTCAGAAATATCAAGTTGTAAGGGATATGGACCAATAGCACGCAGAAGGGATTATTTTCATTTGGCATCATGTTGGGTACAACATTGTGGGCTGAAGGGCTCATCCCTGTGCTGTCCAGTTGTATGTTCTAAGATCAGGTGAGAGAACCCAATAGGAGCAAGGTGAGTTTGATAAGATATAGTGAGAGACCTTGTAGAGAGAAACACTGTGAAACTCAATGAAACTGACGATAAACAACAAATTAGTTAAATTCGTCCATATTTGCTAGGTTGAAGGAAAATTTAGATTAAAGCTTAACAAAAGGCATAAAATAATATATTTCAGTCAGTTCTTTAATAGACTAAGCAGTTTATTCTCACAGAGAATCATAATTTGCCAAAGTAATAGCTAGGCTCATGGGTTTATCATTATTTAAGCATTGTAGATAATTTCAGGCAAGTGTAAACATGATCTTAATCTGAGTAACCTAAAGTCACCATGCAAGTTCAGACACCGCATATGTCTTTGTTTATTCTTTGTGTGTGGGATGTGGATGGCAGTGTCGAGGCCAGCATTTGTAACCTATTTCTTATTGCTCTTGAAATGAGTAGTCTGCTTGGCCACCTCAAAGAGCGGACATTGGACATGGTCATTGGACATGGACATAGTCACAAGTAGGCCAGACCAGAGTAGGATGACATATTTCTTTCCCTGAAGGGTAGTTGTGAACTAAGTACTTCTTATGACAACTTCATGGCTGATATTACTGAGCCTACCTTTCAATCCCTGATGTATTAATTGAATTTAAGTTCCACCAATTGCTATTGTGGGATTTAAACACAAGTTCCGAGAACACAAGCCTCTGGATAGTTGGTCCAGTAATATTACCATCATGCCACCACCTCACCCCTGAGCCCTTTGAACTCAAGTGCCCTTTAATTATCTAATTTAATGTTATTACTGAAAAAAATATTATTGGCAGTGAAAATCAACTCTGATGAGGATGCAGTGTTATTTCTGTTTTTACTCGTTAGATTGTTCTAAAATGTAAGACGTATAAATAACACAATTTAAAATTACTTTTCATCTGCCTCCTTATTTTTTCTCAAAGTCTTCATCTCTGTTTCTGTTCCAGATTTGATTTTGAATTCACCCAGTCTAATTTACTTTTCCTTCTCTGCACTTGGATTGGTTATATCTCATTCTTTCACTATGAATGGTTAAAGAGTTGCACAGTTGTCTGCCTGTGTTCACTTAGGTCTGAATTTTGGTTTTCTTCCTCAATTTGCTGTTATCAGCTTGTCCCTGCAGCAATGTATTATGCAATAATTTCATCAAAATTAGTTGGGTAAAGACAGGTCTAACTCATGGTGGTGCTCACCATTGTCTTGCTACAATAAACAATGGCTCGCAGTTTACGTTTATATCTGCACTAATGATTTTAAGTGCACAGAGACAATTGTAGTGTTATGCTAAATGCAAAAACATCAAAGTGTTCACAAAAATCAGTAGCACAAAAGTATTGCAGTCTTAAATATACATAGGCCTTCATCTTTCGCTTTCCTGATAATATGCTTATTGACAACTAGTTCTTATTTTTGCAATAATTAGAAAGTTAGACCATACAGCACAGGGGGTATTCTGGCCATTGGGTCTGCACTCATTCTTTGGAAGAATAATCCAGTGAGTCCCATCCATTCTTTCCCAAATTCCTAAATTTTTACCCAGTTCCCTTTTGAAAGTTATTGTTAAATTTATAGCTACAACACTCCTAGAGTGTGAATTCCAGATAGTGACATAAAAAAAATTTCCCTCCTTTTGATTCTTCTGCCAATCGCTCTGATCTCAGTGCTTTCTGGTTAGTGACCCTGCAGCCATTGGAAACAGATTTACTAAAGATCAAGCCCTTCAAGGTTTAAAGCTTATCATGTGTGCGCATGAGTAGCGGGGAAATATCGATAATGGGATAAATAAAGGATCTTCAAATTTTGTCAAAAGCCTGATATATCCGCAAACACACTGTGCAAGGATCCAGTAATTTTGATTGAGTCAATTTAGGATTGAAAGGTTGAACACACTCATTACAAAAAATGCTCAGCACCAACACCCTTAATAGCAAATGAGCTAGACATTAACAAAGAGAGATTCCACTTGCAAGGTGTCTCAGATTTCTGCTGTGGCTCAGTGGATAGCACTCTCATCTCTAAATCAGACTATTTGAACAGTATTCAGTCTCTGTGAGGCTTGCTATGTAGTTTACTACGTTACATCAGTGACTGCACTGCATTGTGTGCGAAGCACTTTGCAACACCCTGAGGTTACAAAAAGATACTGCATAAGCAGGTCTTTCTTTCTTGTAACAAAAATGTTTGTTAAAATGTGAGGTTCCATTGGCAAGGTCTTTCTAAGTGTGCTTATTTTCAGTCTTACATTCCACACAGTCTGGTAAACAGACTTGGCATTGGAACTGCAGAATCCAGTTATGAATATCCTAGTAACAAATCCATACTCCTCCAATTTCTCATGAATAAAAGAGATGGATTCTGTAGTGCAAATTTCCAGGTAGCTCATTTGAACTGATTTGTTAGAATCTCAGTTGACATAGAAGGCATTGACGTAGCAGATGGCTAAAAGAATGAATGTCAAAGGTGAACTAGGTCAAAGCTTGAACTTGCATCTTTAAGATTTCATTTTGAATCTTCAATATATCTTTTAAAAAAAACCTAGCAACATAAAGGAAAATCATAAATTTAGCTTTTCTTGATGGTCTTGCTTGAGGGATCAATATTGGCCTTAGGACATCAGAGAGAGCCAGCCTGTTTTAACAGATTGGCGTTATAACAGAAGACATTTGGACCATTGCACCCATATTTGTGATCTTGTCATCAGTGTGTTCCATTGAGCTAAACTAATATCTAATTCATGGGCAACATTCAATATTATTATCTGGAATTAATCTAACTGAACATGCAAACACTTAAGATATGCTGGACTAATTTGGCTCTGTATAAAGTTGGAAAGATAAATGGATCAGAAAACTGCTGTCAGTGGCAACATTCATTAATGGACAATATTAAATAATGCAGACTGCGTTGTGAGACTTTCTAGTCTATTAAATAAATAAAAATGCTTCAGCTTAAACAAACACATTCTTTGTTTTCTTGCCAGCAGAAATGATTCTGGCAATTCTCCAGCACATATTGAATTCCATTTCTTCATCCCACCACCTCACCCCTAGGATAAAGATCAGATAGTATTAAAATCATATTTATGCAAAACTAGTATCTCAACAATTGAATACATCAAGTAAAATTCATAATATTGGTTTCAAAGAGGTTAATAAGTGGAACAGAACATATGAGGTTGATTGTAGAGGAGTTGATATGGGTAGAAATTGCGAGGTTAGTAGCAGAGGGTTTAGTCAGTGGAAGACAAAGGAAGGTACAGGATTTACTGTCAGGCTGATTAGAACTGAGGCAAATATCAAGATGGCTAAAAATTCAGGCACCCCAAACAGTCAAAGTGAAATAGAAAGCAGATATGTAGGCAAATTTCAGAGGACTGTAAACATATTAGCTTAGTGATAGTGAGGAATTTCAACTTAAAATACATAAATAGGATAATCATAGTATGAAAGGGTTAGATGAAGCTGAATTTGTAAAATGCATCCACGAGAGCTTTTAGACCATAACTAGAAGGAATAATGAGGGAAAGGGCAGTCTTGGACTTAATTTTAGGTAATTAACCCAGGTAACTTTTATCAGTGGAGGAACATTTTGCAGAAAGCAATCAAAACTACATTAGTTTCAAGATTGCCTTGGAAACAGACAAAGATATGCCTGAATTCAAATTTGAAAACTGAGGAAAATTTGGTTTCAAGAAGATTAGATATGATTTGGTCTGTGTGGGTTGAGAACAGATCTACTAGTAAAATCTGTGTCAGGGCAGTGAGATGCATTTAAGATGGAAATAGGGAGAGTACAAAGCCAACATGTTCCAATGAAGATAAAGGGCGGAACCAACAAATCCTGTAAACACCAGATAGCAAGGGATATAAAGGGTTGTACTAAAAGGAAAAGAAGGGTTTTTGGCGGATACCAGCTGCTCAAGACTGGAGAAGTCTTAGAGGAGTACAGGATATGCAAGAGAGAACTTAAAAAGCAATTAGGAGACAAAGAAGGGGGAATGAAAGGATGTTGGCAGGTAAAATAAATTAAAATGTTGTTATTTTCCAAGTTCATAAAGAGTAAATGGATAACTAGGGAAATAGTAGGGTCCATTATGGACCACACTGATAATTTGTGCAAAGAGCCAGAGGGCATTGCTAGGGACCTAAATGAATACTTTGTGTCTGTGATAATGGGAACTGCAGATGCTGGAGAATCCAAGATAATAAAATGTGAGGCTGGATGAACACAGCAGGCCCAGCAGCATCTCAGGAGCACAAAAGCTGACGTTTCAGGCCTAGACCCTTAATACTTTGTGTCGGTGCTCACTAGTGAGAGGGGTGATGTGGCTTTACAAATCTGTAGTAAAAATAAAGAAATTAGCACAGGCAGAGATAAGGTTCTGAAAAATCTGGCAGGTTGATAAGTCGTCAGGGTTAGACGATATGTATCTGAGGCTGTTAATTAATGTTGTCCACGTTTTGGACACCTTGACCAGTTTAAATATTAAAAACATTTTACTTAAGCTACCTTGTCAGTGAGGTGAACAAAGGGACATGGAATTCAACCAATTTTATTAACAAAATATACCTTGTTAAAACACCATGACACATTTCAAAATCCTCAAAACTTTGGTTAGACCGCACTTGGAATACTGCGTCCAGTTCTGGGCGCCCTATTATAGGAAAGATGTGGATGCTTTGGAGAGGGTTCAGAGGAGGTTTACCAGGATGCTGCCTGGACTGGAGGGCTTATCTTATGAAGAGAGGTTGACTGAGCTCGGTCTCTTTTCATTGGAGAAAAGGAGGAGGAGAGGGGACCTAATTGAGGTATGCAAGATAATGAGAGGCATAGATAGAGTTGATAGCCAGAGACTATTTCCCAGGGCAGAAATGGCTAGCACGAGGGGTCATAGTTTTAAGCTGGTTGGTGGAAAGTATAGAGGGGATGTCAGAGGCAGGTTCTTTACGCAGAGAGTTGTGAGAGCATGGAATGCGTTGCCAGCAGCAGTTGTGGAAGCAAGGTCATTGGGGTCATTTAAGAGACTGCTGGACATGTATAAGGTCACAGAAATTTGAGGGTGCATACATGAGGATCAATGGTCAGCACAACATTGTGGGCTGAAGGGCCTGTTCTGTGCTGTACTGTTCTATGTTCTATGTTCTATGTTCTATATTCTTTATCTAGTACTATCCATCTGAGGAAGGATAATGGCTACAATGGATTCACCTTCCTTTCTGATGTGGGATTGACCCTCTGTTGTGAAGATGAGTTGCGCAGGTTCGGGCAGATCATTTCTCTCGCTCTCTTGCGCTCTGTCTCTCACTCTCTCTTGCTCTCTCTCGGTCTCCTTCTGTCACTCTCTCTCCATGATGTGGAGGTGACAGTAGTGGACTGGGGTGGAAAAAGTCAGAAGTCACACAACACCAGGTTATGGCCCAACTGGTTCATTTGAAATTACAAGCTTTTGGAATGTAGCCCCTTCATTGGGTAAAGTGAGAGTGAAGCACACAGAACACAAAATTTATAGGCAAGGAGATCAAGGGCAGAGAGATCAGGAGATCATGCAAATGGTGTGAGTGGAATGTCAAATAATAAACCCCCACAGGTGATCTGAAGTGTCAGATGGTTTGAGTAAGGTATCAACATCTGTATAATAAGCAAAGGGGTAACTCACAATCTGATTATATGAGGCAGAGGGATAATTACAAAAAATTAAAAAATAAGGTGGTTCTGGAGGCAAACTAAATGACTAGAATAACTTGATAGGTTTGAGTCGAGTGCCAAGGGGCTAACCAAAATAATAAGTAATCCCAAACTGTACAAACTAATTAAGTTAAAGAGATCATAACAATTTATCCAGATGATAGTAACAGAACAGGATAGTACAGGAAGATTTTACAGATACGGAACAATGTGGTGGAATCACATGCAGCATGGTGAACTCAAAGGTCACAGTAGAGACCATTTCAAGGGTAAGAAACTTGACTATCAGTCTCTGCTCAGTGATTCTGCATTGCTGTGTATCTCAAAGGCCCCATTGGAGGTCACTTACCCAAAGATCAGAGGCTGAATGTCTTTATTTGCTGAAGTGTTCCCCAACTGGGAAGGACCATTCCTGTCTGGCGATTATTGCGCAGTGTCCATTCATCAGTTGCCATAGCATCTGCATGATGTCACCAATATACCATGCTTTGGTGCATCCTTGTCTGCAGCATATGAGATAGACAATATTGTCTGAGTCACATGAGTATCTGCCGTGTACGTGGTGGATGGTGTCCTCACGTGTGATGGTAGTTTCCATGTCGATGATCTGACATACCTTGCAGGCGTTGCCATGGCAGGGTTGTGAGATGTTATGGTTGATGTTGTCCTGAAGGTTGAGTAGTTTGCTAAGAGCAATGGCCTGTTTAAGGTTGAGTGGTTGTTAGAAGGCGAGAAGTGGAGGCGTAGGGATGATCTTGATAAGATGTTCATTGTCATCAATGGCATGTTGAAGACTGTGAAGGACATGGCATAATTTGTCCACTCTGGAGAAGTACTGGATAACGAAGGGTGCTCTATCTGTCGTATCCTGTGCCTATCTTCTGAAAGATCGTTGTGGTTTTTTGCTGTGGCACATCGGAACTGGCGATTGATGATTTGAGCATCGTATCCCGTTCTTGTGACGGCTTCCTTCAAAATCTTTAGGTGTCCATCGCATTCCTCCTCATCTGAACAGATCCTGTGTCTGCATAGGGTTTGTCCATGGTGTATATGTAAGGGGTGGAAGGTAGAGAAGCATTGTGAGGTTATCTGTGGGTTTGTGATAGAGTGACATACTAAAGTGTCATTGATGGACATGTGTGTGTCCAAAAATGAGACTGATTGATTCTGAAGAGTAGTCCATGGTAAGTTTGATGGTGGGATGAAACTTGTTGATATCTCTATTTAGTATTTTCAGTGATTCCTCAGTATGAGACCAAAGGAAGAAAGTGTCGTTGATGTACCTGGTGTATAGTGTTGGTCAGAGGTCCTGCACAGCGAAGGAGTCTTGCTTGGACATATGCATGAAAATGTTGGCATATGAGGGGTGCAAATTTGGTCCTGTTATGTCAGCATCACCTGGATAAATTGTTACAATCATTTTGCCTTCGTTAGTTTTGCAGTTTTGGATTACGTGTGACTTTGATTACACCCTCAGTATGTCATTCTTATACCTATCATGTTATTAGGTTAGAGTAGATTAGATTCCCTACAGTGTGGAAACAGGCCCTTTGGCCCAATAAGTCCACACCGCCCCTTGAAACATCCTACCCAGATCCATGCCCCTATAAACCACGCACCCCTGAACATTATGGGCAATTTTAGCGCGGTCGATCGACCCAGACTGCACATCTTTGGTCTTTTATTCTAGTCATGTGGTTCGTCTCCAGCACCACTTTTTTTTAGTGTTATGCAATTGTGTCTCTGCCACATTTAATCAGATTAGAGGTCATCTGTTCACTTGTATTTCAAATGTTGACACTTCACTCACACCATCTAACACCCTTTGGATCACCTGCAGGGACTTATTATTCAACAGTTCACTCACACCACTTGTATGATCATTTGATCTCTCTGCTCTTGATCTCTGTTTGTAAGTTCTGTGTTCTGTGTGCTCCTCTTTCACTTCATCTGAGGTAGAGGCTACACTCCAAAAGCTTGTGATTTTAAATAAACCTGTTGGACTATAACCTGGTGTCTTGTGACTTCTGACTTTCTCTCTCCAAGGAGCCAGGGCTCAATGCTGAGCTGAGTTGAGCCTTTTCTAAGGGTATGGCATCGAGGTGTGTATGCTCGTTCTCCTTGTTCCTAACCTTTCCGAATGTTCTATGACCTTTGGCTAATGGCGTCATGAGCTGTGTTTGAAGCTTCCAATGGGGTTGTACCAACTCCCTTCACTGTTGTCTTGCTACAGCGTGTAATGTGCATGGCCTCAGACACTGGCTGGAATTCTTAGAACCTTGACATTTGTTCAAAGCCGTTCTAAAACACAACCCTTAGGCTGGTTGTAATTGGGTTTCCCCTGAACTTTGTGACGTCTTCAATCTTGGCTTCCACCTTTTTTTTGCAGCTAATAGCTGCTGACAGCTGCTTAATTTGTTTTGGCCAACTTTCTATCAGGCTGGATTTATCCATCTGCGGATCGATTTAGAATGTCTTATTTTGGGCCTGTAGTCACTTGATCACAACGAAGCAAGGGAGGAAAGAACAGGAACACTGGCAATCATTTTCAATTCCTCTCTAGCCAAAGGAGAGGGGCCAGAGGTATAGAGGGTAGCCAGTACAATATCATTATTCAGGAAAAATAGAAGTGATAAGCCCAAAAGTCACTGGCCACTCACTTAGACCTCAGTCGTGGCGAAACTTTTGGAAGCAATTCTGAGGGAAGTTGCTCTTGGAGAGGCAGGGATTAATCAAGAAGAGTCAATGTGGTCTTGTTAAAGGAGTGGTCATGTCTGACCAAATTGTTTGAATTCTTTGAACAGGTGACCAGGTGTGTAGATGGGGACATTGCATTTGATCTTATCCCCTTGGATTCTAACAAGGGTTTTAATAAGTTCCCACATGGGAGACTTTTTGTGAAGGTAAGAGCCTATGAGATCCAAGAAAAGATGGTTAATTGGACCTCGAATTGGCTGAGTTATAGGAAGCAGAGGTGTTTGTTTGACAGGAAGCCTGTACCAATCTGAGTCCCACAGGGTCAGATTTGGGACCCTTGCTGTTTGAGGTAAATATAAATGATTTATACTTGAACATAGGAGGTTTGATCAGCAAGTTCAAACATACAGGAGAATTGGTGTGGTAAATAGTGAGGAGGATAGCCTTGGATTACAGTAGGATACAGATGGGCTGTTCAGATGGATTGATCAATAGCAAATGGAATTCAATATGGATATGTGTGAGGTAATGCCCTTAGGCAGGATATGATTTGGAGGGGCTGCTGTTGGACTGGAGTGGACAAGGTAAAAAAAAACTCACAATTCCAGGTTATAGTCCAACAGGTTTATTGGAAGAACAAGCTTTCAGGGTCTTGCTCCTTCTTCAGGTGTCACTGAGAGAGTGGCATCAGACTCAGAATTTATAAGCAAAACATCAAAGGGTCAAAGAACTGATGCAAATGTATTGAACAAACCTAAGATGGTTGTTAAATCTTAATCAGTTAGAAAGGATTAATATGTAAATCCCAGTATTTCTTTCAAGTCACAAGAATAACGAAGGCCAACAGCAGGAGATAGGGGATATTTTCGGTGTTTTGTTTATTCTTTCAGGGGCTTGGCTGTCTCGACCAGTATTTATTGCCTATCCCTAAGTGCCCTTGAGAAGTTGATGATCAGTTACCTTCTTAAATTGTTGCATTTCGTACAGGTGGATCCACAATGCTATTCGGGAGGAAGTTCTAGGATTTCTACCCAGCGATGCTAGATATAAGTATTACAGGGTGAGTGAAATTATTTAGATAGAGGATTTGAAAAGAGAAACATATGTAGAGAATAATCTCTCAATATTTAACAGTAATATTAGAGCCTGGCATATTTTAGATTACCTTTTCTGAGAATATTTAGTATTAATATGCAATAAACAGAGTTCTGAGCAAGACTTAATCTAAAGACAGTGGTTACCTTGATAATAAAGTGTGAAGCTGGATGAACACAGCAGGCCAAGCAGCATCTCAGGAGCACAAAAGCTGATGTTTCGGGCCTAGACCCTTCAACACCTCTGATGTGATGAAGGGTCTAGGCCCGAAACGTCAGCTTTTGTGTTCCTGAGATGCTGCTTGGCCTGCTGTGTTCATCCAGCTCCACAATTTGTTATCTTGGATTCTCCAGCATCTGCAGTTCCCATTATCACAGTGCCTTGCCTTCTTTTTGATCATTATGTCTTTGTGTTAATTGATGGATGTGGGATTAAAGCCACACAACAGAAAAAAAGGCATGATGCAGGTACAACCATGTGGGGTGCTAGATTTCCTTCTCTAAAAACCAGAAAGGTTTTGACAACAACCTATGATATCCTTAGTAACATAATTTCATCACCAATCTTAGATAAAAGATTCGTCAACTGAATTTAAATTCCACCAGCTGCCACAGTAGGAATTAAAATTGTCACTCAGGGCATTAACTTGATCTGATGTATTATTGGTCTGGTGACATTTTTGCTATGCCACCACCTTCCCCTGAATATATGTGGCTGTGTGCTCTGTTCAAGGAAATAATTGGATACCACCTACTTGATGAATTGCAGATGATTTAAAAAAAAAGTAATGGCCAATTTGCATGTAGCAAGCTGCAGCAAAAAACAATGTAGAAGTGACCAGCTCACCAGAAGGTAAAACTTTGAGTTGGAGGGACAGAAGCATCAGCATACATACCAACGTAAGACACTACTCAGATGTTCTTAAAGAAGTCTATGTGTGGATTATGTGATAGCATAAAGAAATTGATACGCAAAAAAAAAGTCAATGCAAACAGACTGCTTACCTGAAACTCAACTGCAATTCACCCATTACCCAAACTGCTACCTGTGCTACATTACCTCCCAGTCCAGCGACGCCTTGAATTTAAAATGTTAATTGTTTGGTAGCTCTCCCTACTCTATAATGCCACAACCTTCTAAACTCGCCTTCAGTTTTTGTATAGCCTTTATTTTCATTCTTCTGCTGTTAGGCAACCGTGTCTTCTGCCTAGTCCCCAGTTCTGCAGTTTCTTCAGCATCCCCATCTCTCAACCATCTTGTCCTCAATGAACTTAACTCTTTGATAAACATTGATGCATGCCCCACATTTCCATGTCATCCCTGCCTGCAGTTGCATATGAAGCAGAGTAAGAAATGGAAGATATAAGATTTTGTAAAGCTTCATTTGAACAGTTATCCACCAAACTGACCCACCCCCCCCCACCACAAGGAATGTCAACACTCTCAGCTCAATTAGATCTCTTTTTCTTTGCAATCAACAGCAGTTAATAAAGCATGCAAGAGAGTGGGTGATAATTGAAGCGTGGTTACTAGTGCCATTTAGATTTATTCAGCATTTACGTCAGTCTGGCTTGCAATTCTCGGATCAAAATTTCACAGGACAGACAAACCAACCACCATCTGAAGTTGTAGTGTTGAAGTGTAAATTAAACACACTATCCTACTGGGGGTTGTTTTTCTTCCACTGGTGAGAATAATATCATGAGATTTCTCTGGTACTCGCTTGCTCACGGAAGGACTGCTATTTCAGGTGAGAGGAAGCAACCCACTTGACAATGATACACCACACACGCTGCAAAATAAAATAGTGTAGGACCCTCCAAAAGTATTAAATTTTGAAACAGGTTACATTTGACAGAGCTTCCAGGTATGACAAAATTAGAAATTTGGCCGTAAAAAAGCAATAAAGAGAAACAAAGGAAGTAATATTACCAACCGAATATCATAAATATCCATGTTTTATACATAGTTAAAAAAAGGCAGTTTGTAGAGAAGGGAACACATGTAAGGCTGTGGACAGAGACCAAGTGAACAGGGTAAATTGAACAGGTCTTTCAAAGACCTGACAGAGACAAGATGGGCCAAATGGCCTCCTTCTGTGTTGCAAAATTCCATGATCCATGGCCAAGCAAAACTTAATGGGTCAGGAATCAAAGAGATAAGGACAGGAGAAGGGAGCTGAAACTAATCAAACTATTAAAAATAAGGAGTCAAAATCAAGTAGATTTAATTGTCATTTGACCCTTTGATACCACCAGAAACGACATAGTAACAAAATGCTTTTTGTCTTAGTGGGTCTTGCTGGTTACATATTTGTACCTTGTGTAAACCATTGCAGTGTTTTAACTAACGCTGCCCTGGGCAATGCAGTCACTGGAATTATTTTGTATTAGACATTGAGACCACAGCAGAACATTCACCATGGTAATGATAAAGCATTCTGTAAGAAAAAGAGAGATACACACAAAACAGATTGAGCTAATGAAATGAGGAGAAACAGTAAGAGATAATGCAAAGGAACATATAGAAGGAAAGAGAGTGAAAGAAAGGGAGAAGTGCAGAAAGAGTACAGAGGGAGAGGTTGGGAGAGAGGGAATGTAAAAGAGTAAGGGTGAAGGAGAAAAATATAGAAGAAAGGAAAGAGAGAGTTGGAAGAATGGAGAGTAGGAGGAAGAAGAACGAAGAGGAACAAGGTAGATAAAGGAAAGACATGCAAAAAGGAGAGATGGGCAAATGGGAGGAACAGAAAAAAGAGAGATAAAGAGAAGGATGGGGGAGGAACCAAAGGACTGAAATGAAAGAATGGAGAATGTTTTTGCCAGGGTGGCTTGGCCCACAATCTCTTTAATTCAACATGATCCTGATTGTTGATAAGCAAGGGGAAAATATATTATCAGAGTTTGTGGGGAATATAAAGTAACCAGGACTGATCTGATTGAATGGTGAAGCAAATTTGAGAGGCTGAGTGACCTGTTCTTATTTCATTGATAATGGGAACTGCAGATGCTGTAGAATCCAAGATAACAAAGTGTGGGGCTGGATGAACACAGCAGGCCAAGCAGCATCTCAGGAGCACATATGCTGCTTGGCCTGCTGTGTTCATCCAGCCCCACACTTTATGTTCTTATTTCATACATTCATTTGTAAGGGATACTCTGATTTCTAATCACATACACCTCAAAACTAACATTTATTAGCTCAGGGACATTGGTGAACTTGGAACCAAAAAACTGTAGTCAGTCTGGCTGGTTCCAATATCTGATCTCCACTCACCTTCATCATGCATTTTACCAGGACATGCTATATCAATTTGCACAAATAGAGCTTTTGCAATGCTGCCCAGAGTTAAAATGTATGCCTTGATCGTTAACCATCCATAGAAATTCACAAAATGAGATTGCAATGAAATATTGGGGCAATGGAAGGTGTAATTTTTATTCCTGGTCTGTAATTATATCAGTCATTTAGGATTCAACATACTTCCGGGAAAGTGAAGACAGCCCTCTGGCCAATAACAGGAACTGAATTTACACAATGACATTAACATTGTAAAATTTTCAAATTTGCTTCACCAGAGCAAAGGTTGGCATTGAGTCATGAAAGGCAGTCTTAGGACAGGTAACTAAAGTCTTTGTCCAAAATGTAGGTGTTAAGAAGTGTCTTAATTAAGGAGAGGGGTTGCTGAAAGATTTAGGGTGTGAAATACAATGGTTAGGGCCCAGGAAGCTGATAGAACATGTGCCAAAATTAGAGGGAAGAGGTACTTACTATTTTAAGGCATCTTATTTACATCAGAAGGGACATTTGACATCTGTGTCCTCACTGAGGCACGATTATATTTTGGTTTAGTCAGGTCAGAGCAACAGTGCTGTTTTGCTGCAGAAAATTGAAAGTTCCACTTTGGTAGTTTATTTCATGTCCTTCAAAGATCTGAGATCATTTTATAGCCAGTTAATTACTTTTTAAGAGTAGTTACTATTTTACTACTGTAATATAGACAAACAAAGCACCCAACATGCTGATAATGAGCTTCCACTAATTGCAGATGAATGGTGGAGCACTTTTACCCAACAGGATATAACAATCTCACCCATGGAGCTATACCCTGGAAACTGTCTGGGATGCACTCATGAATCCATATCAAGTAAGACATTAATCAGTGGAATAATGGAGGGGATGATAGTGCTACTATTTAGTCACTAGATGTTAAAATGAAAATTCTCTTCTCAATCTTAAACTCTCAACAACATAAACAAAACACAGATTTTACTAGCAAAAGTCAGGCCTTGAGCAGAAACCCTTTGAAATTGCCTTGTCTGCTTTTCAAACCTGACCACAGTTGCAAGATTTAAAATTGCATTAATGATGGGAAGCTGAAATACCAGTGATGGCATATTGATTGAAGGTGAACTGCGAAGGCATTTTTTTAAAAAAAACCTATTAGTCAATAGTTTAATCAATTGTTTGCACTGCCTGACTGAAGTACGCTACAGTCTGACTGAAGTATGCATCACATGTTGTAATGGGAAGCAGTGAAGAAGATATTGAGGGCAAAAATGTGAGTCAAAGTAGCTTTTCCATAATGATTCAAATTTCATTTCATTACTGCACCAGTTATTCATTTCGCTCATGCTGATGGAGGTTAAATGCTACATGTGAGAAACCATCAGGATGTCAAACAGTTCTCCGGGAAATTCAGATTCCACATGATTTCCTTCACGAAGATTCATGCCTTTCATTCTCTTTTGAGATCACATATTAAAACGACTGTGAGCCACAACTAACTTCACAGTATTCTGTTCTCAAATCAGAGTCATAGTTCCAGAGGACCGTAGTCCTGCCCCCTCCTTGGAGACAGATGAATGGTGGCAGATTTAACCTGAGGATCACCACGGTTCAGCAAAGGTCAAGATTGTGAAGGCAGGACCTTCATGGTGACCTCAGTCAATGGGAATTGAATCCTTGCTGTCATCATTGCAAACCAGCCAGTAAGCCGCCTGAGCTAGCTGGTTAGCATAGTTGGCTGGCTTTGATACAGAATACTGCCAACTGTGTGGCTTCAAATCCTGTACTAGTTGAAGTTAAAGAAATAACTCCATAGAGGCTGGTATTTCATCACCAATTAACCTTCATTTATGTGTGGAGAGTCCTTGGCTGAGCCAGCTGTCAGATTGAGCAGAACTCTTGATACTCCTGTTCTTATCTGTCAACCAGAGCTCCCCGATTGGATCAGATTAACTGTCTCAATCAATGAACTCATATTTTATGAGCTCTATCTGCCTGAGCTCGTTACAGTCACTACATCCCCCTCCCTCTGAGTCTGAGGACATAAGCCAGATCTTCATTTTTGTAGCTCCTCCTGGGGAATTTTAGCACTGGGTCAAGTTCCTCCAACTCTGCCTGTGATGCAGGCAGCATTTATCACACAGTAGCTCGTCTCTTGTGCCTGGAACATCTGGGAAGAAATACATTCTCCTCTTCAGGTGGCAAAGGCGTCGAGGTATCTTCAACGCTTGACAGAGATGGGCAAACCATGGATTCTGGAACTGTCAGAAAGGTTATCAAGGAGGTGGGCACATTTTTCTCCCGCACTGTTTGTAAGTTTGCAGCTTTTGTGTGGTCCACGTGCTTGTTTGGGTCTGTCGCAGCTACCCGAACTTTATACATCACATGCCCTCAGATCTAGGAATATCAAATTTAACCTGGTGTGGAGTCCTCTCTCCATTAGCAACTCTGCTAGAGCCGTCCCTGTGGTTGCATGAGGAATTGTCCCATAATCAAATAGGAACCAGGGACAGTTTGGTGTTTAATGAATTGGTACAAATCTCTATTAGAACTGGGTGACCATTTAACCAGCCATTAATTTTGATTGGATCTGATTTGGATTTTGCTAAGTAATTTAACTGCTCCAAACCAGATATAAGTAGACTTTCCAGGAAGTGCACTTTCCTGAATACTGGCCTATGTGTTCTCTTACTCAGGTTAAGTTGAGTGGGACTCTTTTGTTGTCTCAATTCTGCATCTTGGCGGCAACCAGCCTTGATCCTAAAGAAAATTTTAATGGTTTGCCTGAGGCTTGACTTTGTTTTGCAGTTTTGCCGTGGGCAGACTTAGAGTCCTTCTCTTTAGGATGTGTCCTGAGTGAGGTTATATAGTTGCCTTCACTCAAGTGGTGTTCCCCAAGTTCTGCTGGGCTGGCAACAGTGTCCACTTCTGTTGGAATACCCAGCAGCTCATATGCTCCACTTGCTGCATTTTCCAATGAAAAAGCCAGTTGTAGTGCCTATATGAAGTCCAGTTGGGCTTCAGCTAATAGGTGCTTTTACATGATTACATCATTAATCTCACATACTAGAAGGCCTCTCAACATCTCATTTCAGGGTTAAACCAATGTCAAAGGGCACTTCCAGTTACCTTAACAAAGTCAAAATTTCAATACAGACTCCGAGTTCTTGAATTGCCTAATAAAACCCATCGCATCTCAGAATTAAGAGGAGGCTTGGGGTTATTATATTTCTTAGCTTAATCCACTAACTTTGAAGAGCTTTAGTATCTGGTGCCTCAGGAAAATTAGACTTCTAATAGCCAGAAAAGCTACGGGTGCACAAGCTGTCAGGAGAATCACTCATTGATTTTCATCTGCCCCAGTGCTATTTGCCTGGAAAGAAATAACACATTCCTTTCATCTATTGGGCCCAGTCTTCAATGGCAGATTTGAACAAATCAAGCTTCCCAAATAATGGCATGATGTTAGAAATGCCTATCCAACTCAAAGATGACTGTTGTAAGCAAAATTCTTTAGGAGTGCGATTTTCTGTCATCATCACTGAACTATCTCCACAGAGACCAATACCATGTCAATAACTTATCCTTTATTTATAGTCCTTGACACTGATCCAGCTTTCTCAGAGCCAACTGTCAGAGTGAACAGAGCCTCTGATACTCCTGTTGATATCTGTCAGGCAGGGTTCCCTGATTGGACCAGATTAATTGCCCCGATCAGGGATCTCATATTCTTTCAGGTCCACTTAGTTGACCCAATACAATCACTACAGTTACTGTGGAGGTGCTGCTTTCTGAACCTTGACCCTTGACATTTTCTTGAACTGTGAAAACCCTCAGTTTAAACTCATTACCTGTTGCTTCTCTGTAATGAGAGAGTCAGACTATGGCAACTTGATTCTCTTTTCTTCTCGACTTGCCATTCCTTACTCAGGAACAAAACCTTCCACACTTTTCAATAATTTCCTGGATACTTCATACAGCAGTGGAATTTACTCTTATGTTCAATCTGGGCATATGGGCATCATTACTGAGGCTGGCATTTATTGCCCTTCCTTAGGTGCAGCTTGAAAAAATGTTGGAGAACTTTCTTCTTGAAAGACTGCAAACTGTGTAATGAAGGTGCTTCCAATGTGTTTTGGTGACTCATGTAGAACTTTTAATACAAAAAAAACCTGAAGCAATCATGAAGAAAGTGATAGTCTGTTAATTAGAATGAAAACTTGAGGCTTTGGTGTTCCGTGCATCGGTTGCTAGGTGGTAGAGCTCACAGTCTTCAAAGGAACTTTGGCAAGTTGTTGAATTGCACCTTGTAGATGGTGCAAGCTGCAGCAAATATGTTCCAGTGGCAAATGGGCTAAATTTTTGAAGGCAAGTCAACGATTTTGTGATAGCTTTAATGTGTAACTGGAGAATTAATAGATATGTGCAAAATCCTGGAACGTTTTAACAGAGTAAATGGGACAAACTGTTGCAACTGCAGCAGAATTTAGATATATAACTAGCCAAAGAAACAAAAGAAAATTGAAGGGAAATTTTTACTCAACGAATTGTTAGATTGTGCAAAGTACAGCCCAAAACGTTTGTGGAAGCTGGTGCAATGGTGACTTTAAAACAGAATGCTTCAAAATAATAAATTTGCAGGTCAATGGGGAAAGAGCAGGGGTGAGTCAGACGAATTGGATAACTTTCCTCCGAATTGGCACAGGCACAATGGGTTCTTTGTGAAATGATTTTGCTCACTGAGGAAGATCATTGACTTACTTATATTATTGGTAAAAGAAATATTTTGACTTTGAAAACTTTTTCCTATATGAAATCCATTTCCTGTACAGGCTTCTGAGAATCTTGATCATTTAATTGCCTCAAATCTTTGAAGATTTTAGCCCTGCAGTGAGAACTGTAGCAACTGATTTCTTTTTGCAATCAAATGGTTTATTAAAACAATAAATCACAAACATAAAACTATCATTCAAGCAAATATAGTCATAGAGTCTAGAATCATACAGTGTGGAAACAGACCCTTTGCTCCATCTAGTCCACATCGATCATGTTCTCAAACTAAACTAGTCCCATCTGCCTGTGCTTGGCCCATAACTCTCCAAACCTTTCCTATTCATGTACTTATTGAATTGCATTTTAAACATTGTAACTGTCTGCATCCCCCACTTCCTCTTGCAACCCATTCCGCACACTAACCACTCCTCTGTGTAATACGAGTTGCCTCCCATGTCTTTTTTAATTGTTCTTCTCTCACCTTAAAAATATGCCCCTTAGTTTTGAACGCACCTACCTAAGGGAAACGACCTTAGCTATTCACCTTATGTATGCCCCTCATAATTCTATAAACTTCCATAAAGTCACCCCTCAATCTCCTATTGCTCCAGTGAAAAAAGTCCCAATCTATCCAGACTTTTTTATAACTCAAACTCTCCATTTCTGGCAACATTCTGGCAAATCTTTTCTGAACCCACTCCAGTTTAATAATATCCTTCTTATAACAGAACTGCACACAGGACTCAAGAAGAGGCCTCACCAACATCCTGTACAACCTCAACACGACATCCACGGTGAAGTGCCGTTCTATACCACACTTAATGTCACATTCATCAGCCCCAACTCCAGTAAAAGAAAGTTTCCAAAGTGAAAACCATCTCGGCCAATTTAAAATGTCAGGGCTTGTATTTTCACAATGGCAAGATTAACAGCATCCTAACATTAGAAAACAACGTCAAATTGTAAGTAATCGGTAAATGCAACATTTCAGTGGGATGTAAAAGTACAAAGGCCTGTGCTCAGCAAGGTCAAAACACATTGAGGTACTTAGAAATTACAATACAGGAACAGTCCACAGAATTCGTCCATTTCAATATTTATGGTCCATTTAAACAAATAGTTCCAATGACATTTCTCTGATCTCAATGACATCTGGTCTTGAACCCAAAGCTCCTCATTCTTGACCCCTCAACCACTAGAACCAATCTTTATTTTGATTCTTTCAGGGAAGTGCTTATCCCTAGTTGCACTTGCGAAGGTGGTGGTGTGCTGTCTTCTTGACCCAATGCAGTATATTAGTTATAACTTCAATGTCATTGTGTGGAGAAGTTCAAGGAATTTTAAGGAATAGCAATCTATTTCAAAGTTGGGATGCAGTGCGGCTTGGAGGATGTGTTGGTATTCACACATATCTACTGCATTTTCCTTCCAGGCAGCAGAGGTTTGGATGGTGCTCACCCTGGAAGCTTGATGAATTTCTGCAGAGCATGTGGCAGATGACACACACAGCTGCTACCTAACATCAGTGGTGGAGGGATGGTAGGGGAATGTTTGTAGATGTGGTGTCAATCAAGTCACAGAATCATGCAATACAGAAGACGGTCTTTGATCCAATAAGTCTGTACTACCAAAAATGCAATAAATCTACAATAGTCCCACTTTCCAAGACTAGGCCCATATTCCTAAATGTTATGACACTTCATAGAAACATAGAATGATAGAAGTTAGGAGCAAGAGTAGGCCACTGGACCTCTCAAGCCTTCCCTGCCATTCGTTATGATCACAGTTGATCGTTGAGCTCAATAATCCCATCCTCCCGCCATATCACTTGATCTCTTTAGCTATGAGAGCTATATCTATCTCCTTCCTGAAAACACATCATTTTTTGACATCAACCACTTTCTGTGGTAGTGGATTCCAGAAGCTCCTCAACCTCTGGTGAATAATTACCCCTTATCCTCAAATTATGACCTCTGGCCCTCTTTGGTTCTGCACATCCCCACCATTGAGAACATCCTTTCTACATTTAACCTATCCAGTCCTGTGAGACTTGTATAGGTTTCTACACGAACCCCCTCATTCTTCTCATCTCCAGCTAATCGACTCAATATCTCCTTAAACTTCAGTCCTGTCACCCCAGGAATAAATCACGTCTGATCATCTGTTAAAACCATAATACAGTTTTATACATTAATTAAACTTACATTCCAATAAGCAGAATTACTTAACACAAATTTGAATGATATTTTTTCTATCATGTTTAGGTCTCTTAAAACAGTGGGTTTCAAAGCTGTTGTTCCTGGTCACAGTCTGCGGAGTTTGTTTATCTAAGGCAGCCTACAGCTTTTAGCAAGTGTGTTACTTTGAAATGTCTCTATTGCCTTGCAGAATATCTTGGCTACTTTTCATTAATTTTCAAATCTTTAGTCGAATGGCAGCAAACCTGACTTAGAGTCAGAGGTGCACAGCATGAAAACAAACTTTTCTGACCAACTCGTCCATGTCGACCACATGTCATAAATAAATCTAGTCCCATTTGACCCATATGCCTCTAAACCCTTCCTATTCATATGCCCCCCCCAGATGCCTTTTAAATCTTGCAATTATACCAGCCTCCACTACTTCCTCTGGCAGCTCATTCCATACATGCGCTATCTTCTGCATGAAAAAGTTGTTCCTTCGGTCCTTTTAAATCTCTCCCCTCTCAACCTTTAGCTTTAGCTTTTGACTCCATCACCCTGGGGAAAAGACCTTGTCAATTTACCCTATCCATGTCTCTCATGATCTTATACACTTCTATAAGATCACCCTTCAACCTCTGAAGCTCCAAGGAAAATAGTCCCAGCCTATTCAACCTTTCCCTATAGCTCAAACCCTCCAACTCTGGCAATATCCTTATAAATCTTTTCTGAATCCTTTCAAGTTTCACAGCATCCTTCCTTCTTACAGTAGTTCTTCCATAGGTGAGATTGATATTGTTTCTAAGTAGAACACAGTGCAAGTATAATATGGTTTGAGTGTTCCATATATTAACCACAAAGACTGGGTTCTTGATGAGATAGATATCTTGGAGTTTATTAACAACTCTAACTACTTGCATGGCAATAAGGTCTCAGACATACACATAGTCTGGGTTCTGTGTTTATTGACTACATACAGCAAGCTACCACCATTAATACTGGTGCCGCCACTAAAATTCAGTTAAGTATCTTTACATGGAACATTACATATTGTGACGTAATCAATCTTAAAGGCATACTTCTTGTATAACCTGGATCTATACAATAATACAACAAGGATACTGGACTCTCTAAAGTTTCTTCATAGCTAATATGATACATTTCTGGCAACAGCCTTTTGAATCTCCTCCGTAGCCTTTTTAATGCCATCATACATTTTCCACAATATGGTGACCGGATCTGTGTGTAATGCTCTCAGCATGGCTTGACTAATATTTTATTCAGTTCTGCTATAACCACCCCATGTATACATATGTTCTAATCAACCTGTTAAGAGATGTTATTGCTCAGGTCTAAGCTTGAATTTTGACCTCCTGCCTAAGAGGTAGAGACACTATCATTATGCCACACCGCCCCTACCTTCCTTGTTATATATTCTATGTAACAGCTAATAAAGGAACATATGCTTTATTGTTAAGAAGGAGGTATTATTATAAAGACACCGGTTTAACATACCTGTAAAGAATGCTGGTAGATGAAATAAACAGCAATATATTGGTTGACTAAATATCAGTGATTCAATATTTCCTGTTAATGGGTGATGACAACTAGCATATAATCATTGTACTTGTTCCATTTTCTGGGTTACACTCCCAGGAAATGTTGTTTTGCATAATTTGCTAACGTATGAGAATTTTCTGTACCTGGTCTGACTGAAAATATTCACTTGAATGATAGCAAGCCATTCCGTGCCAAGAGTCATTGCTTTAATTCTGACAAACTCTGTCAAACTAAGCCAAATGATTGATTGCAAATGGCTCTAAAATTAAACAAATCCTTTCTTTAAAATATTTAGAAAACATTCAGTTGCACTAATCCCTGTCTGAAATTTGACTTCTGCGCTAGAAGATTGATTGAATAAATAAAATAGGAAAAACACACTGAATCCAAAAGTGTCATGTTGATACTTGTAGACTTCAGGCATAGTTTTAATTCTTTGTGTTTACTTGAGATCTGTAAAGAGGTCTGATGATTGGAGAATAATAGAGAATGCATTTGCAAATGTAACCATCCTCCAACCAGTTCACCTGATCCAGCCAATTGAGTGTCTGTTCACCCAAGAGCACAAGAATGCTAGGGACCACTGCATGCTTGTATGCTCCCAGATTTGGCACCCTATCTTTCTAGGAGGTGTCCAATATTAATCTGAGGCAGCAGAGTTGGAAGTTGTTCAGCTGTCTTTGTTGGCTTGCATAAATTGTACATGTTGTGTTCCTGTAGAGAAAGTGCGGAGAACACATAGAAATTTATATTTTCACTTCCACTGGTATTGGTTCACGCATTAGAACTAGAAGCATGAGTAGGCAATTCAGGCCCTTGAGCCTGCTCAGTTATTCATAGATGATCTCACCTCAGCCTCAACTCCACTTTCCTGCCCACTCTCCATAAACCTACAACCCATTACTAATTAAAAATCTCCTTCAATTTATTCAATGTCCGAGCATCCACCAAACTCTGAAAGTAGTGAATTTTACAGGTTCATGACCCTTTCAGAGAAGTAATTTCTCCTCATCTCTGTTTTAAGTCTTCCACCCGGATTGTAAAATGATGCAGTCTTGTTCTAGACTACCCCACATCCCTTCTATGCCTACTTTATCACTTGCCTTTAGCATCATATATATCTCAATTAGATCTACTCCCGTTCTTCTAAATGTCAAAGAACATAGACCTAAACTGCTCAATCTCACTTCACAAAACAAATCTGTTATCTCTAGAATTAATCCAGTGGACCTCCTCTGAGCTGCCTCAACGCAATTAAATCTTGTCTCAAGTGAAGGCTGCGTTCCGGAAATATGTTGCATGGCAAGTTTGTTTTTGGCATGAGTGCAATAGACCGCCTACATCTGCAATCCATAGATGTTCGCATGTAAAACTTTGGGTTGACCAAGATCAAAGTCAATATGCGGAAAGGCTATCGTCGCTTACCAAAATCAAGTGATCAGAAATTGTGTGGAAAATTAAATGGATAAAATAATTGGCCAGGTGATGGAAAAGTGACCCTGCTGGAAGCAAACTTGAACTTGGGCTTTGGAGAGCGGGAGAAAGAGAAATGCCATAGAGTTTTTACAGCACAGAAAGTGGCCATTTGGCCTATTGTGACTCCACCAATCATCTATCCTAATTCCATTTTCCAGCAGTTGGCCCATAGCCTTGTACCCTGTGGTGTTTCAATTGTTCATCTAAATTGTTCTTAAATGTTTTGAGGGATTAGGCAGTAAATCCCAGATATCTGCAAACTTTTGAGTGAAAACCCTTCTCCTCAAAACCCAGCTAAACATTCTGCTTCTTTCCTTAAAGTTATGTCTCTGATTATTTACTCCCCTACTAAAGGAAAAGGTTTCTTTTTATTATAGCTAGATGGCTAACAGCTGAAATGTTAAACCTTGATGAAAAAGTAAACCAATGCTATAACCAGTGTAATAACTGTAGAGAAAATGTGATTACAGCTTAAATAGCCAGCCAGCTATGTGGTCTTGTGATAAACGGTTATTGAAGATGGAACTGCTGCTAAACGAAGGTCAAAGCAAGAATGGCATGAATCAGTGTAACGACAAGATGTCTACAATCTTGTCAATTAAGAAAAGGACAGTATCAGCTACATAAGGTGACATCTTGTCCAATACTCAGTGAAGACTTTTTATGGGAGGAGCTGGATCAGCTCCACCTCATTAAGTAGCATCTGTAAGTTCAAGATACTGAATCTTATTCTTATCTTCTTTAATAATTACTTGCTTATTAACGGATCCAGTAAATGTGTGTTTATCCACAATTCCAATTTAGCAGATTAGGTCTTTGACCCGTAACACTGTCTACCCTGTCTCTGGCCCTCAGAACTTAGCACACTTCAGTCAGGCCCCCTTTCAAACCTCACTGCTCTATAGAAAGCAGTTTACCTAGTCTTCCTTCACAGCTGAATCTCTCCAGGCCAGTAGCATTCTGGTTAATCTCTTTCACATCCTCTCTAGCGTAATCACATCCTTCCTGTAGTGTGGTGGTCAGAACTGCACACAATACTCAAGATGCAGTCTAATTAATATTTTAAAAAGTTGCATCACAGTAAAAGAAATACGTTGCTTTTGTATTCAGTGCCTTAACTAATAAATTCAAATATCACATATGCCTTCATAACTACATTATCGAACTTTTCTGTTATGTTTAAGGCTCTATGGACATCCATATCAAGGCCCTTCTAGTCCTTTGTACTTCTTAAAGTCCTACCATTCAATGGGTATTCCCTTACATTTTGAGAGGATTGACGAGGTATCATCTCACACTTTTCAGAATTAAACTCTATTGACCACTGTTCAGCCCATCTGGCCATCCTATCTCTGGTCAGGATGAGAGGCTTTAATCCTTGCGATTTACCACATCACCAATTTTTGTGTCATTTGTGAACTCACTGGTCAGGCCTCTAGTATTCACAGAATCAGAGAAATATAGAAAATAGGAGCAGGAGAAGGCCATTTGATCCTTCAAGCCTGCTCAGCCGTTCATAATGATCACGGGTAAACATCCAATTCAAAAGGATGTTCTGCTTTTCTCCTATGTCCTTCAAGCCCTTTAGCCCAAAGTGCTATATCAAACTCCTTCTTGAAATCATATAATATTTTGCCTCAACTGCTTTCTGTGGTGGTGAATATCACAGGCTCACTACTCTCCAGGTGAAGAAATTTCTCCTCATTGCAGCCCTAAATGATTTACCCTGTATCTTAAGTCTGTGACCTGGTTCTGGACTCATGCACCATCAAAAACATTAGTCCTGTCAGAGTGCTGTAGCTTTTTATGTGATCACGCCTCATTCTTCTGAACTCCAATGAATATAATCCCAACTGATTCAACCTGTCCTCATATGTTTGTCCCAGCATTCCAGGAATCAGTCTGGTAAATCATCACTGCCCTCCCTTTATAGCAAGAACGTCTGTCACCAGGTAGGGAGATCAAAACTGCATGTGATATTCCAAGTGTGATCTCACCAAATCCCTGTATATTTGTAGCAAGACATCCCTGCTCCCATACTGGAATCCTGTCTCTGTGAAGGCCAACATATCATTTGCCTTCTTTCTGGCCTGCTCTACCTGCATACTTACATTCAATGACTGGTGCATGGGGACACACAGGTTATGTTGCACATTTCCCTCTTTCAATTTGTGGCCATTTCGATAATAATCTGCCTTCCTGTCTTGCCACCAAAGTGGATACCTCCCATTTATCCACATTATATAGCGTCCATAAAATCAATGCTGAACTTCTTGGGTGATGTGGGTTGTAAAGGTAAAAGTGATCCTATATAATTTACAAAATCCTACAGCATTTGCAAAAATATAGCTTCTGCTACATTTGTTGGAATATGGTTCATATGTGAATGATCCATGTAGAGGTATTTGATGGCCCTCCTGTTGGAGTTCTCCATGTTGCACTGTATGGGGGAATATGGTAAACTGTTAGGAACTACATGCTTTATGAAGTTAGACGGTTACTAGGAGGCAAGGCCTAACTGCATCCATGGCTGATGACTCCATAATTGTAATCATCTGACTGAGTATGGATACAATGTTGCTCATTCTTCAGCCAGAACAATCATAGAGCAGATGATAGGCCTGTCAAAGATGGGTTCTAATGCTTAGATTTGACTGGAAGGTTTTTCAGGCATTGTGTGCTATATAATCCTTCTGTATTGTGCTCCGTGTCACAGGAGTAGACAAAAGATGGGATATGACAGATATTGAAGAGCTGGAAGAGTGGCAGCAGTCTTCCAAGGAAGAAGATGAGGACATTGAGCATCACCTTCTCCATAATAGAATGCGGCAATGTAAGGTGGCATAATCTAGACAGAACACGATGGACTTCCGGTTCTGAAAGATGTGAGCTGGGTGCAGTGATCACTCTTTGACTGTACAGGTGCTGTTGGTCGACAGGCAAGCAGTTCCTCTCTGTTCCTAGAAACAAAGGCAACTTTTGTTTCTGTTATCCTCACTTTGCTGTTACTGAATAAAAACAAATGTTTACAATCATTTGAAGACTTTCTAATTTAGGACAATGATGATGTTTGGCTACACTAGGCACTGGGGAAAGAGGGGCACTCCCTGAGACAGGGTTCTAAAATAGGATGTTGCTAAGGATGGATACTCTGTGTAGTCTGACTCTTAAGTAGCAAAACATTTGTGCATTTCTACTTGCATTGCCTTTGAGTTTCCTCCCACTGGTGCATGACTGATCTTTGAAAATGGCGCCAGTATGAGGAAGCCTGGGAGGTCACAGTTGTGCAAATATTTCCTTATCTGGTGAGAGGGTAGCTAGCATGAATAGACTGCCATAGTGACGTGTTGCATAGCTAATGAGATGAATTGCAGAGAACAAGAACAAAGAACAGTACAGCGCAAGAATAGGTCCTTCATGATGCATTTCATAACTAAAAACTTTTAGCCTATATCTCTCTATTCCCTGCCTATTTGTGTATCTGTCAAGATGCCTCTTAAATATTGTTATTGTATCCATTTCCACCACCACCAATGGCAGTGCAGTCCAGGCACTTATTTCTCTCTCTGTAAAAAAACTTGCTTCTCACATCTCCTTTAAATTTACTCCCTTTTACCTTAAACCCGTGTCCCCTAATAATTGATATACCCTGGGAAAAAGACTCCAACTATCCATTCTATTTGTGCCTATCACCATTTTGTAAATTTCTTTCAGGTTGTCCCTCATTCTTCAATGTTCAAGTGAAAACAAATCAAATTTGTCCAATCTCTGCTCATAGCTAATACCCTCCAACATCCCTGTAAACCATTTCTGTACTCTGTGCAAAGCCTCCGCATCACCCTTGTGGTGTGACGACCAGAACTGTGCACAGTTTTCCAAATGTGGCCCAACTAAAGTTCTGCACAGCTGCAACATGACTTGCCAATTTTTATACTCTATGTCCCAATCAATGAAGGCAAGTGTGCTATGTGCCTTTTTGAACACCTTATCCACTATATTGCCTCTTCCAGGGAACTGTGGATCTGTTCCTCGATCCCTCTGTACATTGATGCTACTAAGGGTTCTGCCATTTACTGTATATTTCCATCCTGCTCTAGATCTTCCAAAATGCATCGCCTCCACCTGCAATTTCATTGTCCAAGTCTCCAGGCTTGTCTATATTCTGGCATATCCTCTGGCAATCCTTCTTACCATCCGTAGTTCCTCTATTCTTTGTATTATCTGCAAGCTTACTAATTGGGCCACCTACATTCTCTCCCGTATCATTTACAAATCTACATTAGCCCCAGCACTGGACTCTGCAGTATGCAACTGGTCACAGATCTCCAGTGAGAAAACACTCTTCTACTTACTCTGTCTTCTATGACTGAGTCAGTACTGTATCCATCTTATAGCTCATTATGAATATCATTTGATTTCGCGTTTTGTATCGCCTGCCATGGGGACCTTGTCAGAAGCCTTGTCCATATAGACAATGTCTACTACCCTGCCCTCATCGATCATCATTGTCACTTACTCAAGAACTCAATCAAATTTGTGAAACACAATCTTCCTCGCACAAAGCCATGCCATCTATTGCTAATAAGTCCATATTTCTCCAAATGTAAGAGAAGTCCTATCCTTGAGAATATTCTCCAATAATTTCCCTATCAGTAACGTAAGGCTCACTGGTCTGTAATTTCCTGTATTATCCCAATGTCCTTCTCAAACGAAGGACTAGCATTGCTATTCTCCATTTGCTATTAACCTCTCCTGTGGAGGATACAATGATTTCATGCAACCCCCTGGCAATATTCGCATCTGCCTCCCACAGCATTCTAGGGTAGACCCGATCAGGGACTTAGTGCTTTTAAATTTTCCAATGCCAACTCATTTTTTAAATTGTCATGACCCAGAATATCGACATATCCCTCCTGAGGTTCACCATCCACCATATCCTTATCCGTTGTGAACATATTCAGTAACGATCTCACCCACTTCCTCTGGTTCCACTCCCTCATCCTTGAGTGGACCTACCCTTTCTTAGCTAGCCTCTTGCTCCTTATTTATGGATAAAATGTCTTGGGATTTTCCATAACCTGTTTGTCATAGACATTTCATGGTCCATTTTAGCCCTTCTAAATCTTTGTTTGTGTTCTCTCCTGCTATCTTTGTATTCTTTGAAGTTTCCAGCTGTCTTCAGTTTCCTAGCCCTCAGTTACGTATGTCTCTTTTTTTTTGCCTTTTAACTAAATTCTTAACTTTTCTTGTCAATCGTGTGAGAAAACTTTTCAGAACTCATGAAGAAATAACCCCACAAAACGCACCAAAATTGACATGTTTCGAATTTCTGTTAAAATTCGGTTCATAGAATATACATTGCAAAAACAAATGATATTCAGCACCTGCCCTAGGCAACACCGGTGTTTGTACTTTACATGGGTCTTGTATGTCTATTTTTTTTTCAGGTTTTCAGCATATTTTTCTATCTACTTTTCCGTCATGTCCTCATCTAATTTCCCTTCTAAAAGAGTCAACATTATTTGTCTAAACCACTGTTCAAATTCCACAGTCCCTCCATGTTCTGAGTAATGATGTTTCTCACTGGATTTGTCAGTAACTATCTTCTCTTGGTAGCCCCTGGCATTGCATTCTTCCACAACTATATTCACTCTCATTACATCCATCCTACTAAAAATATTCAAACTCTTAAAGTCCTTTAAGCGTTGGGACACGAAGAGGTGGTTTAAACTGAGGAAGCTTTGAACAGAGAGATGCGAGGCAACAAACAAAAAGGCAAATGATACAGGGTTTGAGGCTGAGATGATTTGACAAAGTACATCTAGATGAAGCAAGCCTTGGGTGACAAGAGTATTATCTGGATTTTGCTTTCATAAATATTGGATGATCCCCTGGTGCAAATCAATAGAAGTGACAATAATGTCTTTAATGAAAATTGGTGTGCCTTAATAAAATATTAAACAAGATCCTACAGTTATCCAGTTGACTAAACAATGATTCACTACAGAGATGCAGATTATGTTCCAAAGGCAAATTTCCTGTAGCATTAGAAGTGGCTAAAAACAATTCAATTGGCACTTGTACATTCTATTTTTTTCTGTCTTTGAAATTCATGGCAATTCATAATATGATGCTGAATAGCTTAATATGATGCTAATGGTTAGCACTGAGTTAATTGTCATGGTACAATATCCTACGAGTAGTCCAAACATTGCAATAAACCAATAACAACTCACATAAATATAGCCATAAATATAGCACTTGTATTTCCCTAATAGCAAAACATCCCAAGGCATTTGGCCAAGAGCATTGACCAAAAGTGCTGATGTCAAAATACAGAAGGAGATAGAATGCCTCACTAAACTTAAGAAATAGGAGCAGGAGTAAACCATTTCTTCCTCATGACACCTTCACGATTCAGTAAGATTATGATTAATTTCATAATGGCTTAACTCTACTTTCTCCCAAGTAACTTTATACTCAAAAATCAGCCTAACACTCCCTTCAATGTATTCAGCGATTTAGCCCCTGCTGCTCACTGAAGTAGTGAATTGCAAAATTAACCAGTATCTGACAGAAGAAATTCTTCCTTGTCCCTCAAACAGGAAATTTTTGCTTTGCGAATGAGATAGATAGTTGTAGACTCTCTCACAAGATGAAACATGCTGTTAGCAGCTGTCCTGTCACGTTCCCTCAGGATGTTATCTTTCAGTAACATCAACTCATATTCTTTTAAATTCCAAAAGCTATAACCCCAACCTGCTAAGTGCTTTCTCTTAAAACAATCCCTAATTCCAGGGAATAAAGTAATGGATCTTCTCTGAATGGCTTCAACTGTACATGTAGCCATCTTTAGGAAAGGTTTCTAAAACTACACACAACATTCAAGATGGTCTCACAACTGCCTGATATATTCTGATACAATGTCCGATACTGCTATTCAATAAGATTTGCTAGTTTTAAATTTCATATTCCCATCTACCCCAATAAGCTTTGATTCCCTTGACTAATGAGGATCTATCCACCTGTCCATTAACAGCGTACACTGCCATCACCTCCATTGTCTTCTGAAGCAATAAGTTTCAAAATCGCAAAACACTTTGAGAGAAAAAAATCTGACTTATGACCTCTAAATTTTAAACAATGCCCCTTAGCTCTGAATTGAACCACAAAGGGAACGTTCTTTCCATCCTGAGAGAGATAGTAGGAACTGGCGATGCTGGAGAATCTGATATAACGAGGTATAGAGTTGGATGAACACAGCAGGCCAAGCAACATCAGCGGAGCAGGAAAGCTGATGTTTCAGGTCTAAACCCTTCTTCAGAAAATTCTTTCCATCCTCCTGGTCAAGATATTTCAGGGTCTTATTCATTTCAGTCAAGTCTTTCCTTGCTCTTACGTGGAACTCCGGTGGAAATAACCCCAGATTGTCCAAACTATTCTTATTAGATGATCTGCTCCTTTCAAGTTCAATCTGGTCAACTTCCTCTGAATGACCTGCAAAGCATTTAAATCAGATGAACAAAATTGCACACAGTTTTAAAGATCTGGTCTCACCAATGCCCTGTATAACTAAACCATAACATCCTCACTTTAACATTTAATTACTCCCATAATAAAGGATAGCATCCTATTAACATTATTGATTATGTGCTGTATATCTGTCTGCAACCTCCTTAAAGCTTCTTCACAAAATAATTTCCTGCCTAATTTGGCGTTTGAATTTCGCTGCAATGCCTTCACACCTTCATTTAAGTGATTCATGTAAATTGCAAAAAATTGCAGTCGTTGTGTGAATTACTAGAGGGCTTCACTAATCACATCCTGCCAATCAGAAAAAGATCTATTTATGACAAATATCTATTTTCTGTCAGTCAACCAATTTTCTTCCATACAAATATATTACCCTCTGTACTATGCAATCTTTCCCTATCTCAGTCCCAAGTAATCTTGCACCTGTGCCGCATGTTCTAGATTCACCAGCCAGAAGAAGAAAATTTCTTAGAGTCTAACCTGTCAAGCTCCTTCAGGATCTTGCATGTTTCAATTAGATCACCTCTCATTTTGCCAAATTCCATAGAATATAAACACAATCCACTCAGCCGTGATAGGTCAACCCCGATTATCCCCCACCTCAACCCAGGAAGCAATCTACTGAAGGTTTGTGTACTGCTTCCAATGGAAGTACATCCCTCTTTAAATATGGGGACTAAATTTACACAGCGTATTCCAGGTATGTTTTCATCAAAGTGATGTACAATTGCAGCAAGGCTTCCATATTCTGTACTCTAGACCCTTCAAAATTAACTCCAACACGTATTTGCATTTCTAATGTTTTACCTGCATGCTGGCTATTTGTGCTCCTTATTTCAATGCATCCGTATTCCTCTGAACATCAACATTTACAATTTTGATGATTTTGAAAAATATTCTGCTCTTCTATTTTTATGACCAAGTGAACAACCTTACATGAGCTCACATTATATTTCATCTCCCATCTTTATTGTCCCACATAGTTTTGTATCATTAGTTAATACAGACACTTTACTGCCTGGTTCTTTGCCAACCATTGTAAATGTTTAGGACCCCAGTGCTGACTCTTGTGGCACTCCATTCATGGCAACCTAGCAACCTGAAAATTCCTTTTTGTGCTTCCTGTCCGTTAATCAATCTTCTATCCATGCCAAATGCCTTTTAGAAATCCAAATGTGCAACATAACATATACTAAAACTTTATCAGAGATAATGGGAACTGCAGATGCTGGAGATTCCAAGATAATAAAATGTGAGGCTGGATGAACACAGCAGGCCAAGCAGCATCTCAGGAGCACAAAAGCTGACGTTTTGGTTTTTTGCCCTAATTCCACCAGTAAAATGTGACGGAGCAACTTACTCTGACATATCAGGGCGGGTCATTGACCCTGTTCCCAAACAAAATTTTGGATGTTTTGTGTATCCCACGGTTTCTCACTCCCTTTTGTAATGTCCATCCTTGGTCAAATGGGAAGCTCTTCTATTACTACATGATGTTTCTTGACAGTCTGGAGGAAGGTCTACAGGGAGGTGTGACTAAATCCTTGGGTCAGTTTCAATCTTTGCTCAGACATCTGCATTGTGCTGTTAAGGGGCTTAGATATAATTGGGATTTTGCAATGCACAAAAGAATTATAAGCGGGCAGTGATGGGAGGAGAAATGTTTGAGAAATGCAGAGAGAAATGAAGGCTGGAACAAGAAATGGATCAGAATAATGAACGTAAGGATATAATCATGAAGTTGCACCTGTTTGGTTAGGTGACTTGTTTATAGCCCTTCCCAATCTGCTGAACCATTATTCATTGGTGACATCCAGCAATAAGCTCCAACTCCAATCTCTGGCCTTCACATTTGAATGTAAATTTTGTGAATTCTTGGCATGCAAGTGGGAGGGATGCCCACTTCTAGTTTCACTATTAGGATCTGCATTCCTCTTATTTAGTTTTACCCTTTGGTAGATTCAGAATGATAGGAAGTTTTCAGAATGGAGTCAAAGAATCATTGGTAGAAAAATCTGGTCAATCCTTAAAGTGACAAAATTATAGATCAGACTTGTGGCATCACTGAAGGAATGCTTTGAATGTGGAAGAATATTGTTTTAACAATGGACAAATGGAGGATACAATGTAGAATTTAAACGCTGGCAAAGACAAGTAGATCCTGTTCATGAGCTGTAAATCCTACATAATGCTCAGTGCATTTTTGGCACTTTAATAGTCTACCTTTTCCAATTAGAAAGGAGTATTTGTTTGATTTTATTTTCTCCAAAAATAGAAAAAAAACAAATTGTTTGTGCAGACTGATTAATCTCATTGTTTGCAACATCTGCCTTGTTTTTGTAACTTGTCAACTCACTTAACATTTCTTCTCTAAATTAGGTTGCATCAGACATTATTTATGGTTACAGAGATATTATTATTGTTGTCATGGTGTCTGAAAGCTTCTGTTTTGCATTGAGACTGAAGGTGCAAAAAGGCTCTTTTTCTCACTTAGTGACCCTGCCTTTGGGACAAAATTCAGACATTTCAGTGTTTTTATGATTGGAATGGATGATGCCATGGAATTAATATTACTTTACAACAAATATAGGAATAAGAAGAGGCCTTTCAGGTTCTTAAGCCTGGTCTCCGTTCAGTTAGAACATGACTCTTCTTCGCTCTGTTCCCTTCATAACTTCATCTTACAAAAATTGATTAATTACAATTAGAGATGTCAATTTATCTCCGGCATCTGCATCCTTGCCAGTGGGCAGTTCAAGAATTCCATTACCTTTTGAGTGAGTAAGTATTTCTTCATCTCTCTCTCAAATGGCTCAGGTCTAATATTAAGCTTATGAAAAGCTGAATAATGAGTTGATTTATCCCCGAATAATGGCAGACAGCAGGGTATCAAATAAACTGTATCAGAGAAATGGGAACTGCAGATGCTGGAGAATCCAAGATAACAAAGTGTGGAGCTGGATGAACACAGCATGCCAAGCAGCATCTCAGTAGCACAGAAGCTGACGTTTCAGGCCTAGACCCTTCATCAGAGAGCAGGGTATCCAATGACAGTTTTCAAAATTACGAATGACAACTATTCCTCTTTCAATTAATCCTTTTATATCATGCTACGCTATGATTATGTCACAAAAACAAACCATTCAGCGAAAATAGCCTATGGTCCACAGAAAGCTATTTCTATCCTATTTCATCTTTGCCAATCAGGCATATCTTTCTTTTTATTTCTCCCTCATGTGTTTATCTTGCTCCTCCTTAAATGTACCAACTCAATTCAACTTAACTACAGTCTGTTCTGATCTAATGCAATGTTGCATTCCTGTGCACCATTGCATTATAGAAAATCGCACTATACAAATAGCAGGGTCTGTGGGAAAAATGGGGTTGGGGCAGACCACCAGAAAAGAAATCACTCGAATCACTCAAAGGCCTAACACGAAGGATAGCACAATTTGATTAAATGTTTAATTCATATGTAATAATAAAGTAAAAGTAAATTTGACACTTTACCTTGAAAAAATGTCACGATGACTTTGAGGGATGAGGTTGTACTGTACCTCACACAGGAAGTACTTCATGACAAAGCCCATGAAATGATCATGTGATGTTGACATGTATTCCTCTGAGCACTGATGGAATCACGCTATCGCTAACAAATGTTTGCATTTTAGAAATAGTGTTCCCATATTCGTCAATCGCGTTACAGCCAATTTGATGGAACACACATTATAGCAGAACCAATTGTTCCTTTCTAGTAACGAGTTCCACATTAACACCACTGTCTGAATGAAGAAATTTTCCTTAACTTACTTTTGGTGTCTTCTCCAAGTAGAGAAATCTTCTCCGTGTCTGTCTTACCAAATAGACAGATCCAAGCAATCCCACAGTCACAAATCAAATAGCAGCTCTGTGGTCCCACCACATCTATTCTTGAATGATAGTGAAATTAAACAACTCGATGATCCACATATACCCCCATGCTCAATGAGGGGAGAACCTGAAACATCAGTGCCAAAGCCTAGGTCAAAGATTGACACAACCTTCAGCCAGGAGTGGAAAGTGGATGACCCCCCACAGACTCTTCCTGAGATCTCCAGCTTGTCTTAAATCAATTCAACTCACCCCACAAAATATCAAGATGTTAGCGAGTTTTGAGAAGATTTGTAGTTCAGGTTGAGGTTCTGGATGTGAGTTTGCTCGCTGAGCTGGAAGGTTCGTTTTCAGATGTTTCATTGCTTTTTTTTATTTGAAAAAATATACTTTATTCATAAGAAGTACAAAAAATAAAACATGTTTATACACCTACCCAGTCATGCAAGCTGCTCCAGGTTACCCAGGGGGTACGTACACCGACTAAAGGAAAAAAACAAACAAAGAAGAAAAAAAGACAAAGCAAAGAAAATATCCCGGCAGTCGTCACCCCGCACAGTCCCAGTAGGCCCCCTGACCAGTTGGGGAAGGCGCCAGCTGGGCCCAGTTACCAGATAGGGCCCTTTTTTCTATTCTGGACGAGGGGTTTCATACCGTGGTCTTTCCCCACCGCGCCTTGGCGGCAGCTGCCCCAAGCTTTAGTGCGTCCCTCAGCACGTAGTCCTGGACCTTGGAGTGCGCCAGTCTGCAATATTCGGTCGGGGTCAGTTCTTTCAGCTGGCAGACCAGCAAGTTGGGGGCAGACCAAAGAGCGTCTTTCACCGCATTGATGGTCCTCCAGGCGCAGTTGATGTTGGTCTCGGTGTGCGTCCTGGGAAACAGCCCGTAGAGCACGGAGTCCCACGTCACGGAACTGCTCGGGACGAAACTCGACAAATACCACTGCATCCGCCTCCAGACCTCCTGCGCATAGGCACACTCCAGAAGGAGATGATAGACAGTCTCGTCCCCCCCGCAGCCACCTCGAGGGCAGCGTGCGGTGCGCAAATATTCCAGGCATGCATAAAGGATCTCACTGGCAGAGCCCCTCTCAGCGTCAGCCAAGCAATGTCCTTGTGTTTGTTTGAAAGTTCTGGCGATGAGGCATTCTGCCAAGCGACTTTGGCAGTCTGCGTGGGGAACCACACGACGGGATCCACCCTCTCCTTTTCCCGAAGGCTCTAGAGGATGCTACGTGCTGAACACTGCCCGATGGCCTTGTGGTCAAAGGTGTTTCCTTTCAAAAATTTCTCCACGAAGGACAGGTGGTACGGAACGGTCCAACTACTCAGAGGCATTCCGCGGCAACGAGGCCAGGCCCATCCTTCGCAACACCAGGGACAGGTAGAACCTCAGTAAGTAGTGACACTTGGTGTTTGCGTACTGAGGATCTACGCACAGCTTGACGCAGCCGCACACACAGGTAGCCGTCAGGGCAAGGGTAGTGTTCGGTACGCCCTTTCCCCCATTTCCCAGGTCTTTGTACATGGTGTCCCTGCGGACCCGGTCCATCCTCGACCCCCAGATGAAGTGGAAGATGGCCCGGGTGACCGCAGAGGCGCAGGTCCAGGGAATAGGCCAGGCCTGCGCCTCATACAACAGTACCGAAAGCCCCTCGCACCTGACAACCAGGTTCTTACCTGCGATGGAGAGGGACCGGAGCGTCCACCTGCCCAGCTTCTGCTTCAATTTGGTGATACGCTCCTCCCAAGTCTTAGTGCACGCCCCAGCTCCACCAAACCAAACACCCAGCACCTTCAGGTAGTCTGTCCTGATGGTGAAGGGGATGAAGGAGCGGTCGTCCCAGTTCCCAAAGAACATGACCTCGCTCTTACCCCTATTGACTTTGGTACCCGAGGCCAGTTCAAACTGGCGGCAGATGTCCAATAGTCTACTCACCGACCGACGATCAGTGCAGAAGACGGCGACATTGTCCATGTACAGGGAGGTCTTGACCTGAAGGCCTCCGCTGCCTGGGATAGTCACGCCCTTCAGGCTCACGTCCTTCCTGATGGAGGCGGCGAAGGGGTCCACACAGCACACGAACAAGGCAGGAGAGAGCGGGCAGCCCTGCCTGACTCCAGATCTAACAGGAAAACTGTCTGATTCCCACCCGTTGATCGAGACTGCGCTAACGATGTTTGCGTAGAGCAGGCGGATCCAATTGTGGATGCCCTCCCCAAACCCCAATTTGGAGAGGATGTCCCTCATGTAAGCATGAGAGACCCTGTCGAAGGCCTTCTCCTGGTCCAGGCTGACGAGGCAGGTGTCCACCAGCCTGTCCTGTACAGAGGCGATCGTATCCCTGATGACCGCGAGGCTCTCAGCGATCTTCCTGCCCGGCACAGCACAGGTTTGGTCAGGGTGAATAACCGACTCCAGGACAGACCTGACCCGGTTGGCAATGACCTTGGCCAGGATTTTGTAGTCCACGTTCAAAAGTGAAATGGGACACCAATTCTTAATTTCTTCCCTCTCCCCCTTCCTCTTGTAAATGAGGGTGATGATGCCCTTCCTCATGGACTTGCACATTTCCCCTGCCCGAAGCGCACTATCGTACACCTCCAGCAGGTCCTGGCCGACCAGGTTCCACAGAGCGGAATACAGCTCGACCGGTAAGCCGTCGCTTCCGGGAGTCCTATTCCTCTCCAAGGGCTTTGGTCAGCTCGTCCAGGGATATCGGCCGGTCCAGCCACTTCCTCGTGCCGTCGTCTAAGACCTCCGTGATAGACGACAGGAACGACTCGGAGGCCGTGCTGTCCGTGGGCATCGTGTCGTACAGTCCGGCATAGAAGGATCTGCTGATCCTCAAAATGTCGGGCCGAGACGACGTCACCGAGCCGTCCTCCTCCTTCAGCCGGCTAAGCACAGAGCTCTCTTTGTGCACCTTCTGAAAGAAGAAACGCGAGCACGTCTCGTCCTGCTCCACGGAGCGGACCCTGGACCGAAAAATTATCCTGGAGGCCTCCGCAGCGAAGAGCGAGGCTGGCTCGCCCCTCACCTCGCGGAGGTCCTCCGTGACATCGACCCCCATCAATTGCAGAAGGAGCAGGTTCTGCACCCTATTCTGGAGTCGCAACAGCTTTCCCCGCCTCTCTCTCCCCTTCCGAACACCATTGAGGACAAAGAACCTCTTGATGTTCTCCTTCACCGTCTCCCACCAGTCGCCCGGAGACTCAAAGAGGGGTTTCACGGTTCTCCAACCGGCGTACTCCCTCTTAAGCTCCTCGACGTTCTCTGGGGTCAACAGAGTCGTGTTGAGCTTTCACGTCCCCTTGCCGGCCAGCTGGTCGTCCTGTAAGTAACAGTCAGCCAGCAGGAGGCAGTGGTCAGACAAGAACACCGGCTCGACGCCGGTGGACCTGACTGAGAACATCCGTGACACAAACAGGAAGTCTATCCTTGAGCGAATAGACCTGTCTGGCTGCGACCAGGTGTACCTCCGCTGCGCTCCGTCTGCAGGGGTGCTGAAGACGTCGAGCAGCTTGGCGTCCTTCACCGTGCCCATCAGGAATCTGGACGTGACGTCCAGTTGACTCCCCCCACCTGCTGTCCCCACGCCGGATCATCCATCTGCATCGATGATGCAGTTGAAGTCTCCGCCTAGGATGACCGGCCTGGACGTAGCCAGCAGGGGTGCAAGCCGCTGCAGGACGGCCAACCGCTCACTCCGTACCGCTGGGGCGTACACGTTGATCAGCCTCAGGAGCGTTCCTGTAGGTGACGTCAGCCACTAGGAGGCGCCCCCCCACCACCTCCTGAACTTGAGAGATGGTGAAGTCGCGCCCCTGCAGCAGAATAGCTAGGCCCGAGGAGTGACACTCGTTACCCCCCGACCAGATCGAAGGCCCACAGGTCCAGGCACCGGATCATTTCCCGCACCTGCCGAGGTGCGGTATCCCGCTCTCCTGCAGAAACAGGAGGTCCGCCTTGATGGTGGTCAGGTAGGCCAACGTGGATACACATCTTGCGGTGGACTTGACACTGCGCACATTAATGCTCGCAACTCGCACCCCCATTATGGGCAGTGACCGCAGTACCCTCCCCAAGTCCAAGGTCCAGCCCCTCCATCTGTCCCTTCATGCCCATTGCCCAGGCTAACTGCTGGACGCTCTCCAGGCTCAGGAAACCGTCCGTGCTGCCTTCCGGGTGGCATCCCCCCGTCAGGGGTGCGGAGGCAGGAGGGTCCAGCTCTGGGTCAGGCTGGGGTCTCGCTGTTTCCTCCTTCCCGCCTGGAAATTCTGGGGGGCCCTCCAGTGCCCCAGGGGCACTTGACTGGGTGTCGGAGAGAGCCTCAGGACGCCTCCCATCACCTGGAAGCGGGGTGCTGCTTTCCTTCTCCCTCGAGATCTTTAACTTTTGCTTCGGGCGGGCCCCTCTCCGAATCGCCCTCATCAGCGGAGCTCTTATAGCCCCCCTGTAGCTGCCTCTTCCTGCCTGATGGTTGCGGTTCTGGGCCCATCGATGCACCTTCCTCCTTGCTTTCCGGACCGTCGTCCACTCCCCTGGGTTGCCTGTCGCCACCTCCATCGACTCCGGGTTGTCGGGGGGGAGTGGAGCCTGCAGCGGCGCTTTGCTGGCCTCGGGCCCATCCTGCAGGGCTGGGCCCTCCTGCACGACCTGGCCCTCCTGCACATTAGTGGGGTCTTGTTGGGCCCTGGTGCCTTCCTCTCCTCCGCGGTGGGGGGGGGGGGCTGGCCCCGCATTGCCCTGCCAGCAACCTGGGCGTAGGTGGTCCCCCGCTGCGGGCATGCCCTATAGAGGTGGCCCACTTCCCTGCAAAGGTTGCAGCTTTTTTCTTGTGGGCAATCTTTGCAAGGTGTCCCTCCTCCCTGCAGTTCCTGCAGATGGTGGCTTTGCAGTCAGCTGCCACGTGAACTGACCTACCACAGGCATGGCAGACTTTAGGTTGCCCTGCATAGGTCAGGTAGCCCTTGCTCCCGCCGATCGCGAAGCTGGACGGTGGGTGTATGACATTCCCATCCGCGCCCATCCGCAGCGTCACCTTGACCTGCCTCTTACTGGTCCAGATGCCAAAGGGGCCCACGATGTCGGTTAGGTCCCCTTCCACCTTCACATACCTTCCGAGGAAGGTCAGGACATCAACTGCTGGCACATGCGGGTTGTACATGTGTACAGTCACCATACGGCTCCTCTGCGCTGGCATCACAATCAGCGGGACAGCGGTCAATACAGAGAGGGGGCCCTCACCTCCTTTCTCCTTGAAAACCTCCAGGAAGCGCTCGCAAAGCTTGGCACTCCGGAAGGTCACATCCTAAAAACCTCCTCCGGGGAAATCCTGCAGGCAGTAAATGTCCGCAGCAGCGAACCCGCAACAGTCCAACAGGACCCTCTTCACGAAGAAGGTGCGGTCCACAGGTGCACCTTCATCCACCTTCTTCACGGAAACACGGATGGTGTTCCGGACCCCCTGACCTGGGGCACGAGCACTTGCCGCAGCCATCGTTGCAGGTTGGGTGCTCCCCTGAGCCAGTGTTAGGCCGAAGCCAGCATTAAGATCCACTGGTTGCAAGAGTGCACAGCCAACCCAATGTCTTCCTTCCACCTCCAACACAGTCACGCTCTCCTCCTCTCGGACCACAAGAGAGTGGGTCTTTATTTTGTTCCAGATGTGAGCTGGTTCACTGAGCTTGACGGTTTGTTCCCAGATGTTTCGTCACCATTCTAGGTAACATCAACAGTGAGCCTCCGACGAAGCGCTGGTGTTATATCCCACTTTCTATTTATCTGCTTAGGTTTCCTTGGGTTGGTAATGTCATTTCCTGCATTGGTGATGTCATTTCCTGTTCTTTTTCTCACAGGATGGTAGATTGGCTCCAAATCAATGTGTTTGTTGATGGAGTTCCGGCTGGAATGCCATGCTTCCAGGAATTCTCGTGCGTGTCTCTGTTTGGCTTGTCCTAGGATGGATGTGTTGTCCCAATCAAAGTGGTGTCCTTCCTCATCTGTATGTAAGGATACGAGTGACAGTGGGCCATGTCGTTTTGTGGCTAGTTGATGTTCATGTATCCTGGTGGCTAGCTTTCTGCCAGTTTGTCCAATGTAGTGTTTGTCACAGTTCTTGCAAGGTATTTTGTAGATGACATTTGTTTTATTTGTTATCTGTATAGGGTCTTTTAAGTTCATTAGCTGCTGTTTTAGTGTGTTGGTGGGTTTGTGGGCTACCCTGATGCCAAGGGGTCCGAGTAGTCTGGCAGTCATTTTGGAAATGTCTTTGATGTGGGGGAGAGTGGGTATGGTTTCTGAGCCCGTTTTGTCTGTTTGTTTGGGTTTGTTGCTGAGGAATCGGCGGACTGTGTTCATAGGGTACCCATTCTTTTTGAATGCGCTGTATAGGTGATTTTCTTCTGCTCTTCGTAGTTCCTCTGTGCTGCAGTGTGTGGTGGCTCGTTGAAATAAAGTTCTAATGCAGCTTCGTTTCTGGGTGTTGGGATGGTTGCTCCTGTAGTTCAGTATTTGGTCCGTATGTGTTGTTTTCCTGTAGACGCTGGTTTGAAGTTCCCCATTGGCTGTTCGCTCTACTGTGACATTTAGGAATGGCAGTTTGCTGTTGTTTTCCTCCTCTTTTGTGAATGTTATGCCAGTAAGGGTATTATTGATGGTCTTGAAGGTTTCTTGAAGTGACAAACACTACATTGGACAAACTGGCAGAAAGCTAGCCACCAGGATACATGAACATCAACTAGCCACAAAACGACATGGCCCACTGTCACTCGTATCCTTACATACAGATGAGGAAGGACACCACTTTATTGGGACAACACATCCATCCTAGGACAAGCCAAACAGAGACACGCACGAGAATTCCTAGAAGCATGGCATTCCAGCCGGAACTCCATCAACAAACTCATTGATTTGGAACCAATCTACCACCCCCTGAGAAAAAGAACAGGAAATGACATCACCAATGCAGGAAATGACATTACCAACCCAAGGAAACCTAAGCAGATAAATAGAAAATGGGATATAACACCAGCGCTTCGTCGGAGGCTCACTGTTGATGTTACCTAGAATGGTGACAAAACATCTGGGAACAAACCAGCAAGCTCAGTGAACTAGCTTACATCTCGAACGCAATAAAGACCCACTCTCTTGTGGACCAAGAGGAGGAGAGTGCTATCTTGGAGGTGAAAGGAGGACGTCAGGTTGGCTGTGCACCCTTGCGACCAGTGGATCTTAATGCTGGCTTCGGCCTAACGCTGGTTCAGAGGAGCACCCAACCTGCAACGATGGCTGCGGCAAGTGCTCGTGCCCCAGGTCAGGGGGTCCGGAACACCATCCGTGCTTCTGTAAAGAAGGTGGATGAAGGTGCACCTGTGGACCGCACCTTCTTCGTGAAGAGGGTCTTGTTGGACTGTTGTGGGTTCGCTGCTGCGGACATTTACTGCCTGCAGGATTTCCCCAGAGGAGGTTTTTACGACGTGACCTTCCGGAGTGCCAAGCTTTGCGAGCGCTTCCTGGAGGTTTTCAAGGAGAAAGGAGGTGAGGTCCCCCTCTCTGTATTGACCGCTGTCCCGCTGTTTGTGATGCCAGCGCAGAGGAGCCGTATGATGACTGTACATATGTACAACCCGCATGTGCCAGCAGTTGATGTCCTGACCTTCCTCGGAAGGAATGTCAAGGTGGAAGGGGACCTAACTGACATCGTGGACCCCTTTGGCATCTGGACGAGTAAGAGGCAGGTCAACGTGACGCTGAGGATGGGCGCAGACGGGAATGTTGCACACCCACCGTCCAGCTTCGCAATCGGCGGGAGCAGGGGCTACCTGACCTATGCAGGGCAACCTAAAGTCTGCCATGCCTGTGGTAGGTCAGGTCACATGGCGGCCGACTGCAAAGTCACCATCTGCAGGAACTGCAGGGAGGAGGGACACCTTGCAAAGGATTGCCCACGAGAGAGAAGCTGCAACCTTTGCGGGGAAGCGGGTCACTTCTATAGGGCATGCCCGCGGCGGGGTACCACCTACGCCCAGGTCGCCGGCAGGGGAAATGCGGGGCCAGCCCCCCCCCGGAGGAGAGGAAGGCACCAGGGCCCAGCAAGACCCCACTAATGTGCAGGAGGGCCCAGCCCTGCAGCATGGGCCCGAGGCCAGCAAAGCACCCCTGCAGGCTCCGATCCCCCCCGACAACCCGGAGCCAATGGAGGCGGCGACAGGCGACCCAGGGGAATGCACAACAGTCCGGAAAGCGAGGAGAAGGAGGGGCGTCGACGGGCCCAGGAACCGCAACCATCAGGCGGGAAGAGGCAGCTACAGGGGGGTTTTAAGAGCTCCTCTGACGAGGAGGATTCAGAGAGGGCCCACCCGAAGCAGAAGTTAAAGGTCTCGAGGGGGAAGGAAATCAGCACCCCGCTTCCAGGTGATGGGAGGCGTCCTGAGGCTCTCTCCGACACCCAGTCAAGTGCCGCTGGAGCACTGGAGGGCCCCCCGGAACTTCCAGGCGGGAAGGAGGAAACAGCACGTCCCCAGCCTGACCCAGAGCCGGACCCTCCTGCCTCCGCACCCCTGACGGGGGGATGCCACCCGGAAGGCAGCACGGACGGTTTCCTGAGCCCGGAGAGCGTCCAGCAGTTAGCCCGGGCAATGGGCATGAAGGGACAGATGGAGGGGCTGGACCTTGGACTTGGGGAGGGTACTGCGGTCACTGCCCACAATGGGGGTACGAGTTGCGAGCATTAATGTGCGCAGCATCAAGTCCACCGCAAGATGTGTGTCCACATTGGCCTACCTGACCACCATCAAGGCGGACCTCCTGTTTCTGCAGTAGTGCGGGATACCGCACCTCGGCAGGTACGGGAAATGGCCCTGCGCCTGGACCTGTGGGCCTTCGATCTAGTCGGGGGGTAACGACTGTCGCTCCTCGGGCCTGGCTATTCTGCTGCGGGGGCGCGACTTCACCATCTCTCAAGTTCAGGAGGTGGTGGGGGGGGCGCCTCCTCGTGGCTGACATCACCTACAGGAATGCTCCCCTGAGGCTGATCAACGTGTACGCCCCAGCGGTACGGAGTGAGCGGTTGGCCGTCCTGCAGCGGCTTCCACCCCTGCTGACTACGTCCAGGCCGGTCATCCTAAGCGGAGACTTCAACTGCATCATTGATGCAGATGGAAGATCCGGCCTGGCGACAGTGGGTGGGGGGAGTCAACTGGACGTCACGTCCAGGTTCCTGATGGGCACGGTGAAGGACGCCAAGCTGCTCGACGTCTTCAGCACCCCTGCAGACGGAGCGCAGCGGAGGTACACCTGGTCGCGGCCAGACGGGTCTATCCGCTCAAGGATAGACTTCCTGTTTGTGTCACGGACGTTCTCGGTCAGGTCCACTGGCGTCGAGCCGGTGTTCTTCTCTGACCACTGCCTCCTGTTGGCCGACTGTCACTTACAGGATGACCAGCCGGCCGGCAAGGGGACGTGGAAGCTCAACACGACTCTGTTGACCCCAGAGAACGTCGAAGAGCTTAAGAGGGAGTACGCCGGTTGGAGAACCGTGAAACCCCTCTTTGAGTCTCCAGGCAACTGGTGGGAGACAGTGAAGGAGAACATCAAGAGATTCTTTGTCCTCAAGGGTGTTCAGAAGGCAAGAGAGAGGCGGGGAAAGCTGTCGCGACTCCAGAAAAGGGTGCAGAACCTGCTCCTTCTGCAATTGATGGGGGTCGATGTCACGGAGGACCTCCGCGAGGTGAGGGGCCAGCAAGCCTCGCTCTTCGCCGCGGAGGCCCCCAGGATAATCTTCCGGTCCAGGGTCCGCTCCATGGAGCAGGACGAGACGTGCTCGCGTTTCTTCTTTCAGAAGGTGCACAAAGAGAGCTCTGTGCTTAGCCAGCTGAAGGAGGACGACGGCTCAGTGACGTCAGCTTGGCCCGACGTTTTGAGGATCAGCAGATACTTCTATGCCGGACTGTACGACACGAAGCCCACGGACAGCACGACCTCCGAGTCGTTTCTGTCGTCTATCACGGAGGTCTTAGACGACGGCATGAGGGAGTGGCTGGACCGGCCGATATCCCTGGACGAGCTGACCAGAGCCCTCAAGTCCTTGCAGAGGAATAGGACTCCCGGAAGCGATGGCTTACTGGTCGAGCTGTATTCCGCTCTGTGGGGCCTGGTCGGCCAGGACCTGCTGGAGGTGTACGATAGTGCGCTTCAGGCAGGGGAAATGTGCAAGTCCATGAGGAAGGGCATCATCACCCTCATTTACAAGAGGAAGGGGGAGAGGGAAGAAATTAAGAATTGGCGTCCCATTTCACTTTTGAACGTGGACTACAAAATCCTGGCCAAGGTCATTGCCAACCGGGTCAGGTCTGTCCTGGAGTCGGTTATTCACCCTGACCAAACCTGTGCTGTGCCGGGCATGAAGATCGCTGAGAGCATCGCGCTCATCAGGGATACGATCGCCTCTGTACAGGACAGGCGGGTGGACACCTGCCTCGACAGCCTGGACCAGGAGAAGGCCTTCGACAGGGTCTCTCATGCTTACATGAGGGACATCCTCTCCAAACTGGGGTTCGGGAGGGCATCCGCAATTGGATCAGGCTGCTCTACGCCAACATCGTTAGCGCAGTCTCGATCAACGGGTGGGAATCAGACAGTTTTCCTGTTAGATCTGGAGTCAGGCAGGGCTGCCCACTCTCTCCTGCCTTGTTCGTGTGCTGTGTGGAGCCCTTCGCCACCTCCCTCAGGAAGGACGTGAGCCTGAAGGGCGTGACTATCCCAGGCAGCGGAGGCCTTCAGGTCAAGACCTCCCTGTACATGGACGATGTCGCCGTCTTCTGCACCGATCGTCGGTCAGTGAGTAGGCTGTTGGACATCTGCCGCCAGTTTGAACTGGCCTCGGGTGCCAAAGTCAATAGGGGTAAGAGCGAGGTCATGTTCTTTGGGAACTGGGACGACCGCTCCTTCATCCCCTTCACCATCAGGACAGACTACCTGAAGGTGCTGGGTGTTTGGTTTGGTGGAGCTGGGGCATGCACCAAGACTTGGCAGGAGCGTATCACCAAATTGAAGCAGAAGCTGGGCAGGTGGATGCTCCGGTCCCTCTCCATCGCGGGTAAGAACCTGGTTGTCAGGTGCGAGGGGCTTTCGGTACTGTTGTATGAGGCGCAGGCCTGGCCTATTACCTGGACCTGCGCCGCTGCGGTCACCCGGGCCATCTTCCACTTCATTTGGGGGTCGAGGATGGACCGGGTCCGCAGAGACACCATGTACAAAGACCTGGGAAATGGGGGAAAGGGCATACCGAACGCCACCCTCGCCCTGACGGCTATCTTTGTGTGTGGCTGCATCAAGCTGTGCGTAGATCCTCAGTATGCAAACACCAAGTGTCACTACTTACTGAGGTTCTACCTGTCCCCGGTGTTGCGAAGGATGGGCCTGGTCTCGTTGCCGCGGAACGCTCCGAGTAGTTGGACCGTTCCGTACCACCTGTCCTTCGTGGAGAAATTTTTGAAAGGAAACACCTTTGACCACAAGGCCGTCAGGCAGTGTTCAGCACGTAGTATCCTCGAGACCCTTCGGGAAAAGGAGAGGGTGGATCCCATCCTGTGGTTCCCCACGCAGACTGCCAAAGTCGTTTGGCAGAATGCCTCATCGCCAGAACTTTCAAACAAGCACATCCGTGCACTACGGGCTGTTTCCGGGGACGCACACCGAGACCAACATCAACTGCGCCTGGAGGACCATCAATGCGGTGAAAGACGCTCTTTGGTCTGACCGCAACTTGCTGGTCTGTCAGCTGAAAGAACTGACCCCGACCGAGTGTTGCAGACTGTCGCACTCTAAGGTCCAGGGCTACGTGCTGAGGGATGCGCTAAAGCTTGGGGCAGCCGCCGCCAAGGCGCGGTGGGGAAAGACCACCGTATGAGCCCCCTCATCCAGAAAAGGGAAAAGAATCCTATCTGGTAACTGGGCCCAGCTGGCGCCTCTCCCAACTGGTCAGGGGGCCAACTGGGACTGTGCGGGGTGACGACTGCCGGGGCAGTTTCTTTGCTTTGTTTTTTTTTCCTCTGTTTTGTTTTTTTCCTTTAGTTGGTGTACATACCCTCGGGTAACCCGGAGTGGCTTGCATGACTGGGTACGTGTATAAATGTTTTATTTTTTGTACATTCTATGAATAAAGTATATGTTTTCAAATAAAAAAAAGGTGACGAAATGTCTGAAAATGAACCTTCCAGCTCAGCGAGCAAACTCACATCCAGAATATCAAGATGTGTATGAAGGTATTTGGTACAACAAAGTCTTAATCCCTCATACCATCTTGGCTGTTTTAGTGAAGACCTATACTCCAGAAGCTGTGGTCAGAGCCAAGTTGTCCAGCTCCAGCTACAAAGCTGGCATCTAACCAACACGTATAAAATCAGAAGATAGGGAAACCAACGTTTATATCACATATGAAAGCAGACAGCTTATTGGTTGGCAACTGTACTCTGATTATAGGGGCATTGATGTAGAGAATGCACCTGTTTGATGAGGTCTGGCAGTTAACAGTCCAGCTTTGTTTAAATTTGAAGTCAATCAGGTGGACTTTGGTTGGCCAAAGTCAATATGATAAGTAAAACAGAAAAAGACTGTCACCTATTTTGTTGAGTTGAAACAGACTCAACATGTGTGCATCCCCTCTTTGCCTTGTGTTGTGTATTTGTTTCTTTTTCCATTCATTGGTAGTTCTTGTGAATTTTCCTGATGAGTACAAGATGAAAAGTTTTGTGAAATAAGTGCTTTTGAGCAACACTCAAGTTCTGTGTTAACAAGCTACTGAGAGAAAATCTGACTGCCTCCTCTTGATATTCAATGACATTATCATCACTGCATCCCCTACCATCCTTATTTCTTCTATTGAAAAACACTAGCTAACCCTTGTCTATATTGAACAATATTCTGTAAATACCAAATCATTTCAGTGAAATTGGAAAAGAATGTATTTGTGTATTCAGACTTTTTTCAGATTGCTCGACAATATCTGATGACATTTCGAATCAAATCTAACATAACTTTCAAGAAATTATGTTTGAAAGCAGAAAGGTATTTGGAAGACGTTGGCACCTTGCATAACTTCAGTGTATTCCAAAGAGCTACAAAGTCAATGAAGTACTTGTGATGTGCAGTCAATCTGTTCTTGTAGGGAAATGTTGTAGCTAGTTCATGCAAAGTATGATCCCAAAGATTGTGACTGGATAAAAGTTGGAATCTATAACATCAGGCTTGATTGCTTCAATGCGATACTGCTGGCTTTCTATCTTTTTGTTTCTATAAATCTCAGGCCATTCAGAACTTAACCAGATATAAAGATTACTCATCTATCAGACTCATCCCCACACTGGTTTACTGTGCCCAACACATTAGTGAGCCATATTTTATAGGCTGGGACACCAGGGAGAATGCCCCTGCTTTTCTTTTAAATAGCATAACCTAACCTTTCATCTACACCTGTGAAAGCAGACAAGCCTCTTCTTTGTGTTTAATTTAAGACCATAAGATCATGAGACATAGGAGTGGTAGTAAGGCCATTCGGCCCATCGTATCCACTCCGCCATTTAATCATGGCTGATGGGCATTTCAACTCCATTTTCCTGCACTCTCCCCGTAGCCATTAATTCCTTGCGAGGTCAAGAAATTATCAATCTCTGCCTTGAAGATATTTAACATCCCGGCCTCCACTGCGCTCCGTGGCAATGAATTCCACAGGTTCACCACTCCCTGGCTGAAGAAATGTCTCCTCACTTCCGTTCTAAATTTACCCCCTCTATTTTAAGGCTGTGCCCATGGGTCCTAGTCTCCCCACCTAATGGAAACAACCTCCCAGCGCCCTTTCTAAGCCATTTGTAAAGCAATGCCTCTCAGGGTGCATCTGTGTTTGCAGCATTCTTGCTTCTGAGTCAATCTTACTTTGGACCTGAACAAATTAATCCAGACCGACACTCTAATGCAGTATTAAAGGATACTGCCGGGGTGCCTTCGAGCAGATGAAACTTTCAATCAACCCTGTTTACTCTTTTTCTGATGAATGTGAAAGAATGAATGAAAAGCAGGATAGTTACCTCCCTGTGGTCAGTCCATATTCATTTCTTAGTTAATGTCACAAAAAAATCTTTCTATTACCTCATGGCTGTATGGGAGCTTGCTACATTGTTATATTTCTTACTTTACAGCATTAACTACACTTCAAAAGTGTTCATAGACTGAAAAGTCCTTTGGGGTATCTAGTGGTGCAGAATTCCTTTTGCAGCAGTCTCTCAAAATTGCACTTAAATATATAAAATACAGTTCTTTTCAAACAGCTGGCTCAATATCACCTTCAAAAGAGCAATGGGAGTTGGGAAATAAACATTGAATCTTCCAACAACATCCACACCCTTTGCATAAATAATAAAAAGAAATTCCTGGCTTGGAGCTTAAACACATAACCTACTGACTGAGAGCACAATCTCATGCTTGAAAGAGGTTCTGAAGCATTTGAAATGTATCCCTAGGGTAAGATAAAAATTTCATTTACTATGAGTAGGTGATGGAAAAGATCATTGAAAATCTTCCAGTAAACTTTCTTAATTTTGAAAATGAACTCAATAAACAATTTGGGGAAATTCCTACTTTGGTAATATCATCAATAATCAATTGCTAAAATTGTCTTAGTGGCAGGGGCAAGAGGATGGTGGCAGAATTCTGTCTGTGTGGCTGGAGGTACGTGTCCAGTAGCTTTCCACAGGGATCAGTGGTGAATTGTTTATGACATTCATAAATATGTACTTGGAAACGTGGTGCGGAAGGTGATACAAAGATTGCCAGGAGGTTGACAATGACGAGGAAGGTCTTTGGTAACACGACGTAACAAGACAAGGGAACACTCAATGAATGGCAGGCCATTGGGAACTCAGGGGAACAGAGGGATCTTCAGGCGCTTGTCCACAGATCTTTGAAAGTTAATAGAGTAGCAGATGTTAGAGGCATTTGCCTTTACCAATCGAGACAACAATGATAAGAGCAGGAAGGTTATGTTAGAACGCTAACTTGGTTAGGTCAGTACCGTTCATAATTCTGGTCATCACTATATAGGATAGGTGTGAATACAGGAAATACAGGTGCGAATATAGGAAAGGGTGCAAAGGAGATTCTGTAAGATCACAAGATATAGAAGCAGTATTAGGCAATTTGGCCCACTGAGTCTGCTTTGCCATTTGATCATGGCTGATGTGTTTCTCTGTCTTAAATGTGCTCAATGATTTCCACTGCCTTCTGCAGCAAGTCATCGACAGATTAGTCACCCTCAGGCTGAAGAAATTCTTCCTCATCTCAGTTCTAGAGGATTGTCCCTTCATTTTCAAGTTGTTGCCTGGGATGGATTATTTTAGCATCGAAAGAGGCTGGGTAATAAAGATTTGTCTTCTTTGAAGAGACAGGATTGAAGCAAGATCTGATTGAAGTGTATAAGATCATGAGGATCATGGACAAGTTGGATATAAAACAGTTGTTCCATTTAGTTAAAGAGTCAAAAGCATGAGGCAAATTTAAAGTGAAAAGCAGGACATTTAGAAGGGATTTGAGGAAAAGTTTTTCAACCAAGTAATTAGGGGAGGTGTGGTCTGGAATGTACTGCTTGGGAGGGTAATGGGTGGAGGGGAACCACAATCTTTGGGTGAACAGTTGAAGTATCGTGACATTTAATGCTATGGGTGTAGCGCAGGGAAGTGTGATTAATATATGTAGTAGTTTATTTTTTGGCAGTACACACTTGATGGGCTGAAGAACCTTTTCTATACTGTGTCATTCTGTGGTTCGATGAAATGGCATCTTGCATGAATGTATCCAAACTGTCTCTCCTTGTTCCTCTTGGCTTATCTGCAGCCTTTGTCCATAGGGGTTAATACTCACCCTGTTCTGTTCCGAGAAAGCCAGTTGTACCCAGTGAATCTCATACAATCAAAGAATCGTACAAGAAACGTTCATGCACTTATCCAAGAACTTTTTAAATGTGGTGAAGTATTGTACCTCCCATATAATGCATTTCAGACCTCCACTGCACTCTGGGTTTAAAAACCTATTTTCTCGAAAGAACTCCGAATCTCTTGCCTTTCACTTCAAAATTCAACCAATTTTAATCCATCCTAGCAAGGTCACCTATATCCTATGAGTTTCTACTTTCTTTTAGTTTCCCATGTGGGACCCTGACAAAGGGCTTAAAAATCCATTTAAACTACATCAACTTTTCTACCCTCAGCCAAACACTTGGTGATATTCTCGAAAAATTCCACCAGATTTGTTAGGCATGACATCCTCTTACAAAGTTATGCTGACTATTCTTGATCAAGCCCTGCCTCTCTAAAGCAAGGCTAATTTTCTCCTTCACCATTTTCTCCAAATGTTTCCTTACCATTGATGTTATACTCATTGTTATATAGCTCCCTAGTCTATCTCTATCTCTGGCTCCTCCTGCTCCTGCACCATTTCCTCTGGAGTCCCACAGAATTCCACCTATGGCCTATTTTATGTTTATATGCTGCTCCATGCCAACATCACCCAAGAAGTTAGCTTTCATATGTATATTAATGACACCTAGCTCAACACCGACACCTCATCTTTCAGCCCCTCCGGTACCTCTGATTTATTATTTTGCTTGGCCAACATCCAGCATTGAGTGAGTAGAAGAGTGCAGTGATGAAATATTTGCAAGGCTGAAGTCATTGCCTTTAATTCCCTTCATAAATTCTGCTCCCTTGCCAGCTATCACCATCTACTCCCTGTGATCTGTCAGGAGTTGAACTGGATTATTTGTACATTAAGGTTCCCATTTGATCCTGACACATTTAACGAAACCCAAATCATTTCCACCATCCAAAACACTTCTGTTCTGAAATATATTCCATCTCTGCCTTCATTCTTTAGATTATTTTATTATCCTTGTACATAGTGTAAATGTATTTTTCCTATATTCAATCCCACGATTAACAATTATAATAATATTTAGTACAGCTTGGAACTTTTCCTCTTCAAGCTGTATCAACATTGCCCCCTATGGGTATCACTGGCCATGTTTCTGTATAAAATGCAGTGCTGTCATTGGTGAAGTGCTGAGTCTTCAGCTTTGTATCCAAGTCTGTAGGCTGGACCTGGACCAGCACTTCTTGCGTTTAATGACATTTTCTTCTACGTGGTCCTATCAGTTTAATCCATATGGCTAGACATTATTGATTGTAATACTGAATCAATTTGATTGTGTTTGACTGTTCCATTGCACTCCTGGCCATCCTTCCATCTAGTACCCACCCTCCATACAAGTAAATACATCTCAAACACAGCTACCTGTATCTTACCTCATATTAGGTCCTAATCATCCATCATCCCTATATTAACACTGATATTGGCATTTGGTGCAACAACACCTTGAATTTAAAATGAGTTCAAATGATCTTGTGACTTGCTGTCTCCCTCATCTCTTCCAGCCTACAAGCCATAAAAGACTTTGTGCTGCTCTAATTCTAGCTTCTGGTCCATCCCGAATTTCTTGCTCTCTCTCATTGCTGCCCATGTTATTAGTTGCCTGAGTCCTATAAATTCAGAAGTTCTCTTCATTAGTGTCTCTGTCTCTCTGTCACACTTAGCCTTTTGAGTCACTCGTTAAAACATACTTCCATGATCTGGTGTTTGGTTACCTGTCTTATATTGTTTCATGTTGCTTTGTGTCAAAATCTCCAAATGGTTTGCCATACGTGATTCCCTGTCACAAACCCATGTTGACTCTGCCCAAACCTTGTTATGAAGTTTCCTCAGACTTCCTCTTACTTACCATTCTTTATGATAGATTTAACATTTTCTCTGTGATTAATGTTAGGCTAACAAGCCTGTGATTCTCAGTTTCTGTCTCCCTGCTTACTTAAATAGTGGGGTTACATTTGTCCCTTTCCAATCTGCAAGAGCCATTCCAGAATTTATAGGATTTTGAAAGAAGACTAACAATGCATCCTCTCTCTCTGCATTCACATCTTTCAATGTTCTGAGATGCAGATCACCAGGTCCAGGGACTTATTTACTCTAAGTCCCACTAATTTCACTACTATATTCCTTTTAGGTAAAAGTAATATTAATTTCTCACAGCTCTGCATTGACAATAGTTTCTAGAGTCTCCATTGTTTGTGGGAAGATTTTAGCATATCGTTTGTGAAGCTCTTTTACAATTTCGGTATTCTTCATTATAGATTACATGGCTCTGCTTTTAATGGAGCCATATTAGTTATTGCTAATTTTTTCTTTTTTACATGCCTATAACAAGACTCTTGTATGTTCCTCACTGGCTTACTCTAACATGTAATTTTTGTCTCGTAATTTGTTTATTGCTCATCATTTGCAGACTTATAAAAGGGTCTCAATCCTTGGGTTTACCTTATTTTTGATCTTGGCTTCTTTCATTATGATTGGAGCATTTTTCTTTCTGAGTTTTGTGTATTAAAGATATATATTTTTGTTGCAAACTACAAAGTGGTTCTTAAGATGTTATGGATTGCATTTCTTACATCATACCTTTGAAGACAGTTTTCTAATTTACCATAGGTGATTCGTTCTCACAACCTGATAGATTCCTTTGTTTAAACTTAAGATCCTAGTTTTTGATTGAACCACATCCCACAAACATACGAGCATATGAATTAAGAGCTGAAACAGGCTGTTCAGTCTCATGAGATAGTAGGAACTGCAGGTGTTGAAGGGTCTAGGCCCGAAACATCAGCATTCCTGCTCCTCTGATGCTGCTTGGCCAGCTGTGTTCATCCAGCTCTACACCTTGTTATCTTTGTTCAGTCTCATGAGTTGGGTCTGCCATTCAATAAGTCATGGGCTGATTTGTTTGTGTTTCAAATCCTACTTTGCCATTTACTTCCAATAACCTTTGAGTATTTTGCCTAACAAGAATCTATCTGCAACAAAAACAGAAACTGCTGGAAAAACTCAGCAGGTCTGGCAGCATCTGTGGACAGAATTAGAATTAACATCTCACTGCATCTTCCACCATCTTCTGAGAAAACAATCCCCTCCTGTCCATTAACCTTAATGTTAAAAAAATTATTCTTTCCTAAAGGTCACTCTTTCCTAAAGATACCTTTATGGCAACATTATTCACTACCTGTTTTTAATTTTACAATACCACATCTAAAGTATCCAATTTCCTGTTTGGCTTCTGATTTTTTGCGTATGTTAGAAGCATTTGACCTTCAAGCCAGAAGCTGAGTCCCAGATTTTCACTGTGATGTTCCAAAAATCCTTGAGAAAAAGGAAGTTCTACCTCTGAAACATTCATTTCTTATTTTCATGGAATCAGATTTGTGGACATCCTGGGCTTCATTGGTATTCTATTTGTGTGGCCAGCGGTCTCAATTTAAATTGGATTCGATCTGCATGTTGGAGAAAATCTGTTTCAGTGTATTTAGTCTGGACTCCTAGGGCAGCATTCTGGAGTAATCAAGAACTCCTGTGGGCGTGATCCTGGAACACTTTTGTGCTCCTGACCTGGGAGTGGAAATCAGGACCAGAGTGCGGCTTCTCTTAACAGTATTCAGGTGAACAATTCCAGATTATGTGTAGCTGCTTTATATCAGAGCAAAGCTACCTCTGTACCATGTTGGCTGCAAATTGGCTGCTGCCTGCAAAGGTTCAGAGCCTGCTCTTCAAAAGTAACCGATTGGAAGCAAAGAGTTTTGGGATGTCCTGAGGACATGACAGATGTGAGTTCATATTTTTTTTGGTAGCAAGATTTTATAAGCCTTCATCCACGATATGTAGTCTTGTAAAATTTACAGTTTAGTTATTTGTTTTTGTTGCAGTCACTTGTGCCTTAGGGAGAGCATGCCTCAAAATCTAAATCCATTAAGTGCTCATGCCAACATTTCAGGAGTTCAGTTTTATAAAGATTCTTGAATTGAAAGCCCATCAGTCATAATATCAGAAAAGCAAGCCTTGGGGTGCCTGGAACAGCAATAACATTGGCTAAAGCTGTAAACCCCAGGAATTCTAATTAACTACAAACTACAAGGAAAGCTGAGGAATATATAAAATAAATGATGGGAAGTGATTTCCTGCGGCCAATTTTCTTCCCCAGGCCCCAAACTCATGATGACCTCATTCCAAATGTTTTAAAGGCCAACATTTAGCACTTTGACCTTCACTGCAAAAGCTCTACTTCCGTCACACTGGATTTTCCAGCATCTGACCACAATCATTTCATCAGTTTACACACAATTCTTCCTTTGTTGCAGCATATTCCATTTTATGAAATATTATCAGCATTAGCTCCAACCCATGTCTAGCCCTGATCCTAGAAACAGAAGCTGAATCCAAATGGCCTTTCCATTTAGAATTATGGAGACCAAGCCATCATTAACAAAGACAGCTTTAATTGCTCAATCTTGGATGTGTTGTGGCATTGAAGGAGTTCCTACTTGTATTACTGTGGTTTAGGTACAACAGAATGCCTTACTCACCTATTTCAACTGGGCTCACTGGAATTTAGAAGAACGACGGTGTGGGGGGTTGCGGTGGTGTGGGTGGGGGGTCGATGTGGAGGGGGATGGTGGTGGTCTCATAAAAACATATAAAACCCTGATGGAACTGAACAGGGTAGATGTGGGGAGAATGTTCCCGATGTTGGGGAAGTCCACAATTAGGGGTGACAACTTGGGAATAAGAGGTAAGCCATTCAAGACTGGGATGAGGAAGGCTTTCTCGACACAGAGTTGTGACGATGTGAAATTCTCTACCACAGAAAGCTGTTGGTGTCAGTTTGTTAGATATTCAAGAGTGGAGCTGGATACGGCCCTTGCAACTAAAGGGATCAAGGTGTGATCAAGATGTGTGAAGAGAAAGCGGGAGTGGGATGCTGAAATTGCATGATCAGCCATGATCATGTTGAATGGGTTAGCAGACTCGAAGGACTGAATAGCCTACTCCTGCACCTATTTTCTATGCTTATATTTTTCTAATAGGCAGGTAATAGTCAACAACAACAATCTATACTACAACAATAACAGCAGAGCCTGATGAAGAGTCACTGGTTTCAAATGCTAACTCTGTTTTCTCTATTCCAATGCTACTAGTCCTGCTGAATTTCTCCAGCACATTTTGTTTTTCCAGTATCCACAGTTCTTTGTTTTTGCTCGTTTATTTCCAGCTTTCATTTTTGACTGGATTTAAATTCTCAAGCTGGCTGCATTAAGACTTGAAGTTGCATTTACTTGACTACAATTCCAGCCTCTGGATTATTATTCAATTAACAAAACCAGCATGGTCCCATCTGCAAAAAATCAAAATGTACCAGGGCCACTGGTGATGAGTAAGCTACTGTACTCCTGTTGTGCTCAGAATGCAGGAATTTAGACTACTGTATCATTCAATTGCATAAGGCCCAGATCTTCCCATCAGTGACAGGGTCAGTCAGTGGATAGCCATTGATTATAATTAAAAGTACCACCTTGCCTTTTTTCACTGCTGCAGCTGGGACCTCACATTGAGTAGAGTGAGTGGACCCAGGGATGAGGTAGTGCATGGTGAACATTTTCAGGGTGGGGGAGATTTATGCAATGTTAGGAGATTCGTTGGGGTGAACAATATCCAGGATAATGGATGGAGTGAGCAATGTTGGAGATGTTGAGTGGTATGCATAATTAAAATGAGCTGCAGAGGAAGTGAGCCTTGTTGAGGAAGTGGAGAGTTGAGTGGTGAGGAGATGGCAATGTGGTAGAGGTGCATTTTATACCGTCCCCTGCTGCTAATTACTGTCCAATGCTTGAAATTAATATTGGGAGAATTACAGGGCAAAATCGCAGGTAAGTCTAAAGAACTGAACCCAAATCTCTGACAGTAAGGCCAGTCCCAGGTCGTCTTCTGGGTGCTGATTCAACACAAGGGCCAAAGTTGAATCATTCTCTGATGTTTTCATTTGAAGGTTTGGATCGAAATTCTGCAAGGAAACAAATTTTATAGCATTGGAAAAGCCATTCAACTCATTATGACTATGCCATGCTGAAAAATAGCATGTTTACAAAATTTCACTCTCCAGGGTTGGTGCAGAGCCTTATAAGTTCCTTTCCAAGTATAGTTTAAATGCATGAGGGTTTCTGCTTCTACTGTCCTTTCAGGCAGAGTTCTAGATCCTTATTGCATTTGGATACAAATATTTCTCCTCAGATCGTGTCTAATCCTTCTGTCGATGACTTCAAATTGCTGGCCCATAATTATTGATCTCATTGTTAAAGAAATGGGTCCATCCAGTCCAAATAATCTAAGCCCCACACGATCCAAAACATCTCAGCTGAATCTCACTCAATCTCTCTGTAGGTTGAGGAGCTGGAGCAGGTTAGGGAAGGAATGCTGGAGCTTAGGGTCCACGCAGCTAGAGATATGGCCACCAAGAGTTGCAGTAAAGCAAATTAAGAATGTGCCAAAAACTGTGATCACTGTGGTGTATGGGGCTGGAAGAGGTTGCAGAGATGGGAAAGTGAGACTACGGATTTGAAAACAAGGATTGGAATTTTAAAATTGATGGGTTGCCTGGTTGACCAGCAAAGCTCAGTGACCATTGGTGATAAGTTAACAAATGTATCTTGTTATGAGTTAAGATATCGGCAGCAATCTTGGTTAAGCTCAAGTTGTAGACAGTGGAAGGCTAACTAGGGAATTGTTGGAATACGCCATATGACAATGACAAGGATGGGAGTTTGAGAGTTAGAAAGTAAGTAGAAAAGAAGCCTATATTAGGATTAATGGGTACCTAACAGGATCAGATATTGGAAGTACAGTGGTTAATGCTGCTGCCTCACTGCACCATGGAGTTGCGTTCAATTCCAGCCTTGGGTGACTGTATGGAGTTTGCGTGTTCTTCTTGTGTCTTCTGGTTTCCTCCGGGTGCTCCGGTTTTCTCCCACAGTCCAGAAATGTCCAGTTTAGGTGGATTAGCTGTGGTAAATATGACATTTACAGGGCTATAGTGGGTCTGGGGAGGGGCGGGGAATGCTCTTCAAAGTGTAGGTGTAGAATTAATGGGTTAAATGGCCTCCTTGTGTACTATAGAGATTCAATGCAGCTGTACCTGCTGTGTAGCAGTAAAACTATATTCTGCATTCTGTTGAATTATCCTGACGTACTATGTAAGGTTGATTTGTCTAGATAGAATGCAAAACAATACTTTTCACCATATTTTGGTACATGTGACAATAATAAATCAAATCAAATCAAAATCAAAAATATATGAGCTGTGGTGCAATGGGTAACATGTCTGCCTCTGACATAGCAAGCTATGGATTCAGGCCCACCTACAAAGGCTTAAAAATTGAGGGGAAGGCAAAGGCCTAGTGGTATTATTGCTAAACTATTAATCCAGAAACCAAGCTGTTGTCCTGGGGGCCTGGGTTCGAATCTGACCATGGCATGATGGATTTGGAATTCAAAACAAAAAGTCTGGAATGAAGAATCTACTGATCACCATGAAATCATTGCCAATTGTTGTTGTAAAAATCCATCTAGTTCACTAAGGTCCTCACGGGAGGAATTCTGCCACCCTCACCTGGTCTGGCCTACATGTGACTCCAAACCCACAGCAATGTGATTGACTCTCAACTGCCCTCTGAAATGGCCTAGCAAGCCACTCCGTTGTACCAATCGTCACAAAGACTCAAAGGAATGAAACTGGATGGGTCGCCTGGCATTGACCCAGGCACCGGAAAAGACGATGGCAGAAACAGCCCTGTCGACCCTGCAAAGTCCTCCTCACTAACGTCTGGGGTTAGTGCTAAAATTGGGAGAGCTGTCTCACAGGCCAGTCAAGCAACAGCTTTACATAGTCATACTCAGGGAACCATGCCTTACAGACATCACCATCACCAACCCTGGATACGTCCTGTCCCACTGGCAGGACGGACCCAGCAGACAGGATGGCACAATGGTATACAGTCAGGAGTGTTGCCCTGGGATTCCTTAACATTGACTCCGGACCCCATGAAGTCTCATGGTTTCAAGTTAAACATGGAAGAGGAAACCTCCTGCTGATTACCACATACCATCCTACTTCAGCTGATGAATCTGTACTCCTCAATGTTGAACAACACTTAAGAGGAAGCTCTGAGGATGGCAAGAGCACAAAATGTACTTTGGGTGGGGGACTTCAATGTCCACCACCAAGAGTGGCTCGGCAGTAGTACTACTGATTGAGCTGGTTGGGTCCAAAAGGACATAGCTGCTAGATTGGGTCTGCAGCAGGTGGTGAGGAAAACAATAAGGGGGTTGACCTCATCTTCACTAATTTGCCGCTGCATCTGCCCATGACAGTATCGGTAAAAGTGACCATTGCACCTTTTGGAAGTCTCGCCTTCACATTCACAACCTCCAGCATGTTGTGTGGCACCACCACGGTGCTAAATGGGCATCCGTGAGGCGCTGTGGGCCATCAACAGCAGCAGAATTGAACTCCAGCACAATTTTTAACCTGATGGTCCAGAATATCCCCCACTCAATCATTACCATCAAGCAGGCATACCTGACAATGAGGTATCAACCTGGTAAAGCCATCAAACAGGACTACTTGCACACCAAACAGTGATAGCAGCAAGTGATAGACAGAGCTAAGCGATCCCACAATCAACAGATCAGATCTAAGCTCTACAGTCCTGCCACATCCAGTCGTGAATGGTGGTGGACAATTAAACTTACTGCAGGAGGAGGATCCACATATATCCCCATCCTCAATGATGGAAGTGTCAGTGCAAGAGATAAGGCAGAAGCATTCGCAGCAATCTTCAGCCGGAAGTGCCAAGTGGACAATTCATGTCTACCTCCTCCAGTGGTCCCCAGCATTACAGGTACCAGTCTTTAACTGAATCTATTCACTCCATGTGGTATCAAGAAATGGTTGGAGACACTTGATACCGTAAAGGCTACCGGCCCTGACAACATTCCGGCAATAGTAGTGAAGAGTTGTGCTCTAGAACTTGCCTCTCCCTTAGCCAAACTTTTCCAGTACAGTTACAACATTGGTATGTGGAATGTGGAACATTGTGGAACAATGTGGAAAATTGCCCAAGTGTGCCCTGTATGCAAAAACAGGACAAGTCCTATCCAGCCAATTACCACCCCATCAGTCTCCTCTCAGGTATCATGAAAGCGATCGAAGGTGTTATCAATAGTGGTACCAAGCAGCACCTACTCAGCAATAACCTGCCTGGTGACACCCAGTTTGGGTTCCGCCAGGGTCACTCATCTCCCGATCTCATTACAACCTTGGTTCAAACCAAGAGCTGAAATCCAGAGGTGAGGTGTGAGCAACAGCCCTTGATATCAAGGCTGCATTCGACTGAGTGTAGCATCAAGGAGCCCTAGCAAAACTGGTATCAACGGGTATCAGAGGGCAAATACTTCGGTGGATGGACTTATTTCTGACACATAGGAAGATGGTCGTGGCTGTAAGAGGTCAATAATCTCAGCTCCAGGATATCTCTGCAGGAGCTCCTCAGGATAGTGTCCTAGGCCCAACCATCTTCAGCGGCTTCATCAATGACCTTCCTTCTACCATAAAGTCATAAGTGGGGATGTTCGCCGATGATTGCACAATGTTCAGCACCATTCATGACTCCTCAGATACTGAAGCAGTCCATGTTCAAATGCAATAAGATCTGGACAATATCCAGGTTTGGGATGACAAGTGACAAGTGACATTCGTACCACACAAATGCCAGGCTATGACCGTCACCAGTAAGACACAATCTAACCATCACCCCTTGCCACTCGGTGGTGTTACCATCACTGAATCCCCCAATGTCAACATCCTGTTGGTTACCATTGATCAGGAACTCAACTGGATTCACCACATTAACACAGTGACTACAAGAGAAGGCCAGAGGCTAGGAATGCTGCGACAAGTAACTCGCCTCCTGACTCCTCAAAGCCTGTCTGCCATCTACAAGGCACAAGTCAGGAATGTGATGGGATTCTCCGCCCTTGCCTGGATGAGTGCCGCCCCAACAACACTCGGGAATTTGACACTTTCCAGGACAAAGCAGCCCGCTTGATTGGCACTACGTGCGCAAGCATCCACTCCCTCCACCGCCAACACTCAGTCGCAGCAGTGTGTACTATCTACAACATGCACTGCAGAAATTCACCGAAGATCCTCAGACAGCACCTTCCAAAGGCACAACCAATTCCATCCAGAAGGGCAAGGGCAGCAGGTATATGGGAGCAGCATCACCTTCAAGTTCCACTCCAAGCCGCTCCCCATCCTGACTTGGAAATATATCATCGTTCCTTTACTGTCATTGGATCATAAACCTGGAATTCCCTCCCTGATAGCATTGTGGGTCAATCCACAGCAGGAGGACTGCAGCGGTTCAAGAAGGCAGCACACCCCCACCTTCTCAAGGGCAACTAGGGATGGTCAATAAATGCTGGCCAGCCAGCAACACCCACATCCCACAAAAAATGAATTTTTAAAAAATCCAGACTGACATTTCAAGTGTAGCGCCAAGGGATTTTAGAGATGCCATTTCGGTGATATGATGTTAAACTGCAGCTCTGTTGTGTAAATGTAAAACATCCAGTGGTATGTTTATTCAGGAAGTGAAGGCAAAATATTTTCAGTGACCTTGGCAAATATTAACTCCTCAACCAACATCATTGAAACACATGATCTGTTCATGATCATATTGAAGGTTGTGGGAGCTTGTGTCTAACTGGCTCTGCATTTCCTACATCACAGCAGTGTCTATGCTTCTGAAGTGTGTACGTAGCTAGAAAACATGGGGAGACATTCTGAGACAGAGAAACACGCAACATAAATGCATGTTTTTCCTTTCTTTTAGGTTCTATTTTCTATTTTCAACCCAGCAACATTTCAAGAATATTTATTTCTTACCGCTCTTGTTCCCCCTAGAATCACATAATGGAGGCTTACCAACTATCTTCAGAAGAGGAAGGAATTTCAAAGGCTCTCCAATGCATTTATGTTTCTGTGCACTTCTGCCAGAGGGAGGCTTAAAGCAACCGAGTCAGTCTTTGCCTCACTTCTGTGCAATGAGTGGAGGCAGCTGATTAGGGAAAAGAAAGCCCTACTGGGGCAAGTTTCAGATGTTGATGGTATTTATCTGGCTGCATTTGGAGACCAACAAAAGCTTGGAGCTGACCTTCCAGCAGTTAGTCCAGAGGGTAATCATTGTAACATTTCACTGATTCAATGAATGAGCTGCAAAAATGAAAAGGCTATACCGCCCTGGACTAGCATTCCTGTGGAAGGGATTTCTTCACAAACTGATGATTCTACAGCAGTGGGCTTTCTCTTTTTCAAAATTTATGTCAGATTCTAAAGATGAGGTTTCATTTTGAAACTCCCTTCAAAGGCTTTAAGCCATCTCAATCATACCCAATTCTCTGAGTGGACTGTTGAAGTTCGGAGCTGTGAAATCCTCAACTTGGGGCCATCCATCCCATCAGCGATCTTTAACTGGACAGAGGCTCTGATAATATTATTACACGAATGGAGTCAGGATCCAGAAATGTCCCCAGTTTACCTCCATTCTGCAGTAACAATACAATCCTCTGCAGGCAATCAATACATTCAACTAAGATAATAAAGTGTGAAGCTGGATGAACACAGCAGGCCAAGCAGCATCTCAGGAGCGCAAAAGCTGACGTTTCGGCCCTAGACCTTTTCATCAGAGTATCTCCAATACATTCAACTGCTGGTTCATTAGGAAGGCATTGGAACTTTAATCTTATCAAACAGCACCACAATGTGGCTAAACAGTATTATAACACAACTCGAGTATATTTCCAGTTTAATTCAACATTATTTTGTGTACTAATGTGTTGGACTTCAAGCAAAAGATATCAAACTGTAATACATGCACATGCTTGCAATATGCAAAAATAAAACTCAGCTTGAAGTGAGGATAAAGAAAATGCTGAGAATTCTTTTTCTGAAGAAGGGTCTAGACCCGAAACGTCAGCTTACCTGCTCCTCTGATGCTGCTTGGCCTGCTGTGTTTATCCAGCTCTACACCTTGTTATCTCAGATTCTCCATCATTCACACTTCCTTCTGTCATCAAAAAGAAAATGCTCCCTGGATTGGCCATGCTTTGAGCATCTAACTAAACGTGTGCTCCAAGACCAAGATTTCTTCCTTGCCACCTCCCGAACAACAGCAGACTCTGCTCCTGCCTCACCCTTTTCTTCTCTGAAAACTTACAGACATCTTTTTTAGTACTAGACTCAACTATTCCAACACATTCTTAGATCGTTTCGCCAATTGCATGCTCAGCAAAATTAAGGTCACCTAAAACTCAGCTGCATCATGTATTCTAACTTGTACTAATTCCTGTTCACTCATCTTCTGTGCCCTCCCTAACCCTTGTTTGCTCCTGGTCCCGACGTTTCTCCACATTTGACTTTGTCTTCAAATCACTCCATGACATCACTTCCTTCTTTATTCACCCTTGTAGCATTGGCCACACTTGCCCTTACAAAGGTGATGGTGATCTCTCTTCTTTAGCATATTTCTTCCTTTGTTACTTTGATGCAGTTGAATGGCTTGCCAGGCCATTTCAGACAGAAGTTAAGAGCCATTCACATTATTGTGGGTCTGGAGTCACATATAGACCAGACACAACTCAGGATAGCAAATTCCCAGAGCCACTCCCCACTCATTGGATAGCTGTTAAAAGAACAATATCTCTGTGCCACCACTGCCATATTGAAAAGGTGATTGTGCATCCAAGCATGTACTGGCATTCTGAAGTGGCAAACAATAGTTTGGAAGATGTCAGAGAAGGGGTAAATGGCACCATGATTCTCTGACAGGGTTCCAAAAGTCATAGTGGATGGAATAATGCAGATTTTGGGTGTTTCATATCCCAGAGGAACAGCAGAGGATGTCACTTCACCAGCACCTAGTAGCTTAACCTGACATTGTCACCTGGGTCAGTATAGTCTCCATGGTCCAAAAGCACAGCCAATGTTCTTCTCCTCTCCACCAGGTAAATGTCACCATCTCCTCTCGGCTACTTCACTCTAACTCAGCTATTGCCCTCACCTCTCACCACAGCCCATGCTCTAGCACTCTCACTATTGCTTGCAATATCTTCCCTTACTTGCTGTCATTTCCCACAATCATGCACACTACTAATCCTGCACTGCCTATCCATTTGCCCAGGGCACTTCATGATCTATTGCCTTCCTGCACAAGCACTAAGAGCCATGCCACCACATTCACCACACACATTTCTCCATTTCCTCATCCCTACATTTCTATCATTCCAGGAAAGAAAGCCCATGATAGGACAGAGAGGACCCAAATGGCTGGAAAATGTCCCACATCAGGCTTCTCACCCAATATGAGAAGAGAATCCTGTTCTTCACAGAAGACTATATCATTCCTGTGGGGATGCCAGACATTCACATCCTGACAACCAAATATTCTCCAATTCACTGCATCTTTCACATTCAGCATGCTGTCAGTAGCAATCATTGCAAACACTTCTCCCCTGTGTCTTGCAGATACCAGCAGCTGCCCACAGACCCATAGAGAAATTGGTTGCTCTTCCAGGGCCCACATCCTCAACCTCTGAGGAAAAGAGTTTTCAGGCTTCAGAGGAAGCATTAACAAGGCTTTCATTCCTCATTAGCTCAGACACTGACACCTCGCTGGGAATGCCGTGTTGAGAACATTTGAGACGACAAGCTGGTCAACACGTCATTTCGACAGCTCCACAGCTAGCCAAGGAAGAAACAATACAAGCTGCTGGCACTCAACTGCTAAAGTTCAAGTAACTTCCCAGCTCAGGCAGAAAAAGATCCTACAGTGTGAGTAATTAGGGACCTCATTCATGTGCAGGCAGATATGTTGCAGATAATGGTCGTCATAGACCAAAGGCTGCAGGAGGGCACTCAGGCTATTGGGACCCAGCCTGTCCCAAACATGAGATTGTCTGTCTGCTCCATGGACAGATTGGTAGCTGCTTTGGAGAGGCAGTCCAGTACTTGCAGTAAGTGGTAGAGAGGCACACATACCTGCAGTCCATCACCTAAGCTATCAGCCTTCAAGACGCTCTAGAGATGAACAGGCCCTCCACCACCACCCCTGCCTGCCTGCCTTGAAATGTGAAGCTGATGAGGGTCCATTTGTCTCTGTCAAGAAGACCCTCAGCATTCTGGCCTGTCCAGACCCAAACACCCCAAGGCCACCAAACCAAACCTCCAAGACCAACAGCCTTATTTTTTAAAATTATTCATTCACAGGATGTGGGTTTCTCTGGCTAGTCCAGCATTCATTGCCCATCCCTAATTGCCCAGAGGGCAGATGAGAGTTAACCACATTGCTATTGGTCTGGAGTCATGTGTAGGCCAGACCAGGTAATTATGCCAGTTTCCTTCCCTAATGGACATTAATCAGCGATATAGCAATCAACAATAAATTTCCAGTCATCATTAAACTGTTAATTTCAGATTTTAATTTATTTCAAATTCCACCATCTGCCAATGCTGGACCCAGACCCAGGTTTCCAGGACATTACTTTGATCTCTGGATTAATAGTCTACTTATAGCACCAGTAGACCATTGCCTCCCCTAAACCAGACTCTGCTGCCTTGTAGGCACTTTTCACCCGAGCTGCAGATTTTCTACATGAAAAAGAGTGAGAGAGAACGAGAACAAAACCTTCAGAAGGCACTTTGGTTGCACAGGTGATAGTGCACAGTAATTGAATATCACATTGTTTAAATTTTATGGGTTTTCACACTACGTCTGTTTGTTTAAGTCTCTGCAAAGCCCTGTATCAGTACGATGCCTAACTTCATGTCTATTCAGGATGTACCATGGGTTGATGTCTGTGTTGACAGCCTGCTGCAGCATGTGGAAAGAATCTGAGAAAGGTCTACACGAAGCAATGGTTTCTGCTGGTACAAGTGCCCCGAATGGTCAAACTTCCCTATTCTTTCCTTGGCCTCTCTGTGCAAGTATATTGGTGTGAATGAGATGATCACCAATGTGTGGGGCAGGGAGGTGCACTGCACACAGGGAGCACTTGACTTGCCAGGGATGAGGGACTCTGCAGGCGTGTTTCCGTTCAGTGCACGGGCCTGTGTATAACACTTTGCATTCTAAACAGCGTCACATAAGTGGGTCTTATGTTTTTCACAGGTCGAAGCACTGCCCTCGCCCATTATGGGTGTGGTCACTGCCATGTTCTTTCCCGTTGCGTAATTTTCATTTTCAGCACATTGGAAGGTGACAGCAAACACTTTCTGGGCAGTGATATCCAGCCTTCACATTTACATGATGGTGAGACCCTGAACATTTAAGTCCATTTCCTGATATCCTTACCTGTCAATTCCATTGGCTCCTCACATCCCCGTGTCCTCCACTCAGTTCCTCTACATAAACCTGCACTTGCCCAACCCCTCACCATCTCCCAGCCCTTGGCAGTGGGCATGCCAGGCGTGGTCATACACTGTCTCCTCATTGTAGCTACAGTGCTCCTGGCCATGCATGAACCCTCCTGACAATTGTACTTTTTCCCCCACCAACGCTTTACCATATTCCCCTACTTTACAAATTCTGTTGCCTCCCATTTTGCAATCATAACACTTCCTACTCCCAACAAATAGCTACCAAGACCCACAAGTAGCTTTCTGCATCTTTTATTCACTCATTTCTGGCTACAGCCAGTAGTTATTACCCGTCTCTAATTGCCTAGAGGGCTGTTAAGAATCCACCACATTGCTATGGGACTGGAGTCACATATAGGCCAGACTAGGCAAGGATGGCAGATTTCTTTTCCTAAAGGACAGTAATGAATGAGATAGGTCTTCCCTGATGATCGATATTGGCTTCATGGTTATCATTATTACAAGCTGCTGCCAGTGAGTGGGGGGAACAAACTGGCTCCTCTTCTTCATTCACCTGCCCCTCCCCATCATTAATTACAGCAAGGATCCTTCCCTTTCTCCATGGCCCAAAAGGATGTGTGTTTTCAAAAGAACCTATTTAACCAGGTTTTGTTGAATTAACAATAAAAATGAGTTTATTGGTTATTAATCAAAAAAGTGAGTTCATGAAACAATAGAGGAATTAATAAATGCAATACACATAAACAAAGATTAGAAATAAGAAGTGAGTCCAAAAAGATACACAGATCAGCTTCTATGAGTTTGCAATGAGCAAACTTTGCAGCTATTGTCATCATTGTTACCAGTAACATTGAAGTTGGCAATTAAACAAGCAACTTTTGAGATTCTTGGTTTTGTAGGTCGATTAAAGTTTCTTTGTTCCTAACTGTACTTTTTCAGCTTGTTTGTAGCACTTGGGGTGAGAGACATTTCTCTTTTACCAGCAAGAGAGGGTCAAATAGGAGACAATTCTTTGACTACAATCTTGACTGCTTGCTAATGCTTGAATGCAAGTTGGTACGCACAACAGTGTTCTGTTCCAAAACAGAACCTGCTGGAAAAGCTCAGCAGGTCTGGCAGCATCTGCGAAGGAAAAAAACAGAGTTAACGTTTCACGTCCGGTGTTCCTTCCTCAGAACTGATGGTGGCTGGGAAAATGTCAGTTTATGTGCAGAAAAATGGGAGTGGGGGATGGGATAGAGAGTAAATGATAGGATAGAACCTAAAGAGAGAGAAGAGCAGTTGGACAGATACTACCAAACCTGTTGAGCTTTTCCAGCAATTTCTGTTTTGTTTCATGACTTACAGCTTCTGCAGTTCTTTTGTTTTTTTATTCAGTGTTCAGTCCCACAAGGGCACTCCATTAGATTTGAAAATGGCTTTTTTTTAAACTGCTGTCTTTGTGTATTCTTCAAAGGAAAAAAAATCATAAAATGTGTCTACGTATGAGAACATTATCCATAGAGGATGACTTGCTATTGAGCAGGGGCATATCAACCCTTCATTATTTTTGTAGTCACAGGAGATCACAATCTGTTTGAAGTTTTCTTGAACCATTTAGATGTTACTGTCCACACAGTTTCTTACACGTATAAGTATTGTCTCTAGACAGCCATTTAATTTACATCTGCAAGTCTTTTTAAAACAAGATACGTTGGAATTATAAGTTAAAAATGTCCTCTATACTTGGGGTTTTGACTTGTTGCTGTAACACTCTGAATCATTTTAAATAAAAACAGGTTATTTGAGATTTACTAGTAAATTGAAATTAAATTTCACAAGCTCCTGAGGTGGTGTTTGAACCTCTGCCTTTTTAATAATAGTTCAGGCTTTTGAATGCTCAAAAAAAGCTACCATTATTCCATTGTCTCCCACGGATACAGTTAGGGTGGGATCAAATAGGTGCATGAGAGAGCAAGAGATTTGAAGAGGAATTCCTTTATCACCTTTGGGATCACAAACTGATAACCCTGCTACAAAACTTCCCAACTCTCTCTCCAACTGCCTTTAAGGTGTTTCTTTTAACATAATTCTTTGACTGAGGTTTTGATAACCAAAATCCTTATACCCTTATAGGGATTTTATACTAGATTTTATTTGTTAACCACTCTGGCTAAGCATCTGAGTCAGTGCAGGCTCCAAGAAGCCTTAGTTTTACTATATTAAATAGAAGCAATTTTTGTTGCTTGGGTTTTGATTTACTTTGAGCTTTATATTTATTTTATTTGAATAAACGGAGATGTCAAAGTTATAATAAGGTATGAAATAGGAGCTGGAGTCAATCACTTCATCCATCAGTCCTGCTTTACATTCACTAGATCTTGGCAGATATTATGTTTTGACTTTCCCACACAATCCCCATATCCCTTGATTACAATTAATCAGCTTAGATTTTGCAGTCAATTACCTCGTACAAGACTTGAAGATATGACTTTCCAAATAGAGGCAAGAATGTTACACACTGAACTATGGTGATACCACAAACTATTTCACACTGCACCTATTGCAGATATTGTCACTAAAGAATGACAACTGGAAACAATTCTTCTAACTAAGGATGATCAGGATCTGATATGATACAAACAGGCTGGCTCAGTGGTTAGCTTTGCTATCTCACTATGCTAGGGACCTGGGTTCAATCCCACCCTTGGGCAACTATCTGTGTGGAGTTTGCACATTCTCCCTGTGTCTGTGTAGGTTTCCTTTGGGCGCTCCAGTTTCCTCCCACAGACCAAAGATGGGCAATTTTAGGTGCATTGCCCATGCTAAATTGCTCATAGTGTCCAGGGTTATGTAGGCTAGGTGGATTAGCCATTGGAATGTAGGCCAAGGGGTGAATTTTGGTGGGATGCTCTCTGGAGATTTACTGTGGACTTTTTGGGCCAAATGGCTTGTTTTCACCCTGTAGGGATTCTATGGTAATAATTAATAGACTGCTGGTGCTTGTAGCTTGTTCTGAGATATGAAATGATGGCAAATGACCTCCCTCATCTGCATATACTCTTTAGTCTTATCATTAAAAGTTCCTCTTGTGTAGATATGTGATCTTGATTGTCACCTCCCCAGCAGATATTAACTGTTCATCATTGCTGTTTTGCTAGAAACAATATCATGAGTTTTATTCCTTCACTTTCTCTGTACCCTTCTGATATCTCTGCTCTCCTCGAACTCTTCCGTACAGTTCAGTTATTTTGACAAACCAAACATGGCCGCACCTTCAGGTGCTGAGATGTGAAGCTTTGGAATCCCTTCCTTAAAACACTCTCACCTCCCTGTTCTCTTTAAATCCTAAATCTATGGTCATACGTTTGGTTGATATTATTTTAGATATCTCTAATAACTCCTTTTATGGCTTGCTATCAGCTGTGATCAGATTGTGTGTCATGAGGAACATGTTGACAAATTTATCCGTGTTAAAGGATCTGAGTAAATGCAAGTTCTTGCTGTTGGTCATAAACTATGATGGGGCCAATGGGTAATGGCTAGTATGTAACACAGGCACCTTCTTTCTGCACCATTAGGCAGAGAAGTCTGAGGTTTGCTGTAAAGGTGCACATCAAAAAGGTCAATGAGTGTGATGCATTGTTAGAATGTGGCATGTATACAAATCTCAGAAAATATTGCACTGGTTTGCCTACCCAGTGCTTCCACCTGCACATTGCCCATTCAGGATGCAGTAGGTTCTCTGCTTTATCACTTTGCCGTCTTGGTTCTCATGTGGCTATTGTCCTGTTGTAGCATGACAGACAATCCTAAACCTGTCCTTTTGTTTTCTACAACCAAGGGATAGTAGCTACTTGGAAGGCAAATGATATGCAAGCTATTATTACAAGAGATTTGCAAAAGTGAGAAAATTATATAGGATTTATATAGGAATTAAATAGGAATTCTGTGCAACCAGGCCCTAGACCAACCGTGCATGATTGTATTATCATGATTTAAGGAAGGGTATGCTTTCTTTAGAAGAGACTAAATAAAAGTTCACTAAATGGATCCCTGGGATAAGACCACTGTCCTCCAAGGAGTGATGGAGTTGACACCTGAGAAGAATGACAGATGATCCACTGAAACATATAAAAAATGTGTAAAAGTCAGAGTAGATGTTGAAAGATGCTGTAAGTAAGGGGAATATTTTTGGGATAATGGATAGACTGGCTGTTTAGGACTGAAATGAGAAATTTCTTCATGCAAAGAGTTATGAAGCTTTGGAATTGTTTATTCCCAGCTAGTTTGATCATGTAAGAGTACCATCAAGATTAAAATTGATGACTTTGTATGAATTACAGAATTTAAGGAATATGGGAGTTAAGTGAGGAAGTGGACTAGGTGTGCAGTTTCAGCCATGATTTTAGCAAATGGCAGACGAGGGTGGAAGAGCCTGATAGTACAGTCCTGTACTTATGGGAGGCATAGCCACCAGAAAGGATGATGGCTATGGCTGTTAGATGTCAGTCATCTCACGGCAATAATATCATTGTAGGAATTCCTCGGGTGGTGCCCACACCCAACACTCTTCACATGTTTTATCTATGGCCTTCTTTCCAACACAAGACCAGAAGTGGGATGTTCACTGATGACTGCACAATGTTCAGCATCGTTTGCAACTCTTCAGACACTGAAGCAATCCTACCCAAATACTACAAGACCTGGAGAGCAGAGATAGTAGGAACTGCAAATGCTGGAGAGTCTGAGATAACAAGGTGTAGAGCTGGATGAACACAGCAGGCCAAGCAGCATCAGAGGAGCAGGAAGGCTGACGTTTCGGGCCTAGACCCTTCTTCAGAAAAGGGCCTTCTTTTTTCTGAAGAAGGGTCTAGGCCCGACGTCAGCCTTCCTGCTCCTCTGATGCTGCTAGGCCTGCAGTGTTCATCCAACTCTACACCTTGTTATCTCAGACCTGGAAAGCATCCAGGTTTAGGCTGACAAGCGACAGGTAATATTTGCACTATACAAGCTGAGGCATTGACCATCTCCAACAAGAGATAATCCAGTCATCACCCATTGACATCCAATGGATAATCATCATTGAATTCTCCACTATCAACATCGTGGGATAATCGTTGACCAAAACTAAACTAGGCCAACTATGAAAAGAACTGAGTACAGATACAAGTCGGAAGCTGGGAATTCTGTCATAAATAACTCGTATTCAGACTCCTCAACGTCTGTCCACCATTTACAAGGCAGGAGTATGATGGAATACTGTTCATTTGCCTGGATTTATGCAGCTCCAAAAATGTTCAAATGTTTTGACACTATTCACAGCCAAGAAACCTGCTTGATTAGTTCCTTATCCAATTTAAAAATTCATTCCCTCCTTCACGAGTGCACAGTCAGCAGCGGAGTGTACTATGTACTGAAGGTGCTACAGCACCTTCCAAACTCACAACCTCTACCAGTTACGAGGGTAATAACAGCACACACGCATGAAGGGCATCACTATACATTTCCCTCTCAATTACACAGCATTCTGACTAGGAACTATTTTGCCATTCTTCCACTGTGGTGGAATTAAAATCCCAGAGCTCCTTTCCCAGTAGTACTGGACATTTACCACTACCAGCAGCTCATGAGGCAAGTATCAATCACGTAAACAAGAGTGAATTCGAACCATCACCTCTTGACATTCAAAGGCATTACTATTGCCGAATCCCCATTATAAACATGCTGGAAGTTACCATTGATTAGAAATGGAATTAAGCCAACTTTTTAAATAATACAGCTGCAAGTATAAGCCAGGGCTAGGAATTCTGCTGCAAAAAATTCATCTTCTGACATCCCAAGCCTGTTCTTCATATACAAAGTACTAGTCAAGAACGTGATGGAATTATTTCCACCTGCCTGGATTGATGCAGTTCCGACACCTATCAAGATGTTCAACACCTACTTGATTGGTATTCCATCCACCACCATCAACAATCACCACCAGTGTACTTTGCCAATACTGCACCATCTACAACCTGTGCTCTATAGCTTCTTCGACAGCACCGTCCAAATTTGAAGTTAGAAAGACAAGGACAGCAGAGGGGTGGGAACACCTCCATCAGCAAGTTCCTCTCCAAGCTACACAACATGTGATTGAAACCACATTGCCACTCCTTCATTGTCACTGCATCAAAATCCTGAAACTCCCTTTCCAATAGTACCATGGATGTCCCTACTTCCTCAAGGACTGCAGCAGTTCAAGAAGGCAACTCACAAACACCTTCTACAGAGAAATTAGGGATGGAAATAAATAATGGCCGAGCCAGGGAGACCCACATCCCATGAATGAATAACAAAAAGGCAGATGATTTCAAGATTATTTCAATGATTGTTGTCGGAGTTTGCTGTGAATATATTGACCGCCACTCCACCAGAACAGTGACTACACTTCAAAAGTACTTCATTGCAGTAAATGCTCTCCAATGCCTTGAGTTCATGAACAACACGATGAATATGTAAGTCCTTTCTTTGTTTTGTGATAAGTTTACTGGGCAATTAATGTTTCAGAAAATTTCTTTAAAATCACTAGGAGGCCTTGGTTGAGATACCACTCTCTGAAGTCAACAGCATAATTCAACCATCATGTTCTAGAAGTTCACAACTTACATTGCCTCTGTTCATCCCATGAATTGATTGATATTGAGATAAAGGATCAGCCATGATCATATGAAATGGCAGAGCAGCCTAAATTGAATCAATATATTTCTATGTATTTATATATTAATAACAGCATTTATGATCCACACGCTGTTATAATCTCACCAAGTTCTAGCGCAGAGATTTCACCATCCAATCAAAATAAGAAAATGCCAAATACGTTATTGCCATTTTGTTTTATTGTCAAACATGGTAACTGGACACGTTAATACATCATCAAAATTATATATTTTTCATTTTTTCTTTTTTTTTTTACAAACAGTAAAATAGGCTTCGCGTGCCTTGTACTATTTAACCTCGTTCACACTTGCATTCACTCACACTCTCAGTGTACTGATTAATATTTCATCAAAGAGAAAAAAAACAACATCGAAGAACTTCTGAAAATTTGCACAAAGACTTTGGTCGAATACACATTTCTGACACTGTCACCTAGGGCAGCAGTAAAGATACCAAACAATGTGACAATAGACAAAATAAAAAAAAATTAAGTGTTAAGTTTCGTTAATTTTTTATGCTTCTCCTTACCACTAAAGAGCAACAGCAAATGTTCCTTTGATAAGGCAGCTAAATCTCATAAAATAAATGGACCATTTTTAATTTTTAAAAAAAAATCATTTCTCACAACCAAAAGCTACAACAGCAAAGGAAATTCAGGAAAAAAAGAAACTCTGCACACCAGTGCATTAAAAAATTTAGGAAGAAAACAAGCACAGGTTAAACAGTTCGAATTGCTTTTTAACTGCCTTGCGTGCTAGTGTCACGGTAAGTGTGTGTGTGTGTGTGTGTGTGTGTGTGTGTGTGTGTGTGTGTGTGTGTGTGTGTGTGTGTGTGTGTGTATATACAGTGACATTGTAACATTTATAAATGTTAGGGATACAGAAAGGTTCTGTGTCTGAAAGACCCAAAGAGTTTCTCAATCACTTTTTTAAAAAAATGCAGTCCACCTATTCCTGGTGAGGGCAGTCTGCTTCGCTTCCTAACAAGGATGAACACTGCATGCACGAATTTCCTTCATGTCCTTACAGCTGGTGACTTGGGAAGTACGATATTTCCTCTTAACGACCATGAACCGTTCCTGAATGCCTCCCCCGCAGAACTTGCTACAATCAGTCCATGCTGTCCACGGTCTCATCTTGCATCCTAAATAAATGGGAGGCAGTTAGTAGTACTGAAGGCAAGTCAAAACTGCATCAAATTTACAGATCAAAAGAGTTTATGTCTAAACAACTGGCTTGGACAACATCAACAATTGGATAACACTACCCCAATAACATATGATCTGAATGCTTCCCACTATGTTAGTCAATATAACAAGTATCATAAACAGTGGCTTCTTGTTGAGGTACTGACTCTGAATTTTGTTAAGAACACAAATTATTTACATATAAGATCTCAGGTTTGCATATTGACTGGGCCTATGCTTACTGATATTACAACTACAATTCTTAGTTGTAACACTACACAATGCTGATTGACCACACACTGTACTGACTCAATTGCATTGACTCCACTGCACTGCCCAGTGAATGTGAGGTGAGGACCTTTATGCCAGAACATCATACGTTGTGTTTTCATCTAACTAATTTATAAATATCCTGTGCACTGGTACAGTGCAGAAGGTACACTGTCTGTCTTGTCTGGAATCTTTCCAATGAGACAACATCTTCAATAAGGTTTGTCTGTAATCTTCTCTGATTTTGGAGAAAGATATCCAGCTTGTTCAGGCTCCATTGATAGCTGTAACTTCTCAGTTTTGGTATCATCCTTAGAAAAACAATGAGGCAAATTTTTATTTATAGGAGAGAGGCTTTCTCATCTCATGTCTGCATCTATGTAGACTCGATGATACAGATTGATCACTGTGATGAGCCAATAATTCCCTCATTATTATGAAGTGATTACTACAATGGTTAAAAAAAATGAATTCAATGAACAGTGGACATTTTTGCCTCATAATTCCAATTGATAAATATTCACCACTGTCAATTCATTATATTGAAATCAGTGGGACAAAAATCTAATGAATTTTGTCATGGGCAGACAAGCTATTCCACTAGATTACCAACCAGACACCTTGAATGCAATAGTAAAAATTAACTTATTGAAAAGAAATGTGAAGGAGCATATGAGCCTTTAAACCAAAATTAAAAACACAAGTTCCAGCTAATTTAATTTCTTCTATGCTGGTAATCACAAGGTACAATGATAATGGATTTGTAGACTAATCATAGTTCATTCAATACTCAATGTTATTTTATGAGTAAAGCAACGTCTGATTCTGATTCAGTCTCTCAATTCAGTTCTTTACTCTGTGTGTTGACTGATAATATGACCATCAGTCCTGCTAAGGATTATTTCAACTCAAAAGACCAAAAATATTTTCAAGGAAACTGGAGTCGACTAGAAGATTACAAAAAATAATTTATGTAATGCTGCTGCTGAGCTAAACTGAAAGTAAATTTTGTTGAATACAGATTAGATCACATGTTTCTGTTAAGCATTATGTAGAAGATCAGCCAAGTTCTTGCTGAAAGAATAAATAGGTTCAAAGGGCTCTATTGTTCTCATGTTAGGTGTAGCTGTACATTGGAAAAATCCAAGCAAGACATTAAAGAAAAAAATAATTTCCTGTTCCCTAATGCGACATTTGTTTCTTGTTATTGTTTCTCAATTTGAAATAGTTCTGCATTTTCATATGATTGAAATGTTAACCATTTAGCCTCTTTGAGCAGACAAAGAAAGACTAGCCTGATTGCAACCATGGTTAGTTGGAGGACTATACTGTTGTATTTTGTCTGTCTGACACCTACGGAGAAAATTATGATAGTGGAGACAATATAAATGGTAGAACTAGTGCAAGACCTCGCTCCAAGTCTTTTGCTGAAAGAAACATGGGGGACTGTACATAACTTTGAAGGCTCCTAGCTTGTATTACTATGCAAGATTTCAGACCTTCCATTTATTAAACTGCTAGGTTAAGACAATTCACAAAATTATGTCTTGTGCTGATAAACTCTGACTTGTTTTACCACTGAACCACATGCATAATGATAATTAGTCAGATTCAATTCCACATAGAGATAAAAAATAACAGTGCCTGAACTTCAGTTCCTTGAGTTCCTTCAGTGACGTATGTGAAGCAACAATATGAACTCATGTACCTGTATGTTCCAGAATTTCAGGATCACTCCTCATCTGTTTATTCCTTTGCCTTTCTGGAGCTTCTTTGCGACGTCTCTTTTCATCACTTAGCCTCCTTGAACACCTCCGCACTTTGCACTTTTTCCGTTGGACGGTCTCGGGGCACTGTGCTCCCCCGAACTGCGGCTCCAGTTTGATCATCCTGGTTCTGATCACATGCCCTTTCCCGCAAGACTTATTGCACTCAGACCATTCTGACCATTCAGAAACCATGCAGTCAGTGGCTGCAAATGAAACAAGAAGAATGAGCTTAAGAGTTTCTCACGTCACAGAAAATTTAAAAAAAATCAGTTTCCTAATGCAAACCCAAAATAGCTGTCAACCTCGGGAAATTAAATTATCCAATCAAGTCAAATATGACTGATGAGAATAAGCAGTTCAAGAAATCACAGACTTTAGAAAATGATGAACATTATTTGCTCACAATGAATAATGTGCTCATTCTTGCTGGGTGAATTAATAGTTCTGTAAAGTGCAGACACTGACAGGGAAAAACACTTCTTCCTTAATCGAAACAGTTAATTGTCTCGCATCTCTTAGTACTGTCTGTGCCCTAAATCTGCCCACGATGTGGTATTTGTCCCCTTTCTGTGTGATTCCCCTAGCACTGCTATTACATTCTTGAACTGAGCAGGAGATAAAATTGTTGATGTAGAAAATTATTTTCTTATCTCAAGTCCTCAGGTTCTTTTCCTCTCCATCACTCACCCCTTCTCCACTCTACCATTGTCATTTTGGCATTTGGTCTTCTGATATTTTCTTTCCTTTTCGATTTTCTCTCCACTTTAAATTTCTCTCCTACCTACGATCCCCAGTCTCTGGATTATTTGCTCGAATCAAAGAACAATGGAATGAATGCTCCCCTTCTGTACCTTATCATTCTCTGAATCAATGAAATTCATTACACAAGTCACTACTCTTAATTGTTCATTGTTGGGAGCTTGTAAATGTTTAAATCCATATCCTCTCATAGAGTCAACAAGGTGTAGAGCTGGATGAACACAGCAGGCCAAGCAGCATCAGAGGAGCAGGAAGGCTGCCGTTGTGGGCCTAGACCCTTCTTCAGAAATCTAGGCCAGAAACATCAGCCTTCCTGCTTCTCTGATGCTGCTTGGCCTGCTGTGTTCATCCAGCTCTACACCTTGTTATCTCAGATTCTCCAGCATCTGCAGTTCCTACTATCGCATCTCATAGAGTATTTGGCACAGTGTGCGCTTTACCAATATCATCCAATTAGTTCTTCCCCTTCTCATAGCTTTTCCCCTCTACATGGTCTTGTATTATTTTCTTTTTCAAGCAATTGTGCACTTTCCCTGTAAAATCTGTTTCTGTCACCCTTTCAGCCATTTCATTTTAGAATGCATTTTGTGAAAGAAAATTTAAATTCCTATCGGTTTCTTTTGCTGCCATAATAATCTTAAATCCTTTGGTTACCAACCTTCCTTTCTGTGAAGACAGTTTCTCTTTATCTGCCATACCAAAGCAACTCATGATTTTGAACACTTCTATTCATCTTCTCTGGCCTAGGGAGAACAACCCTAGTTTCTCCAATCTCTCCACATAACTGATGTTCTCCATTCATTTTATCAGCCAGTAATTTTCCTATACACCCTTTTGAGATCCTAACACAGTCTCTTCTATTTCCTAATGGTCCAGCTTTCAAATCTTAACTGCAATTTGACTTAGTTATGATTGTCTTGTATTCTCTGCTGCAGATTTGTTTTAACAATAAAAAAAGTTTATTATGCAAAAGAAAAAATTGAAAAATGGAATAAACCAAGCTATTGCATATTAGATAAGGTGAAAGATTTTAGAACACACTTAAAAATAGAATTCCATCAATCTCGACACATCCAGAAGCAAGGTGTAGAGCTGGATGAACACAGCAGGCCAAGCAGCATCAGAGGAACAGGAAGGCTGACGAAGTTCTAGGCCTGAAACGTCAGCCTTCCTGCTCCTCTGTTATCTCAGATTCTCTAGCATCGGCAGTTCCAACTACCTCTCACCATCCAGAAGCAGTTCATTTCTCTGTCACATCTACAGGTTTAAGTTGACTGTTCTTTCAATGCCTGGTCTTGAGACTTGAGTAGTCTCTTCTTTGATTAGTCACACAACTGAGCTTAAACTTTCTCCAGCTTGAACGACTCTTCAGCGTTTTAGCCTAAAACATTTGCCAAATGCAAGGAAGTCTCCATTATCACCATAAGGATTCTTTCTCACATTAATTTAAAACAAAGCTCCAGAAACAGTGACTAGTTAATAATTAAACTCCATCGTACACATAGACCAAAGCCTATATGCACTAGCTCAAATCCAAAAGAAATAACATCAAAGAGATATATAAAATAAATGCCTTACATCACATGTCCTATCAAAGCAAAATAAAACTATCTTTAAGAGGAATTTACATTGCCAATCAAAGATTACTTTATTAGTATTTCTACATCACATTAAAATTAGTAACAAACTGACATCAAACACATTATGTTACATGGCAACTATATTTTATAAAGTTCTGTGTACCTCAGTATAGGTGCCCTTCAAATTATACAATTGCAGAATTAAGCTGCTCAGAATCAATTGTAAGTTCTTGTCCTGAATTTTTTTTTCCCATAAAATCAAAGGATTGTGATCTGTATAAACAATAGTTACTTCCACATTGCTGATGATGTATATTTCAAAATGATGTGGGACCAAAACGACACTCAATGTCTCCCCCTCGATTCTTGAATATTTGCAGACTGTTGAATATTTTCTCATTCACTAACCCCTCTGGAAAACAGGTAGTATCATCTGCTAGCAGCAGTGACTGACTTGCTCCGATGTCTCTTAATAGGTTTATTGGTTATCTCTGTGATTTGAAGCATAAGGAAATACCTCCCATTTTGAGATAAAATAATCAAAACCTCCAGTGATCTGATTCTCCATGTTAAAATTTTAAGAGCGTTCATGATTACCTCAGCCATCTCTTTTTAAGATATTATAAGAAAACATGCTCTTTCTGAACTACTGTGATAATTTTGTATCTACTTCCCTTCCTGATGTCCCTTTTCTGAAGATTCCTTAGATATTACAACTTCTGAAACTAGTCTCCTATTTGCTACATCCAGTCGTATTGTAATGGAAGCATGTTAATTTCTTTTTATCACTTTTTGCTTACAGTTATTGCCCTTTATTGCTTTGGAGTCCCTCAGTTTGTTCTTTATAACTAGTAGCTCTTCGATGTGCAGATATCCCAGTCTTCCAATTTCATTGTGGATTTCCATTTGACCTTAACCTGCAATTGTTAACCTGTGTGAGAGACCATTGCTGAGAGGCACAAGGTCATATTGCATTTTTGACAGCTTTTTAATCTGCAGATTGTTCTTCTGGCAATCACACATACACAGTCAAGGCCATACCTGTCAAAACATTCTACAACATTAATGTTGAAACCTCTTTTCTCCACTTCACCTGTCCAGCGTCTTCTCAAATGAGGTAAAATACCTTGTGACACCATCCTAACTAAGTTTAGGCACTTAGTGTAAGTTCTTAATTAAATCCAATCTTTCACAGGAATCAGAATCATCCTCTAAGATAGTAACTCTTCCTTCCTGCTTTACTAAGATTTTTTTTTGGTCAACCCATGTACTCTAAATTCTCTCTCTTTCGGAGACCTATTTTATTTTCTAAAAAAATTCCACCTCAGTGTTTCCTTTTCCTCATTTTCATAGTAACATAGAAATAGAGAAGCTCAGAGGAGGAGCAGGTCATTCGACCTCTCGAGCCTGCTCTACAATTCATTATGAACATGGCTGACCATCAAGGTCAATACTCTTATCCTACCCTTCCCCATCGCTTGACCCCTTTAGACACAAGACCTATATCCACCTCCTTCTTGAAAACACATAATATTTTAGCCTCAACTACTTTCAATAGTAGTGAATTAGCCAGACACTCTCTGTGTGAAGAAATAGCTCCTCATCTCAATCCCACAAGGTTTCCCCTTATCACTCCTGGTTCTGGACTCCCCTACTATCAGAAATATCAGCCCTGCATCTAGCCTACCTAGTCTTGTTACAATTTTATTTGTTCCTGTAAGATTCCACACATTGTTCTTCTAAACTCCACTAAATACAATTGTAAATGTCTCAACCTCTCCTCATCAGTCACAGAATCACAGAATCCCTACAGTGTGGAAGCAGGCCATTTGGCCCATTGAGTCCACACTGATCCTCCAAACGGCATCCCACACTGATCAATCCTTATCCCTGTAAACCTGCACACAATGGACAATTTAGTGTGGCCAAACCACCTAATCCACACAGCACTGAACTGCGGGAGGAAACCGTAGCACCTGAAGTAAACCCATGCAGACACAGGGAGAATGTGCAAACTCCACACAGGCAGTCACTCAAGGTTGGAATTGAACCCAGGCCCCCGATGCTGTGAGGCAGCAGTGCTAACCACTGAGACACCGTGCTGCAGTTGTGCCATTTGAGGAATCAATTTGATAAATCTTTGTTGCACTTCCTCTATAGCAAAGATATTCTTCCTCAGATAAGGAGACCAAAACTGGACACAACATTCCAGATGTGGCCTCATTAATACCCTGCAGCAAGACATACTTGCTCCTGTACTTGATTCCTCTTACTCTGAAGGCCAAAATACAGTTTGCCTTCTTTACTGTCTGCTGTACCTGTGCACTTGCTTTCAGTGACTGGTGCATGAGGACACTCAGGTCTCAGTCAACGCCCCCCTCTCTCAATGTACAGCCATTCAAATTTTCCAAAGGGGTTAACATCACATTTATCCACTTTATACTACATCTGCCATGCATTTATCCATTCACTCAACCTATCCACATCAAACTGCCACATCTCTGCACCCTCCTCACAGCTCACTCTTCCCTTTGTGTCGTCTGAAAATTTTGTGATATTACATTTAGTTCCCTCATCTAAATTATTAACGTGGATAGTTGGGGTCCTAGCACCAGCCAATCACTCACTGCCCGCCATTCAGAAAAACAGTCATTTATTCCTACCTGATACACTGTGGAGTTGGAGGAGCCCAGCAGGTCAGGCAGCATCAGAAGAGCAGGAAAGTTGATGTTTCAGGTCAGACACTTCATCAGAACTCATTTAATTCTACACTTTGTTTCCTGTCTGCTTACCAGTTTTCAAACGCACTATCCACAATTCCATGCACTTTAATTTTACAGATTAATCTCTTATGTTGGACTTTGTCAAAAACCTTCAGAAAGTCCAAAAAAAGACCTATTGCCTGGCTGTATCGATCAACTCTATTAGTTATATCCTTGAAGAATTCCAGTAGATTCGTCAAATATGATTTCCCTTTTGTAAGTACATGCTGGCTGTGTCTAATTCTACAAATGTTTTCTAAGTGCGCCGCTGTGAAATCCTTGATTATGGACTCTAACATCCTCCCCTCAAAGACTCAGATCTAAGTGTCTATAGTGTCTTGTTTTCTCTCTACCACCCTTTTTAATGGTGGGGTTACATTAGCTACCCTACTGTAGGAATTCTGTTCCAGAATCTGAAGGATCTTGGAAGATGGCCATCGATGGATCCACTATTTCTAGGACCACTTTCCAACTTCCTCTATTTTTCCTTTTCCTCACTTTCCATCTTCCTGTATGTTTCCTTTTTCCTCCATTTCAGTTTCAAAATTTCTTAACCCCATGACCCTTTGCATTAACCTTCGTTTTTCCATGGACCATAAGATGTGCGAGTGGAAACAATCTAGTCAACCCAACGATTCTGCTCTGCTTTTCAATGAGATCATGACTGATCTGATAATCCTCAACTTCACTTTCCTGCCTTATCCCCATCACCTTTGATTCTTTTAAGCATTAAAAATTTGTCTGTCTCAATCGTGAATGTACTAAGCAATACTGCCTTGGCCATCTCTGCAGTAAAGAAATTCATTACCCTCAGAGAGAAGAAATTCCTCCTTGTCACTGTCTTATCTTATCTAATCTTATCCTGAGATTATGTCCTCCCATCCTGGACTCTCCCATAATGGGAAAAAATTTTCTACAACTACCTTGCCAAGCTTCCTTACTTCTCCTTTAATAGATTCTTCTTTCACTCCCAACTTCAATTTATCTGCTAACTCTCTCATTTTAGCTTTAGTCATAGTTTTCTTTTTAATAATACACTGTCATATCTTTCACTTACAGAGAATTCTTGGGAACTTTCAAAGCCATCTTCAAATTCTTTGCAATAAACTTCATCACAGCTGTTTTATGTCCAGAACTGTCATGTACCTGATACTTTAAGAAGACACCAAGCCATTTTAAATCCAATGAATTCAAATTCGGCAAGAACTCCCCGTTGTTTCGATTTCAGCTAATGTTATTATTGGGCAGGTCAGATCCCAGATTGAAATCTGGCTTGATTTATTTTTTTGTTTTTATTTAATTAGGTGCCTTTTACTGAAACACAAGTATGCAATGCTGTAGATTTGGTATTAGCAATGAAACACAAGCTTATTACAAAAAGACGGAGGTATAATAGAATAAAACAATCTATTTACATATTACACAATTTGAAAGAATTTGAAACACACAGTAAAAATACACTTTCTTCTATCCCAAGGTCATCACTCAAAAATGAGGCATTTCTATTTCATCAACAAACTTAACAAAACTGCTTATTTTAATTCCCCATCTTGAGAATTTTGCACCTTCTCCCATGATCAATCACATAACTGATCTGTGACTTTATCAGCTTTCAATAACTCTTTCATGGCTCTAAACAAAGACTTATGGTCTGAAACTTCCATGCTAAAATCCCTACACTGTGATAAACTTTTCCCAAACTTAGCTGAACTAACATCTTTCTCTCAGAGAAACTATTTCATACATCTGACTTTAACCAGGGCAAAAAAATCCCGATCTTTCTGAACTAAAAGGAAATTAGTATTTATTTCATCTGTTTGTAAAATTTACTTCATGTAAATAAAACCCTATCATCAGCCAGGGACTCTCTCTCATACTAGTTTAAAGGAAATAATCTCTCCTGAAATACCATTATGTTAATCATTAAGCCCCATCATACACACAAATACCCACATACCACTAGTTCAAAATCCAAATTCTAAAATAACTGATTTTAAAATATATACAAATCACTCAACGATGTGGGCAATGATGGCTAGGTCAGCATTTATTGCTCATCCGTAATTTCCCTTGAGAATATGATGGTGAACTGCTGCAGTCTATGTGGTGTAGGTACACCCAAAGTGCTGTTTGGAAGGGAGATCCTAGATTTTGACTCAGTGGCAGTAAAGGATTAGTGGTATAGTTTCATGTCAGGATGATATATGACTTTGATGGGAATTTTCAGGTGTGGTGTTCCCATGCATTCGCTGCCTTGTCCTTCTGGGTGCTACTAATTACAGGTTGAGAAGAAGCCTTGATGATTTGTTGCAGTGTATCATGTTGACAGTACACATTGCAGGCATTGTATGTTGGTGGTGGAGGACGTCTATGTTGCCAGTGTTAGGTGAGATACCAATGCAGTGGGTTGACTTATCTTTGATGGTGTTGGGCTTTTTGGGTATTGTTGGGATTTTACTCATTCAGCCCGGTGGAAAATGTTCTATCACACTCTTGACTTGCGCTTTGTAGGTGGTGGACAAGTTTTGGGGAATCAGGAGATGAGTTAATTGTTGCAGGATTACCAACCTTTGACCTGCTCCTGTATTCACAGTATTATGTGTCTGGTTTAGTTCAATTTCTGGTCAGTGTATTCCTGAGGACTGTGGAACATTCATTGACAGTAATGTCATTGAATATCTGTGGGTGATAGTTAGATGTTGCCATGTTGGAATTGAATGATGTCTGACACTTGTGTGGTTCAAAATTTACTTGTCATTAGCAGCCTGAATGTTGTCCAGCTCTTGCTGTATTGACGCCCAGACTGTTTCAGTACCTGAGGAGTAGTAAATGACGCTGAGTAGTGTTCAAGAGGATAAATGTATAGATGATGTTTCCATTTGTGCAGAGATTCCAAAACTAGCGGTCATAAGTTGGCCAGAATTTAGAGCTCTGTATACGAAATATTGGGCAAACATCTTCAGAAAGCCAAATTGCTGAGAGAGGGTGCTACATCAAGCAGTGTTTTGGCATTTAACTCTCATTTGGTAAGTTTTCTGTCTATTCTGGAACATCACCATTGTTATCCTTCTCTGCCAGAAGCTGCCAGATGCCAATGAAAGACCAAGAGTCTTAAAGTGAGGGAGAGTATTGCTGGTGACCTAGACCGTACAATCATGAAGAGGTGCAGTGGCAAGAAGGTAACAGCATTTTGAGGCACGGGGTGGTTTGCCAGAAGGAGTGGTCTATGGGAGAGATAGGTCATGGGCATTGGAGATAAGCAAAAGTGGGTGGCTTTCAATGGCCAATCCATAGCGCACAATCTTGCTCCTAATTGCCCGCTGGTTGGGGCAAATTGAAATACACCCCTAAACTTGGCACAGAAGTTGGTTTGGTTTCCCTGTTGGGTTAATAGCCACTTTGCTCACCTGTCAGAGGCAGGTAATTAGGTCATGGTCATGTTGAGGCCCTTAGTTGGCTGTTCATTCACCATTTAGGGCTTTATTTGACGGCAAGAAGAAATGTTCACCCACAGACCTTCTATTCCAGAATTCAATTGCCAAGGTGGTGGAGAAGAGCAAGTATCTATCTAGATCTTATTTTGCCACCTTTTTGCCTTTCATACCTTTGACACCTCCAGCGAATCAAAAATTGCACACAGATTCAGGAAAGATCCAATAGACAATTAGGTGAAATCTTCTTTATTTAAAGAGTTGTCAGAATGTGGCATTCACTACTAAAGGGAACAATTGAAGTGAATAGTATAGATACTATTCTGATGAACCTTCTGTTAGCTGAAGTGAAATAGGAACAGGTTAATGTGGAACATAAATAGTTTAATTGACTTGATTAGATGAGAACATTCAATGTAATTTTATAGATGCAAATTGAAACTTCGACTTACGACATTCTGGTAGCATGCACTTCTCCACCTGCTCCAACTCCTCGTTGCATTCCCCCACCTCGGCTGGGGATTTTAGCATCCTCCACCGTGACCTCATGCCAATCCCACACGTAACACTGCAGTCGCTCCAGTCTGACCAGGGAGTCAGCATACAGGGAATTGTCTCTGATACCAAATACAAAACAGTTGTTGGCAATTCAAGTATAATCTGCCTAATCATAATGTTAATGCAAATCAACGTTTCCTAGGTGAACTATTTTCTCACAAAGGTTCCTCATCCGCATTCCATAAACTCGGATGACGTAACCATCTCAAAGTTTTGATTGATTAATGGAGCTTGATGTTGGTCACTGTCAAAAAATCTCATTTGAAATTTCACAAGTATTTCCCGCTTTTGCATTTCTATGGTATTCTAGCCTTTGTGTCTTTTTTTTTAGCATGTTTCTATTTCCAGAATGGATAGAGACCCCAAAGCATGGAGGAAAATTAATAAGTGAAGTGATTTAAAATTAGTCAACACTGATCAGTTGTGACCAGCTACACATTTTTCAGTTAAAACAGCAGGCTAATTGACATCTGGGCTAATAGTTACATAATACTGAAGAAGAGGCATCTATTATTGTGTCGAGAGACTAAAGATTTCACAGGTTACTTATCTACCCCTTTTAGTGCCCTGAGATGGTAATCAATTAGATCCTGTAAAGTTACCTCTCTGAAGTCCCGCTCTTTACCTTATTATCATTTTGGCATGAACGCTAAATCCAACAAAACCTTCCTTTTATTTATTGAATAGTTTCCCTTTTATCAGTCATATTTCATCCTTTTCTTCTACTGTGAAAATAAATGGGAAATGGCCTTTTAAGAAGATAGTCATATATTACCTTTCAGAAAAGCTTCCACTGAAGTTAATGAAAATCAAATGAGGTGTAAAATGAGCTTCTGATCTGCTTTCACTTAAGTGTAAAATTAAAATTTGGCCCTTGAAGTTCAAAGACATGTTCTCATTGATTTCAGATCCTAAAAGTTTTTGATCTTCAGATTTGGATTTATCTACAAACAAGTCACTACATTAAGGACAACTCCTTCCTGAACCTCCTGGCCCATAGATTTAGAGAAAGGGAAAACCGGAGAACAAAGAAAACAAATCACAAATAAGACCAGACTGTTTGAGGTTGAAACACTGGATTCTGAGGTTTTAGAACACTGTAGTTTGAATGCTACCATTATGTGGGTGAAGTCAGTCACTTTTGTATTCCTCGTTGGACAAAATTCACTTCCAAGTGCCTGTTGTTATCACAGGCCAGCAGATAACTAATAACAAATGACATTCTTTCATCAGTAGTGACGAGAATCTAACCCCTCCACCATTATGATCAGCCAACAGTAAACTGCTGTCAAAATTTCATCAGCCACATTACTAAAGATTCCATTTCAAAGTCATCATCATCCTGTTAAGTCCAGGGCAGGAGCACAACAACTGACCACAAAGGCTTAGAAATTTGACTGTCACTGATCATCAATGTTAACTCCACTGGTAGCTGTCCATCAAATTAAACTACACTCTGATTAGATAGAACAATTCATACTCAACTGTTGTTACAAATGACAATAATATTGATTGAAAAAGTCATTAACTTTTCAGCTTTAATTAGGTTGAATAAATTATCTAGTGTTGATAATTGATGAAGAGGTAGTTCATTTTTTAAAAAGACTATTATGTGAAACATTTGCAATTTGACTGATACTTTGAGTTACTGTGGGATTCAAAGCCTTGGCTCTTAAATGGTCCATCTACTTACGACAGTCTGGCATCTCACATTTCTCCATTTGTACTGTTTCCACTTTGCACGTGGATCCATCTGATGGATGCATCTTGACCATTCGCTGCCTCCTTTTGGTGCCCATCCCACAGCTCGCACTGCACTCCTCCCATTCTCCCCACTCCGTCACAAAGCAAGTATCTGATGCTAAAGTTGGGGGAAGAAGAAGAGATGAGTGAGGAATGCAGCAGTAATTTCATCAATTGTTGCCTCCTTGTTTGCAACCACTGTGTTCACTTTCACTCTGAGTTTAACTCTCAACTCGCTACCCGCTCCATCACCAAGAATATCTGCATTCAAACCTCCCTCCCTGGCTCAGTCAATCTGATTCTTATCATTATCAATACTTCTCTAGCTAGCCTCCCATCTACACCTTCTGTAAATGTTAACTGATCCAAAACTCTAATGCCTATATTTTAACATTTGCCTATCAACCCTTGGTCTCCCTGACATACAGTGGATCTAGGTTAGGGGAGGCGATGGCCTAGTGATATTATCGCTAGACAGTTAATCCAGAGACCCAGCTAATGTTCTGGGGACCTGAGTTTGAATCCCACCATGGCAGATGGTGGAATTTGAACTCAATAAAAAATCTGGAATTAAGAATCTAATGATGACCATGAATCCATTGTTGAGTGTTGGGAAAAACCAATCTGGTTCACTAATGCCCTTCAGGGAATGAAACTACCATCCTCACCTGGTCTGACCTGCATGTGACTCCAGATCCACAGCAATGTGGTTGATTCTCAACTGCCCTCTGGGCAATAAATGCTGCTGCGTTAGCAACACCCTTATCCCATTAAGAATGTCATCCTGGTTTCCAAATCACTCAATGCCCTATGTGACCAACTACAGTTCTACAACATTCTGTGCCTGCTATGATCCTCCAATTTCTCCCCCTTGAACTTTCCTGATTTTAATTAAACTGCCATTGATGGTCATGGCTTCAATATTCAATGTTTAAATACCTGAAATCCCACCATAAACAATCCCCAGCTTTCTACTTCTTTTTCCTCCAAGTTTTTCACCTCATCAAAGGAGAGGCCAATAGAGAACACATTCACACTGAGCCCACGACAATTGAACAGAATTGGCTGAAGTCAGGACTTACACTCCTCACCGAGTTGGAATTGTCACCTCAAAAAGTGGTTAGCTCCATTGCAAAAGGAAATTACAGACAGTTTAGGGACAGGTGGGAAGGTGGCAGGAAAACCAAGCAAGGCATTTTACTCCTTTCCAGCTTAAAAACCCACTATCGAGGGACTGTAAAAGTTAGTTTTAAATCTTGGAATCCAGGATCAGGCACATACAGAGTTTTAGCATGCGGATTGATGTCACACTGACTTTGGGGTTCAGGACAGACCTCAACAAGGAGAAGGAAAAGTTGAGAACTGACATAAAAGCTTATACTGCAAAGTAACATTATCTTACATTAATATTAAATATATGGTAATCATAAATATATCAGGCTGTAAGGTCTTGAGAACATTGTAGATTTGAGAGGTCTGATGAGCTAGTATGAAAGAGGAGCTGAGGCCTGGGGCAGATCAACCATGATGTTGAATTACAGGGCAGGCATGAGGGGCTGAATGGTCTACTCCTGCTCCTATTTCAACTGCCTCCACCCAAAGACAACCTGATATCATAAGTTTGGCAAGCTCTTAATATAACATGAATGGTAACTCATTCAAAGCAATTACCTTACGCAACAACATTAACCTTCAATTTCATTTCATTGTTAATGTAACTACTGTTGATCCTACATTATAAGAGTAACTACATTTCAACTATATTGATGAAAAAAGACACATTTTGTCGAAGCTTTTCATCTTCCACTTATCAGGACAATTCACGAGAAAAATCAATGTAAAAGGAATTGTCCCGCAGAGTGCTAGGCAAAATAAAACTTCAACAAAACATATCCTTTTCAGCAGTACTCTCACTCTGTGTTAACAAACGACTACTTCAAATGTTCTTCATTGGCTGCAAAGTGCTTCGGAATTTCTTGAGATTGAAGGGTGAGAGGTGTTATATAAATGCAAGATTTCATTTCTTTCTCGATTGAGTTGGTTGTTAAGCAGAAGTAGTATGGCCAAACTTAGTAAAGCATGCACTGCAATTTATTTTTAAAAAATGCTTAGAATAGAGAAGCCAAGAAGATTTGTGAAACAAGTACAGAAAACTCATTCAGATTCAGTTTGTGTGATTTCCCAGAAGTGTGTCTAAGTCTGTGCACCTCCCCTTAAAGAAGGGTTTGAAATTTTTGGAGAGGATGCAAAAGTTATTTACAATACTGGCATGGCAACTACATAAACAGGTTGGAGAAGATCTTTAGTGCAGAGGAGGATATGCGGAGATGTTCTGGAGTTGCCTAAAATCAGGAAGGAGTTTGATAGTGCAGATAAGGAGAAACTGTTTCCAATGGCAGAAATGTTGATATCCAGAAACTTCTGATTTATTGGGAATGGCAAATAAACCAGGGATGACAACATTGTACATAATGGATGGCCAAGATTTGGAATGCATTGCCTGATAGAATGGTGGGAACAGAATCAATGGAAACCAAAAGTTAATACTTAAAAGGAAAAAGTGCTTCGACAGAGGGAAAGAATGAGGTATTAAGGCTGGCTGAATTACCCTTTCAAAAGAGTTGGTGAAAATCTGATGAGTTAATTGCAATTTTTTGCAGGTACTACATTGTGGGTCTAACTACAATGCTTTTTTATATACTCTGTGAAATTAATAGTGCAGACAAGGAAAGGAGCCGAGTCGTATACTCTCACTCTGCAATGGTTGAACTTACAGCACAGAAACAGGCCACTAATCCCTTACTGGCTCTTTGAAAAAGATTACCTTTGAGCCATTTATTAACATTTTCTGCCATAACCCTGCAGGTTAAGCAGACAGGTCAGCTTAGTATCTTGCTTGGAAATCATGATCTCCAACAGCGTAACATTTCCTTGAGTTTTGCACTTGAGTATTAGTGTTGGATTACATGTCAAAATTCTGCAACCTATGGCCTCTGTCTTAGAAGAGAGGTAGTATTAGTAATTGACTGATGCTACAGATCCTACTCGTTAACAATGAATACAATTAAAAACAAATTTGAATTGGCCATGAAGTGCTTGAGACGTCGAGGTCATGAAGGGTGTGATAGAAATGCAGGTCTTTTCATGCATTACCACTGAACCTTGCAAAATATCTACACTGAAAGCATGACCTCATCTTCTTCTGTAACCTTTTTGGACATTGATGGGCTGGCAGAGTGCTTTTTTTTCTCTTGCACATACCGCATTCCTCATTGACAATGCATTTCTCTGTCTCTTCAGTGAGCAGTGTACAGAGGGAGCCATCCTCGGGGTATTGCTTAATATATCTTTCCCGAGATCTCATTCCCATTCCACAAGAGAGGCTGCAGGGGGACCAGCTGATCCACTCTGACATCATGCAAGTCGACGCATCTGGAAAAGGTTTAAGTAGTGGATTACTGAATTGATCAAAAACCCTACAGACGTATGACAATGATGTGCAGGAAAAGATGAGTTGGTTTATCAAGCCTGTCCCAAACCAATGATGGCCACAATAGTAAAGCTGGAGCAATGTTGTGCATTTGTGTAAGTATGGTGAATTGTCTCTTTAAGAGTCTGAATCACCTGATGTGATAACAATGTCATTGGCCATTTTGGGCAACAGTTAAGTTTAACCTTGTTGCCTGTACAGTAGATATCTCCTAGCTCTAAACATAAAAGGTATCTGGATAGGTATATGAATAGGAAGAGTTTAGAGGCCAAATACTGGTAATTGGGGCTAGATATGTTTAGGATACTTGGTTGGCATGGATGAGTTGCACCGAAGGGTCTGTTTCCATGTTGTGCATCTCTGTGACTGTGACTCTATTTCTGTCCATGTAAGGTAGTCATTACTCAGTGTTCCTTCAGGACAGAGCACGTAGCAAGCTTATTCTGCACTGTAAACCTGACTGCTGAGTAAATTCCTTTCTTTTTCTGCTGCTTGTATCTGCTTCAGTGCGGTGATGGTGTCTTTTGATTTCTTTTCTCCTTTTTATCGCTGTCCCTCTGAGATCTGCAGCACCACAGTTCTATTTTGTTTTGTTTTAGACAAATCAGTGATTGCCCTGATGGACCTTGAAGCAGTTTTTATCCTCAGTACCAGTTTCCTTCTTGTGTTAAATTCCAAGAAAGACCATTGGGTCACAGTGTTTAACAACCAGGTGTTTTATTAGGGTGATAAAGGCAGTAAGGTTCGAGTAAACTGTTTCCTGTCTAAAATGGCTGTTGATGTCAGAATCACATCATATGATGGTATTCATAAGTGGCATTCCACCATACTTATGCAAATGTACAACAACAATATTTTTATTAAAGATTTCTCTTTCGCCATTCTTCACCCATCCACAATCCTGTCATCATTTAGGAAGTGCAACAGAGGCCAGAGAAAAGCTCAATAAAGTAAACAAAAACCTGTGGTAAAATGCATCTCCAAAATCCACAGAGATTGAAGCCATATCGACTATGAGTATGTTATTCTACGTACCTTATTTGTGATATGCCTACTCCAGTCAGAAACCGATGTAGCTCCCACTGCAGCCATCACAATACCCAGGCAAAACATTCCCACCATTCTGTAGTTAAAACTCACATCCCTTTGGCCTTCCCAATCTGTCAATCTGAAATAATCTATCAATACACATGCTATCCAGTCTTTTAGAGAATGGCAGTACCTTTATAATGCAACATCGCATGTCAATGATTTCAAGTGATTGTCTCAAATATATGCGTTTGTTTGACTGGAATCTATGCCATAATGAAACAGCAAACCCATTTTATTTGAAAGAATAGGGAGCCTTTGTTTGATAATAGGCACAAGGATATAACCAGATATGTTGTCTCTAAACATTCCGAAAATTCCTTGGTGGATAGACCATATGACTACAGTCATATTGCCATAACTCTGCAGTGTAGCTACTCTCTGCAATGTGCTATTTGTCATCACAAATGGATGTGTATCGTTTGTCATTGATGTGCGGTGGTAATCTGGCATGATTCTTTCAATACCTGAGTTGTCATCCTGTATGATGCATGGTTGATGATGTGCAGTTTTATTTCTTCACAGGATTTGACCATTGTTCATTACAACACTCTATGTCCTAGACCAGGCACAATGACATAGTATCATTTTGTGAACCTAAGTGCTCATAGGAAAATCTCAAAGGCTTGTACCTTGTCCCAGTTCATTCTCATTGATCATACTCATATACTGTTTTCTTCCTTCTTTCCAACAATTACATCAGGCATGGGTAGTTGGGAGGTGACAGTGTGAGAGGAAAGACTAACATGAATCTGTCTTCTTTAGATTGGCCATGTTTCTGTATTTCACAATAATTTTAATGTCTGCTTGAGAAATGGGAAATCTTACATGATCACACATGCCACGGGCTAACCCAGAGAGCCAAATCCAGATGGTGACTTTGGAGTTAGATAGGTACCTGCTTATTGGGGCAGGCAGAAAAGCAGCAAGGGATTGGAAAGGAGTGGAATAAGTCGAACTACAGCATGAAATAGAAGGATCTTCAATGAAAGGAGCAGGGACAGAAACAATTCTTTAATTAAAAGATAAACATACTTCACACATCCATTTTGTGCTGAATCATAGAGCACAGAAACAGACCTTTCAAACCAGGTCATTCATGTCAACCAAGTTTCCCAATCTAAACCAGTTCCACTTGCCTGAGTTTGGCCCATGTCCTTCTAAACCTTTTCTGTTCATGTACCTGTCCAAATGTCTTTTCAATGTTGTAACTGTACCTGCTTCTATCACTTCCTCTGGCATTTCATTCAATATACGAACCACCGTCCGTGTGAAAAAGTTGCCCCGTTGGTCTCTTTTGATTCTTTCTCCTCTCACCTTAAAAATAAATCCCCTTGTTTTGAACTCCCCCTCCCTAGAGAAAAGACATTTGCTATTCACCATATCTATGCCCCTCATGATTTTATAAGTCTCTGTAAGGTCATTCCACAATCTCCTACACTCCAGTGAAAGATGTCCCAGACTATCCAGTCAATCCTTATAACTTAAGCTCTCCAGTCCCCGGTAACATCCTAGTAAATCTTTTCTGAACCTTCTCCAATTTAATAATATCCTTCCCACAGCAGGACAACCAGAACTGTGCGCAGTACTCCAAAAGTGGCCTCACCAACCACAACGTAACATCCCAACTCCATTCCAAACCACTTTACACTTGGTACATAGATTACAACAAAGGCATTTGTTTTGCAAACAACAAATTTCATAATCATTGATGAGGTACAAAAGCATTTCAGTTATTTCATAGTTGAGGGACAAATGTCAACGAGGAATACTATGAGATTCATTATACCTCCAATACAGCCACAGGATCTTTTGCATCTACCTAAACTGGCAGTCTCAGTTTTGTGTCTATGAAAAGCCCTGCAAAATGCAGCGCTCACATTTTGAAGTGTTAGCCTAGATTGAGCCGCCATCCTATAATCATTTAATTCAGAATGTTACAGCAGCTGTAGCAAATGTTGTCATTGCAACTGGAGATCAAGCCTGTGAGAGATGGAAGAACTAACAGAATTTTATTCACAGATAATGGGAACTGCAGATGCTGGAGAATTCCAAGATAATAAAATGTGAGGCTGGATGAACACAGCAGACCAAGCAGCATCTCAGGAGCACAAAAGCTGACATTTCGGGCCTAGACCCTTCATCAGACAGGTGGATGGGGGGACGGAACTGGAATAAATAGGGAGAGAGGGGGAGGCGGACCGAAGATGGAGAGTAAAGAAGATAGGGTGGAGCGAGTATAGGTGGGGAGGTAGGGAGGGGATAGGTCAGTCCAGGGAAGACGGACAGGTCAAGGAGGTGGGATGAGGTTAGTAGGTAGATGGGGGTGCGGCTTGGGGTGGGAGGAAGGGATGGGTGAGAGGAAGAACCGGTTAGGGAGGCAGAGACAGGTTGGACTGGTTTTGGGATGCAGTGGGTGGGGGAGAAGAGCTGGGCTGGTTGTGTGGTGCAGTGGGGGGAGGGGACGAACTGGGCTGGTTTAGGGATGCAGTAGGGGAAGGGGAGATTTTGAAACTGGTGAAGTCCACATTGATACCATATGGCTGCAGGGTTCCCAGGCGGAATATGAGTTGCTGTTCCTGCAACCTTCGGGTGGCATCATTGTGGCAGTGCAGGAGGCCCATGACGGACATGTCATCTAGAGAATGGGAGGGGGCGTGGAAATGGTTTGCGACTGGGAGGTGCAGTTGTTTGTTGCGAACTGAGCGGAGGTTTTCTGCAAAGCGGCCCCAAGGAGGCTTGGGGACCGCTTTGCAGAACACCTCCGCTCAGTTCGCAACAAACAACTGCACCTCCCAGTCGCAAACTATTTCCACTCCCCCTCCCATTCTCTAGATGACATGTCCGTCATGGGCCTCCTGCACTGCCACAATGATGCCACCCGAAGGTTGCAGGAACAGCAACTCATATTCCGCCTGGGAACCCTGCAGCCATATGGTATCAATGTGGACTTCACCAGTTTCAACATCTCCCCTTCCCCTACTGCATCCCTAAACCAGCCCAGTTCGTCCCCTCCCCCCACTGCACCACACAACCAGCCCAGCTCTTCTCCCCCACCCACTGCATCCCAAAACCAGTCCAACCTGTCTCTGCCTCCCTAACCGGTTCTTCCTCTCACCCATCCCTTCCTCCCACCCCAAGCCGCACCCCCATCTACCTACTAACCTCATCCCACCTCCTTGACCTGTCCGTCTTCCCTGGACTGACCTATCCCCTCCCTACCTCCCCACCTATACTCGCTCCACCCTATCTTCTTTACTCTCCATCTTCGGTCCGCCTCCCCCTCTCTCCCTATTTATTCCAGTTCCCTCTCCCCATCCACCTCTCTGATGAAGGGTCTAGGCCCGAAACGTCAGCTTTTGTGCTCCTGAGATGCTGCTTGGCCTGCTGTGTTCATCCAGCCTCACATTTTATTATCTTAGAATTTTATTCACAGCCTGCAATGGTACAAGCTTCAGATGAATAAGATGTTTTTCTCTTTTCCCCAAGTAAATGCCAAAATTTGTATTCCGAAAGAAAAGCAGAGATTCAGATTTCCTCACACAGTTCCGGCTGTGGTTTGGATCTCTGAAATAAAGTATTAACTTTAATTCAAGCGTTCACTCTGAGCTATAAGCTACATACAATTTTTGCATTGTTACAAGAAGAAAAAAATACAGGAACAGCTAATTAAATTCATTTTTCATTTGAGGCAACACTGTTGACAGCCAAAGAGATCATCGCACAGACTGTGTAGCTCACATCCTTAAAGGCAAGCATTTCATCACTTGTGTCTTCAGCAAGCTTCTGTGCTCCAGAGAGTAGTTTGTAAGATTTTTATCTTTCACACATCCTCGTGGCCTTGCCTCTCTCTTATTTGGGACTATAAATCTGTATACACCTTCCAGACCTCCAAGTGTAGAATGTCTCCATACTGTACCCTTGATCACCATCTTACGTTATCTTGCACTCCTGGAACAATCACCACATTACCCTGAACCTATGACCCTCATCCCCATGACCAACCAACAAGCACATCATGTGAAATTCATTGCCAACTTCCTGCTGACAGATATCTCCACAACAGCTATATTTCATTAACATGTCTCTTTTACAGCACCTTACATGTTTTCTCAACACCTAAATAAATGTCATCTACCACGTTTTCTTTAACAATCTAATTCATTGCTCCTTCCATAGCAAATATTTTGCTAATTTTCCAAACTGATGACACCATTAATGCAAGACATTAATTCTGGCTTCCCTTACTACAGCTGTTGCTCACACTTGCCGAGCATCTCCAACATTTTCTGTTTGTAGCTCAGATTTCCAGTGTCCACTACATTTTTCCACTGGATTCACTTGATCAGATGTGTTTTGTTTGCAAAAAGCAGAATGCTCAACTTTAAAAGAAGGCACGTGATAAAAACAAGTATTTTAACTTCCATTAAGCACAACAATAGGGACAGGAGTCTGGAAATGACGCTTCATCATGCTGACAAAGTGAAAGAAGAATAAACAACATTTGGGAATGGAATGAAAACAAAAATTTAGAAAGTAATATCTTTATCAAAGGTATGGAATGAGATACAAGTTTACTAAGAAGGCAATATGAAGACAATAATATATAAAAATCAATAACAATAACTTGCATCTATTTATCCCCTTTAACGTAAAATATTCCAAGGTGTTTCATAAGGTCATTACATACAAACGTATCAATTAGGAGCAGGCATTGGTCATTCAGCCCTTGAGCCTGCTTCATCATTTAGCAAGATCATGGCTGATCTGATTGGAACCTCAAATCCACATTCACTCCTAGCCTGAGAGAATTTCACATCTTCCGTTAACAAGAAACTAACTTCCTGTGGCTTTAATGCATTCAGGAACTCTGCTTCCACCTTCTACTCTGGAAGAGAAGGGAAAACAATTTCTTAGGGAGAAAAAAACACTCAAGTATTTCTTGGTTTAAAATGGGTGATTCCTGATTTTTAAGGAATGATCGTTAGTTCTAGATTCTCCCATGAGAGTTAACATTCTCTTCACATCTACCCTGTTAACACCAGTTATGATCTTACATGATTCAATCAGGTCACACCTTATTCTTCAAAGCTCTAGTAGACACACACTTAGCGTGTCCAACCTTTCCGCATGAAAAAACCTCTAATTCCAGGTATTATCTTCTCTGAACTGCACCCAATGTATTTACATCCATTTTTAAATAAGGTGACCAATGCTGTGCTCCATAATGCAGTTGATGTATCACCAGTGTCCCATACCACTGAAGCATAACCTGGCCTCTTTAGTATCCAATTGCCTTCATGGTAAATTATATTTTTCTACTAAATCTAAGGCTTTGAATTTCTGGCTGTACCTGCATGTTAGCCTTTCACAATTCACGTAGGAGGACACCCAGATTTCTTTCAGCAAGGAAAAACAGAAAATTCTGATGCTGCCTGCCTATATAAGCATTTTCAGTTTCTATTTCAGATTTCCAGCATCTGCAGTTATTTAGCTATTGTGTTTTGCTTTTAAACAAAATTTGACCCCAAGCCCCAGATGAAGCTTCTGGGGTGAGCCGCCAAAAGTACTAAAAATCATCCATCTTTTGCGAAGATTCTAAAAAAGAAGAGTGGTGGAGAGGATTAGAGAGGTAATATCATGAATAAATATGAAAAATTGCATTTCAAAATCTTTCTTTATGAAGATAAGCCTTGTGTGTCTACCAGCAAAAGCAAAGAGGACATCAGGGGATATACCACTTATGACGGAATATCCTGAATTTTTTGTTTATTCGTTATACTTGGACATTTCTGGAAATGCCAACAGTATTGTACATCAGTAATTTCTGATGAGGTGGTGATGCTAAGCTACTTTCCTGAACCACTGCAGTCCATGTGGTATGAATATACTCACAGTGCAGCTATAACGAAGGGTTTGCAAGATTTTGACCCAGTGTTAATGAAGGGACGGGCCTTTAGTTCCAAGTAAGAATAGTATGTGACTTGTCGAGGAACTTGAGGTGATGTTTCTAGGTACTTCCTATTCTTGTTCTTCCAGGCAGTTTCTTTATGATTGTCACTTGCCAGTAGCATCGTCTGTACTTTTGTGCATGATCGAGACAAATGACAATGTTTGGCTGGATTGGATCTGCCCTGTGTTTTAGGGGCAGGATGTATTTGGTCATTTTCACTTGCAATGCCAGCTTTGTGGCTCTATTAGAACAGCTTGGCCAGAAACACAAATAGTCCTGGAAAACAAGCTTTCAGCATTACAGCTAAGATTTTGTTACTCTCCACTTCATTGCTTTCCATCACTCGGCTAGCAGGTTTAGCCAACCAACAGCAGTTCACAACATCCCTTCAGGTCAATTACACTGAGAAACAGGTTAAGTAACTTGCAGAACTGTGAACATTTCCCCACGGATAGAAAACAGCAGCTGCTTTGATGCCTAAGTAAAATGAAGTGATTCAAAAAGTTAATTTTAAAAGTAATACACCATCTGTTTGCAGGATTATAATACTGATTTTAGTTAGCAGGTTATTGGTTGAAGGTCCACTTGAGAGACGTGAGCACAAAATCCAGACTGACACTCCTTATGCAGTATTGAGAGATTGCTGCACTGTTGGAGTTGTCATTTTATTTTAATGGAATGTTAAGCCAAGCCTTTGTCTATCTCCTCAGATAGATGTAAGTCATCACATGACATGATTTAAGAGAGGAGGAGGGGAGATTGTTGAGTGATATTTGTTTCTCAACCAGAATCATCAAAAACAAACTTGTCTGGTCATTACCTCACAGCCATTTAGGGAAGATTGTTGTGCACAAGTTGGCTGCTATGTTTCATAAGTCATACTAGTGGCTATACTTTAAAGGTACTATGGGAATATAAAGGACTTTGGAAACCCTTGAGATCTTTAGCAAAGCAATTATTTTCTCTACTTGATTCAGATCACTAGGTATGGCAAAAATATGTCAAACTCACTGCAAAAACTATTTCCTGACCACCAGTTAAGGTCCTTTTTAAAGTAATGACACTGTCTGTTACTACTGAGTTGATATCATCATCTGCTCTTAGAAATAAGATAATTAGACACACCAGGATTGACAGACCTGCTAAACATTTGATCAGTTTTCTCAACATTTTTTTTTGTGAAGCAATATGTTTGCAACATGTTTAGGATCTTCAAATAAACACGTTTGTATTTCTAAACATTCCATGATCCCAAGACACCTCAAATTAGTTTATGACCAATGGGTACTTTTGAAACGTTGTCACTAGTTAATTGTAGGGAACTGAACAGACAAATTCTGCACAGTAATCTTCTACAAACAACAATATGATAAAGATGTGATGATTGCACAATGGTCAATATCATTCACACCTCCTCAAGTAATGAAACAGTTTGTGCAGGAAGACCTGGCCAACCTTAGACTTACAAGTAACACTTTTTCTATGCAAGTTCTGTGCAATGACCATCTCCAACAAGGGCAAATCTAACTATCACCCCTTAACATGCAACAGCATTACCATCACTGAATTTTGGGAGTTACCATTGACCAGAAACTGAATTGTAGCAGGTATGTAATTACAGTGGCAACAAGAGCAGGTTAGAGGCTGGGAATTCTGCAGTGAATAACTCATCTCCTGTCCATTTCTGGTCATTTACAATGGATTAGGAAAGGTGATGAATTGTGAGTTCCATTTGCTGCTATTTCAATATGGACAGCATCATTCCAGACCAGAGAAATGACCTCAACATGACTAGAGAATTATCATCTTTTTGTATATGACACAGTTAAAGCTATTAGGTAAATTATGTGAATAATCTTAGTCTGGAAAAAAGTCCAGCGACGTTTACCTCAACTTTTAGTGTAGACACAAAGACGTAAAGATTATCATGGATGTCAGCAGGCGTCAGAAAAATCGAGGGGGCTAGCCTTTGATCGGGGGCCTGGCCGCATATATGAGGGGCAACCTCCAATGCCAGTGCAGGGGCTTGGACGTGGTCAGTCAGAGGCTGCCAGAGTCAGGATACTCTCCTCATACGGTGTGAGGAGATGAATGTCTGGCAACCCATTTCCTTTCTGGCTTCTTTCCTTCTTCCCTACTTGGCACCATTTGTTTCTGATATGTGGCAAGGTGAGCTTTTTACTAGGCAGTGGTTAGTTATCAATTAAGGAGGATTAAAACTTGTTAAACACTCTGTTAACAGATCAAGTAATCTCATTAATATTTCGCTTCTTATCTTACCAAACATGCTAGACAAGCTAGAGAAAAATGTCACCATGGAAATCAGAGTGGGGACTTGGCAATTTTAGATTAACATTTATGTCATTGTGCTCATTCAATCTGACCCTACCCGAATGTTCACAGCATTCCTGCCTTGCATTGCCTTTCACTTTTGGACTTTGCCTGCTCAGCCAGAGATACCAGTCTCATATTACTTCTGTACTGTTGTGCTATTTAGTGCAGACACAAAGGCAGGAAGCTTGTTATGGTTGCAAGAGGGTTCAGTCAAACCAGGGGGATAGCCTTTGGTCAGGGGGTTTCAGCCGAGCAAGTGAAATGCGGCCTCTGAGGCCAATCTGGGGGAGTGGGGCATATTTATTTTCGGTGTGGGATGAGATGTCCTGAGCAAATGATTAGGGTAAGTAGAGGGCAGGGTTAGTGACATTGGGGGTTGGGCTGAGCAGCCATCAAAGAGTGAAGTTGTTGCAAGCAAGAGTGGGTGTGGGTAAGCATGGGCCTTGGCACAAAATGGGTACAATAACAGAGATAGAGTGAATGCGAGGTATCAAAGACAAGATGGCACATTAACAGTGAGAAGAAGGACATTAACCCTCATTCCGCATTCATCCAGATGCCCAAGACTGCTTTAAGCTGGGCGACAGCCTTGAAACAGGTTGGCACGGTCTGGTGTCATGGCCTCCACCATTGGCCTTGGGGGAAGTAGGCATCCCACATCTGCACCACCTCACCAGCAGAGTCTCCAGTGCCCTGCCTGTGCAAAGTGAAGAGCCAATTTCCCCCATCTGCCCTCTTTAGGGTAAATAACAGGAACCGTGCAAGGTATCTCTGCAGTGACGATGGTTTTAAAGATGGCACGGTTGCAAGCAATGTCAGTCATTTCGGAATATTCCAACATTGTTGAATTATTACAGGAACAGCATGTGGTAAGATGGGGCCGGAATTAGATGTGAGGGACGCAGTATGCTGGGGCAGGAAATTAACGAGGTGACTTTGGGAGGATAGGCTAAGAAGACACACAAGATCTCAAGGCAAAATCCTTAGAAATTCCCTCAACCGAAGTCGCATGCAGCCAAAATAAAAAGGTTTGGCCAAATAGTTTTGAAAAACCAATTGAAGTGATGTCACAGCAATAATAGGAACTGCAGATACTAGAGAATCTGTGATAACAAGGTGTAGAGCTGGATGAGCACAGCAGGTCAAGCAGCATCAGAGGAGCAGGAAAGCTGATGTTTTGGCCCTCAACACTTCTTAGAAATGGGGAAAAGGAAGGGGTTTCTGAAATAAATAGGGAGAGAGGGGGAGGGGGATAGAAGATGGATAAAGGAGATGATAAGTGGAGAAGAGACAGACAGGTCAAAGAGGCAGGTGTAGAGCCTGTAAATGTGTGTGTAGGTGGGGAGTTAGGAAGGTGATAATTCAGTCCAAAGAGGACGGACAAGTCAAGGGGGCGGGATAAGGCTAGTGGGAAGGAGATGAGGGTGGGTCTTGAGGTGGGAGGAGGGGATAGGTGGGAGGAAGGACAGGTTGGGGAAACGGAACATGCTGGGCTGGTTTTGGGATGCAGTTGGGGGAGGGGAGATTTTGAAGCTTGTGAAGTCCACATTGACACATTTGGGCTGCAGGGTTGCCAAACAATATGTGAGTTGCTGTTCCTGCAACCTTCGGGTGGCATCGTTGTGGCACTGCAGGAGGCCCAGAATGGATATGTTGTGTAAGGAATGGGAATGGGAGTTGAAATAGTTCGCGACTGGGAGGTGCAGCTGTTTAGTGCCAACTGAGCATAGGTGTTCTACAATGAAGTGATGTCTGTTTATTTTACCAGATTTGTGTATCATGTTTTCAATTACCTGTTGAAATTTTGTTTATTTTGGCAGATTTATGGTGTTCTCAGAGGATAATAGTTTTCAAGTGCATACTGAAGTGATGGTTATTTTCTGGATATTTTATAGAATTTGTGAGTTCTATTAATCAAGTCGATACCAAGTGGATTAAGGAGATCAGGGAGCAGAGGAGAGAAGTGGTAAGGGGAGAGGGATGGAGAGAGAAGTGGTTGAAGGATGCTAAAAGGGGATAAGGGAGCTTACTTGTTAAAGGGAGTCGGAGCAAGGGGAGGGGAAAGAGATACTGGGCGAGAGGGTAAGCTGGGTCAAACTGTTATGAAGAATGATGAGAGTGAAAAGGTGTGAAGAGGTTGGAGGGCCCTCACGTGGTAAAGGGCTTTCTCCTTGTCTCTAGAACTAGATTGATGATTTTGTGGATTGAGATGGGATAATGACATTAGGACTTCTGGATTCCTGTTTCCATGGGCTGCTCATTCTGATCAGTAGCAGCATGACTGAAGGGATAAACTCTACAAACAGAAAACCTTTTATATATGACTGATGACCTTTCTGTACGCTTACTGCTTATTATTAACTAACATTGTGTGGTAAACCGTCATAGTTTGAAAACCAAGAAAAATAATTTTTCTAGAGAATGAGGAATAAATTCTCTTACTGTCTTGAACAACATTTATCATTCAATCCTCAAGAAATCTTTGCAGGGCACTGGTAAAATTTCTTCCTCAACTTGTACTGCCAATGCAGCCTCCTCTTTAAAATGCTGTGTTTTGTTTCTCTTAGATGCTGAGTGATCACTGTCAAGCGCACAAAATTACTACCCCAACCCTCGACATCTCTCTCCTGATCTTTCCATGCTTTAGGAGTTGAGCTATTGTTGGAAAGTGTTTTATAGCTGCAAGTTCACTATCAAAGGAAACAGCTGCTCCCATGTGTAAAGGAGGATTGACATATAAATTGTCTGCTTTAAATGATTTGGAATAGAAATCTCAAGCATATTTCTGCAGGCTTCCTTGCTGTGTTAGCTTACTGTGAGATCCAGTCATTCAACCACAGCAGCAAGGAGGTAGAAACCTGGAAGATATCACCTCCATTCCATGTATTGAGTGGATGGGATCTTCTGTGCAGCATTATAAAATTACCAGTTTAGAGAGAGGGAAAAATGAACGAATAATATTCTCAGGAGGTAAATTGGACTTGTGATTCTAAAATCAATCAGGAGTACAGAATTAGAAAAAATACATTCTACTTTAGGATTGTGGCCATTCAGTCCATTGAGATTGCTCCGCCACTGATTATGATCATGGCTAATTGAACATTTTAACAAAGTGTGAAGCTGGATGAACACAGCAGGCCAAGCAGCATCTCGGGAGCACCTGAGATACTGCTTGGCCTGCTGTGTTCATCCAGCTTCACACTTTGTTATCTTGGATTCTACAGCATCTGCAGTTCCCATTATCACTCATTGAACATTTTGATGCCTTGTACTCATCCCATCCCCATAACCCTATATGCCATTGGTAATCAGAAGTCGATCAATTTCTCCCTTAAACATACTCTAAAACTAAACTTCCACAGCACTTTAGGAGAGAGAATTCTAAAGATTCACAACCTACTGAATTTTTATTCACATCTCAATCCTAAATGGAGTCTCTCTTATTTTAGTTAAAAATTGTGCTCCCTGATATTAGACTCCCTAACTGGTAGAAACATCATACCTTAATTAATTTTCTCTATCCCTTGAAGTATTTTATGAAATTATCTATCACTCTTTGAATTTCCAGAGAAAGCAGGCCTAAATTCCCCAATCTCACTTCAAAGGAAAGTACCATCTTCTTGGGAACAAGTCTGGTGACCTTTCATTGCATTCACTTTATGGCAATAATATCTTTCTTGAGATATGGAGACCAAAATTGCAGACAACAAGGTGTAGAGCTGGATGAACAGAGCAGGTCAAGCAGCATCAGAGGAGCAGGAAAGCTGACATTTCTGGTCTAGACCCTTCTTCAAAAATGGAGAAGGGAAAGGAGATTCTGAAATAATCAGGAAGAAAAGGGGAGGCGGATAGAAGATGGATAAAGGAGAAGATAGATGGAAAGGAGACAGACAGGTCAAGGAGGCAGGGATGGAGCCAGTAAAGGTGAGTGTAGGTGGGGAGTTAGGGAGGGGATAGGTCAAGGAGGTGGGATGAGGCTAGTAGGTAGGAGATATGGGTGGGGCTTGAGGTGGGAGGAGTGGATAGGTGGGAGAACAGGTTAGGGAGATGGGTATGAGCTGGGCTGGTTTTGGGATGCGGTTGGGGCAGGGGATATTTTGAAGCTTGTGAAGTCTACATTGATACCCTTGGGCTGCAGGGTTCCCAAGTGGAATATGAGTTGCTGTTCCTGCAACCTTCAGCTGGCATCATTGTGGCACTGCAGGAGGCCCAGGATGGACATTTCATCCGAGGAGTGGGAGGGGGAGTTGAAATAGTTTGCCACTTGGAGGTGCAGTTGTTTGGTGCGAACCAAGTGTAGGTGCTCACAGTTTTTCACATGAAATCAAAGCAAACTCCTAATATGATAGAAACAAAACTTCACTCTTCCTTCTTATTTAGTAAAGATTGACATTCCATTAGCCTTCCTAATAGTTTATTGCACCCACGTTAGCCTTCAGTGATTTTGTACATCTACACTTTCCAATCTCTCACGACTTAAGAATACTCTGCAAATCTGCTGCTCTTACCAAAGTGGATAACCTCAATTTTTTTCACATTATGTTCCATCTGCCATGTTCTTGCCCACTAGCTACGCCTGTCCAAATCCACATGACATTGCTTGGCATCTTCATCACAATGTATATTCTTGCTTAGCTTTCATCATCTGCAAATTTGTAAATATCACGTTTGGTCCCCAAATCCAAAACACTGATGCATATTATAAACAGCAGAAACCCCAAGTACTAATCCTTGTGCTGCCCCAATTAATCAAAACCTGCCAACGTGAAAGTGGTTAGCACTGCTGCCTCACAGCGCCAGTGACCTGGGCTCCATTCTGTGACTGTCTGTATGGAGTTTGTACATTTTCCCCATGTCTATGTGTGCTTTCTCCAGGTTGTGTGGTTTCCTCCCACAGTCAAAAGATATTACAGGTTAGTTGGATTGGCCAAGCTAAATTGCACCATAGTGCGCAGGCTGGGTGAGCTACAGGCATAGAGTGGGTCCAGGTGTGATGATTTTCAGAGTGTTGATGTACGCTCAATGGGCCAAATTATTCCTACTCTCTGTTTTCTGTCTGTTAGCCTAAGCCTAAGCTATGCCAGTACATTATCTCCTAGCCCGTTTGGTTAGCAAAACTAAAACAAACAAACAAACAATCTCTTGTGGGGCCCTTGACAGATACCTCCTGAAAATCCAAGCATACTATATCCATCATCTCCACTTTATCAATTTTCTTAATAATGTCCTCAAAAACTCCAACAAGTTCATCAAACATGATCTTCCATTTGCAAATCCATGTTGAATATAACCAATCAACGCATATTCATTCAAGTGCTTGTTTATCATGTCCTTAATAATAAATTCTAGCATTTTTTTCTACTACTGATAGAAGGCTGACAGGTTTGTCATTCCCTGTTTTCTCTCTTGCTCTCTTCTTAATTAGTGAGGTGATATTTGTTAGCTTCCAATCTCCACAAATTTTGGAAAATGATTACCAATGCATCAGCTATCTCGATAGTCACTTGGGGACAGTAAGGACTGTAGATCCTGGCAGCTAGACTCAATAAATGTGAATCTGGAAAAGCACAGCTGGTCAGACAGTGTCCTAGGAGCAGGAAAGCTAACACTGACTTTCCTGCACCTCAGTTGCAGTCTGACGGGCTGTGCTTTTCCAGCTCCACATTTATTGTCTCGATAGTCACCTCCTTCAACACTCCGGGATGTATGCAATCAGGTCCCAACAACTTATCAATTTTCAACCCCATTAATTTTTCCAGCACAGCCTTTTCACAAGTACTAATTTCCTGCAACTCCAAATTTCTTTTCTCACCTATATCTCTAGTTCTGGGAGATTTCTTGTACATTCAACAATGAAAAGAAACACATTACTTAGTTTCTCCACCATTGTTCTATTCCCCATTATACATTCTCCTGAGTCTGCCTGTGATGGAGCCACAATCATTTGGTTCCTTTCTTTTTATCTATGGTAGCATTTAACATTTAATCTTCATGCTGGTGAAAGATATAAATGCTTTGGAATGGAAGACCTCCCTACTCTCTTGGCCTGTATTATTAGCATTGACCACCAGTAAATGTTGACAATGTATTGGACTAACAGGGTCATTGCTGAGGAAGGACCGTGTTATCACTTGTTGGCGGGGTGGGGGAAGACATATGTCTTTTGCAGCCTCAAATGAATGTTGTCCTGTGCATTGGTATCATTTATATTTTAGGTGAGACATCAATTTGAGACCCTAACTACCCTCTTAGGTAGATCTGAAAGATCACATGGCATTATTTTGAAGAAGAACAAGGAAATCTTTGCAGTGTCTTGGGCCATGATTTATCTTTTGACCAATATCACTAGTACAGATTGTCTACTCAATGTACCCCTGATGTTTTAGAACTCATAGAGTGCAATATTTCCCTGTATTTCAAATAGTGATTACACTTCAGAAGTGATTCATGGACTACAAAGAGGCTTGGAGTTTATTAGAGTTGTGCAAGAGGCCATAGAAATGTAAGTTCTTTCTTTATTTAGTGAATGAAATTTGAATTTGCCTTGTGTCTTTATTCCCTGAATGATCCGATAGAGTACCTAAAAATTTAGTCTTCTATTGCAGAATCATATTCTCAGGAGCAGGATTGAGGTTGCACAGATTCAGTCAAATCCAAGCTTATCAACAGCCAAGGGAAAAAAATGTCTCATTAATTTGAGCTGGTATTAAAATGTGATTCTAGTCTTGAAAGGAAAATAATGTTTCTCCGTTCCTCAGTTAATTCTCAACATGCATAGAACCAGCTTTGGTTATTCATCACAACACCATCTGTCATAGACTCTTTCATTCACCATCTACAATTTCTTTATCTGCTCATCACATTATTTCCTGTGCGTGCTTACCATCATCACGGCAACCTGGCCCCATGCAAGGCTCAAAATCTTGAGTATGTGGACAAGGCACACTTAGATCCAGTTGTGCTTTGAGCATTCTCTGCCTCATCCGTTTCCCCTTCTCACAAGTGGAGGAGCTGCAGGCTGACCACTGAGACCAATTTGAGTAGATACAAGTTTCTGGAGTATCATCTGCAAATGAAGGGAAATAGACATTTACTCATTTCTCCTGGCTAATACCTCACATGACGAATTTATTTACAAGTTGAACTCAAAATCTTGGCCTTGTTTTCAAATTCTTCCGTGGCCTTGTCATTCCACTCTACTGAACTCATCTCAGGCATACAAACCTCCACTGTTCTCCAATTCGAGACTCTTTAACATCTCCCACTCTAAATGGTTCACAATTGTTGCCCATGTCTTCCAATATCTTCAGCTGCCAAACTCTAACTTCTGGAATACACTCTCTAAATCTTTGTGCCTTTCTACCTTGCCTTCCTTCTTTAAAAAGTCTCTTTAGTACTAAGCTCCTTGACCATGCTTTTGGTCATTTGCCCTAATATCTCTTCTTGTGGCATGGTGTCAGATTCCGTTTAAATTGCTTCTGTGAAGCATCTTTCCTTAAAGACACCAAATGAATGCAATTTATTGTTGGTGAACATGATGACTATTAACCTGAAGTTTTAATGTAGTTAACTATCGATTATCATGTCAAGCATAGTGGCAATAAAGCATACATTCTATGCCCACCTCGCTCATCCTGTCTTTTGCTAACTTCCCTCTCCATTGAAATGAAAAGAAAGTAATTAGGTGGATGCAGAATAACCTGCTGTCATAGTCAAAGCAATTTTGCATCATATTTGAAGCAGCTTTACCAAGCTGAAGGCAAGTAACAAGGATTTGAGGCTGAGAAAAGCCTTTCATCAAAGCTTGTATCTCATCTGTCCCATCTGGGCACCTATGTCTATTTTGATTGCCTCAATCTTTCTCTTTCAAAATCTTGATTGGCAGCTCGGAAGCATGAAAGGCCATTCAGTCAATCATGCCTGTACTATCATTAAATCAATTAGACCTGTCTGCTCTGTGGCTCAATTTCATTTATTTAATGCCTTGATACCATTAGCCAACCAAAAATCTATTAAACATAGATTTGAAACTTTCATTTGCCCACAAACACAATAACTGTTTGGGACGGTGAGTGCCAGTTTTAACTAACCTTATTTTCTGTCAAGTAACTTTCCAGTTTAATTCTTCAATGGCTTGGCTATGGTTTATTATTGTGTCCCCCTGTCCTGGATTTCTGTATTAGGCAAAATACCTTCCTTTTTTTTAAAAACACCAGCAAATCATCCTATAATTTTAAAGATCTCAGCTGGATTACCCTTCAACCTTCTAAGTTTGAGATTGTATTGAGGGACCACCAGAGAGCTCTCTCTAAATGCTCCCTTTTTAAACATTGATTCACTTTGTGTGTGATTTGTCCCATTACTATTTAGTTTTCTGTTTGATAAAAGTAACACTTTTGGACTATTAGACAACTTAAACAGTCATTGTGCTGGAATAACAACACAACAACTTACATTTATATTGTACCTTTAATGAAAAAAATTGTTCCCAGGCACATCACAGGAATGTTGTGAAAGAAAATCTGGAAACAAATAGCATTAGGAGACACTAAAACAGTTGACCAAAAGGCTTGGTTAAAGAGGTAAGTTTTGAGAAGCATCTTAAAGAAGGCGAAAGAGATAGAGTGTAGAGATTTAGATTTGGCATTCAAGAGCTCAAGGGCTGGGTAGCTGAATGTATAGCCAGCAGTAATGGTGTGAAGGAGTTTGAGAATACTCAAGAGGTCAAGATTGGAGGAACACAGGTATCTAGCAGAGTGGCAGAGCTGGAGGAGATTTCAGAACTACTGAAGTGTAAGGCCATTGAGGGATTGGAAAACAATGTTCTTGATTTGTCCCTTGACGTTTAAGCAAAAAAATGAGTCCTGCACAATGAGGTAAAATACATGGAGAAAAAATGAATTGGCTGGTTGTGTTTTTTTTAATAACACTGGTGACAATAGGAATTATCTCATTCTGTCTGTAATGGCCATAGAGCCCTGAACTAATTAGTTATAACACAGTTACCTTCATCCATCTCCTTCTCCTCTTGGTTAAGATCGGCCACGATATCATCTACATTATCAGGCTGAATATTGCACTGCTCCCCCTGTGAAGAGATTATTAGATTATTATTAGATTAGATTCCTTACAGTGTGGAAACAGGCCCTTTGGCGCAACAAGTCCACACCGCCCCTTGAAGAATCCCACCCAGACCCATCCCCCTATAACCCACACATCCTTGAACACTATGGGCAATTTAGCATGGCCAATCCACCTAGCCTGCACATCTTTGGACTGTGGGAGGAAACCGGAGCACCCGGAGGAAACCCACGCAGACACTGGGAGAATGTACAAACTCCACACAGGCAGTCGCCCGAGACTGGAATTGAACCCGGGTCCCTGGCGCTGTGAGGCTGCAGTGCTAACCACTGAGCCACCGTGCCACCGCAATAAAAACCTTGAAAATAAAGATAGGTCTAATTTAAACAGGCGTAAAGCTCAGCAAGGCCAAAAAAGGTTTATTAACATTTAAAACAAGTTCTGGCAAATGCAATTCTATGGTATATTTTTTTTAAAATTACATTATTTTGCAGAAATATATCATTCTGATTAACTCTTTCCGATTCTCTGGGTGAGCACGATGTTGAACCTTACAAATTGGTTCAGTATTTCAACAGCTTCACAGCAGTCGCATTGGAATTCAAGGATTTTTTCTTCAAAATGGAGACCTTAGTTTTGAGATTTTGTTTTGCTCATGTAAGTTCAAGATGGCAGTTAGAAAGCTCCTTCCTGATGAATTAATATTTATTTCATACATCACAGCAATGTTGATATCTAATTTTCCCATTCAAGGATCTGTAGAAAATAAATATACCATCTACACTGTGACATCCATGAAGTGCCAAGCAAGGGCAGTATAACAGCATTACAACTAGCTAAACTTAATTCCTTGTTTCTTTTATTGCATTGTTTTGCCTGTTACTCAAAGCTAGGCATTGCTAGGAAAAGAGAAAAAAAGTCAAAAAAACATTGGCTAACTAAATAACAATGCAGTAGCACAGCCAAGTCAGAGTGTGGCAGCAAAGTGGTGATATTACTAGGCAAGGAATCCAGATGCAACAGCAGAAAATGTTGGAAAAGCTCAGCTATCAGACACTAACTGAGGCTGGGAAAATAGAACATAGAACATTACAGCACAGTCCAGGCCCTTCAGCCCTCGATGTTGTGCCGACCTGTCATACTCAGAGTTTCAGGTTTGAGAACTTCCATCAGATTTCCAGCTTCTACAGTATTTCACTTTTGTAGTAATCCTGTGTCCTGGATTAACAATCCACAGATAGGAGTTCAAAACCCACGGTGGCGGCTAGGGAATTTAAGTGTAATTTATTAAATAAATCTGGAATGTAAAGCTAGTCTCTGTAAAGATGACCATGTTAACTACTAAACAGTCATAAAAGCCAACTGCTAATGTCCTGTGGAGAAGGCAATCTGCCCATCCATACCCTGTCCAGCTACCATATGACTCCAGATCCACAACAGTGTGCTTGACGACTCATTGCCCTCTGACATGGCCTATCAAGCCACTCATTGGTATTCAAGATAGCAGATCAATACCACCTGCACAAGAACAATTGAGGACAGGCAATAAATGTTGGCTTTGCCAATAATAACCATAAATGAATAGCTTAACAAAAATAATGATGGTGACGATTGGGGCAGAGGTGCCAAGGGGAAATCTCAGAAGTTCTCAAGACTATGTGCTGCAGAAGTGATTTCTGCCAGAATGCTCACCAGCAGCACTTCAATGAGAAAGTTTAGGCTGTTGGTGTGTCTTATGCCTATTAATTTTGCCCCTTTCGAATCTGAGAGCATCAGAACTCGCTCTCATGATTCTCAGAACTGGCCTGAACTCATGGAGCTTTTTGAAAGGCCTCAAAGGAGAACGTGATCAGTCTTGGCATTTTGTCTGATGCAAAGATTCCACAAAAGCCTTTTTCTGTTATCGCAGTAATGAGTCTTAGGAGATGACGTGTCCTCAGTAAGATCTGCAGTTATTTCTCGACTTTAAGGAATTGGTAGGATTACTTTTTTATTTAACATCCTGCTAACCATTTATACTATTAAACACAGAAGGAGGCTGTACACATTTCTGTCCAGAGACTTCTGTCATGTGATCCCTTACAACACCACTGGTGTTGGCTGATTATTTACTTATCTGAATATTGACTCTTTAATCCAAATGTCACCCCCTTTTGCCTTTGGATGGAGAGAGGCTTTGGGGACCTCCAATAGTAGAAGAACTATGGACTGTTCATGATTAAAAGGGGGACTGACAGGGGAAAAATGTAACAGGCATCACTGGCAGAACTTTGAAAGAAGCACAGGCATAAATATACTAATGACCTTAACCACCTCATAGATGGTTGATGACTTGTGTTACCTATTTAATGAATATAATGATCATTCCATACATTTCCTTCAAAAAAGCTTGAGGCGGTGGGTGAATGGGGAACATCAGAATGTCAAGACCATGTAGACCTAATAGAAATTTTTTTTAATTACATATAAAAGCAAGGGAGTTTTCTAATAAAGTCATCACAAATAGGAGTTAAAGATCTGCAGGTTACAATTCCTTCAATTCCTGAGAATTTTACGCTGCAATCTGTTTATGACATAATCCCAGTAACAGTTTATTGTGGTCAGCGGTTTGTTTCTGAATGGTCTGAGAAATCAATGTTACCTTTCTTGCAATTCTTTCAATCACAACTCTGGCCACAGGAACAATTGGACCCCCTTCAGGATCATAGAAGGGGCTTTTTGGATGATCCAAGCTAGTTAGTGGTCTAATTCTTTCTTGAGGCTCTGTCCGTTGGTTTGGGGCCTGAAGAAACAGTAAGTGTTACATAACGTTTGTAAACAAATTCATGTGGTAACTGGATTTGAGTCAAAGTAAAGAAAAATCTTAAACAACTACTTGCATTTTTATTGCAGCTATTGCTCAGTGTGTGAAAGTCATACCTCTGAGTCATGAAGTTGTGGGATCAAATCTCAAACCACAGACTTCAGCACGAAACTCCAGGTTGACACTCAATGCAGTACAGCCTGTCTGCCCTGGTAGGCACGAAAGATCCATAGCACAATTTCAAAGAATTGGAAAGGAACTCCCCCTGGCGTCCTAACCAAGTCCCATTCACTCTTCACTCTACACACACTAAATCACAATGGCTCATGGTCACTTTAAAATTTAAAATTTCAGGATCATTGTTTTCAAATGCTTAAAGGCTACATCACTCCTATTCTGAATAACAAATCCCAAAATGGCAACATCACTCCACTCTCGGTAAACTCTTTTAGCTACCAACTGCCAGGATCTCTGCACCAATGAGATTCTGGCCTCTTACATTTTAATCACTTCTCTTTTACACCCCTCCCTTTGGCTGGTGGAGATCAAAACTCTAAGGTTCCATCCTTAAACCTCATTACCTATGTACTTCACTGTTAATCCCTCTCTCTTTACTCAAGCCTTTGATCATCTCACTGAACATTCAGTCAACAGGATCATTGCCTTTGCTTGCAAATGATCCAACAACAATGCCTTGGGCTAATTTGCTACACTGAATGTGCTTTGCAAATACAAGTTGTTATTGCTCAGTTCCACACAAATAGGAAATTAGCTTTACTTGAAGCCTTGAGAATTGAAGGCAGAATTTGGAAACTCATAAGAAAATGACTGCAGGGATGAAACGCAATGATTTGACTAGGAATTATGCCAAACTATGAGGTGCTAAATGATGTCTCAGGAAATGACGCTGGGACATCAATGACTTGTAATTATATAGCTCCTTTGGTGTTGGAAAAAACATTACCAGGTATTTTACAGAGATATAAATTAGACAGAAAGGGACAGATGGATGAAAACATGAGATTTTAGGAGGGCTGACTAAGAGTTTGGTCAAAATACTATGTTTTAAGGAGTCTCTGACAGGAGGAGAAAGGAGGTGATGTTTGGAAAGGCTTTCCAGGATATATAACCTACACAGTTGCCGACCTTGTTACCGGTAGTGATGAGAAGGAAGTGGGCATTGTATAAGAGGCCAGAGGTGGAATAACAGAGAGTTCTTGGAGAGTTGTAGACTTGGAGCAAACTATCAAGATAGCGAAGGTGAGGCCATGAAGGTGTGAGTTTAAAATATAGTAGTCAGGAGTCCAAGAGACTTGAATGTCAGTGAGTGATAGTTGTGAGGTATTTGATGTGGCCAGAGGTGGAACCTAGAATTTTGGGTGAACTGACGATTATGGAAGATGGAAAAACTCAGCCTAGTCATGAGGCTTTTTGAATGGTGAACACAAAAGCAGAAATCTGAAATAAGAACTGGAAAGGCTGGAAACATTCAGCAGGTCAAACAGCATTCATGGAGAAAGAGAGGCAGGATTAACAGTTTGGGTCAATGATCTGTTGTTAGAAGTGGTAAAAGCTCTAAAGTTAAAGCAGCATAGAAGCAAGTCAGGAGGCCTTGAAAGAGGGAGGACAGGACAGAATAAGCATAAGGTCGGTGCTAGGAGGAAATTAAAGCAGGGGAACTTATGATGCTATTAGAATGGATGAGTCTAGAGGTGGCGTATCTTTAGGTGAGAAACAACAATGATTTGTAATTTACATATTGCTTTGGAAACTATACAAAGATATCAAATTTGTGGGTAAAATGAAGCCTCGAAGGGCTAATGAAAGGGAGCAAGAGATTTTAAATTGAGTTCCTTAAAGTATCTGAGGATAGTATTTGCTCATTGAGACATAGCCTAGACCTGGGCATCAGTGACTGGAAATCTGCAAGACAATTTATAACACACAATGAAGACAGCTTCAATCATGCAGTCTTGGTTTGCCAGTACCATGCTAAATCACAACCAAATATGACCAAAGACGAAATTTTCAGGTACCAGAGAATGGGAAAGGTAAACACACAACCAGTGTGCAGTTTGAACAATAGACTAACTGAATGCAAATTAAAGAATTAAAATATAAGAACTTCGAGACAGGACTGCATAGTAATGTGCTTATGTTAGCTGCTTTGAAGCTATTGAAAAAAGCTGAAAGTATCATCTGCCTCATCACTTAACAAGCTATCCCATTGTTATGAACCTCAGTTCTGTAATTGAATGTCATTTCCTGAAAGTTTTCCGTAAAAATACAGTTTAATAATTCAGAATTTATTACCCCAATTATGACTTCAATACAGTATGCAATGCAGAATATTAAACCACATCTGAATTGTGATAAAATCCGGAAAGAGCACATAAAACTTTACAGCTGATGACAATTAAACTGCACATGTTTAACTTCCAACAATAATTTTCCGAGTCTCTTGAATTTGATCCAAGCATTTCTGGAAATCTCATGGTAATCTGCTTTGCACACACTTCTAATCTCTTAATGCTGGATTCTGCACTTATCACCGGATTCCAGCATGTTCTTCAACAATGGAAGTTGAAGGCAACCAGAACAGCCTGCTATTTGTTGCGGAAATGATCTGTGATAACCACACACCTTCCCCCAAACTCTTTGCAACAAAACACATAGTTACCATTGCAAGTTTAAAATTTAAATGTTTTCGGATTGTTTCTTACGTATCAAGAAACAAATGCGGTCTAGTCATAAATTCAGGTAAAACCTCTTTACCTAGAGATTGGTGAGATGTAGACCTCACTGCCATGAAAAAGAATAAAATAAATAGGATTAATAATTGGCCATTCAGCCTTTCAATCCTGTTCTACCATTCAGTAAGATCACAGCTGAACTTATACCTCAGTGTCTGCTGTGTCATACCTCTTCATTCCTTAAGTATACAAAAGTCTATTGAAATCTTAAGGACAGTGAAACTACTGCTTTCTGGGGAAGAGATTTCTAAAAGTTCAGAATACTCTGAATGAATAAAACATCTCCTCATTTTAGACCTTTACTCTGATACCATGACTATTTGTTCTAGCCTTTGCAGCCAGATGCAAGAAACGTGCTCTTTTACCCTAATGTCATTCAGTGGCAGCATACTATGTGGGCCTGCAGCTCTTGGCTTCTGCATACTGAAATCCGTGATAAAAATGTATGACAATTGAGAACTTGGAAAGTTTTAATGAGATTGGACAAAGCCAACAAGTGTTAATGAAAGGCAAACCAAACTAAACAAATCTACTGGTGTTTTTGAGGATGTAACCAGTAGACCAGATAATGGAGAACCAATGAATGTGACATATTTGGGTTTTTAGAAGACTTTTGATAAGGTACCATACAGGACATTAATGGGCAAAATTAAAGCACATGAGTATGAAGAAATATATTAATATGGATTGAGAATTAGTCGACAGATGTGAAATAGAAGGAATAAATGTGTCTCTCCTACATGGTAGGCAGGGACTAGTGGGGTATCATTAATATCAGTGCTTGGGCCCCATCTATTCATAATATATCCAAATGATCAGGATGATAGGATGAAACACAGTTTTTCCATGATTGCTGATGACACAAAACTGGGCAGAATGGTGAGTTGCATGGAGGATGCAAGGAGACTTCAAAGTGATTTAGACAGTTGACTAAATGGGCAAGCCCAGGGCAGAACACAGTACACAATGTGTCCAAATATAAAGTTATATATCAGAACCGAAGAAACAGAAAGGCATGTAATATTCAAATAGTGATACATTCGGATATGTGGATGTACAAAGTTATCTAGCTGTCCTTTGTACATGAGTCAATGAAAGTAGACAGGCAGGCAAATTATTTTGCTACAGTTCAATAACCCATTTCAAAGGATGGACATTAATCTTACAAGAAATCCTTGGACAACGGTTTATTCACAGGCAAGTAGAACTGTATATCTCTGTTAAATTCCAAAGTCACCAGTTATTTGAATGCTTCAGGCCTCTAGAAACATTCACTTATTTCCTACAGACTGCGATATTTTTCTCAGAGCATTCAACACTTTGATAACTTGATAGAAAGCTAGAGAGAGCAAAACACAACAGCAGTCCCCAGAGGTTTTCAGAAATCACTCTGCTGCCAAAATCCAGTCAGGACTATTTTTTCTTCTTTTTTCCAATCAACACTCACCGAGGATTGGAAAATAGCCAATGTTTTCCCACTATTTAAGAAGGATAGCAGGGGTAATCCTGGAAATTATAGGCCTGTGAGTCTCACGTTGGTGGTAGGCAAATTATTAGAAAACATTTACAGGGACAAGATCTATATGCATTTAGAGGCAAATGAAATTATTAGTAATAGACAGGGTGTTTTTGTGTTGGGGAGGTCATGCCTTACTAACTTGATCGAGTTTTTTGATGAGAGGACAAAAGATGATTGATGAGGGGAAAGCGGCTGACATTGTTTACATGGACTTAAGCAAAGCCTTTTACCAGGTCCCTTATAGCAGACTGGTGCAAAACGTGAAGTCACAAGGTATCAGGGATGAGCTGGTAAAATGCATACAGAGCTGGCTTAGTCATAGGAGACAGAGAGTAGTGTTGGAAGGATGTTTTTCAAATGGAGGACTGTGACTAATGGTTTTCCACAGGGATCAGTAATGGCACCTCTGCTGTTCATGGTCTACATAAATGATTTGGAGGAAAATATAGCTAGTCTCATTAGTAAGTTTGCAGACAATACAAAGATTGGTGGAGTTGCAGATGCTGAGGAGAATTGTCAGAGGATACAGCAGAATACGGATCAGTTGGAGAAATGGGCAGAAAATGGCAGATTAATCCAAACAAATGTGAGGTTGGTGATGCATTTTGGAATGTCAAATACAGCTGGAAGTTATACAGTGAGTGGCAGAGCCCTTATGAGTTTTGATATGCAGACAGATCATGTGTGTTCAGCTCCACAGATTACTGAAGGTAGTGAAAAAGGACTATGGCATGCTTGCATTCATTGGAAGGGACATTGAGTAGAAGGATAGACAAATTATGCTGTAGCTTTACAGAACTTTAGTTAGGTCACACTTGGAATAGTGCATGCAGTTCTGGTCACCACACTACCAGAAGGATGTGGATGCTCTAGAGAAGGTAGTGAAAATGTTTACTTGGATGTTGCCTGTTGTAGGGGATTTTGGCTATGAAGAAAGGTTGGATAGACTGGGTTTGTTTTCACTGAATGCAGAGATTGAGGGGCGACTTAATAGAAGTTTATAAGATTGTGAATGACATGGATAGAGCAGCCATTATGAGCGTGGAGGGGTCAATTACTAGGGTACACAGGTTCATGATGCCAGCAGGGTTTGGGGGGGGTGGTGGGGAGTTTAAAAGAAATGTGTGAGGCATGTTTTTCACAAAAAAGGTGGAGTGCCTGCAATGCATTGCCAGAGGAGATGGTTGATGCAGACAAAATAGCAGCATTCAAAAGCACCTGGATGAATACAGGAACAGGAAGGAAATAAAGGGACATAGATCCTGTAAGTGAAGACAGTTTCAGTATGGAAGGGTAAAATGTATCAGCGCAGGCTTAAGGGCTGAAGGGCCTGTTCCTGTGTTGTGTTGTTTGATGTTCTTTGTGTTCTCTGTGATTAGCTGGTTAGCACCCATTCTCCGTTGATTAGTAAATTCAACAGCCAATCTAGAGCATAGCAGCAGCTCGGTGCCAACTCATCTAAAGTGTCCTTAGAGCAGTTTATAAATTGTACAATCTTCCAGGTCAGTTGCCAACAGCGACTGCTTTTCTTTGTTCTTTTTTCCTTTAAAACAAGCTGGTACTCAAAGTTCAACTCTTGACCTCCACACAGTTCCAAACTAAAAATAATGAGAAAAAAACAGAGATGTCTATAGTTTCCATATTTTCATAACAATGCTATGTAAGATTTCTCCAACAAAGATTTAATTCAGTTCATTATCAAAAATATATTGTAATGTTTCTTCCAAGCTTTAAATTGTGCTCAATAGCAATATTGTTTCTCTACATCACAAAGAGGGGTGTTCCTACCTTTTAAACTATCAAAATGATTTTCTGCCTTCTGGTGTGTTTTGCCACTTCTGGAATTAAGTCAATTCTTAATGAGAAAAATTATATTTTCCAATCTTTCATAGCCCAAAACACAACATACGTCCACTTGAACAATAAAAAAAACATATGCAGCTACCTGAAGAATAGCTTATTGGGTCATTTTCCATTAAAAACCCATTCTTTTAATTTAAAACTATGCCAGTCCTCTTTAATAAGCTGCAAATGGATCTTTCTTCCTTAATTCTGGTTTTTCAGTTGAGTATACTTATGTCCAACTTATTGGATTGTCTCTTTAATGTTCCCCATTGTGCATTCGTCGGTTTACCCGCCCAACATTAACCAAATCTCCCCTCATTTCTCTACAATTGTCTTAATGTTCAAGATTCTTGTTTGTGACTGGACTGTGTTATTTTCAGATTTAGTGAGTAATTAAATTACTAATTAACTGCCTCATTACACAATACTACATCTAAAATAGTTTTATTCCTAGTTAGCTTCACAACATATTGCTCCAGGAAACTGTCACAAAAGCATTCTACAAACCCATCTTCAGACCACTGTTACCAACTTGATTGGTTTAGTCTATATAAAGGAAGGCAGTGGCATAGTGTTACAAATTAGCAATCCAAAAGCCCAGGCTAATGCTCTGAAGACACGAGTTTAAATCCTGCTTTGGTACCTCATGGAAATTGAATTTATTTAATCAATTGAGAATTACGATCTAGTCTCAGTAATGGTAACTAGATAACCATTGCTGATTGTTCTAAATATTTATTTAGTTCATAAATAGCTTTAGGGAGGAAAACGTGCTAAATATACCAGGTCTAGCCTAAACATGACTCCAGATCCATAACAATATGGCAGACTCTTAAGTGATCTCTAGAAGGGCAATTTGAGATGAGCAACTACAGTTTGGTGCCCTTTAAACCACTCCCACTGGTGTCTTCTGATCATTCATATTCCTAAGCACTACCTATTGAAATTTTAATTCTTGATTTTCTGTTTTAAAATAATTCCTCACAATTCTTCTTATAGTATCTTTTATTATCAAGGCTACCACTCCACACTGCATTTTACCAGTCTTTTTGAAATATTGCATACACAAGAATATATTTTTCTCAATCTTGCTCAATTTGCAACTGTACTTTCCAAAAGGGACCAGGAGGTCAAAACATTAAACAGCATGAGCTTTATTGTGGAGGTATTTACTGTGCAGGCAGCAAGCCTTGGTTCAAACAAAAAAGTGATTTCTAGAGGTGAGACTAACAGTCCTTGATCTCGAGGTTGCATCTGACAGAAGATGACATCAAGGAGACCTAGTAAAACTGGAATCAATGAGTATTAGGGCACACTCTCCTTTGATTGGAGTTATACCTGACACATAGGAAGATGATTGTAGATGTTGGAGATCAGTCATATCAGCTCCAGGAAATCTCTGTAAGATTTCCTTAGATAATGTCTAGGCCCAGCATTCTTCACCTGCTTCATCAATGACCTTCCTTCCATCATAAGGTGAGAAGTGGAGACGCTTGCTCATGATTGCACAATGTTCAACACCATTTGCAAATCCTCAGACATTGGAACTGTCCATATTCAAATGCAAAAGGAAGTGGACAGTATCCAGGATTGAGATGATAATTGGCAGGTAACATTCACACCAGTCAAATGCCAGGAAATGACCATCTCCTCCAATAAGAGGTAATCTAACCACTGCCCCTTGACATTCAATGGTGTTACCATCATAGAATTCTCCACTAACAACATCCTGGTGTTATCATTGATCAAAAATTCAACTAGACTCACCATATAAATACAGTAGCTACAACAGCAAGTCATTAAAGGTCACCACCTAATTCACCAAAGCCTGTCTACCATCTAGAAGGTATAAGACAGGAGTGAAATGGAATATACCCACTTGCATGAATGAGTGTAGCTCCAACAACACTCAAGACGCTTGGCACCATCCAGGACAAAGCAGCTTATTTGATGTGGCACCACACTTCCACTCCCTCTACCATTGACACTCAGATGATTTACAAGATGCACTGCAAATTTCACCGAAGGTCCTTCGCACTAAAATCAAAGTTTCTCTAAAAGCTCAGCAGGTCTGGCAGCATCTGTGAAGGAAAAGCAGAGTTAATGTTTTGGGTCTGCTGACCCTTCCCCAGAACCTTTCTTTGTTCTGAGGAAGGGTCACCGGACCCAAAGCATTAACTCTGTTTTTCCGATCTGCTGAGATTTTCCAGCAATTTTGCTTTTGTTCCTGATTTACAGCATCTGCAGTTCTTTTGGTTTTTATCTTTAGACAGCAGTTTAAAAACCTTGCCCATCCAGAAGGACAAGCACAGCAGATCGATGGGAACATCATCACCTGTAAGATTCCCTCCATTCCACTCACCATCCTGGTTTGGAAATATACCATCGTTCTTTCACGGTCACTGAGTAAAAATCCCAGAATTCCCTCCCTCAGGGCATTGTGGATCAACCTATAGCACAGACACTGCAGTGGTTCAGGAAGGCAGCTCACCACCATCTTCTCAAAGGTAACTACAGATGGGCAATAAATTCTGGCCAGCCAGAAATGCCCACATCCCATGTGTGAATAAATTTTTAAAATGCACGATAGTAATCATATGTCTATAATGGTAATTAGATTTCAACTACGTGTTTCTGTTTGTTCCATTAGTTCATCGATCATCTTGTAGATGACCAGACAAAGTGACTTATTTTGTTTTTAAATCATTATTCCCCACAAGGGCCTTATTTTCTGATGTATTAATATGATTAAATTCTCTTTCCTTTCCTCTTCCACTCATTTCCTTCTTCTGTTAGTTTAAACCCTTTTCCTCAACTCCAACTGTATTAGCTGATACACTTCTATATTTGTATGCTTTTCTTTTTACATTATACTCTGGTTATCATTAAATGTAATGCTAAATGCCCCACTTGCACCCATTCCATTGTTAGCACTCATTCCGTGTCTATTTGGACTTTGGCATCATTCTATATAATTCCATGGAACATTCTGCTGGAAATCTGATGTAGGAAAATATTAAATTGTACTCTGACCCCATCTCACTGTATCCAACTTATATTGCTACGTCAGTGTGCATTCTTTTAATTTGTTTTATTGCAATGTGGCATTTGACTAGTGTGAATGTTACCGGCCAATTATCACCTCAGTCCTGGATACCATCCAGATCCTGAGATAATGGGGACTGCAGATGCTGGAGATTCCAAGATAATAAAATGTGAGGCTGGATGAACACAGCAGGCCAAGCAGCATGTCAGGAGCACAAAAGCTGACGTTTCGGGCCTAGACCCTTCATCAGAGAGGGGGATGGGGGGAGGGAACTGGAATAAATAGGGAGAGAGGGGGAGGCGGACCGAAGATGGAGAGTAAAGAAGATAGGTGGAGAGAGTGTAGGTGGGGAGGTAGGGAGGGGATAGGTCAGTCCAGGGAAGACAGACAGGTCAAGGAGGTGGGATGAGGTTAGTAGGTAGCGGGGGGTGCGGCTTGGGGTGGGAGGAAGGGATGGGTGAGAGGAAGAACCGGTTAGGGAGGCAGAGACCGGTTGGACTGGTTTTGGGATGCAGTGGGTGGGGGGGAAGAGCTGGGCTGGTTGTGTGGTGCAGTGGGGGGAGGGGACGAACTGGGCTGGTTGAGGGATGCAGTAGGGGAAGGGGAGATTTTGAAACTGGTGAAGTCCACATTGATACCATATGGCTGCAGGGTTCCCAGGCGGAATATGAGTTGCTGTTCCTGCAACCTTCGGGTGGCATCATTGTGGCAGTGCAGGAGGCTGTATTTGAATATGGACTGCTCCAATGTCTGAGGATTTGCAAATGGTGTTGAACTTCAGATATCCACAGCACAAGGAAAATCAGTTAGGATTGTGATGAATTCAGTAACCACTGCACTCACCTGCACATTCACATACACTCCCCACACCAATACCCACATATTTATACACCAATTCACACACACATCCACTCCATACACATGGCCAAACACATAAACACTCATATCCCATAAATATATAAACATTAACACTACTCCCCACTGCCACACACACACACACACACACACACACACACACACACACACACATTAAACACACACACACACACATTAAGACTTGTTAATATCGAAATGATTGGATAGTTCAAAGTCTATTCAGACATCAGCAGTCAAAATAATGGGCCTCACATTTATTATAAATCTGTACCTTAAAATGATTGTAGTTGGGTGACCTGAAAGGTCTTGACTCTAATATGGTAGCAACTTCTTCACTTGCCCCTCCCTCCAATTTGATTTGTATGGCACTAACCTGGACAAGATTATTTCTTTATGTACAATCTTGAGTAGTAAGGCCAGGGCTTTTCGCTGGGTGTCTAGGATTGGGCTGTTTTCTGCTGATGTCCCCTTCCCATTATCAACCTATGAACTCATTAGGGCTGATTTAGGAACAGGCCTATAATCCTCTCCTAATAAAAGCAAAATCTGTGGATGCTGGAATTCTGAAATAAAAAGAAAATGCTACAGAACTCAGCAGGTCCCACTGAGATAAAAATACAGAGTTAACCCCTGTTACTCTCCTATTTGACATACCATTAAAATTAGATGAGAGTTAATCTATAGCTGGCTACCTTTACCAAACAAAAACCTACTGACTTCAGGCTTGAAAGCTTTATTTGTATCCAAGCATCTATAGCTTTCCAAATGGCAGAGTTCCAAATTTCCATTTTCTTTTGTGTGATAAAACCATCCTGACATCATCCCTGAATGGGCAGGTCTAATTTTGAGGCTATATACACTCTGCTCTGGAAGCCCCACGAAGAGGCATTCTAGTCCATCCAATCTCTCTATCATTTTCAGTAGCTCAATTAGATAATCCCTTAATCTGTTAACATTGAACACATATAACCCAATCGTATAAAAACTGTAAGTGAAATTTTTTAGTGTTTAGTTTAGGTACTGCATCTGTGCCAAGGCCAATAAATCCTACCTGAGTGCAGTGATCAAGATGGATTCTGACAAACCTCTGTACAACTAAACCAGAACACCCCCACTCCACTAACCCTTTGTATTCCAGCATTCTTGAGACAAAGGCCAACAGTCCACTTTTTAATCACTAGTTCCCAGTCCCTTAACTTGTGTGCAGGGATACCCAGAAACACTGTGTCTTCACAGTTCCTAGCTTCTTACCAAAGCAAGAATAAAGTTAATCCCCTATTAAAGGGTAATAAAATGTGAGGCTGGATGAACACAGCAGGCCAAGCAGCATCTCAGGAGCACAAAAGCTGACGTTTCGGGCCTAGACCCTTCATTATCTCTGATACTATTTCCCCCCCTATTAAAGGGTGTTTGAATATTAAATTACCATTTCAGTACCATTCAATAAATTAGGAATATTCCCTGAACAGTAGTGCCACCGTTTACACTGTAGCACACTCAGCATATTTGATCTGTTTCATAAACAAGCAGCTGTTTCCCTGCCAGTTTGCCAAGTCTCCTATTTGCCAACCTTCTGCTCACCATCTCTGCTGCCCAACTATCTTGCTCAATCGCTCTTACCCTGGCACTCCAGCCCACCTCCTCTCCCCAACTGTTCCACTGGATGTGTTTCCAGACCCTCATCCAGTGGAACAGTTTCTCTTTACCTACTTTAGCAAAACCTGTCACCACTCTAAATGCCTCAAATAAATCCCTTCTTAACATTTTCACCTCGAATGAGAAACTCTGCAAAGAGTAAACTCTAGCTTCTTTACTCTTTTCCCTTCACTCAAATCCTACAATTTTGGTTCATTTCTTTTGTACGCCATCAATACAGGAGCTTGATTTTTGTTCCTAAACAGCAATGTCCAGAAATGGATGCAACAAACAAGCCAAATCTCCATATAAAAGTTTAGCCAGATTGCCGAGTGCAAAATTTAGATGAGAAAGGAGAATGCAACTAAATGTGCTGTTGCTTCAAAGAGCCATCAAACAAATGGTGGTCTCCTCCATAGAAATTTCATATCATAAGAGTCCTTAGAGATAGAAAGATGGTGTTCAGCCAATGAAGTCTGAACTGACCCTCCAAAGAACATCCCAACCAGACCCTTCCCATCCCCATTACCCCACATTTACTTAGGCTAACCCACACTGCCTGTACATACCTGGACACTACGACCAATTTAGCATGGCCAATCCATCTAACCTGCACATCCCGCGGACTGTGGGAGGAAACCCACTCAGGGAGAATGTGCAAACGCCACACAAACAGTCACTCAAGGCTGGAATCCCACCTGGGTCGCTGGCACTGTGAGGCATCATTGAGCCACCTTGCCACCTCCTTCTTCAGGTAAGTGCTGCCTGCATTATCTGCTGATTTAGGCAAGTTCTCAAGGGATCAGTAGCATTTAAGAGCGGGAGAAAATTAGTGAAATCATTCATTAAAAAAATTAAGTAAATTAGATTCAGTGTTGAAAGATGAGGTTCATTTTCACAGGAGGTAGCTCAAAGAGTTCATGTTGGCTCCTGCTGGCAATATCATGAACCACATGGTAAAGAGTAAGAGAAATGACTTTCCTAGGACAATAATGAATCCAGTCCAGTTCAGCCACATTTTCCTGAATATTTGTCAACCATGTGCAGCATGATATCACAATAAAACTTTAATGTAAGCAGAGATTAAAACACAACAATGACTGTGTTTTGATGTTCTCCAGTTGTTTCTTGACTGTTTGGATTTAACCTTTGCAATTACTATAACATGAAACTTTGGCAGGATTGCACTAAGTGCATTCAGTTCTGGCAACCACAGGACCAATATAATCTTGTAAAAGAAAGGGGTACAGTACAATTTCATCAGAGTAATATTGTGGTAAAGAGGGTGAAACTGTGCAGGAAGGGCTGGTATTCTCTTGAGAATTGATGTTTAAGAAGTTATCCAATTGAGGCATTTAGACGATTTAAAGAATTATTCGGGTAATGTTATGAAATTCTCTCGTTATATCCTTTTATTTGTCCTGAGCAAGCCAGGCTTCTCTGTGATTTGTAATATTCAGAGCACATTCAATTCCAGAGTTGAAAGCTGATAATCTTCAATTAGTAGAACTATATAATACAGAAAATGCCCTTAAGCCCATCAAATCTGTGCTGACAGAATCTACACTAGTCCCATTTTCCTGCACTAAGTCAAAATCCTTTAATGTTATGATACTTCAAGTGTTCTGCTCAGTTTCTCCAGAGTTCTTTAAGTTTGTTTAAGGTTGTAACATAACTGTGTGATCTCATTATCCAAAAATGTTGGTGGTCTGATCTGGGATCATAAATAGATAAAAAATAATTCCTCTAGCAGAGGACAAAGAATAAAAACTAAAGATGTTTACCATTGAAATTAGAGATCAAATGTGATATTAGGAAGCCCTCCTTCATACCTACTGCTCTGACTATTTGGAATGTTCTCTCACAAGAATGTATTGTGGGGTAGGGAATGGGAGAGGCTGTTCCAATTGAAAATTTGAAACTAAAATTGATATATTTTCATTAGGTAAGAGTATTAATGGTTACAGAATCAAGGGAATTGGATAACTGTTTGAAATATTGATCTAAACCATTTGATAGATTTCAGGACTATGAATGGGACCTTGCTATGCCATAAGATTCTTTGAATTTATAACTTATCCAATTGCACTTCATTACTTTGATATAACTACTGTTGTTTCTGGACAACTTCAGTGTAATGATCTCACAAAGTAATTGTAATTTCAGGACTCCTCACGACTTCCTCCCAGCTGCTGCATTGCAGCCTCACTCGTTGCACATTTGAGAAGGCCCTGAAATTGGGCCCAGGATCTCATTGTCACAGAGAGTATCCAGGAGGCAAACTAATCTTGTGCCAGCGGGCTGAAGAAGCAATTGGAGCTAAGTTACAGATCAGCTACTATCCTACAGATTGGTCAAACAGACCTGATCTGCTGAACGGCCACATTCTTTTCCTATGTACCTGCATCCTGAATGCATTCACTGCAGATTGTCTCTTTTTCAGAAACTGCTAAGCCAGAATCCGACTGCCAGTGACGCAGGTGTCTAAAAGTTTCACGCTTTCCTACAACTTTACTCTGCCTGTTCAATTAGAAAAAGGTTTAGTAAGCAATTAAACGCTTCTGTGCTACTGTTTCATTAAAAAAACTGGTGAATAAACAAATTGGTCAAGAATCTTGATCATGCTGCACTAACGTTTGGGTAACGAGCCAATAAATAGGCCGCTAAATTAATATTACAACTGTACGATAGGTCATTTTGTTTTCGCATGATACTCGCGTTCACTGAGATTCATATGAGCGGCTGAACGTTCTGATTTTTAGTTATTCGCCAAAGATAAAAGTGTAATAAAATGATTCATAGATTAATAAAACAACAGGGAATCTCAGAAAATAAAAGCTTCATTTATACAACCACTTATCATATCCTCATTAACGTACAACCACTGTTGCTAAATGGACAAACTCAGCAATTTCTACACAGCAAGGTCTGATAAGTAGTAAAGGAGCTGAAGGACCACTTAGCCTATGATTTGGGGCAGCGTTTTATGTTGTCCAGACATAATCCAGCTGGTGACCTGGCCGTTACTTTACCACCCATCTCCAACTTGCCTGAGATTTTATGGAGGGCAACAGAGGCCTTACGTAGCCTTTTTAAAGCTATTTCCCACTCCTGCTAGTATTTCACCTGGAGCAGGAGGAGGTTCATGCCATGTGGGCAGCCTCGCAGCTGTAGTGGAGCAGGCAGATGTCAGGTAAGGGGAAGTAGCCTCCAGGGAATTCCCTGTACCCATCAGGGGCATCGCCACCATTGTAATACTGCCACCTTTGCCCTCCCCACCAGGCCTTTCATACCCAACACCAAGCGGCTCAGTCCCTTTCCTGAGCTTGTGAGTCTGGTCCCAGCAATACACCATGCTTAGCTTAAATCCAGGCTCATCTTCATTATGATTGGCCAATGGCCTTCTAAGGTGGGGCTTCCTGCTAAAATAGGACTGGTGGTCTCACCTTAAAACAAATGATGCTGCTTCCTGTGTCAAATTACTGCCGGGCACCCAACAGTATGGTGGGCAGGCGTGCCACTGTTCTTTTAACCAGGTAGTTGAGGATCACAGCAGAAACATTTCAAATTGGAAATTACAGATTATATAATAGATATAAAGTTCTTTATACAACATGGGTTCATCACATCAATTCACTTTTAATGATTTGGATTCACTGTACATATTCTTCATAAGGCACACTGTACCAAGGGTTCCATAGTTTTTAGCCCCCAGGTGTATTATGGCTGAAAAGCATTAAGCAGTGACCGTTCCCTTTGATAGCCCTGCAGAGGCTGCCCCAAACTACAGAGAGTCCCTGAGCATCTTTGGCTTTGGAATGTGCTGATTTTTACAGTTCAATCAAGGACAATTTTTTGCACAGGAGGACCAACAGTTTTGGGCAGATCAAACGGACTCTTTTACCAAGGTCATTCTTCCAGTCACAGTTGACACTTGTCTTAGTTTGCTTCCTTGGGAGCAGACTGTAGAGCATGGAGTCTTGCATCACGTAGCTGCTCAGCATGAAACTCAAGAAAAACTGTTGCACATTTTGCACCTGCTTTGCAAAAGACAAATTCCACAAAGAGGTGCAAAATTTTGTCTTCCCTGCTAAAGCCACCTCAAGGGGAACATGCAAAGGTTGTGAGACTCCAGGTGTGTTGGATAGATTTGATGTGAATGGGCTTTTCTCATGACCAGCCAAACTACATTATTGGTGCCTGTTCTAAGTTTTGGTAGTGAGCCATTCTGGTAATTGAATTTGATAGTCTGCTCAGGGAACCAGCCAGCACTTCCTTTTCTTGCAGCACTCTTGGGCCATACCTGACATGGAATTAATTTAAATGTTTTGTAATGTATTTATATACATTTTATTAATAGGGTGTGTTTTTGGTAAATGAAAGCCACATAAGGACCAGATCACCCCATAAATCCAACCCTTGCTGGTGTTGACTGGGGACAAATGTCAGCCAAGGCACAAGAGAGCTCCTGTACCTCAAAACGCGTGGCAAGATTTTTTTGTATCTCTCGATGACACAGATCTGATATTGGTTCACTTTTACTTATTATATTATCTCAGGTTTGTGCAATGTCTTAGATTATGAGCTGAAAACCTTAAGTTGTAATTGGACCCAGAGCTGACATGAAAGGTTGGAAAAGTTTCTTCTTATGTGCTTGTTTTGTCATTATTGAGTGGGGTTGGGTGTAACTGTGCATTTGTGTTTCCTAAATGGTCTAAAGATGTTTCTACATCATCTATTGGCTCTGAACAGAGGTCCATTTCTTCAAATGAGGCTTGATTAAAGTCCCATTTATCAGTTCAAGTGAATGTTAACTAATCAGAGACAAGTAGGCTGTCCTAGTCAACAGTCATCCCACAGCATGACAAACTGACTGGATGGTCATACAGCTTTTGAAGTATGGAAAAAAGACCTTTTGGTCAATCATGTCTCTACTGATCATCAAGCATTTATCTATTCTAATCTCATTTTGCAGAACTTGGCCCGTGACCTGTGTGCTTTAGTATTTAAAGGGTTCCTCCAAATGGTTCTTAAAAGGGTTCCCACGTCTACCATCCTTTTAGGCAGTAAGTCCCAGCTACATTTGGCTGGGAGAAAAAACTTTTCCTTAAATCCTCTCTAAACCATTTTGCTCCTTTGCTTTAATTTGTACCTCCTGTTATTGACACGTCTCCTGAGGGGAAATACTTCTCCCTTTCTACTCTATCTATGTCCCTCATAGCTTTGTATACCTCAATCAGAATCCCCCTCAGTCTTCACAACTCTAAGGAAAACATCCCCAGTGTAGTTAGTTTCTCCTCCAGCCCAGACAATATCCTGGCAAATCTCCTTTGCATCCTCTTCAATGCAAACACATCCTTCCTAGTGCCCAGAATTGCACACAGTACTCAGTTGAAGCCTAACTAATATTACATATAGCTGATTAACATCCTTGCTCTTGTATTCAATATTTTGACTAATAAAGGCAAGAATCCTATTTGTTTTCTTAACCACATTATCTACCTAACTGCTGTCTTCAAGTATTTATGAACATGAGCATCAAGGTCCCTCTGACTCACTATGCTTCTTAGCAACCTACCAACCGTTATATAACTGCTCTGCCATGTTTTCCTTCTAAAATGCACCAGCTCATAGTTTTCAGGATTAAATTCCGTTCATCAGACCCGGAGTCTAAGGTTTTCCTCATCATTGTTTACTAATTTTTGTGTCATCTGTGAATTTAATAATCATATGTCTCTTACACCCATGTCTGGATCATTAATGCCCATAACGAAAAGCAAGGGATCCAGTGTCAAGCCCTGTTGCATGTCACTAGAAACAGGCTTCCAGTCACAAAAACACCCTTCATCCATCACCTTCTGCTCCTGCTACTAAACTAATTTTGGATCAAATTTACTAAATTTATAGGGAAGTGGGACGAATGTGGATAGTACTATATTTTTAGTGGTACAGGCTCAAGGGGTCAAAGGGCCTCTTCTGTACTGCATCATTCTATGTTTGTTTGAACTGCCTGGGATTCCATGGGATCTTAACTTCTTGAACAATTTTCCATGCAAGACCTTGTCAAAAGCCTCACTGAAGCCCACCTGGGCTATAGCAACTACACTACCCTCATCTACACACTTTGTTACCTCCTTGAAAAATTCAATCAAAATTATTAGATATAGTCTCCTCCTGACAGAGCCATGCTGACTATCCTTAACTGATCTTTGACTCTTCAAGTGTTGATTAATTCTGTCACTCAGAATATAGTTTTACTAAAGTATTATTGATGTGGAGGTGTTGGTGTCAGACTGGGGTGGACGAAGTCAGAAGTCACACAACACCAAGTTATTGTTTAATTGAAATCACAAGCTTTCAGGAGACTCACTGTTGTTTGCACTTCTCCTGTTTCAGAAGTTTCCTCCAGCCCTGCACTCTTTGAATATCTTTGTCTTTGTTCATAAAATTATTGAATCATCATAGAACTCCATTGGATTTGTTAACATCCTTTCGGGAAAGAAATTTGTTGTCCTTTCCAGCCTGAATGAAACAGGACTCCAGACACATGAAAATGTGGTTGACTCTTAATTGTACTTTGAAATGGCCCAGCAAACCATTCAATTATAGTCAAGCGTATAGCTAAGCACTATCTTTGCAAGGGCAATTAGGAATAATTAGGATAAATGCCTTGCCAATGAATTCATTTCATACAAATTAACTTTTAAAATTCTGGCCTCTTGTGCATTACTAATCTCTAGCCACTAGTGACTGTGCCTTTAGCCTGTCAGGCCCTAAACTCTGAAATTCTGCCCCTAAATCTCTGCCTTTCAACTTCTCTCTCTGTACTGAACATGTGCCTTAAAGTTACCTTTTCGACCATGCTTTTGGCTGTCTGTTACAATATATCCCTTACGTGGCTCAGTGCCAAGACTTTGTTTGGTAATGCTCTTCCAAGTGCCGTGGGTCATTTGACTACATTTCATGAGCCATTTATATACATGCAGGTTGTATTTTCTGACTGTGATTTAATGGCAACATTTAAGCGAGAAAAGTATGTAATACTATGTCAAGATGAACAGCACTAATGGTAATACATGTTAAATGTGACAGGCTGTTTGGAAGGAACAGACTTAAAAAGCTGACAGACAAGGAAATTTGCTCATAAATCACTTACTACATGGTTTATTGGGGAAACTAGAGTTCCGTAATGCAGGGCAAAGCTATTAGAAACATGTTGGTTAAAAAAAAATGCTTTCTTGCCCCCCATTTTTCTACCAGAACGAACAGGTTTCCGAGAAGTTTCCAGTCACCCTCATTGATACAAAAGAACAAACTGAGAAATCAATCAATGTCTTACCAGATATGTCACTCCGCTGTCAGTTCCAGCATCCCAGGGAATTAAGTCCTGAATAACCTTCTGCACCCACCCGCAATCCTTGGTGCAGAGATCCTCCGCCGACAGCCCCACATTCCAATCTGGACTGGGGCCCAACATTGTCAGGAAGGACATCAGATGTCGTGTATGGTCAACGGAGAACTCTGCAGATGGAGCTGCCCGGCTGTACAAAATGTAGAAAATAGCAGAGAAAGGAAACAAGAGAAAAATAACGCGTCAATCTTTGTATGTTGGAATGGTACAATGACAATGTCTTTCAATTAAGTTTCATATAATAAATGTTCATGAGTTGTTGTATTTTCATGTGTCACTTAGCGTCAGATTCTACTTCCTACATTGATGATTAATAATTTAGGTGTATTGCAAATATTTTGACCTGTAGCTGAATGCTCCACCAATTAGTTTGACAACCTCCTTATCATTTGGTGATGAGATATATCACAAAAGAGAGCACTCTTGACATCTACATAACTGAATGACTCCAATAAGAGTAAACTCTACAGCAAATAAAGTTATATTTCTGAGTGTGAAAGACCCTGAGCTTACACATCAGTAAAGTATGTCTTGTTCGTTACTCAGTGGTGTATCTTTCTTACCTGGAGCTCCTTACTTTATCAAAGACATATGTGAGATCTATATAAATGCGATGCTTATGTACAAAGATGCCTCATTGGCTGGTGTGTTTCACTGACTTTTGAAATTTCACTGAAACAATTATACTTTGCTCTTTTAATTTTCACTTTTCTTTCAAATATTAATCACTTTAAAATAGAACAGGCCGACACTGACGGAACCCTGCCCATGGCCGACGCCGACGGAACCCCGCCCACGGCCGACGACCTCATCGCTCCGCCCACAACCTCCACAGCCAGCAACCCCAGAGAAGACAGCCACACTGAGCCCTGCCGCATCTTCACCATCCCCCCAGACCTCCCACTGACTGAGGACGAACGGTCAGTCCTTAGTAAGGGGCTCACCTTTGTCCTCCCATAACCACACATCAATGAATACCAGGACATAGAGCAGTTTTTCCGCCGCCTTCGCCTCCACGCTTACTTCTTCAACTGGGAACCTAACCCTCCCTCCACTGACCCCTTTGCCCGCTTCCAACACAAGCCCTCCTCCTGGACACCACCCCCAGGCCTCCTAACTTCCCTCAACCTCTTCAGCTCCAACTGCCGTCGAGACATTAACCGCCTCAACCTCTCCACCCCTGTCACCCACTCCAACCTCTCCCCTGCAGAACGGGTAGCCCTCCGCTCCCTCCGCTCCAACCCCAACCTCACCAGCAAACCCGCAGACAAGGGTAGTGCAGTGGTAGTACGGCGCACTGGCCTTTACATCACTGAGGCCAAATGCCAACTCTCCGATACCACCTCCTACCGCCCCCTCGATCATGACCCCATCCCCAAGCACCAAACCATCATCTCCAACACCATTCATGACCTCATCACCTCAGGGGACCTCCCACCCACAGCCTCCAACCTTATTATTCCCCAACCCCCGCACAGCCAGTTTCTATCTCCTTCCCAAAATCCACAAACCTGCCTGCCCTGGTCGACCCATTGTTTCAGCCTGTTCCTGCCCCACTGAACTCATCTCCACCTATCTGGACTCCATTTTCTCCCCTTTGGTCCAGGAACTCCCCATCTACGTCCGTGACACCACCCACGCCCTCCACCTCCTCCAGGACTTCCAATTCTCTGGCCCCCAACACCTTATTTTCACCATGGATGTCCAGTCCCTATACACCTGTGTTCTGCATGCAGATGGCCTCAAGGCCCTCCGCTTCTTCCTGTCCCGCAGGCGCGACCAGTCCCCCTCCACCGACACCCTCATCCGCCTAGCCGAACTCGTCCTCACCCTCAACAACTTCTCTTTTGATTCCTCCCACTTCGTACAGACAAAGGGGGTGGCCATGGGCACCCGCATGGGCCCCAGCTATGCCTGCCTCTTTGTAGGTTACGTGGAACAGTCCCTCTTCCGCACCTACACAGACCCCAAACCCCACCTCTTCCTCCGTTACATTGATGACTGTATCGGTGCCGCCTCTTGCTCCCCAGAGGAGCTCAAACAGTTCATCCACTTCACCAACACCTTCCACCCCAACCTTCAGTTCACCTGGGCCATCTCCAGCACATCCCTCACCTTCCTGGACCTCTCAGTCTCCATCTCAGGCAACCAGCTTGTAACTGATGTCCATTTCAAGCCCACCGACTCCCACGGCTACATAGAATACACCTCCTCCCACCCACCCTCCTGCAAAAATTCCATCCCCTATTCCCAATTCCTCTGCTTCCTCCGCATCTGCTCCCACGATGAGGCATTCCACTCACACACATCCCAGATGTCCAAGTTCTTCAAGGACCGCATCTTTCCCCCCACAGTGGTCGAGAACACCCTTGACCGCGTCTCCCGCATTTCCCGCAACACATCCCTCACACCCCGCCCCCGCCACAACCGCCCAAAGAGGATCCCCCTCGTTCTCACACACCACCCTACCATCCTCCAGATACAACGCATCATCCTCTGACACTTCCGCCATCTACAATCCGACCCCACCACCCAAGACATTTTTCCATCCTCACCCTTGTCTGCTTTCCAGAGAGACCACTCTCTCCATGACTCCCTTGTTCGCTCCACACTGCCCTTCAACCCCACCACACCCGGCACCTTCCCCTGCAACCGCAGGAAGTGCTACACTTGCCCCCACACCTCCTCCCTCACCCCTAACCCAGGCCCCAAGATGACTTCCCATATTAAGCAGAGGCTCACATGCACATCTGCCAATGTGGTATACTGTATCCATTGTACCCGGTGTGGCTTTCTCTACATTGGGGAAACCAAGCGGAGGCTTGGGGACCGCTTTGCAGAACACCTCCGCTCGGTTCGCAATAAACAACTGCATCTCCCAGTCGCGAACCATTTCAACTCCCATTCCTTAGATGTCCATCATGGGCCTCCTGCAGTGCCACAATGATGCCACCCGAAGGTTGCAGGAACAGCAACTCATATTCCACTTGGGAACCCTGCAGCCCAATGGTATCAATGTGGACTTCACCAGCTTCAAAATCTCCCCTTTCCCCACCGCATCCCAAAACCAGCCCAGTTCGTCCCCTCCCCCCACTGCACCACACAACCAGCCCAGCTCTTCCCTTCCACCCACTGCATCCCAAAACCAGTCCAGCCTGTCTCTACCTCCCTAATCTGTTCTTCCTCTCACCCATCCCTTCCTCCCACCCCAAGCCGCACCTCCATCTCCTACCTACTAACCTCATCCCACCTCCTTGACCTGTCCATCTTCCCTGGACTGACCTATCCCCTCCCCACCGCCCCACCTATACTCTCCTCTCCACCTATCTTCTTTTCTCTCCATCTTCGGTCCGCCTCCCCCTCTCTCCCTATTTATTCCAGAACCCTCACCCCATCCCCCGCTCTGATGAAGGGTCTAGGCCCGAAAGGTCAGCTTTTGTGCTCCTGAGATGCTGCTGGGCCTGCTGTGTTCATCCAGCCTCACATTTTATTATCTTGGATTCTCCAGCATCTGCAGTTCCCATTATCACTCACACATTTTTTATAATATCGTTCCTTTTGTATTTGAGTGATGGGAATGAGTCCAAAAATCAATCTCCACACTATTCCATCTCATGGAATCCATTTTATAAATTACCTTATGCATTTATAAAGAAACCTGCATCTGCAAGACTTGCCTGGCTGCAGCACTGACAATGGCATGAGGGTGCCATTAAAGCATGACATGTTTACATATACAGCAGTTAGTTTTTAACATTAAAAAGGGTCTGGATTATCTTTGCACATAACTTAATCTGTCCTTTCATTACCAAATGAATTACAAAATGAATTGCATTTAGCCTTGACTAGTTCTTTGTTCAAACTGTTGCAAGATTGACAAACGATATCATCATTATGACTTTATTTATAACAAAATAGAAACCAAGGAGAGCAAAAAGGAACCATTTCTTTTTATTCATAGCATCATATTTTATAAGAAGCTATTTGGTGTATTGTGCCTAAGCCAGCTCTTTGCAAATCTCTTTCAATTAACTTCACATCGCGTCCTATTCCTGAAAACTCTTCAAGTACTTATATCCAATTTCCTACTGAGTCTGGTTCCACCACCCTTTCATTCAGTGCATACCAGGACATAAAATTCTGCATTAAAAAATGTTTCTTCATCTCCTCTTTGGTTCTATTGTCACATTATATAAATCTCAGTTGATTATTGACCCTCCAGCCACTGAAATCAGTTTTACCTTAGTAATTCTAGCAAAACCCTTCATAGTTATGATCATCTTTACAAAGATCCATCTCACACCGCACTCAGGTCCTGGATATCTTCTCTGCTCTGAGAGCTACAGTCGGTTCTGCTATAATGTGTGTATCTTCAACACAAATTGGCTTTAACAAGACAGAGTAATTTGGACCACTATTTGTAGAACGCAAACTTTCCTTACCTGTATTGGCTATAACACGATTCTGGCCCCATTAGTTTAAATGACACGGCTATTGCGTGATTTTCTTATAACATGAAATTGCACAAGAACGGAACCACCGTGTTATATCAGAACTGACTGTATTCCAACCTCTCTAGTCTCTCCAAACAATTGAGAGGCATGGATAGAGTCGATAGCCAGATACTTTTCCCCAGGGCAGGATTGACTGCCAGGAGGGGTCATAGTTTTAAGGTCTTAGGAGGAAGGTATAGAGGAGACGTCAGAGGGAGGTTCTTCACCCAGAGAGTTGTGAGGGCATGGAATAGTTTACCAGTGGTAGCCGTGGAAGCAGAGTCATTAGTGACATTTAATCAACTGCTGGACATGAACATGGACAGCAGTGAATTGAGAGGAATGTACGTTAAGTTATTTTATTTTTGGATAAGGATTATTCCACGGCACAACATCGTGGGCCAAAAAGCCTGTACTGTGCTGTACTTTTCTGTGTTCTATGTTCTAATTGAAACCCTCTTTCCTGGTACCATACCTACTGCCAATAATTTGTTTAAAATATTCCTCAAGACTTAGATGGGTTTTTAACTCCGTCAAACTAACAGTGAGATGTACACACAAACGCACCAACTATTTACTCTCAGTAGTAATTTCTAGGCTATTAACACACCGTTGACTTAACATTGTCCTTAAAGTTGCATGGATATGAAATAGGCAATGTTCTCCTCAGTTGTGGTGCAAGATAAATTTCCACAAACACTTTCATCTGTGTCTATCATTGGAACAAAGTATTCAACTGGAAAATATTGATAACACTTTATAACTGTAATTGAAATTTTATCTTTGATTATCTGTTAAGATGCCAATTTAATCAAATGAAGTGCCATTCATCAGCCTTTAATCATTTCAAGTATGTCTTGAAATTTGTCCTCAACTTTTGCTTTGTTTGGTTCCCACGACAACTGTATTACGTCTCTGATTCTTCTGATGCTGATCTGTCTTTTTTCCCCAGTAGAAGTACATTATCACCTAATTATGTTGATACAAAAACAGATTTCCTACTCTTATAATTGGCAATTAAATCATCCATTGAAAGCCAATGTAATAAAGGTCTCTCTTTTTTAAAAGGGCATGACCAAAGGCAACTAATTGGGTAATCTGAAAATTTTGAGCTCAATGATAAGCCCAGAAGATAGAAAAAGTACCTAGCCGAAAGAGGATTTGCGGTTCTAAGCTCCATTGCAACCCTATAGTAGGCCCGGGACTGGAGGTCAAGAGTAGAAATAGGATACAGAATTCAAATTCCCCCTTGTTACTTAGTATAGAACTAACCTATGAATGTAATTTATTCTGATCATTCCTGAAATAAGAACAGAAGGAAGCCATTCATCCCCTGAAACCTATACTGCCATTTATTCAGATCATAACTACTGTTCACCTTAACTCCGTTTACCACCTGGCTTCTGTAACCCGTAATACCCTTGTCTAACAAAAGCCCATTAATCTCAATTAAAAATTTTCAATTGATCCTTTCCAGCATTTACAAGTTTTTGGGTGACAATGTTTCGGATGTCCAAAACCTTTGTTAGAGGACCATAGGCTTGTGGCTAGGTGATGATAGATATGTGAATTGTATTGCAGGAGACATGTGAAGAGAGAGATCAAGATCATACAAATGTTACTGCTCCATAATTGATTACCAATGTATACATTTCCATAGATTTTATACAGGTTGGTAAGGATTGGTTTTAGCCTTATGGAATATATGGTGGTGGCAGGGGCATTCATGTTGGACACTTATTCATACCTCTCTCCTCAGTCTCCACCATTCTGAATTGACTCTTAAGTGACTTCTGACAAATTAATAAAGCAGGTGTCTACCTCAGACAACAAAAAAGAAGCTGCTGAAAATGTTCAGCAGGTCTGGTAGCATCTGTGAAGAAAAAAATCACCTAATGTTTCAGGTCCAGAACTGTGTTCTGAGGAAGGGTCACCGGACACAAAATGTTAATTCTGATTTTTTTCCTTCACTGATGCTGCTCAGACCGGCTGAGCATTTCCAGCAACTTCTGTCTTTGTTCCTGATTTACAGCATCCTCAGTTCTTTCGGTTTTTATTTTGGCTACCTCAAACATTCCTCCTTGCACATTCTTCCTTCCACACTAGCCTCTTGGTCCTTAGGAGGATCGGTCCACTAGTAAGACATAAGAGGCAACAGGCATTGTACCCAGGTCCCACTAATGCTTTTACTCCGACACGCACTCACTGACCTCACTCATTCTCATTACCTCTCATCCTCCTACACCACTAACACCGAATGACCTCTGCTCTGTCCCCTCAAAGCATCGGAAAGTCTCAGTGCCTTTCAGGCCACATAGACCAGCACTAACAACCATGCCTCCTACTTATGTCTTTCTCATTTAGCTCCCCTTCATATCATTACAGGGAAAGACGCCTGATGGCAAGGCACAGCAACATTGGACAGGCTGTGGAGTCCCAGATATCTGTCCTCATCTCCTCTGAGAAAAGGAATGTTGCTCTGGCAGGGGAAGGCAGAATGGGCTCAAGAAGTGAATTGATGAGGCTAATGGGGGTATGTTAAAAACCACAAATACCTGGAGGTAGAAGATGAAATCTGTAATTAAATAAGTAGAATCAGGCAAGCATGAAGAATAATGATTAGCAATTATCAATTAAGAACTCCCAAACATACTGGCAAATAGATAGCAGAAAGGGTACAGTCAATGGTGCAAAGGACACTTTTCTTATCCAGTATGAGAGGCCGCACTGCTGGTTCTGGTAATGGGCAATGAACTACAATAGATAAGAGAAATAAATGTCATACGATATTTAGACTGATGTATGGATTGCCATCCAGCCAGCAAAATTCAACTCAAAGACACAAATTAACTTACTGACTCACCACAAACCATTGGGATGAAGCTGTCGATTTAAAGTAGGAGTGGAAAGCTGCTGCCATGAACACAATATTGACAGTAGCTGTTGAAGTAGAGGATAGAACACCTTCCTGAGGGAAGGGCAGTAAATAGCAAATATGCCCGAAACAAACATGTTGCCCAAAATAATCGAAAACATTGCTTTGACCTACTGGCTCCTAATTTCAAGAGATAAATAAACCTGGATATTCAATAGTTCTGTTGAAGGTGTCAGTAAAATGTGCCAAATTTTAAGCTTTCCTTTTTGAATCAGTTAAAGTTTGAGTTGGAAATACAAATGCAGAGGAAGGCAATTAAAATCAAAATAATAAAAGGTTCTTTATATATAAATGTCAGAGTTTGGTCCAGATTTCTTCACTCTCTCTGAAGAATAGCAATGAGTTCCATGGCTTAGAAGTAAAGAAAAGGTTTAATTAGCAACAGCAGATCAATAGATAGCTCTGATGAGATAGTTTCAGTACCCTTATACACTGTATTTATTCATGAGGTGATAATATAACCTTGTTATACTTCAAATAAAATATCATCTCTTGTGCAATCTTTTACTTAAAATGAGACTTCAAAATTCATTCATTTGAAATACTGATACAGCATTTCTCTACTTAAATTTCCACAGCTCAAGGTGTAAATTCTGAGGGAGACTATTTAACAGAACAGGATCCACATAATTGGCAAGAAAGTAAAGCCATGTCAAACTGGATAATTAAATAAAGAGATAAAAGGAGGCTGCAAATGAAATATTAATGGTGGAAAGAATAGTAATCTCCACTCGTGGAAGGCCTTTCAGTGCACAAATCCAATTCCCTCTGCTGGTTACTGTATTTCAAAACTCTTTGAATGCATATTTCTGCAAAGTTAATAGGCCTGCACTCAAGGGAGACTGACGGATATCAGATATGTGTTTTTAAAGCCATTCTATTAATGCAAATTGTCACTTATGGTGATCCTACTCCTTCCTTCTTCGTCTCTTTTTTTAAAATGGTTCTTTTATGTTATCACTTCTTCTCCAATGGAAACCTGGGTTAAACTCTTTAAAGAGAGAACTAAGATAATCCAAAATGCAACAACGTTAGAATTAATTCAGCAGTATCTGATTCATTACCAGTCTTTTCCGTACAAAGTCTATGCAGGGTAAAAATATTTTTAATAATCCGTCTGTGCAGAAATTCATGAGATTGACTTGGGCTGATAGAATTAATACTCTGCTGAAATTTTTTGCTGTAATTTTGATGCCCACCCTTAAAGTACTGGTGGAAAATTGGTTGATGCTGGTAGTGTGAAGCCGCATGTAATAAAAGAGAATGTTCAGCAGTAACATCCTTTCTGAGCAACTAATGTCAAAGATCCCCAGAATCAACTCACCTATTGTGAAATCAGTTGAAACTAACAAGATAAGAAAGGGCAGGCAGATTGAGTGTTTGAGAACTTACATTTACACAGGACCTTTGAAATGCTTCACAGCTGAAAAAGTACTTGTGTACTGTAGCTATTGTTGTAATGTAGGCAACACAACCTATTGAACACAGCAAGATCTTCTAACTATCAATGCAATCATCTGTTGCAGTGATGATAGTTAGGGAATAGATTTTGGGCATTATACCAGGGTTACTTTACAACGATTCTTCAAAATAGTTTATTCCTGCGTGGGATATGGGCGTCACTTTCGTTCATCACTCAATAATTTGTAGCCCACCCCTAATTACTCTTAAACTGAGTCGCTCATTGAGCTGTGTCAGAACATCGTGAAGGGTCAATCACATTGCTGCATGCCTGGAGTCCAGGCAAACATGACAGATATCCTTACTTAAAGGACCTTAGTGAACCGCGCAGGATTTGAATGACAATGGTAACATGGTCACTATAGGAAGAGTTTTTAATTGCAACTTTTTAAATGAATTCAGATTTCACCATCTACCCAGGTTTGCTCTGACTCTGTGTCCCCAGAGTATCAACCTCGGGCTCTGGACTACTAGTCCTGTGAGATTGCTAAAACACCATCTCTCTTACTGCTGCGGGATGTTTTGGTGAATGGTTAGGTGGGATCTTAGTTTAACATCTCACCTGAAGGTTGGTACCTCTGAGAGTGCAGCATGACCTCAGTTCTGCATCTGAGTGTTTCACGCTGAATTATTGTGCTAAAAGCCTAAGGTACATAAATATTATAGGAGAGGGGAAAAGTGGAAAGGCTGACAGTAGTGTAATTAAAATTGAGAGATCGAGAGAGCAAGAGAGTTTGAATTACAGGACTGCAGAAACTAGTAATGGACAAAAGTGACTGAGACCAATTCAGCATGTGGACAGCAGAGTTTGGCATGAGCTCAATTTTAAAGAGGATGAAAGTGTGCCTTTTTTGGAGGAGGCCTTTGGAGATGACCTTAAAGAACATTGGCTGCTCAATGTTTGTAGAAAGTATCATTTGCTGGCGCTGTAAAGGCCATTGCAATTTTTCGAAAAATTGCTTATTCACATGCAATAATGTGCTAACTGACTTCTGACACTAAAAATTAACACCTGAACATGGTACGTGTCATGCTTTAAATTTTTAATTATTATTGGAGGTTGTTTAAAAGTTGTAAAAAAAAATTTAAATGATTTCATATTGTGCTTTATTTCATCTTTGTTATGACACTCTCTGAATCCAAATCTTTCATTCCTTCTGTTTGTTTCTCTGTGGTAGAGCCCTATGTTCTGCTCCACCCTGTCCCTCATTACGGGATGGGCAGCACTGTATCTGTACTTCACATTATTCAGGGGCTTGCAGAATGTTATCGTGAGCTATGGGTAACCCTTGTGCTCCAGTAACCAGCTTTGTAAGACATCTGGACCTTGCACCAGATACACTAGAGTGCTGCAGATTGTAGGAATTGTGGTAGCTGCCAAGAGAGCGGGCACAAATTGCTAGAAAGTGGTAACTGTGATCACAGATTACCTGAACATTAATCAAATTGAACTCCGTCTTGTTGATGACTTGTGCAGTGTTATGATACAGCCTTTTCACATGCCATCCTATACCTGAGAGATGGAAGTCATGTTCCCAAACCTTCCTGTCTTGTCTTGGGGGAACTAAATGAACAAATGGGATCTTGCTGAGATAGTATCTGTCACTGTACTGATGCATTTCAGGTGCACACCTGGTAGATCCCACAGAGGTCATCCACCACTCCCTGAAAACAGCCAATAGCACAGAGGTTTTGAACAGCAATCACCTTCACAGTCACCAGGAGGGAATGGCCTCTTGCTCCTACAGCCCTCAGGTCCCATTCCAGCATCTGCCAGCAAAGTTCTGTCACAGTGCCCCAGGACACATAGCCTGAGTTGGCACTGCACCTTGCTCATGGCAAAGAAGTGGCATTGGAGGCAGAAAGCTCTGGGCCTTCTTGGCACATCAAGCACTCTAAAGAGTCCAGAAGAAATGACATCTCTCTTTGTTTGTTGTTCATTGTTCTCTCTACCAGCCTGCTGCTGATCCTGCTATTACCATGAATCCTCGCCCTCCTACATCTTCCTTTGGCTCTGCCTATGGGTGCCACTGCATCCTTGCAAGTTGTATGAGTGAATAGCTTACCTTTGGCCAGCACTGGCTTTTGTAGTGTCATTCTTGCTAATCTTGACAATATTAAAATGCCCATATTTAGTTTGAAAATGCCAATGGCATATTGCAAACAAGGTTCCCTTTCAACTGCGCAACTGCACAGCCACTTATAGATTCACTGCTGGGCACAACCTCAGAGATTCACATTACAGAAAAACATAATTAGACGTCATCCTGATTTAAATATCAATGACTAGCATCCACCTCCGAAGCACCTTGACTCTGCATGCAGAGCAGATAGGCAATGAAATGATTGCAAATGAAAGGCAGCTTGGTTTACAACAGGCAGCTTTGCGTACGGTATTTGTTTCTTCACTGTCCCAGCAGTCAAGAAACATGTATTCTGTGCTTTCACCCATCAAACTGACACTGACTCCACTCAGTCTGGGTTTTATCACCGCCACTTTCATAAGCGATGAAAGGGAAAGCAACTCATGTTGGATACGGTCAGTGCTGGGCGGCCATCGTGCTGCCCACCTTGCTGCCAGGAACCCTTCCCCAAAGCCTCCATGACTCCTTTTACTTTGCATTTCCCAGCAGCCTTGTTCCACCCATTCCCCTCACCCCCTCTATCTTCTGACATGCAGATACAGGTTCTCACCATTTTTCGGGATTACACCTAAATTATGTTCAGTCAGCCTGGTGGATTAACCTCTACATTGCAGAGGCTGAGGGCCAGCTCTCAGGAATATCCTCCTACCTCCCCCCGGAACATGATCACACCATGGAACACCAGGTAATTGTGCCCACTGCTGTCACTAACCTCATTTCATCTGGTAATCTCCCCCCTACTGCCTCCAAACTCATAGTCCCCCCAACTATGATGATCTCACAGAAAGATGCCATGCGGCTGTGTTGGGGTGTTGGGAGTGGAGGAGGAGTAGAACAGGAAGGAACAGTCACTGTGGAAGGCTTACAATGGAGGGGAGGGGATTTTGTGCCTGGTGGTGCAATTCCACTGGAGAAATGTGCACAACCTGCTTCTGCCTCCTTCCCAAAATCCACGGACAGGACGGCCTGGGTGAACCCATTGTTTCTGCTTGCTCCTGCCGCACAGATCCCTTCTCATCCTACTTTGATTTTCTTCCCACTTACATTAACATTTGTTCTGAAGCTTTATATCAGTTTCAGACATTGCAGTTCATGGGCTCTAGCCAACTCCTCTTCTCCACGTACATGCAATCCCATTACACATCCATCCCCAATAGGATGGTCTCAAGGTTCTCTGTTTCTTCCAGGAAAAATGACCTGAACTGATCCCAGCCACACTCTCCTCCAAATGGTTGAACTCATCCTTAATCTGAACAAATTTGCCTCCCACTTTCTTCAGGAAAAAGGGGTGGTCATGGGTACCCACATACACACCAACTTTGCCTGTCACTTCCTTGCTCCTTATTCCAGTCCTACTCTGGGGCCCATCCACAACTCTTTCTCCAGTACACCGATGACACCATCAGTGCTTCTTCCCTCTGTCCTCCAGAATTGGAAAAATTAATCTATTTTGCTTCTAATTTGCACCCTGATCTTACCTTCACCTGCGTCATCTCAGACTCCTCCCTTCTTTTCTTTGACATTTGTGTTTCCATCTCTGGGGATAGGCTGACCAGCAGTACGCGCTACAAAGCAACCTCTCCCATAGCTACCTTGAGTATTTATCTTCATACCCTGCTTCCTGTAAAAACTCTATTCCACTCTCCCAGTTCTTCTAATTCCGTTACATCTGTTCAACGATGCCAACTTTGACAAGAGTCCTCTGATATGCCCACCATGTTCTTTAAGTGAGGTTTTCCCAGCACAATCATTGACAGGGCACTCAGCCAGGTCTGACCCATCTCCCACACATAGGCCCACACTCTGTCTCTTTTCGCTACCTTGTCCTCACCTATCATCATACTGACACCCACATCCAAAGACGCATGAGCCGTCATTTCTCCAGTGGAATTGCACCACCAGGCACAAAATCCCCTCCCCTCCCTTGTCAGCCTTCCACAGTGACTGTTGCTTCCTGTTCCACTCCTCCTCCACTCCCAACACCCCAACACAGCCCCACAGCATCTTTCTGTGAGATCACAGAAGGTTTAACACATGCTGTTTACTTTCTCCCCCTGCCTACTTAGAAGCAAATGGATTTATTAACAATAGATAGCATGGTTTTGTGTGGGAGAAGTTGTGCGTCACTAACTTGGTCAAGCTTTTTGAAAAGGTGACAAAGTTGATTGAAGAAGGAAAAGCAGTTGATGTTGTCTATGTTGACTTTGACAAGGTCCCTTGTGGCAGGCTGGTACAAAAGGTGAAGTCACTTGGTACTGGGTTGAGCTGGCAGGATGGATACAGAACTGGTATAGTCACAGGAGACAGAGGGCAGTGTGGGAAGGATGCTTTTCAGAATGGTCGATTGTGCCTAGTGGTGTTCCACTAGGATCAGTACTGGGACCGCTGCTGTTCATGGTCTACATAAGTGATATGGAGGAAAACATAGCTGGTCTAAATAGTAAGTTTGTGAAGGATACAAAGATTGGTGGAATTATGCATTGTGAGGAGCCCTATCAAAGGATACAGCAGGATATGGATCAGTTTAAGGCATGACAGAAAAATGGCAGATGGAGTTTAATCCAGACAAGTGTGAATTTTGGAAGGTCAAGGATGGGCGGAAATTATACAGTGAATGGTGGAAACCTTAGAAGTATTGATATGCAGAGGGACCTGGGTGTTCAGGTCCACAGGTCATTAAAGGTGGCAGCACAGGTAAATTAGGTAGTATAAAAGGCTTGTGTCATGCTTGCCTTCATCAGAGGGGCATTGGGTATAAAAATAGATAAGTTATGCTGCAACTTTATAGAACTTTATTTAGGTCACACTTGGAATATTGCATGCAGTTCTGGTCACCACACTGCTAGAAGGATATGGATGCTTTGGAGAGCATTCAGAAAAGGTTTAGCAGGAGGTTGCCTGGTACGGGGGATTTTAGCAATAAAGAAAAGTTGTTAGACTAGGTTTGATTCCACTGGAACACAGGAGATTGAGGGGCGACCTGATAGAAACTTACAAGATTGTAAATCGCATGAACAGAGTGGAATGTACAAGACTTTTTCCAAGGATGGAGGGGTCAATTACGAGGGGACACAGGTTCATGGTGAGGGGTTGGAGGTGAGTTTAAAAGATATGTGCGAGGCACGTTTTTCACACAAAGGGTAGTGAGTGCCTGGAAGGCGTTGCCAGAGGAGGTGGTGAAAACAGACACAATGGCAGCATGCAAGAAGCACCTGGATGAATACATGAATAGGAAGGGAATGGAGGAAAATGAATCCTGTAAGTGAGGACTGTTTTAGTGTGGAAGGGCGTGCTGTATTGCTCTTTGTTCTTATTCTCACTATCCAGACACACCTTCCAGGTGAAGCAGTGGTTTACCAGCAATTCACTCAATCTAGTCTATTGCATTCCCTGCTCACAATGTGGGTCTCCTCTAGAATCAGAAACACAGTGCAGAATGGGCAACCACTTTGCAAAACACCTATATCTCTCTGCAAAAAATGACCCTTAGCTTCTAGTTGCCGCCACTTCAATACACCAACTTGTTCCCTGGCCAACATCTATTTGGTCCGTATGTGTTGTTTACACTGAACTACAGGAGCAACCATCCCAACACCCACAAGCGAAGCTGCATTAGAACATTATTCCAACGAGCCACCACACACTGCAGCACAGAGGAACTACGCAGAGCAGAGGAAAATCACCTATACAGCGTATTCAAAAAGAATGGGTACCCTATGAACACAGTCCGCCAATTTCTCAGCAACAAACCCAAACAAACAGACAAAACGGGCTCAGAAACCATAACCACTCTCCCCACATCAAAGACATTTCCAAAATGACTGCCAGACTACTCGGACCTCTTGGCATCACAGTAGCCCACAAACCCACCAACACACTAAAACAGCAGCTAATGAACTTAAAAGACCCTATACAGACAACAAACAAAACGAACGTCATCTACAAAATACCTTGCAAGAACTGTGACAAACACTACATTGGACAAACAGGCAGAAAGCTAGCCACCAGGATACATGAACATCAACTAGCCACAAAACAACATGGCCCACTGTCACTCGTATCCTTACATACAGATGAGGAAGGACACCACTTTGATTGGGACAACACATCCATCCTAGGACAAGCCAAACAGAGACACGCACGGTAATTCCATGAAGCATGGCATTCCAACCAGAACTCCATCAACAAACACATTGATTTGGAGCCAATCTACCATCCTGTGAGAAAAAGAACAGGAAATGACATCACCAACACAGGAAATGACATCACCAACCCAAGGAACCCTAACCAGATAAATAGAAAGCGGGACATAACACCAGCACTTCGTCGGAGGCTCACTGATGATGTTACCTAGAATGGTGACGAAACGTCTGAAAATGAACCTTCCAGCTCAGCGAGCAAACTCACATCCAGAACCTCAACCTGAGCTACAAGTCTTCTCAAAACTTGCTAACAGGACTTCATTTTCCACTTGGGAACTCTGCAACCTTCTGAAATCAATATTGAGTTCCATAATTTTTAGGGTTTGATCATGTTCTCCCATCTCCTTACCCCGAACCCACACACCTGGCCTTGTCATCATATGGGCTGACAGCACACACAACTCGCTGTCATCTACTAATGGTCCCCATCAGCAGCTGATCATTCTCCCAGACTGATCATTATCCTTTCCTTTGTCTGCCCAATTGTGTTTCTCTCTACCTATCATTTACTCTTTCCTCCTTCCCCTAACCCTTCTCTTGCACATGTCCAACGTTTTCCCAACTACAATCAGTTCTGAAGAAGGGTCACTGGACCTGCAAAGTTAACTCTGCTTTCTCTCTAAAGATGATGCCAGACTGCTGAGATTTTCAACGAGTTTTGACTTTGCTAATTATGTCGAACCTGTTCCTCTAGCTTGGCCTATGGAGATCCTTTTTTGGCCATGATCTCCTGCTGCCACCACAGGCACACCATGTACCCTCCTCGATGAGTATCAGACACATCCCCGGCCCTCACTGGCCTCCATGAGTAGTTTCTAGATGGGACAGCCAAGACTCCTGATCCCTGTGTTTGCAGCTTCCTTACTCCATGATTCCTCTGACAATGACTGCTGATGTAGGACTGACCATTGCCAACTCCCTGGACTGTAATTGGACAGATTCCTGACTATGAACATTCCAAGCGGGTGACTGGCCATGGCCCAATCCTGGACTGTGTGCAGATTGTGTCTGAGACTGGCCATCTGGGGCCCCATGACCAACAGTGGACTCCCCTTGACCGAAAGATGTACCAGCCCTCCATGTTTCTAACATTTTATTTGGTCAAATGCGTGTGCAGTGTTAGTGAGTTTTGAGAAGATTTGTAGCTCAGGTTGAGGTTCTGGATGTGAGTTTGCTCGCTGAGCTGGAAGGTTCATTTTCAGACGTTTCGTCACCATTCTAGGTAACATCATCAGTGAGCCTCCGACGAAGCGCTGGTGTTATGTCCCGCTTTCTATTTATCTATTTCTATTAATAAATAGAAAGCGGGACATAACACCAGCACTTCGTCGGAGGCTCACTGATGATGTTACCTAGAATGGTGACGAAACGTCTGAAAACTAACCTTTCAGCTCAGCGAGCAAACTCACATCCAGCATGTGCAGTGTGCTACCATCTGGGCAGCTAGAATGTGCTTTTGATGTTAGATGACATCTACCATTAGTAAAGATAACGGCTTCCACCTGAAAGTTCCCTAATGATAAGAATGAGAGGAAGTCTCTCTGTATGTCTTTGCTAAACAGCATGTCAATACAACAGTGCTGATATCCTTTGGTTCTGGCTGAAGTGCCAATATTCTAAAAAGCATGGCAAGGTATGGATTCTGCAAGCATGCAGGTAGGTGCTAACTCAGTGATCCCTAAGAGAACAAGCAAACAGCCCTGAGATGCAGCCCAGTCCCATCTGCAACCCTGGTGCTGTCAACATGGGCAGTTTTCTTGCAGCAGTACCGTAACAATAATTGCTGGTGCACCCTGCAATGAAAATCTGTGTTTCCTAAGTGGCCTGCCAGCATATCAGAGAGTTGCCATGATGTTTGTGAGAGGTTGACAAATGCCAGATGTCAATGTCTATGGTTGAGGGGAGCTTGTGGCTGAGGTCTGTGGATTGTGCCCTGAGAGGCTGTTTGGCCGAATACAATACGGAAGTCCTTCAGAGCATGTGGCTTAGCTGAAGTCAACAGATACATGCTCTGATTTCCATGTTGGGTTTTCATTCTACCTAACTTGTTAGGAATATTTGATACGATAAGAAAGTAATTATTAATGAAGCAATTTGTTCCATTACCAAAGTGTATGGCTAACTTGTATTCCATTACAAGCAGTAATTCCTCTTTATCAGCAACTTGCCTTTACCGACAAGAAACCCTCAGCATTGCTTGTGAAAAACATAAAAGATGGAGAATGGTCCCAATGTCAAAATTCACTTTGCTGGATTTCTTCTTTGATTCTGCCGTAAATCTCACAACAGTCCAAGTTTCTCAGACCTCTATAAGATTCTACCCAATGTGTCTCATGGCATCTACAAGCATTACAATGTTCCCAATTGATATAAAATTAAGCATGACACATCAGTGAATAAGAAAAGTGCAAATTTAGGCACATAATTTGTGAGTGAGTGGAGCTCCTTCTAACAGTTTTTGAGCAAACTAAACAGTAGAAAAAAATGTTGTGCTTTAATTGTTCTTACACAAGAAGTCTGCTTGCTACCAAACTGGAATGAATATCCGGAGCTAGGCAAATTTCCTCACATCCATTTTCTCCTTGAAATCATCAGCTCTCATTAGTCAACTCTCCCATCCCACTCAAGGCCTGGGCAAAGTGACTCTCTGGGCTTCTTCCCTGCTCCTGAACACTTTCTGTTAGCCTAAAGATCAAGCAGGGTGAGTGCTTGGTTACCACTTACCTACTTAAGGGTTCAGTTGTAGACAACACCTTTGGCTAGCCTAGGTCTTTCCCATCCCACTGTAAATTATAACAAGACCAAGGGAGGCAGCAGTGTGCTGGGGAGGCTGCCTGAAAATCTTTATGGGCCTCTTTCCCACCTGCAAACGTGCCTGTGGAGGTGGGTGTAATTCTGCCTATAATCTAACAACTCTCTGTTTGAAGAGAGTTTTCTCAATAACTCTTCTCATGCTTTTTGTGAGAATTTTGGATTAATAAGCTCTTGACATGGACTCCCCAACCTTAGCCAGTGACGTTAGCTTGCCCCTATTCACTCTGTTACAATTGGCTGTGTTCTTAACAAAGATACACTATTTAACCTCTTACCTACACTAGCAGAAACAGTCACAACATTTGAGGTGCTTCCTTAGAACTAATGCTTCTGGTCCCCCACACAGGCAGTGCCATCAGGGTTAAGAACTGCTATGATAATTTCCACGAAATTCGCTACAATAACTATTATTAAGTGAAATAAAAAAGACACCCTTACATTTATGCACAATATTTCTTTGTTGTAATCCAGGCTGAAGATATTGTGCATTGCGGATTCTTACTTTTCCTCCATTATGTTCATGGAGACAAAGGGCTGAAAGGATACATTTACTTCATCCAGCCTGTACTGTCATTTGACTAGATTATGGCTGATCTGTGACTTTATTCCATATGCTCAGCTTCACCTCTATCGCTTCTTAGTTTTGGATTACAAAAATCTATTAAACCTATCAGAAAAACTCAGTTCTGAGGAAGGGTCACTGGACCCAAAATGTTCATGCTGATTTCTTACCACAGAAACTGCTAGACTTGCTGAGTTTTTCCAGCAAATTTCTGTTTCTGTTTCTGATTTCCAGCATCTGCGGTTCTTTTGATTTCTAGCAGTCGCAGGTTTATAATAAATAATTGATCGATTGCCATTTGTGGAAGTGAGTCCCAATCTTCTACCATACTTAAGGCCCTCAGTTGGATACAGTATCTGTTGACTGTTTTAGATCTTGCCTATACCACTGTAAAGTTACAAAGAGGTCAAGGGGAACAGCAAGGTGAAGGAAAGACCACCTGAAACATTTTATGAGACTCTTTCCCTCACGTGCAAGCACATTACTGGAGAGTAAATATTATTCTGCCCATTATCCAACAACTCTTTTGTGTAAAGAAAATGTGCTCAATTTCACTCCTGAAAGGTCTGACTCTAATTTGTAGACTTTTTGACTATTCACCATAGCCCACTAAAGATTCAGCAGAATGTTTATTGTGAGCCAGCCAACTGCACAATATTCACACAAAAGGCACCAATGTTTCTTTCCTCCAAATTAAAACATCTGCAAGAATATACATTTGTCAAACATAAAGCTCTCATGTCAAAGATGAAGTTCCTGTTATGTTGCGGATAATATATAGTTTGAGAATAAGAGAGAACTGCCATGTAACTTACACGTTCAGAGGTTGCCAAGCAGGCCACTGAGCCTTCGCTTTGATGACAGTCAAAACACTCTCACCCTAAAGAGGTAAACAAGAAAAGGAAAGTCAGTATACTCCATATGATGAAGATTCCAGCAAACCTGTAACAAAAGAAATGAAGGGGGAATAACAAGGTATAGAGCTGGATGAACACAGCAGGCCAAGCAGCATCAGAGGAGCAGGAAGGCTGACATTTCGGGCCTAGACCCTTCTTCAGACGATTTTCTGAAGAAGGGTCTAGGCCTGAAACGTCAGCCTTCCTGCTCCTCTGATGCTGCTTGGCCCGCTATGTTCATCCATCTGTACACCTTGTTATCTCAGATTCCCCAGCATCTGCAGTTTCTACCATCTCTGACACAAAAGAAATGAAGCTGGGATTTAAAAGACTTTAGAGCTGAACCTGTCCCTACGTCCAATCATGCCACTGCCTGTACTATGCTGGAACCATTACATGCAAGGATGTTGAATTTAGGGCACAGAAACAGACCATCAGGCCCAACAACTCTGAAGAAGCCTCCTCCCATTTTACTTCATTTGACTGTATCAGCATAGTTCCCTCTTTCTTTTTCACACACTTACGTATTCAGCTTCCTTTACGCTAGTTGCATCAACTACTTCCTGTGGAAATGCGTTTTTCAGTCTGTAAAAGTTTTCTCTTGAATTATTAATTGGCATCCTCACAGACTGCCTTGTATTGGTAGTTATGGGCTCTTCCACAAATGGAAACATGGTTCGGTATGACAACCTTCACACATTCCTTCATTATTATATAGAGTGGAGAAAGGATTGCCAGTATGTTAATCTTTCCTCAGAGATATCATTAGACAGGACACCTTTGATATATCTTACCATTATCTACTCAACACTTATTTACGTCTCAATTCCTTCCTCACACATAAAAATCCTGCTTTCAAGACATTGGCGAGCCAAACCATGTTAAACAATCATGGTAAAGCATTCCATGTTTTAGTGAATCTCTAGCTGAAACCAATTCTCCTCAACTCTGGTTTTTTTAGCTTGCCACAATGATTTGAATCTATGAAGTGTCTTAAATCATAGGATATCAAAACAATCTGCAAAAACCTTAGAAAATGGAGGCAACTGGAAGAGAGATTAGGAAGGGCAAGCAGTAACTTATCGAGTTTCAGGGATCCTTGAAGGAGGAAAGGGTAGAGGAGGAATTGGAACAGTTAAGGGGAGGAGATACCAGTGAATGGGATTCTGAACGGCTGAAGGCATGGTTTCTAATATGTGTGCATATGTGCAAGAGGCTAGAGATGGAGAAAACAAGAAGTTGGGGAGCAGTGTGTAACACTATAGGAAATTTTTAATGATTTTATCAAATAAAACATTGGTTAGGCTATAGCTGGAATTCTGTGTGCAGTTCTGGTCAACACAGTCAGCAGCACAGTGGCTCAGTGGTTAGCACTGCAGCCTCACAGCACCAGGGGCCCGGGTTTGATTCCACCCTCGGGTGGCTGTCTGTGTGGAGTTTGCAATTTCTCCCTGTGTCTGTGTGGGCTTCCTCCGGCTGCTCCGGTTTCCTCCCACAGTCCAAAGATGTGCAGGCTAGGTGGATTGGCCATGCTAAATTGCCTGTAGTGTTCAGGGGTGTGTAGGTTAGGTGGGTTGTAGGGTTCTGGGTGGGATGCTTTAAGGGTCGGTGTGGACTTGTTGGGCCGAAGGGCCTGTTTCCATACTTTAGGGATTGTATGGAATTTTATGACACAATCACACTGGAGAGGAGATTCATCAGGATGTTGCCTGTAATGAAAAGGCTCAGTTATGAGGAGAAGCTGTGTTTGTTTTTCTTGGAGTAGAGGAGGCTAAGAGAGTGATCTGATAGGAATATACAAAATTATGAGAGGTACAGACAGAGTGGATTATGAGAATCTCTTCACCATGGCAGATGTGTTGGAGACCAGAGGGCATTAGTTTAGGTGAGGAGTAAGTGGCTTATAGGAGATAAGCAAAAGAATTTTTTCACCCAGAGGGTGGTAAATGTATGGAACCTGTTGCCTGAGAGAGTGGTGAAGGCAGACACTCTTGCAACATTTAAGAAGCTTATCAATGAGCACTTAAAATACCTGGACATAGTAGACTATTCAGGTAAATGTGATAAGTGTGGTCTGGGGTTTATTGACTGGCATAGATGGGGTGGGCAAAAAGGCTTGTTAAGTCTATGAGTCTAAGTTATAACTTCAGGAACCTTAAGTTTACAGAATAGCTGACTGGAAAATTTCTCACTTTACACCTTAGCGATAATGATTTTTATTTTAACTGGCCAGCGCCATGGCTAAAGTAATGATAGGAGCATATGATAGAAGAGCACAATAAATTTGAGGTCCAAATGCTAATAAATCTGAGCAATTATAATTATCAATGAAAACTGAAACCCATTCTCTCAAGAATTTTATCTAGATTTACGAAAATAACTTTCCCACTTTCTGAAAGACCATAAGATGCAGGAGCAGAAAGTTCATCATTTGGTCCACCAAGTGTGCTCTGCAATTCAGTGAAATCATGGCTGATCCGATAACCTTTAATTCCACTTTCTTGCCTTATCCCCATATCCCTTGATTCTCTTAATGATTAGAAATCTGTCTATCTCAACAGTGAACACATTTCCATGTCCTTTTGTAGCAAAGAATTCCACAGATTTATGACCTTCCGTAAGAAGAAAATCAGCCTTATCTCTGTGTTAAATGGCCTACCCCTTACGCTGAGATTATGTCCTCTGGTTCGAATATCTCCCACATAGGAAACAACCGCACTGCATCGACCCTGCGTTATGATCCCAGTTGAAATTAAGATCGGATCAGTCAGGTCACAGACTAAAATCTGGCTTGATATATCATATTTTGTTTTTTGTTCTTTGGATTTAATGAATGATCTTAACTCAAAACACAAGGACTCAATAATGAGGATATGGGTTTAACAATGAAACAAAAGTTTATTATACAAAAGAAATGATGGCAAATCAGAATAAACCAAACTATTTACATGTGATATAAATTTAAACGTTTTGAAACAAGCAACAAAATATGATCCTATTGACGCCCACAGCACTCCTTTAACTCACATCCCTATCTCATCTTTGTATATTCATTTAACTGATTTTTGGACTCTGGGTTTGAAGAATCTGGGAACCTGTTCAATAAGTCTTCACACAACTGAGTTTAGATATTCTCAGCTTCAAATAAATCCTACAGGATTTTAATCAACCACTTTTATCTGGAAATTTCAATTCAGACTCTTCAGATTGAGGTAACCTATCTCTTCAGGAACATAAGTTTTTTCCGTCCACTTTTAACCATGACCTCTGCAAACTCGAAAGACTTCAAAGTGCTAACTGTGTTTGCAATTTTGGATGATGATTTTCGTCCTGTTTTCACAGATTGAACGTACGTAATTGTCTGGTTTCCCTTCAGGCACTGCTGTTTTTGTCCTGTTATTCTTAATTGTGTTTAGCAATTTAGTTGCCCATCAGTTCTGTTTAACAGCTGCTACTTGATACACTGTGCTTTGCAAAATTTTGGAAATGTATTAAGAGTTGTTATGTTAACTTGTGTCAAAACTCTCCTCCCGACCCTCGTTGCAGCAGGTGCATCTGTACCTGCAGAGATGGATTGGGGTAGCTATTTTTCATAGCAATATCCTGTCTCTTACATTGGAAACACATTTCTACTAAATTAAAGCTGTAATTATATTTGTAATGTAAAGCCCAGTAAGATTATACAAAATGCAATTACTAAATGTGTCCTTGTGGGGAGAAGTGAACAGTGTGAAAATGCAGCTTTCATTACTTATTATCTCCCTTCTGGGAATTAGGAGTTACAAAAGGAATTTGCAGAATCTTCTGAAAACATTAGTATTTCTCAAAGGCTCTTTTAAATCGGGAAATACAGGTGACAAATAAAGACTCATTATGTTGGATGACCCAAGTTTGAAAGGCGTCAGAAGGCAATTATTTGGTGTGAAGAATCTATAAAGATTCATAACTCTTTGAGTGAAGAAATTTCTCCTCATTCCAATCTGTAAAGATTGACACCTTAACCTGAGACTATGCCCTCAAATTTGAAATTCCCCAGCCAGCAGAAGGATTGTCAGTATTAGAAATCCAGGTCCCTTTTTTGGGGAGGGTGAATAGTTGTTAATGGGGATTGTTAGTGTCTAACAATAGGTTGTGTGTAATGGCTGGCTATGTGATAACAAGGCCTGGTGTGTGGAGAAGGGAGCTAGGACACAGAAGAGTTTAGGCCCTAAAATTTTTGAACTCGATATTGAGTCTGGAGGGCTGCAGGATCCCCAACCGGAAAATGAGGCGTTGTTCTTTCAGCTTGCGTTGAGCTTTGCTGGAACACTGCATCAAGCCAGAGACACAGATGTTGGCCAGGGAGCAGGGAGGTGTGTTAAAGTGGCAGGCAGCAGTTAGCTCAGAGTCTTTTCTGCGAGCAGAATGTAGATGTTCTGTTCATCCTGTCTCAGAAGTAGGGAACCCTATCACTGTGCCACAAGTGTCACACAGAATATTTTGAATCCATCTGTTGATAAATGTTTTATGCCTAGAGGAGGTTGGACATGAACCTAGCCCACTTAGCCTGGAGGCAGGAACGCTACTGCTACTGCTAGAGTTGATTAGGAGCATGTGATGCTCATTGGACATTGTATTTAATGGCTGGGTTCCTTCAATTTGAAGATGTGTTAATTAGTGATGATAGTTAACAGATGAAAAATACCGCAGGTGATTTGGTGTTAGGAGAAAAGCCATTGGGTTATGTGTGCTAACACTGCCAGATATAGAAGGAAAAAGAAGGAAATTTAAAAGCAATACAAGCTGGATTCCTGATCCACTGTGGAGGAGTGTGGATAAGTCGAAGGACCTTCTGGTGGGCCTGGCTAAATTGGCCATTGATAGGTCCAGGCAATAGGCAGCAGAGGAGATTGCAGTATTAATTGTTTGCTCCTCTTTTACAACTATGCGTGTGCCTGAGTTTCAATGAAGAGGGTGCACGGGTGACCATCGATACTCTCAATGCTTTTATAGAAAGGTGGGCACTGCAAGAGGTATAGTCCTGTATCACCCCTTCCAACTTATTTTGAATTATCCCCCTGTCTCCCCCCACCTCTTCCTCACCTTTAGTAGTTGTATTGACCTTGCTGGGCAGTGCATGTAACCTGATTAAACAGAAATATGGATGACTTAGCAGTTGTGGATAATGGGTGAAGAATACCATGGATGATTTGGTGTTGGAAAAGTATGTTCTTTTGTGAGTAAGAACAGGTTGGGATATTAATAAAAGAACAAAAACAGAAACTGCTGGGAAAACTCCGCAGGTCTGACAGCATCTGCAAGGAGGAATACAGTTCACTGGATCCAAAACTCTGATTTCGCTCCACAGATGCTGCCTGACCTGCTGAGTTTTTACATTAATTTCTGATTTCTAGCATCTACAGGTATTTCTGTCTCTTTAAAGAAAAAAGGAGCTGGGTTCCTCATACCTCCACTGCTGAACCAGGAGGCCTGGGTTTAAAGGCCCACCTGCTCCAGAGCTGTGAACAGGTTAATTGATAATATCCCCAGTGGGAATTGTCTTCTACACGGGAAAAGTCCCAGATGGGAAACGGCAGACCTGTGTTTGTAAACTGAGATAACACGGTGTGAAGCTGGATGAACGCAGCAGGGCAAGCAGCTTGGCCTGCTGTGTTCATCCAGCTTCACACCGTGTTATCTCAGATTCTCCAGCATCAGCAGTTCCTGCTATCTCTGTGTTTGTAAACTGTAGGTTTATAATAAAATCCTTTACTGCTTAATACAACATATGGATCATTGGTCTGTTAAACCATCAGTGACTACCTATCGAGGCCCTTCAGAATCTTGTATGGTAAAAGGTGTTCATCTTTACTTAACTCCAGAGAGAATGGTGGCTCAGTGGTTGGCACTCCAGCCTCACAGAACCAGGCACCTGGGTTTGGTTCCACCCTCAGGTGACTGTGCAGAGTTTGCAGTCTCCCGGTGTCTGCATGGGTTTCCTCCAGGTGCTCTGGTTTCCTCCCATAGTCCAAAGATGTGCACGGTGGATTAGCCATGCTAAATTGGCCAAAGTGCGCAGGCTAGGTGGATAAGGATTACAGGATAGCGTAGGAGAGTGGGTCTGGTGGGATGCTGTTCAGAGGGTTGGTGTGAACTTGATGGGCCAAATGGCCTGAATGCACACTGGAGGGATTCTATGATAGTATAAACCCAATTTATTTACCCTTTGCATCACAGGAGAAGCGCTTAATGACAATGGTGCAATAAGTCCTGAAAGCCATAGAAGTATGGAAAAAAAGAATGTTGGAACATTAGATTTGAAGCTAAGGTGATTAAAAGAAAAGGAATACTTGCATTTATGTAGTCACCTTTGCAACCTCAGGACACAGCAAACATTTTGGAGCCAGTGTTGCAATTTAGGAAAATTGGCAGCCAATGTGTGCACAGCAGACTCCCAAAAATAGCAATGCGATAATGATCTGTTTTATGACGTTGCTGAAACATTGTAATTGGCCAGGGCACTGGGGTGAACTTACTGACTCTTTTTAAAAATAGTACAGCGTTCTTCTACACCCAGCTTGAGAGAGCAAACATGTTTTCAAGGTTTCATCTCAACTGAAAGAAAACACCTTGAACAGCGCCGCACTGCCCCAGGATTGTAATGAGATGTCAAACTAGTTTTTGGGAGCGAGTCTCACCTGAACTGAGATTTAACTGACAACGTTATGACTCTATGAATAGAGCCACCACTGAGTCACAGTTGAGCTTGTTTAGTCTTGCTTTCAATATATGGATAAGGATGAGAGACAGGACATTGGACTTTGAGATTTTATGTTTAGCTGAATAACACAGCATGAGCAAGGATTATGATGTTTATGCTATGCCTTTATTGTGGTAGAATCAAGACAGATCTCAAAAACATTCATTCATTCATCATTAACAGTTGCTATGCCATTGTCCATATAAAGTGCCTCTTGCAACTCCCTCTCCGATTTACAGTATCTACAAAAAATTTCTACAGGAATGGTGCCAGATCTACAGGAATAATGCCAGATGACTGGAGGATAGCAAATGTGGTTCCCCTGCTCAAGAAGGGGAGTAGAGACAATCCTGGTAATTACAGACCAATGAGCCTTATCTCAGTTGTTGGTAAAGTGTTGGAAAAGGTTATAAGGGATAGGATTTATAATCATCTAGAAAAGAATAAATTGATTAGGGATAGTCAGCACGGTTTTGTGAAGGGAAGGTCGTGCCTCACAAACCTTATTGAGTTCTTTGAGAAGGTGACCAAACAGGTAGATGAGAGTAAACCGGTTGATGTGGTGTATATGGATTTCAGCAAGGCGTTCGATAAGGTTCCCCACAATAGGCTATTGTACAAAATGCGGAGGAATGGAATTGTGGGAGATATAGCAGTTTGGATCGGAAATTAGTTTGCTGAAAGAAGACAGAGGGTGGTAGTTGATGGGAAATGTTCATCCTGGAGACCAGTTACTAGTGGTGTACCGCAAGGGTCGGTGTTGAGTCCACTGCTGTTTGTCATTTTTATAAATGACCTGGATGAGGGCGTAGAAGGATGGGTTAGTAAATTTGCAGACGACACTAAGGTCGGTGGAGTTGTGGATAGTGACGAAGGATGCTGTAGGTTGCAGAGAGACATAGATAAGCTGCAGAGCTGGGCTGAGAGGTGGCAAATGGAGTTTAATGCAGACAAGTGTGAGGTGATGCACTTTGGTAGGAGTAACCAGAAGGCAAAGTACAGGGCTAATGGTAAGATTCTTAGTAGTGTAGATGAGCAGAGAGATCTCGGTGTCCACGTACACATATCCTTAAGTTGCCACCCAGGTTGACAGGGCTGTTAAGAAGGCATACAGTGTTTTAACTTTTATTAATAGAGGGATCGAGTTCTGGAACCAAGAGGTTATGGTGAAGCTGTACAAAACTCTGGTGTGGCCGCACTTGGAGTATTGTGTACAGTTCTGGTCACCGCATTATAAGAACGATGTGGAGGCTTTGGAAAGGGTGCAGAGGAGATTTACTAGGATGTTGCCTGGTATGGAGGGAAGGTCTTACGAGGAAAGGCTGAGGGACTTGAGGCTGTTTTCATTTATAACTGGCAATGTGACTTGTTTCCCAAATGAACATCTTCATACCTTGTATCGCACAGTGAGAACGTAATTAAAAATAATGAAAACACGAACGACCCAGTATACACCGGAATAAATGGGACCAACACTTGATAAAAGTGCTATCACATTGCAGGAGTCAGGCCAACTTAGATATACGAGGTACATCATCATGCCCATTTGACAAGCATCAGGTAGATTGTGAACATAGTCAGTCTATCCTGAGAGACACTTCCTCCCATTTACAGTGATGAGTCCTGTAAAATAGTCATTGACAACATAGCACTATTAATACATGAGTGAAATTTAATAACCTATTCTGGATTAGACACAATATGCTCTCAGGGGCTAAATTGCCTTTTGCTCCAACTTGGAACTCAGCATTAGACCATTTTAATTAACTGTCTAGCTAGGAAGTACTCTATAAGATTACTGCAGCATCTGTATATTTTCCACTGAATTACATAATTTACCTCTTCAAAGCAAAATTAAATCCAGAAACTGAACATACTTGAATTGGCAAAAAGGAATCACAGGATGGTTTAAACTTCAAACTGCAAAAAGATAAAATTTCCAGTAAATGTTTCAGCCACTTGGAACACATTCCAATCAATCCTGAGGGATTAATAGGGCAATTTCAAGAAGTGTTGCTTGATTTTTGTTTTTTAAGAAATCTAAGACATTCAAGGATGGAAACTGTTGATCCAACAACCAAACAAGAGGTAGTAAGCATCTTCCAAACCTGCAACCTTCTGTCATCTAGAATGACTAGGACAGGTGGTGTATGGGAAGATCATCATGTGCAATGACAACTCTCCTCCCCACCAACAATCTCTTCACTTGGAACTATATCACAGTTCCTCCAGTGGGTCAACATCTTGGAAATCCCTCCCTAACAGTATTGTGAGTGTGTTCATATCTCAAAGACTTCAGCAATTGAAGAAGGCACCTCACTACCACAAAGTTAAATGCTGGCCTGGCCAGAAACTCCAAAATCCCATGGAACGAAGAAATGTCTTGAGATGCAGCCTTTGTTATCCCAGGGATGCTAATTAGCAAAGTGTGGCACTAAGAAAGCAAAAGGTGAGGTGACGTAGCTCTTCTCTCATTTTCCCATGGTGATTCCTTTTTGACGTTCGGAAATTGTTAGGATCTGCAGTGAGTCCAGAAGAGTGGGGGTTGAGGGTTTAGTGGGAAAAAAAACCTGTGAGAGTGGAGGGTGACAGTGGAGGGGGAAAGAGACCTGCCAGAATGGAGCTGCTTGGAGGCCTTCAGTGGGGGTTGAGGGTAAATGTGGTAGCACTGAAGGGAGGAGCTGTGAGACTGACCATGTTTGAGAGTAGGAGCACAGCTTGGTAAGAGCTCCACGCTGCCCATTACTGCCTCAGAGTCTCAATCACCAAATTTCAGCTTGAGACATCACCTGGAGTCTTGACTGTCACTTTGGGAAGGCCTGAAATAAGAAATGGCAGTTTTCTCCCATTCATGATGTACGCTCGTGAAACAATTGGATTTTTACAACAATCCAGTAGCTTTTCTGCTTATAAAACAAGAGAAAGAGCTTACATTTATATAGCACCTTTCATGCCTGCTGTAGTGAATGTGAATGTTCCAGAGGAGAGACTGCTAAGGTCAAATTGCTAAACCCTTTGGCCCTTCAGAATAGCGCTCCCTCATTATTGCACTAAAATGGCCACTTCAACCTTTGTTCTTCTACTCTGACTTTATTTTACTCCTACTTTAACTGTTATTAAGTGCTGACTAACTTGTTCCAGCATTGAAACAGTGATTTTGGTCAAGTTTGAGAATATTAATCAGGTTTGTCAATGTCTCCGGAGGTTGTGAAATATCTTCTTGTGTTAAATAACATATAATCTGCTGATGAGTTGGCTCTTGGATGCCACGTACCTGTTGCACCTCGTAGACAATTTCAGTGGGTTTTGTGGAGTCTCTCTCTCCATGAGCTCTCACGAGTAATATTACACAATTCTCCACAGTGTCTCACTATGTATGCACCACTGTTCTGTGGCACCCACTCTCATTATTTTGGATTCGACAATGAGAGATTTTCTTGCCACTACCAGAACCTACTGGGACGCTGGGCAAATGATGCCATGTTTAAAGTCCAGCCAAGCACCAGGTCAAGTGCTGTTCAGCAGGAGCTGCCCTACATGGGTTTGGCATAAGCTGATAGCACATGATAATAGGTGTGACATGGATGTAGTACAGTACCACATGGCAACATGCCCATCCCCTTGACTCGTGACTGCTGAAACCCATGAAAAAGCTGGCTGGCTTTGTGTCTATGCTAAATGGCAAGGTAAGACAGAAGTACTGCAAACTTTTAAGTTGTGAGTGGAACACAAAAAGACAAGACAGGGACGATATAAGCATCCAAGTAGGGATAAAGTGAATGAAGATAGAAAGCGTGCAAATCTGAGCTTCAGACTGATCCAATAAAGGAGGTGGGTGCTTGACCCAACATGGGAAGTGTCCTGGCAGCAATATTACAATAAAGGGTGTCATTGCACTACAAAGTGCAGCACGAAAGTAGATAACTATATTCTCTGTATGTCTGAGAGGCATCATGATGATATGGTGAGACTAGTATGTGCCTGATGCCAAGCTCCATGGAGAGGGGTCATTGCCCATGGAGTATACCACGAAAACTTGGGGACTGCTGTCCAAGATGGAAGCTCAGATAGGCAAACTGGAGCCTCTTGGTATCTGCTCTGACCTTCTCGTCAGCAATTGCCAATGTCTAGGTTCGATCTAGCATGTGGCAGAGTAGGGAATTGCTTATTAATGATGTGAAGTTAGGTACTAAGGAAGAGTCAATGCATGCAAATTGGCCTCTCCGCTCACTTGTGGGATTCTCATCTTGCCATTCAAGTCTTAATTACAGAATTGGTCTCTTGTTTCTCAAAGGCAGAGAATATCGCATTTCCAATCATGTCGTATTTTCCCAACTGAGTCATTAACCCCTACGTCATTCAGGGGCTGGGAAATCTCAACTCAATGTCTTTAAATTTCTCTATGGCACATAGTGCGACACAGAAAATGGATGGTAAATTGCTGCAATTGTCCCCCATGCATAATTTGTTTTATCTTCAAAATTGCTTCTATGTTTATCTTCTACAATGTTCTCCTTATCGTTTTATTACAGTACAGGAGTAACATTTCACTTTCGTGCTTTACATTTCAGTTAGATTTCTTGTGTGTAGTTCTCTTTGTTCTCAGATAGTGAGTTTTAATTTGGGATCCTGCCCGTGTTCGTGGGGCTCGTTGGGATGGATACTCCCACTGGGATAATTGAAATTGGTCTTCCCAACATCATCCCACCAACCTCTGACTTGTCTCTTGTGTCATGTTGGGCAATGAAAGTGTCAGGCAGCCTGAAAATCTGTGGGCCAGTTTAGTCCCTTAGGTGACTGATCAGTAGCGGCTTGAAGAGATCTCATTCTACCTCCACCCTATTTTACCTCTGCAACTGGTTGGTGCAAAGTCACCAGTTTTCTTCAAGGTGAGGTGAGGCCTTTTCAGGGGGCAATTTACTCAAGCCCATCAGACACACTCTTCCCCATATTGTCCTTTTTCCTTTAGCATTGCCCAACTGGCATCTAATGCCCAGTTCCAAACTTCTTCTTCTTGCATATTACCAGGCTGAATCACTCAAAATTCTAGACTTGTCTAAAGTCCAGGCCCTCCTACTCTTCTTCCCTGCGACAGCCTGTAGTTCCAGCAGTGGACGGAATTTGTCCTTGGCACAGGTGCCAGCTAATTACATTGGCTGGGATATCTCTTAAGTAAGACTTCCTCATAGACTAGAGGTGGAAGTCCTATTCTGAATAAATTGGAGTGTATTCCCAGTGTAATATTGTTGCAGGCTGGCCAGATTCTGAGTCAACAGGTTCAACTCTGACTTTTCCATTCGTGCTAGTGTGGAGAGCATGGCTCCACATACAATCCAGCCTTGTATCTCTGAAATGGGCATAGGTTTTCAGTTGGCGTTGCATGGTATGATAACACAAATTCCCAGTATTTTAGCTTTCATATGCTGATAAAGGTGAGTATTAATATAATACCAGAGATGATAAATGAAAGGTTGAGTGGGAAATGTTGATTTCTTTTTAAGTTTCAAATAGAAAACTGAAATCATAGCAACTGCTCTGAAATTTGACAGAAATGTCAGTTTAAAACATTGGGTACCATTTCCTTCTAAGATTTTCAGAGTTTGAGCCATGGCTGTTTCTCCATTATTAACACCCACACTCTGCCTCCAGCTAAATGGCCCAGGTGTATCCACCAATGTAAATTCTGAAATAACCTATTTTCTGAGATTGATGCCATTCTGATGGTTAAAACCAAAAGATAATAGATATGGCTGAAACATTCACACTAATCTTTAGCCAGGAATGCCAAGAGGCTGATCCAACACAACCTAATCAGAGATTCCCGATGTCACAGATGCCAGACTTTAGGTAATTAGACTTATCCCAATGATCTCAAGAAATGGCTGGAACAACTGGATGTTGCAAACGCTACAGCCCCAGGGTTCTGGAAATAATGCAGAAAACCTATGTTCCAAAACTTGCTACTTTCCTGGCCAAGCTGTTCCAGTACAGCTGCAACACTGGATCTACCTGAAAATGTATAAATTTACCCAGATATGTCCACACAAAAAAAGCAAGACAAATCCAATCCTTATCAGTCTGTTCTTGATCATCAGCGAAGTGATGGAAGGTGTGATCAATGGTGCTATTGAGCCGCACCTGCTCAGCAATGCCCAGTTTGAGTTCTTCTAGTGCTACAGTGATGCCACACACAAACTGCAGGAACAACACCTCATATTCCACCTTTGGGGCCTACAGCCTGATGGCATAAAAAATAAAATACACCAGTCTTAAAATCTCCCCATTCCTGGCCTCATCCCATGTTCAACCCTCCTTCTCATTCCCGCCTCCTTAACCTGACACTACCTGTCTATCTCCTTCCCCACCCATCCGTTCCACCCTTCCCACTGACCAATCCCCACTATCCATACCTGCACCCACCTATCACCATCCCACCTATCTTCCCTCAGCCCCACCCCCTTTCCTCTATCTATTTCGTTGCTTCCTTCCCCATCCTCAATCCTGATGAAGAGTCTAAGCCCGAAACATTGATTCTCCTGCTCCTCTGATGCTGCCTGACCTGTCTTGTTCCTTTTCCACACCTTATAAGACTTTTGACAAAGTCCCACATGGCAGACTGGTAAAAACATAGTAGTATCCTAGGGTAAGTAGCAAGCCTGATGCTGGGCTTATGTTTCTGGAATAGAATTTGAAGCTGAAACTGTCTGACCATCAAGCCATGGCTAGCAGAATACACCCGAAGTTCTCTGAAAAACTTTGGTTTTTGATTCATTAAAACTGAATACAAAAGAGTCCTCAAATCAGGAATGACACAGTCATACAACATGGAAATAGACCCTTTGCTTCAACCAGTCCATGATGACCATAATCCTAAAGTAAACTAGTCCCACCTGCCAGCACTTGGTCCATATCCCTCCAAACATCCCTTATTCATGAAGAATCTAGAAGTAAATGTAGAAATAAGCCTGAATCACAGGAGCAGCTTCAAGGTCCACACTACTGTCTGTCCACCAGTTTAGAATTCATGGTAAGAATCGAAATACATGGTGCTACTAATTGGTTTTAAAAGGTTTGTAAAAGAATCTTCATTGTTGTTTGATGTCTGATTTTACACAATGAGATAATTCCAAGATTCCAGATTTTGTCATTTTCCTTGATTTAACTTTCTATGCAGCATATTAAATCCAATTCAAGATCATATCAATAACCTTTTCTTGCAAACTGTCAAGTGGATTGAGTTGACCCAGGTCAACAGTGCAAATATTGAGCAGGAATTTCATGGATCAATGGGAACAGGGACTGAGAGAGATGCCACTGCTTGATGTGTTGATTTGGCAACTCTATTGCAACACCCGCATCGATCCATTTTGGAGAACGTTGAATCTGGGACAGAACCACAAGGGTGTACCTAGCAAGTTAAGGTATCCCATAGGTCAATTAAAGGCCAGTAATGTCAATTTTCTAGTGTATCGATGAGCTTGCTGAGGCATTGACAACACATCAGCAGATCAGGGTTGCAAAGCAGGATGCATTTGAGGACGACAATCAACACAAAGTTCATTTTGTCAATTTTGCCATTAAAGACAACTGTATTTGAACACAAAGCACAGTCCAGCTCATGAAGTTAGCAAAGGGGGGAAACTCAGCAAAGACAGTGAAAGCAAGGTAGCACAGGACTTCCTGATTTGATCACAATCAAACAAAAAGAAAATACCTGAATGACTATCAGGCTGCTATTGTTATGTCTCAGGTGCAATAATCTGCAATGGCAACTATAACTAAATCGCAAAGGAATGTCGCATAGGGTTAGTCCAGATACCTGTTGACATTCAGGGCATTGCCACCTAAATGTACTTTCAGAAGGAGGTTTTTTGATACACAGTTCTTTGTTTATCAGCTTCTGCACTGGTTAGTTTGAAGCTTTCCAGCCTTGAGTAGTGTTCAAGTGCTGTTCCAGAAACTAGACTACATAGTCGAGGCTGATACACACAGAGCAGTGCTGAGAGATCCTCACAGTGTTGGGGTATTTGCATTAAATTATAACACAGATCCGGTCACCTCTCTCAGGGAAATGTAAAATAATTCACGGGCCTATTTCAAAGAGAGATCCAATGTCCTGGCCAATATTACTAATGTCCCTCAACCAATATTACTAAAACTGATATCTCATTGCTTGTTACATTTCACTGGGCTACTGTGCTGTGAATCATCACCAAAGTTAAAGATTTTATACAAGTATGTGGAATTCCCCAAATTACTCACCTTTTAGGCCCAGGCTGACAGGAAGCATGGCCGAGTTTCTATACTTAACAAGAATTGCTATTTGTTTGAAATTAATAGATTTGAGCTACAGACAGAAGTTTGGAACCATCAATATATAACCCTACTAGTAAAATTACAATCAGTATGTAAAACTCCTCCTACATGTGCAAACAGACAAAAGAAAAGGGTGCCATAGGATGAAAAAAAGACTAAAAAGCCAGATCAATGGCCTCTTCCCAAAAGGTTCAGTGAAGTTATCCTTTTTGCTCATTGGCCCTTATCACACTTGGATGAATTACAGGTGACTTGCTGCAACTGGATAGAGCCTTGGTAAGACCCCATCTGGATCATTGTGTACAATCTTGGAACACTTAAATAAGGAGGGATAAATTTGCTTTATGGGGAGTGCAACGGAGGCCCATTATGTTAATCCATCAGATTACTGTCTTGTCTTGTGAAGAGAAACAGAAGAGACTGTGCCTATAATGTATAGAGTTTCAAAGGGTGAGCAGTGATCTCATTGAAGCTTATGAAATTCTTACAGAGCATGTCAGGGCAAATGGGAGATAAACTGTGTCCCTTGGCTGATGAGTCTAAGACTTGGGGGAGGTGGGGTGTAATCTCAAGGTGGATGTTCGGCCATTTGAGACTGAGATGAGGAGAAATTTCTCTACTCAGAGGGAATGTATCTTTGGCATTCCCTCTCCAAGGGGGCTGTGGAAGGTCAATCATTGAAAATGTTCAAGTCTAAATTGATAGATTTCTGGAGATTGATGACACCAAGGAATATGGAGATAGTGGTGGAAAGTGACATCAAGGTAGATGATGAGTCTTGATCTAACTTGATGGTAGAGCAGGCATGATTGGCTGAATGGCCTACTTTTGTTCCTACACTCCTACTAGATGCGAGTAAGAACTCAGGCCGGATGGGCAGCAGTTTCAGGAAGGTAACATGTGAGAAGCTGATCAGAATTATATAAGCAGAGTTAAATCAAGAGGAAAGAAGATATGAATGAAGATTTCAGCAGTAGATGAACTGATTAGCCATGAAGTGTATCTCATGCGGCTATGAAATCCATGGTACATGTTCAATTTTTTTTCTTTTTTATCCCCTCTGTTACCCTGATGTTGCTCAACTGTCCCAATGTCAAGGATGGAATATTGAGGACAATGGTGTGCCAGTCTGTCTGTGAGCACCTCATCGACTCCTTTAGCCAGAGACTGCATGCTTTCATTAATCAAATTTTGCAAAGGTGTTCCTGGCAAACAGCCTAAGAATAATCATTGAGCTGTGTGCAGCAGTTTTGCTTGAACAGATTTCACTGCATCAGCAAATTATGGCCCCACAGCTGGTAACAAAAATTGTGTGAGCATATGCCACAGGATTTTAACATTACATTTGTCCAACTCCCATCGATCTACTTCTTGCAAAAGCAAGCTAATTTTTCCCAGAAGATAGTTTGACAGATGTGATTGTTTGCAAGTGTATAAAATCCTCTTTGCATTAGTATGCCTGAGATCAGAAATACTAGATTTTTTTCAACCAATCCCTGCAAAATAGCAACATAAATTGTTGATAATATGACAGTTCGCAAAATGCCATTTTCTTTCAGCTAACAGTTTCTATGTTTGCTGTTTGCCATGAAATAATTCTGATGCTATGTGCTCTTTAGTTCTGAGATCTATTCTCAACATTCACAAGCTAATGCATCAACTCACCAATTACTGAATATATCTATGTCCAATAACCATCTAGGTGTTTAATTGGATCTCTCACAGTCAGTTAGTTAGTGTCAGTTTTGATGCAGACAGTAGAGCTCTCACCTCAAGTGTTAGTAGGTTGTCTGTACAAGCATCATGCCAAAGACAAATTCCTGGCTGATCCGTGTACTGAAGGAGTGCTACAGTCTTAGAAATGTTGTGTCTCAAAGGAGATATTAAACCAAAGCCCCATCTACCATGTTGAATGGTCATAAAAGGTGTTATTCTACTTTTCAAAGAATAGCAAGGAAATTTTCCAGTATTACAGGTATTGCTAGCACTTTTTGTTACAAGCACTTTGGGATAGTCTGAGGTCATGAAAAGTACTATGTAAATGCAGTTATTTCATAGCATCTAATTTCATTTAATATCAGCCAGTCCAGTAACATCTGTGATGGGAGGAACAGAGTTATCTTTCTGGGTTGATCAAAATTGGGAATAACTTGGAAGCATAATAAGTTTTGACCAAATGAAAGGGGTGGGGACACTGGGAATAACACAAAAGGGAAGGCCTGCAAAAGGGTGCAGAGAAGGAAAAATTAAATGATAAATGAATCAGGCCAAAAGATGTGGAAAGGTACCCTGTAATAGAGCAATAGATAAATCCAGAGGAAATGTAAATGACAAAAAGATGAACAGCCACATCTGAAAGCACAACAAAGAGATAAAACAAAAGTCAAATCTACCCCTCAAAGAAAAGAGTCATAAAAAGGGTCATTGACACACTGCATAAAGACTAAGGACCAAGAGGTTTTAATTTACCCACCCTCCATCTCTCATTACATTTTCAAGTTCTGATTCACACATCTGAACATTGTTACTCTTGTTCTAGATACTGCTAGCTTGTTGGCTATTTCCAAGATCTTCTGCTTTTATTTCTGATTTCCTGCATCTGCAATATTTTGGCTTTGCACCATCAATTTGTTACAACGTTTGAGGAAGCTGAATCACCCGCTCCATCCTTTATCAGGTAAATAAGCAACATTGAGGAACACACAGTTCCTTGGTCCAAGTGCATAAAATCCTCTTTGCATTAGCTTTTCTTTGCAGCCAGACTTTCACAGCCAGTTAAAGTCGTTCAATATGTTACATTCAGCTCTGATTCTCTGGGGCAAATGTTTGAACAAATTTGATTATGCCTTCCGTTATCTCTGCCTTCGGCAGAGATTGGAACTTAAAAGGTTAAATTATGTGGATAGATTGGATACACTTGGCTTGTATTCCAAACTGGGTGCAGGAAATGGAACTGCCAAAGCAATTTAATGGGATAGAAATAAAGAAAATTCCTCCTTAAAATGGAAGTGCTTTTAGGATGAACATCAGGAAGCATTTCTTCACACAGCAGAGTCGGAACCTTTAAAACTCTACAAATTTCGATGATAAAAATAAAGCTTTCAAGAGTTGGAACAAGAAAAATTTGTTCGACAAGGCGAGCATATATGGAACTGAAGAGCAGATCAGTGATTATTTAATTGAATTTTGGGTGGGAGGGATAAAATGGCCTTCTATCACTCCAATGTTCTGACAATAACCCTTTTGAACTCAATCCAAGGATGAATTGAGGCATATTGTGCAGTGATTGCAGCAAGCTTGGGATGAAGAAGTAACTTAAGGTCTTTCCAAATCTCTCTAATACTAGGGGAAGGGGTGGCTTCCTTTGCCTCATATTTAAGTCTGTTGTAGACAACCAATAGAGATTGATTACAGAAATTAGACAGTTCTGGATGTGAGTTTGCTCGCTGAACTGTAAGGTTAGTTTCCAGACGTTTCGTCACCATTCCAGATAACATCATCAGTGAGCCTCCGACGAAGCACTGGTGTTATGTCCTGCTTTCTATTTATCTGTTTAGGTTTCCTTGGGTTGGTGATGTCATTTCCTGTGTTGGTGATGTCATTTCCTGTTCTTTTTCTCACAGGATGGTAGATTGATTTGGAGCCAATGCGTTTGTTGATGGACTTCCGGTTGGAATGCTATGCTTCTAGGAATTCTCGTGCGTGTCTCTGTTTGGCTTGTCCTAGGATGGATGTGTTGTCCCAATCAAAGTGGTGTCCTTCCTCATCTGTATGTAAGGACACTGGTGATAGTGGGTCATGTCGTTTTGTGGCTAGTTGACGTTCATGTATCCTGGTGTTATTCTGGTGGTATTCTGCCTGTTTGTCCAATGTAGTGTTTGTCACAGTTCTTGCAAGGTATTTTGTAGATGACATTCATTTTGCTTGTTGTCTGTATAGGGTCTTTTAAGTTCATTAGCTGCTGTTTTAGTGTGTTGGTGGGTTTGTGGGCTACCCTGGTGGGGACACCACTTTGATTGGGACAACACATCCATCCTTGTCAAGCCAAACAGAGACACGCACAAGAATTCCTAGAAGTATAGCAGTCCAACCGGAACTCCATCAACAAACACATTGATTTGGAGCCAATCTACCATCCTGTGAGAAAAAGAACAGGAAATGACATCACCAACACAGGAAATGACATCACCAACCCAAGGAAACCTAAACAGATAAATAGAACGCGGGACATAACACCAGCGCTTCGTCGGAGGCTCACTGATGATGTTACCATGGAATGGTAACAAAATGGTGACATAGAATGGTGACAAAACATCTGAAAACTAACATTTCAGCTCAGTGAGCAAACTCACATCCAGAACCTCAACCTGAGCTACAAATCTTCTCAAAACTCGCTACTAATTAGTCAGTATTAATGCATCTCCTGAGTAACAAGGTGATGGAAGGTGAATGAGATGAACATTGATCTTTTGGCATCCAGCAGCACTGAATGGAAGAGGTCTTACAGCGCTGGAGGTAGTGCCCCTGCCTCCGAGAGAGAAGCTCAGATCCCAATCCAAGAATTGAGAGCTCAGAAAGGTGTTGCCATAAACTGTCCAAACAGTTTGAGCGCCAACTTGTAAATCCTTCCAACACATGCCAATGGCAGATGGAAAGAGCAGGAAAGATTCCTGGTCAGCCATGTGATGAAAGCAATGTTGAAGTCTCTGACATCACTTTCTACATCTCCAGGCAGCAGGTATGTAGAGGTCTATGATGCCATAGCATCAGGAGGGTCTGATTTACAGCATCCACAGCTCTTTCAGTTCTCCCTTAGGAGACTGGTTGGCTCAGATGGCTTGAATGTTGGTGCCAATAAACAGTACTAGTTTAATCCCCATTCTGGTTGGTGTGGATTTGGAATGTGACTGCTTACTCTATCCATGGTGGAGGTTATACTGCTATGGGTTGAGCCTGGCTTCAGGCAGAGGGCTGAAGAAGTTCTGAATATTACATTTTCTGCAGGAGGAACATTTGAATAGTGTGCTGAAAGACACAAGTTGAGTTGAATATTTCTGCAGCTCAACATTGCAACACTGAATTCAGAGCACCTCACACAAAGAGTGTGCAGGTGAAAGAACAGAACATTTCATTATCTTTTTCAGGCAACCAGGGGACAAACAGTGATAATGTCAGTGGCCAAGCAATTCAGAACACAAAACTATTATTCTGTGCCAATGAGATTCAAATCCCACCTTGGCAGATTGTGAAATATGAATTCAATAAAATACGAATTTAAAAAGCCACCTGGTTCACTAAAGTCCTTTAGGGCAGGAAATCTGCCATTATAATCTTGTCTGCCCAATGTGTGACTGGTCCCGTAGCAATACAATTGACTCTTAACTGTCTCTGAGAAATTAGGGATGAATGATAAATGTTGGTCTAGCAAGCACTGCGGACATCCCAAGAATAAACAAAATCCGTTTCTTGTAAGGGAGGAACAAAATCAGCCATAATACCTGCTCTCAATTACCATCCACTGACACCAACTTAACACTAGTGAGAACACAATCACTATTTGAATCACAGACTAGTCTCAAGGCAATAGGAGGAAATTCAGCTCCCAAGGGGAAACAATGATGTAGTGGTATTGTTACTGGATTAGTAATATGAAGACTCAGATAATGTTCTGAGAAAACCCAACAGTGCAGTAGGTGAAATTGGAAAATGTGCAATTATTGTCTGCTGCTGAACAAGAAACCATTGCGATATGGTTAGGGTTAGGGTTATAATTGCATTGCTATAAAAACACATCTGTTTCATTTTTGGGAGAGAAAACTTCTGTCCTTATCTGATCTGGCCTAAATGTGACTCCAGGCCCACAGCAAAATAGTTGACTCTTAAAAAGGCTTCTAAAATGTTCAGGCAGGCCATTTAGTCGTATCAACAACTAAAATATCTCAAAAAATGAAATAAAACCAGATAGGCCTCCTGGTATCTAGGAAGGCACTGGAAATGATAACACCAAACTCAGATCCTGCAAAACCTTTCTTATTCGACATATGGGGATGAGTGCCAAAATTAGGAAAGCTATCTCACAGACAGTCAAGCAACAGCCTGACGCAGTAAATGTGAGGAAAAATAAGATTTGTAAGAGAAATGTAGGCCTCTTACAATCATAAATAGGAGAAGTAGTAATGGGGAAACAAAGATATGGCCAACCAATTAACTATTAAGTTTGGCTCTGCTTTCACAAAGAAGGGCTCAAATAACATTTCAAACATATTGAAGAACATATGGTCCAGTGACAGAGAGGAACTAAAGCAAATCAGAATTTGTAGGAAAATGGTGTTGGGGAAATTGATGGAATTAAAGGTCAACAAATCCCAGGGCCAACAATCTACATTCCAGATGAAAACAGAAAGAACTGCAGATGTTGTAAATCAGGAACAAAACCAGACGTTGCCTGAAAAGCTCAGCAGGTCTGGCAGCATCTGTGAAGAAAACAATCAAAGTTAACATTTCAGCTCCATTGACCCTTCCTCAGAATGTTCACAGATGCTGCCAGACCTGCTGAGCTTTTCCAACAACTTTTGTTTTTGAATCCACCTCATAGTGCAGTTAAGGAAGTTACTTTAGAAAGAATGAATGCATTAGTGGGCATCTTTCAAGATTCTATAGATGCTGTGACAGGTCTTTTGGATTGGAGACATAGAAATGATTATAACAGGTTAAATAGCAAATCATTTGAAAAATGGTGACAGGATTGGACAGAGTTGGCATGGATTTACAAAGTCATGCTTGACAAAATCTTTGAACCTTTGAAGATGTAACTAGTGGAATTGATCCAAGGGACCAGTGGATGTGGTTTACTTAGACTTTCAAAAGGCATTTAATAAGGTCCTATATGAGAGATTAGCATGTAAAATTAAAGCACAGTTTACTGGTACAGATAGAGAATGGCCAGTGAGCTACTGTAGGATCAGTGCTTAGACCCCAACTTATCTGAATGTGTTCTTGATTTAGATGAGAGACAAAATGTAATATCTCCAAGTTTGAAGACAACTCAATGTTGGTTAAGAGGGTGAACTGCAAGGAGGCTGCAGAGATGATTCAAGTGCAGTTTGTACAAGGTAAATGAGTAGACAGACGTATAGTAGATGAAGCATAATTTGGATAAATGTGAGGTTGTTCACTCTGGTAGCAAAAATAGGAAGGCAGGTTATTATCTGAATAGCAATACATTGGGAGAGGAAGAGCCGCAACAAATCTGGGTGTCCCCATTCACCGGATGCTGAAAGTAAGCGTGCAGGTGCAACAGGCAATGAAAAATGAAAATGGTATATTGGCCTTCACAGCAAGAGGACTGAAGTGCAGGGATATCTTGCTTAAAATGTGCAAGGGTTGGATGAGACCTATGTGCTGTTTTGATCTCATTATCTGACGAAGGGTATTCTAGCTGTGGAGGAATGAAACAAAGGTTTGCTATACTGATTCCTGGGACTGCTGGGCTGATATATGAAAAGAGAGATTGGATTGGTCAGAATTGTATTCATTGGAATTTACGAGAATGATGGTGGGGGGAGGGTGGTATTGTAGAAACCTATAAAATTCCAACAGGAATTGACATGATAAATACAGGAGGGATATTCCTAATGACTGAAAAGTCCAGAACTAGTGGTCACAGTATAAGGATATGGGGTAGACTATTTAGGACCGACGTAAGGGGAAATTTCTTCATCCAGAGAGTGGTTAGCCTGTGGAATTCTGTGCTATAGAAGCAGTACAGGCCAAATCATTGAAAACTCAGGAAGGAGTTAGATATGGTACTTAATATGAAAGGGATCAATAAGTATGGGGCAAACATGGGAACTGGATACTGATAAAGATGCACAGCTGCAATTATATTGAATGACTGAGCACACTCAAAAGGTTGAATGGTCTACTCTTGTTCCTATTTTGTATGTTTCTATGTTTCTCTGTTGCTACATTCTATTAGGCATACTCACGGAATCATGCCTAAGAAATAACAACCCAAAAACAATTACCATCCATCTCTGTGTGTTTCCTGTCCCACCAGCAAGTCAGACCCAGCTGAAGTATTGGTGGCACAGTGGTGTAATGTTGAGTGGGATCTGCTCTAGGAATCCTCGAGGACTCTAGATGCTGTGAAATCTCATGGCAGCAGGTCAAACATGGACAAGGAAACTTCCAGCTAATGACCATGTGCCCATTTCCCACCCACATGCCCCACCTCAACTGATGAACGAGCACTCCTCCATGTTGACTATTTGGAGGAAGCACAGAGGATGATAAGAACACAGAATGTACTTTAGGTGGAAGACATCAATGTTGATTACCAAGGCTGTCTCAGCAGCACAACTGCTAACTGAACTGGTTGAATCCTAAAGGATATTGTTACTAGATTGGGTTGCAGCAGGTGGTAAGGGAACAAACAAGAGAAAAACCATACTTGACCTCATCGTCAAGCATTTGCCTGCCACGGATGCATCTGAACATGACAGTATTGCCAAAAGTGACCATTATATAGTCCTTAAGGAGACAACACCCACAATTACAGCTGAGGGCATCTTCGATCGTATTGTGGGCCATTATCACCATACTCAATGGGAAAAATTTTAAAGAGAATTAGTAACTTTTGTCTGGGCATCTATGCAGCTCTATTGGCTATCAGTGACAACAGAATCATGCTCCAACACAATTTACAATGTCAAGGGCCAATACAGCCCTCACTTTGCCATCCCATCAAGTCATGTGATCAATACTGCTATAGTGAGAACTGCACAAAGGAGTGAGGGGAGCAGCACCACACAGACTTAAAAATGAGGTGTCAGCCTGGTGAAGCTATAAAACAGAAGTACTAGTCTGCCATAATGCATTAGTGCAAGTGATAGATAAGTGATATAATCAGCATTTCCACAACTAACACTTCAGATCTAAGCTCTGCAGTCCTGCCACGTCCAGTCATGAATGTATAGGGCAGTTAATTCACTGCTGGAAGAGTCTCTGCAAATATCCAATCCTCAATGATGAGACAGCCAAACACATCAGTCCAGACAAAATGGCTGAATCATTTGCAACAATCTTCAGCCAGAACTGCTAAGTGGACGATCCATTTCAACATATTCCATAGGCTCCAAGCACCACAGATGCTAGTCTTCAGCCAATTTGATTCAAATGTCACGGACACTGCAAACATTCCGGCAATTGTACTGAAGGCTTGTGCTCCAGAATTTGCCACTTCCCCAGCCAAGCTGCTCCAGTCCATCTACAAAACTGTCACATAGCCGACAGTGCATAAAATTAAAAAGAAATGTTCTGTGTACAAAAACAGAAGGACAAATCTAACCTGCCCAATTACCAGCCCAGCTGTCTACTCTTGATCATCAATAAAGCAATGGAAGATTTCATAAATAATGTAATGAAATAGCAGTTGCCTAGTAATAACCTTCTCACTGAGTTTGTGTTCCACCAGGGTCTCTTATCTCCTGACCTCATTATAGCCTTGGTTCAAGTCTGGACAAAAGAGCTGAATTCCAGAGTTGAGATAAGAGTGACTGCCTTGATGTCAAGACTGAAAGTGGCTTGAAGGAGCCCTATCAAAGCTGGTATCAATGAAAATCACTCCTTTCGTTGGAGTCATACTCGGCAGAGAAGTAGTTGGTTTATGGTTGTTGGAGGTCAGTCATCTCAGCTCCAGGACATCTCTGTAGAGGTCCTCTGGATGCATATTTTCTGATCAACTTGTTCAGAGATGTTATTATAAATCTCTGCAGTACATAGGACTTGAGCCCTCCTGTTTCAGTAGATACACTAACATTATACGACAAAAGCCATCTGTTTCTTAAAATAATGTTCTCAGTCCAGCCGTCTTCAGTTAATTTATCATGACCTTCGATCCATCATAAAGTCAAAAGTGGGATTCTTTTTGTTGATTGCACAATGTTTAGCACCATTTCTGAATCATCACATAGGCTGCTTCTTTCTGATCAAATGTAGCAAAACCTGGACATCATTCAGGATTGAGCTACTAAGTGGCACGTAATACCTGCAGCACATCACTGCCAGGCAATGACCATCACCAAAACAGAGGATCTAACCATCAGTCCTTGATGGCCAATTGCATTACTAATGCTGAATCATCCACCATCAACATCCTGGGATTACCATTGTCAAGAAACTGAACTGCACCAGTCATATAAATACTCTAGATACAAGAGCATGTCCAAGACTAGGAATTCTATAGTAAGTCCCAGTGACTATCCAAGTAACGCAGTGACTCCCCAAAGCCTGTCCATCATTCATAAAGCCATGTCAGAAGTGATGTTGGATTACTCTCCACTTACCTGAATGAATGAAATCCAACAACACTTCAGAAACTTGATATCATTCAGGAACTTGCTTGCTTGATACCACAACCACAAACATTCACAGCTTTCACTACTGATGCTCAGTAGCAACATGTGTACCATTTACAAGATGCACAGCGTCTTTAGACAGAACCTTCCAAATTCATGACCACTGCCATCTAGAAGGACAAGGGAAATGAATACATGGGAGTACCACCAGCTGCAATTTGCTCTCCAAGCCATTTACCATCCAGGCCTCAAAATGTATTGCAGTTCCTTCATTGTCACTGAATAAAAATCCTAGATTTCTCTCCCTAATATCATTGCAAGGCTACCTACTCCAAATAGACTGCAGCAGTCTAAGAGGTCAGCTAATCACCACCTTCTGGAGGGCATTGAGGGATAGACAATAAGTGTTAGCCCAGCCAGCAACAGCCACATCCTATGTGAGCCAGCTCTGTGCAAGAGGAATTTAACCAGTCCTCTATCCATGACCTTTTAGGTGTGGTGCTGCAAATTTTGTTGCTATCTGTGGGTGTACATGAAACAGAGTGGTGGTGGAATATTCTTTCCCATTTCTTCCCACCCCTCGGAGGTCTACAACAAGATGTTTTAGAAGGAGAGTTTTAAACCCTTTGAATGCTGTCATTTTCATTAACATGAAGCAGACTTTCAGATGAGTTTAAACTAGACACATAGGAATTAGGAGCAGGAGTAAGCCTTGCAGTTCTTTGATCCAGTTCCAGTATTCAATATAATCATGGCTGATCCTCTATCTCAACACCATATTCCCACTTTCTCACAATATCCCTTTGTGGCATTAATAACTAAAAACATATCAACCTCTTTTATGAATCTAAACAGTCACCTGGTCTCCATAGCCTTCTGTGAGCGTGATTTCCACAGGTTAGCCTCTGTCAGTGAAGAAGTATTTCCTCATTATCTGTCTAAATGGCCTACCCTGCAACCTGAGACTGTGACCCTTGGTTTTATACTACCTAGACAGGGGAAACCTCCTCTTCACAAGGAGTCTGTCTAGCCCTGTCAGATTTTTGCATGTTTCAATTAGAAACATATAAACTCTGATGAATTCAGGCCCATTCAAACCAATCTCTCCTTATAGATAATCCTGCTATCCCCAGTGTTAGCTTAACAAATCTTCACTGCACTCCCTCTATGACGTGTATGTGCTCTCTTAGGCAAAGGTAAAGTCACTGTAGTCCTACCAGAGTATAAGGCTGTTCTCTCAGTAGAGAGAGATGATTGGTGGTGGTTTAACCTGAGGGTCAACAGACTTCAAACAAAGGGAGAGGTTGAGAAGAAAAGTTCTTCATAGCAACCTCAGCCAGTGCAGGATTCAATCACAAGCAGTTGGCATCACTCACTGACCATTCAGCCAACTGAGCCACATAACCTTTCTTAGATACAGAGATAAAAACAGCACAAAATACCCCAGGTATGGCCTCACCAAGCCCCTGTATTACTGCAGTAAGACTTCCCTGCATCAAAACTCAAAACCTTTTGCAATGAGGACCAACATATCATTTGTCTTCCTAACAGTTTGATGCACTTGCCTATTGTAGTGATTGAAACAAAGTCAGCCAGGTTGACTTCATAGACCTTGACTTCCCTAATTGGATCAGATTAATAGCCCCAATCAGGGACTCCTGGCTGATAGACAAGAACAGGAGTGTTAGACATCCTGTTCATTCTGAGAGCTGGTTCTGTGGGAGTTGGATCAGTGTCGAAGACTCTCTATGTGTAAATAAAGGGTGACTTGGTGATGGGATACTGTTCTATATAGACTTATTTTACCTGTCTCCTTCCATTAAGTGATAACACAAGGACAGCCAGATACCTTTATAGATCCACATTTCTCAATAGATCACCAATGAAATAATAGTCTGCCTTTCTCTTTTTCATACCCAAGTGTATAACTTCACATTCATCCATGTTATATCATGCCTGCCATGTGTTTGTCCACACATTCAACTTGTCTAGATTGCTTTGAGTCTCCTTGCATCCTCTTCACAACTCACAATCCCCACTAGTTTTGTATCATCAGCAAAGTTGAAAATATTGCATTGAGTTCTCTCATCCAAGTCAATTATATATCATGAATAGCTAGGGCATGAGTACTGACCACTGTAGTACACAACTAGAACTTTAGCTAGCAGTTATTCACAGATTTCAAAATGTAAAAACACTCACTCCCTATACATACAAGTAAATACAAGAAGTAAATCACAATCTGAAATTCAGTCATTAGTGTCCTGGTTGAATTTTCTTTCATGGTTCTTTGGATGAATGAAATTTGGATACAACGGAGTCTGATATCTCAGAGTTGGATGAAGTACTGACCCAGGTTTCATCGAGACAAACCTTTTCTTGGTATGGAAAACCTTCCCTTTTCTATCTTTCTGTCACTCACAATGCCTGGGTTGACTTGTTTGTCAGTCAGTGTTCCATTCTTTCTGCTGGAGGAATGGTCTCTTTGGTCCTGGTGGTTTCCAGACTGATTTGTTGGTTTCTCTTATGGATTAATCAGGCCATGACTCCCTTCCAGAAGATTTTGATCATGTAATGGCACATTTCAATGCCCCCCCCATCGTCCAGATAATATGTTGCAGTTGGGGTGGTTGACAAACTATGTGATATTGATTGATAACCTATCAACATATTAGTTATAATTAGCTCAATAGAAGTTTTTATTTGATATTCCATCCTCTGTTTGATGGGTCTGCCTTTAATTATTTGCTAGATCTCTTGCAATGAGGTGTCAAGGGCAGTCAATATGCTCTTGGGAAAACCTGCTTTTACTTTGGAGTTTCTCAGACATGTCAGCACAAATGTTCTGGTATCTGGTCCCACCAAGGTCCTGAAGCCTTAAACTGTATGGGAATTATGAATCAGTAATTCCTCTCCTCCCCAGGACCCTCTATGAATGTTTCCAACTCTGAACTTGAGGCTTTAGACAATTCTGAACCACTTATTCAGATAATTATCCAGGGAATGTTCAGAGAGTAGAGTTTAAGTCTAACAACTGGGTAACTACAAAATGGTCACCCCAATCATTCACACTGACACTCAACTCACCGCTCACCATCCAGAATACCACTCAATTCCCCACTGGCCACTTTGATTACATTCTGTTCTCACAACGCCATCTCTAAACTTGAATAACTACCGTTCTGACTGACCCTTCAAGCCATCCAGCTCAGTCTTCTAATCTTCCCTAACTACACACTTGCTATCCCCACATCTGCCAATCTGATCTGACCTGACCTGATTACTGTTTACCTGCCTTGGTTCAATAACTCTTAAAATGCTTTCTTAACAAAACTTCATCATCATTGGTTTTCTTTAGTTTAATTGACACCAACCCCATTAAAAGCTTTTTGCAGGACGCCATTCCAGAACTGCACTATCCTAGTAGCACTCTTGTTCTAATTTTACTTATTTGCTCTAAAAAGCCCCACTACTTCACCAAAGGAAGCACTTCATCTCTACGTACCCCAGCACATCTTTTAATCACATTCAATATTCAATAATCAGTCATTAAGTAATTCTCAACACCAGAGATAATACAAGCTTAGTCAATACAATCTTAATAATTTAGCATTTTTAGCTGAGGAATTTGCAATGCACCTCCTCCATAATGCAGGCCCTGTTATTACCTGCTATCAAGGCACACAACTTGAATGGGCACATAATATCAACACAGCATCTGAGACTACGAAGTGCATCTGAATGAGAGTCCGGATAGAAATTCTGCACGGTGGGAGTTATTAAATCTATTCCGGTCATTGCAACAAAAAACAACCTAGGTAACAAGAGGAAAGCACAGGATTCCCCACAGTTCCTTATGAACCAAGAGTTAAAAGATTGAGAAGTGGAAATAAAACCAAGAGAGATTACACCTTGGTGGTCTGATTGGAGGGGCTAGCTAACCACATAAACCCTGTGAAAGAAGCTTAAGTGATTTATAACTGTAATGCAAAACACAAGATGGCATTATAATCCAGAAGTTCACTTGAGGTTATACCGTCAGTAATAATAGTGAGCTGTGATTAGAGGCTAGCAGGTTATTGAGTTTCAGACGCTGTTTTCAGTGACAATGAGCCTGTGTATTATGTATTGATTAATACCCAGATTGTAACATGGTCACTCGCAGCGCATCCTTAGTAATTCTCAATATTGAATGAAGCAAAGAAAACTTTTGACAGGTAGATGGCAGCGATACTTTTAAATGATCTCACATAGATACAGCTTTCCAACCCTTTGGTATTCTCCCTGAATCAAAAGAAAATAAAGATTAATTGCCAGGATACTGCTGCAAGCAAAGCCCGAGGAAAATGTTTCATAGAAGCATTAAAAACAGCTGTTTACCTTCCATTTTCTCTTTGAAAACTTTAAGTGTAGCAATATTAGATGCAGATGACTGGCAGTTAAATATTGATTAACTGAGAGTCTACTCACTTTCCTATGAGTCATAAAAAGGTGGGACAATTCCAGGGCATGATCGGTAACTAATGAATGGGGAGGGGTGCAAACAATGGGGGTGGAGAAGCTGGAGATCAAGTAAGGAAGCCTTCAGGCATGCTTCCAAGCAAATTTTGCAACCTTGACTTCAGACCCAGTTACTGAATCAATCACTTTCAGAGTAATGATAGGACGTTCTTGAAATCACTTTGAAGATTGCAACACTCCCCTTCTCACTAACCTTGAATAGTTTGGCATAAATATCTTCATTTCACCTCCAATAATTCATACCCTCACCTTGATATGCAGAGTATAAATTAACATTACCAATCCTCCAGACATGAGATAAATCGCTTGTCTCTGGTACAAATCCAAGATGGCTATGGCAGCAAGGTAGGCAGGGTTCAGGCCCCTGGGCCTGCCTGCTCCAGATGGCCGTTTTCTCCCTTCTTTCCTTACCCTCTTTTGTCTTAATTCTTTTCCTTCATTATCTTCCTGTCGGTGGCAGAGAAGGTGGCATCAAGGAGGAGAGTGGCTGGAGTTTGACTCTTGGAGAGGCAGCAACCTGACCTGGCCTGGCCTGTCAGCAGAAGCAGGGATTCCTGGTTGTGGTAGGCCCGGAGTGGGGACACGAGGAGTCAGCGAAGCAGTGGCTTCAGCTGAGTCAAGGATTCCTGGTTGGGGTAGACACAGAGTAGGGGACTCCTGGTTATCAGCATCGTGGTAGCAGTAGCTCCTGTTTGAGGTAGGCCTGGAGCCAGAGTCTCCTGGTTATTGGCAAGGCATTGATGGCAGCAGAGCTGGGGGCTCCTGGTTGCTGGGGTGAGTGTGGGACCACCAGGGGACCCAGCAGCAGTGGCCCATTGGTGAGATGGTCCCATGGATAAAGAGATGACACCTGAAGGCTGGTGACTCTGAAGTTGGTGGATCCGGTACATGTGGCAGTGCAGGTATCTGTGGTCAACCGGCTCAGGACTCAGGACTCATGGTGGAGGCAGTGGAATGGGATGGACTTTCTTTCAGCTTTATATTTTTTATTCTTAAAATATTCAAAAGCACCAGATTGGGGCAATGATTGAATTTTTTCACTGTATTTTACTGTGTTGTGACATGGGTGACAATATATCATTCCTTCATTCATTCAACTTGATAGGTAGGGCAGTTTCAGAGTGCATAGGATTTTGGATATTTTAGCCATCATTGCTGGCTGCCGAGCAAAAAACAGGAGTCATTGGTGATTGGGTGGGTGAGGAACAACATCAAATAAAAAGACTTGTCATTTTATAGTCCAAGCAGAATGGACAAGTCTATCGTGAATTATTGGTAATTCGACATGAGAACAATTCATATATTTCTACCCCATTGTGGTATTTTAACAGAGACGGAAGCCCTATAATTAGGAAGGCTGATAAAATACATAAGTAACTTTGAAAGTAAAATGATTAGGTGCTATTCACTGAGTGTTGTTGTTGTGGGAATGGCCTGTGCAAAGATAGGTCCAGAATCAGACGTGAGAGTAGCTATAGGGTTGGTGTTGGTAATTAGTTGGATTTATTTGGTAAGATTAGGCAACAAATCAGTGGACCTTGTAACAAGAATCTCTGCAAGATACTCAACACGATTTGTGCTTAGCCAAAAATCTCAAGATTCAACCCTAGGTTAAAGTACTTTACACTTTATGCTATTTAGAAGTCTCTGTGACTGTCATCTATTCTATTATCTCCTTATGTCATCTCCTCAATGTTAAATTTTCTGATGAGCCAGCAGATCTCTGAGGGCAGGAATTCTGTGATTCCAGGCTCACTGATTCTGAGGGAAGATGTCCACTGGCTTGAGTGGAATATGATGGGGGTGAGCCTTTTGAAAAGTGACACCATAGGGCTCTTGCCAGTGCCAGAGATATTCATCACCTACCCAAAGTTCTCGTCCAAGTCTCTGAAATGGGATTTGAAGCCAAAACCTCCTGAGTTAAGACACTAGTGTTACCTAAAAACTGTCATTACAATCATACACAGAAGAGATACAGAAATATAAATAACAGGCAGAGAAACAGCAGGAGAATGTGATAAGCCTTTGCTTCCTAATATCTTTGACATTAATGTCTAGGCTAGAGTTCCTTAACTAATCACTGTCAAAGTAATTGGAGATTAATATTACATTGTTTGGTAGATAATGCACGTAACTATGGTAACAAATCCCACCCCTTTACCCCCCAAAGCATCGACAACAAAAAATGATATTGATTCAAAGTCATTTGCAGTTTCCTTTCATGTCTGCGCAGAGATATCCCAGGATTAAGAACACACCAGGCATTTAGTCTCAGCTCACATTAAATCAATAAGAACAATTTCAAACCAAAAACCAAACTTCCAGCCATCTCATATTGTGCTGTAAAATATTTTCTATTCATAAACTGGGTAGTCTTTGACAGTGTGAAATGTGACCTTACAAAGATCACAACTGCATTGCTGGAGGGGCTCTAACATTAACTCACCCTTTGTGTTTTCAGGTCCTGCATCCTCCGCAAAGGGCTTTCAGAATTTTTTGTTTTCAATTCACTTCAGTGATTTTCAGTAAAGACCATTGATAAGATGTATACTTTAGCTTCACGTTATCACCTACATCCATCTTACCTGTGTGAAAATTGGCTGTTGCATTTCCTACATTACACTCCTGCACGGAAATGAAAATGTAGCAATATGGGGAAAGAGTCAGGCCGTGGAACTAACTAAATTGCTTTTTGATAGATCCAACACGGACTGGATGGCCAATGACTACTATTCTATCAATTATGATTGTAACCAACCTCTAAAATTGCTTAATTACCTGCAATGTTTTGTTATGAAAATTGTTATAAATTCACTCTTTCTTTATCATTCCTCTGAATGCAAAGGCGTTGTTTATAACCTTACAAAAGATTCAACCCACATTAATTTCAGACCTAAAACACTCCTGCCTCCATATTTAGTCACAAGAAGTAAAAACAATAGCTTGATTTTATGATGATGACGTTTAGAGCTAGATGAACGCAGCAGGCCAGGTAGCATCAGAGGAGCAGGAAAGCTGGCGTTTCGGGTCTGGACCCTTCTCCATATTCTGAAGAAGGGTCCAGACCAGAAACATCAGCTTTCCTGCTCCTCTGATGCTGCCTGGCTTGCTGCGGTCATCCAGCTCTACACCTTGTTATCTCAGACTCCAGCATCAGCAGTTCCTACTATCTCTCAGCTTGAATTTATATAGTGTTTTGGATTTATTTCAGCATGTAGAGTACTTGACTCCTTGCATATCACACCAATTTTTGCAGATGTATATGAATTGAGCTAACAGTCTCTATACAGAATTTAAAGTTCTCCATTTAATTTGGAAAGCTTCATCTAAGATACTCTTAAACCTATTCCACACTTAAGAGTTTGTTATTCTGTAATCTCCTATTTAAGGTTCATGAGTAGATTTGTAGCTCAGGTTGTGGATGCTGTGGTTGGTTCGCTCGCTGAGCTGGTTCGATAGTTCACAGATGTTTCATTACCCTGCTGGATAACCTCATCAGCGCAGCCTTCGATGAAGTATTGCTGTGTTTTCCCAATTGTTATTTAAACTCCAGCTTCCGTTGGAGTCGATTACCTCATTTCCGGTGTTTCTTCGCAGTGGTGTTGTATATAGGGTCTGATTCTATATGTTCATTGATGGCCTTCTTGGTAGAGAACCAGTCCTCTAGAAATTCCTGTGCTTGTCTCTGTTTGTCCTGTCCTAGGATCCTGACAATGTCCCAATTGAACTGATGGTTCTCTTTGTCTGTATGAATGGAGATGAGTGAGTATTGGTCATGTCTTTTTGTTGCTAGTTGGTGTTCATGTGTTGTCATTGCTAGTTTCCTCCCTGTCTGTCGAATGTAATGTTTGTCACAGTCCTTACATGGAATCTTGTATATTATATTTGTTCTGTCCATAATGGATAGGGAGTCTGTGGTTCTTGTTAGCAGTTGGAGTTGAGTTGATGTAGTGTGGCCTCACTTGGAATATTGCGTGCAGTTCTGGTTGCCCCACTACAGGAAAGATGTGGAAGCATTGGAAAAGGTACAGAGGAGATTTACCAGGATGTTGCCAGGTCTGGAGCACATGCCCTATGAAGAAAGGATGAAGGACTTGGTTCTGTTCTCATTGGAGAGAAGGTGGCTAAGAGGGGATTTAATAGAGACATACGAGATGATCAGAAGATTAGATAGGGTGGACAGTGAGAGTCTTTTTCCTAGGATGATGATGTCAGCTTGTACGAGGGGGAAGAGCTACAAATTGAGGGGTGATAGACTTAAGACAGATGTCAGGGGCAGGTTCTTTACTCAGAGAGTGGTAAGGGTGTGGAACGCACTGCCTGCGTATGTAGTTAACTCAGCCACATTAGGGACATTTAAACAGTCCTTGGATAAGCATATGGATAATGATGGGATGGTGTAGGGGAATGGGCTTAGATTAGTTCACAGGGCGGTGCAACATCGAGGGCCGAAGGGCCTGTTCCGCGCTGTATTGTTCTATGTTCTATGTAGGTTTGTGTGCTTGTCTGACACCCAGTGACTGTAGAAGTTTTGTACGTTCTTTGTGTATGGTAACGTGACAAATGTGCCGGGGGTACCGTATCTTCCTGTTGTTGTTTGTGTGACAGGCATTGTTGGACCCAGTTGTTTGAGTATCTGCTGTCTCTACATATTTGGAGGAGGTATTTTTCTTCGTTTTGGCGTAGTTCTGGGTTGCTGCGCTGTGTTGTGGCTTGTTTGAACAGTGTTTTTTAGCAACTCCATTTGAGGTTGTTGAGGTGGTTACAGTTGAAATTTAAGACTTTATCAGTGTGTGTGGCCTTCCTGTATACTTTGGTCAGAAATTCCCCGTTGGCTCTGGGTTCAACCATCACGTCCAGGAATGGGAGCTCTTTGTTCTTTTCTTCTTCTCTGGTGAATTTGATGCAGGTGAAAATGTTGTTTACAAGTTGGTGTGTTTCTTCTAGTTTAGTCCATTTGATGATGCAAAAGTATCATCCACATATCGGATCCATGGTTTATGTTGGATCTGTGGGATGGTGATGCTTTCGAGTCTCTGCATCGCTGTTTCTGCAATTAGTCCAAACTTTGGTGAGCCCATAGTTGTCCCGTTGATTTGTTTGTAGATCTGGCCACTAAAGATAAAATGGATTGTGAGGCTTAGGTCTAGTACTTTCAGCATGTTGTCTACGGAGATGGCATAATCACCTATATTGGTTGATCATGTGCAAAACCTTGGTCTGTCCCAGGTCAACCCATTGGCCTTCCTTCCTGCTTCCTCAAAACCTGTGCTTCCAACTTTCATTACTGCCCAGCGTAGTTTTGCTCTGTAAGGCCTTACAATATTAACAACAACCTGAATTTATATAACACCTTATAAGGGTAAGCATCCTAATGAGCTTCACTGAAGCATAATCAGACAAAATTTGACACTTATGTACAAAAATATCGGAGATGACTAGTCAAAGCATTAGATTTCAAGGAGAGTTTTAAAGGAAGAGAGAAAGGCAAGACAGCAGAGAGGTTCAGGGAGGTAAGTCTATTTAGGGTAGAGGCAAATTGATGGATTAAAAATTGGAGTCTGTGAAAGTCCAGAATTGGAGGAACCCAGGTCTCAGATGGTGAAGGCTCCAGTACAAAGGAAAATTACCCTTTGTTTCCTATTTTACTTGAAGTGTTAATAGCTTTATATTGACCCATTGATAAAGTATGCAAATTTTTCTTTTATTTCTGCTGTTGGAGTTATGTATTAGAAATTTCCAAACTCTCATGTTCATTCAGGCTCCTGTACCCCCAATGTAAGAGGCTGTAAAAGAACTAAATGGTCTCCTTCTGTGCTGTAACAATTCTGTCCTTAAGTGAAGAACTTCCATTTGTCCAACAGCTTTTATGTTCTTGTGAAAGCCTACTGTGCTTCATTATACACAAACTATCTTTGAAATGTAGCTCCTGTTGCTACACCGCACAATTTTACTAATACTAATGGATATGTCCTAATTAATCTGATTCTTGTTGGTGCAGGGATAAATATTGGCCAGTAAACTGGAAGAGCCCCTCTGTTCCTCTTGGAATAGTGACCATTGGATCTTTTATACCAACCTGAGAGGGCAGACAAAGACTGAGTTTAATATTTTATCCAATAGTTGTAAAAGAACTAAAAAAAATCCGATGCAGTTGAAAGAGTGAAGAGAAGAAAAGAATTCAAAATAGCCTTATCAGCATTGATGGTTCTTGAATTGACTTTGTTGCTCCAAGTTCTGAGGGAGCCATCTGGCATTATCCTGGGACTAAGGTACCAGGGAAAAATGCCAAAGGATATATTTAATGGGAAATTAATCACACAAGCTTCTAATTTGCAGCATTCATTTAAAAATAAATCTCATGAACAAAGAATATCAGGTTTAAATGCAATATATCTCATTGTAATATATTACTAAATCAATTATCCCTTGGTCTTTTGCCACCTCGGGCCTATATGTTTTCAATTTAAATGTGTACATGTACACACGGGACTTTTTCCCAGAACATAGGAGTTACTTTTACAGGCAATATGTGATGTGTTGTCAAAAAAAAACGACACAACCTCTCCAGGAACCATAAGTGTCCATATTCACATTCACTTGCAATTGGTCAACAGCTTATCACATGATCCCCAAAACTCATAGTGGCCCCCCCACCCAACAATACTGATGCATCATTGCCATTTGCTTTCAGTGCCAGTGCTGAAAATCTGACAGTTAGCTGCAAACACAGGCATGCAGTGCTTGACAAGTGCCTGGATACCATAAGATTGTACCCAACCCCAACCCTAGTGTGAGATAATAACTTCATCTTACATGCCGCTGGGAGGGAATACTTCATCCATAGACAGTAGAAACGGACAGAAAATTACTAACAGCTGCTGATGAACAATTTTCTGAGAAGCCTTTTTCTTCTCTAAACCACCCATTGCCTGCACATTTAGTTAAATGATCTTCCTATTACTAACATAATAATAGTCAGCAGCCAAAGTCCACCTAATCTCTTTTTTATCTCCTCAATCTCCCCTTTATTATTGCTCAGAGAGAAGCAAGCATTAAGAGGAGTCCCTAGTGAAAGGATCTTCTGACTATGTATTTCTCACTTGTTTGCTTTTTATTGATTCTGTTTTGTCTTAATTTGACCCATCTTCTACACAGCTGTTGCTTGACCCTGTGCAGTGACCTTGTAAGAAACCCCTCCTATGTGTTAGCCTCTCCACCCCTCACCGCACACCTCAGTGCTATATTATGTCGGTTTTTGATGCTTTTGATGAGGAGGATTTTTGATAATTAATTGAACGCATAATGCCTTTCAACATTTCAAAGAGGTATGCGCAGTTCTCTTTTGCGGCAAAAGCCCAAATAAATTGAGGTTGTTGGTATTCAACAAGCAGCTGTAGCGAAAGGGAATTATTTTTCATCTGATTATTTAACCACTGTTCAGTCAGAATTAAGTACAAATCTGGACACTCAACAATATATCAACTACTGTAGGGAATAGCAAATGAAAAAAATAAGAATTAATTATTGTTGAAGCAAATCATTTATCAATCAATTACAATTGTATTAATTGTGTGGAATTTTAAGCACAGAAACTGACAATGTAGCATAACCAATCTGTCAGAGTTTATGCTCCATTTGAGATTCCTCTGATCATACTGCAGCTAACTCTATCAACATATTCTTTTATTCTTTTCTCCCTAATGGACGTACCTAGGTTTCCCTTTAAAGTATCTATGATACTGACCTCAACTACTTCCTTTGGTGGCAAGTAACATATTCTCGCCATTTCCTACAGAAGGATAATTCACTTAACATGCCAATTGGATTTATTAGAGGTAACCTTATCAAGTCATAGAATCAGATATATACTGCACAGAAATAGACCCTTTGGTCCAATTTGTTCATGCCGACCAGATAACCTATATAAATCTGGTCCCATTTGCCAACATTTGGCACATGTCCCTCTACACTCCTCTGATTCATATATCCATCCAGGTGCCTTTTAAGTGTTGTAATTGTACCAGTCGCCTCCACTTCCTCTGGCAACTCACTCCATATAAGAACCACCCTCTGCGTGAAAAAGCTGTCCCTTAGGTCCTTCTTATATCTTTCCTTTCTCACCTCAAATCTATGCGCTCTAGTTTTTGACTCCCCCAACCCAGGAAAAGACTTTGCCTATTTACCCTATCCATGCCCCTCATGATTTAGTAAACCTCTGTATGGTCACCCCTCAGCCTCCAATGCTCCAGCGAACATAGCACTAGCATATTTAACCTTTCCCTATAGCATAAACCCTCCAACCCTGGCAACATCTTTGTAAATCTTTTCTGCACCTCTTCTAGTTTCAAAACATCCTTCCTGTAGCAAGGAGGCCAGAACTGCACACAATACTCCAAAACTGGCTGAACCAATGTCCTGTACAGCTGCAACACGACCTCAATGCACTGACCAATAAAGGCAAGCATACCAAATATTTATATCCCTTCAGTTTCAATAAATACTTGACAAGTGTATGCCTTCACTGTATCCACTCTGATGACGCCTTTCATGCCATTAAAGACATCTATCAGGCCATTCCTCAGCCTTCTCTTTACCAGGCAGATGAGACTTACCTGTTCAGTCCTTCCAAATATTTATGATATGACATAGAATGAGTTTAGCAGCTTCTCATTACAATGGACAAATTAACTCACAAAAAGGAGCAAACAAACTTTTAATAACGTAATAATTTCACAGTTATGTCCACAACAGACATCGATTCTCTGAGCAAATGGCACACTATTAAAGAGGAACTTCAGCTTCAGAGCACGTTTAGTCCACTTATGGATTTTCTTATTGTCTTCTATATTTTTATGACACCAATGTTCAGATCCAAGCAGTCTGCTCTCCTCATAAAGTAAGTTGTGCTTTCAGCTGTACAATTGTGCGGTGATTCAGGAGTGACCTTGTGCTCTATTGTCCTCTATGCCACTCCATTAATCATCAATTAATGACCCTTGCCATGTAACAGAAAGCATCACGACGTGTTAAATTTAAGAGCCACATTTCCATGGGTGGGAACAAACTCATTTGTCAATTCATTTTAATCGGTTCTGATATGCTGGGTGTCTCATTTCTTTAATCCCCCTGTCCCTGCTCTCACATATTGCAGTACAGTTCACAAGATTATTTCAAGTGAAGGCAGCTCATTCAGCTGATCTTAAGTCATCCATTGCTGCCCCTAATTGTTTCTACAAATAATTCAAGGAGTTTTGCCAATAGGAGTCCATTTCACATGAAGATCAATCCTTGTGTGACTAACAATTGCATAGAATTATGGAAAATTTGCCACACATTTCACCCAATTGGTTCTTGCTACAGTTTATTCTACATCTAACTTCCCCCCACCAGACTTCATCTAATCCAATCAGGATAATCTTCTACTCTTTTCATTACTTGTGTTTATCTAACTTCCACTTAATTACATCTATGCTACCGGCCTCAATTACTCCTGGAGGCAAATTCCATGTTTTTCAAATAAAGATTTTTCTCCTGATTTGTTTTTGTTGATAAGAACTTTCTGACATTCTGCCTAATTAGATTAGTTTGGAGCAAAGTACAAAGAACACATATTAATAAAGCTCCTTTCACAATTTCAGAAAGGTATTTCTAACCAATGAAATGTGGTTTGAAGTACAATATCTGCTGTAACGTAGAGAAGCACCACAAAAGATTATGCACAGTGTGATCCCAAAACCAATAATTAAATAAGTGAACAGATAAATTTTTGTTAAAACCGTATCTCCAATTAATAAATATTGGCCATGACACCAGGGGGATCTCCCCAGTTCTTCTTCGAAATAGTGCCATTGGATCTTTTACATTCACCCAGGCCTCAATTTACCATGCCATTTGGCAATGCAACACTCCTTCAGTGATACACAGAGGGTCAGCCTGGACTGTATTGGAAGTGCATGAAATACTCCCGTTCCATTGCTTAAACAATGAAAACATCGACAAATCACAACTAAATAATTTGACAAGAATATGAATGAAATCCACTTATATTCCTCTGTTATTTTAAATGACAAGGTTCAATGGAGGTAATGAGAGTGGACTTGCAGAAATTTCTTGCAGAAATCTAATGTTCGTTTTATATTTGTTATTTAGCATCATTGTCTATTATGGCTTTTATTGCCCATCCAAAGTTGCCTATGATGATGGCTGGCTTGCTTCAACTTTCTTGAAGTGATTTGAAACTAGACGGCGGCTTGCTTGAGCATTAGACAACAGTCAATAATCAGCCACATTGGTGTGCGACTGGAACCACACAGAAGGCCGACAAGGTCAGAGCTAAAGGTTCCTTTACCCAATGGGACAATACAAAAGCTCTTTGTGATGAAACATCAATTGACCTGAAATGCTAATGCTGTTTTTCCCTTCACAGTGCTACTGATGTACTGCGCATTCAAACATTTTTTTTAATCTCAAAAGCTTCAATCTCTAAAATATTTTAGATGTTCTAGTTGCAATGGTGAGACTCGAACTCACATTGTTAGTACAAGCCTCTAGATTGCTTGTCCAAAAGACAAACCAGTTATTAACCTCACAATCATGGACTAATGCTCCAGGGACTTGAGCTTTGTCAGCTGGGGGAAATTAAATAAGATTAATAAATAATATGCTTGTCTCATTAATAATGATCATGAAATCATTGGACTTTTATAAAGACCGATTTGGTACATTAATGTCAGCTGGGGTGAAATCTGCTGTCATTATTTTGTCTGGCCTTCCCATGACTCCAGATCCTTAGTGGTGCGGTTGATTCTTAATTTCATTCTCGAATGGCCGAGCGAGACATTCAGTTCTTTCAAACTGCCGCAGAAAGTAAGCACTTGAACTGCAGTGATTCAAGAAGGTGGCCTACCGTTTTCAAGAGAAGTTAGGGATGGGCAATTAAATGTTGGTGTTGTCGGCAAAGCTCAAATATCAGAAAAGGTGTTTTTTTTGCCATGGAAGGTGCAACCCACCTTCTCCTTGAGGCTACATTAAAAGAAGTGAAGGCCTCAAGAGAGGTTGATAAAAAGGCAAAGAGCGCTGTGCAAAATGATGCAACAGTGTGAGTTCAATCCCTGTTCTGGCTGAGGTAGCTTTTGAGGCCTGTTTGCTCACCTTGCCTCATGCTATCATGGCATTAACCATAACTAGCAAACCTTTAGCTACAAGGATTCTGCACAGAACGTCTGAAGTGACAGAATATATGTCAAGCATTTTTAACCTGCTTTTCACTTGCGGATGGCTTCGAATTTGTCTGTGTAATGTTGAAAATATTCTGCATTTTGTAACAGCCTTAATATCACCCTTTGTTCTTCATTTGTACTCTCCAGGGTCCCAGGTCTGGTGCATTGTAAAGCACTCTCGCTTCAGAAGGTTGTGGGTTCAAGTCCCTGTTCAGAGACTTGAACACAAAGCCCAGGCTGACACATCAATGCATTACAGATGGAGTGCTACACTGTGTGATGTGATTTCCTTTGGGTGAAACATTAAACTACAGTTGCATGTGCCGTCTCATGTGGTTGTTTAAAAAAAAAATCCACTGGGACTATCTTTAAGAAAAGCAAGGGAGTTCTCTCAATGCTGAGGTCAAAATTTATGCTTTAATCTACTAATATTAGAGAAAAGTTTGATAATTTGGACATTATCACATTGCAGAAGCTTGCTGTGTACTTGCTTGACTGCCATTTTTTAAAAAACGGCAGTCAAGCAAAAAACAGTGACTCCACACCAAGAGCTTTCAATTGTTGCAGAGTGTTTTGGGACATCCTGACGTATGAAAGGTGCTATGAAAATGCAACTCTTCTCTTCCTATCTCATTGATATATAAATAATTTTTAAGGGGCTTGACAGGGTAAATGCTGAGAGGATATTGTCCCTCATGGCAGTGTCTCAGACTACAGGGATTTGTCTCAGAATAAAGACACATAATTGAAGATTGAGCCAAGGAGGAATTTCTTTATTCAGAGAGGTAAAGGTTTTTGGAACTCCTTGCCTCAGAAGCTGGGGGCGAAGATCTTGTGTATATTCATGGCTGAGATTGATAGGTTTTTGATCACTAGGAGAATCAAGGTTATGGGGAATGGGCATGAAAGTGGACTTGAGGAATGTGGGATCAGCCATGATCCTATTGAATGAAGAAGCAGGCTTGAGAGGCAGAATAGTTTACTCCTGCTCCAATTTTTTATGACCTTCCTTTCTACCATTAACACATGAGCGCTGATCACATGGATTCTGCAGACAGAGGTTTAAGTCTTCCTTCTGTAATATATTGCAGCTAATTACAATCCCAATCAGTAAACCTGGCAGAATATAGAGTCCGGATAGGCATTTAAGAGTGTTAATGGCTCTGATGTGAACCCTACTCACGGCCACATTGAAATCTCACGAATCTGATGTTTTATCAATGCATAGACTCACTTTCAACTAAATTACAGTACTTACTACAGAAGGAACATAGTTCTCATCAGTTCAATTGCAACAAGATACTAAGAACAGAAAAATAACAGAAATAGACCACATGATCAGTTGAGCCTGCTCCAACGTTTACGAAAATCTTGGAGATCGCAGACTTCAATTATACTTTTCCACCTGCTCCCTACTTCCCTCAATCCTCTGAATGACTAAAAGTCTTCCAACCCCAGCCTTCAAAGTAACCATTGAGAAGGTTACAGAGATACAAGGGCACAGAGATATTTGAAAACCAGGACGAAAGTAACTGCATCAAGGTGTTTCCAGACAGGAAGCCACTGTACATCAGTGAATCGGAAGTTATAGATGTGCAAGACTTAGGATACTGGTAGCAGCATTTTAGATTAGTTCAAATTTATGGCAAGCGAAAAGTGGGAGGCTGGCCAGAAGAGCATTAGAATTGTCAGGTCTAGAGATAAAGGGTCTACGTGTGAGGGTTTCTATAGCAGATGATCTGGGAAGGAGCACACACAAAATTAGTTTGGCTTCTTTGTATTTCCACTCATTGTTGCTTGTGGGAAGTTGCTGGTGATGGAAAGATATTGTGTTTGCTTTACGCAATGACAGCCACAGCATTGGACTGAAAATGCAAATCCATAAGCCTGCTAAATTTTCAAGTTAAAACACCTTTAGATTACTTCCTTCCACTTTGGCAAGTTCACCAAATGCAAAGAGGAACCCTGACCCATAGTTTGCGCTCTGTGCTCGCAAGCGAAGCAAAATCAAGAGTGGAAGGTTTTGTGGAGCTAACATTGTTCACTTTCCCTCACTATTAAGAGCATGTTTTTTTTAAGAAAAGGAACAGTCAGATCTAGCAGGGCACAACTGTGACCATAGCAACACCTTGGATTCCTCCATTCATCCCACTTCAATTTAGGCACCATTGTGGACGTTAATGTGTGCACAATTTACTGGCTAATATCTGCCACCCAGAGACGGATGTTCTCTATTCTATTCCAGAACATTTGCTGATGACTTTCCCACCATGTTGCAATGCAGTTTGAAAGAACTTTCATTAGGAGCAGGTCAGCAAAGGCTCCCATACGGATATTAGAAAAAACACACATACACAGACATAGCGGAATGGGCACTGGGCCAAAGTCTCTAAACAAAGTAGAGGAACAGTCCCTCAAGAGCTTAGGCACTCCAGGAATACAAATAAATTCAGTATTCAAATCTTCATCTAAATACTTTTTGGTCAATAAGAATGCAACCCCATTGCACAAGAAACTCTTGTTGTACACTTGTAACTGCTCACAAAGGCACAATAAGGAGGAGAAAGACATGACAAACATAATTTCATGCACAGATGACAAAACTATTTCAACAGCTCCATGTATTCACATAATTAATTGCATTAGGTCCCTGAGCAATACAATTATATATTTGAAGAAAAGTTTTCAAATTGACCAATCGAGCTTCAGCATTAAAAGATGAAGTATTTGCATATAAACAATACAGAAAAATTATGTTGATGTGGTAATCTGCTTCAGGGTTTTGAAATATGAATCTGTACAGCAAGAGAATAGCCCCTGCTATTTTTAACTTACATCTCAGACACTCATCATTCACCGCAGAAGGCAGGCTTGGTCTTCGTGTTACATGTGACAATGCAGCACCTCTTCAGTGGGAGCAGTAGCAGTCTAGATACTGTAGTCCAGTGCCTGGAGTGGTACTTGAATCCATGACCTTCTGTCTCAGAGGTGAGTGTGCCACATGTTTTATATGGGGCTGGAATGTTTAATAGTTGATTGAGGGCAAAAAACACCACCCACTGTGTTGATATCATGACGGATTATGTGTCATATGGGCAAAATAAACTTGGCAGATGGAATATAATGTGGAAAAAATGCAAGAGTTTGTATTTTTGCAGGAAGAAAAGAAGAACCAGATATAATTTAAAGGGAAAACACTTCAGAAAGCTGCAGCACACAGCGGAATTTGGGGTTCTAGTGCAAAAATCACAAACAGTTAGAATCCTAGTTCAGTGGATACTAAGAAAGGCAAAAAGAATGTTGGGCTTTATTTCAAAAGGAACAGGCTATAAAAATAGGGACAGCTTGTTGAAAACTATATAATACAGGTGAGATCATAGCTAGTAGGTGTGCATTGGAGGCAGAGTAGAGAAGGCTCATGAGTTTGATGCTGGATACAAAGGGATTTTCATCTGAGGAGATTGGACTTGTACTAATTAGAGTTCACGAGAATGAGATGAGAACTTACTGAAATATGCAAGATTCATAGGGGGTTTGACAGTGTCGATATGGAATGGTTGTTTCATCAGCAGGAAAGTCTAGGACAAGGGGCATAATCTCAGAATAGGGTGTTAGTCACCTAAAACGCAGAGGAAGAGGATTTTTTTTTTCCTCTGAGTGTGGTAAATCTACGGAATTCCTTACAGCAGAGGGCAGTTGAGACTGGGTCATTAAGCATACTCAAGGCTGAGACAGATTGATTTCCTGTTGATTAAAAATCTAAGGCTATGGGAATAAGACAGGAAAATGGAGTTGAGGATTATCAGATCAGCTGTGTTCTCATTGAATGGTGGAGCAGGCTTGATAAGCTAATGGCTTATTTCTGCTCCTACATCTTATGCTCACATGGAATTGATGGGAAAATAAAGTAGGGTCTCAAGGGAGACAGACCTAACCCCAGGTCCTCCCAACAGTCTTTATAGTAACGTAGCGCCTATTCTAGTACCTTGTAAATAGTTGTAGAGATGAAATAAGTTACATCTTGTTTGCTCTACAAGAGTCTTCTCATGAGACAAGATCATGTGGGCCTCCAAAGAACTCGCAAAATTCAAAAATACAGATGGCAGCACATGTGAAGCACACACCAAGCCACATCACTCAATTTCAGTAACAACACCAAAAAAATACAACATACATCACACATTTATCAATAGTCATGGAATGAGACCTGCACAATATATTAGGAGACAGTGAGCTCAAATCCTCAAATGCTTATTGAAAAAGTGAGTTTTCAATAGTAAGAGTGACTGTAAACTTCTTACATTTTGACAAAACTCAATGGTTTATTAACCTCCCATTAGGATAGGAATCCTGCTGTCCTGATGGAGTTGATTCTAGCTTTGACTCCAATCCCAAATCAACATAGTTATTTCTTAACTGCTTAAAGTGTGAATTAGCATTTCAAGAAGAAGGTAAAGAACAATTGAAATTTATATAGTACCTTTGCGCATTAAAATAATTTTTAAAATCCCAAGATTCTTCACAGAAATAGCCATAAAGCAAAATTTGACACTGAGCCGTACAAAGATACAAAAACAGGATACGTGATCAAAGTTTGAGAAAAGAAGTAAACGTTAAGAAGTGTATTACAGGAAGAGAGCGAGGTAATGAAGTGGAGAGGTTTAGGAGCGGAATTTCAGGACTTGGGGGTAGACTGTCGAAGGCACAGCTGCCAGTGACTGTAGTCAGGAGAAAATGTGAATCCACAAGAGGCTGGAAGTGGACATGAACAATGATCTCAGGGTGTGTACAGCTGCAAGATGATATATAGGGAAAAGTGAGGACAGATTTGAACACAAAGGTGGCAACTTTAAAATGTATCTTCTGACTTTTCAAGAAACAGTGAGCACAGTGGGTCAAAAACAAATGAAATTTGGTGAAGGTAAACATACAAGCAACAATGTTTCTCAAAGCAGTTTGTGTTTGAATATCCCATGTAGTCACACAATGAGTTAAAATTTATTTTAATGGAGGGTTGCTGGAAACCCCATACCCTGGTATATTCTGTTTTATTGAAATACAATCAACAGAAGTGACAAATGCTTTAAAATGCCTTCAGGACTATTTTGTTTGCTGCCATCCATCTGAGAACATCTGGGATAAGGAGAGAAAAGATTATCTTAGACCCCCTTACAGATGATTTCACTTTTATTTTACCTCATCTCTGCAGCCATTCAGATATGTGAGAAAGTCATTACTTAGATGTGTGGCTGTGCATGTATCCCGAGAGGCCATAAATCTTGAGAGGGCTCATAAAACCTTGAGTGTTCTCCCATAGCATATTCATTCCAGGGTTTAAAATATCAATCCCTTTCATTGCACAGGAAAAGTTAAGGAAGCTAACATCATTTTACACATCAAACCATTACAAATGCACCAGAGAAATCAATTACTGTCCAAGTCAATCTTACAGCGAGGCAAGATAATGAAATATTTACTTCTTTCAATGGAAATAGTCAAGCTTCAAAAGCATTGATTGACTTGGGCACTTAGAGCAAATGGTCAGTGTGCAAATTATTGGGAAGATAATTATTAATAAAATATGGTCAATAGCTAATGTAAGCATATATGAAAATGTATACTTCCGTCTCAGTACTAAAACAACACCTTTAGAAAAGAAATGGCAGCTTATGCAAACAGAGCTATTGTAAAACATTTCTCCAATCAAGTTACTGAGCAACAGCATAAATGTTTTAATAATTTAAATAGTCAAATGAACCAATTACCAAAATCTGCAGGAGAGTTTTGCTTTAAAACCTCTGTCACATGTGCCTATACCAATGAGAGATGGGAAGAAAACATAAGCTTTGCGCAGGAGCTGAGCAAAACAGTGGCATGGTCCCAATTTGTTGCGAGCTGATTTTTGTTTTAAGTATTTGAAAGCAAATCTTGAGAGCCAAACAAAGGAGTCCTGAATCCACTGTCAATAAGCAAAAATGATCTCCCCCTCTCCTCACTTTGAAACCAATGTCAATCGAATAAAGCACTAACTGATTCTTCCCAGGTTTCCTTTCTTTAATGAGTGTGACAATGTACGGCAATGTTACAAAATTATTTTTATTCATTTGTCCTTGGCAGCAGTAATTGATTGGTGAAATATGGAATAGGATCTTGACAGTAAGGGCAGAGGCAATTATTGTGGATTCAACCAAGTGCAAATTCAAGAGACTCTTTAAGAAAGCAATACTTTGTTGGGCAATCTTTGAGTCACTTGAAACCTTGCATGCGGTGAATATAACATACTTCAAAGGAAGAAGTGGCTATGGCTCCCACAGGGGATTTTCTCATCTCAGCTCTTTGTCAGTTGTCGATGGATTACAATGCAGGCATAATCAATAATTCTATTATCATTAAATAATATGGCTACTAGAATAGTAGTAAATGAAATGGATGTATCTTGGGCTTTTTCTTATAATGATCTGCTGGCTGAATTTTGTTAGTAATGGCAAAATCTCACCAGTGGGGCTGAAAACATGAGGTGACTCCATTTGTGTGGATGGCAGGGTCCAGAGTGGTATAGTGTTAACTGTAGCCAATTAAATGGCCTCAACAGTAGCTGGTCCAATCAGAGTGTGAGAAATCCAGTGGTGCTCAGTGCCAATGCTACAGATTCAGGGAAACACATCATGATGGTAAGATGTTCTCAAAATGAGGTAAGTAGAAGGTCATTGAGGTTAGGTAAGCAGGCACAACTGATGGTTGCAGAGTGATCCACTCCACATTAGAAATGCCATTGCCATGAGAGTGGACCATTTAAGAAGTCCCCGTCCACCCCCAGCACCTACTAGGATGTTGCCAAGTTTCACAAGTGGTTTCCCCACTTGGTACCAGGTTCTCCTGATGCCAGCAAAATGCCGCTATCAGAGTTGTGATAAAGACCTCTGAGCTGCTAGCTCAGAACTTCAACTGCTAGGAAATGCTAATTTGCACACAGGGAAATCCCATAAACAGCAATTTCAAAAATAACACATCAGCTTATTTTGTGACAATAAAATGTGAGGCTGGATGAACACAGCAGGCCAAGCAGCATCTTAGGAGCACAAAAGCTGACGTTTCGGGCCTGGACCCTTCATCAGAGAGGGGGATGGGGTGAGGGTTCTAGAATAAATAGGGAGAGAGGGGGAGGTGGACCGAAGATGGAGAGAAAAGAAGATAGGTGGAGAGGAGAGTATAGGTGGAGAGGAGAGTATAGGTGGGGAGGTAGGGAGGGGATAGGTCAGTCCAGGGAAGACGGACAGGTCAAGGAGGTGGAATGAGGTTAGTAGGTACGAGATGGAGGTGCGGCTTGGGGTGGGAGGAAGGGATGGGTGAGAGGAAGAACAGGTTAGGGAGGCAGAGACAGGTTGGACTGGTTTTGGGATGCAGTGGGTGGAGGGGAAGAGCTGGGCTGGTTGTGTGGTGCAGTGGGGAGAGGGGACGAACTGGGCTGGTTTTGGGATGTGGTGGGGGAAGGGGAGATTTTGAAGCTGGTGAAGTCCACATTGATACCATTGGGCTGCAGGGTTCCCAAGCGGAATATGAGTTGCTGTTCCTGCAGCCTTCGGGTGGCATCATTGTGGCACTGCAGGAGGCCCATGATGGACATGTCATCTAAAGAATGGGAGGGGGAGTGGAAATGGTTTGCGACTGGGAGGTGCAGTTGTTTATTGCGAACCGAGCGGAGGTGTTCTGCAAAGCGGTCCCCAAGCCTTCGCTTGGTTTCCCCAATGTAGAGGAACCCACACCGGGTACAGTGGATGCAGTATACCACATTGGCAGATGTGCAGGTGAACCTCTGCTTAATGTGGAAAGTCATCTTGGGGCCTGGGATAGGGGTGAGGGAGGAGGTGTGGGGGCAAGTGTAGCATTTCCTGCGGTTGCAGGGGAAGGTGCCGGGTGTGGTGGGGTTGGAGGGCAGTGTGGAGCTAGATTTTGATTCTTGAGTCACTAGTATAGGAATGGAACCCATAAATCTCTGTTTTAGAGGTGTACACCTTTATACTGCTCACAAGAGTTCAGCAAAAATTTCCCTACAGAACACCAATCGTATCTCGGTAGATTCCTTAAAATTAGACCAGGAGGTTTTCAGCCAAGTGTCTACATGTCCTAGTCTTTACGAGTCAATGCATTAACAGTTTTATTTAATGCTGATGTTATCATGAGGACATGGAAATACCTCAATCATTTTAAGTTAGTTAAAACATTTCTCTTGCAATTAAGATACCTTGTCTCCATACCCCTTGATCCCTTTACTAAATTTTTATTGATGTGCCATAGAAAGCATCCTATTTGGATGCATCACAGGGAGGTATCCCAAGACCGCAAGAAATTGTGAACAGAGTTGTAAACACAGCCCAGTCTATCACACAAGCCAGCCTTCCATCCATTGATTCCATCTATACATCCTGCTGCTTCACGAAAACAACCAGCATAATCAAAGACCCCTCCCACCCCAATTAGACATTCTTTCATCTTCTTCAGTTGGGCAGAAGATATCAAAGTTTGGATACATGTATGAACTGAATCAAGAACAACTTCTTCCTCGCTGTTATCAGAGTTTTAAATTAACCTCTTTAGTGTTAATGTTGATCTCTCTCTGCACCTTCTCGGTAACTATAACATTGTGTCCTGCACTCTGTTCTCTTAACTTGATGCACTTGTATAGTGCAATCTGCCTGTAAAGCATGTAAGACAGCACTTTTTATTGTACCTCAGTACAAGGAACAGTAATAAATCAAATAAAATCAAATCAAATCATATCAGTTAAGAACCTATTTCTGTCTTAAACATGCTAATGATTTGCCCTCTGTGACAATGAGCTCTGCAATCATCCTATTTTCCAATAATCTCAAATCTAAATACAACATACCACACAAAAACACATTATTAAACCTTCAATTGATATATTGTAAAGGTAATGTCACCATAGTCCCAGAGGGCTGCTGAGATGACTTATTTAACCTGACTGGTTTGACTCAGTTTAACCTGTGGCTCACCGTACCTCAGGTGAGCAGTGAGGGTGAGAAGCCAAGCTCTTCATAGTGACCTCAGCTGGCACAAGAATCGAACCTGTGCGTTGGCATCATTCACTCGCCATCCAACAATCTGAGCTAATCAACCTCCTACCATATTTTACAATATGTAGCTTAAAACACAACAGATAGCAGCAGCAATAGGCCTCCTAGATTGGCAGCTTACAGTTAATTATAATATTACATGGCATCAATCTGTTGCTTCAGGGAAGGTCAGCCTAAAACTCTTTGGAGAGGTCCTGGAATTGATATGTTCTTAATTATAAGATTGCATAGTTGCATATGCCAAAGTAAAAATAAAATTTCCAACAGTCTTTAAATGGTAAGAATTTATATTTCATTAAAACCTTACCCAGTCTTTCAAAAGAACGTTGTCACAAAACAACTTACCTACAATCAATTCATTTCAAGCATAGTCACTATTGGAAATACAGCAGCCAATTTGAATAAGGCAAGGTGCAATTAACAGCATGTTTTGATGAAGTTAAGTAGGCATCAGTTATTATCCAGATGCACAATCATATTTCAACTGTGCCAGGAGATCTAAGCATTCACTTGAAGAGAATTGAAGTTTAACATCTTACCCAAAGTACAGTATCTTCTGCTAGTCAGCACATCATTACATTGAGAATCAACTTAGATTATGTGTTCAATAAGCAAAATGTGAAATCATAACATTCAGATACAATAATGTATGGGCTACTTGCAGAACTAAACTGACATATGACTATGTGGCATTGAGTTTAGGATATGGACAGAGAATTCAAAATCATTTCATGAGTATTATTAAAACAACTATTCCAAACTTGCTTAAAATTACTGTTAAAATTGGTACATCATTTTATAAATGTTTGGTGATGCAAATATTTATTTGTTTATGAAATAAATAAAATGAAATCATTACAAACTTTGTTATCCCAACGATTAAAATAAATTGCTTAGCTGATGGTAGTTTGGGCCTTTAAACATTTTAAGATTGCACAAAACCAAGGGAATATGGGAGGTAAGGAATTCCACTGGAGATGTCATGGTATTGGTGTATATTAGATTTGGGGATGGTGCAATGATTCTTTATTTTAGCACAGAGAGATTACAGATGACCATGACAGGGAAATGTTTAAATGGTAGTATGTTTGGAATATTGGAGGAATGAGAAACCAAAGTTCATAGAAAGAATAACTAAAGTCATGATTAACCCATCCAACAAGATTGCAACTGATGGTAAGGCCAGTGTAGCAACTCATTTAAATACATAGCAGCCACTACAACAATTCCTGTGTCGTGACTGTTATGGTCAAAAGATAATTGAGTATAATGTGCTTTTAATCTCCAAAATTTACAGGAATGATAGGCCTTCTCATTACAGCATATAAGATTATTAGAGGGCATTTTACTCTTTCATGACTCTTTGTTCTACTCTTTCCACAGGGAACATGATGGCCTAGTGGTATTATCACTCGACTGTTAATGCAGAGACCAGATAAGGTCCTGGCAATCGGGATTCTAATCCCACCAGGGCAGATGGTGGAATTTGAATTCAATAAAATATCTGGAATTAAGAATCTAATGATGACCATGTTGATTGTTGTAAAAACCCATCTGATTCACGATAACAAAGTGTGGAGCTGGATGAACACAGCAGGCCAAGCAGCATCTCAGGAGTGGAGCATCTGATTCACTAATGCCCCTTACCTGGTTTGGCCTACATGTGACTCTAGACCTACAGCAATGTGGTTCACTCTGAATCCCCTGCTCTGGGCAATTAGGGATGTGTAATAAATGCTGCTAGCCAGCGACACCCTCATCCTGCGAATGAATAAAAGAATAAAGGATGAGATGTGAATATATCTGAGAAGGCCTGCATTTGTTGCCCAACCCCAATTGTAATTGGAGTGAATGGCTTGGCAGGCCATCTCAGATGGAAGTTAAGAAATCAACTACATTGATTAGCAGATTTCCCTCTCTGCTAGGTTTCTGTAAAAATCAATAATAGTTTCATGGGATCATTAATATGATAAACTTTCAATGACAGATACTTATCAGTTTAATTCAAAATTTAAAGACTACCATAGTGGAACTTTAATCCTATGACCCCTGACCATTCACTTGATTTTACAGTGATAGTGCCATTACACTGCCTGAGACCAAGATCACACAAAATTTCCTTCAGTGAATGTTATGAATCTTCAGAATTATTGACATCAAAAGGCTGTGGATATCATGGAATCTATTCAAGATTGAGATTGCTAGAATTTTGGATCGTTAAGAAAATCTAAGATATAAGGATTAGGCAGAAAAGTGGTTTGGTGTGAGAGATCAGCTTTGATTTTGTTGACTAGAGGAGTAGGCTTGAAGGGCAGTGGAGTAAGCTGCTACCCCTAGTCCTTATATTCATTGGTCTAATTTCCTATTTCTTTCATGCCTTCTATTAAACATTTTACACAATACTTCATGGCTATTTCCAACATAGCAGTGGAGGGGACAAACGGATACCGAAGAAGAACAAGAGCATCAATGTTGTGGAAGCACTATCACCTCCAAGATCTTTGGCTCATTCCAGACTGACTTAGGCATGTAATGTCATTCCTTCACTGTGACTCATTCAAAATTATTGAATTACAGGATCATCATTATCATCAATAGGGTCAGACCATTCTGGAGAGGTGTTGGAGAGCACTTCTATACACAAGGGGAGTTCAAAGCTTGGAATTCTCTTCCACAAGCAGCAGTTGATGCTCATTTTAAACCTGAGATAGGTAAATTATTGTTCAAGAAAGATATTGGCTAGCACTGCTGCCTCACCGCGCCAGGTACCAGATTTGATTCCGGCCTCGGATGTGGTCTCTGTGGAGTTTGCACATTCTCCAAGTGTCTGCTTGGGTTTCCTCCCACAGTCCAAAGAAATGCAGGTTAGGTGGATTGGCCATGCTAAATTTCCCATAGTGTCCAGTGATGTGCAAGCTAGGTGGGTTAGCTGTGGGGAATGCAGGGTTACAGGGATAGAGTGGGGAGGGGGTCGCGGTGTCTATGTGGGATGATCCTCAAAGGGTCAGTGTGGACTCAATGTGCTGAATGGCCTGCTTCCGCACTGTAGGGATTGTATGATTCTGTTCAGGGATATGGGCCAAAGGCAGGTTTATGGAGTTAGGCCACTGAATGACTAAAATCTCACAAAATGGTAGAAGGGCTGAATGGACTTCTCATGTTTCTATTATATGCTTCTATTATGACCTTATCATAACTGCAGACCTTCAGGGAGAAAGCCTAAAACCACAATTAGGTTGACTGAGAATGGAATAAATAATTAAAACCTTGCTAAAAGTTTCCACCTTTTGAGGATAAATTAAAATAAATCTCACACCCAAGTCATTTTGGACACAGACTAAATGCCTCAGGCACTGCGATATCTGTATTTGTTGGTTCATGAGCTCAATTTTCTCATCTAATGCATGAAGCGTGCACAGAATTTCATAAAGAATTCCTTTCAGCTTCACTTTTGTACAATGCAAGGTAAATGACAGAAGGAAACAAGAAGGATGCAATGAAACTCTGATGGGGAGGAGCACAAAAATAATGCACAAACAATGGAATACATGCACAATGACCTCAAACAACAGAAAACGAAATAACACAAGTTGCATTCCTATGACATGTTTATCAGAGTAGCATTTCCCAAGGAGCTTCACAGAAATATCTTTAGATACTAAATTGATATTGAAACAAGGAAGGAAAGATTTGGACATGTCACCTAATGTTTGGTCATAAATGCTTTAAGCAGCATTTTTAAGAAAGAGAAGGAAGAGAGATGCCGAGGTGTGGGGTGAGTTCCAGGCTTGAGTCCTAGTCAATTGAATGCGCTGCTTCTGATCGCGATCTGATGGAATTGGCACAGGCTGCACAATGCAAATGGCCAGACATGGAGGACAGCTGAGATCTGTGAGTGTTGTAGGGCTGGACATAGTTAATGGAGAAGGGAGCTAAGCCTTGAGGCATTTTACACCAAGGTTACTATAACCTAACAAGACAGATTTTCAATTTGCCACTGGGCATAACAATGGTATTCTGTGTCAGCCAACCATGATAGATATATCTGAATTTGTGAAGCCGAAGGATTCAATAACCATGTCCTTAATATCAGTTTCAATTGTCCTTGAGGCAACAAGTTGAAATCTTTGCCCAAAAGACAATGACTAGCATACTAATTTAGAATCTCCCTTCAATGAAACTAACTAAGGTTTGAGAGTGCCTGGGAGAATAAGTACAACAGCTTATATTCATAAAACACCCTACTGATAAAATGTTCCTCAGGACTTCTCAGGAACACTGTCAAATAAATCATGACACTGAACGACATAAGGAGATATTAGGTCAGAGAGCCTAAAACTTGGTCACTGAGTTAAGTTTTATGGAGCGTCTTCAGAAGAGGAAAACAAAGTAGAGAGACAAAGAGGTGGCAGGAAAGTATTTCAGAGCTTGCAGCTGGACAAAGGAAGAGTGATTAAGTAAGGTGATTCCAGAGATGGAAGAGCAGAATATCTTTCAGGGTTCTGGGATTTGAAAAGATGGATGAGGCTGATGCCCAATTAGCACAGTTGATTTATGGGTATTTGCTCTGCTGCTCACTTACAGTCAGGTCATTCAAGCATTTCAACATGGCAATTAGTCCTGTGATCTCGACCTTTTGTTTCTTTGCCATTTTTGGATAAATAGACATTGTGACCAGTTTTCTCAACGAAGTGCTGAGTGGTGAGAAGCCAGATAATTGAACTTCTTTTCTGCGCCCCATGGTTTTCTTTTTTTTTCTCAGCCTCTCTTAACTCTCTTTCCCCGGTTGGTTCTTCTTTGTTCATTGTTCCTGAACTTATCTTTGTATTTTGGCAAACAAATGGTATCACATGGCAGGCTGTAAGGTTGATATGCAGGAGAGAAAGCTTTCAGGGGAATTGTATTAGATCAACTTGTGTTTCCTTGTTGACTAATGGTCTGAGATGAAATGATGAAGTGTTGAGTGCAGCAGGGTGAAGTAATAACTTATAAGCTGGTGTAACTGCCAGAACCAACAACACAGTTCCTGCTCAAAGCATAAGTACGCAACCTTTGATTTTTTTTGTAGCACAGGAACATTGATTATTTGTGGAACTACCTTTGACATTTCTAAACAGCATTTAAAGCATCCAATCAGCTTCATTCTGAGACTCACATGAACCGTAGGAACAACAACTTGCATTTATGTAGCACCTTCCATTTCAGAAAAAACAGGTTTCCACATGCTTCCCAGGAGCATTATCTCATAAACTCTGACACTGTGTCACATGTGTGAGCACTAGGAGGGGTGACCATTGATCAAAGTATTTTTACTGAATGTCTGAAGGAGAGGTTTTGTTGGGGAATTTGATATCTTAGAACAGCTGGAGAGATGGATGTCCACTGGAGTGTTGTGCCAGTGGAAAAAGATAGAATTGATGGAACATTTATATTTGAAAGGTTGTGGAGTTGCTCAAGGTTACAGAGATAGGGAGGGTATGTGTGTGTCTGGTACTCCCTCTGAACACTAATGACATTTGCTCATGGCAAGAACCTGTGAATTGACATCACCATGCCCACCTCCATGCAACTGATTGAGCTCAAAAGACTATAATGGCGAAGAACGCTCAAATTTCGAAATTTCCAGCTGCATGTCAGTTGTAAATCAATGTGAGATGTCTGCACAGACAGGGTTTTTTGGATTTTATTTTCCTGGAGTGTAATTGATGAGGTAAGGAAGGCCTTTTTGCTCCTCATTCAAGGATCTGGCTGTCTATCCTATAAACATAGGAGTTCCACTGTGAGCCACTGCTAGGGATTATAGGCAGTTGCCAGATTCAAAGTGTCAATAGCTAGGGTCTGCAGGAGGTCTTATAACAGGGATTGGAGTGGAGGGACCTGGAGTGGGTTAGGGTGTGAAGTCTGGTTGGAAAGGAGCAGTTAGCACTGAAGATGTAAGGGCAGAACTTAGAGGGCTGTTCAGATCAGGATTGGGGGCCTGTGAGCACAGGCTCCTCTTTCACACCCAAGGTCTGTGCAAGGGAACCTACTGGGCTTCTGCCCTGTCTTTTCCCCCTTTCTGCTGGCCTCAAATTCAGGCTGGCTAGGAAGCAGTCCTTAACTGCCATCAGTTGGCCACTAAGCTGCTCAATGGGGTGAAAATAGATGGCAGCTTATGTCTTGTTAAATTTAAAGCAGTTTGGGGGCAGGTAGGCAGGCAGCAGGACAGTTACCTGGGGATTTCTGCCAGCCAATCCTCACCCCATCACCCTCAAAACCCACTGGAGAGCCACGAAATTCTGCCCCATTGCTTTTCTTTCTCTTCTGACAGACTGGTGTGTCATATCTGTATGTTAACGTGCTGTGTGGAATAGGGTGAGACATAAAGTTTAAAATAACTTGACTTCACTCGCACTTCCACAGTAAGTAAATTCAATGGTGAGTGGGTTTGATGTTTGTGAACCGTTACATAAAGTTATGGACACAAAGGTAGATTTGGAGCTAAATTTCTTTCACCAGATGGTGCTGAACCAGAAAATCTCCCACTTTTGGCCTTTGTACTGATTTATTAACTTGGTCTGTTCAGAGATATTTTCAAAAAGGCTGGGTCAGGGCACAATGCCCTTGATAATAGAGATATATCATGTTGAATGCTCCAAGGTGCTTTACAACAAAGTAATCCTTGTAATTCGTCATTCTGATGAAGAACCATGAGAAGGGAAACCAGCAGCTGCATTGAGTGACAGCACCTAGAGGAAAACAATGGCTACCGCTCGTTCAACACCATCCAAATGTCTACTATTGTCACTGGATCCCAGGGAAGAGGGCAGTGATGGTTAGGGAGAGTTTGCAGGCTGGGTATCCCAAGCAAGGGGCTTGGTAGTAAGAGAACACAAACCCTTCAGTGATTCCAGGTCCCTCATTCAGACACTGAGTGCCTTTGAGCCAGAGATCCACCATATTCCTGCCACCTGCCCCAACCCACCTGGCAGCAAGTGAATAATAGTACATGGATATGCTTGTCATTTTCCCTATGTCTAGGCTCCCTCATCCACCATCAAATTAATATCAGTAGAGGTGAGATGAGATGCATTAGTGGGTGATAATTTTCTAAGTGTCTTCCCTGGATGGTCTTAATCAAGGTAAAGATGAGAAAATGCTAAGACCCCAATCTGTCACCAACCTTACAAGGGAGAGCACAATAATCTTGTAGTTAAATCAGTATCTCCTGTAGGAAACCAATTTGCACAAAAGGAAAGCTCTCACAAGCAGCAATGACCATATAAATGACTATGGATATTGGAAGAATTCTTCAGCTCTTCTTCAAACAGCATCACATAGAGCAGCATGACAGGGCAGGCAAAGCCTATCCAAAAGGCATTATCATTGAATGTGTCTCACTCCTTCAGTTCTGTACTCGTAGCATCAGGTCTGATTTGGTCCTAAACTGGATCCCACAAATCCCTGCCTCAGGAATGCAATTATTAACAATGGAGCCAAAGCTGACACACAATGTACAGGATTATATATAATACCAAATGAAGGTAATAATCAATGGTGTGCAGGAAGATAGACAGTGAAGCAATAAATCTAATAATTATTATCCAATAGGTAGTAAGTGAGCTGTCACTTTTTGCTGGTGTACATATCTTTAAGAGTGCTGAATGCAATCATTCTGTATTCCAGATTTGAGTGGTAGGTTCAGTCGCTGGTGAGATTGCCGATAAGAATTCTGACTTTGTTTGATTGACAGATCAATTAAGGTTTGTGAAACAGGGATATGCTTGGAGACAAGGAGGGGAAAAAACAACCTCACACTTGGTGCCGTGGCTCTTTTGGGTGCCCTTTCATTCATGAGTTAGATGGTGAATTCCAAGTCCCACTCCAAGGTTTGAATACATATCCAGGCTGACACTTCAGAGCCTGTACTAAGGGACTAAGACCATAGACATAGGAACAGGAGTAGGCAGTTTGGCCTTTGAGTCTGCTCTGCCATTCAACAGGATCGTGGCTGATCTGGCATTCCTTATCTTCACTTTTCCATCTCTTCCCCTTAACCCTTGAATCCCTGGCTGATCAAGAATCTATCTCAACCTTAAATATACACAAGGGCTTTACCCCCACAATTCTCTGTGGCAGAGATTTCTAAAGTCTCACAATGCATCGCAAGAAAAGATTCCTCCTTATCTCAGTCTCAAATTGGCACCTCTTTATTCTAAGGCCAGGCCCTCTGTGCTACACTGTCCCTCAAGGGAAACATCCTCTCAGCATCTATCCCATCAAGCCCTTTAGGAATCCTAGATGTTTCCATGAGATCACTTATCATTCAACTAAACTTCACTTGATGAAGGAGCAGCACTCTGAAAGCTTGTGATTTCAAATAAAACTGATGGACTATAACCTGGTATCGTGTGACCTCTATCTGCAACTAAGCCCCAGTGAGCAGAGTCCTAGCCTGTTTAGCCTTTGCTCATAGACAATCCCTGCATACCAGGGATTATCCCAGTGGACATTCTCTGAACTGCCTCCAGTGAAACAATGTCTTTTCTGAAATGAGGGGACTAAAATTACTCTCAGTACTCCAGATGTGGCCTCACCAGCACCTTCTACAGTTGAAGTAAGACTTCCCTACTCTCATACTCCAGCCTCCTGGATAAAAAAGGCCAACATTCTTTTCATTTTCCTGATTACTTGTTGCAACCGTGTGCTAGCTTTCTGAGTTTTGTCCACAAATACCTTCAAATCTCTTTGCATCACAACTTCCTGCAATTTTCCTCCATTTAAATAATACTTTGCTCTTTTGTTCTCTCTTCCAAAATGATCAACTTCACATTTTCCTATAGTGCGTTTCATGTGCCAACTTTTTGGTCACTTACTTAACCTATCAACATCTCTCTGCAAACTGTTTGTATCCCCCACACATCTTACTTTTCCTCTACTTTTATGTTGGATACAAATTTGGCGAGAACACATTCGCTTCCTCCCTCCAGCATATATTGTAAACTGTTGCAGTCCCAGCACTGATCCCTGTGGAACCCCGCTAGTTACAGTTTGCCAACCTGAAAATAAACCATTCATTTCTCCCTGCCCATTAGCCAATTTTCTACCAATGCCAATACACTATGTCCAACACTTCCTGCACTGTTGGAAGTGATGTCGTCAGTAAGATGTTAAATATAAGCCCTATTTACAATTTCAGGTAAAGATGAAATACACCATTACACACAGTAAATTCTCAGTTAAAGTTTTGGTTTCATTCCTGAAAATCACACCTTCGAGTGAAACAACTTTAAGTGAATCATAGGTTCCCATAGAAATCAGCGTGAAAACTGGCGTTACATTCTTTGGGCATATCTTGCTTGGAAAAACAATGCACAGGTTGAAATACTGTACTGTACATGTGAAATAATGTACTTGTCTAGCTGAAATAACTGACAAAATAAAATAAATCACAAAATTATAGAAGAAAAACTTTACGATCGGACCTTTCTCAGTGGAAGACTCCCTTAACACATCATTACATTGAAATGCTGTACATTCCTGCATTCCTAAATATACTAATATCTATTTGAAATTTTATTTAAGTCTAAGTGTAAATACAATAGAAATGCATTCACTGTAAATATGTTGAAATTATAAAGTTTTAATTGACTAGGCCCCATCTAGTGGCAGAAACTGATTCGGGCAATTGCAGCTGAACTCCAGTCCATCTCGAACCTCTGCTATTAGATGGAAGCCAGGACTTCTATGCGAGTTCAGAAGGGGAGCCAGGAGAGTAACAGACACCAGAAAGTTTAAGCATAAGAAGAGAGGGTTGGAACAGGAACTGGAGGGGGGGGCCAATGTTTTACTAAAGGAGGACTGAAATCAGGGATTGGAAGAAGTTGGGAGACTCCAGGACTGAGTATGGCAGTGGAAGCGTGGAATAAAGTTAAGAGCGGGCTCATCATATAACAGAAAGTCCACAGCAAAAGTATAGTCTGAAACTAACAACATTGGTTGAATATGTTGTCATTATTTTGTTGATGACGTTAAAGCAAAATAAAGTTAACTTAGTCAACTTTAAATTAGGGCTTACTAAATTTCAAGAGGATCAGTGGAGCGGTTATTGCCAAATTAAAACCAAAACAACTGCCGATGCTGTAAATCAGGAACAAAAACAAAGTTATCGGAAAAGCTCAGCAGGTCTGGCAGCATCCGTGGAGGGGAAAACAGCGTTATCGTTTCTGGTCCGGGTGACACTTCCTCAGAACGGTGTGAGTGAATATTGCCTACTGCCCTGGGCTGGTATTTATGCCTCAACCACATCATTAAAAACAGGCTACCTGATCATTTTATTTCCTTGTTGTTCGCCAAGGCAGCAGAAAGCACAGCTTCACTGTCCACTGTCAAGTGGCATTGAAGAAAGTGCCATGAGATTTATACATGATCAAATCTGGAGGAGTGCAGGCCTCTGAGAAAGTATCAAGCCTTAAAGATCCTTTTCAAAGCAGTGGTGAAGCCAAGGAGAAATTTAACCATGAAGGTGAAAAAATTTGAAAGAAGATCCTTTGTGTTAATAGATTTACAACAGTAATAACTTTGAATGGAAGGTTATAAGTACAGAAGTGACTTCAGTCTTTCAGATGTCCCCAACACTATCAATGCCTGTTTTCAGTCAATTAGATTCACTCCACATAATATCAAAAAACAGCTGAAGGCACAGTATGCTGGAAGGACTATGGGGTCCTGACAAACATTCCAGCAATGGTAATAAAAACATTTGCTCCAGAACTTTCCTACCCTCAAACCAAGTTATTCAAGTAATGCTACAAAATAACATTTCCCCAGAAATATAGAAAATTGCCCAGGAATGCCACGTACACAAATGAGAGTATAAATTCAACCCAGCCAATTACCATGCCATCAGTCTCCTGTATTATCAGTAAAGTGATGGAAGCGGTCATCAACATGATATAATATCAAGCAGCATCAGATCAGCAACGCTCAGTTTATTTTTCACAGGGGTCACCCAGCTCCTGACTTCATTAAGGCTTTGATTCAAACATAGACAAAAGAGCTGAATTCCAGATGTGAGATGAGAGTAATAGCCCTTGACATCAAGGCTGCATTTGATGCGTGTCATCAAAGCCTAAGCAAAATAATAGAAATGGGAAACCCTAAGCTGGTTAGAGATATCTCTAACAATAAGGAAGGTGGTCATGATTTTTGGAGGTCACTCATGTCAGCTCTAGGTCACCAATACAGCAGTTCCTTAGGGTAGTGTTTGAGGACCAACCATCTTCAGCTGTTTCATCAATGAAGTAGAGACTTTTGCCCATGATTGCATACTATTCAGGACATTCATGCCTCCTCAGGTACTGAAGCAGTCCTTGTCTAAGCGCAGCAAGACCAGGGCAATGTCCAGGTTTGGGCTGAAGGTGGAATAAACACTTGTACTGCACAAGTGCCAGGCAATGACCAATACTGAATCTAAACATTGCTTCTTAACATTTAATAGCATTATCATCACTGGATGCCCTGCTATTCACATCTAGGGGGTTATCATTGATCAGAAACTGAACTGGCTGTAAAAACACAATGGTTACAACAGCAGGTCAGAGATTAGGAACCTTACAATAAGTAACTCACCTGGCTTTTGTTCTATTCATTCACTGGAATTGGGCACTGCTGGCTGAGCCAACACTTATTGTCAGTTGCTAATTTCCCTTGGGAAGGTGGTGAGCTGCCTTCTTGAACCAGTAAAGTTAATGAATGAACAAGGGCAGCAGATACATGGCAACACCACAACTGGCACGTTTCACTTCACGCCACTCACTGTCCTGACTTGGAAGTACATTTGCGTTCCTTCAGTGTCACTGGGTAAAAATATCCTGGAACTCACTTCCTAACAGCATTGCGGGTGCTCATAAAACCCAATCAAATGGGCTACAGTAATGCAAGAAGGGAACTCAGTAACAGCTTCTCAGGGGCAACAACTGCTGGGCAGTGAATGATTTTGTTTTTAAAAAATGGTTGTACGGGTGACATGCTTCTTTTTGTTACTCAAAATTTTCAATGAACGGAGTTTCCCAAACAATAGAAAGCGATGAAAATAGTGGAAAGATCAGTTGGCGTCCATAGAGAGGAAGCATTTAAGCCTGTGAATTTTCTTCAGAACATGGTGACTTCAGAGGATCGTCGACTTGAAATGTTAATTCTGTTTCTCATTAGAGTGCTGCTGCCAGACTTGCTAAGTACTTCCTGCATTTTTTTTGTGTTTTTTTTTAAATTTCAGGTTTCCAGCATCAACAATATTTTGCCTTTTCTTTCGCTCAAATGCCAGGACTGTGGTCCACTTTAGGAATCATTTTACATTGACTGTGAAGGCAGCCAGCCCTCAGAAAAACATCTTTTATCCTGTCTCGGAAACCACTTGGCTGACCTGTAAATAGCAGAATAATTCCATAGCCAGGCTAAAATGTCCACTCATTGAGATATTACTTACATCTGAGTTGGCGGTGGTCAGTATAACTGAATAAGCTTTCATTATCCAGCCAAGGGATTTTTCAACTTTAGAATCAAATTCCAATTGCTCTCTTCAGCATCAAAAGAATAAATGTTTTGAAATTTGGAATGAATTTTCCTGGCCTGCAGAGACAGCCTTGACGACAGGGGTGTGGAGTCATACTGCATCAATTCACCAATGTATTTCTGTCACCAGGGAATTTTCCCTGAGCTGCACTCAGAATGGGGCTAACTGTCCACTTCACAGAGGCAGACAGCCAACTGAGATGTTTAATGCCCCAATCTGGGATGATTTATTCCCACTGCCTTTGGAAATCACTCGAGCTAGACTGTGATGGGGGTGTCTAAATTTCAGAGTTAGAAACGCCTTGTCAGAACTGGTTTGTGGTGAGAAACTTTATGAACCATTTTCAAAACACACTGCAGCAGCTAGTCAAGCTTCCTTTGGCAGCACCATCACAAACTGCAAATTTCAGCATTTGAAAAGGACTCGCAGGTTCTCCTTCAAACTGCACACCATCCTGACTTGGAAATGTTACTGGGTTACAATCCTGAAAATTCTCCCGCTGCATTCTGGGAGTACCTACACCACATTGAGCAATTCAAAACAGCAGCTCACCACCACCTTCTTCAGGACAATTAGAGCTGGGAAATAAATTCTGGCCTTGTCAGCTACAATCACATCCCGTTAAGGCATAAAAACAAAAGATGTCTTAGAACAGTGAATGGAAAGAAAACAAGGTTTGTTTATAGTTACAATGACCAACTTAGTAAAACAATAAATATTGAAAACTAACTGCCCTCACACCTCTTACATGCCATGTTCTGAGAAAGGTTTCTGTTAGTATAGCAAGAATTGTCTCTTCCTCCAGGACTGGTCAAAGAGACGGGGGCTATTACTTGACCCATGAAATGAGTAAATAATTAGTTATTTGTTCTTAATATAATCTATTTATTTCAACATGACTTATAAATCATTTGTAAAGATTAAAATCAACATTCTGTCTCAACGGTTTCTAATTACTTTCAAACTGAGGTGCATTTTCCTCAGAGGTCAATCTAATTTAGTTTTGGAGAGAGGTCTGTACTCTGGAGCCTCATAAATCCCACCAGGAGAGGTGAATGTTGCTGAGGCATCTCAAAATATGTGACAATTAGTCTGGACGACAGTTGCTGACTGTCCTTACCCTGCAGTTCACACTGACTGGCTTTCATTCTATTTGATGTGTTCATGGTGGCGTTTTATGATTAGAGAGTACTGATCACATGTAAAGATGGAAGGCTTTTTTCCTTTCCGATTAGACATACGATCTCTAGGATTGCCACAGAGCCATCAGGAGTTAAGTATTAAAAATTCAGAATACTGCAGCAAACAGAGGACCATTAAAAAAATGACATTTTAAATTTTTCCCGGAACATTTGTTTTTGTTAGTTCTAAAAATATTGGACATGGATGGAGAATAAAAGTTACTGGATGGTTCTTGATTGATTGTCAGCTCGATAAGGATTGGTCTGTTTATTTTTGAGTTGGTGGTGGAACAGGGCATTAGAGCCAGTGCCTGAAGTAGGCCCACAAGCTCCTTGCAATCCTTCCACCATTCAATGTCAATTTGATGGATCTATGGCTCCACTTTCCCAAACTATTCCCATATCCCTTGACTAGAGCCTATAAATGTATCAATCTCCATCTTACACATCTTCAATAGCTGACTGTCCACAGCTCTCAGGGGAGGAGAAGGCCACATGGATTTGTGAGCATGAGCATTTGGGGGTTGGGTGGGATCATTGAAAGGTGTACTTTGGAAAGGTGCAGCAGGTTGGAAGCAGGAAGTCATACGATAATCCATCCAGGTAAGTACAATTGGAGTTGCAACCCTAGGGGACAGTTAGCCTGGTGGTACACTTTCTGTAGACTGCAAATGGCCTCCTGTGACTAATTCCATCCTCTCACCTCGTCATTGTTGAAAGTATGTTGGCCACTAAATACCTACCTACAGTGTACATTCTTTAGAATGGGAAGATGAAGGGAATTTTTTCTTGGAATTGCCAAACTCAGAGAACTGCGGATGCTCAGTCAACGTGCATATGGAATGCAGAACTCAATTTATTTTAGGCTACTAAGGTTCATGAGGGCAAGCAAGAAAATGGAGTTGAGATTGGTGATTAGCCATGATCTTATTTAATTGCAGAGCAACCTGAAATTGTGGGATGATCTACTCCTGATCATATTTCTTACATCCCTACCAGTTGGCCCAATTTTTCACCCAGCTTTGAGAGACATGATACTTGACTGTTTTTTTCCCACAAATTTATCACTTTAAAAAGGACAGAAATAGAACAAACTATTCCCAAGGGCCACAGACTGGAAGTTATCACCAGAAAACTGAAGGAAAAAGTTAAAATAAATCTTTTCTCACAGAGCATTATTTTTTTAAAAAGGAGTACTTTACAACAAGGGGTTGCTGGGACCAAAGCCATAACATAGAAATAAATGAAATGGATAGCTTTTGCGAAGGAAGGGAATGGCAGAATGTAAAAAAAAGAGAATTGGATTTGTCTGTATAAGGTCTCCTCCTGTCAAATTCAAAATCAGCACTTCAAGGCAGAAAAATGATCATGTACAGATTTATAAATAAAAGCAAATAAATATACACGGTATTTTTGCTCTTTTGTTTTGCAAATTGTGCTCTATATCCGATTTGCATTGAGTCCCATTCACCTATCATTCATTAACCTAAATTTGGATAGCAGTCCGGGAATGCATCAAAGTTAAAATTCTATGTCTTACGTTCAACTGCCTCCATTACCTCAGCCCTCTTCAAATTAGCAAGGTTCTCCAGCCCTATTTCATAAATTCTGGTCTTTGTGGTGCATTTTCAATTTTTCATCACTTTAATACTGCAAACTTATGCTTCAGTAGCTTAGCCATGAAATCTTGGTATTCCCTTCTTAAACCGCTATCCTCTTTTTAAAGAACCAAAGGAGTGTTACAACACAGAAGGAGGCCATTCACTTCATTGTGTCTGCACTGGTTCATTTAAATGGTTATCATTGTGTCATTCCAATCCCCCATAGTCTTGCACAAATAAGAACTTCCTCACAACTTACCAATTCATAATCAATTGGTTTTCCCACCTTCCCAAAATTTCCTTGTGTAGTTTGGTATCAAATTTGTTTGATGACCTTCATATGAAGCAGCGCATATGGTTGTTGTTGGAATTAATTCTCAAATTCAAATGGTTAGACAATATTGCCAAATGAAACTCGAGCACAACTTGAATTGTATGCTTAAGTAGTGATGGCCTGGTCACTGATTAACAAATATAAACGTGAATATGCAAATGCAAACTTCCTGGCCTTGATCTTGAATGGGGGAAATGAATGTAATGTCCAGCTGTAAACTTTGTCGACGCCCTGAAATAAATGAAGCTGGAAAAGCACCTCGACAGGAAACAGAGTACTTTCAACCTCCACTTAGAATGGCCATTGACATTGTCACGAACATCTCACAGGGTCTTTGATTAAATATATGCCACTCATGACTGCTGGATGTCCTAAAGCCTTTCGGAATGAAATTCTTTTGTAGCTATTGCTGTTATTAGGAAGTGGAATGCAAATTACCCGTGAACAGTACACAAACTGCATAAATTTGTGGCTTTGATTAACAGGAAAATATTGACCAGGACATTGAAAAGAACTCCCGTGCTCTTCAATATAGTACCATGGGATCCCTTACATTCAGTTGAGAACCCAGATGAACTTCCATCTGAAAGACAGCACTGCCAAAGTTGTAGTCTCCCTCACTACTTCAATGGAGTATTTGTATGGATATTTGCACTCGAGCTCAAGAATGGGATTTTAACTGATAGCATTCTCGGTCAGAAGTGAAAGTGTTATCCATCAAGCCACAGATAATATTAAACGCAAAACGTGGAACCTTTCTCAGCAAGCACAAGTCCTGTTGGCTATATCTGGAGTTGGATTTTACATTGTCCTTACCCTGCACCTTCCCCATCCCTAAAAGAAGGTGGGAAGGTGAGTTATTTACAATGGATAGCTCAACCACTGCCCACATTCCTGCTCCGACTCCCTCTGAAATTATACCACTGGTGACAGTTGAATAAAATTAAAGAAGCCCTCAAAAAGGCAAATCATTGCTTTTTCATCTCTCTGGGAGAATGAGGCAGGCCTATACCAACCAAACATTCCAGCAGGTTTTCCTGTAATATTCTAGATTGCGAGACAGTAAAGAATAGAATTCAAGCCTGACCTTTACACGTGAGATTTTACTTACAGAAGCATGCTATTAAACAAGCACCTCCAAGGTCAATGACCATAGTTTCAGTCCAGTTAATCCGAATCACATCAATCCCAATCAACTGAACACAATCTGAATACAATTGAACATCAGTTAATATACAATGCACAGGGACAGCAAGTAGTGGAAAGAGGAGGCAATAGAGCAGAGGTGGAATCTGCAACAGCACTACTGGAGAACTTTAGTTAGAGTTTTGGGATGGAATGGGATGAGATGGGACAGAAGAAGTATGTGAAGGTAACCCCTAACAAGTGGTCAGGAATGAGGTAGAGGCCAATTGAGTGGAAGATCAAAACCTGCCTATGGATTTGGAACCCTGACATCAAGCAGGAAGACACATTTTTCCAATAGTGCCATCTAGCTCTACAAGCTTGGGGAAGATTTTGGGTATTCAGGACTTCTATTCAAGATAGTGGACTTCTGAATACATGATTTCATTACCGTATTAATTGGGATTGTAAATTTTATACTATTTGTGATATTACAAAGTAAGAGATTGACAACTGATGGCCAATAACACGTTTTTAAGAATTGCAACTATGGCTTTCACAGAACTTGATGCTCTGAAATATTCCTCTGGATCTACCTTGGAACATTCAGCACTGACTGTAACTTAGTTGATTCAGCATTCGAGGGGTTACATTTTCACAATCACTGGACAGTGTGTGTGACTTAATCTGAAGTGTGAAAAGGCATTTCTGACTCGTTCAAGTCAGTGTGAGACTTTAGAAGTAAAACAGTGTTACTCCATCTCCAAACATTAGCCCCATCTCTCTCAGCCTGCAAGTTTTTAAATACTCCCGAAAAGAATACAACAATAGGCATGTTCAATCTCAGAATGTAAAAGGGACTAATGAGCAGAGAGTTTGCTCAATCTTTTGATTACTCATTTTTGGCTAGAACACGGAGTAGTTAAGCAAGACACTGACAAACAGTTTACAAAAGGGCAAACTGTTATTATGGGCTCTCAACTCACTCCAGCCTTGAGCCTGTAATCTCTTCTGGCACATAAATGTCACAGTGAGGGAATACAGCATTGGTAAAACTATCCGCCTTTTGGATTAATATGTTAAACTGAGACTACTGCCTTTCAGGATGGACGTAAATGGTCCTTTCATACTATTCACAAATAGTTCTCCCTGGTGCCCTGGCCAACAGTCATCCCACAATGCATGTCACTAAAGCAGATTGCCTGATCACATGCCTCATTTTCCTGTAGATCTTGTATGACAATTAGTTGAAGCATTTAGTATTGTAACGACAGAGATTACATTTTAGAAATGAAACCAATCTATTGGCTCTGAAGCACATGCTAATGTTCGGTCAGAAACTGATAGAAACATTATGGCAACTGTTTATAAATAGAGTCTTATATCTTGGCTCAGTTGGTAGCACTTCCACCTCAGTCAGAAGATCAAGGTTCATGCCCCATTCTAAACTCTTGAATACATGATCTAGGTCCAAACTTCAGGTTTACTCTGAGGCAGGGCTACATTGCTGAAGGCTCTATCTTTCAGATGAGATGTTAAAGCAAAGTTCCCCTGTGTCCGCACAGGTAATTTGTAGAAGAGCCCATTCCATAATTTGAGAAAGAACAGAGTAGTTCTCCATTGATTCCTGGCCTATGTATCAGTGAATCAACACTAAAAATAGATGGCCATTAGCTCATTTCTATCTGCGAGATTTACTGTGTGAAAGTCTGTGACACGTTTCTCACCTTACAGATATGGTTACACTTCAAATATACCTCATTGATTGCAAAGCACTTTGGGATTTCCTGTGTCCATGGAAGTGAATATAAAAATGCAAGTCATTCATTATGTCATTACACAATGACACAAAGAGTGAATAATCCACAATCAGAAGTAATTCATTCACTGTAAGTATTATTTGAATGTTAATGCTGAAGAGGCCATTTAGCAAAAGGAATCAAGATTGGAGCTGATCTTGGTTGTTAGTTGATTCAGACTGCCATAATTAGAAACAGCAAAATAGGTAGGGTTATTTAATACATCATATGGCCATTCTGCAATGTATAAATCAACCATCAATGTCAATGCATTTCATTCAATAAACAGACTGATTAATTGCTTCTATTTTAATAGAAATGATTCCAAGTTATTATGATCATACTTTGACTGACAGATGGTGCTGTTCTTAAGCAGAGAATTAATTTCACAACTGCAACCATATCTGATCTAAATACCAACATACAACCCTCTTAAGCTGTAATTTTAATTCATTGTAATTAGTGAAATATTAACACAGGCAAAATATGTTGCAGTTACTTTGCATTCTCTAGATATTCAATGGAGCATTACTGTGCTTAGTTCAGAGTTACACTCTCACCTCTGCAGTCAAAAGATGTGCTGGATTTCACTTGTATTCATTGCCAACCTAAAACATAAAAGATGGTCATTTGGCCCATTATGCCTGGGTTGGCTACTAAAAAGAGCTGTCCAATTAAACCTATTCCCTGTTATATTTTCATACCTAACATGGGTTGAACATATCTCTCTGTGTTATTTTGCTTTTTACATAATTACCCATTTCCCTGCTGAAAGCTACAATTGTACCTTCTTTGATCACCCGGTCAGGCAGTGTGTTCCAGAATACAGCAACTCACAGCTTGGAAGACAGTTCTCATCTACTCTTCTGCTTCTGTTATCACTTAGCTTAAATAAGTCTCCCCAGTTGGTGATCTTGAAGCCAGTAGAAACATTTCTCCCTTTGCTTCTACTCCTCTACCAAAACCTTTCTTAATTTGACACACCTCTATTAAATCCCCCTTAACCTTCTCTATGCTCAGGAGAAGCATCCCAGCCTCCCACTAACATTGTGGTAAATCATTTGCGCTAGAATCTATTTAACAATGCAAAACCAAAATCCAAAAACACATCACAGAGGCATAATTGAAACAGAACAAGCTCTTTTACTTTGTCTTTCTGTGATGTTTATAGTATTGGAAAGTTTTAATATAAATCAATCAACCTTCCTTATTTCGTGAATATTTATGTTAAGAACAACAATGCATGGATGGACAAGTATACCGTGTTAAGGGAACTAAAATCGGTATCCAACATTACTAATGGAGGAGAGGAAGGATCACCTCTAGTTTCTCATATAATTTCTTCAGCCAGTTCAATCGAACTACTGATGTAACAGAAACCAGCAGAAAGCAAGCAAAATCACTAATTTTACTTCAAATGTTTCTACATCTTGTGATTGATTTCTTTCCCCATCTATTGACTTGGAACAAATCAAGTCAAAGACTTGGAGAGGGGTGAGAGAGATGAGCACAAAATCCAACGTAAATGTTGCAAAAATAAATAATCTAATTTCTTGGCTTTACTTTCTGTATGATCAGTCTGTCTCAAACTCAGTGCAGTAAAACAAAACAGAAGATGGTATACACGACCTGGGGAGCAATATGGAGCTCATCTCCCTCAACTTTTTGATCATGTACAATGTCTTCTGTGGCTACCTACTCAAAAAAGTAAACATGTTTTTCCACTCTCAGTCACGTTAATGGAACGTTGCTAAAGGAAATCACTCAACCATATTGAGTGGTGTAGCCTCTTTTCTTTGTGTCTCCTGGGTGTTATTGCTGCATTTTGCTTAAAGAAAAGCTTAATATTCAGCCTAAATACAAGTTGCATCTGGCTTTTGGTGTGTGGTCTGTTGCAACTTCTCACCATATCTTAGTAAAAGCTACTGGACCCCTACAGTATCCTTATCATCCAATCCTAGCTCCATCTTCCATGAGCCATTGCTGGAGTAACTTGCCACGTCTAGGATATCCTGAAATTGACTAAATTAAAAGACCATTGTGCACTGAGTCAGACACTTGCCAGTCCAAAACTGCCCTGAATAGCTCCTGATGTTCATCACAAACATGGCAAGCAAGGGGTAACTGGTGACCCGGTTTACACCTGATGACTTGGACATCCTGTTGAATGGGGTGCATAGGTGGGACTTCCTCATCCCCCAGGACCAGTGCTGGAGACCACAACATCAGACAACGCCAGCCCAATGCCCTCTACAAGAATGTCCAGAATTGCCGGAAGAAGGTTCTTGTCTATTCCAGTGTAAGTGTCACCAGCTTCTCTCTGATAACTCACACTATCACTGCAACTGTACCCATCTCCCACAAGGGCTTATGCTTTATCACTCTGGCTATTGCCTGTAGCATTACTCTCACTCTTTCTAACCCTCGACACCTCTTACCCTACATGATGTCTGTGCTACCTGTTTACTTGCTGGGGACACTCCTCATCTGCACCAACTATAATGGTGTGCCACTCACTTTCACTTCCCTTACTACCTGCTTCTCTCTCATTCCAGGAGGAAAACCAGTTTCCAGTATGAGAAAAAGAATCAAGGTGGTTGTGATCTACCTGACTTTCAGCTTCACACCTCTTATATGAAAAAAACATTCCAATTCTGGCCATGGGGAGTGGCTCACTGACTATTTCCAAGCACCCTGGCTGGCATCGAAGCCTGTCCTTGATTTACTCTTCCAGGCTCCACTGAGTGAAGGCTATCCCCCTTGGCTTGACTGAAAATTGCTGACAACCATGACAAGCTACCGGGCTTTGTGCCTGCACTAAACAACATAGCATTGAGTGAGGTAATGTGAGCCTGGTAGCTCTGACTGAGGGGCCAAGCGCACAAAGACAAGACAAGGCAATGAAAGGCAGCAATGCCATGAGCATCCAGGTAGATTCAAGTGAGTGAGAACTAGGAGAGAGAACAAGGAGACCAGAGATGCAGCTGGTAGAGTACACGAGCTGTGCGCATATCCCCGATTGCAGAGTCCTCGCTGCAGTATTATAATGATAGTTTCCAGGACAGTCTGAGGTGCAGTACTGAATAGCAGAAGGGTCCTGTAAGTGGATCAGAGAAGACTATTACATGTTAGAGTCTGGCCCACGTCAGCCGCCAATGGCCTTGGGGGTGCCCATAAAGCATACCCTGAGATGTTAGTGCCCAACGTATGGAGGGCTTTTGGAGCAAATGGGGAGTTGAAGTTGATTCCTATGCTGAGATTTGTCAACATCTAGCTGGTTTGGCACATTTGGCAATAATGTAAGTAGAAATTAATGATGTGAATTGGGTCAAAACAAGATATTTTACAAATGACAATCCCTGTCAACTGGCAGCTCACCACACAACTTGTCAAAATCATGAAAAATGGCACAAGATGCTTCTGGCATTGAGATAGGCCTCATTGGATATCTTGCATGATTATGCCACAATTCTTGCTACCATTGCCCTTTGCTCAGATTCCTACCAGATTCCATCTTGTGTTTGATTTTAAGGTAATGCTGTATTTTAAGAACTATAACTTCAAAACTGTCCGATTTTGTGTTCTTTATGGTTCTTCTGTGACATTGAAGTTTTGTACAAGTATTGTAACAGCCCAGCCTGTCTCTGCCTCCCTAACCTGTTCTTCCTCTCACACATCTCTTCCTCCCACCCCAAGCCGCACCTCCGTTTCCTACCTACTAACCTCATCCCACCTCCTTGACCTGTCCGTCTTCCCTGGACTAACCTATCCCCTCCCTACCTCCCCACCTATACTCTCCTCTCCACCTATCTTCTTTTCTCTCCATCTTTGGTCCGCCTCCCCCTCTCTCCCTATTTATTTCAGAACCCTCTCCCCATCCCCCTCTCTGATGAAGGGTCTAGGCCCGAAACGTCAGCTTTTGTGCTCCTGGGATGCTGCTTGGCCTGCTGTGTTCATCCAGCCTCACATTTTATTATCTTGGATTCTCCAGCATCTGCAGTTCCCATTATCACTCTTCTTTGTGCATCTTACCAGCGTCTTGATGGTTTGTCTTTGGACCACTGAGCTTACCTTGCTGCAACTTTTACAACTGTTGCAGTCTCTCTGTGATGGTAAATAAATTTCAGTTCTAACTGACTGCTTATATATTCCTCAAGTGGTAAAGTTCTTAAAGTGGTAAATATACTTTTTCTTGAATGTTTTATTTTCTTCTGGTTGGGGGATGGGGTTTGGCCTCTACATGGAATTTCAATCTATGATGCTGCTCACCATATCCAAGTGCACTGATTGCTATTACTGGCACCTCATGATACCTGCCATCTCTGCCAGTATATGTTTTAGAGTAAGGATTGTTAGAGATAGTTCACTGACACCAATCCTCCTCTGTCTATACTTTATCTAAGGCCTGGCTAATGATTTAGTGGTAGATGATACAACACCACAGTGTCTATACAGAAGAGATACTACTGTTAGTTAACATGAGTACTTGTCACATGATAGCAACAAAAACAACTACATTATGAATCAGGCATAACTGCACGAATAGACTCTTGGGTTTTCTACAGAATGTATCTGATCCAAGTTTTTACTCCCTGTGTCCAACTAAAGATAGTACGGGACAGCATCAGAAGATCTGGAGCTCAGTGTAGAAAGAACATTAGCTCCTTCACAAGCAACAACTTCTACAAAATTCTTCTCCTCAGTTAGCTCCAAAACAAAGGCCTTATTAAGCGTTCAAGCTTTGCTCTGTGCCTCTAAGTGTATCAGCTTGCAATTCTGCAACACTGATAAAGGTAGAAAAAGGAAAACAAAATGTCTTTCAGGAATCACGATCCATCAAGGACAAAAAGTATTTGCATTTTAGCTACTTATTAAGCCCGTCCTTTTCACATCAGTGATCAGCTGTACTTCCCTCTGGGCAAATTGCAAACTGCGGTCACAAAAGGCTAATTATTGTCTCTAGTAATTCCACTCCATTGGCAGCTGTTTTCCTAAGAATCTCAATTGCTCCTCCAGGTTATATCAAGATCAGAAAATTGGGTCCCTTTCACTGTCTTTTTATGTGCACTATTTTTAATACTGTTTAGCTATGACTTGGTTAGGCAGTCTCCTATTTATTCATTCAGAATTTCTAGTGGTACCCATACAAATTGCCTTTGAGAAGATGTGGGGAGACACTTTTTTGAACCATGGTAGCCCATCCAGTGTAGGTACCAAAGTGCTGCTAGAGAGGGAGTTCCAGAATTTTGACCCTGTGGCAGTAAAGGAATGGCTGTGAGTTTCCAAGTTACGATTGTGTATGTAGTGGTGTTCCTGTTCACCTGCAGTATCGTCACTCTATAAGGTTAAAGTCATTGGTTTGGATGTCTTTGCTGAAGGAACCCCAGCAAAGTGCTGCAGTGAACTGAGTGCTTTGTGTTGATGACATTTATTAATGTCATGACTTTCAAATCGGTCAACGAATAAAAGCTGCTTCTTTTAAAACTTAAGATGGTGATAGAGTTGTACCCAATCCATTCAGAGATATATCTATTACCCTCATGCAAGCCTACAGTTCACTTCTAGTATAGTATTAATCTAGCCTTCCTTTGACTATCATTCTCTCAGTTGTTAACCATATTTCAGTGGATTGGACTCATGCCCGTCACTCAGAGGCTTGCCAACTGAAGTATAACACTGAGACTAACCTCCTTTTGCAGGATTAAGGGAGTGCTGCATTACTGGAGGTGTCATCTTTCCAATGGGATGTTAAATAAAGATCCATCTTCCATCTCAAAATTATAAATAAGTGCAGAGGAGTTCTGCACAACGTCAGGCCAATAATCATCCCTCAGCCAAGGGGTTTTTGTGCCTCAGTGTTATTTTCCCTACACCTGGACCTGATGGTCTGGGTCCAAGCCTCGTTTACCCCAGATGTGTGTCATAATGTGTCTGAACAGGTCGATTAAAAGTGTCTATAATCGCTTAACCAACATTAGCACAAACAATTGATTTATGTCATTGCTGTCTGTGGGAGCTTTTTATGCATAAATTAGCTTCTACATTCCTAATAACAGCGACTACACTTCGAAAGCTCTTCGTTGGTAGAGAAAGACTTATCATGCCTTAATGTTGTGAAAGTTACGAAAATGCAGCAATTGCCTGCAACACAGCTCACACATAATTAATGTGTAGTGTATACTTTTTATGGCACTTTTAACATCTTAAATCCTTCCAAAACCTTTCACAGTAGCATCATAAAATAAAATTTAGGACAAGCTATCTAAGGAGGTATTAAATCAGGTGATCAAAAGCGTGGGCAAGGAGGTAGGTTTGAAGAAATATCTTAAAAGGAACAAAAAGAGAGGCAGAGTGTGTATGGGTGCATGTCAGTTGTGGTGGAGAGGGTACTTCAGAGCAATAGGACCTAAGCCAAATGAACACCATCAAAGGCAATAATAAGAAAATCAGGTATGCTCAAAAGGGAATTGAAAGAAAAAGCTTGAGCATTTTGAGGTTGAAGTGTTGCTTAACCAAGTAGAAATAGCTGCAGGCAGAGGGTTGACAGCAGAACGGGACATAAAGCATATCATGACCACAGGATTTTGCATGACCTCAAGTTCAGTAGTATTCTCACAGTACAGACAGACCTGATGGACAGAAATGACAGAATTTCAATTTTTACATCAGTTGCCAATACTTTTTTAAAAATCTAGTTTAAAGTTACTTTTAAAACATCTCATTTTCATTTTTTTTACATCATGTTTAAATGATTCAGGAGTATAAGGTGTTTCATATTTTGTGCCAAAATGCTCAAGTTAAACATTCTAATGCTGCGCAAATGATTCCAAGGGCGCATGTGAGCATGGAGGCTTGCTGATTGCAACTCTGCAAATTATACTAGAAATATCAGAGCAAAACTGTGCTGTAATATTCTATGTTCTATGTTCTATGACCACAGCATATCTGACAGAAGGAGTATCTATCTAATTGGGAAGGTTTGGTGGGTGTTTCAGCTTGAATTTGATTTTGTCACTCTTTTGGACCTGGCTTCAATTTAACTGATTCATATAAGATTCAAGCTCATCTTTCTATCTCTAAATGATGAATAAAGTGCATTTTAAGCCGAGGAAATCTTAATCAAACTCCCAAGGTAATGCTGACACAAAACACAATCATTGCAATCTTCCACGATTTTACCAACAGTGTGGTAAAAACAAAATGTCTGAAGTGGACCACTGGAAAGAGATGATGCAATTGAGATAACAGTGATGATGGGACAGTGTAGGGAGATGGGCTTAGATTAATTCCCAGGTCAGTGCAACATCAAGGGCCGAAGGGCCTGTTCTCCGTTGTATTGTTCTATGTTCTAAGTTCTAACACAGCAGGCCAAGCAGTATCAGAGGAACGTGGAAGGCCGAAGCTTTGGGCCTGACTATTCTTCAGAAATGGGGAGAGGAACGGGGTTCTGAAAAAAATAGGGAGAGAGGGGGAGGTGTGTAGAATTTGGATAGAGGAGAAGGTAGGTGGAGAGGAGACAGACCGGTCACAGAGGTGGGGATGGAGCCAGTAAAGGTGAGTGTAGGTGGCAAGGTAGGGAGGAGATAGGTCAGTCCAGGGAGGATGGACAGTTCAAGGGGGTGGGATGAGGTTAGTAGGTAGGAGATGGGGGTGGAACTTGAGGTGGGAGGAGGGGATAGGTGGGAGGAAGAAAAGGTTAGGGAGGCAGGGACAAGCTGGGCTGGTTTTGGGATACGTTAGGGGGAGGGGAGATTTTGAACCTTGTGAAGTCCACATTGATACCATTGGGCTGCAGGGATCCCAAACAAAATATGAGGTGCTGTTCCTGCAACCTTCGGGTGGCATCGTTGTGGCACTGCAGGAGGCCCAAGATGCACATGCCATCTTAGGAATGGGAGGGGAAGTTGAAATGGTTTGTGACTGGGAGGTGCAGTTGTTTATTGCAAACTGAGCGGAGGCGTTCTGCAAAGCGGTCCCCAAGACTCTGCTTGGTTTCCCCAATGTAGAGGAGGCCACAATAGGAACAGTGAATGCAGTATACCACACTAGCTTGATGTGGAAAGTCTTCTTGGGGCCTGGGATGGGGGTGTAGGGGGGGACGTGTAGGGGCAGGTGTAGCACTTCCTGCGGTTACAGGGTAAAGTGCCGGGTGTGGTGGGGCTGGAGGAGAATGTGGAGTGGACAAAGGAGTCACAGAGAGAGTGGTCCCTCTGGAAAGCAGATAAGGGTGGGGAGGGAAAAGTGTCTTTGGTGGTGGGGTCAGATTGCAGTTGGCGGAAACGTCGTAGGATGATACGTTGGATCCGGACGTTGGTGGGGCGGTTTGCGAGGACGAGTGAGATTCTTTTTTGGTTGTTATTGCGGGGACGGGGTGCGAGGGATGAGTTGCAGGAAATGCGGGAGACACGGTCGAGGGCGTTCTTGACCACTGAAGAGGAGATGTTGCGGTCCTTGAAAAACGAAGACATCTGAGATGTATGGGAGTGGAATGCCTCATCCTGGGAGCAGATGCAGCAGAGCCGAAGGAATTGGGAATAGGGTATAGCATTTTTGCAGGAATGTGGGTGGGAGGAGGTGTATTCTAGGTAGCTGTGCGAGTCGGTGGGCTTGAAATGGATATCAGTTTCTAGCTGGTTGCCGGAGATGGAGACAGAGAGGTCTAGGAAAGAGAGAGAGGTATCAGAGATGGTCCAGGTGAACTTAAGGTTGGAGCAGAAGGTGTTGGTGAAGTGGATGAACTGTTTGAGCTCTTCATGGGAGCACGAGGCGGTGCCTATAGTCATCAATGTAATGGAGGAAGAGGTGGGGTTTAGGGCCAGTGTAAGTGTTGAAGAGGGACTGTTCCACATAACCTACAAAGAGGCAGGCATAGCTTGGGATCATGCGGGTACCCATGGCCACCCCCTTTGTCTGTAGGAAGTGGGAGGAATTGAAAGAGAAGCTGTTGAAGGTGAGGACGGGTTTGGCTAGGCGGATGAGTGTGTCAATGGAGGGGAACTGGTCGGGCCTGCAGGATAGGAAGAAGTGGAAGTCCTTTAGGCCATCTGTATGGGAAATGCAGGTGTATAGGGACTGGAAATCCATGGTAAAGATGAGGTCTTGGGGACCGCGGAATTGGAAGTTCTGGAGGAGGTGGAGGGCATGGTTAGTGTCACGGATGTAGGCAGGGAGTTCCTGGACCAAGGGGGAGAAAATGGAGTCCAGATAGGTGGAGCTAAGTTTGGTGAGGCAGGAGCAGGTGGAGACAATGGGTCACCCAGGGCAGTCAGGTTTGTGGATTTTGGAAGGAGATCCTGGGGTTGAGGAACAATGAGGTTGGAGCCTGTGGGTGGGATATCACCTGAAGTGATGAGATTATGGATAATTTGGGAGAAGCTGGTTTGGTGTTCGGGGGTGGGGTCATGATCAAGGGGGCGGTAGGAGGTGGCATTGGAGAGTTGGCGTCTGGCCTCTGCGATGTAGAGGTCAGTGCGCCATACTACAACTGCGCCTCCCTTGTCCACGGGTTTTATAGTGAGGTTGGGATTGGAGCAGAGGGCTGCACATTCTGCAGGGGAGAGGTTGGAGTGGGTGAGAGTGTTAGAGAGGAAATTTACGTCACAACGGCAGTTGGAGATGAAGAGGTCGAGAGAGAGTAGGAGGCCTTGGGGTGGTGTCAGGAGGAGGGGTGCATTGGAGATGGGAGGAGGGGTCAGTAGAGGGAGGGTTAGGCTCATCATTGAAGAAGTAAGCAGGGAGGCGGAGGTGGTGGAGAAACTGCTCAATGTCCAAATATGACCAGTATTCGTTGATGTGTCCCAACCTTAAGTTCACCTGGACCATCTCTAATACCCTTCTCTCCTTCCTGGGCCTCTCTGTCTCCATCTGGACCTCTTTGACTGGTCTGTCTCCTCTCCACCTATCTTCTCCTCTATCCATCTTCTACCCGCCTCCCCCTCTCTCCCTATTTATTTCAGAACCCTGTTCCCCTCCCCACTTCTGAAGAAGGGTCTAGGCCCGAAACGTCAGTCTTCCTGCTCCTCTGATTCTGCCTGGCCTGCTGCATTCATCCAGTTCTACACCTTGTTATCTTAGATTCTCTAGCATCTGTAGTTCCTATTATCTCTGACGCAATTGAGAAAAGTGCCTCTGTGGCTGAGCAAAGGCATCTTGCGGTGAAATGCATTCAGAGGCAGGACAACCATGCATCAGGCATTTGCATCGTACCTTTAAATTTATAATGTTTCCAAGTTGCTTAACAGGAATGGTATCAAACAAAGTTTGACAATGGTCCACATCAGGTGATATTAGGACAGGTTAAAGAAGAATGTCCTAAGTCAACATGAAAAGTGCTTAGTCTGCCTTACCTAGGAATGGTAAATTTTCTCAAACATTGAACAACAGGTTAAGGAATCCTTTTCAAGCTGCCAATATGTCGTGGCCTCTTGACTAATAGCTAACATGAATCTACCAACAGTTCAAAGGATGTTCTGTCCACCACACAATTGAGCAACCTTGCATATGAATGTCAGTGCTGATATAATGCCAAATACACGGGCCAAATGTCCGAAAAATTGGCTGCTTGAATCAAACAAAATGTTCCTTAAGTTGTTCAAATAGACAGCATACAAATTTTACTCAACCAGTCGGCGTCTGCAAAAACCAAAACTAAATGTGTGCTGTTTAGTGTGATCTTGCAATTAAGCAGTACTTTCTGAATAATCCTGAAGATCCTAATAATCAATTTCAGACAAGTTGAGCTCATAAAGTGGCCCATTTACGCTTGTAAAAAATGAAATACGTACATGCCCACGCACATGTTCTCTGGTAACAAAAGGAATATGTTCAAATCTTGTATTTGCTTTTTCTACAGTTACCAGTCCCGCCTATAATTTCCCACTTCTTTCTTCATGCCAATATCTCAGCCAATCAAAGTCAACGTGCCAAGCAATCAGCACCTTTCTTTCCTGTAGTAGAAATGTTGTGATCGTTTGCAATTTGGTATTCTTGCAGTTCCGAGGAAGGGTCACCGGACCTGAAACGTTAACTCTGTTTTCTCCTCCACAGATGCTGCCAGACCTGCTGAGCTTTTCCAGCAACTTTGTTTTTGTTCCTGACTTACATCATCCATAATTCTTTTGGTTTTTAATTAGGATCGAGAGTTCACTGCCTGAAAATGTGACAGAGGCTGGTTCAATTGCCACTTTCAAAAGGGAAAGGAATAATGTGTTGGGTGATGATATGGGGGGTGTAGGGGCAGGAAACTGAAAGACCATAAGCTTTGGGTACAGGATTAGGCCATTCGGCCCATAACGTTTGACCCTGGCTGATATGTTTGTCAACCCCATTCTCCTGCCTTATCCCCATAACTCTCGACATCTTTTCTCATCAAGAATTTATATATCTCTGTCTTAAATACACTCAATGACTTGGCCTTCATAGCCTTCTGCAATATGAATTCCACAGATTGTCCACCCTCACACAGAAGAAATTCTGTTCTAAAGGGTCGTCCCTTCACTGTGCCCTAGAGTCCTAGCCTCTCCTACCTGTGGAAACATCTTCTCCACTTCCACTCTATCCAGGCCTCTCCACATTCTGTAAGTTTCAGAGAAATTTCCCCTCATCCTTCTAAACTCTATCAAGTACATACTCAAATGTCCTCAACTGCTCCTCATATGGCAAGTTATTCATCCTTGGGATCATTCTTGCAAACCTCCTCTGGACTACCTTTAAGGCCAACACATCCTTGCAGCATCCTTGAGCACGGGTGAGGTCCTGGCGGCCTGGAGAATTGTTAATGTTGTCCCCTTGTTTAAGAAGGGTCGCAAGGATAATCTAGGTAATTATAGACCAGTGAGTCTGATGTTAGTGGTGGGGAAGTTGCTGGAGAAGATACTGAGGGATAGGATCTATCCCCATTTGGAAGAAAATGGGCTTATTAGGGATAGGCAGCATGTTTTTATTCAAGGAAGGTCATGTCTTACCAACTTGATAGAATTCTTTGAGGAAGTGACAAAGTTGATAGATGAGGGAAGGGCTATAGATGTCATATACATGGACTTCAGTCTAGCATTTGATAAGGTTCCCCATTATAGGTTGATGGAGAAAGTGAAGTCACATGGGATCCAGTTCGATATCCATTTATCCAGCTAGATGGATATCGAACTGTAGTGGAAGGGAGTTTCTCAAAATGGAGAACTGTGACCAGCGGTGTTCCATAGGTATCCGTGTTGGGACCACTGTTGTTTGCGATATACAGAAATGATCTGGAGGAAGGTATAGATGGTCTGATTAGCAAGTTTGCAGATGACACTAAGATTGGTGGAGTAGCAGATAGTGAAGGGGACTGTTGGAGAATGAAGCTGAATATAGATAGATTGGAGAGTTGGGTGGAGAAATAGCAGATGGAGTTCAATCCAGGCAAATGCGAGGTGATGCACTTTGGAAGATCCGATTTAAGAACAAACTATATGGAAAATGGAAAAGCCCTGGGGAAAACTGATGCACAGACAGATTTGGGTGTTCAGGTCCATTGTACCCTGAAGGTGGCAACGCAGGTCGTTAGAGTTAGAGAAACGTTAAATCTGTTTTCTCCTCCACAGATGCTGCCAGACCTGCTGAGTTTTTCCAGCAACTTTGCTTTTGTTGTTGCTGTTGTTGTTGTGTATTGAGTTCAGGAGTTGGCAGGTCATGTTGCAGTTGTATAGGACTTTGGTTTGAACACATTTGGAATATTGCATACAGTTCTGGTCGCCACATTACCAAAAGTGTGTGGATGCTTTGGAGAGGGTGCAGAGGAGGTTCACCAGGGTGTGGCCTAGTATGGAGGGTGCTAGCTATGAAGAGAGTTTGAGTAGATTAGGATGAAAAGGTATAAACAACGTGGAAAGAAAGAAGCGTTTTCCCAGAGCGGGGGACTCAATTACTAGGGGTCACGATTTCAAGGTGAGAGGGGAAAAGTTTAAGGGAATAATGCGTGGAAAGTTCTTTACTCAGAGGATGGTGGGTGCCTGGAACGCATTGCCAGTGGAGGTGGTAGAGGCAGGCATGATAGCGTCATTTAAGATGTATCTAGACAGATACATGAATGGGCATGAATGGGATACAGATCCTTGGAAAATAGACGACAGGTTATGGCCAGGTCTGGATTGGCGCAGGCTTGGAGGGCCGAAGGGCCTATTTCTTTGCTGTAATTTTCTTTGTTCTTTGTTCTATCTTCCCTTAAATAGAGGGACCAAAACTGCTCACAATATTCCAGATATGGTCTCATTCCAAATACAGGCTCAGCAGTACATCCCTACTCTTGTATTCTAGCCACATCAAAATGAATGCTAACATTGCATTTGCCTTCCTAACTCCCAAGTGAACTTGGATACCCAAGTCCTTTTGAGCTTCAGGTTTCCGATGCCTTTCCCCATTTAGAAAATTGTCTATGCCGTTGCTCTTCCTACCAAAGTGCATACGCTCACACTTGCCCACGTTGTTTTCCATCTGCCATTGCTTTGCCCACTTGCCTAGTCTGTCCAAGTTCTTCTGCAGGTTCTTCACTTCCTCATCATTATCTGTCCATCCACCTATGTTTATGCCATCTGCAAACAATTTTCTCAGTTCCTTCACCCAGATCATTAAATGCACTGACCCTTGTGGAGCTCCACTAGTTGTTGGCTGCTATCCTGAAAAAGTAGTTAAAGTGCTCAGTTCACGGCATCACATTGGTATAGCCTGCATGTGGGATCTTTGTGAAAGTTAGGATAAGAGATCCTCATTCTGTCCCTCATGAGGTCCATGCCTCTACAACCAATGATCCCTGACCCCTACCCCACAAGGCCCTTCAAAACCACATGTGAGGTATGTTCCCCAACGACCCATCCCTGTGACTATTCATATATTCATTCCAGGCTGTGCACTTACAAAGATTCATTTGTGAGATGTGGGCATTGCCAGCTTGTCCAACATTTATTGCCCATCCCTCCTTGCTCTCAAGAAGTCAGTGGTGAGGTGCCTTCTTGAAGCACTGCAGACCATTCAGTGCAGGTACACCCACAGCACCATTAGGACAGGAGTTCCAAGATCTTTTGAACAGGATCTTGACTTTGAAGTTCTGGATAGTTTTAAAAGATGAGGACCAGCAAACTAATAAACATTTGTGAAATATTTATACAAACTTCGTTCCATTTGAAACTCCATCCATCAAGTCCAAGTTCCAAGTTACATATAAATCTACTAGCATAACAGCCATGAATCCCTTATCCTACATTAGAGTTGTGTATACACTCTGTGAGAAGTCTGCTAAAAAGGCATGGCATCTTTGATTTTACCAATAGAGGAATAGAGTACATAAGCGTAGAATTTAAGCTAAACCTTCAGAAGACACTGGTTAGGCCTCAAATGGAGTGTTGTGTCCAACTCTGCACAAAACCTGTGCAACAATGTGAGATATTTAAAGATTAGTACCATGGAAAGGGCCCTTCAGAGAGACCTGATGTTCATTTTAAAGCAGAAACATGAAGCGGAAATTTGAGAGACGTGTTCTAATCCATGAAAGGTTGTGATAAGTGCAAATAAAGAAAAACTGTCTCAGTGGCATGTGAGTCAATAACTAGAGACATGGATTTATGGTGGCTGGTGAAAGAACTAGGAGGTGGGAATGAGAAGAACCCTATTGACACAATAAGTTGTTATGATCTAGAATGTGCTGCTGAAAAACTAGTGGAAGCAAATTCAATTGTAACTTTCAAAAGAGATCCTATAAATATTTGATGGGAAACAACTGCAAGGCTCTAGAGTGAAAAAGGTACAAGAAATGAGTACAGCCAATAAGAAATTATTTTTATGTCAGTTGAGCTGGTCCACCGATATAAGATAACATACCACATTCATTATTTTGATCACTGTGGGGAGATAAATTGCACTGACTGATGATAACATCTGTAAAATATGTTCAACTTACTGTGAAATAAAGACATTTAATAACTCACGCAAAAGCTTCAACACACCAAGTATTTACAGGGTCCACTATTGGGATGATTGAAGAGGAACAAGTGTTTATCGTTGATCAGAAACTGAACATGACTAGTCAAATCATGCTAACAAAGCAGGTCAGTGACTGGGAATTCTGAGAAGAGCTCACCTTCTAATTCTCCCAAAATCCTGTCCACCATTTACAAGGCACAAGTCAGCAGTCTGACTGAATCCCCTCTAATTGCCCAGATTAATACAGCTCCAACAAAACTCAAGAAGATCAATACTATCAAAGCAGCCAGTTTGATCAGCACCCATTAACAATACACCGTTCTATACATTCACTCCACCTCATGGCAGCAGCAATGGGTATCATCTGCAGAGTACTCCGCTGGATACTACGTCTCACCGCATGACCCCCATCACATTCCCAACAACCCAAAAGGTGGATCAATATTCCAGCCCAGGGCTACTGCCACCTAGAAGGCCAAGGGCAGCAGACACGATTGAACATTGCACATTTTCCATCTAAGTCACACAGCATTCTCATTTGGAATTGTATCACTATTCCTTTATTGGTACTGGAGCAAAATCCAGAACCACTCTGCCTAAAGGCATTGCCGGTGAGCCTACATCACATGGAATGTAGGTGTCAAAGAAGTTGGTACCACCATCTTCTCAACATCATTTACGAATGGTCAATAAATGACCAGTGATGCTCACATCTGAGAGTAAAAAGAAACAAGAAAGACGTGATCATTCAGCCATGATTACAAGGCCATACTATTGTTATTTCAGCATGGGAGATATGAGTCATCTCCCACACTTGGAACACTTAAAGAGGTAATGGCAATAATTGATCTTTAAAATTAATGTATATGCTGAAGTGCCGAGGGTGTCAGGTGGGACAATCAAAATTTTAGAATTTAAATTGATCCATTTCATTGGAAGCATATCAACATGAAATAATTGTATCAGAGATAATAGGAACTGCAGATGCTGGAGAATCCAAGATAACAAGATGCCAAGCTGGATGAACACAGCAGGCCAAGCAGCATCTGGAGCAGGAAAGCTGACGTTTCGGGCCCAGACCCTTCATCAGAAATGGGGGATGGGGGGAGGGTTCTGAAATAAATAGGTAGAGGGGGGAGGCGGATTGAAACTGGATAGAGGAGAAGATAGGTGGAGAGGAGACAGACAAGCTAAAGAGGCGGGGGATGGAGCCAGTAAAGCTAAGTGTAGGTGGGGAGGTAGGGAGGAGGTAGGTCAGTCCAGGGAGGATGGACAGGTCAAGGGGGCGGGATGAGGTTAATAGGTAGGAAATGGGCATGCAGCTTGAGGTGGGAGGAGGGGATAGGTAAGAGGAAGATCTGGTTAGGGAGGCGGGGATGAGCTGGGCTGGTTTTGGGATGCAGTGGGGCGAGGGGAGATTTTGAAGCTTGTGAAATCCACATTGATACCATTGGGCTGCAGGGTTCCCAAGAGGAATATGAGTTGCTGCTCCTGCAACCTTTGGTTTCCCCAATGTAGAGAAAGCCACACCGTGTACGGTGGATACAGTATGCCATATTAGCAGATGTGCAGGTGACATCTGCTTGATATGGAAAGTCTTCTTGGGGCCTGGGATGGTGGTGAGGGAGGTGGTGTGGGAGCAGGTGTAGCACTTCCTGAGGTTGCAGGGAAAAGTGCCAGGTGTGGTGGGGCTGGAGGGGAATGTGGAGCGGACAAGGGAGTCACACAGAGAGTGGCCTCTCCGGAAGGCAGACAGGGGTGAGGAGGGAAAAATGTCTTTGATGGTGGGGCCAGATTACAGATGGCGGAAGTGTCGGAGGATGACTCATTTGATCCGGACGTTGGTGGGGTGGTATGTGAGGATGAGTGAGATTCTTTTTCGGTTGTTATTGCGGGGATGGGGTGTGAGGGATGAGTTGCGGGAAATGCGGGAGACACGGCCGAGGGCATTCTTGACGACTGCGGGGGGGATGTTGCAGTCCTTGAAAAACGAGGACATCTGAGATGTTCGGGAGTCGAATGCCTCATCCTGGGAGCAGATGTGGTGGAGGAGAAGGAATTGGGAATAGGGGATTTCTTTTTTGCGGGAAGGTGGGTGGCAGGAGGTATATTCTAGGAAGCTTGAAATAGATATTGGTTTCCAGGTGGATGCCAGAGGTGGATCCAGGAAAGTGACAGAGGTGTTAGAGATGGTCCAGGTGAACTTAAGTTTGGAGTGGAAGGTGTTGGTGAAGTGGACAAACTGTTGTGGCCTCCTCTACATCGCGGAAACCAAGCGGAGAACACCTACGCTTGGTTTGCAATAAATAACTGCACCTCCCAGTCGCGAACCATTTCAACTGTCTCTCCCATTCCTCAGACGACATGCCCATCCTGGGCCTCCTGCAATGCCACAATGACGCCACCTGAAGGTACCAGGAAGAGCAACTCATATTCCACTTCAGAATCCTGCAGCCCAATAGTATCAATGTGGATTTCACAAGCTTCAAAATCTCCCCTCCCCCTACTGCATCCCAAAAACAGCCCAACTCGTCCCCGCCTCCCTAACCTGTCCTTCCTCCCACCTATCCCCTCCTCCCACCTCAATTTCCACCCCCATTTCCTACCCACTAACCTCATATCGCCCCTTGGTCTGTCCGTCCTCCCTGGACTGACCACCCACACCCACACTCACCTTTACTGGCTCCATCACTGCCTCTTTGACTTGTCTGTCTCCTCTCCACTTATCTTCTCCTCTATCCATCTTCTATCCACCTCCCCCTCTCTCCCTATTTATTTCAGAACCCCCTTCTCCTCCCTCATTTCTGAGGAAAGGTCTAGGCCCGAAACACCAGCTTTCCTGCTCCTCTGATGCTGCTTGGCCTGCTGTGTTCATCCAGTTCTAGACCTTGTTATTTCTAATGTGGAGTAATATTGGGTAAATGGAATAGATACAGTTCTACTGGGTACTGGAACAAATTTAAGATGTTAAATAACCCTCTGTTGTTGCTGTGAATTTGAGAAATGCTGATTAATGGTGGAGATCCCACTTTATAGATAGTGGTGATAATGATGAACAACTGAATTGAGAAAAACAGATGCCATTACAACAGCAATGGCCAGATCTATCCTTCGTTTAAGTCTAAGATCATAAGAATTAAGAACAGGAATAGGCTTTGATCCATTGAGCCTGTTTCACCATCCAATAACATCATGGCTAATCTGATTTTGACCTCATCTTCACTTTCTTGCCAGTCATCCAACTCTATTGTCAATCAAATAACATGGTTAGGTAGATTGGTCATACTAAATTGCCCATAGTGTCCACGATGTACAGGCTAAGTAGATTAGCCATGAGAAATGCAGCGTTATAAGGATAGGGTAGGGAGGTGGGTCTGGTTGGGATGCACTTCAGAGGGTCAGTGTCAATTTGATGGGCCAATGGCCTTTTTCCACACTGTAAGGATTCTACAATTCAATTGAATATCACTCTAACTCAGCTTTGCGCATACTCAATGACCAAGCCTTAACTATTCTGCGTGGAAGTGAATTCTAAAAATAATGCTATAAGGGGAATAAATCTAGTGGTAGCAAACAATATGTGACACTTGGGAATTACAATAAGACATGATCGAGAAAAGCAATGCCCATTTATTTACAGTTGCAAAATCCCTTAAACAGAATGGCAGTTAATCAATGATGTGCCTTTTGGAGCTGTTTTCTAGAATTCCATTCAAGGGTTAAAATTCCACAGAGTATTTTTCCTGTGAAAATGTATGTTTGACATTTAAAGTAATCAAATTGTGACATCATATTGTGCAATTTCATTCAAGTTAGGGATGGCGATGGTCTAATGGTATTATCACTGGACTGTGAAGCCAAAGATCCAGCTAATGCTTTGGGAACCACATTCAAATCCTTGGCAGAATTTGAATTCAATAAAAATCTGAAACTAAGAGTTTAATGATGACCATGAAGCCAGGGTCGATTGTTGGAAAAATCCATCTGGCTCACTGATGTCTTTTAGGGGAGGAAACTGCTATCCTTACCTGGTCTGGGCTACAAGTGACTCGACAGCCACAGCAATGTGGTTGATCTTAATTGCCCTCTGCGATGGGCAACAAATACTAGCCTAGCCAGCAATGCACTCATCCTGAAAATGAATAAATAAAAACAAAAATACTTGGCACACAGGGCAGGATCAACTGTTGAGTTTAACTACATGTTATCTGCAATGCCAAGTATATAGCAAATTTAAATGGTCCCAAACGCCACTGTGAGTGTGTGTGCATGAGTGCAAGTAAAGGCATTGAACCAATTACAGCATAAAGAGAATCTACAGTGGGTAACTTAGGAGTTATCTGTCAACATCAGTTTGACCCACTTGTGCTGAAATGATGCTTTGAGCATCACCTATGGGAACTCAAATTTAGTTGAAACTTCAGTGCAAACGGAAGTACTGAACAAAAAGTGCCTACACTGCACCAATCCTACATTGGTTACGATGCATAGAATTTAAGTTAAACCGTTTCAGTCCTAACGTGAGGCAATAACCCTCCATATCTAGAATTCACCTCTTTCTCTCTGTTCAGCTAGCAAGACCAACAACTTGTATTTGCACAGCAGCTTTAACATAAAAGAACATCCCAAGATACTTTGCAGATACATTCCTAAACAGGATTTAACACCATTTGACATAAGAAAACATAAGTGCAAAAACGTTACTGAAGGGGGAAATTTAAGAATTCTCTTTAAGGAAGACAAGGGTAACGCAGAGAGCAATGAAAACAGTGGAACTCTTGTTTATCATTTATCCCTCAATAAGCTCACGGAACAGATAATTAGAGATTTATGACACACTGTGTGAGTTTGCCATGCTCAGTTTTGCTACCAAATTTTCAACATTACACTATGGCAGAACCACAGAATCATTACAGCACATTCGGAGGCCATTTGGTCTGTCATGAAAATGTTGTCTCTCTGAAGGAAAAATTCACTCATGCCACTTCTCCACTGCTTCAAAACTATTTGATTGACTGAGAGGTAAGAAATGAGCTATGCAAAGTGTTACATAATTTGACTCCTTCTCGACATATCCACATTCTTTCAAAGTTATCTCTCCATTTTTCTTATTTTCTTATGCAAGGAGCAGTGCATAAAAACAGCTTGTTATGTCGAGTATTATCGTTTCAGGGCGAATTATTTAGTAGAAACCCTGATTTGTATTTTCTGCATAAAAATCTAAAGAAATAAACCTTGTAGATTCCTTATACTTCACTGTTAGTCACTTGCATATGAAACACAATTGCTCCCTCCCCAAAAGAGAAAATTATAGCAAATTCTATTGATTTGGCTCTTAGACCACAGCTTGATCTAACTGAAATTTTTGAGATGATTAAGCTATTTCCTGTGCTAGGGATATCCAGATGAGGGGGTGTAATCTTAAAACTAGGTCATCCAGGGGTGATGTCAGGAAGCAGTTCTTCACTCAGAGGATAAGTGCAAGTCTGGAACTTCTCTCAAAGCAGTGAGTTGACAATATCAAAACTAAAATAGAAAATTTTGTTTTGTTACGTAGGGGTTTTAAGGATTAGAGAGTTAAAGTGTGTTAAGATTGAGTTCAGCCCTGATCTACTTGAATGTGGGCTCAAGGGAGTGACTGACCTCCACTTGTTTCTTGTTTGCATTGAGGTGGCATTGCTTTGACTATTAGCCAACTACTTCAGAAATATCATATCTTTGGTAACTAGCAGCAGCTTCTCGTATTGGAAGGTTATAAGGCAGTCTTATTTTACATAAGGTAGCTCCACATAATGGAGTAGAGGTGTTTTATTTTTTAAAATCTATCTGCTTAGGAAAAAGAAATAAACTTCAGTGATGAGGAAAGCAAAGACCAAACAAGGGAATGAGAGAGGAGCTGCCTTGTCTGCTGCACACATTTCTGTATTATCTGTTCTCAGTGCCTATTGATAAGCTTCAGATATTCTAGCCTTCAATGCTCTTGAAAGCCTTGCGGCAGCCATTCATTCTTCTGACTAGGAGCAATAATGGCAATCATTCCCAATGGCTTTTGTAAACACAGGACTGTATGCTGACATGATGGATGGAAGTAGGATAGCAAATTCCCTCACTGACAAGGAGACCTGATATAAATGATGGATGGCCTTGTGAGTGGCAGGTACTGGGAGAAGCTGATATGCTAAAATGATAAAGGGAATGAAGGTAATTTCTGCAGGTGTGGGGGTCAGGGTATTGGTTTTTTTCTGCTTTTAGTCTTGACTCAGGAGCTTGCTTTTGTGGTTCTCTCTCACTCTCTATCAAACTCCCCTAATAAAGTTTTAATCTGTCAAACCATGGAAACCGACTGATCCAAGGATGAGTTGCACTCTCCACAAACATCTGATTCCTCAACAAGACAGAACAAATGCCTCAGGTGGTAGTGCGTAATGCCATGCTACGAATGTTCCCATCTTTTCATTGTAGACTACCGCCTCTGCCTTAAACAGCCAGTTATCCTGCCCAACAGGATAAACATAACAAATTGGACAAGCAAATGAAGGGAATTTTTAAAAAAAACCTATTTTACATATCACCATTTATGGCGTCACAATGTCTCAAAATGGTTTTAAGTAAAGGAAATGGCTTTTCCAAAGTGTAGCTACTTCTAATGCTAAATTAACTGGAGCTGGTTCTTGTTTTGTTATAGAGAAAGGAACTAACTGTTTGATGGGTCTCTGTTAAGTGTCTTTGTTATTCTTAAATTATAGCACAGTATACAAGTTACTGATAAAGTTAATGAAATATATAAAAGGTAACATTATTACATTAATCTAATTAAATAATTAAAACTGATTTAGGTTAGTAGTTCAGGAGATATGTTAATGCTGTAGAACAAGGGACCTCTTGGATACTATTATGATTGAGGTCATAGAGAACAGGGGAAAGGAGGCTTGGCATATCACGCCAAGGTTGGAGAAAAACTTGGAATGGGAGGATGAAAATCTGGTTGCAATAGTCCACATAGGTACTAACAATATACATAGAATTAGGAAAAAGTTTCTGCTGAAGGGCTACGAGCAGCTCAGGGTTTTTTTCAAAAAGGCAGAAATCCCTGAGCTATGTGCATATTAGCATGGAGTAAATACAATTAGGCTGGTAAGTGTGTGGCCCAAAGATTGGTGTGAGAGAAGTACATTCTAATTTATGGGCTAGCAGCATTAATACCGGACAAAGACCGAGTTGAGGAAGCTTTATTTATACCATCCTGGGACGAGTGTCCTGATTAATATATAACTAGTATTATAGAAAGTTCTTCAAGCTAATTAGTCGAGGGATAGTTTAATTGAAGGAAGGTTTAAAGAAAAATCAAAAAAAAAGACCAAATAGCAGAGGTGCAGGGTAGTGGAAAGGTGAATGATAATTGAAGAGTGACAAGAAGTGGTAGAAACTAACTGCAGCAGAAATTGGAATAATGAACATCAGCTGTTGCTACTTGGAAAGAAGCAAGAAACTCAAGGATAGAAAAAGACACTACTAAGTAACGAATTAGAGGAACTTTTTAGATATGCAAGCTCAGAATCCTTCACACTTAGAGAAATCACCTTATGAGTGGATGAGCAGTAGCAGATATTGAAGCAAACACTTCATAATACTCAGCAAAAAATCATTCCAGTCAAAGAGAAAGACCGGGTGAGAAGGATAAACCAACTCTAGTTAAACAAAGGTGATCAAAGAGAGTGGTACATCAAAAGCCAAGACATACAAAGTGGTAAAATCTAAAAGTAGGCAAAGGAATTGATTGAAGAATCAACAGTGTACAAATAAAAAGCTACCTACAAGGGGGAGAAAATTCATTAAGAAAGTTAATTGGTGAGAAATAGTAAAACAAGCAGCAAGAGCTTCTTTGGATATTAGAGTCACATTAATAAAGAGTAGCTGAAGTAAGTGTGGGAGCTTCAGAAGAACGCACCTGGGAATTGGTAATGGGGAACAGGAAAATGGCAGATAATTTTACTAATACTTTGCATTTGTCTTCGTGTAAACATCCCAAATATAATAGGTAAGCAAGGTGCTAACAGAGGAAAAGTTTTATAGAGGAAAAGTCTTATAACAGTCTCTATCACAAAGGCCAAACTATTTGAAAAAGTGGTGGGACTTAAGGCAAATTACATAGTTTTTATAAACTAAAGTATGCATAAAGTGAATGAAAGGAGCTGGCATCCTTTATGGAGACCTAGCTCCAGGATGACAAGGATTTGACTCTGAATATTGGGGGGTATATGAATTCAATAAAAAAAACGGAAACTAGGTAAAGGTGGATAATAAAATGTGAACCTGGATGAACACAGCAGGCCAAGCAGCATCTCAGGAGCACAAAAGCTGGCGTTTCGGGCCTAGACCCTTCACCCAAAACGTCAGCTTTTGTGCTCCTAAGATGCTGCTTGGCCTGTTGTGTTCATCCAGCTTCACACTTTATTATCTTGGATTCTCCAGCGTCTGTAGTTCCCATTATCTCTAGGTAAAGGTGGGGTTGGGGGGTATCTAACTGTGGTTAAAAAAATTAAAGTATCAAATTTAAGTAGAAAAAAAGTGTATAATTGCAGAAAAAAAAACGTGACAGGCCAGATAATTGATCAGACTATAAAGAATGGCAGAAAATAATTAAAAGATTAATCAGGAAGAAGGCTAAGAGAATGAGACGAAGCTAACTCTGCTTTCTCTCCACAGATGCTGCCGGACCTGCTGATTTTTTCCAGCAACTTCTGATTTTGATTCTGATTACCAGCATCCACAGCTCTTTGATTTTTTTTTGATGAGATGAAGCTTGTTGGCAATTTGAAAATGGATAGCAAGAATTTCGTCAGATATTTAAAAGGATGGGACTAAGTAAAGTTTCTGTTGATCTTCTAGAGAGTAAGAATGGTGAGATACTCCTAGCTAATAATGAAATGGCAGGTGAAATGGAAAAATATCTTGCTTCTAACTTCATTGGAGGTGACGCAAAAAAACTACAGTACAAGGGGTTGAAGAGAGAAGAGAACTTATAAAATTACAAGAATGTACAATGTTGTACTACGCAGAACAATGAAGCTGTTAGCTGATAAGTCTCCAGGTCAACGTAGGCTTCAACCTAGGATCATAAAAGATGTTGCTATTGAAGTAGTACATGCTTATTTTCCAAAAATTCCTAAGATTCAGAAAAGATTCCAATGGATTGCAAAAGTAACAAATACAACCTCACTAATTAATAGGGAGGGAAAAAAACAGGAAACTTTAGGCCAGTTAGCTTAATATCTGTCATGGGGAAGTGTTAGAATTGTTCATTAAAATAATTATAGCTGCACACTCAAACTCAAGCTAGAGTCAGTACGGTTTTATCAAAGGGAACAATATTTAACTATTTTATTGGGGTTCTTTGAAGGACGATCCTGCCTTGTAGACATATCACACTTGGGTTTCCAGAAGACATTTGATAAGGTGTGTACATCAAAGGTTATGGATACGAGTTTGCTTGCTGTGCTGGAAGGTTAGTTTTCAGACGTTTCGTCACCATTCTAGGTAACATCATCAGTGAGCCTCCGACAAAGCGCTGGTGTTATGTCCCGCTTTCTATTTATCTGGTTAGGTTTCCTTGGGTTGGTGATGTCATTTCCTGTTCTTTTTCTCAGGGGATGGTAGATTGGCTCCAAGTCAATGTGTTTGTTGATGGAATTCCGGTTGGAATGCCATGCTTCTAGGAATTCTCGTGCATGTCTCTGTTTGGCTTGTCCTAGGATGGATGTGTTGTCCCAATCAAGAACAGGAAATGACATCACCAACCCAGGGAAACCTAACCAGATAAATAGAAAGCGGGACATAACACCAGCGCTTCGTCGGAGGCTCACTGATGATGTTACCTAGAATGGTGACGAAACGTCTGAAGACTAACCTTCCAGCTCAGCGAGCAAACTCACATCCAGAACCTCAACCTGAGCTGCAAATCTTCTCAAAACTCACTATCAAAGGTTATTTTGGAAAATAAAAGCTTATGGTTTAGTGAGTAACATATTAGCCTGGAAAGTAGAGTGGCTACCTGGCAGTAAACAGAGTATTTGCATTAATGGGTCTCAAGTCTTATTATTAGGATGTGATGAACGGAGTCTTGCAAGGTTCTTTGCTAGGACCTCACTTTTCACAAATGGCTTAGATGAGGGGAGCCAAGACTTTCAGGCAACAGCAAAATATGTAGAAAAGTATGTTGTGAAGAAGATATAAGGGAGTAGCAGACAGACATAGATAGGGTGAGTTGGAATTAATGTGCTAAATACGGCAGATACAATATGAGGTTGTTTAGTTTGACAGGAAGAATAAAAAAAAAGCAAAGTATTACTTTAAGCAGAGAATGACTGAAAAATTCCAAGGCACAGATTGATGTAGCTTTGCTGATGCATGAATCTCAAAAGCCATTGTGCAGCATGCAATCAAGAACACTAATGGCATGCTAACCTACAAGGTTGTTATGCTTCAGTTGTACCACATCTCAAATACTGTGTGCATCTTTGATCACTTCTTTTAGGGAAGGATGCAAAGACATTGGAGGTGGTTCAGAGGAGATTTGCAAGTTTTATACCTGGAACATCTGTGTTATGTTTATAACTTGGTTTGCTTCCACTAAGGTTGAGGGGAGTGAAGTTTAGCTTGATTGAAGTGTATAAGATCCTGAATGGTCTCAACTAGGTAGCTGTGGAAAAGATGTTTGCAGGAGAGTCCAGACTAAGGGTACTGTTTAAAAACCCAGAGCTCCCTCTCAGGATGGAGATGAGGAGAATTTCTTTTTTCCTCCTGAGTGGAATGAAACACAAACAGATCAACTACGATCTTATTAAATATGGCGCAGCCTCAAGGGGCAAGATGGTGCACTTCTTTTTTTGTATGTTTCTATGTATATATGTAGCAATATTGTTTGCACAGCGAGTTCTCATAATTTGATAAATATTAGGTAAAGTGTCGAATCTCTTCTCAACCTTCTCTTCTCAACCAACTCCAACTTCACCAGTTTATCTACTGTTTGTTTCCTTGGACTTTGTTGCATGGTGGAAGATCTCTATCGAAATAATCCCATATAATCACAATTTCATTTCCGGGCAATTAAGTGAAAGCAAAAATCTTTTGGAATATTTATAAGATGTGGCAAATGTAGCGTATATAATCAATGTCTTTCCTTTAGTCACAGATCACTGTCATTCCTCACCATCAACATATCATCTATGCCTCAATTGCAATCTCATCCACTTTTTTATTTCTTCATTGTTTTGTCTTCTGTCATAAAAATGACAATGTAGAAATCACTACCTTGCCAATCTTTCTTGCCTCATTTAGGTAGTCTTAGAGGGCCAGTGTCAACCTACTGATGGCACAATACAGCCTCACGCTGGAGTTTTAATAGCATGACTGTCCTGTTTACAATCCCACTGCCACATCATTCAGTCTGTCCCAATAGACTACACAAGCTCATTAAAAATGTTAAAGGTTGGCAATGGTTGGAGAAAAATAGTGCATTGACACAAAATCTCCACAACAGACCACATTATATTGACTTTAATTAGATCCAAAAGTGCACACTTTGTATTCATTATGATTAGTTTCTTTGGGAGCATGGTGGGAAAAAAATATTGTGCCAAGCCTAATGAGTACAATAGCAAGCAAGCTGTCAAGTAATTTTACTGGAAAGGGAACAATTCAGTTGAAGCATTGGACATTAAAAAATTAGTCTTGCAAGAAGAAGATCTTGTATTTTCTCTTGGTACTTTGAACACAGTGAAACAGAATGAAGTGCTATAATTTTCATCCATACTTGAGGGAACATTACTCTCTGCAGATTGCACCAGTATAATGTTGTTGGAGAAAACACTGCAATATTATGCACAGATTGCACTGGGTGGTGAAGTACATGCCACTAAGAAAAAGATCACATTTTGGAGTGAAAGCGGATTTGTTCGCCTTTGTGTAGAATGGATTATTGGGAAATATATTGGAGGGAATTAGGAATTAATAGAATAAATTGTGAGAAGCCATTCCCAGTGGTAAATGAGTTGGTCACCAAAGTATACACATTGAAGGCAGTGCCAAAATTTCACAGGGCAGATAATTTTTTTTTTAAGCACACTTAATACTTGTGATCAGAACAGATTGATTGAAAGGGTAATGGAAGTGAATTCAATAGTAACTTGGCACTGTACCATTTTGTAATAGTAAGGCAAATGGGATTGTAAGAAAGGTTCACAAGATTGTTTTGAAGGATGAAGGGATATTTGTCTTAACAGGAGAGTTAGTGTATATTAGGCATATCTTCCCTAGCATTTAGAAGAAAAGAGTTGATCTCACAGAAACATAAACTCAAGGGCAAATGCAAGGAGGTATTTACCCAGCTATGGATCCTAGAAGAATCCAGACTACAATAAGGAACCTGCCATTTAGGACTGAGGTGAGGAAAAATACCTTCATTCAAAGGCTTGTAAATCTTGGAATTTTCTGTTCTAGAGCATTGGTTTTCAATCATTGCGCATGGCCACTAATAAAATAAAAATCAATATCTTCTTGGACACTAAGGGATCAAGTGCAAGCAAGATAAAGTGGAAAGGTGAAATAGACTTTGAAGATCAGCCTTAATAATATTGAATAGAGGAGAAGGCCTGAGGGTGGAACTGTTCTTTCACATGTTCGCATGTGGTCGAAAATAACAATAAAGGGATGGCACAGACCTGATGGACCAAGTGGCCTTCTGCTGTGCTGCATATTGCAGTAGGAAAGATGATGATCTAGTGGTATTATTGCTTGACTATTAATCCAGAGACCCAGATATGAATCCCCCCACAGCAGATGGTGGAATTTGAATACAAGTAAAAACAATTAAGAATCTACTGAATCTACCATGAAATCATTGGCAACTGTTGGAAAACCCCTTTGGCTCACTAATGTCCATCAGGAAAAGAAATCTGCCACCCTCACCTGGCCTGACCTACATGTGACTCCAAGCATGTTGCAATGTGGTTGACTTTCAATTGCCCTCTGTAATGGCCGAGCAAGCCACTCAATTGCACTAATCGCTACAAAGTCTCAAAGCAATGAAACTAGACACAGCACCAAGCATCAACCTAGGCACCGGAAAAGGCAACAACAGAAACAGCCTTGCCAACCCTGCAAAGACCTCCTCCTTAACATCCGGGGCTAGTGTCAAAATTGGGAGAGCTGTCTCACAGTCTAGTTAAGCAACAGCCTGACATAATCATACTCACAGAATCATGCCTTATAGACAATGTCCCAGACACCACCATCACCATCCCTGGATATGTCCTGCCTCACCAGCAGGACAGACCCAGCAGAGGTGGCAGCTCAGTGGTATATAGTTGGGAGAGTATTGGGAGAGTCCTCAACATTGAATCTGGACCCCATGAAATGTCATGGCCTCAGGTTAAACATGGGCAAAGAAACCTCCTTCTGATTACCACGTACCCTCCTCCCTTAGTTGACGAATCAGTAAATCTCCATGTTGAACAATACTTAGGAGGAAGCAGTGAGGATGGCAAGAACACAAAATGTACTCTGGGTGGGGGATTTCAATGTCCACCAACAAGAGTTGTTCAGCTGTAGTACTACTGATTAAGCTGGTCGGGTCCTAAAGGAAATAACTGCTGGGCCTGGGTAAGGGAACCAACAAGTGGGAAAGACACACCTGACCTCATTGTTACCAATCTTCCAGCTGCAGTTGCATCTGTCCATGAAAATATCGGTAAGAGCGACCATCGCATCGTTCTTGTGAAGAGGAAGTCCTGCCTTCACATTGAGAACAACCTCCATCATGTTGTGTGGCACTATCACGGTGCTCAATGAGATAGACTTTGAACATCTTTAGCAACTCAAGACTGGGCATCCATGAGGCCATCAACAGCAGCAGAATTGTACTCCAGCACCATTTTTAACCCAGCATATCTCCCACTCAACTATTACCATCGAGCCAGGGGATCAACCCTAGTTCAATGGAGAGTGCAGAAGCAGCACCAGGTATACCTGAAGATGAGATGTCAACCTGGTGAAGCTACCAAACAGGGCTATTGGCATAAGCAACAAGCAATAGACAGAGCAAAACAATCCCACAACCAACGTATCAGATATAATGCCTGCAGTCCTGCCACATCCAGGCATGAATGGTGATGGGTAATTAAACAACTCACTGGAGGAGGAGGTTCCATAAATATTCGCTTCCTCAATGATGGAAGAGCCCAGTATGTTAGCGCAAAAGATAAGGCTGAAGCATTCGCAGCAATCTTTAAGAAGTGCTGAATGGATGATCCGTCTCTGCCTCCTCCAGTGGTCCCCAGCGTCACAAATACCAGTCTTCAGTCAATTTGATTCACTCCATATGATATTTAGAAAAGGTTGAAGGCTCTGGACGCTGCAAAGGCTACAAGCTCTGACAACATTCCGGTAATAGTATTGAAGATTTGTGCTCCAGAAGTCACTGCTCCCTTAGCCAAGCAATTCCAGTACAGTTACAACATTGGCATCTGCCCAACAATGTGGAAAATTGTCCATGTATCTCCTGTGCATAAAAAGCAGGACAAATCCAATCTGACCAATTACCGCCCCATCAGTCTCCTCTCAATCATCAGTAAAGTGAGATGAAAGTGACAGCCCTTGATATCAAGGCTGCATTTGATTGAGTGTGGCATCAAGGAGCCATGGCAAAACTAGAATCGATGGATATCGGGAGCAAACACTGAAGTAGCTAGAGTCATACCTGACACATAATAAGATGGTCGTGGTTGTTGGAGGTTAGTCATCTCAGCTCCAGAACATCTCTACAGGAGTTCCTCAGGGTAGTATCTTTGACCCAACCATCTTCAAATGTTTTATCAACGACCTTCCCTCCATCAAAGGGTCAGAATTGGGGATGCTCACTGATGATTGCACAGTGTTCAGCAGCATTCATGAATCCTCAGACTGTGTCCAAATATAACAAATTCTGGACAATATCCAGGTTTGGGCTGACAAGTGGCAAGTAGCATTCATACCACACAAATACCAACTATTCCCAATAAAAGGCAATCTAATCACCACCCATTGACATTCAACAGTGTTAGCATCACTGAATTGCCCACTATCAACATCCTGGGAGTTATCATTGATCAGAAGCTCAACTGGAGTTAACACATCAACTCTGTAGCTACAAGGGCAGATCAGAGGCTAGATGTACTGTAGTGAGTAACTCAATTCCTGACTCATGAAAGCCCATCCACCATCCTTAAGGCACAAGTCAAAAGTGTGATGGAATTTTCCCCACTTGCCTGGAATAGTGCAGACCCAAAAACACTCAGGTTTGACACCATCCATGACAAAGCAGCCCACTTGACTGGCACCACACCCACAAGCATTCATTCACTTCACTACCAATGCTCAGTAGCATCAGTGTGTCCTATCTACAAGATGCACTGCAGAAATTCACCAAAGATTCTCAGACAGTACCTTCCAAACACACAACCACTGCTAACTAGAAGAATAAGGGCAACAGACATATGGGAACACCACCATCTTCATTTTCCCCTCCAAGCCACTCACCATCCTGACTTGGAAATATATCACAATTTCTTCACTGCCACTGGATCTAGATCCGGGAATTCCATCTCTAATAGCATTTTGGGTCAACCCACAGCTGGTGGACTCCAGCAGTTCATGAAGACGGCTCACCACCACCTTCTCAAGGGCAACTAGGGACAGGCAATCAATGGCGGTCCAGCCAGCTACACCCATGTTCCACAAAATAAATTCTAAAAAAAAATCTTGGACTTTCAAGTAAAGCATCACCATCCCACAGAAGCGCTAGCCCAATTATTTATCCAATGATAACTGAATGGTTTCTAAAATGCACTGTTCATCTACAATGCTAAATTTTAACGTTGGTCATCTCAATTAAAATCTGGATGTCTGCAATAACTTTGAGGGATCTTTTCACTCCTGCTGTGGTCAAATGAAAATTAATGCGGAATTCACCTACTTTCTATTTAATAGAAGCATTCTTCATTAAGTACTGCAAATAACTTTTGAACCACCCAGTTCAGTGTTTGGATAGTCGCGGCACTTCTGCATAACCATGAGTTCTCCTTGGGTTCTCATGGAGATGGCTTTAATTTTCACTTCCTCTTTGTTCTTTCTCATGACTGGGGTCATTCATCCAGTGTCTATTCTATCAACAGATTTTTAGTTCAAAGAAGCTTTACTAGGTCATCCCTCAGAAATCTCTTCTTAAGTCAAAGGTGATCCAGCCCATTCATCTTCTCCCAATAAACTATACTAGGAGTCACATGGTATCATGCTTGTAAATTTTTTGCATCGTTTCAGGTGCCTCCATACATTTTCTAGAGACCAGAAATAAACGATTGGTCTTCCAACTGTTGCCTGACTACAACTCAATATATATTTAACATAATTTGTGTATGATTCATAGCACTCCTGCTGGAAATAAAGCCCAATGTTTCGTTTAATTCTTATATGGCCTGGTTGATCGGTATGATTACTTTTAGTGATTTATGTAGTTCTACTTTATGTTGAAATTCACTTATAAATTATATACCTAGGAGCAGGCATTGGAGATTTCTAATTGGATGGAAGCATTGAAAGTTCTTAGCCAATGCGTATTTTCATATTGGTGGTTATTGTTTTAGCCCTGAAGTTATTTTTAAAGTGTTAAAACAAAACGAAAGCAACACCCCCAACAAGTTATTCAGTATTAAAAGCAGGAATACACCAAATGAAAACATCTGGTGCAGTGGCTGCACCTCTTGCTAAATGGCATATTACAGAACTATTATGCTAATCACATGTTAATTATTATGCCAATGTATTCATTAGCAAATTTTAGTATGTAAATGAGTAAATTAATTATTTATTCTACCCATTAAAGAACAAAGTGTGATTTGCGAGCATATGTTTAATGGCTAATCTAAATGGTTAAATAAACATTTTTTCTCTGGGCTGTCCTAATAGTCAGCCTCTAATCTATGTGGGAATCATATATGACAGAATTAAAGTGATACAAGTTGACTGACAACCTAACAAAACAGCAAATGAGTTTGGAAGTCAACAGAATTTCAAATAGGTTTGACACATCAAGATTTACCAGCCTAGCAGATGCCAGCTGACAGCATTTATTGGACAAAAATTGCAATATTGCACATTTAGTGATTAAAAATCAAGCACGCCAATGGGAAAGGAAAGCAAAATGCAAATTATTATGCAAATAATCCCTAAACACACTTCAGCGAACAGAAGTTAAAGAGCAGCTATGATTCACTTCATGACTTTTTGAACTAAACTTGTTCGGAGCTATCTTGATGAGAGCTAGTTACTGACTGTTCTGACTCACACAGGTGGCACATCCTGAAACAGATCCAATAGATAATGGGGCAACTTTGATGAATAATGGGTTAGGCTTGATGGATAATAGATCAGGCATGATGGATAATGGTGCAACTTTGATATATAATGGGTTAGGTTTGATTGATAATGGGTGAGGAATGGCTGTGAAACACACATCTCATAAATTGATGCATAAAAAATAATCCACATTCTCACTACACCCGCTGTAAAGAAGTTTCTCCTGAATTTCCTATTGGAATTCTTGACCACTATATACCAAAATTTACAACCTCTAATATTGGGTTTGTGGACTAATTGAATCAGCTTCATTATGTCTACCTTATTGGATCCCTTTATTATTTCAAAGACCTCTATTATGTCAACACTCTGCCTTCTCTTTTATCATGAGAAAATGGCCCTAGCCTGTTCAAACCAATCTGATAGCCTCAGCGTCACGATTCCTGTATCATCCTTTTTTTTGTACTTTGTCTGGTGCTCATATATGTTTTTGTAACATCTGTATCCTGAGATCCCTTGGTTCATTTATCTCATTTAGAATCTTTCAAATATGTGAATTATTATTCATGAGGAATGTAGATGCTGCGCCAGTTTTAGCTGAGGACAGGACTGTGGGATAGCACACTGAGATATCCTACAGATCCTGTTGCAATATTCATCTGCACAGTTTGTGTGATGAACTCATTAAACATAATTTCAGCTGCATGCAACAGCTTTGAAATGACAATGAAAAAAAATTAAGTGGAGGAAATGACGAGTTTGTTTCAGTGCAAGATGTTCCCTAGTGCTGATCCATTCAGGACCAGTCTCAGTTTTTAAATGGGGCACTTCCTTGACAGTCTAATCACTTCACCAAATGTCATCACTGCTGCCGAGATCCAGCAGCTGTCACCGGATTTAGGTCAAAGCAGTTTCGAGTTAAAGATGAGAAAGGAACTTACACCAGGGCTCATGATATGTCAAAATATGCTAATTAGAAGTGAGTGTTGCACGCAAAGCTTCTTTAAATCATATAGCATATTGAAGGAGGGCATTTGACCCATTGTACCTATGTGTACTCATTAAGTTATTCAATTAATACTACTCAACTGTTCCTTTCCCATAGCCCTGCAAATTTCCTTCAAGTATTAAAAGCATTTACAAATAATATTGCAAAAGTTACTGTTGAATCTGCATAAACTATCTTTTCTAAAAATTCCATATCATCACAACTGACAACATAAAAATGTTTCTTCATGATGCCACTAGTTCTTTTGACAAATAAAATTAAGTCCAAGACCTTAGTGATGTGTTTGCGAATGAAAACAGTTTCTCTCCAGCTATTCTATCAAAATCCTTCATGACTTTGGACATATTATTCAGATCTTCCCTTAATCTGCACTGTTCTAAAGAGAACAGTTCCATTAGTCACCCCACATTCCTAAAATTCCCTGTCTTTGCTGCTATCCTAATTAATCTATTCCCAATCTCTTCATGGCCTTGACATCCTTAGTGCAGTTCAATGCACAGAATAGAAACATCACTCTAGGCGATGCCAAAGCAGTAATTTCTAAAGGTTTGTCATAATACCTTTACTTTTTTATTTAAAAAGATTTTTGCAACTGCCTTAAGGTTCAGATTCTCAAGAGAGGCTCTGCATGATACTGAGAAAGTCCAATTCTGTTCAGAGGGCTGAATAAATTCAAGTTAAATGAGCCCAAAAGTGAAAATTATTCTGAGTAAAGCAGGTGCTACTTTCCAAACTGAGAGGGACCAGAATTGATGTTAACCTGCAGCTTTCTCAAAGAGAGGGGATCATGATGTGGAGGTGCTGGTGTTGGCCTGGGGTGGGCAAAGTCAGAAGTCACATGACACCAGGTTATAGTCCAACAGCTTGTGTAATTCCAGATAAACCTGATGGACTATAATCCGGTGTTGTGTGACTTCGGAGAATGAGAGGAGGGATATAAGATGACGATTAGAGCCAGACCATTCCGAGGGTTGTCAGGAAGCACTTTTTCACACAAAGGACAACATAAATAAGAAAATTTATCCCACAAAATGTTACGTGGATTGAGGTCAAATGAAAATGCCAAAACTGTGACTGATCATTCTCTTGCTCAAAAAGAATTTAAGCCTTGTGAAACCAAGGCAACCCCTTATTTTTAAAATATGACCATTGTTCTAGATTATTCCACAAAACGAAATATCCTTGCCATATCCAACCAGTTAAGTCCTCTCAAGATCTTATGTGTTTCAATTAATTAAGGGCTAGCCTTTCACTGTGGGGTAATTCATTTACTTCAGGTATTAGTCTAGAAATACCTTCTTTGAATTGTTTCCGACATGTTAATATCATTCTGTAAGTACAATGACCAGTACTGTACACACAGCACTCAGATCCTTCTGCATCTCGGAGCACCATGACCTGTCACCATTTAAATACTTTTTTTTATTCTTACTACCAAATTGGACAACTATCCATGTTTCAGTTTTTTGCCAATTCACTTAATTATGTCCCTTTGTAGGCTCCTTATCTTCTCTTCACAACTCACTTTCACACCTAACTTTGCGTCATCAGCAAATTTATGTACTATACCTTTGGTGTCTCCATTCAAATTTTTGTATAGATTATAGGGAGTCAAGTTCCCAGAACCGACCCTTTCATGCAAGCTTCTTTCCTATAACAATAATAAGACTACCTATTCTTACACTGCAGTCCTTTTGTCATAAATAATAATATACGATTTTCTTTCCTAACCAGAAACATCTGTTAACTTTCTGCAATTTTTATACCCAGATCCTCCTGAACACCTACATTTCTCAGACTTACAGCATTAAATGACTAGCCTGCTTTTCCATTTTTCTTTAGAAAAGTGAATAATTTCACACTTGCCCGCATTATATTTCATCTGCCGTGTTGTAGTTTATTCACTTCATCCGTGTATAGGCCTTTTCAGTCTTCTTGAGTCAACCTTACACCTTACTTTCCCACTTAAGTCTGTATCATCAGCAAACATGGACGTACTACTTTGTCCCTCATGTATGTCATTGATAGACTGAAAATAGCAGACACCCAATCACTCAGCCTTGTGGTATCTGCTAGTTACAGCTTTGGCCTGAAAATGTCCCATTTATTCCTCCCTGTTTTCTTTCCAAAAATGATTTCTCAATCCATGCTGTTAGACTACCCATAATCCCATGTGTTCTAATTTTGTGCAATGGATCTCTTTTGTGGTGGCACCTTATCAAGTGCTTCTCTACCCCAGAGAGCAGTGAGCTTCTGGAATGGGTTGCAGGTTGGTGTGGTCCATGCTGACTCTTTGCCGTGAAGAGAAATTTGGAGTTGTGATTATGGCATTGACAAGATCTCAGAGAAGAATGTTTACAGTTAACATATAATATTATAAAATATTAATGTTAACAACTGACTTAAACTATATATGTATTTTATGCTGACCTTTTTGAAATTACAGCTTGCAAAGGAAAAGAAACATGGTGGAGTTTTATCAGGCTTTGAAAAACATGAGCAATGTCACAGCAGGATCGGATAATGTGTCTGGCAAGGACCATCTCCACCTAAGGTCATCTCATCGCACCTTGTCTGCTCTCCTCACGCCACAAGGCAAAATTCTTGCTAGGCAGCAGTGAGATCCCAACTGATGCTCATTATTGCTTGGTAATCAACTTATTAACAGCCCACCTCGCTAGGAGTGATAATCTTATCAAACTTGCCATATAAACTAGCTGTTGGGAAAACTCGACGTAGAAAACTGAGCAGGAGGATTCAATTTGATGTTTGCTCTAGATGCTTCCATTTTGGTCTCAAGACACCTCGTGCATGCTTCATGGGCACTAGTCACATGCAAAACATGTCCCTGGACATTGGCACCTGACATATGCCAGCTGTCATGAACCCCTATGACAAGTGTCTGGTCCATTTCCAGGTGCACCGGCAACTATCATTTGAATGCTGCAGCAAGGGCACTGTGTGCTTGGGGACAAGGAAACAATTCATGGACTGAACCCGGCTGCACCTCTGCATCTGCTAGCAGGCCTCTGCCCAGTCAAAGGGGGTTAAAGTTCATTCAGGAGAACCCAGCTTAGTATGTCAAGGCTACCTTCCGAAACCAGTGCAAGCACTGTTCAGAACAATCAGAGTCAGCAACCCCTCCTCATAATGAGTGATGAGCTGAGTGATGGCAACATAACATCTAACTTGGCTCTTCCTTCACTATTGTACACTGTTTTACTCCTGGAATGAGAGAGAATTACAAAAGGTGAAAGTTACATGGCAATTTGACTTATCTTTGTTTGATATCCAGCATACAACGGTAGTGTCTTTAGTGCACTTGACTATTTCCTACAAGTTCCTATGGTGCTGGGTATTCCTCTAGATGGCTGAGACTGCTGTAACCTCGGGGGCAAACTCTGACCGGCATGGCATTGCCACCACTGTCTTCGCCCCAGGACTCACAAAGTCTTGCCCATGCCCACCCCATCCAAAGAGATGTCGAGGACCCTGTTCACAAAGTGATGTGCTGATTTCTCCCTGTTTGCCATGACCAGGGTAGACTTCAGGAACCTTGCAGCCTTTTAAATAGGGTGTCAGCACCAAGGGAGCCAGTCAATGCCAGGATCCCTGGTGAATGGCAAATTGTTCTGGGTGTGGCATAAGGTAACATGGGCCTAGATTGAAATATTACTCACCATGAAGGGTGAAACGCAAATTAATGAAATAAGTTTGATAATGTACAATGAGAAGACCCGTTTGCTAGGGAAGACACACTTCTGAATTTTATATTACATGCTTTTAGCCCATTAAATACAACAAAAAACAGTGTTGCATCTGCAAGGAACAAGGCTCAGATGAAGGTATCTACTTAGTGAAATGTTCAGAAAGTGGCCACGTGACTCAATTTATGCCTGAAATAAATCTACTGAATTTTGAACCGAGAGCGAGAGAGCACCTGAATAACTTGCCTCAGGAATAACAGTCCTCTGTACTCTTTCTGTCACTCTGGAAGTCTTCTCAAAGTGTGTGAGCTGACAAGCCACTTGAAGGCATTTTTACCACTCAAGGAGGATTCTTACCTCCAATAGAGAGAATTCAGCCATCCGCAACTGACCTAAAAAGAAACTCGAATGCCAATTGCATGTGTGTGCAAGATAACTTTGTCCACAAAACATTATTTTAGACCCAATTTCTGAAGGAGGGTCACTGCAGTCAAACATTATTCTGCTTTCTCTCCACAGATACTGCAGACTTACCAAGTTTCTTCACCAATTCCTGTTAGTTTGGAAAATACTCGAATAATACTTTAAGATAACATTTTGCAGACATGTTATATTTTTGTTTTTCTCAGAAGTGGGTTAGAATCTAAGAAGATAATTTATACATGTGTCAGCATTAAACCATTTGTCAATAATTTTTGCATTTTTTTTGACTCAATTTTACTTGTAACAGTTACTTGAACAAGAACTCTGGCTGACTCAGTTCTTGTTCTAAACTAATTTAGCCTGATACCTATATAATTGGCAATATGAATTGTGTTTAAAATTAGACTTTGCTGTGTGCAGTACAGGAGTGAAACAGCATATTTATCTTATTGTCAGTCGTACTTAGGTGCAGCAAAAAGTTGATAATGAGTGTACCAGAAAAGTAATTAGTGTGCTCTTCCAATATCAGTGATAACAGCCATTGTAATCTCTTGGAATGGTTTTGATTGCCTTCAGATAGGAACTTTTTTCCAGAGATGTTCCTCCCTTACTGGCCTTTAAATTTCTAATCTTTTTGAGTATAATAGGATTATACAGCTCCTGGAGAGAGAGCAGGAAACAGTGGGCAAGTGGAAACGGCAGAACACAATCATAATGCTTCCTTATCATTAGCTGTGGGGCAAGCTTGATGGATCAGCCAATTTTTTTGTCTTCCCATTTATTTTTTTGAGTCTCTAGTTTTGTATCCTGTTCATTGCTTTTCAGTCTCAGCTTCCTCATAAACTGCTGAGGGCACATTGATTATCAGCTTTTCTCCCCTCTTTAATGCCCAAGCAAGGCCATCCTTCCATTTAATCATGGCATTTTCCTCAACTCTCATAAAGCTTAGAGGTTCAAACTGTCAGCCTTGAATGAACAAAGCATTGAACGAAAGATCAATTCAAACAGGAGAAAAGCATTTAAAGTGTGTGTGTGTGTGTGTGTGTGTGTGTGTGTGTGTGTGTGTGTGTGTGTGTGTGTGTGTGTGTGTGTGTGTGTGTGTCTGTGTGTGTGTGTGTGTGTGTGTGTTTGTGTGAGAGAGAGAGTATGTATGTGTGTAGTGAGAGAGGGAGAGAGAGAGAACGAGAGCGAGAAAAAGACAGCGAGAGGGAGAGAGACCAGAGGGACCAGCTGGTGAAAAGTGTGAGATCTGCAGATTGATGAGAAAATTTGGAATGTCGCACTAGCAGAGCTCATGGCATCCAGAATGACAATAATCCATTGTGCATCCAATTACTTAAAAGGGAAAAAATGTAAAGTCAACAAGGGCTTAAAATAATAATAAATTGGGTGTCCGTTATATACCCTCATCAATTTCTCAATTTTATCTTTCAATTGTCCCTGAAATTTTCCTTCAATTGAATCCTTCATCCTTCCTCATTCCTTTACTTTATTTTCCTTCAGTTGCTTCTCTCTTCTGTAATACCTTAATCCTCCCCCTACTCATTCATTTCTCAACTCTATCATTTCATGACCTTTTTCTTATTATTTCAGAGTAGTAACTCATCTCAGTAAGTTCAAATGAATACATCAACCACTCATTTCCAATGGATTTCAGAAGTTTCAAAGGCACTGATTTTAATGAAATCTATGCTGTTGATGCTTGAATTTATTTTTTTTATGTAAATCTGATTTTATTCCCTGTTTACTGGCAGCAACAGGAAAATTTCGAGCTCGGGAATTTCTACAATGATCCCACCAATCTCCCACCATATACCAAAAAATGGCAAGCACCTTATCAGCTCAGGAAAATCAGGCTTCTATGATTTTGAGAAGACCCAGCATAGATCCAGGTTCCATTGGGCAAAACAGGTATCCTGTTCATTTGTACCGGTACTGTGTAGTTTGCAGGAACCCTTTGAGGGCTGACTGCAGTCAGTTCATGAGCAAATGAGATAACCATTGAAAATAGTTTCTAGTGCACTCAGGGAGAGAATTAGCGTTCCACCTGAGCATGATGACAAAGTCACTCCCCGCCCCAATACAAACACATAAACTCAATGAGCAGGAAATAAATAAGCCTTCACCACATCATGATAACAGAATATCATAACTCTACGACTCTTCCCTTAACCACTTCGCTACTCTACTCACTGTTAAGGTTAATTGGTGAAAATTGAGCATGACGCAACATTGCCATTTAGGACAGTTCTGAGGAAGGGTCACTGGACACAAAACGTCAACTGTGTTTTTTCCTTCACAGATGCTGCCAGACCTGCTCAGCTCTTCCAGCAACTTTGTTTTTGTTCCTCATTCACAGCATCTGCAGTTTTTTTGGTTTTTATTGACATTTAGGAACTGCCTGCTTCTGGAGTGAAACTTATTGTGCGCACTTTAAATCAAGTCAATTAATCTCGCCACACCCACCTCTGCACAGAATGAAAAATATAGAACAAATGGTGAAAATCTAATCAAAGCAAAGCCGCTGTCACTAATGAGAAGACAAACTTTAATAAGTTGTATTTTCTTTGATCCCATTGCACAAAGAAAAGATGGGATTTACTAAAAAAGGTTATTGACAAACCAATAACGGCTACATCAACTGTTAATTATCATGAAAAAAGTTTAAAGGAATACATTATTAAGATCAATTCGTTTGTACTTCAGGCTACACAAGTTTCGCTAATATTTTGCGAATGCTTTTCTGTGGCAATGAGAACTTTGTAATTAAAAAATACAATAATGAAACTAATTGATGAGACGAGAGTTTAAATGTGTGTGATTCTGCTCTACTGAAAAACAAATCCCAATTAAATACTCATTTACCCAACTTCAGGTCATCCCATAACACTTTCCAGACACTGAGGTACTTTTGAAGTATAATTACTGTTCTTTCATTATGGAAACTGTAGCCAGCATTTGTGCACATTGTATAGCTTGATGGTAATAATCAGTGAATCTGTTTTTGTGATGTTGCTTGAGAGATAAATAAGGGCTAGTGCATTGAGCTTAACTCAAAAACAAAATATTGTGGATGCTGGAAATCTGAAATTAAAAACGCAGAAATTGCTGGAGTAACTCAGCAGGTCTGTGGAGGGAGAAACAGAGTTACTGCTTTAAGTCCAAAGACACTGAAGAAAAGTCCACAAAATCCATTCCCTAGCCACCAACTCTATCTGTTTCCATGGCAGCAGTTTGAAACTGCAGTAGTATGTTAACAATCTTACTGTCATTGTTGAAGTCAAAGTGATCTTGCGAGTTAATTTCTTTAAATCATGCAATGTGGGCATCACTGGCAAAACCAGCATTGATTGCCCATCTCTATGTGACCTAGAGATAATGGTAATGTGTTGTCTTCTTGGACTACTGCAGTCCTTGATGTGTGTAGTGACAACAAAATTGCTGTTAAGAAGGGAGTTCCAGGATCTAGCACCAATGACAGTGGTATCACCAATGGTGATATATTTTCAATTCAGGAAGGTGAGATTCTTGGAGGACAACTTGCAGGTACTGGTGATCCTGCGCACTACCATCCTTGTCCTTTTAGCTGGTAGAGGTAATTGATTTGGAATGTGTTGTCTAAGGGGCCTTTTTGAGTTTCTGCCACACTGGTACATACTGCTGCTACCGTACAACAATGGTGTAGAATTGGGATCAATCAAGTGGGCTATTTTGTCCTGCACGCTGTCAAATCTCACGAGTGTTGTTGAAGCTGCTCTCACCCAGTCAAGAGGACAGTATTACATCATGCTCCTACCTTGTGCCTTGTAGTTGGTGGACAGGCTACAGGGAGCGAGGAGGTGAGTTACTCACTGCAGGATTCCTAGCTTCTGACCTAATCGTGTAGGGACTGTATTTAAATGCTAGTCAAGTTCCGTTTCAAAATACTTTTCAAATCAGCAAATATCCACAGTTCTGACTTTAGCATGGAGGGAAGGTCATTGATGAAGGACTAGAAATATTTGGGACTAAAACACTACCCTGAAGATTTTCTGCAGTGATGTCTTTGTGTTGTATGAAGTCCATTATCTCAGGACCATTATCTTTCTTTTTTCCTAAACATGTCTCCAACTAATGGAGAGTTTCCCTCCAATTGCCATTTACTCTAGTTTTGGTAGGGTTTTGAGATGCTATTTTTAGTTATTATTGTTTTTACATCAAGGGTTGTCAGTCTCCCCTTTCCTCTTGTATTCAGCTGTTTTGTCCATGTTTGTGACAACCTCTATTGAGCTCAGGCATTGAATGGCACTGGTGGAACCCAAACTGAGCATCAACAAGCAGGTCATTCCTTGCAAGTACCATTGATAGCACAGTTTACGCTCCCTTCAATCACTTTGCTAGAGAGTAGGATAAATGGCAGTAACTGGCCAGGTTAGAGTTGTGTCGTTTTTTTGTACAAGAAGTACTCAAGCAATTTTCAATATTGTCAAGTAGTGAAAGGGTAGTAACTGTACTGGACAAGCTTGATTGGAGCAAGGCCAGGTCTGGAGCACAAGTCTCAGTACTATGTCTATTGCGAGGGCCCATAGTCTTTGCAGTATCCAGTGTTGTTAGTAGTTTCTTGATTTCACGTGGAGTGTTTTGAGTTGGCTGAAGACTGGCATCTGTGATACTGGGGATCATGTATGAACCACCCCCTATACATGCACATTTCCACAGATCATATGACTCCACCCCCTTTCAGCTCTCCAGTTTCTAATACCCCTAATCGTGTCTCTGTTAGCTTTAGTGTGGACTTTTCCAACACACCCCTGGCTGGCTCCTGAGACCTATGAAGCAATGTTTAACATAATGGTTTACTCCAGATGATAAACTCTGTCTTATGAGATGGAAGACTGCACATAAAATCATGTTGTTAATGAACCCGGGATCTAAAACCTAAGCTTACCCCAAACTGCACTGTTTCAAGTATACAGCTCATCATTATGTTTTTCAAAGAGCAATTAGATTTGGTAATAAATGATGATATCACCCATATCCCATGAACAAATACAAATAGATGTATTTCAGGTAAGACTATTCAGGGATTTGCAAACAAGATGGCTAGGTGGAGTTAGGATACAAAACAGTCGTGATCTAACTAAATGATGGAAGAGGCTTGAGGGGCTGAGTGCTTATCACTTTTTGTTTATTTCTACAGCTCTGTGGGCTCATCCAAGTGAAAAGTAATGATCTTAAAACATTAGTCAAGAAAGGAGCTTTATCCTGGAGTATAATCTCACCTCTAACCCTTATTAACTTTGCACAGTATCTTAGTGGTTAGCATTGTTACCTCACAACACCAAGCACCCGGGGTTGATTCCATCCTCGGGTGATTCTCTGTGTGGAGTGTGGACATTCTCCCCATGTCTGCATGGGTTTCCCCCCGGTGCTCTGGTTTCCCCCCACAGTCCAAAGATGTGCAGGTTAGGTGAACTGGCCATGCTAAATTGCCCACAGTGTTCTGGGATGAGTAGATTAGATAAGTTATAGGGGGATGGGTCTGGGTGGGATGCTATGAGGGTCGGTGAGGACTTGTTGGACTGAAGGGCCTGTTTCCATACTGTAGGGATTCTATGAACTTTTATAATATTTTCTCATCCTTTGTATGGAGAAGATTGGATTGTTTACTTGGAATGGGAATGATAATTTTATTTAACGGAAGGGTTTAAAATCAAGGGTATGTCATGGAGTAACTCTTTCCATTGTATCATTAGGCTTGTTGAAAGCACTAGTTTTTACAATAATATTTGAATTCACTTTCTCTTTGCTGGTCAGATGACTATTGACCCCTGAATTATTATTGCAAGTGAGCCAAAATGAAGTGAATCTTCCAGCTTTATTTAAATCCTCATGACCAACTTGAGTATGAGTTTCAACCAACATTCTGTCTCATTAACAATAAAGACTCAGTGTGTCGCTCTCACAGCAATTTTCCTCCCAGTTTCCTACTGACTAATCTGCCTGTGAGATTCAGAGATGTCTGCAGAAAATCATTATTATCCAATCGTACAAATGCTGACTATGGACTCTTTACCTCAAAAAAACTATCTTTATGGCATTATGAATAATGGAAGCTTTGTATTCTAGATAGAAATACTGATTAGCTATCTAGACCATCAGCTCCATTCTAACTTGGAATTAAATGAACAGTTTGAAATGTTAACTGTTTACAAAATCCGACATTCCTCACACCTCCCTGTTACTTGGAAGTAAACAATCTGGCTGTTGTCACCACAAATGACCTAGTTATTTTCTCAGCTGAGAATATCTTATGGCTTCTTCCTAATAAGACAACCTGGACCCTGCTTTAACCTTTAAAATTCAAGCCACCAAAGCTTGGGGATGAACAGAATTCAGAGCACATTATATCACCAGCTTCATTCCTCTACTTTTCCCAAATTAGACTCAAAACATAGTCTTATAAACTTTATATTTGTAGCAACTGACAGAAGAGCTGGTAACCAGAGGCCACAAATTTAAAATAATTGGCAAAGGAACCACAAGAGGGAAGATGAGAACTGTACCTGTACAACTGGTTGTTAGGATCTGTTTGGATGTACGGTGAAAACAGATGGGTTAATGAATCCTCAAGGGGTCTTAGAGAAATACATGAAGGGGGGAAACCTTGCAGGGTTTTGTGAAAAGAGCAGTCGAGTGGGATTAATTGAAAAAGTTTCACAGGCACAATGACATGCAATGCAAGGATAACTCTTGTGCTGTAAGATTCTATGGTTTAACTCATTGCCACATCCAAAAATTGTGTTATAAAGAAAAACAGCTGCTTAATTACAGATCAAGTTGATATGTTACATACCGAAATTCCAAACAGGCTCTAAACAAACACAAATTTGTTTTTTTTCATTTTATACTTACTGATTGCAATGAAAATGTTATAAAGGTAAGAATACATAAAAATTAGAATACATGCTGCAAAGTGTAAGCCTTCAACCAGACAGAGTGAAGCCACACAGAACACTTTTAGTTTTACATGATGCTTCTTCTGATATAAAAGGGACAAAGGCTGCATCACAGCTATGCGGAAATATGTAAGAGGGTTTGTAAAGTCTCATGAGTTGATCCATGGACCACTACCCTACAAACTCCGTACACAAACATGATACATTCAGCACAGTGCTTATAGATCATAGAGTCCCTACAGTGTGGAAACAGGGCCTTTGGCCCAACAAATCCACACGGACCCCTGGAGCATCCAACCCAGACCCATTTCTCTATAACTCACCTTAGCTACACATCCCTGAACACTACAGGCAATTTATCATGGCAAATCTACCTAGCCTGCACATCCTGGACTGTGGGAGGAAACCAGAGCATCCGAAAGAAACACTTAAGCCTGTCTGCTCTCTCAATGGCATATAAAATTCCAAAGCATCTATTTTGCTGAGAGACAGTGCATTTATCATGGACAAATGCTCATCTCTCAACTGTTTATTGATTCCATTGCAGTGGGAGCAACATGCTTCAAATATAGACCATTGATTGTAAAGTGCTTTGGAAAATCTGCAGTCATGGAAGATGTTATATAAATGGAAGTGTCACTTATAGCTTCAGTACAGTTGCTTATATAACACATTCATCTTTTTCTAGAACCTTACACAGCAGATAAATCAGGAGGAATAACAGCAACCAGTATTGAGACCAATAGTATTTTGGCTGTAAAGGGGCAAGCTGCAGTGAGAAAAAGTGACTGCTTGGATGATTATTAGAATTCAGTGCAAGGTGTCAATGCAAGATAATAATCCTCCAGAATTCCTCAAGTACATGATGCATCACTGCTGGAGCTGCCCAAGGAATTCTCCTTGGTCTCTATTAACGATCTGGTTCCAGATCGATCTCTGTGCAGATGTTAGCATTCAGCTGTGGCACTCTGTTGGGACTGTAAGTTAATATGAGATCCATTGCTTCAGCTCAGCCAAATATGTTACTGACAGCTATGCTTTGAACAGACACACAATGTACATTCCCTTCTACAAAACAATTAGACGCATTTAAAGAAAAATCTTGAATGATACCTCACAAGGCCTCAAGATTTTTTTTTGGAAGTCGAATTTTTGTTGCAACACAGGAAATGAGACAGTCAATTTCAGCAGAATGAAGTTCCAAAACAGGAATGTGATAACAGCCTAGGCAATTTCTTTACCTCGAAAACAACACTGCCTAGGACACTGGAGGAAACTTCCTACTCTGCTGTGAAGACAAAGTCAGAAGTCACACAAAACTAGTTTATAGTCCAACAGCATCTCAGGAGCACAAAAGCTGACGTTTCAGGCCTAGACCCTTCATCAGACCTCCCCACCCATACTCTCCTCTCCACCTATCTCCTCCTCTATCCATCTTCGATCCGCCTCCCCCTCTCTCCCTATTTATTTCAGAAACCTGTCCCCATCCCTCTCTCTGATGAAGGGTCTAGGCCCGAAGCATCAGCTTTTGTGCTCCTGAGATGCTGCTTGGCCTGCTGTGTTCATCCAGCTTCACACTTTGTTATCTTGGATTGTTCAGCATCTGCAGTTCCCATTATCTCTATAGTCCAACAGGTTTATTTTAAAATCACAAGCTCTCTAAGCATTGCTTTTTTGTCACCTGATGAAGGAGCAGTGTTCCAAAAGCTTGTGATTTCAAATAAACTTGTTGACTTTAATCTGGTGTCCTATGACTTCTGATTTTGTACACCACAGTCCAATATCGGCACCTCCAAATCATGATTGAAGACAGCAATGGGATCTTTCACATCTATCCAAGAGGCAGGCAGGGCCTCAGCTTAGTACCTGACCAGAAAGATGACACCTCTGACAGCACCAAACTGGAATTTTCAGCCTAGATTTTGTAACAAAGGTCTCTGGCATGGAACTTAAAACTGACCCCCTTTTGACTCACACTGCGATTTTATTGTATTCATTCATCAGGTATGGGAATTTTTGGCAAGGTCAATATTTATTTCCCATTCATAACTGCCTAACACATGACTTGAAACATAAACAATTCAGCCACGATCTTAGTAAATAGAGAAGTAAACTCAAGGGGCTGAATAACCTACTTCTGTCTCAAACTTATTCACTCACATGCTTTGAAAAGGTCATGGTGAACCAGCTTCTGACTGTAACTGTGCGGCTGGTTTTGGCATTTCAGAGAGCAGTTAAAACTCAATCACATTTCAGTGGACTTGAAGTCACATACAGCCAGATTAGGTAAGCAAATCTGATTTCCTACCCTAAGGGACGTTAATGAAGCAGCTGGATTTTTGCAATGACCTGATAGTTTCATGGTCATATCAGCCATCTTAAAGGGTCTGCTACTTACGCATGACCTGTGGTTCAATGCATATCATATCCTGGTGATAGTGTGGCCCTATATCTGCTGAGCTTCGAGGGAGCATTTGCTGTCAAAAAAGTATCTGTTAGGATTGTACATATTTTTTCAATACACATCATATCCTAATGATTGTATGGCCCTAAATCCGCTGAGCTTAGAGGAGCACTTGCTGTCAAAAAATGGTATCTTTTAGGATTGTACACATTTTTGCCAAATACTTGTCCTGTTGGTCCTCCTCATCCTGGAGGAAAGCAACATCAGCTGAAATGAATTATTGCCAGGTCCATTAGTGAGATCCTTACCAAGGAGTTGTGTGATGATTAGCTCCCAATCTGATCTGTCTCCATCTCAGCTATTTGCTTCCCCAGGTGACTGAACAATTTCATCCAATAGTGGCGCTATTATTCATAGTCAGAATGGAAACATTTGGGCAATTCAGTCGCTCCCAACCTTGTCAATCATGTACTTTACCTTTGTGTCACCTGACTATTTCTCCTTTCACTGCAGACTTCATAACGATAAGGGTCAACTTCAGCTACCTGTCCCCATTATTTTCAGGAAAATATTAAGACTTTGGAGAGGTTGCATGGAAGTGCAAGAGATCAAGAACTTCCATTTTTTGGATAGAATGGAGAAACTGGGATCATGATCCCAAATAGAGAATGTTAAAGAAGGACATTTATTGAACTCTTTCCATTTTGATGAAGTTATAAGAGGATGCAGTCTTATGGTAATTGACAAAAGAACCAAAAGGCAAATGAGGAGATTCATAATTTACCAAGGAGTTATAAACTGGAATGTGTTGCCTGAAAGATTGATTCAACAGAGACTTTCAAAGGGGTTTTAAGATGAATGCTTGAAGGGGAATGATTTGTGAGGATATGTAAAAAGAAAAAAAAGAGAGGTATGATCTGGATCACTGTTTCAAAGAGCCAGCACTGACAATGATGGACTGAATGCCTTCTTTCCTTCTGTATCATTTCACAGTTGACCATTTTATCACTGTTGTCATAACCAGCTTGCTTTAAAAGTGAGTCTACTATATGATGTGCTTGCCAAAGAGTTTATAATATCGTTAAAGGCTATTATAGTCTCTCAATTGTTAAACCCTCTGGCTGTCTTGTAATTGTTTTAGAAGAGATCAAAGCAGTTCTAAGCCAATACACCACAAATCAATACTTTTGACAGAAAAAAAAGCATAATAAATTACAGGTCGTATTCTCAAGCAGGAGTCCTGCAATTTTATGTGAAGAACCAACCAACACCCGGCAATATGTACTGTCGAAAAGGAATAACTAAATAATGAAAAGAAATCCAATTGTTTTTTACTCTAGTGTTATGGGTTGGCATCTGCACATTTACAGCCATGTTTTGAAGTTTTCCAGGAGCAAGATGAGATTCCTTTACCTGGAATAATTAACAAGTCTTTAACACAATGGGTAGCACTCTCATTTCTGAGTCAGAAAATTTGTTAGCAGCTAGACCAGGCTGACATTCTGGCACAATGCCGAAAGAATTCTGCTCTGTCAGAGTTACAGCCTTTGAAAACAAAGATCTTGTATTTATGTGGCATCTTCAAAATCACCAGACATACCAAAGTACTTAATAGCAAATTAAATAACTTTCAAGAGTAGTCATTGCTGTAATACAGGAAATGTGGCAGCCAATTTGCACACAGCACACTCCTACAAACAGCAATATGATTATGACCGGATAATCAATTTTTGTGGTGTCAAAATAATAGGGTTCAGGATCTTTTATATCCAGCAGAGATGGCAGACATCAGGGTTTAACTTGAAAGTATGGCATTCTCTCAGTCTAGTGCCACAACCAAACCACATTTGGCCCTGTGAGGTTACAATCTCAGACCCAAGCTTTACTCACAGGTGGAGTCAATGAGTGTATTTCAACATAAAAGAATGGGAATTCTCCCTTTGCCCAGGCCAACATTTACTTTTCAATTAATATCACTATAAGCAGAAATAGATGATCTGGACATGTTGCTACTTGTGGTAACTTGCCCTGATCAATTCCTTTTGTTGCAGCAGTGACTACACTTCAAATGTACATCTCTGTCTGTTGGCATGCCTGGACATCTTGAAAAGGGCTTTGTTAATTAAAACCTTTATTTTACTGTGAGCTGTGGCAGAGGAGAGTTACATAGATCATGGCGATAACTTCTTAAGAGGCTAAGAATACATTATTGTTGGATAGGTATGTGTTCAGAACTATAGATCAAATTCATTTCTCAAGTCACATCTTGAAGAAAAAATTGTTCAATTTGAATTTATGTGGATCCTCTCTTAAGATAGACTGCAAATAAGCTCTGAGAATTCATGAACAATTCTACATCAACGGTAAATCAAAAGTTTGGATATCCTCATGAAATAGCTGGCTTCCAACTCAGCTGTTTGATGGAAACACTTACAGACCAAATTATCTCATATTGGATAGTATATATTTTCAGTTTTCAGCTTCATTTTCCATCACTCTCCTCGTTTATTCCAATCAATTTTATTGGTCCATCAAGTGACCAAGAAATAAAAAGCAAGATACCATGGATGCTGGAAATACATAGCAGGTGAAGTACATGAGAACTAGCAATAACAAATGAAAAATGGGAATAGAAATTATGACGAGAAGCTGTTGAACTCAGCATTAAATCTGACAATAAGGGCCTCAATACTGACGTGAAAGAATTTCTCCATTGAGGCAAAAATGCTGAAACATGTCAGTAATCATAATTCCCACCATGTAGCACCCTGGTATTTCTCATTTGTGTGGTGTAAGACTGAAGGGTGGCTCATTGTTCACATTCACGTAGGAGGCAGCTGAACATTTAAATACAATGAAATCAGATTTTGAAGTTCTGGCGTGAGTTTGTGGAGTTTAAAGATTAGACCAAGTAAAAGCAGACGTGTTCTGAGCATATTTTCTTTGGATATCTAGGGTAACTTTTAGGAGATCCAGGAAATTTGTTCCAGGATGCTTTGGGAGTGAAAGTCCAGGATCATTTTGTAGTGGATGAAGATGACATGGTGCCTTTGAGACTGTTAAATGTGGGGACGATTTTGTGTAAAAGGCAGGTACATATATTTCTTGAAATTATCCATCTTTTCAAAGGCCTATCATCACATATTAACATTCTTGACAGGTTGACATGTGTCAAAATCTGTCAAGCCTGCCTGGGAGTGTCTGGATGTGTCAAGGCCAGTCTAGAAATGTCTAGAAATGACAAGACTCATCAAGGAGTGTTTAAGAAGTGCCAAGGGATGTGTCAAAGTATTGTTGATTTGCCAAGAAGTGTCAAAAGTACACTTGTGAATGAGAACACTTTCACAATAGAGGATACACTGTAAAGAGGAAATGCAAATACTTAAACTATATTTTTGGCTATATGCACAGATACTTAACGGACACTCAATGAGTTTTCATATTAGGTGAAGGCTAGGTGTAAGTCAGCTTAAGAGAATGAGACACCTTGGACAATTGGTAGAGGAAATTATGTTGCATTGTTGGGCGTGAGATGAGTTTGAGGGTCAGGGTAAGGGAGGGGAGTATGTGTGGTGAGGGTCGGAAGAATTTGTTATGTATCTTCACTTTTGGAGAGATAAGGTATCCCTTCTCATATTAAGGAATCTTTGGCAGAGATAAGGTACCTGTGAGATTGTACAAAGGCATGTAGGAAGTGCATAAATATGTTGGAACTAGGGAAATATATGACATGGAGGAGTCATGAGGGTTGGTACAGCGTTGCAGGTTGGCATGGATGGAGCATGGCAAGTGAAGGGAGTAAGTGGATTAAGCCAGGAGGGTTGTTTTCTGGTTTAGTCTTTATTGTAAACTTTGACCACAGTATGTTTCACATATAATTTCCTACCAAGCTACCTCAGAACCAGACAAGCCCTTGGATACTTCCTGAGTGGCCAAGCCTGACTCCCAATGCTGCCCACATCCCAGGCCAAAAATATAAGTGCCACTGGCCATTTTTGAAGGACAGGTTCATGGTGCCAGAATTTCTTCTGGCTCTGAGTATCCAACCTGAAAACAAGAAATTAGGGCCAGAGAGCAGTTCCCATGTTGGCTTGGAGCAATGTAGGAGGCTGAGAAATGCACTTTGGCATCTACTGTTGTGTACTTTACTGGTACATACTTGGCATAACTGCAGAGCTAGAGGAAAAGTCAAGGGGAGTGGGACAGATAGGGTAGTTTTTTTCAAAGAGGTAACAATGGGTCAAATGACCTCTTTTTGTGCAACAGAGTCCTGGCATCATTCTTAAATTAATACATTGCTAAATACAGTAACCAGTTAATGTTACTTGATGTATCTTGTTCTTCTCCGAATCTCTGAGTGCCATTATCTCTTCTGGAAAAATGACACATTTCCAGACCAAATTAAGGATAATGAATTTAAGTAAATTAGTGCATTAGAAAAATTGTGCAGACTTAAATCCAGAAACCGTATTGCTGATATTAATGGAGAAATAATTTGCATATTGCACAATATTTATAACAAAACACGCCATTTAGCCCAACTGGTCTTTGCGAATGTTTATGTCCCATACAAGTCTCTTCCCAGATATTACATATTACTCTCTCAGAATATCTTTTCTCCTTCACAGATAATGGGAACTGCAGATGCTGGAGAATACAAGACAACAAAGTGTGAAGCTGGATGAACACAGCAGGCCCAGCAGCATCTCAGGAGCACAAAAGCTGAAGTTTCGGGCCTAGACTCTTCATCAGAGAGGGGGATGGGGAGAGGGTTCCGGAATAAAAAGGGAGAGAGGGGGAGACGGACTGAAGATGGAGAGAAAAGAAGATAGGTGGAGAGGAGAGTATAGGTGGGGAGGTAGGGAGGGGATAGGTCAGTCCAGGGAAGACGGACAGGTCAAGGAGGTGGGATGAGGTTGGTAGGTAGGAAATGGAGGTGCGGCTTGGGGTGGGAAGAAGGGAGAGGTGAGAGGAAGAACTGGTTAGGGAGGCGGGGTCAAGCTGGGCTGCTTTTGGGATGCGGTGGCGGAAGGGGAGATTTTGAAGCTGGTGAAGTCCACATTGATACCATTGGGCTGCAGGGTTCCCAAGCGGAATATGAGTTGCTGTTCCTGCAACCTTCGGGTGACATCATTGTAGCACTGCAGGAGGCCCATGATGGACATGTCATCTAAAGAATGGGAGGGGGAGTGGAAATGGAACGCGACTGGGATAGATGCCCTTGACGGCGTCTCCCGTATTTCCCGCAACACATCCCTCACACCTCGCCCCCACCAAAACCGCCCCAAGAGGATCTCCCTCGTTCTCACATACCACCCCACCAACCTCCAGATACAACACATCATCCTCCGACACTTCCGCCATCTACAATCTGACCCCACCACCCAAGACAATTTTCCATCCCCACCCTTGTCTGCTTTCTGGAGAGACCACTCTATTGGTGACTCCCTTCTTTGCTCCACACCATCCTCCAACCCCACCACACCCGCACCTTCCCCTGCAACCGCAGGAAGTGCTACACTTGCCCCCACACCTCCTCCCTCACCCCTATCCCAGGCCCCAAGATGACTTTCCATATTAAGCAGATGTTCACCTGAACATCTGCCAATGTAGTATACTGTATCCACTGTACCCGGTGTGGCTTCCTCTACATTGGGGAAACCAAGCTGAGGCTTGGGGATCACTTTGCAGAACACCTCCGCTTGGTTTGCAATAAACAACTGCACCTCCCAGTCGTGAACCATTTCCACTCTCCCTCCCATTCCTTAGACGACATGTCCAGCATGGGCCTCCTGCAGTGCCACAATGATGCCACCCGAAGGTTGCAGGAACAGCAACTCACATTCCGCTTGGGAACCCTGCACCCAATGGTATCAAAGTGGACTTCACCAGCTTCAAAATCTCCCCTTCCCCCACCGCATCCCAAAACCAGCCCAGCTCGTCCCCTCCCCCCACTGCATCACAAAACCAGCCCAGCTTGTCCCCGCCTCCCTAACCTGTTCTTCCTCTCACCTCTCCCTTCCTCCCACCTCAAACTGCACTTCCATTTCCTACCTACTAACCTCATCCCACCTCCTTGACTTGTCCGTCTTCCCTGGACTGACCTATCCCCTCCCTATCTCCCCACCTATACTCTCCTCTCCACCTATCTTCTTTTCTCTCCATCTTCAGTCCATCTCCCCCTTCTTCCTATTTATTCCAGAACCCTCTCCCCATCCCCCTCTCTGATGAAGGGTCTAGGCCTGAAACATCAGCTTTTGTGCTCCTGGGATGCTGCTTGGCCTGCTGTGTTCATCCAGCTCCACACTTTGTTATCTTTTCTCCTTTATTTGCTTGCCTAGTTTCCTTTTAAGCTCTGCTACGCAAATCAATGAAACTATTCCATACTGTAGTGGGCTCCATATTCTTGCTATTCCATGTATTAAAAAGTATGTCCTGAATTTCCCATTGAATTTCTTAATGATCATCTTATAGTGATGACTCCAGTTTGTGTCTTAATGACTTCTGTGCTTCACCTGCAAACAAAGGCATTTATTCAAGCACATACTGCAGATCGATCCCCGAAGATCCTTTTGCAAATATCACAAATTGCTGTATTTTTTTTAATGGATTCCCAATCCTCTAATCACAGCCCATTGACCAGTCAGGCTTTCTGATACCACAGGTGACAGGTAATATTTGATAACTATCATTTTCTAACTATGGCGGATTAGTCAAATGTCATCCTCAAAATGGACCAGGCCTCCACAGTGGGAATAGTGGATGCACATGCTCTGTGGGCCAAAGTCCATTTCAGGGTGAACTATTAACCCCAATATGGCCACTCAACACAGTAGAACTCAACGTTGTCCATTCAAATATTGAACTAGATGGCTCAGACAGTTTAAAAACATGGTAGAGACTGAAAATTAGGAGGGACCATGATGTGGTCATGATTTAAGAATGCCGTGAGTACTAGATTCCAATCTGGCCACTAGGGCTTAATGTGAAGTGTAGTGACTGAAACCTTATTAAGAATGAAATCCTTGATTGAGGCGGTTAACCTGGTCCAATCAGGGACCCCTGGATAACAGATATAAACAGGGGATTCAGAGAGTCCCCTGACTTCAGGAGATGACTCCAAGCTGGTTCGTCACAACCAGTGTATAATATATATAAAAGGTGACTTGGTGACCGAATAATGACCTCTGTAGTTATTTCATGAAGGTACAAGCATTGGAGGCAGTGAACAGCTAACATAGCGATTCGTCTGATCTCTGGGATTGGAACTGAAGGGCTGTTGATGTTTCAAGCTAAAACCAAAGAAACAAGTGAAAGGTAGCAAGGATTTATAAGGTAGAAAATGCTACGGGCAAATGGGGAATCTAATATATTACTTCCACCTGAAGTATATTGTTGGACTAAGTAACACTTTCAAGCTAGGAAAAGATAAATTTATGACTGGCTGTTTGGGATCACAGAATCTCACATGTCACAAAAAAGCAGGCTATTGTATTTGTCTGATTCCTTTACTCTTTCCCCATGAGCCTGAACATGTTTTCTTTTCAAGAATTTATCCATTTCCTTTTTGGACGTTAATGTTGCATTTCCTTCACTTGCTTTCAAGCAATGCATTCCCATTCACAACAATTCTCTGCATAAAATAATTTGCAGCTCCTCTGGTTCTTTGGTGAATTATCTGAGAAAAAGAACTTTTCTAAATGCACAGAATGTATATTCAGATATAAATGCTGGAATTATCCAAGAAACAAACGGTCTTTGGTAATAATACAACGGTAGGATGTTGCTCAACAGATAATTAAGTCAAATTCCTTCCCCCATCTGCATCTATCATGTGCAGAATGAATACATCAGGAAAATTCAAATGAAGCTTTAGGTGATTTTGACAAATGACTCTTAAAACACTTACATTTTAATTAAGAAAAACAGGAAGCATAGGACTATATATAGGTTGTAGGATGGGTTCAGGATTGGTGAAGACTATTCAGAGGACACAAAGCAATGGAATTAGTTTACCATACTCACAGGGTTGCTGGGAGAGCCTGAACAGTGAGATTAGTTTGGGATTGTTACAAAGCTATCAGGAGAGAATGGGACAATGAAATTAGTTGGACTGATACAAAAATATGGGGGTGTGTGGGTGCTGAGATTTATCTTGAACTGATATACGGTGATAAGGGAGTGGAAAAATGGGATCAGCTTTGGATTTTGGGAAGACCATGGGGCAGTGAAATGGTTTTTAGATTGATTTAACAAAGATGATGGTCATAATAAGCATGATAGTCTAAATGGCCTCTTCCCTTACTGTAGCCTTCTCTGGTTCAAACGACCACAAACAAGAATAAAAGATTTGCTGAGCTCTGTTTACTATGCTACAACATTGATTTCCAATTGAACAGACCGTACGGGGAAACCATGTTTTTAAAATACATTCCAGTTTAATTTTTCTTGGCCCTCTATTGAGCAATTCTACCTCCTCTTATGGAGACCAACATCAAATATGTGAACACACTTAAGTTAAGTCAAGGATGGCACATTTGTTTTAGAATTGTGAGAGAGCTTGATCATACACATTGTTTGACTTGGGGTCTTGTCATCTCAATTGCTTAATTGCAGTTTTGGAGAACTAACATACTTTAACACAATACAACAATATTGAGACAGAAACTGCTGGAAAAGCTCAGCAGGTCTGGCAGCATCTATGGAGAGAAATCAGAGTTAACGGTCCAGATCGAGTGGCCCTTCCCCTCAACGGAGGGAGTAGTTAAATCATTGGAAAAAAAATGTCGGGCAGAATCTTAACTACCTTATAAATTTCAAATAACTATGTACCTGAATCCCATGGTGTCTCTATTCAACAACACTACCCAGGGCCCTATCATTAACTGTATAAGTCCTGGCCTTGTTTATTTTATTAAAATGCAATACCTTGCATTTATCCAAATTAAACTCCATCTGCCACTCCTCAGCCCATTGGCCCAATTAATCAAGATACTTTGTAATCTTAGATAACCTTCTTCTCTGCCCACTCTACAGCCGATTCTGGCATCATCTGCAAACTTACTAACCATGCCTAAATCCTCACACAAATTGTTTATGTAAATAATAAAATAAAAGTGGACTCAGCACCAATCCCTGCAGAACACTGATGGTCACAGACCTCCAGTCCCAAACAATCCTTCACTATCGCTACCATCATGCCAATTTGGTACCCAATTAGCAAACTCTCCCTGAACCCCAAGCGATTTAATGTTACTAATCATGCAGAACCTTGTCAAAGATCTTACTCCAGTCCAATTGCCAGCATCTCAGGGCATATTCCATGGGCTATGACTGCATGCATCCGCTGTCCACCAGGTGCTCACCTGCAAAGTACAGTGCCAATTTGCTTCTACTCAACATGTCTGGGGCACTGACACAAACTTTGGAGAGGAGCTGTGGAGCTCAACAGTTGATTGGGCGCACAGCTCAGCTTTAAAGACGGCACTGATGTAGAGAATCCAGGAGAGCCAAACTGTGGCCAGCACTTGCACATACAGTGAGTGACAGAATATGATGATTGCAGAGCCTTATTGGTGTGGTGCATAGGTAATGAGACATACTTGGAAAGTTATTGTGAGCAAACTCACTTGGCTCAGAGAGAAACTCTCCATGAAACTTGCCAAAATTAACACTTGCTAATTACTGAGAAAATTCAGACTGAAATTGGACCAATGAGACATATTTTCAGATTAAAGCATTCTTTCTCAAAGCCACAGACATGGGCAAGGACTGAGACCAAACCACACTTAAGACACAGTTCATTGCTAAAGTACTGGGAAGAACTGAGTCACACTCACCTGCAAACATAGGATCATTATTGAATTTCATGGAAGCAGGTCATTTGGCCCATCAATTTCACACCAACACTCTGAACAGCATCCCAGCCAGACCCACTCCTGTGCCCTATCCTTGTAACCTTGTATTTCATGATCTGATCAACATAGCCTGCACATTCCAGGACACAATGGGCAATTTAGCATGGCCAATCCACCTAACCTGCACACCTTTGGACTGTGAGAGGAAACTAGATCACCCAGAGGAAACCTATGCAGGCACGTGGAGAATGTGCAAACTCCACACAGATAATCGAATGAGGTTGGAATTAAACCTGAGTCCCTGGTGCTAGGAGGCAGCAGTGCTAACCACTAAGTCACTGTGCCACCCCAACCAAAGAGCCACTGATATTTCTATTCATCAACCAGTTGCACAACACACCAATGAATCAAATGGAAATATTAAGTTGCCTTTGAACGTTACCATAGAGTTTGCTTCCACTGCTCTTTAGTCAGTGCAATCCAGATATAACAACTCAATCCATAAAAACAACCCTTTACTAATTTCCCTTTTGATTCTTTTGCTAATGATTATGAAACATACATTTGGCAACTGGTACTTATCTATGGAAATAATTTCTCCATATCCCACATAATTTTGAGCTAGTGAGCTAAATCTCACATTACTTTTTCTGCTTTAAGTAGAAGAATTTTGAGCTCTCCAGTTTCTCCATCAAACAATCTCGTCATTCCAGAACCATTCTAATAGATCTGTGCAGCCTCTCTAAAACCTTGACAACGTTTCTAATGTGTAGCTCCCAGAATCAGTGCTTTATAACTATCGACCGGTGCTCCCTAGCTTTTGTACTCAATGTCTCTATTAATAAAGTCAAGGACTCTGCACAGCTTTATTAACAGGTTTATATTCTTGAGAAAGTATTTCAAACACTGCAACAAAATACATGAGCTGTAGCTGCAATAATTTAAGCCTGGACATAACACTATCCACACTGAATGGTTCAATACCCAGCAGCAAAAATTCACACCTATGCAAACTGCGCCACCTGGAAATTTTCATAAACTCATATATCCACCTCAGTAAGTTTATTCCCTGTAACAATTTGTAATAAGACAAATTGTGCTTAGACTGTCTCAGAACTCAGAAGTCAGTAATTTTCAGTTTTGATGTTTTAGTCAGTTAATAAAAGTTTTGTCCATTTAACATTAAGAGATTCTGATCTAAATGTCTATTAAACATATCCAATGAAATCAGGGTTTAATTATTTGGACATTTTGTGTCCCTTTAATTTTGGTTGAAAAAGGTTTTTCTCTGAAACAGTATTTGGATAAAGTTTCTTTAGTTGGCAAAGTCTTGAATCTCTCATCTGTGTAAGTCACTCAGGTTAATTCATATTCTGATAAACAGACCAATTTGCCTTTACAACAAGTTTGAGAAGCTTGCAACTCCATTAAGGTTAAATTGAGCAAATTTAAATCATATACAATATCTTTGGTTTTACATTATCAGTAGGTGAACAATAACACATTGCATTTACAACTTCTTAACAAAGTAAAATGTTCCAAGATGCTTTGTAGGAGTATGGTCAGCCAAATTTGACATCAGACCAAAAGAGAGATCAGCACAGTTGACATAAAAAGCTTGATCAGATAGATATAATAAGGATAGTGTCAAAGGAAGACTGAGAGGTAAAGAGATGGCGAGGTCTAGGGAGAAAATTCCAGCTCTTAGGTCCCAGGCAGCTTATGGCATGGCTGTCAATATTAGACTGACAGAAACTCAGAGAGACGCTCAACGCCGAGTATTAAGAATACAGATATCTCAAAGGGTTATGAAGCTAAAGAGGAATGAGGTCAAGAAGGAAATTTAAAACAAGATTGAGAATTTTAAATTTGAGGGATTGCTGGAACAATTAGCTGATGGATGGAAAGCACTCTGTGAATTATCACATGGACAGTGGATAAGTTCAACAGAGGGTGATAGGCAGTTGGACAACAGGATAGTGAGAAACTTGTTAATGGCAGTCTTGTATGGAAGAAAGCTGTGATATTAGAATTCTTTAATCACCATCATGGAAATCCATTCTCAGTAAGCAGAATCAGTATACTGCAACTGATTAAGAATGGAGGATAATGCATTTGGCAAAAGAAAATTAGTACATGCTTGTGCTTTGATAACTCACAAAATGATCATTTGCGCTTGGTACTTGTATTGAGACAGAGGATCCCTATTAGTGCAGAGACAGGCATAGGAACATTTGATTTAGTACAATAGGAGGCCAGTTAGCCCATCATATCTGCAATACAAACTTTTTGACAAAGCTATCCAATTAATTCTATTCTGCTGCTCTTTCGTCATGAATAAAACTTTCCTTTCAAATCTCTATACAACTCCCTTAAGAAAGTTATAATTGATTTTGCAATGTAGCAGGTAGTGCATTATAGATTGTAAGAATTTACTACATAAAATATAGCTTCCTTGTCTCATCTTTGGTTCCTTTGTCAATGACCTCAAATCTCTGACCTCTGATTACCAACACTTTTGTCATCGGAAACAGTTTCTCCTCATTTATTCCATTAAAGCCCTTCATGATTGTTGAATGCTTCTTTCAAATTTCCCTTTAACATCTCTGCTCTAAATCTCAGCTTCTCCAGGCTCTCCATGCAATTGAAGATTTTCACCTCTGGTGCTATTCTGGTAAATCTCTACAGCTTCTCTGAAGTTTGACATCTTTGACAAGGGTACCTTGTATAATGAACTACAGTTATTCAGTCAGCAATTCCTCTTTAGTTGGAGGTGATGTGAAAATGTATAGGCTTTAAATGAATCTTTCTGGTTCTTGACCTTATCATTCTCTGCAACACTCACTGACATAGTCCTTCTTCAATATTGTGACCTTTTTTGTCCTTGACATTCCAGAATACAACATGCCACTCATCAATAATGATGGTTTTTAATGTCTACAGTTTATATTATAGTGTAGACACACACACACACACACACACAGAGTTTATAATTTTTTAAAGGACTAACAGGACAGAGTAGAAGGTTGGAAGCAGGTGGTCATGTGATGAACCCCCCAGAATACAGTCCAACTAAAGTTAGCAATCCTGCTTGCTGAATGGAGGGTGGGAATTTAGCTCTGACAGCAGCAGCTTCTTGCAGAGATTGGATTGAAGCAACATAGAAATAGGCATAGTCCATTCAGCCCCTCGAGCCTGCTTCACCATTCAAAAAGAGTATGTCTGTTCTTCTGAGGAAGGGTCACTTGACCTGAAAAACATTAACTCTGACTTTTTTCCTCAGATGCTGCAAGACCTGTTGAGCTTTTCCAGCAACTTCTGTTTTTGTGGCTGATCTCCGTCAATGTCGGGGTAGTATATTTCACGATAACTTTTGAAAAGAAATTGAATGAATATTTGAAGGGGAAAGAAGTGCAGGATGGAGGACAAAGAGTGAAACAAACATGTAGCTCTTTAAAAAAGGCAGGAGAGGCACAATGGGCCAAATGAGTTACTTCCATGTTGTAGCAACACAAAGAGTACTCTGAACACACATTTACATTCAGATATGCTACCTATATATCAATGTCAAGGAGCTATTCGACTTGCAGGGAAAAATATTGAAGAATTCTTTTGCAATGTTGACTTTCATTTTGCCCCCTGCAGAGATCGAGGAGCCAAATTAACTGACATTGAGTTTGGAACATTTCCTGTTATCTTGCATTACATTTCAAGCACATTGCAATGTGTTTCATTCTAAGAAATGTTTTTTTACAAACCTGCCCTGCCAAAAAAACAGTGCCTGTAACCAATGAAACGTTACAACTATTAGATTGGAATTTAGTCAGAAGCAAGGAAGGGAGCCATTTCACAAATCAGCTTGGATATTAGTGGACCATTTTAGCTTGAGAATATGCTTGCATACTTTAGAACCACATTGAAGCTTCAAATGTATGTCTGGTGTAATGTGTGATGACACTGATAATTGCACCAGCACTCCCAATAAATTTTGCATTACATTTTTAGCTCAGTGCTAAATCTTCTGGGCTTGAAGTGACAGCTTCTGATTCTTTTGTCCCATCTGTTTACAATGCAGCAATAACTACTTTGATTAGGACTGATCCCTCCTTTCCGCCTTCCCAGTACCCCCCACTGCTAGTGTAATAGTGCATCAATGAAATTAAATTCTTGCTTGAGGGAACTAAAGTCTATTTTCCTATTCATTAATTCAGCCAATACAAATTTCTCAGCAATGTGCAATTATTATTCTATTTTTCTTAAGTAGGCCCACTCTCAGAAGCATTTCCTTTTCGAATTAACTTGGTCATAAAATGCATCACATCCAAACCCTCACTCTTAACACGACTCAGCTCAGTTAAAATGTTTGTGTCAACTTACTAACATGCAAACTAAATGAATGCATGTGCTTTCTGATCGAGAAATTGTATGATATGTACCTGCCCACAGCTCAGTAAATTTACTTGCTTGGCTGAAATGATAGCACTGTCACACCTCAGTCAGATACTAGATCAGTGAGACTGAGCACATAGTCTGAGAGCTCCTTGGAAAAATGACAGAGTTCTGTAATGCTGGAGATTAAACAAGATATTAAACTATTCGTATTCTGAATGGAATGTAAAATATCCCTCAACATTATTTGAGGAAGATCAGGTTAGTCCTGCATCTGGTCGGGAGCAATCATCCTTTTTCAGCTCGTCCATTCAAAATCACATTAACTGGTCACTAATTTCCATAATAGTAAGTTGTTGGAAAGGATTCTGAGACATAGGATTTACATGTATTTGGAAAAGCAAGGACTGATTAGGAGAGTCAACGTGGCTTTGTGTGTGGGGAATCATGTCTCACTAACGATTGATTTTATTGAAGAGGTAACAAAGAAGATTAATGAAGGCAGAGTGGTAGACATAGTCTTTATGGACTTCAGCAAAGTGTTTGTCACTGTTCTGCATTGGTTGGCTGCTTGGTAAGGTTAGATCACTTGGGATCCGGGGAGCTAGCCAATTGGATACAAAATTGGCTTGAAGGAAGGAGGCAGAGTGGTAGTGGAGGGTTGCTTTTCAGACTGGAGACCTGTGACTAGTGGTGTGCTGCAGGGATACATTAATGATTTGGATGTGAATATAGGAGCATAGTTAGTAATTTTGCCAATGACACCAAAATTGTTTGTGTGGTCGTCAGTGAAGGAGGCTATCTTGGAGTACAACAGGGCCTCGATCAGATGGGCCAATGGCCCAAGAAGTGGCAGATGGAGTTTAATTTAGGTAAATGTGAGGTGTTGCATTTTGCTAAGGCAAATCAGGGCAGGACTTATACAGTTAATGGTAGGGCCCTGGGGACTGTTGCTAAAATGAACGACTTAGGGATGCAGCTGCATAGTTTCTTGATAGTGGAGTTGCAAGTAGACAGGGTGATGAAGAAGGCAATTACCACACTTGCCTTCATTAGTTAGAACACTGAATATGGGCTTTGATATATCATGTTGCAGCTGTACGGGACATTGGTGAGGCCATTTTTAAAGTACTCATACAATTACGGTCGCCCTTCTGTAGGAAGGATATTGTTAAACTTGAGAAGGTGCAGAAAAGGGAAGTTGCCAGGACTGGAAGGCTTGAGATATACGGAGAGGCTGAATAGGCTAGGGCTTTACTCCCTGCAGCATCACAGGCTGGGGGGGAGGGGTGGGGGTGGGTGTGAGCTTATTGAGGTTTATTAAACTGTGAGGGGCATGAATAGGGTAAACAACCATAGTGTTTTTCCTGGGATGCAGAAGTCCAAAACTGTTGTGTAAATTTAAAGTGAGAGGGGAAAGATTTAAAAAGAACATGAGGGGTATCTTTTTCATGCAGAGGGTCATGTGTGTATGGAACAACCTAGCAAAGGAAGTGGTGGAGGTGCATACAAATGCAACATTTAAAAGACATCTGGATGGGTCTATGTTTAGGAAGGGTTTAGAGGGACATGGACCAAATTCTGGCAAATTGGACAAGGTCAGATTGGGATGTCTGGTTGGTGTGGATGAGTGGGCCGAAGGGCCTGTTTCCACACTGTACAACTCTTAATGGGATCTTGATGCACAAATATTGGCAGTCGATTATTCCCTAACTGAAAACACCATTTGTACAGTACCAATGGTTCCAAAATGCTTTGTTGGTAGTAAAGCTTTTTTGGAATAGTTGGTAATAACCCGTCTGTGGCCATTTTTGCCCCACAAACCCAACTTCGGGCCAAGCAGGCATTTACGTGGCACCTCCAAACAAAACCCAGATGCTCTCTTTACAGACAATGTTGCTGGAACAGTGTTCATGGCTCTAGACACAGGCTGCAGATGGTTGATGGAAGTCTGGAGGGAAATGAAATGGAATTGTTCAGGCCAGCCATGACAGCCCTCAAAAGGGAAAGGGGCATGTCTATGTGGGGAACAGGATAAGTTTAAAGGGCAAACAAGGTGAGGGCAGGGTGTCTCCAGATGTTGGTTGCTCTTGGTGTTAGGAGTCTGTCTGTTGGTCTTGGGCTACTCAAGAGAATGTCAGGTATTTTTTCCCTAGGGTGGGGGATTTCAAGATTAGGGTTTTTTTAAGGTCAGTGGAGAAATATTTTTAAAAAGACATGAAGGGAATTTAAAAAAAAATACAGAAGGTGGTTTGTATATGGAATGAACTTTCAAGGAAGTGATGGATGTGGGTACAGTTACAATATTTAAAAGACATTTAGGTAAGTACATGAATAAGAAATGTTTGGAGGAATATGGGCCAAGTGCAGGCAGATTGGACGAGTTTAGTTTGGGATTATAATCTGTTTCTGAGCTGTATGTCTCCATGACCCTATCTTTCGCTGGAATTCTACCATTGCTGGTGGGATAAGATCCTTAAGTAGCCTTTAGACAATAATGCATCCTCTACCTTTTCCACTTTGAACTCAATCAAGAGCAATTAGGAGTCAGGAATATGATGGAGTCTCAACTTCAATTCTCAATTTCACAACTGATTATATGGACTGCAGCCTCCCAGCCACTTTGGGGTATACATTCAATTCTATTCTGAGGTTGTGTAAGGCAATATACAAATTTATGTTTTTATGTACTTGATGGTGAAAGACACACAGGTTTATATTGCTGGCAAAGATAAACTAAGGTGGATGTATGGCCATGTGCACTATTAACACTGCCCTTGGTCTGCGGGCTAAATGGTCTGTTTTGTGCTGCAAAGCTGATACATGTAAATAATGTAATTGAATGAAAAACTAGATATGTAAATAGTGAGAATAAAAACTAAATGACTAGGCTAGAAGGACAACACAGGACAGCAATGGGGGGGTGGTGGGTAATTAATCAGAGGCAATGAAATGGTAAATCAGGCCCAATGCAAAACCAGCTGCTAAGTAAAATCTATTCACACTTGAATGCAAATAAATAATAGCTCACACCTTGCTGGAAATATAACTTTGCAATGTAAGTTATTACAATGATGTTTAACGGTCAACATGCTTGGATAAAGAAGATTTACACCCCTAGTCATGAACAAATTTAAACTCTGTCTAGAAGTTCCACAGGAGATAAGTAAATTCCTTTGAGTGATTTAAGTTTTATGTTTTTTTTTGATTGGTTTACTTTCAACCTTTCCTGTTCCAAATCTTCCTTTCTATTTCTTTCCCTGTGACTGTTTGACTCAAAATCACACAATTTCCTTCCCTGTTCTTCTTTCTCTTTTCTTTAGATTCTCATTGTTGAAGGACACAAAACTTTGGTCCCACTATGATGATCACATGAAACATGAGCAAAAGTAGGCTATTTGGCCCCACAAGCCTGCTCCACCATTCAACAGAATCACGGCTGACCTGCCATTCCCCATGTCAATTTACCTGCATTTTCCCCAAATCCCTTATTTTCTTTTCCACTCAAGAATCTATCTAATCTAGCTTTAAATACACATAAGGGCTCTTCTACTCAGCTCTCTAAGGTAAGGAGTTCCAAAGACTCACCAACTTCTAACAGAAAAAAATACTCTTCATCTTAGTCTTAAATTGGCATCCCTTTGTTGTGAGTCTATGCCCTCTCCTCCTAGACTCTCCCATGAAGGGAAACTTCATCTCAGAATTTATACTGCGAAGCCCTTAAAGATTCCTGGATGTTTCACGGAGATCACCTCTTGTTCTTTTAAATTATTCACCAAGGAACTAGGTGTCCCTTTGCCTTCATGGAATTATTATCAATTCCCATTTCTAGCAAATTATAGTGCAAGGAGAATTTGAACTAAAGGATGTGGGACCAGTCAGATTGATGGGGTATGGGTCAAGATAACACATTCCAACATAATTTGGACTAATAAATCTGATCTGTTTTGAAGCAAATAACCTTATCCATTTCAAAAGTATTAGAGCAATTCTGTGATGCAGATGCCCAATCCATGAAGTAAGATGTGACAGGAATGTGCTTCCGGTATTCATGCACAGAATTCCCTGTCATACAAAATGTTCCAAGCTAACAAGCATTGGATCACAGGGAGATAGTGATGTATTGGAGTGTCACTGGTCTGCTGATCCAGATGCCCAGACTAATTCTGTGGGGATATGCGTTCAAATCACACCCTATCAATTGATGGAATTTAAATTTCTAAAAAATGAACCTGAGTTATAAATCAAGTCTCAGTAATGGTGGATCATGAGACTATCAACTCTTGTAAAAAAAATTGGCTCTCTAATGCCTTTAATGGAAGGAAATCTGCTTCCTCACCTGATCTGGCTTATGTATGACTCCAGGGCGAAAGCTATGGCTAAGTCTCAATTGTCTTTTAATACTAATCAAGAATGGATACCTCTTTGCAGATATCCGGGGACAGTGATGATGGATGAAAGCAATGATCTTTTAAGATTCTGCAACCAATGTTGTTATCAACTGTGACTTTGCCCAAAACCTTTTTGACAGTTTCAACATAGTATTCCAGCTAAAAACCTGAAAAAGTCAATTTGCAGAGGTCTGAAATTTGCTTAAATCACCAAAAAAGAGAACTTACTGGGCTGTGAAATCTTTAATGAATCTTGTCTACACCATCCACTTGGGAATGCACCCCCACAAATTAGCATGCATATAGTATTGCAATGGCTTCACAGACCAGCAGAATGGAATTAGTCCATAATCGAGTTATAAGAGCCTCCATCTCATGCCAATTATCTGTGATCATTTTAAAACTGCAATGAACTTTAACACTAATTAAATTTATCATGATACCCGATGCAGAAAGATCTACAAAGGTGAGGGCATTTTTCTTGAGAGACAACGACAGCAATCTCAACCTTAAATTTACCATAGAATTGATGAAAAGCCAATACAGTAGCTGGGTGACAATAAGCATTGATCTTAACAAGTCCATATTAGAAAGGAGAGGTAAACTTAAGAAATGGCAGCGAGATATCATCAATGCACTATTCATAGGCTATTCTGAATTGTGGATACATCTTAATGAGCTGGCTAACAGATCAGGCAGAGTTGAATGTTTGTCATCATGAAACGTACCATGATTCAGCAAAGGAGGAGAACATTTAATCCATTGTTCTCCGTACTAGCTCTTCAAAAATGTAAATCCTCAAGCAAATACACGTTCCCCTTAGGCATACAAATGTTTCCCCTTTGAGTATATCATTTTGAAATTTATTTGTTTTACTTTTAGCATTCTTTCAAAGAATAGATTCTAAGTTGTGATAACACACTGAGGAGAATAATTTTCCCTCATGTTGTTTTGGATCTTTTACCAATCACCTTAATAAGTCAACTGTGTAAAGAAAACACAGATTCATTTGGACATTTATATCTCAAGATTCTCCCCGAAAGGCTTCAGTGCTACAGAATATATTCAATACAGAGACTGATAGAATTATGGACACTTAAAAGATCAGAAGATAAGGGAATAGGGTAGAACGGCATAACTGAAGTCAGAAATGAGTTTTTACTGTCTGTTTTTCTATAATAATAAAGCAAAGCAAAAGCAGGAATTGCTAGAGAGGCTCAGCAGGTTGGCAGCATTTGCAGAGAAAAGACAGAGTTAACCTTTTGAGTCCAGGGACCTTACTTCAGAACTAATCGTACTGAGGAAAATAAGGTATTTATGCTGATGACCAGGGATGGCGGATAGGGGGGCAGATGTGGGGGCAGAAGGGAGGAATGGATAGGTGGAGATGGAGCTCAGAGAGAGAGAAAGAAAGAAAATTAGGCAGACAAAAGGGATGGTTGATAGCAAACCAGGGAAAAAGAAAAGATGATGATGGGGAAAACAAGTTGTCCCGTAGGCCCAACCAGTCCCCCTCCACTGACACCCTCATCCGCCTAGCCGAACTCGTCCTCACCCTCAACAACTTCTCTTTTGACTCCTCCCACTTCCTACAGACTAAGGGGGTGGCCATGGGCACCCGCATGGGCCCCAGCTATGCCCGCCTCTTTGTAGGTTACGTGGAACAGTCCCTCTTCCGCACCAACACAGGCCCCAAACCCCACCTCTTCCTCTGCTACATTGATGACTGCATCGGCGCCGCCTCTTGCTCCCCAGAGGAGCTCGAACAGTTCATCCACTTCACCAACACCTTCCACCCCAACCTTCAGTTCACCTGGGCCATCTCCAGCACATCCCTCACCTTCCTGGATCTCTCAGTCTCCATCTCAGGCAACCAGCTTGTAACTGATGTCCATTTCAAGCCCACCGACTCCCACAGCTACCTAGACTACACCTCCTCCCACCCACCCTCCTGCAAAAATTCCATCCCCTATTCCCAATTCCTCCGCCTCCGCCGCATCTGCTCCCACGATGAGGCATTCCACTCCCGTACATCCCAGATGTCCAAGTTCTTCAAGGACCGCAACTTACCCCCCACAGTGGTCGAGAACGCCCTTGACCGCGTCTCCCGCATTTCCCGCAACACATCCCTCACACCCCGCCCCCGCCACAGCCGCCCTAAGAGGATCCCCCTCGTTCTCACACACCACCCCACCAACCTCCGGATACAACGCATCATCCTCCGACACTTCCGCCATTTACAATCGGACCCCACCACCTAAGGCATTTTTCCATCCCCACCCTTGACTGCTTTCCGGAGAGACCACTCTCTCTGTGACTCCCTTGTTCGCTCCACACTGCCGTCCAACCCCACCACACCAGGCACCTTCCCCTGCAACCGCAGGAAATGCTACACTTGCCCCCACACCTCTTCCCTCACCCCTATCCCAGGCCCCAAGGTGACTTTCCACATTAAGCAGAGGTTCACCTCACATCTGCCAATGTGGTATACTGCATCCACTGTACCCGGTGTGGCTTCCTCTACATTGGGGAAACCAAGCGGAGGCTTGGGGACCGCTTTGCAGAACACCTCCGCTCGGTTCGCAATAAACAACTGCACCTCCCAGTCACAAACCATTTCCACTCCCCCTCCCATTCTTTAGATGACATGTCCATCATTGACCTCCTGCAGTGCCACAATGATGCCACCCGAAGCTTGCAGGAACAGCAACTCATATTCCGCCTGGGAACCCTGCAGCCCAATGGTATCACTGTGGACTTCACCAGCTTCAAAATCTCCCCTTCCCCCACCGCATCCCACAACCAGCTCAGTTCGTCCCCTCCGCCCACTGCACCACACAACCAGCCCAGCTCTTCCCCTCCACCCACTGCATCCCAAAGCCAGTCTAACCTGTCTCTGCTTCCCTAACCTGTTCTTCCTCTCACCCATCCCTTCCTCCCACCCCAAGCCGCACCTCCATCTCCTACCTACTAACCTCATCCCACCTCCTTGACCCGTCCGTCTTCCCTGGACTGACCTATCCCCTCCCTACCTCCCCACCTATACTCTCTCCACCTATCTTCTTTTCTCTCCATCTTCGGTCCGCCTCCCCCTCTCCCCCTATTTATCAGAACCCTCACCCCATCCCCCTCTCTGATGAAGGGTTTAGGCCCGAAACGTCAGCTTTTGTGCTCCTGAGATGCTGCTTGGCCTGCTGTGTTCATCCAGCCTCACATTTCGTTATCTTGGTTAAGAAAATGAGTTGGTTGTGCTGAAAGCAGCCCATGTCATGACAGGACATTTGTGCAGAGATGGTTTAAGGCCACGAAAGGTGGTGTTCGATTTCTATCGAGTTCCATAAATTTAGAATGGGAAAGGGTCATAAACAGGGAGCCAATTTAAGCAGACAGTTCCCGGCTGAGTGGCAGAGCTGGTAATTTTCAGCAACTAATACATTTTAGCTATCCACAACCTTGCCTCATCTGCTTAAATAGAGCAAGTCCACCATTTTCTTAATTTTATTTTGCTCAACTGAAATCTTGCCGAATATAAAGAAAGAATGTGAGAAACGTTTAAACAAAAACACCATCAGATATATGAAATTCATTGCATGCATTCTTTGATGTAAAACGCTACTATACCTGGAAAAAAAACCTAAAATGAATTATTACAAAGGTTAAAACGCTAATTTCAACCCATCCAGATGAGTCTACCATAGATCATTTAAGAGATCATTCATAAAATTATGCAAGATCTTTGGCCTGTGTCTAATCAAATTGAATGAGCTATATTGAGAAATGGAAGGAATAGTGACAGAGAGAATGTTTGAAATAGGCAGCCTTTGTGTTGAGACAAATACCAATATTATTTCAGATTGGTGGTCTTGTTTGAGATAGAATCAGTTTTAGGCAAGAAGAGTCAGGGAAAAGTGAATAAAATTAAACAAAAAGGTAAGGTCAGAGATGGAGTGGAACCACCCCCGGTGTCATCCCACGTCCAACCCTCCCTGTCATTCGCCTTCCTTGACCAACATGTGCCTATCTTCCCTCCCACTTATCCGCCCCTCCCATTCCACTGACTAATCCCCACCACTTCCTACCTGTATTCACCTGTCACCATCCCACCTACCTTCCCCAGCCCCACCCCTCCTCTGTCTATTTATTTCCCAGCTCTCTTTCCCCTCCCTATTTCTGAAGAAGGGTTCTGACCTGAATCAACTTTCCTGCTCCTCTGATGATGCCTGCCCTGCTGTGTTCCTCCAGCTCTGCACTGTGTTGTCTCTGACTCCAGTATCTGCAGTTCTTGCTATCTCTGAGTGATTAAATGAAATGATGGAAGATCGTTGCAACACAAAAGGAGATCTTAATAGGACAAGTAACGACTCTCAGAATTGATACAGCACAGAAAGAGGCTACATGGCCCATCAGGTCTGTGCTAATTTCTGTTGGAGCTGTTTATCTAGAGCCACACTGATACCTTCTCCCTGTAGTCCTAGACATCATCGTCACCAACTAATTTATTAGATGAATCAATTATGTGGTAACAATGCCTTTCGTATTTGTGCTGACATATAGGGTCAAATTTTAACTCTCACGTAAGCAGAATTAGAAAAATTAATCAATATCCTCAATTATCAAGCTGCCATTAAACTTAAAGCTACACAGGAAAGATATTAATTTCCTATGCACCATGACAAGTCTAAATTAGTAACAAATGTTAGTTATTTTAGAAAACAACTACTTCTACATAGAAATGCCATTGCCCTAAACACATCTTTAGAAGACTGGTGAGGATACAGCTAAATCATTCCTCTTGCATACTCACAAAGCAAGCATGTTTCACTCAGGCAGTTACCACAACCAAGCTCTCAATCAAAGATTTTAATAATTGACACAGTACAATAACATTTACATTTTTCTCTATTTTGTGACCTAATGCAACCTTAAGCAAGAGACACTGCAATCCTTTTCAAGGAATTATATCAAGGAGCATGTTTGCTTTTGATAGACTCAGTTGCACCCGAACCAACTGCAAGGGAGATGTGAATGAAGTAGCATGAGAGATAAAATCTGAGATTAAGGAGCAGCACTTCATCAATCCTCACTCTCTCTCAATCATAGAAGAAATCTTTCTCTGATTGACTGCTCCCAGCCCAACCCACGATCCAATGGTTGAATTTTCCTCACCATTTTTATAGGTTTCAGGACTTAATTCACCTGTCACATTTCCAAACCGGCATTCCTTGTCACATTTGGATGGAATTATAGCTCATTACAGAAAAGGTTTAGGGCTGTGGACATTTAGGAAACTAGATGTTGGGTCAGCCCCCAACCTGTTCCACTTCTGGAATACTCCAGTATCTGCAGTTCTTGCTATCTCTGAGTGATTAGATGACATGATGGAAGATTGTTGCAACACAAAAGGAGATCTTAATAGGACAAGTAAAGACTCACAGAACCTCAGAATAGATACAGCACAGAAAGAGGCTATATAGCCCATCAGGTCTGTGTTAATTTCTGTAGGAGCTGTTTATCTAGAGCCGCACTGATACGTTATCCCTGTAGTCCTAGACATCATCCAACATAGTTCACTATAACAGTGGCTGCTTGTACTGTAATGGGTTTCCAATCAAGGCACTCAAAGGGCAACTGGCACTTCTTTTAATGAACAATGTTGAAATTGTTAGAAGCAGTGTATGAACTGGGAGATTTAGAGCCTCAATATATCCAGGCTGTTGAAGACCTGACAGGTAGAAAATGGCATAGTTTCTGTTCATTCCTGTTGCAGCTTTGCCATTAAATTAATAAATCATGGAGACAGATGTTTCCTCTGGCAAATAGAGAGAACATTGCATTCTTTACATAGATGTTAATGGTACCTCTCTTCCAATCTATCAGTCCTGCCCTTAGCAGCACTCTCACTAGTCTTATAGTAGTTCACCAGTGGGAATTCACCCATCATATTTAACTAGATGGTGAAAGTAGAGGTGACCCCTTAACTAAAAACTTCTCAGAAAATTCTACCTGCCAGCACATTATTGGCCAATGTGAAGTCCACAATTAGGCCAGAAGACCATATGAAATTAGAACAGGAGTAGAGCATTCAGCACCTCCACCACCACACCGCCTCAACACCACTCTGCCATTTGATAGACTCAAGGTTGATCGGACACTCCTCACATCCAGTTTCCTGCCTTTCCTACGTAACTCATAATTCCTCTACAAATCAAGAATCTATCTCAGGCTGAAATATACACATGAACTCTGCCCGCAAAGCTCTCCTTGGTAAGGACTATCCGAAGATTCTCAACCCACAAAGAAATTCTTCATCATCTCAGTCTTAAAATGGTATCCCTTCATCCCGAGACAACACCTTGTAGTTCTAGACTCTCCCGTGGGCAGGATCATCCATTCAACTTTTACCCTGTCAAATCTGTTAAGAATTCCATATGTTCAATGAGATCATCCGTCATTGATGGGTCAGTACCTCTTAATAGTTTACTGATATCCTTCAGGAAAAGAAACTGTCATCCCTAGCTGGTCTGGCCTACATGTAACTTTAGATCTACAGCAATGTGTTTGACTCTTAACTGCCTTCTGGGCAGTTAGAGATAGGCAACAAATGCTGGCCTGGCCAGCAATGCTCACCATCCTGCGAACAAGTAACAAAATGTCCAGCCACTGATAATCATTAAACAGGAGAAGATCCTGCCCTTTATCTGAAAAGAAAGGTCTTCCTAATGGGCAGCTCATAGAACCCCTACCGTATGGAAACAGGCCCTTCAGCCCAACAAATCCACCTCAACCCTCAGAGCATCTCACCCGGACCCATTGTCCTATAACCCACCTAATCTACACATTCCTGAACACTATGGGGCAATTTAGCATGGCCAATCCACCTAGCCTGCACATCTTTGGACTGTGGGAGAAAACCAGATCACCTGGAGAAAACCTACACAGACACAAGGAGAATGTACAAACTCCACACAGACAGTCGCCCGAGGGTGGAATCGAACTCTGGCACTGTGAGTTAGCAGTGCTAGCCACTGAGCCACCGTGCCACCCAAGTGGTAGTAGATAATACTTAAATATTGAAGAATGACATGTTTCTGTTAGTTCATGTTGTAATTACCTAGCCTCGCTTGGAGACTGCAGGCAGTAAAACCTAGGTTGTCACTTTGATGCTCGATGTTGCACTGTTGGAGGAGATGAAAATGGTTTCTCAGGTTGATGTTAAATGCATAACAAACTCTTCTATGAAGTTTCAATTCTGAAAGAGTGAATGTAAAGTTGCACTGAGCTGCACCCAGTCTGCACATAGTCTTGGGTGGAGAATCAGGCAGTCCCAATGCAGACAGCTGTATCATACCTGATCCTGATAGTCATAAATAATTATACTGAAGTAAGTCATTGTAACTTGAGCCTATTGCCAACATGCAATAAATTGTCTTGTTAAACTAGTCAAGTGCTTCTTCTTGTTCAGATTTACCAGTTGTCTATTCTCTACTGTTGGTAATTATAGAGGCTGTCAAAGTCAAGATGGAAAGCAGGACAGTAAAATTGCTAAACTCCATCCATAAGCTGCCTGTGGTTGGTAACTCAGAGTCTAATATGCCGTGGTGATCAGCAGTGAGCATCATTGCAGAAATACATCAAAGTTACAAAGGTGGAATGAATTAGCTCATCCTTGGTGACAACATTTTCCAAAGTGGCTCAGTGGTTAGCACTGCCGCATCACAGCACCAGGAAGCCAGGTTTGATTCCACCCTCGGGCAACTGTCTGTGTGGAGTTTGCACATTCTCCCCGTGTCTGTGTGAGTTCCCTCCCACTGTCCAAAGATATGCAGATTAGGTGGATTAGCCATGCTAAATTACCCACAGTTTCCAGAGATGTGTCGATTAGGGGGATGGGTCTGGGTGGGATTCTCGGAGGGTCGGTGTGGGCCTTTTGGGCTGAAGGGCCTGTTTCCACACTGTAGGGGTTCTATGATTATCACTTTAAGGAAACAGTCAGTCAAAAACAACAGCAGCCAACAAACAGCCTTTACCAAACAATTAGTCATGATATCTTTCTGATGCATTTGCAGGCCTCAGATTCAGGTAGAAAATATCTGCAGTGCAGAGTGCACCAGCACCTAGCATTGCAAAGCTGCATTAGGACACAGGCTGCATTTCAAAGCTCATCATTTACTCTCATAGTGCCCACTCACTTAGCTTCTGTCTGCTTGCTCGCACCATCTTGCCTTGTCATGCCAATTAATTCAGTCACACAATAAGGCAGCCTGTCTTGCTTGGCAGCAGTCCTCAGTCAAGAGTGCCGATATCTTGCTGTAGGGCAGTGAGCTTATCAATCTTACACTTGCACAGTGTGCCAACGGCTATTGCAGCAAACACACTGCATGCGTAACAAGCATGCAGCCATGTCTTGGGGAACAATCTTCACTCAAGTCCTCGGGTGCCCTCATTAGTCAGAGCATCCCAAGACAGTAAGACAAGGGCAGCCTCCTGCACCACTCCAGGGGATTGATCACAGTCAGCTGTTTGGTCAGAATGACCTTGGTGAGGAGTGGTCACCATCAGTTCTGGGGTTCCATAGGCACCAGTCTATGAGGTAGGGTGAACACAGTCAAACAAATGTGCAGCCACCAGACAGAGGTCTGGACACATCTTGTCTGTGGGCTGTCTGGTTAGATTTTACAGAGGAGTGGGCTACTGTCAGACCAGCAGATCATCCACAGAAACCGAGGGGAAAGGAGGCTGTAGGACATTGGGAGCAATGATGGCTACTGCCATAGGAAGGAAACTCGACAAACTATCTTTTGTGACTATGGGAGGTAAGCTGGGTGGAAAAGGGCCCATGATAATTGTGAAGGGAGGCAACATTAATGCAAGAGGGACACGGTAACTCCTGGATACGAAAGGGGTCATGCAGGAGGAGTTTTGTCCACAGTCGGGAGGATGCAGGCTTCAAAGGGGCAGGGTAACTGTGGATGGCAATATCTGGCCTGGTCACCTCCAATGCCAGAGACTGATGAGAAAGGTGGGAAAGTGCAGGCTTGCGCGGGTGGGTTGGATGGGGACCTGGGCAGGTATGAATGCTCATGGAGTTTCTGGAAGGGCAACCCGGGAAGGGATTTGGATGTTTGTGACCTTACCAAGACTAGCCAAGAAGCAATCACTTCATCATCCACTGGTGACCAAAAATAGCTGTGGTCAAAGTCAGTGTTTGGAGGATTAGTGCCCAAACCTAGGTCTCTTAAAATGGAAGGAAAATTACACAGGGCCAACAGCTGCACAGAACACAGACCTCCAAGGTTCTCGTTCCCTGGCTATCTTGATGCATTGTCCCCTTTTTGTGTACACCTTTATCCCCCAGACATCGTGGAGGAACGAATTATCACCAGCAGTTTTGAACACAAATGCTGTAAAAGAATAAGGATGTTGTACAATGGGGCCCTAAAGTGTACTACATACGTCTTGTTTCTCCTGCTTCCAGATGATGCAGCAGCCTCTTACCAGGCATCCATTCACAGAACATTCTGTGAGGCCATGACGGGATGCCTCATGCTGGAACTAGGATACCATGGAGCTTATTCAAGAAGGAAAAAAGAATAAATTTAAAAGATTTGAGAAAAGTGTAACAGAAGAATAACTTCAGAAGAATCACTAAAAGTTTAGAAAATTAAGATGGATAATTTTAACCATGATTTTGGCAGGAAGAATAATGAAGGCTTCAACCACATAATTTCTTGAAAATTGTCCAAGCAGGAGGTGTATTGTGTTCTGGACTAGGAAAGTTGGAATGCATTCATTTTTATCATGAGAAGTGGAAAAGCTCAACCTCAGCTGCAGAAAGTGGCAAACCACTCTCAAAGGCAGAGGACAGCCATTTTGATAGTTTAAAACAAAGGAACACCTCTGTGATATAAAGATACAATAATGCTGTTGAACACAATTTGAAGCATGTAAGGAGTAAAACCAAACATTTTTGCTCGTCCTTTGAATTTAAAGCTTTATTAAAAGAATCTTGTACAGCATTGTTATGAAAATGTGCAAACTACAGAAACACTCACTGCTTTTTTTAGATAATAAAATGTGAGGCTGGATGAACACAGCAGGCCAAGCAGCATCTCAGGAGCACAGAAGCTGACGTTTCGGGCCTAGACCCTTCATCAGAGAGGGGGATGGGGGGAGGGAACTGGAATAAATAGGGAGAGAGGGGGAGGCGGACCGAAGATGGAGAGTAAAGAAGATAGGTGGAGAGAGTGTAGGTGGGGAGGTAGGGAGGGGATAGGTCAGTCCAGGGAAGACGGACAGGTCAAGGAGGTAGGATGAGGTTAGTAGGTAGCTGGGGGTGTGGCTTGGGGTGGGAGGAAGGGATGGGTGAGAGGAAGAACCGGTTAGGGAGGCAGAGACAGGTTGGACTGGTTTTGGGATGCAGTGGGTGGGGGGGAAGAGCTGGGCTGGTTGTGTGGTGCAGTGGGGGGAGGGGACGAACTGGGCTGGTTTAGGAATGCAGTAGGGGAAGGGGAGATTTTGAAACTGGTGAAGTCCACATTGATACCATATGGCTGCAGGGTTCCCAGGCAGAATATGAGTTGCTGTTCCTGCAACCTTCGGGTGGCATCATTGTGGCAGTGCAGGAGGCCCATGATGGACATGTCATCGAAAGAATGGGAGGGGGAGTGGAAATGGTTTGCGACTGGGAGGTGCAGTTGTTTGTTGCGAACTGAGCGGAGGTGTTCAGCAAAGCGGTCCCCAAGCCTCCGCTTGGTTTCCCCAATGTAGAGGAAGCCGCACCGGGTACAGTGGATGCAGTATACCACATTGGCAGATGTGCAGGTGAACCTCTGCTTAATGTGCCGGCGAAACCCCGCCCACGGAACCCCACCCACAGCCAACAGAACCCGCCCACGGCCGACAGAACCCCGCCCACGGCCAACGACCTCATCGCTCCGCCCACAACCTCCACAGCCAGCAACCCCAGAGGAGACAACCACACTGAGCCCTGCCGCATCTTCACCATACCCCCAGACCTCCCACTGACTGAGGACGAACGGTCAGTCCTTAGCAAGGGGCTCACCTTTGTCCCCCTACAACCACACATCAACGAATACCAGTCACGGTTGGACATAGAGCAGTTTTTCCGCCGTCTTCGCCTCCATGCCTACTTCTTCAACCGGGAACCCAACCCTCCTTCCACTGACCCCTTCACCCGCTTCCAACACAAGTCCTCCTCCTGGACACCACCCCCAGGCCTCCTACCTTCCCTCGACCTCTTCATCTCCAACTGCCGTCGAGACATTAACCGCCTCAACCTCTCCACCCCTCTCACCCACTCCAACCTCTCCCCCGCAGAATGGGCAGCCCTCCGCTCACTCCGCTCCAACCCCAACCTCACCATCAAACCCGCAGACAAGGGTGGCGCAGTGGTAGTATGGCGCACTGACCTCTACATCGCCGAGGCCAGACGCCAACTCTCCGACACCACCTCCTGCCGCCTCCTCGATCATGACCCCACACCCGAGCTCCAAACCATCATCTCCAACACCATTCACGACCTCATCACCACAGGGGACCTCCCACCCACAGCCTCCAACCTCATTGTTCCCCAACCCCGCACGGCACATTTCTATCTCCTTCCCAAAATCCACAAACCTGCCTGCCCTGGTCGGCCCATCGTCTCAGCCTGCTCCTGCCCCACCGAACTCATCTCCACCTATCTGGACTCCATTTTCTCCCCTTTGGTCCAGGAACTCCCCACCTACGTCCGTGACACCACCCACGCCCTCCACCTCATCCAGGACTTCCAATTCCCTGGCCCCCAACACCTCATATTCACCATGGACGTCCAGTCCCTGTACACCTGCATTCCGCATGGAGATGGCCTCAAGGCCCTCCGCTTCTTCCTGTCCCGCAGGCCCGACCAGTCCCCCTCCACCGACACTCTCATCCGCCTAGCTGAACTCGTCCTCACACTCAACAACTTCTCTTTTGACTCCTCCCACTTCCTACAGACTAAGGGGGTGGCCATGGGCACCCGCATGGGCCCCAGCTATGCCTGCCTCTTTGTAGGTTACGTGGAACAGTCCCTCTTCCGCACCTACACAGGCCCCAAATGCCACCTCTTCCTCCGGTACATTGATGACTGTATCGGCGCCGCCTCTTGCTCCCCAGAGGAGCTCGAACAGTTCATCCACTTCACCAACACCTTCCACCCCAACCTTCAGTTCACCTGGGCCATCTCCAGCACATCCCTCACCTTCCTGGACCTCTCAGTCTCCATCTCAGGCAACCAGCTTGTAACTGATGTCCATTTCAAGCCCACCGACTCCCACAGCTACCTAGAATACACCTCCTCCCACCCACCCTCCTGCAAAAATTCCATCCCCTATTCCCAATTCCTCCGCCTCCGCCCCCACGATAAGGCATTCCACTCCCGCACATCCCAGATGTCCACGTTCTTTAAGGACCGCAACTTTCCCCCCACAGTGATCGAGAACGCCCTTGACCGCGTCTCCCGTATTTCCCGCAACACATCCCTCACACCCCGCCCCCGCCACAACCGCCCCAAGAGGATCCCCCTCGTTCTCACACACCACCCTACCAACCTCCGGATACAACGCATTATCCTCCGACACTTCCGCCATTTACAATCCGACCCCACCACCCAAGACATTTTTCCATCCCCACCCCTGTCAGCTTTCCGGAGAGACCACTCTCTCTGTGACTCCCTTGTTCGCTCCACACTGCCCTCCAACCCCACCACACCCGGCACCTTCCCCTGCAACCGCAGGAAATGCTACACTTGTCCCCACACCTCCTCCCTCACCCCCATCCCAGGCCCCAAGATGACATTCCACATTAAGCAGAGGTTCACCTGCACATCTGCCAGCCGGTGTGGCTTCCTCTACTTTGGGGAAACCAAGCGGAGGCTTGGGGACCGCTTTGCTGAACACCTCCGCTCAGTTCGCAACAAACAACTGCACCTCCCAGTCGCAAACCATTTCCACTCCCCCTCCCATTCTCTAGATGACATGTCCATCATGGGCCTCCTGCAGTGCCACAATGATGCCACCCGAAGGTTGCAGGAACAGCAACTCATATTCTGCCTGGGAACCCTGCAGCCATATGGTATCAATGTGGACTTCACCAGTTTCAAAATCTCCCCTTCCCCTACTGCATCTCTAAACCAGCCCAGTTCGTCCCCTCCCCCCACTGCACCACACAACCAGCCCAGCTCTTCTCCCCCACCCACTGCATCCCAAAACCAGTCCAACCTGTCTCTGCCTCCCTAACCGGTTCTTCCTCTCACCCATCCCTTCCTCCCACCCCAAGCCACACCCCAGCTACCTACTAACCTCATCCCACCTCCTTGACCTGTCCGTCTTCCCTGGACTGACCTATCCCCTCCCTACCTCCCCACCTACACTCTCTCCACCTATCTTCTTTACTCTCCATCTTCGGTCCGCCTCCCCCTCTCTCCCTATTTATTCCAGTTCCCTCTCCCCATCCCCCTCTCTGATGAAGGGTCTAGGCCCAAAACGTCAGCTTCTGTGCTCCTGAGATGCTGCTTGGCCTGCTGTGTTCATCCAGCCTCACATTTTATTATCTTGGAAGTCTCCAGCATCTGCAGTTCCCATTATCACTGCTTTTTTTAGCTTTTGTTTAGTTTTCAGCTTGAACTGAGAGTTCGTGGGTAAGAGTTGAACTTTGAATAGCTGCTTGTCTTTAGGGAGAAGAGAGCAATGACTGATGTTAGCTGTTGAGAACTGATCTGGAACATTATGTAACTTAATTACTGATAGTTTTTTAAACTATCAAAATGGCTGTCCCCTGAATTCTAGAGTTGGAAGCTGCTTTCTGCAGCTAAGGTAGAGATTTCCCATTCATTAATGAGCAAAATAGGTGTTGCTACGTTTTTAAGTTGGCAGCTGGTAGGATGTTAAATGAATCAAACTAGGGAGGATTTCAGCTATCTAGCTAACTGCAGAGAATATTAAAGTGTGAAGCTGGATGAACACAGCAGGCCAAGCAGCATCTCAGGAGCACAAAAGTTGACTTTTCGGGCGTAGACCCTTCATCAGAGAGGGGGTTGGTGTGAGGTTTCACCATCCCCCCAGACCTCCCACTGACTGAGGACGAACGGTCAGTCCTAAGCAAGGGGCTCACCTTTGTCACCCTACAACCACACATCAACGAATACCAGTCACGTGTGGACATAGAGCAGTTTTTCCGCCGTCTTCGCCTCCACGCTTACTTCTTCAACCGGGAACCTAACCCTCCCTCCACTGACCCCTTCACTCGCTTCCCACACAAGTCCTCCTCCTGGACACCACCCCCAGGCCTCCTACCCTCCCTCGACCTCTTCATCTCCAATTGCCGTCGAGACATTAACCGCCTCAACCTCTCCACCCCTCTCACCCACTCCAACCTCTCCCCTGCAGAACGGGCAGCCCTCCGCTCCCTCCGCTCCAACCCCAACCTCACCATCAAACCCGCAGACAAGGGTGGTGCAGTGGTAGTATGGCGCACTGACCTCTACATCGCCGAGGCCAGACGCCAACTCTCCGACACCACCTCCTACCGCCCCCTTGATGATGACCCCACCCCCAAGCACCAAACCATCAATCTCCAACACCATTCATGACCTCATCACCTCAGGGGGCCTCCCACCCAAGGCCTCTAACCTCATTGTTCCCCAACCCCGCACGGCCAGTTTCTATCTCCTTCCCAAAATCCACAAACCTGCCTGCCCTGGTCAACGCATTGTCGCAGCCTGTTCCTGCCCCACCAAACTCATCTCCACCTATCTGGACTCCATTTTCTCCCCTTTGGTCCGGGAACTCCCCACCTACGTCCGTGACACCACCCACGCCCTCCACCTCCTCGATAACTTCCAATTCCCTGGCCCCCAACACCTCATTTTCACCATGGACGTCCAGTCCCTGTACACCTGCATTCCGCATGCAGATGGCCTCAAGGCCCTCTGCTTCTTCCTGTCCCGCAGGCCCAACCAGTCCCACTCCACCGACACCCTCATCTGGCTAGCCGAACTCGTCCTCACCCTCAACAACTTCTCTTTCGATGCCTCCCACTTCCTACCGACAAAGGGGGTGGCCATGGGCACCCGCATGGGCCCCAGCTATGCCCGCCTCTTTGTAGGTTACGTGGAACAGTCCCTCTTCCGCACCTACACAGGCCCCAAACCCCACCTCTTCCTCCGTTACATTGATGACTGTATTGGCACCGCCTCTTGCTCCCCAGAGGAGCTCAAACAGTTCATCCACTTCACCAACACCTTTCACCCCAACCTCAAGTTCACCTGGGCCATCTCCAACACATCCCTCACCTTCCTGGACCTCTCAGTCTCCATCTCAGGCAACCAGCTTGTAACTGATGTCCATTTCAAGCCCACCGACTCCCACAGCTACCAAGAATACACCTCCTCCCACCCACCTGCCTGCAAAAATTCCATCCCCTATTCCCAATTCCTCCGGCTCCGCCGCATCTGCTCCCACGATAAGACATTCCACTCCCGCACATCCCAGATGTCCAAGTTCTTCAAGGACCGCAACTTACCCCCCACAGTGGTCGAGAACGCCCTTGACCACGTCTCCCGCATTTCCCGCATGTTCGCTCCACACTGCCGTCCAACCCCACCACACCCGGCACCTTCCCCTGCAACCGCAGGAAGTGCTACACTTGCCCCCACACCTCCTCCCTCACCCCTATCTCAGGCCCCAAGATGACATTCCACATTAAGCAGAGGTTTACCTGCACATCTGACAATGTGGTATACTGTATCCATTGTACCCGGTGTGGCTTCCTCTACATTGGGGAAACCAAGCGGCGGCTTGGGGACTGCTTTGCAGAACACCTCCGCTTGGTTCGCAATAAACAACTGCACCTCCCAGTCACAAACCATTTCAACTCCCCTCCCATTCTTTAGATGACATGTCCATCATGGACCTCCTGCAGTGCCACAATGATGCCACCCGAAGGTTGCAGGAATAGCAACTCATATTCCGCTTGGGAACCCTGCTGCCCAATGGTATCAAAGTGGACTTCACCAGCTTCAAAATCTCCCCTTCCCCCACCGCATCCCAAAACCAGCCCAGTTCGTCCCCTCCCCCCACTGCATCCCAAAACCAGCCCAGCCTGTCTCTGTCTCCCTAACCTGTTCTCCCTCTCACCCATCCCTTCTTCCCATCTCAAGCCGCACCTCTGTTTCCTACCTACTAACCTCATCCCACCTCCTTGACCTGTCTGTCTTCCCTAGACTGACCTATCCCCTCCCTACCTCCCCACCTACACTCTCCTCTTCACCTATCTTCTTTTCTCTCCATCTTCGGTCCGCCTCCCCCTCTCTCCCTATTTATTCCAGAATCCTCTGCCCATCCCCCTCTCTGATGAAGGGTCTGGGCCCGAAATGTCAGCTTTTGTGCTCCTGAGATGCTGCTGGGCCTGCTGTGTTCATCTAGCTTCACACTTTGTTATCCTGGATTCTCCAGCATCTGCAGTTCCCATTATCTCTGCAGACAATATTAACTGGAAGGGGGAGAAAACAATGTTCTGACTGGGTTATAGCAGTGGAGAGATTTTTGAAAACATCCAGAGACTGTTGTTATCTTTTGCTCCCTTTGGATTTCTATTAAGTTATCAAATTGTTGAACACCCTGAGAAAAGAAACCCAATCTGTAGGAAATAAGTCAATATTCCTGGAGGTCTGCTGAAACTGTTTACATTAACTGGGGACTTTGGAATCCAAGCAAGATATGCAGGTCTACTTGCCTGTGAACAAAGCAAATGATTGTTCAAATGGTTTCATGAAGGCTTCATATCAATCATTTATTAAATTACGATTCTTTTATTTTTTAAAAAGTTATCCCTGAACTGGGCCTGTCTATGTAAGTGAGGGGCTTATAATCAAAGAAGATTGGGCTTTAAATTTTAGATATTAATTAGTATACCTTGTTTACCTGTGTTCTGCTGAAGTTACGTTATTGATAATGAATTGGTAACTTTTCTTTAAGTTATAAAGATTTGCTATATCTTTCCAAGATCTATTAATCATAAAGTTCAGTTAAGAACAATTGGTTAATTTTGTGGGCAATTGTGGGTTTTAATTTTACTATGTTGTAACAGTGAGGCTGATTTGCTTTGGCTTGCTGTTTGTGTCGTAACAAAATGTAGCACGGAATTTCAGAGTAGCAAGAAGCCAAACGCTTATGTGTACAAAGAGGTTAATGCAATTGGACGATTTCCATTTGAAAAGATGCGAAGGCATACCTAAGGGAAAATGGTGATCCAAGTGAATTGTATTTCAAAGCACTTGTTTAAATCAATGAATTTCCCCTTAAGCAAACTTGATACAGGGAGAATTTTACTGCCCTGTCAACCATTTGTCATGACTGAGGAAAGAAAGGTTTTACAAATAAGGTTACGCAATGCAATTGACATAACTCCCAAGGTCACAGGTAAGCTACAATTAATATTGCAACACAAAGGGAGAAACAGAGTTGGAAATTTTTTCATAATTCACAATTAAAACTCCTCACTTTTCAGGCTGAATGCAATGCATGTCTTGATGTCAACATCTTTAAGATAGCAGAAAGAATTCAATGAGTTCCAAAGAATAATGGATTCTGAAACATCGGTAGCTCAGTGGTTACTAACACTGCCTCACAGCACCAGGGACAGGGGTCTGATTTCAGTTTCAGGCGACTGTCTGTGACAGCACCTTCTCTGGTAGTCTAGTGGTTAGGATTCAGTGCTCTCACGGCTGCGACCCAAGTTCGATTCCAAGTCACGGAACTCATGTTGTCCTTTGCTAGTTTGGGTATCACGGTAGCTCATTGGTTAGCACTGCTGCCTCACAGAGCCAGGCGCCCTGGTTCAATTCCAGCGCCGGGTGTCCGTCTGTGTGGAGTTTGCACATTCTCCCACATCCTGCGCGGGTTTTCTCTGGGTGCTCCAGTTTCCTCCCACAGTCCAAAGATGTGCAGGCTGGGTGGGTTGGCCTTGCTAAATTGTCCATAGTGTTCAGGGACATGTTGATTAGGTGGGTTACGGGAGGATGGGTCGGTGCAGACTTGTTGGGCCAAAAGGAAAGTTGCCACACTTAGGGATTCTATAATTCAAACTACTGTGGACCAACTTGTCAAGGGGCAATTGGTTAGAAAAAAATGCGGCCTTTCTATACTAATGGTGTGGAACCCAAGCAGAAGAAAAGAACCATTGTGATTGCCCTATGTCAGTATAAGAGAACTGTTTCAAACAATTAATAGTAAGGACAGTACAGATTCTACAGGTCTGGCAAAAATGATTTTGTTCTTATTATCAAAGAAAGTTTCAATCTCTCTCAGACTATGGAAGCAGAATTGTCCATACCAATGAAAGTGACAATGTCAAGCAAACAGCAATTTTCAAGAACCGTGGCAGAGAATGTGAAAAACATAAAGCTAACGTAGAATCCTACAGAGTGGAAGCAGGCTATTCAGCCCAATAGGTCCACACCAACCTTCCAAAGAGCATCCACCCCAGACCCATCCCCCTACCTCTCCTTGTTACCTAACATATCCCTGTAACCCTGCATTTCCCATGGCTAACTCATCTAGCCTACACATCCCTGAACACTATGAGCAATTCAGTATGGTCAATTCAACTAACTTGTACATCTTTGGACTATTATACTTTAATTCAGAAGTATCAACAGGTTAAGAATACAAGGGTGACTTTACATAGGTTTATAAAATCATGAGGAGCATGGATAGGGTTTTCCACGGTAGAGCAGACCAAAATTAGACGGTATAAGTTTAAGGTGAGGGGAGGAAAGACTTAAGAAACCTGAGAGGCAACTTGTTCACGTAGAGGGTGGTATGTGTATGAAACGAGCTGCTAGAGGAAGTGGTGGAGGCTAGTAAAATTACAACAATTAAAAGGCATCTGGATGGGTGCATGAAAATGAAGGGTTTAGAGGATATGAGCTAAATACTGGCGAATGGGACTTTGAGTTTCGGATGTCCAGTCAGCATGGACGAGTTGGACCGAAGAGTCTATTTCTGTGTTATATAACTCCTTGATTCCACAACAATTTGCAGGAACAAAATGGAGATAAGTTGCATATAATTCCATTGAAGTCAGACCGACTTCCTAAGGCTCAAAAGACAATCAAAAATAATAACGTGTGGTCTGAATATCTGAAATACTGAAAAACAGAAAACATCTGTTCAAATCAAAAGGTGGCTGTCTAGTCCAAAAATCCTGGCAACTGCAAAGAAGAAAATACTTGTTCAACAGAGCTGCTGTAATCTAAGTTGGAAAATTGAAAGATTAAATGGCCCTTCAGATAGAGGAAACTAACAAATTTAGCTGAACTGACATCCTCTGCAAAGTGTGTCTGAGAGATATAAGATTATTCAATGACGACACAGTTCACAGGCTAATCAAATTCAAGATCCAAACCAAAGTCAACAATCCTCCTGCAAAAGGCTTACCAATTTTTCTAGTCAAAGGGAATGTTTTTGGATGACCTTTGCAACTGCCAGAATGCCTGTATTTGTAAAGTCAGAAACTTAAGTGGAGAGGTAAATTAGAAAGTAATCATATAATTGAAAGTTTCAATAGGGAGACGAAAACTTGGGGCGAGTTGCTGTACAAGCTAATGGTTTTGAAAGCATTAATGCTAAGTTGCTTTTCAAACCATTTTCAACAAATGGTTCTCAAGAACATTACAATCTGTCCTTATCATCCTGTATCTAGGATAAGTACAAATTACCAAGTTCAAACTCAGAATATTCAACACTGAAGTTGAGTTTTCCATTAGCTTTCCAACGTACAAGAGAGGAGAAAATTCTGTACCAAGATAATGGTGAGAATGTGGAATTTTGTACCTCAAGGAATAATTGAGACAAATAGCATAAATGGCTTTAATGGTAAGCTAAATAAACACAAACAAGAGAAAGAAACACAAGAGTATGCTGAGGATGAGATTACATAGGTAGGAGCATGTTCATGTGTTGGCATCAGTAATAGTACAGACAAGTTGGGCTGAATGGCCTGCATGTGTACAGTGGAATTGATATTAAGCTAAATTAAGTGAAAATTGCTGTGCAATTTGCACTCATTCACTTTCAATGGTTGTTACCAACTCTTGCCTCCGTGTCAGAGGCCATAGATCCAAGTCCATGTCTACTGTATAACATGTATAGACAAGAGATTGGTACATGGTTGACTGTGTGGACTTTCAGATCAGATTAAACTGATCGCTGACTGCCTTTTCAGATGGATGTCAAAGGTCCTGCAGCTCCATTAAAAAAAAGCAGTGTTTTTACTTACCATCTGGGATAACATTTTCTCTTCTCAACCAATTCGACCAGAAATAGCAAAAGTGAATTAAAAAGGAGTTTTCAGGAATTCAAAACTGTCCTGTACATCCAATGAAGTAATGTTTGAAGCATGGGCACAGTTGTTATGCATGAAATGTGGCCCCTATTGTTGACACAGCAAGCTTCCACAAACGGCAATGTGATAAAGATCAGACAATCTGGCCTTTTGGTAACAATGTTGGTTGAGATATTAACAGTGACAAGGGTATCATACAGAATACAAAGACTGCAATTCAAAAGCAATTTTGTATTTTGAAGCAGTTTGGGTCATTGCTAAGAGATATGATGTTATTTCCTGCTTTACCGTCTGGGTGGAAATAGATAATTTACTTGAATGCCAAAACCATTCACCTGCTATTCAATCAGATACTGGTGCATAAATAGAGCTGGTTATCTCTTAACAACATACGCTTTTTGTTCTGTCTACCTGTCCTGCTTTGTTCTCAATGGATTCTGATGTTATAGTTAATACAGAAGATAGTTTTCTTTTTGCTTCCATGCGATCTCACAGGCTGCTTTAGTAGCATTTGGATCATGGCAGTAACTATTAGAACTCTTTATGCTGATGCTGACAGATATCCTGTGACCAGGACCAGACTCTGGAGGGAAGAAGAAGTGGAATGAAGTATCTTACTGAAAGGAGTCTCACTCTATTTTGTATTTGTCTCACTCTGGAATCTCGTCTGACCTGGAGTCTGAACTTGCATTGAGGCTAAGCAACCTGTAATGTAAAGAGAAAGCGACTCATGCTGACACCAAAGGATTAATGCATACAATAGAGTTCCAAGTCTCATGAAAATGTATTTCAGCCAGTATGCCTGTGACAAGTCACAATTCCAGAGTCTGGCAATTCTAACAGTTGATTAGTCATTTGGGAATCAGTGACTAGCACTCCGATCTCCAAGTCAGATGTTTGCTGATTCAAGCTCCACTCCATTCATTAGGGTGAAATCTAGGTTGATGCTCCAGGGCAGAAGTGGCCGCTTGATGCATTGATGGAGGTGTCATCTGTCAAATAAGTTAAACCATTTCTAAAGCGTCTAAAATCTCTCTTGGCACATTTTTGAAAAGCTGAGGTGTTTCCAGTGCTGATTTGGCAAATATTTTTTCCTCAGTTAATTTCACGAAAAACAAGTTGTCTGTCCATGAGTGATAATGGGAACTGCAGATGCTGGAGAATCCAAGATAATAAAATGTGAGGCTGGATGAACACAGCAGGCCAAGCAGCATCCCAGGAGCACAAAAGCTGACGTTTCAGGCCTAGACCCTTCATCAGAGAGGTGGATGGGGTGAGGGTTCTGGAATAAATAGGGAGAGAGGGGGAGGCGGACCAAAGATGGAGAGAAAAGAAGATAGGTGGAGAGGAGAGTATAGGTGGGGAGGTAGGGAGGGGATAGGTCAGTCCAGGGAAGACGGACAGGTCAAGGAGGTGGGATGAGGTTAGTAGGTAGGAGATGGAGGTGCGGCTTGGGGTGGGAGGAAGGGATGGGTGAGAGGAAGAACAGGTTAGGGAGGCAGAGACAGGTTGGACTGGTTTTGGGATGCAGTGGGTGGAGGGTAAGAGCTGGGCTGGTTGCGTGGTGCAGTGGGGGGAGGGGGCGAACTGGGCTGGTTTTGGGATGTGGTGAGGGAAGGGGAGATTTTGAAGCTGGTGAAATCTACATTGATACCATTGGGCTGCAGGGTTCCCAAGCGGAATATGAGTTGCTGTTCCTGCAACCTTCGGGTGGCATCATTGTGGCACTGCAGGAGGCCCATGATGGACATGTCATCTAAAGAATGGGAGGGGGAGTGGAAATGGTTTGCGACTGGGAGGTGCAGTAGTTTGTTGCGAACTGAGCGGAGGTGTTCTGCAATGCGGTCCCCAAGCCTCCGCTTGGTTTCCCCAATGTAGAGAAAGCCAAACCGTGTACAGTGGATGCAGTATACCACACTGGCAGATGTGCAGGTGAACCTCTGCTTAATATGGAAAGTCATCTTGGGGCCTGGGATAGGGGTGAGGGAGGAGGTGTGGGGGCAAGTGTAGCATTTCCTGCGGTTGCAGGGGAAGGTGTGGGGGCAAGTGTAGCATTTCCTGCGGTTGCAGGGGAAGGTGCTGGGTGTGGTGGGGTTGGAGGGCAGTGTGGAGCGTGCCGGGTGTGGTGGGGTCGGAGGGCAGTGTGGAGCGTGCCGGGTGTGGTGGGGTTGGAGGGCAGTGTGGAGTGCTCCACACTGCCCTCCAACCCCACCACACCTGGCACCTTCCCCTGCAACCGCAGGAAATGCTACACTTGCCCCCACACCTCCTCTCTCACCCCTATCTCAGGCCCCAAGATGATTTTCCATATTAAGCAGAGGTTCACCTGCACATCTGCCAATGTGGTATACTGCATCCACTGTACCCGGTGCGGCTTCCTCTACATTGGGGAAACCAAGCAAAGGCTTGGGGACTGCTTTGCAGAACACCTCCGCTCGGTTCGCAATAAACAACTGCACCTCCCAGTCACAAACCATTTCCACTCCCCCTCCCATTCTTTAGACGACATGTCCATCATGGGCCTCCTGCAGTGCCACAATGATGCCACCCGAAGGTTGCAGGAACAGCAACTCATATTCCACTTGGGAACCCTGCAGCCCAATGGTATCAATGTGGACTTCACCAGCTTCAAAATCTCCCCTTCCCCCACCGCATCCCAAAACCAGCCCAGTTCGCCCCCTCCCCCCACTGCACCACACAACCAGCCCAGCTCTTCCCCTCCACCCACTGCATCCCAAAACCAGTCCAACCTGTCTCTGCCTCCCTAACCTGTTCTTCCTCTCACCCATCCCTTCCTCCCACCCCAAGCCACACCTCCATCTCCTACCTACTAACCTCATCCCACCTCCTTGACCTGTCCGTCTTCCCTGGACTGACCTATCCCCTCCCTACCTCCCCACCTACACTCTCCTCTCCACCTATCTTCTTTTCTCTCCATCTTTGGTCCACCTCCCCCTCTCTCCCTATTTATTCCAGAACCCTCACCCCATCCCCCTCTCTGATGAAGGGTCTAGGCCCGAAACGTCAGCTTTTGTGCTCCTGGGATGCTGCTTGACCTGCTGTGTTCATCCCGCCCCACATTTTATTATCTTGTCTCTCCATGATTTTGTTACGGTTTGAAGGCCTTTCAGTGCACAAATTAGCTGTCTTCTACATTACAGCAGTGACTATACTTAACAAAGTACTTCATTGGCTGCCATTGTCAGTATCCTGAGGTCAAGAAAAATGTTTTATAAATGTATGGCTTTCTTTGTTTTGAAAGTCCACTGAGCATCATAAAATTAATATTTATCTCCCAGTTTTCTTTGTACAAGGTAATCTTTCCAAATGGCTTATAATTATAACTTCATGGACGAGAAGCTCATTCACTGCGAACGTCCGTTCAGCTAAAAGTTCATTACCTTCTTTGTCTATTAACATATGATGTTTCCCTGCAAACCCACTGTAGTCTATCTTTTCCAGTGGCTTCCTGCAATTTGTCAGCAGTTCTTGCATCATCACCATCTCAACACATAAGATTGTCTGGATTTTTACCATCCAGTCCTCCTTGCCTTCTTTGAAGGCAATTTAAAACCAAAGTTTTCTTCTTATCCCTTTCTTTGGATTCACTCAGTCACCGCAATAAAAGATTTGGGCAGCTTTCCAGAATGGCAGATTGTAAATAGAGACAAGATGCTAGCTTGCAGTGACAATTGAGTTATACCCTTTGAGTTACAAAGCACAATGCCCATTTCAGAGACAAAAATCAAGCTTGATATTCCCAAGTACAGCACTAAGGGAGTGCTACAGATTTGAAGGTGCTGTCTTTCGATGGGAGTGTTAAATTAAGGTACCATCTGTCTTTATAAAATGCAAAAGATCATACAGTAATGTTTCCCCTCAGTTCCTAAAGTAATTTTATCATGAACTAACTCTTTAAGCTGACCCTCTGGTCATTTAACTCAGATATTTGCAAAGCTTTGCTATGTGCAAATTGCTACATTTCCTGAAGCCCAATAATGAATATAAATTAAAGAACATACCATCAGATTGGAAATATTTTGATACATTGCAAGGCTATTAAAGGCACTTTGTTGGATGGGCTGAATGGTTTCTTCTTGTGTTGTAACATATTTCTAAGTACAAGTTTTGAAAGACACTACATAAATGCAAGTATTTGTTAGATAGGCTGAATGTCTTCTCTGTCTGTTGCAATATGCTGCATATTTCTATGGCCAGAAAAATATTGTGCAAAATGCTTCTTCAGAGCTACCTGCACAGCGGATTCAAATGATCACATTTTTCAGTCATTGCCTAAAAAATATAGTCAGCAACCAGATTAATGATCCAAATTCTTTAAGCTGTCCTAAACACCCTATTATATTGAAGAACAAAGCAGTACACCTCTAAATAAATTACTTTGTTTACTAGGAGAAGAGTAATATCATTTGAATTGTATAGTTTAACAATTTATAACTACTTAAGAAGTGGATGCATGACCATCCTACTGCTATCAATAAAGCGGCACTGTTATTTAGCATTTGAACTGGTAATTAGAAAATTTCACAAATTCAGTAACAACTAGAATTTAGCCAATGTAGTCTGGGGACGAAAGTGATTTGAAGTTTTCAGTGAATTTTTCTAGATAGACACTGATGTCATTTATCTATCACTTTCAGGTGTGGAAATTAGCCAACTAACATTTAATATTTTCCTGGATTATGATAACTTAATACATCCACCAGAACTAAAACTAGCAAAATTAATTATTCAGGATTGCAGATATTTTCTCTCCATGTAATGTGTGAGTAGCACTCTTGTTTCTGAAGCAGAATGTCATAGTTTCAAGAAACTTCCACAAAATTGAGCACAAAATCTAGACAACACTCATTGTGTTGCGTAAACCAGCAGACTGCCAGACAATGAGCAGAGGTAGGCCATTTGGCCCATTGAGTTTATTCTGTCATTCAATAAGATCATGACTGATTTGATGACCCTCCACTCCACTTTCCTGCCTTCTCCCCATATCGCTTACTGATTAAAAATCTGTCCCTCTCAATCTTGAATATTTTTAATAACCCATTCTCTGCAGTAATGATTCACAATCCTCACAGAAGAAATTATTCATCTCTATCTTAAATGGATGACACTTTACTCTGAGAATATGCGCTCTGGTGCTCGAATTGCCCACAAGGCGCAGTAATCTCTGAGCAGCCTCCTTGTCAAGGTTTCTAAGAGTAGCATCTCCTCTCACTTTTCAAAGCTCCCATTGAATACAGACCCAACTACTCAACTTCTCCACATAAGTCAATCCCTCCACACCCAGGAACAAACTAGGAAACTTTCTTTGGACTGTCTCCAATGCCAATTTTTTTTTACATAAGTAGACCAAAACTGTTCACAATATTCTAGATGTGGTCTGACTAGTGTCTTGTATAGTTTTAACAATCTTCCCTATATTTATACTCCATTCCAATTGAAATAAAAGCCAGCATTCCATTTGTCTTGCCTATTATCTGCTGAACTTGGATGCCAGCTTTCTATGGTACATGCATGAGGACTACCAAATCCCTCTTTTCTGCAGCTTTCTGAAATTGTTCTCTGCTGAATTAATATTCAGCTCCTCTACGCTTTCTGTCAAAGTGCACATCCCATCTGCCAAGTTTTTTTTGCCCATTCACCTAATCTCTCTATTTCCCATTTTAGGCATTTGTGTCATCCATATCACTAGTCTTGCCATCTAATTTTTGTGTATTCCACAAACTTGGCAAAGGTACATTCTTTTCCCTATTAAGTAATTGTGACATGGATCTAATCCCTATAGCATTCAATGAGTTATAGCTTGCTGTCCTGAAAATACTCTGTTCATCCCAATTCTGTATCTTCTATTAGTTAGCCAATTTTCTATTCAATCTAATATTTTAGCTGCAATGCCATGGACTCTTATCTTATTAAGTAGCATTTTGAGAGACTCCTTATACAATGCCTTTTCAAAATCTAGAAATGTTAATTCTGCTGGTTCTCCTTTATCTACCTTGTATGTTATTCAAAGAATTCTCATTAATTTGTCAGTGTGATTACCACTGCCATGCTGACTCTACTGGTTTTACAATACATTTCTAAATGTTCTGCTATTACATTCTTTACAACAACTCTAACATTTCTAAAGTCAAATATTAAGCTAACTGGCCTTTTTTTTTGTTTATTTGTCTGCCTGCCTTTTGAAAAACGGAGTGACATTGACTGTCTGTGAATTTACCAGACTCTAACTATTCATAGAATATTATTAGTGGTGCATCTATTATCCTTGTAACTATTTCCTTTCGTACTATAGGGAAAATAAAAACCTATCAAGTCCAAGGAGCACATCAGCTTTAGCCCCATTAAAGAAGAAGTACCAGTGAAAGTAATGAATGTTATGGATTTGCTCCCTATCACTTGCGCCTTGATTTAATATTTTTGAAATGTTATTATATTCTCCACCCTAAAGAATGAAGAAAGGTATGTATTTGACTCCCCTGCTTTTTCTGGTTCCTTGTTATTCTCCCAGCCTCTTTCTCTAAGGAGCCTGTATTCACTTTGGTCTCTCTCTTCCTTTGTGAGTGTATATGTAGCTCTTACTGTGGGATTTTCTAGTTTATTTTCTCGCTTTTTATGATGTTTTGGCCACCTTTGATTGATATTTAAAACTTTGCTAATCCTCTAACTTACCATTAATCTTTGCCACACTATGTTTTTCTTTCAATTTGATATTTACTCTTAACTTCCTTGATTAGCCAGTATTGGTTTATTTCTCTTTTTTTCCTCACTCGGATATATCTTTGTAGTGAGTCATGAAGTCCATCAAAGCATATTTGATTTCAGTTTAAAAACAATTCTGGACGTAGAAGTAGATTTGAAATCTATATGGACTTCAGCAAGGTGTTCAACACGGTTCCACATGTTTGATTAGATAGCAAGGTTAGGTCACATGGAATCCCAGGAGAGCTGGTCATTTGGTTACAAAATTGGCTTGAGGGTGGGGGCGGGGGAGGTGATGGGGAGTTGCTTTTCAGACTGGAGACCAGTGTTCGTCTGCAAGGATAGATGCTGGGTCCACTGCTTTTTATCATCTATATAAATGATTTGGAAGTGAATATAGGAGGTATGGTTGGTAAGTTTGTAGATGACACCAAAATTTGAGGTGTAGTGGACAGTGAAGAAGGTTTCCTTAGGGTACAATGGGACCTTGATCAGATGGGCCAAGGAGTGGCAGATAGAGTTAAATTTAATAAATGTGAGGTATTGCATTTTAGTAAGGCAAATCAAGGCAGGGAAATTACACTTAAATGATAGGTGTATTGACAAGCAAAGAGACCTTGGGGTACAGGTTCATAATTCCTTGAAAGTGGAGATGCAGGTAGAAAAAGTAGTGAAGGCAGCATTTGGTCCACTGCCATTCATTGGTCTGTACATTGAATATCGGAGCTGGGATGTCATGTTATGACTCTAGAGGACATTGGTTAGTCCACTTTTTGAATACTACATTCAATTCTAGTCTCCCTGCAATAGGGAAGAAGTTATTAAACTCGAAGGTGTTCAGAAGAGACTTATAGGATGTTGGTGGGATTGTTGGAGAGTTTGAGCTATAGGAAGAGGTTGAATAGGCTGGGGTTATTTTTCCTGGAGTGTTGGAGGCTGAGGGGCGACCTTGTGGAGGTTTATGAAATCATGAGGGACATGAATAGGATGAATAGTCATGGTCTTTTTCTCAGGGCACAGGTTTAAGGCGAGGGGTGAAAGATTTAAAAGGGACCCAAGGAATAATATTTTCACATGGAGGATGTTGTGTGTATGGAATGAACTGCCAGAGGAAGCGGTGGAGGCTGGTACAATTACAACATTTAAATGGCATCTGGCTGGGTGCATGTGTAGGAAGGATTGAGAAGGATAAGGGCCAAATGCTGCCAAAGGCAACTAAATTAATTTAGGATAGGCAGAGCCAAGTTGGACTGAAGGGTCTGTTTATGTGTTATACAACTCTATGACTTTATATGAAGGCACAAGAGCGTTTTCAGCAGCAGATAAGCTGAAACAGGATGACACTGCACCATGTTATGGGTTTGTGACCATCATTTGTATTAGCAAATTATATGGTTCAGCAGCAAATTTTGTTTGATAAATGGTCCTGTGAAGTACTTTAGGATATTTTGCTATCTTGAATGCATAGGTAGAGGTAATGGTTGAATAAATAATGAAAATGGGGTATGTTAAAAACAAAGATAGTAGGAACTGCCGATGCTGGAGAATCTAAGATAGCACGGCGTGAAGATGGATGAACACAGCAGGCCAAGCAGCATCAGAGGAGTAGGAAAGCTTGAAGTTTCGGGGAGGGGAAGGGGATTCTGAAATTAATAGGGAGACAGGAGGAGATGGATAGAAGATGGATAAAAGGAAACGATAGGGTGAGAGGAGACAGACAGGTCAAAGAGGCGGGATTGGAGCCAGTGAAGGTGAATGTAGGTGGGGAGTTAGAGAAGTAATAGGTCAGTCCAGGGAGGATAGACAGGTCAAAGTGGTGCAAGGGCCCCCACCTACACCTTCTTTATCCATCCTCTATCCGCTTCCCCCGTCTCCCTATTTATTTCAGAATCCATTTCCCCTCCCCCATTTCTGAAGAAGGGTCTCGACCTGAAACGTCAAACTTTCCTGCTCCTCTGATGCTGCTTGGCCTGCTGTGTTCATCCAGCTTCACACCGTGTTATGTTAAGACAAAGATTGGATTGGTTAAAAATTCAGATAACTCAGAAAAAGAGTAAATTTAATAATCAATAAATAGGTGCAAAGATGTAATAGACAGCCATGTAAGTGCAGGTTAAATGTTTACTTCCTAATTTTATGTAAAATTAGATTCTACATGTTAAATGTTGTAGTTAGAGGTTAATATTACAGGAATAAAGCTTGAACCATTTTAATATTGCAATATTAATATTTATTTGTGTCACAGTGCTTGAGTTGAAAGCAAGTAAATTGAAGGCAGCCCTGGGAGGCAATATAGTCTCAAGCCCTATTTATATTAAACTAATTTCATAGCTGCTAAATCTGCTTCATTTATACTACAGTTAGATCAGAGAATGAACGATAACCCTTGCATCTATGAGACTCAAACATCGAAAGATGCCCTTATTTCATGAACATTATTTAAGAACCAAGTGTTGTCATTAATGTTATTATGGTATAGTGATTGTTAATTAATCTAGTTGCAAATATGGGAGGAACTTCTATGCCTGCACAATGGTGAGAACATGGAAATTATTACCACAAGGAGTGATTGAATTGAGCAGCACAGATGCATGTAGGTTGTGGCCTGATAAACACATTTGGGAGAAAAGGATAGAATGATATACTGATAGATTAAAATGTGGAAAGGTGGGGATAACTCATGCAGAGCATAAACACTTGCCCAGACCAAATTGACCGAATGACCTGTTTTTATGTTGTAGTTCTGTGTCATAGTACAGGGCTAAGAATCAAGAGAACAGGAGTTTGAATTCCACTAGGGTGAGTTTAATTTCATTTCAAAAATAATTCCGAATCTCAAAGTGGACTTGGTGCACTTGAAATATTCAAAAACCCAACTTATTCATTAATGCAGCATTAAAGAAGTAAAAATGCTGTCCTTACCCAAATTGAGTCCATAACGGACTCTAGATCCAAGCCAATAGCTTGACTCTTAATTGCTCCCTGTCAAAGTATTAAAACCACGTGGGTAACAACACATAAGAAGCAATATCAGTCTGCAGTGACCCACTGTCAGCCTTTCAAAGACAAACTAGAATTGAAAAATAAGTGATGCAGTTCTATCAATGTTAACATTATGGGAATAAAAATGAAAAGGTCTTTTTTGCACAGGTCATAACATGTACATTTGTGACTAGTCAGTCTGGCCAGGACATTCTTGTAATTTTGGGGGAAGGCATGCACAGTGCCAACATTGGAACAAAAATAACAGATGTCCTTTCTGTTTCCAACTCAAATGAATCCTTTAAGGGGGAGAAGGTTTCTTTAAATCAAAACTTGAAATTAAATTGTCCATTACTTGGGAAAATAAATTGGTTTATTCATAAGATCTCCTTTATAGTTTATGCAAAAGCTAGACATCTTTTAGTGCTGGCAGTATATAGTAAGGCAATGCTGATCCGAAGATCCCTCAACCAGAGGCTTTTTATCTTTTGGGCCACTTAGCTGAAAATTGCAGAGGTCGCAAGTCTCATATAAACAATACAAACACCCACCAACCATCACTGTCACATTAAAAACGCATTTTGTGCCATTAAATTCAAATGAATGCACCACCCCAAGCTAAATTACAGATGAATTTAGCAATGATACACAGCGCAATTGTGTTATCAAGAGACACATTTTCCAAATTGCCAGGAATTCAAAGAAGCAAATCTAAGAAACATAAGAGTAGGACGAGGTCATTCAGCCCTGTGAATCTATTCTGGCATTCAACTTAAATGTGGCTGATCTGTATCTTAACATTAGCATTGGTTCCATATCCCTTAATATCCTTGCCTAATAAAAATCTAGATCAGTCTCTGATTCAGTGAATTATACACACAAACACAGAACTCTGTGCTCCTCCATAGGCCCTGCTTCTCACCATTCAGGAAGTACTCTGAACTATTTTTCTTAGATCCAAAGTGAATTGTCTTACAATGTCATAAGTTAAACGTCACCTGCCACAGCTTATTAGAAAATTGAATGGAAACCATTCCAACAGGCCAGCTAGTTTGGATCCATTCTGACCCAACAGCTCGTTTTCAGATTTCTGAAGCTAGCTGGTGTACAGGTAGAACAATTATTCACAATCATCATGGCATCTACTGCATACGTTAGGTAATGCTGTTGTAAACACAATGGGCATTTTTGTTTGGGGATACTGGTCCTTGAGAGAGGAAGAAAGATACATACATTTCAACTCCTGAATTCATGAATAAAATATGAAAAGAACTCAACGCTTCATTAGCAATGGTATTTCAGTACATAAGTGCCTTGTTTACTTGGGAGTCTTATCTTTGTTTTAAAATAAATCTGCCTTTTGTGACTTTCCAAAGTGCTGTACTACCATTTGCTGTAAAATGTGATCAATGTTATATCAGAAAACATGGGAGCATATTTATGTACATCAATCTCCCATGAACAGCAATGTGATATTAACAGATAATCTGTTTTCATGATGTTGTTTACAGCAAAATATTGACCAGTATTCTGGAGTGAATTCCCCTGCTCTTTTCCCAAGAAGATCCTTTGATGCATCTAAGGGAACAGGCAGGGCTTTGGACTAACATTATAGCCCAAAGGACAACACTTTTAGCTGTTAAGCACCCTCAGCATTGGGACTGTCAGCCACAGTTAAATACATAAGCTTCTATAGTTGGACTTGAACACGCGATGTTCAAAAAAAAAGTAAAATTGAACCACCTGACAAGCAAACTGAAGCTTTTACCCTGATTTTAATCATCTGTTATTCCACAGCAGCCTGTAAAATGTTATGTAATCTCCCAAGCCAGAATCTTCAACAGCTAGAAAGACAAGGGTAGCTAGATACATGGAGACACATCAATTTCCAGTTCCCCTCCAAGTCCCACCCACCAGGCAGAATCTTATAGGTGCCTGAAAGACTTGGGCTATGACAAGAAATATGGAATCATGTAAGCGAGTTTTGAGAAGATTTGTAGCTCAGGTTGAGGTTCTGGATGTGAGTTTGCTCGCTGAGCTGGAAGGTTAGTTTTCAGACGTTTGGTCACCATTCTAGGCAACATCATCAGTGAGCCTCCGACAAAGCGCTGGTGTTATGTCCCGCTTTCTATTTATCTGGTTAGGTTTCCTTGGGTTGGTGATGTCATTTCCTGCATTGGTGATGTCATTTCCTGTTCTTTTTCTCAGGGGATGGTAGATTGGCTCCAAATCAATGTGTTTGTGGATGGAGTTCCAGTTGGAATGCCATGCTTCTAGGAATTCTTGTGCGTGTCTCTGGCTTGTCCTAGGATGGATGTGTTGTCCAAATCAAAGTGGTGTCCTTGCAAAATACCTTGCAAGAACTGTGACAAACACTACATTGGACAAACTGGCAGAAAGCTAGCCACCAGGATACATGAACATCAACTAGCCACAAAACGACATGGCCCACTATCACTCGTATCCTTACATACAGATGAGGAAGGACACCACTTTGATTGGGACAACACATCCATCCTCGGACACGCATGAGAATTCCTAGAAGCCTGGCATTCCAACTGGAACTCCATCAACAAACACATTGGCTCCAAATCAATCTACCATCCCCTGAGAAAAAGAACAGGAAATGACATCACCAATGCAGGAAATGATATCACCAACCCAAGGAGACCTAACCAGATAAATAGAAAGTGGGACATAACACCAGCATTTCATCGGAGGCTCACTGATGATGTTACCTAGAATGGTGACAAAACGTCTGGGAACAAACCTGACAGCTCAATGATCCAGCTTACATCTGGAACAAAATAAAGACCCACTCTCTTGTGGACCGAGAGGAGGAGAGTGTGACTGTGTTGGAGGTGGAAGGAAGACGTCGGGTTGGCTGTGCACCTTTGCAACTGGTGGATCTTAATGCTGGCTTCAGCCTAATGCTGGTTCAGGGGAGCAGCCAACCTGCAACGATGGCTGCGGCGAGTGTTCGTGCCCCAGGTCAGGGGGTCCAGAACACCATCCGTGTTTCCATGAAGAAGGTGAATGAAGGTGCACCTGTGGACTGCACCTTCTGCGTGAAGAGTGTCCTGTTGGACTGTTGCGGGTTCGCTGCTGTGGACATTTACTGCCTGCAGGATTTCCCCGGAGGAGGTTTTTACGATGTAACCTTCAGGAGTGCCAAGCTTTGCGAGCGCTTCCTGGAGGTTTTCAAGGAGAAAGGAGGTGAGGGCCCCCTCTCTGTATTGACCGCTGTCCCACTGTTTGTGATGCCGGCGCAGAGGAGCTGTATGGTGACTGTACACTTGTACAACCCGCATGTGCCAGCAGTTGATGTTCTGACCTTCCTTGGAAGGTACGTGAAGGTGGAAGGGGACCTAACCGACATCATGGACCGCGTTGGCATCTGGACCAGTAAGAGGCAGGTCAAGGTGATGCTGAGGATGGGCACGGAAGAGAACATTGTACACCCACCATCCAGCTTCGCAATCAGCGGAAGCAAGGGCGACTTGACCTACGCAGGGTGACCTAAAGTCTGCCATGCCTGTGGTAGGTCAGGTCACATGGCGGCCGAATGCAAAGCCACCATCTGCAGGAACTGCAGGGAGGAGGGACACCTTGCAAAGGATTGCCCACAAGAGAAAAGCTGCAACCTTTGCGGGGAAGCGGGCCACCTCTATAGGGCATGCCCACAGCGGGGGACCACCTACGCCCAGGTTGCCGGCAGGGGCAATGCAGGGCCAGCCCCCCCGGAGGAGAGGAAGGCACCAGGGCCCTGCAAGGACCCCACTAATGTGCAGGAGGGCCAGGTCGTGCAGGAGGGCCCAGCCCCGTAGGATGGGCCCGAGGACAGTAAAGCGCCCCTCCAGGCTCCGCTCCCCCCCGACAACCCGGAGTCGATGGAGGCGGTGACAGGCGACCCAGGGGAGTGGACGACGGTCTGGAAAGCGAGGAGGAAGGTGCGTCGGCAGGCCCAGGAACCGTAACCATCAGGCGGCAAGAGGCAGCTACAGGGGGGCTATAAGAGCTCCTCTGACGAGGGAGATTCGGAGAGGGCTCGCCCGAAGCAGAAGCTAAAGATCTCAAGGGAGAAGGAAAGCAGCACCCCGCTTCCAGGTGATGGAAGGTGTCCTGAGGCTCCCTCTGACACCCAGTCACGTGCCGCTGGTGCACTGAAGGGCCCCCCAGAACTTCCAGGCGCGAAGGAGGAAACAGAGCATCCCCAGCCTGACCCAGAGCCGGACTCTCCTGCCTCCGTACCACCGACAGGGGGATGCCACCCGGAAGGCAGCACGACGGTTTCCTGAGCCCGGAGAGAGTCCAGCGGTTAGCCCGAGCAATGGGCATGAAGGGGCAGATAGAGGGGCTGGACCTTGGACTTGGGGAGGGTACTGCGGGTCACTGCCCACAATGGGGGTACGAGTTGCGAGCATTAATGTGGGCAGCGTCAAGTCCAATGCAAGATGTGTGTCCACGTTGGCCTACCTGACCACCGTCAGGGCGGACCTCCTGTTTCTGCAGGAGTGCGGGATACCGCACCTCGGCAGGTACAGGAAATGGTCCGGCACCTGGACCTGTGGGCCTTCGATCTGGTCGGGGGGTAACGACTGTCGCTCCTCGGGCCTGGCTATTCTGTTGCGGGGGCGCGACTTCACCATCCCTCAAGTTCAGGAGGTGGTGGGGGGGCGCCTCCTAGTGGCTGACATCACCTACAGGAATGCTCCCCTGAGGCTGATCAACGTGTACGCCCCAGTGGTACGGAGTGAGCGGTTGGCCGTCCTGCAGCGGCTTCCACCCCTGCTGGCTACGTCCAGGCCGGTCATCCTAGGCGGAGACTTCAACTGCATCATTGATGCAGGTGGAAGATCCGGCGTGGGGACAGCGGGTGGGGGGAGTCAACTGGACGTCACGTCCAGATTCCTGATGGGCACGGTGAAGGATGCCAAGCTGCTCGATGTCTTCAGCACCCCTGCAGACGGAGCGCAGCGGAGGTACACCTGGTCGCAGCCAGACGGGTCTATCCGCTCAAGGATAGACTTCCTGTTTGTGTCACAGGCATTCTCAGTCAGGTCCACCGGCGTCGAGCCGTTGTTCTTGTCTGACCACTGCCTCCTGCTGGCCGACTGTTACTTACAGGACGACCAGCAGGCCGGCAAGGGGACGTGAAAGCTCAACACGACTCTGTTGACCCCAGAGAACGTCGAGGAGCTTAAGAGGGAGTACGCCGGTTGGAGAACCATGAAACCCCTCTTTGAGTCTCCGGGCGACTGGTGGGAGACGGTGAAGGAGAACATCAAGAGGTTCTTTGTCCTCAAGGGTGTTCGGAAGGTGAGAGAGAGGCGGGGAAAACTGTCGTGACTCCAGAAAAGGGTGCAGAACCTGCTCCTTCTGCAGTTGATGGGGGTCGATGTCATGGAGGACCTCCGCGAGGTGAGGGGCCAGCAAGCCTCGCTCTTCGCCGCGGAGGCCTCTAGGATAATCTTCCGGTCCAGGGTCCGCTCTGTGGAGCAGGATGAGACGTGCTTGCGTTTCTTCTTTCAGAAGGTGCACAAAGGGAGCTCTGTGCTTAGCTGTCTGAAGGAGGACGACGGCTCGGTGACGTCGTCTCGGCCCGACATTTTGAGGATCAGCAGATCCTTCTATGCCGGACTGTACAACACGAAGCCCATGGACAGCACGGCCTCCGAGTCGTTCCTGTCGTCTATCACGGATGTCTTAGACGACAGCACGAGGGAGTGGCTGGACCGGCCGATATCCCTGGACGAGCTGACCAGAGCCCTCAAGTCCTTGGAGAGGAATAGGACTCCCGGGAGCGACGACTTACCAGTCGAGCTGTATTCCACTCTGTGGGACCTTGTCGGCCAGGACCTGCTGGAGGTGTACGACAGTGCACTTTGGGCAGGGGAAATGTGCAAGTCCATGAGGAAGGGCATCATCACCCTCATTTACAAGAGGAAGGGGGAGAGGGAAGAAATTAAGAATTGGCGTCCCATTTCACTATTGAACGTGGACTACAAAATCCTGGCCAAGGTCATAGCCAACCGGGTCAGGTGTGTCCTGGAGTCGGTGATTCACCCTGACCAAACCTGTGCTGTGCCGGGCAGGAAGATCACTGAGAGCCTCGCGCTCATCAGGGATACAATCACCTACGTGCAGGACAGGCGGGTGGACACCTGCCTCATCAGCCTGGACCAGGAGAAGGCCTTCAACAGGGTCTCTCATGCTTACATGAGGGACGACCTCTCCAAATTGGGGTTTGGGGAGGGCATCCGCAATTGGATCCGGCTGCTCTACACCAACATCGTTAGCGCAGTCTCGATCAACGGGTGGGAATCGGACAGTTTTCCCGTCAGATCTGGAGTCAGGCAGGGCTGCCCGCGCTCTCCTGCCTTGTTTGTGTGCTGTGTGGAGCCCTTCGCCGCATCCATCAGGAAGGACATGAGCCTGAAGGGCGTGACTATCCCAGGCAGCGGAGGCCTTCAGGTCAAGACCTCCCTGTACATGGACGACGTTGCCGTCTTCTGCACCGATCGTTGGTCGGTGAGTGGGCTATTGGACATCTGCGGCCAGTTTGAACTGGCCTTGGGTACCAAAGTCAATAGGGGTAAAAGCGAGGTCATGTTCTTCGGGAACTGGGACGACCGCTCCTTCATCCCCTTCACCGTCAGGACAGACTACCTGAAGGTGCTGGGTTTTTGGTTCGGTGGAGCTGGGGCGTGCACTAAGACTTGGGAGGAGCGTATCACCAAATTGAAGCAGAAGCTGGGCAGGTGGGCGCTCCGGTCCCTCTCCATCGCGGGTAAGAACCTGGTTGTCAGGTGCGAGGGGCTTTCGGTACTGTTGTATGTGGCACAGTCCTGGCCTATTCCCTGGACCTGCGCCGCTGCAGTCACCAGGGCCATCTTCCACTTCATTTGGGGGTCGAGGATGGACCGGGTCCGCAGGGACACCATGTACAAAGACCTGGAAAATGGGGGAAAGGACGTTCCGAACGCCACCCTCGCCCTGACGGCTACCTTTGTGTGCGGCTGCATCAAGCTGTGCGTAGATCCTCAGTACGCAAACACCAAGTGTCACTACTTACTGAGGTTCTACCTGTCCCTGGTGTTGCGAAGGATGGGCCTGGCCTCGTTGCCACGGAACGCTCCGAGTAGTTGGACCGTTCCGTACCACCTGTCCTTCGTGGAGAAATTTTTGAAGGGAAACACCTTTGACCACAAGGCCGTCAGGCAGTGGTCAGCACGTAGTATCCTCGAGACCCTTCGGGAAAAGGAGAGTGTGGATCCCGTCCTGTGGTTCCCCACGCAGACTGCCAAAGTCGTTTGGCAGAATGCCTCATCGCCAGAACTTTCAAACAAGCACAAGGACATTGCTTGGCTGGCGGTGAGAGGGGCTCTGCCAGTGAGATCCCTTATGCATGCCTGGAATATCTGCGCCACCGCACGCTGCCCTCGAGGCGGCTGTGGGGGGGACGAGACTGTCGATCACCTCCTTCTGGAGTGTGCCTATGCGCAGGAGGTCTGGAGGGGGATGCAGTGGTATTTGTCGAGGTTCGTCCCGAGCAGTTCCGTGACGTGGGACTCCGTGCTCTACGGGCTGTTTCCCGGGACGCACACCGAGACCAACATCAACTGCGCCTGGAGGACCATCAATGCGGTGAAAGACGCTCTTTGGTCTGCCCGCAACTTGCTGGTCTGCCAGCTGAAAAAACTGACCCCGACCGAATGTTGCAGACTGGCGCACTCCAAGGTCCAGGACAACGTGCTGAGAGACGCGCTAAAGCTTGGGGCAGCTGCCGCCAAGGCGCGGTGGGGAAAGACCACGGTATGAAACCCCTCGTCCAGAATAGAAAAAAGGGCCTTATCTGGTAACTGGGCCCAGCTGGCGCCTTCCCCAACTGGTCAGGGTGTCAACTGGGACTGTGCGGCGTGACGACTGCCGGGGTATTTTCTTTGCGTTTTTTTGTTCTTTGTTTGTTTTTTTTCCTTTAGTTGGTGTACATAGCCCCTGGGAGCGGCTTGCATGACTGGGTAGGCGTATCAATGTTTTATTTTTTGTACATCTTACGAATAAAGTATATTTTTTCAAATAAAAAAAAAGGGTGACGAAATGTCTGAAAACTAACCTTCCAGCTCAGCAAGCAAACTCACATCCAGGCATGAAATGAACCCATTTCTTTGTTGAAACTTCTCAACAGGCTTTCTAGAGAACGTTCAGAAAAGATTTGCCAGGATGTTGCCAGGATGTTGCCAGGACTGAAGAGTTTGAAGTGTAGGGATAGGCTAGGGCATTATTCACTGAAGTGTCAGAAGTTGAGGGGTGACCTTATAGAGGTTTATAAAATCATGAGGAGCATTGATAGGTGGATAGCAAAAGTGTTTTCCCGAGTGTGAGAGAGTGCAAAATTAACGGGCACATTTTTAAGGTGAGAGGGGTAAGTTTAAAAAAGGGACCTGATGAGCAAATTTTTCACACAGTGTACATCGAACGTGAAATGAACTGCTGAAGGAAGTGGTAGATACAGGTAGAGTTGCAATATTAAAAAAAAATTGGATATGTACACAAGTAGGAAAGGTTGAGACGGATATGAGCCAAACGGGACTAGTTTAGATTGGGAAACTTGGTCAGCATGGATGAGTTGGAGTGAAAGATCTGTTTCCATGCTACATGATTCTATCTGTCCTTCCAACCATTTCAACACCATTGTGGGAATTGTGTTGAATGCTTCTTTATGCTAAAATGTCAACATAATGTCCTGTTCAGCAAACAATTACTTTAAAAAGACATTCACGGGAATTCATACTTCTGAAGAAGGGTCTAGGCCCAAAATGTCAGCCTTCCCGTTCCTCTGAAGCAGCTTGGACTGCTGTGTTCACCCAGCTCTACACTTTGTTATCTCATATTCACAGGATGTTGGCTTTTCTGGCTTGTTATTGCTCATCCTTCATTCCCATTTAAATAGCAGTGCTGAACCACGCCCCTGACCTGCTGGTGTCCATGGGTGAAAGTGCTGATAGACCATGAATTGCAGGATTTTGAACCTGTGATGATGAATCAATGATCAATATGTATCTAAATTGAAATGGTCGGCTTTATCTTACTGTCAATTTCATCAAGTTTTGTGGAGGTCTTCTGTCTGTGAGGTCTGTGGGATTTCTTGCCACATCTTACTAAACTCCCCTCACAGACTGCTTTGATCAGTGCAGTCTTGGCCATCTGGAGGAATGCACAGCAAAGCAGAAAGTCTGTGTCCTTCTCACCTCCACCAGCATATCTGCCACCATCTTCTGTCTGATATTTCAGACTCACTCCATGTCTAGCACAATAGCCACTATCCAAAATTGTTCATGCTATATCGCTATAGATATTGCAGGCAACATTTTCCTCACTCACTGCAATCCAACCAGATTAGCTTGGAGATATTAGGGTTCTTAGAGGCAGTTAATAGGTTTTTAATAGTCATTATTCCCCTGAAGAGGCAACTTCCCAGTGCCTAGCAGGAATCTCATTTTGATTCCCAAAACTCAGTTTAAAGGATGCAGCTGGTTGTCCTTGATGTCAAGATTGGCTTTGCTGGACTTACACGATTCCGCATGTGAGTTTGCTCGCTGAGCTGGAAGGTTAGTTTTCAGACGTTTCGTCACCATTCTAGGTAACATCATCAGTGAGCCTCCGACGAAGCGCTGGTGTTATGTCCCACATTCTATTTATCTAGTTAGGTTTCCTTGGGTTGGTGATGTCATTTCCTGTTCTTTTTCTCAGGGGATGGTAGATGGGCTCCAAATCAATGTGTTTGTTGATGGAGTTCTGGTTGGAATGCCATGCTTCTAGGAATTCTCGTGCGTGTCTCTGTTTGGCTTGTCCTAGGATGGATGTGTTGTCCCAATCAAAGCTGTGTCCTTCCTCATCTGTATGTAAGGATACGAGTGATAGTGGGCCATGTCATTTTGTGTCTAGTTGATGTTCATGTATCCTAGTGGCTAGCTTTCTGCCAGTTTGTCCAATGTAGTGTTTGTCACAGTTCTTGCAAGGTATTTTGTAGATGACATTCATTTCATGCCTATTCATAGTTAAGACGAGATTGTCAGATATTTATTTCAGATAACAAAGTGTGGAGCTGGAGGAACACCTACCATTTGAGATATTTGTTTCAGTTGCCTTTTAAATTTCCTTAGCCATGTAATTGTTCTTAATCACACTCAAAGCCTGAAATTAGAACTTTTGTTATTAGTGGATGATTACGCAGTCTCCTGGAATTCCTAGCTCTACCCTGTTCCTTTCAAGGGTACAAGCTGAATTTTAGATGATTTGTATGGTTGAATTTGCCCTTATTTTTATTCTACTCAAATTGGCACGGCATAGCATTCAATGAATTGTTATCACAGAGAACATGTTGTCTTTGTTGCATATAGTATTTTGTTTGAGAGCGTTCTTGGAATGGTTTAATTCATTTGGTCTCATTTGTTTTTGTTCCCTATTAAATTTTATTTATAAATCTTGTTTTGCAGCTTCGTTTGAGGCAGTTGGAATGACTTCTACTTCCCAGTTATTCTCAAATCTTTCTGCCTTTTTGTTTGAGGCATAGGCACTGACTTGGGATCACAACATTCATTTGTATCTATCATCATTGCAGTGATTTAAAGAGAAGGTATTTCCTAAATGCTCTTTGGCTTCACTCCTGCTGGTCTACCTCACCTGGGTTTCTCCTCATTCTGCTCCCCAGTATCTCATTACATTGGCCTTAGCACATGTTCATTAACTTGCTATTTTCTGTTTGAATTATCACCTTAGATTATCACAGCAGGCAATCTGGTAATGTAAGTGAACACTTTAGCTGTTTCATTACTCTTATTACAATTATGTTTTTCTGTATCTGAACTTCATTTGTAAGCTCACTATCAGCTGACTGGGTGGCATGATGGCTCAATGGTTAGCATTGCTGCCTCATAGCGTTAGGGACCTAGGTTGGTTTCCAACCTGGCCGCAGTCTGTGTGGAATTTACATGTTCTCCCTGTGTTTGCTTGGGTTTCCTCCAGGTGCTCCTTCTGCTTCCTCCCACAGACCAAGGTGTACAGGTTAGATGGATTGGCCATGCCAAATTTCCCATAGAGTCCAGGGATGTGCAGTCTAGTGGGTTACATATGGTAACAGAGATGGGATGGTATTAAGGGGGTCAGTGAGACTTGATAGGCTGAATAGCCTCCACCTGCACTGTAGGAGTTCTAGATTATATCTCTATCCATCAAAAATCTATTGAGCTCCCTTCTTGAACCTTTTAATTGACACACAATCTAAAATCTTTGCAGGTGAATATTTCCTATACTTTGTGTGGAAAAGTGTCTTTTGATCTCATTCCCAAATATCCTCTGTACTTCGGAGATCATGTCCTCTTGTTGAAAATTCTCCCATCAGAAGTTCATTATTTCATAGAAACTTTACCAAATCATGTATACCCTTTCAAATGCCTTTATAATTTCAAATGGCTCAAATAGATCACTGCTCTTCTAAACACAAAAGTATTAAAAGCTTCAGAGTTAGTAGGAGCTGACGATGCTGGAGAATGAGATAACAAGGTGTAGAGCTGGCAAGCTGGCCAAGCAGCATGAAGAAGGGTCCAGACCTGAAACATCAGCTTTCCTGCTCCTCTGATGCTGCTTGGCCTGTGTTCATCCAACTCTACACCTTGTTATCTCTGGTACTAAAAGCTTGTTTGGTACCCAGACCAGGCACTGTCAGTCCACAGCTGCCTTTCATGGCTCCTGATTTTGATCCCTGTCTGTCACATCCGGGGCAAGTCAGCTGGGTTAGGTGGTACAGAAGTGGGACTTCATCTTCCCTCAGGACCAGCAGTCGAGGTCAGACCATGCCAGCCTGGTCCAAGGTGCCATTTGGGTTAAAGCAGTCTCAGGCATCTACAGGAATGCATAACATTATAAATACTAAGTACCACGATCTTCTCTTCAATTCCCAAATCCACTCTTTTACTCTACCCACCTTCTACATGGCCTGTGCTCTACTGTTCTCACTATTACCTGTAACTTCATCCTGCATTCATTCTCACCTAACCACACACCAGTGGCACTAACCCTGTATTCCCTGAGCTGCTCACTCTCACTTGGGCCAGCTCGCCAACTGCATCAGCCATAAAACTGTGCCAGCCAATTTTGTCTCCCATAACACCTGCCTCTCTCTCATTCCAGGAGGAAACCTGCTCTTAAAAGCATAAACAGACTCTAAACAGATGGTGCGCTGCCTGCCATTCAGCTGTTCAGTCCTTAAGTGAGAGCATTCTGACTCTGACTTCCTCGAGGGGCTGACTGATTATCTCCAAGCCTCTGGTGTCAGAGGCTGCCCTTAGGATGGCAGGGCCCCATGATTAAAGGTCATTCCCCTTGGCTTGAGTGAGGCCTACTGACAGCCATGACAAACATCCTTCCATAGTAATCAGCAAGGCAAGACAGAGGTGGTATGAATGAGGCAAAATAGAGTGCATGCTGGAAATCTGAAAGAAGCACAGAGAATGCTGGAGAAGAATTAACTCTGTTTCTTTCTCCACACCAGCCACTAGATCGGCTAAGTTTCTCCAGCATTGTCTATGTCTGTTTCAGAAATAAGAAGAACGTGATATCTTTAGCAGAGGGGGAAAAACAGGAAAAGGCAAAACAAGGCAGTACAAAGCTGGTTCAGTCCACAAGCTGGGCGCACGTCCCTGAGTGCACAGGGTCTTTGTTGCAGCATAACAATCAGAGTGGCCAGTGTAGTCTGAGGCGCAGGACTGAACTGCAGAAGTGTCCTGTAAGTGGATCAGAGATGTGCTACGAAGGTTGTTATAGGCTGGAATACATCAGCTGCCAATGTCCATGGAGTGTGCCCTGGTGTTGGATGTCTACTATCTAACATGGAAGTCCTTCAGAGTGAGTGAAGAGCAGAATCTGCCAGATGTTGCCAGATATATGCAGTGTTTCCTTGACACAGTGACTTTGGTATGATAGAAATCTGAATATTAATGAGGTGAGTTGGGCTGTCAACAAGATGTTTCACAGGCAATAATCCACATTAATTGCGAATTCATCATTGCATAGCAAGAAACTTGCCACACTGCCTGTGAACAAGCACAAGCAATGAAACAAGATGCTCTTGATGTCGAGATCAGCATCATCGGACTTCTCATCTCATTCTGTCACAAATCATGGCATTGACAATGTGACTCAGACCCTAATAAGATTTCATCTAAGGTCTTAGTCTTTGGCTTAAATTTTTAATGTCTATAAGTTCCTCTCCTTTGTGTATTAACCAGTTGCAGCTGAAGGCTGTGCAATCACAATACCTCTCTTGTTGGTTGTTCTACAGTAAAATCAATGGATTGCCCTTCTTTTACTTAAAGCGTATATGCTCTGTTGTTCTAATCAGCATAGGCTGTCCTAATGAATATGATTGAGGTTACCACAGTTGACCTACGTTACACCAGCTGCAACATTCCAAAAACTGGCTTATCTGGTTTCATCACACATTTTCAATTCCAGCAGCCTGAGGCATCTTTTCTGCTATACCATAAACAAATTCAGTGTCTTATAACAGCAACAAATAACCACAACTCACCCTCAGAACCCTTTCAATACAAAAAAGAATTCCAAATGCTACATGCTTTGTTATAAACACAAAACAAGTTAAAAGGTAAAAGAATGAGCAGAGTGAAGCATAATTGTGAAATAAACAATTTTCAGAAGAATTCACAAGAGTGATTAAGAAAATATTGTCATTCGTTTCCGGCAACCTGGTGGATTTTGAAGTCAGCGTACCAGAAAGTGTTGACAATCCAAAAGGGGATTAAGACAAATGTAATATCCAATATGGCTTGCACATACCTTAATTAGACAAGGGATATTTCTGAAGTTCTATTTATTAACTTTTCCATTGATAAAGCTGGCAAAATTCATTGGGACTGGAAGCAGCTAGGTGTATTCAAACACAACATGAAGCAAAGTGAACCTAGATGACCACAGTCTACAGTTTAAGATCAATAAAAATATGTAAAATGCAATTAACCTGAAAGGAAAGATTAGAGCAATGTATCTTAATGCAAACCACTTTGTAAAGAAAAGGCAATCACACATTAAGAAGAGGGATATGCTGCTGTGACAAAGTCGCTCTTTTCCTTTAGGAATGTTTCAGAAACAGTAGATCGTGGTTTATCTAGCCTTTAGAAAGCTCGTTAATAAGTCCTACACGAAAGGCTTCCAAAAGGCTTCTATATGGGGTGGCATAGTGGCTCAGTGGTTAGAACTGCTACCTCGCAACACTAGGGACCTGGATTCAATTCCAGCCTTGGGTGTCTGCCTGTGCGCAATTTGCACACTCTCCCCGTGTCTGCGTAGATTTCCTCTATGTGCTCCAGTTTCCTCCCACAGTCCAAAGATGCACAGGTCAGGTAGATTGTCCATGCTTAAAATTGTCCTGTAGTGACCAGGGATGTGCAGGTTAGGTAGGTTGGCAATGGTAAAAACCCCATGTGGATTTACAGGGATGAGGCCTGAGGCTGGGTCTGGATGAGATGCTCTCTGGAGGGTCAGTGCAGCCTTGATGGGCCAAAATAACCTCTTTCCACACTGTAAGGATTGTATAAAATCAAGACAAGAAGCTGATGAGAATGGGGAAATGGTCCCAAGTCATAAAAGAGCCAGACAGCTATTCCAATTGCACTAATCTATATATGACGCCTAGAAAAATTCCACTTACCTATAAAGTGATCAAAATTGCTAATAACACCGAACCAGAGATGGCAGCCATGGCAGAAGGTAAAGAAACTGATTTCTGAAAATGATTTTAAGACTTTGCATTGCAAGTTAGATTTCACACTCAAAAATAGACAGAATTTCTCAAAGCTTTGTTGCTGTGCTTAACATTTTCATGTTTGAACCTGGAAATACTGGATCCAAATACCAACTCCAAGATCTAAGATACTACTGAATGAAATGTTAAATTAAGATCACCTGCTCTCAGAAGCAGATGTAAAAGATCTAATGACACATTTTATTTTCAAGAAAAGCAAGGAATTATTCCTCATGACCTAATCAACATTTATACCTCAACCACCAACTGAACAGCTCATCTGTTAATTCTTGTCAGCTGAAAACTCTGATTTCTACCCCAAGCCTCTGCACTTCACTGATTTTCCTTTAAATACTCTACTTGTCTGGTTGAGTGCAACTGTAATTATTAACACACAGGACAAATCAGCAAAGAGTTACATGTCATCAACCACATTAAACACTTATCAACTCCACTACCGGCAGACCATATCTGCAGTGTGTATCATCTATTATTTGCGCAGTAGCTACTCACAAGCTCCAGCAATAAAAAAAATTCCAAACCCATGCTCCTGAATATCTAGAAGAACACCATGATAGCTCGAAGCTCGCCTCTGAATTAAACATCATTGTCCTGTTTGGAAATATCTTGTCCATTCCCTCATTGTCACTGGCTCAAAATTTTGAAAACTATTGCCTAGGAGCACGGTGGATGTACCTGCACAAGTGGTTCAAGAAGAGAGCTCACAACCACCTTTTCAAGAAGCAGTTAGGCGTGGATAACAAATGCAGGTCTTGCCTTCATAACCCACACCCTGTGAATGAATCTATCAAATCCAAGCTTTGGCTCCATTTTCTTTCTCATTATTGAAATCTCCACAGGTTAGCCTGCCCCAAAGTACTTTTCATGATTTCTGCTATCCCCAATAAAATCAACAGGGTGACAAAGATAATAATAAATATTAGACATTGTTACCAAAATAGACTTGAGAATTCAAAGATTGATCTAACTGACATGTACAGCATGGAAACAGACCTGTTGGTCCAACTCGCTCATGTCGCCCAGACACCCTAAATTAACCTAGTCCAATTTGCCAGCATTTGGCCCATGTGCCTCTGAACCCTTCCTATTCACATATCCATCCAGATGCCTTTTAAATGTTGTAATTGTACCAGTTTTCACCACTTCATCTGGTAGTTCATTCCATACATGCACCACTCTCTCTGTAAAAAAGTTACCCTTTAGATCCCTTTTACCTTAAACCTTAAACCTATGCCCTCTAGCACTGGATTCCCCTACCCTGGGGAAAACACCTTGACTAGCCACCCTATCCATGCCCCTCATGATTTTATAAATGTCTATGAGGTCACCCGTCAGCTTCTGATGCTTCAGGGAAAATAGCCCCAGCCTATTCCGCCTCTCCTTGTAGCTCAAATCTTCTAATCCTGGCAACGTCCTTGTAAATCTTTCCTGAACCCTTTCAAGTTTAACTCCATCTTTTCTCCCGTATAGCGCAAAATGACCTCCAACTCCTATAATCAAAGCACCGACTAATAAAAGCAAGTGTACCAAATGCTTTCTTCACAGACCTGCCTAGCTGAGACTCCACTTTCAAGGAAATATGAACCTGCACTCCAAGGCCAATTTATTTGCCAACATTCCCCAGGACCTGACCACTGAGTGGATCTCCAATAATCTTTCATCCTTTTGGTAATCAAGAAGCTGCCGTAAATATATTTATAAAATTTCTTCATCTGCTGCCTTTTCAGGCAAATGCAATCGTCAAGTCATTTGTCAAATTAAATGTCATATGTTTTCTTGCTGATGTATCATTCTACATCTGGTACTCCGAACACTTGTTCACAAATAATGAACAGATTACAGAAATGTACATTTTCCTTGAACACAATAAGTTATTCCAATATTTACCTTTTTCTCACCCCCTCTCTGATTGGAGCCCAGTGTTATACACATTAATTTTAAAGTTCAAGAAGGCAGCTCACCATTACCTTCTCAAGGGCAGCTAGGGTCAGGCAATAAATGCTGGCCAGCCAGCGACACTCGTGGGATGTGAGCGTATAAATAAAAACAGTGCCCAGTTCATGTTAAATGTACCTCACCAGGACAGGGATTACTGTGATAATCATGTCTTCATTGTACCATAAATACAATATAGAGATTGTTTCAGTTCCTTTACTGTTAAGAACCAAGGGGGTGAGGTTTTCCTTGACATTACTTACTATGCATTGCTGAGCATTTTAATCTATTTCTAACCTCACCATGTTTAGTATTCTACTGGTAATGCAAACTTCCCTCCAGTCTAGCACTTACTGAAATAAAGAAAAGGAAGATTAAGAATATACCTTTACTTGATTAATAAATAGAAGTAAATCAGTCATATAAAATTAATATGTCTTCAGGATAAAACTATTAACTATATCAGATTGCATAGAGATGGTTCATTACTCAGTGCCCACATCATTTTAGAAGACAACTATCTTATGTTAATGAGATCAATAGGGCTGGGAACATTAATTCTACTGACTCAAAAGCTTTCATCCACTGGCAGTATCATCTTTACAGGTCATTGATGTTTGAACAAATACAGAACAAAGCAACGGTGTTCCAGGAAAACATCCATCGTAAGCAATCAAAAATGACATGGCATAAAATAATGTCATTTGGGCTATTACATCTGTGTTGACTCTTTCAATGGGGTATTCAATTAGTGCATCCCCTATAACCATGCAAATGATTCCCTCCTGCCCTTGAAGTATTCATCCAATTCTGGTTGAAAATTATTATTTTAGACTATTTGAACATTACTATTTGAATACGACTGCTTCCCCTAACAATTCCGAGTACATATTCCAGATGTCAACAATTTTCTTAATCTCCTCTAGTCCTTTTGTCAATTTGCTCAGAACATAAGAACCAAGAACAGGAGTAGGCAATTCAGCCTCTTGAGCCGGCTGTGACATGCATGGCTGGTTTCATCTCAACCTCAATTCCCCTTTCCTCCCGACTCTCCATAACACTTCAAGCCATCACTAATTGAAAATCTGACTCTTTCTTAAATTTAATCAGTGCATTGGAATCCACCACACCCTGGGGTAGTGAATTCCCACCTGTTGAGAGAACTAATTTCTCTATAATTTTGTTTTAAATCTGCTACCCCTTTTCATAAAACTATGACCTCCTATTCTAGATTGCCCACATAAGAAAACATCCTTTCAATGCCTGATTTGTCAATGTGCTTTAGCATCTTGTGTACCTCAATTTGATCTCTTTGCATTCTTTTGACCTCTGCAGAGTTCTTAACTCTAAGTTGCTCGATGTCACTTCTTGAGACAAAGCCCGCTCCTCTGAAATCAATCTAGTGAGCCTCCTCTGTAACACCTCCAAAGCAATTGCATCCTTCATCTTGTACATGGACAAAATTGTACAAAATTCCAGGTGTGGTCACACTAATGCCTTGTACAGTTGCAGCAACACTTTCTGATATTTATACTCCATTCCTTTACCAATAAATGCCAAAATTCTACTTGCCTGCCTTATTACCTGCAGTAAACCTGCATGTTCTGATTACTAATAAGTCTGCCACTGGTTACATTTCTTTCATGTCTTGAGCACCTCTCTTTCCTCATTCCATAACTTTCTTTGCTTCTGTTTCACACTTTACTGACACCCAATCGCTCACACCATCCCAGCAAATTCCCTCTGCAACGTTTCCTATACGAATTCCTTCTAAGCTGCATAGAAACTCCCAAAATAGAACCTATTTGAAGAATCCCAATAGAGGGTTGGGATGAACATCTTTATCTCTGCAGTGATTCGTTATGATCTGGAAGAGGCTACCTAAAAAGATTGGTGGAAGCATATTCAATAATAACTTTTGAAATAAGGGTTAGATTAAAGGAAAATTCCTCAGAGTTACATTGGAATATTGGAACTTATGGAGGCCCACTAGCCTCTGAGGCCTGTTTGACTATTCAATGCAACCACTGTTAATCTAAAGTTTAACTTCACATATTTCATTTTGACATATCTGTTAATACAAATGGCAAAGCAAAACCTATTAATCTTGGTTTTAAAATCAACAATTTATCTAGTATTAATTGTCATTTGCAGGAAACAGCTCCGAACTTATACTATGCTTTGTGTGGAGAAGTATTTCCTAATTTCATTCATGGAACGTCTGTTTTGCATTTTTAGATTTTTTTATATTCCTCAGTTTCTCACGCTTCTCAACATATAGAAATAGCTTCCCAACTATCCTGTTTGATTCTCTTGGCATCTTGAAAATTTTGTTCCTACCACCCTTTAAACATTTTTATTCCAGGGAAGAAATGTCTAATTTATGCAATCTGTGGCACTAATTTAAGACTTTGTCTGGTTAACACGCAAACAATACTTTTCAATATATCTCTGTACATGTGACAACAATAATAAACTAAATAAAATCAAATCAACTTGGATTCCAAATGTCATTCTCTCAAATCTGCACTGCCGTCCCTCCAAGGCCAAGAGGCTGTTCCAAAGGGTGATGCTGCAGCACTGCTCTCTGTTCTGCAATCTAACAATGATCTTATTGGCAAACTCAGATCCTATTTTTTTAAGACAGTATCAGTTAGGTAATTAATATGTGATAAAAAGTTGTGATCCAGCACAGATGCTCATGAGACATAACTCATCACATTTTGCTTAATATCTAAATTCTCTGTATCTTGCCACTCAGTTATCTTTAGAACCAGGATGATAATTTACCTTCTCTTCTATGAGCCTAATCTTTAGCTAATAATCTCACACTCATGTTCAACTGCCTTCTAAGGTCAAGTAAAAAGCATCCTATTTTGCATCAAAATATGCAATTTGATTCTTCAGGCATGATCTACTCTACACTCTACAAATCCATGCTTGCATTGTCTGATTAGCTGAAAATATTCATGTGTTCTGTCATAAATTGTAGGCTGTAGCAATTTCATATCAATAGATGTTAAGGTTAACAATTGTAAAATTCTTTGGTTTCCCTCTCACTTTTCTTAAATAGGAGAATGACATGTTCAATTATTCAATTTAAAAGGAATAGAAGACAGCTTTGAAAAATTACTTTTGAATATTTGCCATGATCTCATCTACTTCTTTTTAATCTTAAGCCAAAACCATTTGGACCTGGGAATTTGGCATCTCTTAGATTATTTACTTTCTTTATTACTGCTATTTTCCTTCCATTAATTTTCGTGAGCCCCTGTCCCTGAATTAATATTAGTTTCACTGGTTCATCCAAGATACTAATTTCTTCTGCAGTAAATACTGACAGTAATTATTCAGCATGTTTGTTAATTCCTTATGGCCACTGACAATAGCACTACGCTCAGTTTTCAACTGGTTTGCATTGGTCCTGACCATCTTTTATTCCTGATATAATGGTAAGCCATCTTTTGTGTTTTGTGGTTTTGATATCCCTCAGATGTTTCTGTTCATACTCCTTTCTATAAACTCTTCCTTTCTATTCTTCGCCCTTTACTGTTCTTTACATCAGGCCCATTTGCCAGAATCTGTTTTGTTTTTGCATGTTTTGCCTTTTTAATTTTATGTGTTGCCTTGCCACAAGTTATTCATGGCATTTGTTTTTGGCGGTAAAAGTTTTTGGACTTTGGAATATAAATTAGCTCTGTGTCATATTTTTAACACCTCTCACTGATCTGTCCCTGAACAGATTTGCCCTTTTTGTTTCGTAAATAGCTTCTGTTTCATCCTGTTGTAAGTTAGTATTTTAAATTTACCATTTTGTAAATGCTTTTTTCCTTTCAAACACAATGTTGACCTCATAGAAGAGTTAGTAGATGAACATTAATTTACTGTTAGGTTGTCAACTGGATTGAACTCTAATATGGCAAGCCCCTTTGTTGATTCTGAGATATATTGTAAAACTGTCATGAACAAAATCAAGAAATTCAATGCTTTCATGATATGTACATGTCTATGTAACAGTTAATGATGGGTGGGAAAAGGAAAAATAGGGCTCACTCTGCAAAGAGAGTCAGCAAGTTTCAAACAGGACACAACCATGGCAGGGTGGGGAAGGGGATGTTTGTATTCAGAAGGGAGGACAGAGAACATACTGTAAGGTCATTGTACTCAATCTTCTGCCTTAGAGGCTGTGGGGTTCCTAAGCAGAAAATAAGGTGTTGCTCCTACAGCTTGTGTTCAGCTTCATTGAAATTTTGTAGCAGGCTCAAGATGCAACTTTGGGAGCAAGATGGTTGATTGAAACAGCAAACAACTGGAAGATCAGGGTCATTATTATGGACAATTGTCCACATAACGCACAGTTTCAAATACTTATGTACTGGTCTCTCTAACTTGCACTCCACTTCAATAATATTGAGATGAAGACATTTAAGGTGGAAAATTTCCTGCAGAGCTTGTCACTCAGGACAGTCTAACCATTCACAGACTTCTACTGCAATCCAGGCCTACAAGCTGCTCATCATTTCAGTTCAGATTGTTTCATCATTTGTGGAAATTTGTCCTTTACCCAACCACTATTCATGCAAAATGCCAAATTAAAAAAAAATAAGGATTTTCAACTATTCCTTCAAGTTTACACAAACCATTACAAGTATTAGAAGCAATAAGAAATATTTCCTTTTCGCTGTGCACCAAATTCCCATGCCAATCAGGTTTATATCTTTTGTAAGAGATAACAAGGTATAGAGCTGGATGAACACAGCAGACCAAGCAGTATCTTCGGAGCAGAAAAGCTGACGCTTCAGGCCGAGACCCTTCATCAAACCCTCTTTCCCTCCTCCATTTCTGAAGAAGGGTCCAGGCCCGAAATTGTTTGACCTGCTGTGTTCATCCAACTCCACACCTTGTTATCTCGGATTCTTCAGCATCTGCAGTTCTATTATCTCTTTATATCCCTTGTGTTACGTTTACTATGCACTCTGATTATAACCATTCTATGGGATCATTCTCCTGGGCTGTAAGGCCTGAATGAAGTTTCCAGTTTCATTATCAAAAGTGCAACTTAAATTGAAATAACTTCAACAAAATCAAATTTTCCCATTAAGCCCAATGACAAAGCTGTTATCAAGTTTTCTGAAAGAAAATTAAAACATTATACCCTGCAAGTTGAAATGGTTCACATTGCTAAATTTATTTATTGGTAAATTAAGTAACTAATAAAATAAATTAAATCTTAAATAAAAACAAGCATGCACACGTTCTATTCAATTCCCACTACATATCTCCAAAGCCAAACCTGCTTTCCAAACCTCCCTTCCAAACTCCCATTCACAACATTTCAAATTCCATAACCCTCCCGTTCCTGTTTGCAGCCTTTGCTGCTATTTGATGCTTGAGTTCACTGCGGCCTCTTCTTGCTGAACTTGCCACTCTGCAACACCTGCAAACTACTTCCTTCTCAAGAAAGCATGTTGTGCAATTTTTATGAAAGTTCATCCCAAGCAGAACAGTAATGCAGGATTGAGCACTATGGACTGGCTACTGTGACAATCATTAACTTCAGCTTGAGGACCATCAACTCAGTGAAAAACATTGTTTGGTCTATCTAAACCTTGCTGGTCTTCCAGTACAAAGAGCTGCTCAAGATTGAATGTTACAGACTGATGATTCCAAGGTCCGGCAGTATTTGCTGGAAGATGTGTAAACCTCGAGGAATCAACGGCAGAGACGCCCCAAGGGAAGTCCACCTTTGAAGAACTTTCAGCCATAGTCATCCAAGGCCTGGAAAGCTGAATGAAATTGTTCAGAATGTGTCTTTGACATGTAATAAATCTTTTAAACATTAACTGTAATTGTAAATATGGTGCACAACATTGAGATCTGGAGTTTCTGACCTGTTCCACAGCACAGAATTGGGATATCTCCTAGCTCTTAATGCAAGAATAGGCATTCTGCGAATTGATGCCATTGATGAAGCAACTAAGGATGATTGGGCCTGGAACATTACCTTGAAGAACTCCTAAAGCAATGTTCTGGAGTTGAGATGGTTGATCTTCAAATTCCCATCTAGGGTAGATCTAGAGTGACAGGTCTCCCTAGACAGTGGGTGGGTGATCCTGGAACAAGAGTGGAGTCTGTCAGGTATAGAAGAAAGGACTGAAGACTTGTTCTGCAGAACTTGCTACAAACACAGCCAAATTGTTCCAATATAGTTACAATTTTGGCATACAGCTAGCAATGAAGAAAATTGCCTAGTAATGACCTGCATACAAAAGAAAAGCCAGGACAAAACCCTATCTGTCTACTTTCAATCATCAGTAAAGTAATGGGAGATGTTATTACTATCAACCAACACCAACTCGACAATAACTTGCTCACGGATGCTCATTTTGGGTTTTGACGGGACTACTCAACTTCTGAAGTCATCACAAGGCTCAAATCAGGCTTGGTTCAAACATGGACAAAAGAGCCAAATTCCAGAGATAAGGTGAGAGAGTGACAGCCCTTGACATCAAGGCTATGTTTGACTGAATGTGGCTTCAAGGACTCCCAGCAAACTGGAGTCAATTGGAATTAAGGGAGATCTCTCTGCTGGTTGGAGACATATCTTGCTCGTGGGAAAATGGCTGTGGTTGTTAGAGGCCAATCATCTCAGCTCCAGGTCATTGCTTTAGGAGTTCCACAAGTAATGTTTTAATCTGAATCATCTTTAGTTGTTTCATCAATGACATTCCCTCCATCATAAAATCAGAAGTGTGGATATTTGCCAAATGATTGTACAATGTTCAGCACCATTTGCGACTCCTCAGTTACTGAAGCAATTCATGTCCAAATGCATCTGTATAATATCCAGGTTTGAGCCGAAAAACGGTAAGAAACATTCCAGGTAATAAAAGACAATTTAACCACTGACTATTGGCATTTGATAACATTACTATCACCAAATCCCCCACTATCAACATCTAGCGAATTATCATTGACAAGAAACTCAGCTGGACTGGCCGTATAAATGCAATAGTTACAAGAGCAGGTCTAAGACCAAGAATACTGCAGTACGTTCCTCACCTCCTGACTCCTCAAAATTGTTTCCACTCCACACTTCTGCTATGCAGAGGGAAATGTAATATTCTCTACTTGCCTGGATGAATGTATCTCCAACAATGTTCAAGAAGTTTGACATCAAGGAATAAACAGCCTTGCTTGATTGGCATCGTATTTATGAACATTCAATCACTCCACCATTGTTGCTCAGTGGCAGCAATATATCCATCCACAAGATGCATTGCTGAAATTTGCCAAAGATCTTTAGACTGCACCTTGCAAACCCAGAATCACAACCATCTAGAAAGCAGCAGATACAAAGGAATATCACCAGCTACATGATCCCCTCCAAGCCACTTACCATCCTGATATGAAAATATATCACTGTTGCTTCACTGTCACCAGGTTAAGAATCCTGAAATTCCCTTCCCAAGGGCACTGTAAATCCACCTTCAACACATGAACTCCATCAGTTCATAAAGGCCACTAGGGATTGGCAATAAATGTTGGCCTAGCCAGTGATACCCTCCCACAAGTGAATAAATAAAGTCAACAGCCGCTGCATGGCAAGTCAATGCTGCATCAATGATATCTTGAACTGAAATCAAAATGATACAGTCCTCTACCCTGCAGATCTCCAGCCCTTACACACTCTCCTTGACTCATCTATGCCAAACCATGATAACTCATGTAGAAAAATGATGCCCATGTGCCTCATGCCATGCCATACTCCTTTCATCTGCCCCATTGCCCCTTATACCCTCCACGCAAACCTGTGCCCGAACGGTACCTGAGCTATCCTAAAGACACCTAATCTCTATTGTGACACACTATCTCCATCAAAAGGTGCATACACTGCCTCAAATGCATTCTGGGCCATATCCAAAGGTCCACCTGACATCTCCAAGGGGGTACCCTAATTATCCTAACTAATCAAACAGTTGAATACTGCTCTTACAAATTTAATCTGCACACCTTAGATTTCATTCAGTACATCATGTCCCTGTTTCCTTTCCTGTAAAGATGAGTAAGTACTGTATTGGAGGCAGAACTTTCAATTTTCAGACAGTTCTGCCACCTTGAACAATCAAGCAACTACCTTCACAGATAATATATACTTTTGGGGAAAAAATGCCACAAAGCTTTTTCATTCTGATCATTTATAGGTATATTTATATCATTTTACTTTTGTTCTCAGTCATTCTCTTTGCAGCTGTTTTCATCTTTCTCTGAAATTATCCCTGTAAATCTACAATCACCTCTTTCAAACCATAACACACAGGCAGGATTGAATCTTGGTCAGGCTCCAGTGTAACTACAGTAAAATGTGTGGTGACCATTCAAAACCATTGTGTGGCTATGTTCCAGTACGTTGTCAGATTCCAGCTGTCTCTCCACAGCCTCACAAAAGGTTTCCACTGCCAGACTAAGATGTTCGTGTGTAAGTCACTCTGGCTTTGCATGCCATGAGCTGTTTGGTGACAGCTTTCTCCCATATACATGTCATTTTCTCAGAAATTAAATACTCTGCAAAGCATCCTGTAAAGCAGCATTCTTTCAGAATTACTCTTTCGTCTTATCCCTGGCGTTCCCCCCCCAATCTTTGTAACTTCCTCCAGACTTAGTGTTCTGAGGAAGGGTCACCGGACCCAAAACGTTAACTGTTTTCTCCTCCACTGATGCTGCCAGACCTGCTGAGCTTTTCCAGCAACTTTGCCTTTGTTCCAGATTTACAACTCTGAGATTCCAGCACTCCCACAAATCTAGTCCTTTGCATATCCGTGCATTTCCTTGCTCTACCTCAAGCAGTTCTGATTTCAGTTGCTTCGAACCCAAGCTCCATAATTCCTACCTAAACCATTTTGCCTTGCTAGCTGTTCCTCCTCCTTTCAGATGCTCAAAAATCCTACATCTTTCGCAGAGGTTTTGGTGGATCCATTTCATATTTTGTACGAAGATGCTGTTGTGAAATATTTTGCTTTCTTTAAGATGGTACGCTAGGTAAAAACAAGTTGTTGTTACCGCTCAATGTGTTTAAAGGTAACTTTATTCATATACAGTCCATAACCTCATGCTCTGTATCCCTCTCACTATCATCACCATCAAAACAGAGCATCAACACTGATTTAAGAAAGAGTGCAGGGGGACATGGCAGAAGCAACAATGTGCATACCTAAAAATGAGGTGTCATCCAGTACAAAGCAGTCCACCTGGCTGGCAAATCTTAAAACATGACCTTAAAACGCTCCCTCACAGAACAACAAAGTACAGTGGCAGCAATGTGTCCAGAGTACAAGATGCGCTTCAACAACTCAAGAAATTTCCAATGACAGCACTTTTTTTCACTCCTTCAAAGTATATGGGCTTCACTGAATGGGCCAGCATTTATTGTCCATTATCAATATCACTCAAGAAGGGCATGGTAAACTGGCTTCTTGAATCTGTGCAGTCCATTTGGTGTAAGTGCACCCACAATGCTGTTAGGGAAGAAGCTCCACAATTTTAACCCAGCAACAACGAAGAGATGGTGATATATTTCCGAGTCAGGATGGTGAATAGCTTGGAAAAGAACCAGCAGTTGGTGGTGTTCCCATGTTTTTCTCGATGGTCGTAGTCAAGAGTTTGGAAGGTGCTGTCTAAAGTGACTTAATAAAATTCTGCAGTGCATCCTGTAGATGCTATGCACTACTATTCACTGCTGAGCACTGGTGGTGGAGAGGGTGAATATTTATGGGCATTTATCCCTGATCAAAACTTGCCTCTCCAAGTGGAGATTAATTCTTTCCTTCAGAATTTCTCCAACAGTTTTTGCCACTGATGTGAGATTCACTGGTATATAATTGCCTAGTTTATATATTATTCTGGTAATTGAACATGCCTCCCCAACATTAACTTAGGAATCTGTTTTTTTGATTTGTTTGATTTGATTTATTGCAGTCATGTGTGCCTAAGTAGAGTGAAAAGCTTTGTTTTGCTAACAGTATGGGCAGATCACAGCAAACAAGGACATACAGATCATAGGGTGCTCAGACAGAACGAGGCACATAGGTTACACTGCACGGGAGGTGTGTAAAGCAAGATCAACATTATTTGAAGTTAGAGTGTGTTCAGGGAAGAAACTGTTCTTGAACCTGTTGGTGTGTGTTCAAGCTTCTGCATCCAGTTTACTAGTCCAGTGACATTATGATCGCACCATCAACTTCCCTGCTGTAAAACATCTTAGCATACTTCGTAGAAGTAATTATGACACAAAATTTGACACTAAGCCACATGCCCTGCTGTAAAACAGCTTAGCACGTTTCTGAAAAGTAATGATGAGACAAAATTGGACACTGACCCACATTGAGACGTATTCTATCAGATGACTCAGGACGTGTCAAAAGGTAGCTTTTAGAGAGCATCTGAAGGAAGAAAATGAAAGATCAGCAAAGAGATGCAGGAAGGAAATTTCACAGCTCAGAGCCCAGGAAGTCAAAAGGCACTAGCAGTAATCATTGAGAAAAGAAAATGGCCTCATCTTACAAAATTCAGCACTCCCATATCAGAAATATTAGGGATTAGATATAGTAACAAATACAAGCACAAGTGAGGAAAGATGAACAATAAACAAAACCACGTATGTGGGGAGTTTGCACGTTCTCCCTGTGTCTGTGTGGGTTTCCTCTGGGTGCTCCAGTTTCTTCCCACAGTCCAAAGATGTGCAGGCTAGTTGGATTAGCCATGCTAAATTGCCCGTAGTGTTCAAGGATGTGTAGATTAGGTGGGTTGTAGGATGATGGGTCTGGGTGGGAAGCTCTGAGGGTCGGTGTGGACTTGTTGGGCCAAAGGGCCTGTTTCCACACCAGGACGATCTGTGACAAATTCAGAAGACTGGTCTTACTCATCCTCCTACCCTCATACCACCACATCAACTTGCAACCATTATAACTCTCAGATCTAAAACTGCCTATCCTTCTGCATCCCCAGAAGTATTCAAGTTTGTCTAATTCCTTGTATTGTGTTAATTCCTTTGACTGAATCGGGCTTAATTTCTTAGTCCATGTGAAATTCCCAGAGAGTGGAGACGTATGTTTCGAACTTGGTCAACTGAAAAGTCAGAGTTATGAATATGGGAATAGATCAGTTAATCTTTTAATACATTTTCCACAAGCCTTAACATCCTTGCTTCATCAGTAAGTATTGTGAGGTCAACCAACAAGAGCTGGCAACAGAAAGATGGGCTGAATGAATGTGTTGTACCATGCTGAACATATATTCTGTTTTAAACACCACTATTGAGTTTCCATTTGTTGACTTCCGAGAGTGAGAATTTGTTTGTGTGAAGAGATTTTGCCTGCAAATGCAGTGGAGTTATATGGCAGCAGAAGATTAGGGAAGAGAATGAGAGACCATGGAGTGATTTTAAATAAGAATTCATACTTATTTGCTCAGTCATTGCGGTGACTCCTCAATTGTATTTTGAACATAAAAGGTTTAAATATTCAGTTGTCAACACTTCTCAGCAAGAGTAAATCCTACTCCAATTTTATATTTTATATTTGAACAAACAACAAATGTTTCTATGTAATCTCTCAAGCTATATCCTGCCAGCAATGTAAAGCAACAAACAATCATTTGTCATTTCCAGATGTATTTCTCATGCACTAACTGCACAATCCATGTGGGATCTGGCACATGCTCACACTCCAATATACCTCCAATTGAAAAACCATGAACCCCTTCTCTATGCAACTGGCAATTCTGACAGAAGCTTGGGTGAGGCAATGCAGTGTGGACCCAAGTGATGCCACATTCCATAATTCATTACATTAGAGGAATGAAAATCAGAAGCTGCTGCACTTTTAATTGCCTTGGTTATTTTTTGAACCTGGTGGGATTTGAACTCCAGCCCCCTGGTTCGCAAAGTCACAGAATTGTTACGGTGTAGACAGAGGCTATTTGGCCCATTGTGCCTGCTCTAGTTTTATTAGATTAGATTAGATTCCCTACAGTGAGGAAACAGGCCCTTCGGCCCAACAAGTCCACACCGCCCCTTGATGCATCCCACCCAGACCCATCCCCTATAACCCACACACCCCTGAACACTATGGGCAATTTAGCATGGCCAATCCACCTAGCCTGCACATCTTTGGACTGTGGGAGGAAACCGGAGCACCCGGACGCAACCCACGCAGACACGGGGAGAGTGTGCAAACTCCACACAGACAGTTGCCCAACACTGGAATTGAACCCAGGTCCCTGGTGCCGTGAGGCTGCAGTGCTAACCACTGAGCCACCGTGCCGCCCATAGTGCCAATCTCCTGCCTTTTCCCCATACCCCTGTATACAATTTCTACCCAAATAATCATTCAATGCCTTCTTGAATGCCCCATTTGAACCTGCCTTCAACACAGTTCCAAGCAGTGCATCACTCAAACAACATGCTGTGTGAAAAAAGTTTTTTTCTCACATCTCACACTTGCTTTGTTTGCACATCACTAACTATGCCTTTTTTGTTAAATAAATTTTTACAAGCTTCTCTCTATCTGCCTTGTCCAGCCACTCATGATTTCAAAAACCGCTATCAAATCTCCTCTCAGCCTTCGTCTGTCTAAGGAGAACAATTTCAAATTCTTCAATCTATGCTCATAACTGAAGTTTCTCATTCCTGGAACCATTCTTGCAAATTGCTTTTGCACTCTCTTTAATACATTCATATCTTTCCTTCAATACAATGCTCCATCTAAAATAAAACAAGTGACTTGTACAAGTTCAACACTGCCTCTTAGCCCTTACATTCTAAATTCAGAGATAGAGATGCTAACATTGCACTACTGGAGCCCTCAATCTCTGTGGATTATAATTGTGCATTCTTCCTCTAGCTCTGCATTTGTCTATATTACAGTTCCGGAGAACCCCTATTTTCAGCTTCATACACTATTCTGGGATATTATGCCACGTGAGAGTGTAGATGGTAGCCTCATTTTAAAAGCTCATCCAAAAGATTTCGTTGGAGGTTCTGCCTGGATTTGATGCTCAAGTCTCTGAGGTAGGGCTTGAAAGCAAAACTTCCTGATCCAGCAGCAGGAATGTTATGGCTCGCCGTAGCTGAATTGGGAAGCATGAGAAGTGGCATGTTGTCATGGTAAGGAAAAAAATCCTAACTGCAGATAAGGAGTCAGCTTCAACAGGAATAGCTGCCACCCATTAAATTCCTGTTGACACAATGCTAACCCATTAATCTTCACTTGCGCAATAACAGAATTGAAGGACGACTTATCATTTCCCTATTTCACTGTGTGAAATGCTTTCAGTGCAAGTCATGTTCAGCACTTCAGTGTGCCAACAGAGATTTATTCAATTCTCATAAGCTTTTCCAATTTCAATGGATCATTATCGTTGAGGTATGCAGTCAAACTGAATGGTTTACCCAGGAGTCTCATGAATTTGGCAAAATCCAGCTTGTATTTCCTTCAGTTTAAAACATTGAGGGATGATCTGATTGTGGTGATTAAAAAGGTTTAAAGAATTTAAGAGGGCAGATATGGAGAAATGATATTTCCTGGTGGGGAAACAGAACAAGAAGATGTAATCTTAAAATTAGGGCCAGACTATTTAGAAGTAAAATCAAGAATTACTTTTCCTGCATTAAAAGGCAGTAGAAATCTGGAACTCTGCTGCAAAAGGATGCAGATATTATGGATCAAGCAGAGCTTTCAAGGCAGAGATCCAAATAACAATCCAGCTGCTGTATCAAGGTGCTACGCAATTTGCAGTGGGATTTATTTGCTCCTTCAGTCAAATCCTCTTTCACTAAAGGGCAACATACCACTTACATTCTTAATTGTTTGCTGCACTTGCATGTTAGCTCTATATGATTTATGAACGTCAAGGACCATTCGGATATCAACCCTCCTCAATCTCTCACCATTTAAGAAATCCTCTGCATTTCTGTTTTTCCTACCAAAGTGGATGACTTCACATTTTTCCACATTATATTTTAACATGTTTTAGCCTATTCAATTAGCCCAACTAAGTATCCTTGAAGCTTCTCTCCATCTTTCGAACAACGCACATTCCCATCTCGTTATGCATCAACAGCAAACTTAGAAATATTGTGTTTGGTCCCCAAATCCAAGTAATTGCTACGAATTGTGAAAAGCTGGAGCCCCAAGAACTGATTCTTGGTCACTGACTGCATCTTTTGTGATGTATTTGAATATTTTTCCTACTGCTGATGTCCGGCTAACAGTTTTGTAGTTACCAGTTTTCCCTTTCCTGTCTTTCTTAAAGATCAGTGTTACACTTGCTACTTTCCAATTTTACAGGGTCACTCCAGAATTTTCTAAGGTGATTCCTACATGTTGCCTGACAACGTTTTCTGTCTGTTAATCAATTTTCAATCCATGTCAGTACATTACACTGAATTCTACGTGCTCTAATTTTGTTTACAAATACCTTCTGTGGGACCTTTTAGAAAGCCTTTTGAAAATCTAGATGCATCTAATGATTCCCTCTCATCTGTTCTGCTTTTTGCATCCTCAAAACAAGCTCTAACAGGCCTGCCAAATAAGATTCTCTTTTCAGAAATCTACGCGGTTTTTATCCAATCATAATAGTAATTTGTATGTGGTCACTGACTGCATCTTTTGTGATGTATTTGAATATTTTTCCTACTGCTGATGTCCGGCTAACAGTTTTGTAGTTACCAGTTTTCTCTTTCCTGTCTTTCTTAAAGATCAGTGTTACACTTGCTACTTTCCAATTTTACAAGGTCACTCCAGAATTTTGTAAGGTGGTCAACAATGCATCCTTTATCTCTACGGCCACCTTTGTCAACTGTTTGGGATGTAGATCATCAGGGCCAGGGGATTTACCAACAATCAATCAATCTCATTCATTTATCCAGCAGTACATTTTTATTAATACTAATTTATTTCAGTTTCTCATTCTCACTAGTTCCTTGGTTTTCTGGTATTTCTGACAGGCTTGGTTCATCTTCCTCCATGAAGTCAGAAACAAACCATTTGTTTAGTTTCTTTGCCATTCCTTATTCCCCATTATGAATTCTCCTGCCTCTTTTTGTTGTGAGAGCACAATTGTGGATATTAAACCTTTCCTTTTCACGCACCTAATGGAACATTTAGAATCCACTTCTGTGGAAGCATTGTGTGATAGGTCAAGCAAATTTATCAACGTCAGGGGCAATGATTTGCATTTTCCAACAAGAGTTCCAGACTTGGACAAAGGTTCTTGCTTGTGTAAGTGGTGAGAAGCTCATTAATGGGGCTAAAATTGCTCATCACCGCCCTTGTTGTTGCTCGATCTTTCAGATTCCCATTCTCCTGCATTCCAGATAGAAACTAAATGCTGGGAATTCCTGACATGAAAGTCAGAACAGGTTACCAGTGACTCCAATTCACTGCTCACCCCTCCAGACTTCCATTCTGGACACTAGGTGTGGACATCTCACAGCACACTCAATGGGCTGCGGCAACACATACCCCACTTTCACGACATTAGCATCTGTCAGGTACTAGCCCTTCTGCACCATTGTGGTATATTTCCAATTCATGTAGAGTGCACATCAGCTCTTGAATGTTGCACACTATTACCTATCATTGAATAATGCAGCAAGGACACTGTGTGTACAGCTGCACCCAGCTGACAGACTAGACAAGGCTACGTCTCAGGGCTAGGCACTTGCTCTGTTAGTGGTCACTCACTTAGCACTTAGTTGCATGTTTGCAGCATTCTTGCCTTGTCTTACCTTGCCAAGCCTTATATTTTTTGTGTTTCCCCCCTTAGCTGGAGCTACCACGCTCATGGTATTTTTGTTTTGCCACAAAACCAGGCAGCTGGCCATGTTTGTCAGCAACCATCAGTCATGGGGATGCACATGTTGCTGTATGACACCATGTTATGTTTGTGTTACACCTACACCATGTGCCAGCAGTTGACACAGCAGATTCATTATGTGGACTTTAAGCAAATAGTCATGGATCAAATTTGAATGGGGATAGTCTAAGTCAAGGCACACATCCTTCAGTCTGAAGGTCCTGGAACAGTAAGTCAAGATCATTTTCCAAAATCAGACTAGGAAATTTAGCATGTTCAGGCAGTCACTCAGAGTGATCAATGTCAGGATCCTTTCCTCATAATGGGTGAGGAACTGAATGTTGGACACTCGCTTCATCTGTCTTGATTGTTTCTTGATGTATTATCGATCATTTTCTCCTGGACTGTGGGAAAGGGAGGGATTGAGGGAGGTGAAACTGGTTGGCACAGCTGGTGCAGGAGCAGTGATCCACCTCGAGTGAGTGAGTAGGTAGTGCAGAGACTATGAAAGGTTAGTAGTGTGCTGGGATTTAGTAAGAGAGAGAGTGAGAGAAGATGTTGATTGCAATACTGAGAGTGGTAGAGGATGAGATTTAGTGGGAAGTTGAATCAGGAACAGAGCTAGAACACGTGCAAGGTAGAGGAGAGACGGTGGACGCACTTCCCGCTAGAGTGAAGGAACTTATTGACCTCCTTTCTACATTGCTGAGTGTTTCTCCAGATGCCTGAGATTGCGCTGGCCCAAGTCGGACCTGGGTCGAGGCTGGCAGGATCTGTATTGTTGCCGCCACTGCCAGTATCTGTATTGTTGCCGCCACTGCCAGTAGTTAATGAGGAAAGTTTGGAAGGATAGCACAGGAATAGCTGTTAGGCCTTGTGATGAGAAACCCCCCATGAGACTTGACAAAAATGACACTTTGTCAAAATATAGATAGGTTCAGCCCTTTGTCCTTCTTTCATGAAGTCTGTTCTTCCTTCTTTCATTAAACATTTTCATAGCTGCTAAAGAGAATTGAATTCTTTTTGGTTGTTCTCTCAAAAGAAGAAATCCATAATTGGAAATGTTTTAAATTATTGCATCAACTGCATATCTAACAAGCAACCAAGTAGTAAGCTCATTGAGATTGGTAAGAGATCATTTCATTGAGCAGGATATTTCCAATTGTCGCAATCCATCAGTACTGATGGGTGATGGGAATGGGCAGGGGTGGGTAGCTGATAGAAAAGTGTAATAGTCACATATGCGAGTTCAGCTAAACCATCTTGAAATGCAGGTCTTCTGTCTACTTCGTAATTTACTGAACCTCTGCCAAATGAGCAATACGTTACAACTGACTCAAAGCTCAACAACTTGGCTGTTGCAATCAAGTAAGTCAACAGTTACTAGCTTACAGTCTGTCTGGGAATAGCAATTCAATTTTCTGTGATACATTTGTGTTTTGGAGTGAAGTATAGTGTTTGTTTCAGAGACCTCCCAGTTCATAAGAGGATAACATAAGAAGTCTGCAAGGCACCAGGCCTATTGATTGGAAATGTTTCTGTTGCGAAAGCTAGGCTTATATTCTGTACGGTCCAGAAGATTAAAGGGTGATCTAATTGTTAGTGTTTAAGATGATCAAAGCATTTGGTAGGGAAGATAGAGTGAAACTATTTCCTCTTGTGTGGGAGTTCAGAAACAAAATGGAATAAGTGGCTCAGCATTTCAGGGGTGATGTCAGAAATACATACTCACAGAATGGGTAATGGGAATCCAGAAATCTCTCCCTCAGAAAGCTGACAGAGGACAACTTAAAATGCTGAGCATTGAAAATGGCTGTTTTTTTTTTGTCAAACAAGGGGTTTAAAAGGTAAAGAGAATGGGAAGATGGAGTTAAGATATAAATCAACGAGGCTCTAACTGAATGGTGAAGCGGGCTTGTAACCCACTAAAGATGGTTTAGTACTAAGAATATTACTAATTGAAATTTCAGTCTCTCACTCCGTTGCTTAAAATAAAAGCAATGTTCAACAATGCATACAGAAAGCGAGTTTAACCTCCTGCCTCAGTAATATCAAAACAATTTAGGAGGCCAGGAAGTACTGATGGTGATATTAACAGATCATTTAATATGTGCATGTGATACTCTTCTGGCATTAATCCACTTGCATAAAAGCTGAAACCATCTCTATTAAAATAGCACACCACAGAGTGCAATTTGCATATAATTAACTTCTTTACTTTCCAATATCAATGACAGTAATTCTGGCTAGCACAGGCTATTTTAGGCCATTGGAAATGGAATGTTGTGAATAAAGCCATTCCTTGAAATTACAATGCCTTTTGGCAGAATAAATTTATAGTTTGACAATCAATTTCACTGGATAGAGTCTCATCTTCAAAAGAAAGGTATGTCTGTCTATTGCACTTCTTAACTATGCGATCACTTCTGATTAACTGACCTTATGTAAGTATGACACCAAGCTACCTTACAAAACATCGATGAAGTGTCTTAGCATCCTTCATAATGTTAAAGGCACTATACAAATACAAGTTGTTGTTGAGTTACTGATGGTGTTTGAGGGCAGATTTCCTACAATCCATACCACTGACACTCCTGAACATGGATGAGACAGTCAGTTCAGGGCTAAAAGGCTCCAAGAGCAAGTACCGATGAAAAAGGAAAACTAAGAATGCCCCTGCTGTGCTCCTCAGGATACATAAGGGAATGCAGAGATGAGGCGCCCGGGGAACAAAGACCACGCCTGTGAGTAGATGCAGATTTTAAGCCACCGAGTGAAGAACAAGACTCAGATCTGTACATATTTAAGAAACAGAAACAAGCATATAAATTTATGAAAGATTATGGACAGCCACCCTAGATATGACAATGAGGTAAAAACTACAATTTATAACAGTGATGGTGTGCCTCTCAACTGTCCAAATGCTCTAAGTATGGACAGGAATGCTTCCAAATTGTTGCTCATTTCCCGGCTGTGTTCTTGAATGGAAATGTTCAAACAGGGCAGCATAACTTTACACTATTTAGCAGGAATGTGTTTTGAGCTGCATCCACTGGGGACTGCGAGAATTTATTCCCTCCGTCTCAGTGTCTGCAGGAAACAAAAAGGACGGCCAGTCAACAAGACCATTTATTATACAGAATAAAGGATCTGAAAGGAAAACCCATCCTGCCACCCCCACAGCTTCAGCAAACACGAGAGAAGAAAAGAGCTTCATAAATCTCCAAGGGTGGTGAGAAATGACACTAAAACACACATTAACATTGGAGTGAAAACATTGAAGTTCAACTTCAATTCCTCCATGTCTGTGAGTGATTATGTTTATCTGAGGTAAACATATTGCACAAGGAAATCTACAATTTTAGGAGCATTTTTCAGTATTTGTGTAGTCAATGCAGTTATTATCTCAAACCAATCTGATGATTCCATGCCATCTAATACTTTAGAATTAATCTTTCTCTGTGCAGCCAAGTGTTCTCAGATTAGTAGTCAGGCTCTCTGGATAAAAAAAAATAAACATACCAGCTTAGAATTCCAACTTTTCCTGTTGAGCATGCTCCCTGCTTCTTAAAACAGTGAGTATGTAGTTCTAGACAGGGGAGTGATACTCAGTTAAATAGAGGGAAAAATACACCTTATGCATCAGTGTTATGCATTACCACAGGCCCACTTTTGGTTGAATCCCCGGGCAGTATACTTCACCACATGCAGAAACGATGGCATTTGAGAGGTTCCAGAGTGGTAACTGCAGGGGTATAAGTCCATGAGAGGGGAAAATGATTGATGTGAATAGAGTTACAATCAATGAGGTGAGATTGGAGGGGGCAGAGATGGTATCAGAGGGCATGGAGGTCAGGTGCGGATTGGCTGAAGGCAAACGATTTAGGGCTTGCATTTCATGAATGCAGCCCACATTGGTACATACCACCTCAGTGAAGCAATATTCCAGAGGCCTCACCATCAGGCATTGTAAGGAGTACCTTTAGTTTGACTTTACACAATATGGCAGAAGAGACTTAGCAGAGTGCATTGCAACTGGAAATTTGAACCTACAAAACCCAGTTTCAAGTCAATAAAAATAGGGACCAAATATACATTTAAAGGACTGTTACTTAGATTAATTCAGATTAACTCACCGTGGTTAGAATGTGTTTATATTTTAATGCTTTGAGTACTGAACCATCTTGAGCTAATTGTCTACTTCCACAAAATGATCACCCATTTTCAAATTTAAATTACTCTGAACACATTCATATAATGCACACTGTGGTTCATTATCAAAATACCCATTACCAAACTTTACCAACTTTAGTGCTGGAAGTCCTGTATTATAGAAGCGACTCAATATCCATTAAAACAATGATGTTCAAACATTGTAATGTTGAAGCCACTTAAAAAACTTTGACTGAAGCACTCTTCTACAATTTAGGGATTGATATCTTGTACCTTGTGTTAATGGAAGGGAATTGCTCAATCACTTTTATTGCTTTAATTAAACATATGACCTCAGTTGTTGGTAAAGTGTTGGAAAAGATTATAAGGGACAGAATTTATAATCATCTAGAAAAGAATAAATTGATTAGGGATAGTCAGCACGGTTTTGTGAAGGGAAGGTCGTGCCTCACAAACGTTATTGAGTTCTTTGAGAAGGTGACCAAACAGGTAGATGAGAGTAAACCGGTTGATGTGGTGTATATGGATTTCAGCAAGGCGTTCGATAAGGTTCCCCACAATAGGCTATTGTACAAAATGCGGAGGAATGGAATTGTGAGAGATATAGCAGTTTGGATCGGAAATTAGTTTGCTGAAAGAAGACAGAGGGTGGTAGTTGATGGGAAGTGTTCATCCTGGAGACCAGTTACTAGTGGTGTACCGCAAGGGTCGGTGTTGGGTCCACTGCTGTTTGTCATTTTTATAAATGACCTGGATGAGGGCGTAGATGGATGAGTTAGTAAATTTGCAGACGACACTAAGGTCGGTGGAGTTGTGGATAGTGACGAAGGATGCTGTAGTTTGCAGAGAGACATAGATAAGCTGCAGAGCTGGGCTGAGAGGTGGCAAATGGAGTTTAATGCAGACAAGTGTGAGGTGTCGCACTTTGGTAGGAGTAACCGGAAGGCAAAGTACAGGGCTAATGGTAAGATTCTTAGCATGTAGATGAGCAGAGAGATCTCGGTGTCCGTGTACACAGATCCTTGAAAGTTGCCACCCAGGTTGACAGGGCTGTTAAGAAGGCATACAGTGTTTTAGCTTTTATTAATAGAGGGATCGAGTTCCGGAACCGAGGTTACGGTGAAGCTGTACAAAACTCTGGTGCGGCCGCACTTGGAGTATTGTGTACATTTCTGGTCACCACATTATAAGAAGGATGTGGAAGCTTTGGAAAGGGTGCAGAGGAGATTTACTAGGATGTTGCCTGGTATGGAGGGAAGGTCTTACGAGGAAAGGCTGAGGGACTTGAGGCTGTTTTCATTAGAGAGAAGAAGGTTGAGAGGTGACTTAATTGAAACATATAAAATAATCAGAGGGTTAGATAGGGTGGATAGGGAGAGCCTTTTTCCTAGGATAGTGACGGCGAGCACGAGGGGGCATAGCTTTAAATTGAGGGGTGAAAAATATAGGACAGATGTCAGAGGTAGTTTCTTTACTCAGAGTGGTAAGGAGAATGGAATGCTTTGCCTGCAACGGTAGTAGATTCGCCAACTTTAGGTACATTTAAGTCGTCATTGGATAAGCATATGGACGTACATGGAATAGTGTAGGTTAGATGGACTTGAGAACGGTATGACAGGTCGGCACAACATCGAGGGCCGAAGGGCCTGTACTTTGCTGTAATGTTCTATGTTTCCAAAATTATAACAAGAATAATGCTTCAAAGAAGAGTGCCAGCATTAGCTGCAAAGCATTGAGAGGCCATGATATCATGAAAGTTGTTATTAAGGAATTGTGAACGCAAAAAATGGAGAAACTTCTTCACTTAAACAATGACATACAATTGTGCTCCCATCAGTGAATCTCCCATTATTAACATTCTGTAGGAGTTGAACTGGATTAGCCATATAAACACCATGGCCTCAAAAGCAGGTCAGAGTCTAGGAATACTGCACCAAGCAACTCACCTCCTTACTCTCGAAAGCCTGTCAACCTTCTGTGAGGCACAAGTCAGGAATCTGAATGAATACTCCCCATTTGCCTAGATATATGCAGCTCCAACAACACTCAAGAAGCTTGACATCATCCAGGTCAAAGCAGCTCCCTTGATTGGCATGACATCCACAAGCATCCATGCCTTCCACTATCAGCATTCAGCTCACACTGCTGCCACTATCTACAAAGGTATACTACACTAGTTCACCAATGTTTCTTCAACAGTGCCTTCCAAACCCAACACCATGTCCACCTAAAAAGGACAAAGAATTCAAATACAGTGGAATGCCACCACCTGCAAATTTTCCCCCTAGCTAGCCACCATCCTGAGTTGGAAATATGTCGCTGTTCCTTTATTTTCGCTGGGTCAAAATTCTGGAATTCCCTCCTTACCAGACATTGAGTCTAACTATGGCAGTTCAAGGATGCACCATCCTCTCAAAGGCAATAACAGATGGGTGATAAATGCCAGCCCAGCCCAGCCATCGTGCCAATATCCCATTACCATAGCAACCACAGGAAACAGTTAAAGCTGAGTATTTTGTTCTCAAAAGAAACTAGTCAAGTACATATGTGGAAAAAGGATATGACGACATGCTGAAAGAGTAAGATGAGGAAAATGAAATGGGAGGAGCCTTATGTGGAATACAGACACCAGCTGGGATAAATAGTCTAATAAAAAACAACTTTTGCAGATGCTGGAAGTCTGAAATAAAAACAGAAAGAGCTCAAGAAACTCAGCAAGTCCAGATGCATCTGTGGGGAGGGAAACAGAGTAAATGTTTTGAAGCCAGTATTACTCTTCTTTAGAATAAGAGTTCCGCTAGATTTGATCCATCTGCATCACATGCCAGTATGCATGGCTGGTAGAGCAGAAATGTTGTCAATCCCTAGACTGCAAAGCACACCAGCTAGGATTTAAGCTATTTCCTCAAACATGATCATTTGGGCTTAGCTGAAGAATGACAAATATGATGACATGGCCCCGAAATTACTGCCTGTAATTTTGCACAAACAACATTAAGATAAATCAGTTCAGGTCTGAGTTATAATAATAGCCTGATGGCTAAAAGACAAATGCAGAATAAGTGAAATCCTTCTTATTTTAACAGCCAACTGCCACGCTAGGTGTTTGCCGCTGTGATGACTTTCTGATGCAGTTCAGAAGTAACATGTTTCCATTATTCTTGGTTGCATTCCAACTTCCTGTCCACATGCATACCTAAAGGAAACTGTCACAATCATTGAAATACAAAACGCAAGCCTAATAGAATCATACAGCACTGAAACAGATCCTTCGATCCAACTCATCCATGCTGATCAGGTTTTCCAGGCTAAACAAGTACCATTAGCTGCATTTGGCACATTTCCCTCGAAACCTTTCCTAATAATGTACCTGTCCAAATGTCTTTTATATATTGTAACTGTACCTGCACCTACTACTTCCTCTGGTAGTTCAATCCATATATGCACCATCCTGTGTGAAAAGATTGCCCTTTCAAGATCCCTTTAAAATCTTTCTCCTCTCACCTTAAACGTATGCCCTCTAGTTTTGAACTCCCCTAGACTGGGAAAAAGTCTTTTGCTATTCACCTTATCTATGTTTGTCATGAATTTATAAATTTCTTTAAAATCACCTCTCAACGTCCTACACTCTAGAGGGTAAAATTCCCAGCCTATCCAGCCTTGTCTTATAACTCAAGCTCTCCAATCCTGGTTAACATCCTTGTAAATCTTTTCAGCACCCTTTTCAATTTACCAACATTTTTCTTACAGCAGGACAACCAAAACTCTATGCAGTATTCCAAAAGTAGCCTCACCAATGTCCTGTACAGCTACAAAGTGATGCCCTAACTCCTATTAAAAGGTCAATGAGTTTTAGCATGCCAAATTCCTTTCTCACCACCCTATCTACCTACGATGACACTTTCAAGGAACTATGTACCTGAATCCCTGGGTCTCTCTGTTCACAACACTCCCCACTTGGATTTGTATAGCATCTTCCATAGCCCCAAGACATCTCAAAGTTCTCTTCAGCCAATGAAATATTTTGGTATCTAATTTTTGTTAAGTAAGAAGTACAGCAGCCAATTTTGTGTGCAGTAAGTTCCCACAAACAGCCAAGTAGTAAAATATCTGATCATTCGTATTACTGTTATTGATTATAGATTAATATTGGCCAGGATACCAAGGTGAAATTTCCTGATGTTCTTTGAAATAGTGTCATGAGGTCTTTTGTGTCCACCTCAGTAGGCAAACAGCACAAACGATGTCTCATCTGAAAGGTGGTATCTCCCACAGCGCAGCATAACTGCAGCACTGCACTGAACGATGATTGTAAATCTGGAATTTGAATCCCAAAACCTACTGAGAGTCCTGCTGACTGATCACAGTTCACCGTTCCGTCAATCAAATGAGCTGTGATCTTGAGTCATACAAAAGAAATTAAAGTGAATTTCCTTTCTACAGTCAGATATTTGTTGTTTTCTTTCAATGCCCACCATGTAGGGTTGCCAACCCTCAGGATTAGCTTGAAATCTACAGAAATAAAAAGATTACTGTTAAAGACATTGATAAAAACTTATTTTAAGTTGCAAAGGCCTGATAGGCTTAATGCTGAAAAGTGCAATAAGCTCCACCCAATACGGCCACATTATCTATACACAGGCAGGGAAATAGTTTTGCACTTTGTAGCAGCAATACTTAATGCTGAGGTCTCCTTAATGGTCTCAGCAACAATGTCTATCATGTACCTAGTTCCAAGCAACAAACAACGTCTTGTTTAAGACAAGAATCTTTTCTTAGTTGTTAACCAAGTGGCTTTTTACTATCACATTAGACCAAGCAGATCCTATCACTCACAACCAGAGAATCTAAAGAAGGCCCTTATAATTAGTTCTGGTGAGGATTCACATCAGAACAAAAACAAACACCCAGGAAAAATGGTTTAAAAACTGGTAGGCCTTAAAAATAACTTGTTTTGCATATTTTTTGACATTTAATAGCTGAAGAGTTTAACATGATGAGGCAAGGTTAGGCAGGTAATCTTGTGTGACAGAGAGTCAAGAACCCAATATTTTCACTTTACAAATGAGCCATAAACTGGATATACCGTACAACTGACGGCAGAAGTGTGGAGGGGGTTGCAGTGGAACATCACATAATGACACTTTCAGAAATATATCCTTATGTTCAATTAGATTTGGCATTATTGCCTCCAAACATTATTCATAGTCACATTGTAATCACAGACAGATCAACTGAAAAGTGCCTCTTAATAATTCACACAGGAACGAATATTTCAAGTGAGGTTCAAAGAGCTATTGGAAGATTACTGAAAAGGAAGCTGCTGTTGTTACTCTTTTGTCTAAAAGGAATTAGTTCAATTTCAATGGAAACATCAATGGAGAAGAAACATCCAAGAAACCAACTAAAACACCAGGAAGCTGAGAACTGCAATAATAATTACAACATTCTCAACTGCTGACTGCATCCAGGAAATCGGTTAGCAGACACTGGCTTCATGTTAAAACCTCATGTCTCAAAAACAGCCAGAGGCTTGTAATAAACTGTACATTATTTTATCATCCTTTGTACTGGACATCATTCCCTTTAGGTTGTGTATGGAGGTGAGAGTGTCTGTAGGTAGGTGGGTGCATGTGTGCATATGTTCACACACCCAAATGATTGCATGAAGATCGTATGCTGGACATTGTATCTTATTGGAGACTCATTTGTTATATTATGGCACAGCTTCCAGGCCAGACAGGCACTGTGCTTTTAAAACATTTATGTGCCATCACAACATGTGACATTCTGGTGTGGAGATACCTGCCTCATTTTCAGTCACTCTGTGTGACACGAAGACAGTACAGTGTGTTCAGTCAGTCTGCTTTGTGTGTATAATGTACAATAATTGCTGTGTACATCAGTATGCAGAACTCAGACTAGTGATACTGTAACCATATAAATAGTTAGTTTTGTAAATAAACTTTGTGACATCTGTGCCAACAGCAGCGTCAATCACTGTGGTATGCTGTTGCGCAGACCAACACACAGAAAATCGCAAATTGCAACAAAAGGTATAGCCTTGTGCTAAAAAGAACCTAAAACAACCAGGAAAGTCAGACTGAGGGGAGCCAGCTCACATATTCCAACTCAGTTGTAATCAAACATGAACATGGAGTTACTGAGTGCATTGGCAGACTTGCTACCTCTCACTTTATGAAGTATGAAGGAATCCAACTACAAGTTGTTGGAGGGCAGAGAAAGAGTGAAGTTTGCTTTTCCCACAGCCTCTGCTCCATCATCCAGTAGTGCTGCAGTCTCAGTGGTGTTGACACTGCTGCTCTCAACCTGTTACAACCTTTGTGTGCACACATGACCCATTCCTCCATTATCCATGTGAAGACATAAAATATAGTGTTCAGAAAATCTATTAAAACACTTGAACAACATTTTGCTCTACTTTCCAAGACTATTTCCCTGCAACTTCAAAAAGCACTTGGTATATCTTGTTAAAAAACCAAAAGAACTGCAGATGCTGTAAATCAGGAACAAAAACAAAGTTGCTGGAAATGCACAGCAGGTCTGGCAGCATCTGTGGAGGCGAAAACAGAGTTAATGTTTTGGGTCTGGCGACCCTCCCTCAGAATGTATAACTTGTTGTTTCATGCTTATTTTTTGTTACTGAACACTGTGACTATCATTGGGATCTACATTGCCGAATTTTCGTTTATGCTTCTACATTAGCATTTCAATGACAAGTTGCTGCCCAAGCTATGCAGTGTGCTGACTGCATCAGTCTCTGCCTCAAAGAATGGAGGCACATCTGTTTAGTACCTTGAGAATTATACCATTGAATTTCACATCCATTGTTTTAAAATGGCAAAAGTCACAGTTAAGAATGCACCTGAGTCTGAACTGGAAAACCAGCCTTGCCTGCATTGAAGTTAGAGTTAGTGTTAGTGCATTATTGCCCATAAACTAATTCTTTAACACAGACATTTTTTGAAAAGTGGAATTTCCATTGTCCAAGACTTTACGTATTAACAGTTCCAAATTTGTTTCTGACCTAAATTGTCTTTGTTCAAATCCAACTTTTATATCACTCCCAGCACATCACATGAGGGTTCTGGGGGTTTGAGAGGACAGGCATGCAAACATGGACTCTCTCAGCTTCACGGACCAGGCTGGCTGGATCAGAGATTCTTTCGCTGTTCATACAATCTGGACAAACTTTCTTAGTCAGTGGAAATACTTAACTTTATTAAAGAGGGCCCTGGCACTTCACTTATTCAAATGTCATTTGTGTTGATATAAAAACAACTTGATTGTATTATGAAAACCATACTTTAAAGTTTCTGCTGTGGTCAACTGTTGAATCTGTGCGTGTATTCTCAAACAGCAAGTTTAGTAAAGGGTAGTAGATTCATCCTAATGATTTAAAATTGAATGTCACTGCGGATCTTTTTACAGTTGCATCGGATTTTGTTCTGGCACTTGGGAAGCAAAGCAGGAGCAGATGTTTGGCTTATTGCATTTGGAACATCTGCTTGCTCAAAAAAAAACACAAACCAATGGTTTATTAGATGGGCCAATGTAAATTAAAGCCCCCTCCAACTTGGAAGCTAAATGGTTGCTCTACAATCTCAAAATTTTACTTAAGTTCAGGGAGGAGCAGAAGGTTCCTGAAGTTCAATTCGTGGAAGAGATCATTGCCAACTGTGCAGGGACAGGGAGGAGAGAACTGTTAACCACAAAGGAAAATCTGCTCTATATTTGGTACTCCTTGTATTCTATTATCCTGCCCCTTTCCCAGTTCTGAGGGAATACTGCAATTTCAGAGATGTCATATTACTGAGATGTTAAAATGATGCCCTGCCTGCCTTCTCAGGTGGTTGCAATTGATCCAACTACACTATTTCAAAGAAGAGTATGATAGATCACCCGAGTGCCCTGGTCAATATTTATCTCTCAATGCACATCGCTAAAATAAATCTGGCCATCATTACATTGCTGTTTTTGCAATTTGCCGTGCACAAATTAGCTACCACATGTTCTACATTGCAAGTGTTTTGGGGTATCCTAAGGTGTTATAGAAATACACTTTATTCTCTTTCAACATAGTGTCCTTTCCTATAAGACATACATGATGAATGCTGAAGCGCTTTCGTCTGCTTGGGCTCTTCAGGTGGATACAATATCTCATGGGCCATGCATAAAGTTGGTGCTAAGAGTGATGAGCCCACAAAACAGCTGAGTAAAAGCAACTTTAAAAATCCCAGCATTCATTAAATCCAAGGACTAGACATCTAACCAACAGGTTAGATATGTGAAGCAGCAAGATGCCTGATTAAAGATTCAAAAAGTCAGACATATAGTAAATGCCAGCACATTGGATTGAAGACAGTCTTTTCTTGAAGGCTGATGGGCTTCAATACTTTTAGGCTGTTAATCTAGGTTGATATTTGATTGCAGTAATGAGAGGTATAACATTATCAGTAATGCAATCTTTTAGATGGACTGTTAAAATTGTAATCCTTTTTCACTAAGTTCCGGAGATCCAGACAACCTTCAAAAGAAGTACAAAAAGAGTTCTCCCAGAATCCTGGTCAACATTCATTACTTATTCATTAGCAAAGAAATAGATTTTCCAGACATTCCACCCATTGTATATGACAAGCTCATACAGTTGACACCAAACAATTTCCATTTGCTTACGTAATGAAAAAACTACACTTGAAAAGTAGCTGTTAATTCTTCCACCAAATGATGATGATGATGATATGAAACATCATTGAAACAAACTCCTGTACTCGTATTGCATTTTTCACAACCTCAGACCAATATTTAGCCCTCAATTAAAATCAGTAAAACATACTGGTCATTAATCTACTGTTGTTTTTGGAGCTTCCTGTGCAAAAACTAAGTGCCATATTTCCTACATGACAACAGTGACAAGACAAGACATCAACAGTATATAATTTGCTGTAAAGTGTTCTTGGACATCCTGAGATCATGACAGGCACTAAGTTAATTCTGATAGTAAGTTCAGCTGTATAGAAAGTGTATTATTATCATTTTAAAATCTGTCATGTGGAAATCCAATGCAATAAGCTCTAAGGCAAATCACAGTCACAAGAAGTACAGAATTTAAATGGAAATCTGAACAATCTGCATATTAATAAAATTAGTTATGGAAATGTCCTTGGAATTCTCCAAGGTACTTCGTACCCCTACAGAGGGGCTTAGATTCAAGTCCCACCTGCTCTGGAAATGTGTAATAACATCTTTCAGCGGGCTGATTAGAGAAAAAAAATCTAACATAATACTACATGGTTCTCAAAGGCATACACTCCATTCACCCATCATTGTTCTTGCATCCTATTCCCAACATTTAGAATGTATCAAATTCCTAGACTTCATCTTCAAACTCCATTGTATTCTTAGTTAGTGCTCTCAAGGCAACATCCTCAAACCCTACATATCAACCTGCATCTTCTACTCTTTGGAGTTTGAAAGAGTTTATATAGAATCCCAACTTCCAATAAATGTGTGGTAATTACTGCACCCAGAGACTTGGCCTCATATCTACAGGAAATGTAAATTCAAATCCTATCATGTGCAGTTGCTTAGGTTTTCTAAATTTGGTAGTAAAAGGTAACGATGTATCATGAATAAGAATATACCTTGAGTAGTTTAACTCCTATTTAGGCCAACAAATACATTCTTCTCCCATTCAATGAAACTGTGGCTGGTCTTCTACCTCCACATCATCTTCTAATAATATCCTCTTATTCTCTTACCTTCGTGCCCAAAATTCAATTATGTGTACTGGATGACTGAGACGTTCAGCTCTTTTGGGAAGGGAGTTCCAAAGATTCACGATCCTAAAAGTGAAGAAATTTCTCTTCATCTTAGTCCTGTGTAGATGACCCCTCATTCAAGTGAGTGTGACATCATGTTCTAGATTCATCAGCCAGGACAAAACTTTATTTTTTAAGTAGCTATGCTGACAGGTAGGTTTATGTTTCAATTATTTCACTTTTCAAGAAGCTGTTGGAAACCTAGCATTTTGCCCTGAGTGAATCCACCATATGTGAGTTCAATCATCCAACAGCATGGTTGACTTGAAAACATCCTCTGGAGCACCTCAGGAAGCAAACAGAGACAAAAATACCACACAGGCTGAAGGAGAAGACCTATCTCCAATACACAGGGCAACCAGATTTGAGGTTCCCAGCTTCCCTCCTACAGCAGTGACATCACCCTGACTTCTATTAAATAGTCCTGCCCACTTCCCCACTCCTCACACCTGTCCCCAGGATTAATTGAGACTCACTCACTTGACTACATGGAAGAAAAGCCTTGATGATACTGACCAGATCCCTGGGTGCTATCTGCACAGCTCTCCAGCTGGCTTCCTACAACTCTCCAGAGTTGTTGCATTGGGCACACAGGACTTAACATGACCCACTCTCTGGACTGGAGAAGAAAGGAACCCCTGACCCTAACCAGTACAAGCAGCCAACTGACCGTCTCCAAGCTTCTGGGCTCAGATCAGACAATGTCCTTGATTTCCTGTGCTTGGACCACCTGACTGGAGGGTATCTTCCTTAACTTGACTGAGGTTAGATACTCTTAGACTCTGATACATAGACATTGATTGAAGCACATAGAGTGTGTTTCGAGCGTACACCGCTGGCACATGGTCCAGGAGTAGTATGATGTAGTATGGTGATGTACAGCAACGTGCACCCCGTTGATGTGTGGCTTCTGGCTAACATGAGAAGCTGCCTGGCTTTGAGTCTGAGTTAAACAGCAAGGCAGCTAAACCATGAGACTGTAAAGCTCTGGCTGACGGGTCAAGGCACAAAAAGCATGACACGGAAGGGATGCTGTGAGCATCCATGCAGGCACAAAGTAAGTGAGAGCTAAGATGGCAAGCAAAAAGCCCAGAGAAGTATCCTGGCCCAATTCTGAGGAGAGTGTCTAACCCGGCCCAAATGCAACTGTCTTTTCAGTAGCATTTCAGTAACAAGTACTGCTAATCTCCAAAGTGCAGCATTGAAATGAAGAACTGGTACTGGAAGTGGATTTGAGATATGCCTTGGTGATGCAATGAGATTGATACGTGTCAGGTACCAATTCTATGGACAGGAGTCACATAGGGTCATTGCGCAAGGAGTGTATTCAAGGATTTTAGTTACTGGTGACCAAGTTGGAAGACTAGAGGAGCGAGGGGTGAGCTGCTTTCACCAGGTAACCGCTCTGATGGTCATATTGGGAATTGCTGTATTCTATCCAATGGGTGGGAGAATGAGAAACTGTAAATAATTGTGGTGAGATTAGGTGATAATGAGATGCTGATTCTTATTAATACATGAAAATGGGCTCATTTTCATTTACTATGTGACAATCTCATCTCACCATTCAAAACTTGGTCGGAAAATGCAATTCCTTGCTCTTGACATCAAGAAGCTTCTCGGTAGCTATTTCACACAATTTCCCCAATGTTCTCCTCATGGTCCACATCATTCAGTACTTGGGTACATTTAGCCTGAAAACAACTCCTTCAATAATTAATCCTCACCCATATTTCTATCAATTATTCTAAATCCATGTTCCCTGAGTTTTGGCTTCCCTCCTAATTATTAGAACGAGACTCATTTTAAAACAGAAGACAGAACAGGCTTCAGGGAACTGTGTATCATTCAATCAGATCCACTGATCATCCACCTTTTCTGCACCTTCCCAGATTATCCATATGTGTCTGACTCTCTTACTACCTCAAAAAATTTAAAGACCACTGAATACACCTGGATATCCCTGGGATTGACAACCTGAATTATCTCTATCATTTTGATCTGAAATATAATCCAAACACATTGCAGATTATCATAACGATGCAGGAGGCCTTCCATCCCTTTCTACTTGTACTGTTCACATTGTATCTGTTCTATTTTCCTTTATACTTTTTCTTTTTGTTTTAATATTTATCCATTTTCTTTTAAAAGCTCATCTGAATTTTGTTGCCAGTATTGTTTTTGCATCCTAACAACACTGCGTAAAAAATATTCTTCTTACTTTTCAATCCTTTTATTAACCTCTCTGGGCCAGTTAAGGCTAGGCCACTTATCAGCAACATTTCTTTGCATTTATTGGGTACACTGAGTGTGAAATACTCCAAGGCACTTCACAAGCAAAACTTCAGCAGAACCGCTGAAGAAATTTATGAGTTGTGTTGATGGCATTTTCAAGGAGCATCTTTAAAAAGGAGAGAGAGGTCGAGGGGCAGCGAGGAAATTACAGAGTTCAGGGGTCAAGCCTATGAAAGCAAGCCGCCAACATTGGAGTGGTAAAAATCAGAGGTGTTTACAAACCCAGAATTGGAACAGCACAGATATCTTGGAGGGTCGTAGGTCTGAAGGCCATCACAGTGATAGGCACAGGTGGGAGCATGAATAGATTTGAAAACACGTGGTAATTTCAAATCAAGGGAATTAGTGACTGTAGGCAAAGGTATAATGAGTGGCTTGAATCTTGCACCAGGTCTGACCACATTGAAATAAAACCTCCCAAATATGGACTTGTGTAACACTTGTCAACTTTGCTAGCTGGCTCTGTCTGTGGAAGGAGAGCTGGCAGCAGTAGAAGAAATTTGGTAATAAGAGACATCAGCCAACGTCTCATGGGAATAGTTTTCTCGCAGTCTGCTCTGGGGATGTGCAGGGATTGAGGGCTGTGGGGAGGAAAGGAATTCCAGCACTTTGATATTATTGTCAAATTTGATCTGATCTCTTTGCTGACACAGTCCTCATCTTAACGGTACAGAGTAGGTTGAAAAATCACAGAAAAGGACCCTTCAGCACCATTGTGTCTGTGCCTGACAAAAACAACCACCAAACTATTGTAATCCTATTCTCCCGAGCTTGGTCCATAACCTTGAATGCCTTGGCCAAGTCTATATCTAAATACTTCTTAAATATTTTGAGGGTATCTCCCTCTACCATCCTTACAAGCAGTGATTTCCAGATTACCAACACCTTCTGGGTGAAAAGAAAATCCTCACATCTCTAAACCTTTGGCCCTTACCTGAAACCTGTGCACTCTGGTCATTGTGCTCTTCACCAAAAGGAAAGAGTTCCTTCCTGTCTACCCTATCAATGCCCCTCACAATTTTATACATCACAATCATTGCCACAGCCCACCACTACCCAGTCTACTCTTCTCCAAGGAAAACAGTATCAGTCTATTATATTTGTCTTCATCATTAAAACTTTTCAGTGCAGTTAACATCCTGGTAAATCTCCAGTGCATCCTCTCCAGTGCTGTCACATCCCTCCTGTAAATGTAGATTCTGGAACTGCAAACAATACCTTAGCTGTGGCCTAACCAAATTTGATGTAGCTCCAGTACAACCTCACTGCTCTTAAACTTTATTCTTTGGCTAATAATAGCAAGCACGTCATATGCCTTCTTAAACCCTTTATCTGACTGTTTGCCACCTGAAACAACTGATGGACACCAAGGTCCCCTCTGATCCTCAGTGCATCCCATTCACTATGTATTTCCTTGCCTTGTTTGTACTGCTGAAGGCATCACCTTGTCTCTTACCCAGACAGAATCCCATGCTGGGGGAAGAGTTATGATTGGATGTTACTTTAATTTGAGGTCAGATATTCTGTCAGCATTAGGGGCTGATGCACTGATAACAAGAACAGCATTAAAAAGGATATTGAAACATTGTGGAACCTAATAATAATCATTACTGTAATTAATAAACATAATCCATGTATTTCTCCAGTACATGCACATGCACATGCAAGACTTAGGCATAAACAATGTGATACAGGCTGTGCAATAAAGCAGACAATGTCTGAAAGATCCCACACAGTGAAATACAACAGGCGTCCTTCACATGGAAAATGTTTCTGGAGAGAACTTATTCAGACCCCAGCACTCCTGAGTGCACAATCTGGTGGCTCACAGATGAGTAAGATTTCTTATTAACTAACTGCATTACTGCTGTCAAGTATGATGGGCAACCTGCAGTTCAAACAAGAGCTGACTTGTCGCTTGACTGACTTAAGACTACAGAACCCAATTTTCTCCAAGTGCTATCCACCGCTATCTGACATAATCGAGGGCTTACCTCATTTGTTTTTTTCAGTTAAACCACTGAGCCATAAACAGCTTTTCTCTTTCCCATTACTGTGATTCAGTTCTTCAATTGCAGACAACACCAGGCAGGCCAATATCCTCTCCAAATATTGTCAACCAGACTCACTGAAGAATGGCAACGTTTGTTTCTCAGTTAAATTCTGGCAGATAACATTAAATAGGCCATTCCCTGCTGAATGAAGAGAGAACTATGTTTTTGCACAAGTGCATACGTATAACGCAAGTAGCTACTCTCTCACAGGTTATTCCGGTGGGCTTTCTTTTTGCCTATACTGTTCAGTTGAAGAGGTCATGCCACCCAGCCTTGACTTTAAATAAAGGGCGTGAAGTGCAAATACAGCATGACAGATGTAGAGAACTGCAAAAATACCTCAATAAGTTTGATCAACCACCAAACCCAGGCAAACAGGAAATGCACAAGCATTTCACTGTGGAAAAAAGATCAATTAAAACCTGCCGCATTGGTCAAAAGCAATCAAATTTGAAACATTCGAGATTTCAGAGGTTATCATCAGGAGAAAATGAATGGACTGGGTCTCATTTCTGTAGGAAAGGGAAAGCTAAGGGACAACTTGATAATGGTTTCAAGATTATAAGGTTTGATTGAGTAGACGTGAATAAATTATTACTACTTGGGGGTGAGATTGGAACTAGGGTCATAAATATAAAAGTTTCACTAATAAATCTAGTTGAGAGTTCAGTAGAATCTTCTTTACTCAGATGGGTGAGAATATGTAACTCACCATCACAATGAATGGTTGGGGTAAAGATGAACAGGAATAGGCCATTTAGCCTTTAGTCTATTACACTGAGAATGTAACACGGTCAATGAAGTATAGTCACTGTTGTGATATTGGAAAGCAATACACACAATATCATAATGGTTATATCATCTAAACTAGTAATCCATCAACCTAAACAAATAATCCACAGACATGGATTCAAATCACCCCATGGTCATTAGAGAATTTAAATTCATTTAGAAAATAAATCTTCAGTTTAAAAAGAACAACTAAACCTTACTAATAGTTACCACTGAGTTACCAGCTTATCCGAAAATCCTATCTGGCTTATTTAATGTTCTTCAGGGGAAGCAAATCTGTTCCTCGTTATCCAGTCTAGCCTACATGTTATCCAAAACCATTGCAATATGATTGCTTTTTAACTATACCACCTGAATTGTCCAATTTGTTGACCTGATCACCTTTACAAGATCAGTTAAGGATAGTCAGTAAATGGCTTTACCAGCAACAACCTTATCCTGCAAATAGATAAATAGAAATTTGGCAGCTGTTTTGTGTACATGGCAAAGTTCCACAAACAGCAATGTGATATTGGCCATAAAATCTGCTTTTGGGTATCAGTTGAGGAAAGCTGTTGGCTCAGGATACTGGAGAGAACCCCCTGGATTATCTTTGAAAACAGTCACTTGGGATATTTTACTGCTCCAGAATAAAATATCACAACTCAGAAACAATATATCAAAAATAAAAGAAACAGCAGTGTAGAGCAGACAGGTGTCCTGTAAATGTCTCATCCTCAAAGATGGCACATTTAATGGTGCAAAACTCCCTCATTACTGCAATAGGTGTGTCAGCCCAGACTGTATATGCTAGATTCTGGACTGGGTGGTCTTGGACCATTAGCCTTTTTTAAAAATTGGAAGTTCTACATCCAACATGCACTCACAGCGGTAGTTCCTATGTGAAGAATATATCACAACACTAACCTGCAAAGCAGAACTCACAAAAACTGTGAAGCGTCCACTTATTTATTTTAATTTTTTTTCTTAGTTCTGTCAGATTACAAGTATTTATTTTGTCCATGCTTTATTAGATAAATGTTATTGTTTAAGCTACATAACTGGCCTGAAATGAATCTTCAAACAAGATTTTTATTGGGAAGAAACAGAGGGAAGTCATTTACATAGCCCATATTACTAACATAAACCTTTGGAATGGGGGGGGGGGGGGGGGGCGGAATTGTGCTTTCCTGCCCCTTCGCTGATAATTCAGCATTAAATGCAGCCTGATCAAACCCATCAACCTCAACCAATTGCAAGTTTCCTCTGTGGCCCTCTAACTCAAAAGCTGTGAATGCCTTCACCTTACCTGATTTCCAGCAAACCTCAATAATCCATTTGGATAGTTAAGACATTAAAGTTGAAGAATCTACAAAAGCACATTGGGACTGCCTGAGTCTCTCACTTTGCAGAGCTGTATTTTCCTGTGTCTATTTTTCTGTTTCAGAGGTTGTAATTCATAATCATGATTGCTAAAAACAACGCAATTTAGATCAATTCAATTTTAAGCTCCTGCACTTTCCATGGCCGAGTAAAGCATGCCATTTCATAAATCATTCACCCTGCATAGAATGTTGTTGACATAAGTTGTGATAATAAGGAATGTACCTATCTACTTATTGAGAACTACACCCTATCTCTACATTCCTGTTTAAGGGCTTTTAAATTCAATAGTGTTTTAAAGTGTTGTAAGTACAGATATGGAAATAGAGGTCTTGAAACCATGCAAGCAATGATTCCAGCATGTACCCAAATCCATGACCGCTGCCAAAAAGGACAAGAGCAGCAGGCACGTGGAAAGACCATCACCTCCAAGACAAACACCAGCCCAAACCATTCCTTCATAGTTACTGGGACAAAATCCATGAATTTCCTTCTGATGGCGCTTTGGGTGTATCTACACCACATGAACGCTGCAACTCAAGATAGAACATAGAACATAGAACATTACAGCAGAGTACAGGCCCTTCAGTCCTCGATGTTGCGCCGACCTGTCATAGCGATCTCAAGCCCACCTACACTATTCCATGTACGTCCGTATGCTTATCCAATGACGACTTAAATGTACCTAAAGTTGGCGAATCTACTACCGTTGTAGGCAAAGCATTCCATTCCCTTACTACTCTCTGAGGAAAGAAACTACCTCTGACATCTGTCCTATAGCTTTCACCCCTCAATTTAAAGCTATGCCCCCTCATGCTCGCCATCACCATCCTAGGAAAAAGGCTGTCCCTATCCACCCTATCTAACCCTCTGATTATTTTATATGTTTCAATTAAGTCACCTCTCAACCTTCTTCTCTCTAATGAAAACAGCCTCAAGTCCCTCAGCCTTTCCTCGTAAGACCTTCCGTCCATACCAGGCAACATCCTAGTAAATCTCCTCTGCATCCTTTCCAAAGCTTCCACATCATTCTTATAATGCGGTGACCAGAACTGTACACAATACTCCAAGTGCGGCCGCACCAGAGTTTTGTACAGCTTCACCATAACCTCTTGGTTCCGGAACGCAATCCGTCTATTAATAAAAGCTAAAACACTGTATGCCTTCTTAAACAGCCCTGTCAACCAGTGTGGCAACTTTCAAGGATCTGTGTACACGGACACCGAGATCTCTCTGCTCATCTACACTGCTAAGGATCTTACCATTAGCCCTGTACTTTGCCTTCCGGTTACTCCTACCAAAGTGCATCACCTCACACTCATCTGCATTAAACTCCATTTGCCACCTCTCAGCCCAGCTCTACAGCTTATCTATGTCTCTCTGTAACCTACAGCATCCTTTGTCACTATCCACAACTCCACCGACCTTAGTGTCATCTGCAAATTTACTAACCCATCCTTCTACGCCCTCATCCAGGTCATTTATAAAAATGACAAACAGCAGTGGACCCAACACCGACCCTTGCGGTACACCACTAGTAACTGGTCTCCAGGATGAACATTTCCCATCAACTACCACCGTCTGTCTTCTTTCAGTGAGCCAATTTCCGATCCAAACTGCTATATCTCCCACAATCCCATTGCTCCGCATTTTGTACAATAGCCTACTGTGGGGAACCTTATCAAACGCCTAAGACGGTGGCTCAATACCACCAGCTTAAGGGCAAATAGGAATTTTTAAAAATTCATTCAGGGGATGAGGGCATCACTAGCTAGGCAGCATTTATTGCCCATCCTTAATTACCCAGAGGGCAATTCAGAGTCAACCACATTGCTGTGGGTCTGGAGTTACATGCAGTCAAATGTCCTTCCTCAAAGGGCATTAGTGAACCAGATGGGTTTTCCTAACAATCCACCATGGATTCACAGTCATCGTTAGACTTAATTCCAGATATTTATTGAATTTAAATTCTACTAACTGCCATGGCAGGATTCAAACCTGGGTCCCCAGAATGTTGCCTGGGTCTGTGGATTGACAGTCCAGCGACAATACCACTAGGCTATCACCTCCACTGCCACTGTATGTTGGCTTTGCCAGTGATAGGCACATCTTGAGAATGAATTTTAAGGAAGTTAGACAGGATGGGACATTTCAGTGGAAAGTAGGCCCCTATAGATTGGGCAGAATGAAGTGTAGCTTTTGCCAAATATTTCTGTCCACTTGAAATATTGAGCAATTATTGCCTGTAACTAACCAGCAGGAAATCAATGCAATTGTGCTCAATAGGAAATAGATGTGCTGGAGGAGTTACAAAATGAGAAGCATACCTATTGGGAAAGGCTGGGGTTCTTCTCCCTCCCAAAAAAAAGGAGAAAGATGAGGGGTGAACCCGGTCATCTTTAAAATCAAAAATTTGGTACAGACAAGTAGAAAAGACGCTTCCCCTCATGGAATGTGTCTAGTACTGGGGAGCATAGATATAAAAACAAACAAACAGTCACTAATAAACCTATTGAAGTTTGCAAGAATATTCTTAACTTGGATAAAAGCAGATTTTGCTTGAAAAACTCAAGTCCGGCAGTGTTTGAGGCTAGACAAAAGTAGTCTTAGCAATTCGGAGTCCAATGACTTTTCTTCAGGATTAAAGAAGAGTCGTATTAGAATCAGAATATTGACTGTTTCTTTCTCCACTGATGCTGTCAGACTGGTAGTAGCCACCACTCCAGGGGCTCTGCTAAGCAATGATGAATGGAGGACTCTAAAAGGCTAACAGCACTCAGTGGGCAGGAATTTTACTACCATGGTCTGTAAATCCTCAGGTAGGCCCACTGTAGTATCTTAAGTACTTGATTGCCACTTGATACAAAAGGTCTTCCTGAAAGGTAACAGTGCAGGTCCTCATTGGCTCTCCAGATGTAAGGTGAGGCACTCATCACCTGCATTCTATTCATCTATTAAACTCTGTTCCTGAAGAAATAACTCCATAAGGCCAGCATCCCACCATTAAGTTACCCTTTATTTACACATGACCAGTCCTTGACATTCATTCCAATCAGGTACCAGCATGTCTGTGTCTCTGCACTCATTCTTTATCTGTCAGCCAGGGCTCCCTGACTAGACTAGGTTAACAGCCCCAATCAGGGAACATATTCTATGGTGTCCAGGTGGCTGACCCCATTACAATCATTATACGGATTGCTCTTGCCAAACATTACACGTAATTTGAATAATTGGAAACATGAACGATTTTAGTAATGGTGAACAACAGATGAAAAGCACTTGAAGTGTTTTGATGGTGGGCAAAAACCCCACCAGATGGTGAAATTTGATAAAGGGGCATGATGTTCAGTAGTAGTGTCCCTGGATCAGGATGCTCAAGTTCAAGTCCCACATAATCCAGAGGAGCCTAATAATAGTTCCAAAATGACCGATTAGAAAATATCCAAACTCTATTTCTCTCCCTCTCTCTTCAGATACGGCAAGACATGTTAAAACCAGAAAATTCTGGAAATAGTTATTTGAAACGTCCAATAAATTGACAGGAATGCTATTTAGCTTCTCTACTGTGGATTGCTCCACTGATAGAAGACAGAGCTATTTAGTAATGATAATGCTCTCTCAGCAAGCTTATTTCCAAACAGTTTATTTAAAAATGCAGAGTCAAGTTCTGGGTTTGAAAATGATGCAGTAGGAAATTTCAAATTAATATGACAAAGTCTTCAAAGGAAATCCTTCTGATATTCCAACTGGGTCATGAGCCAGAATGGGCCAATACCTTCTTTGAAATAACTGATAGAGGAATTTACTCCAGACATCATAAACCATTTGCTACTAACATTGAACAAAGAGATTTCAACCCAGCAGTGTGATTCCACTTTGTGAATGTCAGCTTCACTTAGTTGTTTCTTCTCTTGATTTTCGGTCAGAAGGTCATGGTTTCAAGTCTCAATCTAAGCACTTGTTTACAATTGTAAGTTTAAAAGCACTTCCACTGTCCTTGATTTTAATACATGTATTAAGCTGTATTTTACAACTTACTTTTCATTACTCTACCATTGATGATCTTGAAGTCAGCTGCCTTGGATCCTATAAACATTCTCGCTCCCTTGCCTTCTTTAAAGATACTTTTTAAAACTTACCTCCCTGACTATATTTTTGGTCACCTAAGGATTATCTCCTGAAATGGGTCATTGTTCAAATGTTGTTGACAATTGTTCCTTTGAAGCACCTTTTGCCATTTTATTAAATTTAAAGTCATGTCCAGCTAGTTGCTGTTTCTTCAATGTGTTTAAACCTCCATAAGATGGCAAGCAATGGAATGTCTCACATAGATCAATGGGTATCCTAAATGATAACAAAGCACAAAAGACTTTTCTGATGGCTAACACAAGCCGACAAATTATTATGAAATGGGCAGGCATCACTTTTTGAAATAATTTATCATTTTTCAGCATATTTAATCAAACATTTAACAATAAAAATGAACTTTTTAAAAACAGGTCAATCTTTCCACACTGCACGAAGTGAATAGACTTGTCATTGTTCAATAACAGTGGATAAACAATGCACAAGTTAATAATTATTACAGACAAATCCTCAACATTCCAATTCCCCTGGCCTGGATGCCGATTGTGGTCGAAGTTAATACTTCTAGCACTAGATTCATGGATTCTCCAAAATGGTCCAAAAGCAAATTAATAGCTTTTCTCTATCTCTGATAACCCAACACACTCTGCATTTGCTGAAGCGAAGATGAAAGTGCAATTCATCTAATTGAACTGTGCAATTTTTCCCATGGTCAGAATGGTCACCATAATGGTGCAAAGGACAACAATAATTGCACATCAAAGTTATTTGATTTGTTTTGCCCTTTTGTAGACCCTTTCAAAAGCTCAGGATATCTAAGGTTTTAGAGTAGAGTTGTAGCTCAGGTTGTGAATGTTGAGGTTGGTTGGCTCACTGAGCTGATTTGTTGTTCCACAGACATTTCATTATTCTGCTGGGTAACATCATCAGTGCAGCCTCCGCTGAAGTGCCGTTGTGTTTTCCAGCCAGGTACTTGAACTCTGGAGTCTGTTGAGCCGGATTACCTCACTTCCAGTTTTCCTTCACAGTGAAGTGTTTATGGGGTTGAGTTCTACGTGTTTGTTGATGGCTTTCATTGCAGAGTACCATGATTGGGACAACAAGATGATCCTGGGGCAACCAAAGCAAAGACAAGCATGGGAATTCCCAGAAGCCTGGTATTCCAAACCAAAAAGGTTGTGGCTTCGGCCTCACAGCAAGAACATGAGAGTATAATGTAGGCTAACATACACACACTAATGCAGTATTTGAGGGAGGATTGTACTGTTGGAGACATTAAACCACAATCCGTCTTCCCTTGCAGGTTGATACTAAAGATCCCGCATGCTGATAAGTCCTGATAGATGTTAGATCCTTCATGAGCACCAGTAAAAACGATATACCAAGCAACTGGTGCATTGACATTTGTGGAAGCTGTGTGCAAATGTGTTTCTATATTTGCAACATTACAACAATGACAACAAGTATTTCAATGATGGTAAAATATTTTGGGACATCTTGACGACAAAGGAATTAAGCAATCCTTACTGAACTTACTCTCTCCCACTTCCAAGTACACTACACGAAAGATGAAGTGGTAAACACTGCTGAGATAAGGCCAATCATAAACAAAGAATGCTGGATTACTCTAGGTGCAGACAGGAAATGAACTCAAGACATGTTCCAAGAATGATGAATTCATTTCCTAATAATTCTTTTGAACTGAAAATTATGTACATCACTTTAATTATGCAACAAGATCTGGACGATATCCAGCACTGGGCTGACAAGTGGCAAGAGACATTCGTGCCACTCAAATGCCAGGCTATAACCATCACCAATAAGAGACAGACAATCTAACTACCATGCCTTGACATTCAATGGTGTCACCATCACTGAATTCCCCCAGTATCCACATCCTGGGGGGTTACCATTGACAAGAAACTCAACTGGACTCACCACATTAACACAGTGGCTACAAGAACAGGCCAGCAGCTAGGAATACTGCAGCATGTAACTCATCTCCTGACTCCTAAAAGACTATCCACCATCTACAAGGCACCTGTCAGAAGCATGATGGAATAATCCCCACTTGCCTGGATGTGTTCAGGCCCAGCATACTCAAGAAGCTTGACACCATCCAGGCAATCTGCCTGATTGGTACTACATCCACAAGTATCCACTCCCTCCACCACCAACACTCAGCAGCAGCAGTGTGTACTATCTACAGGATACACTGCAAAAATTCACCAAAGATCCTCAGACAGTACCTTCCAAAACAACGACCACTTTCATCTAGAAGGACAAGGGCATCAACTTACGGGAACACCACCACCTCCAAATTCCCATCCAAGTCACTCATCAACCTGATTTGGGAATATATTGCCGTTCTTTCACTGTTGCTGGGTCAAAATCCTGGAATTCCCTCCCTAACAGCATTGTGAGCTAACCCACAGCAGGAGGACTGCAGCGGTTCAAGAAAGTAGCTCACCATCATCTTCTCAAGGGCAATTAGGGGCAGGCAGCAACGTCCACCTTCCACAAATGGTCAGAGGTAAAAAAAAAGTCCACTAATGGACTAATATCACTATACTAACCAGTGTGTGACAAACTGATTTGTAATAAATTTAGACAGAAAGCTAAGAATATAAACTTGGATTAGTTCTTCACCTCTCTACTTTGAGAATTGGTTCTGTGTATTGCCAACTAAATTGTTATTTTCACTGCATTCCATTCAGTTCCGTGAGGATCATAAAATCACTATTCTTTACGAACCATAGACATTCACAACACAGAAAGGAACCACTGGCCCATTGTGTCTGTATTGACACTCTGTTAGGGGAATCCAATGTCCAATCACTGATGTCCCAAACATAGGAAGTAATTTTCCTCTATTGCTATCAAAGTTGTTCAATAGTTTTTAAAACCTTCATTTTTAGATTTTTTTTCCTGCTCAAATGGAAATAAACTCAAACATTTGTGTCTTCTCAAAACTCTAGTTTTATCCTCACTGTAATGGTTAATGTACATAAAATTCTCCAGTTCTGAGATCTCTGTATTCCTCAAATTCGCATCTTGTAAATATCCCAACATTCACTCCAACATTAGTCACCATGTCTTCAGCTACTTGGCTCCTAAGCTCTGGAATTTCCCTCCTTGGATCTTCTTATCTCTCAACCTCTCTCTCTTTGTATCAGAAGTCTCTTAAAAATAAGAATATTTTACTGAACATTTGGTCATCTGTCCTAATATCACCTGTTGCGGCTCAAAGTTTTATTTGGTTTGATACACCTTCTGGAATACTTGGGAATGTTTTACAATGTTAATGGCAGAACATAAAAGCAAATGTTTGTTGTTGGCATGAAAACCCCATGCAGATGTTAATTACTGGTAGTCTAAAATTAATTTACTAACAAACAATATCATTTCATTACCTCCAGGGCAATTAAGGTTTGGCAATTACTGCTTGATCAGTAACGTTCAATTCCCTATTTCCTGTACCCTTGGTGAAAAAAGGACCTGATTTTAATCGTGAAAGTTTAATCTTCTAAAATCTATTAAGATTATACTTCTTTTGTTCAGAATTTGGCACCAAATGAAACAGCTACAGTCTAATTTATTTCCCTTGTTAATAAATTAGTTGTGTTGCACCCTCCCTCCCAATCTTCTAAACTCCAAGTGAATTGAATCTGATATCTAAACACAGTCATTTGAAATTACAGAGATCAGTAGGCCAAATTTGTGCTACTGAGGCAAATAGCTCAAGTTGTGGAATGTTTATCAGCGCTAACTTCATTTAAATGGCCACATTCAAATCAGTTTTTCACTCCAGGGACATGGGTGCAGGTTAGAATGAGCCTCCTGACCTCTTACTTAGGCTCTCTTAATTGTGTCCAAATAGACATACACACAGTGGCAAAAACAAAATTAAAGCAAGAATAACAAATTATAGTCTGATAAAATGTTGATCTGTCAGAATGTATACCACACTTCAGGTTGTCAAAACAGACCCCTGCTGAGCAAAACCATTTGTGTATCTTGGGGCTACACCCAAGTATTCAAAATAAGTTTCACTGTGTGGGCTGATTTATCAGCGAAGAGATGGCCAGGCTTGTTTCTGCACCTGGGCTCGTTTTGATTATTTGGAATACCAATATCTAGATCCTTCAGTCATTTTCAAATTGGTCATCTGTGCCTCTATTCTGACACAAACAGAGGCTTGAAAATCTGATATCAAAAGGCACTTTGAAATCTTTCCTGTGTTTTTTTTCCCCAAGCAATCATTCTTTTCTTAAGCGTAAGAAAATAGATCCATTCAATTCTGACAAGTACAAATCAATTATCACATTGTGCATGTCATACAAGGTACAAATGCACAGTCACTGAAAATGGATGGTAATTTCATTATAAAAGAGTGTATTCCCTAGTAAGTGAATTCGGTTAATGGATATTCAGTTAAAAATAGAGTTGACGGTGGATTAGAATTAAAGATTCAGGTTTTGGGTTTTTAAGCAGGTTGTTGAATTTTATCAGTTGATCACATTATCTTTGCACAAGTTCACATCTTGTCAACATATTGCAGAAGTGGCAAAAGTATGCTCTTAATATTTGATTCCTGTCAAAGACTGGGAGAATTTATTATAAGCTTATGCTGAATTACAAAGAAATTAGGAACTCAGAAACAAATGCAATTTGTAAAATAAAAGAGTGAACACACTTCAAAAAGTACCTCAATGACAGTAAAGTTCTTAGGATGTCTTGAGGTCATGAAAGCTATCGCATAGCTACAAGTTCTTTCTCTTTCATTAATTCACAGATTTTTCACGCACTAAGAATGTGATCACACAGGCATGGAAATTCAAACATTAATGAATTTAATTCCTAATCAGCTGCTGGTTGAGATTTGACACATAGTTGCAACAGTGCTTCCAGGTATGGGTTAACAGAAAGGGAGTATGGTACAGGGGAAAGATTTACTCAGGACAAAGTAATCATTGGTGGAGGTGTTGGATTGGTTTAGCTGTTTGACACGTATCTTGATAAATGGAGATGCATAGGTTAGGCAGTTGGCAAGTGGTGATTGTATTTATCAGTGACTTGGGGAGAGAGTTTTCCAGAGTAGCGTTACAGAAATTAGTGGTGTTGGAACAGAAATATGAAGGAAGATGTCAAACAAGTCAAAAGCAGCTGTAATGTTCTCTGGTTACGTGACTCTCTTTATATTAAAATGTTCAATGAACTTGATTCATTTACACCTGGATTTACCTCAGAAGGTGAATGGGATTTGGTGCAAGTAAGGATGGCAAGAAATTCAGGAAATGGCTTGGGAAAGCACAGCAAGAAGTCAGATGAGCATCAAGAGAGCTGGAATAATGATAAAAACACTCAAATGTGAAGGCAAGAGAGGAGCCAAGGAAAAGATCAACATATAATTTGATGATTCATTGCTCTTTTTATGGCAAAAGAAACTGCAGTGTCATACACTTCCTGAAAGAATGTATAAGTGAAAAAAATTATCAAATTATTAAAGAACAAACTTTAAGAGATAATTATACTGATATTCCTTATGTTAATAAATGATGTGAAACTGCATAGAACATCCCTCCTGCTTGTAAAAGCTAAGTGCTGTTGGAAAATAAGTCACCAGGCTAGGAAAGTTTAATGAAGCAATTAAAATTCATGCAGAGTAGTTCATTAACTACGTAACTTTGATCTAAGAACTCATTTTTATTTGAGAAAAACAAAAACAAATGTACTAAGCTTGAGTTAAATGACAAATTACCCAAAAGTGTTTTAAGAAATCATTAATGAGAAACTTCTGGTTATGGTAAGACAATCGCAAAAAGAAATTCTCAGGGCTATAGAGTATGTGGAGGGACTTGAAAATATTTACATGGCTGTTTCAAAGTGCAGGTACAGTACACAATGAGCAACCTACTGTTGTGCTGCTTGGTTCTATGGCCCTAAGTCCAGCAGTGAACAATTTCACAGAATTGTTCGTGTAATCATCGGCTCCAATTCTACCAAAAAGACTGAAACAAAAACAGAAATTGCTGGAAAATCTCAGCAGGTCTGGCAGCATCCGTGGACAGAAATCAGAGTTAATGTTTCAGGTCCAGTGACCCTTCTTCAGCACCTGACTTTGTCATACAAAGGCTAACTTTGTGGGCTCAAAAAGACAGATGTCATTTCTGACAAACAAAACACTTGGCGCCTCAGAGCGTGGTCCTACAGCACATCCAGAGGGAAATTTCCTTCTATTTTCCCTGAACATTAAACCTCAGCAGACTGTATACTACTTGCAGAAGTGTAACCTGTTTCTTTATCCCCCTGAAGTGCCTACCTGTGTGAAACATCCAATTAGACCAAACTAATGACATGATGCATGCATATTAAAAATTGAATTGAGTACACAAATTACTTTCATAAGACGCTTGCAAAAGAACCAGTCTGAACAATGTTCCAGACTAGAAAGGCAATACTGACGCCTCTGAACAAGCTTGTTCCCCTTTGGTTCAAATTTTTGCTCCCACTCAAACCTTGTGAACATTGTTAAAGGACATCTCTTCATTATAACATTTCTACTGTTATTGACTGATATTAAATTCAATCCCATTTGGGTCTGCTAGAAGAACAGGTTTCTAGTTGCTTTGGTACTCTTCATTATTGCAATGATTCAGGGGCATGCTCTGGCCTTTATATATGCCACCCTTCATTTTCTCATCCACCAGGTAATGGAAAAGGAAGTGTTCATACGGACTATTCTAATCGTACTGGCTCGTGCTGCTGAAAGCACTATTGAACAAACATCCATTGCAAGCAATTTTTTTCCCCCTTCAATGTTTTTCAATTTGCTTTGCAAGTTACTATTAAGTCTGTTTCCTTGGCCTTTTGTGGCAGTGCACTCCAGATCCTAACTCACTAAATAAAAAATACTTTTTGCTCTTATTGTCTGCATCTTCTCCACAGCACTTGCACATTATCTGAAGTCAGAACTGGACACAATACACCAACTAAGGCCTAACAAACAAAATATTTACAATAACTACCCCTCTTTCTCAGCAGTACGAATAGGGAGATAGCAGCAGCTGTATGTACAATGTCACTTCAGACCTCAGGCTGTGAAGGGACCCAGGCACAGCTAATGAGTGGAAGGGGTTGTCACAGGGAACATGGCAAGGTAGGGAGACGGGTCTTAAACAAGAGCAGTTGGTTGGCTCTTAGTGGGCCCCCAACCCTACCTGATTTCATATCCCTCAATTAGGCTCTGACTTCTATTGCTGTGCTTCCTTTATGGCAAATTCCCGTTCCTCAGCAGGACTAATACTAACAGCAATGGGGTGAGGCCCTTAAGAAACCATTAATTCATAGTTAGGGGACTCAACTGGCAGATGAGTGGGAATGTCATCCATAGGCCTTCCCACCACCAACTCACTGAAGGTGGTGGTGTCCCATCCGCTTGATTACATTCACCTCAAGCACCAAACTCACCATGAGAGAAGACATAAAAGATGTTGTCCAAACAAAAACAAAGTTGCTGGAAAAGCTCAGCAGGTCTGGCAGCATTTGTGGAGGAGAAAACAGAGTTAACGTTTCGGGTCCAGTGACCCTTCCTCAGAACCCTTCCTCCTAAGATTCTGTCCAATGGTTTTTCCATTAATAAAACCAAAAAGATTTCTTCTTATGTTGAATAACAACCTTTTCAACTTGTTCTGACATTTTCAACACACAGATGGGGATATAAGGAACATCACATATGACAGCAAGCCAAAAGATTTCACCCCAATTATTTGAAGAACTTGGAAGCTTTGATGGATGAGATGTGAGAAACATACATTCTATACTCGACTTCTACTGGATATAGATTTTTTTGATGAAGCTTGCATAGTTTTGCAAATGTCTCACTCAGATCAATATCAGCTAAACAACAATTAAGGTTTAAGTTTAATGCATGAAGTAGTTTTGCAAACCCTTGCAATCTTTTATTTAACCGTCAACAGTTTTAAACAAACAAACAGTCAATGCATGGTCAGGTAAATCAAACCCTGGAGGAGGATTCTACAGAAATGAAACAGTGACAAAATCCAATACCTCCTCAAGCCTGTTTGACTCTTCAATATGATCATGGCAACTCTTGACCCAACTCCAATGTCTCAACTTAACCTCAAACCTTTTGTGCCCAAAAATCCAATCATCTCAGTCTAGAATATTCAAATGGACCAAGGCTTCACAGTTCTTTGAGCCAGTGAATTCCAAAGATTCACAACCCTATGAGTGAAGACACTTCTCCTCCTCTCAGTCTGCAACCCAACAGTGCTCCTGAGTTAAAGGAAAATAATCTCTCAGCTTTGGCTCTGTCAACCCCTCTAAAAGTTGGTATGTTTCAAATATATTAAGACTTCACATTGAAAATTCTCTAATCTTAATATTAATTGCCCATCATCTGTAGAAGATTTACTAATTTGGTTGTTCATGGGATGTGAGTACCATTGGCTAGATTCCGCAGTTATTGCTTATTACTCTAGATGGTGATAGTCTTCTTGAAATGCCATCATGACGGTCAATGTGAACCAGCCAGTAAACCTCAGAGATCTTGAAATAATCTTGAGTCTACTAGGTCAATCTTGTATTAACTCAGTTCTATTAATTTTAACCAATATTTTGTCAGAACTCCTTAACTTTGACTAGTACAATATTTTAATTGGATTGTGATAGCTGAATTGCCAAAAATGTAACCACCCAGGGTGGGGGTGATAAAGCTAGAGGTGATATTGCACTTCCTCATTTGGTCCCAACACTACTGAGATTTCTTATATTTTTAAGATGATTTTATCTCACAATGACTCTTAAGGGATGAATAGGGCAGTGATAAGGTGGTTAGTGTTTTCTTTAGAAGTAGTCAACAGAATGGGTAACAGTATTTATAATTGCTGCTAAATGCCATTTTTCAGCCGCAGTTTCTGAAGAAGGGTCTAGGCCCAAAACATCAGATTTCCTGCTCCTCTGATGCTGCTTGGCCTGCTGTGCTCATCCAGTTCTATATCTTGTCATCTCAGGCTCTCCAGCATCTACAGTTCTTACTACCCCTCCACAATATAGGGCATGTGTATAAAAGTGGGAGTTTATAAAGGGATTAACATTTTAGAATGTTACATGCCAATGTTTTATTGGTTTGTTTGTAGCTATAGTCTAACTAATTGTGATAAATAATAATTCTTGTTCAGAAATAAAACAGAAACTTGATCCGTCCTTTCTATCAATCTCTGTCTAAAGGCAGGTAAATCAGGGTACTGAGAGTGTTATAATGAAAATCAATCTTTGGCACCACTCAAACAAATAGCAGGGCTCAATATTAGAGCATGTTACTTTATTGACCATCAGGCCTCACGTTTCAGTCAATTGCTGGTCACAATGAAAATGGATCCAAATTAATTTCAATGTCTAACATGTTTAAAGCTGAGGAATGGTATCCCTCCTTGACATAGCACCAATTCGTAAAATCCCCACTGAGGCAAACACAACCATTGTGTATGTACCTTGCCTTGAAGAAAGTTAATTTTCAGAGGACTCCATATGTTGAGTATGTACAATGTTGCAACTGTACCTAACAGTTAGTCTGATGTGGGTCTGCAAGTTGAACATACAGTCATCAGCCAGTTCGATGTAATGCTTGCTTCGTAAACCATAATGTGTTTGAGATACCAAGGTGTAGAGCTGGATGATCACAGAAGGCCAAGCAGCATCAGAAGAGCAGGAGGGCTGATGTTTCAGGCCTAGGCCCTTCCTCAGAAAGGGTCCAGGCCTGAAATGTCAGCCTTCCTGCTCCTCTGATGCTGCTTGGCCTGCTGTGATCATCCAGCTCTACACCTTGTTATCTCAGATTCTCCAGCATCTGCAGTTCTTACTATCTATAATGCGTTCGACTGGTTTAAATAAATAAGCCATGAAGTTAATCAATCCCTGACAAATGATTGATTATTAGACCATAATTGTTGACATGACAGCTATGAGTTCAGAGGTTTCCTGGCAACCAGGTTTACCAGGAGGCAAATATTCTGTTATTGGTTGCAGGGATAAAGTTTGTTGTTGCAACGCATGGCCTAAGTCTTCCTGTGCTCCAATTGATTAAGAGCTGAAGATGTCTACCTTTCTTCAATTTTTGGCCTCTTGACTATTCTTTACTTCCTTCTCCCATCATTTGTGGCCACATCTGCAGCCACTTAGGCCTCCCCACACTTTAGATTTCCCTGCATCTTAAAGATGCTTAAGACCTCCATTTGTGATTAAGCTTCCAGCCACATGTTCCAATATCCACTTCTGTGGCTTGCTGTCAAATTTGGATAATTTCTTGCATAAAAAGGTGTCTTACAAATGTAATCGGTTATTGCTGAAAGGGTGACAGTGGCAGTCCAGCATTGGATCATAACTCAAGTCAGTCAAAAATTATTGGCAAATCTCAACAGATCTTGGGGGGGGGGGGGGGGGGGGTAGAGAACAGAATTAATGTTTCAAGTCTGGTGACGCCTCGTTAGTTCTGAAGAAGAGTTATTGGAGTCAAAATGTCAACTGTTTTCTCCCTAGATGCTATCAAACCTGCGGCTGAATTTCTCCAGTAATAACTATTTTTCTCACAAATCTCCAACCTCTGCAGTTCTCTGTTTTATTAAGTTAGTCAGGTTGGATATAAAACCAGCCTGAGTCTATAGAGTAGAATGGACACTAGTCAAAGGGCACAGACTAGTTTAGGAGCCAGTTTGAAGCACTGATTTACTATCTAAAATTCAATCATGCTTGAGACCAGAGCAGGTCAAATCACAAAATATCCAGATGTTTAACATATCAAAATCGACAGTGAAGCTGCTAAACTACTCAAGGCACAAATCTGTCCCAGAACGTCAGGCTCAATGAAAGTAGAACTCAAGTGACAAAAGATTTCAAGGTTTTAAGCACTGCACTCTGATTATGCTGAAGTCAAGGTCAATTCTGTTACATTTGAGAGTCTTAGAAATCCAATTTTTTAAAAACAGCAGGAACATAAACCCACTGTTTAACACAAATTCTACTTCACCTGAGTCACAGGCAAGAAAATATCTAAGTCATAACTCAATTTAATCAGGTATAGGAAGATTACCTAGGATTTCAGGGTAGAATTACCCTTAATTCTAAAGGCTACAATTGTAAATTATACAGATTGAAGATGCTGACATTCAATAACCCCAGGATTTCAATTCATTGCATAGGGAATAAATGTCCGAAAGTCTGCAATAAACTCTCTACTCTTGAAGTCTATTTTAGGTCTCTTACTAAGCCACTGGATGTATGAGTTTGTCAGCCTTCTCTGACAACCATTTCAGGTTGCAAACAGTCGGATGAAATAAAATGATTTGTGTCAAGCTCCACACAGTCAACCCAGCACTTCCTTTTATTTCACGTTGTGCAGAGAACGCTTAAGAGATCAGAACGTGTTTGGATTGGCCTAGAAAGGAACTTTCATTTAGTAGCACCGTTCACATCCTCAGGATGTCCAAGGTAGATAGGGATTGGCAATAAATGTTGGGCTAGCCAGTGATGCCCACATCCCATGAATAAACAAACAACTGCATCAGTCAATGAGTACCTTTGATTGAGAATGTTGAAGCACAGATGGAGGCCATTCAGTCCACTGTGCCTGTACTTTGAAGGAACTAGTCAATTAATCCTACCCCCAAATGTTTTATCTGTATATTCTACAAATGTTGTTATCTCTTCATGTGTATCCGAATCCTTTTGGACAGTTGCTATTGAATCTGCATCCATCTTGTTTTCAGGTGGTGAATTCCAGTTTACTTGGAAAACAAATATTAACTAAAAATCAAAAAGGCTCATAGTTTGAGTGGATATCAGTTTACTCTGTGACTAATATTGTGTAAAAAAAAAATTCAACAATTTGACAAAAGTTAGTTGGAATTTTCCATTCCACCACAGGCTTGTAACAGAGATCCTAAGAATTGTAAGTGGCTACTGGTGATGTTAGTGACTGATTATCTGTTTGCCATTCACAGTTGCAATGGTAACAATATTCTCATGCCAATCAAAACAAATAAACATAGGATTGCTGTATGAAGTCATCGAGTGTACATCTGCAAATATTTGTCAAAGCTGGTTTTCCAGGGTCTGCTTTTTAAGAGTGTTATGTGTAGTGGCTAAATCTGTAAAGCAACTAGAGATGTGTTGTCACATTTCCAACTGTATTCAAAAACTATTTATTTCTACTGACAATCTCTCCACTTCGGCATTTTGCTTAAACTCTGGAGATTGCAAGTTTTGGCAACCCCTTTCCAAAATGTTTGGAATTAAATTATCCCACTCCACTTCTCTCACCAGGAATGAGCAGAGACAGTTGAATAACTCGCTGGAAAGTTTGATCTGTAAGTTTCTCACTCACAGAATCAGAATGACAACCCTTTGGGTGATGTCACTCATTACGATTGAGAAACACACAGTGTGGTCATGTTAAGGCTGCTTTTACTTCAGATCCTCAGAACTTTTCCAGGTAAAACAAATCCTAGAGAGTAAAAGCGATACAACATGCATACTCCCATCAGAATGTCCCTCTATCATTCCAACTGCAAATACATGGCACAGAATGACTGAAGCTATCAAGTGGTTATATTAATAAAATCAGCTGCTCAAAACATTCATGACTGCATCAGAAGTTCTGCTTACTGACATTTGAACAATCCAGGCGGACTTATGGTTAGGAATCTGAGCACACTAAGCCTGGCCCCCTCTTGGCTTACCTTCTGCCGGATTTCCTCTTCCATTTTCACAGGGGAACCCCATTCAGCGACTTGTTTTACTCCATCGCTGGCAAATCCCCCATACTCCCAGAGCCTGTAAGACTTAGAATGAGATGCTCCAATGATAGCAGACCAGTGCGTTGCAAATTCTTGTTGTATCATGAAACAAAGAGAAAGGAATATATTCAGTGTTTCAGTACAAAGGTTGTAAACACACATGCGCACGAGCTTTAAGCATTTCACAGACATATCACTTTACCCCAATCTGCTCAAGGCAGGTTAAACAAACAAAGGAGTTTGATTAAAGACTCTACGTTGCTCGCTTACAGATGGTTCCATATTCTGAAAAACTTAGAGGCACTATAGAAAGTTCAGCAAACATTTGGAAGAGTGATCTGTGTTTGGAACCCTGTTACAGGTCTGATATTCCTATTTGCTTTTCTTTTAGTCCTGGCAAATTGTATGGCTTTAGTTGGCATTGAGGGGTTTATGCATGCTGATACACACAGTCTGTGGGAGACTAGTTGAATGGATCTGAAGGTCATCTGCTCACAGATGCACATCAGAACCAAGAGGTTACAGCTACCAGAAAGGTTAAATAGCTTCAGATTTTTCATTCTTGGAAAAGACTGAGACGTAGCCTAACGACCTAATTAGACCTCAAAAGGTTCTAAGATTACGAAAGGATCTAAACAAGGACAAGATTCCTCTAATTCAGAGGTTACCAAAAACCAGGGAACATAAAGGATAGGCCGTGACAAGTCCAACAAGGAATCCAGGGGAACTTCTTTAGAGAGAATGGTGAAATGGAACTGAAGAAAGTTAGATGAATGCATGAGGGAGTAGTAGGGCATATTGTTAGGGTGAGCTGAAGTATACTTGGCAGAGCATAAACACCAAAGACTAAGTTGGGCTGAAAGGTTTGTTTCCGCATTTTAACTTGCTCATTATTCTACATGATGAGTCACAACCTTAAGTGCCAAGGACAATGTTCCGTTTCTCTTTCTAATCAAACAACCCCTCAAGCAAGCAGGCTACAAATTCACCAGGTATATAATTAACATCTACATTCAAACCTTTAGATAGAACAATGAGAAAAAGATGTAATGCTGTAGGAGTAACAAGGTGTACAGCTGGATAACCACAGCAGGCCAGGCAGCTTCAGAGGACCAGGAAAGCTGACGTTTCAGGTCTGGACCCTGCATATCCGAAGAAGGTTCCAGACCCGAAATGTCAGCTTTCCTGCTCCTCTGATGCTGCCTGCCCTGCTGTGGTCATCCAGCTCTATGCCTCGTTATCTTAGACTCAAGCATCTGCAGTTCCTACAATCTCTAATGCTGTTGGGGAGGTTTACTTCTAAACTTCTTCAAAATGCTTTTTTTAAAAAAGAATGACATATTGTGCATTTTAATATACTTGTGTGTTCAATGTGAGAATTAATCTGCAGTGATTGAGTACACACTAGTGACGTGACGTGAGATGATCCAAGTTCCATTGCTCTTTATGTGCCCAGTGTAAGGGCAACATCGGCAGATGCTTATCCAAGCTGCTTCCTAGTCATGTCCAGACTTTACAGATCATTTAAATACAAAAAGCATACATTTGCAAAATGGCTTAGGCATAAATGAATAAAAAATAAATAGCAGCAGGAGTTTGGGCTTTCGAACATGCCTCGTCATTCAATAAGATCATGCCTGATCTTTTACCCCACCACCTTCCCAGATTATTCACATATTGCTACTTTATTTATGCCAGAAAATCTATCAATGCACTTTCTTGAATATGCGCAAGCTACTAAGTATCTTCGCCTCTATGGAAAGAGAATTACAAAAGGTTCAGATCATTTTTATTGAAGAATTTCTTGCTCTCCTCAAATTTAAATGGCCAACTCTGTATTCTGAGAATCTGACCTCAGGTTCTAGATTTTCCAGCCAGGAGAAATGAGGAATATAGACCATATCCATTCAACCTTTCCTCAAAGGCATAGAGCAGCAAGAGGGAGCATCTGTGGAACAAATAAAAGGGAATTGCTGCAGATGCCAGAGATACAAAATAAAAACAGCATGTGCTTGGAGAAACTCAGATCTGGCAGCATCTGTGAAGAGAGAAGCAGAGTTAACTTTTCAAGACTCTTCTTCAGAACTGAAGGGGGTTGGAAAAAATGACAGAACATTGATCACGACAAAATTGCTACCTGCTCTCATCCAGAATTGGAAAAATTAATCAATCAATTTTACTTCCAATTTCCATCCTTTGCACATCTTCACCTGGCCCATCTCTGACTCTTCCTCTCCTTGATTTGTCAGTTTTCATTTCTGGGGATATGCTTTCCACTATTATTATCCCACCGAGTTCCGATTACCTCTTCACTTCCTCATACTCACTTCCTTTGAGCTCCATTCTATGCTCCCAGTTTTGCCGTTCTCCCATTGAATAATCAGGGATGTCCTGTGATTGGGGTAATTAATAAACAGATGATCGGCTCACAGGAACAGCATGAGAAGTCAGTCATTTTTTGGAGGGAAAACAGTAACAAATAGAGTGCCACAGGGATAAGTAATAAGCCTCCACTGTTTACAATGTATATTGATGACTCGGATGAAGGGACTGATTGTATTGTTGCCAAATTTGCTGATAGGTCAAAAAGGAGAACAAGATTTGAAGAAGACACGAATAGTCTGCAAAGGAAATTAATAGCTTAAGAGGTTTATAAAAAACTGCAGGGTATTGTCTTTAATACAAAGAAAAACAGTACTTTATTTAAATGGAGAGAGACTAGACAATGCTACACATCAGGGGGATCTGGGTGTCCTTGCAAATGAATCACAAAATTTTATTATGCAAGTAGATACAGCAAATGAATAGAAAAGCAAACTCAATGTTGGCATTTATTACAAAAGGGATAGAGTATAAAAATAGAAGAGTCTTATTAAAACCATAGACGGGATTGGCAAGGCTGCACATGGAGTACTGCATTCAATTTGGTCTACCTGGTTAAGGAAGGATATAATTGCATTGGAAACAGTTCAAGGGAAGATGGTGCACTAGGTTGATTCCCGGGATAAGGGGATTGTCTTACTAGAAACAGTTGAGCAGGTTAAAGCTATATTCATTGGAGGTTATTAGAATGACATATGGCCTTTTTGAAACATTTGGGAATAATACAGAGGCTCCCTCATAGGGTAGGTGCTAGGAGAATGCTTTCCTTTGTGGGGGACACTTGACCAATAGGGCAGCAATTTCAGGATAAGGGGTCTCCATTTGACGTGGAGAGGAAGAGGATTTTTGTATGGTCAGAAATATTTGAGTTGTCTCACCCCACCAGCAGGAGTTAAGGGTATCGACTAAATTCAAGGCTGAGCTAAACTGATTTTTTTCATATAATGGGGAAGAGTTCTGGGGAACAGGCAGAAAAGTGAACTAGAGACCAAGATCAACTATGATATTAAATAGAAGAATAGGTTAGAGATGCTGATTGGTCACCTTCTTATCAGAGTCAGAGTCAGAGTCAGAGTCATAGAAATCTACATCATAGAAAGAGGGTTTTTGACCTTGTATGCCTTGGGATTGTAAATGCACACCTAAATGCTTCTGTCCTTAAGGTTATGGAGTTCCCGATTTCCATGACTCTGTGGTTGAAGAAAGTTTTCTCACATCCCCTCTGAACCTCCTGCCCCTTACCTTGAAAGGTAAGTCACCTGATGATCAATCCCATCATTGATAGGTTTCTTCCAATCTATTCTGTCTATGCTCCTTTTACTTTTATACATCTCAATCACATCCCTTCATAATCACCTCTTCTCTAAGGAAAAAAAAACAATTGTCCAATCAAAACTCTCTAGCCCAGGCAACATCCTGGTAAATCTCTGCTTCATTGCAATTACATCCCTACTATAATGTGAATTCCAGACTGCACACAGAGCTGTGGTTTAATCAACAGTTCATACAATTCCAGTATGACATCCCTGCTCTAAAACTCCAAGCCTCAACCAATAAAAACAAGAATTCTATGCACTTTCTTAACCAATTTATCTACCTGCACTAGTATGTTAAGTAACATTGTACATGCACACTAAGGGCCCTCTGATCCTCAGTGTTTTCCAGGGTCCTACCATTCATCCTGTATTGCCATGCTTTGTTTGACCTGTCCAAGTGCACGACCTTACAGTTATATGGATTGAATTCCATTTGCCACTGATCAGCCCACCTATATCTCATGGTCCAAAGCCAAGGTTAAGGTCAAGGCCATCTCCTCACTACTTACTACCCCACCAATTTGTGCAGCATGTGCAAACTTACTGACCAATCCTCATAAACCATTTATGTAAACCACAAATAGCAAAATTCCCAACACTGATGCCTGTGGGACTCCATTGGGCATAGACTTCCAGTTGAAAAAATACCCTTCAACCATTACCCTCTGCTTCCTGGCACTCAGTTGTGAATCTAATTTGCTAAATTTCAAATTTCATCCTCCTTTTCCTTGTTTGAACTGCTAGCAAAGTTGATCAGTGAGAATCCAACAGCTTTATGATCACATTTACCAATACCACCTTTCTGATAAAGGAAAAAAAAACCTTGATTGCAGTACAATTTGAACTTTGTTTCTACTGGATTTATAGTTCAGGAACATGAATTTAAGAGAATAGGAACACAACCAGACTAGACAAGGGCTAGAAATACTGATCATATACATCAGTGTTTGAAGGTTAAAGTGCAGAGTTCTATTACAAGGCCCTATCGGAATTATTGGGCAGTTTATTCAGGATGCTGCAGCTTTAAAAGATTCTTCAGCTTTTTAAGCTCTGATTTTGCAGATTTGTTTTCTGTTTCTCTAGCAATAATTAGTTAAACAGTTAATTAGAGTGTGTGTTGAAAAAGCAATTAACCCAAATAGCCTGGGAGTCATTCCTGGTCTGGTTAATACAGGCATGCAGCTGATTATGATCAGTGAAACATGGAATGACAAGCTAACATATTAACTGTATCATTCTCAAATATCAACAGCCATATAGTTTATTTCATAAAATCCTAGCTGACATTCAGTGCACTGCAGAGAAAATACTGTATTTTCTTTATATATGCAAAAAAGGTACAAATCAAAATACTTAGCAAATACTAAACTTTGAATTTTCCAGTCCTAAATAACTGCACAGAAGCAAGTACCCTGTCACCGAATCACCCTTTATTAACACATTCACAGTATACAGGCTTTGACCAGCTAGCCTAGAGCCAGTCCTAAGGTTGTGCAGACTTTGAGGCTCCTGATTATAATTTTGTTCTTTCACCAAGTGTGCAAATCGCTTTATTAACATACCACCACCTGGTAAATCAGCCATGTGACCAAAGCATCAGTATCAAGCAGCGCCCTTGTAGGGGCAATGCCTCCGTGAAAGAAAGAGAGGGCAAGGGTAGGGATCAAATCAAAACAGAGAGTTTGTGGAGGAAACAAAGCACCCACACTCTGCGGTGCCCACCACTCCTGAAAGGCAAGAACTCCAGTTTACACCGTGCGCTCCTTCTCCAGGGAAACCCAGGCACAGACGTAGCCACAGAAGGAGAGCAGGCCATTGGCCAAGACAACCCCATCCATGGCCTGCTGCCTGGACCTATTAATGGGCAGCATAGCCAGAACCAGGAGCAGACCTACAGAAGGTCATCTGACCTGCCTGACCCCCTCCATATTGGATGCCCAAAGATCAGGAGCAGGGGCTGAAGTGCAACCAAGAACACAAACGGAGGTCTTCGCTATAACCAAAAAAGGGAGTGCAAGTACCCACACCCAATACACACATTGTCCTCAGATGCCACAGCGCCAACTCCTGCTTATATTGGTCAATAAGGGCTCCCTGAATGGCCCAAGTTAACAGCCCCAATCAATGAGCATAAGTTCAATGATATCCACCTGTCCCTCATTACGTGTGTGTGGTGTGTGTGGAGACATAGGGTGTAACATACTATTAGTGTACCCAGCTTACAGGAGTCAGGGTTTCAGGCACCAGCAGTTGGAACTTGAGGAAAGAAGGATAAAGGGATGTACAGAGATGGAATGGCCTTTGTTTCCATTCATTGACTAAGTTAGGCAGTTCTAGTGGAAGATCAGTGCTTGGTCAGACTGTCAAGCCACATTACAGTGAACTATTGTCATTGGCGCCATACCCGTATTGGGTGTGCATGTTGAATCCAGACCAAAAATGGCAGCAGGACAAAAGGCAAACTGGATGCAGAGTAAAACCTCAAACCTTCACCTCTAAAGGGCATAAATTATGCCAGAATCTCACAGGAAAATGCAAACCCAAGGCCAGAAAATGTGTATTTTTTTTTCAAATTTTCTTTGAAAATTTTTAGTTATTGGTTTTAGTTTGGTGGGAATGAGGAAAGATTTTGATGACAATCAACAGTCATCCAAAGAGGCAACGCTGAGTAGGAGTTTAATGGCAATGAGGGTGGACATATTGCAGCAACCATTTGAGGGAATTGGAATTGTAAGTTGGAAAGTGAAGATGACATTCTTGTAACACATCTCGCTGGAGATAGCACATCGTCTCCAATAATTTGGGAAGGCCTTGGGATAAATCTGTTTGATTGAAATAGATTAAAAGTAGTATCAGAAAGTGAAACAACAATCTGGGCATTTATGCAGGAATCAGATTGAAAGAAACAAAGGGGAATCACGGAGATGTATGATACTAGCAGTGAGAAATCATTTTCTCAGTAGTAGTTGGGCATATTTTTGTCATTTGCAAGACAAATAGATGCCACTTGCAAGTCTGCTTTAGGGCAATGTGGTGCATGTATTGGATACAAAACATCATAATTCATTTTTTATGAAAATAATGGAAAGTAAACATTCAAACTTGGATGATAATCCATCTTATTAAAATGTAATATGTTAAGCAACGCACAGAACAGAAACTAATTACTCCTGGGTTTTTGCCTTGTATTTAGAACATATTTGTGCAATTCATCTAATTTCACTTCACATTTGCTTCCTAGTTTCTGATATTTCTGACATTTACTGCTTGCAGTAACTAGTGTGTTGCATGAATGCTCTGTGTATGCTGTGCAGTACACAGACAAACAGACCTCTAGACCTTAAAAGAATCAGCATCACATCAGGGGTGGCATCTTTGCCATCTATTATCTGTTGACCCTCAAGTGTTTCAGCTTGCAATTCCATGTTATGAGCGTCCTTTCCTTAGGAGAAACTTAATCTTTAAATGACTCCATGAGCTCTCTCTCTCTCTCTATATATATATATATATATATATATATATATATATACATATATATATATATATAAAACGCTGCAACTCTGGCTAGCAGTTAGTCGGCTGTGAGTCTGCAAACCACAGACAGAAATTAGTTGGCTGTTGTGTAACTTATGATGTATTTTATTGTTTCAGTAAATCAACCCACAGAGTTAATTAATCCCTGATGAAAAATTGATGATTAGATCATTGCAACTAACCATGACATACTGATGAGGCTTATTACACTTGTGACATTTCTTCATCAATTTGTTCAGCCATGTTATTACACACCTCTGGAGCAGGTGGGACTTGAACCCAGGTTTCTTGGCTTCAGAGGTAGGGACTCTACCATGCTGCAACATGCATTCTTATTACACTTGAACAGTCAGTAAGCAAGTTAAAACACCTGGCCAACAGTTTTAAATCACACTACAGTGCATGTGAGAACACACAATGGGTCTTTGTTCATGACAACATTGGGGAGTTTTTAAAAAGACAGCTTCTGGTAAGGAGGCCTGTTAAGAGGCCCGTTTAATTCACTTGAGAAAAGCAAATCATCAAGGTATACGCTGAACCAGTAACAAACAAAGAAAAGTGAAAAGGCATATTGTCAGAATGCCCACAAAATTCTCTACTTTTAATTAGGACACAACATAATTCCTCATGGAATTTAAAATTTTTGAACACATTCAGAGCTCTGGTTTCCAGATTTAGGCATGTTTGATATAGAAAAGCAAATCTTAGCCTGTTGGGAGATGAGTTGGGATCAAAAGTTGACGCAGTCTTAACATGTCAGGATTAACTGCTAAAGAACTAAAAATCCCCAAAAGATATGGACCAGATTAGAAGAGCAATTCAGATTCAGATTAAAGACCTGAATTCTTCATACTCCTGTATTTGTAAAATTTATGGTAATTTAGGCAAAAGCCTATATAATCCAGAAATCACTTTGTTTGTAAATACAAAGGAAAAGGCTCAACGCGAGATTTTCAGATGTGGAAACAACAAGCAGAATTGCTGAGTTGGTGATCGCATCCACCCCCATGGATGCTTTCCAGAAAAATTTGCTACACAAACCAAAAACTGGTAGTGTTGAAGAATTATTTAAGGGTGGATATAAGCAGATCAATGGTCGGCATGATCATCACAACAGTCAACATAACAAGACACGTGGAAGACATGGCCTTCTGCATGAAGCAATGAAATGCCCTGCCTCAGACAATTTTGCAAGGTGTGTGGCAGAGGCAGTGCACTGGAAAAAGTCTGGTGCGCCTCTAAAGAATTGACCACTACAAATCACACACAATGAGGACCCTAATGCAATAATAAAGACTATCTGATATCCCATCAAAGGCATATGCATGAAATGATTGACAAAACCAGAATAAGATTAGGTACATGAAACAATGAGTGACTAATACATTTTCACACTGTCAATCTTATGGAGAACTTCAATGTCACCACACCATCCGAAGCATTTGTGAAATTTCCAAATCTGTTCTTAGAAAACATTCTTTCTTGGCTGCATTTGGGACAGGGACAGGTGTCAATGTGCTAGCCTTCCAAATTGTAAAGAATACAACACAATGGGGAGCCATGGCAAGGCTGATGAATGAATGTAAAATTATCAGCATACAATGGTCCACCAGTTCCACATGCAAGATCAACAGTGCTGCAATGCCAGTATGATCAATCAATCAGTCTGCCTGGATATTGCAAGTGGTCCACATTGTAGATCCTTCTGGATCAGTAATTACAGATACATCAGCGTGCCATGGTGTTGGACTAGTCACAAGCCATGGAATCAGACAAACTCCAATGACAAAAGAAAGCTACAGATGACTAATAAAAACATCTTACGGAATTAAGAATGGAAAAAAGAAGGAATATTTCATGGAGATAGATTGATTCAGTAAGGGATTCATGGGTTATGCAAGTAAGGAAGCAAAATGGAGTTAAGAATTTTCAGATCGGCCATGATTTCACTGAATTGTAGAACAGACTCTATGTGCTGAACAGCCTACTTTTACTCCCATGTCCTACAGTTTTTACTCTGAACTGGTAGAGCTAAAATTTCATTTCTCTGCTGTGAAGAGAAAGATGAAAGTTCGAGAATAAAGGTTCTCGTCAACTAACTCAGGGTAAAACCAAACTTGAGATTACTATGTTTGAAATGAAGTAGTTTTTAGGAAGTGGTTTTTGGGGTGTAGTTCTGCTCAGATCGCAAAGATGAATGAGAACTGGAAGGGAAAGAAAAGAAGCTGGAAGAACAAAAATCTCTGCATCAATCTAATGGAAGTTTGTTGCTTCACAGGAAAATCTGAAGCAATTTCTGCGTAAAACAGTTCAGGCTCAGCAGAAACAAATACAGAAGCATCACCTAAACCAAAAGCAATGCTGGAGTTCATGAAACAGACCTTCCAGAAATAAATGTGAGTACTGACGCTGCAGTGAGTGAGCTCAACAAATATATACAGAAAACAAAACAACCATTGAAGCAGCATGAGGGAGAGGTCCAGGATTTAAAGAAAACAAAAATGGAAAAGAAACTTGAAGAGGCTAAACAGCTATTACATCTTATGAGGGAGAAAATATACTGGACGAACAGTAGGCTTAATTTTTTAAACAGAAGAATTCAGTGTATAAAAGCTGAAGCTTCAAAATGAGTTGGATCACAACAGAGATAACGGGAACTGCAGATGCTGGAGAATCCAAGACAACAAAATGTGAGGCTGGATGAACACAGCAGGCCAAGCAGTATCTCGGGAGCACAAAAGCTGACGTTTCGGGCCTAGACCCTTCATCAGAGAGGGGGATGGGGAGAGGGTTCTGGAATAAATAGGGAGAGAGGGGGAGGCGGACCGAAGATGGAGAGTAAAGAAGATAGGTGGAGAGGAGAGTATAGGTGAGGAGGTAGGGAGGGGACAGGTCAGTCCAGGGAAGACGGACAGGTCAAGGAAGTGGGATGAGGTTAGTAGGTAGGAGATGGAGGTGCGGCTTGGGGTGGGAGGAAGGGATGGGTGAGAGGAAGAACAGGTTAGGGAGGCGGAGACAGGTTGGACTGGTTTTGGGATGCAGTGGGTGGAGGGGAAGAGCTGGGCTGGTTGTGTGGTGCAGTGGGGGGAGGGGACAAACTGGGCTGGTTTAGGGATGCAGTGGGGGAAGCGGAGATTTTGAAACTGGTGAAGTCCACATTGATAACATTAGGCTGCAGGGTTCCCAGGCGGAATATGAGTTGCTGTTCGTGCAACCTTCGAGTGGCATCATTGTGGCACTGCAGGAGGCCCATGATGGACATGTCACCTAAAGAATGGGAGGGGGAGTGGAAATGGTTTGCGACTGGGAGGTGCAGTAGTTTGTTGCGAACTGAGCGGAGGTGTTCTGCAAAGCGGTCTCCAAGCCTCCGCTTGGTTTCCCCAATGTAGAGGAAGCCACACCGGGTACAGTGGAGGCAGTATACCACGTTGGCAGATATGCAGGTGAACCTCTGCTTAATGTGGAATGTCATCTTGGGGCCTGGGATGGGGCTGAGGGGGGAGGTGTGGGGGCAAGTGTAGCATTTCCTGCGGTTGCAGGGGAAGGTGCCGGGTGTGGTGGGGTTGGAGGGCAGTGTGGAGCGAACAAGGGAGTCACGGAGAGAGTGGTCTCTCCGGAAAGCAGACAGGGGTGGGGATGGAAAAAATGTCTTGGGTGGTGGGGTCGGATTGTAGATGGCGGAAGTGTCGGAGGATGATGCGTTGTATCCGGAGGTTGGTGGGGTGGTGTGTGAGGACGAGGGGGATCCTCTTTGGGCGGTTGTGGCGGGGGCGGGGTGTGAGGGACATGTGGCGGGAAGTACGGGAGACGCGGTCGAGGGCGTTCTCGATCACTGTGGGGGGAAAAGTGCGGTCCTGGAAGAACTTGGACATCTGGGATGTGCGGGAGTGGAATGTCTTATCGTGGGAGCAGATGCGGCGGAGGCGGAGGAATTGGGAATAGGGGATGGAATTTTTGCAGGAGGGTGGGTGGGAGGTGGTGTATTCTAGGTAGCTGTGGGAGTCGTTGGGCTTGAAATGGACATCAGTTACAAGCTGGTTGCCTGAGATGGAGACTGAGAGGTCCAGGAAGGTGAGGGATGTGCTGGAGATGGCCCAGGTGAACTGAAGGTTGGGGTGGAAGGTGTTGGTGAAGTGGATGAACTGTTCGAGCTCCTCTGGGGAGCAAGAGGCGGCGCCGATACAGCCATCAACGTACCGGAGGAAGAGGTGGGGCTTGGGGCCTGTGTAGGTGCGGAAGAGGGACTGTTCCACGTAATCTACAAAGAGGCAGGCATAGCTGGGGCCCATCCAGGTGCCCATGTCCACCCCCTTAGTCTGTAGGAAGTGGGAGGAGTCAAAAGAGAAGTTGTTGAGGGTGAGGACGTGTTCGGCTAGGCAGATGAGGGTGTCGGTGGAGGGGGACTGGTCGGGCCTGCGGGACAGGAAGAAGCGGAGGGCCTTGAGGCCATCTGCATGCGGAATGCAGGTGAATAGGGAATGGACGTCCATGGTGAAGATGAGGTGTTGGGGGCCAGGGAATTGGAAGTCCTGGAGGAGGTGGAGGGCGTGGGTGGTGTCACGGACGTAGGTAGGGAGTTCCTGGACCAAAGGGGAGAAGATGGAGTCCAGATAGGTGGAGAGGAGTTCGGTGGGGCAGGAGCAGGCTGAGACGATTGGTCGACCAGGGCAGGCAGGTTTGTGGATTTTGGGAAGGAGATAGAAACGGGCCGTGCGGGGTTGGGGAACAATGAGGTTGGAGGCTGTGGGTGGGAGGTCCCCTGAGGTGATGAGGTCATGAATGGTGTTGGAGATGATGGTTTGGTGCTCAGGTGTGGGGTCATGATCGAGGGGGCGGTAGGAGGTGGTGTCGGAGAGTTGGCGTCTGGCCTCGGCGATGTAGAGGTCAGTGTGCCATACTACCACTGCGCCACCCTTGTCTGCGGGTTTGATGGTGAGGTTGGGGTTGGACCGGAGGGAGCGGAGGGCTGTCCGTTCTGCGGGGGAGAGGTTGGAGTGGGTGAGAGGGGTGGAGAGGTTGAGGCGGTTAATGTCTCGACGGCAGTTGGAGATGAAGAGGTCGAGGGAGGGTAGGAGGCCTGGGGGTGGTGTCCAGGAGGAGGACTTGTGTTGGAAGCGGGTGAAGGGGTCAGTGGAGGGAGGGTTGGGCTCCCGGTTGAAGAAGTAGGCGTGGAGGCGAAGGCGGTGGAAAAACTGTTCTATGTCCAATCGTGACTGGTAGTCGTTGATGTGTGGTTGTAGGGGGACAAAGGTCCCGCAACTTTCCCCCCACAGTGATCGAGAACGCCCTCGACCGTGTCTCCCGCATTTCCCGCCACATGTCCCTCACACCCCGCCCCCGCCACAACCGCCCAAAGAGGATCCCCCTCGTTCTCACACACCACCCCACCAACCTCCGGATACAACGCATCATCCTCCGACACTTCCGCCATCTACAATCCGACCCCACCACCCAAGACATTTTTCCATCCCCACCCCTGTCTGCTTTCCGGAGAGACCACTCTCTCCGTGACTCCCTTGTTCGCTCCACACTGCCCTCCAACTCCACCACACCTGGCACCTTCCCCTGCAACCGCAGGAAATGCTACACTTGCCCCCACACCTCCTCCCTCACCCCCATCCCAGGCCCCAAGATGACATTCCACATTAAGCAGAGGTTCACCTGCACATCTGCCAACGTGGTATACTGCATCCACTGTACCCGGTGTGGCTTCCTCTACATTGGGGAAACCAAGCGGATGCTTGGAGACCGCTTTGCAGAACACCTCCGCTCAGTTCGCAACAAACTACTGCACCTCCCAGTCGCAAACCATTTCCACTCCCCCTCCCATTCTTTAGGTGACATGTCCATCATGGGCCTCCTGCAGTGCCACAATGATGCCACCCGAAGGTTGCACGAACAGCAACTCATATTCCGCCTGGGAACCCTGCAGCCTAATGGTATTAATGTGGACTTCACCAGTTTCAAAATCTCCCCTTCCCCAACTGCATCCCTAAACCAGCCCAGTTCGTCCCCTCCCCCAACTGCACCACACAACCAGCCCAGCTCTTCCCCTCCACCCACTGCATCCCAAAACCAGTCCAACCTGTCTCCGCCTCCCTAACCTGTTCTTCCTCTCACCCATCCCTTCCTCCCCCCCGCCTCAAGCCGCACCCCCATCTACCTACTAACCTCATCCCACCTCCTTGACCTGTCCGTCTTCCTTGGACTGACCTATCCCCTCCCAACCTCCCCGCCTATACTCTCTCCACCTATCTTCTTTTCTCTCCATCTTCGGTCCGCCTCCCCCTCTCTCCCTATTTATTCCATAACCCTCCCCCCATCCCCCTCTCTGATGAAGGGTCTAGGCCCGAAACGTCAGCTTTTGTGCTCCTGAGATGCTGCTTGGCCTGCTGTGTTCATCCAGCCTCACATTTTGTTGTCTTGGATCACAACAGTGTATGCCAAGAAAATTTGAACTACTTGAAACAATTTGGAATGTCAGTTAGTAATTAATCTGGAATAAAATCTGGCTGTTGTGTATCAGGGTTAGTACATTCTGGAACAGCATTGGCATTCTATAAAAGAAAAACCTGACAGTACAAACAAGAACAATAGATAATATGACTGAATGTGGGCAATAATAGTACCTCAAGGCAAAGTTGCCTTTGCAAGATCTGAATATATTAGCAAATAGCTTACATGTTACAAAGACTCACTGGCTCACTTGTTATTGCAACTAGTTAAGCTTTCTTTTGAAAGGAATAGGATGTTATATGTATCTCAACTGTTAGATGGTTCATCTTGAAATACTCCATGTATCCAATGCTGAAATTCTGGCCAGCAATTAGCGTACTGTGCGTTTGTAATAAATATACAGAAAAAGAATAGCCCTCTTCTCCTATAGATAATCAGGCTGTTGCACAGAAAATGTCAGCAGCTGGGGCACCCAGGAGAGTCTATGAACACAATCGCCCACATGCCCTCAGGATCTGTAAGCAGTAGCTGCACACCATTTCTTTACCCACAGAGTGATGAGAATGTGGAATTTGTCATCTCATGGAGCAGTTAAGGCAAATGGTCATAAATGCATTAAAATGGAAGCTAGGCACCTACATGAGGGAAGAAGGAATGGAAGGATATACTGATGGGAGGAAATGAAGTGGAGGATGGCCAAGTTGCAGAAATAAATTTGTGGCTGTAATGTTTGCTTTATAATTAAAATTTGATTGACTGTTTCAGATAAACGAACCAATAGAGTTAAATCAACCCCTAATGAGTGATTGATTAAACGGTCTAGGTCCATAGGCTACTCAAGTAACACAGTATGGTATTCCCCATCTGAAAAAAATATATCTTAATCTGCCAGTCCTACCACCCTCTGTAGAGTCAGGTTGTGCAGCGTCCATCAAACGGCGACAGAGATATATCAATCTGGCACATACAACAGACATTAGCAGAATTGTCCAAGCATCAGAAGACCAATTATATAATCAGTAGTGGTCCCTGAGAGAGCATGACTCTCTATAGATCATCCTACCATCTCAGAGTGCAGATGGCTGATTGGGACAATGATCTACCTCTTTAACAATTATCCCTCTTTTCCAACAGATAACCAGACAGTTGTACTGAAAGTGCCAACAGTTGTGGTACCTGGGAGTGTCTATGAACATCACTGTCATGGCTTTTCCCAGGGTATCAACCACACACCCTTAGGATCTATAAGCAGCAGCTGCACATCATTTCTTTATCCAGACAGATGAGAATATGGAAATCATCACCTCATGGAGTAGTTGTGGCAAATAAGCATAAGTGTGTTAAAATGGAATCTAGGCACATACATGAGGGAAGAAGGAATGTAATGGTAGGCAGATAGGATGAAATAAAGTGGAGGATGCTCAAGTTGAGGTTAGGCATCAGCACAAAGCAGTTGGGCTGAATGACCGGTATCTGTGCTTTTTATACACAATGTATTACCTCTCTCAAAAAGTCAGATTTTAGTCCTGTCTTATTTCCTTGTCACAGTTACAAGAGCTGACTAAAGCATTAGTTCAAAAATTGTGTTTTCTGTCAGGTTTCATTTTAATTGCTTCTCTGCTGGCTTCCTCCACTCACAGAAAATGTAAAATGTTTTAGATTTATTTGAATGCGGGTGGATGCTTCTTAAATTGATTAAAGTATAATCCTTAAGATTAGTTTATAGTCTATTAAAGACTGTGATTTAAATGATATTCAGTATAAGAAAAAAGGTTTATTGATACAAAAGGCATATGTCTTACTTGGATAATCTTTCGGATGGGTCTTCTCTGACCAGTTTCCATAGAATGTTAACCTATATTTTGCAGTTCCACACGCACAACAGTCTTGAATAGGCTTTTCTGTGGCATATTCTTCACCTAGTACTGGAAAAGGAAAAATGAAAGGAAAAATGTATACTTATGGATCAGAAATGCAATATCACATATTTAGAAAATTGATGGAATGTGTCATCAACAGTGTTATCAAGCAGCACCTACTCAGCCATGAACTGCTCAGTAACACTGGGTTGTGTTCCTCCAGGGCCACTCAGTTCCTGGCATCATTACAGTCTTGTTTCAAATATGGGCAAGAGAGTTGAATTCCAGGGGTGAGCGGAGAGTGATAGCTCTTGACATCAAGGACACATTCAACCAAGCGCGGAATCATGGAGCCCTAGACAAGCTGGAATTCAAAGCAAGTCAAGCAGCTCACCACCTCCTTCTCAAGGGCAAGTAGGATAGGCAATAAATGCTGGCTAGCCAGCAACACCCACATCCCACATGTCAAAAGTCCCATCGGCTCCATGTTGAGCTGGTGACCTATATTCTTAATTCACAGCAGTAGTTAAAAAAAAACTTAAATGGACCTTAATCAAGGAATATTGCAATCACTTCAGGATTCCTAGAAGTTTAGATGATAAAGGAAATCAGAAGGTAAATATTTTGTTGTCTAGAAATTATAGGAGATTAGCCATTGGTGTATGGGAATGTTTGAGGCAATGCTTTTCTGATCAATGATACTGCTTTTAATAGCTTGTTCATCTATATCCTTCGACCCTTCCCTCTTCTACCACATTTGGTTTCTAATTTTTCTGAAGTGTAGGTATGGATGCCAATTTTCCCATCAAATTGCATCACCTCATATTTATCTACATTGAACATTGTTTGGCATTGAATTGCTGAGTCTACAAGTTTTCTAATATAAGATAACGAAATGTGAGGCTGGACGAACACAGCAGGCCCAGCAGCATCTCAGGAGCACAAAAGCTGACGTTTCGGGCCTAGACCCTTCTTCAGAGAGGGGGATGGAGTGAGGGTTCTGGAATAAATAGGGAGAGAGGGGAAGGCGGACCGAAGATGGAGAGAAAAGAAGATAGATGAAGAGGAGAGTATAGGTGGGGAGGTAGGGAGGGGATAGGTCAGTCCAGGGAAGACGGACAGGTCAAGGAGGTGGGATGAGGTTAGTAGGTAGGAGATGGAGGTGCGGCTTGGGGTGGGAGGAAGGGATGGGTGAGAGGAAGAACAGGTTAGGGAGGCAGAGACAGGTTGGACTGGTTTTGGGATGCAGTGGGTGGAGGGGAAGAGCTGGGCTGGTTGTGTGGTGCAGTGGGGGGAGGGGATGAACTGGGCTGGTTTTGGGATGCGGTAGGGGAAGGGGAGATTTTGAAACTGGTGAAGTCCACATTGATACCATTAGGCTGCAGGGTTCCCAGGCGGAATATGAGTTGCTGTTCCTGCAACCTTCGGGTGGCATCATTGTGGCACTGCAGGAGGCCCATGACGGACATGTCATCTAAAGAATGGGAGGGGGAGTGGAAATGGTTTGCGACTGGGAGGTGCAGCTGTTTATTGCGAACTGAGCGGAGGTGTTCTACAAAGCGGTCCCTTTTCTAATGCCTTCTTGTAATAGATTGCATTCTTCATTAGTGTCAACTGTAATATTCCCTTGAAGTTTAGAATCACCTGTGAATTGAAAATTGGTGTCAGCACCAATTCTGATAAAAACTGCTTTTTAAATCTTATCTCAATCTGAATAACTATCGCTTAGCCCCACACTCTGTTATCCAGTTATTTGCTGCCCATTCAGCTATTGGTCATCTAAGTCCTCATATCCTAATCTCTGTCAAAGGCCTACCAAAGGCCTTTTGAAAATCCAGGTGATGACATCTGCAACAATACCCTTGCCTGTTCTTTTTGATACCTCCTCAAAGAATTCTATATGGATAGTTGGGTTAATTAGTCATCTACAACAAAGGTCAAGAAGCTTAACCTGAATGTGTTGAGAGTACATCCACAAATATCAGAAATAGACACGTATTTCTAAATTGCACTCAGCTAGTAGGTTGATACAAAAATGTCAAGGACTGTACAGAGTAGAAACGCACATTGTGGCACAGAGATGGTTTTTTTTTTAATTTAAGAATCTTGACTCAACATACACATGTTTTTCCTCAAAGCATTAGCCAAGTCCACTTTGCACAAGTATTTAGGCAAAGAATGAAATATTAACTATATTTAATGTTCTGTAAAGCAAATCCTGGTAACTGGAAAACATTTCATTCCATGCTAGACTTTAATTAGTAATGTTGCATAAATGAGAGCTAGCAGGCATTCATTCACTAGATTGGTTCCTGGGGTGAGATGATTTCCTCTGATGAACGGCCAAATAAATAAGGTGTATACGCTCTGGTGTTCAGAACAACGAGAGTCAGTCTCAATGAAAACGTCAAGTTCGAAATGAGCTTGGCAGCAAAGACGTGCAGAAGAATTTGTTCCACTTTCCCGTGGAATTGAGAACATGGGTATAAAACTTTAGGGTCTAGGACCTGTCATTTCGGAATCAGATGATGAGAAATTTCATTGCTCAGGACATTGCAAATTTTTCAAATTCTCTACCCCAGATGACTGTGGATGCTCTTACATTGCATATAGTTGATGGATAGTAAATAGATAATATATTTAGTGGCTAGATCTTTAACTTCTCTGTGAAAAAAAGTGAAATGGAAAGTAGGTGGGAAAGTGGAAGTGAGGCAGAGATTAGGCATGGTGGTGTTAAAAAGGCAAAGCAGCCTCGAGAACCAAACGGTTTACTCTTGGCTTTCTCCAGTTCTTATTCTGGGTATTTCCAGGTTTGAATCAATCTTGAATTTACTTGAATCAAATATTTGTATGCACACATTTTAGCGGATTCTTTTACTTCAGCCACTAAAACGATTCTCATAAAAGAAAGGCAGTAGGAATTTCAATACCTGGAGGCACAATTGCAACTGTGCAAGTGAATGCATTTTAATGAAGTTAAAATTTCAGCCCCCAGTGTCAGCATCAAGGACTGCCAGTCAGCTTTAACAATAATGGTACAAAAGCCCAGAAACTTCAACCTCCAGATCATCATTTCTGCAGCACAGACTGGAGTTCCCACATTGAAACTGTATGAAAATTCTGAAGCAGCTAACTCCAAGAGAATTGCCCAACATTGAAAGTTCCAACAGACAGTTCCTTAGTGTCTGTAACCTTGTGAGAAAGTCCCTCAAAGCCACAGAATTTAGACAGTTCTGACTCACACTTAATAATGATCCAGGAAAAGTTAAAGGATTAAAAATTCACTCTAACTTCTGAGCAACTTCTAAACAGAGATCTTAACACCCCCACAACACCAATACACTTTAACCAGCCTCTGCAGATTCAACGCACACAACTCTTTCCCCATGTCCCCTAACCACCCAGTCTTACAACCCTTCTCTGCCTGGCCCAGAAGCTCCCTGAACCAATTCAGCCCTAACCGAAACAAACTACGAATGAGTACTCATCCATTTGTTTGGTAAGCTACTCCCATCACCCACCAAACCCCCACAGCATCTTGTACACTAGCTCTTCACCCATTTGACACCCTACTCAACTGCACCCTACACCCCCACCCAACTGGCACTGTACCTTCATACCCAACTGGCAAACTTACATACCAAACAAACTTTTATCGCTGTCAAGGTGGCTTTGGGATCTTGAAGACAATTTAATGCTTGTGTAATGGCAGCAATTACCATTAAAAAGTAAGTGTCTGGCCTGCAACATGCTCCTGCACTTAATTGATTTCTCCCTGGTTTCCTCTAATGGACACAGTCAAGCCAGGTCAAGGTTCTGACCAGAATAATTGCCAACAGGTCGAATCAGTTCTGATGGCAATCAGAAAATCTGGGCTAAAGAGTACAGCTCCTCCCATTGCTCCCAATGATGCACAGAGGCAACTTTAAACAAGAACCATCTTATGCACTATTGTTATTCTTAACAGCCATGGTTGTGACTTCTCATAGGAATACCAGCAATACTATGGCACTAGAAATAATTGGGTTAGCATTTCCCAAATTCATGCCACTTTAAGATCCTTAAATCAAACTGGACATGGTTGTACCTCAGATCTTAGAGAGGAAAGAAAATCATATACAGGATCTTGGTTGAACCATTAAACTAACGTTTTGATAAATTTCTTTGAAACACACTTAAGAGATTCAACTACATATTTGTCCCTAAGTTTTAAATGAACACTGGGCCAGTCACAGAAAACAAGGAATGGTAAGTTGACTATCTGCACACACCACTCCACTAATGCAAGTTTTCAACTCAATCAAAAATAAAAATAGATAGAGGTGCAAAATGTGTTGTCAGCCTGTTGTCATTTGTGTTGCACTATTGTTCAAAGTTAAAATCACCTCATACTGATGTTAGACTTATAACATTTACTTAAAATGAAATGTATTTATACTAAAAATGCCACATTAAAATAAAACCAAGTTACAACAGTACCCAAACTAACTCAGGCAAACACGCCCACAGACAGGTACAAATCACTATGAACATACCATATCAGGGTGTCAAATTACCACAAGGCATATCGCAGTTACCTTTCTCACACAGTCTCTTCGTAAGTGCTCCATCATCCTGGAACCAGATTATCCGTTTTTGCACAATACTGGCTCTGTAAGGTAAAATGGTGATGAATTTCAGTACTTTGAGAGCCGTAATGGGAGCAGTGGAATGTGGGAAAGAGGAAATGAGACTCTGTACTTTGATTTCGTCATTAAAATCTATTGGCAGGTATAATATAGCATTGCATGTGAAATTGAAACTTTAGAAGTTAAGGAAAGAATATACTTGGATTTACGTAACAACATTTCTGCTCTGGGTTGTGTGAAAAGCAATTCACACACTTCAGGATTGCAGTTGCTGGTTGTAATGTAGCTAAAAGTGGATGAAAAATTGTAAACAGTCAAATGCCAACAAGCATTGATGAGATAACTGAACACATCACTCAGATTAAGTCAGCCTGTTTGCAGCCTTGGTGTCACCTTTGATTCGGAGATGAGCTTCCAATCTCATGTCATCACCAAGATCACATAATTCCACCGCTGTACCATCACTTAACTTCATCTCATCTGCTGCTGAAACACTCAATCATGCCTTTGTTACTTATGAACTCAACTACTCCGATGCACTTCTAACAAGTCTCCCACATTCTATCCTCCGTAAACGTGAAGTCATTCAAATCTCTGCTGTAAACGTGTTAACTTGCAGCAATTTCCATTTCCCTATCATCCCTGTGTTCATTGGCTTGTTGGTTCCTGGTCAAGCAACATTTTGATCTTAAAATGCTCGGCCTTCCTCTTATATCCCTCCATGATCTTGCCCTTCTTATCTCCGCAGTCTGCACTCGTCTCCTATCCAATTGTATTTGCTCCTCCATTGAAAATCTGCCTTCAATAGTCTAGGATCAAGCTTTGGAACTCCCTCCATATACCTATTCACAACTATACATCATGCCTTTGGGGCATTTCTTAAAGCATTTCATGCTTTTGGTCAGCTGAGCTCATATTCTTGTGGTTCACGGTAATATTTTGTTTTCTAATGCTCCTGTGAAACACCTTGGGACACTTCATTACGTGAAAAGCAGTACAAGATCAATTTCTGTGGTGCTAATAGAAAGATAAATGTTGGCCAGCACTTCCTATTATATCTGGATCTGGAATATACACAGAAAGAAAAGCCAAATTCATTTGAGATGCAGAGGAAGACAATATCACATTAGTTAAAAGGAAGTTATTGCAATTTGCAAGTGATTGGACATGGCAAAATCCCAACAAGTAAAACAACTGCACCTCACAGCTAGAAATCAGTGTTCAAGTATAAAATAGAATGTGATTGACAAATAGCAGATAGCAAAGAAAATTAGCTAATCAGCACGCATGCTCGTAGGACCAGGCAATGTATGCAGCCAACCTAGCAGTGTATATAGTGATAGTCAGGCAAAACAGAACACAACCTAATGTAAGGCATGCCACAAACGACCACAACAATTACCTGCATCTAAGTGACACATTTAATACTGAAATGTTGCAGGTACTTCACACAAGTGTTGCCACAAAATTATTTATGAGCTTCATTTGGGTGAATTACATTGGGAATGGAGTGGGATGGTCATTTTTAAACAACATCTGAAAGAAGTGAGGTGGAGCCATGAAGAGACTCAGAGAGGTAACTCCAGACATTGGGCCATGACAGCTCATGGGAATTAAGCGTTTTTTTTTGGGGTGGGAATTAATTTATTTCATAGGGATTAGTCTGTACAAAAAGCAAGGGTGATGGCCTTGTGGTATTGTTCCTACACATTTTTCCAGACATCCACGAAATGTTCTGGTGACGCAGGTTCAAATCCTACTGCGACAGGGAGTGGAATTTGAAGTCAGTAAATGTCTAAATGATAACCATGACACTATTGTGGGTGGTCACAAAAAAACCCATCTAGTTCATGGATGCCCTTTGGGGAAGGAAGCTTCCAACTTCATTCCAGCAAAACTCAGCACAAGCTGGAAGATTAGCACCTCATTTTCCACTTGGGAACTCTACAATCTTGTGACTCAATACTGAGTTCAACAACTTTAGGGTTTGAGCTTCTCCCATGTCTTTACCGCAACCCCCACACACCTGGAAGTTTGAAACAAAAACAGAAATTGCTGGAGAAGCTCAGCAGGTCTGGCAGCATCCGTGGAGAGAAATCAGAGTTAACATTTCAGGTCCAATAACCCTTCCTCAGGCTGATGGTAGTTAGGACTTTTTTTTACATATGCAGAAGATAGGGTGGGAGAGGGGGAAGGAGTAAACAGTAGATGGAGATAGAGCCCAAAGAGAGAAGAGCAGTTTGACAGACAAAAGAGTGGATAAAAAAGTCAGGCCAGCAGGGTGAATAGGTCGTTTTAAAATAGCCATGGTCTGCTATTACACACAACGCATTGTTAGCCACCAACAGTGCCTATTGATAGCCATTCGCCCTGCTGGCCTGACTTTTTTATCCACTCTTTTGTCTGTCAAACTGCTCTTCTCTCTTTGGGCTCTATCTCCATCTACTGTTTACTCCTTCCCCCTCTCCCACCCTATCTTCTGCATATGTAAAAAAAGTTATCCTAACTACCATCAGTCGAAGGAAGGGTTACTGGACCTGAAATGTTAACTCTGATTTCTCTCCATGGATGCTGCCAGACCTGCTGAGCTTTTCCAGCAATTTCTGTTTTTGTTTCAAACTTCCACCTTTACCTAGCATGACCTACATGAGACTGCGGACTCACAACAGCGTGGTTGATTCTAACTGCCCTCTGAGCAATTAGGAATGGTCAAGAAAAACTGGCCTAGCCAGTGATGTCCACATCCTGTTAAGGAATATGAAGAATAATGATTTGAAAGCAGCTTTGAAAGATAATGGAAGTGCTGAAGCCACAAACATTTTTAACCAACCTGTTCAAACACACCTCTGGAGCAGGTACAACTTGAACCCAAGCCTTCTAGCTTATCATTGCATCTCAAAAATCCCCACTGTAGAAGTTGTAATCACATAAGCACAGAAGCAGTCCTCTGCATGATACCATCAGAAATAAGTCTTAAAAAACAGTCCTCTGAGGAGTTTGGTGCAATAGAAAAACAAAGAAGCAAATAAAAGCAAGAGATCTATACAAGGGAACCAGAAACAAAGAAAATAAAAGTGAGGGAATAAAAAAAAGTGTGCTCTGTCATCCAGATACAAGACAAGGAGTAGATAACTCACATTGTTTGGCAAATCAGCGTGAATTTTATCTTTTGTATGTGGGCTTGTCTTGCTCTTAATAATGTTGCTCTGTAATACAATTTTGTTGTCAGATTTGATTCAGTTGTGAGTGTTTAAATCCCTACAACATGCAAACCTGGTCACTTACGGTGGAATACATATTAGTAATCCTGATTTTTTTCTAAGAGGTCAAAAGTGAAGGGCCACAGAGACCTCAGAAAACAGGGGGCTGCTGGGTATTACAAAGATGGGGAGGGGTTTGGATGTGGAGAGATTTAAAACTGAAGCAGTATGTTTTAAAATTCAGGGATTTTTTGGGCCAGAGGTCAATCTAGTAACAGACATGATGAGTCATTGTAATTTATAAATTAGGATACAGGAGCAAGGGTTTTAGACGCATTCAAGTTTATTGAAGGTGTAAGGTGGGAGACCACCACCGTGAACAGTCAAGTCTGATGACAAACAAAGCAAAGAGGAGGATTTTGGCAGAACAGCTGAAGCAGGAGGAGAAACATGCAATATTGTGGGGAAAGAAGTAGGTGTCCTTGATGATGAAGGGGAGAGACCGAGTTTGGAGCTTAGTTCACAGGCTTTAACCATTAGTCGACTATGAAAGAAAGTGTGATAAGTGACCAAGACAAAAGGAAATAGACATAGATGAAGAAAATTGTTCCTTTGGAAAACAAAACACAAACACAAGAGAGAGCCTCAAGCAAATTTAACATTATTTACTCATTTTTTGTACTCTTTCCAAAATAATGTAAACAAAAGCCTGAGTCAACCATCCAAACTCTGAAATTTGCACTGTAAGAATGCACATAATTTAAGATTCCTAGGGATCGGCCATTAAAAAAAACTAATCCAATGGTCTAAAATCTCAATGAATGCATTCCAAAGAAAGCACACACTCCAACAGAATATTTAAGTTCTTTATAATTTTGTACTCTCTGTGCACTGCAGTAAATAGATCTTGCTTATCTTGTTCTGACTAACCTAGTTGAAAAAGTACAACTGTGCACTTATCTATGTATAATGCCCAAGCCACACTGGGCAAGGGAATAAAAATGCACAGCTTGCTCTGTGAGGAAAAGAAATGGGTAATAAAAAAGAAAGCATTTATTCAATGAGCAAAAATCATTATGAGCAAATGGTTTAGTGGATTCAAGGGGCATAAACTCAAAATCTATGCTGATTTTGAGACTGCCAGTTCTGATGGAGTACCACGCTATCACAGGTATAATCCTTTGGATGAAATACTAAACTCAGAGCTCCCTCAGGAGACATAAATTATCCGAGGCCACTATTTCAGACAATAGCACATGTGGTGTCCTTGGTGTCTCAGTCTGGCTTTTGCCTCGAGTCTTGGAATTATAGAATTCCAAGCATGGAAACAGGCCCTTCCACCCAACTCGTCCATGCCAACCAGCTTTCACAAACTAAACTCATCCCATTTGTGTGCATTTGCCCCATATCCCTCTAAACCTATCCCATTCATAGAACAATCCAGATTAATTTTAGATGTTGTAATTGAGCCCACCTCCACCATTTCCTCTGGCAGCTTGTTCCATACACGCACCACCCTCTGCATGAAAAAGTTGCTCTTCAGGTCCCTCTTAAATCTTTCCCCGCTCACCTTAAACCTGTGCCCTCTAGTTTTGGACTCCCTTACTCTGGAAAAAAAAAATCTTGGCTATTTGCCTTATTTATGCCCCTCACTGTGTTATAAACCCCTAAAAGCCAGCCCCAGCCTCAAACACAAGGAAAAAAGAAAAAGAGTTCTGTCTAGCCTTTCCTTATAACTCAAATGTTTTAGTTTTGATAACATCCTTGTAAATATTTTTTGTGCCCTTTCGAGTTTAGTAACATTCTTCCAAGAGCAGGGTGATGAGAATTGTATGTAGTATTCCAAATGTGGCCTTATTAATGTCTTGTACAGCCATAAGAGGATGTCACAGCTCCCACATTCAGTGCTTAGGCTAGTGAAGGCAAGCATGTCAAATGCTTTCTTTGCCACCCTGTCTACCTGTGATGTCAATTTCAAGGAACTATGTACCTTCACCCCTAGTGCTCCCTGTTTGGCAATACCGCCACGGCCTTACTATTAACTGTATAAATCCTGCTCTAGTTTATCTTACCAAAGTGCGACATCTCGCATTTATCAAAATTAAACTCCATTGACCACTGCTTGGCCAAATGGCACAGCTGATCATAAGAGATTATTTGATCATTATCACTTTGCTGCTTGTCGGAGCTTGCTGTGTAAATTGGCTGCTGTATCTGCAAAATTACAACAGTGACTGTATTCCAAATGTGCTTCATTGTTCAAGACATTTGCAACTGTAAAATGTGCCATATAAATGCAAATTCTTTTCCTTGAAACATATGTGCCTATGTTGGAAGCTGACCTCTGAAAATTATTGGAATTATTATTCAGCAGCTTAGTAATGCATAATGCCTGGGTACAGAAATAGAACTTAACTGCTAGATTTGCAACTGCCATGGTGGGACAAATCAAAGTTGTTGGACCTTGCTGGGTTTTCTTTGCCGCATTACACCAAAAATCACCGTCAGTTGCCTTCTGGCACTTCAAGCAGAGGCTCTCACCCTTTAAAATCTCCCCAGGCCTTCACAGGAGTGTGCTGGAACTTACTTTAATATGACACAGCCTGTATCAGCCACAGGTGCTGTCCAAAAGACTTGGATGCGTGTCCGTCTCCTGGGAGTGGTCTCCGTGACAGCATATGGGCAGTTCGTCATAAACTGAGTGTCCTCATGATCAATTATCTGCAGATGGAGCAAGAAGGACATCTATTAATAAAATTAATTATTTCTAAAAAAAAGACTTGCGAATCACCTTTTCAAGTTCTCAGTGTATCCTGTTGCATTTTGCAACTAAGTTAAGCTGTTGTAAGGTGTTGTCCTGCGATGGCATTGGAAACACAGCAGTTAATTTGCACCCAGCAAATTCCAAAAGAAAAAGTCATATTGTTGGTTGAACAACTAAATATTGGCCCCGTACAATATAATCTTCAAACAGTGCTATGAGATTGTTGAATTCACCTAAAAGGAAAGACAGAGCCACAGCTGAATGTTTCACCTGAAAGGCAGCACTTTAGAGTGCCATGCTCCCTTGTTACTGGAACCAGGCATGTATAACTGGATTATGTGTTTGAGTCTCTGGAGGAAGATTTGATCTCATGACTTTCAAAAGTGCTTCCCTCTGAGCTACAGCTGTCCCAAGTTATTAGCATTTGTTAGGCATTAACTTATTTCAAAAATGCTTACGTAACAACTGTGCAGGAACCAATATAAAATAGATTATACATATTCTCAAGTGGCATGTGGTAACCATTCAGGATAAACTAATCAATGAATACATTTGGAAGTAGTGTAATCATTCATATTTCCCAGCAATTTTGAGTGATTGATAGATTAGACACTGCAAATCTATCCCCTAATTATAGTTGTTGTGGTGCAATTAAAATGGAATAAGCCAGCAAAATATTTTCACAGTTGCATAAATTATATCTTTAAAGATAGACTCAGGGTGGATGGTAAAATCAAGTGAAATTGATTTGTTGAGTTCTGCCATCAATCTTGTTTGGCGCAAAAGTAATGTCACTATCTCTGGTCCTTCAAGTCTTACCTATGTTTGAAATGTACGGAAAAATGCCCAAATAGGAGATTAAAAGTACTCTTTTAAAACTTAATTTTCTCCACCATCACCCAGAAATCTTGGGCTTTTTCAACAGTGCCTGCCAAATCCTATGTGGCTTAGTATCACATTTTGAATTGATGACTGTGAAACACGTTGGGGAATTTCAAAATATTAAGTGCACTGCGTAAATCTCTGGAAGAACAAGGCCAGCAAGTGAATGGGCAAAACAACCCTTCCGAACAAAAGCCAAAATACACCAGCCATTCCTTCATTGTTGCTGAACTTGAATCCTGGAACTTCGACCCTTACAGAAGTGTAAGTGTGCCTTATACCACAAGGACTACAGTAGTTCAAGAATGTAGCTCTACAGCACTTCAAATGCATCAGTAAAAAAAAAGGTTGATTTGCCAGTGATGGCCACATCCCATGAATGATTAAACATTTGTACAAAGCTTTGAGAAGATTTGTAGCTCAGGTTGAGGTTTTGGATGTGAGTTTGCTCGCTGAGCTGGAAGGTTCGTTCTATGTACAAAGCATTGTTGTGTTAATATGCTAAACAAGATCAGCTGCAGTTTTTGCAGAGATGTTAATGCATTTAAAATTAATCAAGTAGTGCTTGTGCTGATGCTGTGAAGCTGGAGAGAATGTTGTCAAGTTTTCAACATCCATACAACTTATTTCCTATAGCGTAACTTCAAGATTAAATGCATTCAGCACAAACATATATAACAGAGAACAGTCCAGCGCAGGAACAGGCCCTGCAGTCCACCATCTCTGTGCCAACCAGGGTGTCTGTTTATACTAATAGCATCTGCCTGTTTGTGGTCCATACCTCTATTCCTGCATCTGTCTACATGTCCGTTTAACTGCCTCTTAAACTTTACTAATACATCTTCCTCTGCCACCTCTATTGGCAGCATGCTTCAGGTACAAAGAAAATTTTCCTCACATATCATTCCAACTTTTACCCTCTCACCTTAAGCTTATGCTCCCTTTAGCATTGCTGCCCTGGGGTAAAGCTCTGACCATTCACCCTATCAATGCCACTCATAATTTTATATATTTCTATCATGTCACCAGTCAGTCTCTGACGTTCTGGAGAAAAAATCCAAGTTTGTCTAACCACTCTTTATAGGTAATACACTCCAATCCAGTGATTACAGTGTTTACACAATGCAAGTTATAAACTGCATCTTCCGTCCACCTCAGCACATTCCTACCCAGAATTAAACATATCTTTTACTGTTCAGGAAAACAGGAATAGGAATAGTCTTTCAACTCCTTGTGCCTTTTCCACCATTCAATTAGATAATTTCTAATTTCTCATCAATCTGTCTAGAATTTTGATTTGAAAAACTTTTTGGAGGAGAAAATTCCAGACGTACTTATCATATTGCATGATTATGTGGCTCCTAAATAGTCTAGCTCTAACTTTAATGTCATCCTTTCTTATTCTAGACTCTAAATTCACTTTTGTTTCCCTTTTTGTCTACCTTAAATATCCATCTTAACTACCTTAAATAACCACCTTAAATACTTCAATAATTTCATCCCTTCATCTTCTAAATGGAAGACAATACCAGTCTTGTCCATAACCTGGCCTCATAATTTAAACCATCAAGTCTCAGTAAACCTGTATTGCATTCCCACAAAGACGAATATATCCATCCTACGTAAGCTGTAGTTCTCAGAAGTGAAAATAGTGCTCTAGATGGAGATCTAAACAAAGTGTTACACCATGTAAATTTCATTGCAGTCCTATTGTTTCAGTAACCACTATTCTATTAAAAACAACATATTTATACAGCACCTTTAAGCTAATAAAATATCCCGGATTACCTTACAGGAACACTATGGGGTAAAATTTTGTATCGAGCCACATAAGACATTAGTTCAGCTGAGCAAAGGATTCATTAGAGGGGCAGGTTGTAAAGGACAATTCAGAAAAAAAAAAATGATGAGGAGTGGATAAGAGGTTTCAGAATGGAATTCCACAACTGAGAGCCAAAGATCCTTTGCAATTTGCCAACCTTTCAGAGCTATGTGACTGTCTTAACCATTTATCCCAATTTGAAATAAATTAGAACAAATCATCACTGTGAAAGTATAAATGGAAGGAGCAAGACAAACAGAAATCTGGAAAGATCCAAATCCATTTGAATTTCTAATTATAAAAATAAGTTTTTGTTCTAAATCATTTTTGAACTATTGAATCATTAGAACCAAACAAAATGAATAACACATAAAAGAGGAATGCAATCTTAATAATTTCTAATCCTAATGAATGATTTTGTTCTTATTCAAATTACTTACTATGCAGGTTACAAGCACAGCACAGCTCAAATGTAATGTTGATAATGGTTAAATGTTTGAGAATTGACAATTTTAAAAAACAGTTATAGTATTTCTCTTTGTTATACTTGGTCAAAGCCATCCCATTCTGAAGTTAACTAATCCCTTCCAATAATGTCGTTGTAAAACACACACTTGTCTGATTCTAGATTGTACAGTTTAATTGTGCACGTGGCTTATATGTTGGTTCCTATTCAGAATCACTTAGATGTCATTTTGATAACAGGATGTTTGCAATCAGGTCTCTTTACATTGACACACACACGTACACTGACACAGCACTTAGACACGTGTCTATACACACAGATATATCGGATATACAAACGCACACTGAAAGGTTTACAGTGCTATGCATATGTGGGGGAATGACAACTGAATAATTTTTAAAAATTGAAAGCGTTGCTCTTCCTTTTCATATTTGGACAGAGCTAATCCAAACCTGAAATTATTTAATATTTCTCAATATTGGCTCTGCAAACCGGACATTTTCCTGAAATGTCATTCAGGTCAGCAAATCTGCAGGTTAATTGTGTACACATACTCTCTCACACACATTGGCATATACCCATTTACAGACATCATAATTATAAATATTTATATATTAATTCGCGAGGCATTGAGAGTGAACCCCGCACACACTTCACAATCAGCAAAAGACTGACGTTTCTCTGCCTCGTAATTGGGAATAATGATATTGTTCAAAGTCACAAACACACTCTCTCTCTCTCACACTCTCTCTCTCTCCGTATCGACCCTGCCTCGCAAACAAATGTTCATCTCGATCTGAAAACGGTGGGAATGAACGATTTAGCCATTTCCGAGTTTACCTTTGTCAGGGAGGGATGTGCGCTGTAAACTGGGCTAAAAGGACGGAGTGAAGGGACGCCGGGAGACGAGGCTTATCCTACCTGAAAGTTACCAGCATATTCCTCTTCCCTGTCGCCATCCTCCCCGTCCCTGAGGGCGATTAACGTGAATCCACGGAAATAGGACGGAACTGTGGCCGAGAGGGTGACTGAAAAAACAAGACAGAAAAAAAATAAAACAGGAAGCTGACAAAAATAACACAAACACAGCCGATACAATACCTATAAAGTTAGCAGAAGACAGTTAGGAGTGAAGACATCGTTTTTAAGTATCTTAACAGTGTGAAATTTGGGCTTGAAGGAGAAAGCAGCTCACAGCTTTGAGATATGAGAGGGAACTGGTGCTGGAGGCGCCTGGATCGCTTACCCCGGTATGTGCTGCCTGGGGTGTAGAACTCGGGATTCCCTTCGATCTGGAGGCTAAATCCGGTGTTGCCGTCCCTCCGGCTACCCTGAGACCTCACGATACGATTGCAGTATCCGTCGGTGACCGGGCTCTGGTCGTTAAAGGAACCGATCACTGCAGGAAGGGCGAGGAGAAGAGCGAAGGAGCGCAAAGAGAAGTCCATCGTGTTCGTGTGTGTGTGTGTGTGTGTGTGTATCTCCTCTTATATTCTCTTGACTGTCTCTCTCACGCTGGTGGCGTGCTTGTGATCTACAGCTGAAACAGACAGACAGGGACAGAAATCGCTGCTTTTGGAATGTTCCAGTTCGCGTGAAATTGACCAGACCCGTCAGTTTCACAGCTGCTGCCTTTAAAGTCGGATTTCACGTGTTAACTATGTAGCACCACCCCAAGCACAGCACACACACACACACACACACGCTTGCTTAACAGTGGTGCAAACAGCACCTACAGTACTGTGTACAACTGCGCGGTGCGCTGTTTTATCCTGGGACTGGATAGTCTCATTGGGGAGGAGGGTTTTTTTACCCCTGTGGGAAGGTGGAGTAGGTTTGAAGGTAATTGAAAGAAATGACGTTCCCAAAAAAAAGCGCACTGACGACGCTGAGCGCCTCGTTTCTAGGGCGCAGTTTAAAAGATCCGAACTGCATGTTCCTGAAAACACGCACTCACACACACAAACACAAAGTTTTGAACGAGCCAGAGGACTGGGAGACGAGCGAAAAAGTCTTTGGCTCCGTTTAGAACACAAGGATAAACAGGGTCCGAGTGCAGGCCGGACAGCGGGAGGCAGTTGTTCAGGAAACACATTTAAACGTTCCTTGAAATTGTTGAAGCGATTCATTTAATTGCTTTTGCAAATTTCCCACCAAACGATACATATTTCATCGCAGAGTTGCCCGTGAAAGGCGACAAATGGCTTTTAAAACAGCACGTTACCGGTATTTTTTTTAAAGAATGGTCTGGGATTCACTGCCGAAAGGGCGGTGGAAGAGGATTCAACTTTCAAAAAAGGCGATACCTTGAAAGAAGGAGGGCGGGGTCGGGAGAGATTTATGGACCTACTGTGAAAGGGCGAACAGGGGGCTATTGGTTATCTGGAGAACTCATAGAAATGGCCGGCATAGACACGTCGGGTCGAATGGCCTTTTTGAGTAGTCTAATTCGATCATTCCAACGTTGTATACCAATGTGAGCGATTAAACACTTCCCAATAAACCGACAGGGAAGGGAAGACCATGCCTTGTTTAGTACAGATCTCATCGGGAACCCAGTCCGATGCACCACTTTGAGGGAATAGGGGAGCACATCTCTATTTTAAATTCTTGAACCAGACTTCAGTCTCAGTCGGCTACAGGACTCGGGGCGGGTGAAGGGGACATGTTCAATTTGTATTTTGTGGGATCTTCCATTTGATGCTGGAATCCCAGGTGCTGCTTAGAAATCTGATCTTGACATGTTAGAGAAGCCAGAGACAGACAGCGAGAACGGATCCTCAGTCGCGTTGATGTTTTTTTTTCAACAAATGTCTCCTAGTGCAGTTGGATCCCTCTGCGATATCTGCTGTCAGTGGTCACTTCTGGTCCCCTAGCCCCAAGGCACTTGAGCAAACCTCAAGCCTTGCCACTGCGAGAGCAAGGAATTCGCTTGGCCAAAACAAAGACCATTCGCAAAACGATTAAGAGGAGTGAATAAAACAAGACAGTGTAATCAATTATTTATTTTAGAGATTACTTTGTGTTTACAGATAAAATAAAGAAGTACTAACTCTTCCATAATGCCTCACAATCTATAGCTGCTCTTTCTTTCAAACTGCTCCGCTTCTTAGCTCCAGATGCGTCATTGCAGAAGCCTTTGTAAGGGGAGGGTGGGGGGGGGGGGGGTTATGTTCGAGTCAAACAGAAAACTGCAGATGCTAGAACCCACGGTAGGCAAACAGGAGGCTGGAAAAACGCAGCAAGCCAGGCAGCATCTGGGGGAAAAGAGAAGTCAATTCTTCAGCACTGGATGTGAGGGTAGGGGGAGGGTAGCGGGATGGTGGCGATAGGTGGATACAGGTAGTAGATAAGATCTGGTCGGAGGCTGGGATGGAAGGGAGGAGGAGAGGCTGGAAAGTGAGCAGGGGGATGGGTGAGAAGGTTATTTGAAATGAGAGAACTCAATGTTAAAAGTCCTCTGGGCTGTTGGGTGCCCAGGCGGAAGATAAGGTGTTGTTCCTCAAATTTACATTCTGGATCGCTGTGACATTGGAGGAGGCTGAAGATTGACATGTCTGAGGGGGAATGGGGGATGGGGGAGTTGAAATGGGCAGTAACTGGGAGGCTAGGCTGGCCATTTCAGGCCAGGTGAAGATGCTCAGTGAAATTGTCACCCAGTCTATGTTGGGACTCACCAATGTAGAGCAGATTACATCAGGACTACCGGATGCAATAGATTAGGTTGGAGGAGATTCAGGTGAAACTCTGTCAACTCTGTCTCACCTGGAAGGACTGTTTAGAGCCCTGGATGGAGGTGAGGGAGGTGGTGTGTGGGCAGATGCTGCATCTTTCATAGTTACCGGGGCAAGTAGCAGTAGCATTGGAGTGGATGGTGGGGAGTGTAGCACGAAGTAAGGAGTGGCAAAGGGAATGGTCCTTATTGAAGGCATGCAGGGGCGAGGCTTGGAAGATGTTCTGGGTAGTGGGTCTAATTGGAGTCGGTGGAAGTGTTTGAGGATGATACATTGGATACAGAGGCAGTTGGGGTGGAACGTGAGGATAAACGGGACTGTGTCCTTACATTTTGGGGGTGTTTAGACCTGAGGAGTGGGGAATGGAGGAGGCGTGGTGGAGGACTGTGTGGATAATTGAGGAAGGAAAAGAATGTTGTTTGAAATAGGAGGGTATCTTGGATGCTTGGGAGTGGAACATCTCCTCAACCCAGAGACAGAGGAATTGGCAAAATGGGATGGAGCTTTTGCAGGATACAGAATGGGAGGAGGTATATTTCAGGTAACTATGGAGATCCATGGGTTTATGGTAAATGTTGGTCCGTAAACTGTCACCAGAAATGGTAGTGGCAAGGTCAAGAAAGTGGAGGGAGATGGCTGGGAATGAAAACAGAGAGGTTTATGTTCAATTTATTTCCACATCCATCCATTGTTCTTATTGCTTGTATCTATATATGCCAGTCAGTTAGGGTCAGTGTCAGTGTCCCTGTTTTCTAAGTGTTAGGCATCTGATTAAAAAGACGGAAACATTTATAGTAAGGTACATACCAACATTAAATGCAAGAAGAAAACTAAACCTAACATTTATTCAACATCTTTCACAAGGTTAGGGCATCATTGAAGTGATCATGAAGTGTAATCAATGTTGTGCTGCAATAAACACTGCAGTTACTTTTCACACGGAGAGGTTCCATAAACCACCATATGATGATAACAATTTAATTATGTTTTGTGTTGATTAATGTTGGCCAGGACGCAGGGGAAAAAATGTCTTCTTCCAGTAGTGCCTAGGATCTTTTAAATTGACCTCAGATGGCAGACAGGACCCATTTTAGTGCCTCATTCAAAAAAGAAACTGCTACTCCAACAATGCAGCAATTCCTCGGTACTGTGATGAGCAACAGTCACAATAATTGGTATTCACATTGTTCTGACAGCTCTTCATACCTCTTTTGGCTATGTCTCTAACTGACGACTACCTTCTCGGTGGTCCTTCCCCGCATAATACACCCTTGCCCTTCAGGGAGAATATTGTGGGTTCAAACGTCTCTCCAGAGGTCCTGTTTCTCAAGTTGAGACACAAAACCAAGATCCCATCTGTTTGTTGAGTTGGACAAAGAAGATCTCATGGGACTATTTGACAAAGAGCAAATAAGCTTTCTCTGGTGTCCTGTTAAACAAGTATCCCCCAGTCAAGTTCAATTACATCACCTCATCATTATCACACAACCATTGATGGGAGCTTGCTGAGCATAAATTGGATGCTGTAATTCATATGTTACACTGCTGACAGCATCTGTAAAGTGCTTCAGGGCATCCTGAGGTTATGAATGATGCTGTTGAAATATACATTTTTGTTTCTAACAGACACCTCAGTAGCAATCCTATTGTGGGGGGGGGGGGGTGTGGTTGGGGGGGGGTCGGTGAGGAGGCGTACTGTGAGGGCTAAGATCAGGTAAAGCTTCACATGATGCTGAAAAGAAGATGTGCACTGAAGATTTCCCAAAGTACCCTTTGCAGGTGCCATTCTGGCACCACAAAACTTTGGCATTGCATTGATTAATATGGGTAAACTGGTGCTAGAGAATAGATAGCTCAATTTTATACTGGGTTACATTTACATTGATTTTGATCGGGTGATAAAAAGCACTACTGATTCTCCATTGCTATTTCAGTGACAGTTAAATCTCACTCCTTCCATGAGCCTTAAATTAGTTTTAATGAAATGGTTTCTGAAAACTTTAACATTAGTGTCTATAGCATTAAATATTATTTCTGTTCATTGTTCTGTGGTATATTAAAATCACTGGCCGTGATTAATTATTAATAAGTGTTTTATTCACGTATTATTATTCTTACTTTGTTGCATTTGTTGGTTGCACAGCAAGATGGCATTCTTGATTTAATTTTGTTTCATAAGGGATGCAGAGCAACGATGGACAAATGGAGCCATGGCAGAGATCAGCTATCTCCGATTGCATGCTGATGTAGGCTTGAGGGGCTGAATGCCCTTCACTTTGTACAATGTCCTGGGCTGAGTATCAGTACCTACTGCTGACAAGTAGATGAGAATGGATGGGATGTGTGAGGTTTAATACACTGTAAGGTTGATTCAGGCTTTGATGGCAAATGTCTGCTCTTGACTTGCAACTGAAAATTGGTCTTGCTTCAGGCTTTAGCAGGGGGACCAGAAAAAGCACAAAAACAAGAGCAGGAGTGCATCCTATTTTCCATTGAGCTTGCTCCAGCAATAAATACGATCATTGTTGATCACAGCTTCTTACTTTTTCCCCATATTTTTTAATCTTCTGAGACAATTTGTCCAACCAGCCTCAAAGGTATTCAACAATGCAGCATCCACAGCTTTCTGAAGTAGAGAATTCCAAAGAATCATTTCTCTTAGGGGGAAGCAATTGTCCTTATCTCAGTCCTAAATTACGATCTTCTTAATTGGAGCCTGTGTCCCCATATTTCAGATTCCCTGAATAGAGTCATAGTCATAGAGATATACAGTTTGGAAGCAAATCCTTTGGTCCAATTTGTCCGTGCAGACCAGATATCCGAGATAAATCTAGGTCGCATTTGGCCTATATCCCTCTAAACCCTTCCTATTCATATATCCATCCAGATGCCTTTTAAATTTTGTAATTATATCAGCCTGCACCACTTCTCCTGGCAGCTCATTCCATACAAGCACTTCCCTCTGTGTGAAAAAGTGGCCCCTTAGGTTCCTTTTAAATATTTCCCCTCACCTTACACCTATGCCCTCAAGATTCCCTCACCCCGGGAAAAGGATCTCATCTATCCATGACAGTCAGGATTTTATAAGCATCTATAAGGTTATCCCTCAGCCGGCAACACTCCAGCCCATTCAGCCTCTCCCTATAGCGCAAACCCGTCAACCCTAGCAACATCCTTGTATTTCTTTTCTGAACCCTTTCAAGTTTCACAACATTGTTCCTATAGAAGGGTGACCAGAATTACACACGGTATTCTAAAAGTGACCTGACCCATGCCCTGTACAGCCACAGCAAGACCGCCCAACTCCTATACTCAATGCACTGACCATAAAAGTCAAATATATGAAATACCTCCTTCACAATCTACCCACAATTCACTTTCAAGGATCTATGAACCAGCACTCCAAGGTCTCTGTTCAGCAACATTCCCATTACATGCATTAACCTTACCATTAAGTGCATAAGTTCTGCCCTGAATTGCCTTTCCAAAACGCAGCACCTCACATTTATCTAAACTGAACTCCATTTGCCCATCCTTGGCCCATCTGATCAAGATCCTGCTGTACTCTAAGGAAATTTCTTCACTCTCCACAACACCTTCAATTTTAGTGTCATCCGCAAACTTCTTAACCATACCTCGTATGTTCACATCCAACTCATTTATATAAATGATGAAAAGCAGTGGACCAAGCGCCAAACCTTGTGGCATACCACTGGTCACAGGCCTCTGATCTGAAAAGAAACCCCTCCATCTGATAAAGGGTCTAGGCCCGAAATGTCAGCTTTTGTGCTCCTGAGATGCTGCTTGGCCTGCTGTGTTCATCCAGCTCCACACTTTGTTATCTTGGATTCTCCAGCATCTGCAGTTCCCATTATCACCTTCATCACCATACTCTGCCTTCTACCTTTTAGTCAGTTCTGTATCCAAATGCTTAGATCATCCTATATTCTGTGTGATCTAACCTTGCCTCCAGTCTACCATGGTGAACCTTGTCAAAGACCTTACTGAAGCCCATATAGATTGCGTCCACCACTCTGCCCTTATCAATCCTCTTTGATATTTCCTCAAAAAACTTAATCCAGTTAGTGAGACATGATTTCCCATGCACAAAGCCATGCTGACCATCCCTAATCAGTACTATCCTTTCCAAATACATGTAAATCCTGCCCTTCCAACAACTTGCCGACCACTGATGTCAGACTTACCCTGGCTTTTCTTTACCACCTTTTTTAAGTAGTCAACTTCCAGTGGTTATAAATGATACAAATATCTCATCAAGGGGTCCGGCAATCAATTCCCTAGCTTCCCATGGAGTTCTAGTGTACACCTGATCAGGTCCTGGGGGCTTGTCCACCTTCAAGCATTTTGAGACATCCAGCACCTCCTCCTCTGTAATATGGTCATTTTTCAAGATATTGTTATCTGCCTGCCCACCTTCCAGATCTTCCGTATCATTATCCACAGTATCTGTGATGTGGAGGTACTGGTACTGGATGGGATAGACAACGTCAGAAAGCACACAACACCTCAGTCACCTGCTTTGCCTTATTTCACAAAAGTAGGGCAAGTTTTGCACCTTTTCAAGTAGGTACATCCACATAATGAATCAGAAAATGTTCTTGGACTCACTTAACAAATTCCTCTCCATCCAAGCCTTCAACACCAAGGCAATCCCAGTCTATGTTTGGAAAACTAAAATTCCCTATCACAACCACCCTATTATTCTTACAGATAACTGAGATCTCAGTACAAATTCATTTCTGAATTTAGTGGAAACAATATCAACTCTAAAACAGGTCACAAATATTAAATATTATCAAATCTGTTTCCCTCTCCACAGTTGCCTCATGATCTGTTGATTATTGCCAGCACCTTCGATTGCTATTTCAGATTTTCAGCCTCCACAATGTTTTACTCTTGAAATGCAAATTAGGCTTAAATGTAAATGGCTCCTGCTTATCCCAATCATTTTTTCCTATTCATTCACAGGATGTGAACATTACAAAGAAAATCAGCAGTTATTGCCAATTTCTAATGTGCCTTTGGGAAGATTGTTGTGAAGCTATACAAAATGCCAGTTAAATATTACCCACTTTGAGCCTAAAGTCACATATAGGTCAGGTCAGGTAACAATGGTGGGTTTCCTTTCATAAAGGCCATGAGTGAACCTGACAGCTTCTTACAACACTCTGGCGTTGACTTGGTGATCTATCTTAATTTTTTTTTCTAAAATCCAGATTTGTTCAATTCACTGAATTTAAATTTCCTAGCTGCTGTGGAGCATTTTGAACATGTGTCTCAGATAATTAGTCCAGATGTCTGGATTATTACACCCGTAAGATATGCTACCACCACCACATCAATATTTGCCACCCACCTTGAAATGAACTACACTAAACCAGCTTTGAAGACCAGAGTTGGAACACTATTGGGGCTGTAGACATTCTCTTTTTTCCTCATTTGATTGCTGAGTGCAGCTCTCCTTCAAACACCACGTACAGATTCTACAACAGGGGTATTTGGAGACAGCCTGGAGGTTGTCAAGTGCCAATGTTGATGATTTATTGTGGAAAATACTTTTTTACAGCATTGACAGATGATATTGTCATCCGTAAATACAGAAGCACCACCCTGAAAGAGGAAAGAGATTTCATCCAATTGAGTTTGGTGTATACATTGCCCCAGGTGGCATCAAATAGCTTTGCGTGTCATGACCTTTGACGTAGTGCTGGATCCCTCAAGCTTTCTCTTCCAAGAAATTACACCAGTCACTAAAGCTCTGAAGTACATAATAGCCTACACAGACATTTGCTACACCCAAGTAATGCAAATATTGGAAATCTTTAAAAAGCTCAGAAAATGTTGGAAATATCGGTCAGGCAGCACTTAGGAAAACGAAAACAGATGTCAAGCAAATCTATTTAATGAAGATAATGGAGGTGCTGCTCATCAGTTGGTGAGCTGGTTAGATCCCTGTACCACTGCCTGCTGTTGGACAAATCTGCTAAGTTAAGGTATTTGAGTAGTTAATGGCAGGCCATCCTGCGCCCGGCAGTCAACACAAACAAGCTACAAGTCGCTGCCGGCTGAGCACCCAGCCAATTGCTGAAGGCGAGGTTAATCATTATCTGATAAGGTTTATAGATTGGACGTAGGCAGGGCCTGTGAAGGAGGGTCAGCAGCAAGAACTGGGGGTGGGAAGGTTGGCTCTTAGCAAGCCCCTCCTCCCCGGTATCAGGTCCCACGAGAAGGCTGGAATGACATTAAACTGGGACCGCCTCACCTGCCACTTTGGGAGCAGCTATTTCTTTCTCAATGGCAGCCAACAGCTGTGAAACCCAATGGATGAGGCATCCGTGACTGGTCGATGTGCAAGACTTGACAAATTGTTCATGCCTCACAACATTCTGTACAAACCTGTCACGTTATGAGCGAAAGTGGACCAGAGTTTTAAAATAATAATGCTTTTTGCTATTCTTTCAAGGATAAAGAAGGCCTAGATTAATTTTGAATTGCTGTAATTACGATAACGACTATCAAGTGCTGGAAATGGACACAGCGAGAAAAAGATCACTTACCATATTGTCTGGACACACTGTTAGAGATGAATGAGTATGAAATAAATAGATTGAAAATAATACTATTCCTTATTAGATTAGCAATCTTCCCAATTAAAATAAAACTTGTGGAATGCATTGTCAGGGACGGTAGTGGAGTCGGCCTCATTAGGGCCATTTAAGCTGCTATTAGATAGGCATATGGATGATAGTGTAAGGTAGGGGTGGAGGTTAGATAGATGTTAGGTTTAGGGTAAAAGTTCAGCACAACATCATGGGCTGAAGGGCTTGTAATGTGTTGTACTGTTCTATGTCCTATGTTCTATGTTTTGTCCTGATTTTGAAGGTTAAAGTTTATTCTCTTAGTATTTTGAAATGCGACTCAAAACCTTATAGCACTGGAAGAAGCCATTCAGCCAATTATGCCTTTGCTGACTCTTTGAAAGAGCTTCCTAAATAGACCTAGTCCCTTCCTCATTTCCCATATTATCACAAGTATTTCTTTTCCAAATGTTTATCCAATTATTTTTTGCAACTTAGTAATGAACCTGCTTCCACTAGTCTTTCAATCAATGCTGTTTTGATCACAACAATTTGCTAAGTTAAAAAGAAAATCTTTTATTCTCTCCTTGGTTTGTTTGCCAGTTGTCTAAAATCTGTGTCCTGTTGAAACCAAATCTTCTGGTCAGTAAAAACTCTTGCTCCATACTTATTCTGCCAAAGCTGAGTTGGAACATTTCAAATAAATCTCTCTTTAATCTTTCTCCCAGTTTCTCTAGTTTCCCTATATAATTGAAATATCTTATGCCTGCTTTGTTTCAATAACTCTACTCTGCATCCTTTCCGAGGCCTTTGCATCCTTACTAAGGCATGTTTCCCAGCCCATGATACGTCTATTTCTAAAACTGAGATGCAGTTTACTTTTTATCACAACCTTCTCAACTTGTGCTGTCTACAAAGCTCCTCAAATCTCTCAGTTTAAAATTGTACCATTAAACTTATACCGCTGCTCTTCAATTTTCCTTTCAAATGCATCACTTTACACAACTCTGCATTATATTTACTTACCATGCATTTTCAATTTCACCAGTCTCCCTCTGTCTTCTTGAAGTCTGTGACTCTCCTCTTCATTGTTTCTCCTGCAAAATTTGAAATGAAACACTTGCTAAATCTAGACCGTTAATATATATTAGAACCAGTGGTCCTAATAACATCTTCATGCTGAATAAAAAAAGAAATTATGCAGATTCTGCAGGAACTGGGATTGGTCACTATTTTCTCTTCAGAACAAAGAATCACAGACTGTCAGTCTTTCTTGATCGTAATAACCTCTCCAGTCTGGCATTTACATTGTAAATCGATTTTTCATCTCTCCATTTCCTGACTGAATAGTGGCTCCAGGATTTGCAATGTTATGGGCTGCAGCCAGACAAAGAAATATTGAGAATTACTTTCAGAAATCAAGATTCACCAGAAAGTAACAAATAGAAACGGATACCACACAATAACATGGAAAAAAGCTTTTATTTATTCATGGGGTGTAGGCATTGCTGACAATGCCAGCTTTTATGATGCATCCCTAATTACCTAGTTGACAGTTAAAAGTCAATGACATTGCAGTGAGTCTAATGTCAAGACCAAGTATGAATGGCAGATTTCCTTCCTGAAAGGCCTTTTATCCAATTGACAGTAGTGACATGGCCTCTAGCAAGTCAAACTTTTAAAAATTGTGTATCTTTTTTATAAAATCCACATGTCGCCATCTTCCCAGCTAGAATGTCAAACCATGTCCCTAAAATATTAACCTGGACTTCAGGATTGCTGGTCCAGTGACATTACCATTATACTACTGCTTCCGCCCAAGTAAGACTGACTGATAGGAAATAATCACAATATGCTGTTAGGGTCACATTCATTTTTGATTGTAAACTCAAACTTGGAAAAGATACTGTTTTATACAAAGGATTTGCAGAAAAATGTGGTGCAGTTTAAAAAAAAGTTAACAGAATTCATTGAGTGTGGTATCTGCAGTGACACATTATTCAAACAGTGGGGGAAGATGGTATACATCTCGGCTCTGCGCGTTGTGTGTGTTCAGGAGTAGTCTGTGAATAACTACGGCTTTGAGCTAGCACAATACAGCTGAAACTGCTAGGTAGTGAGAAAGAAAGCACTTAAATTCATTTAAGATAACACAGCATTGAAGCTGGATGAACACAGCAGGCCGATCAGCATCAGGGGAGCAGGAAAGTTTGCGTTTCGGATCGGGACTCTTATCCAGAAATGCCATTTCTGAAGAAGGGTCCCGACCCGAAATGTCAAGCCTTCCTGCTCCCCTGATGCTGCTCGGCCTGCTGTGTTCATCCAGCTTCACACCGTGTTATCTCAGATTCTCCAGCATCAGCAGTTCCTACTATCTCTGTGACAACTTAAATCCATTCCTTTTCTTTGCTCTTTCACTCACTCTCACTCACTCTCAGTTCTCAGAGAGATTGTTCTTTTAGAAGAATTTTAAAACTTGTTACTTTTTGTCATAAGAGCTCATGTTGAAGACTGAAGAGTTGCAACTTCTAGGCAGGCAGGACTTGGGGCTGATGATTATGAGTTGATCCTTGAAGCTAAACCTTTTTTTCCATTACTCCCATAAACCCAAGAAGGCTGAAGGATGGGAGAATGAAAGTAAGGCAAGTAACAAATGTAAAGAAAGAGCAGATCCTTAGATCAGAGGAAAGGTGTTGAAGGTAGAGGTGAAAAATCAAAGGGGCAAATGGTGTCAATTGTAATAAAATGAGACATCATTATTCAGAATATTGGAAGTTATTAGGGAATTAAAAGGGACTTGTAGCCGGTCATTTAGAGTGAGTCTGAAAAGCTTTCCTTCCGGAGAGTTCAATGAAAGCCGAAGTATTAGTAAATATAACAGGTGGAGAGTACAATCTGGTTCTATTTTAGTAAAGTGCACTTGGAGTATGACTTGTAATCTGGATCGGTGTGAATAGGAGTAATTCAGCTGTCTGTGGAAATTTGGTATCATGCCTACTTCACAATGACATGCCAGCTAAGCGTGGATCCACGACAGACCAATATGAGTGCATACTTTGAAATCCAATATTGATTACACTTTGCCAGTACAGCCTTCTGATGCTTGAGGAACAGAGGCCTCAAACCCAGCACTAACCCCATGATCTACAAAGCAGCCATGATACACCCCCACCTTGTATGCACAGGAAAAAGGAACATCTACAGCAGATAACTCAAATCCCTGGAGTGTTATCACCAGCACTGCCTTCACAAAATCCTGCAAATCCAGTGAGAGGATAGACGTACCAACGTGAGCATCCTCTCCCAGACCACCACTACCAGTATCAAGGCACTCGTCAAACATGACCAACTGCAGGGGGCAGGCCACATTGTCTGATCCTCTAACTGACTGCTCTGCTCTGAACTCTGCAATGATAACCAATAAAAGGAGAGCAGAGCAAATGCTACGAGCATGCTCTGAAAGCCCCCTTAACCAAATGGAGCATCTCCGCTAAAACATGGGAATCACCTGCACTGGAATGCACAATGTGGAGAAAGGAGCATCTGCAAAGGTAGTTCAAATATCACTGTGTGGGGCACATAGAGCTCAAACCTAGGTAGTTGAAAGAGCACAGAATACACAGTGCCACATCCATCTACCTCAAAAACCATCTGCCCCACCTGCAGTTCCAGGATAACCAGCAGACCCATCCCAGCGCTCCACCAAAGTGTGGAAGCAAATCATCGTTGACCCCGAGGGACTGCTAAGGAAGAAGAAGAAATAGGAGTAATTAAGAAATTTCCTCTAAACCAAGTTAATTTACTCCTGTGCAATGATTTTGCTTTGTGGAAAATCAGAATGAGGTTGAAGAGACAGAACTTTACGGAAATGGGTGTTTCCTATCATTTATAGTGACCAGACCGATGGGTAACATAAGTCCATCATCATGTAGATGCTAAAATAGCTGAAGTTTTATTTAAATAAGGGAGTAATTCAAAGGGATAGCATGGTGGCTCAGTGGCTAGCACTGCTGCCTCAGAGCACCAGAAATCTGAGTTTGATTCCACTCTCGGGCAACTGTCTGTGTAGAGTTTGCACATTCTCCCTGCGTCAGCATCGGTTTCCTTTGCGTGGCCTTGTCTCCTTTCATAGTCCAAAGATGTGCAGGTTAGGTGGGTTAGCCATGCTAAATTGCCCTTAGTGTTCAAGGATGTGTAGATTAGGTGGGTTACAGGGGAATGAGTCTGGGTGGGACGCTCTGAGGTTCAGTGTGAACTTGTTGGACCAAAGGGCCTGTTTCCACACTGTAGGGATTCTGTGAAACATTTGATAAGTCTTTACTAAAGGCGAAGTTTCTCTAATGAGAAATTTTTTCTTTTCCTTTCACACATCGGTTCTGAGGAAGGGTCACCCGACCTAAAACATTAACTCTGTTTTGTCCTTCGCAGATGCTGCTAGACCTGCTGAGCTTTTCCAGCAAATTTGTTTTTTTTTCATGAAGTTACTATAGTCCCAATCATTACAGAGGAATGACTGGCGGTGGTTTAGCCTGAATGTCACCACGCCTCAGGCAAGGGGAAAGTTTGGGAAGGAAAGTCCTTCATGATAACCTCAGTCAGACCAGGAATTGAACCCACCCTTTTGGCATTACTCTGCATCGCACACCAGCCATCCAACCAACTGAACTAACCAACCGCATATTAACTTAATTAATTGAGGCTCTAAAAGCAGATTCAGAGTTAAATGAACAGTGCAGGCAGTTCACAGTGAAGCTGACGCTGGAGGAGTTCTGGAGTGCTATTAAAATAAGAAAGAAGTTCTGATGAGGAAGTAGAGATATTCTCCTTGATATGCGAATGAGGAACGGATCAGTTGTGGCACACCTGAATTTTGGAAGGAGATATTGAGTATCACAAGAACTTCTTAAAGCCAGTATAAGTAGGAGTACAGAAAATTCAGGAATCAATAAACAAGAACATTATTTAGTCAAGACTAATAAAGACATAATGCAATTCCAAAATATATATCTTACATGACAAATGGTAAGTAAACCTCAGCATGTATGTAAACCAACACCTTCGATACCTATTCTAGCTTTCGAAGAACCATTCAGTCAAATGGCAGTAGACTGCATGGAGAAATTATTGAAACAAGTGTAGGATATTGGTGTATTCTTACAATTATGAATATAACAGCTGATTTCTGGACACAAATATTTGAGGATTGTAAAAGGTGATGACTGAAAAGTTGACTCAAGTTTTTAGTTGCTATGCAAGTTGAAATGCAATCAGACTAAGGTTCTAATTTTATGTCCAAAAATTTCCAGGTCACCGGCAATCTGGTTTTGAAACTGCCAATCATCTAAAAATGCAAGGACTTTTGGAGCGATACCACCAGATTCTTAACACAATAATTAAAACCTATATACCCATAGGATTTCCTAATTTTGGCGACCAGACATTTCCCAAATGAATCTACTAACTTCAGGTCATTTGAACTAATCTATGATTGTGAGAATAAGAGGTCATTAAAATGAAAAATATAAGTTTGTAAGACAAAAGGACAAATCCACAATGTTGGAGTACATGTCCCAGTTTCTAGAAAGACTTACAGGAGCATGTAAAGTCATGCAAGAGGATATGAAAACTTCACAAGGGAAGACAAACATGTTATGACTGGAACATTTCATGTAGGAGATACAATTCTAATATTATTGCCCCTATAAAGTGAATGTTTGAAAAACAAAATTCAGTGGTCTGTGTCAGGTATTTAGGAGGGCGAGTAAAGTGACTTATCTCAAAGATATTCCTGATCACAGAAATATTACATGAATATGTTGGAATGATACCATCACAGGGAAGAAGATGAGTAAAAGCAAATCTGTCAGGTGGTAACAGGATGACAGAGGCAGTAAGCATGAAATGGAAAGAGAAACAGTAAGAGAAGTACTGTTGTTGGTCCTCCTGACCGCATTATAAACAACAATGCTCCTCTCTGGAACGTCTGGTTCAGTAGTCAATATGTTCATGTTTTCTCAGTTGAAATCTGTTTGTCTTATAATGTAAACTTCTCCCACAACAGAAAATCAAAACAGCAACAAAGCTCAAAGTTCTTAATTTGAATTTCAAGGCACACAGACACTCTTGGAACCAAGCCACACATCTCACACAAACGCCAACTTGAGGCCTCAATCTGGAGTCTGACCTTTCATTTGGACAGAACAAAAATCTGTCTCATGACTTAAAGAAGAGCTAAGAGTTCTTTCCATGTCTCAGCCAGTATTCACCTCTCAAATGAATATAATTTAAAACAGATTAACGGGTCACTCTGACAATAGTTGTTTTGGTGGGACTACGTTGTGGATAAATTGGCTGGCAGTTTAATTCATTGCAACAATTATTGTTTTTCAGACGTAAAGCACTGATTATAAGGAATTCTGGGACACCCTTTGCAATAACTCCACAGAGGCCATATCCCATCATGAAGTTACCCTTTATTTACACATGGAAAGCCCTTGACACTATTGTAGATCCTTGAGAACCAGCTCTCAGAGTGAACAGGATGTCTAACACAATAAAATGTGAGGCTGGATGAACACAGCAGGTCCAGCAGCATCTCAGGAGCACAAAAGCTGACGTTTCGGGCCTAGACCCTTCATCAGAGAGGGGGATGGGGAGAGGGTTCTGGAATAAATAGGGAGAGAGGGGGAGGTGGACCAACAATGGAGAGAAAAGAAGATAGGTGGAGAGGAGAGTATAGGTGGGGAGGTAGGGAGGGGATAGTTCAGTCCAGGGAAGACGGACAGGTCAAGGAGGTGGGATGAGGTTAGTAGGTAGGAGATGGAGGTGCGGCTTGGGGTGGGAGGAAGGGATGGGTGAGAGGAAGAACAGGTTAGGGAGGCAGAGACAGGTTGGACTGGTTTTGGGACGCAGTGGGTGGAGGGGAAGAGCTGGGCTGGTTGTGTGGTGCAGTGGGGGGAGGGGACAAACTGGGCTGGTTTTGGGATGCGGTGGGGCAAGGGGAGATTTTGAAGCTGTTGAAGTCCACATTGATACCATTGGGCTGCAGGGTTCCCAGGCGGAATATGAGTTGCTGTTCCTGCAACCTTCGGGTGGCATCATTGTGGCACTGCAGGAGGCCCATGATGGACATGCCATCTAAAGAATGGGAGGGGGAGTGGAAATGGTTCGCGACTGGGAGGTGCAGTTTTTTATTTAGGATGTCTAACTCTCCTATTCTTGTCTGTCAGCCAGGGTTCCCTGATTGGATCAGGTTTTTACTTTCAATCAGGAACTCATATTCTATGAGGTGCACATGGCTGAACTCGTTACAACCAATATACTCTTCAGTGTAGTACTGATGCATCTCTGTACTGCCAAAGGAGCCATCTTTTGGATGTGGTGCTATATCAAGGCCCATCTGCTCCCTCAGACAGATATTAATAAAGTCATGGCACAATTTAGAAATGGAACAGTGCAGTTTTGGTTTTCTGGGGCTAATATTTATCCCAACAAGATAACTAAAACAGTTTTTTATGTTATTATCACATTGCTGCTTTTGGCACTCTTCTGTGTAAAAAAAAATTCATTTGCTATAAAATGATTTGAGATCTCCTGAGTTTGAAAAAGACACCGTCAAAATGCCGATCTGCCTGCTTCCTCCATAACCTTACGTACACAAGTTGAAATCACAATCAAACTTGTGCACAGTATCACAAATTCTTTAGGGAGACTTTAATTTAGATATTTTCACTTCATATTATTTCTGAGTTTGAATTTACTACAATTAAAGTCCTACTAAATTAAGTAGTTAAAACAATAACAGAAATTAAGTCAGCCATTACTAATTGCAGTTACATTGTGAACTGAACTGTTCCAGTAGCACATCAACATTTATCTGAATTACAGCCTATCCGTAGGAAAAAAGGATTATGTTTATCATATCTCATCTCTTACACTAATTGAAACCGTAACAAGATAATGCATGCAAGCTGGTTGGAAACTTCTAACTCACGGACAATACTTGGAGCGGATAGTTAGAGGAAGCCTAATTTGCCATCATATGAATAATGCACCTTGTTACAGAAGATTGGTAATCATTTTATCCCTGTGGTGATGTTGGTTCGCTTTTAATTTGTTACATGGATATTGAAGTGAGAGAGAACTCATTTATCATGACTTTAGATCCTCTTAGCTCAGTCATGCCATTCAGTGAATAGAATCAATCATGCCAATCAGTGTATCTGATGCCTTAATTATCCACTGGAGAGGAATAGAGTTGGAATATGAAATGTTGGAGTTTGTTCATTTGTTTTACAATCTGTCTGACAAACAAATAAAGGAAGAATCAGCCATTTCTGGCTGAAATAAAAGGGTGGCTACTTCTCCTCGCGATAAGATACTGATGACAAGAAAAGAAATGTGCAGCACTCCTGCTTGAAAGCTGAACATTTGGCTTTGGGCAAACTTTGGCAGCCAGCCAAATAGTATATGATGGTCTGAGGGAACCCAGTCCATCATATGCTAGTGATGGGCAGGAAGTTGCCAACCCTTCAGTTCCCACTTGGGTCTAGGTCCAGGTGCAATATTAAAGCAACACTTGCACAGACTATCACTCTTTGGTATCCATCCATGAGCGAGGAGTTCACAATTTGTGGAAGTATTGCATATCTCCCACTTCTATCATTCTCCCGGATCTCTGGAATTGCTGCTGTCCATCAGGATCAGTTGCTCTCTCAAGTGGAAAGAGCAACGCTTGAACATCTCAGCAGGTCTGGTAGCATCTGTGAAGAGTAATCAGAGTTAATGTTATGGGTCCAGTGACTCTTCTTCAGAACACCTCCCTTTATAGATCATGACTCCCCCAGTGGTTCAATAAATCAAGTTCTCCTCCAGACAGTTCAGAAATAGTGGGAGGTCATGGTTTCCAATGATGGCTGCTGGTGGCACTTCCGCCTGACATATGCAGCCCGGATTGAAGTGGCAGTGCAGCTTGGCAGCTGAGGGATTCATAAATTAGACCATGTCCATGGCTACAAAAGGGTAAGCAATTGCCTGAAATTTGCAAAGATAAGTGATGTTGTGTCATCCCTGCAAGCATTCATTCCTCTGCTAAGATGAGTGACATCATGTAGTCCATGCAATGTGCTTTCATGAGCGAATGAAGCAGTGAAAATGTGCCAGTGGAGGTGGATGCCAGACAGGCAGTTGGATTCCAGCCTCTTCACAGATGATGCATGCGGACTGAATGTGTGAGAGGCATTTCAGCTGTGAATATTGTATCTGTAGCAGTAGTGTGGATGTATGGAACACTTACGAGGAGGGTTGCCCTGTGGTGGTGACAGATGTATTGAAGATCTGCTAAAATTGCATTATAAAACTTAACGGAAAAATGAGACGTGCATGATGCACTACTGAAGAATTAAGTGAACTTTATGACAGCACCTGGTATGTACATCACAGTCTCAGGCACTTATGTTTCTAGGCTCAAGCTTAGCAATTCAGAATTACTGTAGCCATATTTGTACAGCATGCCATGTTGCAAGAATACAGAACTCAGAAAGATGGGGGCTGAGATGTTTATGCCATTAATTCACATAACATGATGTGGTGATGATATTCCAATCATGTTGCATTGAGGTATATTGCAGATCTGCTACAAGACAAAACATAACAGGGGCTTTCATTAACAGGGGGATTGAGTTTAAGAGTCGTGAGATCTTGTTGCAGCTCTATAAAACTTTGGTTAGACCGCACTTGGAATACTGCGTGCAGTTCTGGGCGCCCTATTATAGGAAAGATGTGGATGCTTTGGAGAGGGTTCAGAGGAGGTTTACCAGGATGCTGCCTGGACTGGAGGGCTTATCTTATGAAGAGAGGTTGACTGAGCTCGGTCTCTTTTCATTGGAGAAAAGGAGGAGGAGAGGGGACCTAATTGAGGTATACAAGATAATGAGAGGCATAGATAGTGTTGATAGCCAGAGACTATTTCCCAGGGCAGAAATGGCTAGCACGAGGGGTCATAGTTTTAAGCTGTTTGGAGGAAAGTATAGAGGGGATGTCAGAGGCAGGTTCTTTACGCAGAGAGTTGTGGGAGCATGGAATGCGTTGCCAGCAGCAGTTGTGGAAGCAAGGTCATTGGGGTCATTTAAGAGACTGCTGGACATGTATATGGTCACAGAAATTTGAGGGTGCATACATGAGGATCAATGGTCGGCACAACATTGTGGGCTGAAGGGCCTGTTCTGTGCTGTACTGTTCTATGTTCTATGTTCTATGTTCTATAACATCTCTCTTTTGCCAAAAAAATTCCCTAACAGTTATATATCATTATGCATAGGCAGTCATGTGTTATCAACTCAATAATACAGGCACGAAAAAACAGAATTAACAAGATGAATCATACAAAAGACAATATAATGTTTTGGAGGATTGCAATTCATCCTAATAATCCTGATAATCATAAACACATCTGGAAAGGTGAGAGTTAATTTCAGTAGCTCTTGGCTGACCTGGTTTTCTTGCCACTGGTTGCCGAAGCTTAGCATTATCACACAATCATTATAATCCTTGCTTTCTTCCTCACACACTGCATGCATGTCTGGCATTGGTGTGTGTGACAAATGTCATCTCACTATTTAAGAAAGGAGGAAGGGTAGTAACAGGAACTACAGATCTGTTGGCCTTTCATTAGAAGTAGGGAGAATACAAAAATCTGTCACAGAAGACATGATAAATGGACACTGTGATGAAAATGGTCTGATCGGCTGTAATCAGAGTAGATTTGCAAATGGAAAATTGTGTTTGACGTATTTATTGCAAGGTTTTTGAGTATGCTACTAATAAAATTGGTCAAAAGGAGTTTATTGAATGTAACACATTTGGATTTTAGAAGGCTTTTGAAGAGATCTCCAGTAGGAGGTTGGTTAGCAAATTCAGCATATGGTATAGGAGATAATGGCGTGACTAAGAACTGGCAAAAAAAGACAGAAAACATAAGAGCATGAATAAATGGGTCATTCTTACATTGGCAGATAATGACTAGTGTGGTATTGCAAGGATCATTATCTGCTCATAATATATATCAGTGGTTCGATGTGGGGACCAAAAGTAATATTTCAAAACTTGCAGGCAATGCAAAATCAAGCAGGAAAGAATATTGTGAGGAAAATGTATAACATTTTCAGGAGGATTTGGGCATATATAGTAATTGGCAAGCCAGCGGTAAATGAAATACAATGTGGAAAATGTGAGCATAACCATTTTGGTAGGAAAAACAGATATGCAGAGTATTCCTTACATGATGTGAGCTTGGGAAGTATAGGTGTGCAAAGGGACTTGGGTGCCATTGTCAATAAGTCACTGGAGGCTAACATACAGATGCAGCAAGTTACTAATTTAAATCTAATGGAATGTTAGCCTTTACTGCAAGAGGATTTGAGTTCAGAAGTATTGAAGACTTGTTTCAATTATATAGATGGCATCTGGAGCACTGAGTGCAGTTTTGGTCTCTTTATCTCAGGAAAGACATTATTGCCATAGAGTGAGTGCAACTAATGTTCAGCAGACTTGTTCGCTAGATGGCAGGACTGTCCTATGAAGAGAGATTGGGCAAACTAGGCCTTTATTTTTAAGAGTGTCTAAGAATGTGAGGTGATCTCATTAAAAGCTTTAAATACTTAAAGAAACAGACAAGTTAGATCAGTTAAGATGTTCCCTTTGTTTGGGGAGTTTAAAACTAAGTAAAACTGTTTAAAAATGAGGGGGTTGGAGTTGCTACTTGCGACTGAGATGAGGAGAATGCTTTCACTCAAAACATGATGAATCTTTAGAATTATCTGTGCTAGAGACCTGTAGAAGCTTAGCATTTGAGTATATTTAAAGTAGACGTTGATAAATCTTGATTATCAAAGGCACAAAGATTTATGGCAATATGTGGGAAAAGGTAATAAAATCATATACAATCATATTAGATCATCGATCATGTTCAACAGGCTGAATGGTGTTATGTTCCTATGGTGTGAGGTGGCTTCAGTTCATTTGCAATATGGCATCATGATCAATAATTACTTTATTTAATGTGGGCAAATGCATAGCTTGGAAACCCTTGTCAATAGTCAATATTTCTAACTAGATTTCTAGCTTACACTTTGTCCAGTGGATAAATTTTTTTTTACCTCCTTGCTGGTTGAGTGTCTCTTTCTTTCTCTTATGTTGTTGAGGGAAAATGCTTTGTATCTTGAAATGATTGAGCCATTAGTTGCTTGGCAAGGTCATTCACTTGCCTTCCAAGCAAAAATTGAGCTGGGATTGGTAGTCTGTTCTCTATTGGTGTGGCACGAAAATGCCTTGCTTTGTTGCACAGGCCTTAATGAGCAGGGATTTGATGGCACTTACCATATGCTCTGCAAGACTGTGGATAATTGGACGATAATGTGAAATGGGTCATTCCCTACTTAGCATGCATCTTGGAATATTCACTCGTAAACTAGTCTATTGTAAGACCCCATCTGGTATGTGGAATAAGCTGAATATGGTGGGCATTGTTTCAGTGATGGTTTCATGCATTGTGTTGTTAATTCATCAAGCATTGGGAATTTTGGAGAAATAGCATGTCGCAACAATGTAACTTTCATTGTGCAAAATAAATAAGCCCATTGATACTTTTGACCAAAGAGTGGAAGGAGTATTGTGTGAATGTGGAGGCTGCCTCCACTGCTGGGCATGCCTCACTTGCATTCACAAGTTGCTGGACATCCTGATTCATCCTTGGCTGGTTTTCAGCCTCACAGGGTCACCTTCATTGATATTCAGCTTCCACATACCCATATGTTATAATGTTTTGGGGTAATGGTTTTAACATGATGATTTGTTCATTCATGAAAATGACTTGCTATGATATGCTAAGTTCATATTGCTAAAATAAGGCAATGTCCTCAGGAATCACCTTAATACTGTCAGGCCAACCTTGTAGAGTAACTTTTGCAACTCTTTTAGTTGCTCATCTTTGGCAGTTGTTAATTGCAAAGCCAGACTATAAATATTATTTAAATAGTTGTAGTTCAGAGAAGATATCACTCACTTCCCAATTCATTATCATTTGCTTGTTTTCCATGCGTTGCTAAAGGTCGATGGCCTTTTGTTTTGTTGAAGCAGGGTGCAGGGCTTCTTCGTTCTTTCTTTTACTTGGTTTGCAGTTCTGTCCTTTTTTTTGTCTTTGCTCTTACTTGACTTCTTCTTTCACAATTGTGCTTCTTAAGGATACAAGCCCTCACTCAGCAAAACTTGTCGTAGCACATCTCAGCCACTAAAGGGAGTTCATCCAAATAAGGATTGATGATATCACAGCAGATCTGGCACTGAATTGATGGAGACAAAATGGTGGAACAAATTGACTTGTGCACTCCAGGGTTAAAAAGAAGTCACTTTTTAGCACTTAACATGATGTTTTCTCAAATATGAGGTCACTATAGTCAAAATGACAGCATCCTTTAGCTGTTGACATTATGTATAAGCTTATAAGAAATCTTTTACACATAGATTTTCCTTTAAAACCTGTAAGAAGTCTTTTAACTGCTGTTTCTTGACTAATATGTTGGAAAGCAAGTTGAAACTTCATTTTCTTATTTTTCTGCAAGCAATACAGTGCTTACAGCTTGATAGATCGTGAACTTTAAGTAGACAGAAGGGAAGCCTGCTCCCTGGCTATTTAACTTGGGGATCTTTATTCATTTCGACAATTGTGTTTGGTCATCTGAATGCTTTATGATTCAGGACTCTGACTTTCAGTAAGACTTCTTTTAGAAGCATTTGCTGGTGTTGTCAGTATGAAGTTCTCAACCCCATGTTGTAATGTGGCTTCATGTGCTAAGGGGCACCACTATCATACCACTAGTAGCTTCCTCAACATTAGGAGAACACATGAGTCATGTAGTACTGCACAGATATTTACATATGTGCATTGAAATCACAAGCACATGAGTGTCTGGGCTCAAGTTAAACAATTTGGAATGTACTGCAGCAGGCACCCCTCCATGCAAGAAGTCAGAGTTCAATAAGTTGATGAGAGGCATGGATAGAGTGAATAGCCAGAGACTTTTTCCCAGAGATGGCTATTACGAGGAGGCATAATTTTAGAGTGATTGGAAGAAGGTATGGGGGAGATGTCAGAAGTAGGTTCTTTACACAGACAGTAGTGGGTGCGTGGAATGCGCTGCTGGTGGTGGTAGTGGAGTCAGATACATTAAGGACACTCAGTCGACTCTTGGATAGGCACATAGATGATAGTAAAATGTAGGGTATGCGGGGCAGTTTGTTCTTAGCGTAAGATAACAGATCGGCACAGCATTGTGGGCTGAAGGGCCTGTACTGCGTTGTGCTGTTCTATGCTCTAGTTCTAAAGTAAAGACTGTAGTGTTTGGAATGAGATTGGCCAGATGGATCTCATAGAATATGAGTTCCCTGATAGGAACTGTTAACTTGGTGCAATCAGGGAGTGCTGGTTGACAGATATAAACAGGAGGGTCAGGGTTTCTACTCACTCCAGGAACTGGCTCTGTGCCAGCTGGAACAGTGTTATGGATTATGTACATATAAGTAAAGGGTGACAAGATATTTGCCTTCTTGGAGTTATATACATCATGAGAATGTCCCTTAGAAATATATCACACATCTAGAACAAGATGTAACACAACTGCCCTGTCTTGCATGCTCATGAATGGGTTAGATTGAGATAACGCGCAACTAGAATCAGGGAGGTGTACAGCACAGAAACTGACTCTTCAGTCCCACTCCTCTATGCCAAGGAGATATCCTAAACTGATCTAGTCCCATTTGCCAGCATTTGGCACATGTCCCACTAAACCCTTCCTATTCATGCACCCATCCAGATGCCTTTTAAATCTTGTAATTGTACCAGCCTCCACCACTTCCTCTGGCAGCTTGCTCCTTCTTCTGCTTACCAATAAATGTATCAGGGGCAATGTCAAGAATGTTTGAGGATGTCACGGGCTCCCATCGTTCGTTTATGTCAGCTCATCAGGGAGTGCTTGTAAGTTGAGAGATAAGCCAATACTAGTAGCTATAAAAGTCTCTACAGCATTGAATTTCAATGCTGACAGGTCTTGCCAGGGCTGAAGAAATATGCAGTATCTTGTGGATAGTCACTCACAAATGAATCATAGAGATTACCAATACCCTGTATGGAAGAACTAGTGATTTAATTGTATTTTACTTGAGAGCCAGACAGCCAGAACAGTGGATTCTCTGCCATTGCCCGACTTCCAAAGGTATAAGGGGTAATTGACTGTACTGATGTGACATTGGCCCTGGGAGCAGCCAACATCCTTCATAACCTGATAGGGCTTTCACTCTCTCACTGTGCATCTGATACATAATCATGTAAATGAAATATTGCAAGTGTGCGCTCATTTCCCAGGCAAGTCTTAAGATTCTTACAGTTTGCACTGTCAGGTCTCCTGACAGTTTGCCAGTCCTCAGCAACTATAAAAGTGGTGCCTGAGAATGCCCATAGAAGCCCTGGTCCCTAACACCTCTGTTGAGCCCACAATGTAAAACAGAGGAGAGGAGAAATATTACTCTGATCTCAACAAGGGCAACAGTAGAACAGACCATCTAACTGTGGAAAATATGATTCTGGAGCTTGTACTGTTCATGTTGCACTTCCACATGCATGAGTGAGTCACCAGGATTATTGTGAGGAGCAGCATTGTGGATAACCTCGCACAGGAAAGAGGTGATAAATCTGAAAGTTGGGAGAATGGGGGGTGTGTGTGTGGGGGGGGGGGGGGGGGGGGTAAGGGTGATAAATCTGAAGTTTGGGAGATAGAGGAGCCAGGCCAGAAAGAATGGCAACAAGACAAAGAGAATGTGGATGATATGGCTGTAGTAGCAGATGCCAGGGTGATGGAGCTATGTGTCTAACAGGCCCGTCACAACCTCATAACCTCCATATTCCAGCTAGAATGAGATCTATGTGAGAACTATTGATCTCTTCATGAGATGTCAAATCTATATATACTTCCAAATTTCAAAAGAGATAATGGCACATGCTTTAAATCTTGATGAGGCCTTGAGACCTGTGCTTTCCCTTATAATGTGAATCTTGAATGTAAAATTTATTTTTATGCATCTTCTTTTCTCTGTAGATAGAGCCATACAGCATGAAAGCACACCCTTCCGTCCAACCAGCCCATGCCAACCATATTCCCAAACTAAAGTTGCCCCACCTGCCTGCACTTGGTTCAAATCCCTCCAAATCTTTCCTATTCATCAGTTTATCCAAATGTCTTTTAAATGTTGTAGTTACACATGCAACCATCACTTTCACTGGCAGTCCATTCCACACATGAACCACTCTCTATGTAAAAAAAGTTGCCCGTCATGTCCTTTTTAAATATTTCTCCTCTCACCTTAACAATGTGCCCCTAATTTGAACCCACCCTGTCCCCCACCATGTCCCCCACTCTCCCCCACCCCAGGAAAAGACTCTTGTTATTGATCTTATCTATGCCCCCTCCATTCCTGGCAACATCCTTGCAAATCTTTTTCTGCATCCTCTCAAGTTTAATAATATCCTTCCTATAACAGAGCAACCAGAACTGCACACAGCACCCCAGAAGAGGTCTGACCAAAGCCTTGTACAACCTCAGCATGACTTCCCAAGTCCTGTACTCAATGGTGTAAACAATGAAAACAACTAGAGCTAAATGCCGCCTTAACCACCCTGTCTACCTGTGATGCAAATTTCAAAGAACTATGTACCTGAATCTCTAAGTCTCTCTGTTCTACAACTGTATCAAGGCCCTGCCACTAATTGCGTAAGTCCTGTTCTTGTTTGTATTACCAGAATGCAATACCTCCCATTTATCCAGATTAAACTCAATCTGCCACTCCTCAGCCTATTTACCCAATTGATCAAATTGTCTTTGTAATCTTAGATAACCCTCTTCACCGGCCCATTGATTAAATAATGACTGTTTTGTTCCCATTAAGGAGACAACACAGTTTGTACTGAGAAAAATCTGTCTGGACTTGATTAGACTCCAATTCCATTGTTTCTTTCTCTTCTCCAGCGTTCATCTCTTTCTTTCTCAGTCCTTAAATCTTATTAGTGGGAAATAGATGTTTGATCCAATCATTGTGCAAGATCCCAGATTTCCCATTGTCCTTGCCAACATCAGTTTTCAGCTCACTTTCAGTAAGGCGAAAACATTTTCAGAAAGACTAACAAACAGGACGTGTCAGAGGTTGCCCTAATATTCTTTTGAGGTCGATATTGAAATCCCCGACCCACAGTACATTTAGTGTCCTTGCCATCCTCAGTGCTTCCTCCAAGTTTGTTCAGCATGGAGAATTACTGATTCATCAGCTCAGGGAGGACAGTATGTGGCAATCAGCAGGAGGTTTCTGTTTTGTAACTAGTTTGTTTTAGTAACTAGTTTGTATTTAGCGAAGTCCAACAAACAGTAAACAGTAGGGGAGCAATTAATCTGTTTTGGTGCTGCTGATTGGAATAATTGCAAGTTGGAACCCTGCAGATCATTTCACGTTCAATTCAGCAGGTGGACTGTGTTTCAATTTTGATTTTTGTCTCCAAAGGTTGTCTTCCAAAAGTGCCACACTCCCTCAGTACTGCATTAATGTGCCAGTGAGATTGTAAATTTAAACTGGCAGCCTTCCTGGCTCAGGATGCATTTGCTTGACTTCAGTCAAGCTCAGACTGAAACTGAATTTTTCAAGCAATCGTACACAAATATTTGCACCTCGGGGAGCCGATGGCCTGGTGGTAGTATCGCTAGACTATTAATCCAGAAACTCATCTAATGTTCCGGGACTTGGGTTCAAATCTTGCCATGGCAGATGGTGGAATTTGAATTCAATAGAAAAAATATCTGGAAATAAGAATCTACTAATGACCATGAAATCGTTATTGAATGTTGAAAAAACTCATCAGGTTCACTAATGCCCTTCAGGGAACGAAATCTGCCATCCTCACCTGGTCTGACCTACATGTGGCCCACAGCAATGTGGTTGACTCTCAATTACCCTCTAGAATGGCCAAGCAAGTCACTCCATTGTATCAGTTGTGACAAAATCTCAAAGAAATGAAACCAGACAGATCACGTGGCACAGACCTAGGCACTGGAAAAGGAAACAGCCCTGTCAACCCTGCAAAGTCCTCCTCATTAACATCCTGGGGCTAGTGCCAAAATTGGGAGAGCTGTCTCACAGACTAGTCAAGCAACATCATACCTCATGACCAACATTCCAGTCACCAGCATCACCACCTCTGGGTATGTCCTGTCTCATCGGCAAGGCAGATCCAACAAAGGTGGCAGCGCAGTGGTATACAGTCAGCAGGGAGTTACTCTGCGAGTCCTCAACGTTGACTCCAGATCGCATGAAGTCTCATGGCTTCAGGTTAAACATGGGCGAGGAAACCTCTTGCTGATTACCACGTACTGTCCTCCCTTAGCTGATGAATCAGTAATTCTCCATGCTGAACAAACTTGGAGGAAGCACTGAGGATGGCATGGACACTAAATGTACTGTGGGTGGGGGATTTCAATATTCACTACCAAGAGTGGTTCAGCAGCAGTACGACTGACCAAGCTGGGCGGCTCCTAAAGGACATAGCTGCTAGACTGTGTCGGCGACAAGTGGTGAGGGAACCAATAGGAGAGTTGACTACACCCTTACTAATCTGCCGGCTGCAGTTGTACCTGCCCATGACAGTATCAGTAAGAGTGACCATCGCATAGTGCTTGTGGAGATGAAGTCCCATCTTCATATTGAGAACAAAGTCTATCGTGTTGTGTGGGACAGATTTCAAACAGATCTAGCAGCTCAAGACTGGGCATCCATGAGGCGCTGTGGCTATCAACAGTAGCAGAATTGTACTCCAGCAATGTTTATAACCTCATGAGTTGGCATACCCCCCACTCAACCAATACCACTGAAGCTAGGGGATCTACTTTGGTTCAATGCAGAGTGCAGGAGGGTATGCCAGAAGCAGCACCGGGTATACTTGAAGATGAGGTGTCAACCTGGTGAAGTCACCAACCAGGACTACTTGCACGCCAAACATCAAAAGCAGCAAGTGCTAGACAAAGCTAAGCAATTCCAGAACCAATAGATGCAATCTAAGCTCTGCAGTCTTGCCACATCCAATCGTAAATGTTGGTAGACAACAACAACTCATTAGAGGAGGAGGCTCCACAAATATCCCCATCCCCAATGATGGAAAAGCACCGCACATCAGTGCAAAAGATAAGACTGAAACATTCACAGCAATATTCTGCCAGAATTGCCAAGTGGATGATCCATCTTGGCCTCCTCCAGTGCTCCCCAGCATTATAAATACCAGTCTTCGGCAATTCAATTCACTCCACATGATATCAAGAAAGGGTTGGAGACACTGGATACAGTAAGATTATCGGCCCTGACAACATTCTGGCAGTAGTACTGAAGACTTCCGCTCCAGAACTTGCTGTTCCCCTAGGCAAGCTGTTCCAGTAAAGTTATTACACTGGTATCTACCTGAAAACATGGAAGATCACCGGAGTATGTGTCCTGTTGAATAAAAAGCAGAACAAAACCAACCCAGCCAAATACCACCTCATCAGTCTATTCTGGATCATCATTGAAATGATGGAAGGTGTCATCAACAGTGCTATCTAGCAGCACCTGCTCAGCAATAACCTGCTCAGTGACACCCAGTTTGGGTTCCATCAGGGCCACTCAGCTCCTGACCTTATTACAGCCTTGGTTCAAACATGGACAAAAGAGCTGGTTCCCAGAGGTGAGGTGAGGGTGACAACCCTTAACATCAAGGCTGCATTTGACCTAGTGAGGCACCAAGGAACCCTAGCAAAACCTGAATCAATGGGGATCAGTGGGCAAACTGTCTACTGGTTGGAGTCAGACCTGGCACATAGGAAGATGGTCGTGGTTGTGAGAAGTCAATCATCTCAGCTACAGGACATCTCCGCAGGAGTTCCTCAGGGTAGCGTCCCAGGCCCAACTATCTTCAGCTCCTTCATCAATGACCTTCCCTCCATCATGAAGTCAAAAGTAGGGATGTTCGCCGATAATTGCGCAATGTTCAGCACCATTCGTGAATCCTCAGATACTGAAGCAGTCCATGTTCACATGCAACAAGATCTGGACAATATCCAAGCTTGGGATGACAATTGGCAAGTAACATTCACACCGGGCAACAACAATCCTCAATAAGAGGCAATCTAACCACTGCCCCTTGACATTCTATGGTGTTACCATCATCGAATTCCTTACTATCAACACCCTGGTGTAACTATTGACCATAAATTCAATTGAATTCACCACATTGACACATTGATTGTAAGTGCACATCAGAAGCTAGGAATACTGCAGCGAGTAATTTACCTCCTGACTCTCCAAAGCCTCTCCTTCATCGACAAGGTACAAACTAGGACTGTGATGGAACACTCCCTATTTGCCCGAATGGGTGCAGCTTTGGCAATGCTCAAGAGGCTTGACACCATTCAGGAGAAAGCTGCCTGCTTGGCTGGCATCACTTGCACAAGCATCCACTCCCTCCACCACTGATTCTGAGCAGCAGTAGTGTGTACTACCTACCAGATGCACTGCAGAAATTCTCCAAAGATCTTTAGACAGCACCTTCCAAACTCACAACCATTTCCAACACAAAGGACAAGGGCAGTAGACACACAGGAACACCACACCTGCAAATTCCCCTCCAAGTAACACACCATTCTGATTTAGAAATATATCACCATTCCTTCACTGTCATGGGTCAAAATCCCTCTCCCCCTACTTTCTCGCCCACGTTCACTCCTGTCCCTTTCCCACCATTTTCCCTCCAGGTTCACTCCACTCTGTTTTTGCTACCATTGCTGCTCAACTGAGCTCCAACTTTGTCCCTTTCTTATACAACAACATCATATTTACAGTCTTCCAGTTCCCTGGGACTTATTCTGTCTTCAAGGAGGCCTGGAAAATTTCTGTCAATGGCTCTGCGATTTTCTCTCTTACCTTTCTCAGCAATCTCTGACGCATCTCATCCTGGCCTAGCGTTTTGTTTCAGTTAGAGTGCTGCCAAAACTTTTTTTAGCATCTCTTCTTTATCCATCACTACACTGCTCAGTTGCTCAATACCCATATTTTCAAATGGGCCATTGTCACCATCTTCTACTTTGGTAAAGACAAAAGCAAAGTATTCATTTAGTACCTCTGTAGTACCTTTGCTTCAGTGAGCAGCTTATCCTGCTTGTTCCCTACGTGTCCCACTTTATTTTTTGCTAATCTTGTCTCTTAATTTTCTCATCAATAATCTTAGTCATCCAAGGCACGCCAGCTTTTGATACCTCATATTTATTTTTCATGTGTATACACCTAGATTGCACCATAATCATCTCATTTTTGAAAGTCTCCCATTTTTCGTCAATTGTTTTATTCACGAAGCACACATTTACAATCAACAGTTACAGTCCAATTTCTAGGACCCTAAAATCTGCCTTTTTCCAGTCTGCAAGCTTAATCTTCGACTATTTTTTCAACTTTTTCCAATATTTACGTGTTATTAGGTTACGATCACAACTTCTCAAAAGCTTCCCTACTCTGGTGATTTCCATTTGGCCTCCCTCATTTCCTAGAACCAGATCAATCAGAACATCCTCCCTGTTAGGACTGGGAATGTATTGTTCTAGTAAGTTCTTCTGCACAGATTGCAGGAATCTGTGCCTCAAACTGTATCTTTTCACCCGTCTACCCCAGTGCAATTGAAATCACCATCTATCACAATCCTGCTTGTCCTATAGGTTTCCATAATCTGTCTGCAAATGCTCTCTTCTACTTCCTCCCCACTATTTGAGATCTAAAGTAATTATCCAATGAGATCCTTGCTCCCTTCCTGTTCCTCATCTCCAATCATATGGATTCTAATTCAGGAACTGTATCTTGTTCAATTGCCTTTTGACCAAGGCTACACCTCCTCGACTTTTACCCATGCTGTTTCAATTAAAAACCTTATAACCTGGGATGTTAAATATCCAGTCCTATTTGGCTTGAATTACATTTCTGTCAATGTACTGTGTCTGCTTCCCATTCTTTAATTTTTGTTCACTGTACTTTGTGCATTTACATACCAACCTTGTCATTATCCCTTTCTTATCCATTGGAAAGTGACAATGTCTTTTCTCACTGTCAACACTCAAGCCTACCCTCACTTCCTTTCTCCTGTTCCCCATCTTCTATCATTTTCCCTCACCAGTACTTCCAAAGCTAGGCCCATTAGTCAACCCACTCCTTGCCTTACAAGTTTAAAAGGACTTCCACTGGACTATTGCTGACAAGATTAGACGACTTAGTCAGGAGATTAGTTCCATTTCTGCTCAGTTGAAGCCCTCCTCTTCTGAACAGCTTTCTCCTTTATCAGAAGTGATCCAATGTCCCAAAAATCTAAACTCCTCCCTATTACATCATCCCTCAAACTTTACATTTACCTCCTTAATCTACCTTCGCATAAACAGTGAAGCTTGTGGCACAGGTAGTATTTCTGAGATTACTATGCTGGATGCCCTGTGTTTCAACCTACTCCCTAACTTCTGAAACTGATCCAGCAAGTCCTCCAAGTTGCCCCTCCTTATGTCTTTGGCTCCTACATGTAGCATAGCCATTGGTTGTTCATCCTCTCTCTTACCAGAAGTTTATCCAGCCATTCAGTTGTGTCCTGCACCCTTGAACCCTGGAGCCAACAAACCATGTGGGACTCACAATGTCAGCTGCAAACTAGACTGTCTATCCCTCAAACTACTGAGATGTTGTTATCAGACACAGAGAATAATTGAGTTGCTCTCAACCATAACTCAATAGGTAGGATTTCTTCTGAGACAGAAGGATGTGACTTCAAGACCCCACTCCTAACATTTAAGTACATAATCTTAGTCTAACACTCCCTGTGCAGTAATGAATGGACATTGCATCACTATGTTGCAAAACAGTGATCCTCTTGTACAATTTTTTTTAAAATGTGACTCATTTATCAACATTATCCAATAAAAAAAACTTTTCAATATACATTTCACTGTGTCTCTCAGAGGTTAAAATGTTTAGCATGCAACTAATTGCTGAACAAAAGTGGCAGCCATTTTGTGTGCAACCAGATCCCACCAATAGCAATGGTTTTCTGGATGAAATTCCGCCAGGAATCCAAGAGAACATCTTTGTTTTTGAACAGTGCTGTAGGCTTTTAAGCATCCAACTGTACAGGAAACTAGAGTCTCAGCTTAATCTTGTATCTGGTGCCTCTGTTATTGCAGTGTATGTTGACTATTATAAGCTCAGATCATTTGCTGTAAACCTAGTACATTCTAACCTAGTGGTGAAACCTTTGCAAAGAGGCCAAAATGAAAGTTTACATTAATACTGTTTGCACTGATATCTCAGAGACCAGTGAATACATTGTTTACAGAAAAAAAGCAACTCATATAACCGCATTTGCCAGAATTCTGTTTCATTTTAACTTAAAACAAATAATATTCTGGTACTGTTACTAAGTTGAAATGCCTTAAGTCTTGATTACCCAAAATGAAACTGTGTCTTTATTTGGCTCAGTGGCTACTGTTCTTGCCTTTGAGTTAAAAGGCTCCAGCTTACACAGTCTAGCCTGACACACAATCAATGGAGTGCTGCAAGAGTCCTCACTATTGGAGGTTCTGCTTTTTGGAAGAGACATTAAACCGAAGCTCCACTGACCCTCACAAGTGGATGGAAAAGATCCCCAAAGCACTATTTTAAATAACAGCAGGGGTGTTCATCAATACTTATCCCTGCTCCAACATGATTAATAAACAAGAATCGATTCTTTATTTCGTTGTTTTGTGCAACATGGCTACCACATTTCCGACTTTGTATCGGTTACAGCACTTCAAAAAGTAGTTGCGACGCACTGTGTTTAAAATTGCCACGTAAATGCAAATGTTCTCTTGCTGTCAAAAATTTCTGATGCACCCGAAACACTGTCAAGACCCGATGTACAATGGTGGTGTCTCAATCGTAAATAGAGAAACACAAACCTCAGCGTTTGCCAAACAGATGTTGGTGCGGTTTCCAAGAACAGCTGTTTCAGCCTGTTCCCAAACATGCATGCTATTGAAGAAAAATAAGCAAAGAAAATACATGAAAGGAATACATGAAAAGAATGGGTTATGGCTGCAGGACACCTACTCACTACTTATTATGTTCTTAATGATTCAATTTATTATTATGAACATTTGTCCTTGTAAAAATGTTTCTATCCAGATTAAATGCTGTATACATTTTCTTCATTGTGAATAGATGGTTTAAAAGTTTTCTGTTCATTCACATCTAAATCTAACATCCTGAATAAGGCAACATTACCTATTTCCCAAACTAATATGTGAATCTTTCAAAGTAGCTGGCCAAAAGTCTCATTAACAGTATATACAGAAACAATTGGTGTTCTCCATTGAGGTCATATTTTCTCTTTCAATGTTTTGTAAATATTATTTAGTCAGTCAGGCTTGTTTTGTCACGTTGCACAAAACTGCAGGGAGAGTACAACAAAGAAACAGGCCATTTGGATTAACTGGTCTATACCAGTTTTCAAGCTCCATATAAGCCCTTTTACTCCTTACACTATCTAATCCTTTCAGCACAATGTTCTATTTCTTTTGTTCTATCCTGGGAGGTAGTTAAGTGGATAACCTCATGACCTTTAAAAAGTACTTGGATGAACACTTGAAGTGTTGTAGTATTGAAGGCCTGAGTCTACTGTGGGAAAGTGAGACCAGTTCACCAATCGAGTATTTTGACAGTACAGAACCCATGAGCTGAGGAGCCTCTTCTGTATTGCATGATTCAATGATTCTGTGAATGCTGAATGCAGGAATGGCGGAGGAGTGAGAGAGATGTTTTTGGTTGCCAAAGGGGCCATTCAGGGTGAGAGCATGAAATAAGCTTGTACCCACACTGGCATTGGATGGGGTCCCATTCCCTAACTGGTCAGAAAACCCTCCATCCCACTCAGGAATTCCACCAACAACACTGCCACCTGCTACACTAAATCCTGACCTTCACCTTCCTGAATATGGTTATTTTGTCACCTATTTGGGTCAAAGACACCACTCTCCTGGTTACTGGCTGGGGCCCTTTGCACTTGTAGCAGGAGTAGGTAACGTTTGAAGCAGAATTTTGACTAGAAACTACTTTCAGTCTTATTGTGTGAATTCCTCCTTTAGTGTGAAAATTAGGCAAGTGATGGAAGCTGAAGTATGTTTTCAAGGTTGTGCATATGAATTGCAATGCAACATATTATATGAACAGGTGCAATTTAATAGACTTTATTGGCTTATTATGTAACTGCAGATACTTACAGCGTAGAGAAGTTGTCAGCTCATTCTGTTATTATGGGTTCTAATCTGGAGCAATTCACTATTAATTACTCTACTCTGCTCTCTCTGATTGCTCAGTTTCTTTCTGTGCTTCAAATGTTTGTCCACTTCTGTGCCAATCTACGCAAAACACTGAAACCAATGAACACACACTGTCCTTTGATTCAAAACTAATCTGCAGAAACAATACTGAGTGAATAGTTTTCAGCCAGCTAGCGGTTAACACATAGAAAGACTTGCCAGGGGATGTATTCAAATGTAAATTAGGTTGATTTTGCACAGAAATGTTATATTGTGATGCTATTATGGGTAACTTGAGATATGCTGAGTGGTGAGTGTAACATATTTGGGAATAACAGGTCATTTTGGCTTGCAAGGCTTTCCTCCACTGGGAATTCTCATTACCTCAGTGTTTGGATTCTGCCATATAAACCCATAATTGATAAGGATTGATCCTACAATTAGTGAATAATTCCATTATCAATGTATCACCCTACAAGATGATAAAATATGTACTGGTAGAATTTTCTCCTGTATCCATTTCTATTTTTAAGCTTTAGCTATTCTTAGAATTGCAAAGTATTTGCAGAAGTAGCTCATTCAATCCAACAATACATAGCCAATAATGCAAAGCTGAAACAATTGTATACTTCAACCTCCTCTTACCTCTTACTCTAACAGTATATCTTTCTATTTATTTCTTTCATTTGTTGAGCCAGTTCCACTCCAGTGTATCTGTTATTCACCTGAAATACTCACATTCACATCATTCAGCTTCAAGATGTTTCTCCTCAATTCCTTATTATTAGCAATTATCATATCCACAACACTTGGATTTGGGCTATCTGCCACACATGCCGCCTTCCTTCATGCCCACCAATTTGAAAATGTCCCCTCTATATTTTCCTCATTGAATCCTTCCTAAAGTTAAGTGGGGATGGAATCTGTTGATGCCAAGCGTGTGAAATGATTCAATGAAATCAGAGCTACTTTTTCATTATGTCCCATTTTCTTTCCACTGAATTTCACAAGATGATAGTTCAAACTCTTCTTGGAGACACAGTGCTTTGATTTTGTAATTTTTACTTAGCTTGAAATTAAAAATCTTGGTAACATCCTCAAGATCAGGAGAAAATAAAACCTTCTATTACCACAGGACAATCTGTAAATTATATGTCTTCAGAGTATGCATGGAAAGAAGGTGTCTTTGAAATATCTGCATCTATGTAGGACCTTTCACTGTCTCAGAACCTCTTAAGGGGCCACTTTGCTTCCCTAGTCTGTCTGTTACCATTGAATGGAATCGTGGCTGATATGAGAATTAAATTCATATGATGTCAATGTATTACATTTTGAATTATGGTCAGCATTGCATTGAAGGAAATTTACAGTCAAAGAGAAAGGGGTGACAAGTTAAAAACAGGCAATGCTGGAAATAGCTAAGAGGTTAGAAAGCATCAGTGAAGAGAACCAGAAGGTAATATCTTATAGCGGGCTGAGCACCATGGCTTGTGGTGAGATATGTAACAAAATCAGGACATCTCAAGACAATTTTGTTTCATTTTGTATGTTTTTCGCAAATGGCATTGCAAAATTGTTGCTAGGCAGTGGCATGATGCCAATTAACAAGGATTAATGCTTGTTAAATGCCTTATTAATGCCACAACTCATGTCATTGTTATTCAGCCTCTCATTTTATTAAACTCATTGATCAAGCTCAATGTTGGGTAAACTCAGCGAGGAAACCAGAGTGAGCACCTGGTGAAATTGATTCACTGTTTGTTCCATGTTTCATCCATGTTGGACACTAGACACTAATGTCTCAGGGCATGTTCCCTCAGCACTGTTCATTTGCACCTCACAGCTATCATTGTTGGTGTAGTTGGGAAGATGCCCTGCTCAAGTGAGTAGGTCATACAAAAGCGTACATTGTTAATTGTGGCTGTGGCTGTGGGTGGATGAGAGAAATAAAAGTCTCTCTGCCACCAAACTCAATATGAAGGGTAGCATAATATTCCATCCAATGTTGATAATCTTTCACCTGAACTCGCTCAAATGTTGCCTGACATGCTGTCCGTTGAATCTTTTTCCCTGTTTTATTCTGGATTCCTGACATCTGCTGTATTTAATATTGATGATGAAGTTATCTTTTAATCATGTTGGTTGAAAGATAACTGCAAACACACAGCCTGTCCATATTGCTCTATGACTGAAATATAATGCTGTCAAACTCATGTCCGTGAGACGGAAAGAATATAAGCAGTCTTTATTGTTAACAAGTAAACTGATTGAGAACCAATGAAGAGATAAATTGTCAAAAGAAAATAGTAATACCTTACTTCATTTCTTATCAGCCCTTCCCCATTTGCCTTTGTTTGACTCATATGCCTCTAAACCTTCTCTCAGCATGTATGTGTTGAAATATCTTTTAAGTTTTGCAATTGTATTTGGCCATAAGTCCATAAGACATAGGAGCAGAAATTAGGACATTTGGCCCATCAGGTCTGCTCCGCCATTCAATCATGGCTGAAAACTTTCAACCCCATTCTCCCGCTTTCTCCCCGGAACCCTTGCTCCCCTTGACAATCAAGGACTTATCTATCTCCATCTTAAATATATTCATTGACCGGGCCTCCACAGCCTTTTGTGGCAATGAATTCCATAGATTCACCACTCTCTAGCTAAAGAAGTTTTTCCTTATCGCCAATCTAAAAGGTCTTCCCTTTACCGTAAGGCTGTGCCCTCAGGTCCTAGTTTCTCCTACCAATGGAAACATCCACTCTGTCCAGGCCATTCAGTATTCTGTAAGTTTCAATTAGATTCCCACTCACCCTTCCAAACTCCATCGAGTAAAGGCCCAGAGTCCTCAAATGTTCCACGTATGTCAAACTTTCATTCCTGGAAATTTCCTCCTCCACAACCGCTCCAGGGCCATTACATCCTTCCTGAGATATGGGGCCCAAAACTGCGCACAATACTCCGAATGTAGTCTGACCAGAGCCTTATAGAGCCTCAGAGATATATCCCTGCTTTTATAATCAAATCTTCTCAAAGTAAATGCCAAAGTTACATTTGCTTTCCTATCTATTGACTCAATCTGCAAGTTTACCTCGAGAGAATCCTGGACTAGAACTCTCAAGTCTCTTTGCACTTCAAACTTCTGAATTTTCTTCCCATTAAGAAAATAGTCCTTACCTCAATGCTTACCAAAGTGCATGACTTCACACTTCACCACATTGTATTCCATCTGCCATTTCTTTGCCCACTCTCCTAACCTGTCCAAATCCTTCTGTAGCTTCAGTTCCTTCATCTACATCATTAACGTACAAAGTGAAAAGTAGTGGTCCCAACACTGACCCTTGCGGAACACCATTTGTCGCCATCTTGAGAAAGACCCTTGTATCCCCACACTTTGCTTTCTGTCAGACAGCCAATCTTCTCTCCATGCTGGTACCTTACCTCTAACACCATGGGCCCTTATCTTACTCAGCAGTCTCCTGTGCAGCGCCTTGTCAAAGGCCTTCTTGAAGTCTAGGTAGGTAATATCTGTTGGATCTCCTTGGTCTACCCCACTCATTACTTCCTCAAAGAATTCTAACAGCTTGCCAGGCATGACCTCCCCTTGATGAAGCCCATCTACCACTTCTTCTAGCAACACACTCCATACACACACCAACCTGTGTGTGAAAAGGTTACGCTTCAAGTCCCTTTTAAATCGTTCTCCTCTCACTTAAACCTATACCCTGTAGTTTTGGACGCAGCTATCGTGGGGAGAAGACCTTGTCCATATGCCTTATCTATGTTCCATATGGTTTTAAAAACCTCTATAATGGGGAGGCAATGGCCTAGTAGTATTATTGCTGGACTGTTAACCCAGAGACCCAGGTAATGTTTTGTAGATCCAGGTTTGAATCCTCTCACGGCAGATGATGAAATTTGAGTTCAATAGATATCTGGAATTAAGGAGTCTAATGGTCATGAATCGAATGTCAGAAATACCCATCTATTTCAGTAATATCCTTCAGGGAAGGAAACAGCTATCCTTGCCTGGTTTGGCCAACATGTAACTCTAGTCCCACCACAATGTGATTGACCTTTAACTACCGTCTGGGCAATTAGGGATGGGCAATAAATGCTGGCCCAGCCAGCGATGCCCTCATCCCATGAGTGAATTTAAAAGAAGTCACTTCTCAGCCTCCTACACTCCAGGAAAAAATGTTTTAGCCTATCCAGCCTCTCTTTATAACTCACACCTTCCAGTCTTGGCAACATCTTTGTAAATCTTTCCAGATTAATAACATCCTTCCTATAGCAGGTCGATCAGAATTGTATGCACTTTGCTTTCATATTGTCTTTTTAATACAGCCCGTGTATGTCAAAATGGTTGAATTGCATTTCAAGTGTAATTGCTATTGTATATGAAAGGTGGCAGTGAACTAGAGCACACCCAAGTTCAGGAACAGCAATGAAGTTAGCTGTTTCATTGGTGGTGTTGGATTTGGGGAAACATCTCAGAGGTTAGAAAGAATTAATTCATACTTCCTCGGAAGACATCAAAAGTACAAGTATTTTTTTAGTTGGATTCCCTCCTGCACAAAATGACATAAATGAAGTTATTGAAATAAAGGAAAGTTTGTCATGTTGTTTTGCTGCTGGTGTTTGTGTGTCCTGATGGCTATTTCCCTTCCTGTCTGGCTGATGCAATGTTTTTGGCAATTCTTGCATGGTATTTTGTACTCTACATTGGTCCTGCATGTCGTGGGTATGGGGTCTTTGGTCCTTGTGAGTGTTTGTCATAGTGTGGCTATGGGTTTGTGTGCTTTCCTGATTCCTAACAGTCGTAGGAGTCTTGTCAGCTTTGATATATTCTTGACATACAATAGTGTGGCCAGTGTATTAGGGCATATTAGGTTGCTGTCGATCTCGTAGGCACCTGTGGATGAAGTTGGTGGGGTATTCATTGATAAAAAAGGCCTTGTATAAGTGCCCTTCCTCCTTCTTGCAAAGTTCTGGTGTGTTGCAGTGGGCTACGGTCCGTTTGAATAGTGTCCTAGCACAGTTTTTTTTTGTGAACACTGGGGTGATTGCTGCAGAAATTGACGATTTGGTTGGTGTGGGTTGCCTTCCTACATACTGTGGTTTAGAATTCCAAGCTTATCATTCATTCTACCCTGATATCTAGGAGCGGAAGTTGACTGTTGTTTTCCTCTTCTCTTGTGAATTTGATCCCAGCGAATACATTGTTGATGAAGTGGTCTGTCTCTTCTAAATTTGTATGTTTAACGTAGACAAGCATGTTGTCCAAGTATTGTATCCACAGCTTTGGCTGTATGTGGGGGAGGGTCACGCATTCCAATCTTTGCATGACTGCCTCTGCAATAAATCCTGGGATGGGTGACCCCATAGGCACGCCATTAATCTGTTTGTATACTCGGCCAGTAAAGGTGAAGTGTGTGGTGAGACATAGGCCCAGTACTCTGAGAATGTTGTCCTTGCTGATGGAGCTGTCAGTCAGTGTTCCTGTTTGCTCCTATTAATGTGGCCACTGTTTCTTTGGCTAGTGGGATATCATTGGATGTAAATACTGCTGTGATGTCAAAGAATAAGCAGTGTAGTACAATCTTGCCTCATCAGAGACTGCACTGATGGTGTTACCTAACATGGTGATGAAATGTATGAACTATAGAGGTCAACAAGATTAGAGTCACAGATAGGATGGATAGTTAGAGGCTTTTTGCCAGGGTGGAAAGGTCAACTACAAGGGAGCACAGGTTCAAGGTGAGAGGGGAAAATTTAGGGTAGAAGTGCGGGGAAATTTTTCACACAGAGGGTGGTGGGTGCCTGGGATGCATTGCCAGTGGAGGTGGAGGAAGCAGGCATGTTAGCAACATTTAAGGTGTATCTTGAGTGATACAGGGAACAGGAAGTGAACAGAGGGATAGGTTTCGCGCATGGGTAATAGGCGGCCAGTCTAAATAAGGAACAGGAACAGTCTTGGTGGGCCAAAGGGCCTATTCCTATGCTGTATTCTGTTGTGTTGTATAAAATACAAAATCTAATCTGGATTAGCAATTTTCAGGAATGCATACTGCCAATAGTGCAGTATGACTTTAAATAAGTTAGGGGTGGCTCAGTGGCTCAGTGGTTAGCACTGCTTTCTGTCAGCGCCAGGGACTCAGGTTCAATTCCAGCCTCAAGTGACTGTCTGTTGGGATGAATCTGGGTGGTATTCTCTGAAGGTTGATGTGGACTTGTTGGGCTGAAGGGCTTGTTTCCACACTGCAAGGTTTCTATGATGTATGATCTATAACCAGCCAGCTTGGTGAGCAAGTCAACAGCATTACCTACATCCTGAACTACAAATCTTTGCAAGTACCTTAAACTGATTAAATAACGGCTTAGTTTGTTTCAAATCAACAGGTGGTCACAGGACTTCTGTTTAAATTTTCAGAGGCATGCTTGTGGATGTTACAGGCTGTAAATGTGGGTGGTTGACAATCCATTCATCTGTGTTAATTGCTTCCATCAATTTGTTTGTGTTGCACCTTTAAATACTTTATGATCTGTGACTCTGTTCCTGAGGAACTGTTGCCATCAGTTAGGAAACTGAAAGCCTGCCCATCCACTGATATATCACTTCAATACCAAAGATCAACAGTTCAACAATTACTTGGACCACTGAAAGATTTCACAGCTGGGAGCAAACTTCAGTGCAAATTAAAATTGTGTTGCACTGTGAAGGAGAGTGATTATCTCTTTAAGAACAGTTATACTTTACTCAACCCTGTCTGATCTGTCACTCAATTTAACAGAGCTGACCTTGCTCTTAATGACATTCATCTACATTTCTTCTTATCCTTTGGTTCTGTTCCACAGCACCAAGTTTGAAATTTTCAACAGGCTTCTTCCCAGCATCGGCACCTCTTTTAGAAGACAGTTTCAGAGTTCCATTATTATTTGTTTGTGGAAAATTGTTGCTGGTATCAGTCCAGAACAGCAAACTCTGGTTTTAAGATGATGCTTCCTAGCTTTGGATGTACTCTTTGCCCCACCATCAGAGAAATCAATATTTCTGCTCACGTCATATCCATTAGTAATCCTAAAGGTGAACTGGGTTGCCCCTCAATAGGTTATAGTGAAGGCATGGGGGTATCACTAGCAGGACTGGCATTTCATGTCTATCTCTACTGCTCCTGGGGAAGGTGTTGGTGGTCCATCCTCTTCACCTTCAGCAGCCTGTGTGGTGAATTAGCTTCCATGGTGTTGTTAAGGAGGGAGCTTGAGACTTATGGTCCAGTCATATTGTATGATAGCTTTTCAAGTCAGCAAATTGGCTGATTATACAATTTTCATTATTTAAATCACTGTGTAGTGTTCCCTTCCCAATTCTGTAATTCTGACCTGTTGCATGCTGCTACATGTGCACTTACACTGTCCTATTCACCAAACTCCCCTGCCCTTACTGAGTGACATTAGCTCCTGTTTACAGCAATGTCTCAAATTTAATTCTCTCATCTTTATATTCATGTCCCTCCATGTCTACCACCCTGACAACCATGCCTCACTCTATAATTTCCTTCAGCCCCACAAGACTTTGAGATACTCACTGCTCCAATTCTGGCCTCTCAAGCAATCTCGATAATGATTACTCCACAGCTGATAACCATGTATTTGGCTGCTGAGTCCCAAGATTTGAAATGCCCTCCATAAAGCTGTGCACTAATCTGATGTTTTTTTATTACTTTGAAAACTCATTAATACTTAATTTTTTGAACAAGCTTTTGGGCATAGGTCCTAATATCTCCTTATGCACTATCAAATTTTGTTTGACTATTTTTTCTACAGAGAACCTTGCGGCATTTTATTAAATGGAAGGTGCCATATAAATGCAGGTTGCCGGTGCTACAACTTGGAGGGGAATGCAGGAGGTGAAAGATAGAATACTATCTACTGTCCTTCCACAGGCCAGGTACCATTCAAGAACAAAGAAATGATGTTTATTTATTCTATTTGAGCTCAAATGTCACTTCAAAAGTTTGAGCATTAAATTTCCTGTATGCATTGACATCACTCAGAGAAGAAAAGTGGTTTCCAAAGTCTTTGAGGTCCCATTGCTGTATGCTTGTAACGGTGAAGTATTTTACAGCTGCACTAGACTTGAAAGATGTAGACTTCCATTTTCATTTATTTTGACTGAAATTGGATCCAATTCCAAAGCTGGGGTGGCTGGGCTTCAGCTCTACAATGATGCAGATGGAGACCAAAGACATCCATGTTCCTCTTCGACAGGATGTTTTCTCAGTGTCTCTGTGAAGACCCTTATTCAAGCAACATGATCAAGTAGAGGAGACTAGCCATTCCTGGTATGGCTTTTTGTTCACAGGGATTGGCAGCTGCAGTTGCAATTTAAGTAAATCTAGAATAGTTAAGCCCAGAAAAAGGCCAGTCAGCCCATCCACAATGTCTCTTAGGAAGAGTATTTCAATTATTTTCAGCCCTGATTCTTTGTTCATATCTTTACTCTTTCAAAGATTTATACAATTCCATTTTGAAAGCTGCTATTACATTTGTTTCTCCACTCCAGTAGACAATACAGTCCAGGCAACGATCAGGGCAGCACGGTGGCTCAGTGATTAGCACTGCAGCCTCACAGCTCCGGGGACCCGGGTTCAATTCCAGCCTCGGGCAACTATCTGTGTGGAGTTTGCACATTCTCCCCATGTCTGCGTGGGTTTCCTCTGGGTGCTCTGGTTTCCTCCCACCATCCAAAGATGTGCAGGCTAGATGGATTGGCCATGCTAAATTGCCCGTAGTGTTCAGGGGTGTGTGGATGAGAGGTGAAGGGGTCTGGGTGGGATGCTTCAAGGGGCGGTGTGGACTTGTTGGGCCAAAGGGCCTGTTTCTACACTGTAGAGAATCTAATCTAATCTAAACGACTAGCAGCATAATAGCAGTTTTCCATGTGTCACCTGTAGTCCTTCTGTCAACCATCTTAAATCTGGCTTACCTCATTGTGGAACCCAGTCATCAGAAAACAGTTTTATATAATTTATCTAATCTCTTCCTGATTAGAAACATTTCTATCCAACCTCTACTTAGCCTTTTCTGCTCAAGTTGGATCATAGCATCGTTGAATCCCAGAATAATCACAGCTTAGCAGGAAGTCATTCAGCTCTTCAAGCATATGCCACCCCTCTGTGAGAACAATTTAACTTGTCCAACCTCCAGCCTTTTCTTTGTAGGCTTGCAAGCTTTATTCCTCCAGCAATTTAACCAATTTCCTTTTGAAATACTTAATTGAATCTGCTACCATCACATACTCTATCAGAACATTCCAGATTGCAACCACTTATTGCTTGAAAGAAATATTTTTTCTGTGCTACATTTCAGCAGTTTTGCCATCGGCTATAGATCTGTATTCTTCAGTTCCTGGCCATTTCTCCAAAAGAATGTTTTTTGCCCCCCTATTTACTCTGTCTAGACTGCTCATGATTTTGAATCCTTTCTCAATCTTCTCTTCTCCGAAGAAAACACCATAGTTTTTCCGATCAATCCACATCAATTAAGATCTTCTTCCTGAGAACTGTTCTTGTAAATCTTTTTGTGCACCTTCTTCACATCCTTCTGCAAATACAGTGCCCAGAGTTAGGCTAAGGGCTGAACTTTTTATTGACCCCGGATAATTGACTCCCAGCACTGGTTGGTCAACCCAGCCTGCCGTCGTTTATTGGCAGCCAGGTAACTAATATTTTCCACCAGGGAGGAAGTCTTACCTCTGAGAGCTGCTGATAGATTTATTCACTGGCCGTCCTCTGGTCCGAGCAGCACCAAGGGGAGTGGTAGGCACTGCCGGGACTCCACCCATTGTGGATCCTGCTGCACATGAGCTAGGACTTCATCATATGCTTAGAGTCTTGAAGCACCAAACTCTGCATGAAGGAACTTAGGATACTGGGAAGTGAGGCTGGACAGGGCCAGGAAGGTGGAGGTGGATTGCTGGAAAATTCAATGGTGAGATATTTTAGGGAGAACCTCTGATCTTCTGAGAATCCTGATTTGGAGGTACACTGCCTTGCCTGGCCACCAACCCATCACATTTCACTGATTGACCATAGTCGATTTCCTGCTGAGTGTCCTTTGAGGAATGTACATCTGCCCTGGGCTATGTTGTATTTGTTTAAATCCTACTCATTGCCTGTTGACCATCACATTTTTGTGTTCAGCACAGCGCAATATGCCTATCATACCTCCTTCATGTCCTTTCTTCAAACCTTAGTTTCAAAATGAACTACACCATTCAAATTCTATCATGTTATGGGCATTATTTCTCAAAGGTCCCTCTATGACAAGGTATATACAGGGCTATTCTCACTGCACAAGCCGAAATCCAAAACACCCAGTTGGCTTTTGAATGTACTGCCCCAAATATAGCAATACGCTGTCTGATCTCATCTGGTACTTGTTTGTGCAAAACAGAAATTGCTGGAAAAGTCCAGCAGGTCTGGCAGCATCTGTGAAGAGAAATCAGAGTTAATATTTCAGTTCTGGTGACTGCATTCTGAGGAAAGGCCACCAGGCCCAAAACATTATCTCTTGTTTCTCTTCACAAATGCTGCCAGACCTGAACTTTTCCAGCAATTTCTGTTTTTGTTTCTGATTGACAGCACCTGCAGTTCTTTCGGTTTTTACTTGTTATTTGATTGTGCTTTGTCTATAGTTTGTTTTGCATTTACTTTCTTTCACTATTTTGTTTCTTTTGAATCTGAGCTCACTCTCTCAGGGTACCATCTGCTGCCAATCTAATTTAAGCTTTCTCCAACAGCACTGTTTCATCTCCATGAGAGGATTTCAGTCTCAGTATTGCTAATGTGCAGTTTGCCCCAGCTTTGTAGTGAGTTATAATCCCAGCTGAGGTTATTACTGAATAAGTCAAATCCTAGACTGGACCCTAGCTTGAGAGATCATATTTTGTTTTGTCCAGGTTTAACAAAATGGCCTCTCGCTGAAGCATAAGCATACAATGTTTTAGATTTTGTTTTAATGAAAACACAGAAGTTTATTAATAAAATAAATGAAGACAAAATGGTTATCAGTCAAACGAACTACTTATCACACAAATTTGAATTCTTTAAAGACACAGTAAATGTGTAATCCCATTAATCACAAAATATTCTTTGATAAATTGAAAAATAAAACAACAGCTTTTTACGTGATACCAAAACACAGCCTGATACTTCACTCAAACTCACACCTTGTATAATACCGAAAAAAATGCTGCTCATGCAGTGGTCACACCAGACTCCCTGGCTTTAACTAGCAAGTGACTTGAAAATGTAGACTGAAACAGCGGATATTCTCTTCCTAGAGCTATTCGTGAACTTGAGCTTAAATATACTCAGCTTCAGGTAACCTCTTAAGCATTTTGTCCCAACACTTCTGGCCTGGGACTAAATAGAACTCTTTAAGGTAATCTAGTTTCACTGCTGTTACGACTCATTGGGGTATTACACTAGAAACTGACCTCTGCTGTTCCTGGGGTCATTGTAAAAGACTAAAGATTTTATCAAGTAAACAAAGTTGCTCAATTTACCTGACTTTCAAACCAGATTGTTAGAAGCCACCTACCATGTTTCTGTACAGAAGAAGTATTATAATTTATTAGAAATAAATTCACTGTAGCTACATGTAAATACTTATAAACCTTCAGTATATAACACTACTAATTAGAACTGTAATGTTGTTATAAACTCTTCCTTACACACACACACACACACACACACACACACACACACTCATATAAGCAAGCTTACAGTCAAACAGACAAGGAAAGTAGGTTATTGCAGAGTGGAAAACTGGAAAGACATTTCAGTCATATTTGCTCTCAATTCTGTTGTTGAGATAATCCTTATGATTATTCTGGTGGGTGACACATTTCTTCAATCATCAACCTTCACTGATGTTTCCATCAATTAGTAAGAGACACTAGGTAGCTGGTTCTCCTACAAAAGGTTTATGAGTTAAAAGTCACAAAATAGAATGTCGCAGGAAAAAAAGAAGAACTGTTTTTCTTCAAGTTTACAATGCATTTTAATGGCAGAAAATGCTTCAGAGCTGGTGAAGAATTGAACAACTCTAGCTTTCTAACTTGTTTTGCGCTCTAAGCTGTTCAATTAATTGAGAACCAATCACACAGTTGTCAGCAGGTAAAAACACCTAGGGTGTGGGAAGAGGCCATTTAACCCATTGAGTCCATACTGACCCTCTAAAAAACACCACACCCAGATAGAGACAACTAACCCTCTTCTAGTAGCCCTCCGCTTACCCTGTATAATTCACTTAGACTGCTCATCTCTGGACAATGTGGAGTAATTTTGCATTGTCAATCCACTTAACCTTCGTAACTTTGGACTGTGGAAGGAAACTGGAGCACCTAGTGGAAACCCACACACCACAAGGATCTGTTCTGGGTCCTTTTCTATTTGTGATTTTTGTTAATGATTAGGATATAGGAGCGGAAGGGTGGATTATAAGTTCATAGATGATATGAAGGTGGGTTGCATTGTGGATAGTGAGGAGGTCTGTTCTAGGTTACAAAGGGACATTGATAGGATGCAGAGCTGGGCTGAGAAGTGGCAGATAGAGGTTAACCCTGAAAAGTGTGAGGTGATTTATTTTGGAAGGACACATTTGAAAGCAGAATATAGGGTTAACAGAAAGATTCTTGGCGTGTGGAGGAGCAGAGGGATCTTGAGGTTCATGTCCACAGTCCCACAAAGGGGAAATTGTGCTTGACTAATCTTCTGGAATTTTTTGAGGATGTAACTATGAAGATGGACATGGGAGAGCCAGTGGATGTAGTGTACCTGGACTTTCAGAAAGCCTTTGATAAAGTCCCACATAGGAGATTAGTGAGCAAAATTAGGGCACATGGTATTGGGGGCAAAATACTGAGTTGGATTGAAAATTGGCTGGCTGACAGGAAGCAAAGAGTAGTGATAAACGGGTCCCTTTCGGAATGGCAGGTGGTGACCAGTGGGGTACCACAAAGTTCAGTGCTGGGACGGCAGCTGTTTACAATATACATTAATGACTTAGATGAAGGCATTAAAAGTAACACTAGCAAATTTGTTGATGACACACAGTGTAAGATGTGAGAAGGATGTTATTAGAATACAGGGTGACTTGGACAGGCTAGGTGAGTGGGCGGATGCATGGCAGATGCAGTTTAATGTGGATAAATGTGTGGTTATCCACTTTGGTGGCAAGAACAGGAAGGCAGATTACTATCTAAATGGAGTCAAGTTAGGTAAAGGGGAAGTACAACGAGATCTAGGTGTTCTTGTGCATCAGTCAATAAAAGCATGCATGCAGGTACAGCAGGCAGTGAAGAAAGCTCATGGCATGCTGACCTTCACAACTAGAGGAATTGAGTATACGAGCAAAGAAGTCCTTCTGCAGCTGTACACGGCCCTGGTGAGACCGCACCTGGAGTATTGTGTGCAGTTTTGGTCTCCAAATTTGAGGAAGGACATTGTTGCTTTTGAGGGAGTGCAGTGTAGGTTCATGAGGTCAATTCCCGGAACGGTGGGAGTCTCATATGTTGAAAGATTGGAGTGACTGGGCTTGTACACACTTCAGTTCAGAAGGGTGGGAGGTGATCTGATTGAGACATACAAGATTATTAAGGGATTGGACACTCTGGAGGCAGGAAGCATGTTTCCGCTGATGGGTGAGTCCAGAACCAGAAGACACAGTTTAAAAATAAGGGGCAGGCCATTTAGAACAGAGTTGAGGAGAAACTTCTTCACCCAGAGAGTGGTGGATATATGGAATGCTCTGCCCCAGAAGGCAGTGGAGGCCAAGTCTCTGGATACTTCAAAGAAAGAGATGGATAGAGCTCTTAAAGATAGTGGAATCAAGGGTTATGGGGATAAGGCAGGAACAGGATACTGATTGTGGATGATCAGCCATGATCATAATGAATAGTGGTGCTGGCACAAAGGGCCAAATGGCCTACTCCTGCACATATTGTCTATTCCCTGAAAGCTGCCACCCAGGTGGATAGAGTTGTTAAGAAGTTGTATGGTGTGTTAGCTTTCATTAATAGAGGGATTGAGTTCAAGAGCCATTAAGTTATGCTCCAGCTATACAAAAGCCTGGTTCGGCCACATCTGGAGTATTGTGTCCCAGTTCTGGTTGCCTCATTACAGGAAAGATGCGGAAGCGTTGGAAAAGGTACAAAGGAGATTTACCAGGATGTTGCCTGGAATGGATGGAAGATTCTAGTAAGGAAAGATTGAGAAGGCTAGGACTTTTCTCTTTAGAACAATGAAAGATGAAAGGTGACTTGATAGAGGTGTAAAAAATGGTCAGAGGTGTAGATAGAGTGAAAGCCAGAGACATTTTCCTGGGTGGAAGTTACTATTATGAGGAAGCATAGTTTTAAAGTGAGTGGAGGTAGATATAAGGGAGACATCAGAGGTCGGTTCTTTAGTCAGAGAGTGTGCAGGGTGTGGAATGCATTGCCGGAGAGGCTAGTGGGGTCGGCCTCATTAGGGGCATTTAAGCAGCTATTAGATTGGCATATGGATGATAGTATAACGTAGAGGTGGAGGTTAGATAGACCTTACGATTAGGGTAAAAGCTTGGTACAACATCATGGGCTGAAGGGTCTGTACTGTTCGGTGTTCTAGATACAGAGAGAATGTGCAGACTCCATGCAGACAGTTACCCAAACCTGGAATTGAACCTGGACCCTTGGTACTGTGAGGCAGCAGTGCTAACCACTGAAATACCATACTGCTCTGTCATCAATAGCTGGTCACTAGTCCATGAAGCAATTAACTTCTTGTGGTCAATAAAATCTGCATCTGACACAGCTGTGATTAATAATTAAAAGTATTTCTATAGCAATAGTGGTTTAATTAAAACAGTTTCTGAGGCTTAACTTTTGAATTAATAGATTTATATGTATGTTGCTAGAGTTTACATCCAATCAAGGTTAACAAGCTCCAATTTAAAAGGACAGGGAAGTTTTTTTAAGCTTAAGGGAAATGTCTATAGCTTACCATCCCGTATAAACATCTATGGCCAAAAGAAACATCTGTCTGTCTCTCCATCTAATCCATTGTCATGACTGTTCTTTCTTCTTCCTCTCCTCCTGCATAATGAAGTAGCCCACTTTATGAACTTGGATTGACTGCACTCCTCTAAGGAGCCAATGTTTTTACCTATATCCGATTGGCAAACAGGATCCCAGGGTGGTCCTACAGTTTATTGCCTTATTGTCCTCATGTTTAAGAGTGCAGTGACATCGACTGAGCAATATGCCATCCATTTGGCTATCTTCGTCTCAGATATATGACAGCGACTCCAACCGCTGCATGAGCTGTGTAACCTGAAACTCAATGTATGCAATAATAAAATGTGAGGCTGGATGAACACAGCAGGCCCAGCAGCATCTCAGGAGCATGCTGCTGGGCCTGCTGTGCTCATCCAGCCTCACATTTTATTATCTTGGATTCTCCAGCATCTGCAGTTCCCATTATCACTCAAGTGTCTGCACCTGGTGAATATACCTGTGCCATGACTTCCCACATACCAGTTGACACCCATTCCATATGACTTCATTTAAGTTCACATCCTTTTACTTTGATTCACACGCATTTAATTTCTGAGGTGGGGCCACTGGGCCAGAAACATTAACTCTGATTTCTCAACTCCGATGCTGCCAGATGTACTAAGATTTTCCAGTAGTTTCTGATTTTGTATTTAATTTACTTGGGCCTGAACTTACTGAACTTGACAACCATTGAAAAACACTTACAAGCACTGATGCTTAATTTACAGGTTGTAATAGATCTTATTTGAAGCATCTCTTCCTCCTGTGCACCAAATTCCCAAGTGAAGCTGAATCTGTACTTACTCGGTCAAGATCTAACTGAGGAATAATCGATTGATTGCAAATCTCTTCTCGACCCTTGCCAATGCCCACATATCCTTCAAAGTTATTGGGATGATTCTGAGATACTTGAGAAGGAGCTGTGTAAATTACAGCCTTCATTATGCTAACATTAGAATAACCTCATTTTAAATCATTACAAACTTAATGTAGTTTTAATCACAGAGTTTAATATATTCTGCATGGCAGGAATATTTCTTCACATAACTATGTGCTGGGCTTTTATTATTCATAGTGTTAAAATGGTTATTCTTGGCTATACTCAGAAATGATTGTACCCATTGTATGGGATTTAGCAATGAACAGCAGATTTGCATCCTCCTTTTGAAACAGAGCAGCATTTTCCAGAGAAATCTCAGACAAAATCTTTCTGCTTTTTGTTTAGAATAGAACATTCGTATCATGTTGGCAGAAAATGTGATTGAAAGCTGTAAAATTTGAGAGATTTTGATATAGGACATTAGAAGAACACATTTCCGTTAGCGATGAGGCCAATAATCAGGGGACAGATATAAAATAATTGTCAGCAGTATTATAGAATTTTTCGAGGAGTTAATTCTTTGCACACAGAATGTGGAAAAGGTCTGGAATTCACTGCCTACAAAGATGGTTGTGGGAGAAGTCATTCTTCCATTTATAGTACACTTCGATACACGCTAGACGTAAGCAACGAGGTAGTGAACTAACTGCTGGAAGTTATGGTTAGACTGGTTAACTCTTTTTCAACCAGCATGGACATAAGAGGCTGAATGACCCCCTGTCAGTGTCATTAATCTTTTTATGTCTTTATGTGAATGAGGGGAACCTCTTGTTCCAGTGTATTTGTGTGTGGTATCATTTTGGAGGATTTCTGTAAGAGGTGAATTGTCATTGCTTTCTTATCTTTGCTGATTCTAAACTAAGGTTTCATTACTTACAATTAATGAGGTAGAAGGGTGATTTAATCAAAGATATTCAGGGGATGGATAAACTAGTGTTATGAAAAGATGTCAAAGGAAAATGTAGTTGAGAACACACGATTAAAAATGCCTCATCCCATGACCAACCTTTTCTCTCATCCCTGCCTCCTTGACCTGACACAACCTGCTCTTCTTCTCTCCCACCTATCCACTCCTCCCACCTCACTGACCAATCCCCACCACTCCCAAACTGCATTTACCTATCTCCATCCCACCTACCTTCCCCAGCCCCACATCCTCTCTCTATTTATTTCTGAGGTCTTCCTCTCCCCGTTTTTGAAGAAGGGTCCCTGACCTGAAACATCAACTTTCCTTCTCCTCTGATGCTGCTTGGACTGCTGTGCTCCCCTTGCTCCACACTGTGTTACCTATTGAAACGTTATCTATTTTTTGGGCTGTTTGGAAAGAATATTTTGAAAAGCAAGGGTGCAGTGGGGAAAATTTCTCATTTTCAAAAAGCGCACAGTGCTGGACCGAAGGTATCACATGTACAATACTTTGAGTGAGGAACCTGATGATTAGCTATTAGGCTTGTGCAAAGACAGTCGACACTACCTTGCCTGGAGAAACACACTCTCCTAACCTCTTTGTTTTCTCAAACCTCTCTCAAAGTTTGTGAGTTGTCAATCGATTGGAAGACCTCATCACCTCAAATAAAATGTTTCTAAAAGAGAAAGCTCCACTGATCTAACCTGAAAGTTTATAAAGGAAAGCCAGTAATCGACCACCACTGTCTGCATATAAAAGAATTGAGTCAGCCATTCCTGATCTGGGAAGGTATACCATGGATTATTGATTTTTTTAAAATCCATTTTGTTGAAGCGTTTCATCTGCATTCAGCAGGATAATTCACAAGCAATGCAAGTGAAGGAAACATTTTTTCTTCATACTACATGAGAGGTCAGTATTGATTGATTGTCAGGTGAACTCTGTGGGTGTGTTGCCATACAGAAGGTACCAGTTGGATGGTGACTACAAGTTAACTGCTAAACTTTGCTCAATTTAAAGCAGGCCACTTGACTGACTGGTCAAGATATTTCCCTGAGAAATGAACCAGAGTATGACTGTCACTTGTTGTTTGAGTTAAAATGGTTTCACATTGTGTACACATTCCTGCTGACAGCAAATAATAGGGTCCTGTGTATTACTGCCTGCAGCTTCCAGTAACAAAAGTACACCATGCCTTGAGCCTAATTGATAATCTTAAATTTGTTGTCAATATCATGTTAACACTCTCGAATTTTTTTTATCAAGTGTTGTCTTTTTAAAAAAGAATTAAGATTGTCACTACCAAACAGCAGTCTGAAATAATTTTGCTTCCCTGAACATAATTATTAATTGCCTAAAGTACTTTAAGGCTAACACTCTGGAAAAGGCTCTCCTAATGACACCAGAAGATTGCTAACTTCACCCACACTAGGGCTTTAAGGAAGATATATGTCTAAATTATTTGTGGCAGCACATTAGACAGCGACAAAAGCATCTCAGAGGCTAAGTATTCTGGGATGAGTAACTCACCTTCTCACTCACTAAAGCCTGCCTGCTATCAACAATGCTAATGTCAGGGGTGTGATGGATTAACCTGCACCTCTCTGGATGGGTACAACTCCAGCAACATTCAGGATGTTCAGTGCCACTTGGGACAAAGCAGCTCAGTTGATTGGCACCCATTACCATCTTCAACATTCACTTCCTCTGCCAATGATGCACTGTAAAATAATTGTGATATTGTGAAACTCACCAGCCTCTATTGGCTACATCCTTCTAATCCATGATTTATCTAGAACGACAAGGACAAGGAGATCAAGGGAACACCAACAACTTCCGGTTTCCCTCCCTAACCACGTACAACTCGAACTTGTAATCATATCACCATTCCTTCACTTTTGTTGGGCCAAGGTCTTAGAACTCCTTTCCCAGCACCACTGTGCATGTCCCGACAGAACATGTACTGCAGCAGTTCAAGAAGGCAGCCAAAGGCACCTCAGCATTATCATCAACCATCAAGGTTAATTAGGAATTTGAAGTAAATGTTGACCTAGCTAGCAGTGGCCCTATTCAGCAAATGAAAAAATCAGAACTGAGATTTGTTAGATTTCAGTGAATAAAGGTACTAGGGGATATTTGAGAAAAAGCAAGTAGATGGTATTAGGTTGTACATGACTCATGGAATGCCAAGTAAGGGTAATAAAGACCTGAATGATTACCTTCTGTCCCAATCATCCTTTAAGTATCCTTGAGGTCAGAATCCTAATTGCCAGTTTTCAGGATTCTGTTCTACGTGTCCGGTAACAATTACAAAATGTTAAAGGCAGAGCAGATTCCCAAGCCGCATATGTATTTAACTCCTTGTACTGAAACTGTTTTCCTTTGCTGTACCTTTTTCCCTTGGATATTTTGTTCAGGAGGAGCCCCATGGTGTAAATGACATTGGGTAAGAATTTGAAATGATTTTTACATTGTGGGCTATCACTTTCCCATTGTGAATTTCGGCACAAAAGCATGATCGACAATGGTAAACAATTGCATGCTTTTGCACTATCCACAAAGACAATACAGAGTGCCAGTTCTTTGGTGAAAAAAATGGCCAGTGCAATATTCTATTTTGCTTTCAGATTAAATATTTGTTCAAAGTGGTAGCAAACAGAAAGAATTCAATGAATGAATTACTACATTGAAGAGAGCACAATGATAGTCATCACACAAGGGGAAGGGAACATTTTGGATGATTCCCAGTTTTCTTAATTAAAAGGTAACTCATGAACTAGTGGAAATGAATGGCCTGAAATAAACCAAGTACTTGAAATTGCCAGCTAAGTATTCCCATAGATGTTTATTTGCAGTTATTTGTATTTCCCGTCCTTTAATTACAACATACCTCTAAGATTACCAACTGGATTGTCTCCTGTGATGATTCCTGAAGAGGTAAAAGGATTCGAATGCATTTATAATCTCCAGATTTAGAAAAATGAGAGGTCATCACAACAAAATGTAGAAAGCCTGACAGAGTGGATACTGAGAAGCCAGATTTTTGGATGGGGTTTCAATAACATAAGGTTTGTAGCCTCAGGTTAAAGAGTTGGTCATTTCGGACTGAAATTAGGAAAAATATTGTCACTGAAAATGTTGTGGCTCTCTATTTTGTGTTTACCCCAGCAAGCCAGGGAGCAATGGATGGCCCATCACTGAAGACATTCAAGACAGATTTTTGGATACAGATGGATATGACGGGGTTAGGGGAGGTGTTGGGGGTGGGGTAGTTGGGAAACTGAAGTTCAGATAAATGATCATATAATCAGATAATCATATTGTATAGCAGAGCAGGCTTATCGGACCAAATTGCCTACAGCTGCTGTTTCTTATTTTCTCATGTTCTGAACTGGGCTGTGGATAATGAATGGACATCAGAGTGAAGAAAAGAGAAGAATCAAGAGAGCTCCAGGGCGTAATCATGAGAAATGGACTTTGATGAGAAGTTTTGAAAGCAATGAAGGAAGAGATTGTCCGGCAGGAAACAATGGCTTTTAGAGTGGCAATGAGAAGTAAGGCCACATTGAGGAGATGGAGTTTTCACAAAGGAACAAAGAGAATGTGCAGGTAGGAATCAACAGGATTTGGATGTGAGACCAAGGTGCCCACACTGGCAGCGTTGCTAACAGCCCACAACTTAGTGTCACCTCACCGATTTACTGTGGTTGAGGTTACAAAGTTGTTAATGTGGTTTTCAGAAGCACTTCATTTGAAAGCATTAGGAATGTTCTGAAAACTGCTTCATCAATGCAAGTTCTTTGACCTCTTTCATTTTCAATGTAGTTGGATTTAAGATTAAATTGTTGCAAATTAGAATAAAGCTAGATTTATTTCGAGATGATGGGAGAATAACATTTGCACAGAGATTTGTTGTTTACTATCCAATACAGAACAATGGCTTTTGAAAAATAAATTAGAAGATAAAACAAAACTCATAACCTACTAATATCAAGTGTTGCACTTTCTAAATCAGATAAAAATGTGTTGCGCTCTTTATTTATTTCATAGAACCACTACCCTATTGGACTGTTATTACAAATTCATAAGCTACATTTCTTGATTTAAACAGTAAATAGTAAATAAATATTTATTCAAATGCATAGAAATGATTCAGTAGGACTGATTAACCAAAAATTGAATCCGTTCTAAAATCAATTCAAATTTATGCTGTTATTTCCATACCTGCAGGTTGATGATGGTGAGAAATCTCGTATTCCCTTATTCTCTGTTGTTCTGTGTCTCTGTCTCCCCTCTCTCATTCTATACCCCTTCTCTTTCACTGTCTCTCCATCTTTCTAATTCTCAACCTCCTAATCCCTCAACCCCTCTCTTCCTCCACCTTTCTCTTTCCCTCACTATCTCTCTTCGTGTCTCCCTCTTCATGTCCATACCACTTTCTTATTTCTCTCCCTAAATTTCTCACCCTCATTCTTACTTAACTTTGCCACTCTTCTCAATCTCTCTCTATCTCTTTCCCCTCTTCCCTATGGCTGACACTTTAAATTCTCTCCCTCCATCCCTCTCTCTAGCTCCCACTGTCCCTCCTGGTTTTTTCTTCTCTTTCTTTGTTGAGCTCATGAAATCTATGAGCATTGTGTTCATTTGCTTTTAACGTTCTGATTTGAGAGGAAAAACAACTCATTTTCAGTTTGATATGATCATGAAATAAAACAGATGTCTGCATGTAAAATGTTCAGTGCAGTGCGACACTCCGTATGAAGCTATTGAGTAAATTACTGGACATACCCCTTCAATGGTCAAACAAAGCGAAAGAAAGAATACATATTGACACATCTTGACAATTTGGCTGCACGGTGGTTCCCTTCTCCCCAAACCAGATTTGGGCAGTCATTGGGGCACTTGTGCAATTTAAAAGTACCCCACTAGTAACACTAAGCACACTAACAAAAAATAACGCTAGTTGTACCTCTCACAGGTCTTCCCACAAATTTACTTAAATTTGGTCACAGGATGGGGGTAAGCGCGGCATTGTACGAATCTTCCTGGATGAATTTGATGCTGAAGGAGTTACTGATAATTGTTTGGGCTATTTCCAATCAGTAACCATCAATATGAGGCTGAAGGAGTGTTCATATTTAATTTTTCAGAGGCCTGGAATTTTTATGAAGGCTGCAGGCTGCAAACGTGGGTGGGTGGCAACATTTGATCTATGTTAATTGCCTCCATCAACTTCGTTTCACCTTCAAACTTTTGTTGAATGACTGGCATGCAGCCTTTGACTCTGTTAGGATTCAAAGCATTGTGATTTAAAATCCCACTGCATTGATTTGACCACATAGAGTTAGGCTAATATCTAATTTGGTGGTGAGAGAAAGTGGCACTGTTGTAGGTGCTGGTTATTTCAAAAAATATTAAAACTGAGATCCCAACTGCTCTCAAAGGTACATGTAAATTACTCCATGACACTATTTCAAAAAAAGTAAGCAAGTTAGATCAAGTTTGTGATCAATGTTTATCCCCATACAACATTGCAGGATCAGATGATCTGGTCATTATTGAAGTGGTGGTTATGGGAACTTACTGTGCACAACTCGGCTGTAAAGCATTTTTGGATGTCTTAAAGCTGTGACTGGTGTAATAGAAATGAAAGAATTCCTTTTCTCTTACAAAATCTCTTGTTCTAATCGAGCATAGCCTAATTGGTCAGGTATGAAACAAAATTCTCACCCATTCATTATAATATCAAAGGAAGTCTTGTATTTCTATAATGTCTTTTTAGGCCTCAGAAAGGTTTTAAACCATTGACTTTAGTGGGGGACTGGAGTCATGTGTCTGTCAAACATGGTAGAATTGACAACTCCTTCCCTCTGATTAGTACCTCAGCTAAGCTTTCACATCAAACACAGACAAGATAGGAAATTGCTGGAAAAACTCATCAGGTCTGGCAGCATCTGCGGACAGATGCAGAGTTAGCATTTTAAGTCCGGTTAACCCTGCTTTCTCTCCATGGGAGCGACCAGACCTGCTGACTTTTTCCAGCAATTTGTGTTTTTGCTTCTGATTTCCAGCATCGCACTTGTTTTTTTTGTTTAATCTTTTACATTAAACTTTCAATTCATTGATATAAGCTGGTGACAGTGCATAAGTGACCAAACTTACTGAATTCAATTTCCCAAATTGTTACACTAGAATTTAAACTCTCAACTTATGAATTTCTAGCCCAGGAAACATGACCGGTGATTCCCCGTCAACTTAAGATTTTTCAACACTCAGTTGAGTCGGGTATGTGTTTATTTTCCAGAATCTGGCAGTAAGGACATTTGCAGCAGGAAACTTTTTAACTTAGCCAAGTATTTGTGACAAGTCAAGAGATAAGAAAATGTTTTTGAATTCGTCAATAATCACATCTTGTTACTTGCATTCTCCCCAGCAGTATTGGTCATTTTAAAACCTACACTTTTATAATATAACAAAATGTGAGGCTGGATGAACGCAGCAGGCCAAGCAGCATCTCAGGAGCACAACAGTTCCCATTATCTCTGATACTTTTATAATATATTGCTTTTAATATTGTAATATATTTGCTTTTATAACAGTGATGTAAATATACTAAACATACGGTAAAGTACTATACAGCCATATTATGAGGCAAAATTTGTCATTAAAAGCATCTTAAAAAAGAACAGAATGATAAAAACATGGACAGATTTGACAATGGAATTCAAAGCTTGGAAACCAGGCAACTGGAAGCATGACCACAAATGCAAGGATAAATTTAAATCAGAGAATATGCAAGACATATGAGAATTCTATCTTTCAGCATTTCTAAGACAGGATTCTCAGTGCTTACTGGACTCAAATTTTCCATACTCAGTTTGCCTTAAAGTGAAGAGTGATTTATTCCTTATCTTTCTCTCTGAATGTGAAAGTAACACTCAGCTAAGTCCACCTTCTCTTCTGACTGTTTATAGAAAAGAACTTATATGTAGTTCACTGTTTCTCTGAAATATTCTAAATGACTGCGTTACAGCAAAGTAGCAATGGAGTCACGTCTGTTATACAAATTAATTTAGCATGCAATTTTTTGCACAGTGGGGTTCTATAAGAGTAGAGAAGATGTACAATAAATTAATTCCTTATGATAGTGTTTCTCAAGAAAGAGCATTTGGAGAATTCACGGCTCTTCAAAAAGTGTAATAGGATCTCTAACCTGTACTTGAACGCTCAGTTGGGATTTTGGTTGATTGAACATCTTAAATGAAGGAAACCACCTCATATTACGTATGATGAGCCTGATGATTGTGTGTTGTCACAAACTTGATTACATGCTCATATCCAGAATTGGAACCTTGCTGACTTTGTTTTTAGTATTGTGTTGATTGATGGCCTTGGAAAATGCTAAACTTTTTACTTTTTCACATAATATTTTACTTTGTGAGATTTTGTGTCGTGAGTTTTGAGCACTCTGATCACTTCCATTTTAATCAAAAATTTCCAGCCTTCAAGCATTCTGAAGTCTCCAGAACACTGCTGTTAGCTAAATCTTAGAGAAATATCATACGTTTATTCAAAATGATGGGTAGAATATTCTCCTCTCTCATGAAGCAAAATTAATGATGAGTAAGGTAACAAAAAAGAGCAACAATTAAAACATCAGATTCCTGATGTCAAGAAAATCCCGCACAATTTTCTCCTCAAGCCAAAATTATTATTTCATGACCGCTCTTTGATTGGTGACTACCTTATTTCCATACATTTGTATCTCATTAAAGCAACAATTCACTCTAATTACATCCTGCTTCCAATTCTCCTTTCCTCCATTGAGAAACAGAACTAGCATATTCCCAATAGACAAAACAAAAAGACTTCATTTATTGCCCATCCCAGCCATCATGCTTGAACAATCCTTGCATGCTCCATGGCTAATATCCTCCTTGACTTTTCATCCGCACAACTCTATATTAGCAAGCTGCTATCCTCACCACATCATCATGCCTGCTCCCAGAGCAAATCAAACGTCACTTCAGATCTTCTGCCCTTTGATTTGGAGCAGAGAAACACCTAAAACTTTTACCGGATCACTTTAAATGCAGGATCAGCAAACCATCTCATGCATGTGCACAGGATGCATTTGTGCTGGTACAGACACATGCACCTTATGGCTCTTAGTTTGCTTTCTTAGCATTTGTTCACTATAACAAGTAGACACTGTCGTCCTCTATCCAGCTCAAATCGGTTTCTTCATACACGATGACTTCAGCATTGAGTTACACCGTGTCAGGCCACATTCGTGGGTCACATTACTTACTTAAGTCACAGGTTCTTCTGCATTCATTTACAGGCTGCCAGTATCTGTGGGTTTTGTTTTTTTTTAGCAGACAGGGACAGGCAGGCAGCTAGTCACAGGTAAGGAGCACTGAACAGCTACTCCATAAGTCAGACAATTCAGACAAGGGATGGACATAGCACTGTACAGCACCATGCTACATCAACATCAGAGCTTCAGCATTTCATGTGCTTCAAGTAAGTGTGATGTCTGAAAGTCAAGGGTGAAGAAGATCTGCAGTCAGTTGTGGTTAATGCAACGGTGAGTCAAGGAGATCAATTTCAGTTGCAGTTGACAGCAGCCTGTTTGAGACTTTATCCTACAAGAGTTCAGATATCTGATTTTTGCAGTCTGGGAATTAGAACACAGTCAGTCCTGCAACTTAATTGCAAGCAATCCAAGGGCTGTAGAAAGGTCAGTCAGGTACTATTGAGACATCAGTCCAGGAATGGGTCGTGGTCAGTCATTGTGTATTGGTCAATAATAATGAGGGGCCTTGTCATGAGACAGGCCATAGAGTCCTAGGGAAAGTGAGCAACTCAAGGCTCGGTGGGTAGCACCGTTGCCCCACAGCACCAGGAATCTGGGTTCATTTCCAGCTTCTGGTTGACTGGATGTGTGGAGTTTGCACGTTCTCCCCATGTCTGTGTGGGTTTCTGCAAGATGCTCTTGTTTCCTCCCACCATTTAAAAATGTGCAGGTTAGGTGAATTGACCATGCTAAATTGCCCATAGTGTACAGGATGTGTAGGTTAGGTGGATTAGCCATGGGAAATGAAGGGTTACAGAGAGAGGATGAGGTGTGTGGGAAGTCTGGAGAGTTGGTGTGGACTTGTTGGGCCAAATGGCCTGATTCCACACTAGGGATTTCTAGTAAAATAAACAGCTTTGGGTGGGCTTCAATGTACTGGGTCGCAGAAGGAAAGTTCATTGTGATAGGGAGAAAATATAAACATAAGGTGGAACTTCATAGTGAATAGTAGATGGGGTGGAGTGTGGATTCAAACAGGTCACAGCACCTTTGGCCCCTACAGGGGAGGGTGTAGAACCAACAAGGAGATGAGAATTTCCAAAGTCATGGTACTTCTAGGGTTAAAGTTGTCTCATTGTAGGTATGCAACGGGGCTCAACAGAAAATGGGGAGATTGATTGTACAAATGATAACTTTGGCTGATTATCTTTAAAATATCGACATGTTACACATTACTGATCATTGGGAGAGAAACAGTAGTTATACAGTGCATTTAAGACACATGATGCTATTGTTAGGCAACTCTTAATATACCCAGTGATAATGGGAACAGCAGATGCTGGAGAATCCAATATAATAAAGTGTGAAGCTGGATGAACACAGCAGGCCAAGCAGCATCTTAGGAGCACAAAAGCTGACATTTCGGGCCTCGACCCTTCATCTTAATGTACCCATATGGGTATGACATCTGAATGCTATGTGGTGCAACACATTGAGAAAAATCCTGAGAAATTTTGTTTTGAACCTTACATTATCTGTTTTTGTTTCATTTTTCAGAATACATGTATGCCGCAAGTTGCCTTGAAAAACCTGAATATCCTGTAGGACAGAGTTGAGCCTATGAGAGACAGTGTTTTGTGCACTTTTTCTCTACAGTCTAATACATTGTGAGAACAAACTGAACATGTGACCTGTCTATTGTACACCTCCCAGCTTTGAATGGCATTATTCTCCCTCGAAAGACAGAATTTAAGAATGAACATTTCTCTGCACATCTGTGTGGAATCATCACTGATTATGCTCTCCCACTCATAAGGCTGGTGGAAGTCTGGAAAGATGTGTATGGGCCAGACCCTATCACACTCCCTGCAGTTTTGGCTTGTCTTGGTTTTGCCCAAATAAAAGTGCAACAACTTGGCAGAGGTCCCAAATGCTTTAAATATGATGACTATGGAGGAAAGGGAATTAATGAAGTAGCTGAAGACGATTGAACCAAGAACACTAGCCTTAGGAGTTCCTGAAGGGAGGTTGTGAAAGTGAGAAAATTGACCTTCAACATCCACAACCATCTTCTGTGATTACTAAATTGTCTCTGACCAGTAGACTGTTTATGCCTTATTTGCATTGGATCTAGTTTTTCTCGAGTTCTTTGATCCCATACTAGTTGAATTGTGGCTTGATATCACTCGAGGCTCATCGGATTTCAGCCTTTTTGCACCTGTTTGGGCCAATGTTGTAATTAGGTCAACAGTTGAGCTGCCCAAGCGGAAACCAAACTGAACATCAGTGAGTGGGCATTCCTTTGTGAGTGCTACTTAGAATATAGAACAAAGAACATAGAACACTACACGGCTCTCGATGTTGCGCCGACCTGTGAAACCAAACTGAAGCCCATCTAACCTACACTATTCTATTATTACTCATATGTTTATCCAATGACCATTTAAATAACCTTAAACTTGGCGAGTCTACTACTGTTGCAGGTAGGGCATTCCACACCCTTATTACTCTCTGAGTAAAGAACCTACTTCTGACATCTGTCCCATATCTATCACCCAAAAATTAAAGCTACATCCCCTCATGCTAGCCATGTCCATCTGAGGAAAAAGGCGCTCACTGTCCACCCTATCTAATCCTCGAATCATCTTCTATGACCCTATTAGGTCGCCTCTTAACCTTCTTTTTCTCTAATGAAAACAGCCTCAAGTCCCTCAGTCTTTCATCATAAGACCTTCCCTCCATACCAGGCAACATGCTGGTAAATCTCCTCTGCATCCTTTCCAATGCTTCCACATCCTTCCTATAATGTGGCGACCAAAACTGTGTGCAATACTTCAAGATTGTTCTTTAGTGTCGATGACCCCTTCCATCACATTGGTCCGGTTGGATTTGTCTTGTTTTTTTGTGGATAGGCCATGGCGGTGCAATTTTCTGCACTGTTGGGACTTTAAATCTTTTACAACAGCTTAACTAGGAGTATGATTAATTCTAGAGCATGAGTCTGCAGTGCTATTTCCAAGAATGCTGTCGGTGTTCATAGCCTTTGCAGCATCCAAAATCTTCAGCCGTTTCTTGATAGCACATGGAGTGAATTATGTTGGTTGATAACTTCTATGATGCTGGGGTTTTCAGGAGGAGGCTGAGATCAATCATCAATTCAGCTATTTTAGCCGAAGATGGATGCAACTAATTCAGCATTGCCTCTTGTCCTATTATTCTGTGCTGTCCAGTCATTGTGGACAGGGGCGCTTATGGAGCCTTCACTTCTTGCATTTTTCCCAGAAGATAAACTCTGCTGTACAAGTGATTAGTTCTGAAAGAAAAAAAAGTAGTAATTCATAATCAATCCTAAGCTCAGAACTCAGCCAATATATTTTCCAGTCCTCACTCTGAACTCCCCACATTTTCCTTTTGAACTCTGGCTGCTGTTTGGATACTTGAAAATTATAAAAGCACAATTTTATCAGCAGCATATGTTATGCTAAGATACAACATTTTGCCAATCCAATTAACACAGTGTGAGTATAAACACTTACAATCCTGAGTAACATTCTCTAATGTTTGTGTAAGTGCAAATATTAATTAGATTACTGGGTATATATTTAGAACAGAATTTTAGTCATCAGTAGAGTTTCAATACTCCTTTCTTCATTATTTAATAGACTGTAATATTAATAGAAATTAAAATGTCAGGACATGCTTAGGGTAATAAGTCATCTTTATAATTTAATATTTGACAAACAACTCAAACATTCTTGCAATCTCTATTCTCAAACCCTGTTGTTCTAACAGATGATGTTTGCATTCTTTCAAATGTTGTGTCCTCGACTGGAAGAGATATCTTTAATTCTGTGAGGAACTGGAGTTTGCAATTCAAATAGACTTTTGGAAAGTCAATTAAATTCTGACATTCTTTTCTTTTGGAAAAATAGACGTGTTGAGTTTGGTGTGATAAATTAAAGTGTTATTTAATCATATTACTTGTGGAGCTGAGCACCAGTGCATTGAGATTGTGAGGGAGATGGAAAAGGACCCATGTCAGTCACAACCAAAAGGTGAGATTGTTCATTCCTTCAGCTGAATCAGGGTTGCCATCTCTCGCTGATATCTCCCTACAAGTATTACCGTGTTATTATCTGAGATAATAAAATGTGAGGCTGGATGAGCACAGCAGGCCAAGCAGCATCTCAGGAGCACAAAAGCTGACGTTTCGGGCCTAGACCCTTCATCAGAGAGCTCTCTGATGAAGGGTCTAGGCCCGAGACGTCAGCTTTTGTGCTCCTGAGATGCTGCTTGGCCTGCTGTGCTCATCCAGCCTCACATTTTATTATTTTGGAATTCTCCAGCATCTGCAGTTCCCATTATCACCGTGTTATTATCTGCCTTGTCTCTAAGCTGCCATGATTGGTTGCCCAATATAACCCCACTTATGGGGACTGGCAAACTACAGAGAATCAGAAAGTGAATGATCTGATCAAGTATTTAATCTCATTCAGTCAATGTTTCCACCACATCTCAAACATTTTTTTAAAAAGTCGTAAGCCAGGAATTGAGAAAAATAGTATTCATTTAACATAAAGGATGGATTTTTTTGCCATTTGCAGTTAATGTGTAGTGGCAAGTGAGTTTCATGACATCCAGCTACCATCGCCCAGGGCAAATTTTCTCATGTGATTTTTCGCTCCTCACTCCAATAACTCAGCAAAGCAGTTGGGCTTTTTTCAGGAGAATTGTGTGGCAAGTGCAGTGGAGGTTCAGGGTCTTTCAGTTTCCACATCTCTGGCAGCATATTTAAAGCCAATAGAATGTCGCTATCTTGGTATTCCTCAATACAGTGGCAAATCTGCCTGGTAAGCCTAGACTGGCCAGGCTACTGTAGACAAGACAATCCATTATGTGTGTAAACCAAACAATATATCAGGTCTCTTCCCTTATTCTGCAAGCACACATTCACCTAGTGCCTGTCGGTGTGCCCGCAGTAGGCATGGTTTGATTTTTCTTGACTTGCATTGGCATTTGCCACAATCAGGCAGGTACATATGATGTGTAACAGTCAAGGGTGCGTACATCTTGCCTCATGTCAGTGTGCCACAGCAGTCGAGCACCTGGCCTGTACGGCAGCAGAATTTGTGCCAAATGTACAGTGACTGTTGCAAGCAGTACAACATGATTGAACATCTCACAGGAGTAGTCTGCAGTGAAATCAATGGGAGGACTCATCAGTCAGAGGAACCCAGCACTGTTCAGCAAGGGCAGTTTCCTCCATCAATTCCAGACTTCAGCCACGGTCTGGTGTCCGGTCAGGATGAATTGCAAAGAAGGTCCAAGCTACTGTGCTCCAGGGAGAAGTCACAATCAGTTATTTCTCTCCATAGCAGCCAGTCAAGAGTGACGAGGACTGTTGCAGTTGGGGCATGTGTACCCACCAGCCCGGGGTCTGGGACAGGTGAAGGCTAGCATTCGTAGATCAGACTGCTCCAGGGGGTGTACTACTCCATTCACTGGAATTAAGGAGAAGGTGGCCTGCAGAAAGGAGAGCTAGGTAGTTAGAGTTGCATGAGCACGGTTTGGGTTATAACCCGGGAAATGTGAAGTCTGTGGACCTTTGGAATGGGCATTTAGAAGTGAAGCTTAATGCTGAGATTGCAAGTCACTGGCAGAGGACCACTTGTTGCCATTTCAGCCATGAAGTGCATGGAGGGAAAGCGATGCTAAGGAGAACATTTGTGAAGAGACTCATAATGGGAAAGGTAAGCAAGGCAACCTGTGAGAGAGGGGTTTGCATCTGCATGTGGTTGCTGGGCTTTTGCATGGGAGCAACAAAGCTCTGCAACACAGGCATGAGTGTTCCCTACTCTTTGGTCACCCTGCTGTACTGAACATCATTGTCTGCTCTCACAGCAGTAAGAATTGAGCTTATGACTAAAATACATTTACTTAGCTTGACAACTCATGGGGGTGATTGAATTTCTTCTAGTATTCATCCAGATCTTTGTGTCTAATCTGCTGGCATTTACTCCGATGGTTATCTGCTCAATGCGCCATCCCCTTCTCAATTTACCTACTAACAATATCTATCAGCCACAGTTCATACCTAATTGCTTCACCTCAAGCTCATACGCTTCATGCTGTTACAAGCATCACCTTACAACCTGCATCTACTGCTAACTGTTCAACCATGACAGGCACATCACAAGGTGACAGCAGTGCATAACTATCCAGGCACAGGAAGGTTTAAACAAAGGTCAGCTTTGGTTTTAAAAAAAAAGCCCTGCATTTTCCTTTCAAAGCACTTTAAATTGTCATTGCGCAAAAATACATTATCTTCTAAAATATATCGTTTGCATCCATTGAGGTATTTTGTCTAGGCAGAAAAAAATCTGAAGTATTATTAATCAGCTGTATAGATATTTCAAGCATATATCTCCGAACGGAACCATAACACTTTTCGACTGTGTCTATTTAAAGGGAAGTCAAGTGAATGCTCAATTAATGTCAACAATTAAACATAGATTTTACCCATTGTATATTAATTATGACAGCAAATCAGGAGACAGCATTTTGGCAAAGTTGTCCATTTTATATTATTGGGCGAAGTCATCTTCTATCTGTTTGGGTATTGTGGTGGTAGAATTAGCAAGGAGCCTGAAAACAGGAGGTCTTTAAATACGAGGGGCTGAAATTTACCTGAAGATTGGGGCTGAGATTCATGTAAAATCTTACATTTCCTTATTTCTTGGTTTTCTACTGTCTACCCACCAATCCCAAACTTGTCTGAAATTTTAGAGGACACAGCACGAATGTCAGGTGGCCTGCCAGGCATTGGGTCCATTGTGATCCTTAAGAAATTATACAGGAAGCCCAGCAACAAGGGCTAAGGCTGGGCAAGGATCAGGTCACCTGTTGTGGATGGCTGTTAGACAGAGACTACCAAAGTCAAATCACCTCCCTTCCACCACCCTCGCAGTGTCACCACCCTCACTGCCCTAACCCCTCACAAATACACTCTCACCTTCTCACCCTGGACTCAGTTAAGCTTGTAATCCCAATGAGCCACTATTTCTAGTGATAATGATTAGCCATCTGTTTGGCCAGCAGGTCTTTCTAAGGTGGAACATTCTTCTGAGAAAGGGGCAAACGTCTCATCTTTAAGCAATTAACAGTATTCCAAAGATTAAATGGCTGGTGAACTCATCATCTTATCTTGCTTCTTAGCCATGGTTGGGAACAGACAGGTGATGCGGAATGAAGAGTGTTGTGGAACGAGCTATAAGGAAATATATCAAACCCAGAGATTAAAGGAAGGCAAAATATTTCCATTTGAAATTTGTTCAGAGTCACAAATGTATAGGCACTAACACATCCAACAGGATATTCAGGATAACAAGGTGTGGAGCTGAAGGAACACAGCAGCCCAGACAGCAGAAGGGGAGCAAAAAGGCTGATGTTTCGGGTCTGGACCCTGCATTTCTGAAGAAGGGTCCAGAACCGCAATGCCAGCTTTCCTGCTCGTCTGATGCTGCCTGGCCTGCTGTATCATTTTCCCTCCATGCACTTCATGACTGAAATGGCAACAAGTGGTCCTCTGCCAGTGACTTGCAATGTCAGCATTAAGCTTCACTTCTAAGGTCCACACCTTGTTATCTCAGATTCTCCTGCATCAGCAGTTCCTACTATCTCTGAGGATATTCAGGAGAAGTTTCTTTATTCATGGAGTGATAAGAATGTGAAACTCACTATTACAGTGAGTAGTGGAGAAGAATGGCAAAGATACATTCAAGGGAGTGTGGGATAAACACCTTAGGGTGAAAGGAATACAGGGATATATTGATAGTATAATTATTGACTTAAACTGTTGTGCTTCTGTGCTATGCATCTATGTAACTATATGAAATAATTCGGCCTAGGATAAAAGGTCAAATCAGAACACAAGGCTCAACAGATGCAGCTGCTGTGGGTTGGTGACGTTGAACATTTTATTACTTGACCAGGTAGGACTAGCCTTCAGAAGGCATTTGGTGTTGCTTTGATGGATCTCAGCACTTACTGATGCGGCCATTCCCTCTCAGCTTTCATTATTAGGTTGTGTTCAAAAACTATTCACCTGGAGTACTGCAAACCTGCTTGGAGCATGGTGTCACAAAGTGTTGATTTAGTTTCAAACTGTCATTTTTTACAGTTGTTCCAAGCAGATTGGGCTAATCCCCCTCAAAAAAACTCGAGGAAGGACAATTGATAATAATGAGTCAAGTTAATTGACTGCAAAGCAAAATATCTTGAGAGCCTGGCTTCAAGCTTCAAATGTGGTCAGCTATGAGCAAAATTTCTTCATTCTCCCAAAGTGGTAGAAATGCAGACAACAATTAGAGATGTAACCTGACAGGCATTTTTAAAATAATGTAGACATACAACAAAGTGGATATAAAGAAGATGTTTCCACATGTAGGCAAGTCCAAAACATTGGCCATAAACATAAATGTATCACCAATAAATTCATAAAGATTGGTGAGAATATGGAATTCAGTTGTGAGTGTTTGAGGCCAGTCAGTATTTTATGCTGAGAAATGATAACTCTCAATAATGTTTCTCTATGGGTAGTACAGTGGTTCAGTGGTTAGCACTGCTGCCTCACAGTGCCAGGGGCCTGTGTTTAATTCCACCCCGGGTTACTGTTTGTGTGGAGCTTGCACATTCTCCCCGTGTCTGCGTAGATTTTCTCCAGGTGCTCCAGTTCCTCTCATGGTCCAAAGTTAGTGCAGGTTTAGGTGGGTTGGCTGTTCAAAATTGTGTGGGGATGTGTAGGCTAAGTGGACTATCCACAAGAAATACAAGGTTACAGGGATGGGGAAGGAGTGTGGGTCCTGGTTAAGATGTTGTTTGGTGGGTCAGTGTGAACTTGACAGGCTGAATGGACACTGTAGGGATTCTATGATTCTATTGCTTTTACACTTGACTGTAATTCTTTGGAGAGCACTTCTATCTCTGATCAGAAAGTTGTGACTTCAAAATGCAATATGTGCCAGAAGATTATGTCTGGTTTTGGATGAGATATTCAACAGATCTGCTGTCTTGAGTGAACATAAATGCTGCAATTGTGCTATTTCAAAGAAATGCAGTAGAATTCTCCACATGTCTTTGCACTATTTTAAACATAGAAAACAGTTCGTGATAGCAGAACAAGAAGTGGATGCCATGCACTGTCTTTTTTTTTGTGAAGAAGGGTCTCAGCCTGAAACATCAGCTTTCTTGTTCTTCTGATGCTGTCTGGCCTGCTATGTTCCCCCAGCTCCACACTGTGTTGTCGCTGACTCCAGCATCTGCAGTTCTTACTATCTCAGCATCTCTCTTGCTTTACACTGGTTTCCAACTGATTACAATTTAAAATCAGCAACATGAACAGAAAACATATGAAAACGTTCAGAGGGTAAAGCTTTTTAGTGGTGAAAGACACTGGTGAGTGACAAATGACCAGGTCCAGATGCCTATAAAATAACGTCCATAAAACAAGAAAAGGTGCTTCATCTCAACCACAGATTTATTGCTCAAATCTATTTCCATTGACATTCGATTTACAGAAAGCACAAAGGAAGCAGGGGGGTTTGACAAATCTAAGGTTTCCTCGTAAATATTGCTCATTACTTTAGTTTCACTTTATTCACGCATCCATTGTATTTATTTGTTGAAACTAGTCTAGTCAGAGAGCTAAATAATTTAGTATGCTTCATGGTTGGCTTGCATCAATGGTTGCGGAAAAGTTTAGGAAACTTCCTCACGGTGGAAGAAATGATCATCTGTTTTTATTAAATGTTGATGCTGATGCCCAATGTTGTATTCATTTCTCCATGGGCCATGTCTGAACATGTAGATCAGCTGGCTTTCCCTTCCTTGCATTGTTTTTATTTTATTTGTTTCATTCATTCACGGAATGAAGGCGTTGCTAACCAGGCAGCATTTATTGCCTATCCCTAATTGCCCAGAGGGAAGTTCAGAGTCAACTTCATTGCTGTGGGTCTGGAATCACATATAGGCCAGACCACGTAAGGATGGCAGTTTCCTTCCCTAAAGCACATTAGTGAACTGGATAGGCCCGACAATCAATTATGTGCTCAAAATCATCATTAGATTCTTAATTCCAGATATTTTGTGAAATTCAAAATTCACCATCTGCCATGGCAGGATTCAAACCCAGATCCCCAGAACATTAAGATAATAAAATGTGAGGCTGGATGAACACAGCAGGCCAAGCAGCATCTCAGGAGCATAAAAGCTGACGTTTCAGGCCTAGACCCTTCATCAGCTCTGATGAAGGGTCTAGGCCCGAAACGTCAGCTTTTGTGCTCCTGAGATGCTGCTTGGCCTGCTGTGTTCATCCAGCCTCACATTTTATTATCTTGGAATTCTCCAGCATCTGCAGTTCCCATTATCCCTCCCCAGAACATTACCTGGGTCTCTGGATTAACAGTCCAGTAATGATACCACTAGGCCATTGCCTCCCCATTGTACAAGATATTATCTGAGATCACTCTTGGGGGATAATAGAAATGTTGCAGACGAACTCAACGCTTCAGGACTCTGCCAGCCAACATATGTACAGTACTGACACTGCTGTTTAGTCCCTTACTTACTTACTTTGACTGACTGCTGCCATCTCTACCCTAAAATCAACACGTGCAGGACGAAAGACCATTTCCTGTTCTATTTGTCATCCTCTTGACCCCACCTTCTGTGTTGTCATGGATTCCTCCTCCATTCCTCCAAGCCCTCAAGCTCATCCACATCTCCCTCTTATCGCCACTGATTCATTTCCGCTAGTTCTACTCCTCCATGAAAGCTGCCATTGTCTTGCGCCCCAGCTTTGTGCTACAGAGTTCAACAGGGACTGCATGACTGCACAAAACCCATTGTTGCCCACCACCTTTAAACGATCATGACCCCAGTGCCTCAAGATTATTTTCCCTGTTGAATTTTCTCTGGAGGTAGGTCAACATTCTTTTCTTCTAAAAAATTTACGTTGGTGAGTACCTGTGGCATGCAAATATTGAACAAATGGGATTCCATCAGCCCCTCCCTCAGGCATAGTGTGGCTGAGCTCCAAAAGCTTGCATTTTCAAATAAATCTGTTCGACTATACCCTGGTGTCAGGTGATTTTTGACCTTGTCCACCCCAGTCCAACACCGGCATCTCCACATCATGGACATTGGAATGAGGCTTCACACACCACAAACATGTTGCTGCCTTCATCTCTGCAGCTCCAAGTGTCAGCAGAAAATTGAAATTTCAACTCCTGCAAGTTTTCTTGTTCTTGCAGTTTCTGTAAAATGCGCCCAGAAAAGAGCCTTGAACATGGTAAAACATCCCGAGGTAATTCACTGCAGAGTTATCAGGTATGATTCGAGACCAACCTATAGAATCAGACATTCTGAGACATGGTGGCTGAAAGCGTGGTCCATTGGGTAGGATATGAAAGGATGTTTCTTTTTCGAAAGGACGGCGGAAGCTAGAGAGTTTTAGAGAAGGTTTTCAAGAACTTTGGGGTTAACCAATACAAAGCCCATCTACAAATGAAGAAATGCTGAAAATTAGGGATGCACAAGAGTTCAGAATTGGAGAGATATGGAGATTTGGAGAATTAAGGGCCGGGTGGGATGGTTACAGAGTAAAGGATGCATGAGGCAATGTGATTTATAGAAAATATAAATGGAAAGTTTCATCAAAAATATCTGCTTACATATTGTAATATTACTGATTTACAGTTGACACATTACATTACTACATGGGAAGATCTAAATACTGGTGATAATTCAAGGATTTTGGCAAATTACTTTGTCAGTGTTATTAGAAGTGGCTGTATTCAATTTGACAGTAATGAAACCAGACAAGTTAACCTTTGCTGAATGTAGTTCTAATACGTGGGCGTAATGTAAGTCTATGTTAACCATAGTTTGAGGTTTATATTTTAGAGTAGTTACATAGCACTAGTTTAAAAGAGAAATAAAAGTAATGTGCAGTGATGATCAAGTAAAAGGAAAAATGAAACATTGATACTTGCAATCAAATGGGCCCTGAATAGATTATGAAGAAACAATCATGTTTGGAATCTATTCAGTAGTTGCAGTGCTGCAGGAATTACTTTTGGGATTTTTTTTGATTATCGGAGACACCCTACAGTGTGGAAGCAGGCCATTTGGCCCATTGAAACTCTGAACAGCATCCCACCCAGACTCATCCTGCAAATTAATCGACCTAGCCTGCACATCTCTGGACACTATGATAAATTTACCATGGCCAATCTACCGAACCTGCACAGTTTCGGGACTGTGGGAAGAAACCGGAGTGCCTGGAGGAAACACATGCAGACACGGAGAGAATGTACAAACTCCAGAAAGACAGTCACCTGAGCTTGGAATTGAACTCAGCTCCCTGGTGCTGTGAGGCACCAGTGCTAATCACTGAGCCAAAATGCCACCCCCATCTTCTGCCGCAGGCTGCCCAAGCAATGTGCAGAACTTCACCAGAATGGAGTAGAGTTGAGGAAAAACAGGATATGTCTCTTTTTATGGCAATAGATGCTGGATCAGTATTTAAATGTCCAGTCTTTTAATAAATGTTAGAAAGTGAATGTGTGAATAAGTGAGTGGATGACTAAGTGAATGGGTGAATAAACATGTGTACAGGGCAGAAGGTGGGTAAGTGGTTCGATGGATTGGCGCCATTGGTCAGTAAGTGATTGGGTGAGTGGTTGAAGTCGGGTAGGTGGGTGAAGTGTGCGTGTGTGTGTGTGTGTGTGTGTGTGTGTGTGTGTGTGTGTGTGTGTGTGTGTGCGTGTGTGTGTGTGTAGGTAGGTGGGAGAGTGGCCAGGTGATGGAATGGGACGGTCAGGTCCAGTCGATGGGGGTGGGGTTTGGGTGGGTGTTGTTTAGTTGGACTGGATTAGGATTAGGCGATCGAGGGCCTAATTGGGTTTGGTCAAGTTGGGAGTGTTCATTGGTTGGTCAGGGCAGGGGGTAGTTAGGTCTAGTTGGGACCAAGTCAGGTGACCAAGAGACTCTGGTGGTGGATTATCAAGGGGGGCTAGGTGATTGGCTAGCCTACGAATACTGTTAGAAGGTCATCTATTGTCTTGGGAACAAAGAAACCAGAGCAGTTCTTTGGGTCTTGACCAGCTCACCACCTTCTCCGAGACTGATTCCACTACTCCCCTTGACTGACAAGACTACCCTTTCCACTAAAGCCAATCATCGTGACTATCACCACCCCGACCCTCATCCAACTACCTATCCAACCCAATTCAACTATCTTCTGACCAGACATTATATAGAAACTCAAAAATAGGAGCAGGAGGCGGCCATTCAGCCCTTCAAGCCTGTTCCTCATTCTTCATGATCATGGCTGATCGTCCAACTCAATAGCCTAATCCTGCTTTCTTCCCACAAATCTTGATCCCATTTGCCCAAGTGCTATATCTGGCCACCTCTTGAATACATTCAATGCTTTGGCATCAACTACTTCCTGTGGTAATGAATTCCACAGGCTCACCACTCTTTGGGAGAAGAAATGTCTCATCTCCGTCCTAAATCATTTACCGTGAATCCTCATACTGTTACCCCTCATTCTGGACACACCCACCATCAGGAACATCCTCCCTACACCCATTCCAGCTAATTAGCATCTAGCTTGCCCTCACAAATAGTAATGTGATAATAACCAGACTATTTGCTTCAGCAATTGTTGTTTGAGAGCTCATTTTAATCTGTCTGAGGCTGGGCAATTTATTAGTTTAACTATCTACAGGAGAGATGTTATCTCCCTCCAGTAATACTGCATACCCTGTGTACTGCACCAGAAACGTCCACAGATTATTATGTTCCAGGTGATTGAGCAGATTTGAACCAATGACCTTGTGACTCAGAGACACAAGTTCCAACCATTGAGCCACGTAAATAACTATAGCTGTCATTCTTGCCAAGATAAGATTGATGGTTCCTAGGCTGTGTTTGATGCAAACTTTTTGCATAAATCAACTGATGTAACTTAATCATAACAAAATATATAGTGCTCCTGCAATTGATGTTAGAAGAGTCTGGATGCAAAACAGGAAAGTGTTGATTGGATTTCCCTGGGAGGTATCGTACTGTATGATAGAATGTAATTTGTACGTAAGCTGCTACTGCAGCCAGGATATGCTTGACCTGTAAACCTTGTTTCACAATTGCCACAGGCGAATATCATAACAGTGAATGTGAACTAATGGTACATTCTTGAAAAATGTTGCTGGCTTAATTCTATTAAATCAACTTTGAAAGTTAATAATTTCAGGACTACAGGATTAGAGTCTGAAACAACACTGATAAATCAGAGTTTAAACTGCATTAATCTAAAAATAATATTTTTTAAAAATCTCTACAGAGCCTTTAAAGTAATTAAGTATCTTAAAGTGCTTTGTAACAGCTTTGTAAAGCAATAGCCTAATCCTGCTTTCTTCCCACAACTCATGATCCCATTTGCCCCAAGTGTTATATCTAGTCACCCCTTGAATACATTCAATGCTTTGGCATCAACTACTTCCTGTGGTAACGAAATTCCACAAAATTTGACACAGAGCAACACTTGGCCAAATTAGGGAAGATGGTCAAGTCTTTTCCAGAGATACGGTTTAAGAGGGACCTTAGAGGAGGTGAGAATGACGGTAGAAAGATTTTAGGAAAAGATACTGACCTTAGGACCTAAGAAACTGAAGGAAAAGACCTAGGAATTGGAACAATTAAAATGGGAAATTATGAAAGGAAGGCTGTAGCTTGGGAGATCTGCAAAGTAGGGATTGGTGAGAGCATGATGGGACTTGAAACAAGGACAAGAATTCTAAAAGCCAGGGTGAGGCATTTCATTTTAAAATTAAAGTGAGAATTTGAGCATGTTGAGTGTCATCAGATCTGCTAATGTCCAGAGCAAGTTGTCTCACATGATGTCCACTTCTCAGCTCATAATCTTCGCAAGTAAGATGTTGCACATGTTGGTTGGCAAATAAAATGGAAATCAAGCCAGATGTTTTTGCCTGTGGCTGAACCTGTGTTAGTTGAAAGTTCTGATAGCTGGATACATCAGTAAGGAACTTGTTGTCAGTCTGTGGTAGCCACCTCAAGAACATTAAATATTCCTCCTAAAATGTATAAACTGGCTTGAGGTTCACTGACATTGCCTTTCAAATGATGTTGGATGAGAAGAAAAATCCTGTTCCTGAGAGACTGCAGCTGGAAGTCATTGCATCAAATCCATTTATCCTGGGTCAATATGGCAGTATGGGTCAGAGGTAAGTGGCACCATCTCCTTCCTGCTATGTAAAACTCACAGGGACATCACTCAGTCCAACATTACCCCTACACAGGCATTTCACTAAGCCTGAAACCTCAGTCCATATGTGCAATGTGAACTCAAGGGTTTGTGTGCACATCATCCTCTCAAACTATTGGTGGACCCACTGCCCTTCTTAATCCCTTGTTGGGATGCTTCATCACCTCACATGGTTATTGCTCCTGCACTCATTCCTATCATACACAATCCTTCCCCTTATCTTATTGTAGGTCAAATTGTCTCACAACCAGGCTGAGGCGACCAAGGCCAGCAGTGGGCTGAATATCAAGATCCTCACCCTTCTGAGGAAATGGCCATCACATTAGCAAGCAAAGAGCAAGACTTTTCTGGTGACAGGGAGACACCAATAGGCCAGTTCTGCTCTTCTTACATCTATACAAAACAGCAAAAAGATGCTTCTCTTCATCTTCACCAGCTAATTTATTTTTTGTCTCTTGCACAGGATCCTGCAACAAGGGCTCTGCAGAGTGAAAGAAACTGCAGTGTGAGCCCCTTAGAGGATACTCCTGCAAAATATTCACCTTCAACTTCTACCAGCACAAAGACAATCACCTCAGTGTGTTCAGTCACTGGATCAGAACACACTCTGGTGAACTCATCACTGACACATGTCCATAGCTGGTGAATAAAGAAATACCAGAAGTCTCTGACTTTCAGTGGACTGCTGGAGGCCACGAATGTGAAGAGGCCCTTGCAGAAGATATGCCTCTGTACCCAGCCATCTCTGACATGCTTAAACTGCAGAGAGTGGTACGAGGACATCAAGTATACTGAGTTGTCATCTGGATTTCAGTCTTAACGGTGGCTATTATCCCTTTGTTGGATGCAGCTAAGGGCTTACGAGCTAATGAGACCACAATAGAGGAGGTGATGGCCTTGTGGTTTTATCACTGGACTGTTCATCCAGGCAACCAAGTAATGTTCTGGGGACCCGACTTTGAATCCATGGAAGATGGTGGAATTTGAATTCAATAAAAAATAATCTGGAATGAAGACTCTGATGGGGACCATTAATCCATTGTTGGAAAAACCCATCAGGTTCGTTCATATCCGGTAGGGAAGGAAACTGCCAATTCTTTTCTTGGCTGACATACATGTGACTCCATACCCATAGCAATATGGTTGACATATAACTGCCTCCTGAGCACTTAGCGATGAGCAATAAATGGTTGGCCTAGTCAGTGATACCCTCATTGCATAAATTAATAAAAGAAAAGGTCAATCTCAGGGACACAAATGATAAGTTTGAGGGAGGAGGCAATACTGGGATGGCCAAATGGTTGACACTGCCTCTCTTAGGAGCTGTGAGTCTATCACATGCCTACAGGCTCCAGGAAGGAGAGGTCTGGAGTTCTCAAAGCATAATAACATTTCAGTGTAAGGTAGGAAATAAGCAACTCATACATCAACAGATCATCATTATGTATCCAATTAGCCTTATTCTTTCTGCCCTCTCAGACATCACAGATCATTGCCTTGTGTTCTGCTCTTTGATGGTCCTTCTGTCCAATCACAGGATCCTCTCTGTCATCTTCCTCCTTGGAGGTTTCTTCCATCCCCACCACCTTCTCACTTGTTGATTCAGACTGTGCAGGGCACAACACAGAAATATGATGTAGGGTGCCCTATCTTGGGGCATACTGCATGGCACTACCAGATCAGTCCACACATTGGAACCTTAGCTTAATGTCTGTTCCAGAATGACTCTGTTTGAAGCATGAACAACTTTGTGCTGTACCACTTTAAGGATGACTCAGTGGTGTCTTCAGCTGGGTTTGAAACAGGTACCAATCATCATTGTATAGAGTGAGGGGCTTGAAAAGAGGCCAGCACTTGCGTGGCCTGGTAAGAATGAATCGTGTCAGCTAATCAGGCATCTGGTACAGATCTTCCATGGTCACAAATGATTTGAGCATTGAGGGAGCGGAGTTCCTTTCTGTTGATGACTACTGCTGGTTGCTGAGAGGATCTTGTCATGCTTTTGTGAGTACAATCCACTGCAGCCATAGGAATCCAATTCTGGCTGAAAATCTCAACGCTCTAGTTGCCCGACTCTTTCCACCAGGGGATAAAGAGATGAAGCAATGGTGACATCATAGTTGCAGAAAAGAGTTGAAGACTGAAATGCCACAGGAGTTCCCATCAGCCCCTTGAAGGAATCCACTGCCAAAACAAAAGGGTGGCTGTACCTTCTAGGGCTGCCAAGATGGGTAGCCAGCTAACCGAGTCTTCATCCGGCAGCTGGCAGGAGTGGGACTGGCTGGTTCAAGAGATTCTCAGTCCTCTTCTGCACTAGCCCTCAGTTATTTGCAGACTTGTGGGCTCCAACTGTAACCAGTGAAATGCTTACATTCATATTGTGCCTACTATGTAATACTCCCTGTACTCCTGACAACCTTTTACCCACCCCTTCTTTCAGGAGAGCCCTTTTACATGGCTGTTGATGGCGCTGATTTGCTGCTGACCCCCTGACTATCAGAGTGCCAATGACCTCGCTGACCCCGCACCTGCCACTTAGCGTGGCCAGAATGTCCACAACTTATCCTCACCCACTTCAAAGCTGTGCATTCTGCTCCTAAATCTTATCATATCCCAACCCACTAAGTCAAGTGTAACTATGATCATTTCCTCAGCTTCCAACTGGAACAATCCCCATAATTAAGCTGCCCATAACCTTGATGACACCATGAACTGATCCAAAAAATCTCATGGGTTATGTATCTCTTGCTTTGCTGACTATTTTTCAGGACAAGCCCAGTAACTCAGACCCTGGATGAATCTGTATGACTGGCTTGACTGACCAACCAGCCAAACATGGGCTCAATTTGCTTGACTGCCAGACGGACCATGTCCTCATCTCAAACCAAATGGCATTGATCCCTAGATTTGTTTTAGATCAAAGGCATGAATGACCATGCCTGACTAGGTTGGATGATAAATGGCCCAGCCATTTAGACTGACTGTGGCAGCAACTCCTGACTAACTGGAATCCAAACTCCCCTTGCTCAGCATCCTTCCCTTTTCTTTACACATTTTGTAATGCTGTTCAGTCTTGGTATTTGTTGCATAGATTTGCTGGTACATGCACCATCTCTAATGTTCATGCATCACCATTCTGACAGTCACATTAGATTAGATTAGATTAGATTCCCTGCAGTGTGGAAATAGGCCCTTCGGCCCAATAAGTCCACACCGCCTCTTGGACCATTCCACCCAGGCCCATCCCCCTATATCCCACACACCCCTGAACCCTATGGGCAATTTAGCATGGCCAATCCACCTAGCCTGCACATCTTTGGACTGTGGGAGGAAACCGGAGCACCCGGAGGAAACCCACACAGACACGGGGAGAATGTGCAAACTCTGCACGGTTACCGAGGTTGGAATTGAACCTGGGTCCCTGGCGTGTGAGGCTGCAGTGCTAACCACTGAGCCACCATGCAGCCCAAGCCACATGTAACCCCTTTTCACAATAAGTCTTCACTATTTCCTGCAGCCATAAGCTACCATCCTTTCCTTCTGTTCCAGGCTGCCATCTGAGAAACAAAAGCCTAACCGTACCTGGTCAATGCCACCTGACATGTTAATGCTGGCACATTGACGTTACCCAGTTGAGTTGAATGATGGTCCAGGGATCCATTGTGACTTATCCAATATGGAGGCACCAATTTCAGTTTTAGTAGCTCCAACAACAGTGCAGACAAGGACCATTGAGAAGGAACAAAAACAGAAGTTGCTGGAAAAGCTCAGCAGGTCTGGCAGCTTCTGTGAAGGAAAAATCAGAGTTAATGTTTCAGGTCCAGTGACCCTTGCTCAGAACAGTACATTGTGAAAGTACAGATACAGGCAGCGAAAGCTACATACTCGCCCAGACTCTAGGCAGACAGACAAAGCCGCAAACCACATGCTTGGGTTTATGCACTCAAATCTTTGAATCATCAAGCAGCTCTATTGAGCAGAAGTTAATTAGAAGGAGGAAGTTAATTCTAGATAGTAGGTTAATTAATGAGATATAAATACATGTCTGTACGATTCGTGCAACCTGATGGTAAAAATGTCATATTGCTATCCACAGCTGGTGGATTTAACAGTAAGTCTATTTCAATGGCAAGTATCTGATTTTGTGATTTTCATCTAATTAACTTGTCATGCTATCCATCATTCTTACCGCTTCAGAGAGTTGAAAGTTGCACACAAAGTGTTGCTGAGTCGAGTGTCAATATCGGACAGTGAGCACAGACCAAGGGGTAAATGGTCATTTGTAGCTGGTAAGGATATGTGTAGTAGGAATTTAGATAACCTCAATATTACAGGGACTTACATGTATAAGGCTGGCCAGGACTGCTTTGTAAAATGTGTAATGTTCTGTTAGGATCATTGTTGGGGATAGATGTAGATGTGTCAAGACAGATGTCTGCAGACAGCTCAAATACCTTGAAAAGTAAAATATTGTGGATGTAGAAATCTAAAATAAAATTAGAAAATGCTGGAGGAACTCAGCAGGTCTGACATCATCACGGAGAGAGAAATAGAATTGATGTTTTGGTTTTGACATGCCTCTTCTTTAAATACAGTTAACAGTTTGTTCAGTTTGATGCAAGCTTCGTGAATTGCTTTAACAAATGTGTGGAAAATATGAACGGATATTTAAACATAGAAGCTTAGAAATTGGGAGCAGGAGTAGGACAATTTGCCTTTCAACACTATTCCAGCATTCAACATGATCACGCCTGATCCTTTAACTCAATTCCATGTTCCCTCTTTCAATACCCCTTGATGCTTCTATATTTTAAAATATTATCATCTCTTTCTTGAATATATTCAGTAACCAAGACTCAAAAGCCTTAAAACAACACTCTAACTGCCAGAGGAAAATTCCATACACAAAACAAGGAAATGTTGTGTGTATGATACAGCACTGCAGAATGTAATTTGTAAGTAACTGCTGCAGGAGCCAGGATTTGCTTGACCTGTAAACCTTGCTGCAAAATTACCACTGGCTAATATATCTTAACAGTGAATGCGCACTAATGGTACATTCTTGAAAAATGCAGCTTGCAAAGCCTTAATACTATTAGACTAACTTTGAAAGTTAATAATTTCTGGATTACAGGATTAGAGTTTGAAGCAACCCTGATAAATCAGTAATTGAACTCCATTACTCCATAGGTAAACTAATTTTCTTTAAAAAAAACCCTAGCTATCAATTTTCAGACAAAACATGAGCTGTAAAGAAGAGTGTGGAAATTGTATGGAGAAAAGCAAGCCTACATGTTTCTTCAGTCTAATTTATTTTCGTATGCTTCTCAGACTTTCAAGCAGAAAAGCATGTGGCCCGAAATGAGGACCACCTGAGTTTGCATACACTGCACTTAGTGGAAATGTACTAGTGCCAGAAAAAACCTAATTACGATAATTTGAAGACATTCTTCAATATTCTTCAAGATATATTCTTCTTTGAAAAGATAAATGGGCTATCTTTGAAGGTATTTCCCAATCTCTCATTCTCCATCATTTGCATTTTGAGGAAAAATACAGCCAATCAATTATAATTTGTATTTAGATACAAGGCCTTTTGTCATGTGAGGGCTTCAGGAGCTTGGAGCAAACTTGCAGTAGTGTCACCGCGTGACACGTCACTGACAATAAATAACACAGTTTGGGTGGATTTAGAACATTTTAGAATGAGAGGGAAGTCAAGAGCACATGAACACAAACATAGGAAGAAAGTAGTTACGTTAGATAAATTCTAATCTATCAAGTGAAACGTCAACATAAAATAGGAGAACTTATTTTGCAGGATGAATGCAGCTCTAACAGCACTCATTAGAATTCAGGAAAAAGCATGATCAGCATGCTATCCCCTACCATAACTATTCAGTCCCTCCACCACTATTGCATTGTTTGACACAAGTGATGCATTGCAACATCTCACTTAGAGTTTTTGATATCATCTTCCAGACCTGTGATGTTTACCACCTGGAAGAATAGTAGACACATGGAGACTGATACCTCCAAGTCACCACCATGCTGACTTGGAAATAGATCACCTGTTCCTTCATTGTCACTGGGTCAAAAAATTTGAACACCTGAACTTTATTATGGATGTGTGTGTGTATTTAAACTGACTGGATCAAGAAGGCATCTCACCAGCACCTTTTCTAGAGCAATTAGGGATATGCCATAAGTACTAGCTTTGCAGTCAACACCATTATCGTGTAAAAGATTAAAATAAAGCAAATTCTCCACAGCAATCTTTTTGTACTGTCAATTCAGAACTACTCATAAAGTCTATCGGGGGTTACATTGACAATAACCCAATCTGGACTAAAATATCTGCATATTGGCTCCACCTAGCAGGTCTTAGTCTTGTACTGCAGCTGAAAACATACGCAGTTTGGAGCTGAGCAACATCTATTTTGCATTGGAAACTTGTCATCAAGCAAATAAGTGTCATGTAAGAATACATTTCATTCTGTGACGATGGTAAATCATACAAAAGTTGCCAATGCAAAACAGAGCAGTTGTCTAGAACATATAGGACAGCAATAGGCCATTTCAGTCAACTTATCCATGATGTTAATGATCCACATCAATCTCTTGTCAGTTCATTTTCAACCAACCTACTTTTCCTGAAATTGCCTATGGTAATTCAAGAGCCTGACAATCTATTTGGATCATTAGGATCACAGTCATGAAGAATATGAATCTTCATTGATGAATCAGTCGGAGGAAATAATTAGGGGCAGGTTGTTGAATAGTTTTATTGCTTTTTTTTTAGTAACAACGAAAATCTCTTTTTGACTCTCAATCACAATCCAGTTGTTACAGTTATTATTGATGACATGATGCTCATCACAAAGGTGATTCCTCATGTGAAAGTCAATCATGGAACGTAACCTCTTCAACTGAGGAGAAAATTCCATTCTTTTGGCATTTACATTTAAGCCTTGAAGGATGTCAATTGGGAAAACTAATGCAGATAAACCCTCCCTCTTGATGATGTATGTAATTCATACCCATGCAGCACAATAGACTAAATGAAGAAAACCTAATTCTTTGGAGAGTAGACACTAATGATACTGAACTATAATGGGCATCTAAGATAGCTAGATGTAGAGTTGCATGAACACAGCAGGCCAAGTAGCATCAGAGGAACAGGAAGTCTGATGTTTTGGGCCTAGACCCTTCTTCAGAAATGAGGGGGTGGGAGGCGTTTCTGAAATAAATAAGGAGAGAGGGGGAGGCAGATAGGAGATGGATAGAAGAGAAGATAGGAGGAGGGGAGACAGACCGGTCAAAGAGGTAGGGATGGAACCAGTAAAGGTGAGTGTAGGTGTGGAGTTAGGGAGAAGATAGGTCAGTCCAGCGAGGATGGATAGGTCAAGGGGGCAAGATGAGGCTAGTAGGTAGGAGATGGGGATGGGGCTTGAGGTGGGAGGAGGAGATAGGTGGGACAAAGGACATATTAGGGAGGCGGGGAAGCTGGTTTTGGGATGCGGTGGGAAGAGGGGAGAGATTGAAGCCTGTGAAGTCCACATTGATACCATTGGGTTGCAGGGTTCCCAGGAGAAGTATGAGGTGCTGTTTCTGCAACCTTCAGGTTGCATCATTGTGACACTGCAGGAGGCCCAGGATGGACATGTCATCTGAGGAATGGGAGGGGGAGTTAAAATGATTCATGCCTGGGGGGGGGGGCGCAGTTGTTTAGCGCGACCCGAGTATAGGTGTTCCGCAGAGCGGTCCCCAAGCCTCCACTTGGTTTCCCTGACATAGAGGAGGTCACAATGGGAACAGCGGATACAGTATACCGCATTGGCAGATGTTTAGGTGAACATCTGCTTGATGTAGAAAATCTTCTTGGGGTCTAGGATGGGGGTGAGGGTGGAGGTGTAAGGACAGGTGTAGCACTTCCTGCGGTTCCAGGGAAAAGTTCTGGCTTTGGAGGGGGCGGGAGGGGAATGTGGAGCAGACAAGGGAGAGAGTGGTCTCTCCAGAAAGCAGACAAGGGTGCAGAAGGAAAAATGTCTTTGGTGATGGGATCGAATTGCAGACAGCCGAAGTGTCAGAGGATGATACGTTGGATCCAGGGGTTGGTGGGGTGGTACGTGAGGATGAGGGGGATTCTGTTTTGGTTGTTATTGTGGGGACCAGGTGTGAGGGATGAGCTTCAGGAAAAGTGGGAGACCTGGTCGAGGGCATTGCTGACCACTGCGTGGGGGGGTGGGGGGGGTAGTTGTGGTCCTTGAAATAAGAGGACATCTGAGATGTTCGGGAGTGGAATGCATCATCCTGGGAGCAGATGCGGCAGAGTCGAAGGAATTGGGAATAGTCACCTTCAGCAGCTGGCAAAAGTACAAGCAGGGAAAGACTGGCTATTTCAGAAATCTCTTGTTGATTGTCCCAGGAATACTCAAGCTTCATAAACATTCCAGAGTTGAAATTGGTGTAAGAGACCCCTGTGAAATTAACATATGGTAAGCTGTGGGGACAAAAGTAAAGTGCTACACATGCTGGAAATCTGAAATAAAAACAGAAATGCTGGAAATAGACTGTAGGTTGAGCAGCATATGTAGGGTTTGAAACATAGTTAAAGTTTCAAGTCTACGACTTTTCATTAGAAGTTGGAAAAGTTAAATGTAATAGGTTTGAAGCAAGTCGAAAGGGGAGAATAGGAGATTTCCGGATAGTATGTTTTCAACTGTTCTTTACCATAGTAACTAATTCATGTGCTTTGGGTATCAGTGACAAGGTGAGCATTTGTTTCCATTCAAAGTTGTTCTCGAGAAGATGGTGATGACTGTCCTCTGGTATGGCTACACCACTAACCGCTCTAGAGCAATTGCAGATTTGCAATAAATGCTGGCTTTGTAATCAATACCATTATTCTGTAAGTGACGCCTTAGAGAGGGAATTTCAGGATTTTGATGAGCAACAATGAAAGAATGGCAATGCATTTTTAAACCAGGATTCTGGGAACTTACAGGTGGTAATGTTCATGCTGTGTCTGCTGCCCTTGGTCTGCTGAACAACAGAAGTCTTGAGTCTGGAAGTTGTTGCTAAAGAATTTGAAATAAGAGCTGGGAGAGTAACTGATCAGTTCAAGCAGGGCTACTGCAGTTCAGATTCAAAGAGTATGAATAGAGGCCTCAGTTCAGCAATGCAGACTTCAAGTAGATTGGGATTGATAAAGATGGGCGGAGGTGCTTTTCTTTTCTTCTTTATTTCCTTTCTTCTCCCTCAGAGATTTGACTCCTTCTTCAGTGAGTTGGGGGATCTCGTTGGTAATTAACTAGTAATCTTTCCTACTTATAAGGCCATTGAAAGATAAGTTGTCGTAGGACTATTCAGTTGATTCAAAGTATATCCTGTGGAAGTGGAATGTCATGGACAGACCATGTGATTTAGCTAAACATACTTGCCGATAATGTTACCAGCTGCCCATGTTTTGGCTGTGGATTTTGGAACATAAGCAGTTGCATCAGTCACTGTTTAAAACCATATGGATAGCATGTTTAGGGAGGTGTTCTTTTGACAGGTTATGATAAAAAAGGTATATATTGAACGGATGATCCAGGCAATTGAGGAGAACCAGGCAGATAGTGTTGAAGCTCCCTGAGATGAACTTGCTCACTGATTGATTTTTCATTTTGGATGTTGATAGTGATGGCTCCTCAGTCTGTGACAAGGGGCTGCTCAACTGTAGAGGAGGAGTAGAAATAGAATGGAAGAGAAATTGTGATACTGTGTTCTTCATTGAAGGAACTGATAGGCATACTTTGGCCAAATCCAGGAAAGCATGTTGCTTCCCTAATCTTACAGTTATGGTTGTCATTGAATGGATACAGGACATTCTTCTATGAGAGGATGAACAGCCAGAGGCCATGGTCCACATAGGTTCTATGACATAGGAAGAAAGGGGATGAGGTCTTGAAAACACATTTTAGGGAGCCAAGAAGAAGTTTAAAAACAGTAATCTCAGGATTACTCACAGACCCTAATGCTAGTACGCATATGAACCGGGGAATTGGGCAATTGAATATGCTGGAGAATTGATGTAGGAGGGAGAGGGCATTAGATCTCTGAAGAATTGGGAGAGGTTCTTGGGAAAGTGAGATCCCCACAATTGGATGTGTCGCATTTAATTCGGACTAATATCTTTGTAGGATGATTTGATACTGCTAAATTGATATGGATTGGGAATCTGCAAGGGAGCTCAGATAGGAGGGAAATAGAACTGTTAACAGAAAGCAAGAAAGGTAATAAGACCAATATCAAATAGGATCAGGGTGCAAAATAATGTTAAAAAGGCAGAATTAAAGGCACACTTTCTGAATGCACACTGTATTTGTAATATGTTTGATCATTTTATGGTATGATTTGACTATCTATGAAATGGAATTGTTCCAGAGTGACCAAGATTAGGAAGCAAATATTTAAGGCTATATTTGTGATTTAGGAAAGATAGGCAAAAAGGAAAACAAGATAGGGTAGTACTCATAAGGGGCAAGAACTGTCAATTCATGAGGCAAGATCTTAATTGAAGGACCAAGATGTAAAATCAGCTTGGGTGGAACTGAGGACCAGCAGACATTGGTGGGAACAGTTTATGAGCCACCAAACAAGTCTTGGAAACATAGGACTTTTCCCCAAAAACCTGTGGTTGGTAGGGGTCAGCTAGAACTTTCAAGAATGAGATCATTACATTTTTTTCACATAAAGTTATCAAGAAATTTCAGAAGTTCCAATTTACAGTGAAAGAAAATTGTACTTGAGATACAAAGTCATGACTCTACCGGCAGAACAGATCTGATGAGCTGAATGACCTGCTCCTGCTCCCATGAATGGGAACTATGAATGTTAGGAGATTGAAACTGAACAAAAAGGATTCAATGTGTCTGGTGTATGAAATGTTAGAAGTACTATACTAAATGATAAATTCTTTTTGATTGGGGGAAGGGCATTCATTGACTGCACCTGTTCTACATTCAGTGAGATAATAGTTGATCTGTACTTATTTTCCCCAACCTGAACCTGCAAGCTTTGTGATCTTGCCTAGTGGAATCTCTCATTTAGTTTTGAAAGTTGCAATTCACCCCCCAATTTCGATGGCCCTTTGAGTGATGATATTTTCTTGCCATCATCGCTGAAGGGCTTAGCCTTAATTTTAAACTGACCGGACTCTTTCACCAGAAGAACTATATTTTCTCTCTCATTTTAGTCATTGAAATTATTACTATCTTTATCTTTGTTACTCAGGAGAATGCAAGACAGGTGAGAGTACAAAATCTCCAAGGCCCCTGTGTATCTTATCTCTATAAACATTTCGCAATGTCATAAACTCAAATTACTTGATTTTTTTTCTGAGTTCTAGGTACAGGTAAAAGTTTACTATCTACCATTCTTCCATACCCATTTTAATGCTGATAGAATAAAAGATTTTGTAAAAAAATGTCAACAAGCCCGATTTACCCATTCCACCTACAACTGGAAGTCTGCCATGATTATTGTAATACTGTGCTTTTCTCACATGCCCAATGTATCTCCTGATTTAATTTCTTCACCACATCCCGACTACTGCTAGTAGGCCGGTACATAATTCCCATCAGAGTTATTTTTCCCTTGCAGTTCTTCAACTCTACTCATGTGGATTATATGCCTTCTGACTTTATATCCCTTCTCCCTTTTGATTTAATCTCTTTCCTTATTAACAAAGTAACCCCACCTCCTCTGCCTGTCCTTTCACAACGTGTATCCTTGGATATTTAGTCTCCAGCCCTGATTCCCTTGCAGCAGTGTCTCTGTGATACTCACAACATCATACCTATCAATTTCAATCCGCACTCCAAGCTCATTAACCTTGTTTCATAAACTGTGCACATTCATGTACAACACACATTGACTGCCCATTTCTCGTAGTTGTCCCCTTATCTAGAGTGCCTGAGGTTCGACTTTTCATAGAAATAGAACCCCTACAATGTGGAAGCAGGGCATTTAGCCTTTCAAGTACATACCAATCCTCCAAAGACTGTTCCAAGCAGACCCACCTCCTACCCTATCCTTTTAACCCTGCATTTCCCATGGCTAATCTTCCCAACCTGCCATCCTTGGATACTACAGGCAATTTAGCATGGCCAATCCACCTAGCCTGCACATCTTTGTACTGTGTGAGGAGACCGGAGAACCTGAAGAAAATCGATGCAGACACGGAGAGAATGTGCAAACTCCACACAGTCGCCCAAGGGTGGAATCGAACCCAGATTCCTGGCGCTGTGATGTAGCAGTGCTAACTACTGAGCCACTGTGCTGCTGACACATTTCATGCCCTCTGCCCTGTTACTTTCTCTGGAATCATTAATAATCCCTCCTCTGCATTACCATCCTTTTAATTAATTTAAAGTTTATTTGGACACTCTATGTAGTCTTTCAACGAGGATCCTGGACGCTGATTAGTTCAGGTCAATCCAATCCCAGTGATGCATTTTCCACCAGTCCCAATACTGATGCCATGCACCCATGAAATGGAATCCCTCTTTCCCACACCGCTCCTGTAGCCACATGTTTACTTGCCTAATCTTACCTCTCTGCCAATTTTGTATCAAGAAAGAAATAGAACAAGAAAGGACCTTGAGATGCAATATAGTGTAATGCAAGTGTGGTTTTGAGGGAGGGTAGCAGGTGAGCAAAATATTTACAGTCTTGTTGTGGTACCATAAACATTGTGTACTTTTGTAAGAAGATTTTCCTCTTTAAACACCACCCCTTGCAAAAGGCTAACTTTGTGCCTCACTAACTACTCACTGTTCTTGCACCTAACATTTTATGATTCATCCACAAGAATACCCTGTCCCTCCGTGCTTCAGCTTTCTGCAGCCTCACCCCACTTAAATAATATTCTACTCTTACATCCTTCCTGCTGAATTGAACATTGATTCCAAGAATCTTGCCATTTTCCTCAGTCAAATTTTGGCCCATTTATATCTCCTTGCAGGCTCTTTGCTTCTTCTCACAATTTGTTAAATTGCCTAGCACTGTACCATCAGCAATGGGCTACAAAGCAGAAATACCGTCAATCTCTTCATGTAAGTTATTAATATGATTGCATGCAGTTGAAGTCCTTACACTGATCACTCTGGCACTCCAAGACAACAAAATGTGAGGCTGGATGAACACAGCAGGCCAAGCAGCACCCCAGGAGCACAAAAGCTGACGCCTCGGGCCTAGACCCTTCATCAGAGAGTCTAGGCCCGAGGCGTCAGCTTTTGTGCTCCTGGGGTGCTGCTTGGCCTGCTGTGTTCATCCAGCCTCACATTTTGTTGTCTTGGAATTCTCCAGCATCTGCAGTTCCCATTATCTCACTCTGGCACTCCATTTGGTTAGAGTTTAAAAAAAGCAGGGGAAAGAGACAGAGTTAAAAAGACGGAAAAAGAGAGACGGACATAAAAATAAAATAGATGCAAAAAGAAAGAAACAAATAAAATAAAAGATAAAAAATGGAGGAAGACAGACAGATGTAAGGAGAAAAGAGAGGCAGAGAGAGCGAGAGAGGCAGGCAGACAGAGTGACAGAGTCAGACAGTAAGAAAAAGCAAGAGGTGCAGTGAGTGCAAATAATAAGTGGGATAAAATTAGAGAAAGAAGTGAAGGAAAAAGTGGCAGCGAAGACAGAGCAGCAGAGAATAAGTGTTAGCAAGAGACTATAGTGTTTGAAATGCCAATGAGAAAACAGCAGAGAACCAAAGTGAGAGATACAATGAATGAGAGAGCTTTTGGAATCGATTCCGCAACTGAGCAGAAAATCCATTTTCATTTAAATAATAATATAATATTTGGTGCCGGTACTGTTCTAATGGGAAATCTGGATAAATGTCTGTTTAGGTTAACAGTGTATTTGAAAACCTAACAAAATACGCCAGCTATTAACCTTGATTCCACTCAAATACAGTCAAATGTTGGTGGCCTTTAAAAATAAACAGCTGAGTCCCAGAAATCCACTTATGTGAGATAGCTAAGGCACACACTGGTGATCTTCAGTTTAACCCAATCCAGTGAACCGATGCTGTACTCACCCAACAGAACTCTTACCAACTCAGCAATAACGACCAGTGCTGAACAAGCTTCATTAAGCTTCATTTGCAGCTGCTGGAAAATTAAAGGAAATAATGGCTTTGTTTACTAGAAGAATATGGGACTTGCTCAACGGTTAAATTCAGCTCTTGCAGTAAGTTCAAGATACCCCGCCCTTCCCTCCTTTGAGGTAAACACATCCAATCTCAGTATCTTTACAACCAGAACACCAAAACACAATAATAAGTAAGGGCAAGAGCAGCAGCAATACCTACGAACAGTCAGTCGAGACAAATTATATTTTCTGTTGTCCTGAATTATGATTTATGATGCATCACTTAATGAGCTGGGATCCTAATTGCCATCCATCAGGAATACCATCAAGGTTCCAAGTGAACTGTTTTTGCAGGAATGGCATAATCTTCACTGTCTTTCTATTCTCACATCTGCTTAATTTCGGCTTCACTTCGCTCCACACCAGAGTATTTGTAAATGCAGACTTGGCAATGTTCTTGAAGTCATCTAATTGTGTTTTGTGAACTCCATACCTGAAAAATGTGCTATTTCATCTGAAAATTGCGTGCAGGGATAATTTTACAAGACTCAAGGGTTGATCAGTCATGGAAAAACTGACAATGTAAGATTCCAATGAGTATATCTCCTGGCTAGAGATTTGCAGTAAAAATCACTTCATCGTTTCCCAAATTATTAAAAATAGGAATATAAAGGACATGAGTAGAACAAAGACTCATTCAGCCCCTTGAATCTGTTCCACCATTCAGTTGGGTTGTGATTGACCTGAATCTTGTTTCCTATTGTCTTCCATGGTCCTGTAATCCTTACTACCCTTAGTAACTTCGTCAAACAAAAATGTGTAAATCGTCAGTTTTGAAAATTTCAATTGTTTCTCAGTCTCAAAGGGATTTTGGGGATAGAATCTATATTTTCACTGCCCAACTTATACTGCTAAGCCATTCAGACACACTTAAGTTCAATGTTCTGTGCCTTGCATTCGAGCCTCCCCCTCACTGGGGGATACTTGAATTATCAAAATGATTTAATGATGAGACATTTCAAATAATTATTTCTTAAAATTACTGACTCACAAGCACTGGCGTGTTTAAATTTCACTCCCACGTTCCATCAAAAGTCAATTCAAACATAAAACTAATTTGTCAGACTTTTTGTTAAGTTATTATGAGGAGACTTAATCCTTTAAGCCTGTGAGAAATAAATACTCAGATGCACCAAGGTAAATGATGACCAGGATTGCTATAGTTTTATCCAAGGGATTCAAATCATCCACTGCAAATGAAAGACTCAACAGCTAATTGCAATAAAAATGTCCTCTTTTGTAGAAATAGAGAACTGAGGGAAGAAAATGATCTTAAACTCATATGGAACATTTCATCTTTGAGGGATATTCCAAGATGCTTCACAATCAAATAATTGATTATGAAGTGCAACATAATCTCAGGATGGAGCTGGTAGTGTTACTGAACTAGAAGCCCAGAAACCTAGACTAATACTCTGGGATAACAAGGTGTAGAGCTGGATGAACACATTTTCATTTCCGAAGAAGGGTCTAGGCCCGAAACATCAGCTTTCCTGCTCCTCTGACGCCGCTTGGCCTGTTGTGTTCATCCAGCTCAGCACCTTGTTATCTCGGATTCTCCAGCATCTGCAGTTCCTACTAGGTCTAATATTCTGGGTTGGCAGATGAGAAACTGGAATTCTACTTTCCCCTCCCCCTACCGCATCCCAAAACCAGCTCAGCTTGTCCCTGCTGCTCTAACCTGTCCTTCCTCCCAGCTATCCCCTCCTTCCACCTCAAGCCCCACCCCCATCTCCTTCCTACTAACCTCATCCCAGTCCTTGACCTGTCCGTCCTCCCTAGATTGCCCTATCTCCTCCCTACCTCCCCACCTACACTCACCTTTACTGGCTCCATCCCCGCCTCTCTGACAGGTCTATCTCCTCTCCGCTTATCTTCTCTTGTATCCATCTTCTCTCCACCTCCCCCTCTCTCCCTATTTATTTCAGAAGCCCCTTCCCCTCCCCCATTTCTGAAGAAGGGTCTAGGCCTGAAACGTCAGCTTTCCTGCTCCTATGACGCTGTTTGGCCTGCTGTGTTCGCCCAGCTCTACACCTTGGTATCTCTGGAATTGAAAGCTGGTCTAACACTCACAATCGGTCATTTAAAAATAAAATCTACCCAGTTCACCCTTCCCCTTAAGTGGTGGAAACCTGATATACTAAAATAGTATGGCCTACATGTGACTACAACCCACACCTGATTGGGTGTTAACTTCATGCTGAAAGGCACTAAATTGTGTCAGACATCAATCTCTAGATGCCAGAAACTATAACAATCATGACAAACCCTGTAAATTCCTCATTACTAACATCTCGGGGTTTGTGTCTACATTGAGAGCCAGGCTGACACGGTTGTATTTACTGAATCATACCTCTCAGACAATATTCCTGATATGACCATCCTAAGAGACAGAGGGCTGGGACATGACCACCAGAGGTGGCTGCACAGTGATATACAGTCAAGACAGAGTTAGCCTTGAAGTCCTTGATTATGCCTCTGGATCCTATGAAGTCTCACGGCATCAGATCAAACCAGGGCAGGAAAAACTTCCTGTTGTCACCAGCACCAAACCCAGATGATGAATCAGAATTCCTTTCTGTTGAATACTGCTTGGAAGAAGCACCGAGGGTGGCAAGAAAATAGAATTTACTCTAGTTTGGGGATTTTAATATTTATCACTAAGCCCCTCTGCTGAACAAGCGGGCTGAATTGTAACAGACATAGCTTTGGGACTAAGTTTGCATGAGGCAGTGAGGGAATCATTAAGAACCAGCCAACTTGTCAAAGATATCTTCCAGTGACAATATTCATGGGAGTGAATACTGCACAGTGATTTTTGAGACTAAGTCCTATCTTCGCATTGAGAATATTCTCCACCATGTTGTCTGGCACTATCACTGTGCTAAATCTGTGGGGCGTCACGGTGGCTCAGGGTTTAGAGCTGCTGCCTCATAGCACCAGGGACCTGGATTCGATTGCACCCTTAGGCAACTGTCTGTGTGGAGTTTGCACTTCCTCCCTGTTTTGGCATGGGTTTTCTCCAGGCCCTCTGATTTCTTCTCACAGTCCAAAGATGTGCAGGTTAGGTGGATTGGTCATGGGAAATAGGGGGATTACAGGGATGGGTAGCAGGTGGGTCTTGGTGATATGCTGTTTGGAGGGTTGGTGTGGATTTATGGGCTGAATGGCCTGTTTCCACACTGTAGGGATTCTAAATAGGACAGCATTCAAACAGATTTAGCAATGTAAGAATGGAGATCCATGAGACACTGCGGGCTATCAGCAATAGCAGAATTCTATGCAACTACAATTTGTAACCTCATGACCCACCACATACTCTACTCTACCAAAAAGTGGAGACGCTAACCTTGGTTAAATAGAGTATGAGCAGACATATTAGGAGCTGCACAAAGCAAGCCTTAAATTGCAATGTCAGTCTGAAGAAACTACAAACATGTCAAACAACAGAATCAACGTGAATAGACAGGGCTAAGTGACTGCAGCCAAAGAAAAATGGATCTTCCCTTTGCAGCCCTGCTACATCCAGTCATGAATATTGGTGGAAGATGAGACAACTAATTAAGAGAGGGATGTTCAGCACATCAGTGTAAATGACAAGACCAAGGGATTTCCATCTCTCTTCATCCAGAAATGTGAAGTTGAAGATTCATGTCAGCCTCCTCGTGATGCCCCAACACCAATTTGATTCATGCTGTATGTAGGCATTGGATGCTACAAAGGCTATGGGCCCTGATTACATTCCAGCAATAGTGTGGAAGACATGTGCTGCAGATCTAACCACACCCCTATCCAAAATGATCCATTAAAGCTGCAAGACTGATATCTATGCAAAAATCTGGAAAATGCCCAGGTATGTTCTATTCATAGAGCAGGGCCAAAGCAAACTTGCCAATGACTGTAAAATAAGTCAACTGAGGTCAATCATCAGGGAAATGACAGAAGGGGTTGCTGACTGTGCTATCAAGAAATTGTCGCTCATTAATAATCTGTTCACTGACACTCGGTGTGGCTTCTGCCAGGGCCATTTAGCCATTGATCTCATTACTGTCTTGATCCAAATATGGATGAAACAGCTGAACCCCTGTGGTGAGGTGTGACTTATTGCCCTTGACAGCAAGTAATCATGAGGTCTAATGTGGCTTTAGCTGCCCTAGTAAAACTGGAGTCAATGGGAATCAGGGAGGAACCTGCCCACTGCAGGTGCGATATTGACATTGCGTAATGCTATGCAGTAACAAGTCCACCCCCTTTATTGCTCAGTGCTCCCTACTGTGACAATCTGCCTGCCTCTCTCTCTCTGCTGAAAAGCAATGAAACCTACACAGATTCTAGCAGTCTGTAAATGAGCATTGAACAGCCCATGTACTCAAAAAACAAGGAAAGCAATAGAGGCTGGAATCCTTCAAATAATCACAGAGTGAGTGCTAAGAAATGAAACTAAGAACCAAAAGGTGCAGTCTGTTTAGTTACGTGAGATTCATGGATATCCCTGCACACAAAGACACCTGCTGCAACCACACAAGTCCAAAGTATCCCTGAACTTTAAAGTCAAAGGTTAATTCCTGAACTGGTGTGAGAACCGCTCCAAGAGTAGGCCCGATGGCACAGTAAGGCTGGTAGTTTGCCAATATGTGGGGGTGGATGGGAGAGCAGGAGGATCTGGGGTCCTCTAGGAATGAAGGTTTTCACATGTTACTATCTACATGGATGGAGTGTGCAGCTTGGTGTAAGGGCCTTCTAACATTAACCACACTGTAGGGTATGGCATAAAGGAAGAAATAGTAGAAGCTTGTCAGAAAGACTCAGCAATAACCATTAGAGATTTCATTTACAAAAAGAATCGAAAAAATCTGAGGGACAGAAGTAGCATAGATGAGGAATTCAACAGCATATCTTTGGGATAATCTCTCAGAACAGCACATTCTGAAGCTGACCAGAGAACGGACTACATTAGACTTAGTACTGTGCAACAAACTAGGAATAATTAATAATTTCATAATGAAAATTGGGTAGCAGCAATCAGAATCATAAACTGAATATTGCAATCAGTTTGTGAGGAATGGAGCAGGTCAAGGCCTGTATTTTTAAGTTAAAGAAGGGCAATTAAGCAGGCATGAAAGCAGGATGAGTTAAATGAGCAGGTAAATTAGGTCAATGAATACATTAGAGATGCCATGACAGATATTTAAGTAGTGTTTCAGGACGCACAAAACAGCATTCCAATAAATTTTAAAAAAACACATTCTAAGGGTCAAAGATGGCTAGAAAGGTTAAAGGCAGCATCAAAATGAAGCAAAAAGAATATAGTTGTCCAAAGGCAAGCATCAGGCCAGAAGATTGGACAGAATACCATTACATAAAAAAAAATGACGAAAGAAACTAAAAGGGAAAGCAGAGGAGCAGCTAGCCAGAATTATAAAAAACAACGAGTAAGAGTTTTATAGATAGTTAAAAAGTTAATGCATTTATAAAGTGGTTAGTCATATTGGATTTGAAACCATATGTTTCTCCCTCCAAGGATGCTGTCAGACCTGTTAAAATTCTCCAGTGTTTTCTGTTTTTTTTTACAACAATGTGAATATTCATGTATGAAAAGTGAGCATGAGAAATGATACTGGAACATAAAAAGATAATAAATGAATAGAACATGTAGTTTTCAATAATTTTCATTACAGTTGATAAACATCATCCCGTAAATTTCTAAAATTCAGTAAATGGAAGGAAGGGAGGAACTAAAGCAAATTACGAACAACAAGGAAGCAGTACTGAGCAAATCTTGGATTTGTACATTGGCAAGTCCCTGTCGGATCTTTATGAACTTCATTCTAATGTCCTCAGAGAAGTGGGTATGACATAATTGATATATTAGCTCTAATTTTTCAAAATTCCCTACTTTTTACGGAAGTTCTATTAGATGGGAAAAAAATGAAGTAATTCTTTTACTTAAAAAGGGAAGGAAAATTAAGTAGGAAAGGACACGTTAGTTAGCTTAAGATCTGATATAGGCAAAATGTTAGAAGCTATTTTTGAAGTGGGGAATTTAGAAAAAATCAAGGTAATTGGACAAAGTTCACATGATTGTGTCAAAGGAAAATCATCTTTAAACAATTCATTGGAATTTTTTGAAGAAACAACTTCTACTATTGATAAAGGCTAACCAGTTGATATACTACACCTTAGATTTCCAGAAGGCATTTGACAAAGTGCCTGATCAAAGTTTATTGCTGAAGCTAAAGGCTCATGAAATAGGAGCATTGATAGATGATCGGCCAGCCAATGAGAAGTGGGCAGCTGGCATAAATGGATCTTTTTTGTGGTTGCCAAGTTGTAATGAATAATATACCGTAGAAATCAGTGCTGTGGCCCTAACTTTTTATAATGTATATAAATGACTTGAGTTACTACTGGACAAGGCTTAATCATATTTTTCTTTGATGCTGTTAATTTAATGTGCTTTTAATGTTAATTTATTTAAAAAGAGAGGCAGACTCTTGTGGAAGATGGTCATTGCCTGGCACTTAATAACGCAAATGTTTTTTGCTACTTGACTAAGTCTTGCTGTTCATTTTCTGGACATCAATTGCTTCAGTATCTAAGAAGACATGAATGGCATGGAACATTGTGCAATTGTTGCAAAAATCCCTATATCTGACCTTATGATGGCGATAAGGTCATTGATGAAGAGGTTGACGGTGGTTGGGCCTCAGACACTATTCCAAGGAACTCTGGCAGAAATTTCCTGGAGCTGAGATGACTGACCTCGAACAACCATAACCATCTGTCTTTATGCAAGATATGACTCCAACGGGCAGCAAATTTTTCTCCTGATTTATATTTGCCTAATTTTGCAAGGATCCTTTGATACCACACAATTAAATGTTGTCTTCATATCAAAGGCAACCACTCAACATCCCTCTGGAATTCAACTCTTATTCCCCATATTCGAAGTAAGGCTGTAATGAGGTCAGGAGCTGAGTGGCTGTGGGAGAAAAAAAACATCAAACTAAGCATCACTGAGCAGGTTCTTGCTGAGCACTGCTATTTTCCCCTCCCATCAATTTACTGATGATCAAGAGTAGACACTGATGGGCAATACTTGTTTGTGTTAGATTTGGCCTGATTTTTGTATACAGGACATACTGGGCAATTTTCCATATAGTTTGATAAATAACAATGTTATAGTTGAACTGGACATGTTGGCTAGTGACATGGCAAGTTCTGCAGCACGAGCCATTATATCACTTCCACAATATTGTCGGGGTTAGTATCCTTTGCACTATCTAGTGTCTAGAAATATTTCTTGATGCCTCGTGGGGTATATTGAATGGATTGAAGTCTGGCTCCTGTGATGCTGAGGACCTTCAGTGGAGCTGAGATGGATCATTCACTCAGCACTTCTGGCTGAAGGTTGTTGCAAATGCTTCAGCCTTGTCTTTCACTCCAATGTGCTGGATTGCCACATAATTGAGGAAGAGAATATTTGTGGAGACTCTTCCTTCAGTGAGTTATTTAATTGTTCATCACCATTCATCACTGATATGGCAGGACTGCAGAGGTTATTTCTGATCAGTTAGTTGTGGAATCATGTAGGCCTGGGTATCACTTGCTGCTTGTGCTACTTGGCTTGCAAGTAGTTCCGTGTTATAGCTTCACCAGCCTGATACTTCAATTTTTAGGTATGCTTGATGCTGTTCCTGGCAATGCCTTCCAAGGCTCTTCACAGAAGCAGAGTTGATCTTCTGGCTTGATGGTAATGATTGCGTGCAGCCATGACGTTGTAGATTCTGTTGGAGTGCAATTTTGCTGCTTCCGACAGCCCACAGCACCTCATTGATGCCCCATCTTAAGGTTGTCCAGAATTGATCCCATTTAATAAGCTTGTTGTGCCACCATATATGCCATACTTTGACAGCCATCTCTCTTGAAATGCCATAATTGACAGGGAGATCAACTCTGGATCAGTTGCATGAATATAATCTTTAAATTACAAATTATCCAGAGAGTGTTTGACAACAAAGATCTCCGCAAGTAACAAAAGTTCGAATGTACAGAGCATTTGTCATCTTCACATTCCTATATTGCCTGAGGCCTGGACTACATATCAGCAACACATAGAAGTGCTCCAGAAATCCCAATAGAAATGCTTTAACCTTCACAATTCTTCAGATTTAGTGGAAACGTTGTCAAACAAATGCTAGTGTTCTATTTGAAGCCTGGTAATATTCCTGCAAGATCAACTGAATGCTGATAAGCATCTCCTCTGCTCAGTTCTGTTTTGTCAACTCTCAAGTGGCCAGTGTTTTGGGAGAGGAGCTGGCAACTGATCGCTCAAAATGGTGACAATTTGTCCATCAAGCTACATCATGCTTTGTATCCAAATGTTTTAAAAAATAAGGTAGTGTCAGAAAAGAAGGCAAGAAAAGAAAGCAGGGATAATGGGAACTGCAGATGCTGGAGAATCCAAGGTAACAAAGTATGGAGCTGGATGAACACAGCAGGCCAAGCAGCATCTCAGGAGCACAAAAGCTGACGTTTCGGGCCTAGACCCTTCATCAGAAAAGCAAACCCTGTACTCTAGATCCCACTAACCTTTTGGACATTCTACCCCAGATGCCTAAAAATCCGTGAGTTGAGAATCGACTTATTCAGTCACGCAAAGAGTTAAGGCAGAAACTCACAATCATATTGTTCTACAATCCATGAATTAATTTTTTTTTCAAAGAACATTCCTTGTGTTGCTAGTGTGCTATCAGTTGCCGAAAGGTGAAACAAAAGCAATTTGCAGCTCTATGGCTGTGGATTACATTTAGAACAATATAATCATGCCCAAATACAGAACTCACTGAACAATAAGTTTTCCACAGTGCTGACTTTGTTCTTGCACTGGCTAAGGTTTAGCTGGCTCTTACTGAAGTGAATGGCGCAGTCTGTCATTGTTACTTCAGTGCATTCAGCAATAAAGGATCCAGTCTCTCACCCCTGCAGGTTTTTTCAACTCTTGCTCCTTTCAAAATCTGCACTACCAAGTGATAAATGCCCTATTGGAAAATCTTTGTAATCAAAATGTGAATTAAATTGAAAGCGTTTACATCAAGTTACTTCTCTTAAGACCCAGACAACATAGGGCTAATCTTTACCATGTTTCATTAAATCATGTCTAAGTTATGTAAGAATTTATGCCAATCTAACAAGACTTAAAAGTTGTAAATATCATTTAATTATCATGGACAACACTTAGGCAATTACTAGTATATTCTGGGAAAAACCTGCACAAATGTTTGGAGAACTACTTAGTTTGGGAGTGGAATATATGTGTTCATGAAATGCTTAAATGAATGAGGGTTTTAAAGGAAATTGTCACAGGAGTTCTAAAAGCCATTAGAAAATTGAAAAGCCATTAGTGGGCTTTACCTTAGGGACAGATTTAACTCATAAAATTGAAGTAACAATAGTTTCATTGCTGACTGACGTTATCAGACTTTGGAATCTCAATGAGTTTCTTGCTGGCTGGCCAAAATATAACTGCCAAACTGAGGTTGACACAGATCGAGTAAAGTTGTGTACTGTTGTGATTTTAGTTCTCCATTCATGTGTGCCCAACTCTCAAGTGGTGCAGGATGGCTAAAATTGGGGTTTAGTTCAAAACAGTACGCATACTATTCCTCTTCAGATAGACTTTGGAGAGGATGCCATGGAGTTTTACTGGCAGATGTGAGGAACCTAAGTTTTGTGGGCTTTGCCTCAGTAAAGCAGAAAATGTTAAGGGGACATTTAGTAGAGATGTTCAAATTCGTGAAGTATTTCCACTGGCAGGAGGGTCAGTGACCAAAGGACTCAGATTTAAGATAATTGGCACAAAATGAGGGGAAAGTTAGGACGCATTTTAACATTGTGAATTGCCCTTGCTTTCACAGAGAGTCAGCATGGATTCAACGGCCTGAAATGGTCTTCTGCACTGTAACCAATGATTCCATGAGTGTTATGATCTAGAATAGATTGTCTCACTGGATGATGAAAGTAGAGTCAACAGCTACTTTCAATATGGAATTGATGAGATATGTGAAGGGGAAAAGTGCAGTGGAGTGGGATCTCAAAGAGGTAGGCATGGGCATGATAGAATGGCATCCTTCTGCACTTTAAGATTCTAGAATTAGAACTTAATTGCAGCTAACTGGAGTAATGGTGGAGATATGATGCATTGTCTTCTGAACTCAAGTCACTCTGTAAAGTCGCCATTCATTTTCAATGCCGTAAAATAAATGGAATAGAAAATAATAATTGGATTTGCTGGATAGATTACTGATTCAGAGGGATGTGATCATTTTGACAGCCTTAGAGTAAACCACACGAAGCAGAAAGAAATAATTTGACAGACCTTGGCAACTAGCGACTTCAGTGGGATAAGCTCAATAAAATATATTATGATTTTATAGTTCAAACACTGGGCTGTGCAGTAACAATAACTGCTTCATTTTTTTAATGAAGATTTGCGTAACTGAGATTTTTCAATTAAGTTGCACAATTTTGCATTCACAGCTGTTTTGAAACTTGAAGTTCCAGTTTATCTGGCAAGTTTAGATATCGTGAAACAATCTTGGAATGTTTATTCACTGATGGCCACGTTGGATCCATGGGAATTTTGGAAAGTAATCCAATTTCAAAGTGAACAGTCGATAATCCTTTGCTCCTGGAAACTGTTTTGTGGTATTTCAGTTGGCTTCAGCAGATGACTGAGTTAGTTACATCTAGAGCCAAAGATTGCTGTACAGAAACAAAGAATGCAGCCAGAATATGTGCTGGAAGATGTGATGAAGCAAAATGTAGAGCTGAACTTAGCAAAGGAAAACAAGACCAATTTATATTTGTACAGCACCTTTAAATTTGGCAAATTTCCAAGGTGCTTAAAGTGTTATTGATACAAATTTGACACCCATGTATAGAAAAGGTTATTGGGATCGATGACATGAACCTTGTTCGAAAAAGGTAGGGAAGGGAAAAATGGAGAGTTTTAGGGAAGAAATATGTCCTCAAGCAACAAGTGTTTATTGGCCTCTGTTGCGAAGTTTGCACTTGACCTCAGCCTCAACAGGCTTTAAGAGAAAGAGACCTCCAGGTTTCTGTCAGCTATTGTGTAAAGAAGTATGACCTGACATTACCCTTTAAGGCCCAGATTTAATTCTAAGGTCGTGCTCATCTTCCTGCCCTGCCTCCCACAGCCAAACACTTGTCTGCTTTTGACCATACCAGCTTGTGAATCATCTTTCATCTCCTGTATTGAAGGCTTATCTTGTTTTGCAACATTTAATCCCTATTAGCCCCAAAATTATCCTGATGAAGCCTCTTGGAGCTCCCTCCAAGGACAACAGATCCTTTGTGATTGGATTTATAAAGGGAGTGGAGTTTTACTATAATTGTGGCCTTGATGGAATTCATTTCAATAGATGAATTTTACCAGGCTGCAAAGTAATTTCATATGTTCAAAATGGATTTTCCATGCCTTGAAAATCCAGCATACAGCACTATGTACATGCCCCTAATTTCCCAATAGGTTCTGACCACGTCCACGACTGCCTGAGGAAGATATAGGGCAGTATTCTGAGAGAGGCAAGATAAGAAATTCGATGCCAGTGAACCATTTTGGTAAGGGAAGGGAAGTCCAATTTTGGATCACATTCTCATTCTTCCTTGAACATGCACTGGCTACCAAATTGAGTAAGATCACCTTCCAGCCTTCGGTTAAGATAGAATATCTTTGCATTGAGTGAACTTGTTTCACTGCATTGAACAGGGACAAGCAGATTGCCCTTGTTAACAAAGGCAGGGCCGATGCAATACACCACACTTTCTGCATTTCAAGCTTTACCTTTGCCACAAGAGATGTCAACGCTTCTGTCCAGCCAACTTCTGATATATTTCAGCTCTTGAAACCTTTATTCACGGAGAGGGACAGGGCCAAGAAAGAACTTAATTGAGGGAGCAGGAATTACAATGCTATTAGGCAAAAACTGCAGAGCATAAATTGGGATCAGATGTTCTTATGGAAATACACGACAGAAAGGCAGAGGTTGTTTAGTGAGCAGTTGCTACAAGTACTGGATAGGTTTGTCCCACTGAGGCAAGGAAGGGATGGTAAGGTGAAGGAACCTTGGATGACAAGACATGTGGAACACCCTAGTCAAGAGGAAGAAGGAAACTTACTTAAGGTTGAGGAAACAAGGATTAGACAGGGTTCTAGAGGTCTACAAGGTAGGAATGAACTGAAGAATGGACTTAGGAGTGCTAGAAGGGGTTATAAAGAAACCTTGTTGGGTAGGATTAAGGAAAACCCCGAGGCATTCTATTCTTATGTGAGGAACAAGAGGATGGCCAGAGTGAGGGTAGGGCCAATCAGAAATAGTGGAGGGCACTTGTGCATTGAGTAAGAGGAGGCAGGGGAAGTCCTTAATGAATACTTTGCTTCAGTATTCTCCAGTGAAAGGGACCTTGATGTTTGTCAGGACAGCACGAAACAGGAAGATATGTTCGAGCAGGTTGATGTTAGGAAAGAGGATATGCTAGAAATTTTGAAAAACATGAGGATAGATAAGTCGAAATTACAAAGTGTGAAGCTGGATGAACACAGCAGCCCAAGCAACATCTCAGGAGCACAAAAGCTGATGTTTCGAGCCGAGACCCTTCATCAGAAAGGGGGATGGGGAGAGGGTTCTAGAATAAATAGGGAGAGAGGGTTTGGTGGACCGAAGATGGATAGAGGAGAAGATAGGTGGAGAGAAGAGTACAGTTGGGGAGGTGGGGAGGGGATAGGTCAGTCTGGGGAGGACGGACAGGTCAAAGAGGCGGGATGAGGTTGGTAGGTGGGAAATGGAGGTGCGGCTTGAGGTGGGAGGAGGGAATAGGCGGGAGGAAGAACAGGTTAGGGAGGGGGAGACAAGCTGGGCTGGTTTTGTGATGCAGTGGGGGGAGGGGACGAGCTGGGCTGCTTTTGGGATGCAGTGGGGGAAGGGGAGATTTTGAAGCTTGTGAAATCCACATTGGTACCATTGGGCTGCTGGGTTCCCAAGCAGAATATGAGTTGCTGTTCCTGCAACCTTCGGGTGGCATCATTGTGGCACTGCAGGAGGCCCATGATGGACATGTCATCTAAAGAATGGGAGAGGGAGTTAAAATGGTTCGCGACTAGGAGGTGCAGTTGTTTATTGCGAACCGAGTGGAGGTGTTCTGCAAAGTGGTCCCCAAACCTCCGCTTGGTTTCCCCAATGTAAAGGAAGCCACACTGGGTACAGCGGAGACAGTATACTACATTGGCAGATGTGCAGGTGAACCTCTGCTTAATATGGAAAGTCATCTTGGGGTCTGGGATGGGGTTGAGGGAGCAGGTGTGGGGGCAAGTGTAGCACTTCCTGCGGTTGCAGGGGAAGGTGCTGCGTGTGGTGGGATTGGACGGGAGTGTGGAGTGGACAAGGGAGTCCCGGAAAGAGTGGTGTCTCCGGAAGGCAGATAAATCTCCTGGGCCAGACAAGATACACCCAAGGTTGTTACAGGAAGCGAGGGAAGAGATTGCTGTTTCAAAATCTTTGCGTCCTCTCTGTCCCCTGGAGAAGTACCAGATGATTGGAGGATAGCAAATGTCATTCCCTTTTTCAAGAAATGGAATAGGGATAATCCTGGGAATTACATACCAGTCAGCCTTATTTCTGTGGCTGCCAAATTATTGGAGAGGATTCTGAGAGATAGTATTTATCCTTATTTGCAAAAGCACATTTTGATTAGAAATAGTCAGCATGGCTTTGGGAGGGGCAGATCATGCCTCTCAAGCCTTATTAAATTCTTTGGGGATATGATAAAACACATTGATGAAGGCAGAACAGCGGGTGTGGTGTGTATGGATTTTAGCAAGGCACTGATAAGGTTCTCCATGGTATGTTCATTCACAAAGTAAGGAGGCTTGGAATTCAGGGAAATTTGGCTGTCTGGATACAAAACTAGCTGCTCAATGGCAGACAAAAGGATGGTACTAGATGCAAAGTACTCACCCTGGAGCTCAGTGACCAGTGGTGTTTTGTAGGGATCTGTTCTGGGACCTCTGCTCTTTGTGATCCTTATACATGACTTGGATGAGGAAGTGAAGGATGAGTTAGTAACTTTGCCGATGACACGTAGGTTGGTGGAGTTGTGGACAGTGTGGAGGGCTGTTGTAGGTTGCAACAGGACATTGACAGGATGCAGAGCTGGGCAAAGAAGTGATGGATGGATTTCAACCTGGAAAAGTGTGAAGTGATTCATTTTGGGATGGCAAATTTGAATGCTGAATACAGGGTTAACGGCAGCATTCTCGGCAGTGTGGAGGAACATTCGTACCTGCCAGTTTGGTCAAATGACCTGTTTACATGCTATGATAACCATGCTATGATTTTACATCCCATTATTTTTTGTTCCAGAAATGAACAGCAGTTATGACATTCACATATTTTATTGAGAGAAGGAAGTATTTTAAAACCAGTATCGGTCACACATTTGTAAACTTGTGCTTCAATAAAATGAACATTTATTATTACCTTTCCTCTCACAATGACAAGGAGACATAACAAAGCAGGAGGCTGAAGGTTGCAATGCTGCCTGACCTGAGGGCTGGGACCAGACAACTACTTACCATTAGTTTGTGATGTTAACCCTGGTGTAAACAGCAGGAGAGTTTCTTTCAACATTCACGCTGGAGTGTTTCTCTTACTCAGAGAAGAACAGGCAAGATGGAGTCGAGTGGGGAGCTGGAAGGTAGGCCCTGAAATGGTTGAGGAAAAGATGATTCTGGGAAAGTACTGGACGAGAGACTCCATTGTATCCCATTGTATAACTGCTACAACAAAGCTGGAGGAAGCAGCTGATGTAGCTTGAAGGAGGTTCTGCTGCAATTTAAGCTGTTATTTATGAATGTGGTGTAATGAGGCATGGGTTAGCTTTCCCTCCAAATGGGACACAGTTCTTTAGTAATAAGACCTAAAAATGTTGGAAATAGCCAGCCTGGTGGCATCTGTGGAGAAAACTTAGAATACTATAGGGTTTTCATGAAATGAAACAAAGCACTGATATTGAAACAAAGTGCAACCCCTCATAAGCTATCACAGCTCTGCACCCCGCCCCCAGCCCCATTCTGCCAGATAAAACTCTCCTACAGCAGGCTTATTCCTAACATCTCCTACCTAAATAGGCAATAAGTCCTGGCTCAGTCAGTGCTGTCCACATCCTAAGATCCCTTATACAAAAGATGAACTCTGTTTATGTAATTTCCTTTTATTCCTTATATGATTCAAAATGACACCAGATTGTGGCAATTAAAAATTTTTCACCATATCTTTCTAGATATATGCGACAATAAGTAACTCGCTATAAAAATCCTATTTGTGAAATGTTTTCATCCCTAACTAAATTACATTTCCCGTGTTTCTGGTTTGTGGAATGAGGTATACCGTACAAACAGACACCTCCAGCATGGATTAAAGTTCCTTTCTACAACATTGCCTTCCTCACAGGCCAAAAAAAGTTTCTCTGATTGAGCTACATTTCAATTTTTAAAACTTCTCGCCTTTGTTTTCAAGATTTGCCCTGGTCTCTATAGGACCATAAAATATAGGAGCAGAATTAGCCATTTAGCCCAACCAGCCTGAACCACAGTTCAGTCATGGTAGTCAGAGATAATGGGAACTGCAGATGCTGGAGAATCTGAGATAACAAAGTGTGGAGCTGGATGAACACAGCACGCCAAGCAGCATCTTAGGAGCACAAAAGCTGACATTTCGGTCCGAAGCGCCAAGGCCCAAAACGTCAGCTTTGGTGCTCCTAAGATGCTGCTTGACCTGCTGTGTTCATCCAGCTCCACACTTTGTTATCTCAGTCATGGTGGGTATGTTTCTTAACCCCATTCTCCTGCCTTCTCCCCATAATCCTTGATCCCCTTACCAATCAAGAACCTATCTATCTCGGTCTTAAATACACTCAATGGCTTGACCTCCATAGCCCTCTACAGCAATGAGCTCCACAGATTTACCATCCTCTAGCTGAAGAAATTCTTCCTCATCTCACTTCAAAAGGTTCTCTTCTCTTCTCTCTGAGGCAGTGCCACCACGTGCTAGTCTCTCTACCTAATAGAAACATCATCTTCACCTCCGCTCTACCCAGGCCCGTCAGTATTCTGTAAGTTTCAATCAGATCTCCATTCGTTCTTCTGAATGTCACCAGTAAAGACTCAGAGTCCTCAGCTGTTCCCATATGACAAGCCCTACACCCCCAGAGTCATTCTCATAAACCTCCTCTGGATGCTTCTATCCCCCCTCTACCCAACACATCCTTCCTTAGATAAGGGAACCAAAACTATCACAATGTTCCAAATGCAGTCTGACCACAGCCTTATGCAGCTTCAGCAGTACATCTTTGCTCTTGTATTCTAGCCTGCTTTAAGTTAATGCCATAAATGCATTTGCATTCCTAACTGCCAATTGAACCTGCATGTTAATCTAAACACGCTTCTTAACTAGAACTCGCCAGTCCCTTTGTGGTTCAGATTTCCAAAGCTATTCTCTGGTTTGAAAATAGTCTTCACCTCTATTCGTTCTAGCATGGTGCATAACCCCACAGTTAGCCACATTGTGTTCCATCTGCCACTTCTTTGTTCACTTTCCTAGCCTGCCCAAATCCTTCTGCAGCCTTCCTGCCCTCCTAACACTACTTGTCCTTCCACCTACCTTTGTGTCATCTGCAGACTGAGCAACAATCCCCTCTGTTCCATGGCCAGTTGGTAAAATGTGTAATGTGAGTAGCTGTTGCCCCAACACTGGCCCCTAGAACTCCACTAGTACTTTGCCCCTAACAGCATTAGCCATTTTCATATTTCACAGCCTCTTTGCATGACACCTGGTCAAAGGCCGTCTGGAAATCTGGTTAAATCACTTTCAGTGACTCTCCTTTGTCTAACTTGCTCATTAACTTGCCTTACCTCTGCCATTCTCTCTTGCTTTATCCATCATTATAACCCTCCAAGGTATCAACTCTCCTTCAATTCTGCCTTCTTGATCATTGTAATTTTAATCATATTATTCACTTTGCCTTCTGCTGCCTTGGTCCAAAACTTCAGAATTTATTGCCTCCCTATTTCTAGATGTAAGATAGGATCTTCTAATTTGGTCAGTGTTTAAGGATGGAAAGTTTGACTGTGAGTGAGGCAGTAAAGGGGACCTGCAGCACAGGAACCTCAGCCTTTGCAATTTTTCTGATGAAGGGTCCAGGCCTGAAACGTCAGCTTTTGTGCTCCTAAGGTGCTGCTTGGCCTGCTGTGTTCATCCGGCCCCACGCTTTGTTATCTTGGATTCTCCAGCATCTGCAGTTCCCATTATCTCCTTGCAATTGTCTGACAGGTTTGAAGGGCTTTGACTTGTTTGGTTGAGAATGGGGCTGTAGCATGGATGAACAACATGACCACATCTTTGTCATTCAAGTCATATGATCACACAGTGCAGAAACCACCCTTCGGACCATCAAGTCTGCACCAACATAACTAGCGCTAAAGGCATGCTAATCCCAATAACCTGTACTTGTCCCATATACTTGAATGTTATGATATATCAAGTATTCATCCAAATACTTTTTTAAGGGTTGTAAGGTTTCTGGCTTTTTTTTATTCATTGGGTGTCACTGTCCAAGCCAGCATTTATTGCCCATCCCCAATTGCCCAGAAGGCAGTTCAGAGTCAACCACATTGCTGGGGGTCTGGAGTCACATGTAGGCCAGACCAGGTAAGAATGGCAATTTCCTTCCCTAAAGGACATCTGTAAACCAGATTGTACTTCTTTTCCCCGAGAATTCACAGTGGATTCATGGCTATCATTAGACTCTTAATTCCAGAATTTGTTTTTAAAATTTAATTCAAATTCCATCATCTGCTGTGATGATATTCAAACCCGAGTCCCCACTACATTATCTGGCTCTCTGCATTAACGGCCAGTGATTATACTACTAGGTCATCACCTCCACTACGAGGCGGTGGATTCCACATTCCAAACACTGCAAAGTGAAAAGTTTTTTTTCTTAAATCCCCTCAGAATCTCCTGCCCCTTACACTAAAATTTTTCCCCCTTGTGATTGACTCCTCAACCAACAGGAACAGCTGCTCCCTACTCACCCTGTCAATGCCCCTCACAATTTTATACACCTCAATCATATGCCCCCTCAGCCCTCTCTGCTCAAAAGAAAACAATCCAAGCCTACTTAGCCTCTGTTCATAGTTCAATTTCTCCCTCTCATGCAAGATACTGGTGAAAAGTGGAGGAGTAAGGACTATAGTGGAAATTAAGTCAAAGGGATTGACACTGTTCACTGCAGCAAAGAGTCCAGACAGGTAAGCCTAGTGCCAAAACTTGGAACATTTGCTCAGGGCTGGATAAGAATTTGTGTTGAGGGAGAAGGAGCTAGTCATCAAGCTCCATGTAGGTCCCAATGACAAATACAGAGCAATGAAGGAAGTTTTGCTCAGGCACAATGAGGGCACTAGGTACTAAATTAAGCAGAACCTCAGAGGTTATAATCACGACCATATTTCACAAGCCACATGCAGATTGGCTTGGGGAAATCAGATTAGAGAGATTAATTTGCCATTCAAAGACTGGTACGGGAGAAGTGGGGTCTGTTCATGCGTACTGACGACATGGGAATATGTGGCACTGTATGGGAAAGTGGGCACCGTACCAATATGACAGTTTCCACTTGAACTGGGTCAAGCCCAGTGTTCTTGCAAATTGTATGGCTAGGAAAATACAAGGTATTTTATACTAGAAAGAGAGGCCAAAATTCAATTTTGGGTGCCCATTGTATATCAGAAAGTAGAGATTGGGCAAAAAAAGGTGATTAATATAGGAAATGTTAAATAAACCTTAACAGGAAAAGACAGAAACAACAGAGCTCAGTAAAATCATCAGATAAGGCTGGAGGTAAGTAAAGTAATAAAACTGAAAACTCTGGATCTGAATCCACGTCGCACAAAAACAAAACAGCTGAACTGACAGTACATTATGCATAAATGAACATGACCTGGCAGCCATTACAGGGACATAACAGTAGGTTGACATGGACGGTGACCCAAATCTTGATTTGTGCAGGACATTTAGGAAGGACAGGGATTGAGGAAAAGGTGGAGGGGTGGCTCCATTAGTTAATGATGAGTTTGCATGATGGAGAGAGATGACCTTAGTTCAAGAAGCTAGGATATAGAAACAATTCACGTCAAAAAGAAATGATAAGTGCAACAAATCACTTGTTCGAGTGGCATACAGGTCCCCTAAAAGTAGTTTCGAACATAAATGAATAAACAATGAGAACTTGTCAGAAAGGTATAGTGATAATTAAGGGAGATTTCAGTCTATGTGTAAATGAGAAATGTCAGATATGCAAGGGAAGCCTAGGTAGAGAGTTCATATAATGGTTAGAAAATAGTTTCTTATAATAGCCTGCCTTAGAGCCAAAGTGTATTAGAGTTGGAATTGCATAATGTGATAGGATTAATTGATGATTTTATATTGAGTTGTCCCTAGGTTGTAGAAACCATAATATGATTAAATTTTATATTCAATTTGACAGAGAGTGGAATGTGTACAAGGCATGTTTTAAATGTATGGGCAATTATGGTGCATGGATGTAAATCTGGCTGAAGAGAATTGTCAAATTAGATTAATGGATAGATCAATAGAATTGCAGTGGAAGGCATTTAAAGGGGATATGTATAGAATAGATACATTCCCATGGCAATAGATGGAATAGACACATTCCCATGAGTAAGGAACATTTTGAGGGCTGGACCCTCTGTCTGTAGTTAACTAGAAATGTTAAAGGTATGATTAAATTCAAAGAAACAACATGTAGTTATGTATACAGGTTGAAGATTAGACAGAATATTATTTTTAAAAGTGTACTTAAAAGAGAGAGGATGGAAACATTACCATATGAGAGAAAGCTAGCCAGAAATATAAAAAAAAAAGACAGGAAGAGTTTCTACAAATATTTTGAAAGGAAAATAGAATTTTTTAAAAAAGATCTTGGCATTGGTCCTATAGAAAGTGAGTTTGGCAAAGTGATTCTGGAAAGTACAAAGATGGCAAACGTATTAAGCAGGTAACTTGCATAAGTCTTCACAATAAAGGATACTAATAATATTCTAGAAGCAGTAATAAATTAGGGAATGGGAGTAAAGGAGGGAACACTACAAATGTGCATAAGTTGCAACTGACTAAATTGATAGAGCTACGGGCCTGATGGTTATCATCCTAAATTCTTAGAAGAAGTGGCTGGGGTGAGATAGTTGGTGCTTTAGTTCTAATTTTCCAAAACTGTCTTGTCTTAGAATGATCCCATTAGATTGGAAGATAGCCAATGTAACCCTTTTATTCAAAAAATGGTGGGATGCAGATAGGAAGAAACTACAAGGCAGTTATCTTAAGATGTTAAAGAAGTTATAACAGGTCACTTAGATAAGTTCATAGTAATGAGGCAGAGTAAATATTGTTTTGAGAAAGGTAAATCATGTTTAAACAATTTATTAAAGTTCTTTGAGGAAGTAACATGATGTGGGTAAAGGGAAACTGGTGGATGGACTGCAATTAGAGTTCCAGGTAGCATTTACCAAAGTGCCAGACCAAATGTTTTATAGAACATTAAAGCTTGTGGCATAAGGGATACCATGTTGGTATGGATAGTAGAGTGACTGACTTACACAAACAAAGAACAGGTATGAATGGGCATTTTTCTCAATGGAAAGCTGCAATGAATGGTGTGCCACTGGAAACAATGTTGGCACCTAAATTGTTTATGATTTATGTGAATGAATGACTAAGGAGATGGAAAATATTGTTTGTTAAGTTGTTGATGAAAGAAGGATAGATAAGAAAGGAAATTGTGAACAGCGCGTACAGAGTGTACAAAAATAAGCCATCAATAGGTTAGGTGAGTAAGCAAAGATTTGATAATTGGTGTATAAGGTAGATAAATGTGAAATTGTCAACTTTTCAAGAAGAATGAAAATGAAACATTTTACCTAAATATTGCAGAGCGCTGAGAAACACAGGCATCTGGATGTCTTCATACATGAATAACAAAAGACTAATGTTCAGGTATAGCAAGAAACTAAGAAAACTGTATGTAAGCCACTGTATAGTTTGCCCATCTTATTTGAAGAAGGATGTAAATGTGTTTGATGCAGTTCAAGCAAGGTTTACAAAACTGATTCCTAGATTAGATGGGTGGTTTTAGTAGAAACGGTTGGATAGGCCTGGCTTCTATCCTCTAGAATTTAGAAGAGTAGGGTGGCTTATTTGAAGCATATAAGATCCTGGGAGTCTTGGTTGTGTAGATAAAAAGTGAATACTTCCCCTGTTCGTGAATTTTGAACTCAGGGTCAATGATTAAATAAAGATTACCCATTTAAACAAAGCTCAGATGAATATCATTTTCTTACATAGGACTAGAGGTTTATGGAACTCTCTTCCGGAAAAGGTGGTCCAAGCAGACTCTTCAAATATTTTTAAGACAGATGTAGATAGATTCTTGGTAAGCAAGGATATGAAAGGCTGAAGGGTGGGCAGGAGAATATTGATTTGAGTTTTTCTGCTCCTTGTTCATATAATTCTACAATCAAATTCTTGATCAGCTTTTAGGTCATCTGTGCTAATACTTTCTGAAGCAAATTGATGTCAAACAAAACCTTCCTCTGTAAAGCATCTCGGGAGATTTAACTACATTAATGAAGCAACTGGCTAGGTTTTATATCTCTCTCAATGGATAGGTTTTGTCGTGTAGGCATGCGAAATGTGTTGGGTGTATAGAGGAAAGTGACATCAGTAGAATGTACAACAAAGGTGATGTTTAATTAAGTAATATGTTCAGGGTTATTTGTTTATGTACAGAGAACTAAAAGAGAGCAGGAGCTTTATCAAAGGCACAAATATGTGTATTGACTGCTATAATAAAAGAAATTTAAGGGAACTATCAATGTCTGAAGGAGCATTGATTGGGATCTGATTAGCTCACCCTGTACACACAGTAAAACAGATGGCTTACCCAACACCTTCTGCCTACTCCCAACATGTTCCTTGTAACACTTACTTGCTCTTAGACATATTGACGGTCTTAAATGATGACTTAATTTCTTTAATGTGTTCATGGAATGGAAATGTAACTCGTCAGTGCAGCTTTTATTATCCATATCTAATTTTCTTTGAAAAGGTGGTGAGCTGTTTTCTTGACCACTGCAGTAATTTGGTGTAAGTATAATGTCACTAAGGAGGGAGATCCAGGAATTAGAACCAGCAACAATGTAGAAACAGTGATATATTTCAAAGTCAGGATAGAAAATGAGTGGTGTTCCCATATATCTACTGGCCTTGTTCTTTTAGATGGTAGTAGTAATGGAATCGGAAGGTGCTGTCTAAATAGGCCACGATGAATTTTCACAGTGCATCTTGTAGATGGTGCACAATGCTGCTACTGTTATGGGCTAGACAAAAACCCCAGGAAAAATATTAAGGAGATAGCCTAAACCATAAGTTTTATCTTCTTTAAATGGTGAATGGGATGCCCAGCAGGTGGGTTGCTTTAAACTGGGTAGTGCTGCACCTTAGGAATGTTGCTGGAGCTGCACCCATCCAGGCAAGTGACAATTATTCCATCTGTTTCCTGCCTTTTTACTTGTAGGTGATGGACAGGCTTTTGGAATTCAGGAGGTGAGTTACTTGCTACAGTATTCCTAGCCTTTGACCAACTCTGTAGCCATAGTATTCGCATAGCTAATCCAGTTGAGTTTCTGGCCAACATCAACATTCAGATATTGATAGCGGGCCACCATTGCATGTCAAGGCATTATACTCTCCCTTGTAGCAAATGGTCATTGCCTGGCAGTTATGTTGCATAAATATTACTTTTGAACTCTCAACCCAAGCCTGGATGTTGCCCAGCCTGTGCTGCTTATGGAGATGAACCACTTCGATATCTGAATAGTTACAAATGCTAAATATTGTGCAATCATAACAAACTTTCCTATTTTGACCTTATTATTTTGGAAAGGCCATTGTTGAGCAGCTCAAGATGCTTGGGCCGAGGACACTACTCTGAAAACCCCTGCAGAGATGTCCTGGAGCTGCAATGACTTCAATCCATTAACCAGAACTACCTTCTCCTTTTCTCCTGAATCCTATTGATTCAAACTTTACAAGTTCTCTTGAACGACACACTCGGTCAAATGGAGCCTTGATGTCAAGGGCAGTCACTTAGATCTCGCGTCTGGAATTCAGTCCATATTTGATCCAAGGCGAAAGTGCGGTTCTGACAGAACCTGAACTAAGCATCATCAAGCAGATTATTGCTAAGCAAATGCTACTTGATAGCGCTGTTGATGACATGTTCCATCATTTTATTGATGATCAAGAGTAGACTGATGGAGTGGGTAATTGCCAATTGGATTTGTGCTGCATTTTGTGTACAGGACATGCCAGGGTAATTTGTCTAAATTGTCAGGTTATAGCTAGACAAGAACAGCTTGGCTGGGGGCACAGCTAGTTTCTGGAACAGAAGTCTTCAGTACTATTGCCAGAATATTGTCAGGTCAGATTGCCTTTCTGGTATCTACTGTATCCAGTCATTTTTTGATATCATGAAGAGTGAATCACATTCAGCCAATTCACGCTATTATTGTAAACTAGTGGGCAGTGGTGGGTGGGCGAGATTGAAAAGGTCAGCCGTGGAGTTCTGGTTTGCAATCAGTAATTTAGGGTGGCATGGTGGCTCAGTGGCTAGCACTGTTGCCTCACAGTGCCAGGGCGTAGGTTTGATTCCACCCTTGGGCAACTGCCTGTGTGGAGTTTGCACATTTTCCCCATGTCTGCATGGGTGTGCTCTGGCTTCCTCCCACAGTCCAAAGATGTGCAGGCTAGGTGGATTGGCCATGCTAAATTGCCCATAGTGTTCAGGGTAGGGGAAAGGGTCTGGGTGGGATGCTCTGAGAGTCAGTATGGATTTATTGGGTTGAAGGGCCTGTTTCCACACTGAAAGGATTCTATGATGATAATGTGCTGATTTTAGATGGTTTAAAACACCCCCAAATCCCTGGTTCTAGATGTTGGACTTACTTAGGAATGTGAAAGGAAAAAGGCAGTAGCAGATAGATCTTTCAGGCAAAAAAATCTCTGGTATTTATTTACGATACAAAAGGTAAGTTCAATACAACAAATAAAGGCAAATGCAAGAAACGGTGAAATTAACATGAGCAACTATTTAAAGGATAGTAAATATTTTATTAGCCTAAGTTAAACACTATTAAAATTTGACATAAGGGTTTCAATCACAGAAAGTTTAAGCAAGCTTGCTGTGCTTGGGGTCCCAGGCAGTGTCGCCATTCGCCATCCCCTTCTGCTAGCTTGGCCGGAACTTTGGGGTCTCAAGAGTTTTCATCATTGAGGAAAACGTGATTTTAAATTGCGCCGGGTTGCTGAGATTCTCTTGGTTTGGAACATGCCTGTATCTGGAAGCTGTTATTCAATAGAGCTTGTTGGTGTTCTCCCCCCTACCTCTCAAACATCCTTTTTCCGATGATGCTCTTGGTTTGCTTGTTTCCCTCTTCTTGGTTCTTGGTTCAGCCTCTGTGGCTCTTAGTTCTGACGCTGCTTTGGTGGGGCTTGAAGCCTGTGGGGAAGCTGCTTCTGCAGAAGATTGTTGTTGAAAAGCATCCTCCCCCAAGTGAGATCTGAGCTGGCAGCTAATCAGAATGTGTGCCCCTTTATCTCTCATCAAAGGTAGTAGGAAGTGCAGATACTGGAGAATCTGAGATAACAAGGTGTAGAGCTGGATGAACACAGCAGGCCAAACAGCATCAGAGGAGCAGGAGGGCTGATGTTTCGGTACTAGAGCCTTCTTCAGAAATTTCTGAAGCAGTGTCTAGTAACGAAACATCAGCCTTCCTGCTCCTCTGATGCTGCTTGGCCTGCCTGCTGTGTTCTTCCAGCTCTACACCTTGTTATCTCTATCTCCTGTCAAATCTGTGTTGTTCACTGTGTTTGTGGTGTTTCCTTCTGAAGTTAATTGGTTTCCCGATCATTAAGAGTATGTGCGAATAGATTTCAATTGAAGTTGAATGCCTGGTATCTCTATAAGCCCCACACTGTCTTTGCGACATAGACCGAGGTATAGAGGTTGTCTCGGGTTAGAATGTATTTTAGTTGTTTGTTCTTTTAGAGTGGAGGTGTTCATTGGATTTCTAAGCTGTGCAATGGTTCCAAACAGCCATTTCAGTTCTGTGTGTTATGTTTGTGTATTTTTCCCAGGGCTCAGCCCAGCTGTCCCATTTATTTTTATAAGTTTTGAGAATTCCAGGGCTTAGTCAAGTATTTTAGATGATGGGGATTTTTGCTCAATCCTACACAGCTATTTATGTAACACTGAACAAAAGGTTGGAAGAAAGAAGTATGCATTGCATTTCAAAAGATACCTTTTACTCATTGGGAGTACGTCTCCAAGGAAGTACCCCTTTCTTTTGTCCCTATCTGGCCTTCAAATCATGCCTCCCCAAACACTCCTCAAGCTCGGGCCCTTGATTCCTTCTCATTCAATATTCCCAACTTCTCTATTTTCCCAGGATTGGCTTGCAGATTCCAACAGCATTCACTATTCAGTTTTGGTGCTTCTGGCACAGCTAGAGCTGTCATCCAATCAGAGTAACCAGTAGCTGTCAGCTGTTGGTCTTCCTCCCGCTTAGAACTTGAAGCCCCACATTTACTTTGCTAAGGCAGCCCAGAGTGATAATGCATAACGGTTGCAGTGTGGCATGGTTTACTGTTTGATTCAAGTCCTAATTCCAGGCCTCCACTAGTTTAGTCATATATAAACACAGCTTGAAATAGCTACTGGATTTCTGCCCGAGGATGTGCTGCCCCTGGTTTGAAACCTAAATTTATGCCAATTTTCAGTCTATTGTTCATCATGGCATGGGTGAAGTGACGGTGTAGTGGTGATGTCACTGGACTAGCAATTCAGAACCCTTGACTAATATTCGTGGGGCCCTAAATTCAAAACAAAAATCTAGACTACAAATGCTGATCCAAAGATGGCAATCATATTTTTTTGAAAAATACAAAATGCCTAGTTCATTAATCCTATAATCAGAGATAGTAGGAACTACTGATGTTGGGGAATCTGAGATAACAAGGAGTAGAGCTGGATGAACACAGCAGGCCAAGCAGCATCAGAGGAGCAGGAAGGTTGATGTTTCAGGCCTGGACCTTTCTTCAGAAGGGTCATTTTCAGAAGAAGAGTCCAGACCTGAAATGTCAGTTCTCCTGCTCCTCTGGTGCTGCTTGGCCTGCTGTGTTCATCCAGCTCTACACCTTGTTATCTAAGGAAGGTAATCAATTGTCCTTGTCTGGCCTATGTGTAACTCCTATTTGTGGTTGGCTCTTAATTGCTGCCTGGGAATTAGTAATGGCAATAAGTGCTTCCTTAGCCAGCACCATCTATACCCAATGAGTGCATAAAAGCCAAGTTGAATTTTCCACCCAAAAACCCAAATCACTCATTTTGTTGCCCTCACGAATTCAGGTCTGAATTATTTCCAAAGTTTTGGGACTAAACTCACGCTGAGCTAAAATACTGCAAAAGCTATCTACAATAAGCTGGCGAAAAATACAGAACTATTATTGCTGAGCTGAGGAGAATAATCACATTTGACTAGACTCTAGCAGTGAGAAGAAGCATGAATATGGAAGTGAAATGAATCTTTAACCATGATTAATTGGGTGATCCGTGGGACACATGCAAACACATTATGGTCCATCACTGATGGAAATGCAACAAAAGCCAGGCTTGTGTAAAAAGCACAAGTACTTATTCTAGTCAGGAAGTTAACTGCTGTCAATATTAAATGCATAAATGGAACAAATTGAACCACAGCTTGAATTAGTTCACAGAACCCTTGATTCTAAGTGCTATGTAGCTTTTATCTGGTTGTTGCTCCCTTTCTTTGTATGACTATAGTGCTCCTCAAACTTAAATTGCCTGTGAGAGCATTGGGAGTAATTATCCCTCTACCCACCTTCTAAACTGATGCACTGCTTTAGTCTGAGAAAATGAGGCAGGCCCACCAAAATTATCAATCCCAATGGTAGAATGAAAATGACATTCTTCTTTAACTGCTACAGTTGCTTTATCTTTTTTGCCTGCACTCTTCCTATGTGACTTGTTTCCTTTTTACTTCCTTGTGGATACTGAATTTGCGCTTCTCCCCACATCCAGCCATTTCAAGTCTGGAGTTGGCCTTTCAGATCAACTGGTCTATGTTTCCTCCACCCACCCCTTTTCGTCTCATCTCAGGAGCACATCATTCTATCTTTCTTTCTCAATGTTTAATTCAGCTTTCCATTCAATGTATCTATGCTATTTGCCCCATGTGGACATTACTCCTTATAGAAACTTCCACGTTCTCTGGGTAAAGAGGTTTGCCCTTCAATTCTGTATTACTTTTATTAATGACTATCTCACATTTAAGACTTTTAGGTTTGGACTCCACCCTATCACCTTTTGGTTTAGTTGCATGGCTCTCCAGTATACAAAACTGAAAGGGATACAATAATAACAGAACTACAGCACAAACAGGCCACTCAACTCAGCGCACAGACATTGGTGTTTACCGTCTGTACAAAACTCCTCCCTCCCTACCTCATCCGACCCCATTGGCTGACGTGTTGCCACCATGTGTTTATCTCACATCCCCTCAAATGCATATAATTCTGCCAACCTCAATGCTTCCTTGTGATTGAGATTTCTGCATTCTCACCACTCTCTCAAATTCACTATTAGATTTGTTTTTATATTCATGGTCCCTTGTTCGGGTTTCACGAATAAGTGGAAACATTTTCTCTTTGTCAACCTTTAATAAACCCTTTCAGAAGATTCCCATCCAGTGCTCCCTCAGCATTCTCCGTTCTTATACCCGACTGGCATCTCATACTACCCGGGTAGATTTTAACGTTTGCCATTGGGCTTGGAAGTCCATTGGTACTGAATTGACCCTCAGTTATAGAACCCCACTGGTTACGAGGCAATCATTCAAGGAACTGCCAGCGGTGGCTCTGTGAATTGCTCCTAAATTCTGTGCATCTTGTATTTTTCTATGATTAGCTATTGTTTAGTCAGAAAATGGTTAAGTCTTCTTTCGGCAAAAAATTCTATAGAAGTTAAGGAATTTGTAAATATATCAAAAATCACTGAACATGATAGTTACATGAATGCTGCTGACAATAAGTTTCCCCACTAAAGTAAAGGAATAAGTTGAATCTATAGAGTACCTTCAATGACCTCAGAATTTCCCAAAGTGTTACAAAGAAAGTGAAGTACATTTTAAGTACTTTATAAATTTGCGCTGACCCTTTCTTTTTTCTTCATTCCATCAGCCATGTGCTTGCTTGTCCATGTTGATATAATGAACAAGCAATACCTCAATTTTGAAATCCTCCACTTAGTGTTCAAATCCTTCTGAGGTCTCACATCTCCATACCTCATTAATATCCTTTAGCACTAAAACCTTTTGAGTTCTCTGCAGCCCTTCAATGTAAGTATGTTGTGCACCCCACTGCTCAGATTGATTGTTCTACCATTGACAGCCATGTTAGAGTCATAAAGCCATAGAGATATACAGCACGGAAACTGACATTTCAGTCCAACTTTTCCATACTGACCAGATAACCTAATATAAATCTAATCCCATTTGCCAACATTTTGCCCATATCCCTCTAATCCCTCCGATCCAGGCACCTTTTAAATGTTGTAAATGTACCAGCCTCCACCTCATCCTCTGGCAGCTCATTCCATACATGTACCACTCTCTGCGTGGAAAATGTTGTCCGTTAGGTCCCTTTTATATCTTTCCCCTCTTACCTTAAACTTATGCCCTCTAGTTTTGAATTCTCCCACCCCGGGGAACAGAACTTGTCTATTTACCCTATCCATGCTCCTCATGCTTTTATAAACCTCTACAAGGCCATCCCTCAGCTTTTGAATCTCCAGGGAAAATAGACTCATTCCACTCAGCATCTCCCTCTAGCTCAAACCCTCGATCCCTGGCAACGTCCTCATAAATCTTTTCTGAACCCTTTCCAGCTTCATAACATCCTTCCTATAGCAGGGAGACCAGAATTGCATGCAAAGCTCTAAAAATGTCTGAATCAATGTCCAGCACAGTCACAACTCCTTTGACATCCTAACTCCTACACTCAATGCACTGACCAATAAAGGCAAGCATACCAAACGCCTTCTGCTTGTGGCTCTACTTTCAGGGAACAATGAACCTGCACTTCAAAATCTCTTTGTTCAGCAACACTCCCAGGAACTTACCATTAAATGTGTCAGTTCTGCCCTGATTTGCCTTTCCAAAATGCAGCACTTCAAATGTTGCCTAGTTTCTCAGCTCTTACATTCTGTCCCTAAACTTTTGTGCCATTCAATCCTTCTCAGTATTTAAGACGTTCTTTAAACATTAACAAGTCTGACCAAGCCTTGATTACCTGTCCAAGCATCTTTTCATGATCCTTGCTGTTCCATTTTGTTTGAAAATACCTTGATAACAATTCTGTTTGAAGCCACACATGGCATCTTAATTAGAGATATTACATAAACATTTAGGAAGGAGCCGGACATGGTCCTTGCAGCTAAATGGATCATGAGGAGTGGCAAGAAAGCAAGAGTGAAATTGCATGATCGTGATAATATTGAATGGTGGAGCAGGCTTGAAGAGCCGAATGGCCTACTCCTGCACGTATTGGATGCATTACCTTAACATAAGAAAGGTATTATTTTAAGAGCTCCATAAGGACAGGATCTCATCTCATGTTCAGACACTGTGCTCAATTTGCATTGCAGTATCTGAGACTAAGGATGCGTCTAGAGATGACTCTATACAGTATATGTATTCTACAGATTGTCTGTTCGTGGGAAGGATGCAGAGGAACAAATGTGGAAGGAAATTACAGAGAGGTGCAAGCATCAAAAAGTAGTTGTGACTGGGACTTTACTTAACCAAGTACATACGAACATATCATTAGTGCAAAGAGCAGCAAGCATCAAATATTCCTGCATAACATTCAGGAGAATTTTCTACAGCAGTATGTGCTCACCCTCTAACAAACAATTATTGGGAATGAGTTAGTCCAAGTAGACAAAATGTCAGTGGGAGTGCATTCAGGGGCCAGTCAGAGTCATATCACAACATTTAGCAAGGTTGAAGAAAAGGACAATAGACAATCCAGAGTAAGAATAATTAATGGGTGGAAAACTGACTTCAATGGAGCAAGAACAGAGCTGGATTGGATAGGCAGGAACCAAAGGTTGGTCGGGAAATCTGTAGCTGATCATGTCTATCTTCAAAGAAGAGATAGTTTGAGCATGACTGAAGTACATTCCCTCAATCAGGAAGCGTAGGGGGAATAAAGTCAGAGTTATCTGAAAGATAAAAAGGAGATAAGACATTAAAATAAAGATGAAAAAGTGTGCTTATACTAGTGTCAGGTAAAAAAAAAATGTGAGAGCCAAGGGGAACACAAATGGCTTGGCAAGGATGTAAGAACAACAAAGAATGATGATGTAGAGATACTAGCAACTAACATAAAGGGGCAAGTGTTCTCTGGGTATTTAATCAGTAATGGCTGACATAAGAACAAGAAGGGCCAATGAGGTATCAGAAACCGGACTTATGCATGTCGGCAGAGGGCATGACTGATGTATTAACTGAATACTTTGCATCTGTCTTTATGAAGGAGATAGATTTTACTCAGTCCATGAAGACAGAGGAGGAAACTCAGTTGCTCATGGCCTGGGGATCATCAACTAGAGAAGAGCTTGAAATTGATAAGGTAAGTTGTAGGTACTTAAAATTGATAAGGCACCTAGACTAAATGAGATTCATTTGAAACTATTGAAAGGTGGGATGGTGGAAATTGCAGTCACACTGCCAATTATCTTTTGAATTTGATTGTTTGAATTGTGTAGTAGGAAAATCTCAAATTATAGACATGTTTAATGTCAGTAGTGGGAAAGTATCTTGAAAGCTTTATTCAGAATAAAATCAATAGTCACATGGAAAAATGTATCTTTTTAGAGTTGACATCATTTGTTAAGGGAAAATCATCTTTCACTACCTTGCTCAGCTAACGCGAAGAGGTAACAGAAAGAGAGATCAAAGTTATGCTGTTAATGTGTTGTATGCGAACATCCAAAAACATTTGATATAGTGGCACAAAACAGCCCTGAGAGAAACATGTTGGTTCATTCTATAAATAGGACAGTAGTCCTCTCGTAACAAACTTTAATAGAATAGAAATGTATTGTCACATGTACTTTACATCAAAAATACAGTGAAAATTTTTTTTATGTCACCCCACCACAGCATCTACATCAATGACAAGAGTCATACATAATTACAAAAAGGTAAAATAATAAAGTAAAATTAAGGCAAAGTTCATCACAGTTCATTTAATGTCTCCTGTGCTTGGCGAAAGCCGCTTAAGGAACAATGGAATACCCTAAAGACACAGCTGGGATGAGCCCACCATTCCTTGATGAGAGAACCGCACCGGGATGAGACTGTCACACTGCACTGCTGGAATACTGGGCTGGAAACCTCTGCAGAAGACAACCGTGTCCAGCTGAGACCTTCACTCCTCGACGAAACTGCCTACTGGACTGTTGGAATATCTAGAAGCCAAAGATGAAGAAAACCCCATTGGAAATAAGGTCACCACACTAGGCCAAGACTGCCACTTCTCCTCTTTTTGGCCCCTTTGTCTAGCTGCAGACCTGGAACTTTGGTTTAGACTGCAGGTCTGGGCTGGAGGACTCAGCCTGCTGCCACTCCCCAGGCCTGATGCCCTGCTCCAGCTCAGGCTCTGCCGTTGAAAATTTGGCTGAGGGATAAGGAGCAGACTATGATGGTTGATGGATTTGTTTTGGCTAGGGGAATGTTTGTAGTTAAGTTTTCCAGTGGTTAGCTTTGGGACCCTTCCATTTCCAGATATATGTTTATAATTTACACCTTGGTATAAATTTTGCGAATGATGCAAAACTTAGCTGTCATATAAATTAAAAAAATACAACAGGACATTGACTAGTTGGTGATGTGAACATACAGGTTTCAGACGAATTTGGAGAAATGTGAGGTCATATATTTTAGTAGAAAAACATGGAGATGCAGTGAAACATCAAGAATGCTCTCATAAAAGATATATAGTAGCAAAGAGACCTGGGTTTATTTGTACATAAGACACGAAGGTTGATGAAACAGGCACAGCGTGTGATTAATAAAGTATACTGTATCGCAGATTTTAGTAACAGGGGCATAAAGTACAGGAGCAAGCAGAATACCTTGAACTTGTTTCAGACACTAGTTCAAACTCAGCTGGAGTACTGTGATCAGAGATAATGGGAACTGCAGATGCTGGAGAATCCAAGATAACAAAGTGTGAAGCTGGATGAACACAGCAGGCCAAGCAGCATCCCAGGAGCACAAAAGCTGACGTTTTGGGCCTAGACCCTTCATCAGAGAGGGGGATGGGGAGAGGGTTCTGAAATAAATAGGGACAGAGGGGGAGGCGGACCGAACATGGATAGAGGAGAAGATAGGTGGAGAGGACAGTATAGGTGGGGAGGTAGGGAGGGGATAGGTCAGTCCAGGGAGAACGGATAGGTCAAGGAAGCGGGATGAGGTTAGTAGGTGGGAAATGGAGGTGCAGCTTGAGGTGGGAGGAAGGGATAGGTGAGAGGAAGAACAGGTTAGGGAGGTGGGGGTGAGCTGGGCTGGTTTTGGAATGCATTGGAGGAGGGTGGGATTTTGAAGCTTGGGAAGTCCACATTGATACCATTGGGCTGCAGGGTTCCCAAGCAGAATATGAGTTGCTGTTCCTGCAACCTTCAGGTGGCATCATTGTGGCACTGCAGGAGGCCCATGATGGACATGTCATCTAAAGAATGGGAAGGGGAGTTAAAATGGTTCGCGACTGGGAGGTACAGTTGTTTATTGCGAACCAAGCGTAGATGTTCTGCAAAGCGGCCCCCAAGCCTCTGCTTGGTTTCCCCAATGTACAGGAAGCCACAACGGGTACAGTGGATACAGTATACCACATTGGCAGATGTGCAGGTGAACATCTGCTTAATATGAAAAGTCATCTTGGGGCCTGGGATGGGGGTGACGGAGGAGGTGTGGGGGAAAGTGTAGCACTTCCTGCGGTTGCAGGAGAAGGTGCCGAGTGTGGTGGGGTTGGAGGGGAGTGTGGAGCGGACAAGGGAGACCCGGAGAGAGTGGTCTCTCCGGGAGGCAGACAAGGGTGGGGATGGAAAAATGTCTTGGGTGGTGGGGTCAGATTGTAGATGGCGGAAGTGTCGGATGTTGATGCGTTGTATCCGGAGGTTGGTGGGGTGGTATGTGAGGACTAGGGGGATTCTCTTTGGGCGGTTGTGGCGGGGGCAGGGTGTGAGGGATGTGTTGCGGGAAATGTGGAAGACACAGCCGAGGGCATTCTCGACCGCTGCAGGGGTAAGTTGCGGCCCTTGAAGAATGCGGACATCTGGGATGTGCGGGAGTGGAATGCCTCATCCTGGGAGCCGATGCAGCAGAGGGAAAGAAATTGCGAATAGGGGATGGAATTTTTGCAGGAGAGTGGGTGGGAGGAGGTGCATTCTAGGTGGCTGTGGGAGTCAGTGGGCTTGAAATGGACATCAGTTACAAGCTGGTTGCCTGAAATGGAGACTGAGAGGTCCAGGAAGGTGCGGGATGTGTTGGAGATGACCCAGGTGAACATGAGGTTGAGGTGGAAGGTGTTGGTGAAGTGGATGAACTGTTCGAGTTCCTCTTGGGAGCAAGAGGCAGCGCCGATACAGTCATCAATGTAACGGAAGAAGAGGCGGTGTTTGGGACCAGTGTAGATGCGGAAGAGGGACTGTTCCACGTAACCTACAAAGAGGCAGGCATAGCTTGGGCCCATGTGGGTACCCATGGCCACCCCCTTTGTAGGAAGTGGGAGGAATTGAAAGAGAAGTTGTTGGGGTGAGAATGAGTTCGGCTAGGCAGATGAGGGTGTTGGTGGAGGGGGACTGGTCGGGCCTGCGGGACAGGAAGAAGCAGAGGGCCTTGAGGCCATCTGCATGAGGAATGCAGGTGTATAGGGAATGGACGTCCATGGTGAAAATGAGGTGATGGGGACCAGAATTGGAAGTTCTGGAGGAGGTGGAGGGCGTGGGTGGTGTCACAGACGTAGGTGGGTAGTTCCTGGACCAAGGGGGAGACCTTAGAGTCCAGATAGGTGGAGATGAGTTCGGTGGGGGAGGTGCAGGTGGAGACAATGGGTCGACCAGGGCAGGCGGGTTTGTGGATTTTGGGAAGGAGATGTCCAGTTTTGGGCGCTAAACCTGAGGAAGTGTGATATAGAGTGCTGAAGAGGTTTACAAGAATGGTCCCAGCAATGAGGAAGGGTCACAGAACCTGAAATGTTGACTCTTTTTGTCCTTCGCAGATGCTGCCAGACCTGCGGAGTTTTTCCAGCAGCTTTGGTTTTGTTCTAGCAATGAAAATCTTCAGTTATGAAAATAGATTGGAGATGTTGGGACTGTTTTCCTTGGAGGAAAAGGCTAAGTTGAGATGTTTGAAAACCATGAGGGAGTTGGACAAGTAGTTAGAGAGAAAAAAAAACTGTTCCCTTTCATAAAAGAACTAAAAACAAGAAGGCACAATTATCAAATAATTTGCAAGAGAAACAAATACAATGCGAGGAAAGTTTTTTCACACAGTAAGTATTTGGGGTGTGGAATGCACAGCTTAGAATTGGAGGGGAGGCAGGTTGAACTGAGTCACTCGTGAGGGAATTAGGTGGATATTTAAACAGAAACAATATTTACATTTATGGAAAGCAGAAAATTGACACCTTGTGACGATATGTGTTCAGAGCTGATGCAGACATCATAGACTTAACAGGCTCCTGCTACAATGAACAGTTCTGTGATTCAAGGGTTCTGTGAAAACATTGTCAACTAAATGGAATACACATACCTCATTCGTGTTTTATAGGAAATAGCACAATCACTGCATTATCCGCTGAAGTGATTGTGTTGTTAAAAAAAGGCAGAACAAAAATTGCAGCTTGCATACTTTTGGTGAGATTCAAAAGCGCTCCTACAGTCAGAAGCTCCCAATCGGTACAAACGTCAGAAGAAGGAAAGTTCAGAAAAGAGAAGAGTTGAAGGCTTTCTTTCCAAACTGAGAACTTGGGGAAAACGGTGGCATCGTAGTATTGGACTAGTTATGCAGACATCTAATGGTCCAGGGATAATGATTCAAATTTGAATTCAGAAAAACGTTTGCAATTTTAAAAATTACCCTTGTAACCATTGTTGTTTGCCATTAAAAAATGTATCTAGTTTGCACATACCGTTTAAAGAGAAAAAAAATCTATCATCCTTACATTGCCTGATCTACAGGGACTCCAAACCCACAGAAATGTAGTTGACTGTTAACGGCCCACTGAAATAGCCTAGCAAACTATTAAGTTGTATCAAAGTCTAAAGCAAGGCATGAAACTAGACTGACTACTGTCCTCGCTAATAAAGTGCGAAGCTGGATGAACACAGCAGGCCAAGCAGCATCTCAGGAGCACAAAAGCTGACGTTTCAGGCCTAGACCCTTCATCAGAGATTGTCCTCGTTTTTCAAGACCACAGCATCCCCCCCACCACAGTTCTTGAGAATGCCCTCGACCGTGTCTCCCACATTTCCAGCAACTCATCCCTCACACCCCGTCCCCGCAATAACCACCAAAACACAATCCCCCTTATCCTCACGTACCACCCCACCAACCTCCGGATCCAACGCATCATCCTCTGACACTTCCACCATCTGCAATCCGACCCCACCAACAAAGACATTTTTCCCTCCCCACCCTTGTCTGCTTTCCAGAGGGACCGTTCTCTCTGGGACTCCCTTGTCTGCTCCACACTCCCCTCCAACCTCACCACAGCTGGCACATTTCCCTGCAATTGCAGGAAGTGCTACAGCTGCCTGCACACCTCCTCCCTCACCCCCAGCCCAGGCCCCAAGAAGACTTTCCACATCAAGCAAAAGTTCACCTGCACATCTGCCAATGTTGTATACTGCATCCACTGTACCCGTTGTGGCTTCCTCCGCATTGAGGAAACCAAGCGGAGGCTTAAGGATCACTTTGCAGAACACCCATGCTCAGTTCGTAATAAACAACTGCATCTCCCAGTTGCAAACCATTTCAACTCCCCCTCCCATTCCTTCCAGGACATCTGCATCCTGGACCTCCTGCAGTGCCACAACGATGACACATGAAGGTTGCAGGAACAGCAACTCATATTCCGCTTGGGAGCCCTGCAGCCTAATGGTATCAATGTGGATTTCACAAGCTTCAAATTCTCCCCTCCCCCTACAGCATCCCAAAACCAGCCCAGCTCATTCTGGCCTCCCTAAGATGTTCTTCCATTCACCTGTCCTCTCCTCACACATCAAGCTGCACCCCCATTTCCTTCCTACTAACCTTATCCCGCCCCCACGCCCCCGACCTGTCTGTCCTCCCCGGACTGACCTATCCCCTTCCTACCTCCCCACCTACACTCACATCTACTGGCTCCATTCCTGCCTCTTTGACCTGTCTGTCTCCTCTCCACCTATCTTCTCCTCTATCCATCTTCAATCTGCCTCCCCTTCTCTCCTTATTTATTTCAGAACTCTCTCCCCTTCCTCCTTTTCTGATGAAGGGTCTAGGCCCAAAACGTCAGCTTTTCTGCTCCTAAGATGCTGCTTGGCCTGCTGTGTTCATCCAGTTCCACACTTTATCTTGGACTAACTAGAATTGACCTTGGCATGAGAAACAACAGCAAACCCAGCCCTGACAACCCTACAAGATCATCTTCACGAAAATCTCGGGGTATGTGCCAAAATTGGAAGAGCTGTCCCACAGACTAGTTAAGCAACATCTTACATAAACTTACTCACACCATACTGACATGTCCCAAACATCACTAGTAGGACAGCCTCTCCAGGAGGGGCGACACAGTCAGGACAGAGTTGGTCAGGGAATCCTGCAGAGCTGATGAAGTCTTGTGGCATCAGGTCAAATATGGAAAATAAAACATCCTGCTGATTACTATCTACACTCGCACACACCCACCAATGCCCCCCCCCAACCCCAATCCACCAATGAATTGATAAATCAATACTCCACATTGAACACCTTTATAAGAAACACTGTAGTTGGCCACTGTACAGAATTGACTCGATGTGGTGATTTCAATACCCTTCTTCAAGAATAGTTCAGTAGCGCCATTGTTGTCTGAGCTGGCCATGTCAGAAAAAATAATATCTGTTCGACTGGTGGTATGTGGTGAGGGAAAAAAATAAGAGGGAAAAACTTTCTACACTTTATCCTCACAAATCTACCTCTCACTGATGCATATCAGTATTGATCACTGCATATTCATTTTGCAGAGGAAGTCCTGTCCTCACATTCTGAAGGCCTCCATTGTGTGGAGGCACTGTTACCATGCAGAATGGGACAGAGTTCAAATGCATGTGGAACTCAAATTGGGTATCCATAAGGTACTTTCGGCCTTCAACAGCAATAGAACTGTATTCCACGACAGACCATAGCCTCATGGGCCATTCTACTGCCAGAATAGGGTCAAAAAATCAACCTGAGGTTAAGTGTGCAGGAGCATACACCAAGAGCAGAACTAGGGCATACGTAAAAATGTGGTGTCAACTTGGTGAAGCTGCAACATGGGATCAATTGCATTCTAAACAGTAAAAGTAGCATGCATTAACGCCAAAGCAATCCCGCAAGCAGATTGGATCTAAACTCTGCACTCCTGCCACATCCAGTCATAAATGATTGTGGACAAGTAAGCAACTCAATGCGAGTAAGCTCCTGCAATATCACACCCTGAAAGTTGGGCGAGCCCAGCACATCAGTGTAAATGACAAGATTAATGCATTTACACCTGCCTTCAGCCAGAAGTGCAGACCCACATCTGCTTCCTCAGCACCTGACCTCTTTATAGCCTTGCTCCAAACATCAAAACAAAACAGCAGCACTCCAGAGGGGAAAGAAAGTTAATACATTTAAGATCAACAACATTTAACCGAGTATGGCATCAAGGAGCTCAATATCACAGAGGCCAATCTTCAAGCTATTCATTCATCTCATATGAGACCAAGAAATGGCTGTAGACATTAGATATCACAAAGGCAATGCATCTGAGAAACTGTTGGCAATACTAATGCTTTATAACTAACCATACCTCTGGTCAATCTGTGCTGGTACTATGGCTTTAAAAGGTATATTTTGTCCTTTCGTTTTGAAGAGAGGTTTAATGCCATGGGTGGCAAGTCATGTCCTCCATGGCTTGTGAGGCTTTGGGACTTTATTCTTTAACGTTGGAAGAATAGAAGCAGCGTGAATGGGTGGAGTCAGGCTCTCCCAGAGCCAGGGTTTTAGTTTAGCTTTCAGCAGTTGTTGGAGTTTTGAAGTTGGCTATGAAGCTGTTATACTCCTCTGTCTGTTAGAGCCTAAAGTTTGGGTTCTCTTTCTGCAGCCGGCGTTGTATGTGAGACAATCTATTTTACTGATTTTGCCTTTGCCAAGGGTACTTTTATGAGATGTTACTATACTGGAACAGTTGCTGTTAGTAATTAAACAATCTATTATTCTGTTAAGTTATTCAAAAGAATTAAAGTTACATAAATTTTTCTGTCTTTTGTTAGTATTTTAACTTTTTTAATCATTTTGCAAAATGTGGGCATCTCTGGCTGGCCAGCATTTATTGCCCACCCCTAGTTGCTCTTTAGGAGGTGGTGCTGAGCTGCCTGTTGTGGGTTGACCCACAATGCTTTAGAGAGGGTATCCAAGGATTTTAACCCAGCAACAGTGAAGGAATGACGATATATTTCCAAGTCAGGATGGTAAGTGGCTTGAAAGGGAGCTTGGAGGTGATGATTTTCCCATATATCTACTGCTCTTGTCTTTCCAGATGGAAATGGTCATGGGTTTGAAAGGTGCTTTATGAGGATCTTTGGTGAACTGAGGGTAAGAATAAAGTGTGTTTTGCTCAAAGCTAACTTGTGTGACAAATCGAATTACATCTGGAAGACAGCCTTCAAATAAGATAAAAGTTAGAGTCTAGGCTATCTCCTTGATATAGTTATAAGGGTCTTGGACTGGTCCATTACAAATCTGTTTCAGGACAACTATAACACTGACTATATGAAAAATACCCCAGGTAAGTCCTGCCCACAAAAATAAGACCCGCTTCAGCAGTAAATTGCTTATTGATGCCAAATTTGGATCCCACCAGAACACTTAACTCCATATCTCATTAGAGTCTTGGTACAAACATGGACAAAAGAACAGAAATCCAAAGGTGAGGTGTCAGTGACTGTGCTTGACATCAAGGATTTTGCTAAGTATGGTTTCAAGAAGCCTTGCAATATTTAGAATCATTAGGGATTGGAGGTAACTCTCCACTGACTGACTTTGCACCTCACACAAAGGAGGATAGTTGTAATTGATGGAGGTCAATCATCTCAGCCCTAGGATGTCACTGCAGGAGTTTCTCAGTGTACCATCCTTGGTCCATCCATTTTTAGCTGTTTCCTCAATGACCTTCTCACCATCGTAAGGTCAAAAGTGCTGATGTTCACTGATGTTTGCATAATTGTCAGCACTATTTATGACTAAAATGCTGATGTTTTAACAGCCCTGTTGATCCACAGCTGAACCTGGGCAGCAACTAGCTTGAACTCATAATTAGCAAATAACGGACCCATCCCACAAAGAATCTATGCTTCATATGCTAGGCAAATGCAGAACCCGATAGGCAAATGGAAATACTGAAGATGGTTAGAACAGGTGTTGGTGGCAGTGGTAGAGGTGATGGAGGTGGTGGGGCGCAAGGTTGGAGTTTACACAGAATTAACATCTGTGGCTTATTAGAAGAGGACTGAAAGAACCCTACAAATATGTAGAAATAGAAGTCAGCTTTGTGTAAGAGTAACTTTTAGAATTCATGCCTTGAGGTGATGTCCTATTGTCAATCGCCACAGGAATCAATAGATCAATTTGTCGGTAAATGTTGTAACAATGACAACAATATGCGGTTTTTCAGCGTCTGAACTGTCAGAGCAAATAATAAAGCCAGTGATTGCTTCAATATGTATTGAAGCATTCCAAAAAAGACCTGTTGCTAAAAAGAGGTGTCACAGCATTGATTCACTGCTAGCAGTTGGCAGAAAATAGGAGCTATTATTGCCAAATAACAACACCTGCAAGCACTAGGAACAGCCAATATGATGGCACTGTAACTAGGACACAAAAATAAGCAAGCTGTGTGCTAAGTCTAGTCTGTTGAACCCACTACAAAGTTGTCTTGTAGACCAAGATCGATGCAAGACCTACAGTACAAGGACACTAGACCAATAGATGCAAGAAATTGGACTCCAAAGACATAGGCAGAGGCTACAACTGGGTGCAGCTAGATAGAAGATACACAGAACAGAATGGCAAGATCAACAAAGAGTGTGCCAGAGGTCTGTAATCCAATGTAACAATGTAAATGTAATCCAATACACAAACTTTACAGCAAGACTGACCAAGACGAATCCTATAGTAGAGTGCTTTCAACCAGATGGCAAGACTTCCCACACTGTGTGAATGATGTCAGACAACTAGAAACTCTTTCCACAACCAACTACATTGGTCCAGAAAGAAAAACTGACAAATGCAAAAACTCAAAATCACAAGTGACACAGGAGCTACTATAAGCATTATACCTGTCTAAATTCTGAAAAGCATGTACCTGGATTATTGGACCTCAATAGTACAACTGACAACTGCTAAATTAATTGCATTCAATGGGTCACCTTCCCTTTCTTTGGTACATTAACAATGCAGAGCATTTATGGAAATTAGGCATGGTTGCTGCTAACATTTTACCTAAAGAACACGAATGGACAAGCATTTGCAGTACTATTAGCATGTACGATCTCAACTTTGTGGCTATGCACTAAATCAGCAAGGTATCCATGGTGGCAGAAGAGACAAAGAATATTTACTCTGAGCCAGCCTAGGGCTTACAACAACTGTACCCAAATAGGTTTAATGCCATAGGAAGTTGCAGTAGTAGTGTGCATGTTAAGAAATGAAGGCATAATTAAGGTATGTCTGAATTTAAAACATTTAAAACGTTTGAAACCCACATAAGATTTCAACACAAGAGGAACTGAATAATAAGTTCAGATGAGCTAACAATTTTTTCCAAGTTTAAAGCCAGACTTCAGTATCCAATGAACCTCAGAAACTCACAACCATCAGAACTAGCATATGGAAGGTATTATTTCAAGACATTACCCTCTTCGGTTTATCTGTCAGTCAAGATCTGATGTATCAACATGTAGACAGAAAGTGTGCCTGGATGCATATGCATTTGCAGATGATAGTGCTGTATATTAAGCAAAACCAAAGAAGAGCATTATTGGAACCTTCAACCGCTGTTGGGTTGTAACTCCTCATGAATGAGTCATTTCCAACACCAAGAAGGGCCAAGTGGATGCAAGGCAGATCAATTTTTTAAGGTCTATAGATTCTTTGACCTGAATGTATCCTGATCTGAGCAAAGTCAAAGATAGAAGACATATTCCTATCCCATAAAACAAAGAAGATCTATGGAGGCATTTTGGATTCTTCAACTTATCAGCACCATACACATAAAACTTTCCTTATAGAGCACCATCACTGACAGAGTCTCAAAAGAAGTATGTGTAATTTGAATGAATGGAGGATTATCAGTACATGTTGAATCTCTCAAAACAAGCATTGTGAACAGAAAAACGCGGCCTGCAGCATTATCTCACAAGGAATTGGTAATTCTGGAATTCTACACTTCACAGAAAGGGCTTGAAATGAACATCATGCAAGATGTCAAACCAATTTCATTTGTATCATACTGCTCTAATATAGAGTATGTATTGTGATCACAAGATTCCAAAGTCACTTAAAGGGCACCATTTATGGCTACACCAGCTCTTTGGATGAGCATTATGACTTAATATCATTTCCCTACCTTTTTTTCCATAAGCCTGTACGTTGCTTCCATTCAAGTAGTTACCTAATGCACTCTTGAAAGCCTGGAATGAATCTAACTCTACCACACTTTCAGCAGTGAATCCTAAAGCATTCGCAATGCCCATACTGTAAGTTAGTCACCATAGAAACTCATCAGAGGCCAGTTGGAATGATTTGCTCACTATTGATAAATACACCACTTCAATCAAAGTAACTTCAAGCAAAAGTATACGGTCAGATATCTGCTAGCAACATGGCACTAAAATGATCGCCTCAGGTAGGCTGAGCAGATTGTTGAACTCAAACAGGGGTGAAAATGTTCCACTGGATCTACAAATATGGACAACAAGGTGGAAGATGTGCTCAAAGTTAATCTATTGCATTTTGGTTGTCGTCATTATGACTAAGTCAAAAGTAGCTAATAGTCTAGAACTGGAGGCATTGTAGAAAGTTATCATAGAAAGCTGGCCTGCCATGATAAAAAGGGTGCTAGACACACTCAAGTGGCCCAACAGAAATGAGCTTGGTATCTCAAGACACATAAATTTTTAAAGTAAAACATGTACTTATGCCTGAAGCTATCTATCAGTACATTTTGTCACAACTGCAACGTGGACATACGAACCTAGGGCAGTTGAGAAAACTGGCACATCGTGTGGTCTTTTGGCCAGGAATTAATTTGCCTTCCGATCATGATCTCTACTTGAGCTAGTGACACTGTATTAAGTCATTTTCAAATGTAAGGAGAAGAACCCCACTCCCCACAACTTCGAGAGGTGAAGTTCCTCTAACTAGGTCTAGTTGGAAATAGTATCAGAGATAATGGGAACTGCAGATGCTGGAGAATCCAAGACAACAAAATGTGAGGCTGGATGAACACAGCAGGCCAAGCAGCATCTCAGGACCACAAAAACTGACGCTTCGGGCCTAGACCCTTCATCAGAGAGGGGGATGGGGTGAGGGTTCTGGAATAAATAGGGAGAGAGGGGGAGGCGGACCGAAGATGGAGAGAAAAGAAGATAGGTGGAGAGAGTATAGGTGGGGAGGTAGGGAGGGGATAGGTCAGTCCAGGGAAGACGGACAGGTCAAGGAGGTGGGATGAGGTTAGTAGGTAGATGGGGGTCGGGCTTGGGGTGGGAGGAAGGGATGGTTGAGAGGAAGAACAGGTTAGGGAGGCGGAGACAGGTTGGACTGGTTTTGGGATGCAGTGGGTGGAGTGGAGGAGCTGGGCTGGTTGTGTGGTGCAGTGGGGGGAGGGGGCGAACTGGGCTGGTTTAGGGATGCAGTTGGGGAAGGGGCGATTTTGAAACTGGTGAAGTCCACATTGATACCATATGGCTGCAAGGTTCCCAGGCGGAATATGAGTTGCTGTTCCTGCAACCTTCAGGTGGCATCATTGTGGCACTGCAGGAGGCCCATGATGGACATGTCATCGAAAGAATGGGAGGGGGAGTGGAAATAGTTTGCGACTGGGAGGTGCAGTAGTTTGTTGCGAACTGAGCGGAGGTGTTCTGCAAAGCGGTCTCCAAGCCTCCGCTTGGTTTCCCCAATGTAGAGGAAGCCACACCGGGTACAGTGGATGCAGTATACCACATTGGCAGATGTGCAGGTGAACATCTGCTTAATGTGGAATGTCATCTTGGGGCCTGGGATAGGGGTAAGGGGGGAGGTGTGGGGGCAAGTGTAGCATTTCCTGCGGTTGCAGGGGAAGGTGCCGGGTGTAGTGCGGTTGGAGGGCAGTGTGGAGCGAACAAGGGAGTCACGGAGAGAGTGGTCTCTCCGGAAAGCAGACAGGGGTGGGGATGGAAAAATGTCTTGGGTGGTGGGGTCAGATTGTAGATGGCGGAAGTGTCGGAGGATGATGCGTTGTATCCGGAGGTTGGTGGGGTGGTGTGTGAGAACGAGAGGGATCCTATTGGGGCGGTTGTGGCGGGGGCGGGGTGTGACAGACGTGTTGCGGGAAATACGGGAGACGCGGTTGAGGGCGTTCTCGATCACTGTGGGGGAAAGTTGCGGTCCTTGAAGAATTTGGACATCTGGGATGTGTGGGAGTGGAATGTCTTGTCGTGGGAGCAGATGTGGCGGAGGCAGAGGAATTGGGAATAGGGGATGGAATTTTTGCAGGAGGGTGGGTGGGATGAGGTGTATTCTAGGTAGCTGTGGGAGTCGGTGGGCTTGAAATGAACATCAGTTACAAGCTGGTTGCCTGAGATGGAGACTGAGAGGTCCAGGAAGGTGAGGGATGTGCTGGAGATGGCCCAGGTGAACTGAAGGTTGGGGTGGAAGGTGTTGGTGAAGTGGATGAACTGTTTGAGCTCCTCTGGGGAGCAAGAGGCGGCGCCGATACGGTCATCAATGTACCGGAGGAAGAGGTGGGGTTTGGGGCCTGTGTAGGTGCGGAAGAGGGACTTTTCCACGTAACCTACAAAGAGGCAGGCATAGCTGGGGCCCATGCGGGTGCCCATGGCCACCCCCTTAGTCTGTAGGAAGTGGGAGGAGTCAAAAGAGAAGTTGTTGAGGGTGAGGACGAGTTCGGCTAGGCGGATGAGGGTGTCAGTGGAGGGGGACTGGTCAGGCCTGCGGGACAGGAAGAAGCGGAGGGCCTTGAGGCCATCTCCATGCGGAATGCAGATGTATAGGGACTGGACGTCCATGGTGAAGATGAGGTGTGGGGGCCAGGGAATTGGAAGTCCTGGAGGAGGTGGAGGGCGTGGGTGGTGTCATGGACGTAGGTGGGGAGTTCCTGGACCAAGGGGGAGAAAATGGAGTCCAGATAGGTGGAGATGAGTTCGGTGGGGCAGGAGCAGGCTGAGACGATTGATCGACCGGGGCAGGCAGGTTTGTGGATTTTGGGAAGGAGATAGAAACGGGCCGTGCGGGGTTGGAGAACAATGAGGTTGGAGGCTGTGGGTGGGAGGTCCCCTGAGGTGATGAGGTCATGAAGGGAGAACTCATCTCCACCTATCTGGACTCCATTTTCTCCCTCTTGGTCCAGGAACTCCCCACCTACGTCCATGACACCACCCTCCACCTCCTCAAGGACTTCCAATTCCCTGGCCCCCAACACCTCATCTTCACGTACATCTTCAAGTACAGTATTAATTAAAATAAGGGAATCATTCTCAGCACAGGCAGAGGTACAAACAAATACTTAATCACCGTTTTTTGAAGTTTGTAGTCTTTTGAAGAAGTGGTGGACTTTGTCTATGTGGACTGGAGGCCTGTGACCAACAGGGTCTACTGCTTTTTGTAATTTATGTAAATGATTTCATTGTGAATATAGGAGGCATGGTTAGTAAGTTTCCAGACACACCAAAACTGGTGGTGTCGTGGGCAGTGAAGACGACTAGAGATAGTAGGAACTGCAGACACTGAAGAATCTGAGATGACCAGGTATAGAGCTGGATGAAGACAGCAGGCCAAGGAGCATCATAGGAGCTGGAAGGCTGATGTTTCGGGCCTAGAAAGACTATCTCACTGTACAACAAGACCTTGATCAGGTGAGCAGAGGAGTGGCAGGGTAGGAGAGCCCAAATCTAGAGAGAACGGTTTTAAGGTGAGAGGAGTTCCATTTAAAAGGGACTTAAGGGGCAACTTTTTGATGCAGAGAATGATACATGTATGGAATGAGCTGCCAGAGGAAGTGGTGGGGGCTGGTACAATTGTAGTATTTAAAAGGTGTCTGGATGGGTGCATGAACAGGAAGGGTTTAGAGGTATGTCGGACAAAAGCTGAAAAATAGAACAAGATGGTTTAGGATATCTGGTCAACATTGATGAATTGGACATATGACTCTACGACTCTATGATTCTATGTCACTGAAAAGAAGGTATGAAAAAGGGTATGGCGTCATCACAGTTAGGCACAAAAACAAGATGTTAACTACAGGACAGATACTGAAACTATAAATCATGAAGCACTCAAATGATAAATGATGCAAAGATTCTTATTATTTCACAATTACCATTACTAGGATCAAACAGCATTCTTAAGGATAAAGAAGTGAAACAACATCTTTACTGTTTAGCTTTTGCAGGTTCCGTTTATGATTGAAAGAATAAAGGAGATATGAAAGAAACCTCCATATTGCAGTTAAAAGCAACACAAGCAAATTAACTAGATAAAGGCTCACAGTTCCTAATAATTAATATTGCTAAATGATGCATCATCACAGGAAAGTGGGAGGAGTCAACAGAGGATTAACACATAAATTTAGAAAGGAAGTGGGGTCTGACCCATATAAAAATAAGATACTGTTGTTGAAATTTTAGAAATATTGGGAACCCTCATAATCGTTCTCAAAAAATATTCTATCCTAGGAAAAGATATTTGATTCGCTATAGTCTTTAAAGTAAAGCTTTATTTTAAACTTTGATGAACACCCCGTTTTTAGATCTGAATAAATAGTGTTAGATATTCTTGAATAGTTATAAATAGTTAGAACATCAAACTGAATTTACAAGATTTGATGTTGCCACTTTCGATACTTTTTGGCTTAGCGGCTTAATTGTCCATGTAAAGCATATTGCTTGTCAATTTCTGTTAATAAACTTTAGATTGTTTCATTTGAGTCTTTTCCAGTTACAACTAAAACAGACTCTTGGTCTCTTACATATTCCTTAATTGGAAAATATACTTATGAAGAAGAAATCCCAGACCCTTCTAACACCATAAATGTCTACAGCACCGTTGAGGTTTATTAAGATTAAGAGGCTGCTTGGATGAAGGTAAGAACATCTGACAGTTTCTTTACCTGTGGGATGGTTATGTGAAACCTACAGACCCAAGACTAAGTGATTGTGGAATATACTGACATGAACTTAGTGGGCAGAAATGAACAGGGAAATATTCCTAATCTAAAATAGCTCTAACATAAAGTTAAAAGCTATAAATCATTTCACTTTGAAGCTTAACTTGGCAACATAAAGATCTTCTTTCATTGTCTTATGCTGCAAGAGAAGTGATTTCATGTTGTCAACCATTCATTTGGCAAGAATGATGATCTGGTGTAATGTTGTGAGGATGTTACATAGTTCATGCTCCATTTGGCACTCACATCCCTGAAATACCTGCCCAGATACTGCAGCCCATTGAGAGAAATGATTTTTTTCTGGTGTGCTGAACGTGCCAAATATGGCAAACTATATGTCTACCATGGATGCATTAGAATTAGCCTTTACAAACCCGACAACTAGAAATTTGGAGGAATATTTAGTGTCTGCGATAAAGTCATCTCAGTTTGCAGTAAATCGATCATTGGAGATTTTCAGTCGAGGGATTGACAGAATCATGAGCGTGTAGATGTTCTCTATGCTGTTGTAGCTGGTGGCCCTGGCATGAGTCTTTTCAATACTTCAAGTGACATTGCAGTTGCCAAGCATGACCTATCCAAATTTTGAGATACAGAAACACCTCACCTACATGTAGGACAACAGGTCAGAAACTAACATCTTACAATGGGAAGATGGTTACATGCAGATATATCAAAATTGTGCAGTGAACCTGGGTTTTCCGAAAATGACAACATCTAATGGAGCATTGCGAAAAGCAATAGAAGTCATCTAAAGAAAATGTCCTGTATGCCAATGTGCATGGTGGACACAAAAGATCCCAATCAGCGGGTGATGACACGTGGGAACAGCAAGAGAGCAAACAACTGACGTATGATTCAAGAACAGCTAAGTGTATGAGACTTATCTTTGGAAAGGAAAGGGATGTTCTATTACTTCTTTAAGAGCAATGTATTTTTTTATTCATTCATTGAATGTGGGTGTCATTGGCTAGGCCTGCACTAAAAGCCTAACAATAATTATCCAGACAACAGTTCAGAGTCAAACATTTTGCTGTGGACCTGGTGTCACATGTAAACCAGATCAGGTGAAGATGGTAGTTTTCCTTCCCTAAGATGACAGTAGTGAGCTAGATCAGCTTTTATGACAATGGACAATGTTTACATAGTTGCCATTGGCTAGATTTTCATTAAATATATGTTTCATCATCAGTTATGGTAGGATTTGAATCCATGTCCTCAGAACATTAGCCTGGAGTTCTGGATTTAGAGCGTAGTATATTACTGCTGCACCTCCCACCTCCCAGAGTGTTACCATAAATGCTCCATGTGCAGATAGACTGAGGTGGGGATGTCATCACGTGACCACAGCCTGTATTTCACACCCTAGTCAAAGAATGTAACTCGAGATTACTCTGTACTTAATGTATTAATTTTACTTGTAAATAATTGAAAAAAAGCCTTCAAGTAAATACACTTATGTCACATATAAATAGTACAAACAAACATTACAGCCACTGTTGTTATGCAGGAATCTCACAGCCAATTTGTGCTTGGTAAGCTACCACAAACTACAGTGGATAGCTGATCAATTCATCTTTTTCTTAACGATACTTGTTGAGAGATAATGAATGGTTTCGCTTCTTTGCAGTATAACACAGAATTTTTTTATATTCACCCAAGAAGACAGGTGAAACTTCAGTTTTATAATTGATCTGAAAAATGGCATTCCCAACATTGCAGCACTCCCTGACTACTGCACCATAATGTATTCACAATGTGCAATATTGATTTAGATGAAGGAGCTATAAATATGTGCAAGTTTGCAGATGACGCGAAGCTGTGAAGGAGAGTGAACTGTGAGGAGGATGCAGAGATGCTTCAATGTGATTTGACATGTTGAGTGAGTGGGCAAATGCTTGACAGGTGCAATATAATATGAATGCGTGCCAGGTTATCTACTTGAGTAGCAACAATAGGAAAGTGGATTATTGTTTGAATGGAAATTGGTTGGGTGGGGAGTGTGGTGTGCAACAAAGTCTTGTATGCTGGTCGCTGTAAGTATGCATGCACGTACAAGTGGTAAAAAAGATAAAAGGCATGTTGATCTTCATAGATTCATAGATTTCAGTAGAGGAGCAGGGATGTCTTGCTGCAACTGTACAATGTCTGAGTGAGATCACACCTGGAGAATTGTGTACAGACAACACAGTGTGGAGCTGGAGGAACACAGCAGGTAAGGCAGCCTGACAGGTGCATGAAAGTTGATGTTTCAGGTCGTGGCACTTTTGAAAATGGGTCCTGACCAGAAACATCAACTATCCTGCTCCTCTGATGCTGCCTAACCTGCTGTGTTCCTCCAGCTCCACATTGGATTGTCTCTGACTCCCGGAGAATGGTGCACAGTTTTAGTCTCCTTATCTGAGAACGGATGTTCTGGCAGTGAAGACATTGCAACGAAAATTGGCTAGGCTGATTCTTGGGATGGCAGGACTAATATATGAGGAGAGGCTGGATTGGTAAAGGCTATATTCATTGGAATTAAGAAGAATGAGGAAAGTTATGATAAAAATCTGTAAATTTCTATCAGGATTAGACAGGGTAAATGCTGGAAAGAGTGTCTAAATCCAGGCATGAAGGTCTAAGGATGCAATGCATGCCATTTAGGATTAATTTCCAGGTGAAATTTATTCACTCAGAGAATGATGAGCCTGTGGAACTCTCTGCCTCAGAAAGAAGTTGAGGCGAAACATTGAATGATTTCAAGAGGAGATAGATATCATCCTTAGGGCTGAAAGGATCAATGGGGCTGGGGCAAAAATGGGAACAATTTACTGTGTAGGATTTTCGGCTATGACAATATTAATTAACAGAGCGGGCTCGAAGGTCCAATACACCTACTCCTGTTCCTATTTTCTAATGTTTCGTGTCAGTTCGGATTATATGCTGGAATCTCCGGAGGAAAGAGTTGGACTGCCTAGTCATGGTTGACACCTAAATTGTTAAATAATTTGTTCTTAATCGGTCTGACAATTCCTATTGTGCGGCTGCAAGGTAAGTGAATACAGAACTTTGTTAGCAAATAGATTCAACACAATTATTTATTGATCAGTTATAAACCCATCATTTTAAATGGATGCACCTTGCACAAGCAGAATGATAAATGAGCATAGCTAGGCATGTTGTATAAACATGACAAATCATTTGCACACTGAATATCATTGTATATGACAACACAACTGAGATATCAAAATTCAGGCAACATAACAATCAAAGTATGCCACCAGGATAGTCTAAATATTCTTAGCCTCGTGTGTAAAATATTGGTTCAGAAATCACTGATTTCCCAATAATTGGACTGCTACTGTTTGTTGTTACAATCCTATATTTTTAAAGTATTTAAACATTGACCCTTTCAGATAAGGCTTCAGTTAAAATGGAAGTCAGACTGACCTCAGTAAACTTGTTAAGTTTCATTTGCTGAAATTGCTGCTAGCAATTTGTGTCTTGCTATCAGCTTTAACCAGACATTTAACAGGTTAAAATGGCAGAGTTCTCACTTGTGTTACAATAATTTAGGATATTCTGTGTCAGAAATATCATTAATAACATCAAGGCAAAAAAAAACACCTGTTTGCCAATTTAAAAAGTGCTGGTTAAAAGAAACGTGCAACAACTACGAACAGAGTGATTGGGCTTCAGATCATAACAATTGATCCTTTCAGTGGTAGTTTAAGCAGCTGTTTAAAGCTACATGGTTGGGTTAGACATTGCTGGTGGGTTAATTCTGAGAGCCTGCATTCAAATCATATTCCAGGGCTTGAACACTTGAAAACCAAAATGGACATCTTTGTGCAGCACTGAAAATACACTGCTCTGTAAAAGGGGCAATCTTTGAATGAGATGTTAAGTTTGCACCCGTCATCTGCCTGTTCAGGTGGACAGAAAAAATTCCATGGCTCGATTTTGAAAAGATGTACAGAGCAATTACGTAGAGTGTTTGGAACATTACTTATCCCTCAATCAACATCACAACAACCGATTATTTGGTCATGATGTCAACCATATTAACATAGAAACAGAGAAGATAGGAGCAGGAGGAGGCCATTCGGCCCTTCGAGCCTGCTCCGCCTTTCATCATGATTATGGCTGATCATCCAACTCAATCGCTTAATCCTGCTTTCTCCCCATAACCTTTGATCCCTTTCACTGCAAGTTTTATATCTAGGTGCCTCTTGAATACATTCAATGTTTTGGCATCAACTACTTCCTGTGGTAATGAATTCCAGAGCACACCACTTCTTGGATGAGGAAATGTCTCCTCATCTCCATCCTAAATTGTCTACCACGAATCCTCATACTGTGACTCCCAGTTCTGGACACACCCACCATCGGGAACATCCTCCCTGCACCTACCCTGTCTGGTCCTGTTGGAATGTTATGAGTGTCTATGAGATACCCGCTTATTCATCCAAACTCCAGCAAAAACAATCCCAAACTAGTCAATCTCTCCTCATACGTCAGTCCTGCCATACATGGAATCAGCCTGGTAAACCTTCATTGTACTCCCTTGAAAAGAAGGACATCCTTCCTCAGAAAAGGAGACCAAAATTACCTGCAATATTCTAGGTGTGGCCTCACAAAGGCCCTGTACAACTAGAACAACACATCCCTGCTTCTGCACTCAAAACTTCTTGCAATGAAATCCAACATACCATTTTCCTTCCTTACCGCCTGCTGTACCTGCACAATTCATAATATTCATATTCGTAATAACAAAAACATTGGCGATAAATGGAGAGAGATAATGGGAACTGCAGATGCTGGAGAATCCAAGATAACGAAGTGTGAAGCTGGATGAACACAGCAGGCCAAGCAGCATCTCAGGAGCACAGGCGATAAATGGATGTCAGTCTATGATGCTATTGTAACCAAAGCAGAAGGACCAGAGCAGAAATTTGCAAAATAATCATTAATGCTTCTTCCAGCCCTGAAGTTCTTCAGCATTGATCAGGGACTACATCATTTCAATAAACTGGGAATCCCCATTGTCAGTCGTCAGGTAAGTTTGCTGCCTCTACATTTCCTTGAAAAAATTTATGGGCTTAGACATGCTTTTTCTTGGGGGTATGATTGTTGCTAAAACATAATTGACAGTGGATGTTGGACTGATCTATCTTTCCCTCAGATTCCTTTGAGCATTCGCCATGGGAAGTACCGTGTCTTAAAAGCATAAATTGGTTTGATCGTTAATAAGCTGGGACTCTGGACAGTGACAATGCATTACTCTAAGCCTCTCCTGGCAAATCCTCAATCTTTTACCCTCTCTAAGCTTAAAATAATTTAACACCTCAGCTGCTGCCACAGACATCCTGATCTCACATTAACACTGTACTCGCAGACCTCCAATGTTGCTTGAAACATATCACAACTTGAAATTCTGATCCTTGTGTTTCAAATACGCCATGGCCTTGCCCCATCCAAGTCACAGCAACCTTCAGCCATTCCAAAAACCTTTCCTATAGTTTCCATTCTTCCATTTCTTTTCGCTGCCTCTCCATTCCTTCACCCCAACATTGGTAAATGTTTTCAGCAACCGAGATTCTACTGTCTCAAATTCCCTTGTCCTTTAATGATCTCCAAAGAATTTTACTCTTTGGTCATGTTTTAATTACCTTTTGCGTTTCTCAGTGTCCACCTTCTACTCCTACCTCCGTGAAGCACCTTTGAATATTTTTCTACGTTAACATTCCCATATAAATGCAACTTCCTGCTGCATTGGTATAGCTCCTCTTGTTCCATGTGATAAAAATCCAAAGGTTCAATTCTACAATCCACCACTTACTGCAGTCTGAAGAAACACATCACAATAATCCCCACAACGTACTTCCTGACAACATAGTATTTCTGAATTAGCTATTGAATGCCTTGATAGAGTCAAAATTGAGCATAAATTCATATTCATGATCATGAATTGTTTTTCCATGAATTCCTGAAAGCTTTCAAGAAACAAGCTAGAATTTCTTTTGCATCTGAAGCATCATCTTCCTTTAACCCAAAACAAAATGCTCATTAGCAAAAATGTTTGCACTACCTGAAAGCATGAAGACGCCTGTTGCAATGTGTGGAGGTGGGAAGAAGAATTTACTTTCCTTAACTTTTGTGAAATGATTTATTTGGAGCTGTCAATTATTTCTTTTATTTTCCTTCAAATTCCCTCATCGCACTGGATGAAGTCACCACAAAGGTGTCTCCTTTGTGACCTCGTCCCTCTGGTTAAACCATTACCAGTCATCTCTCTCTCTCTCTCTCTGTGATGAGAGACCAGATCTATGGTTCCTGAAGACAATGGAAACTTTACCTTTATTCCCTTGAATTCTGGGAAAACTTTAAAAGTTTGAAGACTTTGTTCTCTCAAATCTGGATAGTGTTTGAAGACATCTATACAAAGGAAGGAGAAAGCTTACTTTTTTATGGCAACCTTCACAATCTCAAAACATCTTAAACATTTTTGTCATCAAGTGAAGTGGAAACATAACCCCCCAAGCCTGTTCTACAATTCAATGAGATCATGTATGATGAGTAGCCCATCTCTAGTTAAGAATGTAACAGTGAACTACGTTATTGAATCATTGCAGTCCCCACGGTGCTATTAGGAAGGGAGTGCAAGGATTTTGACCCAGTGACAATTTTATCCATCACTCTTGGTTCCACCTCCTTTATTTTTAGACTACCAAAAAATGTTCAATCTCAGATTTCCATCTTTATACTGCCAATTGGATGCAGGAATGTTTCTTAATTTCAGTCCTGATTGATTTCTCTAATTATTAAGATTTCTCTAACAGTGGAAAATGTCTCCCCACATTTATCCAACCAAATCTTTCCAAAGTCCAAAATAACTGAATCAAATTGCCATTCATATTCCAGGGGATACAAGTCTAGTTTATGCAATCACACTCAGCCCTTAACCATGCCTTGGCGGTCTGATAGTAATTCTAGTAAATCTACAGTGCATTACCATTGACACCAATATATTCCTCCTAAGCTGCAGTATCCAGAGCCAAATGAGTGCTCCAAATGTGATCTAACCACGGAATTGTATAGCTGCGCCTAAACTACGTCTTTGTATTCTAACCCCTGAGATAGGGCAAATAGTCAAGTAGCATTTTTGGCATTATTTTCTACCTGACTACTACATTTTAGCATTATGTAAGATGTATATCTTCACAATAATCTCAGATAATGCTAAAATTTGATAGTAAATAGATATATTTTTTTTTATTATTTGAAATATACTAGATTAATCTTATATTGTTCCAAAATAAACAATCTCAAAATTAGTTTGTTGAAATCCATTTGCCACCGTTTGTTTGCTCATTTGATCAATCACAGTCTTTTTAATCTATCAATGTCTTTTTCCTACTGACACTTACTATGCTTCAACCAATTTTACCATCAGCAGATTGGGAATGATGTCTCTCTATTATACATAAGTCATCAATAAATGTGTTATTATGATTGCTGCTGCTGGTTTTACAGAACAAATTAGATCCCTGAATAAAACCTAGATAGATAGGTTGTTTTTTTTTTGTTTTGATTGGTTAGGTAACATGATGGCTAGTCTCTGAAACATACTCACATTTTCTGCAGATTTTCTTGAACAACAGAACAGACGTAAATGACAAAAAAGAAAAATAAAAAGCATATCAATTTATTTAAATATAAAAGACAGTTAGGAAAATCTAAAATACATAATCTCTATGTTTTTTCACAATACTATCCATTTCTGAGACTCAATCCAGCGAAATTACATGCCTGTCCTGAATTTTTAGAGTTCTACTTAGTTGATTCTTGGCAGTTTCACTGCCATGGACTGTGAAGACAATTCGATGAGTTTTTTCTAATTCTGCTGATAGAAACTTTTCTCAGAACCGAGTGTCTAAATGTTCTAGATTTCTGACCAACAACTATACAACTATATCCTTCCATTTAGGTGATCTGTTCTCTGAATAAGCTTAAACTGCTCTCAGGTAAGAGACTAAACTTGGTTCTACACTCAACACTGGTGTCTTCTGCATTGAATATTCAATAACAAACTTGCTTATCCTTGACTCTTCTGAACTGAAATCAAAGCTAATGGTTTTACATATTTACTCTATCTGCTATGAACTTAGCATAAACATTTTCTGTTAGCACACAGGCTTATGTAATCATCAGCTTTAATAAATGCTGACTTCATCAGTGTTTGGAAAGCTTCTCCAATATTGTTTTCTTTTAAAAAATAACCTCTTTCCATAAAACAGCACCTATTTGCCAAAATCTAATTCTAAGAATGATTATGATTTATATTTACTTAGATGCATCATCACGCAATGAATACTTGGGGTTCCAACACAGATTCTTCTGAGCACCATTAATATTTGCCCCCAATTTGAACACATACCCATTATCTCTGCATTCCTCTTTCTACCATCTCAGTAAGTCTTCTTATCTGGCCAATAATTTATGCTCAGTTCCGCAAGGTTTACATTTAGTTAATAATTTCTTGTGGAACATTGAACAATTTCTTCTGGGAATCCATGTACATTACATCCACAGGCATTCCTTGGGGTCTTTCTTTTGTTTCCTCCTCAAGAATTTAAGTTAGCTTTATTAAGTAAGAAAAAAGCCATGATGGCTTGGTCTACTCAGCTCAAGTTTCTCCAAGTGCTCAGTTTGTGACAGATTTCAACATTCTTTACACTACAAATGTTAATTAAAAAATCTATAATATCCGGGTCTCTTCTTCGCATTTCCTTAAGTAAGATGCGACTTAATATTCCAAATGAACACTAAACTGAGAGAATTTTGGAAGATTTTTGAAACATAGTCACGACTGCCTTTTCAGAGCCACGGCCCTCACTTTGTACACAGCAAACTTACATGAATATTCATGAGGAGAATGGCTGAAAATCTGTTTTAGTTATGTTGTTTGAGGGAAAACATGTTAGACAGGACTCTTTGAAAAATGCATCTGCTCATCCCCTTCATGAGCAAGTGCTTGGAACTTTAATATTCAGGCTAAAGGTTAAATGGGACCTCATCAGGATAACATCACTCTTAACAATTGAGTACTCCTTTTGGGAGTGTAAGTCCAGATTGTATGCTCAATCACAGCAATTGGAATTCAACCCACAAAATTCAAACTATACAAAAGCCAAAGTAAAACTATTGAGTCACAGGTTAATCATAAAGCTGCTGTCAACATAATAAAAAAAGGCTTCGTCTGTGTCAGAAAATCTGAATAAATGTCCCAACTGCCATGAAAATATGTCATTATGTTTCAACAGATTGATTAAAACACTTAAAAATGAGCTTACTAGAAGGAATGTAAATGTATATACTAACCTTTAACTGTAAACATGAAGAAGGTTATTGACTCACCACTGAATGCAAGCAAAACCATATTTAGCGTAATGAAATATATGAGTGATAATAGTTTATTAGAAGGGCATCAACAAATACAAGCAAGGCAGCTTTAAACAAACTTCAGACGAGAATAAGCATGTAGTGAAAGAGATCTTAAACATTACACCAGAGAGCTGTATTTAGTAACTTTGTTATGCCGATGCAAGACTATAAGAAATAAGAATAGCATTAGGCTGTTTGGGCTCTTGAGCCTGCTCCGCTATTCAATAGGATCATGGCTGATCTGATACTCCCCACATCCACTTTCCTGCCCTTTTCCCATAATGTGCTGCTGATCAAGAATGTATCTATCTTAGCCTTAAAGATACCCAAGGACTCTATACCCATAACTCGCTGTGCCAAGGAGTTCGAAAGATAATTCCTATTCCAGTGACTAAGTAAAAGAGAGTTCCAGCAAATCAGGAATGATTTTTTTTCTAGTATAAAGAGTCAGTCGTCCCAAAGAGTGCGCACATGGATATCCAAAGCCCAGGGAGTGGAAAACTTGGCACTGGAAGATTGATCAGCCAGAGAGAGGAAGACACATGAGCCACAGGATCAATGAGCCAGAGGTCAGTGAGTGGGAGTGAGAGGCAGCTGATGTGTTGCTAAGCAGAAGAAGCCTTGAGCTGGTGTGAAGGAGAGAGTGTTAGTGCATTTCTTTTATATTGTTTAATTCAATTTCCTTTAAAAGAAATTTCAATTATAAAGGAATTTGGGAATATAAAGTGTTTTATCTCACAGATTTTTTAAATGCTTTCTTTTACAAGAAAGATCCTGCAGAACGTAAGCAAAGCTTTTAGATTGTTCACATTTGAAAATGTGTTTTGCTTCATGTTATTTTATTTTAAACCACATTTATCAGGAGCACAGCAACAAGGTTTGTCAGGAATTACTGTAGCCTACAGTCTACTACTGGGAATGTTGCAAAGGAATACATTTGCAAGGATATTACACGGAAGAGCATGATTTATGAAGTAATTTTAATGGGGGGCTTTAACTATCTGAATATTGACTGAGATGGTAGTCGTGTAAACGTTAAAAAAAAGGGTTGAGTCCCAAGTGAGTGTTCAGCAGAATTTTCTATTTTTCCAGTTGAATGAGAAGGGGGGAATTCTGGGCCTGATTTTCACGAAAGAGGTGGGTCACTTCTACAAGTGACAGGAGGGGACATTTCAGGTAAAATGATTGTTGAATAATAAAATTTGAGTGGGCTTTGGAAAATGACAAGGAACAATCCAGAATAAGAATAATTAATGGGGGCATGGCTGAGGTATTAAATGGATACTTTGTAGGAAGATGCTGCTGCTTAAGGTCATGCTGAAAGAGGATACATTGCTTGAAGAGTTTAAAACTGATGATAAGGACAAGGTATTAGATATGCTCCTTGTACTTCAAATTGATATGACAAGCAAGGATTAAATTAGATGCATCTAAGGATTCAGAGGGAAGTCAAAGTAGAACGTACACAGAACCTGGCCATAAATATCCAAACTTTCTTGGATTCAGAGGAAGTGTTAGAAAACCAAAGCCATGTCAATTTTGTACTGAAAAGCGCTGCAGGTCCAAATCAACTGTAATTGTTACACTTAAGTAAATTGCAGTTATAGACCGAGTGCAGAAAACTCATCTAAAGGCCTTCTAGTCCAGTAATAAAAACCAGGAGCTGTGGATGCTGAAAGTATGAAACAAAAACTGTTACAGAAGACAAAGTGTCACTGGGCTTGAAAGGTTAACTCCGTTTCTCTCTCTACAGATGTTGCCAGGCCTGCTGAGTTTCTCCAGCACTTTGCCTTTTTCCTCTATTCCTGACTAGCTCTGAGATCATTCTGGGTACAAATGTTTCAATAAGTTTTGTTGAATAATTTTTGCTAATGATCTGTCCAGAAACGTAATACCTAATACAGACAGTTATTCATCCTTTCCATGTAGGAACACCAGCTTGCTATACTTGGCTGACTGGATGCATGTGTTTTGTTCTGTTCTGTTGATTAAAGTTGTTCTTTTCCTGTTTTCTTTCTGGTCATCAATTCACTAAAGATTATGGCTTATTAACTCTTGTTAACACCATGCCTGCACGTATTATCACAGGTATTCTGAACACCAAATGTCTTGTCATACATGAACAGCACATGATTTATCTCAAATTGGTTTAACAGCATGCAATAGTTCCTCATTACTTTCTTAAAAATAATTGTTAATTTACTGACATCATTTCCCAGCTCCTGATCGGTTCCTTAAGATGTCAGTCACTTACACAAAAATTGTTTTTATTCTCCTTGATAGTTAAAAAAACCTGTATAGATTTCGACGAATTTTCATATCGGCATTGCCCCTACCAGGCTTTGCTTGTTATTAATTTCCCCAGCCATGTGGGCGGTTTTCCTGCTGGTGGAATATTGAATAAAATTATTGACACAAATGGCTTTTTTAATGAGCCCCTGTATGACATACAAAATAGTTTTTTTTGAATAGAATAACGCAGCTCCAAAGTATTTTCTGTTTGCTTGGAGGATTAGTAGAATGCATGAGTTGCTATTTTAATTGTATGTAAAGACTTGCTAATAACTTGAATACTCCTACGAGTGAAGTGATTTGCAGTGAAGTTCAAATGAATGCTTTTATTTTAAAATCATCAGCAGTTTTCTGGAGTTATGACAAGAAGAAAAACAAAATGTGAAGTTTGTATAAATCATGACAAATTTGAGAGTGAATCTATGGAAAGTGACTGGCCCAGATTGAGTCCCCAACTGTGCACTCAGATCCTGTGTGGACCAGCTGGCAGGACTATTCACATACATGTTTGACCTCTCCTTTCTCCGATTGGAGGTTCCCATCTGCTTTAAGGAGACCACTATCATCCTGGTGCCCAAGCAAAATCAGGCTACTTGCTTTAATATCTACCACCGAATGCCTCTGACATCCATCATTATAAAATACTTTGAGAAGTTAGTAATGGCACACATCAACTCCAGCCTCCCAGCCTGTCCTGATCCACTGCAATTCACCCACTGTAACAATAGGTCCATGGCAGACACTATTTCCCTGGCCCGACACTCACCACTGGAACTTTTGGAAAGCAAGGACACCTAAGTCAGCACCCTATTTATTAACTTTAGCTCCACCTTTAATACCGTAATTCCAAACATACCAAAATTCCAATACCTAGGCCTCTGCTCCCCACTCTGTACCTGATTCTTCAACTTCCTGACCCACAGCCTGCGGTCAGTGAAGATAGATGATAACATCTCCTTCTCCATAATCCTCAACACTGGTGTCCCCACAAGGCTGAGTACTCAGCCCTTCAAGATAGTCCTTATATACTCATGACCTAGTGGCTAAATTCTGCTCTAGCTGCATTTGCTGATGACACCACTGTAGAGGGTCGAATCTCAAACAAGGACGAGATACAATATAGATATTGCTGAGATTTTTGTAACATCAATAGCCACAGGTGAGGAGCTGGAAGACTGGAAGTTGGCTAATGTGCTACTATTTAAGTTGAGTGTTAAGGAAAAGCCAGGGAACTATAGACTGATGAGCCCGATATTGGTGGTAGGCAAGTTGTTGGAGGAAATCCTGAGGGACAGGATTTACATGTATTTGGAAAGGCACAATTTGATTTGGGATAATCAACATGGCTTTGTGCATGAGAAATCATGTCTCTCTAAATTGATTGAATTTTTTGAGGAAGTAATGAAGAGCATTAATGAGGGTAGAGCAGTGGACTTGATCTATATGGACTTTACTAAGGCGTTCAACAAAGTTCCTCAGGTAGACTCGTTAGCAAGGGTGGATCACATGGATTACAGGGAGAACTAGCTATTTGGATACAGAACTAGCTCAAAGGTAGAAGGCAGAGAGTGCTGGTGGAGGATTGCTTTTCAAACTGGAGGCCTGTAACCAGTGGTGTGCCACAAAGTTTTATGCTGGGCCCACTGCTTTTCATCATTTATATAAATGATTTGGATGTGAACATAGAAGGCATGGTTACTAAGTTTGCAGATACAAAAATTAGAGGTATAGTAGACAACAAAGAAGGTTACCTCAGAGGACAATGAGACCTTGATCAGATGGGCCAATGGGTCAGTGCATTGAGTATAGGAATTAGGAGGCCATGTTGAGGCTGTACAGGACATTGGTTCAGTCACTTTTGGAATATTGTGTGCAATTCTGTTCTCCCTGCTAAAGGGAGGATTTTGTCAAACTAAAAAGGATTTTAAAAAGATGTACAAGGATGTTGGCAAGGTTGGAGGGTTTGAGCTATAGGGAGATGCTGAATAGACTGGGGCTATCTTTCCTGGACCATTGGAGGCTGAGGGGTGATCTTAGTGAGGTTTATAAAATCATGAGGAAATGGATAGGGTCAATAGACCTTTCCCTAGGGTGTGGGAGTGTAAAGCTAGTGAGCATAAGTTTAAGGTGAAAGGGGAAAGACTTAAAAGGAATCTATGGTGCAACTTTTTCATGCAGAGGGTGATGTAGGTGTGGAATGGGCTGCCAAAAGAAGTGGTGGAGGCTGGTACAATACAACATTTAAAAGGCATCTGGATGTGTATATGAACAGGAAGTGTAAAGAAGGAGATGGGCCTAACAGTGGCAAATGGGTCTAGATTAATTTAGGATATCTGGTTGGAATGGATACGTTGGACCAAAGGTCCTGTTTCCATGCTGTACAGTTCTATGACTGTATAGGAAAGAGGTAAAATGTTTAGTGGCATGGTGTAAAGACAGAAATCTCTCCCTCAATGTCAGCAAAATGAAGGAGCTGGTTATCAACTTCAGGAAATGGAGGACACACCCCTGTGGGTCAATGCTGCTGTGGTAAAGGTGTTCGAGAACTTCAAGTTCCAAGGAATAAATATTACAGCAATCTATCCTGGTCTATCCACATTGATACATCAGTCTAGAAAGCACACCAACACCTCTACTTCCTCAGAAGGCTAAGGTAATTCAGCATGTTCACAATGACTCTTACCAACTCTTATAGATGCACTATGGAAAGCACCCTAGCCAGACGCAGTACATCTCGATATGGCAACTGCTCTGCCCAAGATGATAAGAAATGAGGGAACATTGTGAATGCTGCCTAGTCCATCACAAGAACCAGTCTTCCTTCCATTGACTCCATCCATGCTTCCCAATGCCTAGGGGAAGCAGCAACATAATTAAAACATTTAAAAACACATGCCAACAGATTCAAAGACAGCTTATTCCCTGCTGTTATTAGTCTTCTGAACCGACCTCTCGTATATTAGTGTTGATCTTTGATTGTACCTTCTCAGTAGCTGTAATACTATATTCTGCATTCAGTCTTATTACTCTGATGTGCTTACGTGAGGTACTATTTGTCCGGATAACACACAAAACAATACTTTTCACTTTATCTCAGTACATGTGACAATAATACATCAAATGAAATCAGGTCACTCAGGAGCTTAGAATAGAGAATAGAATAGAATATCCTTCATTGTCACTTGTACTCCAATACAGAAGTACAGGAGTACAGGGGCGGCACGGTGGCTCAGTGGTTAGCACTGCAGCCTCACAGCGCCAGGCACCCAGGTTCGATTCCAGCCTCGGGTAACTGTCTGTGCCGAGTTTGCACATTCTCCCTGTGTCTGCGTGGGTTTTCTCCAGGTGCTCCGGTTTCCTCCCACAGTCCAAAGATGCGCAGCTAGGTGGATTGGCCATGCTAAATTGTCCCATCGTGTTCAGGGGTGTGTGGGTTAAAGGGGGATGGGTCTGGGTGGGATGCTGTAAGGGGCGGTGTGGGTTTGTTGGGCCGAAGGGCCTGTTTCCACACTGTAGGGAATCTAGTCAGTGAAGAATTTTTACATTGGTTGCATTTTATGGTGCCATCTGGGTACAAGAACTTAGGTACAAATATTACAGAGTAAAAACACATACTGTTCTAAAAAGAGGATTGGAAGGTGAGGACTTAAGTTACAGTTTGGTAAAAGTACCAAACAGCAGCAGCTCAGCATGTGGCACCAGATACAAGTCCAACAACTGTCCCTCATCACACCAGCCTCCAATCCGCTCCTCACTGGAACTCAGCAGCAACAAGGTGAGCCACACCTTACTGGGATTTGCCTCCTCATGCCGTTCTGTGACTTGGGTTTCCCCACACTGCGTTCCAGGGCTTGCAGCCCACGTTGTCCCAGCTTGTACCTGGCGCTGTATTGGCTCATTCCCCACGCTGCTCCGGAACACACAGCCTGCACGGTGTTCCGGCTTGGTCCCCAGGCTCGCACTCCAGGATTTGCTGCTTCAAGGACTTGCTGCTGGCACCTGGCTTCCGGTGCTGAGGGGAGCGAAGAAGAAAAAAAGAGAGAGAAAAGAAAGAAAAAGACCAGGCAGAGCAGAGGAGCTCCAACAAGAGCGTCCTACTCTGCCACCATTATCATGTGTGATCCTTTGCCAGTTTTCCAACTCCTCAAATCCCTCAATCTCACCCACGTTCGCCCCCACCACATTAATCAATATTACTCACCCACGCACAATCTTCCCATCTCCCTCAGCAACGTGAGAAAGGAAAGAGTTGTCAAAAACAATAAATGAGAAAATGAAGGGGTAAAATTTTAATTTGCAACAAACCAAAGTTTCCATGTAAGTTTTTGAAAGGTCGAAGTAATCCTCACAAAAATTAAACATTGCTCTACGGTAAGAATGTGCAAAAACAACGATCACTTGAGCTACAAGGAAACCTAACTTCGATTTTAAAACAGCTTGGATCCAAATGAAACAGCTGTAACAAATACACAGAGATTGTTAAGTAAGAAATTAAAAGATTGAATGAATGAAGCATGTTGAGGCCTGGATTCAGATGGAATGTTTGATTACTGAAAAAAAACAAACATTGCAAATGTTGTTATGGATAGTAAAAGGCCTCCAATGTTTACTGAAGAAGGTGGTGGATAGAATTATGGCAAAGTAGCATAAATTGAGATGTAAAACTATGGTGTTAACTAGAATACATGTAAGTTTAAATAAAGTCGCAATAGATTAGTTTAGTAATCTGGACATTTTCTCATGATAACTTTTATATACTTGCTAGATCTTTGAGAACTGTGGTTGATTTACTGGCCATCAGCCAAGGTACTGAGACAATGCTGGCAAAAGCAAACAAATTCTCAGCCACACGCATAAACAGAACTTATTCAAAGATCAAGAAAAATCAAGACAGGGTAGCACAATATTCGGATTTTTGAAGGAGTGTGCAATTGTGGGTAGACAACTGTTTGTGAAAATATGTGAGACTGAGCAATGGATTCCAAACGTGTTCAGCTATTGCACAATGCTGCATCATAATTCAGATGGTCAGTGTGATAAGACGTTTTTAAAACAAAGCATTGACACATACTTCCTTGAGAAATATTTGAGGTAAAATTTAACGCCAGAAGAGGGAATAGAGTAGAGGAATTTATGTTGGATAGTTACCCAGGTTAGAAAAATAATTGAATCTGCGTCTGAAAGACACGTTGGTTTTTGAGGTGCTCCGTTGGGTTTCTCGCTTTGGCTGTTATTGGGTCTTTACAAATCTCTCAGCTTTATAAAAACAATTGCTTCCCCTATTAATGGCTGTAAAAGGCTTTTTTAGAGCCTTACAGTGGTCTGGTGATTTTTCTGGAGGAGTTTATTTCCAGACATGTTTCCTCCACAGTGGTTGTTCAGCTCTATCGTTTTTATTCAGACTACTGCTGGTCTTAATGTAGAGTTAATAATTCTTTGAAAAATAATATACTTTGAATTTTCCCAGTCTGCAGATGAGCTCATGTCTGTTTCTTGATCGTCACTAGAACCATAATTTTCTTGGCGTTGAATCCTATCATTAAACCACACGATCAAGTACGATGGCAATGTCACTCTGTGAGCCTAGGGCTTTTGAGGACTGACTGGAGAGGAGGCAAAAATCAAGTACTACTTTGAGGCTGATTTCAAAATAACACTAGTTTAATATGCTTTAACACTAAATACTGTTATGTAGGGCAATCCTAGATTTACCAGGCTCTGATTTATAGTTAAAATAGGTAAGGACTAACCTATCATCATTGTGGTGCTCAGGTCCATGTGCTTGCAACATTTCTTCCAGAGAGTCTTATTTCAATGTATCTTCCTGGTCATTACTTCCAATGAGGAATCTTTTGGCATGTTCGAAATCTGCCCAGGTTGGCATATCTGGATGCTGACAACTGGCAACCTGGACAAGCTACCTGTATGTGTGGAACACCTCCAATCAAGGCAAGAAAAGACAGAAGCTCTGGCTGTATGGTGAGAGTGCAAAAAGGCAAGGCAAGGCAAAACAGAGAAGTTGTAAACATCCAAGAAGGCTCAAAGTTAGTCAACAGTAAGAAAGCAAGCAAAGATCCCCAAGATACACTCTGTTCTAACTCATGATTAGGGTGCCTGACCTGAGTGTCCTTCCAGCAACATTGCAATGACAGGTGCTGGTGTGGTCCAAAGTGCAGCATTGAAACGAGGAACCAAACTGTACACAGATCGAAGATGTGCCATAATTAAGCGGTGAGGCTAGTACACCCCAGATGTCAAGGTCCATGGACGTAGGGTGTGTGCAGTCCCTGACCATGAAGTGTGCCCCAGGAAACTGGTGCTGGGTACCCGAGATAGACATCGGAGGGGCAATTTGAGCTGAAGTCACTGGGTTACCTTTCTGACTTCCCTGTCTAGAGTTCTCAGTATCTATCTGACAGGTGGGAGAATTGAAAACTGCATATTCAAGAGGCCAGATTAAGTAATAATGACTATGTTAATGAATGCTAATAGGCTTCCCGCTGCTCACTGACAAGAATCTCATCCCTCAGTTCAAAAGCATTCTGGTCTTAACTTCGAGAAGATCGTTCCGGGATAGCTCACTCAATTTTCCGAATTCCATCACCATGGCTTATGCTGTTCAGAGGATAGGAAGATTTTCTGGGGAGAACTGGTCTTGTTCATCTGAAAAATGACTATAAAGGTTCTCTTTAATCTACCTGAGAGGGCAGTCAGAACTTGGGGACCGCTTTGCAGAACACCTCCGCTCGGTTCGCAATAAACAACTGCACCTCCCAGTCGCGAACCATTTCAACTCCCCCTCCCATTCTTTAGATGACATGTCCATCATGGGCCTCCTGCAATGCCACAATGATGCCACCTGAAGGTTGCAGGAACAGGAACTCATATTCCACTTGGGAACCCTGCAGCCCAATGGTATCAATATGGACTTCACCAGCTTCAAAATCTCCCCTTCCCCCACTGCATCCCAAAACCAGCCCAGTTCGTCTCCTCCCCCCACTGCATCACACAACCAGCCCAGCTTTTCCCCTCCACACACTGCATCCCGAACCCAGCCCAGCCTGTCTCTACCTCTCTAACCTGTTCTTGCTCTCACCCATCCCTTCCTCCCAGCCCAAGCCGCACCTCCATCTCCTACCTACTAACCTCATCCCACCTCCTTGACCTGTCCGTCTTCCCTGGGCTGACCTATCCCCTCCCTACCTCCCCACCTATACTCTCCTCTCCACCTATCTTCTTTTCTCTCCATCTTCGGCCTGCCTCCCCCTCTCTCCCTATTTATTCCAGAACCCTCACCCCATCCCCCTCTCTGATGAAGGGTCTAGGCCCGAAATGTCAGCTTTTGTGCTCCTGAGATGCTGCTTGGCCTGCTGTGTTCATCCAGATTTACACTTAACATGCAGTTGGCTTCCCCTCAGTTTCAGCCAATTCCAGGTTCTTAGAGGAGTGGTGGGTTAGCTTTTAATACTCAAGTCAGTGCAGACTAATTTGCGCCCGTAATCCATTGATTCAAAGGCAAAAGTGTAAGAATCTGTGCCACAACTAATACTATAAGACAACTGCACACCAGCAACATGTATCCTTAAATTAACGTCTCCTAACATTGTCAGGGCATTTTAATATTGCTGTTTGTGGAATTTTGCTGTGCATAAATTAGCTGCCATAATTGTTACATTATGATGAAGACTACATTTCAATTAAGAATTGCATTAGCTGTAAAGCACATCAGGAAGCACTGAGCCTATGAAAGATGCTTTAAAAGTGTAAGTTTTTATTAAAACCTCATTTGGTCTCAAATTCCAAACATACCATTTTGCGATATTCTGCTACATTATAAAAAACTAAAGAGATTTATTAATAAAGAGAAAGCTTAACAGATGTCTAACTTCTATGAGCTGTCATAAGCATATCTTCAAACTTATCAAACCAGATTCTGATGTATTAAACTTCTTTAAAAGTGGATCAAAGTTTCATTTATCCAAGGCAATAATGACAGTCAGTTCTCCGCCTGAATTGATGGTAAAGAATTGCAGGGACACAATTCTGCCTGTAACTGCTTATTGCCTGGACATTTCACCAACATCGTTCAATGCTAGCCTCTAGTGTAAAGCTGGTTTACAGCTTTAATATATATGTTAATTACCCAAGGTACCTGGTAAAACGAAATACTGCTTTTCACTCACAACAACACCAGTTATGAGAGCTGGAAAAAAGGTGCTCTCAAAGTGGAAAACACTCTATGTGCAACATTTATCACCTGCTCTGAAAGGAACTGTGCTTAGTTCCAGCACTCAAAATTCAGTAATAAGGATAAATCAGGTTAGCAAAACAACTTCTGAGAAACTGAAACTTTTGTCGCCCCGTCCTACTGCTACCGACAAAGAACGAATTATGAAGATAGTTAAAAGAGCATCTATAATTAGAGACCATTAAAAAAAACTTGGTCATGATTTATCTTTGTGTGAGCATTTGCTCTTAACATTCCCTTTGCTGTAAGGGTGAGGTCCACTTGATATTAAGGTGATAGAGGAGCAATTGAGATTGTGAGGCCAGGTTGCAAAATCCATTAATAAGGCATAAAAGAACCTGCCCTTTATTAAAAAATACTAAGACAAAGACAGTCCAAAAGCAAGAAAGGCATAGTGATTCTTCAGCTTGGAAGGCAGGAGGCCTATAAACTAGCATGGAAAGTGGACATTAAGTTTTAGAGTGAATCAGTTTCCCACAACCATGTCATCTTGCCAGTGGAGTAGAAAGTAATGGATGACCCAATTCACCAGAGCCATGTAAGTACCTAATTTAAAGGCCTCTTCCTGTTACCACTACCATTTTACTAATAGCAATTGGGCCCTCCACCTCATTGGAAGACTACCCAATAAACCTATCATTGGTTAGGCAGGTTGGTGGGTGGAAGATCTCTTTTATTAGGGCAGATTTCAGCCAGCAATGGGCAGCACCGTCTGCCTTCACCAACTCCAAGTTCCCTTCAGAGGCATGGCTGATTGGCCAGCCAGCATTCCTAAACCCTGATTACCTGGTTGTATGGGGCCATTCATTCATTTCACCTTCTCCATATATGGCCACCGCTCCCAACAGCGTAGAGATAATGGGAACTGCAGATGCTGGAGAATCCAAGATAACAAAGCATGGGTCTGGATGAACACAGCAGGCCAAGCAGCATCTTAGGAGCACAAAAGCTGACGTTTCGGGCTTTTTCTAATGAAGGGCGTAGGCCCAAAACATCAGCTTTTGTGTTCCTAAGATGCTGCTTGGCCTGCTGTGTTCATCCAACTCCACACTCCCAACAGTGCAGTAAGGTTGTTGAGGTGTCAGGCTACAGATTGTCCGGCAGCTATTGGAGGCAAGCAACTGTACACAATAAGGGTTAATTGACTGCCACTGACAAGGTGCAGTCTTGGATCTCACATGCCCATGAGACTGGGTTGCACACACCCTACCACTTCCACTGACTCTGAGCTTGTTGAATGAACCTCTGACGTGACAGATACATCTGGTTCACTGGTTGAGCTACTGCTGGAGTATTGTGTCCAGTTCTGGGCACCACACTCTCAGAAGGTGTTGAAGATATTAGAGATGGTGAAGAAAATATTTTCTAAATTTTTATTTTAATGCTGAGTGTCGTGTATTATTTGGACAGACTGTGACAGCTGAAATGGTTCTCCTCAGGGAAGAGAAGGTTGAGAAGAGACTTGGTAAAGGCGTTCAAAATTTTTAATGATTTCATATCCAAAAGGCAGGAAGAAAGATCATATTATTTTTAAACAATAATATTTTCTTGCTTATTTTAAACTGAACATTCAATGAGTAAAACATGGCCACCACAAAAAACATGGTGCCGGTTGATCACATGTTCTGGAATGTTGAAATCAGGACAAAACTCAGACAGCAACTCTCTGAAATTTCACATCCCACACTATGTGAGCATTGCAGTCAAAAGGCATATGCAGGAGCAATAGGTCTTATGTCTTCATAGAGAGTATTTTTCTTATTCTTTCACAGGATAAGGGCATCGCTAGCCAGGCAGCATTTATTGCCCATCCCTAATTGCCCAAATGGCAGTTAAGTGTCAAGCACATTGCTGTTGGTTTGGAGTCACAAGTAGGCCAGACCAGGTAAGAATGGCAGTTTTCTTCCCTAAAGGACATTAGTGAACCAGGTGGGTTTTTCCCGACAATCAACAGTGGATTCATGGACATCATTAGATTCTTAATTCTAGATATTTATTGAATTCAAATTCCACCATCTGCAATGATATGATTCAAACTCGGGTCCCCAGAACATTATCTGGGTCTCTTGATTAACAGTCCAGCGATAATACGAATGGGCCATCACCTCCCCTGGACATGGATGTGCTATCAAAATTCATTCTGCCTGAAGCAGTGCGAACAGCACCATTTTTCTCATTCTAACAAACAATGATCAGGATCAGAAGCACAAAAAATATTTCATTAACTGAAATGACTCATCCCAGAAACCAACCATATCACTGAAATTTCTGTCTGCTTGCCTTGCTGCTGCCCAAGAGTGCCAGTCAAATATATTTAACAGTCAGGCAAAAATCGACCTAACTATTAACAAGGCAATTTAGAGAGAACCATTCTGTTAATATCTCTGCCTGCAAGATTCTGTCTACAGAAGACCAGTTTAGTGTGCCTTTAGTTTTAGCCTCATAGAAATTTGGTTTCTAGAAGAAATCCTAGATTTGCCTGACAAAATATACCACTATACTTTCCATCACTGTAAGAGAGGATTCTGTGAGAGAAACACATTGTAAAACATCTTCACAAGTGCAGAATTTACAACGTCAAAAATCACACAACATCAAGTTACAGTCCAACGTGTTTCTTTGAAAATGCAAGCTCTGAAAGCTTGCATTTTCAAATTAACTTGTTGGACCATAACCCGGTGTCATATGATTTTTGACCTTGACCATGCGAGCCTAACACCAACACCAACACTTCCACAGAATTTACAGAGTCAAAATCACACAGCAACTTTGCATTTTTTCTCATCATTTTCAACTGCAACCTCCTTTCCTTATTTTCTCTTCCTTATATGTTTGTGTGTGCGTACATGGTGTGCTACAATTGTCTCATTGATTTGAAAGCACGAATAAACATATTTATGTTTTAACCCAAAAGTAGTTGATGTGGATCCTTTTAAAACTGGAACTTTATAAGGAAGTTCAGGGAAAAACACACCCACAGTCTGTTTTCAAAACAAATGAAAAGAAATATAAACTAATTAAGCACCTCTGTTTACAGATAGAAGAGGAGAACAATAAAATAATCTGAGATAAAAAGGTGTAGAGCTGGATGAACACAGCAGGCCAAGCAGCATCATAGGAGCAGGAAAGCCGAGGTTTCAGGGAAAGGTCTAGGCCCGAAATGTCAGCCTTCCTATGATGCTATTTGGCCTGCTGTGTTCATCCAGCTCTACACCTTGATATCTCAGATTCTCCAGCATCTGCAGTTCCTACTATCTCTGAATAAAATAATTTACCTCTTCCTCATAGGGTCTGGATTGAGAACTACAGGACACTGATTTAAGCTGACGTGAGAACCAAAACCAAAATGAGGAATGACTTAATTTTTCTAAAACACAGCAAGTGGCTAAAATTTGAAATGCACGGCTTGGCAGTGTGGTGGAAGAAAATTCAATTGTGTCTTTCAAAAAAGTATTGACTAGGTATCTGAAGGGATAATATGAAAAATGGAAATGGGGAAAACAGGAGAATGGCATTAGCCAAATTGATCTAACATAAAGTCAGCACAGTTGTCTGAATAACTTCCTTCTTCGGACTTTTCTATGATAGTAAATTAACACTGCCTTGAAGTAGCACAATTATATTTCATTTCAAAATTTCCATTTTGATTTCCATTTTCCATTTTAATTTCCATTTTGCATGGAGGAAACACAACAGCGATATAAATGCTTGGAGGAAACACAACCTCAAAATACATCTCATAGTAGGGCTTCCCGTGTAAAGTTAACCTGACTGGTTACTTCATCGATCACAGAATCTTACAGTAGAAGAGACCAATCAGCCCATCATGCTTGCGCCAGGCCTTTGAAAGAGTTATCCAATTTGTCCCACTGTCACTGATCTTTCTGCATAACCATGTAACTTTCCTTTCTTTTCAAGACACTCAGTTCCAACTCACCATCTCATTCTATCTTCTGTCAACATTTGCTCTGTATGACTGCTTACCCAATATCCAGTAATCGATGAGGAATTACTTCAATTAAATAGTCGTTCTGGTCCACAACAGAATCTCTGCCCCTCTACACCAGACAATTTCCAATCTTGCTATCATATTTGACTGCAAGGTTTTTCTACTGAACGTGTGTCCAGGTCATCAAGACCATATATTTCCATTTCCATTGCATCACTCGACTCCAACCCCTTGCTCAGTTGCTGAAACTCTCATTCTGGCCTTTGGTAGCTCGAGATGTGACAGTTCCAGCTCACTGCTGGCTGGTCACCCATTTCCAATAATCATAAACTTAAGCTCATCCAAAACTCTGCTGCCATAAGGTTATTTAGTCTGTCAGCCTTGTGTTCACTGAGTTACATTAGCTCCCAATGAGAAGCACAGCTTTGAAATTTTTACGCCAGCTCCAAATAAGTCCAATATTCTTACCTCCCTATTTCTGTAACCTTATCCAGTGTCATAAACCAGCTTTCATCCAACCTGCTAATTCTGGCTACTTTATCATCCCGAGTGGCTGTGCTTACAGCTACTGAGGCCATAAGACCTCGAGTTACGTGAAACCGCTCCACCTCTTTAGCCCTCTCTCTCACTTCAGAATCTCCTTAAAAACATCTATTTAACAAAGTTGTTTCTCGCCCCTTCTTATATCTCTACATGTTTTTGAGTTAAATGTTACTTGATAACCTCGTGTGAACTGCCGAGAGACATTTCACAACACTAACTGTGCGATATAAATGCACTGTTGGTACAGTTGATCCAATTCTCTTTGGAACGTTAACACTGACTGTATTTTCACTGCTACTTCAGGCATCCTATACCTGAATACAACAACTCACTTCATAAAATTATTCCTTTTCATTCTCCCCTTTTACTCCTTTTGCTCATCAGATCAAATCTGTGCCCTTTGGTTATTGAATATCCGACCAACGGAAACAATTTTCTCATTTTCACTCTACCTGGAGACATCATAATTTTGATCTCTTCCATTAACTTTTTCTGCTCCAATAAGGACAATTTCATCTTTGTTAGTCTTTCCATTTAATTGTAATTCCTCATACCTGGCACAATTCATGTAATTATCCTCCACAATCTCTGCAAAGCTTTGATATTTCTTCTAAAATATTGCATCAAGAACAATATTCCAGCTGTTATAACCAGCAATTTATAAAGGTTTTTCATAATTCATGGAAGTTGGAGGTCCATACTAAATACTAAATCTGGATTTCATATCAAATATAGGAACAAGAAGAGGACAATCAGACTTTCTGATCAAATTCCACAAACCAGTTTTTTACCACCTTGATTCCATAGGTCTTAAATCCTTAAAACCAGTAACAAAATTAAAGGGGCGACTCAGTGGTTAGCACTGCTGCTTCACAGCGCCAGGGACCCGGGCTCAATTTCAGCCTCAGGTGACTGTGTGGAAAACATTCTCCCTGTGTCTGCGTGGGTCCCTCCCAGGGTGCTTTGGTTTCCTCCCACAGTCAAAGACGTGCAGGCTAAGTGGATTGGCCCTACTAAATTGCCCATAGTGTCTCGGGATGTTTAGGTTAGGTAGGTTAAACATGGGAAATGCAGGAGTACAAAGAACAAAGAAAATTACGGCACAGGTACAGGCCCTTCAGCCCTCCAAGCCTGCGCTGACCCAGATCCTCTACGTAAACCTGTCGCCTATTTTCCAAGGATCTGTAACCCTCTGCTCCGTGCCCATTCATGTATCTGTTTAGATCCATCTTAAATGACGCTATCATGCCCGCCTCTACCACCTCCGCTGGCAACACGTTCCAGGCACCAATCACCCTCTAATCGGACGATCTATACCTTCCTCCAGATCATTTATGTATATCACAAACAACACTGGTCACATTTCTTGAATTTGAGAAACTCCCTTCCACTACAACTCTCTGTCTCCTGTTGCCCAGCCATTTCTCTATCCATCTAGCTAGTACACGCTGGGCCCCATGAAACTTCACTTTTTCCATCAGCCTACAATGGGGAACCTTATCAACCTTACCTGAAGAACATGTATATGACATCTACAGCCCTTCCCTCACCTATCAACTTTGTCACTTCCCCAAAGAATTCCCTTGAGTTGGTAAGACATGGACTTCCCTGAACAAAACCATGCTGCCCATCACTAATAAGCCCATTTTCTTCCAAATGTAAGTAGACCCTATCCCTCAGTATCTTCTCCAGCAGCCTCCTCACCACTGACATCAGGGACACCGGCCTATAATTACCTGAATTATCCTTGCTACCCTTCTTAAACAAGAGGGCAATATTAGCAATTCTCCAGTCCTCCAGGACCTCACTCATGCACAAGGAAGCTGCAAAGATATCTGTTCAGGCCCCAGCTCTGCCCTGCCTTGCTTCCCTCAATAACCTGGGATAGATCCCATCCGGACCTGGGGACTTGTCCACCCAAATGCCTTTTAGAATACCCAACATTTCCCCCTCCTCATACCGACTTGTCCTAGAGTAATCAGACATCTATCCCTATCCTCAATATCCATCATGTCCCTCTCCTCAGTGAATACCGACACAAAGTACTCATTAAGAATCTTACTCATTTCCTCTGACTCCTCACATAACTTCCCTCCTTTGTCCTTGAGTAGGCCAACCCTTTCTCTAGTTACCCTCTTGCTCCTTATGTACGAATAAAAGGCTTTGGGTTTTTCCTTAACCCTTTTTGCCAAAGATATTTCATGATCCCTTTTAGCCATTCTAATTCCTCATTTCTGATCGTCCCTACTTCCCTGATATTCTTCCAAAGCCTGGTCTTGCCTTGTATCCCTCAATTTTCCTCTTTGCTAGTCTCACAATTTCACCTGCCACCCATAGTTCCCTAATCTTTGCCTTTCAATCCCCCATTTTCACAGGGACATGTCTGTCCTGCAGTCTAGCCAAATTCTCTTTAAAAGCCTCCCACATACCAAATGTGGATTTACCATCAAACAGCTGCTCCCAGTCCACATTGTCCTGCTTCTGCTGAATTTTGCTTGGCCTCCCCCCAGTTTAGCATTTTTCCTTTAGGACCACTCTGTCTTTATCCATCAGTATTGTAAAACTTACGGAATTATGCTATTCCCAAAGTAATCCTCTACTGAAACTTTAACCATGTGGCCGGCCTGATTCCCCAACACCAGGCCCAGTATGGCCTCTTCCTGCGTTGGAATATTTACATACTGTTCTAGAAAACCCTCCTGATACTCTTTACAAATTCTAAGCTATCTAAACCCCTAACACTAAGTGAATCCCAGTCAATGTTGGGAAAATTAAAATCCCCCATCACCACCATCCTGTTGCTCCTACATCTTTCCATAATCTGTCCACATGTTTGTACCTCTATCTCATGCTCGCTGTTGGGAGGCCTGGAGTACAGCCCCAACATTGTTACCGCGCCCTTCCTATTTCTGAGCTGTGCGCATATTGCCTCGCTACTCAAGGTGTCCATCGTGCCCTCCTTCAGCACAGCTGTGATGTCCTCTTCGACCAGTAATGCAACTCCTCCACCCCCTTTACCTCCCTCTCTGTCCCACCTGAAGCATCTATATCCTGGGATATTTACTTTCCAATCTTACCCTTCCTTCAACCAAGTCTCAGTAATAGCAATAACATCATACACCCAGGTACTAATCCAAGCCCTAAGTTCATCTGCCTTACCCACTACACTTCTCGCGTTAAAACAAAAGCACCTCAGACCACCTGTCCCTTTGCTATTATCATCTACTCTCTGCCTACTCTTCCCCTTCGACACAATGACTTTGTTATCTAATCCCTTACAGGTTTTAGTCACTACCTCTTACTGTCCACTAACCTCCTCATTTGGTTCCCATCCCCCTGCCACATTCGTTTAAATCCTCCCTTATAGCATTAGCAAAAGCACTCCGTAGGGCATTGGTTCCAGTCCAGCCCAGGAGTAGGCCATCCGATTTGTAATAGGCCCACCTCCCCGAGAACCAGTCCCAATGTTCCAAAAATCTGAACCCCTCTCTCCTACACCATCTCACAAGCCACTAATTTATCCTGCCTATTCTTTCATTTCTACTCTGGCTAGCACGTGGCACTGGTAGCAATCCTGAGATTACTACCTCTAAGGTCCTACTTTTTAACTTGGCTCCTAACTCCCTAAATTCTGCTTGTAGGACCTCATCCCATTTATTACCGATATCATTGGTGCCTATATGCACCACGACAACTGGCTGTTCAGCCTCCCCCTTCAGACTATCCTGCAGTCGATCTGAGATATCCCCGACTGTGCACCTGGGAGGCAACATACCATTCAGGAGTCTCATTTTCGACCACACAACCACCTATCTACTCACCTTACAATTGAATCCGCTATGACTATAGCCCTTCCACTCTTTTTCCCACCCTTCTGTAGGGGAATCGGTCTATCTGGGATGCCCTCCAGAGGGCCGGCGTGGATTTGTTGGGCCAAATGGCCTGTTGCTAAACTGTAGGAATTCAATGATCTAAAATCTATTAGGCTCAGACTTTACATTTCCAACTGATGTCCAGCCTAAAATGTTTTGGAGGGGAGCAAGGTCCAGATACCTGCTGCAGGTGAAGAATTTCTTCCTAATATCATCAGTTTCGAAATTATGCCACCAAACCATTTCTCTCCATTTACTTCAATATGCTTCTTTGCTGTTGTATGTTGTGGAATGTGCAAAGGAAAATTGAACAGCGTGGAGTGAGCACTGTGAATGAAGTCTGACCTTTTATTTAAATAAATGAATGAACATTGTCATAGATGTGTTATTATTCCTGATTAATTTTCTTCCATATGCTGCAATAAAATTATTTAACAATTCAAACCCAAGAACAGGAAAATTTATCATCTGAAGTCCATTGATTATCCAGATTAAAAAGACCATAAGCTTAACTAAATGTTTATTGTTTTCTGATTCATAGAATGTCAATATAAACTGGCAAAACCAGTAATTATGAGCATTTTTATTTACTCTTAATTTAAAAAGTCATGGCGTGCTGCCATCTCAAATTGCCAGAGTTCACGTGATGTGTTTACACCCAAAATGCTGTTTGGGAGGGAGTTTCAAGATTTTGATTCAGTCATGCCACAGGAGCAGCTAAATAGTTTCAAGTTGGGATAGTGTGTGACTTGGACGGGTGAAGATAGTGTTTCCATGCATCAGCTGTCCCTCTTGCTGTAAGATTGTAGAGATTGGAGGTTTGGATGGTGCTGCAAAATGATTCTCGTTGAGTTTATACAAATATCACAAGCTCAACTCAAGCATAAAGAAAACTAGTTTATCTTTCACTCAGCAGTTACTGTTCTTTTAAACAATAAATCAGAGATATTATAAGCATGAACCAGCTGCCCTATGCCTCTTCAAGCTAATGAATGCCACCTAGAGAAAGATTTTCAAGGAGCAGCATCCTAATAATCAAAAGTGTCATCTCAGCAAATCCCATGGGCAGGGACCATTGAAATACTTTTCCAATCCTTCCTTATGCACATAAACACCCATTTTCTCCCTGTCTGTTTCAGTATACATTTGAGGGAAGAAGGAACTAATCAAGAGCTTAGATTTTAATCAGTAGAATTATATGCCAATGGTTCCTGGTGATATATAGCTAGCACCTACTTAATTGTAATTAATAGTTATTTTTGTTAAGTACAGAATCCTGGTCAGTGCTTTCTGTCACCCTGGGTATAAAGGGCAAAGAAACGAGGAACTTTGCATATTTTTATACAATCTTTAACTTTTATGATGACTCCAGGAATAGCAAAGCTTTAACATTTTATTCAAAGACTGAGAAAAAATACAACTGTTCGCACCACAAAGAAATACATCTCATTTTTCTAACATGTATATTTGACATTCTAGGAGATGGAAGTCTTACCAGCTAGCTGTCTTGGAAAAATAATGAACTGGATCAGGAATATAAAAATGGATCTATGTCAATAGCAACTTCTGCACAGTAGAGCAAAGAAAAAGAAAATTGATTTGTTAGCAAGAACTGAAAAACACTCTCTCTGCCTGACTTCCTTTGTCATTTAAAAAAAAACATGTCTGCTGAAAAAGCAACTTGGAACAATAACTAAAAAGAAACAAAGAACTGTGAATGTGGGAAATCTGAAACAAACATAAGCATAAATTGCTGGAGGAACTCAACAGGTCTGTAAGCATCTCTGGGCAAAAAACAAAGTTAATATTTTGAGCCCCAGACCCTTCTTCAGAACAGTTCAGACTCAGGTTTAAAATTTAACACTTAAAAGGACTCCAAGAACATTGAACAAAGTATAGCTTTATCTTCCTGTTTGCATGGACAGATAACCCCAACCTTCGTTGTAATCATTTTACCTGGGCTTGTATATGTATTTGATGTCATCTTTGGCATATTTTTATCAGGTGGTAGGTGATAAAATTTCCCTCTCTCGATCAGGAAAGCCTCACAATTAATTGACTTCTTCATTTTGGAGCTGGTTATTTATCTTTTATTTGAAATGTGATAGATGTGCACTGAAAAGGGAATAAAAACTATTTATTGCGGCTGACTGAGGAGTTTGAAAAGAGGGGAGCTGATCACCCATGTTCACCTAGTCATAGAAACGTAAATTATGCCATAAAAGATAAAACAGAAAGAGATTTTTCCAATGACCAAGACCAATATTTATTCCTCAACCTGGGAATCAAGGGCTATGGAGATAAAACAGGGGGGTAGAGTTGAAGATTATCAAATCAGACATGATCTCATTGAATGGCAAAGTGGACTTCAGGGGCTGAATAGCCTAATTATATTGCTCCATCTTATTGTCCATTATGGTCTTAATCAATATTAATAAAAGGAGACTATCCCTAAAGCATTATAGGTTGAGGAAGCTTGATGTATGCTAATTTTTGCATTAGGTAGATAGATGGATGAGTAGATAGATAGATGCATTTTTTTATATTAAACAAAAAGGTTAACCAGTATTATACAGTTATCTTGTCACATGCTAGTTGATTTCTATCTTCCAAAGAAATTAAGTAATAGAATTCTAAATAGGCATTTTTTCCTAGGAGCCTGCCAACTCATGTGATGTCCTGAATTGATGGTGAATGACACAAGGAACCAAGCTGACACAACATTTTGCCTAAATCAATAAAATCATTTGTTTGGTGACTTTTGAACCAGAATGAAAAATAACAGAAGAAAATTTAATCACAACATCACAAGCTCTAATCACGTGTGGAAACTAATGATGTGGAGGTGTTAGGTTTTGTTTTGCGGTAAAAAGATTTACCGAAAAGGATATCACAATACTTTTGTTTGCCATTTGTCTGTAAATTAGTGCCTTTTCTCTGTTTATTTCTGTAAAAAAAACAGATACAGTAACCTTTGAATTTGAAAAAAAGTCAATTTTTTGTCTTTCTTTATTGAAAGGAGAATTGAAGATGCAGACAGCAGGCATAAACTGGTTATTTTCAGTTTAGCAAGTTTGGGGTCCTATCGATGCTGCTAACTTAATTGCTTACAATTTGTAAAAATAACTTTGATGCAGGGACAGAAGGATTTAAATACATTGTAGCAGTTCAGCTAACATTTACTAAACTGATATCTTAAATGAGAGTGTTGTCTTATATGCAAACATTACTTAAGCTGGGTTTGATTCTGCTGGAGTTTAAAAGAGTTGAATTGATCAAAACATATAAGATCCTGAGGGGTCCTGAAAGGTGAGAAGTGGAGAGGATGTTTCTTCTTGTGAAAGAATTGAGAACAATGGGTTAGTGTGTAGCAACCAGCACTTGCTCATTTAAAACAGAGAATAGGCATTTTTTTTCTCTTAGTAGGTCGTGAGTCTTTGAAACTCTCATCCAGAAAATGTGATGGAAATAGATTTTTAAGTCTGTGATAGATTAAGCAAGGAGGTGAAAGGTTATCAGAGTAGAGTTGAATTCGGGTTTTAGCTCCCAATCAGATTAACTATCTCATACTTGAATGGTGAGGTGATTTTGATGGGCTGAATAGCCTACTGTTGCTCCTAATTCAGATGTTCTCACCCCCAGCTGTTCTTCATACTCTCCACCAACAATTAAGTGAATATTTCTGCAAGAATATTGGCCGCTGTCCTGTGAGCATGCAACTTGTTCAGCTTGCACAAGTCCCACTTCACCAAAATCAGTCCCAACAAATGTAGTCCCTCCCTTCTATACAATCTCTCAGGTTTCACATTCTTCCAGTCTATTCTCCTATTCCTAATCTCACTCTCCATGTGGAATTGGGACTAATCTTGAGAAATACATTTGCAAAGCTTTCACGCTATCTGGTGGTCATCCATTTCCTTTCTGCTTGAGCACGTTTTTCCTGTAGTATTACAACTTCACTGTTTGTGCTATTCAAAAAGACCTCACCCTCACAGATGGCTCACAATGACTCCAGCTGTCGCTTGGACTGCTGTGAATAACTACAGCTAAAGACTCTTCCTGTATATGCGGCCACCCTGGCACTGATTTCCCATGTTTCAGAGGGGCATATTAACAAAGCTGTCCTACATGACTTACCCTTAAATTCCTCTTCTCATGCTTACTTCTTTGCCCATAATTAATACTGAATGTGTATTAATGTGCTTACCTTTGCTCTTATACTTTAATGCTACTTCATCTAAACTAAAGACAACAACAGCTGCTTAACAACTTAGATAACACAGTGTGGAGCTGGAGGAATTCAGCAGGCCGGGCAGCATCAGAGGAGCAGGAAAGTTGACATTTCGGGTCAGGACCCTTCTTCAGAAATGGAGAGGGGTAAGGGACCTCTGAAATAAATAGGAAGAGCAGGGTTGGGGCTGGGGAATGTAGGCGGGACCATGATGGGTGAGCGCAGATAGGGCGTGGTGGGGATTGGCCAGTGAGGTGGGAGGAGTGGATAGGTGGGAGACAAGATGGACAGGTCGTGTCAGGCCAAGGAGGTGTTGGTGACAGGCATGGAATGAGGCATGGGGTGGGGAGATTTTGAAACTGGTAAAATCCATATTGGCTTTAAAATGCCCTTGCCCCTGGCCTCATCCCAGCTCCACACTGTGTTATCTCTGACTCCAGCGTCGGTAGTCCTTACTACCTCTGCTTAAAAACTTAGTTACTCATGATTTTAATTGATGGTAATCTTGGATTTCTTCAACTTGAGTAAGGTTCAATTCTGCCCAATTGTCTCTCTCCCTGTTAGCAGGTGAGTGAAAGTTACAAGTTAAAACGAGGAACTGTGGATGCTGGTGAAGCTGAGCAGGTTGGGAAACCCTGCTTTCTTCCCAGTGATGCTAACATTTTGAGTCCAGTGACGCTTCATCAGAACTGATGATGAGCAATTTTGAATTTTGTTCTGAAGGCCACAAAATTTGAGTTGGGGTTCTAACTTGTTTTGGTTGGTTACACCTAAGTCCTGAAGTTGAGGAAATCTGAGCTACTTGAAACATTTTTCTATCTGCACATGGCACGCAGGCACAGGATGAGTCATTACAGTACATTTTGAAAAAAGTGACATTAAAAACATACTTGGGAATAATATGGCAAAGCAGACTGGTGTAATTGAAATTCAGGTAACACCTGCGGCAAAAATCAAGTCAATAAGAAGACGAGGAAAACATCAACCCTCCAACCCAGTGAGATAGGCTATTCTAAAAATAATGAGATTCTGGCTCATAATATGGCATGACAAAGAATTAAATTGCACTGGGAGTTGCATTCCATGAAAGGATGCATTTGCCAGTGAGAACTTAATGGATTACATTCTCAAATTCTCTTATCACTGTCGGTATTTTGCAAAGACAGAAATCATAGCTAGAGACATATTCATATAGGCGCCTAAAAAACAATAGCATCTGGGCCAGACTTTTCAGCAAGCGCAATAAGCTGGCATGGAACAGGGTAGAAAATCGAAGAACATGATGACTGCAAATTGATATTAATCTTGGATTTCTTCAATCTGAATAAGGTTCAGTTCTGCCAATTGTTCCTCGCCCTGATAGCAAGTGAGTGAAGGTCATAAGATAAAATAAGGAACTACAAAGTCAGGAAAATTCAGTAGGTCTGACACCTCTGCTTTCTGCTAGCATTTTGAGCTCAGTGTCTCTTTATCAGAACTGATGATGAGCAATTTTGAATTTTGTTCTGAAGGCCACAAAATTTGGATGGCAGGTGAGATCCACTGGATTTCAACAGGATCTAGGCTGCATCAGCCAACTTCAGTGTATCAATGTCAGAAATTGATGTGCTGCTGTTGTTGTGGTGTCTATCAATAGGCTGTCCAGGCTACCTACGTATAGGCTGTCATTTGTAGTCCAAGTACTAGCGTGTGAGGAATATTGATCATAATGAGACAGCACACAAAATTTGATGGAAAAGTACTGTTTCGGTCAATGTAAAGCTCCAGGTCATAATCACCATTCAGATCAAAGCCATGGTCAGTATAAAGCTTGACTTTCATCAAGACTGGAGAGATAAACAATTCAGAAGAAATCTGTGCATGGGACAAACAGTATCAAGGACAGTAGCCAACTGGAAATTATAACCATGTGTATTGGAGGAGAAGAACAATTAGGGATTTGTCTATCACCAGTTCTCTTCAGTGTCTGTGCATAAGCAATGATCAAAGAAATGTGTGAAGGTATGCAATCTGGCATTAAGACTGGGAGAGTGAAAGATAGTTTCAATTATAATTGTAGCAAATACTGAAGAAGGTTGACAAGAACTAATAGAGAAACTAGCAACAGCAGGCAGAAACTTTGGAGTGACAGTGAACATTGACAAAAACAACGTCGTTCATGTCTGAAAATCTGCAGGAAATATTCATTTATTCATGGAAGGAATGGAACCAGTTCAGGTGCAAAAATTCAAATAATTAGGGAGTATAATATCTCCAGATGGAAGGTACAACAAATAAATAAGAACAAAGATAGAAATAAGAATGGCCAAACTTGGCAAAAGATGGTTACCAACTGAAGATAAAACTGAATAAGCAAGTGGCTTGCAAAGATGGTAATTTTGTGCATTATTTTGTAAGGATGCAAATCATTGATCTTATGGAAGGCAGTGAACAACTTTCTGAAATGTGAGTTTGGAGGAGAACAGAATGGTTCTACTGAATAGAAAACATGACAAATTATGTCAAACAATTATTGCAATGAGCAAAGAAATTTGCTGAACATATTCAGGAAAGGCAGAGAGTCTGAGAAGGACACATTTTACGAGGAAATAGGTTTATAAAATAACTTTAGGGAGAAACAATTTCAAAGGAAAGGAAGAGGATGAAGAGAAATAGAATATCAGTGCTGGATGGCTTGAATACTGAAGGAAGTCATTGGCAAATGAAAAGAAATGGCCTGGAATAGAGTGATAAAAAATGACTAGGCTTGTTCATCTTCAACTGCTTTCTCAATGACCTTTCCTGCATGGTAAGGTCAGAAGTGAGGGTGTTTGCTGATGATCACAAAATATTCAGCACAATTTGAGAATCTTGAAATGCTGATGCAGCCCATGTTCATATGCAGAAAGTCTTAGACAATATTGAGGATTAAGATCGTAAGTGGGCAAGTAATATTAACACTACACAAATACAAGTTAATTACGATCTTTAACAAAAGAGAACACAACCATTGCCCCTTGACATTCGATAACATTATCATCACTGAGTCCCCTGCTAACAACATCCTGGGCTTTAATGTTAGCCCAAAACTGAACTGTACCAACCCAATAAATACAATGGATATAAATGCAGATCAGAATCTAGAAAATCTGCAATGAGCAATTCACCTGTCTCCCCAAAGCCTGCCCACCATTCACAAGTCAGGAGTGTGATGGAATACTGTTTGCTTACCTGGATGCACACATTCTAACACTTAAAGAAGCTCAACAGTATCCTGGAGAAAGCTTCATGCTTGCTTGGTACAACATCCACATTCTTCAACATTTACTTACTTCACAGCAGGTGAACAGTGACAGTATTCTGCACCATTTACAAGATATACCGTATTAACTCATTGACCCTCCTTCAACAACAGCTTCCAAAATGTGTAAACTTTACCAACTAAAGAATACAAGGGCAGTAACTGTAGGGAACCCCTCCACCTGCAAGTTCCTGTCCAAATCATGCACTATGCTCACTTTGAAATATATCATCATTCCTTCACTGACACCAATTCAAAATCTTGAAACTCCACTTTACTGTGGTTGGACCTGAAATGTACGGACTTCAGCAATTCAAGAAGTGGCCTATCATCACTGTCTCCAGGAAATTAGGAATGGGCAATTAATGCTGGCCCAACCAGTAATATCCACATCCAACGAACAATTTTATTTACACAAATGAGCCAAGGTACTGCCTTCAGGCAGGGAACACATGATAACATTGATGATGATGCTACTAAATTGACTACCAAGACCTCACCATATTTGGTTCGAAAAAGGGAGTACTATTCCCTGGCAGTGTGGGTGCTGATTTCAATAGTGCATCACTTAAGTGTTAGATACCATAGATCAGTCAATCATGCAAATACTGACAGACATCTTTTCTAGATTTTTTGTGAAGACTGATTCATTTCTAGCCACCGTGAATTACATAAATAAGTGACATGACAGAGCTTGCCAGAGAAATTAGTGAAGAATTCTCTGACTCAGTAAAGTGTTCAAAGATATCACAAATGGCAGACTGAAAAAGACTATGCCTAAGAAAATTTACAGGTGCGCTTCACATGTAGAAACAAACTTAATGTATATGACAATCAAAAGAACTGCGGATGCTGTAAGTCAGGAACCAAAACAAAGTTGCTGGAAAAGCTCAGCAGGTCTGGCAGCATCTTTGGAGGAGAAAGCAGAGTTAACGTTTCGGGTCCATGGCCCTTCCTCAGAACTGCACTGTGAACTGAGGAAGAGTCACCAGATACGAAATGTAGAAGTCTTTTCCAAGTGGCATGCTAAGGATTGATTTCTGTGTTTAACACAAGACAGTTTTCTGTTTTCTTACAGAATATCCCCAGTTTGCAACAGTTTGTTCATATCATTATTAATATTCAAATTTGCTTCAGGAACAAAGCTCACTTTATTTAAAAACTAAAGCAGAAATTGTTGCAGAAACTCAGCAGGTCTATGAGCATCTGTGAGTAGAAAGGAGAGTGAACATCTGGAGCCCAGTTACTCTTCATCAGAGTTCCTTTAACTTCAGATCTACTTTATTTAGCCTGACATCAATTGCAAAGTAAAAGGAAAGCTAACAAAAGGAAAGCGACAATGGGTCATGATATGCCAAGCATGAAATGTAGAGAGTTCGTCAGAAGGTCATAGTGAAAAACAAGAGGCGATAAGAAATGTTATTCATGTTGTGGGAAACAGGTTGTGTGATTCACAAATCTATTGAAGTTTAGAGAGACACTCCATCAGTGCATTGTAGGCCATTTTCATGGAAGAGAAAAATCTGAAGGAGGGAACATAACCTCTGGTAAGCCAAATTCTAACTGCAGCCCAATGTAAAATTAAGAAAGAAAGCACAAGTCAAAACAAAACTTATATTTGCAAGCATTACAGAACCCACCATCAGATTAAAGAAAGTCAGTGCCTTTGATTAAGACGAATCAATCAATGCCATGGCCCCATCCATTAGGGCGGAGTTAACCATTAAAGCCAAAGTTCAGATTTGAAATAGAAATGCTGAGAACAAAGTTAAGCTATTGAAAATAGAAGGAATACTTGCTGAATGCTGTGGTCATCCACGAGTACCATCTGAGATGCTTTGTGTGGATTCACTACCCCAAATCCTTCTTATTGGTAATTTATCTAAGTTGCTGATACCAAATGGGGGAAAAAAGTGCCCAGATAAAGCCTTTCGCAAAAGAGTTCAGTTTTGTTGAACAGAATAGGTTAATCCCATTGTATTTAATAACTAGTGACCTAACATTTGAAATACATAACAGTTCATTGCATGACCTCAAGCTAGACTTGAGAGTAAGCACACTTTGCTGTTTAGTTGGGGTGACACAGTGGATCAGTGGCTAACACCTGGAGCACAGGTTTGATTCCACACTCAGGTGACTGTCTGTGTGGAGTTTGTACATTGTCTCCATGGGCTTCCTTAGGGTGCTCCGGTTTCCTTCCACAGTCCAAGGATGTGCAGGATAGGTGAATTGGCCATGCTAAATTGCCCGTGGTGTTCAAGGATATGTAGGTTAGGTGGGGTTATAGGGGCAGGAGTCTGTGTGGGAAGATCTGAGGGTCAGTGTGGACTTGTTGGACCAAAGGGCCTGTTTCCACACTGTAGGGATTATTTGAAAAACAAAATCACATGACACTCAAAATACCAGATGGCTTTGCCCAGAAATAATCCTTTATCTCCTGATGGGTAGGTATCCTAATGCATATTTTGCGATTTCGGTTAAACCTTTTACATACTAAGAGTGTTATACAACAATATGCAGAATGAAAGAAAAAGAAACCAAATAGGTTAATTGCAAATGAGTAAGAAGGAAGAAGAAGAAATTGGTCTTTTCATTACTTCTTATTGAATTGAAAAACTTTGTTAAACACATCCCAATGGTAAGGAAATATATATTTTAAAATATAAATTCCTCTGACAGTATTGAAATAACTCCAGAGAGGCTGGTATCCTGTCATACTGGTCTGTCTTCCTCTGAGCTGGCTCTCAGTGAGCAGAACCTCTGGCACACCTGCCTACATCTGTCATCCAGGGCTCCCTGATTAGGGCTGCTGGCCTGATCAAATCATGGAACTCATCTTCCATGAGATCCAACTGACTGACTTCATTATAATCACTACACCCCTCCTCCTCTAAGTTTGGAGATGTAGACCTTTTTTTCTCTTGTACAGTCTCCTGTGGTGTTTTCGCGCTGGGCCCAGTTTCTCCAACTCTGCCTCAGATAGTGACTGTGTGAGCTCGGCTGTAAACTGCCTCTTGTGCCTGGAACATCTCAAAAAGAAATTCATCCTCTTCGTCGGGTGGTAAAGGCTGTGACATCCACTGTGGCCATCTCAGGCTCCAAGGTTTCTTTGACGCCAAATTGGAGGGGGAGAACCGCAGATTCTTACAGCCATTCTAACTGTTGTGAGAGGGCGGGTATTTATTCCTCCTGCCCAGCTTGTGATTTTGCAGCTTTCATGTGGACCCCGTGCCTGTTCAGACCACCTCTCCTACCTGTGAACTTTGTATGTCACAGGACTTGACTGCATGTTGACCGTAATTTTTATCCATGGCCTTGCACAGGTTCAGTACCAAACTTCATCCCTTGAAGTAAACCATCTTTCTCGCTTAGAGGAGTATTTTGATGTTCCTGATGTCATTTCCGCCTGCCACTGCAGGCCCGGGAAGATCAGAGTCAACTTGGTGCAAAGCCTTCTCTCCATTAGCACCTCTGCTGGAGCTATCCCTGTGGTTGTATGAGGTGTGGTTCAATAATCAAATAGGGGAACTGGGATAGTTTAGTATCAAGTGAAGCTGTAGGTTGATTCTTTAAGCCTGCCCTCAAAGTTTAAACTGCTCTTTTTGTCAGACTATTGGATGATGGATGATAGGATCTGGTTGAGGCTTGGCTTTGTTTTGGGGTTTTGCCGTGGGCTGAGCTAGAGTCCTGAACAAAGCAAGAACTGCAGATGCTGGAAGCCAGAGTCGATATAGTGTGGAGCTGTAGGAACAACAGTGGGTCAGGCAGCATCGGAGGAGCAGGAAAATTGACGTTTCAGTTTGGGGCCCTTCATCAGGACTCTGTTCAGGATGTGTCCTGAGTGAGGCTATGCAACTGCCTTCACTGAAGTGGTGATCCCCAAACTCAATCAGCCTGGGGATGGTGTCAAATCCCATCAGTATACCTTGTAGCTCATATACTCCACTAGCCACATTTTCTAGTAACAAAGCCAGTTTTAGTGGCCTGCTTGAAGGCCAGTTGGGCTTCGACTAGTAGGTGCTTTTGCATTGTCACATCATTAATTCCACATACCAAACAGTCTCTCATCATCTCATTAAAGGTTAAACCAAAGTTACATGTCTCTGCCAGTCATCTTAGCCTTGTCAAAAATCACAACATGGATTCCCCTGGTTCTCAAACTGCTGAGCATCTCAAAATTAGAGATGCTTGAGGTTGCAATATCCCTTAACTAAATCCATCAATTCTTGAAAGGTCTTAGTATCTGGTGCCGAGGGAAAGTTAGGCTCCTGGTAAGGGGAAATGATGGCCTAATGGTATTGTTGCTGGACTGTTAATCCAGATACCATTCTGGAAACCGGAGTTTGAATCCTGCCATGGCAGACGGGAGAATATAAATTCAATGTTAAAAATCTGGAATTAAGAATCTAATAATGACTTTGAATCAATTGTCAGGAAAAGCCCATCTGTTTCACTAATGCCCTTTAGGGAAGGAAACTGCCATCCTTACCTCGTATAGCCAACATGTGACTCCGGACCCACAACCATGAGGTTAACTCTTGACTGCCCTGTGAGCAATTAGAGATGGGTAATAAATGCCGGCCTAGCCAACAATGCCCTCATTCTGTGAATGAATAAAAAAGATAGGGTCCACAAACAGTCAGAAGAATTACTCATTGCTTTTCATCTGCCCCAACATCATTCATTTGAAAAACATTCATTCTCTCCACACGTTAGGCCCAGCCTTAAGTGCAGGATTGAACAAGTCCAGCTTTCCAAATAACAACACGATGCCAGAACTGATTATTCCTACTCAAAGATGACTATTGTGAGTGAATTTCTTCAGGCGCGTACTATTTTTCCCCCTCTAATGGCCACTGAAATAATCCCACAAAATTCGACATCCCATCACCAAGTGACCCTTTATTTACACATGCGTGGTACTTGATACTGGTCCAGCTTCCTCAGAGCCAGCTCTCAGAGTGAACAGAACCTCTAACACTCCTGTTTTTATCTGTCAGCCAAGGCTCCCAGATTGGACCAGGTTAACAGTCCCAATCAGGGAACTCATAATCTATGAGGTCCACCCAGCTGATCTCATTACAATTACTACAGTATAAGTCACATATTTTGGATGTGATTACAATTAAAACAAATATCCAACCCGATCTGTTAGATATTCAGGTATTGCTTATGTTTTTTTAATTATATTGAATTCTGAGGACTTATGTTCTTGTGCTGTTTTACATTTTAACATATAAAAGTTGTTCTTTTTAAGTGGGAAGGGAATGTAATACATCGTGAGATCTGGATTTTTTTTTAAATTGCCCTCTCTGCTGCCAACTCAGTTGGAAAGGTGTAAAACATGTTAAAACCGAAAGAACTGCAGATGCTGTAAATCAGGAACAAAAACAAAGTTGCTGGAAAAGCTCAACAGGTCTGTCAGCATCTGAGAAGGAGAAAACAGAGTTAACGTTTTAGGCCTGGTTACCATTCCTCAGAATTAATGGTGGCTGAGTCAGACGAAAAGCAATGAGTAATTTTTCTGACTGTTTGTGGACCCCAGCTTTTTCATTCATTCACGGGATGAGGATGTTGCTGGCCAGGCAGCATTTATTGCCCATCCCTAATGAGTCAACCACATTACTGTGGGTCTGGAGTCAAGTGTTGGCCAGGGCAAGTAAAGATGGCAGTTCTGAGGAAGGGTCACCTGACCCGAAAAGTTAACTGTGCTTTCTCCTTCATAGATGCTGCCAGGCCTGCTGAGCTTTTCCAGCAACTTTGTTTCTGTTCCTGTGAAATATGTTAGTTCAATAATGGCTGCCTGCAGTTCAGTATACCTTAGACTTCAGTGCAATAAACAACATTAGCCATGGCTGACATAATCAGTAGCTGCTTGCCAGTTGATGAAAATCTCCACTGTCCCCAAATCTTATCCTGCAGCTCATTAATGCTTGAATGGCTGAACCTTCATGTCATCACCAATTATGGAGCTGTTTTGAAATGCAGTGGTTGTGTGTTCTCATAAAAGGTTACATTGAATTTTATATGCAAATTTCTATATGGATTGGAACTGGGAGTTACTGAAGGAAAACTAGATTTGATCATGATTTTTACCTTCTTTAAACATAGCAGGGTAGATACTAAAGATGTGTGATAGTGAGATAAAGATGAATCTCCATCCTGTTTTGCATCTCTCCCATTCAATCTGGGTTACTAACTCACACTTATCACAACATCTCAATATTAAAACCTATCTTAAAAGTTTGACTTTAGAAGCAAATTTGAATTTTATCAGCCTCTACCACTATATTTAGCGAAAACATTCATGTATTTGCATAAATTTCTATCAGCACTGTATTGCTGCATTCTTAATCCGTTGGAGCTGGAATTTATGCAAATACACTGGTGTGTGAACCAACCCTACCATGCAGAGGGAATTAAACACATGCATACCTTTTATTACTGAAGTAGTCTCCTAGTACTGTCCTTCACTTTCAATATCTTTAATTAAAAGGTTAAAGATTTTGAGAAATTGCATTTCTTAATCTGGTTACAAATTGTGAAGAAGTATTTACAGCCTGTTTTATGAATGTTGACTATTGACTGTCACTAACCTCTGCCCACCCAGGTGCATGCAAAAGATTCTGTGACTGCTGTTTTGAAGAACATTCTCCCCATATCCTGGTAAATATCTAATCATTAATCAACATCAGTTAAACCGGATTATCTAATCACATGGCGTCTTGTGGAAGTTTTGTGTACACAAACTGGTGTCTCCCACATTACAATTCACTCTAATTACTGAATTTGTTGCAAAACAATTTGGTTCCTGTTGACTTCAGTAAAAGCTCTATCTCCTTTCACTGCTGGCAAACAGTGTAAGTCATCAACCAGATGAGCTGCAACAAGTCATCAAGGATCCTTCAACAGCACCTTCTACATCTCCATCTACCCACACAGGACAAGGGCAGCAGAAGCACAGAAACACCATCATCTACAAGTTTCTCCTCCAAATCACACACTTGGAACTAGCGCAGTTGCTGCATACAAATCTTGGAACTTCATCCTTAACCACATGGACAGCAATGGTTTGAGGAGGCAGCACATCAGTATCTTCACAAAGTCAAGTCTAACTGCCAACATTTGCATGCCATGCATGAGTAAGACAAAATTCAAAGTGCAAATTCTTTCTTCTTTCCTTATACTAAATTACTGTGTGTGCAATGACATTGCATTATAACTTGCATTGAAAACTTATGTCAAATTTTGCAAACATTTACCTGTAGCATTCATTACGATTGCAGAGACTGTTGTAATTTGCATCTGTCAGATCTGCCACATAACATTACAGCTTCCAAATTAGTCAGTGTTACTGATTTATTAAATGACAAATTAAAGTTTATATCGACACATTGCTTGTCAGCATCGCGATTACTCCATAAACTTTAGCTGCTGAAAACTCAGCCGCTGAAATCCTTACATAGAACAAGCCCCTTTCACTGTTATTTTGCATTAGTTTCAAATCCATCAATGCTATTAACTAATAATCGTGATTTTTGCTCTCAATTCTGTCAATGCCCTTGCCCACTATTACCTCTATAGGGTTTTCCAGGCACACAAGTATCTGCGATATCTGCACTTTTCCTTTTTCAGGTCTCTTGTACATTCAAAGCCATAATTGTTCCACTATTGATAACCGTGTCTCCATAACGCTTAATCCTAACCTCTGGAATTCTCTGAAATTTTGCTCCATCTTTCAAATACTCTTGCCACTTTTAAAACACTTCCTAAAACCTACGTCTTTGATTCAGATTTTAATCCTCTCTCCTTGTATGGCTTGGCGTCATATTTTGTCTGATAACATGCTATTACTTGCATTAAATTACTGGATGTGTAATATATCATGTAAGAAATGGATCAACATTGTGTTCAGTCTTGGTGGGAGGGAACCCATATTTTAGGATCTCAGATTGTAACCTATGAAGCATCTTGGTACTTTTTAAAACTATAGAAATGGTGCTATATGAATGTAACTTGTCACTGTGGTGTGCAGTCTTAAAAGTCTCAGCATGTGCAGATTTTTCTAAGTTCAAGACCATTCTCCAAGATAACACAACAGGTCTTCTAAAGAAATCAGGAACCACCACACCCCACAAATGAAGCATCAATCTTTATAAACCAACAACTTACATTGTTACAAAAACAGAAAATGCTGGCAAAAAGATCTTAGCAGGTTTGGCAGCATCTGTGAAGAGAAAGCAGAATTAATGTTTGGGTCCAGTGGCTCTTCTTCTGAAATGTTAACACTGCTTTATCTCATCAGAAGCTGCCAGACCTGCTGAGTTTTTATAGCTATTTCTGTTTTTGTTCCTAATTTCCAGCATCTGCAGTTCTTTTGGGTTTCTTCATCTTTCATTGCTATCTTGCGCTCTCGCGGTCCACCAATTTGTTGCAACCTATCCTAACAAGTTGCCATGCTCACTGATTTGCTCTAGAATTGTGCCTTTCTGATTCTCCACCATTGACAATAAATTGAGCCTTGAATCTACTCTTCCCTTTACTCCCTACTGAGACATTTCCACCCGAAGTATCTTATCCATTACAATCTGAGATCCGAAAATGTGGGTTCCCCCCCACCAAGACTGAACACAATGTTGATCTATTTAATACATGATATATTACACATCCAGTAATTTAATGTAAGTAATATCACGTGAGAGTGTGTGCCAGAGCTTATGGACAGTTGTTTTGGAGCTCTACCTTCATTGTGTCCAGAAAAGCTGGGTTTGAATGATTAGCATCTCAATGCTCAGCAAGTTGACTTGGGAAAGAATGCTCTTTCTGGTCCTTTTTCTTGTCACCTGATCTGGAGGATCTTGTGTAGGCATTTTTGATGGTACTCTTCTGGTGATTTGAATTGCCTGCTGTATGTTGTCCAAGTTTCTGAAGTCTAAGTTGGAGATCATTATTACCTAGTAAGCCATGACCTTAGTCTTGAGTTTGAGATCCTTTCCCTCAAGTACTCTTCTGTTCAATCAGCCAAAGGCACTTATTGGAGATTCTTATTTGCCCTGGTTAAAAAAAACTCCCGAGATACAGAAAATAGTCCAAGTTTTCCAGGATTTCATCATTGATCTTAATTGACTGGGGAGACATTTTGCTATTAGAGTAGCTGTAGGAGGACCTTAACTATTGAAATGTTCCTAGGTCCATTTTCTCATATACCTCAAGAGAAAGAGCTGGCAATAGCCTTGAGCTCATTTTCCGAGTGCAAATCTGAAGTGTAGACTGAAACTCTCTGACTGAGTTTGGAGTGATTTGGCTTTGGATTGAACGCAGAGTAGCTTGGGCAATTTTCCTTCTGTTCTGCAGGCTATTTTTATGCTTGTGCGTCATTTGCTGGAGGTAAGGCGTAGTAGCAAGGAAAATGGAAAAGAGTGATGGCCTTATTTGACCTTGGTTCTCACTGAACTTGTGATGGCTCCTGAGATGCTGCTTGGCCTGCTGTGTTCATCCAGCCTCACATTTTATTATCTTGTGATGGCTCCTTTGGTGATGACCATGAATTACATTTCAATGAGAATCATTGGAGGATGAAAACATTTCTGAGGGCAACTAAGTTTGAGGAAGAATAGTATCAGAGATAATGGGAACTGCAGATGCTGGAGAATTCCAGGATAATAAAATGTGAGGCTGGATGAACACTGCTCCTGAGAAGCTGCTTGGCCTGCTGTGTTCATCCAGCCTCACATTTTATTATCCTAAGTTTGAGGAAGATGTTTCAAAAGCTTTCATAGTTGACAAAGTCAAAATCAAAGACTTTTGTGAGGCTGAAACATGCCATGTACGGCGGTTGGGCCTTTACCTGCATTTCTCTTGAATCGAGTGTACGGTGAAGCTTGAGACTATGGTGCCTCCCAGTGGGCAAAAAGCAGCACTGTAACTCTGGAAGGAGCTCTTTGGATACTGGGAGAAAGTGTTTGAGAAGAATCCTTACAATGATCTTCCGTATGGCAGATGGGAGCTATCACAATCAGGAACTGTCTACCTCCCTGGTGTAGATATGACCACAGCATCTGAGACAGTTTTGTTGTACTCTTCTTTCCAGAAACCACTCAGAATTCAGTCATGGTGGGAGACTCACAAGTGGACATGAGAAACAATATGCCCGAAGAAGTCTGGCATAAGCACCTATCCTTGAGAGACCCTCATCTGTGACTGAACAGAAATGCAGAAAGCTCATCTCCAAATGCACCAAACATAGAGAGACTTAATCAGGAATGTGCAGCAACAAAGTTATCGCAGACAGTGTACAAATCCAACAAAACCCAACGACCTAACCTTTCAAGCACTACGTGACTCATATGTGACAAAGTCTGCTGATTGTACATTGGATTTATCAGCCATCTCAGAATGCACTGAATTGGAGTGGATCCTGTGGGACTGCCTCAGAAGAACAGTGATTTTTATGGTATGCCTATTTGTTTCTCTGTGTTTGCAAGTCTATGTGTGTTTCTGTGCATGCAGGTATGTCTCAGTATGTGTGTATGGAGAGGCTATGCCTATGGATATGTCTGTATATGTATGTGTGGCTGTGCATGCATGTTTAAGTTTCTGTACGTGTACCTCACTGCTACTGTGTGTCTGTATGTGTGTGTGTGTGTGTGTGTGTGTGTGTGTGTGTGTGTGAGAGAGAGAGAGAGAGAGAGAGATAGAGAGAGAGAGTGTGAGTGAGTGAGTGAGTGATTTCTAAGACAAACACTACATACTCCACAGTTTATTCATTCCTTGAGTAGCCTCAGAAATGAAGAATTATGCATTTGTCAAATGTGCCACATCCATAAATGTCAATCATTTTGTGAAAAACTGTCATATTACAACCAACTGAAATGACATTATCATGTACAAATTCCACTATCAATCAAGCCCATATCTTTTCTGTCACTTCCTCTGTCACTAAATGTAAGCTCTGACCCGAGAAAAAAAAATACACATCGCAATATTTCTCTACTGTCTAAACAGGAAGTGAATTCAAAAAATTACATTTATGTTTATTTATATCTATTTACAAAACATTAAAGATTGTATAGCTCATGACCAGACAACACATTCAATAAATCATGTTCAGTTACAGATACTTTAGACCGGCATCTGAAATTAGAACACATCTGCCTGTTTGGGAGTGTGCAAAAAATCCTGTTGTATATAATGAAGCAGAGCAGGGAGGTTTTCCCTTGTGGCTAGGCCAATAGCTAATACTCTTACAATATGATCAAAATATGTACAGTACGTTTGCCGGCACCAGTGATTTGAATAATCCAACTGTCCAACAATATCAATCCAATTTTTAAAGTTTAAAATGAAAAAACATTTGAAAAACAATCTATTTTTCTTATATAATGTACGCTTTTATTTTTATATATTCCTCACTCTTTGTATTAATACATTTATGAGACATATTACTGCCTACTTCTAGATGTCAGCGAATACAGCCAAATATAGATGATTTAGTTATTATCTCATTGATGGTTATAAGAACTCACAATGTGCAAATTGGTTTCTATATTTCCTGTAGTACCACGGTAACTGCACTTCATAAAGTATTTCACTCTCTGTAATGAGATAAGGGAAATCCTGAGATCATGAAAGGCTCTGAATAAATGGATGTTTTTCTTTTTCTTGAAAAGGGCCAAAATGTGCCCCACAAATGAGTCAACGAATACTAATCGGAGATAATGGGAACTGCAGATGCTGGAGAATCTGAGATAACAAAGTGTGGAGCTGGATGAACACAGCAGGCCAAGCAGCATCTTAGGAGCACAAATGTAACTTCTTCAGATTAGGCATCCTGGAAGATGCTTCGCAATGAGGTTACAATTGTGATCAGAGATAATGGGATCCTTTTCTGGCGAAGGGTCTAGGCCTGAAACGTCAGCTTTTGTGCTCCTAAGATGCTGCTTGGCCTGCTGTGTTCAACCAGCTCCACACTTTGTTACAACGAATGCTAATAATTATCTTTGTGCTCAACTATTTGAATTCTGGAATGATGGACTCCAGTTGTCCATTTATCTTGGCCCTTCAAAAGGCCAGTGACAGGCACTGTCAGTTATCACAATAGGAGCAAGTTTTTTTTTAATCACAGGGCTGAACCTTACTTCCCTTGGCCAAGTGCGAGTTGCATCAAGTTATTTTGGAGGGATTCATACCATGAAGCTGCCATAAATTGGAGGTCGAACACCTAACCCCCACGCCCACCACCTACCCCTCACCCTCCCCACCCATATAGCTAAAACTGAAACACACAGAGAGGCATGCCTTGCACTATAATCTGTTAAAAGAGCCCCCAATCTATTATCAAGGAGTGGTTAATTAAAAAAAACACGTTGCACTCTCTTTATAATGGAAAGTAATAATTTATTTAACCTACAGTGAACAAACTAACTAAACTATTAATGAACCAAATAATCCCCTTCTAACTACTAACTATTCCCAAAAAAAGAAGATTATGGTGTGCTGTTCCAGTAAACACAAGTCCTACTTACCTTAACCACAATGAAGAGAAAAATTAGAACTTAATCTCTCAAAATTACAGCCAGGTTACATCTTCTGAAACGCTCTGTGTCTCCTCTGTTGATTTTCTATCAGAAATGCCTTCTCCTTCTTTTATCAGGAATATTAACTCAGAGTGCCATGGCACCTTTATTTAGATGATGCTTTCACTAAGAGCTGAGAGAGCCAATCTCTTCGCAGATGGCAGTTTACTCTCTGCTGATTTTGCAACTGTCTTCATCTTTTGTACCATTGATGACATTTCAACTTTTTACAATAGGATTGGTCCTATGTTGTCAAAACCATCAGATTTAAATTTAATTCTTCTTGAGTGTCTAAGTGCCAGCTCTAAATTAATTGGCTATATCAAAATTTGTTGTATTGATAACAAAACAAAACTGTGGCTTGGCCAGCCAACCATACAGCCTTTTGATACAAATGTTATCATTCGATTGCACTGCAAACCCATAACCTGCTTACAAACAGTTATTTTTTGTAATCTCCAAGCTCCAAGCACATCATCTTTTAAAGGGACCACACAATGTTTTTATAAACATCAATATTTCACAAATACCAAATTCTAATGTCCTGCCTTTCAATCCATAAGTACTCTACCCAACTTCATAACACTTCACACCATAAGAAAAAAATGAACAATCATTATCAAAAGATGGCTTTTTAAAAAAAATGCTGTTATGTTACAAGATCCATAGTTATTAATCTACAGTTGAATATTTCGTACTAATTCTATATACATATAATATTGAACCCTACCATTTCTATCTTAATATATGCATTTTTCTTTTAAACCTGCGATAAAGCATCGCAGTAACATTTTCATGACCCACAACATGTACAATCTGTAAATTAAATGCTTGTAACATAAGATTGCAATGAAATAATCTGGTTTTACTGTCCTTAAATCTTTCCAAAAAAGTATTGTGATCAGTATACACAACTGTCTCTGAATCATTGTTTGCAAGGTAGGCATTAAAATGCGGTAGGGCCAACACCACACTCAATAACTATTTTTTAGTAGTTGAATAATTTCTCAGGTGGATATCGAGCTGAAAAATAACAACTGATTGGCCTTTCAATTCCACAATCATCCTCCTGTAAGAACACAGCTCCAACACTTACATCGCTTGCATCATTGGTGACTTTAAAAGCTTTCAAGAAATTTGGCGCGGCTAATACTGGGGCAGTAGTTAACTCTGCTTTTCAATTCTCAAATGCCTCCTGGTATTGTTCTGTCCAACAAAATTTCATGTTTTTTTTAACAAATCCATCAGCAGTGCCACCACACTACCAAAGTTTGGTATAAATCTCCTGTAGAATCCGTGCAATCGTAAAAATCATTGCACTTCCTTCTTCGAGGATGGACATTCCTCAATTACCTTTATCTTCACATTCCTCAGTGTAATCTGTCCATTTCTGAAGTTGTGGACTAAGAACGTCACTTGCGCCTTCACGAATTCTGTTTTTACCAAGTTTATGACCAACTTTGCCTTCCATTGTATCTCAAAGAGCTATGCCAAAGGCTCCATGTGATCTTTCCATGAATGACTTCAGACCTATCAACTTTTCCTTAATTAATTTTAAGGGGCCTTTTACTTTGTGTCCGAATTTCAATTGAAATGGAGTAAACTGAGTTGATTCATTTGGAGCATCTCTCATAACAACTAATATAAATGGGATGTCTTTATCCCAATCATTTGGGTAAACCTTGTAGTCAGCCCTCAGCATTGTCTTTAGGGTGTAATGCCACCTTTCCAATGCTCCCTGGGATTCAAGATGGTTCGCACTGGGTTTAAATTATTTGATGCCTAAATTATCCATGAACTCCTCAAATAATTTGGCAGTAAAATTAGACCCTTACTCTGAATGAATCTCCCTGAGTAGTCCATAATGGGTAAAGAAAGCAAGAAAGTCCTCCACAACCAATTTTGCTTTGACATTCCGTAATGGAATTGCTGCTGGAAATCTGGTGGACAGGCCCATGACCATTAGCAAATAACTGTTCCAACGTTTGGTTCCAGGGAGGGGACCTACACAACCAATCAGAACCTGCGTAAAAGCATTTTCAAATGCAGGCAATGGAATCAAAGGTGCTGGTTTTATTACTGCCTCTGGTTTCCTACCATCTGGCACATATGATAGTTACAACAAAATGTAATCACGTCTTTATATAATCCAGGCCGATATTAATGTTTCTGTATCTTAGCCTGAGTATTCCTCACTCCTAGATGACCCGCTACACATAATTTGTGTGCTGCCCATAATACTTTCTGTCTGTATACTACCGGCAAAACAATCTGGTGAACTTCACCCATTTTTCATCTGCACCAACCTGTCAAAGTCTCCTTTTGCACCTTAAAATTTTATCCTTAAGTTAGTCACATTCTGGAATACATTCTGATTCATTTTCTGAGTAGGCTTTATGATATAAATCCTTTATTGTCTCATATTTTTGTTGTAACTCCATTAGTCTTTCAGAATTAAACTCCTCAGCCAGATCCTGTACACACTTACGTTTTTTCCTTTAGCTAACTGACCTCAACTCCAACTTTCTTTGGTTTTCCCTTCTTGTTTTAACTTATGGCTGTGGGATCTTGTCACTACACAATCTGGAAAAATTCCAGGGTATTTTCCTCTCAGCTCACCAGTTCCCTAGTTTTCTTTCAGCCTCTCCTTTACAATGGGCATCAATCCCACCTTTGATCTGGCCATATTATTTTCAAGAACTAGCAGTATTTCTCGAGTAGACTTTCTTTCAATCACTCCCACTGTTTATTCCCCAGTCTTGATTGGACTTTCTAACCCTATCTTACGCAGAGGGACATTAATTCTCTCTCCACTTATTTTACAGATTACCGCTCTCTCGGTCGATATTTCAGAAGGAGTGCAAATATTTTCACCTCTTATTATTACGACTGACCAGCTCTAAATGTGCTAACTTCTTTAACTACTCCCCCTGTTCTACCTGAGTAAACCTCACCCACACAACTGAAATCTTAGAAAAGATCAAGCGTTACCTTACTATCCAGCCTGTAATTAAACTGCGCATTCTCCTGAAGCTCCTCAACTCCACTTACGATTTCCTTCACTGCCTCAACTAATCCCACTAGTTTAACCTCTTTTAACACATTCTTTCTCCTGGTACTTTGCTTATACCACCAGCACTGTGACTTTGTAGGTCCCACCTCATTGCAGTGAAAACACCTGCGGTCTTTCACCTCTTTTCCACCCTCTTGGGTTTCTTTTATCACACGTGGTGGACTGTTTCCAGTGTGATCTACTTTTTGTTTTTCAGTGAAGGATCTCCCTTTTTCCGAATTTCTATCCCTCATGGAATGATATTGCTGTTGAAACTAAATTTCGATTTATGCACCAAAGAGTATTTGTCCACCAACTCTGCAGCTCTTCTTGTTTTAACTTTCTAGATTGTGTCCCTGCTTTACAGTACGAGGACCCCTTAACAGACAGCCCTCTCCAACCCTCGTCTGAGCTGAGGACCATCCAGTGTCTGGCATGGCCATTTGGCTGAATTCATATGCACTCGGTTTGTCACACAGGCAACTGGCATATGCTGTAGGTTTTAAACCAATATGCTGTTGTGCCCGTCCACAAGGGAGCCACACATCCTGCCATGGAAGATCCCTAGGGGCCAGCAGCCTTTCTATTTGGCCACTCAAAAGTGCATGTCAACACTGCAGTACTGAGAAGTCAATGCGCTAAGAAGCACAACAAGGCAGGGCAGGGATCCTGCAAACTTGCAGATGGGTGCCAGACAAGTGAGCACCAAGTGAACTAGTGAGTAGCTCTAGCATGCAGCTTGATCCAATCCATGTGTTGGCCTTGTGTCCCTGTAAATTCAAGGGCTCCTGCTGCAACCCTTCAATGTAAATACAAGTTTGTGCTTTCTAAGTGGCTTGCAAGTGCATCAGTGAGGGTTTGTGATGGGCATGAGGGATTGGCAAGTGTTGGATGCCAATGTCTGTGGGCAAGGGGTTCATGCGGCAGGTACCCATGGATAATACCCTGAGATGATGTTTGGTTGGAGGTTATTTGTAGCCAGCAGCAAACTGAAGCCAACAAGAATCACCATGATTCCATGTCGAGATTTCTCAATGTCCAGCTGGTTGGACATGTTTGGCAAGATAGAGAGCTGAGTGTCAGTGAAATGAGTTGTGGCATTAATGAAGCAGTTACCACTTAATTGAAAACATGAATCTGTCTTGAGAGAAGCTCATTTGACTGCTCAGAAAAGGCATAAAGGATGTAGCAAAATGCTATCGACATCAAGACTGACTTGACCAAACAACTCATCTGATTCTGCCACAACTTTCAACATAGCCCTCATTACTCAGACCCTTATAAGATTCTGCCCACAGACACATTGAATGAAGAGCTGCATAAATATAGAGCTTCATGAGGTAATTGGGAAATAATCCACTACGGATTAAAGGAATAAAGTTCAAGATATTTTCTGAATGATGAATGACTCAGAATTGTGGGGGAGTCTGAACATCTATGCACACAATCAGTTCAAGATAGCATTCATGCACAAGATAATCAAAAAACCACTAGACGTTGGCCATTATCTCAAGGAGCTGACCAGAAAACAAAAGGGAGGCAGTTATGCTTCCTGTGTAAACCCTGAGCCAGACCCCAAATGGAGAACAGGGCTCAGTGCTGGGCACCACATCTCAGGAAGGCTATAAGATGCTGCATGGATTCAACAGAATAATCCTAAGAATCTTTAGGAACTTAAAAAGTTTACACTAGGCCAACAGTCTTTAGTTTCATCATGGGACTGGCTGTAATCCAAGTGCAGCACAGGTACTGATCAGTTTTGACCTAAAATGGCAGATAAGGTCTTTTGTTTAAAACAGAAGTCCAGATTGTATCCATATTAGAAGCACCCTATCGAATGGTGAAAACAAGTGGACACCTTGCTCACATGGTGGGAGGCCCCTTTTAAAATAGAGCCAGCCCCATTACTGATGTTAGTGGGATAGGAAACTAACTGACCATCATTTCCAAGTAGTCACTATTTCATTAACACAATGGAGACAAATGAAAATTGACTGAGAGGTTATAAATCTCTCATTATTATACATGCTACTGACAGCACAGGGACTGCTCCAGTAGTTCACTGCTCCCTTCAAGGAAACCAGGGGTGGGCAATAAATGTTGGCTCACCCAGAACCTCCACACCCCATGACTCAATTTAAAAAAATTGTGACTCGGGAATGAACAGCATTTATTCATTTAGAGAAAAGAAATATGATTTCAGTTCTACTTAATCGCACACATGCTCTCCTGGAACACAGGAAAATGTACCTGAAAACTTCAGTGAGCAATTCATTTGCTCAGATCTGGTGCTGTCTTTCTTGAATCATTTGATATTTATTTTGTCTGATATGATTTCAAGGTTAAACAATAAATTATTGTTGCTTGTTACCAAAGTGTTGTGATCTTTAGAGATTCCCTTTCAACAAAACGTTTGTTTGAGGAAGCCCAGAATAAGGGGGCATAATCTTAAAAGTAGAGTCAAGCATTTCAGGGGTGATATCAGGAAGTACTTCTTCACAGTAAAAGTGTTGATGATACTAAATTCACTCCCTCAATGCACTGTTGAGGCTAGGAGTAAATTGAAAATTCCAAATAAGATTTGTTAGATGTTTGATTGGGTAGGGCACTAAAGGTTATAGAACTGTAGGGGGCATGTGTGGGTGTCTTTGAAGGGAATGGTAGAGTTGGGAATGGATGGGTTAATGATCAATCGTGATGTAATTAAACAATAAAATTAGCTTGAGCAATCTGAACAGCTCCCACCCCCATCCTTATGTTCCTAAATACTGAAGCATTTTTTTTTCTGAGCTCTCTATGCTTAAATAATTAATTCCTTCAGGGATCAGTTTTTAAAAAAAGTCAATTCGGATAAATAATATATTATTCTGATATAGTATACAATCTGACAACTGCCCCATGAGGATCCAAGCTATTTATACAGTGAAGGTATGGCATTGACTATGAAAATTAATGAGTAGTCAGTGAATCAGGGCCTCATAAAAGATAGATTTTATTAATAGATATATATTATTCCGTGGCATCTGACACAAAAGTTTTATATTGCTTATAAATTTCTTAGTAGTGAGAAGTATTTAATTTCCAACCTGACTGTTGATCTTCTGACCCTGAACATTAAATATTGTTTTTAGTACATTAAAAATGTGGCACTTTGTCTCGGTTTTTTTGGTTGTTTTTCTTTCTACACCAGTTCTCAATGTCAAGCCATAATGTGCCAGAAAACAGTGTGGATATATATGTTCCAAGGGGCAGATAATTTTAGTTTAGCTTGTGAAATAGAATTTTACATCACCTGTGTATGGCTGGCTCACTGGAGAAAATTGGATAGGATGAAAAGAAGAGAACCCGCTAATGAAATAAATGCAACTTTCTGCCTGTATCGAGCTGCAGGTTTATTTCTAAGCTCTAAGCTTGTTGGTCTGTGTCAGGTTCTAATAAGTGCAAATAGATACTCTATTAAGCAAATTTCTAGTGCAAGGTTAAGTTGTGGAGGATTTAGGCTGCTGAATTAAGATGTTCCTTCAGTATTTTTTATCCAACATCCAGCAGTTATTGTAGGTTTTGAAAACAATTTTTGAAACAGGTTTAGAATATGGTAGGTCTTCACTTTTTAACCTCCTCTTCCTTTCTACCTTCACTGTGTTTTGATCCTTAACTTCGGCTCATAGAAATAAGTCACAAGACACCAGATTATACACTGAGATAATGGGAACTGCAGATGCTGGAGAATTCCAAGATAATAAAATGTGAGGCTGGGTGAACACAGCAGGCCAAGCAGCATCTCAGGAGCACAAAAGCTGACGTTTCGGGCCTAGATTATACACTAACAGGTTTAACAGGTTTATTCGAAATCACAAGGTGAATCTGATGAAGGCGCAGAGCCCCGAAAACTTGTGATGTCAGATAAACCTGTTGGATTATAACCTGGTGTCATATAAATTCTGACTTTGTCCATTCCAGACGAACACCAACACCTCCATATCACAGGATCTTAGGATCGTAGGATTGTATAGTACAGAAGAAGCTCTCTTTGGCCCATTGAGTCTGTACTGCCAAAAACACACTGCTGCCTATGCCAGCCCCAGTCTCCTGCACCAGGCCCATAGCCTCGACTGTTTTGATACTTTAAGTGTTCATCAATGATACTTTTTAAAGGTTATGGGGTTACCTGTCTCAACTACTTTCCTAAGTAATATACTCCAGCCCCCAACTATTCTCTGGGTGATTTTTGTTTCTTTAAATCATCTCTAAATCTTTTGCCTTTCACTTTAAAAGTCTGCCTCCTTTATTCTGAACTCTTTAACAAATGTTTACCTTGACCATGCTTCTCATATTGTTATACACCTCTATCAATTTAACCTCTCAACATTCGCTGCTCCAAAGAAAACAACCTGAGCTTACCCAGCACCTCTTCATAGCTGAGATATTCCATCCCAGGCAACATTCTGCTAGTTAGAGGGGCTGGATACTGCAAAGACTATGAGCTCTAAAAACATGCTGACAATAGTACTGAAGACTTGTGCTCCCCCAGCCGAGCTGTTCCAGTACAGCAACAACACTGGTATCTCGCCGACAGTATAGAAAATTGCTCAAGCATATCTTGTACACAAAATTCAAAACAAATCAAACTCATCAAATACCACCCATCAGTCTAACTGTGATCATCAGTAAAGTGATGGACAGTGTCATCAACCTTGATACTAAGCAGCTGGTAACCTGTTCAGCAATAACCTGTTCGCTCACACCCAGGTTGGGTTCCACCAGGGCGATTCAGCTCCTGAACTCAATACAGACTAAGTTCAAACATGGGCAAAAGCGTTGAATTCTAAAGGTGAGGTGAGAGTAACATCAAAGCTACATCTGGCTGAGTGGCCTCAAGAAACCTTAGTAAAACTGGAATCAATGGGAATCGGGGGCAAAGTCTCTACTGGTTGGAGTCATACCTTGCACATAGGAGATTGGATGTGTTTGTTGAAGTTCAGTAATCTCAGCTTAAAGACATTTCTACAGAAGTTCCTCAGGGTAGTGTCCTAGGTCCAACCATCTTCAGCTGCTTTATCAATGACCTTCCCTCCAACATGAGGTCAGAAATGAGGATGTTCACTGGTGGTTGCACAACATTCAGCACCATTCCTGACTCTTCAGATAGGGAAACAGTTCATGTTCAAATTCAACAAGATCTCGACAATATTGGGCTCGGGCTGACAAGTGACTAGTAACATTTGTGCCACACAAATTTCAGGCTATGTCTAATACCAATACTGCCCACTTGCCAGAGCCAACAACACTCAAGAAGCTTGGCACCATACAGAACAAAGTAGCCCGCTTGGTTGGTTTCATATCTATAAACAACATCCATTATCTCCACCAGTAGCAGCAGTATGTCCTGTCTACAAGATGCAGAGCAGAATTTCACCAAAGATCCTCAGATTGCACCTTCCAGATCCATGACCACTTCCAAGAAGGACAAGGGCAGTAGATGTATGGGAACACCACTACCTGGGATTTCACCTTCAAGCCACTCATCATCTTGATTTGGAAATATATTGTTGTTCCTTCAATGTCACTGAATCAAAATCCTGAATTCCTTCCCTAACAGAATTGTGGGTTAACCACGGACTGGCAGAGGTTCAAGGCAGCAACTCACCACCACCTTCTCAAGAGCAAATAGGAATGGGCAATAATGCTGGCACAGCCAGAGACTCCCAGTTCTCATGGGTGAAAGCATTTTTTAAAAAATTGGCAACTTTTCTACTAGATTTCCAGCATCTGCAGTATTTTACTTTTATTGAAATGTTAATCTTTTTCTGCTGGCACAAAAGGGTGGGGAAGGTTTTGATTCTGTGCTATGAAATGGTTGACAATAAATTGACAACCCTTTCTCTGCTGGTATTTTCTTCCACAATGGGAGAAATAAGAATTGGGGAAGAAATATAAGCCCAGCTGTCACCTTGCTTTCATCCATCTTACCTACCTACGCAATGTCTAGATTTTCCTTCATGGAGTTGCTTGGTACTATGCAATCTTAACGTCTTGTACTTGGCTGCTCTGCCATGGCTATCCCAGAGTGTTTAGGTCAGAATGACTGTTCTAGAGTGTTAAAGGGCATAAATCAATTTGCTTAGCGATAAGGAACAAAAATGGTGCAGTTACATTGCTCGTTGTGGTTCATAGATACATGTAGCAGGAAAGATGTAAAGGAACAGATCAGCAGGATATTTCAGAGAGATACCAAATTGAATAATAGTGAAAGGGCACTTTAATTATCCAAATGCATCCAGGGATGCTGATTTTGTAATGGTCTGGAAGGGGCAAGATTAACAAAATTGTGGTCAAGAGAATTTCCTATAGCAGTATGTTTCCAGTTCAACAAGAAAGGGTGCACTTCTAGACCTAGTTCTTGGAAAAGAAATGGGTCACGTAGAACAAGTCAGTCATTGTGTCAGAGTAAATTATTGCAGGTGCTGGAATCTGTACTGAAAACAAAAGATGCTGGAAATCACAGCAGGCCAGGCAACATCCATCCAGAGACAACAAGCTGACATTTTGAGTCTAGGTGACTCTTCATTGAGTGTTGTACAATGGAAGATAACTGTGTTTGAACCAAGTCCACACACATTTAATGTTAGCTTCACTTCAGTTAATCACATGCCATAAAACTCACACCCATTGATTATTAACATGGATAATGGGAACTGCAGATGCTGGAGAATCCAAGATAACAAAGTGTGAAGGCGGATGAACACAGCAGGCCAAGCAGCATATCAGGAGCACAAAAGCTGACGTTTTGGGCCTAGACACTTCATCAGAGAGGGGGATGGGGAGAGGGTTCTGGAATAAATAGGGAGAGAGGGGGAGGCGGACCAAAGATGGAGAGAAAAGAAATAGGTGGAGAGGAGAGTATAGGTGGGGAGGTAAGGAGGGGATAGGTCAGTCCAGGGAAGACGGACAGGTCAAGGAGGTGGGATGAGGTTAGTAGGAAAGAAATGGAGGTGTGTCTTGAGGTGGGAGGAAGGGGTGGGTGAGAGAAAGAACTGGTTAGGGAGGCGGAGACAGGCTGGGCTGGTTGTTTGATGCAGTGGGGGGAGGAGATGAACTGGGCTGGTTTTGGGATGCGGTGGGGGAAGGGGAGATTTTGAAGCTGGTGAGGTCCACATTGATACCATTGGGCTTCAGGGTTCCCAAGCGGAATGTGAGTTGCTGTTCCTGCAACCTTCGGGTGCTGCACCTCCCAGTCGCAAACCATTTTAACTCCCCCTCCCATTTTTTAGACGACATGTCCATCATGGGCTTCCTGCAGTGCCACAATGATGCCACCCGAAGGTTGCAGGAACAGCAACTCACATTCCGCTTGGGAACACTGCAGCCCAATGGTATCAATGTGGACTTCACCAGCTTCAAAATCTCCCCTCCCCCAACGCATCCCAAAACCAGCCCAGTTCGTCCCCTCCCTCCACTGCATCACAAAACCAGCCCAGCTCATCCTCTCCCACCACTGCATCCCAAAACCAGCCCAGCCTGTCTCCGCCTCCCTAACCTGTTCTTCCTCTCACCCATCCCTTCCTCCCACCTCAAGCCGCACCTCCATTTCTCACTTACCAACCTCATCCCGCCTCCTTGACCTGTCTGTCCTCCCCGGACTGACCTATCCCCTCCCCACCTATACTCTCCTCTCCATCTATTTTCTCCTCTATCCATCTTCGGTCCGCCTCCCCTATCTCCCTATTTATTCCAGAACCCTCTCCCCATCCCCCTCTCTGTTGCCCCTGAGATGCTGCTTGGCCTGCTGTGTTCATCCAGCTTCACACTTGATTATTAACATTCCTTTTTTATGCAACCAATTCTCACAAATTAATACTTATTAATATTTATTGCTTGTATTGTCTTTACATTCAGACTCAGGAATTCCTTCAGATCATGTTAAAGGATAACAGTTTCCATTTTCTCTTTAAGTCAATCGTTACAAATATGAATAATAATTATAAAACAATACTAATAATGATTACAACATATTGTACTTCAATGTTTTTATTTGCATGTTAAAGTGCCAAACATCGCTTTTTCAATATTTCTAACAGTTTCTCAGAACTTTCTCCTTTCTTTGTAAAACAGATAGCTGATTGCTGCTATCCATCACTTCAATTTAGAAATTTCTCCATTCTTCAGCAACTTTTTAAAAACTGTATTGTTGATGCTCTGTCTTTTCACATTCACACATTTCTTTGAATGCATGTTATCCCTTGGTGGCTTCTTCTCAATGTAGCACTCAATGGGTGTGGCTGCTGAAGCCCTTTGCAGAATTTCTCCCAATGTTTTTGCTCTCCAATAAAAGTGCCATATCTATCAACTTACCAAGACTGGAAGTTTCCACCTCCAAAAGGCACTTTTACAACTCTTCTGATCGTTTTTGCTTCCCAAACTAAACAATTACTTCACTTTCCTACAAGAAAGGTTATAAACCTCCTGTACTCAAGAACCTATTAGAGATTTGTAGAAAATGCATCACTAAAAGCAACAAGTAGCATGCTTCTTGCATTTCTCAATGGTGGAAATTTCAAAACACAATTACGCATTTTCTTTTTTTCAATGTTTCATTTGCCTGAATAATAGCATTTACTTGGGATTCTTCCAGTTATTCCGGACCCTATTACTTCAAAGCTGGCATCTGACTTTGTTTCATTGTCCAGCCAATCCTGTTGTTTAATTCAACTTTAGAATTCCTCTACTTTAGTTTTCAGAAGGCTTTGTATTTTTTTTTGTGAAGTCTTACCTTGACTAATATGCATGTGGATAACATTTTCCAAATAAGATTGTTAATTCAAAGTGATACTCATTCCATTCTGTCTGGTTTCCAATTAAATATATCTTAGAGCCCCAGAAGCCTGAGTTGCAACTTTGAACTCTGCTTTAAGCCAATTTATGACAATGTTTTCAAATTCACTAGTCCCACCCCAGAAAAATAATCTATATGTTTCAAAAAAATGTTTACAATTTGCCCTTTATGATGTCTGTAAAATATGACAGTGTCTGATTTTAACTGAAGATAAGCAACTTTTAATAAGACAGATATTACTGAGAAGTATGAGATGCTAGAGACATTATTCTTTGGTTGTCAAATGTACAAATGCAAAATTTATTTTGTTTTCTCTTTATTCCATTCCATTAAATCCATAGCCACTATCTTGTTGAAATCTCTTGTTCAGGGCAGATTTACTACAGAGTGAGATGGTGCCCTTTGAAATTTCTCACAAATCTTACAACTATCATATTTCTATGAGCTTAATCTACTGTACATCTCTTACTTCTGCATATTTTACTAAAGTTTTGGAAACGGATGCATAAATTACCTTTGCATTTAATGTATTTGACTTTTGGCTCCTAGATTTCTCCACCTATTGCCAATGACATTTCAATTTCTTTTGTGGAGAGGTTATGTACCAGTAAAGAAATACGATAATATCCCAATCATGGAAATTGCAGATACTTCAGTGTGCTTTGGTGCAGAGGGATCTGGGCATTCTCTTGCCTGAATCAGAGAAAATTAGTATGCAGTTACAGCAGGTAATAAGGAAGGCAAATGAAATGTTGACATTTATTGCTAGAAGAATCGTGTATGGCCTGTTGTGTTCATCCAGCCCCACACTTTGTTGTCTTATAAAAGAAGGAAGAGTTCACTGCATATAATTTTGGTCCCCTTATTTGAGGATGCAGTTCAGAGGGGACTCATTATATTGATTCTAGAAATAAGGAGTTTGTCTTGCAATGAGAGATTGAGCAGTTTAGGCACATATTTATATGGAGTTTATAATAATGAGAGGAGATCTATTTGGGGAATGTAAGGTGCAAAAGGGGATTGACAAAGTAGATGTAGAAAGATTGTTTCCTTACAGGGCAATCTAAAATGAGAGGTCACAGTTTTGGGACAAGGAATTACATATTTGAAACGAGAGATGTGGAGAAATTACTCCTCTCAAAAGCCCATCTGTGGAAGGATCTGTGGAAATCACTATCCAGAGCGGAGTGGACACCAGGACATTGTGAAAATTTAAGGAGAAGATAGACAGATTTTTAATCAGCAATGGGTTGAAGAGTTATGGGGAGTGGGCTGAAAAATGGAGTTGAGTGTGAAATAAGATCAACCGTGATTGTATTAAATGGTAGATCAGGTTTGAGGAGCTGAGTTACTTACTCCTAGTTTTTATTTTTGTTATATACATCTTTTCATCTTATAATGACACCATTTCATTGGATGTTACATCCATGCTAATAAAATTATTGATTTTGGCTTTTTTACAAGGAATAGCCATTCTTTTCAATGATTTCAGTTTGTTATCATCTCAAATCTCAAACTGATGGAACTCTCAAACACCTTAACTTTGTCCCAATGTCTATCACTCAGAGAGTCGAGGCATCATTTTAACCAATTATTCCTTACACAGTTGACATACATCCACTGTCTAATACCGCACAATTGAAAGACTTTTCATTTTTCACTGAAATGAATTTTTTTGTGATCTATAAAATGCCCTCCTTTTGATCTAAATCCCCAGTTTCTCCTTTGAATTTTCCCCTTTACATATTGTTTTCAATACTTCCTTATAGCGTTTGGGACACTTCATAGTTTAAACGGGCATTTGAATTACACATGGAATGTTGATTTGATTTGATACTCCTTGAGTATTTGTGGAGTTCATTCAATTATTGTAAATCCCAATTTCGTTCACTCCTCAGAATTATCAAGATCACTTCTGTCCTCTTGTTTGTTACAGTTCCCCTTTCATACTGTTCCCTATGACTTGAGCCTACACACAGTCTCACCAATTTGTTAATGTGTCCTCCATATATTGCCATATCCACAACTGTTCCATTTTCACTAGGAATGCTGCTGGAAAGGAATGCTTTCCTGGGAACTTTTTACTGCTGCCAACATTGGATCTACAAGTGTACGTTTATTTGCAAAGGTAACTCCAGCTAAAGCCAGAATTCTGTCCAGACTTGATACTGAAGCATGGTCTAATAGTATTTAAATGGCAGCACAGATTTGGGAATTTCCAAACAAAATTTTCATAGTCTTGCATACATTCTACTGAATTCATTATGTACTGTTTAATGCTAATATCATCATTCTTTCCAAATTTTTAAAAATCTTACAATGTCTCATAAGCAGTCAAAAATATATCATTTTGATAAATCTTATCCAATAAAATTAGTAATCTCTCTAAACCTTCATCTGTGTTCAAATCATCAGACTCCAATTCTGAAAAAATAACTTTGCTTTTCCTTCTGTTTTCTTCATCTGAATGCTAAGGCCAAACCAGGCTTCCTCTTTGAGAAATGAGTAACCCAGGCCCACATTGTAATTTGCTTCTTTTACTGTTCATAAGGCTCACTTTCAAAAAGCAGGAGGATTGAGTAATCATACTCTAAAACTTCATATTCTGATTCAACCATCCTTCACTACCTGTGTTATACAGTAGAAGATAATTGACTTAAACAGATTCCAAGTTCATATCTATAGCAGAAGCTTTATTTCAGTTAACCACACTCTGCTGATTACTAGCTCTTCATGTTTATGCAACCAATTCAGAGCTAATTAAAACTTAATTAAAATATCTATCATTTGTTCCCTCATTCCATGAGATCTCATGCATTGCTTTAGACACTATTAGATGATAATAGGCAGTGAACATTTAGGATTATCGTACTGTAAGGATTATAATGACAGTAAAGAATAACAGTAGTCAATCCAAAGAAAGAAAGCTCCATTGTAGAGACAAAATTTATGGGATAAAAATGAAGCTACACTGGGTAGAGGCGAATGAAATGTTTTTGGGAGAAATTAACTGAGCTACCTTCAAAGGGAATATGACTCAGATTCAGGCGAGGTGCATTCCCTCAAAAATAGAAAAGATAAGACTTATAAATGCAAAGTTTTCTGGATGATGAAAGAGATAGAAATAAATAAAAGGTGTGCTTATGAATGGGATCTGTTAGAAAATACTATTAAGGTGAGGAGGAAAACAGAAGGTTCGGAGGGAAGTAGAGAAACAAAACCTGTATGTGGGCAGACAGGTGGCCAATGTAAAGAGGAATCCTAAATTCCTCAACAGGCATTAAAGTAGTAAAAGGGTGGTAAAAAAAGGAGCACAGCTAGTTACCAACTGGAAAAGGGGATTTACACATAGAGCTAGGGGGCATGGTTGAAGAGTTAAATTACTACTTTGCATCTATATTCACCCAGGAGGTACACAGTACCTAGGCCTCAGTAACAGCGGAGGAAACTCTCTCATTTGAAGAGTTCAAAATTGATAAGGAGGTCATTTTGGAGAGATTGTTGGTACTTAAATGTTAAGAAGACACTGGGATTGGAGGAGATGCATCCACAGATATGAAAGGAAATTAATGTGGAAATTGCAGATGCACTGGCAATTATTTATTGGTCTTCCCTAGATACAAGGGAAGTGCCAGAAAACTGGCAACTGCAAACATCATGTCCTTGTTCTAAAAAAGAGGATTCTAAAGGCAAGCTGAACAATTACAGGCAAGTCAGTGTGGTGTAAAAACTTTTTGAAATGCTATTTGAGTTAGGATTTGTAGTCATGGGGAGAAGACAAAATGGACTGATTAGAAAGAGCCAACATGGATTTCTGAAGGGGGAAATCATGTTTAGCTAACTTATCAGAGCTTTGCGAGAGAATTTGTTGAATTGATCAGAAGGGGTTAGCTGAAGGGAATGCTGTTGATCTGGTACACATGGACTTTCAGAAGTTGTTTAAAACAATGCCACTCCATAAACGTGAGGAAATTTATAACTGGGAATAAAACAGGGGGGCAATATGGATTTTTTTTTAAAAAATGGCTGAGTAATAGGAAACGGAGAGTAATGGTCAATGGATATTCTTTGGGCCAGAGGAAGGTTTGTTTTGGAATTCCTCATGAATTGCTATTGGGCTCCTTACTTTTCCTCATATATATTAATGATCCAGATATTGGTTTGCCGGGGACAATCTCAAAGATTGTAAATGACACAAAACTTAAGAAGTATTGTAAACTGAGGTGGATAATACTTAAATCCAAAAGGACATAGGCAAGTTGGTGGACTGAACAGATAGACAGATGAATTTCAATGCCAGCAAGTGTGCATGTTAGGGAAAACTGTTCCCATTCCGAATATTGCTAAAGAACCAGATTTAAAGTGATTTGCAAAAGAAACACATGTGATGAGATAAAAAACTTCTTCACCCAGTTCTTGCCTAGAATGCATTACCTGCAGAGGCAGGTTCAATTGAAGCATATTAGATTAGTATTTGAATAAAAGCTATGTGCGAAGATATCGGAAAAGACAGGTGAATGGCACTAAGTCATGGTGTTCAGTTGAAGAGCTGGTGGAGACATGTGAAGTGAATTTTGCTTTCTGCACCATAACACCTCTATGGATTCTGTGAGCAATGAATAGTATACCTCCTAAGTGCTCTGCCTTCATTTCCTTGAATCGTTCATGAAAACCTTCTTTTTAACTTTCATTATTCTAAGATTCACAGCATATGCTTTGAATAAAGCATTGGCTGAGCTAAAGTTAAAAATTCACAGGCTAGTGATTTAGTCATTTTGTAGAGGAAAGCAATTACTGCACGCAACTTGGTAATTGAGACTTTCTAATTAAAGTAGATCAACAAGTCAGTCAGGAACAAATCCCCTGTTAACTTGCTGAAAGAATTGTACTCTTTCATAATCAACCACAACTGAATGGCAATAATCAGCAACATTACATTTCCCCAATATAGTTCTCGATTGAGGGTATGTTTGGGTATCTCAAGGACCATACAACAGAATGTTGTCAGGTTTATAAATACTTTCTTTAGAGAATAGATTTAACTACTTTGGAATAAAATGGAGCCAAGGTTTTTTTTTGTTTTGGCATCTTGAAGAAGATTAGATTAGATCCTCATACCTAGTTTAGTGCATTTTATATGGAACGCAAGACTCATCATCCTCCTAAATAATTCAGGAGAAATTAGAGCTGGTGCAAAAGACATTTGAGAGGATACTGCCAGGACTGGAGAATATTAACTTTGAGAAAAGATTGGTTACAATTATTTCCCTTGGAACAGAGAATGCTGGTGAGATTTAATTAAGATGTGAAACATAATGAAAGATGCAGGTAGAGATGATAAGGAGATCAACCTATTTCAGCCACTTTCAACCATTCTAAGTGGCAATCCCAAGAAATTCAGAAGAGCTCAGAAAAATGCAGAGGGATGGAGGGAATAGCTCATAAACCTATAAAATTCTATTGGATTACACAGGGTAGATGCAAGAAAGATGTTCCCAATGATGGGGAGTCCAGAACCAGGGGCCAAAGGATATGGGGTAAAACATTCAGGACTGAAATGAGGAGAAATTTCTTTATTCTGAGAGTGGTGAGCCTGTGGAATTTGCAACCACTGAAAGCAGTCAAGCCCCCTTGGGTCTAAAAGAAACAAAGGATATGTGGTAAAAACAGGAGTAGGCTATTGAGTTGGATGATCAACCAAGATTATAATGAATAGCAGAGCGAGTTTGAAAGGACAAATGTCCTCCTTCCGCTGTTATTTTCTGTTTCTAAAAGCCAAAGAGATCAATTCAAGTGAAGTTTTATTTTAAAGATGACGGGGATGTTGTCATCACGAACAAGATCAACATCTGTTGTATATTCCTGATTATCCTCAAAAGGTGGTTTTGAGACACCTTGGAGGAACCTCTAGGGTTTTATCCCTGTGACAGTGAAGTAATGGCGATACAGTTGCAAGTCAGAATGGCGTATGATTTAAAGACAACTTGTGAGTGGTGGTGATCCCAGACATCTGCTGCCTTTGACCTTTTGGTGGCAGAGGCCACGTGTTTGGAAGGTGTTGTTGAAGGCTGTGATTAAAGATCATTTTGTGTCCAATGCTTCTGTTCCCAAAACCAAGTTCATGACTTTTTCAGAGATAATGGGAACTGCAGATGCTGGAGAATCCAAGATAATAAAATGTGAGGCTGGATGAACACAGCAGGCCAAGCAGCATCTCAGGAGCACAAAAGCTGATGTTTCGGGCCTAGACCCTTCATCAGAGAGGGGGATGGAGTGAGGGTTCTGGAATAAATAGGGAGAGACGGGGAGGCGGACCGAAGATGGAGAGAAAAGAAGATAGGTGGAGCCCGAAATGTCAGTTTTCATGCTCCTGAGATGCTGCTTGGCCTGCTGTGTTCATCCAGCTTCACATTTTGTTATCTTGGATTCTCCAGCATCTGCAGTTCCCATTATCTCCTGATCACAATTTTAACCTCACTGCTAAGCCTCTTCCAGGGATGCCTAACCTGAAGAAGCTACCCTTCTCCCTCTGGACCAACCTCAGGGAATCTCTCCACCTATCTTCTTTTCTCTCCATCTTCGGTCCGCCTCCCCCTCTCTCCCTATTTATTCCAGAACCCTCTCCCTATCCCCTTCCCTGATGAAGGGTCTAGGCCCGAAACGTCAGCTTTTGTGCTCCTGAGATGCTACTTGGCCTGCTGTGTTCATCCAGCTTCACACTTTGTTATCATGACTTTTTCAACTGTTCATTCAACTTTTTGCCTCCCTCTTGGATTGTTGAATGTGTCCTAGGTCTCTCTGCTCTTGTATGCTCTTTATTAAGGGAATTTCAATCATGCTGCCTGTCCAGTTTGTTTCTCCTGGAATGCATCCTCTCACAATGAATGCATTAAATTTTAAGTTTCAAGTGTCTGCCTATTTCTCTGCCCCGCCTAATTTTGCTGAGGCCTGATACTATATCGTTTGTTATTTTAGTAAGGCACAATGGTTAGTTAGTCCATGGAATGGAAAATCTTGACCTGCATTCTTCATAGTCATCTGCTCCCTGAGCCAAAGGAAATCCTGCCAGAGACATCGGGTAGATTTTTTTCCTTCCTTGTTGTGGCAGAGAAAATGTTGAGAAAATTAAGCGAACGCAACTGAGAATGAAGAAAAATCAGATACTCAGCTTTGAGAAAATTTTCCGTTTTCCCCTCAAGATGAAAATGATGATTTCAGAGTGTGGCCATTGAGTGGTACTTACCTTACTTCCATGAACTTGTCCCAGATTAAAACCCCAAACACCTTATTCAAACATTATTTCCAATTCTCCTCTCCTCCATTGAGAAATTAGGTGCACAAATTAAACATGTAAATCAGAACAGGAACTTCAAAGGAGCCATTCATTAAATGGTCATCCCAACCATCATCTAATTACTTCAACAAAAACATATGCCCCTCCCTGTTCTATTGCCATCATGTTCCTTGATCCTTTGTCCATGCAAGTCAGCATCAACAAACTGCCAATGTCATCTCATCAACAGCCTGCTTTTGGGCCAACATAAGCCCTTCAACACTTGGAGCTCAGGGACATCTATAACTTACATATTTCTACCTGATACCTTTGTATGCAGTGATGCATACATATCATGTATCTGCACAGATCTTGCTCTTGGCTTGCCTTCTTAGTAATCACTCACTTTACTGCATACTTGAAGGCTGTCAGTCTCTCAACTTCATATTGCTTTCTTGGTGCATGCTCACTGACTTCAGCACTGACTCACAGCCTGATAGGCTCTGTCTGGCTTGCATTGCTTTCTTTGTGCACATGAGCTTTATTATTCACTTACAGCCTGTCACCTTCTGTAGCTTACATTGCTTTTATTAGAGAGGAAAGAGCAGGCTGCTTTTGACAGTGGGAGAATAGAACATTGTCAGTCAATCTCAGTCACATAGGGAATGGACAGGTTCAATGCACCATCATTCTCTGTGAACATCACACCTGTAGAATGTGTCAGCTTATTTGACAAATACCCAGTAGGTGTTTCAAGTGGAAAAAGCCAAGTGAGCAAGACAAAGGGGACCTGTTCTAATCAGATCAAAGGGGAACCACAGTCAGTCAATCAAGGAATGCATTACTGTCAGGCAAGGGACTCCTGTGATTCTAGTCCAGGGGTTAACTATGGTTAGTCAGGAGCTTAATCCTACTAGAGTCTGGTGATCCCTGCCCTTGAAGTTCAGAGATCTAGCCATGGACAATCTTGCTGGTCATCTGCAAACAATCTGCAAATTCCAGGTGGGTTAATCTGAGTCTTGTGAAAACATCAGTCTTTTTCCGATGTGGGAGGGATGTGCATTGTGGTTTGTGCGGCTGAAGTAAATTTGGAGCATTTCAAGTCAAAATCAAAAGTCAACTGCACAAAACATTGACACCACATGCAAAGTGGGCAAAGTTAGTTAACATCATTTTCATCAGGAGCAGAGAAAAAACCTCTTAGAATCGGAAGTCCTGCTAGCACATTTGCCGTAACCATGATTCCACTGATTCAATAGGGCTGCGCATATGCCATAAACCTGCACTTCGTTACCTGGTGATGCAAATCATGTTAAAAATTATGGTCGCAACATAATCTTCTAAGTGAGCAATTTGATAAGAATCTGCTTTCATTACTGTATTTGCTTTTCTGTAGTCTACGCAAAATTGAGTCAGCCCATCTGGTTTAGGAACTGACATAATTGGTAAACATCACCTGCTTTGACTCAGTTCAATCACCATTTTGTTTTAGCACATACCGAATTTCCACCAGAGCTTGTTTTTCCAAGTTGCATGAGACAGTGTAAAGTGACATAAACAATTATTCTGCCTCTGATCAGGAGTATCTACCGAATAAGCCACTTTACTAACCCTTCTAAACAATCTTGTATGGACCGCTGAATCTCACTTTCAGAGGCTCATCTTGAACTTCATCTGCTGTCTTAAAAATATTCTGTTTGCGGCATTTTTATCTGCCCATTTTCCTCTTCTGCCATTTTTAAATGCACATGTTCTACATTGCAAGTTCTTGGGAGTCTCTTTGGAAACATGAAAGCATAATCCACCAATGGAAATTCAGTTTTATGCCTCCGTGAAGCTTTTTCTTAATCAATTTTGATCAACCTCAATATGTTTGTTCCTAACAGGCAGGGAAGATGCGGTCGAGAGGGGGAGACTTGTTACTCAAGGGAGGTCAAACAGCTAGTTAAGAGGAAGAAGGATGCTTACATAAGGTTTAGGAAACAAGGATTGGAAAAGGATCTGGAGGGATGCAAGTTATCTAGGAACATAGAACATAGAACAATACAGCACAAGACAGCCCCTTCAACCCTCGAGGTTGCGCTGACCTGTGAACTAATCTAAGCCCCTCCCCCTACACTATCACATCATTAGCCATTTGCTTATCCAAGGACTGTTTAAATGCCGCTAATGTGGCTGAGTTAACTACATTGGCAGGCAGGGCATTCCACACCCTTACCACTCTGTGAGTAAAGAACCTGCCTCTGACATCTGTCTTAAATCTATCACCCCTCAATTTGTAGCTCTGCCCCCTTGTACAAGCTGAAATCATCATCCTCGGAAAAAGACTCTCACTGTTCACCCTATCTAATCCTCTGATCATCTTGTATGTCTCTATTAAATCCCCTCTTAGCCTCCTTCTCTCCAGTAAGAACAGAACCAAGTCCCTCAGGCTTACTTCATAGGGCCTGCGCTCCATACCTGGCAATATCCTGGCAAATCTCCTCTGCACCTTTTCCAATGCTTCCACATCCTTCCTGCAAGGGGGCGACCAGAACTGCATGTAATATTCCAAGTGAGGCCGCACTAGCGTTTTGTACATTTGCAGCATGACATCACAGCTCCAGAACTCAATCCCTCTACCAATAAAACCTAACACACCATAAGCCTTCTTAACGGCACTATCAACCTGGGTGGCAACTTTCAGGGATCTATGTACATGGACACCAAGATCCCTCTGCACTTCCACACTACCAAGAATCTTTCCATTGACCCAGTATTCTGCCTTCCTATTATTCCTCCCAAAGTGAATCACCTCACATTTATCCGTATTAAACTCCATTTGCCACCTTTCAGCCCAATTCTGCAGTTTATCCAAGTCTCCCTGCAACCTGCAACATTCTTCCACACTGTCCACCATTCCACCGACTTTAGTGTCATCTGCAAACTTACTAACCCATCCACCTGCATCTAAGTCATTTATAAAAATGACAAACAGCAGTGGTCCCAAAACAGATCCTTGAGGCACACCACTAGTAACCGGACTCCAGGCTGAATTTTCTCCATCAACCACCACTCGTTGCCTTCTTACAGAAAGCCAGTTTCTAATCCAAACTGCTAAATCTCCCTCACGCCCGTGCCTCTGTATTTTCTCCAATAGCCTACCATGTGAAACCTTATTCAAAGGTTTTACTGAAATCCATGTACACCACACCAACTGACCTTCCCTCATCCACATGTTTGGTCACCTTCTCAAAAAACTCAATGAGGTTTGTGAGACACGACCTGCCCTTGACGAATCCATGCTGACTATCTCCAATCAAATTGTTGCTTGTTAGATGATTATAAATCATATCTCTTATCATCCTTTCCAAAACCTTTCCTACAACAGACGTAAGGCTCACAGGTCTATAATTACCTCAGTCATCCCTACTGCCCTTCTTGAACAAGGGCACAACATTTGCAATCCTCCAGTCCTCTGGTACTAAACCTATAGACAATGAGGACTCAAAGATCAAGGCCAAAGACTCCGCCACCTCCTCCGTAGCTTCCCAAACAATCCTCGGAAACATCCCATCTGGCCCAGGGGATTTATCTACCTTCACATCTTCTAGAATTGATAACACCTCCTCCTTACCAACATTAATCCTTTCAGGCTAAGGACTGTGTAGCCAGTAACTCAGTCATCTGCTCTACATTATTCTCCTGTTCCTCAGTGAAAACAGATGAGAAATAATCATTTAGCACCTCTCCAATCTCCACAGGGTCTACACACAACTTCCCACTTCTGTCTTTGAATAGCCCTATTCCTACCCTAGTCACCCTCTTATTCCTCTTTACCTATAGAAAGCTTTAGGGTTCTCCTTCATTCTAACTGCTAATGTCTGCCCATGTCCCCTCCTTGCTCTTCTTATCTATCTCTTTAAATCCTTCCTCGCTAATCTGTAACTCTCCATCGCATCATCTGAACCATCTCGTCTCATTGTCACATAAGTCTCCCTCTTCCGCTTAACAAGAGATATTATTTCTTTAGTAAACCATGGTTCCCTTACCTTTTCGCTTCCTCCCTGCCTGACAGGGACATACCTATCAAGGACACGCAATATCTGTTTCTTAAACCAGCTCCAGGAAGGAACTGAAGAAAGGGCTAAGGACAGCTATAAGGTGGTATAAGAAAACATTGGCAGATAGGATCAAGGAAAACCCCAAGGCTTTTTACACGTACGTGAGGAATAAGAGAATGACCAGAGAAAGGGTAGGGCTGATCAAGGATTGCAAAGAGAATTTGTGTATGGAGTCTAAAGAGATAGGAGAGGTCCTTAATGAATACATTTCTTTGGTATTCACACCTGAGAGGGACCTAGTTGTAGGGGAGGACAGTGTGAAGAAGACTGGTAGGCTGGAGGAGGTAGATGTTAGTACTAGGAATTTTGAGGAACTTGAAGATATATAATTACCCCGGCCTGATGGAATTTATCCAAGGATTCTATGGGAAGTGAGGAAAGAGATAGTAAGACCTTTGGCGATGATCTTTTCATCCTCACTGTGCATGGGTAGTGCCGGGAGATTGGAGACTGGTAAATGTCATTCCCTTGTTCAAAAAAGGGAATAGGGACAACTCTGGAAATTACAGGACAGTTAGTCTTATATCAGTGGTGGACAAGTTATTGGAAAGGGCTCTGAGAGACAGGATTTATGATCACTTGGATAGGCACAGTTTGCTTTGTGATAGTCAGCATGGATTTGTGAGGGGTAGATCATACCTCACAAACCTTATTGAATTCTTTGAAGAGGTGATCAAACACATGGATGAAGGTAGAGCAGTGCATGTGATATGCATAGATTTTAGTAAGGCGTTTGATAAGGTTCCCCGTGGTAGGCTCATGCAGAAGGTAAGGATGCATGGGATAGAGGGATATGTGGCAGATTGGATTCAGAATTGGCTGACCCTTAGAAGACAAAGAGTGGTAGTGGATGGAAAATATTCAACGTGGTGCTCAGTTATGAGTGGTGTACCACAAGGATCTGTTCTGGGTCCTCTTCTATTTGTGATTTTTGTGAATGATTTGGATGAAGGAGTGGCAGGGTTGATTAGTAAATTCATGGACTATACGAAGGTCGGTTGAGTTGTGGATAGTGCGGAGGGCTGTTCTAGGTTACAAAGGGACATTGATAGGATGCAGAGCTCGGCTGAGAAGTGGCAGATAGAGTTTAACCCTGAAAAATGTGAGGTGACTCATTTTGGAAGGACAAATTTGCTGTCCAGGGGTGGAATGCCTCATCTCGGGATCAGATGCGGCGGAGGCAAAGGAATTGGGAAAGGAGGATGGCCATTTTGCAGGAAGGTCGGTGGTATTCGCAATTCCTTCGCCTTCACTGCATCTGGTCCCGAGAGGAGGCATTCCACTCTTGGACATTCCAGATGTCCTCGTTTTTCAAGGACCACAACTTCCCCTTCACAGTGGTCCAGCACATCCTCCACCCAGTCTCTCACATTTCCCGTAGCTCATCCCTCACACCTCCTCCCCACAATAACAACCAAAACAGAATCCCCCTCAACCACCCCACTAACCTCCAGATCCAAAGCATCATCCTCTGATACTTCCGCCATCTGCAATCTGATCCCACTACCAAAGACAGTTTTCCCTCCCCACCCCTATCTGCTTTCCAGAGGAACCAATCTCTCTGTGACTCCCTTGTCCGCTCCACATTCCCCACCAGCCCCACCAACCCCAACACTTTTCCCTGCAACCGTAGGAAGTGCTACATCTGCCCCTACACCTCCACCCTCAACCCCATCCCAGGCCCTAAGAAGACTTCCCATATAAAACAGACGTTCACCTGCACATCTGCTAATGTGGTATACTATATCCGTTGTTCCCATTGTGGCTTCCTCTACATCGGGGAACCAAGCGGAGGCTTGGGGACCGCTTTGCGACACACCTACACTCAGTCTGCAACAAACAACTGCACCTCCCAGTCGTGAACCATTTTAACTCCCCCTCCCATTCCTCAGGCGGACACCCTGAACGTGAGATATTCCAGATATGCATCTCAAAGTACAGTTAGCAGTATAGGCTTAAAGCACAATATAAATGACCATACACAAATTTTCAAATTGCTGATGTTAGACATATATATCTCCAGTTACCACCTTCATCCCTCAACACTTATTTTATCAGAGGTATGTGTTCTGTTACAATTTCTATTTCAGAGGAGGATTGAAAGAGTGCAGGCAGAAATCCTGCTATTGACAACTTAGCTTGCCTCAACAAATTATGACGCAGTCCATATGTACCATGTGACTTGTTTACTTTGGGTGATGGTTACAATTTTATCAACTCCTCAATTTTTATCATATCTAGTTAACAGAATTTTAATCAGTCTGAGTGATGTGGCTATGGTGAAATATGTGGCATAATCAGTGGAAAAGTCTGGCAAGTCCTAGCTCAATGTTGGGAGCACCTTGCTCCATCTTCCATGATTTTAACAAGCAGCATCGTGAGTTTCTCATTAGGCTGCAATGAGTCACCAATTAAGGGGAATTATTGCTTGTTAAACACTTCATGGCCCAGCTCACATCATTAACATTCAGCTTCCCATCTGACCAAACACGTTGAATAGAAAATCAAGGAAACCTGACCTGGAGATCAGAATCAGAGCTGGTAATTGGCAACACTTGCTCCAAAAGAATCTCCATGTTGCTTAAGATCAAACGGTATCCCAGGGTATGAACTAGCCACACACCCTTCATCCGCTGATATTGACATTTGAAATTTGCCAACTCCTTAAGAACATCATGGCACCTCTCCAATACACTTGCAGACCGCTTAGGAAGTAAAGGCTTGCATTGCGGGGTATCCCATTAAATAGTGCTGAAAAGCAGCAGCAAGGAGCATTCACTGTCTCCCTCCATTGTATTGGGAATGAAAGCTGTGCAGTGAGGAAGGAAATGGCTGCAATCGCTCTCAGAATGGGTCGGGTAAATGTCCTGAGCTGTGAGGGAGAAGGCTGCAAGACCTATTGATGTTTGGGCATATAAAGGAAAACATTCAACACAATTCCAGGCCATGTACAGTACGCAAACCTGTGGGGTTCCTAATCTCTGGTTACCCTAATGCATTGGCTGCATTAGCCTTTGCATCACTCTACCCTAGACATTGGCGACCACCTCACTCATGCTATTTCTTTTGGACACAGAAGCCAGGGAAAGAAAGGGTCATTGTAGGGTGAGGGTCAATGGTGTCAAAAGGACCCATTGCCACATGTACATCTTTCTTATCTTGCCCCCATCGCTGCAACAGGCTGTCACCGCATACCTTCTTACAACACTTCTGGCCATTCCTCTGTCCCATTGAAATGGCACTAACCTCAGATGAGGTTGCTAGGGTTTAATGGTGTGACATGGTCTTCCCTGCCAGACCTTCAAGAAGAGAATTCCTCTCATTTGCAACACTCTTATGACCAGGACCTCCAGGTCTTTGGAGAATTGCAGCACAATCTTTCCCTCATGCAACATAGTGTTTAAAATATCTTTGACTGAGCAGGGCAGTTTCAGAATGCCAGTGGTCATCTTGGTGCTCAGTGGACTCTTAAAAATAGCACAGATGTTAGGATGCCTGTCTTTCAATGGGCATTGGCTGTGTGCCGAATTGTTCCAGGAATGTCATGATGTAAGATAGGGCTAGAAGTGGATGTGAGGGACATCTTGGAAGCAGGATGAGTTGTTAATGAGGTGAGCTTGGCAAAATATGGTGAGCAATCTCGCTGGGCCTAGTGGAAGTAATCCTTCTAAAAAACTTGACGTCACTTGCACTTTGTGCAAAAAATTGTAAGGCGACCCCAGTATCAATAATCCACTTCACCACACACCAATGTTAAGAACATCCTCTTCTTTTGTGAAAATAATGTACTCATTCAATATGTCTGTACATAAAAAAAATTCTTATTCTCTAATAAGCACTACAATTTCCTCAATCATCATTTTTCATATACTTCTGAAGGATTTTTGGGTTCTGTTTTTTATGTATTTGCTACTTATTCTCTTCTGTTTCCCTCTTCTATGCTCTGATTTTGAATTGATTATAAATCTTACCTTTTTTGCATTTAGTTCAACCTCTTTTTTTTTCCCTCGTTTGTCATCCAGGGAGTTCCAGATTTAGATGCCCTATCTTTTCACTTTATGAGAATTTATACTTGTCTGGTATCTCTGCTTGAAGGACCTGGAATTTTTTTTTGAAACAGATTTCCAGGCCAATTTACTTGTGCTAAATTCTATCTCAAACCATTGGCAATGGTTATCTTGTATGTATCTACTTGCAGATGTGGAATACCCACAGTGACCCTGTGGAAATGACAATAAGTGTGGTGCTCGCCCACTTTGTCCCCCATTGAATTTGTGCAGCTGTGGAGTGGTCACTTGCTGAAATGTGCTATCCATGAAACTCTCAACTTCTTGCCCCCACCTTAGTTTTACACTAGGTATCCATCATGTTCCAAAATGCTGTGCTCTAGCATTTGTTCACACTTCCTGACCAGGTGAAGCATTATAGAGTGTCCGTATGACTTAGGATGTGCATGTGATGGGTTCCAGTTGTCTTGCCATGCTGGTTAATATAGAAACATAAAATCGATTTTTTATTCTTTTTTAAGGCTGTTTAACTTGGATGAAAGTACCAAAATTCTATTGGCTAGAAAAATGCCCACCACCAGTTAAAGAACTAGCCAATAAATTAATAATTTACTTCAACCATCATCAGTACACAGTGCCGACTGTGATTTTTTTCCCCTCAGTCTGACTGATATCTATCAGTCTTTCTTCAGCAAATAGGTTCAGCTAATTGTTCTCTATTCTTCAATGTATCAGTCAATTCAATTCTAATTAACACTTCTTTCTTTTATTCTTGTATTGTTTGCTTATTTCTCAATTCCTCATTATGAAATTCTGAAGGCTTCTGGACAGAAGTAATAGAGAAATACAATTCCCATCAATGGAAAGATCTGGCCCCAGAGAATCCAATTTATAACAATTGACAAAAGAATTATTGGTGCATGAGTAAAACTAGTTATGTAGCAAATATTTAAGATCTGGAAGGTTCTGCCTGAAAGTATGGCAGAAGCAGATTCAATGAAGGTCTTTAAAAGTGAATTGAATGATTATCTGAAGAGAAGAAAATTACAGGACGAGAGCAAAAAGGCGGAGGAGTAGGACTGGATGAGTTGCACTTGCAAAGCACAATAAACACGTCAATGTGCCTCATTTTGTTGTGTATGTATTCCAAGATTCTATGTTTGGATGAAAAGGAGCTTACAAGGAAGCTGATCTCCATTTGGATATTCTGAACACACACTGCAAGTGACTATCCAGGTGGTACTGAAGATGAGGAAGATAGCTGCGCGGAAATTACTAACACAGACTTAATCAAGTGAACGTTGCCCATGCATACTGTAATACTTCTTTATCAAATCTGATGGACATTCCATCTTAACAATTGGAATTTCAAACACAAAGGGGCAAGATTCAGATCCAGATCTCGACCCCAACAGTTCAGCTTACTGTTTGCATCTGATGCTTTGAATTGAACTCATTTTAAGCTATTTCTTGTGGGAGATACAGTTTACATCCTTGCAGGATCTAGCCTTCCCACACTCAGTGCTTATTTTCTTCTCTTCAGATAATCTTGTCCAACCGAAAATTGAGGATAATGGACGGATAAAGTGTCCCTATGGAGGGGCATTATTTTTCAAATACTATTGCATTCTCTGGCGGGCAGCATTCAACCTCTGAGAAACACAATTTCAAAAACGCTAATAAACTAGAACTAGAAACAGATTTTGTCATTTTCTGTAGCATCCTAGAGATCAGAACAATCTGAGCAAGTGAATTTTAACAAAAAAGAAGAATGAAAGACTGTCCAACTTGCACTAACTGTGGCTCTCATCTTATTTGTAATCCATTGATTGATTTATTTATTGATTGATTTATTGTCACATGCAGTGAAATACACTGAAAAGCTTTGTTTATGAGTGGAACAGGCAGATCACAGCAAGCAAAGGATGGATAGATCAAAAATTCTTGAGACATTCAGGTTGCATTATTTGAGGTGACAGTCTATTCAACAGTCTGATAATGGCCAGAAAGTCTGATAATGGCCAGAAAGAAGTTGTTACTAAACCTTTTGTGCATGTGTTCAAAGGAACAAAGAAAATGACAACCCAGGAACAGGCCCATCGGCCCTCCAAGCCTGCGCCGAAAATGTTCATGCTTCTGTATCTTCTGCCTGACAGAAGAGGTTTGTAGGAGATCATTACCAGGGTGCGGTGAGTTTTTGACGATGTTGGATGCCTCTCCATGGCAATGAGCCATGTAAATAGAGTTCATGGAGGAAAGTTGGCTTCCGTGATAGCCTGGGCTATGCACAGAATCTTCTGTAGTTTCTTACAGTCCTGAGCAGAGCAGTTGCTATACCAGACCATTATGCACCCAGACAGTGTGCTTTCAATGGTTAATCTGTAGGAGTTGGTGAGGGACCTTATGGAAATGCCAAATTTTCTGAGCCACCTGAGGAAGAAGAAACATTGCTGTGCTTTCTTAACTGTCACACCTACGTGAGAAGTCCAGGACAGGTTGTCGGTTATTTTCACTCCGAGGACCTTGATGTTCCTCACTCTCTCAACTTCAGTTCTCTTAATGTAGAGGGGGGCATGTTCTCCTTTCTGAAGTCAATGATCAGTTCTTTAGTTTTGCCAACATTGAGAGGCAGGTTAAATGTTGCACCATGTCACCAAGCTCTCTACCTCCCTTCTGTATTCTGACTCGTCACTGTTAGATATCCGTCCCACCACAATGGTGTCGTCACATGACAATCTGAGCAAGCTGATCATTCTAGCAACGTTTCATCGTGATTTTGAATACCTCGAATCAAATCTCCTCAACTTTCTGTTCCCTGAAGAAAGTAGTCCCAATTTCTTCAATCAATCCACATTTTGTGAATTATTTCTGCATTCTCTCTAATGCCATCACATCTTTTCTAAAGTATGGCATCCAGAACTGAATACCATATTCCAACTGAGGTGAACCAGTATGCTATACAAGTTTAACATAAAGCTTTTTTGCTCTGTGCTCCTATTAATAAAGTTGATGCTATTTGCTTTATTAACATCTCTGTCAATCTGTTCTACCTCCTTTAATGATGCTTATATATGCATGTTATATGTGTAAGAGAGTTTACCACTCAGGACTCTGTATGCTATGCGTATACAAAGTTGTGACTCTGCCTGGCGGTATGTTCGCTGTTGATATGTAAGTTGCACTCACAAATCAATTGATTATAGTAATGCTTGCTCATAATATGTATTCCATTTTGCTGTTGTTTAACTCCAGGGGTTCATTTATTTACAATTTCTGATAACTGATTAATAAACCTTTATTATTAATATGACAAGAAACCCCTTTGTTCTTTCATGCCCTTTAAATTGGGCCCTTTTTTTTCCCTCCTTCAGCGCTCAACGTCTTTCCAAAATGAATCACTTCACAATTTTCTGCATTAAATTTAATTAAATTTCACCATTTCCATCAATCTGTCTTTTTCTAGTTCAGCACTATCCTTAGCTTACAATGTTTCCGAGTTTCATATCAACAGAAATTGGAAGACTGTACCATATATGTCAAGGTCCAGGACATTAAAAATCTATCAAAAAGATGAAGGAACAAAAACAAAGTTGCTGGAAATGCTCAGCAGGTCTGGCAGCATCTGTGAAGGAGAAAACAGAGAGAAAACTCTGTTTTCTCCTTCACAGATGCTGCCAGGGCTGCTGAGCTCTTCCAGCAACTTTGTTTTTGTTCCTGATTTACAGCAACCACAGTTCTTTCGGTTTTTAAAAAGCTTAGGGATCCCAACACTGTCCCCTGGGAACCATCACTAGAAATTTTCCTCCAATCCCGAAAGACAACAATTAACCATCAGTCTCTGACTATCACTCAGCCAATTGATGGCAAATTAATGCATTTATTCCTACGTCATTGACTGTTGTCTAGTGATTGGCGATGTGAATCATTGGATCTTCATCTGCCCATTTCAAAGGGTGAAACAGGAGTCTCGCACTTTTAGAAGTTGGATGATAGAGTTCTGCTAAGAACTAAGTGTGATGATAGGTTCAGATAGGGCTTCTGTTTAATAAGTCAGTCAAAAAGACAGTAAACACTATCTCAGTAACAGCACTGATAATGGGAATTGCAGATGCTGGAGAATCCAAGATAACAAAGTGTGGAGCTGGATGAACACAGCAGGCCAAGCAGCATCTTGGGAGCACAAAAGCTGACGTTTCGGGCCTAAACCCTTCATCAGAGAGGAGGATGGGGAGAGAGTTCTGAAATAAATAGGGAGAGAGGGGGAGGCGGACCGAAGAGTATAGGTGGGGAGGGAATAGGTCAGTCCGGGGAGGACGGACAGGTCAAGGAGGCGGGATGAGGTTGGTAGGTGGGAAATGGAGGTGCGGCTTGAGGTGGGAGAAGGGGATAGGTGAGAGAAGAACACATGAGGGAGGTGGGGATGAGCTGGGCTGGTTTTGTGATGCAGGGCTGGGAGGGACAAGCTGGGCTGGTTTTGGGATGCAGTGGGGGAGGGGGAGATTTTGAAGCTTGTGAAGCCCACATTGATACCATTGGGCTGCAGGGTTCCCAGGCGGAATATGAGTTGCTGTTCCTGCAACTTTTGGGTGGCATCATTGTGGCACTGCAGGAGGCCCATGATGGACATGTCGTCTAAGGAATAGCCCGACCAGTACCCCTCCACTGACACCCTCATCCGCCTAGCCGAACTCGTCCTCACTCTCAACAACTTCTCTTTCGATTCCTCCCACTTCCTACAGACTAAGGGGGTGGCCACGGGCACCCGCATGGGCCCCAGCTCTGCCTGCCTCTTTGTAGGTTACGTGGAACAGTCCCTCTTCCGCACCTGCACAGGCCCCAAACCCCACCTCTTCACCCGGTACATTGATGACTGTATCGGCGCCGCCTCTTGCACCCCAGAGGAGCTCAAACAGTTCATCCACTTCACCAACACCTTCCACCCCAACCTTCAGTTCACCTGGGCCATCTCCAGCACATCCCTCACCTTCCTGGACCTCTCAGTCTCCATCTCAGGCAACCAGCTTGCAACTGATGTCCATTTCAAGCCCACCGACTCCCACAGCTACCTAGAATACACCTCCTCCCACCCACCCTCCTGCAAAAATTCCATCCCCATTCCCAATTCCTCCGCCTCCGCTGCATCTGCTCCCAGGATGAAGCATTCCACTCTCACACATCCCAGATGTCCGCGTTGTTCAAGGACCGCAACTTACCCCCGACGGTGGTCGAGAACACCCTTGACCGTGTCTCCCATATTTCCTGCAACACATCCCTCACACCCCGACCCGCAGTAACCGCCCTAAGAGTATCCCCCTCTTCCTCACATACCACCCCACCAACCTCCGGATACAACGCATCATCCTCCGACACTTCCGCCATCTACAATCCGACCCCACCACCCAAGACGTTTTTCCATCCCCACCCTCGTCTGCCTTCTGGAGAGACCATTCTCTCCAAGACTCCCTTGTCCGCGCCACACTCCCCTCCAACCCCACCACACCCGGCACCTTCCCCTGCAACCGCAGGAAGTGCTACACTTGCCCCGACACCTCCTCCCTCACCCCCATCCCAGGCCCCAAGGTGACTTTCCATATTAAGCAGATGTTCACCTGCACATCTGCCAATGTAGTATACTGTATCCAATGTACCCAGTGCGGCTTCCTCTACATTGGGGAAACCAAGCGGAGGCTTGGGGACCACTTTGCAGAACACCTCCGCTCAGTTCGCAATAAACAACTGCACCTCCCAGTCGCAAACCATTTTAACCAGCCCCTCCCATTCCTCAGACGACATGTCCATCATGGGCCTCCTGCAGCACTGTAATGATGCCACCCGAAAGTTGCAGGAGCAGCAACTCATATTCCGCTTAGGAACCCTGCAGCCCAATGTTATCACTGTGGACTTCACCAGCTTCAAAATCTCCCCCTCCCCCACTGCATCACAAAACCAGCCCAGCTCTTCCCTGCCTCCCTAACCTGTTCTTCCTCTCACCTATCCCCTCCTCCCACCTCAAGCCACACCTCCGTTTCCCACCTACCAACCTCATTCCGCCTCCTTGACCTGTCCGTCCTCCCCGGACTGACCTATCCCCTCCCTCCCTCCCCACCTATACTCTCCTCTCCACCTATCTTCTCCTCTATCCATCGTCGGTCCGCCTCCCCCTCTCTCCCTATTTATTTCAGAACCCTCTCCCCATCTCCCTCTCTGATGAAGGGTCTAGGCCCAAAACGTCAGCTTTTGTGCTCCTGAGATGCTGCTTGGCCTGCTGTGTTCATCCAGCTTCACACTTTGTTATCTCAGTACCAGCAGTCCTAGGTTTCATGTTCACATCTCTGAACAACAGCCTTTTAACTCAAGGGAGAAAGCACATTGTACTGAACCAGAATTGACATGCTGGGAAATTCTGCATATTCATCCACTGAGACTCCATGGATCTCAAAGCTGCAGAATCTCAAAAGTTGACAGCCCTCTGACTGAGGAAATTACTCATCATCTTAATTCTAAATGAACAATTCCTTATCATGAGACTATGATCCCTACTTCCAGGCTCTATAGCCAGGAAAATCATGGTGCTGCAAAGCAGAATGTCAGACTGGAAATTTCAAATGCCTGTAACTGATCTCCCTCAATTTCCCCCATGCTTAAAGTTACTTGAAGGTAAATTGAGTAATCCCTGGAACATATTTGAAATCCTTCTTATCCTGAAGCAACGACTTATATTGCAGAAAAAAAAGACATTTAAGACTAGATGTGTCAGAGGCACCAATATAAAACAGGAACAATCTTCCCACTTAAAAACACCTTCAATGATTTGGATTCACTTTGCTTCACTTCAGTAATTGGAAATAGTCTCAGCCTCTCATAAAAACTGTAGTTAACCCATCCCTGAGCACTTTCTTTCTATATTATGCACACTTCCTGCCATGCCTACACTGATTTCAAAACACAATAAGAAAAATTGCTTTAGCTGACAGTGCAGAATGAAATTCCCCTCAAACGGTTTTCCATTGGCTCCTGTTCCATTCCAGAATACATGCTTTAATCTTGCCCAAAAACAAAACAATTGATTACAAAATGAAAGTCCAGTAGTGAACCCTAGAATCATATAGCATGGAAGGAAGCCATTCACTATTGTACTTGTGTTGACTCACTGAAACAGCTAGGTGGAGGGGCAGGTCCTAATTGTCAACATCTGAAGTTGTATGTATTTGGAATTTCAAAATGGTGCCAGCTCTGTGAACATCAGAAGGTTCTACAAGCGCTTTCACATCTCCTGCTGCATGATTCATCGAAAATGGTGCCAAAGAGCTAGTTTGCCCACTTAATGAGATGAAGAGAAAAGTGAATTGGAGCCATGGCAGACCAGGCGCCCTGAGCCTTAAAACTGCACATGGGGAAATTCTGCCCAAGGCCTGGAAAAATCTGCCCCTAGAGCTGTGGGAGTGTTGCCGAACAAAAAGACCTGGGAGTGCAGGTTCATAATTCCTTGAAAGTGGAGTCGCAGGCAGCTGGAATAGTGAAGAAGGCATTTGATATGCTTGCCTTTTATTGGTCAGTGCATTGAGTACGGAAGTTGGGAGGTCATGTTGCAGTTACAGGACATTGGTTTGGACACTTTTGGAACAAAGTTTTCAATTTTGGTCTTCCTGCTATAGGAAGGATGTTTTTAAAATTGAAAGGGGTCAGAAAAGATTTACAAGGATGTTGTCAGGATTGGAGGGTTTGAGCTAAAGGGAAAGGCTGAATAGGCTGGGGCTATTTTGTCTGGAGTCAGAGGGGTGGACTTGTAGAGGTTTATAAAATCATAAGGGGCATGGATAGGGTGACTAGCCAAGATCTTTTCCCCAGGGTAGGTAAGTCCAAAACTAGAGTGTTTAAGGTGAGGGGGAAAAATATAAAAGAGACCTAAGGGGCAAATTTTTCATGCAGAGACTGGTGTGTGTATCAAGTGAACTGCCAGAGGACATAGTGAAGGCAGGTACATTCACAACACTTACATACACTCATTCAAATGCCTTTTAAATGTGAAAGATTTAGAGGGAATTGGGCCAAATACTGGCAAATGTGACTAGATTAATTTTGAATACCTGATCGGCATGGACGAGTTGGACCGAAGGATCTGTTTCTGTGTTGTACATCTCAATGATTCTATGGTGAGATTGATGGTGGGTTGGGGGGGGCAGGGAGGGGTGGTGAATGTAACGTGCATCTCATCAGTTGAGACAGTGATGGGAGGATTTTTGATCTTGGGAAAGGCATGCCACTATTCTGTCAAGTGTTTGAGTTGGACAAAGTGGTATAGTCCTTCCCTAGTGACACAAGGCTCTCTTGGGTTTTCCAATGGGCAGCCAAGAGCCCAGCTGTTCACATTAGATTCGATTCAATGTTCCAGCTGAGACCTAATAACTGACATTAACATAAATTCCTTGTTTTGCTCTCTCTGGCTTTTTCAAAAAGAAAATCAATAGCCCAAATGTTTTTTCTCGCTAGCCCTGCCACATTGAAAGGTTTGTAGATATTTTTCTAATCAACCTATGTATGCACTCCAGCTCTCTCTGCTCCTGCACTGTTCTTAAAATCACACACATTTTAATCTTATATTGCCATGGAAATGATATTGTGACACTGCTGGAATCAACACACAGGTGTGAAGAGAAAATTTGTAACTATTGGATCGAGGGTGAATAGAAGAATGTATTGTAAGAAGTAATTAAAGTCACAATTATCTGTCAGTTACTGGGTGCTGATTGTAAAATGCGCAGACTCTCGTCTTACAAATCCATGACATCATCTGAAGCCATCAAGTGCCAGTGTCTTTGTGCGCTCTAAGTTGTTACCATGGCAATGTCTTCAGCCTGGGCATATTCAGGGTCTGAGTTGGGATATTGGAGAGTTTCAGGCGTTTGAACAAATTGCAAACCATCAAATCTTAATTTGAAATGATTGAAATAGCCATGTTATTGTTAAATTCATGTTGGTCCCTAAGCCGTTGCCTTCCCACATAAGCAGCTTAGCATTTAGTGAAAAATTGGGCAAGTCATTCTCTGACATTTTAAAATTGACAAAGATACTCATTAATGTCATTAATTCTAAATATGGATGCATTTTGTAAGTCTGATTTTTCTTTATTTATTTTTAATCTTGGCGTAATCTTTTATTTGTGATTATTTCATGAGCAGGTGGGCTCATTCTGAGTGAAGACGTTCTAATAGCAAGTTCAGGTGTATTGTGAATACTTCACGTAACCCACACACAATGTAGGCAGACTTCAGTACAAACTCAAATAAATATTGGATACTGGAAATCTGAAACACAGAATGCTGCAGAAACTCAACGTCTTTCAGCATCTTTGGAGAGAGAAACAGAGTCATTATATCAAGTCCAATGACTTGTCTTTGGAGTGCAACTGTCTGAAAGAAAAATCTTTGGACTCAATGTTAACTTTGTTTATTTTTTACTATAGGTGCTGTCAGGTCTGCTGAGTTTCTCTGACATTCTCTGTATTTATTTCAGATTAAATTTTTCATATAATTATTGTGACCGCAAGATGAGGTCAGAGGTTCAGAGTTCTAAAGCATGTAATTCATCTCCTGACTCTCCAAAACATGCCCACAATCTACAACACAAAAGACAGGAGTGTGATGGAATTTTCTCCATTTGCCTCAGTGAGTGCAGCTCCAATAACACTTAAGAGGCTCAACACCCTCTAGGATAAAGCAGCTCACCATCCATCACCTTCAATGTTCATTTGCTACACGGCACAGTAGTGACAGTCCGCAGCATCTACAAGAATCACTGCAGTAATTCACCAAGGCTCCTTCCAAACCCAAAACATCAACTTCAAGGGCAGCAGATGCATGCAAACACTATTAGCTGTAAGGTCTCCTCCAAGGTGCATACTTCCTGACTTGGAACTATATGGTCATACCTTTATTGCTGTTCTGTCAAGGTCAAAAATCACATGACACCAGGTTATAGACCAACAGGTTTGTTTGAAGACACAAACTTTTGGAGTCTCGCTCCTTCAGGTGTCAGTGATACAGATGGCATCAGACACGGAATTGATTGGCAAAAAATCAAGAACTGATGTGAATGCATTGAACAAACCTAAGATGGCTGTTAAGTCTTTAATCTGTCAAAATATTGGTTCATCCTTCCTCACTGCATTATAGATATTCTTTTCCCACTGACTGCATTGGTTCATGAAGGCAGGTCAACAACATTTTCTCAATGGCAATTTGATATCAGCAACAAATATTGGCCTAGCTGGTAATGCCCACATGCCATAAGCAAGTAAAAAATAAATCAGTTTTTAATAAGCTGTGATATTTGTCAAGTGATGCAAGATTGATCATCAAGTGATGTGAGATTGGCCATCAATTTATGCAATTTGAAAGAATAACAATAACACAGCTTCAATCACTTCAAATTAAGGTTTGTTGACTTACTTTTTGGTCAACTGCCTGAAACTCTTCACTATCCTACCTCAGAACCTGAATATGCCCAGAATGAAGACATTGCCATGGGATAACCTGGAGCACAAAAAGACACTGGCACTTGATGGCTTCAGATGATGCAAAATTGAACCTCAATCCATGGAATTGAAGAAACCCCCAACTGGATCATTAACCCCTTTTTAGGAACAGAATGCTGCTTACCTGCACAAAAAAAACTTTGGTGAAGAATCATCTACATTCAATGTTAGTTTGCTCTCTCTCCATGGATGTTGCCTGACCCTGAGTGATTTCCACCAGTTTTTGTTATTTTCAGTACAGATTCCAGCATCTGCAGTAATTTGCTCCTGCTTACCTAGCCAATCTCAGTCTTTACATGACTCCAACCCCATGCCAATGCTTAAGTACATTCCAGTATGCTCTCAGAAGTGACAGTCAAGTCAAACTAACTCAAAACTGTGGTTCTACCACAACACTGTCAGGGCCAATTCCGAATGGTCAATAATGAGTTAAGGAAAGGAGTTACCTTTCCAGTAACTCCCCATACTGACAATAGGGTTTTAAAGGAAAGCCCAAGTTGGTCTTGGGGTTTGCTACCCCAACCACAAAGCCCTGGAAATAAATCCTACATTCACACAATTTTAAGAAAGGGTTGCTTCTGCCCTCTGTTCCTACATTACATCTTATCAATCTTCTATTTACAACCTCTTTTATTATTCTCTTAAATTGTTAGGAAACAATTTGCTTCTGCCTACCCTATCCAGCTTTTCATATCTTACGTTGCTGTAATGAAGAAATACTCAAATGTTCATTTGTATTTGCATCTTCTCATTTCAGTCAATAACCTAGCAAATCTGTGTTGGCCCCTCACTTTAGGGAGCTAAATATTCAACATAGTCTTCCAACTATGATCTCACTAAGGTTCTATATTAACTCATTAGCTTTTGGATTATATATTCTCACTTGCAATAGGTATTGAAAATTGCAAGTTTTAATTACAGCTAAAATTAACCGAGGAGCTGCCTTCAAGCCTTGTGTATCTGTAACCCACAACCCACCGCTTCTCTCCTTCAACTCCATAATCTTCCAGTCTTCACTGTGATGAGTCCACTCCTGTTCACTCAGAATGGAACATCAGAACAGAAGTGCGCCGTTTGGTGCCTTAAATGTGTTACATCATTCAAGGCAATAGTTGATCATCTGGTCTAGTCCATTTCCCCATATCCCTTGATGTTAATCAGTACTTAGGAATATTTGATCTTTATCTTAGACATACTCCATTTTGAAGCTTCCATGGTCCTCTGTGGTAGAGATCTCCAAAGATTTGCTGCCTTCTGAGTGAAGAAATTCCTCATCTCAATCCTAAATAAATTGCCTCTCATTCTGAGACTGTTCTCCCTGGTTCTAAATCCTGCCAGCCAGGAGAAATAGCCTTCCTTAAACTACACTGTCTCATCCTTGCAGAATTTTGTAAGTTTCAACAAAATCAACTCTCAGTGTTCTGACATGTTAGTGAATACAGAGCCATGCAAAGTCCTCAATATATCTTCATAAGAAAATCCTACCATGCCAGGAATTAGACTGCTGAGCCTCTGCTGCACCTCTACAGTTGAGAGTTTCCCTTTCTTAGATAAAGGGACCAAATCTGCATAAGACACGATAATGCAGCCTCACCAACATTCTGTTCAACTGAAGCACAAAATCTTTGTGCTCAACTGCTCTTACAATGGAGATCAACATAACAATTGTCTTCCTAATTAATTGTTGCAGCAGCATATTTGCTTTTGGCGATTTATGAAGGAAAATTAAAGGGCTGGATAGGATAAATGCAGAAAGAGTTCTTCAATCTTAGGATGCTGAATCTTCAGAATTCTCGAGTGCTTTCAAGGGCTGAGTCAATGAAAATGTTCAAGACCAAGACTTAAACAGTTACAGATAGTAAAAGCAAAGGGTATGAGGAAGTGCAGGAAAATTCTGTAGAGGAAAGTGTTAACCATAACAATGCGTACTGAACATTGTGTCTAGAGCTGTGTCATAACAATGTCAGAGACAGAAGATTGACAAAAATCTCAGAAGCACAATGGCTTCAGCCCTGTGTTCAGTAATCCTGAGACATTATAAAGGATGTTTTTTTAAAAAAGATCATGTTTAAAGGATCTATGCTTCCAGCCTAACCTTTTACCATATCTGCCAAGATAACCCAATGACACCAATCAGTTGCACGCAGAGAGCTCTAAAAAGTGAAAATAGCATTCCGTTAGATCAGCCATTATAGAGCAGAATTGTAGAACTGGCTCAAGGGGCCGAATGGTCTTATCTGCTCCTATTTTCTATATTCAGTGTGTGTACTGTGGTGATATTCAAGCCTGGATACAGTTACAAAATGAAACAGAAACTAAGCTGAAAGAAGACGGTGTAAGCATATGAGCAGACATTTTAAAAACACTATAATTAGAATTCCTGTTTACACTACATACTTTTGTGCACAAAACCCAACTACAGGAAATCCCTAAAATGTTTCAACATTTAATGTGAGTACTAATAATGCTTCTGTACTTGCAGAAACAACCCAGATGTTCCTATATTTGCAGTGAATTCCCAGATTTCTTTAGTATTTACCGCAATTGCCCAGAGTATTTCAATGTTTACAGAGAGATTAAAAATGTTTTCATCTTTACAGAGACTCCACGGCATGTTTCTGTTTTGACAGGAACTCACAAAGACATTTCAACATTTACACTGATTCTGAGAAACTTGCTTTAATTACAGTGAATCCCCGGAATATTTCAGTATTTACAATGAGTACAGAAACCCTGGAGCATTCCTTTTCGTTACATTTTCTCATTTCATTTTGGGATAGTGTTCAATGAAGAACCAAGTGGGCAGTGAGTTACAGAGCATCTTTGGATGTGAAAGCATGTCTGCTGAAACAAATTTTCTCAGAGTGCCTACCATATTTGAATAAGCCAGGTGGGAACATCACAGGGAAAAACAACATTTGGAACATGGCATGAATTGCAAATCAGAGTGGAGCGGAGAAAGTGCAAAAAGACTTAAACAATTTCCAGGCTTGGCCTGATAAGTGATAAGTAACATTCATGCCTTACAAATTTTATGCAATTACCATCTCCAGTAGAGACAATCTATCTGCCATGTGTTAGTGTTACCATCACTGAATACCCCACTATCAACATGGCGCTACTATTGACCAGAAACTCAGTTGGACTCCCCACATAAAAACAGTGGCTCTAAGAGCAAGTCAGAGGCGAAGGATATGAATAAGTCACCTCTTCAATCCCTAGAGCCTGTCACCATCTACAAGGCATAAGTCAGCAATGTGATGAAAGGCTCCCCATTTGCCTGGTGCAGCATCAACAATACTCAAACATGATACAGTCCAGGACAAAGCATCTGCTTGATTAGCACTATACTGACAAACATCCATTCTCTTCACCACTGATGATCATTAGCATCAATGTGTACCATCTAAAGATACACCACTGAAATTCAGCGAAGATCCTTAGAAAACACCTTCCAAAACCAGGGCCACTTCCATCTAGAAGAACAAGGGTGGCAGACACATGGGAACATCACCAGCTGCAAATTCCTGTCCAAGCCACTCAGAATCCTGACTTGGAAATATCTCACCATTCCTTCAGTGTTGACCAGGCAAAATCCTAGGCTTCTCTCCATAACAGCATTTTGGGTCTAATGATAGCATGTGGACTGTGACAGTTCAAAAAGGAAGCTCACCATCACCTCTAAGGCAACAAAGGATGGGCAATAAATTCTGGCTCAACCAGTGATACCCACATCCCATGAGTGACTTAAAAGTAAAGACAGCTGCATTGAGAGCACAATCATGTAGTAGGGCATAGTTTTTGGAAGCTTGCCAAAGTGAGATTATAATGAAATCCTGGATAGATTACAGCATAAACAGAGGCCATTAAGTCTATCATGTCATACCATCTCTCTGCATGAATAACTCACCTAATCCCACTCCACTGTCATTTTCCTGTTCCTTCGTATCACTTTCTTTCGATGATTATCCAATTTCTGTTTGAAAGCCATGATTGAATCCAACTTCCCTCTACTCCCTAGTATTGGTTTTCCTGATCCCAACATATTTGTTGTAAACAAAATCTTTTCCTTATGCAGCCATTGCTTATTTAGTCAATCACCTTAAATCACCACCCTCTGGTTTTAAATCCTTCCAATACATGGTTTTGCTTGATGCTGATACTAACCTCCTGGAATATGATGTTTTAATTCCACGTACTTACTTTGTGAACAATATACATCAACCAAGCAGACATTGCATTGAATTCTGGTCAACACATCGCAGAAAAGTTGTGGAGGCTTTGGACAGGGTGCAGAAAAGGTTTATCAGGATGCTTCCCAGATTAACAGGTATGAGGTATAAAGGATAGACTAGAAAAACACAGGCCAGCTTCTCTTGAGTGTCGTAGGTTGAGGGGAGACTTGATAGAAGTCTATAAAATTATGAGATGCATTGATGGATTTGGCGGCCAGAATCTTTTTCCCAGAGTCGAAATGTCTAATATAAGGGGGCATGCATTTAAGGATAGAGGGGGAAGTTCAAAGGAGATGTGAGGAGCAAGTTTTTTTTTGCACACAAAGCAGCAGGAGTCTGGAACACACTACCAGAGGGGATGGTGGAGGCAGACACAATAGGGGCATTTAAGGGACTTCTTTGTAAACACACAAATATGCAAGGAATGGAGGGATATGTACCAACGGCAGGCCGAAGGAATTAGTTTCATTTGGTGTCATGATCGGCACAACATCGTGGGCTGAAGGGCCTGTTCTTGTGCTGTAGTATTCTGTTCTATGTTAATCATTTGGTCTCTTATTTGGGTGTCATGAAGATATTGATGTTTTGCTGAAAGATTTACGATGTTTGGCCTTACCCAAACTTAGTCCGTCAAGATAGAGTTTTCCTCCTGTTCAGTCTCCTGCTCTTCTCATTAAACAATCCCAAATCGACTAATATTTTAATCACTCATATCTTATTCTCATGTCATAATTATTCATCACCTGTTTTCTTGCCAAATTTTACTGATTCATCTCCCAATATACACAAGCTCAACGATAAACTGCTCATGGCCTTCTTCTACCTTATTCATGCAAACATTTTGGTTTAATACCCAAACCTCACTTCTCAGAAGAGAGACTTTCAATTCTGCCATCCCTGGACATGCATTAACCAACAAACATATGGTCCCAACATGTCAGTCAGTAACAAAGCTTTCTGGTGTATAACTTAACCCCATCCTCAGACTTCTATCCTTACAATGCTTTGTTGTGGAGAGACTAGAACAAGTAAATTAAAGGGATGATTTAATAGAAGTGTTTCAAAATCATTAAGGTTTTGATGGAGAAATTAGGGAGAAATTGCTTCCAATGAAGGGAAGGTCAGTAACCAGACAGTGAAATTTTAATTGGCAGAAGATCCTAAGCAGAGATAAAAAAAATTGCTCATGCTGCACTTCATCTGACAAAGGGGCTACGCTCCAAAAGTTTGTGATTTCAAATAAACCTGTTGGACTATAACCTCATATCGTGTGACTTCTGACTTTGTCCACCCCAGTCCAATACCGGCATCTTCACATCATGGCAGTTTGTTATGATCTGGAACATATTGTTTGAAAGGCTTCTAGAAGCAGATTCAACAGTGACTTCCAAAGGGAATTTGAAAAATATCTCAAGAAAAGGAAACGTTTGCAGGGCTAAGGAGAAAGAACAGGAGGTGTGGAATTAATTGGATAGTTCTTTTAAAGAGCTGGCACCATCACAATGGGATAAATAGCCTCTTTCTCTGCTGTATCATTTTCTAATTCTAGATACCAATTCCTTTCAACCATTAATCAAACTTCTCCAGGTTGTCTTTTCAACCCACTCTCTGAATTCTCCAAATCAGTCCCTTTGGGATATATATTCTGTCCCCACTAAAAGCACAGTACTATGAAATGTTGTTGCTGGTCCATCTCATATGACAGTTTGTTAGAAATGAGCACTCAGTACCTCAATAGTTAATAACAGGGAAAATCATACTTGAAGCCACATTTAGAAATTATAGCATTCTTCTTGGGTTTTGAGCTTATCTGCAAAAAGACAAAGCTGTCATGTCACTCATATAACCTTAACATAAATTGCTTTTGCACAGCTGTGCCACTGGAAACAGCTGGATACCTCTCCAAAAGTAAATTCCATAATGCAGTGTCTTTTTAAAAAATAAATACTCACGTGGTTAGGAATCATTAAGCCGCTAAAAATACCATTGCGTTTCCCCCCTAAAACTGAGCTACAAGTTTAATTGAAATGGAACTAATTGAGAATACAAATCAGAGGTATGTTAGGATCTTAGAATTCCAGAAATTCAGCTGTCACTGAGAGCATTGCATAGATCTGTCTCAGTATCAATGATCCAATCTTGTGCTTGGCATCCTATGGATGCCAATTTAGAAAGAGAACAATTGAAATACTTACTGAATTCCCCATCTCCCTGTCAGAGCCTTTTATTCCATCCACTCAATGCTGTTAATCACACATGCTGTCTGTCCTGCTAGCCCATTAATAGAGACCATCTTTATTTTTTTAAAACCCCTGAAGAACTACACACATTCATAAACCACCATAGAAATGAAATGCAGAATCAGACCTGATGCATGCATAATTTGAAAACTCACAGAACCTTATACTTGAATACCTGCAGAATCAGGCACGTGAATATCTTCTTGCACAATCTAAGATCGGAACACATAGAATCTGGTATAGGAACAGAGAATATCAAGGTCACTGATCTTCCTGTTGTTCATTGATCTGCATTGAGACATTGCCAGATCGGGAACCAATGTTAAAAAATACTCTCAGTGTGAGATGTTCATGTAATTGTAGAAAATAAGAAAGGGATTAGGCCATTTGACCCCCTGAGCCTTTTCCACCATTCATTACGGTGTTTGGCATAACTAAGCTGTGGGTCTGGGCGTCAGGGATAGTGGGGAGACATGGAGATAAATAGGAGGATTGAGTGGGAACATGGGGAAGCTTAAACTATGTAATTTCAGGGAGTGCAAGGAATGTGAAAACTTGGGAGGTCACTTAGATTGACAGGTTAAGACTGCAGCTCGCTAAATGAAGTGCTACCTCTGTTACTGTTCATCCTTATCTGATCCAGGAAGGAATAATGGGAATAAAAATGGCTGCCACTGCAATTGGATTGGGTACAGTAAGTGTTTTACGTTTCAGTTTGAGAAAGCAGGCTTTATTTGTGTGCAGAGTGAATTTCTCCAAGGGGGAGTTGCATTAAAATCAGACAGGCAATACAGATTAGAGCCATCAGGAATGTCAGAATTCTGGATGTGAACATCACAGCACCAGCTGTCTCAACTAAAACTCCTGAGCATGAAAAATCTTAACTTTGTCATTGATTATAGCTAACTAACCCTTGTAAATCACTGAGGCAGAAATCATGCCGGGTGAACTGTGAAGTTTCACCTATATTCCACAAATTGCAAAAACACTCCAATGTTTCAAAGGATACACGCCTGGTACTATGAAATGTCCTCATGATTATGCGATTTGCAATGCTGCCTTTCTTTTATAATGTTGTGGGCGGGAATAGAATGGGGTTAGAAAGTCTCATTCTTCCTACTGCATTTAAAACACTAAATGTCTACCACATGGCTTTTGCAGCGTATAGCTATACTATATAAAAAAAGTCCATGTCAATGCATCTCAGTGCCATCCTTACTCAAGGCCCCCATGTCTCAATGTTCACATACCAGTGGATAAATGTGGCCTGAGTGTGCTTGCTTTGCTTCTGATATTCCCCACACATGCGCATTGGTACCACCTGCAATGGATCCAAGCTTAACAGGAATCTACAGAAACTGATGAGAAACACATGTCTAGAAACCCAGGACCAGCATCAAGCTCCAATGAATGTGGAGCAGCCTCCAAGTGCAGAGTTTCTTATAAACATCCTCTTATGATAAGGAGACCATATAGGAAGCACACAATTTTCACCTATGCTTGAGTGTCCAGCAGTTGATTAAGGCACGTCACAAAATGAGGATGCCCTGGCAAACCGACAAACTACATCATCTGTTGGAGAATTACAGGTGCAAGTCACCACAGTCTGTACATAGGCAGTAGTGAGAGTGCCAAATCATGAGGACCAGGGTAGAAACAATGCAACACCTTCGACTGCTAAGGTTGAGGGCCAAATGATGCCACCTCTAGAGGAGTCCAGCCTTGCTCCTGACATTCATTGCAGTAAGATGGTGAAAGAGGTTATCACCTAATCCTTGCATGCTGCGTTCTGCACAACCGGAGGACACAACGAGGGTACGTGATGGATAACGACGATCTGGAAGCAGCAACATTGTACCAAGTAGAAAAATAAGAACACTCATGAAAAGGAGCATCAACATGATCATCTGATTGTGCAGTATCATTGGCTGCAACAACCCATAGAGGACTTCTTTTAGCAATCACTTACCATGCGACTGAGTTGGGTGAAGTCACCATTTGTTAACTGCAGACACAAGCATCCCTTGTTTAATCCCAGTGGTAAATGCAGTTTACTCTTTCTTTGCTTTACCTTTAGTTTAATAGAGTTAATTTTACAAGCTGATGTCAGCATTCACAACATCTGATGCTCTCTTCTTCAGTCATGACAACATCTTTGGGTATATGGGTGACAGGAAAAAATTAGCTACCCTTCAGACACACATATGGAACTTAAAATGTCTCCCTTTTCTGCCTTCATTCTTGTTGATTCAGGTAGAATGATAGTCAGTCAATCACACAGCTGAAAACATATAGTGAATATCTACTTACAAATCTGATATTTTATTTCTGTTTTATCAATTATCAAGACTGTTATTGACATCATGCTGCCCATAGAAACATAAAGGAATAAAAATAAAAATCTGTGAATCTTATATGGTTAAAGTAGAAGCGTAAGAAGCAGTCTGTCTTCACAGTTTGAAATTCTCAGGAAAAAGAAGAGTTTTGCACTATGTTTGCTCTCAGCAGTGTCCTGAATATTAATCTTCAATAACTGGAAAATCCCCAGAATCCTTGGGGGTTGTCAACTTTAGGCAGCAGCTTCTTGGTTGTTGTAGAGCATCAAGCCAACTTATGGCAGGCTGTAAGCATTTGCTTTTGGCCCAAGTTTGATAATCCTAGTTTTTTTTTGACTCAAATATAAAAAGGAGCTTTTCTAAGGCTGACCATGAAGGTGAGTAGAGCAGTCCAATTGAGGATCAAAATTAAAAATCAAGTTACTTGCTTAATTTAGAATACCAATTTGTTTATTACAATGGCCTTACTTTGCACACATAAAGCATATCCAGTCCTAAAAACAGATAGATCACCTGTTGCTGATCAGAACTGTGGTGTTCAGTCTCTGCACCAGCAAACGAATTTGGTACTGGGCTTCCTAATCACCAATTTGGAAAGGGAATTATTTTAGCATTTGTACAATTTATGCTCTTTGTCTCAGTATTATTCCATTTACCCAACACTATTGTGTTCCACTGACCCATTAAGGCAGAATTTATTTTGAAATCACATTCACTAAAAATATAAGTATGTTCATCATCCAACATAGGAAAACCAGCAGAATTTGATTGAAGAATGAGAGCAGGACCTGGTATTGCAGTATGTGCCAAAAATAAATACTCAGAAATCCAGCTACTAATTTTAGGATAGAATCCAAGATGGTAAGGACTTAGCTTAGAGCATGGAATGATGCCAGTTGATGATATTTTCAAATCACACATGGCATTTTCAGAGTAATCTCAGATCAATCCAATCATAACGGAATTGAAATATTTTCTTAAAGTGGATCTCGTCATCTATTTGGAAATATGAAAATGTCAATACTCCTACACTTGGAGCCAATGACAGGCAATGACATTTACCAGTATAGTATTTTCATTGCAGCAGCAGAGAAACATATTCATCAGTCAGTCTTTTTGGATCTGGAATAAGCTGGTCATGCTCCTTAATAAGGCAACTCAGCAATGAAAGTAGGAGGCAAGGCAGAATGCCTGAATTTAATTCCAGTTCCATTAGATCCTAAATGTCAGTTTAAAAAAAAGGCACAGATGTCAATGCAGATAAAGCATCAATTATTCAAGCATGTGTGTTATGCGGAGCGATCTATTCTGCGTGTGAACAATTCTTAGACTTAGCACTCCCGGTTCACTTGTACTAAATGTAATGAACGTGTGAACACACAAAGTAGGCTATTCCAGTCTTCAGACATGCTCCAACATTTAAAAAGGTCATGGCTGATCTGTTTGTGTTGTTTCGAATTGCATATTGTTACCATGTAACCTTTGATTCTCTTTCCTAACAAGAATGTCCACCATAAAAGTGTTCAGTGGTAACACCTCCTCTGCCTTCTGATGGTGCACAGTCCTCTAAAAAGGAAATTAATTCTCCTCACCCGTCCTAGAATGGTGGCTCTGAATATTAAAGCAGTTACAGAATCATACAGCGTGGAAACAGACTGTTTGGTCCAATTAATCCACGCCAAACATGTTCCCAAACTAAACTAAACTAGTCTCACCTGCCTGCGTTTAGTCCATATTCCTTCAAACCTTTCCTATTCATGTACTTATCCAAATGTCTTTTGAATATTGTAACTGTACCTGCACCCACCATTTTCTCTGCCAGTTCATTCCACACACTAACCACACTGTAAAAAAGTTGCCCCTCATGTCCTTTTTAAATCTTTCTCCACCTACCTTCAAAGTAAGCCTCCTAGTTTTGAACTCCTCCACCTTGGAAAAAAAACCTTCGTTATTCACCTTATCTATACCCCTCATGATTTTATAAACTTCTATAAAGGTCATCCCCAGCCTCCTACGCTTCAGTGAGAAAATTCCCAGCCTTTCCAGCATATTTTATAACTCCAAGCCTTCATTTCCAGTAATATCCTAGTAAATCTTTTCTCTTACAACCACTTTAATAATATCCTTCCTGTAACAGTGTCCAGAACTGTACACAGTGCTCCAGAAGAGGACTCAACTTCAAAATGACATCCCAAATCCTATACTCCAAGCTCTGAGCAATGAAGGCAAGTGTGCCAAATTCCTTCTTAACCACCCTTTCTGCCTGTGTTGCAAATTTCAAAGAATTAGGTACTTGAACACCTAGGTCTCTCTGTTCTACAAAACTACCCAGGGCTCTACCATTAACTGCAGGAGTCCTGTCCTTGTTTGTTTTACCAAAATGCAATACCTCACATTTATTCAAATTAAACTCCATCTGCCACTTCTAAGCCCAATGGCCCAATTGAACAAGATCTCTTTATAGTCTGAGATAATCTTCTTCACTGTCCCATGTACCATCAATTTTGGTATCATCTGTAAATTTTCTAACCATGTCTCCTATATTCTCATCCAAATCACTTGTACAAATGACAAAAAGCATCCCTGTGGAACAATGCTTGTCACAGGCCTCCATTCCAAAAAAAACTAGCTTCCACCACCACCACCTGGAGTCAATTTCGTATCCAGTTCGTAAGCTCACCCTGAATCCCATGTGATCTAATGTAATAATTAGTCTACCATGTGGATCCTTGTCAAAGGCTTTACTAAATTCCAAGTAAATAATATCTAGCCCACTGCCCTCAATCTTTTAGTAATGTACTCGGCCACAAATGAAAACTTCCTTTCCTCACACACTTTATCAAGATAATTCACGATCTGATGCCTATCTTTTCTAAACTCCAGTAGAAATGAGTCCAGCCTGTCCAACCTTTCCTCAAGTAACCCATACATTCCAGGTGGCAATATAGTAACTGTCCTTTGAACTGCCTGTGCACAATTCACATCCTTCCTTAAATAAGACCAATTCAGGACATGGTATTTAAGATATGGCCTTAACACGACACTGCGTAACTGAAGCATAACATTACTGCTTTTACCTTCAGTTCCTCACACATTCCATTGGACTTCTTGATTAAGTGCTGTACTTGCAGACTAACTTTCAGTGACTCATGCAGGGCAACACCGAAATCTTTCTGCACTTTGGAATTCTGCAATCATTCATGGTTTAAGTAATATTTGCTTTTTTTGTTATTTTTCCTGTCAAAATGAGCAACTTTGCATTGTCACAAATTACACTCTGGATGGAGTTGACTGTAATGTGATGCGCACCAGCAGAATGGCTTCAATTTCTGCACTGACTGAGGCTAACATGAAAGACACTCTCTTTCTCGATGTCTCCCCTTGCCTGGGGCATGGTGATCCTCAAATTAATCACTACCTGTTTTCTCCCTTTATTGAGAGAACAGCCTTTTAGTCCAGTAGGAACATGGTGACTTTTAATGAACATCTATTTTGCGCCTTATCCTTTTTATTGTGAACCTTGTCAAATGCATTCTGGAAATCCAAAACAAATATATCAATGGGATCCTTTTTATCCAAAGCACACTTCCACCTCAATTGGTTAATAGCAGAAACGTCCGTACAGATTTTGAAAACTCACTTCTGTGGTCAACTGAAAGTCATAAACTGATACTGAGAGGAACTATTATCCAACTGTGATTTTTCCCAAAAGAGCACCTCAGTCTTCCTTATACGTTCTCAAAGCTGAAGGGCATAAAGAAGTTTCTCCAGTGCTAAAGAAGCAGTAAGACAAGTGAGAGAGTGAGGGGTCCTCATGATAGAGACACAAAAAAACACCTTTCACAGGGAAATCCTGAATGTTGAGGGGAGACCGTCTCTAAGCCTGCCTGGAGGATGGTTATTCCTCATCTGTTGCGAGGAAGCTACACTTTATCTCCACACCTTTACATACCTGATGGCCGATTCAAAAGTCTAAACTCATCTCAGACAATAGGATTTGATAGATGTTTAACAAGGTCAGCTTGCTACCTGTCAGTTATGGGCTCCTGATCCCCGCTCCAGGCTCCAGTTTTACATGTCTCTGTGTCTGTTCCTAAACCTATTGACCAGAACTACATGCAGATACTTCCTGACCACAATGTTGGAACTTGAGCCGACGCAGTGCCTGGAAATTGGGTAAAATGTGGTGCAATGTTCTGTTCGCAGGTGTTGAAGAAGCAGTTAACTGTTAAATTATTTTTTTAAAAAAACAATTGAGTGCCATGGTTAGATGAATTTGAAGGACTCTTACAGAAGAGAGGGATGTCCAGAACCAATGCATCTCTTGAGTGACAATGAAGGTAGATCATTTCTTTCCTATTTATGGGAACTTACTGTGTGTAAAATAGCTTTATCCTTACATTGCAATGTACCAAATATTAAAGAAGCATTTCAATTAATCCTGAGGACTGAATGAGATTATGTAAATGCATTTTTAAATACTAATACACCAAGTTCTGCATTAAAAGGAAAACTTTAGGAATCAGATTACTGGGGAATGCAGGGCATTTTCACAGCATCAGTACAGCTCAATGCACCTTACCCAGTAAATGAAACAGCAAAAGCAGCAGCTCCATTATCATGGTTGCAAGTTCCTCTTCCCTGAAGGACATTAATGAATCAGCTGAACTCGTACAAGCGTTATTGAATAAAATCTCTTCACATATCCTGGGGAAATTTAAACAGTACTAAAGCCCAGTATGTTACTATTGTTCTCAATATGCCAGAAAACAGTTTTCTAAGACCACTAACCTCTATCAAGCTGGTTTTCTTCTGAAACAATAAAATTAAATTATAAAAGGCTAACATTTAGCTTCCTTTGTGCACAAAAACAAAAACACTGAAAACAAATCCAAACTCTTCATTTTTTCTGTAAGTTATGTTTTTTATTGCTTTTCTTTCACGTATCCTTCTCATCTCCAATGGCCGAGAAGTTGGAAACCAACAGCAGCAACTTTTTATTATTATTCTTTGTTTAATGACCATGAAATTGCCAAGTCCAAAAGTAAGACACTAAAATTAAGCTAAAAAAAATTAAATTCATCCATCATTGTTTATGAGGTGTGAAAGGAAGAATAAGGACTTGAATAAATCTTGGAACAAATGACTTCCATTGCTTTAGGAAATTCATGGTATATACACAACACACACCCGTATGTGCGTGAGCGCACGCGCGCGCACACACACACACACTCACACTTGCTTGCATACATGCACACATGCACGCTCACATGCATACACACGCATTCACACACGCACACTCGCGATCTTCTCTGCATAGCCTTCAAGTGCTGTTCCAGATCTTTCTTTTCCAATTGTATAGCAGTTTAGGAAATATCCCCTGAATGATCAGTGTCTAAAATATGACACTCTTTGCTCATCAGAAAAAAGAAGTGGGAATTGCTAGGAACGCTGAAGTAATCAGCCAAAACAAAACCATGGGAAAGTGATACAATAAGATAATTTTCAACTTGGTGTACAAACTATATATTGAAACATTAAATCAGTGCAGGAGTAGGCCATTCATGCCTTTGAGTTTCCTTCACCATTCAATAGGATCATGGCTGATCATCATTCAACTCAGTATGCTGTTTCTGCATTGTCTCTACACTCCTTGATCCTTCTGGCCCTAAGAGCGATATCTAAATCCTTCTTGAAGACATTTAATGTTTTAGCCTCATCTGATTTCTGTGGCAGAGAATGTCGCAGGTTCAACCCTCTCTGGTGAAGAAATTTCTCCACATCCACATTGTGTGTAAGGGCATTCTGGAATCAGATAGGAACATTTTCACTTGTACTCTTATCATTTAAAATGCTCCCGTTGTACATACTAACACCCAGATTAAACAAAAAAAACACTTTGCAAACAAAAGTAACAACTCAGCCTATTATCATTTAAGGTTCAATATTCATACACCATCAAACACATCCGATGGCCACTAATTCTCTCAATAAGTAAAATAGGTTACTTGGAACCTCCTTGCTTTTTGTGTGATCTTATTGTGCACAAATAGGCTGTCACCTTTCCCACATTACAAAAGTCACTGCACCATTTAACTGTGATAATGGGAACTGCAGATGCTGGAGAATTCCAAGATAATAAAATGTGAGGCTGGATGAACACAGCAGGCCAAGCAGCATCTCAGGAGCACAAAAGCTGACGTTTCGGGCCTAGACCCTTCATCAGAGAAGGGGATGGGGTGAGGGTTCTGGAATAAATAGGGAGAGAGGGGGAGGCGGACTGAAGATAGAGAGAAAAGAAGATAGGTGGAGAGGAGAGTATAGGTGGGGAGGTAGGGAAGGGATAGGTCAGTCCAGGGAAGATGGACAGGTCAAGGAGGTGGGATGAGGTTAGTAGGTAGGAAATGGAGGTGCGGCTTGGGGTGGGAGGAAAGGATGGGAGAGAGCAAGAACAGGTTAGGGAGGCAGAGAGAGGCTGGGCTGGTTTTGGGATGTAGTGGTGGGAGGGGAAGAGTTGGGCTGGTTGTGTGGTGCAGTGGGGGGAGGGGACGAACTGGGCTGATTTTGGGATGCGGTGGGGGAAGGGGAGATTTTGAAGTTGGTGAAGTCCACATTGATACCATAGGGCTGCAGGGTTCCCAAGCAGAGTATGAGTTGCAGCCAGCTCAGGCAACCAGCTTGTAACTGATGTCCATTTCAATACCACCTATTCCCACAGCTACCTAGGTACACCTCCTCCCACCCACCCTCCTGCAAAAATTCCATCCCCTATTCCCAATTCCTCCGCCTCCGCCGCTTCTGCTCCCATGATGAGGCATCCCACTCCCGCACATCCCAGGTGTCCAAGTTCTTCAAGAACCGCAACTTTCCCCCCCACAGTGGTCGAGAACGCCCTCGACCGCGTCTCCCGCAACACATCCCTCACACCCCGCCACAACCGCCCAAAGAGGATCCCCCTCGTTCTCACACACCACCCCACCAACCTCCGGATACAACGCATCATCCTCCAACACTTCTGCCATCTACAGTCCGACCCCACCACCCAAGACATTTTTCCATTCCCACCCTTGTCTGCTTTCCGGAGAGACCACTCTCTCCATGACTCCTTTGTTCACTCCACACTGCCCTCCAACCCCACCACTCCCGACACCTTCCCCTGCAACTGCAGGAAATGCTACACTTGCCCCCACACCTCTCCCTCACCCCAATCCCAGGCCCCAAGATCACTCTCCATATTAAACAGAGGTTGACCTGCACAACTGCCAATGTGGTATACTGTATCCATTGTACCCGGTGTGGCTTCCTCTACATTGGGGAAACCAAGCAGAGGCTTGGAGACCGCTTTGCAGAACACCTCCGCTTGGTTCACAATAAACAACTGCACCTTCCAGCCACAAACCATTTCAACACCCCCTCCCATTCCTCAGATGACATGTGCATCACGGGCCTCCTGCAGTGCCACAGTGATGCCACCCGAAGGTTGCAGGAACAGCAACTCACATTCCGCTTGGGAACCCTGCAGCCCAATGGTATCAATGTGGACTTCACCAGCTTCAAAATCTCCCCTTCACCCACTGCATCCCAAACCCAGCCCAGTTCGTCCCCTCCCCCCACTGCATCACACAACCAGCCTAGCTCTTCCCCTCACCCCACTGCATCCCAGCCTGTCTCTGCCTCCCTAACCTGTTCTTCCTCTCACCCATCCTTTCCTCCCACCCCAAGCTGCACCTCCATTTCCTACCTACTAACCTCATCCCACCTCCTTGACCTGTCCGTCTGCCCTGGACTGACCTATCCCCTCCTTACCTCCCCACTTATACTCTCCTCTCCACCTATCTTCTTTTCGCTCCATCTTCAGTCCACCTCCCCCTCTCTCCCTATTTATTCCAGAACCCTCACCCCATCCCCCTCTCTGAAGAAGGGTCTAGGCCCGAAACGTCAGTTTTTGTGGTCCTGAGATGCTGCTTGGCCTGCTGTGTTCATCCAGCTTCACATTTTATTATCTTGCACCATTTAACTGTCTGTAAAGCCTTTTGAGATGCCCTGAGGTCACTATATAAATTGGAAAATCTTTCTGCTTCACTTCATAGCTTTAACAACAAAAAACCTTTATCCTTACATTGTCTTGGGTTATATGTGATTCCAGTCCCACACCTCTAAGTTTGGTTGCTTGGCAGAAAGCGGAGGGCAGCTGCTCTCAGGGAGCTCTACTCCTACCTAATGGCAAGTGCCTTGATCAGACAATCAATCAGCATTTGACAAATAGACACTTGCCCCAAACACCAAAAGACCACAGGCAGGTGCACAGGTTTATTTATCATGCTGCTTCATGGTTGCATGCCCACATCCAATAGGATTAATCTTAATGGCAGTGGAATAAAGCCCTTATGTAGTTATTAATTGGCCATTTAAAGTCACATGTAAGCTGCAGGGTAAAAGCATGGACCACTGACTTTCCCAACATTGTTTCAACGTGGCGGGGGTTGGGTGAGGTAGGAAGGAAGCAGGGTGTTCACTCTCCACTCTACCACTCCATTAAATTTCTTTCCTGCCTCCAAGCACACCAGGAAAGACAGAAGGTTCTGCTCTTAATGCATCTGCCTGTTAACAAACTTCTCTAGTTGGTAAGATGCTGAGTCAGGGCAGTTATGGGATGGACAATAAGTGTTAACCTAGCCATCACCAGCAACATCCAAGGACCCCCTACCATGATGACAAGCTTCACAGGCTCAGCCTATATAGCATGTGCTTCACCAGGTAAATAGACTACCATCCCCCATTCTTAATGTATTCTAACAGCACAGTGGACATGTTCCCTTGAGATGCTGCTACTGTTGACTCTCCCAAGCATTTTATTCAGCAATTCAGCTTGTTAAAGTAAGAAGGCAACAAATGGCAAAAAATAAATCAATCAAAAATGGACGCATTCTGAAGCTCAATGTGACTTTTGGCCCCCATAGATAAGCCTTAACAGGCATTTGTACATTATTCCAGCTGGCTGAATTTATTTGAACTAGCTTCAGCAATTTAGGCTAGTTCTGAGAGAAGATGATGGCTCTGCTCAATCAGGTTTTTGGAAATCATGTTGAATATGTATGATTCAGTGTAACGAATGGAATGCCTCACTCCATGCTGTGGATACTCTGATATACTTTCCACATCTGTTGAATGGAATTGAAAGCTTCTGAAAATGTTGAACAAGCTAAATTTTAACAAGCATTTTCCTCTTGGCTTTATGTCAGGGAAATAAGTATTCACATAAGATTCAATCAGTTTCTGAGTCTATAACCTGTGAAAGGGAAGATGCTGGGTGGCAAAAAGCAGATAAGGAGTGAGATTTTTTGATAGGTACCTTCAACACACATAATTGGAGTGTGCTTTTTTTACTTGAGCTGTAGGATCTCGCAGAAAGGAGAGTACATTCAATCCTGGCACTTGATAAAATGTCAGCAAATGGGCTAATTCACACTTTCAACAAAGAGTGATTGCAGCTAACTCCTGCCACATCTCTCAATCATAGAATTCCTACAGTGTTGAAGCAGACCATTCAGTATATCAAGTCCTTACTGACCCTGCAAAGGGCATCCCACCTAGACTTGCTCCCTGTATCACAGCATTTCCAATGGACAATCCACTCAACCCACACGTCTTTGGACTGTGGGAAGAAACCAGAGCACCCAGAGGAAACCCATGCAGACAATGGGGACTTGTGGCTGGAATTGAACCCAGGTCCTTAGTACTGCAAGGTAGTAGTGCTAACCAGTGACCCACTGTAACACCTCAAATCCGTCAACAAAATTTTGCGAACTATCATATCCCTTTGTTAAGTCAAGTCAAAGTTCCAAGACATGAAGAAAGGTAATGTCTTCAGAGTTGCCATGGTTACCTTGTAAACGTCAGTACAGATTCCTATCTGAACAACAAGATGAGTCTTGGAATAATGTATACTGCATGTAGTTACCAGGTTGACCTTAAAGCGCACTATGACTATCAAGAAGTCTTATTTGGAAATAAAAGTCCAGAACGAGCAAATTGAATAAATCATAAAAGGTGAAAATACCTCAATTGACATTAGAAGATAATAAAATGTGAGGCTGGATGAACACATCAGGCCAAGCAGCATCTCAGGAGCACAAAAGCTGACGTTTCGGGCCTAGACCCTTCATCAGAGAGGGGAATGGGGGGAGGGAACTGGAATAAATAGGGAGAGAGGGGGGGGCGGACCGAAGATGGAGAGTAAAGAAGATAGGTGGGGAGAGTGTAGGTGGGGAGGTAGGGAGGGGATAGGTCAGTCCAGGGAAGACGGACAGGTCAAGGAGGTGGGATGAGGTTAGTAGGTAGTGGGGGGTGCGGCTAGGGGTGGGAGGAAGGGATGGGTGAGAGGAAGAACCGGTTAGGGAGGCAGAGACAGGTTGGACTGGTTTTGGGATGCAGTGGGTGGGGGGGAAGAGCTGGGCTGGTTGTGTGGTGCAGTGGGGGGAGGGGACGAACTGGGCTGGTTGAGGGATGCAGTAGGGGAAGGGGAGATTTTGAAACTGGTGAAGTCCACATTGATACCATATGGCTGCAGGGTTCCCAGGCGGAATATGAGTTGCTGTTCCTGCAACCTTCGGGTGGCATCATTGTGGCAGTGCAGGAGGCCCATGATGGACATGTCATCAAGAGAATGGGAGGGGGAGTGGAAATGGTTTGCGACTGGGAGGTGCAGTTGTTTTTTGCGAACTGAGCGGAGGTGTTCTGCAAAGCGGTCCCCAAGCCTCCGCTTGGTTTCCCCAATGTAGAGGAAGCCGCACCGGGTACAGTGGATGCAGTATACCACATTGGCAGATGTGCAGGTGAACCTCTGCTTGATGTGGAATGTCATCTTGGGGCCTGGGATGGGGGTGAGGGAGGAGGTGTGGGGACAAGTGTAGCATTTCCTGCGGTTGCAGGGGAAGGTGCCGGGTGTGGTGGGGTTGGAGGGCAGTGTGGAGCGAACAAGGGAGCCATGGAGAGAGTGGTCTCTCCGGAAAGCAGACAGGGGAGGGGATGGAAAAATGTCTTGGGTAGTGGGGTCGGATTGTAAATGGCGGAAGTGTCGGAGGATAATGCGTTGTATCCGGAGGTTGGTAGGGTGGTGTGTGAGAACAAGGGGGATCCTCTTGGGGCGGTTGTGGCGGGGGCGGGGTGTGAGGGATGTGTCGCGGGAAATGCGGGAGACGCGGTCAAGGGCGTTCTCGATCACCGTGGGGGGAAAGTTGCGGTCCTTAAAGAACTTGGACATCTGGGATGTGCGGGAGTGGAATGCCTCATCGTGGGAGCAGATGCGGCGGAGGCGGAGGAATTGGGAATAGGGGATGGAATTTTTGCAGGAGGGTGGGTGGGAGGAGGTGTATTCTAGGCAGCAATGGGAGTCGGTGGGCTTGAAATGGACATCAGTTACAAGCTGGTTGCCTGAGATGGAGACTGAGAGGTCCAGGAAGGTGAGGGATGTGCTGGAGATGGCCCAGGTGAACTAGGGTTGGGGTGGAAGGTGTTGGTGAAGTGGATGAACTGTTCGAGCTCCTCTGGGGAGCAAGAGGCGGCGCCGATACAGTCATCAATGTACCGGAGGAAGAGGTGGGGTTTGGGGCCTGTGTAGGTGCAGAAGAGGGACTGTTCCACGTAACCTACCAAGAGGCAGGCATAGCTGGGGCCCATGCGGGTGCCCATGGCCACCCCCTTAGTCTGTAGGAAGTGGGAGGAGTCAAAAGAGAAGTTGTTGAGTGTGAGGACGAGTTCAGCTAGGCGGATGAGAGTGTCGGTGGAGGGGGACTGGTCGGGCCTGCGGGACAGGAAGAAGCGGAGGGCCTTGAGGCCATCTCCATGCGGAATGCAGGTGTACAGGGACTGGACGTCCATGGTGAATATGAGGTGTTGGGGGCCAGGGAATTGGAAGTCCTGGAGGAGGTGGAGGGCGTGGGTGGTGTCACGGACGTAGGTGGGGAGTTCCTGGACCAAAGGGGAGAAAATGGAGTCCAGATAGGTGGAGATGAGTTCGGTGGGGCAGGAGCAGGCTGAGACGATGGGTCGACCAGGGCAGGCAGGTTTGTGGATTTTGGGAAGGAGATAGAAACGGGCCGTGCGGGGTCTCTGCCTTCCTAACCGGTTCTTCCTCTCACCCATCCCTTCCTCCCACCCCTAGCCGCACCCCCATCTACCTACTAACCTCATCCCACCTCCTTGACCTGTCCGTCTTCCCTGGACTGACCTATCCCCTCCCTACCTCCCCACCTACACTCTCTCCACCTATCTTCTTTACTCTCCATCTTCGGTTCGCCTCCCCCTCTCTCCCTATTTATTCCAGTTCCCTCCCCCCATCCCCCTCTCTGATGAAGGGTCTAGGCCCGAAACGTCAGCTTTTGTGCTCCTGAGATGCTGCTTGGCCTGCTGTGTTCATCCAGCCTCACATTTTATTATCTTGGAATCTCCAGCATCTGCAGTTCCCATTATCTCTCTCAATTGACATTAGAGTTAGGATTGGATCTTCATCATTGGAACAGTGTTGGCAGTGTGAGTAATGGAGCACATGATATAATGGCACTAAATCAAGTGAATTTGTGAGGTTTAATGAGCATTTAAACTAATTGTTAAAAAAAGAAGAGATAAAATTCCCATTAAACTTACAGAACGTTAAGTCCAGTAATTAATTTGTAAATTCAATTTTAATGATACGATAATCTTCCATGCCTACCAATCACTTTCTCTCACCCAAAAAGTGAATGATTAAAAACATGGGATGGAATTTTTGCAAACAGTGAAAGATGTGGGAATTGCTGAGAAAATAGGTGAGATTGGCAGCAAGGAAATTTCCAACATTAAAAGTAAAAAGTCCCATTTTCCAACCAAGAGTTGAATGGCAAGATAAGAATCTCACTACTGAACAGCAAGAGGCCCTTTTGTGTGCGTTAGCATCTCATTGTTACTTAGGCGTGCCCCACTGATATGCAATTTCTGACTGTACCATCCACTGGATAGAAACTAGACAGTAATAGTTGCTGATATCAAAGTTAGAGCAGTAACCTGGTGACTCCAACTTGCCACTTCCCCTTCTGGACCTCCATCTCAGAAATCAATCAGTAGTATCTCACATAACAACTGTACATAATCCACCATCAGGTAACATGAGTTTCAGATATATTCCACCCTCACCAGACTCTCATGGCATGTCTCTGGCCCACGTACAATATGGTTCTGCATTTTCGTGTCCCCTAGCACCTTTCATTGTAATACCACTGCAAGGACATGTTGCAAATAGGAACAGGCCGTGGTGGATTAAGCCAGGGTATATTTCACGTAACGAAGTGTGGAGCTGGATGAACACAGCAGGCCAAGCACCATCTTAGGAGCACAAAAGGTGACATTTCGGGCCTAGAACCTGCATCAGAAAAGGGGGATGGGGAGACGGTTCTGAAATAAATAGGGACGGGGGGGAGGCGGACCGAAGGTGATAGAGGAGAAGATAGGTGTCCTCATCTGCTCTCTACCACACATTCACTCTGCACCTACTTGAATACCCGCAGCATTTCTGCTTAACTTGCCAGAACATTTTGCTTGTTCTTTCACTTCGAACTTAAAGGCCCACAGCACTTCTGGCTTGGCTTGCCCTTTAGTCCGGACTTACCATAGTTGTCAACAGCCGACGGTAAGGGCATGGATTTGGGATATATTTGCTGAGCCACATCAATGTCACATTCGCGCCTTGTGCAAGCAGCATATTGCAGTGAATGAAAACAATTAGCCATGTCTCAAAATCTAAGGGAAATAATCCTTAGTCAAGCCCAGGGAGACATGTTTCAGTCAGAAGGCCCCAGCAAGATACATAAAGGAGAACACCTAGTATCAGTCCAGGGTTTTGGGCACTGTTAGTTGGCCATTTGAATGGTGAGGGCCAGGTTCCTCTCCTGGTAGGGAGTTAGGAGCAAAATAACTGATACCCCACCACCTGCCTTGGCTCTTTTGGCCATAGTCAGGGATTTTTAATACCCTGGGGTGTGATCAAAGAAGGGGTCGAATAAGTTGAAAGATGTATCGCTGTCGTGGGGGTAGGCATAAGGCAGTGAGGTGTTCCAAGTGAGTGAATAAGCAATACAGAGGCCATGCAGACTTAGTAGTGTAGCAGGAATTAGTGAGATAGGTAAGATGCTGCATGTAACACTGAGAGTGGTAAGGCATGAGCTTTGGTGGATTTGGGTAGAGTAGAAGAGATAGACTTAGTGTGGGGTAGCAGAGAGAAGAACGTGGTATTTTACGTTTGCGGAGTGGAGAAGCTCATGATGTTCTTCCTGCATTAATAAGACCATAAGAAACAGGAACAGGAGAAGGCCATCTGGCCCATTGAGCCTGCTCTGCCATTCAATAAAATCTCAGCTAATCTTTTCATGCACTCATCTCCACTTTTCCGCCTGCTCACCATGACCTTTAATTCAAACATTTATCTACCTTTGCCTTAAAAAACATTCAATGAGGCAGCATCAACTGTTTCACTGTGCAGGGAATTCCACAGATTCACAGCCCTTTGGGTGAAGATGTTCCTCCTCAATTCAGCCTTATTTTGAGGCTGTGCTCCCTAGTTCTAATTTCACCAGCCAGTGGAAACAACCTCCCTGCTTCTATCTTACCCATTCCCTTCATAATTTGCAGGCTTTCCTCCAGATTATGGAGCCTGTTGGCAAGCTCAGGCCAAGCTGACAGCTTCAGGTGGCATGATCTCTTCTGCTGGTCCTGGAGGACAGGAACAGTCATCGTTTGCATCACCCTACTCACCAGGACTTCCAGGTCCCTTTTGGTAAAATGGGGCATCAATTCCCTACTGTCCAACATGTTAGGGACAATGCACACAAACTGTGCAGGGCAACTTCGGACAGACTACCCTTGACTGGAGGGTTGGAGGGATGGGGAGGGTGACTAGACTTTTAAAAAGACATGGGCATCAGGAATTCTGTGCTGAAAAGGGGGATGTGACAAGTGCAGCACTACTGGAGTATGGTGCAATAAAGTAAGGTTGGGAAGATGCCAATAGAAATCTCACTTGGGATTAAATCTTCCAGGAAACCTGTTGAAATTGACATTTGGTCAATTTCAGATAAAAGTTAGCACACAGAGTGTCATTAGCTTGGGTTCTAAATGGTTTTGCAAAATTTTTAAATGTCAAATTTTAAATTGAATTTCTTCTGCCTGTAATCGCACACTCCCTTAATCCAAGAATTCTCTCTTTCTGTATCTGATTAGGCTTTAATTCATCCTCATGTGCAGTCGTATTCACCGTTCTGTTCATTCACCAATACTTAAATCTCATTGGGTAAGGATGTACATGATGGGTCCCATTGCCCACTGATTGTGTTGCATCATAAGCAGCTCACATTTCCAGCAAATATCCAGGCAAACGTCTTGCCACGACTTGGTCACAGACACGGACTTCAAAACACACTGCTCTAACCATGGCCATTCTATCAGTTTTCCATCCAGAAACTGCACAAAACTATTTCAGGTTTTGCAATCTTTTCCCTTGATAACCTTTCACCTTTGGCTTACCAAAAATCTGCCCTAAAAATACTCAAAGACTGCTTCCACTTCCTTTTCAGGAAAAGAGTTCCAAGGACTCAATCCTTGAGAAAAAATATCCCCCTGTCCATTTTAAATTGGCAAACTATATTTTTAAACAGTGACCTTTAGTTTCAGATTCTCCCAATAGATAAAACATTCTCCCCACAATCGCTCTGTCGAGATCCCTCAGGACCTTATATATTTCAAACAACTCACCCCCTACTTTTCAAAGCCCAGCAGATACAAGGCTAGCTTCTGTCTCAGAGCATTTGGATCCTAGAAGAACCTTGCATGAGGTCAGAGAAATGTACAACACCGATATAAATGCTACAGTGTGGGTGGAAAAAGCACAGTGGAATATGTAACTCTCTGATAGAAAAATAGAGCACATGGACACAAACCTTTGAAGAAGATTGATCATTTATTAAACGACTCTCCGTTGCTTCATTCATGAGCTTTTCTCCACCATAACTTGGTGACGTTTATTAATAATTGCATAATATTGAGCACCATCTATGATTCCTCATATAGCAAAGCAGATTGCATCTATATGCAGCAAGACCTGGACAACCCTCATACTTGAGGCAATTAGTCGCAGGTAACATTTATGGCACACAAATGCTAGGCAGGGGTCCTCTCCAATAAGAGAGAATCAAATTATTACTCCTTGACATTCAATAGATTCACTGAATCTTGCACTATCAACATTCTGGGGGGTTACCACTGGCCAGAAACTGATGTACCACATAAACACTGTGGCTACAAGCGCAGATCAGAAGCTAGGAATCCTGTGGTGAATGTTCTGCTTGTGATTCATCTATATTTTAATATCATTTATTTTGGATTTTCAGGTTTTCAACTTTGCATTTGGGGTTACTGCATGTATGAAGAGGTTTAATGATTAATTTGTAAGTATTTCTGGAGTCATGCTGATTTCTTGGAAAGAAACAGTATGGGAGGTATAGTTACAGAGTCACAGAATCATACAATATTGAAACAGACCCTTGGATTTAACTAGCGCATGCCGATTGTTTCCCGAACTAAATTCGTCCCACCAGCCTGTAGTTGACACATATCCCTTTAAACCTTTCCTATTCATGTACTTATCCAAATGTCTTTTAAATGCTGTAACTGTACTTGCATCCACCACTTCCTCTGGAAGTTCATTCCACACACAAACTTCTCCCTGTGCAATAAAAAGTTATCCCACATCTTTTTTGAATCTTTCTCCTCTGACCTTAAAACTATACCTCTTAGCTTTTAAAATCCCCCACCTTTGGGCTATCAGTGGGTGAAAGCCATTAAGTGGGTTGCAGTCTATGAGGATTAGTTGGGCCAAGGCGGCCATGGTTTAGCTATATAGACCCTTGTGGCAACCTGCAGGAGAAAGGATTGCCCTCCTTGCCATCACTTTGCCATTGCTTTTATCTGCACCACATCCTTGGTGATAACAGTCAAGCACCATAGTGTGAAGGCAAGGTCCTGGCTGACAGATTTTGAGATAGTGTGCAGCTTGATTTTAAATATGGTATCAGTGATGTGAATACAGGAATTCTCAGTGTGGGGAGCATTTCTGCCTTTCCAACTGCACAAATTCCTGAGAAATACACCAACATTAATATTTAACTCATGAGAAGATGACCTTACGAAGAGGCCACGATGGATCAACCATTCAGCACATCTAGATAAAGAGGGTTACAGATGTTTCAGCCTTGTCCTTTGCATTATTGTGTTGAGTTCCCATCCTTGTTCTGAGAAAGGGTCACCAGACGCGAAACGTTAACTCTGTTTTCTCCTTCACAGATGCTGCCAGACCTGCTGAGCTTTTCCAGAAACTTTGTTTTTGTTCCTTCTCTTGTTAATTGTTCATCAGCATTAATAACCGGATATAGCAGGATTGCAGAATGATCTGTTCCATTGTTCTGGAATGCTTAGGTTTGTCTATAGAATTCTATCTCTACTGTTCAGTATGCCTGTAGTCCTATATTATAGCTTCACTTGGTTGGCATTTCATTTTTAGGTATGCCTGGTGCTGGCATATTCTCCTACATTTTCTAGAATAAGAGATATGTTTGTCAATGAGGGTAAAAATTTTCCTTTTAATCAAAATGATTCAGACATGTTTTGACACAACTCCGGAGTAGGTGGGATAACAGGGTGTAGAGCTGGATGAACACAGCAGGCCAAGCAGCACCAGAGGAGCAGGAAAGCTGATGTTTTGGATCTGGACCCTTCTTCAAAAATTCTCTAACATCATCATTACCTACTATCTCTGGAGTAGGCGGGACTTGAACCCAGGTTTGTTTCACGCAAAAGGTAGGGGGCATTGCCACTGCAGTAAAGAGCTCTTAGGCAACAAAACTGCGAGATTTTGATAGTATCAACAGTTGGTGTTTATAGTTGCATCATGGATATCCAGTTTTAAGCTACTAATTTCTTCTGAATCTTTTAGATAGCAGATTATTTGTGATTATCTTAATATTTCAACAACTGTTTAAACAGAATTTTTAACATTGTAAGGCATTTCAAATGAGGATTGCAGGAATGCCTTATTTGAGAAATACCAAAATTCAATATATTTCACATTCTACAATGCTGCCCACCAAACAACACATTGATCATAGAAGTGTTAACTAATTACAGTGATCAAAATCTACTTATTAGTCTAACCCTAACCCTAACCCAAATATGAGGAGAAGAAAAATCCCCAGTGGTGGAGAGTTTTGGAAACTATACCTGTTCTGCTAAGAGTACACTCACAAGAGAATCAATGGTATTTTTAGCACAAAAATAATATGTTCTGAAAGAAATCTATTTAATTTGTATTTGAATGAATTGCGTTTACGTTGAATGAATTTTTTTAGTTCCATCATTTGTCTGAGGATCTTAATCCACTGATTGGCCACTCATTCACTGAAATAATGGCTTTTATTTCTACTGGGATGAAGAGGTGTTAGGAGCCGTAAGTATGAACCCTGCTGCTGATGGTACACTGGGACAAGTTCAGGATGTGCATAACCTGCTATGACTAACCAGGGTGGTCAACAATGCTTAGTTTGACAGCAACATCAATCATCTCTGAATATTATCTAAATAAAACAGTTTCAACTATGTTTAATCACCACGGCAACTTCAGAAAAAAGACGCAGAGCCAGCTCCTTAGCTTCAGAGTAAGGCATAGAATTACAATGATTTGGACCGAGGAATCCTTTCAAATTTGCCGCTTGTGTTTGCAGCAAATGAATACAGAGCAGGAGTAGGGCATTTGCCCTTCAAGCCTGTGCTGCTTCATCATTTATTAAGATCACGAGTGATCTGGTTATGATCTTAACACTGCATTCTCACCTACCCCGGTAACCATTGACTCCCTTGTTAGTCAAAAATCTACCAAGCTACCTGCCTTAAAAATATTCAATAACTCAGCCTCCGCCACTCTGAGGAAGATGGTTACAGAAGTGACAGGAGTCCCTTCGCCAGAATTAACCTGCACATGTGTGACTGACATACATATGTTCGCATCATATCGGGTGTGCGTGCAAGTGTGGCCCTGCTCGGGTTGAACTTCTGAATCTGACAGCAAAGGCCAGGAATGGGGCCAAAGGTTTGGAGTGCGGGAAAAAGCCAGGAGGAGTGTCAAAAGTCCAGAACTGGAGACAAAGGTCGTGAACTAGTGCTGGCTATTCGTTCCAGGCAGCTCCTCATGGTGACTGACCGAGATATAGCAGCTCCAGGCAGAATCTATGTTTGAAAGGGAGCACTGACCATACTGCCAAATTTAACCCTGCTAATGGAATGACCAAGGGTTAGTTCAATAAGCTATCATTCCACATGGAAAACAGTTGCCCTTGTTGCTTAGCAGTGAAATAGCACTACCATATAGAGATTCTGTGCCTGCACACTAATATACCTGCTAGATGTGGTATTCCTAAGAAACACAGCTTTCAAGACACTGCTGGGACAACAAATGGGCTGCCATGGAAGAAAAACTCAACAACACAAGCATAAACAACAGGCAATACCACCTCTGACTGTAAAAACCACCAGCATATCTAGTGAAAATCACCATCACAAGACCTGGACATATCAGGAAATCACCTATGCATTATAGGCACTGGTTGGGTCACTTGTTATAGTAAATAATTTACCTTTCTTTTAGAAAGGAGTGAGACATTCTACATATAATTTGCCTTAAAGAGTGTTGGCTTTTAAGGGCACCATTTGCAGAATCTATATAATATCGCGATTCTGTCTGTTAATTAATCTGCCTTGGGTTTGCAAGCTGCACACGCAGAAATTTGATGGTTTGCTGTAATAAAGGCTTCACAAGTTATGACAGATTTTGTTGTTTTGCATAAACTAACCCATGGAGTCAATCAACACCTAACAAAATCAATCATTAGTCTATGTTTATTGACATGATAGATACAAGCTCAACGTGTCTTCATAAGAAACCATCCCCAACCCAGCAATTAGTTGTGAGAATCTTCTCCAAACACCTTCCTATGCATTTATTTTTTGTTTTAATTAACCTGTTTGGGCATGTTATGACACTCTTCTTATGTGACAAGTGAGAATTGAACTAGGACCTTCTGACCCAGAAGTAGGGATACATCGAACATAGAACAATACAGCGCAGAACAGGCCCTTCAGCCCTCGATGTTGCGCCGACCTGCGAACTGCTATTGCTGTGCCACAATGAGGCCTCCTATGTGTTTATAAATATGTGTTTTTTCTTAATCAACTTGTTCAAACACATCTCTAGGACACGTGAGACTTGAGCTGGACCTTCTGGCTCAGATATGGAGACATTATTCCCCATGCTCTTTGCATTTATAGCTTGTCTTAAATCAGGAGACCAAACTGTATAGAGTACTCCAGATGTTGCTCAATAATGACATATACAACTGCAGCAAAAGGCCCTATTTTTGTTTTCCGTTCTCCTTGCAATAAGAGACAAGGATTTCTCAATGCAAATGAATGTCTCAGTAAAGCCTGTTTTGTGGTGACTGATCCCTTTGCCAACTTTAATGCCTTACTTTAATGCAACATTAACTAACTCAATTTTCAGATATTGGCACTTAGCCACCAATTAAACAAGCTTGGGCCATCCCATTACAAGTGGTTGCCATTCAGGTCATGAGCGATGCTCATGATTAGAACACTCAAACTGGAAAAGTCACACTGTAATTATATTTTCAGCTTGGCTTTGTCAAGCTAATTTGGCTGTTATCAAATTGTCAGAATACTGTGTTGCTGCTTTTTGATTTGAATTAATTTTGTTCCCTTTTGAATTGAAGCATGTGGTCCTTTTGTATTTTATGACAGGAGCTCAGAAATGAAGTGACTTGATAATAAACTGGATGTCCGTGCTCTTTAAACAGAATTCAGAAACAAAGGTAGAGTAACAGCCAAGAATAGATTAATTGAAATCACAACGGATTTTTTTTTAAACATCAAAACTATTCTGCCATTATCATACAGACAGAAGACTGTGTGAGTGACAGCCAGCATGATAAGCAGTTAACCTAGTTAACAAGAAACTCATCCTGTCCAAAAGAATAAGAATAGCTGCCTGTCAAGGTATTGGGCAAAGTTTCCAGGGAGGTGAAGGTTAACAAGGCACCATAGAGAGTGAAGGAATCAGAGAGAGTAATTAGATAAAGAAAGAGAGAAAAAACCGTGAGGGACAGAAAGGAAAAGAGACAGAGAGAGAGAAAGGAATGAAAAGCTGAGAAATGAAGGACAAGAAATGGAGAGTCAGATAGAGAAAGAAAGAGACAGATGGAAGAAAGAGGAAGAAAGACAAGAGAAAGAAGGGGAGACAGCAAAAAAAAAGAGAAGCTGAGAGAAAAGGAGAGAGATTTCAGCCAAAATAGAGAGGAAAAAGAAAAGAAAGAAAGGAATGGAGAAAGAAAATGGGGTGAGGGGGAATAATAGAAGGAGGAAGGAAACATTATGCCTATATGTTATCTTTCACATCTTGAGATTAAAAACACCTGACAGCCAATGCATTTCTTTTGATATGCAATCACTGTTACAATGTAAGAAATATTGCAGTTCTATGGGTTTTGATAATTGGAAAATAAAGTGCTTCCTTTGCAAATGCGTTGAAGAGTCCACAAAAGGTAACTTTCTACGCTTTGTCCAAAATGATGCGTAGCTTGAAACAGAAATAAAACAATTATTGAGACGCACAATGGGACTAAAACATGAAAGAGAATTGGACAGAGGTCCTAGGTCAAGGTCAGGAGTTAAATTAAAGGGAACATCTGCCGGTAGATAATACCTACTGTATTCTTTGAGCCACCTCCTAACTTTCATAGGGATAAACAGATCAAGAAAGATAAATGCAACCTGTATACATCAGAAAAGAAAGAGCAGTTCCATTTCATTGTATTCTGGTGTCAGTACTAGGGCAGGGAGAAGTTGTACTGTGACAATGGGCTGCACCTACGTAGAGCTTGGAGCTGGAGAGGCCAAACAGGTCTGTAGGAAGGACTTTATATTAATAATGAGAAATCAGGGTGGGTGTTATGATTTGTAAATCTTAGCTGGAAATAGCAGTCAGCAAAAGAAAAGAGGAGATGCAAGAGAAAAAGGTCAGTATTCAAAATAAAAATGAGCATAATAATAAGAATGTAACAAGAGCAGAAAAAGTTACAGGTATAATATGTTGACTCATTAAAAAATGTAGGAGTGATGGAAAATAAGAAGTCTCTAAATTTGCCAGCAATGTATACACTTTCAGAAATTAGAACTACATCAAGGAAGAGCAGGTGAGAAATCCACTGTCAGGGCATATGGGATGTGTGGGGACCAATACCGTATAACAAACACAGCAATGCAAAAGTACACAAATTTGTTACAAATTCATCTCAGATGAATGACTGCAATTGTGTAGGTCTCACTGGCTATAAACCATAGTCAGCTGCTAAGTATTCCAGGTCACAAAATCTCCTGATGTCTTTTGGTTTCCATCTGAAATTAAGAGTATACTTGTAGAGGAAGCACTGCAAAGATTCATCACTTCAATGCTGGGAAATTTAGAAGAATGAGAGATGCATATAAAATGGTAAAAGGCTATTTTCCTGAGGCTCGACAGCCTAGAACTTTGGGTCACACAGTCTCAGGAAAAGGAGTCATTCATTTAAGCCTGAGACAAGGAGAAATTTCTTCTTTCAGAGCACTGAGAGTCTTTGGAATTCTCAATTCCAGAGATCTGTAATACTCAACCATTGAAGACATTTAAGGCTGAAACCAATGGGTTCATGGAATCTGTAGGAACCATAGGATATTTGAATCTGGTGGGAAACTGGAACTCAGCATTAAGATCAGATATATCTGATCCTAAATATCTTCCTCCAGCTCCTAATTCTTTAAATAGGGTACCCTCTCTGGATTACTGCTAGTTGACTAGAATGTAGCTTCACACAGCTTTCTCAAAGGACACCCAGAGTTAATAAACGCTAGATTTGCCAGGATCACCCACACCAGGAGGCTGAATTTTCTTTTACAAATTGTCATAAAAGATAGCAGCAAGTAGAGAGGATCAGAGAGATGGGCCAGTCGTGAGGCTTTAGAAACACTGATTGAGAAATTCCTCAGCCTCAATGATGAGAGTGCCTGGTTCTAAAGACTTATTCTTTGCCCAATGAACCTGCTCCAGGGCTTCACTGTAATCCCCTTTGTTCATGTGATGGCACATGGCAGGGATAAAAGTCAGGGTTTTCATTAGAAGTGAACAGGCAACAAGAGAATGTCAGAGCCTAGACTTGAGTCAACCTTTCACAAAACATAATTCAAATCTTTCCCATTATTTCACTCGAATTTTGAATTTCCCCAAGATTGAAAGTTCTTCATATCTCCCATCGTCGATTGCATTATGGGTTGAGAACCATGTCTCCGGCAATACCCGTACATGTTTACGTTTGGCCTGGGCTACTATGGTTACGTTTCCCCAATTAAGCTGATGGCCATCATTGTCTGAATGTACTGATGTTAGAGAAAGTTTGTCGTGTCGTTTTGCTGCTAGCCAATGTTTGTGTATTCTGATAGCTAGTTTCCTCCCTATCTGCCCAATGTAGTGCTTGTGGCAGTCGCTATATGGTATTTTGTAAACTACGTTGGTTCTGCATGTCGTGGGTATGGGTCTTTAATCTTCATGAATATTTGTCATAACGTGACTGTGGGCTTGTGTGCTACCATGATTCCTAGTGGTTGTAGGACTCTCATTGTCAGCTGTGATATGTTCTTGATGTACTGCAGTGTGGCCAGTGTGTTAGGGCATACTGTGTCCTCTTGGAATTGTCTATTTAGTACGCACCTGCGGATGAAGTTGAGAGGATATACATTCAGAGTGTTTTTTTTTATAGGTGCCCTTCCTCTTTCCTGCGTAGTTCTGGGCTTTTGCAGCGAGCATTGGCCCATTTAAATAGTGTCCGAACACAACTTTGTTTGTGGACGTCGGGGTGGTTGCTGTGGGAGTTGAGGATTTGGTCAGTGTGGGTTGCTTTCCTGAATGCCAAGACTTGGAAATCCCCATTGTTCATATGTTCAACCTTGACATCCAACAATGGAAGCTGATTGTTGTTTAAACTGTTTTTTTCTTCTCTCATGAATTTGATCCTGGTGAATATGTTGTTGATGAGATGGTGGGTCCCTACTAGTTTGGTGCATTTAATGATGACAAATATGTTGCCTATATCCTGACTCCACAGTTTAGGTTGAATGAGGGTGAGGGAAGTGTGTTCTAATCTTTACATGACTGCCTTTGCAATGAGTCCTGAGATGGCTGACCCCAGGGGAGTGCAATTGATCTATTTGTATTCTAGACCATTAAAGACTAAAGTGTGTGATGAGGCACAAGTCTAGTGTGTTGAGTATGTTGTAGTCGCTGATGGAGCTGCTGGCCTGTGTCCCTGCCCCCTCTAGTAATGTGGCCAGTATTTCGTTAGCTAGTGGGATGCCAATTGACGAGAATAATGCTGTGATGTCAAAGGATACCGTAATCTCATCATCACTGATTTCTATGCCCTTGAGAGTATTGAGGAATTCTTAGGTTGAGTGGATGGGGTGGAGTGATCTGTCGACAAGGTGTTTCAGTCTCTGTTGTAGGTCTTTGGCCAGTTTGTGAGAAGGTGTGGCTGAGAGGAAGACATTGGGTCTGAGGTGGATATCTGGCTGTGTGCTTCAGGGAAGTCCACAGAAGCAGGGATGTTCATAACTTCTGGTTTCATTTTCATGTATCCATCTTGGTTATCTGTGTGCATCCTTTAGTCTATTCAGTGTTTGGGTGATCCTATTACCCAGCTGCGGTGTTGGGTCTGTCGCCACCTGTTGGTAAGCATTTGTATCTGCAAGCAATGCCTGTGCTTTCTTAACGTAGTCCAATTTGTTCATAATGATGGTCATGCACCCTTTGTCGGCTGGTAGGATTATGATGTTCCGGTCTTTCTCGAGTTTTTCTAGTGCTCTTCTCTCTGATGTATTCAGGGTGACCCATTCATTCCTTCGGCTTGGTGTGGGGATGAAAGTTTGTCGGATGGCTTGCTGTGTTTCGTCCATTAGTCTGCTATCTTTTAATGCCGTCTCCAGGGTGACCGCAAAGTCTATGCTGTATGTATCATTGTGGTTATAGTTCAGACCACGTAATAGGACAGCTCTCTCAGTTTCTATGAACTATCTGTTTGGTAGGTTTCTTATACATGTGTCCAGTTTGTTGCTGTCCTTGTCTTTGTGGTGGATCAGTTTGGAAAATTTCTCCTGTAGCTTTTGTCTCTTCTTTGTTTTGGTCCTGTGTTGTTTGATGGTGATGGCCTACTCTAGGGCTGTAGTGCATTGCTGGTCCATAGCATTTAGGTACTGTGATTTTTGGCACAAAATTTCCCGTTTGTATGGTTTTCAATGCATATTGCAATTAACAAACAAATAGAATTGGATCCCATATACAAACCCATACAGAACAGAACTGGAAATGAACAACTCAACCTAAGAGCCTGGGCAGTATAAATTCCAAGTGGAGTAGAACAACATCGCTTCATGGAGGCTTGACTGGTGATGTTGCCTACCAATGTGATGAAACATCTGAACAAAAACAAGCAAGTCAACAACCTCACCAACAACTCGTGGGTACAAATCCTGACTTGTGCCTTGTATATGGTAGTCAGGGTTTGAGGAGAGCTTGGGCAAGCTACTCATCGCAGAATACCTAGTCTCTGATCTGCTGCTGTAGCTGCAATAGTTATAAAAAATCTGAAATTAAGTTTCTAGTCAATGGTACCTTCCAAGATGTTGATGGTACTGAATTCAATGATACATTGGGGAGATGGTTAGAGTCTCTCTTATTGGAGAGAAAACATTGGTCATTGTTGGCACCAGTGTGGTGTAGAAGTGTATAGACATGGACTTTTCCTTTTATTCACTTCTGCAATGGAGGTATCGCTGGCTGGCCAGCATTTATTGCCCATCCCCAGTTGCCCTTGTGAAGGTGCTGAGAGCTGTCTTCTTGAATGGCTGCTGTAGCTAGATCAACAATGCCATTAAGGAAGGAATTATCTGAACAGTTGTGACTGATACTGAACACTCAGGGAACACCCCTAAGCCTGATCTTATTATAGAATGAAGGTTACTGTTGAAGTAGATAAAGATGAAATGGGCTTAGAACTCCATGCTGAGAAACCCATGCAGCAGTATCCTGGGGTGAGATGATAGGTCTCTGGGAAACATAGCCTCTGCCTTGTGCTTGTTATAAGTTCAAACAGTGGAGAGTCTCCCACTAATCCCCATTGATTTCAATTTTGCTTGAGCTCCTTTATGATATACATGGTCAAATGCTACCTTGATGTCAAGGGCAATTGCTCGAACCTCAACTCTTAAGTTCAGCTCTTTTATCATGCTTGGACCAAAACTCTGATGTGTTCAGGAGCTGACCAACTCTTATGCAACCCAAACTTAACACCAATGATCAAGTTGTTGTTAAGTAAGCCATATGACTGAATTGCCAATTGCACCTTCCATCGCTTTGTTCATGATTGGAGTAGACTGCTTGTAATTGGTCAGATTTTGTTCATCCAGTCCTTTCGTTTTGTTTCATTTTCTTCTGCGCAATTTTCCACATTTTCAGCGTGGTAGTTGACCTAAGACAACTTAGCTAGGGATGGTGGATAGGTGCACAAATTTTTTGCCCACTGATGAACACAGTGTCCTCAGGTTATTTTTCATATCTTGTAGAGTGCATCAAATTGGCTGAAGATTGTTATCTGCAACAGTAGGACCTTAGAAAGAAGTCAACATAAATCATATGCTCAGCACTGCTGACTGAAGATGATTGCAAGTACCTCAGACTTGTCTTTTGCACTGACATTCTGGCCTACTCAATCATTAATAATGGGAGTATCTGTGGTGTGTTCTCCTCCTCCTCCTGTTACTTATTCAATTGTCCACCACCAGTACATGACTGGGGATGGCAGGACTGCAGACCTTAGATTTGATCTGTTGGCTGTGAGATCACTTAGTTCTGTCCAACCTGGTTTATAGATATTAGTTCAGGGATGAATATTGGTCAGTACATTAGCGGAAATTATTTTGCTCAGCTTTAAATTCATGCTGACAGAAAACAGGTAGAAACTTGATTTAATTTCTCACTCTGAGGGCAGCAACTCCCTTGGTATTGCATTGAAATCTCAGCCTAAATAGTGAGATCAAGCATCAGGAGTTGGACATGAATATGCAAACATCTGACTCAAAGGGTCAACTTTGAAGAAGAGCAGCTCCCCATTATAGAGTCAATAATCATCCCTTAATTAACAGCTCAAAAAGAGATGATTTTATCAGTGATTGTTGATGTTCTTGGGAGCTTGCTGTGTATAAATTTGCTTCCATGTGTCTTACATTAGGGCAGCAATTAAATTTCAAACACATTTCATTTGTGGTATATTGTTTGGAGATGTTTTGGGAATGTGAAAGACATTATTTAAAGCAAGTTCCTCTTTTATTAAATAGTGATTGCAACATTTTATAGGAACAACTTGCTATCCCATTAATGTCTCCACAGACCACAATGATAAAAATGATTGCGCTTCACCTCATGTTCGGTAGCACATTTGTTACATCCATTTCTGCTTGCACAATAAACTGTTTTGCAAAGAGGGCTGAACCTCTTATTGTGACCTAGAACTGTTCAGTACTTGCATCTAGATCACAGGGAGCAAGCTAACAAGAGTATGTAAGTAAGGCATGGATGCTTCTTATTATGACTTCAAATATCTGACATTTTAGGGGCCGCTAAGTGTTCTGGAACATTATGTTTTATTTTTGCCAAAGCTTCTTCTCACTATCAACTTGCCTGTCTTTTCTGCTTACTTAGGATTCCGTTACTGCAAGCTAATTATTTTCAGTACAAAAATACAATTCATTCCCCAAAGCTGACTTTGTGCATTTCTTTTGCAACCCTCAGCTCAGTTTTCAATGTTACCCCACTAACCCTCGGCACATCTATATCACTTCACTATCATTTCCTTTAAAAAAATCAATTATTAAAGCACATTGACATGTCAACAAAGCTGGTAAATTGATTTTTCAAATTAACAGTAAATGACATCTGGAGTTGGCAAATATGTGGTCTGCAGTAATAACAAAGTGTGGAGCTGGATGAACAGAGCAGACCAAGCAGCATCTTAGGAGCTCCTAAGATGCTGCTTGGCCTGCTGTGTTCATCCAGCTCCACATTTTCTTATCTCGGATTCTCAGCATCTGCAGTCCCCATTATCTCTGGTCTGCAGTAATAATTGTTGAATATGTATATCAAAGCATGCTTCTTTAAAGTGTTATGCCATACTCACCATTTCATTCCTTAATTATTTCCTCTGATCCATCTATTGCTCCACTATTTCAAGTGAAATGGTTCATTTCTGCTGGATATAATGACTTTCAATTGCACGTGGTACATCTTCAAAGAGAAGTAAGATATTCCAGATCATACATGTCATTCCGAGTGTACTTTTAAAGAAAACCATTTGGAAGGTGAGGCAATAGAATGGTTAGAATTCCACAATCCTTTGGCAAAATTGGTTTCTTCTTGTTATCTTCCAAATCATCCTGCAGAATTGTTATGGCAGTGTTGTGGTTGCCCGAAGAAACATTGAATCTGCATTAACTAAGATGTTTTCTTCTAATTTTCCACTCTCTTCATCACATCACTATTTACTGTTTCTTTTCAGCATGACAAGGTCAACTGTTGATGTAGGAACAAAATGCACAATGATACATTTTATAGGACATCAGCAAATTCAAAATCTTCACCAAAGATTCAAGCTGTGGTTTCCTGATTTATCTTGATCATATTTCTGAAAGATAGTCACCATGCTCCTACTGGGCCACAGGGCTGCTCTCCCCTTAGACAGAAATAACTGGCCAAGGTTTAACCTGATGGTTACCATGCCTAGGGTGATGGGGCAGGCTGAGAAGGAGAGTCCCTCATGGTAACCTCAATAATAGAGGAATTGAACCCACGTCATTGGCATCACTCTGCATTGCAAACCAACTGAGCCAACTGATCCCTGTTTTTAAGGAAGGTTGTAGGAAATACACAATGACTACGCAAAAGACAAATTCATCGTCTGGCATTGAACTGGTTTAGGGGAGGAAACTGGACATGAGAAATTGTTTTCATTATGTCCAAGAAATCATTCAATTGTGCTATTCACAAAATAGAAATACCACATTCAATTTGGTGCGACACACTTTAGTATTTGGTGAAAGTGCAGAAAGCATCAAGGATGAGGATGTTCAATTTCTTGGAGAAACTGGAAAGCAGGCATTATTCTCCTCAGGATAATGTAAATTGAGGGACGCATTGTACTCATTGAATGGTGCAACACTAGAAGAAGAAATTAGACACAATGTGTCCATGCCAGTTCTTTGAAAGAAATGCCATTGATCCCATTCCTCTACCCTTTTCCTATAGGCTGAAAACTTTTGTCAGTATCAGACAATTATCTAATTCCCTTTGAAACTTATCATCAAACCTGCATTCACTGCCTTTTCATGTAAGATATTCCTTGTCAGAACACAATGCAGTGCAAAAAATGTTTCCTCAAGTTACCTCTGATTCTTTTCTTCATCATGTTAAATGTTGTCTTCTGTTCATTAAACCTTCTGCTGCTTGAAGCTGTTTCTCCTTATTTACCCTATCAAAGCCTTTCATACTTTTAAGGGATATTAGTCAAATGCCAAAAAATTTTAACTTAGGATATTCTGTTGGGGGGGCCACGTTGGACTGAAGGGTCTGTTTCTTTGTTGTACAGCTCTATGGCCTGTTAAAATTCCCTTTTACATTCTCCATTTTAAGAATAACCTCATATTTTCTAATCTCACCGTGCAACTGTGTCAGCGATGACAATTTTCCTCCAACCCTTTTCTAAAGCAGTGACATCCTTCTGAAAGATAACACGGTGTGAAGCTGGATGAACACAGCAGGCCAAGCAGCATCAGAGGAGCAGGGAGGTTGACATTTTGTGCCGAGGCCCTTCTTCAGAAATGGGGGAAGGGACGGGGGCTCTGAAATAAAGAGGGAGAGAAGGGGAGGTGGATAGAAGATGGATAGAAGAGAAGATAGGAGAAGAGGAGACACACAGGTCAAAGAGGTGGGGATGGAGCCAGTAAAGGTGAGTGTAGGTGGGGAGGTAGGGAGGAGATAGGTCAGTCCAGGGAAGATGGACAGGTCAAGGGGACAGAATGGGGTTAGTAGGCAGGAGATGGGGGTGGGGCTTGAGGTGGGAGGAGTGGATAGGTGGGAAGAAGGATAGGTTAGGGAGGAGGGGATGAGCTGGGCTGGTTTTGGCATGTGGTCAGGGGAGGGAAGATTTTTAAGCTTGTGAAGTCCACATTTATATCATTGGGCTGCAGGGTTCCCAAGTGGAATATAAGTTGCTGCTCCTGCAACTTTTGGGTAGCATCGTTGTTGTACTGGAGGAGGCCCAGGATGGACATGTCGTCTGAGGAATGGGAAGGGGAGTTGAAATGGTTCGCATCTGTGAGGTGCAGTTGTTTAGTGCGAACCGAACGTAGGTATTCTGCAAAGCGGTCCCCAAGCATCCGCTTGGTTTCCCCAATGTAGAGGAGGCCACAACAGGAAAAACGGATGCAGTATACCACATTAGCAGATGTGCAAGTGAACATCTGCTTGATGTAGAAAGTCTTCTTGAGCCTGGGATGAGGGCTGAGGGGGTTGGTGTAGGGGCAGGTGTAGCACTTCCTGTGGTTGCAGGGATAATTCCCGGGTGTGGTGGGGCTGGAAGGGAGTGTGAAGTGGACAAGGGAGCCACTGAGCGAGTGATCCCTCCGGAAAGCAGATAAGAATGGGGAAGGAAAAATGTCTTTGTTGGTGGAGACGGATTGCAGATGGCAGAAGTGTCGGAGGATAATGTGTTGGATCCAGAGGTTGGTGGGGTGGTACATAAGGACGAGGGGGATTCTGTTTTGGTTGTTATTGCGGGGAGGGGGTGTGAGGGATGTGTTGCAGGAAATGTGAGAGATACGGTCGAGGGCCTTCTCAACCACTGAGAGGGGATGTTGCCGTCCTTGCAAAACAAGGAGATCTGAGATTGGAATGCCTCATCCTGGGAGCAGATGTGGTGGAGGCAAAGGAATTGGGAATATGGGATGACATTCTTGCAGGAAGGTGGGTGGGAGGAGGTGTATTCGAGGTAGCTGTGGGAGTCGGTGGGCTTGAAGTTGATTTCGGTTTGTAGGTGGTTGCCAGAGATGGAGGCAGAGAGATCCAGGAAGGAGAGAGGGATATTAGAGATGGTCCAGTTGAACTTAAGGTTGGAACACATCAACGAATACTGGTCATATTTGGACACTGAGCAGTTTCTCAGCCACCTCTACCTCCCTGCTTACTTCTTCAACGGTGAGCCTAACCCTCCCTGTACTGACCCCTTCTGCCATCTCAAATGCACCCCTCCCCCTGACAACACCCCAAGGCCTCCTACCGTCTCTCGACCTCATCGTCTCTAACTGCTGTCATGACATCAATTGCCTCAACCTCTTCACCCCTCTCACCCACTCCAACCTCTCCCCTGCAGAACGTGCGGCCCTCTGCTCCCTCCGCTCCAATCCCAACCTCACCACAAAACCCGTGGACAAGGGAGGCGCAGTTGTAGTATGGCGCACTGACCGCTACATCGCAGGCGCCAGATGCTAACTCTCCAACACCACCTCCTACCGCCCCCTTGATCATGACCCCACACCTGAACACCAAACCTTCATCTCCCAAACCATCCACAACCTCATCACTTCCGGTGACCTCCCACCCACAGCCTCCAACCTCATCGTTCCTCAACCCCAGGATCTCCTTCTCAAAATCCACAAACCTGCCTGCCTTGGTTGACCCATTGTCTCCGCCTGCTCCTGCCCCACTGAACTCATCTCCACCTATCCGGACTTCATTTTCTGCCCCATGGTCCAGGGACTCCCTACCTACATCGGTGACATGAACCACGCCCTCCACCTCCTCCAATTCACCGGTCCCCAACACTTCATCTTTACCATGGACGTCCATACACCTGCATTTCCCATACAGATGGCCTAAAGGACTTCCACTTCTTCCTATCCTGCAGGCCCAACCAGTTCCCCTCCACTGACACCCTCATCTGCCTAGCCGAACTCGTCCACACCTTCAACAACTTCTCTTTCAATTCCTCCCACTTCCTACCGACAAAGGGCATGGCCATGGGTATCCGCATGGGCCCAAGCTATGCCTGCCTCTTTGTAGGTTATGTGGAACATTCACTCTTCCATACCTAAGAAGGCCCTAAACCCCACCTCTTCCTCCATTACATTGATGACTATTGGCGACACCTTGTACTCCCACGAGGAGCTCGAACAGTTCATCCACTTCGCCGTCACCTTCCACCCCAACCTTTAGTTCACCTGGACCATCTCTAATACCTCTCTCTCCTTCCTGGACCACTCTGTCTCCATCTCCAGCAACCACCAAGAAACCGATATCCATTTCAAGCCCACCGACTCCCACAGCTATCTAGAATACACCTCCTCCCACCTACCGTCCTGAAAAGATGCCATTCCCTAATCCCAATTCCTTCACCTCCGCCGCATCTGCTCCCAGGATGAGGCATTGCACTCCCATACATCTCAGATGACCTCGTTTTTCAAGGACTGCAAATTCCCCCCTCAGTGGTCGAGAACGCCCTTGACCGTGTCTCCTGCATTTCCCGCAGCTTATCCCTCACACCCTCTCCCTGCAATAACAACCAAAACAGAATTCCCCTCGTCCTCACGTACCACCCCACCAACCTCCGGATCCAATGCATCATCCTCCGACACTTCTGCCATCTGCAATCCGACCCCACCACCAAAGATATTTTTCCTTCCCCACCCTTATCTGCTTTCTGGAGGGACCACTCCCTCCATCTCTCCTTGGTCTGCTCCACACTCCCCTCCAGCCCCACCACACCTGGCACTTTTCCCTGCAAACTGCCCCTACACCTCCCCCCTCACCCCTCACCCAATCCCAGGCCCCAAGAAGACTTTCCACATCAAGCAGATGTTCACTTGCACATCTGTTAATGTGATATGCTGTATCCGCTGTTCCTGTTGTTGCCTCCTCTACATCAGGTACACCGAGCGGACGGTTGGGGACTGCTTTGCAGAACACCTACATTCAGTTCGCAATAAACACACTGCACCTCCCAGTTGCGAACCATTTCAATGCGCGCTCCACCCCCCCCCCCAACTCCTCGCACAACATATCCATCCTGGGCCTCCTGCATTGCCGCAATGACGCCACCCGAAAGATGCAGGAACAGCACCTCATATTTTGTTTAGGGTCCCTGCAGCCCCAATGGTATCAATGTGGACTTCACAAGCTTCAAAACCTCCCCTACCCTTTTCACAAGCCAAAACCAGCCCAACTAGGGCCTGCCTCCCTAACCATTCCTCCCACCTCAAGCCCCACCCCCATCCCCTACCCACTAACCTCATTCCGCCTCCTTGACCTGTCCATCCTCCCTGGGCTGACCTATCCCCTCCCTAACTCACCACCTGCATTCACCTTCACTGGCTCTAACCCCAACTCTTTGGCCTGTCTGTTTCCTCTCACCCTATCTTCTCCTTTATCCATCTTCTATCCACCTCCCCCGTCTCCCTATTAATTTCAAAATCCCCTTCCCCTCCCCCATTTCTGAAGAAGGATCCCGACCCGAACCGTCAACTTTCCTGCTCCTCTGATGCTGCTTGTCCTGCTGTGTTCATCCAGCTCTACACCTTGTTATCTCAGATTCTCCAGCATCTGCAGTCCCTACTGTCTCTGAAACATCCTTCCTGAAGCATGCATTCCTGAGTTGAATTCAATCCTCTAAATGGGACCTAAGCACTATTTCTTTAATAGTTTTATGCAACATCATGCCTTTGGTACTCTACTTCTTTGCTAATAAAGCTAACGAATTGATATGTATCAATGCTGAAATCCAGGTGAACAGTCTAGGGATATAGGTTCAATTCCCATAGGGCAGTTGGTGGGATTTAAATTCAATAAATACATCCTGGAATTGATAGCTATTCCCAGTAATTGTAACTTTATAACTATCATCTGATTGTTGCTAAATACCATCTGTTTCACTAATGCTCTTTAGGAAAGAAAATCTGTCATCCTTACCTGATCAATTATGCATAGGCAACAATTACAGGCCTTGCAAACGATGGTTTAGGGGATGAAGCTGAAGATGACAAATTGCTCTCATCATGTCTAAAAATTCATTCATTTAAACCATTCACAAAGTAGAAGAACTACATCCAATTCTGGGCAACACACTTTAGCATGTGGTGTGAAGGAATGACAAAAAAAAACACATGAATCCCTATTCAAGTACTCTCTTTCAAATTGCCTGATTTAGCTTAGAGTGCATGTCCTCACTCACTCCACCTAATGGTTTCACCTTATTTTGTATTAAATTTTATCTATCACATGTCTGCTTTCTTCACCAAAGTCAACCTGATGTCTCTTACTATCCTCCTCATTATTTACATTTCCAAGTTTTATATGTCAGGAAACTCGGAAATTATGCCTTGACCTCTCAAATCCAGGTCAATATATCCAAAGATTGATAACCCTAATACAAAACATAGGGACTACCTCCACGTAATTTCCACAAGTCTGCATGACAATGTATTGGCCTGCTGTGTTCATCCAGCTTCACACCATGTTATCGCAGATGCTCCAGCATCGGCAGTTCCTACCATCTCCGCATAACAGTATAGTTAGCTTTCAGTCCCTCACACACTTCCACATCCAGACAGTCACTGCCATTTTGTTTTGTATGGGTTTAAATTTGCTAACAAGTCTATTATATACTTTATAATTCCTTTTTGAAGGAACACATTTGACTGCAGCCCTCAATAGAACAAAATCCTGCAGTTGCCAGAAATTTGAAACAAAAACAAAGTGCTGGAAATACTTAGCCAATCAGAAAGGATTTCTGGGGAGAGAAACAGAGTAAGCATTTCAAGTAAATGACCTTTCATCAAATCTCAATGTCTATCCTCCTCCAGTTATTATATAAGGTGCCCTTAAATACATCCATGTTATCACTGTTAACCACTTTATATGACAGTCTTCTTTTCACTTTCTGTGTAAATAAATTTCACATGAATAAAGTTGAAATTTGTAAAGTACAGAATTTTATGCCAGGAGGAATATCTTCAAACAAGGGTTATTAGTTCCTGCCTCGGGATCAAGCAAGAGAGAAAAAAATCCTAATGTGATGAAGAGGTGAGTTAGATGTGTTGATGAAATAAGTGTGTTTCTGTAAGATGATGTGTCGAATGGTGTTTTTTCATCCACCTGTGTTGGTGTGGTCCTCTCCTATTTCACCTAACGGTCATACACTTGCAAAATAAAGCAAATATTTTCTGGAGCCAATTTACCTTCTTACCATCTGTCCAGTTCTTCATCACATAGACAGCATTCAGAAATCACTGCCAATTGTCAGTAGGCAGTGAAAACTTTTACTCACTCTACAGCAGTTGTTTACTTCTGTGTTATCTCTAGCTCACTAGGTTATCTCTATCTCACTGGGTATCATTCTCAGCTCTGAGTCAGAGGATGCTGGTTTCAAGTCTCACTCGACAAATGTTGACTAACCTGGACTGGCACCTCCATTGAGGGTGATGAACACTGTCAGAAGTGTTCTTTTTGCATGAACTGTAAAATTAATGTTTCCTTCTTCTCTCTGGAAAGAAAAGGGCAGGGGATTTCTCCCTTGTGTCCTGTCCAATATGTATGTCTAAGCCAGCACAAAAACAAATGTTATCTCATCATATTACATTGTGATTCATTTTGGAAGGTCAGATTTGAATGCAGAATACAGGGTTAGCGGTTGGATTCTCAGCAGTGTGGAGGAACAGAGGGATTTGGGGTCCACGTCCATAGATCCCTCAAAGTTGCAACCCAAGTTGATAGGGTTGTAAAGAAGGTGTTGGCTTTTACTGGCAGGGGAATTGAGTTGAATAGCCGTGAGGTTATGCTGCAGCTCTATAAAACTCTGGTTAGACCACACTTGCAACATTGTGTTCAGCGCTGGTCACCACAGGAAAGATGTGGAAGCTTTAGAGAGGGTGCAGAGGAGATTTACCTGCTGCCAGGACTGGAGGGATAGTCTTATGAGGAAAGCTTGAGGGAGCTAGGGCTTTTCTCATTGGAGCAAAGAAGGATGAGACGTTGCTTGATAGATATTAACTAGATGATGAGAGGAATAGAGTGCATAGTCAGCGATTTTTTTCCCAGGGCGGAAATGACTATTACGAGGGGGCATAATTTTAAGGTGATTGGAGGAAGGTATAGGGGAGATGTCAGAGGTAGGTTCTTCACACAGAGTGGTAGGCATGTGGAATGCATTGCCGGCAATGGTAGTGGAGTCAGATACTTTAGAGACTTTTAAACGACTCTTGAATAGGCACATGGAGGGTAGAAAAATGTAGATTACGCAGGGCAGATTGATCTTAGTAGGATAATAGGTTGGCACAACATCATGGGCCGAACGGCCTGTTCTGTTCTATGTTCTATATTTAACAGAATATTCCTATGCATGTATTAGCTGCTATTTTTCATAGAATCCCTAAAGTGTGAAAACAGGCCCTTTGGCCCAACAAATCCACACTGAACTTTAGAGCATCCCATCCAGACCCATTCCTACGACCCACCTAATCTACACAATCCCTGAACACTACGGGCAATTTGGCACTGCCAATCCATCCAAGATGCTTCACAATAAGCACTCTTCTTACTATGTTAAATTTTATATACATGTAACATTTTTGTGGAAGGGAATTTCAGCAGCAGATCTAATACCAACAGTTTTGTGCCATGATTCGAGGCAAATTTCAATACCATATTCTTTTGGGCCATCTTGAATTTGTGAGAAGTGTTCTATAAATATAAGCTGTTTCTTCTCCATATTTTTATTATTGCTAACGTGTTCAGAACAAGCTGTAGCCTAACACTGCCAAGTGAAATAGTGGCCTGGCAACAGCAGTAATTCTTAAAGGCCAGCACACAAAACCAACCTGGTACCACACTGAGATGGAATGTCAGGACAGTTGAATGTCCTCTCCCTGGCAATGACTCAGCTTGGTTAATTACCATGGAAACGCTTACCTTTAGATGAGTTCTTTCTATAAATTGTCAGGTGAAGAATCTTTACTTCTGAAGCAGCACAGAGGAATTCAGGAATCGACGAAAACGGGAGTTCGCAGGATCAGTGTGAAAACCACAGCAGCAAACCCCATATTCTGTGATTTTGGGGTTCTGCAGCCACTTTGAAAGAATCTTAGTGAGTTCAGCAAGTGTAGCAGCAAGATGGTAGGGGCTAGAGGGTGGTCAGCATTGGGCGAGGCATTAGGGAGCCAGGGGAGTGAGGAGGACAGAAGTGTGAGTAGCAGATAGGAGAGGGATCTAGGGTGGCAAGTGCCTGATGGGGTAGAGTGACAGGTAACATATAAGTCCACAGGGTAGTTCAAGGGATAGGTATTGCATCCAATAGGTGTGCCTGAGGGCGGTTGTTGAGTTGGTTTTTGGGCACCTGGCCTGGTTCAATAGGATTTGGTGATCTGTGTCAGGTCAAAGGCAAGTTGTTTCTGGATTTGATTGGGGTCAGGTCATTAGAAAGTCGAGTAACAAAGGTGGAGGTCAGATTGTGTGGGGACCAGTTGGATCAGAGGCTAGAGACACTCTGATCAGCTCAGGTTGTGGGACTGGGGAATGCTGGGTGCTGGGCTTAGAGGGATTTCATAGTTAGAAAGAGTAGAGTTTTTTTGATGATTTGGATATTTAGTTGAGTAGTTACCCAGGAGTTAGAAAAGGTTTTATTCCTCTAGATTTTCTTGGGCAGCTATTAAATTCAAGTGAGTAGGAACCTGTAAAAATCTCTGACTCTAACTTAGAGCAATTGCTTTGAATTAGTAGCCAACCAAGTAATTGCTCATAAAAAATGTTAATGCCCAAACAATACTTTTGGAGTCAATTGTGTTGGGATTTCTGCACGATCTTGACACACAACTCCAATTCATGCTGCAACTTTGACTATCTCTTTATCAGATGTTCTGGGCCTTTGAGCTGAGCACAGTTTTAATATCTCAATCATACGCTGCAAACAATATAGAACAACTAAGGATTCTGAGTCAGCGCGACAGACAGAAGAGCAAGACCAAAGGCTGGATTTTCATCTCAGAGGCAGGAATTTAGGGGTTGGGCCCAAACTCACTGGCACAATCCTACCTTCATCATCAGGCTCCTAGCTTATGGGAGTCTCTCCAACTCTTGCCTTAATAGTTCTGAAGCTGGCAGGTCTGTGCTGATTGCACTAGTAGCCTGATTCTAGACGGGTGAGTTAAATGCCCTGCCTCCATTGCCAATAGACATTTGCTTAGTTTGTCCAACAGAATTAGCACTTAAAACGGAATTGTATCTGAACAGCCTCACAATCTATGGAAATTTAAAATTTTCCAATCAATTTTTCCCAACCTTGTGCCCGCCCACCTCCCACCTCACCATAGCCCTTCTCTTAGTTTTAACATCTCATTTGGCACCTCGGATAGTTCAGCACTCCCTGAGCTCTGAAATATCAGCCTGGACTTTTATGCTCAAATTTCCAAAGTGGAATATCACCACATAACCCTCTGAGTCAGAGGAATCATGTTACCCACTGAGTCTTGACTAACAACGAAAATAAAAGCCAAAATGGTTTGTTATTCCCACTGAGCATAGGAACACTTTCTTTCATGAAATGCTGTTAGATAAACTATTTCTTTTTGCCTCCTCTATTCAATTAATGGTCAGTCTTGTGTGAGTAGAGGCCTGTCCTTTTGGGCTGCTGCTACTGCCAAGTTAATTCACTGAACCATAGTGTTTTGGGGTATGAATCTCCACTTAAGCAATAGCTAAACGTAATTCTTTGCACCTGATGACTGATCTGCCTGCTACACTCTCTTGCTGCCAGTATGTCTCACGCTGAACAGCACCAATTTCAAATAAATAAGTAATAAAATGGGATGCTGACTGCAGCAAGCTTAATGATTTCCCTCCAGAATAATTCTATTCATCCAGAGTCAAGATCGCAAATTAGTCTCGCTGGCTGTAAATGTAAATCATTGAGAGTCCTCTCTTCAGAAAACACTTTTATCTTGCAAGGCTGAGTTAAGGATTTTGTTTTTCTTTCTGTATAAATAGATGGACATTGCTTCCCAAAGGGACTCTTTTTCTCATTTAAACTCTGCCAAAAACTTTCAATCTCCAAAACCTTTATAATGAGCCGTCTTTTTTCTTTCTGATGGTAAAGGGTCTTTAATTAAACTTTTATGCTCACTGCTCTAAAGCATCAGCTGTCCCCATTTGCTCATTTACTCTGCTAGTCCCAAGTGACCACCTTCCAAATGAGAAATTGAAACCAATGCTATGGCTACCCTCTCAGATACATAGGAAAAAAAATTCCATGGCTATTTCAAAGAAGAACAGGGGTGTTATCCCTACCGTCTTAACACATATTCATCTCTCAATTGACATCACAGGGTGATAACAAGGTGGGCTTTAAATTCAATTAACCAACCTGGAATTAAAAGCTATTGGTGGCTATTGTCAATTATTGTCAAAAGGTATCTGATAACTCAAGCCTTTTAGGGAAGACACTTGTCACCCTCACCTGATTTAGGCAATGAGTGACTCCAGACACACAGTAATGTGGCTGATATTTGGTTTATTCACTCATGGGATGAGGGCGTCACTGGCTAGACAGCATTGATTGCCCATCGCTAATTGCCCAGACGGCAGTTAAGAGTCAATCATCTTGCCGTGGGACTGGAGTCACATGTAGGCCACACCAGATAAAGATGGCAGTTTCCTTCCCTAAAGGACATTGGTAAACCAGGTGGACTTTTTTCTGACAATCGGCAATGGTTTCATGATCATCATAAGATTCTTAGTCCCAGGTTCTCTTCTTGTGTTCAAATTCCACCATCTGCCATGTCGGGATTTAAACTCTGGTGCCCTGGATCCTCTGGATCTTTGGTTTAATAGTCTAGCAATAATACCACTGCTATCTCACCTCTCAATTAGTCTTCTAAGCCACTCAGTTCAAGGGAATTAAAGATGTGCAACAAAATCTGGCCTGGACAGTGAAAGCCCGCATAAATTAATTAAACAGATTATATAGTTGCTATTTCATTTCTGTCTGCGTACATTTGCTGTGGTAAATTAGCTGCTGCGTGTCTAACATTACAACTGTGACTAAATCATTGGCTGTGAAGCATTTTGAAACATCCTGAGGTCATGAAAGTAGCTATGGAAATGCAAGTTTGGTTTTTTTCTTGATTGAGAACTGTTCTTTAATGATCTTGGCTGAGAGCTGAATATATCTCCAGGATTCAGATGAAAGATTATACAGTCACATCTCTCAGTTTGCTGACAATACTAAGTTCGGCTTTCTTTGGCCTTCAGCATAATTTGCAAATATTTGATAGAAGGATTGCAAGGACAAAAGTGCTGGCTCATCAGCCTACCAGAAAATTTGCTACCTACCACATTACTCCTTGTGTTTGTACCTGGATTTACTAAAGGGATGTATTAGGCTCATTTGTGATAATGGGAACTGTAGATGCTGGAGAATCCAAGATAATAAAATGTCAGGCTGGATGAACACAGCAGGCCAAGCAGCATCTCAGGACCACAAAAACTGACGTTTCGGGCCTAGACCCTTCATCAGAGAGGGGGATGGGGTGAGGGTTCTGGAATAAATCGGGAGAGAGGGGGAGGCGGACCGAAGATGGAGAGAAAAGAAGATAGGTGGAGAGGAGAGTATAGGTGGGGAGGTAGGGAGGGGATAGGTCAGTCCAGGGAAGACGGACAGGTCAAGGAGGTGGGATGAGGTTAGTAGGTAGGAGATGGAGGTGCGGTTTGGGGTGGGAGGAAGGGATGGGTGAGAGGAAGAACAGGTTAGGGAGGCAGAGACAGGTTGGATTGGTTTTGGGATGCAGTGGGTGGAGGAGAAGAGCTGGGCTGGTTGTGTGGTGCAGTGCGGGGAGGGGACGAACTGGGCTGGTTTTGGGATGCGGTGGGGGAAGGGGAGATTTTGAAGCTGGTGAAGTCTACATTGATACCATTGGGCTGCAGGGTTCCCAAGCGGAATATGAGTTGCTGTTCCTGCAACCTTCAGGTGGCATCATTGTGGCACTGCAGGAGGCCCATGATGGACATGTCATCTAAACAATGGGAGGGGGAGTGGAAATGGCCTCACACACCACCCCACCAACCTCCGGATACAACGCATCATCCTCCGACACTTCCGCCATTTACAATCCGACCCCACCACCCAAGACATTTTTCCATCCCCACCCCTGTCTGCTTTCCGGAGAGACCACTCTCTCCGTGACTCCCTTGTTCGCTCCACACTGCCCTCCAACCCCACCACACCCGGCACCTCCCCCTGCAACCGCAGGAAATGCTACACTTGCCCCCACACCTCCTCCCTCACCCCTATCCCAGGCCCCAAGATGACTTTCCACATTAAGCAGAGGTTCACCTGCACATCTGCCAATGTGGTATACTGTACCCGGTGTGGCTTCCTCTACATTAGGGAAACCAAGCGGAGGCTTGGGGACCGCTTTGCAGAACACCTCCGCTCGGTTCGCAATAAACAACTGCACCTACCAGTTGCAAGCCATTTCCACTCCCCCTCCCATTCTTTAGATGACATGTCCATCATGGGCCTCCTGCAGTGCCACAATGATGCCACCCGAAGGTTGCAGGAACAGCAACTCATATTCCGCTTGGCAACCCTGCAGCCCAATGGTATCAAAGTGGACTTCACTAGCTTCAAAATCTCCCCTTCCCCCACCGCATCCCAAAACCAGCCCAGTTCGTCCCCTCCCCGCACTGCACCACACAACCAGCCCGGCTCTTCCCCTCCACCCACTGCATCCCAAAACCAGTCCAACCTGTCTCTGCCTCCCTAACCTGTTCTTCCTCTCACCCATCCCTTCCTCCCACCCCAAGCCGCACCTCCATCTCCTACCTACTAACCTCATCCCACCTCCTTGACCTGTCCGTCTTCCCTGGACTGACCTATCCCCTCCCTACCTCTCTACCTATACTCTCCTCTCCACCTATCTTCTTTTCTCTCCATCTTCGGTCCGCCTCCCCCTCTCTCCCGATTTATTCCAGAACCCTCATCCCATCTCCCTCTCTGATGAAAGGTCTAGGCCCGAAACGTCAGCTTTTGTGCTCCTGAGATGCTGCTTAGCCTGATGTGTTCATCCAGCCTCACACTTTATTATATTAGGCTCATTTAACTGGCAGAATAAACGCTGATGTAACATACATGAGCTGCTGGCTACAATTTTTAATCTCAAAACTACAAGCTACACAATTGTGAGGGGACTTTGTCATTTCTAATGAACAGAAAATCATTTTTCTGACAGTGACTTTTACAGCCTGGCCCTGTCTTAAGCTATTCACTAGGGTAAAAGGCCCCATGTGTGCAAGTTACATGCACCTTCCAATCAGTCAGATACACATACCCTAACATATGTATCCACACACAAACATACACACACACATGCAAAAATTCAGCACACATTCAAATGCACGTGCATATACACATACCAAGACCCTATTCCCACCCTTCTTAATCGCACATATACAACAAACACTTTTTACATGCACATATACACAGTCACACTGATCAAGACACATAACATAAAGGAAATGACTGCAGAAGTAGAGATATTGTTCAAAATACTCCAGAACCCATTGGATTCAAGCAGGATTCCGGCAGATTGTAGAATCGCTAATGTGATGCCCCTGTTCATGAAGGGAGGAAGTTATAAAGTTGGAAACTTATACGGCAGTTACCCTAACATCTGTCATCGGGAAAGTGCTAGAATCCATCATGAAGGAAAATTAGCAAGGCATATAGAAAAGCTTAATACAATCAGAGTCAGTATGGTTTTGTAAAAGGGAAATCATGTTTGACAAATTTGTTAGAGTTCTTTGAGGATTTACCAAGCAGATTCAGTAAATGGTTACAAGTATTGGTGAGTATTTGGATTTCAAGAAAACATTTGATAAGGTGCTACATTAAAGGTTATTTCAACAAAATATGAGCTCATGGTGTTGAGGGAGTTACATATTAGCAAAGATTGACAGTTTATTAACACACAGAAGATAGAAAGTCAGGATTAAAAAGTCCTCTTCAGATTGAAAACACATAAATAGTGAACTGCCATAAGGATCATCCTAGGATTTCTACTATTTACTCTCTATATTAATGACTAGGAAGAGGGGGCAGAGAGTAATATGTCCAAATTTGTTAATGATAAAAATATAGGTAGGAGGTCATCTCGTAATTTGGACATAAGGAAGCTGAAAGAAGAAACTGATGCATTGAGTGAGTATTCAAAAGCTTGGCAGATGGAGTTTAATGCAGGGAGCGTGAGACCATATACTTTGGTAGGAAGAATTAAAAGGCAGACTATCATTTAAATGGAGCAAGACTCCAAAAAGGGACTACGCAAGGGAATCTGGATGTTCTGGTGCATGAGACACGATATAGCATGCAGACACAGCAAGTAATTAAGAAGTCAAATGGAATTTTAGCCTTTATTATGAGAGAGTTGGAGTGTATAGACAGGGAAGTCTTCTAGCAATTATACAGGTTGTTGTGAGGCTGTACCTGGGCATTCTGTACAGATTTTGTCCCAGCATTTTAAAAATAATTTACTGCTATTATAGGCATTTTAAAGGTGTAAAAATGGTTCCTGGAATGAAAAGGCTGATTTATCAAGCCATAGCGAAACAAGTTAGGCCTTTAGAGTTTTGAAGAGTTAGGGGTGATATTATTGAACATAAAAGATTTTGTGGATGATTGACAGGTTAGATGTTGAGAAGATGTTTTCACTAGTGGCGGAATCTTGAACCAGGGGACAATGTTACAGAATAAGGGGACACTCATCTGAAACGGAGATACGAAGGAATTTCTTCTCAAAAAAAGTAGTGAATTTGTGGAAATTTCTTTCTCAGAGAGTTGTGGATGCTTATCTACTGAAAATATTTATAGAGGAAGTAGATTGATTTTTTGAACTATTGAAGATGACATCAATGCTGAGCTGGCATGAAAGATAATCAGCTACGATCTTGTCGAAGGGTGGAGCAGGTTTAAGGGATCAATGTGGTGATGACTAAACCCCCCGTGCTATCCCTTAACAAGGGAGAAAGCCCTTTGGATTAAGATTCAATCAGCCACTTAAGACTGACCATTGGGTTTCTCTACATATCACAAACCTTAATAGAAACTGCATTCTGACAGAAGCCTGGAATTCAGAAGATGACATCTTCATGGATTTGAAGTAGTTGCTGGAGGCCCAGGATGCAAAGACATGATGGACTCCAACAGCAAGTAAATTAGTCAATTCTCTTTATGAGATCATAGGACAGCAATTGCGGGGAGAGGGCATTCAGGGGGTCAGAGGCAAAGACTTTGGGGGTGGATTTGAGCTCCCATTACTTGTGCCCTTAACTGACTACAGATTGGAGCAATGGAGGCTTCCTCAGCAAAAGTAGGCAAACTAATCTAGTTTCTCTGAAAAGGCAAGCATTTTTGTCACTTGCAAGGAAAGGAGGTAATCAGGGTTGTGGCATGTTAATTGCCTACTTAAGGACTTCATTGGTGAGAGGTCAGAAAATTTGCAAATAGAGCTTCCTGTCCAGAACGTAATTGCCGAGGTGATAGAAAGGGGAGTGGGAGGCATCTTAGCAGCGCAAACTCAAATTTTTCCTTTCTGTCATTTGCTCCACTAGCTCTAAGTTGGGAGAAGTCACACACATTGAGTCTTTCTAATGTGTACCATAATAGCATTTCAGAGAACAGTACAACAAAAAGATATTATTTGGCTTATCAATTTTGTACTAGTTCCTTAGGAAAGCATTTGAGTTTGTCCCCTTCTCACAGAATCCCCAGGGAAAGAGCACTGCTGTGAAAATGATCCTGAAATTAAACATCCCCAGAAAGGAAAAGTGCAGAAGTAAACTCTGGGAAGTTAATAATCAACTTGGACTGGTGTCTGAGAATTGAATAAGAACTTGAAGGACAGTGTAAAATATACCTGTGAAGTGTGTTTTCAAGTGTGCTAAAAGGAATGGAGCATTTTCTGTTTTGTGTTGTAAAGAACAGAGTGCCTGCAAACTGCTTAGACAATATCACTCCTAATTTGCTTGTTACAGTAAAAGTCCTAATTGAAAGTTTGAATATACATTTTTTTAAAGTAATGAGTCGCTACCAAGATTATAATACAAATATCATACCTGCTTTATGCATATCATGGCCATCAGCTTCAGCATTTCTCATTCTCCTTCTTCCCCTGTTCAACAATTCACTTATCCATCACTTCCTGACAGACTTAATCTTTGTGAGCATGGTATCATTTCCAAAACACCTCCAATTTCCTTCTTTCAATGTTCAGGATCGAGTTTATTTTTCACGTCCTGTAATCAGTCCCATATAACCTCAAAAGCATTAAGCCTTCAACAACCAATTGTTTGTTTTTCAATTTCTGCATGGAACTGTCTTGATGTTAATCGCTTTTCATACAGTTGTTGCATTATGTTTAAGTTGTCTGTCAGCTCTGTCAATTGTCAGTAAAAATAACAAGAAACAACATTTTTCTACTCATTCAATTTCCATGTTGTTCACTGCCAAATAAATTGCTCCTGTTTGATTACCATTGATATTTTTGTTATTAAAATTCAAGAGAAACTTATTTTTAAAGAATGTAATGCAAAATATGCTGGACAGTTATATTGATCCTTTACAAAATGCTAGTCTAACTTCAACTGAGAATTGCGTCCAATTCCGGGCAATAGAAGTTATGGAAGAATATTTTGTCTTCAGGCAGAGCTCAAGAAAGGTTGATTAGAATGTAGGTAAGGATATGGAACGTCTGCTACTAAGATAGGTTGGAGTAGCTGGCATTGTGCTCCCTACAAATAAGAGATGCTCATCTGGACAGCCAGTATAGACATGATAAAGTGAATGGCCTCTGTGTGCATTGTAAACATTTTGTGCTTCTGTAATTTTGAGGTGGCTGAAAGGAGATTTGGTAGCAGTGTTCAGAATCACTGCTCTCTAGTCTGAGTAGGGAGGCAGAGAGTGGTGAAAGATCTGAGAAATAGAGGACTCAGGCTTAAAGTGATAGGTGATAATTTCCAAGGAGAGATGAGGAAAAACATTTATATGCAGCTAGTGGTTGGCATCTTGAATGCATTGCTGAAGACAGTTGTGGGGTCAGATATAAGTCTGCCTTTTGAAAGGGAATTGGAATAGCAACTGAAACAAAAAGAAAATATGCGGCTATGGGGAAATGGTGGGGAAAGAGGATGCATAGCAGGAGTGTGTGGCATATAAATTGAAATGCTGATTAATTTTGGGCAGTTCTAGAAGCCAAGACTTGTGAAGTTACAAACATGATTCTTTCAGGTTTGTGCACAGATTTCTAATCAACATTTAATACGCTCATCACTCTGAATATCACTTTCTTTGGAGGGGAATGTCAAATATATTAATTTCAATTTACATTTATACTCCAAGTTATTTAGATTGACTACATATTTATCTTCAGTCTCATCATGTTTATGAGGATAAATTAATTTCTTAAGATCAAGTATTATGCATACCAAAGAAATGATGCAATCATAAACCACTTTAAAGCTGCCACAATCAAAATTGGTGAAAGGAGAGATTTAACATGCATAATATATTAACCAGACTTTATACAGAAGATAAAAGCTTCATATGAGGACAAATCTCAATGCATTCAGCTGAAGTATTTCTCTATAGTACCCAATAATAAAGGTAATTGCTGTTTCTGAATGCACAATCCTTATTATTATTCTGTATGCTGCTACTAATGCACCAATCACCATTGTACATGTTGGCAGCTGGCTAAACACTCAACTGTTAATCGTGTTTTAAAGGAACATACACTTTGCTAATAATAACTAATGGCAATGCTTCTAAAGCTTTATTCAGTCATTGCCAAATTATCAGGTTTAGTCTAAGTGACAAACAAGCGTTTAAAACTGTGCACTGTGCAACGGTTTGGCATTCACGTTGCAAAAAAAACATAAAAGCCCTGCAGAAGGTGAGAAAATAGGTCAGTGAAGAAGGCATCAGGACTTGGGAGGGTACAACAATAAGGAACAATTGGGCCATTTTCTTCATAACATCTTTGAAATAATTAAGAAAGATATCAGACTAAATGTGGTAAAAATGTTTTGGAGGAGTCCAAAACAAAGAACCAGGCTTAGAAGGTAATCACAAATAAACTTAACAAGTAATTTGGGAGAATTCCTTTAACCAGAGATATATTACAATGTGTAACTTGGTCCTATGTGAAGGGTGACCAGATAAACACATAATGGAAAAATGAATGGTAGGAATATGTTGCTCAAGTGAGATAAAGTAAGATATGGGAAGGCTCAGTGGAGCATAACTATTAGCTAAATGGCCTGTTCCTCTGTTGCAATATTCTATTCAAATTGATGTGCAGAAATCTCCCTTTCTCAACATTTTTTTAAACTATGTTTTGGACTTTCAATGAAGGTCAACACAGAGAGAAGCCAAAAAAACTGAGGCAGTCTTTCACCCACCAGGCTTCGTAGAACACAAAAAAAGCTTTTATTTGATGCTGAGTGCACATATGGAATTGCACCCAGCATACCAACTGAATAAACTCTCCCAGTCAAAATTTTGAGTAATATGTTGATTGATATCAGTAAATATTCCGTTTAACATGCTGCATTGATTAGGTATTTGACTGATCAAAGACAAAAAATTCTTCAATTTACAGATTTAAAAGAGCTCGCTTGGCCAATGTTGTATGAAAAACGAGGAGTGAGTCTTATGAATTAATTAGATCCCTCACACTATACTTTTTATTCTATATGAACAGCAAGCAAAATAGAGGACTCAAATAAATCTGTAGGAAATGGTTATTCATGGCTCCAAAATCAAATACAGATTACTTTTTATGTTCTATTTAGAGCCAGGAGGAGCTTGGGATTTTTAAAAACAAGACCACTGGATGAATCTTACCAAGAATTACATGAAGTGCGTGTGGCTGTTATCCACAGAGTGTACCTTGAATTTCTGGGACCATGCATCCAAAATGGGAACACAGATGAGCATGAAGCAAGTTGGAGTCATCAGATAATTGATCCAACCTTATATCGTGAATTCTCATATCTGGATTCTATCCAGTAGATGGTAGAATGGGAACTTGCTGTCAACAAGGTGAGATAAGTAATAACGTGAGTGATAATCCAAGCAAATAGGCCTTTTGCTCCTCACTGGCAAGAATCTGGTTTCACACCTCAAACTTGGTTGAAAAGTGGGATTTCTTACTCTCAACACCCATCTCACCTGGCTTTTCCAGTTTTCTCACCATCATTCATGGGCAGTGATGATTGCACCCCACGTTTTTGTTGAGAGTGTAATAAAATGAATTTTTCATTGTAGTAAGTAGTATTCCTTTTTTCGTAATTTAGTGCATTATTTTCCCACTAAACAACATCTATTTGATGTAGTTTAAATAATGCCTGTTTAATTTGTTAGTTAAAGAAAAGGTTTTAAAATTTTAACTCTTGTTGTGATAGATTAGATAGGCCCCTGGGAAATTCATTTCTCTTTTTAATAGTTATCTTGTTTCTGGGTCATTGACTTTCTTTCCTGATATTATTCCAGTGAATCATCAATGTGTCTTTTCTGTATCAATTCCATAATCCTATCTCCATGAACACAAAATTGCAAAGTAACTCTAGCTGTGGCATAGTAAATAGTTTATACAACTTGAAAAATCATTTACTTGCTTCTCCGTTGAAAATCTCAAATTGTATCATGCTTTCTCATTGACAAATAAACTTCCGGTAAAGGACCCTAGAAAATCCTTGACATCCATTGTGCAAGAAGCTCATGAGCAATCCCAAACTCGACCTACATAACCACAACAGAACTGGATACTTGATGCAAAAATGGAAAATTAAAAGCTTCTCAGCAAGCTATCCAGAACTGACAATGAAACATGTAACCAGCTGTGTGCAAAGTTGTAGTTGTTTTGCTGTGAGAGAAACAGAATGACAGGCTGTTTCACAACTAAACATCTGCACCTCCAGAATCTCAGTCTTCGTCCATTTTGCCAACAATCATTGTGAGCAGGATACGAAAGATTGCTCTTCAAAATTCTTTGATTGATTACATTTTCTTTCTGTTTAATTCTCTTTATAATTAAGGACACTGAAAATGTTCTCCGCAAAGCAGAAATGACGGCATTTGAATCAAAGGCTGTGTTTCAGGCTTTTTTGAGATTTTTGAATGTTCTTATTAGGATGTGAAAGGCGGCAATTATATACTTTGTCTTTCCACTGTCTTTATACTTGGGTTCATGAGCTAAGATTCTGAATCAAGAAATTGGAAGAATAACATGACCAATTTCAAAAGAAAAATAAATTGCAATTACATAGAGGTTCTCTGTGACCAATGGAGGTCCCAAAGCTAGTTACATCTCATGAATTTTTTGTTATTCTAGTCGCTGGTGTAATGCCCTGTTTTCACAAGTTCAGAGAATCTGTTTTAGTGAAAATTACCAAGAAACTACCAATGATTGAAATTTTATGCTGGAATAATTCAGCATGTCTGTCAGCATCCATGGAGAGAAGGGGAAGTTAAAATTCACTGCCTCTGTCTCCATACTTGCTGCTTGATCTACTGAGTAGTTGCAGAATTTGCAGTTTTTAAAACTGTTTCATTTGGTTGAGGGAAATGCGTTGACCTGGATACCAGGAAAACTCTCCTGGCATCCTTTGAATAATGCAATTTACTCATTTATAACATCCAGCTGTGAGTTTAGGTTCATCTTTGATTTTATCTGAACAATGGGACTTCTGACAATAAATGAGCCTTCAGTATTGCACTGGAAATGTCAGTCTAGATAATGGGCTCAAAATTCTGCAGTGCCATTCAAAATCACAGTATTCTGGTGAGGAGGTGGGCTGCTTCCCAGTGAGACATGTTCTACAAGACCCACACTACTCGGCAATCCCTTATCAGTGGTTTCCCTCTGAGATCTCTAAAGAAACATGAAAATATCAAATGGGGAGAAGTCCGCTTCAGACACTAATCTCCAAATTCATGAGCTACCTGCATTTGTCTTTGATCTAAAATTGAGAGTACCAATGTTTGGTGCCTGCTATAGTCAGGTGAACACAGAATGATCCGATCCAACCACATCCAGTAATCATGTGCACAAAATCGTTGTCAAATAACATTTTTTTTCCAGAATGAGGAGGAGGGAAGTGAAATTAAAATGAAATGACAATCTAGCACCCCCTGCATGCTTGGTACATGTATGTTTTAACAAGGGCTTGCAATAATTCCTCATTGTCGTTGGCTTGAAGTTCTGCAGTAATGAAACATATTCAGCAAGCTAGCTATTCAGTCCTTGATTAAGCTTAATGACAGAAGCTAATCAGTACTAGCACTGAAGCAGCGCATTCAGTAAGATGCGGCATGAATACTGAGTGCAGCTTGTAGCAAAGACTGTTAGAGGGTCAAACACAGTAGTGACCAGTGAAACTTCTGAAATAGCCTCAATAAGAGCTGACTGCGATATTCTAATTCAATGCCTTTCTATATGCTGGTGCATAATATACACTACAGAGAATAAAATTCTTTTTGAGTCAAATATCTTGCAGTTTATTTCCAACACTGTTTGTGTGATTAGAATATCACAGACTTATACACATAGTCTGGGTTCTGTGTTTACCGAAAATACTGCACATTACACTCACTTATCTGAGATAATACGGACTACAGGTGCTGAAGAATCTGAGATAACAAAGTGTAGAGCTGGATGAGCACACCAGGCCAAGCAGCATCTTAGGAGCCTGAAAGCTGACGTTTCGGTCCTAGACCCTTCATCGGAAAGGGTTGGGGGTGTTGGGGAAGAGGGTTCTGAAATAAATAGGGAGAGAGGGGGAGGCAGATTGAAGATGGATAGAGGACAAAATAGGAGGAGAGGAGACAGACAAGTTAAAGAGGCAGGGATGGAGCCAGTAAAGGTGGGTGTAGGTGGGGAGGTAGGGAGGGCGGACAGGTCAAGGGGGCGGGATGAGGTTAGTAGGAAGGAAATGGGGCTGTGGCTAGAGGTGGGAGGAGGGGACAGGTGAGAGGAAGAACAGGTTAGGGAGGCGGGGGACTGAGGGAGTTGCTGAGTTCTTAACTTCAATGAATACTGATTCATACAGTGATAGTGAATCCACATTGCCACTATGTTGTGCTACGTCCTCCTTGAATTGGTGAATAGGCTTACAATGGCAAACAATATATGAGCACTGCATTGCTACTGATATGCAAAACTTTTGAGGTATTCAAAGGTGTAAAGGAATCCTTCAGCATTTAAGCGGACAGCTTCCTCCAAACTGATTGTAGCTGTGACCCAGCCATTTCACCAATTCATGTGGTATCACAGGTAAGAAGAGGCATAAACGCACATTATTTTCAGTGTGTCTTGGTCAGATCCAAAATAAATGGACACAGTAAACTGTGAGCTCAAATCCTGTCATATATATCATGTCACAGCTCATTTGTCTTACGCAAGTCCAGCAAATAAGAGTATTTGGTCATTGTGAGTGGCAAATCTATAGAATGCAAACTTGGTTACGTCATTAAGAATTGCATGCATTTTTAAATACAGTCATGTTGCTTAAAGATGATTATTCCAGTTCCATTATTGGGTTTGCTGACACGTATATCCAGATTCGCCTCGGGACCTCACAACACTACCACACATTCACGTTACATTTGAAAATCGGACCAGTCATTTGGAATCCGACAAGTTGCATGTGCTGGATAAACCAGGTGTGTCTTCAAGGATTCTTTACCTTTACTGGCCACTGGTTGTAGCTGGATAGCTAGGAATGGAGGAATTCGAACTCAGCAAATATCTCTTCTTGTTTGACGTGGGATTAAGGCAAACCAAAATTGATACTAGCCAATCAGAATCAACTTGAGTGGTTAAACATTGCCCAAAGTCTGGCCATTAACTGTTGACCAGCCTTAATCTGCACATTCTCCATGACAATGCCACTACTGGAGTCCACTTGCCAATCAATCAGAACCTTCCTCTCATACAGTGTAAATGTTGGTTTTCCCCTTGAATTGGTAATTTTGTGTAATGCCCTGATTAGTGCAAGATGCAAAGTTTTGACAAAATGTATCACCTTTTTCAGCAAAATTCAATACACTTCAGCAACACTTTGGTTCTGTACAGCCAAACACGTATGATACGGTTTGAAGCGCACCATTCCACATCAAGCATGTGATAAGGCAAGATGAGGACCAGGCCCTCACACAGTATAAAAAGCAATACAGAAATTCAACTCATGCTATAGGAATTATTCTGCTCCACAAGCTAGCCATGCAGTTAACTAAGTTAAATGACCCCCAAACTTTTGTGACATTGTCTGGTCAAACAATTTCCTCTTGCATTGCCAATTGCTTATTTATGACTATGACACATATGAATGTACAACTACCAAATTTATAAACTAAACTCGTATTTCTTATCAACCAGTTTGTTAAATGTATCAATGCCGAGTTTCCAATCAGAATTTTGAAGCAATGCTGAAGAGCAATGGAACCAGTCAAAACTTCCCAGGGTATATTTAATCAAAGGAAGTAATAATGGATGCAGAAAAGCAGCCCCTTAGCATAAAATGAATTCTCAAATAATTACGCTCGAGGTTTTCTGAGACATTAAATCACAAGCTCATTGATAACCTGACTGCTTTGTTTCTCTAGATATTTGTCAAGCCCATTAATTAGTTTCACATTCCATCAACGACGTGCAGCAGGATCATGAAAAAAAATTGTTTAAAAAGAAAACACAAGACATACTTTCACATAACACTTTCCATAATATCAAGGTCTCAAAACAAGTTAGTCAATGTTGTAAGTAAGGAAAAACAGCAATCAATTTGTACATAGCAAAGTCATACTAACAGCACAAATGGAAAAATGACCAGGAAATCTCTTTCAGTGGAGGTTTTTTTACATGATATGTTTTGACCATGTCATCAGGGAAAGCTTCATTGCACAGATCAGAAATGGAACCATTGGGTCTTTTGCATTTTATTAAATGAGCAAAGAGGCCTCATTGTAACACCTTATCTAAAAAGGAGCATCTGGGATAGTGCAGCACTCCTTAACACTGAACTCAGAACAGCATCTAGTCTTTAATGCTCAAAAATCCTGAAGGAACAGGACATATAACCCTCAGAATCAGAGCCAAGCATCCTGCCTCTTAGGCCACTGTTAAAACATGAAGAAAATGGTAAAATTAATCATCTGCATGTTATTTGGAGTCATAGAGGTATACCTCATAGAAACAGACGCTTTGACCCACTATGTCAATGACAACCAACAAAGTCCAACCAAACATTTTAATTCCATTTACCTACACTTGGTCCATTGCCTAATATACTTTGGCATTTTAAATCCTCATCTAGATGCTTCTTAAATGTTGCATGAGTTCTTGCCTCTCAGGCAGCACATTCCATATTTCTACCATCCTTCGGGTGAAAAAAATGTTTCCTCAGATCCCCACACAACAACTTACTGCTCACCCTAAAACTTATGCTCTCTGAGCTTAGATACATCTGCCGTGGGGAAAAGATTCTCATGATCTACTCTGTCTGTGCCTCTCATAATTTTGGAAACCTTAATCAGATCCCCCTCAGCTGCCTCTGCTCCAAGGAAGACGAACCCAGCCTGCCCAGCACCTCCGCATAACTGAAACTTGTCATCCCATGCAAGTCCTGGTGAGTCTCCTCTGCACACTCTCCAGCACAATCAAATCCCTTCAGTAGTGTGGCAACCAGAATTGCACACACTTTTCCAAATGTGGCCTAACCAATATTTTGTAAAATTGAAACAAGGCTTTCTTGCTCCTATATTCTATGCTCCCAATTAATGCAGGCATCCAAGCTGTATTCCTTCATCACCATCATATCTACCTGTGTTGACACATTCCGGGATCTATGACTTGTACACCAAGATCCCTTTGTTGATCAACACTCCTGAGGGGTTTATCATTCATTGTTTATATCCTTCCCTTATTAAACCAGCCAAATTGCAGCTCCTTGCACTTATTGGGATTAAATTTCATCTGCAATTACATTTCCCAATTTACCAGCTGATCAACATTAGACTAGCTTGAGACTGTCCTCCTCACTCTCAACAACACAATCAATTTTCATGTCATCTTCAAAATTACTGATGATATCTTTTACATTCATATCCAAATCATTAATGTACATAACAAAAAGTAAGGACTACAGAACTGATCCCTTTGACACACCACTGGTCACAGGGTTTCAATCACAAAAACACCCTTCACCTTTGCCCCCACTTTGCAAGACAAGTTTAGATCTAGTTTGCCAAATGGCGTTTGGATGTTGTGGGCTTTCACCTTTTAGACCAGCCTTCCACGTGGGACCTTATCAAAGACGTTACTGAAGTACATGTAAACCACAGCAACTGTATTACCCTCATCAATATATTTAGTCACCTTCTCAAAAAAGTAAATTAAGTTAGTCAGACAGGATCGCTGTCTAATAAATCCATGCTGACCGTCTTTGATTAATCCCTGCCCTCTTAAGACAAATGCTGCTGATTTTTGAGAGGTGAATTTAAATCAAAAATGCAGGAAATAATTAGGAAACCTGGCATTTCGAGTGAGAAAAACAGAAGTAATATTTTAGGGAAATGACGTATGTACAGAATGGTAGAAAGACAGAAGTGTGAGGTTTTCTGAAGTTCTGGGGAAGAATTTTGGGAGGAAAACAGGATAGGGTAAATGACAAGATAATAAAATGTGAGGCTGGATGAACACAGCAGGCCAAGCAGCATCTCAGGAGCACAAAAGCTGACGTTTCGGGCCTAGACCCTTCATCAGAGAGGGGGATGGGGGGAGGGAACTGGAATAAATAGGGAGAGAGGGGGAGGCGGACCGAAGATGGAGAGTAAAGAAGATAGGTGGAGAAGGTGTGGGTGGGGAGGTAGGGAGGGGATAGGTCAGTCCAGGGAAGACGGACAGGTCAAGGAGGTGGGATGAGGTTAGTAGGTAGCTGGGGGTGCGGCTTGGGGTGGGAGGAAGGGATGGGTGAGAGGAAGAACCGGTTAGGGAGGCAGAGACAGGTTGGACTGGTTTTGGGATGCAGTGGGTGGGGGGGAAGAGCTGGGCTGGTTGTGTGGTGCAGTGGGAGGAGGGGATGAACTGGGCAAATGACAAAGGGTTTCATAGTACAAAAGACAAAGGAGCAGTAATGTATGTAGTGAAGATACAAAAGACAGAACAAATCACAAGTCTGGCAGCATCAGTGGCGAGAAAAACAGAATTAACAGTAAATTGGAATGGGAAATAAATGCTGACCTGGACAGTAACACACAAGCTCCACAAACAAATATTTAAAAATTGTACTTACAGATATGACCCAGTCAGTTTGGTTGGTCTATGTTAGCAGTCAAAGGCTACATGAATCTTGTGCCATTATATTTCATCTAACCATATCAATGTATACTTTCTTCCTCAGATGTTTATATAACTTGTCTTACAGCTCTAATCCCAATAACTCCCCATGGTTAGAATTTCCACATTTTCAGCACTTTTCAAATAAAGAAGTTTCTTCTGAATTCCCTGCTGAGTTTATTACTTGCTGCGTTGTGTTAATAGCCTTCATTTGGGATTCATCACAGGTTGGGAAGCTGAAAAACTGTGACTACAGGATGAAGGGGAGTTACACTACTTTCATTCGTATAATGAAGTAATTGCAAAACTGCTGCTGTGGAATAAGCCTGCCTTAAAAAGTGAGCACCCATCATGTAGTTTCAATTAGTGCATAATGCTGTACTTAACTATCTCTTAATCAGCTCAGTACAAGGATTAGCTACTGCAAAGCTCTTATTCCGGAATGCGGATTAGTGCAGTCTTGTCCTTACTCTCGGCTAAAAAGTCCAAATTCAAGTCCCACCCACATTGGAGGTGTGTCCTGACCGTTCTGAGCAAGCTAATCAAAATAACTACAGCCAAACATCTCCAGGGATGCCCTCTACCTACTATCAGGGGAACATGGCCCTGAAGTTCTGAAGATCCTCTTGAACCAAAACCTATATGGAAAAGTGGCAACGAAGGAGTAGTGACGTATCAAGAAAAAACACAACTGCTTTCCCACCTCAAGATCTCAACTTAAAGATTTTTCACTCATCTCTGATTGTAATGCCCAAATCCGAAGGGGAGAAATTCTTCTTGGATTCTTTCTCTTTACTTTCCCCAGGCTTTCTTTGATCTGGTTGGATAAATATATGTGTCAACCATCAAACATCATTTGAACACTCAAGTTTCTTCCCAATGCAAACATGTTGCTTCCAAAAAGCAAATTTCTAATCCTTTACATGGGCTTCTGAATCTATGAACCTGAGCATCATACTGTAAAAACAGCATGACTGTCTGACGAGGATACAGAACAGTTTCACGAGAATTGTTTCAGTGATAGGATTTGTGTGGATTGGCTGGAGAAAATAAAGATTTTTTTCATGAAACGAAGGAAACTGCGAGGTTTCTTTTTGGCAGGGTACTTCAAAATCATGAAGAACTTGGAGTAAATTAAGAAAAAATGTCTCCAGTGGTTGGAGGGTTGAAAACTAATGGGCACAAATGTGAGAGGATTATCATAGGAAATAACATGTTGCTTTTGACAATGTGTGATTTGGACTCCATTGTGCAGCCACTTGGCTGAATCTGAGCATCGAAAAAGTGCAGCTCAATCTTCCACCAGAGCCACGACTGAGAGACAATAGTCCTCCTAATGATGAGCTTCCGCTACTTAAGCCAGTCTGGTTGGGCTTTGCAGTATTGTTCTAACATAGTGAGTCACACAATCCTAGCATGCTGCTCTCTTTACAAATGGAGCAGGCAAAGAGCAGTGTGATCATTTCAGAAAAGCTACGAGCTCAGAGCAGTCTTCCAAGGACGACGATGAGGATATTGAGCAGGAAGAACATCACTTTCTGCATGATAGAGCACTGCTTTGCAAGCAGCAAGACAGGACTTATTTGACACCAAGTTCCAATAGATTTGAACTGAGTGCAGTGGTCACTGATTGTCTGTAAATTTGGTGTTGCTCAAAAAGGAAGTCTGTTCCCAAAGGCAAATATTTGTTTGCTCTTCACTTTTACTGTTGTTGAATAAAAGTGAATGTTTTAACCATGAGAAGGCTTTCCAGTATGTCAAGGTATCACACTGAACAATGAGAAGATTTGAGCCTACAGTAGGATTTGGGGAAAGAGTAACACCTTCTTGGGTAGGATTCTAAGATGGGGTGATGCTAAGGAAGGGTATGTTTGTTCTTTAAGTAACAACCCATTCACATGTTAGCACTTATATATGTAACAAATTGTGCCCTCTCACTACGTGCACAGTGAAGGGGTGCTTCTGACTGTCAAGGCTTGACCTTTAGCCTGGTTGTGCTTTCAGCATGGCATCAGTGCCAGGAATCGAGGGAGGTCACAGCAGTGGCAACTACGTCCACCTATGGTGAGAAGAAAGCTTCAACAGTGGGTCACCATTAGGAAAAGGTGCATAAGTAGTGAGGCAGGATTGGTAAAGTAACATAAGAAATCTAACTTAAGGCTCAGGGACAGAGAAACCTTCCAGGAAACTCAACACAAATGGCAACCAATTTCTGATCAAATTCTGCCAAAAGTGTAATTTCACTTTTGAATTCCAACCTCTGATTACTATCTAAATGCTTCTTCAGTATTGAAGAAACCATGCCCGTCCACATTGTTGCCTGATTTACATTAGCCGTTATAACATAGGAGTCATGGAAGACCATTCAGTCCCATCAGTCTGTTCAAACAATGAGCCCACTGCCCGGACAAGTTGGTTGGTTTCCTCCAATACAGTTCATAGTGTTCCTTACCATAGTGATTTGTTATAATCTGCATAATCTTTCTGTGCAATTGACGCAATTGAACAAGGACCTCTAGCTTGGAAAGGGAGATGACACTGAGGAAATAGAAAGTGGTGAGAAAGAATTATTCTTCAGTAGCTCACAAACTAGCTGTTCCACAGATTCACAGTCTGCTCCCCCACACTTACAATGTGTCTAATGCATAACTCAGTCCTTCCGCCATCACACTGTATCCATCTAAAGACCAGGACCAATAAATATGACAAGTAATGTTTCAGGATAGCTGGTGATTACAGAAGCTCTCTCCTCTACAATGAATTCTGAAAGGAACTGTAATCTGATACTCAGTCTAGTGAGCACCTAATAACAGTCTATAGTGCTTTTTTACCTCTCCTAGTAAGGTAACTTAGGAGTGGTTCTCCTGAAGCCATTTTGTTGAAGCTGGGAAGCTGCTGTAACTCAAACTAGCCCTTGGAGAAGTCTGTCATCATTAATCTCTGGAAGCTGGGACCAATTATCCTCCCACCAGAAGTCATGTAATAATGCAAGTTGTTATTTAATTTAGTCTTTGCCACTTGTATTTATATAACGAATTAGTTTTTTCTGTTGCTCACAGGAATTGGGGATGCCTTCATAGCTCCCTGTCCTCTGACAATCGCTAATGAATCCAGCCCATAATTAATTTATTTCCTGATCCAAGCTTAGGGCACCTATTTGTTTCTGTTCTGCCACTGCATTCTCGGCTTTGGAAATTATTTAATCTGTGATTCCCTAATACCAGCAAATTGTCCGAGACATGGCCTTATCATCTACATGTTACTAATTCTAATAACGCAATATTGACATTGATATAATTGATTCAATTCCTCGATCAAATGATTTTTAATGACTTAACTGTTGTTTCAATATAATTTATTTTGTGTGATTGGGAGCTAAATTGGACTTTTGTGCACTTATGATCTGTGACCACTGTGCTGTGAGGCATTTCATTTATTGTTTCATGAGTTGTGGTTGTCACTGGTATGGCCAATATTTGTTGCCCATCCCTAATTGCCCTTAAACTGGTCAATTGCTAGGTTATCCCATAACACTGTGGAGAGGGAGCTATGGAGGCAGCTACGATTCTTGTCAGCAACAGAGGAACAAATTCATTACAGAAAGACCAGTGGCAAGGACTTAGTTAAATAAAAACTTACATGATTTCATGACTTTGTATGGGAGGATAATTGGCTCCAGCTTCCAGACATTAATGATAACAGATTTCTCCAAAGACTAATCTAAGACATTGCAGCTTTCCCCTTCTGACAGTATGGCCTCAGGAGAACTACTCACAGGTTACCTTACAATGGGAGGTAAAAGAGCACACTAGACGGATATTAGGGGATCGCCAGTTGACCATTAGTGTGTAATTCCTTTTTGAATTCCATGTAGTAGAGAGTGGTTCTATTGTCACTGGCACTTGCACAGTATTGGTGGATATAAATATCAGTGCTGATCTTTAGGGGGACACAGTTTGACAGTGGAAGGATTCGGGTAAGTATTGGGCACCCTGTGAGTCTTGGGGAGCAAGCTGTGAAACTCTGGAACAGCATTTTTGTGAGCTGTTGCAGAACAACACATTTTCACCATTCCCCATTTTCCTCAGTGTCATCTCCCTTTCCAGGTTGGAGTTCCTCGTTCAACTGTGTCCGTTGTCACAGGAAAGTTAGAGAGACCAGGAGATTTCCTTCCCGAAAGAGTGTTAGTGAACCGATTTCATAACTGAGACTAGCCTTCAATTCAATTTTATTTTCTGAATTTAAATTCCACTACATGCCAATCTGGGATGTGAACTTTTGTCACCAGGTCATGAGTTCAGGCCTCTCAATTACTAGTTATCTTACCACAATGATACATCTCCCACAAACCAAGGGAAATGGGAGGGTGAGAGGAGAATGCCTCTCAGCAATATCCTTTCCTTAATGCCCATTATTTACTTCCTACTGAGCCATTAAACCATGAAAAATCACCTCTCCCCGATCAGCTAAATCCTGTTAACTTCTCCTGCAAGAAAGAGATGCGAGACTCTGACTGTGGAGCAAAATATTTTGATGTTTTTGTGTCATTGTTCAATAGCTACTAATGCACATGAACATACATAGAAATACATATGCAAATATAAGTATGCAGAACACAGTAAGACCATTTGGCCTTTGGCCTGCTCTGCCATTCAACAATATTATAGCTTCAACTCTACAATCCTGCCTGCCCCAGATAATCTTAACTCCCGTGTTAGTCAAGAATCTATAAAGCTCTGCCTTGAAAATATTTAGTGAACGCCTCCACTGTTCTCAGGGGAAAAAGTTCCAAAGATTCACAATTCCCTGAGAGACAAAGATTCTCCTCATCTCCATGTTAAATGAGCACCACATTCTTTTTGAACCAGGCCCTTTTTTCTAGTACCTTCCACAAGAAGAAACATCCTTTAAGCATCTAGACTTTCAATTACCTCAGGATCCTATACCTTTCACAAAGATCATCTCTCTTTCCTCTAAACTCCAATGGATACAGACCCAAATTTTACAGCATCATAATCGGTGGAATTCATCCCAGTAATCAGTTAAGGAATCCACTTCTGAACTTCTTCTAATGCATTGATAGCCTTTCTTACATATGAAGATGAATATTGTATACAGTATTCCAGATATGGTACCACCAATGTCCTGTGTAATTGGAACAAAACGTCATTATACTCCATTGCCGTTGCACTGAATGACAGCATTCCATTTGCCTTCCTAATCACCAGCAGTAGCTGTGTGCAAACAAACTTGATTCATGCGTTCAGTCATCCAGATTCCTGCATTCTTCAGAGTTTTACAATTTCCTATGTGCACAGCCTGTGAAATAAGGGGTGCAAAACTTACAACAATGCTCAGGCATTGCATTAGGCACTTCCTGTTGCATTTAAACATGATAAGAAGAAATCACGAACTTAAAAGGGTGATGAAGTTGGTATGCTGCCTATGGTACAGTCAACAGACTTGGGCTAATTCCTACCCTCTTTGGGGCTTATCTGTTTTACTGTTGACTGGCTTTGATAGCTTTTGAATAATTCATTAATTGACTGGAATGTTCTGCTGAGTGCTGTCTCAGAGTGTGTTGGATGCAGATTCAATGGACTGAAATTGAAATTACTTGAAAGGTAAAAATGTACAGTGTAGTGGTGGTAAAACAAGGGGGGAAGGAGCTGCATGTGCAGCCACTTTGAGGGTGCGAGCATACCAATCAGCATGCTAACACCATTCTAGCATTTACTTCCACTTTCGGAAGTCTCTGCCATGCATGGGCCTCAGAGAACTGTGCAGAAGGAAACCAAAGACAATATAGGCAAGGAGGGCTAACTAAATAACACTTTCAAAGTCTGGGCATTGCATAAATGGCCACATGACTAACTTCTATGATTCTAGTAAATGTCAACTTTGAACTGACACATGAATAGATTTTGCCTCATGATTTATTTCAGAGCTTCCTTCCCCTCCCCATTTCTGAGGAAGGGTCTCAACCCGAAACTTCAGCTTTCCTGCTTTTCTAATGCTGCCTGGCCTGCTGTGTTCCTCCAGTTCCACACTGTGTTATCTCAGATTCCAGTGTCAGCAGTTCTTACTACCTCTGCTTCACGACTGGCTGCTTTCTCCTTTTCTAGCTGTGCTTGTAATTCTGTAGGATTTTACTTGAAAAGAAATTGGGTCAAATTCTAATTTCAGACTTAGATCCGTGGAGCTGGTCTGAACAATGTAGCAAACAAGACATGCTTTTATCTTTCCTGTTTGCATATGATTTCTTTATGCGAAACATTATCATTGATGTTGTTGGATGTTGCCAATACAAAAGATAAAAATGTACATTTTTCTCAATTTGCTAATGATAACATAAAACAAAAGATACATCTGATTGTTTTTATAATGAACAATCTCAATTAGCTCTCTCCCTGTTGTGTCAGATGCTAAACGTGTGCTAATATCTTGAGGACGGAGAAACTGTGATGTTCCTATAAAAAGTGTGACAAAAACTGTACACAATACTCCAAGTATGGGCTCACCAACAACTTATGCAGCTGTAACATAATGTCACAATTTCTTTACCCAATGCCTCAACTGATGAAGGCCAGAATGCTAAATGCCTTCTTCACCACCCTGTCCACCTGTAACGCAGTTTTCAATGAACTATGAACCTGTACTCCTAGGTCCCTCTGTTCAACACCACTCTTCAGGGCCGTAAAAATCCTTCCATGGTTTGACTTTCTAAAGTGCAACATCTCACACTTATCATGATTTATTTAAAAGAAGGGAAGAAAGAAGAAAGAGATAACACATTTTTTGAAGCTAAAATGTACCTTGCTCAGCTTCAGTGGCAATGAAGCACTTTTGATGTGTAACCATTAGTTTTATATAGGAAAGATAACAGCCAATTTCCAGACAACTCTCACACTAAAATGCATAATTTAATTTGTATTTATGTGTTCATTAAAGGATAAATATTGGGAAGTATTCACTTTTTCTTCAATTAGTGGCTTTGGGTTCTTTTATGCCCTCTTCAGGGGCTGGCTGAGTCTCAATTTAACATTCCACCTTGAGGTGTTTGACACCAAATAGCACAACACCCCCTCTGCTCTTCAGTGGATCATCAGTCTGGTTTTTGCACTTCACCTTCTGTTAGGTTGTCAAGATGGAGTCACCAGACTGTCATGGGACATATGAGTGCATCTTAAAATCAGAATGTTATTGCTCACTGCTATTAAAATGCTGGATTTCTTTTGTTGTTAACATTTTACTTCAGTTATTCATTAGATATGAGCTTGAGTTACAAAACAGTAAGAAAACTGTGATAGAACTGTTTCCTCTGGGTAATGATATTTGGGCACTTGTCAAAAGGAGTCCCTAAGGCTATGAAATAATTTTTGTGATGGGATGCCCTTTGAAAATGTAATGATATTTTCACTATTTACAGGGGATTTCTCCAAGGAGATAGAGTTAAAAACCATTGGTCGAGGCATAATCAAAAATTCTGCACATATCAATGATTAAACTTGCAGAGTAAAAGTATTAGCATTCTCACAGAGCCCCATCCCTCTGCAACCAAGTATAATTGGTGAAAATTTCCACTCAAAGTAAATGAACTAGCTTGTCACACAATAATAACTGTAGTGTGTTAATTTTATTTTGTTACACGATTTGCAGCCAGAAAAATGACATTTTTTCCAGACGAGAACATCTAAGTGAGCAGCGGTCGCTATTTTTAAAACCAGCACAAGAGATTGCAGTTCCCATTATCACATCACAAGAGATTGTAAAGGTGAGAGACACCTTTTTATGGTGAGGCTTCATGAATTGGAAATGCGTTTTGCACAGCATATGTTGGAAGCCACTTATCCTCAGTTTAGAGTTAATTAAACCTTATTAATATGAAAACCTACAATCCTAATTCATTTATTGTTCAAATTGCTACCCTCCTTCACAAAATATTGACATCTGAACATTTACGGTTCCCTAGCCAAAGATTTTAAGGGTCATACACTCTGACTTAGGTGACAAAATGAGGTGCTTCTATCAGGTTGTAGCTTGGCTCGCAGCTTCTTCAATTCACTCACTGCATGTATACAATTATATAAAAGAAACAGCTGCACTCATAGATAATCACATTCAACTCAAAGTTATCCCAAATATTCTCTTTCTTTCTTTGACTTCTCTGCCTTCATTTCTGGGGACAGGCTATCTGGTCATTGTTGCTGTTTGCAGGAAATAGCTGTGAACAAAATTGCTGGCTGCATTTCCCATATTAAAACAGTGATTACTCTTCAAAGGTACCCCACAAAAATACTTTAAGTGTCCAGTGGTTGTGAAAGGTGCTATAGAAAAGCAAGAACATATTTCTTTTTTGCTTGCCCACCAATATCTACTGTGAGTCTATTGACTTCCAACAGTTACAAAAGTGAAATGAGATGTGCAGTCACGTGATGCCCTCCATTTCTGAAGCTCCAACCAAGCTCCAACTATTGCAAATGGGTCTGAAAGGGTTAAAACAAGAGCATGCCTTAAACTCTACTCACAATGATGATGTCAGGTAGAATTATGGGTGGAACAGCTTTGAATTCAACCTAGGCATGCACTGAAACAATGCCTGCATGCAGAAAAAAATCCCAGATATAGGCCTGACCTTGACTGTGAGATAAATGGTTAAATGAAGTGGTAGTCCCAGAATATCTGGCCTGGTTGGTCAACCTGGCACCAAGGTATAAAGATGGTCTAATTCATATTTTCAAATCTCTTCACAGCCTCTTGCCCTTTCCTATTACTATAAGCTCTTTCAGCTCTGTAACCCTTTTGACTCATCTCCATCTCTGAATGGCCTTCTGAAGTTCTTGACTCACTGAACTTTTCATGCTGGTTTCACCAAAATATGAATTAGACCTTTACTATTGAGGTGATGGCATACTTTTAAAATGCTGTCATTGTTATTGTTATTGTGTCAGCTATCATTGCAATCATTAGCTACACAGTAGGGCCACACATAAAGCAATGACATTAGACTACTTATTAGGTTTTTACATCATGAATAAGTTTTGGAATTGTCGGTTTCTAAGTAAATTGGAAGAACAAAGAGGATCATTTGATCCTGTGTGAATTCTGCTTGCAAACACAGCTGGTTCGCTTAGTTACCGTAGAGTCAAGGGTACCAGGTTAAGCATGACTAAGATACACAGTGTTTGCACCTGTAACAAAAGCAGCAGCACATAGGCTAACTGCAGTCGGACTTTCCATCTCTGAAATGTGGACAGAAAGAGAGAGAGAGGGAGGTCTCTCAGAGATTTAGGAGGCACAGCTATTACGTTCAGCAGTGACCTTTCTGTAACCTGCCAGGGGGCATGCAGGAGGGAAGACAACTTCTGAGTAAAGAGGGGCACCCTGTGCCACTATTGAGACTCTGAAAGATTAATTCTGGCAAGTGTGAGATGATACATCATTGCATTGGATCTTACAGCTGATAGACGCATTGAGAATTCTTGGCAAACAGAAAGAAGCAAATTTCAGCATTCGTTTGATGTTAGAATTCAACAAAATGGGGTGATATAAACCTGTTGGAAGCTGGTTCTGATTGTAAACTTGTTCCTTAAAGGCATTAATCAGTAGAGAACTTGGTGGAAAGTAATAGATATGTACATATATATTTATATGTATGCAGCATGGGGTTATCAATTGCATGAAGACCGTATCAAATATATTTGTGTAGTTTAGAGCATGAAGTAGCCTACTAAGTATGTTGAGTAGACACTGTATTTAGTTTTTGTCAAAATACAGGTTTTATAGTATGAAATTTGTCATGTAACCCCTGTAAGTCTGTAATGGAGGCTTCAACTGTGTTCTTCTAAATTTATAGCACTTATAGCTCATATTTCGAGTATTAATGTTGGCCAGACTAGTGGAAAAACTCCCCTGCTTTCATTGGCTATCATAAAAGGATCTTTATCATTAAATCGAATAGGTTGATGAAGCCTTGATTTAATGTCTCAAGCAAAAGTTCAATACTCTGCCAGAAATAACACTAAAGAGTCATCCTGGATTATAAACTAACATTTCCAGAGACTTGAGCCTACAAGCTGCCTTCTGGTCCTCAACTGGGATGCTAGTACCGAGCCCAAACTGAGGCCTAAGAAAGATAGTGGAATATATTTCCGAGTCCTTAACAGGTGATCTGAGGAACAATTATCATTCATGCTAGCCAGGTATTGATATGTTAAACCTCATTTAAGCAGAGGAAATTATTGTTCAATACTTTGAAGTCTGTTTATGCTATGTATGCGTGTCTAAGTCATTGCCACTTGAATGTAATGAATATCTATTGACTCTCGATGTAACAGGATGAGACCAATCTCCTAGCTTCATCGCTGTAACAATAATGGAATGATATTATAATCACAATGGATGTATTTGTTAACGTCAAGAGATTTATGGGTTTAGACTTGGCAAACATGATAGCATAATTTATCACTTAAAGTAATGCTGTCTCTACGTCAGGAGTGTTTTAGATGTAGCACCGAAATTATTATTGTATGTATAATGATAAAGTCACTAACAGCATTCCCACACTGCACAGACTTATGAATATGAATAGTAAGTTCAGCTCTTTGACATAGATCTTCTACTTCACCAAAATTAATAGAAGTCCTTTCAAATGAACTCTAATGTAAGGGCACACAACCCTCTGCTTTATGAAAACTGATTTTACCGTAATACTAATAAATAAATTTGGTTATTAATAATTATCCAATCTCACAGTTTTAAAAATATATTACCCCCTTGTTCAAAACTTGGGAATTTCCCTTTGATTTGTGTTTTCACTTTTTCCTAACTGGGTATCTGAAACAAACTAGCAACGTTCAGGGTTCCCACATTCAGTTCCTGAAGAAAGTGCCCTTTTTTAACTCCAGTAACAGCGTTGTCATCCCCAGCTGGTCACAATCCTGGAGATGTCATCACAAAGCTAGGCCACCGATCACTTTACCTGCACATTCATACCATTGGTCAGCAGGGACATCCATCATGTCCAACCTTCTCAAACCAATTCAAAAGTAAATAGATAACAAAGTGTGGAGCTGGATGAACACAGCAGGCCAAGCAGCATCTCAGGAGCACAAAAGCTGACGTTTCGGGCCTAGACCCTTCATCAGAGAGCTCTCTGATGAAGGGTCTAGGACCAAAGCGTCAGCTTTTGTGCTCCTGAGATGCTGCTTGGCCTGCTGTGTTCATCCAGCTCCACACTTTGTTATCTTAGATTCTCCAGCACCTGCAGTTCCCATTATCACATCAAAAGTAAATAGATGCTTCATTACACTTATTGGATGACTATTGACTCTCAGACAAATGGCATTTTCATCTCCATGTCTGGTATTTTCAAAATTGTTGGTTAAAGAATTGTTTGAAACTACTAGAGAGGGAACAAGCTAAGATTCTTTGCCCTGAAGAAGGTTCACTGGAATCAAAACTCTGTTTCTCTCCACAGATGCTGTCAGACCTGCTGAGCCATCCCAGAAATTTATGGTTTTGTTTCTGATTTCCAGAACCCACAGTTCTTGGGGCTTTAAAAAAATTCTATAAAATAACATTATATAGAACCGCATTGATTCCCTGGATCGAAAACGGTGCAGTTCTTGAACGCTACAAGTTAAGATTTTTTTTCTCAGATTTAAATTTGTGGAAATGTAAATGCATTATTGGAGGGTTGGTTACTCTAACTTGAGCCCTCCTATCAAATCAGGCAAGGTGTATACAGGTGACCATGAATTTCTGAATTTTGAGCGAAAAGACAATCACCCTGAATCATGTTCAATCATTGCTTCAGATAACTGAAGAACATTTGGCATTTAGAATATTAAATCATGTGTATTTGTTTACATCTTATACCTCCAATTTTTGTAAGTGATGTACTTCACTGTATTCCATGTAACTTGCATGATTCAGCAAGCCCTCCTCTGCTAACGCAGAGTAGCTCACTATAAGTAGTAAGTAGGAATGACTTCTCACCTCATAAAATGCCTTCCTTTCAGATCCTTGAGAAAGTGTATTATTGGTGTTGAGTGTTCCATCTAAGCACTGGAGCTCATCACTGTGAAATAGGACATACAAAAATGTTGACCCATTGACAATTAAAGAGAAGAAAAGTTATGTGAAGTTTCTGAGTATCATTCAGTCAAATGAAGCCTGCTATTGGCTAGGGGCAGGTCTCATATCTACTAACAGAATGATTCCTTGGCCTAATGTTAAACAAATTGAGATCTTTGGCCTACCGTGCAAGACAGTGAGATGTTGGCCTATAATTTAGTAGAGTGAGGCGTTGATCTACAGTCTATAGACTGAGCTCAGGCCAATAGCACAGCCTTCTGGGTGAACAGGAACTCTGAGCCCAGCTTCCTAAAGTCTCTCCACAAAGTCTATTAAATGGTCCAAAAATAGCAGTGAAGCAAAGCTGATGCAATTAAAAAATGAACAATTCCATCACTTCACCACCGGAGCATAAATAAAATAAAGACAATTCACCCCTATGAAATAATTGGTAGGCAAGTTTAGGTAGGCACTACCCAAATGTTTTTCTTGGTTTCCTTCATTACATTACCTGACAGTTCAAAGAGAAATTAATTTCAGATGCTTAATTGTAAGTTTCGTTTTAACAATAGAGGTAGTCGTTTGCTTTCTGATCGTTATAAGTTGAAGTACTGCACTTCAACAATAATAGTCAATAATTGATACTGTGCTAAATTGGAACACACAGCAATTACCACCGACGGCCAGAAGATTCCTTTACAGTACCGTCTGACAAGCGGTCAGTCTCTGAGGCTCACAGCAGCAATATATAATGGCACCAACACCAGCAACAAATGTTCAGATCACAATGCAAACACTTTGTTCAAATTTGACCTGTTTACCAACCTCATGTCTGCACCATCATGAGGACCATTTACTTCTGCTCTGCAGCACTGCCTATTAGCTAAAAACCACCACCAGCCTTTTTATGTTACCTTCAACCATGGGCACCTCCAACAGGCCCTCTGTAAAATTGAGGTCACTTAAAACTCAACAGCCCAATAACTCTACTTATACTGGGTCCCAAACACTTGTCACCCAAATTGATTTTAAAATTCTTGCTTTCAAAAAAACCCATAGCTTCAGTGCTCCCCATCTCCATACCCTCCCCCAATCTCACAACAGTGAAGATATCTGCGCTGTTATAATTTTGACTTCTTAACCATAGAGGTCTAAATTACAGGGAAAGACCCTTCAGCCCATCATTTCCATGCCAGTTAATAACAAACACCTAAACATTTGATTTCCATTTTCCACTACTTGGTCCATAGCCTTGCATGCCTTTCCATTGCAAGAGCACATCTAAATATTTCTTAAATGTTATAAAGGTTTCTGCCTCTACTGCACTTATTGACAGTGTGTTCCAGATTCCCGCCCTCCTCTCAATGAAAAAGCTTTTCCTCACATCTCTTACAAATCTTCTGCCTCTTAACTAATTTCCCAGATTTTAATTGGTCCATCTTTAGAGCTCATGCTTTTAGCTGTTTGAATGCTAAGTTCTGAAATTTCCTCACTAAAGCTCTTCATTTCTCTACCTTTTACTGCTGTGAGATATTGTATTATAATTCTCTTTACTAACTCGCTGACAAATGCAACACTTTACTATACATTCATTCATAACTCTTTACTAACCCAAGCACAAGCGCACTCTGTTTACCATACTGCATTTCCATTCACTCATTCATAAGACCGTGTTTCTGTAGTACATTTTATGAATTAAAGTAAACATTACATCTAACTTATTACTGTTTCTTTACATTTTTCAATTCTTATTGGTCTAGCTGCAAGCAGTGTTTAGACCTGTTGCTGCATCAAAGTCTACCCCAGAATGAGTGTTAATTCTGTAACTTACTCAGAACAATGTCATTCCCACCATCGTGTCTCCATAACTTACTCAAAACTATGGAAAGATTGGAATATTAACTAGCCCTTAGCAACTGTCTCTCAGGACCTGAGTAGGTTGCAGGCATCAAACAGTTTCCTCCATTAGTATGTACTTTTTGGACACGTATTAAATATGATTGCTACCCCCTTCAAGAAACTTACTATAACAACATTTCTGTGAAACTGCATGAATGAATGTGTAAGTACTGTCAAAACTGGCAATAATAAATGAAATCTCACGACCCAGTTGCAGGCGATCAGTTTAATATCCTCTGCACTTTGATTTAGTACACATATAATTTCTCACTTACTTAAATCTTACAGGCTTCGCATTTTTACGAACATTACTAACTCTAAAGACAAAAGTACTAACACCCCAGATTATGCAAACTGAGATCGTACAGATTTTCTAATCCCATCAGGAGTAACAGGCAGCATTTAGCAAGTGCTTAAATTATCTCCTGCTCCTCCAGGGCATATACCACACAAATTGTTGCGTACAGTAGATATAACTATGTAACACCATAGTGTTAAAATTTTAATGTACGTAAGAGCTGTGTATAAAGAGGCTACTGTAAAACGATACTTTGGATTCCATCGTGACCTCAAATTGTGCTACTTTAGATGCTCAATAAAGAGGCTTTTTTCACTGCTTACTGATCTTGACCGTTATTGAAACATGATCCCACTCTATTCTCCTTAAAACCTAACTCTCTAAACAAACCTTTAGATACCTCGCCTAATATCACTTTATTACAATGCTTCTGGGAAGGGTCTTTGCAGGCATTTAATGAGGTCAGCCAGGTGGACCACATAGAATATGAGCTCCCCGATTTGAATTGTTAATTTGGTCCCATTGGGGAGCCCTGGCTGACAGATAAAAGCAGAAGTGTCAGACATCTTGTTTATACTGAAAGCTGGCTCTGAGGGAGCTGAACCAGTGTCAAGGACTATCCATGTGTAAATAAAGGGTGATGTGGACATCAGATACCTGCTTCTGTGGAGTTACTTCAGCAATAGTGATAGAAAGGCATAGTGCTAAAGAAATTTGCTCGCAACAGTCATCTTTGAGTTGGAGTGGGCATTTCTGGCATCATAGCTTTATTTGGGAAGCTTGATTCATTCAATCCTGCTGTTAAAGACTGGGCCCTGTATGTGGAAAGAATGCGTTATGTTTTCAGGTAAATGACTTTGGGGCAAATGAAAAGCAATGAGTAATTCTCCTGACAGCTTGTGAACCCACAGCTTTTTTTGGTTATTAGGAGCTTGAACTTTCCCTGAGGCACCAGAACCTGAAACGTTTCAACAGTTGATGGATTTGGTCAAGGAATATTATGACGACAAGCCTCCTATAATGTGGGGATGCTCTTGGTTTGCTCGACCATTCAAGAACCATGGGAGTCTGTATTTAGATGTTTGATGAGGTTAAGATGATGGGCAGAGGCTAGTGACTTAGATTTTAACCCTTTAATCAGATGCTGAGAGACCATTTGGCATTTGGGATTCAAGATATAACCATACAAAAGCACTTACTAGCTAAAGATAAACTCGACTTCAAACAGGCACTACAACTGGCTTTATCATTGGAAAATGCAGCTAGTGGAGCACATGAGTTGCAGCATATTCCAAGAAAGTGGTCACCCTCACCAGTGTGTCTGAGCTCAGGGAACACCAACTGAGTGAAAACAATTGCACAGCCACACTCAGGATATACCCTGAAAAGAGAGACTTTAAGTCAGCCCATAGCACAATCCCTTAACAAAGCTAAGCCTCAGCCAAACAGTTAAAGTTTTCTTCAGGAACTAGGTCAGCAAGCCATTGTAGTTGCTGCTGGTGTGTGGACTTGAGACAGCAAAAGAGTCCCACTAGATCTACATTGGGCAAAAAAACTGATAGACCAGTGTCCAGGAAAGTGTATACCCTGGAAAGTCCACCTACCTCTGGTTTGGAACAGTTAATTTGCTCAGCAACGTCCAAATCAGAGGCAATCAAAATAACTGTGTGGTTAAATGGTCACCCAGTTCCACTGGAAGTCAGTATTGATATGGCTGTTTCAGTGATTACAGAACCAGTCTTTCACAAAATTCACTCTGTAGACCAATGCTTCGGTTTGTACAAGACCTCAGCTAGATTGAGATCCTATACTGGGGAACCTTTACAGATTAAAGGTACAACTTCTGTTCTGGTCCCTGAGAAGCAGTTGGTTCATTTACTATTAATTGTAATGAAAAGCTTCGGCCAAGCTTGATGGGGCAAAATTGTTTGAGAAAGTTCAACTTGATTGGCACAACATGTCCCTCATGTCTCTGACAAATCTCCTGCCTCCTACCTAATTTCTCTGATTTCAAACACAGTGCCAGGAGGGAGGCCAGGTTATGTATGAAAATTCCATAACTTATATATGAAATTTCCATCCCACCCTGGATGGTGTTATTTAAGTTCAATAAATATCTGGAATTAAAGAGTCTAATGATGACCATGAATCCATTGCTGATTGTCATGGGGGGAAAACCCATCTGGTTCATTAATCTCCTTTAGAGAAGGAAACTGCCACCCTTACATGGTCTGGCCTACATGTGACTCCAGACCCACAGCAATGTGGTTCACTCTTATCTGCCCTCTGGGCAATTAGGGATGGGCAATAAATGCTGCCTGGCCAGCAAAGCCCTCATCCTGGAAGTGAGTTTTAGAAAAGTCCTAAATAAATATCTGGAAGATTTTCGAAAATGTATATGAACTATCAAAGAAGCCAAGATCACATTCTATGTTGACCAGGAAGCAATTCCACAATTCTGCAAGTCCTGCCCAATGCCATTTGTCTTCCAGGGAAAAGTAGAGGCAGAAATCAAAAGGCTGGAAAGCAAAGGAATCATTAAACCCGCCCACTTTGCGGAATGGGCAGCCCTGGTCATGCCGATTATGAAGCCAGACAGGTTGGTTCACTTTTGTGGAGATTTAAAGCAAGCAGTAAATTGCTTTTTGAAGCTGGATAGATGCCCATTCCTTCACATGGAGGGTTTATACAAAAAGCTGCTAGGGGGAGCCATCCTTCATGAAGCTGAACATGAGGATACAAACTAACAATTGCAGTTAGATAAGGATTCCCAAAAATATGCTACAATTAATACCTATATGCGTTGGTACTAACATACGAGACTGTCATTTGGGGTGTCATCAGCCTGTGCAATTTTTCAGCTGTCGACAAAGAACATTTTACAAGGTCTACCTCAAGTCGTTATTTATCCAGATGACATGCTAATGACAGGGAAGACCAATAAAGAGCACTTAGAGAAATTGGACATAGTCCTTAGATGTTTCTCCAAGACACCCTTAGTAGGGAAAAATGTGCGCTCCAAGCATTCCATGCGACCTACTTGGGCTACAGAGTCAAAACTGGATTACACCCATTGGAAGATAAAATGAGGGCAGTCAAAAGTGCCCTAGCTCTCAAGTTTGTACTGGACCTGAGGTCTTTCCTTGGGTTGGTGAATTATTATGGAAAGTTCATAAATAACGTGGCCTCCATCCTGGCACTTATGCATCAACTCTTAAAAAAAGAGTCTGCCTTAGAAACGGTCACATAGCTAAGCCTCTCTGATGAAGTGTCTAGGCCCGAAACGTCAGCTTTTGTGCTCCTGAGATGCTGCTTGGCCTGCTGTGTTCATCCAGTTTCACACTTTGTTACATAGCCAAGCCATAGCTTTCATGGAAATGAAGAAACCACTATCATTTTCTGATGTGTTGGCACACTATGATCCCATGCGACATCTTAAATTGGCATGTGATGCCTCCCCATATAGCCTCAGGATAGTATTAGCTCTTAGGTGGCCCAATGGAGAGGAACGCCTAATAGAGTATCCATCCAGGACTTTTGGCAAATGCAGAACGTCACTGCACCGAGGTAGGGAAGGAAGGTTTGGCAGTCATATTTGGAGTCAGGAAGTTCCACACTAATATCTATATATGACAATAATGAACACCAAACCCCTGCTAGGTCTACTTCAAAAGGACAAGGCAATGCCACCCATAGATTCAGGCTGAAATCAGCAGTCGGCTCTAATATTAGGTGTATACAACAATAAGTTGGAACACTGTCTAGGAGGCCAAGTAGCAAATGCGAACACATTGAGTCTCTCTCACACACACACACACACACACACACACACACACACACACACACACACACACACACACACACACACACACACACACACACACACACACACACACACACACACACACACAGTGCCCCCGCTTCCCCACTGGCACACATGCTACCAGTGATACTGCCACTGGAGCAGTCCATAACGATATTAAACTTTCTGGACTCGCTTCCAGTCACAGCAGATAATATCAGACTTTGGACAGTCCGAGCAAAACTGAAACAGTTGGTAGTGATGGGGGAAGCCAAAGGGCTGTCATAACCAGGGCTGAAACCTTTCTGGACCTGGAGAGACCAGATCACTGTAGCTGAAGATATATTATTGTGGGGAGCGAGAGTGATTGCCCTGAGCAAAGGTCTGCAGACAGATACTGGCTCAACTCCACCAAGGTCATCCAGGGGTTTCCAAACTACAGATGTTGGCAAGAAGTTACGTCTGTTGGCCAGGATTGAATGCAGACGTAGCGGTATTGGTGGGGTAGTGCCCGCAGCACCAATAAGAACAAGAATTACTGCCAGCTACTCCTTCAAATTCATGGAAATGGCTGGGTAAACCCTGGACTTAGTTACAAATTGACTATGCAGAACTTTTCATGGATTCAATGCTCTCAGTCATTGTGCATTCCCTCTCAAAGTGGATGGATGTGCTCAGAGTTCATTCATCAAACACAGGGACAATGATAGAAAAACTGTGAGCATCTTTTACAATACACGGACTCCCAGCAGTGTTGGTCACAGATAACGGAACCTCCTTTACCAACAAGAAACTTGGGTATTTTCTAAACTCAAATGGCACTCGACATATAAACACAACTCCATACCATCCAACATCCAATGGTATGGATGAAAGAGCAGTCCAAACTTTGAAGGCAGGCTTAAAGAAATATCCCCCAGTTTCAGGAGCTACCAAACTATCCTGGTGCCTATTTGATTGTAAGACCACCCCTCATGCAGGTGCAGGGATAATTCCAGCAGACACAACCATCCTGTTAGCTCTCAGGCCCAGCTGAAGGAGCTGGGTAAGTGTCAAGGACGTTCCACATGTGAATAAAGGATGATTTGGTGGTGGGACACTGGCCTCTGTGGAGTTATTTCAGTCTCAAAATACCTTATTAATCTAAAGGTGTTACAAAAAAACAAGTTGTTAATTTATCTGGGTAGATCGTTTCCTTATTAAACTGTTAGGCAAACTATAAGTTGGGTAAAATTCAAGTTTATGGCTAAGCACTCCATAAGACAATGAGATAGGAATCTACCTACCCTTCCCTAGGAATCTAAGTAATAATCGATTTTCTATAATAATAATTTTCTAATTTTACAAATTAATGTAGTAAAGCAATTCTAAAATTCATTTTGTTGCCTTCAGCTTTGCTGAACCAGGTAAAAAGAAAATTGCAGTCACCCCTTCTACACAGCACAGTTAATGTAACAGAGTTATTGTAAATTATGATGTAAAAGTCACAGCAAGGTTGCTTTGGATCGTGCCTTGGAAATTCTGAGGCATCATGCTGTCATGCTAATGGATCCTTCAGACAATCAGTACACAGCATTACCCTGAGGAGAAATTATTTTCAAACAAGTTCCTGTTAGGACTGATTCATTAAAATATAGATTGAAATATAAATCTGGTGACATTATGAGGTTAAACATTGAAATGAAAATAAAATGCCTTGAAACATAGGAACATGAGGACGCCGTTTAGTCCCTTAAACATGTTCCACTTTTCGTGAGATCATGCCCGATCTGTAACCTCTCTCCACATATAATTTCCTTTGCTCCATGCCCTTAATGCCTTTGGAAACAAAAGTTTGTGGATTTCAATTTGAAAATTGTCATTTGGTGAAGTGAGTTTCAAGCTTCTACCTCCCCAACTTCACTCAACTTTGCTGAGCAAGTGTTTCCTAATTTCATCTCCTCATCTAGACTATGCCCCTTGTTTCTCAGCTGACAGAAACATTTTCTGTCTTTCTACCTATCTCTGCTCCTTGAATCTCTTGAATGTTTCCAACTAATTGTACCTTATCTTTTAAAATTCCAAGGACTGCAACCAGACTTTGTGTAATCTTTCCTTTCAAATGGATTTTGAGTCCAGGTATCAGTCTGGTAAAAACCTAGAAGACTGCACAAGCATGACCACAAAGTTATTTATGTCTTTACCTTATTTCCAATTTCCCCAGCAAATCGTTCAGTTTGCTCTCATGCTGTGTGGTTGGAATTTTCCCATTTGGAAATGGGAGGGTGCTAATGATCCGCAGGATGTTTATGTCACCCAATCACATGCATCTCAGCTCATTATTTAGGCAAGCAAAAGTTATCTGGCCAACCATGTTCAAAGCGAGTGAAGCTGAAACTTTCCAAGTTCAAAGGTTTTGGCATTATACATGAAGTTCAGTGAGACACAATTTCAGACACTATCAGCCAGAAGAAGCCCCTCAGCTTGTTCTGGCTGCCTCACAGTGGAACACATGGCTCCTAATTAGTCCAAAACAAAAACAGAAGTTGTTGGAAAAGCTTGTCAGGTCTGAAGAGAAATCATAGATAATGTTTCAGGACTGGTGACCTGTTCCTCAGCACCTAATAAGTTCAACTTGTTTCAAAGATTTGGGGAAAATGCCCTCCAGACTCTGCTAAATGTAATCATTGAGAGATCAGTCCTCTTTCTGGATGACCAGATAAGTAGACCATCTCACTAGACCCATCTAACCTAGGCAGAGATAGCAGAGTGGATCAGTGATATGGCTTCACCTGTGAGAAACAGGAGACAGCGCTGGATGATAGACAATGATCTCATGCACTCTACGAGGCTGAGTGTCACCATCCTCTCCCTGCAACTTCAGAATCAAAGGGCCCTCAGTCATATGGCAGACACAAGGATTATGAACTGAAAGCTTCAGCATCACATGTATTATGTCTACAATCCCCACAGTTCAGAAAGAAGCTATTTGACCCATTGAGGCTGTCCTCCAGACACAGCCCCACTCCCATTCATCAGGGATAGTCCACCATGACTCCACAGCCCTGGAGACGATAGGATAATTTACCATGGCCAACTGTATAACCTTCACAGTTTTGGACTGTGGGACAAAACCAGCTCAGGCAAGAAGTGAATGTGCAAACTCTACACAGTCACCCAAGGCTGGAATTGAACCTGAGTCCCTGGCACTGTGAGGCAGCAGTGCTAACCACTGTACCATTGTGCTGTCCAACCTCAAGTCTGACACTGACACCTCTCAAACAATTAACCCTTTCCACCCACTGCACTTTACACTATGTCATTCACTGGGTGCACATCTCAAGAATAGTATTTTAACCTTAAATAGGGGCAATTATGAAGACATGGAGTAGTGCTGGCTAAAGTGAACTGGCAAATTACTTTAAGGGATAGATCAATAGAGATACAATGGCAGATATTTGAGGACACATCCACTTCAGTCAGAAAAAAAACAGAATGGCAGAACATTATTGAAGAGCTGTTGCATTGCAAAATGCTGATGCACAAAGAGATGAAGACCTGTCCAACCATGACTAAAAGCAAGAAGGTGCAGCAAGCTTAGGAATGCAAATGGTATATTAGCCTTCATTAAAACAGCATTTGAATGCAGGACCAATAATAGCAACAACAGCATTTGTCTTTATGAGAGCACAATTACAGTATTGTGTGTAGTTTTGGTGTCCTAACCTATGCAGAGATAAACTTGCTGTAATGAGAACTCAGCAATGGCTCACCAATATAACATCTGGAATAGTAAGGTTGTCATATGAGGAAATATTAGGTTGACTAGACCTGTATTCATCAGAGTTCAGAAGAAGCATATGGAATCATATGGAAATGTATAAAATTTTAACAGGTTGGATAGACTGGATGTAGGGATGATGTTCCCCTTGTTGAAGGTCTAAAATAAGATTTCACAGTGTCAGGATATAGTTTACACTTTATTGGATTAGGATGAGTCTGGGATGACTGGGACTGGGCCCACCCCGATCTCTTACCTACTAACCTCATCCCACCCCCTTGACCTGTCCGTCCTCCCTGCACTGACCCGCCTCCTCACTAACTCCCCACCTACACTCACCTTTACTGGCTCCATCCCTGCCTCTTTGACTTCTCTGTCTCCTCGCCACCTACCTTCTCCTCTATCCATCTTCTATCCACCTCCCGCCTCTCTCCCTATTCATTTCAGAACCCCCTTCCCTTCCGCCATTTCTGAAGAAGGGTCAAGGCCCAAAACATCAGCCTTTCTGTTCCTCTGATGCTGCTTAGCCTGCTGTGTTCATCCAGCTCTACACCTTGTTATCTCAGACTCTCCAGCATCTGCAGTTTCTACTATCTCAGTAAACTTATCTATTGTTATTTTAAAAAGAAAGGTATTAACAAAATGTCTGTTGAATTTTAGAAATAAGTTTAGTGAGTTAATCACAGAAAACAAGAAGATGGCAGATGAAATAAACAAGTATTTTGCATTGGACTTTACAATGGAAGGTACAAGTAGCTACTTAGAAATAATTCCACATCAGGAAATAGAGGGAAGGCAGGAACTCAAGAAAATTGCTGCTGCCAGGCAAAGAGCACATGTAAATTGCTGAAACTACATCTAACAAGACCTTGGATCCCAATGAGCTTGTTCCTTGGGCCATAAAGTAGCAGGTGGGATAGTTGATGAATTGATATTAATTCCCTAGATAGAAAAAAATAGTGACTGCAACGTATTCCAAAAAGGAAAGGAACAAAAAGCAGGATAGTTCAGGCCATTTGGTTAACAACTATCATTGAAGACATTAGAGTAGGTCACAAAACTTTTTGAGATAATCAGGCCGAGCAACATGGTTTTCATGTTTAACTAACTTATTGGAACTCTTTCAGGAAGTGGTATGTGCTATGGATAAAGGACAGCCAGTAGATGTATTGTGCTCAGATTTCTAAAAGAAATATTTGTTAAGGCGCTACATCAAAGGTTATTATGAGAAATATAGCTCACGGTATAGAAGGTAAAGTATGGGAATGGATAGAAGATTGGCTAGCTAATACCAGACAGCAGGCATGAATGGATCAAGTTCTGGTAGGCAAGATGTATTTAGTTGTGCACCATGGTGCTATGCCTCAAACCTTTACTATTTATGTCAATGATTTAGATAAAAGGATGGAGATTTGATTGCCAAATTTGTGATGACACAAAAATAGTTAGGAAAGTAGGTCTGAAAAGAAAATAAGGAGGCACAAAAGGATTCAGGGAAGTTAGGTAAATGGGCAAACATCTTAGAAATGGAGTATAATATAGGAAATCGTGAAATTATTCATTTTGGGAGGAAGAATGAAAAGGAAGTGCATTATCTAACATGATAGTTATCAGGGTTAAGGGAATGCGAGGTAATCAGTTCAGTTATGATCTTATTTAATGCTGAAGAAGGCCAGAGGGAACAATTGGCCTACTTATGCAGCTAATTTGTGTATTTGCCCTAGAAAAGGTGTTAAAAACATGTTGATTAAAGAGGTTGATTTAAAGATGTGGAAAGCACAAAGTGGTGCAGAGATTTAGAGAGGAGTTTATGTCTCTGGTGGATTGTGATGCCCCCACCTAAAGGTGTAGAAATTATAATCAGGAATGTAAATATCTCCTAATATACGGACACTTTATATTACATATTGTCAAATTGTGTCAGATAATCACAGCTTTGAATCACTGTGAGTTGTTTCACTAGTTTAAAGGAATGATATAAATGTAGTTTATTGTTGTTGTTGACTCTATCCAAGAATCCAAAACTAGAGACTGGACACAATTCATTTCGAAAGTGCTATGCAACATAAACATCACACTGATCAAAGATAGCAAGGTGTAGAGCTGGATGAGCACAGCAGGACAAACAGCATCAAAGAAGCAGGAAGGCTTCTCTGAAGCTGCTTGGTCTGCTGTGTTCATCCGGCTCTACATCTTGTTACCTCGGATTCTCCAGCATGTGCAGTTCCTACTATCTCTCCCCACACTGATCAAATGCTTCAGGAACAAGAAAAATGAATTTGATCATTGTTTCAAAGAGCCAGTAGAGGCACGATGGTCCAAATAATACCTATAGGATTTCATGATACTTTATTTATCAAAACAATTCCATTTCTTACTCAGTTTCAAATGGTGAAGTGACAGCTTCATCAAGTACAAGTTTCTACAAAGCTAATGTTAAGGAAGTGAGGAAGATATAAACAGCTTATTAACACAATTGTTTATCACTGCCTCTTCCATTACAGGAAGCCTGCAAATTTAGATGGACCCGGGATGACTTACCATAACTGAATGTGACAATTGCTTATGGCAGTGTTAATGCATGTATATAGCATTGTATTTTAAACTTGTTAATGTCCTCCACCAATACATTCTTGATGCTTATTCAAAAATCATAGATAAAAACTGAAGTCTACACACAGTGCGAGCTTTATCTTCTGCAGGAAGCAATCATAGCTGAAGGGCTCAGTTTGTTTCAGCTGTGGCTCAGTTGACAGCATGCTCACCACTGTGGATCAAGTCTCACTCTGGAACATTAAGCAAACAAAGAGCTAGCATTGTTGGTTTAGGAAGTCAGTGGGTGTAGTCCTTTTAGTCATTGGTTCAATTCCCATCACAACAGTTTATGGGATTTAAATTCAATTAAGGAATCTGAAATTGAAAGTTCATCTCTGTAATAATGATTGCCATTAAAAACTTCTCTGGCTTACTACTACACTTGAGTGAAGGAAATCTGCCATCCTTACCTGGTCTGGTCTGCATGTGACCTCAGATCCACAACAATATAGTTAAGTCTTAAATGCCGTCTTATATGACCTAAGAAGTCACTCATTTCAAAGGATGGGCAACAAATGCTGATATTGTCCAATGATGCCCACACTCCATGGAAGATGACAGATAAAAAAATACTGAACATCCCATGTAGCACAAGAAGAGTGCTGCATTGGTGGAGGTACTAGACCAGGACATTGCACACAATTTCTCTGCTTTTCTTTGAACAAAATCCCATAGGACCTTTTACCTTCACCAACAGGGCAAACAGGACTTTAGTTTAATGCGTCATCTGAAAGACACCATTTCCAACAGTATAATAGTCCCCCAATGCTTTACAGTAATATCAGGTTGGATTATGTCACAAATCTGTGAGTCAAATCTACAACAAAGAATGAGTTCTGTAATCTTATAAATTAACGATACTAAAATTCACAAACATATAAGGGTTTTGAAGCATGAATTTAAAAATTGAACTAAATGACACTCATCCATTTCCTATTGTCAGATACACAACAATTTTGTTTGGATATACAGTATATCATTAATGCGCTGCCTGAAAGATGTTGTACATTGAGCAAGTGTAAAGGGACAAACAAAATAAAATTACATTGGAACTCAGAGTCATAGGCTCATAGACTTATCCAGCACAGAAATAGACCCTTCATTCCAACTTGTCCATGCCCACCAGGTTTGCCAAACTAAACTAGACACATTTGCCTGCATTTGAGCCACAACCCTCTAAATCTTTTCTATTCATGTACCTGTTGAATGTCAGTTAACGTTTTAACTGTAAATGCATCATTTACTTCCTCTGGCACTCACAAAACACTCTCGGTGTGAAAAAGTTGTACACAGGTCTATTTTAAATCTTTCTCCTCTCACTTCAAAATAATTACGCTTCCTAGCTTGAGCTTTCCTATCATTTGGAAAAGACCTTTGACATTCACCTTATTTGTGCACCTCATGATTTTATAAACCACTATAATGTAATCTCAACTTCCTAAGAGCCAGTGAGAAAAGTCCCTAACTATCCAACCTATCCTTATGACTCAAACCCTCCAGTCCCAGTAACATTCTTGTAAATCTTTTATGCACCCTTTCCAATTTAATAATATCCTTTTTATAGCCAGGTGACCAGAACTGTACACAGTACTCCAAAAGTGGGCCCAAAAACATCCTATACAATCGTAACATGACATTCCAACTCTTACACTCAGTAGTCTGAGCACTGAAGGCAAGCGTACCAAGTGCCTTCTTTACCACTCTGTCTATCTGTGATGGAACTTCCACAGAACAAGGTATTTGAACCCTAAGTTTCACTGTTTGACAACCTTTTCCAGGGCCTCGCCAATAATTGTATAAGTCCTGCCCTTCTTTGTCTTATCAAATGTAAAATCTTGCATCTATCTAAATTAAACTCCACCTGCCACTACTCAACCTGTTGGCCCAGTTGACCAAGATCCCATTGTACACTTAGATGACCTTCTTCACTATCTCCTCTACCATCAATTTTGGTGTCTCCCGCAAACTTATTAACCATGTTTCCTATATTCTCTTGCAATTCATTTATCTTAATGACAAACAACAGTGGATCCAGCACCGATCTCTGCAGAACACTGCTGGTGACCCCTGAAAAACAATCCTCTTCCACCACCCGCTGTCATGTACCATCAAGCCAATATTGTATCCAGCTGGCAAGCTGTCTCTGGATTCCATGTGACCTAACTTCATTAAACAGCCTACCACGCAGAACATTAGCAAAGACCTTGCTAACTTCACTTGTTTATGGACTGTGACTGGCAAAACCAGCATCTACCATCCATCCTTAATTGGTCTTGAGGAGATTATGGCGTGCAATTTATCTGAACGCTGTTGAATGACTTGTAGGGGCATTTCAGAGGCTATGAATATTCATTATCTCAGCTGTGGATTTGGAGTAAGCCACACTGATTAAAGAAAGCATATCTCCTTGCCTGTAGAACATGATTGAATCAGCTCAGTTTTTGACAATTTGACAATTACCACTATTAAGACCAAATTTTTATTCTGAATGTATTAATTGAATTGAATTTATATTCACCAACAGCCTTGGTGTGATTTGAACCAATACCTCCAGATCATTAGTCCTGCTTTTTGCATTATTAGTCAAATATCACATATTATTCTCTACAAGGCTCTAATAACTTTGGAATGTACAGAATATTGTTACAGGCTACCAAAACTATACTCCCATGAGCTCAGATGCCTGCAGATTCATTGATTATTTTGCTGTTCTCTAATTATGCTTGATCATCCAGTTTCCGCTGGAACCTAGTGCTCATTATTTGTGCTGAGTATCGTTTTAAAAATTGTCTGTGTGTTACTTTTCAATCCATAAAGTGAGACATGCCAAATGAGTAATTATTTGTATATGGTTTAGCAAGCTAATTTTAAGTAAGTTTTGATTTTATAACAGTAGAGTTGTTGTGAGGTGATTTTGCTTTGTGCTGAAATAATGGTGTAAATTCAGTCTGAGCCTGTTTCCAAATATGAATGACTAGCCTTTGTTTGGAGTTGATATCAGTCTGAAACTTGTTGGCAATAAGACAGCATAAGCAAGTTGCTTTATATTTTTGGATGAGAAAGGGAATTGAGGGGTATGGGGACTGGGCAGGGATCTGGGGGTGAGGTAGAAATGAGCTATGATATTGAAGAAGCAGTGCAGACTTGAGGGGGCCATGTGGCTGACTCGAGCTCCTATTTTTATCTTCCTATTTTTTAATACTGTCCTTTAGAGAAGTTTGATGAAACTCACATAGAAGGATAGATGACATGAATATTCTAGGAGCATGTGAGATGTGTTCAGTTGGACTTTAAACATTGGCATAGACCAGCTGGGCTGAGTGGCCCATTTCTCTGCTGTAAATACTATGCATTCTATGTAACTACTGACATGAATAGATTCTAAATTTGGGTCTGGATTATCTATTGCCCAACACTTGAAGGTTTCCTTTGCATCTTTCCCGTTAAGTGAAATGTCAAAGAAAGTATTCGCTGGAGGGAGATTAAAGCCACTATTTTCTGACTCAAAGACAAGGATGGTACCACTGAGGCACACATAGAAAAAAAAATAGCACTTTTCATGACCACTGGACACCACAAAATGTTTAACAGCCAATGAAGTACTTTTGAATTGCAAACAAGATTGTAGTGTTACAAACAGAGCCAATTTCAATCTCCCTCTATCAGCCGTAGGATAATGACCAGAAAACTGTTTTATTGATGTTGATTGAAGGATAGAAATTGATCAGGACATGTAGGCTGGGGATTATTATGTTTTCCTTTATTTTTATTTTTCTTTGAAGCAATGCCATGCGATCTTTTACATTGCCTAAAAATAAATGGCACTCAGTTTAACATGCTCTAAAATATAACACCCAAAACAATGTAGCATCATTTCACAAAGGGGAGGTGATGACTCAGTGATATTATTGCTGGGTAGTTGATGACAGAGACGTAGTTAATGTTCTGGGGTCCTGGGTTCAAATCCTGTCCCTACAAATAGTGGAATTTGAATTCAATAAAAACCTGGAATTCAGAGTCTAATGATGACCATGAATCAATTGCTCGGAAAAATTCCTCTGGTTCACTGATGCCTTTTAGGGAAAGGAAACTGCTATCATTACCTGGTCTGCTCTACATATGACTCCAGACCCACAGCAATATGGTTGCCTCTTACTTATAGCTATATTAAGAGTAAAAGGGTGGGTAGGGAGAAAATAGTTCCCATAAAGATCAGCATGGCCACCTATGTGTGGAGCCACAGGTGATGGGGGAGAATTATAATGAACATTTTTATTCAGTGTTAACTGAGGAGAGAATTGTGGATGTTAATGAAATGAGGGAGAGAAGTGGGGATGTTTTAGAACAGATACACATTACCAGAAGGGAGGTAGCCTTAAAGTGCATTAAGGTAGATAAATCCCCTGCACCTGATCAAGTCCATCCTCAGATGTTGTGGGAGGCTAGGGAAGAAATTGCAGAGGCCCTTGCAATGAATTTTCCTTCATCTTTAGCCACTGGTGAAGTTGCAGAAGACTAGGACGTGGCTAATTCTGTTCTCTTGCTTTAAAAAGGTAGCAAAGACAAGCCAGGGAACTACAGGCCAGTGAGCCTGACATCACCGGTAGGCAAGTTATTGGCGAGGATACTGAGTGACAGAATCAACTAACATTTCTACAGGCAGTGTCTGATTAGCGATAGTCAGCATGGATTTGTGCACAGGAAGTCATGTCTGACAAACCTTTTAGAGTTTTTTTTAAGAGGATAGATGAGGGTAGGGCAGTGGATGTTGTCTATATGGACCTTAGTAAGGCTTTTGGCAGTGTCCCACATGGCAGACTAGCCATGAAGGTTAAGTCACAAGGCATGCAGGGAGAACAAGCTAATTGGATTCAAAATTGGCTCAACAGTAAGAATCAGAGGGTGATGGTCGATGGTTGTTTCTCGGACTGGGGGCCTGTGGCTAGTGGTTCTAGGACCTTTGTTATTAGTTATTTACAGAAATGATCTGGATGTGAATGCACATGGCATTAATAGATTTGCGAATGATACAAAATTAGGAGGTATTGTTAATAGCGGAAGAGGTTATCAAAAATTACAGAGAGACCTTGATCAGATGGGGAAGTCAGCTGAGGATTGGCAAAAGCAATTCAGTACAGATAAGTGTGCCATATTGTATTTTGGAAAGTCAAAGCAAGGTGGGACTTACACAGTAAATAGTAAGATCCTTAGGAGCATTGTGAAATGGAGGGACCTAGGAGTACAAGTAAATTGTTCACTGAAAGTGGCGTCACAGGAGGGCAGGGTGGTGAAGAAGGCACCTAGCACGCTTCATCAATCGAGGCATTGAGTATAGAAGTTGGGATGTTATGTTACAGTTTTATAAGTTGTTGGTGAGACCGCACTTGGTGTATTATGTACAGCTTTAGACACCCTGTGATTGGAAAGACATAGTTAAAATGGAAAGTGTGAAAAGAAGATTTACGAGGATGTTGCTAGGACTAGTAGACCTGAGTTATAGGGAGAGATTGGCCAGGATAGGACTTTGTTCCTTGGAAAGTAGGAGAATGAAGGGTGACCTTACTGAGTTGTATAAAATCATGAGGGTCATAGATAGAATGAATGCATATAGTCTTTTTCCAGGGATGGGGATTTGAAAACTAGAGAGTATAGGTTTAAGATAAGAGGGGAAAGATTTAAGAAGGACCTGAGGGGCAGATAGTGGTGTGTATATGAAATGGGCTGCCAGAGAGAGTGGTTGAGAAGGGTTTAAAGGGATTGGGATCAAATGCTGGCAATTGGAACAAGCTGAGAGGGCACCATGGTCAGCATGGACCAGTTTGAGCCAAAGGCCTGTTTAAATGCTGCATTACTCTATGACTCTAAGACTGAGGTTATGAGGGGCTTGAATAGGGTGAATAGAGAGCAGCTGTTCCCCTTGGCTGAAGGGTCAACCATGAGGTGGCATAGTTTTAGGGTAAAACGGGAGAAAAAGTGAGAAAAAGCTTTTTCATTCAGAGGATGGTGGCAATCTGGAATGCACTGCCTGGGAGGAAATGGAGGCCATAAACCTTACAAGCTTTAAAAAAAATCAGAGATAATGGGAGCTGCCGATGTTGGAGAATCCAAGAAAACAAAGTGTGGAGCTGGATGAGCACAGCAGGCCAAGCAGCATCTCAGGAGCACAAAAGCTGACGTTTCGGGCCTAGACCCTTCATCAGAAAAGGGGGAGAGGGAGAGGATTCTGAAATAAATAGGGAGAGACGGGGAGGTGGATCGAAGATGGATAGTGGAGAAGATAGGTGGAGAGGAGAGTATGGGTGGGGAGGTAGAGAGGGGATAGGTCAGTCCGGGGAGGACGGACAGGTCAAGGGGGCGGGATGGGGTTAGCAGGTGGGAAATGGAGGTGCGGCTTAAGGTGGGAGGAGGCAATAGGTGAGAGGAAGAACAGGTTAGGCAGGCGGGGATGAGCTGGGCTGGTTTTGGGATGCATTGGGGTAGGGGAAATTTTGAAGCTTGTGAAATCCACATTGATACCATTGGGCTGCAGGGTTACCAAGCGGAATATGAGTTGCTATTCCTGCAACCAACAGGTGGCATCATTATGGCACTGCAGGAGGCCCAGGATGGACATGTCGTCTAAGGAAGGGGAGGCAGGGTTGAAACGGTTCGCGACATCTCAGGCAACCACCTATAAGCCAATGTCCATTTCAAGCCCACCAACTCCCACAGCTACCTGGAATACGCCTCCTCCCACCAACCTTCCTGCAAAAATTCCATCCCCTACTCCCAATTCCTTTGCCTCGCCGCATCTGCTCCCAGGATGAGGCATTCCACTCCTGTGCATCCCAGATGTCCTCATTCTTCAAGGGCCACAACTTCCTCCCAGCAGTGTTTGAGAATGTCATCGACCGTGTCTCCCGCATTTCCTGCAACTTATCCCTCACACCTCACCCTCGCAATAACCGCCCTCAGAGAATCACCCTTGTCCTCATATACCACCCTACCAACCTCCGGACACAACGCATCATCCCCCGACACTTCCGCCATCTACAATCCGACCCCACCACCAAAGACAATTTTCCCACCCCACCCTTGTCTACCTTCTGGAGAGACCACTCTCTCCGCGACTCCCTTGTCTGCTCCACACTCCCATCCAACCCCACCACACTCGGCACTTTGCCCTGCAACCGCAGGAAGTGCTACACTTACCCCCACACCACCTCCCCCACCCCCATCCCAGGCCCCAGGATGACTTTCCACATCAAGCAGATGTTCACCTGCACATCCACCAATGTGGTATACTGCATCTGCTGTACACGGTGTGTCTTCCTCTACATTGGGGAAACCAAGCAGAGGCTTGGGGACCGCTTTGTAGAACATCTACGCTCGGTTTGCAGTAAACAACTGCACCATCCAGTCGCGAGCCATTTCAAATGAATATTCCCCTAATTCCTATTGATCGAAATTTTAAGGCTTTTTAAAATGTCACAATTACTCAAATGGTACCCTTGATGTCCAGAAGTGTCACTATCAGTTCACCTCTGGATTTCAGCTCTGTTATCCATGTTTGAACCAAAGCTGTAATGAGGTCTGGTGAATCAAAACAAGTTACTGAGGTGGAAGTGTTTCATAATTGCACTCTAAGTGACAAATTCTATTATTTTTCTGATGTTTGAGAGCTGACAGATAATGTAGCAATTGGTTGTACAGGATTTTCCCTAATTTCTCTGGATAGGAATTACCTGGGCAGTTTTCCAGATTGATATAGCTGCCAGTTTTGTAGATTTATGGGAGCAGTTGGTTAGGAGTTCTAGTTGTTTGATTGTCTGATACCATTCATGATTGACTGCAGCAACATTACAGAGCTTTGATCTGATCTGTTGCTTGTGACATTGTTTAGTTCTGTCTATAACTTGCTCTTTCTGCTTTTGAGCATATCAGTGTGATAGCTTCACCAGATTGGCATCTTATTTCCAGGTATGCCAGATGTTACACATGGCATGCTGCACTAAATTACTAATGGAGACAGAGTTGATCCCTTTGTTGAATGGTAATGGCAAAGTGTGGGATATTCCACTGATGCCAGCTGGAACAGACATGAATCCAACCCAGTTGGAATGATGGAAGTGCTGTACAACGCAATGGAAGATGTTCTCAGTGTGAGAATGCATTTTCATCTCTACAAGAATTGTGCAGTAGATATATGTCCCTAAATTTTACCACCACATCATATGGTCAATTCTTAGGCTTCATCTTGTGACATGATAAAACAGCAACAATCTATAGCAATGGAGGTAGAATTCTACTTCGGCTATTCCTTTAATCAAAATATTTTTATCATTATTAATTAAATCCTGCTGCTCTGCAGGAGATCTCATCTTTCAGATGAAAATATTAAATCAAGAACTGGCATGCTGCCACAATTATACATGAAAGATCCCTTGGCACTATTTGGAAGAAAAGTGGAAACAAATTTACTTGGGTTCCGGGCTAATTTTTAGCCCTCAAATAGCATCACCAAAAATAAACAGATTCACTTTTCATTATCACATTGATTTCTGTAGGAACTTGCTGCGCACAATCTTGCCAGCCCTCCTACAATATATCAGCAGTTACACTGCAAAAGCCCCTCACTGGCATAAAGTACTCTGGGCCACCTTAGGATTATGAAGAATGTTATAGAAAATCTTTATTTTCTTTACTGTTTAGTGAAATTTCTGACAGCTTTGTAAGAGAATCAGTTGTAATATACTTTTATCTGGGCTTGAAGCTGTGCCTGAAGCATAATTGCCAAAAAGAAATTGTTCATGAGATGTGAGCATCACTAACAAAGCCAGCATTTACTGGCCATCTCTAGCTTCCCTGTGAAGGTAATGGTGATCTGCCTTCCTGAAGTGCTACAGTGTATGTAATGTAGTTACATCCATGGTACGGGTAGCAATGGAATCCCAAATGTTTGATCTAGCCACAATGAAGAAATTGCGATATATTTCAAAGTCAGAATGGCGTGTAGGATGGAGCAAAATTTGCAGATGACAGAATTCCTGTGCTTCCCTTGTCCTTCTAGCTGTAGAGGTCATAGATTTGAGCAGGCTTGATGACTTGTTTCAGTGAATCTTCCAAATGGTGCACATTTCTGCTACAATGCATCAGTGATGGAGGAAGTGAATGTTTAAAATTATGGACAGGGTGCCATTTTCTGTTTCTTGTTTCAAATTTCAAAAGTCTGTAGTATTTTGGAATATTTTTACATCCAAATATCAATTATAGACCTAATATCTAATAGGCATCTGATGTAAGTTCTTTAACTATGGCAAATCTATGCAGCTTCATGAATTAATGCACAAAAATCACTCATTCCATGATCACACATGCAAAGCCAAATTAATTTGCTCTTTCTCCTTTCCTATTAAAACTGGAAATTACTACCTTTTAAGATTTGTTTCTTTCGTTATCCACAGGGAAGTGGGACAGAGAATAAAATGATCATTGCTTTTTGTAAAGTGGAAGTAAATGACACTCATAGGAATTGCTGCCCTTATGTCAAACCTTAAATTACAGTGTTCATAAGGACAAATTGCAACCAAACCCAAAAGCTATTAAAAATAAAATCATTAGAAATCTTGTCAAGCATTCTCTACCTAGGGGCTAAATATGCTAATATTCAAACAGTAAGCAATCCAGCTCCTCAACTAGTTCATAATACATCCTTTAGCTAATACTCTCAAATCAATTATTATTTGATTTATAGATGTCAGTGAAAATGATCGGTATCATTGGTTCCCATTCAAGAGTTGACTGATGTGCAATAGCTTTATATGGCATTTAATTTAAATATAACAATTTGATTGAATGACCAGTGAGCATAACTCATCCCATGTACAATCATGAATTCTTGGAATTAATTTAAATCCAAAAACATAACAAAACATTTTAGTCATAGTCATTTCATAGAATCACAGAATGGTTATAACAGAGAAGAATACTGTTTGGCCCACCAAGCCCTCGCCACCTCTCTGCAATTGAGTTAGTTTCATACCTTTATCCTTTCTCTGTGACCCTGTATTCCCTTTAAGTGCTCACATAATTTCCCTTTGGCAAACTGCAACTGAATCTGCCTCCACCGCTCTTTGGTAGTGCATTATGATCCTAACTATTTGCTACGCAAAAGGAGTTCTACATCATGGCATATATCACAGAATCCCTACAGTGTGGAAGCAGGCCATTCAGCCCATCACGTCCACACTGACCCTCTGAAGAGCATCCTACTCAGACCCCCTACCCCATTACTGTAACCCTGCATTTCCCATGGCTAATTCACATCGCTTGCACACCCCTAGACACTACAAAGGAACTTAGCATGGCCAATCCAACTAACCAGCACATCTTCGGTCGGTGGGAGGAAACCAGAGTGCCCAGAGGAAACCCATGAAGACACGATGAGATTGTGCAAACCCCACACAGACAGTAGCCCATGGCTAGAATTGACATCAGTCCCCTGGTACTGTAAGGCAGCAGTGCTAACCACTGAGCCACTGTGCCATCATTGAGACATTTGCCACTCACTTTAATTCAGTGCTGTCTGGGGACTCAATCCTTCTGCCACTGGGCATATTTTCCCCTGATGTGGGCACGGTGTTTTACTCTGTGAGGGAGAGATTTCTGTTTCTGTGTAATGTGAACCCTTTCAAAAGTCACTCACGTTAAACAGACACCTATACGGTTCAGGAAGCAATCACTTCACCACCAGAGACCATAAAACATTGGGTAGCGCTAAGGATGGCTAGCCTTCTACCTTCATTCTTGTAGTCGCAGCCACAGTGTATTGATTCACTCGGCTGATGATGAAAATGAACATATATGTACAGATGTGAAAATATATTGACATTGAATGCCACCCAGGCCACCCATGTACCCACAGGTTGTCTTCTTCATTTCCCTTCCACCACGTCTAGATGCAGTCCTGGGTCGACAGCTGGGATGGAAGGATCCTGAACAAAAGAGGAGCCTACTGGCCTTGGAATTTTCATCGGGCGATTTTTATGTTTGGTTCCTACTCTAGCTGGTGCCCACTGGCCCTGCTCTGCCTCCTTGTGAGAAAGGGTCACCTGGAATGAGGCTAAGATCTCTTGACCTCTGTGTTCATAGCGTTGGTGCTGTGCATTGATGGGTAAGGCAGTAGACTACAGATCTGTGCCCAGGGCTGTGCTGAGCAGAATCTGTGACCTCTGGATCTGGGTCTGCATGGCAGCTGCCAACCTGCCCACAGAAGCAACCAGATGCTTGCATGCCAGAGACCACATTCTCTGACCTTCGCATCAGTTTGTGCCTCTGGCCAACCTGGCTCTGTTTCTGGGTCTGCTTGTATATTTCTATGGAGTCACTAGCTCCCATTAACATGAGGTTCTATCCTGCCTGTATCCTTATTCAATGACAGTCCACCAAGTACCACGGACCCAGGGCATTTCTTCCTAGGCCAACAGGGGACAAATATAACTGACATGCTCACCAGCATTTGCTTGCAGCTCCACTCCAAGTAAAATATCTACTGAGGTGTCAGTGGATTCACTGAGGAAGTGATGACAATGATCGATGAGGGTAGGGTAGTGGATGTTGTCTACATAGACTTCAGTAAGGCCTTTGACAAGGTCTCTCATGGCAGGCTGATATAGAAGCTAAAGTCACATAGCGCCAGAGGCGAGCTTGCAAGATAGATAAATAACTCGCTCGGTCATAGAAGTCAGTCGGTATTCATGAAAGGGTACTTTTCTGAATGGAGGGCTGTGACTAGTGGTATTCCTCAGAGATCAGCATTGGGAACCTTGCTGTTTGTAATATATATAAATGATTTGTTGGAAAATGTAACTGTCTGATTAGTAACTTTGCTGATGACACAAACATTGGTAGAATTGCAGATAGCAATGAAGACTGTCAAAGGATACAGCAGGACATAGATCGGTTGGTGACTTGGACAGAGAGATGGCAGGTGGAGTCAAATTCAGAAAAATGTGAGGTAATGCATTTTGGAAGGTCTAATTCAGATGGAGAATATACAGTAAATGGCAGAACCCTTAAGAGTACTGAGAAGCAGAGGGAGTTGGCCATACTGGTACATAGGTCACTGAAAGTGGCAATGCAGGTGGAGAAGGTCATCAACAAGGCATATTGGCATGCTTGTCTTCATCAGCCGGGGCACTGAGTTTAAAAATTAGCAGGTAATGTTGCAGTTTTATGGAGCCTTAGTTAGGCCATATTTGGAATATTGCGTTTAATTCTGGTCTCCACACTACCAGAAGGACGTGGTGGTTTTGGAGAAGGTACAGAAAAGATTTGGCAGGATGTTGCCTGGTATGGAGGGCATTAGCTATGAGGAGAGGTTGGAGAAACTTAGGTTGTTCTCACTGGAACGATGGAGGTTGAGGGGAGATCTGGTCAAGGTCTACAACATTATGGGCTTCTTCCCGAGAGGACATTGCTCATGAAGCCAACTTCTTGAGAGCATTGATTTTACAGAATCCACTGGTGCTACAGGACAGAAAAGAATTAGAGTTGTTTTTTTCAGATGTGATAAGAGTGCATATTTAAAATGGTGGTGATTAAGCAACAGCACAGTTATGGACAATGATTTCTACTCAATTGTTGGAACATGGAGGTCTTGGCATCTTCACACGAACAGTCACCATCCTTTACAGTTAGGGTAAGAATCGTCTCCCCACTTGGGGGTGAGGAAATGATTGTCAAGCAGCCCACCCCACCGTAGCGCCTTCAGCCCTGTTGTGGGCCATTTTCTGGCGATAAGTGGTGGGATTGACGGATATAAAAGTGACTGGATTACTGTTGGTGCTGTGGGGGAAAGGCAGTGAGATGCCCTGAGTGTGTAGGCAGTGCGGAGGGCAGGAAGGCTTAGTAGTCTGGGGGTGAAAACAAAAATTGCTGGAGATCACGCAGGTCAAGCAGAGTCCATGGAGAGAATGCAAGCTAAAGTTTTGAGTCTTAGTGACTCTTTGTCAGAGTCTGGGGGTATTGGCTGGGTAAGACTAAGCGAGGACAGATGGTACATGCAATCATAAGAATGATAGAACATGAGCCTTAGTGGGAGATGGGTGCAGGAACTGAATTAGATTGAGTCTGAGGTAGAAGACATAAGATGATAGCACTTACTGTCATAGAGTGGAGGTTGGTGACCTTTGTCCATGATTGCTGAGCATTCCTTCCAACTGTGGGTACTGCACAGACCCATGAGGCTACATCAGACCAGGCTGGCAGGGGATGGTCGACTGGTCTCCTCTGCCAGCCCTGAGGGAAGAGGACAGTCTTCCTCTGCCACACACCAACCACCAGGGCCTTAAGAACCCTGTTGGCATACTGGGTACCAACTTGCCTCTGTTCGCCATCTCTGGGGCAAATTTTCACACACAGGAACAAATGGAGTAGCCAGACTGGCAGCAATTAACATCACCCATAGCTGTATTTTAACTATGGTGCCAGAGCCAGGATTCCCAGGAGGAACCGAAAGTAGCAAGTAATTCCTTCCGTGTGGAAGATGGGATGAGCCAGGCTGCCATACAGGCAAGGTGCAGTAATGAGGTGAGTTTCAGACAATAGTGTGATTAAGTCTCATTGGGGCTCGTGGAGAAAAACTCTCCATGAAACACGCCAAAATTGATAGATAGCCAATTTCTGACAAAATCTATCCTACAGTATCAAACACAACTCTATGAAAATGTATAACTTTTCTATGAAAATGTGCAATTGAGCACTTGCTCAATTCGAATTAGTAATCAGCAGTAGATGCTGGACTTCTGAACAAATGGAAAAAATAATACCTCGGTGGTCAGGCTATAGCTGACTGCCTTCAGAAAAGGTGTGATGATAACTGAGATTGTCAGAAACCAGGGCCAGTAAGAGCCAGTTATCTGGGCAAAAACAAAAATTGCTAGAAACACTCATTAGACCTGGTAGCATCTTTGAGAGAAAAAGAGGTAACACAGAGAATACCAAAGAAATTCAGCAGGTTTGACAGCATCTATGGAGAGAGGAGTTAATGTTTCAAGCCCAGTGTGACCATTCCTCACAGCTTCTCGTGAGCATAATATTTCATGTTTGTGACTTTTCATCAGCATTTTGCTCCTAAGCTCATTGCAATTGTTCTTTCAGAAATCCCAACTTTGAAAAAATGTTTTGCTCTTGGATCAGATTCCCATTTTTATTTTGTTCTTCCTCATTACTTTCAATTTGCATTCTTGAGCTTGCTAAAGCCCTTTTATCCTTTATGCCTTTTCCGTGCCTCTGTACTTGCAGAAAACCTGTCACACCCCTAACTTTTCTCATTTCTGAGTGAGAGCCATCAACCTAAAATGTTAAATGTGTTTCCTTTCTCAGAAATACTGGGAGAGCAGCTGGGTATTTTGGCATTTTCTGTTCCTATTTCAGATTGCCAACTTCTGTCATCACCAGCAATTTCCCTTCATTATTAAAGATGGACATTTCTTGCGCACATAAAGTAATATGTATCGCCTTCTGAAGTGACTGATTGCAGATCTGCATGGCTTTTCATGTGCAGGCAGATTTTTTTGTTGTGACAGCCCAACAGTTTCCAGCTTGCCTTTTGTTTTTAGCTGCCTGCATTCTTTGTTTTTGTATTGGGAGAATGTTCCGCTAGTGTTGTCCTAGCTTGTTTGTTCTTTTACTGCACTCTTTTGTTGGGTATAAAAGATCTCACAGCTCTATTTTGCAAAAAAAACAGCAGGGAGGTTCTTTCCAATGTCTACCAAATACTTACTCATCAAACATGTCATTACTAAGATTTAGATTATCAGATTGCTGTCTGTGGGAGCTTGCTGTTCAATTGGCTGACACTTTTCCAGCAGAATAAAGTGACTAGACTCCAAAAATATTTTGGGATACCATGACATTGTTAAAAGTGCTGCATAAAAGCAAGCTTTTCTTTTTTAAAATAAACCTTAGATTTATAGAATGTTACAACACAGAAGAATGATCTGGAAGATCCCTTTGTCCAATCTATCAATACAGATGTTGACCCACTGAAACAAGTAAATAGTTCCCCTGAAACAGAAAACGGATGACTGTCAGGCGCACAGTTTATACATACACTCACTAGTATTGCTGATTGTCAGTGCTAGACCCCAGGTTTATCACAAATCAGAAAGAGAATTAAAATCTGGCGGTCACCTTGGAGCAATCTTTGCAAGATGGTTTTAATCCTCAACCTTCATGAAGCTTGGAACAGTTCTTAAAAGCTTTCCTAGTCTCTTTGACCTCTCCTTCCTGCAGTAGATATTACCTTCGCTGAAGATTGCAGACACTGTGCCTGGCATTGTGTGATTATCATTATCAGATACCAAAAGAAGCGGTAGGTAGCTACAATAATCTCCACCTGAATTGGAAAGGAATTAGTAAGCACTGAGTGCATTTATCAACAGGTCAAGTGCAAATGAAGCACAATCCGAATATAGATAGGCAATCATGGACTAAACTATCTCAACTTCAATGAAATGACAGTCCTTTTTTTCATCTTTTCTGCATTGAAATGTAACATATAGAGAATGTTTTGATTCAATTAATTGAATCATTATGATTAGTAATAAGATTCAGTTTTCAGGCACCATAGTGTTATTTGCTTACTTCTTATCATAAGATTACAGTCAAGAATTATAAATGAGTCTTCTGCAATAAGTGTGGATTCAGGGAAACTCTGAGTGTGATTGACATTTAAAGATCTAAATCCCTCATTCATGTGTTCATGAAGTGTGGATCATAGTTAAGGATTTGCTGTAGCTATTACTCTTTGACTAGCTGTTTAGCTGTAGCACAATTTCACTGCCCTCTTAGTCAGAAATTTATGCATTTAGCTTCCACTAAAGCACTTCAGCAAAATAACATAGGCTGATACACGATTGCGATTAAGGAGGACATAGATAATTGATAATTATAAAGCATTTTTGGACACCCTGAAGCTTGTGAAAGATATTACACCAAATCACTTCATTTTTGTTATGTTTCTTTTCCTAAAGTGATGTAACTTGATGCTTTTGAAAGAAAAGACATTTTGTCTGATGCGCACCATGGAAATAAAATTGAATAACATACACATTTTTGTTGTAAAGATCTAAAACTTCAGAAAATGTGAACTAAAATTGGCAACTATCTCATGAAATACCAATTTAAAATGTTAGCTGCTTGTGGTAAACAACATAATAAGACAGTTTGCATATGTACAGCTCTTTTAACAATAAAATGTCCCAAGGTGCTTCATTGGAGTGTTGTAAAACAAAATATGATACTGAACCACATCAAGAAATACTATGTCAGATGGTGGGCAGCTTGGACAAAAAGATAGATTTCCGGGGTAGTCTTAAATCAGGAAAGCAAATTAGAGATTTGGACGGAGGTGGGAAGAATATTCAAGAGTTTAAGGCCAAGGCAACTAAGGACATGTCATCCAATGGTGGAACAATCAATTTCGTGGATGCTCAAGAGATTAGAATAAACTGACTATATATATCCTATATATTAGAGAGAAAATAAATGAAACGAGGGACCAGGCAATTGAAGGTTTTAAAGCAACTGATGTTAAAATCAAAGTGTTATCTTATTGGGAAGCAATGCAGACCAGCAAGCAAATGGGTAATAGGTGAATGGGTTTGGAGTGATCTAAGATTCAGGTTGCAAAGGTTTGGATGCCATCAGGTTTCACCATTACCTCATACCTGGGACAAGAACTCAGTGCTCGACCTCAACTCTGCTCTTCTGTGTATGCATGTTGCTGCTAATGTAATGACTGTGCAGCCCACGAGTGTTCAGCCACACTCACCACCTCTGCTCATTGTTCAATCACCAATCTGCACTGGCTGCCCTCTTCATCCCATTTACTACCTCCTTGGCCATTGTAGTCCCAACTTGTGACTGCCCCCATCGCACTAGCGGCCCTGCTTCTTCACACATGAAGAACAGTAAACAGTGAGGGAACAGGGAAGCAAACAGAAAGGAAGAAGAGAGGCATCGTAAGTGGAGGTAACGAGTGGGTCAACTAAATCATAGGAGAATGACAACAATCAAACTGAAGTCCCACGAACTGAATTGTTTGAAATGAAACAAAATACATATTACTGGAGCTGCCCTTATTCAAGTAACTGCATTGTTAATGATACATTTTGTTGATACAAGGAACATCGTGTCACAAGCAGTGCTGTCACTTTTTTTTTATTCATTGACAGGACGAGGACATCTCTGGCTAGGCAGCATTTATTGTCTGTCCCTAATTGTTCAGAGTCAACCACATTGCAGTGGGTCTGGAGTCACATGTAGGCCAGACAGGTAAGGAAGGCAGTTTCCTTCCCGAAAGGACATTCGCGAACCAGCTGGGGTTTTCCCGGCAACAAATTTGTGGTCATTATCAGATTCTTAATTCCAGATATTTTCATCGAATTCAAATTCTATCATCTGCCATGGCAGGATTCGAACCCACGTCCCCAGAATGCTGTCTGGGTCTCTAGATTAACAGTCCAGTGATAAAATCATGAGGCCATTGCCTTCCAATACTTTGCAAATGCCCAGGTGTGAACGCTCTTCCTGCAATTATACAATTAGAAAATGCAGCACTCAAGTTTACAGAGGTTAGAATGTGGAAGATCAGCAAGGATTGCATTGAAATAGTCAATCCTGGATGTAACAAGGGCATGAAGTTTCAGCAGAGGAGCTGATTTGGAGACTTTTGGTCATCTGACCTAATGTTTCCTTATCTGGCTTGGTGTTGTGTTTCATTTTATAATGGCCATCTGAAGCACCTTGGAATGTTTTGTTATGTTAAAGGTGATAAATAAATGCCTAACCCTAACCCTAACCCCAACCCTACCGCGTTGTTGGTGTTCTTGCTTCGATATGTTTTAAAATTTTGCCTAACAATGCTCATTCAAAACACAGAGATAATGGGAACTGCAGATGCTGGAGATTCCAAGATAATAAAATGTGAGGCTGGATGAACACAGCAGGCCAAGCAGCATCTCAGGAGCACAAAAGCTGACGTTTCGGGCCTAGACCCTTCATCAGAGAGGGGGATGGGGGGAGGGAACTGGAATAAATAGGGAGAGAGGGGGAGACGGACCGAAGATGGAGAGTAAAGAAGATAGGTGGAGAAGGTGTGGGTGGGGAGGTAGGGAGGGGATAGGTCAGTCCAGGGAAGACGGACAGGTCAAGGAGGTGGCATGAGGTTAGTAGGTAGCTGGGGGTGCGGCTTGGGGTGGGAGGAAGGGATGGGTGAGAGGAAGAACCGGTTAGGGAGGCAGAGACAGGTTGGACTGGTTTTGGGATGCAGTGGGTGGGGGGGAAGAGCTGGGCTGGTTGTGTGGTGCAGTGGGGGGAGGGGATGAACTGGGCTGGTTTAGGGATGCAGTGGGGGAAGGGGAGATTTTGAAACTGGTGAAGTCCACATTGATACCATATGGCTGCAGGGTTCCCAGGCGGAATATGAGTTGCTGTTCCTGCAACCTTCGGGTGGCATCATTGTGGCAGTGCAGGAGGCCCATGATGGACATGTCATCAAGAGAATGGGAGGGGGAGTGGAAATGGTTTGCGACTGGGAGGTGCAGTTGTTTGTTGCGAACTGAGCGGAGGTGTTCTGCAAAGCGGTCCCCAAGCCTCCGCTTGGTTTCCCCAATGTAGAGAAAGCCGCACCGGGTACAGTGGATGCAGTATACCACATTGGCAGATGTGCAGGTGAACCTCTGCTTAATGTGGAATGTCATCTTGGGGCCTGGGATAGGGGTGAGGGAGGAGGTGTGGGGACAAGTGTAGCATTTCCTGCGGTTGCAGGGGAAGGTGCCGGGTGTGGTGGGGTTGGAGGGCAATACACCTCCTCCCACCCACCCTCCTGCAAAAATTCCATCCCCTATTCCCAATTCCTCCGCCTCCGCCGCATCTGCTCCCACGATAAGACATTCCACTCCCGCACATCCCAGATGTCCAAGTTCTTTAAGGACCGCAACTTCCCCCCCACGGTGATTGAGAACGCCCTTGACCGCGTCTCCCGCATTTCCCGCGACACATCCCTCACACCCCGCCCCCGCCACAACCGCCCCAAGAGGATCCCCCTCGTTCTCACACACCACCCTACCAACCTCCGGATACAACGCATTATCCTCCGACACTTCCGCCATTTACAATCCGACCCCACCACCCAAGACATTTTTCCATCCCCACCCCTGTCTGCTTTCCGGAGAGACCACTCTCTCCGTGACTCCCTTGTTCGCTCCACACTGCCCTCCAACCCCACCACACCCGGCACCTTCCCCTGCAACCGCAGGAAATGCTACACTTGTCCCCACACCTCCTCCCTCACCCCCATCCCAGGCCCCAAGATGACATTCCACATTAAGCAGAGGTTCACCTGCACATCTGCCAATGTGGTATACTGCATCCACTGTACCCGGTGCGGCTTTCTCTACATTGGGGAAACCAAGCGGAGGCTTGGGGACCGCTTTGCAGAACACCTCCGCTCAGTTCGCAACAAACAACTGCACCTCCCAGTCGCAAACCATTTCCACTCCCCCTCCCATTCTCTTGATGACATGTCCATCATGGGCCTCCTGCACTGCCACAATGATGCCACCCGAAGGTTGCAGGAACAGCAACTCATATTCCGCCTGGGAACCCTGCAGCCATATGGTATCAATGTGGACTTCACCAGTTTCAAAATCTCCCCTTCCCCCACTGCATCCCTAAACCAGCCCAGTTCATCCCCTCCCCCCACTGCACCACACAACCAGCCCAGCTCTTCCCCCCCACCCACTGCATCCCAAAACCAGCCCAACCTGTCTCTGCCTCCCTAACCGGTTCTTCCTCTCACCCATCCCTTCCTCCCACCCCTAGCCGCACCCCCAGCTACCTACTAACCTCATCCCACCTCCTTGACCTGTCCGTCTTCCCTGGACTGACCTATCCCCTCCCTACCTCCCCACCCACACCTTCTCCACCTATCTTCTTTACTCTCCATCTTCGGTCCGCCTCCCCCTCTCTCCCTATTTATTCCAGTTCCCTCCCCCCATCCCCCTCTCTGATGAAGGGTCTAGGCCCGAAACGTCAGCTTTTGTGCTCCTGAGATGCTGCTTGGCCTGCTGTGTTCATCCAGCCTCACATTTTATTATCATTCAAAACACATATTTGTTCCTGATGGAACTGATTAGCAAGTTCATGAAATGTGGAGTCAGTTCCCTTTCAACAGAGTCTGAGAGAATTTATGCATGGAAAGTTGCCCTTCAGTCCATTGTGCCCATGCTGGTCCTCATATAGCCTGTTTTAATTTGAGGTGGAAAATTGAGATGTTAATTGAACAGTGAGGCACAGAAAATAATGTTGTACAAGAGAATTAATTAAACAAAGACAAATCTCCCTGTCATTTTCTTTAAACCTTTATTAATCGCTCCCTTCCACTCAACAAAAACAAGCTCTAAATGACAATTGCAGCAGAAAACAAGGTTTGACTGTCAGGGTTCCTATTCCACAGATTACAGCAGACACATTTAGCTGCTTATAGTGTCCAGCCTGTAATCACGGGGTAAATTTTTCGTTCTAGCCAGCTATTTTTTGAGGAAGTGTGATTATGCACATTTAAAGGTCATGTGAGATATTTTGACACTTCAGCATCAGGGATTTACGATCCTGGACTGATTACAGAGGTTTAAAGGGCTGCCAGTCAAATGAATATAATATCGTAAATTTCCTCTTAATTGCCCAAAGATATGAATTTGAGTCAATGATTTGTTTTAGATCTTTTAATCTGTGGTCTAAGAGGAGCTTGGATAGTCGCATTTGCAAGATTCAATTTTGAAGGTCAGTGTAAAATGTTAAAAGTTATTTAAATGCTCTGGAGTGCGCTTGCAAATGAAAATGTCAGGGATTTTGAAATGTTTTAAGATATTTAGGATATTTTTGGTCTCAAAAGACCTTCAGCTCCGACAGAGGTCCTCCTGAATGATCTGTAACGTAACAGAGTTGATGTGAAGTTGTAATGCCCATTACTTTTAATTGTCTGTACTTTTAATTGTCTGTGTGCAATGTGCAATCTTGCTATCCATCAATGGCTCAGTGTAAAAGAACAAAGTCAAGATGCATGAACAACACATGGATATCAATGCAGCTAAGTTTCTTGGAGAAAAGAGTTGGCCCAAGAACATTCCAGCACTAGGACAGCGAGAGGTTGTGTGGTAGCTATAGGTTTTGCCCTTGAATCTGTGAGACTGCCTTATCTGCCCTGTCCGTCTCCCTGCACCTCCCTCCTTCCATCTTTATCTTACTCCATTTGTATCTCCCTCCCTCTGTATACCTCTCCCTACCTCCCTCTACATCATCCTCCTCCCCTCTTGTCCTCTCTGTGTACCTCCACCCCTACCCTCCTCTCTGTGTATCTCCCTTCTGCCAAATATCAGTCCCTCCCTCCCTCTGCATCTCCATCTCTTTCAAGATGATATGGAGGCTGCTGATAGATGGGCAAGCAAATGGTTTTCATTTAGAAATAGAAACATATTCAGATAATGTTTTATAGCACCCACATTGTTTAGTTGTGATTCTTTGACAGTATTGATGGTCAATAAAAATATTCTCTGCACTACACAAAACAGTGTAACAGTGTTGTCATTCAAACATTTGAATTGTTATAACAAATACAAGCAATAGAAAATGATTTTACCGTAATAGCAAATGACATATAGAAAAAGCAGAAATTACGTGGCACAATACAAATAAAGACTATGAAATAATCCATAGTAAGCAACACCTTCAGGAAAGTGAGTCATGAGGCCAAAAAGTACAATATTGAACTTGCAGTTAAAAGTGTGTTTCAAAATAAAAAGCAAAATATGAAAAAAGGCAAAATATCCTCCATGTAACAATAGCTGTCTCTGCTTGAGAGCCATTGTGTACCTCTGGTTTAAGGGCATCTTCCACTGTAACAATTCCATCAGCACAGGCTGCACTGTGTTTATTTGGTGATAAATTTAGAATGAAGAAATCATAAACCTCACTATTGCCAAAGGGAGATATACCACCGCCAGAGCACTGCCCTCCCTCCCCCACAGTAGGTGCAACATCTGTTTTGAAATATATGATCATGGTCAATTGGTTTACTTAGGTATTTTTAATCAACCTGTTCTGGGCAAGGGGAGACTTAAACCAAGGCCTTCTAGCTTAGATAACAAGGTGTAGAGCTGGATGAACAGCCAAGCAACATCAGAGGAGCAGGAAGGCTGACATTTCAGGCCTAGACCCTAGAACCTCCTTCCAGCTTAGAGATGGGGACACCATGATTCCACTATGGAGCCTCCTCTTATAGACAGTAAGATCCTAGGCCCAACCATCTTAAACTGTTTGATAAATGACCTTTCCTCGATCATAAGGTCAAAAATTTGGATGTTCACCAATGACTGCACAACGTCCAGCATGATACACAACTCCCCAGATACTGAAACAGTCCATGTCCACATCAGACAATATCTAGGCTTGCACTGACAAGTACCAAATAACATTCATGCCACACAAATGCCAGGCAATGGCCATCTCAATAAAGAGACAATCTGACTACTGCACCTTTTTGCCATTACTGAAACCCCGACTATCAATGTCTGGGGGTGTGTTTGTGGATGTGGGTGATAGGGTTACCATTGGCCAGATATGAATTGGACTCGCCATATAAATACAGTGGCTACAAGAACAGGTCAGATGCTAAGAATACTGCAGTGAGCAACTCACTTCCAGATTTAGAAATGTGATGTAAAACTCCTTGCTTACCTGGTCAACAACACTCAAGAAGCTTGATGCCACGCAGAATAAAGCGGCCCAATTGACTGGCATCACATCATTCTCACCACCAACGACACCCAGTAGCAGCAGTGTGTACTATCTACAAGGGGCACTCCAGAAATTCATCAAATATTCTTTGAAGGCAACTTCCACGACCGGTACCATCTAGAAGGAAGGTATGAGGGGTCACCACCACCTGCAAGTTCCTCGCCAAGCACTCACCATCCTGACTTGGAAATGTAAAGCTGCTCTTCACTGTGTCTGAGTCAAAATCCGACAATTCCCTCCTTAATGGCATTGTGGGTGAATTTACAGCACAGGGACTGCAGCGGGTCAAGACTTTTCATGATATTTAAAATTAGATTTTATTGGCACATATACACAAGTACTGGAATACAGGAGTTCATTATAAAATGTACAGTAGCCTAAAGAAAAATATTCAGATCTTATAGTTCTTATCCAAAAGAAAAGGAAAAAGCCCAGAGTGTAAAGTTTTATCCCCTTGGGCCTAGCTCTGTCCTCAAGTTTTGCTCAGCCTCCTCCTGGATATGTTCCACTACAGGGAGGGTTCGGGGCACACCTGAGGTCCCTGCAGTATTCATCAGAGAAAGAAGTAAAACACTCTTAGGGTTTGCCACAAAGTAAGTCCAATACAATTGGTCAAAACATCACTCAACTTATTAAATCACGTCAGATGACAATGCCTGAGCTCCATCGGTCACAGTGGGATTCTCCAAGCAAAACATGCACTGCATGAGCTCCTGCTGTTCTGTCCGCTCCTTGATATAGGCTTTTCCTCCACCAGTGAATACTTAGGCATTGTGAGTAAGCTTTGCCTAAAGGAAGACTTGAAATGCAAATTATTCTATTCTCCCCCCGATGTGGAAGGAATGTTCATTGAACAGAAGTCCTTTAATACCACTGGCACCATCTTCTGTGGCAGCTTCTGCAACTGTAGAATATGCCCTCTCATAACAACACTTTAAACAACACTGACCTTTCAGCATCCAACACTTTAATTTTGAGCATCAAATGGAGTTGCAACAATGTCTAAGATAACTGCAGACACTCATTGCCACACTCAACTCAGAAGCAGGACTTTAGATTTGGCAAAAAGTCTGACAGAGATTTATACTTTTTATATGTATAAATGCTATTGCCTTAGGATCTCCATTATAGCATGCCATTTTAATGAACTGCTTGACTGCTCTGGGAATTGCACTATTTACAGATGAAAATCAGCTGCCTCATTTCCTACATTAAACATCAAAAGTAAAGTCCATTGGAGTGTCCTGAAGTTATGAAAAGCCCTGTATAAATCCAAATTTTCCTTTCTTTCTTCAACCATTACAAATATCATAGGGTGGGCTTGATAGGCCAGTTGGTGTGTTCCTACCCTTTGTTTTTGTATAAATGTCCTAGTGCAAAAGAGAGTTGATGCCAAGATGCAGGCCTACCTAGCTTTGACATTGAGACTGATTGCAGAGTGTATTTGCATTTAGAAGGAAATGCTTTTGGTACCACTTAAACAATGAAGATAAACTAAATCCGTGGGATAAATGCGTTTGACAATGGTATTGTTTTCTTTCTTATCAGATGGGAAACGTATTCATGAGGGAAGTGAGGGGAAAAGCTCTGGAAATAACCTAGAACATTGGTTTCTTTGATTTTTCTGTCCACTTCAATCTATGGAGATCCATGTGACTGTGCACTTCTCCCTGCTTAATTATTAGTACCATTTTGGGATAGTGTATAATTAATTTGAGTCATGTTGCTTGTTGAGTACTTTGAGAAACCAGTATCTTTGAACCTATACTTACCAAAACTTCCCACCTTTCTGGGCTTATTTTCACCTGGGAGCTGGATTGGTTGCAGATTCATTGATTGACTGCTGAGAATAGTCAAAAACTCAACTAAAGCCAGATCACACCAAGCAAGTAGGAAGTGAGCGAATGGAACTTGGTGATGCAGTGGTATTGTCTCTACCTCTGGACCAGGAGACCTGGGTTGTAGTCCCAGTTGCTCCAGATGTGTGTTAAAGCATCTCTGAATAGTTTGATTAGAAAGTGAACTAGATGGCTCTTAGATAATAAAATGTGAGGCTGGATGAACACAGCAGACCCAGCAGCATCTCAGGAGCACAAAAGCTCTTAGATGGCTCTTAGACTTATTTCTTCTTAGATGCCTGGGGCTGGATTTTCCAAACCCACATCAGAAGAAGCTGAATGATGTTAAAGCAGGCTTAAATATGCACTTACCTTTGAATGTGTCTCCCAGACTACTCCCTGGAGGCTTCGTCAGAGCTAGAAATTATAGCGTACAAGTGGAAGACCATTCCAAAATTGATGCCATGATTGCTGCATCTGTAACTGGAGGTGACAGATTGAAAATCATCAAGGTAAATACAAAGGTGACATGAGGAAACTTTTTTTCACACAGCAGGTTGTTATAATCAAGCATGCACTGCTTGAAAGTAGATTTAGTTGCAATCTCTGAAAGGAAATTGGATAAATACTTGCTGTGCAAGGAAACAGCATAAGCTTGCATCTAAGCAGTATCATTCTATATTGCTACTGTGTAGTCTACACTACTCAGGAACCAGTGCAACTAAATCCTGAAGCAGTGCAGGAAGTCAGCACTCACCACAGCAGTCGGCGACTCTTTCCAGAGGTTCGTTATGCTCTGGGAAAGAAGCATATAAATTAACATACATAAAGCTTGTTAGCAAAATTGAAAAGCTTGGGATAAAATTAGCAGCAGCAGCAGCAGCATAGATATAAAATTGATAAAAGGATAGAGAACAGACAGAGACCAAATTACTTTCTCAGGCTGGAGGGAGTGGTCAGTGAAATCCTCTACAATTCAAATTCAGAGCTACTACTGTTTTCAATTCACTTGAATGACTCGGACTTTTGGGCAAAGGCTGTAATTTTTATTTCTGCAGTTGAAAGAACTTGGAAATGTGGCAAACAATGACAAAGATAGTGATGGATTTAAAAAGGACACATACAGGTTGGTGGGATGGTTGGACCTATGGCTAATGATCATAACTGCAGAAAAGTGCGCAGTGATACATTTTGGCATAAACAGTGAGACGAAACAAATCATGTTTAAAGTGGGCCCAAGTACAGAGAGACCTGAGGGTGTTGGTACACCTTTAGAGGGGATTAGGTTTTAAATAGAGGCAAGAATTAGAAAAGCAAGAAAATTGTGCAAAACATTTATTAAACATTAGCTTGGCTTCAGTCAAAACATTGCATCAAGTACAGGGGACTACACTTTATAAAGGACCTGAAGGCTTTTGAGACTGGATAGAAGAGAAGAGATACCCTAGAATGTTTCCAGGAAGGGGGTATTATGGTGATATGCATAAAATGAAAAAATTGAGACCATCTCCATAGGGCAGAGAGGACTAAGAGGACATCGGATGGAGGTGCTCACAATCATGGAAGGCTTAGATAGTGTAAGCAAAGCAAAATGATTTCCAATGCTTTAATAGTATCAGAGATAATGGGAACTGCAGATGCTGGAGAATTCCAAGATAATAAAATGTGAGGCTGGATGAACACAGCAGGCCAAGCAGCATCTCAGGAGCACAAAAGCTGACGTTTCGGGCCTAGACCCTTCATCAGAGAGGGGGATGGGGAGAGGGAGCTGGAATAAATAGGGAGAGAGGGGGAGGCGGACCGAAGATGGAGAGTAAAGAAGATAGGTGGAGAGAGTATAGGTGGGGAGGTAGGGAGGGGATAGGTCAGTCCAGGGAAGACGAACAGGTCAAGGAGGTGGGATGAGGTTAGTGGGTAGCTGGGGGTGCGGCTTGGTGTGGGAGGAAGGGATGGGTGAGAGGAAGAACCGGTTAGGGAGGCAGAGACAGGTTGGACTGGTTTTGGGATGCAGTGGGTGGGGGGAAAGAGCTGGGCTGGTTGTGTGGTGCAGTGGGGGGAGGGGACGAACTAGGCTGGTTTAGGGATGCAGTAGGGGAAGGGGAGATTTTGAAACTGGTGAAGTCCACATTGATACCATATGGCTGCAGGGTTCCCAGGCGGAATATGAGTTGCTGTTCCTGCAACCTTCGGGTGGCATCATTGTGGCAGTGCAGGAGGCCCATGATGGACATGTCATCTAGAGAATGGGAGGGGGAGTGGAAATGGTTTGCGACTGGGAGGTGCAGTTGTTTGTGGCGAACTGAGCGGAGGTGTTCTGCAAAGCGGTCCCCAAGCCTCCGCTTGGTTTCCCCAATGTAGAGGAAGCCGCACCGGGTACAGTGGATGCAGTATACCACATTGGCAGATGTGCAGGTGAACCTCTGCTTAATGTGGAATGTCATCTTGGGGCCTGGGATAGGGGTGAGGGAGGAGGTGTGGGGACAAGTGTAGCATTTCCTGCGGTTGCAGGGGAAGGTGCCGGGTGTGGTGGGGTTGGAGGGCAGTGTGGAGCGAACAAGGGAGTCACGGAGAGAGTGGTCTCTCCGGAAAGCAGACAGGGGAGGGGATGGAAAAATGTCTTGGGTGGTGGGGTCGGATTGTAAATGGCGGAAGTGTCGGAGGATGATGCGTTGTATCCGGAGGTTGGTAGGGTGGTGTGTGAGAACGAGGGGGATCCTCTTGGGGTTTCGAGCTCCTCTGGGAAGCAAGAGGCGGCGCCGATACAGTCATCAATGTACCGGAGGAAGAGGTGGGGTTTGGGGCCTGTGTAGGTGCGGAAGAGGGACTGTTCCACGTAACCTACAAAGAGGCAGGCATAGCTGGGGCCCATGCGGGTGCCCATGGCCACCCCCTTAGTCTGTAGGAAGTGGGAGGAGTCAAAAGAGAAGTTGTTGAGTGTGAGGACGAGTTCAGCTAGGCGGATGAGAGTGTTGGTGGAGGGGGACTGGTCGGGCCTGCGGGACAGGAAGAAGCGGAGGGCCTTGAGGCTATCTCCATGCGGAATGCAGGTGTACAGGGACTGGACGTCCATGGTGAATATGAGGTGTTGGGGGCCAGGGAACTGGAGGAGGTGGAGGGCGTGGGTGGTGTCACGGACGTAGGTGGGGAGTTCAACCAGTTCATCCACTTCACCAACACCTTCCACCCAAACCTTCAGTTCACCTGGGCCATCTCCAGCACATCCCTCACCTTCCTGGACCTCTCAGTCTCCATCTCAGGCAACCAGCTTGTAACTGGTGTCCATTTCAAGCCCACCGACTCCCACAGCTACCTACAATACACCTCCTCCCACCCACCCTCCTGCAAAAATTCCATCCCCTATTCCCAATTCCTCCGCCTCCGCCGCATCTGCTCCCACGATAAGACATTCCACTCCCGCACATCCCAGATGTCCAAGTTCTTTAAGGACCGCAACTTTCCCCCCACAGTGATCGAGAACGCCCTTGACCGCGTCTCCCGTATTTCCCGCAACACATCCCTCACACCCCGCCCCCGCCACAACCGCCCAAAGAGGATCCCCCTCGTTCTCACACACCACCCTACCAACTTCCGGATACAACGCATCATCCTCCGACACTTCCGCCATTTACAATCCGACCCCACCACCCAAGACATTTTTCCATCCCCTCCCCTGTCTGCTTTCCGGAGAGACCACTCTCTCCGTGACTCCCTTGTTCGCTCCACACTGCCCTCCAACCCCACCACACCCGGCACCTTCCCCTGCAACCGCAGGAAATGCTACACTTGTCCCCACACCTCCTCCCTCACCCCTATCCCAGGCCCCAAGATGACATTCCACATTGAGCAGAGGTTCACCTGCACATCTGCCAGTGTGGTATACTGCATCCACTGTACCCGGTGCGGCTTCCTCTACATTGGGGAAACCAAGCGGAGGCTTGGGGACCGCTTTGCAGAACACCTCCGCTCAGTTCGCCACAAACAACTGCACCTCCCAGTCGCAAACCATTTCCACTCCCCCTCCCATTCTCTAGATGACATGTCCATCATGGGCCTCCTGCACTGCCACAATGATGCCACCCGAAGGTTGCAGGAACAGCAACTCATATTCCGCCTGGGAACCCTGCAGCCATATGGTATCAATGTGGACTTCACCAGTTTCAAAATCTCCCCTTCCCCTACTGCATCCCTAAACCAGCCTAGTTCGTCCCCTCCCCCCACTGCACCACACAACCAGCCCAGCTCTTTCCCCCCACCCACTGCATCCCAAAACCAGTCCAACCTGTCTCTGCCTCCCTAACCGGTTCTTCCTCTCACCCATCCCTTCCTTCCACACCAAGCCGCACCCCCAGCTACCTACTAACCTCATCCCACCTCCTTGACCTGTCCGTCTTCCCTGGACTGACCTATCCCCTCCCTACCTCCCCACTTATACTCTCTCCACCTATCTTCTTTACTCTCCATCTTCGGTCCGCCTCCCCCTCTCTCCCTATTTATTCCAGCTCCCTCTCCCCATCCCCCTCTCTGATGAAGGGTCTAGGCCCGAAACTTCAGCTTTTGTGCTCCTGAGATGCTGCTTGGCCTGCTGTGTTCATCCAGCCTCACATTTTATTATCTCCAATGCTTTAATGGTTGATAACTAGAGGGTACCGATTCAAGACGAACGGCAAAGAGCCATCGGAAATTTGAGGAAAGACATTCTTTATGCAATGAGTGGTAAAGCTTTGAAAGACAGTCTGATGGAGTAGTTCATTCAGATTCAACAGCTGCCTTCAAAAGGGAATGGGACAAATCTAGAAAGCAGGATAAGTGAAGACAAGTAAATGCAGGGTGAAAGAGTGGGGAAATTGGAAGATTTGGATTGCTCTTTAAAAGTGTCACCACATGCTTAATGAGCTGAACGGCCTCCTTTCTTGTTGTACTATTCTAAGTTTCCATGATTCAATAACTATATAATAGACTGTTATGTAGTTTAAATTCAAAGAAGGAAATCTTCTCCAGCTGTCAATCATTAGAGATTAAACTTGTGAATTAAAAGCACTTTACTAACTGAATAAACGAGCATCATCCAAAGGCCATTATTCTTTTAGGAGTGCATATTTCAACAATATTAAGTACAAGTGGGCCAATGATCCCATTAGTATGCCTCTAACATATTTCATTTTTATGATAATATCTAATATCCTTGCCCTGATATATTTATTACACGTGTATGTTAAAATGTACGACAGCTAACTCCATTACTTTGCTAACAGGGAAAAGAAATTTAGTTTTAAAGAAAAGCTCAACGGACCTTGTCTATCCTGCAGATACACAAATCCATGGCAATATGTTTCATCTGGTATGAATAGTGATTATGGAATTTTAAAATGCTGTATTTCCAAAAGTACTGCTTTTAAAATTGGATGACTTACAACCAGAGGAGTTTAAATTGCTGTTGATATTTCTGATCACATTTTCTGAATGAATTGTCGTGAATGAACTCTTACAACATTTAAAAATTTGGAACTTTTCTGGCTTGTTACAGCCTAAACAAGATTTTTGCTTTAAGTAGAGTACGCTCCTGCAGTATAATTCTGTAGAAATGTTTGAGGTGGATTTAATTAAAAACTTATCACTGAAACCAATTGTTTCTTACTTGCCCATTAGAAAATGGATCTGGGGAGAAGCTTATGGGGAACCAGGAAATTATAGAGGCGTTCAACAGATATTTTGTATCAGTATGCTATGGTGGAAGATACTTCAACTTTCCTATTAATACTAAAGATTATGAGAGAGGATTTAAGTACCATCATCATTACTGAAGAGATTAACATCAGACAAACTCATCTAAAGGTAAATAGGTTCCATGGCTCTGATGGTTTGCGGCCTAGGATCCTAAAAAAAAAAGCTACGTAAATACGGGATGCACTGGTTGAAATTTTCAAATGTTTGTGGATTCTGGAGAACTACCAGAGGATTGAAAAGTGCCAATATGGCAACCCTATTCAAAAAGGGAAGGAGGCAAAAAGCAGACATCTAAAGTCTGATGAGCTTAACATCTATTGTTGGAATCAATTATCAACCGAGTGGATAGCGCGGAACAAGTAAGCGTGTTGTATTTGGACTTCCAGTAGGCATTCAGCAAGATAACTCATAACAGATTGTCATAAGATAAGAACCATGGCATTGGAGATAGTATATCTACATGAATAGAGAATTGGCTCAATGGCAGAAAACAGCAAGTGGGCACATGGGGTTGTTTTTCAAGCTGGCAATCCATAACCAATGGGGTTTCATAGAGTTCAGCGCTGGGGCTACAACCATTTACAACATTTATTAATGGCTTGGAGGAAGGAAGTGAATGTACTATAGCCAAATTCGCAGAGGACGCAAAAATAGATGAAAGACAGATTATGAGAGAGATACAAACAATTTGCAGATACTGATAGGTTAAGAAAGTGGGCAAAAAGTTGGCAAAAGATGAATAATGTGGGAAAGTGTGAAGTTATTCATTTTCAAAGAGTGAACTAAAGAACATTATTATTTAAGTGAAGAAAAACTGCAGAAAGCTGCAACCAAGCGATTGGGGGTATTTGGACATGAAACACAGGAAACTAACAAACAGGTACAGCAGCTAATCAGGAAGGTGAATGGAATGTTGGCCCTTATTTCAAGGGGGTTGAAATATAAGAGCAGGGAAGTCTTACTGCAACTATACAAGGTGCTGGTGAGACTACATCCAGGGTACTGTGAAAGATATTATTTCATTGGAGGCAGTTCAGCGAAGTTTCACTAGGATGATTCCCAGAAAAAAAGGATTGTCTTTTGAGTAAAGGCTAAAAAGTTTGGTACCCGACTCACTGGAATTTAGGAAAATGAGAGGTGATCTAATTTTAACACATCGGATTGTTTGAGGAGCTTGACAGGGTAAACATTGAAAGGATGTTTCCTTCATGGGCCAGCAGGCGTAATCTCACAATAAACGGTGTCAATTTAAGACTGAGGTGAAGAGAAATTTCTTCAGTCAGAAAAAGGAGTTTTTAGTACACCTTACCACAGAGAACTATGGGGGCAGAGTCCTGTGCCTATTTGAGGCTGAGAAAGATAGATTTTTGGTTAGCAGGGAAATCAAACGTTATGGGGAAAATGCAGGAGAATGGTTCTGGGAAATGTCAAATCAGCCATGAGCTTATTGAATGGTGGAGTAGGCTCAAGAGGTGAAACAGCCAATTCCTGTTTATATTTCTTACCGTCTTACTGTTTCATGGACCCACAGTTGGGGCAGCACGGTGAGTCAGTGGTTAGCAGTGCTGCCTCACAGTGACAGGAACCCAGGTGTGATTCCAACCTCGGGTCACTGTCTGTGTTGAGTTTGCACATTTTCCCTGTGTCTGCCTAGATTTCTCCCACAGTCCAAAGATGCGCAGGTGATGTGGATTGGCCATGCTAAATTGCCCATTGTGTTCAGGAATGCCTAGATTAGATGGGTTATAGGGAGATGGGTCTGGGTGGGTTGCTCTGAGGGTCAGTGTTGATTAGTTGGGCCGTAGGGCCTGTTTCCACACTGTAGGGATTCTGTGATGTACGAACAGTTCACCCAGTTGTCTGAAGTAAGAAAGACCTGTGGTTGAAACTGGCTTGGTGTCACTTTTGTCAAGTTCTATGGAAATGTTTATACACAAACATTCCTAAACCACTTCATTAACTGGGCAACATGTCACAATGACACAACTCCCATCAAAAGCAAGCCCAATTCTTCTACTCATCAGAGTACTGCTGAGATATCCCACGTTTCCTGGTGCATTGCCATATTTCAAAGGTCATTTCAAAGGTCAAGTGTTGGTAATCCAGAGCTGCTCTACACGATTGGAAACATGAGGGAAAATTGGCAGCCCATTTTGCAGACAGGGACATGGTTGTGCAAAGGAGGCTCATAGTTGTCCCACAGGACTGGCAGAAGTAGACAAGTTATCACAAGCTACCAGTCTGGTTTGAGGTTGCTACCCTGGTCAGTGCCCATAGAAAGTTCCCTTTAAGCTATGTAGCCACGCAACAGCTTGGAGGGTCCACACACATACACTGACTGGCTCGTGAATGCATCGATGTCCATTCCGAATGTCACTGCCACACACAGATCTCAGAAGTAGCAGGAAAGACTAGAAGGAATGCAGGTTCACAGTCAGGTGAAACACCTAACAATGCTGAAAGAAGGCCAATAACCTTCCCCACAGGGTAAGTGCCCCCATTTTCTTTCTGCTATCTCACACTCTATTTCAACCAATGCATCCAGCTCCCACCAATTCTTCTTCTCGAGGACTTTCACTATTGCGTACAACAATTTTCCTCACACCCTGTCACCATCTCCAACCTGCCTGGACTATAAACCCAGCATGCCCTCTGCACTGCCTTCTCATTCATTTTTTATCTCACCGAATTTCCCCCAACTATACCAGCACTAACAGCTATCCCACTCACTTTCACATCACTCAATCCTTTGCCTTCTCACATTACAAGGGAAATCGGCCACAACAGGACTGAAAGAACCTGGACAGGTAGTAAGGTGACACAAATTTGTCTTCTCACCCACCATGATGAGAGGATCTTGGCCTTGGCAGGTGAGGACCAGCACTGCTCCTGTGGAGATATCAATGTCCTGGTCACGAGGTCTTTGATCATTTTTATACTTCTTGCATTGCCTCATTGTGAATACCGTATGACGACAACCACCTTTTAACCCTTATTGGAATGCTTTATCACTTTTTGTTTCCTGCTGAGGCCAGCCAGGTTTCCATAATCTCTGCAGCTGAGAGGGAGAAACTGCAGCACATCCTTCCTCTGCCTCTGAGGAAGACAGCACGGATGTCTCAAGAAGAACTGGCAAGGCTGCCTCCTGTACTTTCCTCCTACCCTTTCCACAGCTTAGATACTGACACTTCAGTGGGTACTGAATTTGCATCTTTTGTTGAGCAACTCACTACCAAGTCTCCACAGCTAACTGAGGGAGAGACATTCCATGTCATTGTCATTTGGAGGACCCATGGAGACAGGCACCTGCTTTGTCAAATGCATTGGACAATGTCATAAAGGCTGCAGGGCTGCACCAACACTGAGGGGATTCTGCTACCTGAGATATGAGAGAATCTGGCTATCTCCATGGGCAGGTTTGTAGCAGCCATGGACAACCACATGCAGCACCTTCAGAGACTGCTGGATGTAGGCATAGACCTGCACTCTTTCCTCTAGCCATTAAAGCTCAGAACCACAACCAGATGACAGGGAGATGAGGAAACTTTAACTCACTCCAGGTTCGCCTTCCTTACAAGGAGACGCGGTGGTGGTAGTAATTTGAGCCTCTGGACAGACCACCACACATTCCACCCAGAGGCCTCTTCTCAGGACACTCCAGAGGTGGCCAGGCTTTCCAACTCTACCCTGCCTGCCACCACCTTGGCCCTGTAGGAGTCCCTGCTGAGAAGGAAGGTCACACGTAGCTCATATGGGCTGGCTAGGCACAATCACGCCTGGGGTTGTTCATTGAAACCTTTAAAATCAACACACTCTACAGGGTCCCTTCACCCTGCGAATGCACTGGGATGTACTTGGGAGGAAAGAATGAAAGCCTTCTCAGGGCATTTGGTGGCATGGGTGACACAACGTTGTAAATAAATTTGCACATTTGTAAGTGTGTGTTCTCTTTTTTCACCATCAGCTATGTGTGCAAGAGTCTGTCCAGTCATAATTATGACACTGAATGTACAGAGCCCACCACCTTTGGCTATTTGATGGCCCACACTGCAAGAAGCGAAAGTGAGCAGCTCAAGGTGCAGATAGTGGGTAAATGGCAGGTGATTGCTACCTTGCCAGTTAAACTACGTCTTTCCAGGTGGTTAGATATAACAATTGCATCACAGGCATTAGTGAGATTCATTGATTATCTTGAATGATGTTGTCAAGAATACTTGGGCAGGGAGTTACACTGCACACAATAAGTTAAGGAGTAAGGCTTGTATAGTATGTATCACTTGCAGGTACGTTTCACCTACAGGGTAATGGATGCCTGTGTCATGCTGTTGCTCTGAAGAGCATCTCACAATTCGACCTTGAAAACCCTTTCTCACACAGTTACTCTGCCCACTCTGGGTGTGGTCGCAGTTATTATCATCTCTATCACGCACTCGTTATTTTACAGCGCAATGACACAATTTGGCAATGAGAGTGATAAAGCCCAGTAATAGGCCTCTCAGTAGCAAGAACCTTATCTCAACGTCCTGGAATCGGTTGGAAAATGCAGTTTTTCAGTTGTAATGTCAAGAAGGCCCTTGCTTGGTGTGTCACCTAATTTTACCAGCTTTCTTATCACAGACCACATCGTTTAGGACTGCAATGATGCCATACTGGAATTTATGGAGCATATTTTATACTTTTAGGATTTCCCCTCAGCCAATGAAAAGCTTTCAAAGTGTAATCACAGTTTTATTGCAGGAAACATGGCTGCTAACTCACACGCAATCATCGGGAATGACTGGGTTATTTGTTTTTATAATGTTCAACTTTTAAAGAATCATCATTATCATCAGGACAACTGGGAGAACGCTCCTGTTTTGATTTGATAAAATGTTGTTGAATCACTACAAGGGAGCTTGTGTGGGGTCTCGACTTACCATCCATCTGAAAGATGCAATGTCCAACAGTGCAGCACAGCATCAGTAGTGCATTACAAGTGTCAGTCAAAGTTTAGCACTGAAAGTCTCTGCAACTGAAAAGGTGAAGTATAACTTGGTCAGTTACGTTACATTAGGTAATTAATTTTCTCAACTGAATGCTAAATAACCATTTTCATAGCAGTGGATATCTCATTTCTGGCCAGCAGCAGCAGCAAACATCTTTGTCATGGGACAGAAAGGCCAAAATTGGTTATGTCTGAAAAACAAGCTAGTAATCAGGTGATTGGTCTACAGATACACAAGCCTTGATTTCACTTGCTGTTAACAGTTTGACTTTAGTAAGAATGGCAGTGATGCATTTTTTCATTTCTTTTGAACATGATTGCAACTAATGCCTCACTAAGCCTCATCCGGAATTCCCATTAAGTTCTATAAGCCAATGGTATGGCTGTCTGCCATGACTTAATACTTTCAATTGAGACCTTAATCAGTGGCAGACCTGCTTTAATAATTCCACATGTCAAGGCTTCCTTTATTGCCAGGCTGATTTCATTAAAGCAGCGCACACTTGGGGCTCCCTGTCAACGAGGATAATACACAATCACATTTCTCTCCCAGTCATGTGGAAACAACATAGGGAATTGCAACAGTTCCCAGTTTATACATAGTGATAAGTAAAAGGAGAGGAAGTTAGGGTAATGTCTTTAATACAGAGGCAACATAGGAACAGTGATAGGCCATTCAACTCCTCGAACTTGCTCTGACATTCAATCATACCATGACTGATTTATGTCTCAGTTCTGTTTACCTGCCCAGGTTCTATTTTTCTTGATACTTTTACAACAACAGCTCCTTGCGCTTATATGGCACCTATATTCTAGTCAAATGAAGCAAGTCCCTTCACAAGGCTATTACAAAATGAAATATAGCAGATCCACATAAGGAAATTTCAGAGGAAATAACCAAATAACCAAACCACTTTGATTTGGGAGTGGCACAGTGGCTAACACGGCTGCCTCACAGCACCAGGGATCTACGTTCAGTTCCACCCTCAGGTGACTGTCTGTGTGGAGTTTGCACAATCTCCCCGTGTCTGTGTGGGTTTTCTCCGGGTGCTCTGGTTTCCTCCCACAGTCCAAAGCTGTGCAGGTGAGGTGAATTGATCATGGTAAATTGTCCCCTAGTGTCCAGGAATGTGTAGGTTAGGTGGGTTGACCCTGGGAAGTGCAGGATTACAGGGACAGCGTGGGGGGGGGCACGGTGTGAGTCTGGGTGGGATATGCTTCAAAGAGTCACTGTGGACCTGTTGGGCCAATGGCTTGTTTCTGCATTGCAGAGTTTCTATTCTATAAAAGCATGTTCAAAGAGATTCATTTTAAGGGCTGTCTTAAAAGGAAGAGACTGAGGTGGAGAACCAAAGAAGTTTAAGGCGATTCCGCTGAAACATGGTCACCACAAATAGACTGATGACATCCAAGAGGCCAGAATTTGGAGATCATAAAAATCTAACAGATTGGGAGAATTTGAAAATGAGCCTGAGGTTGTCGGCCAGTGTAAGCCAGTGGGTACAGAGGTGATGTGCATAAGTCAGGACATAAACAACAACTGCACAATGGCAACAGAGAGCTTGGGGTCGGGCACATGAGTGTGTGTGCCCACACTCCTTTACATCACTGAGGAACTGTAGAGTTTATCCTGAGGACAAGGGAACATCTCCTTAAATCAGGGTTCATCCATTCAGAAAAGAAGTTAAAAGCCACTTTCTCATTCAAACTATGATGGAAGTGTGGAGCTCTTTACACAGAAGAAAGAATGGATGCCAGTTCATTTAGTGATCTTTAAACCTCAACTCAGGTGATTTTCACTAGTCAAGGGGATTTAGGGCATCAAAGTGAGTTGATGGAATTAGAGAGTAGATCAACCATGATCTATTTGAATGTTGGAAAGGACTTGAGAGCCTCCTATTCCTATGTTCCCAGAAATGAATCAATTTTAGCCAACATTGTCAGTAATTAAGGAACGTTGAAACACCCTTTCCTGAATTGGGCCTCTCAGTCCAATCCAGGCAGGCCTTGGGTGCAGGCAGAATATGGGACATAACATTTGGGGCATACAATGTGTCTTGGAGTGATTTTAATTGCTTGACTAAGTTGGAAAGAAACTTCTCTGATCATTTTTCCTCTTGTAGGTCCCAGATTTTTCCTGTGTGTTATTGCCTCCTCCAAGAGGCTGCATGGCCGCATGGTTAGGACTGGTCATGAATTGGGAACAAGGGTAAGTGGAGGAATGTGGCCAACGAGATTCAGCCATTTTGAGTCTGGAGCAGGAGTAACAAGCAAAAAGCCTTTACCCACCTCCCAAATGTTAGCATAACGGTAGGGAAAGAAGTCAAGGCGAGATAGAGTTAATAAAGTTGAAATGGAAGAAAAGCGCTCTAAGGAATTTTACTTTCTTGCTAATGATTAATTATGCAATGTGCACACGTTTCCATCATTGATGCATGTAACTAAGCCACAAAAACATTACATTAAAATGTGCTCAAACTCATTCTAGCAATTCAGTTATTAGCTACAATTAGTAATTGATGGCAGTAAACTCACTAAGTAATTAATTTGCTGAACACCTTTCAAAATGTATACATTTCCCTGCAAGTAACTTCATAAGTGCCTTGCTTGTGACTTGGAAACTATATGTGATTATTCACCATGGTGCAAGTCTATTCAACTGCACGGTTTCCTCCCAAAAGTAATCTTCTCAGACTGTAGGATAGCTGTCTGATGACTCTGCACCCACCCACCACACCCCCCCGCCCCTCCCAAAATCTTCTCAGTTCTTCCAGCATCTTAATTCTCTCAGCAATTAGACAAAGGGACCGCAAAATTGGAGTGAAGAAATTACTTTGTGATTTATATGTACAAGTCAACCAACAAAACTTGGACAACGTCAATGCTTGGGCTAATAAGTGATGAGTAAAATCAAAGCCACACAAGTGCCAGGCAATGGCCCTCTCCAAATGAGAATAAAACTATGCACTTTTGACATTTTAATTACTTTACCAACATCAACATCTTGATAATTGACATTGTCCAAATATTTAACTGGGCAGGTCCTACAAATACCTGTGGCAACAAGAGCAGGTCAGAGGCTGGGAATTCTAAGATGAATCAATCACCTGATTCCTTAAACTCTGTCTATTACCTGCAAAGCACACATCAGGAGTGTGACGGGATATATTCTACTTTCCTGGATGAGTCCACCTATAACAAAACTCAAAAAGCTCAACACTATCCAGGACATTGATTGACATCCATCCATCACATTAAACATTCGTTCCTTCAACAGTGTGAAAACAGTGTGTACTATCTACAAAATGGATTACTGAAAATTGCCAAGGCCACTTTCTACTACCTCGAAGCACAGTGTGAGCAAATTCGTGGGAACACTCTCTCCTGCGAGTTCCCCTCCAAGCCACTAAACATCCTGACTTGTAATAATATTGCCACTCCTTCACTGACTGAAGGACCTGGAACTCCTGCCTGACAACTGTACAGGTGTGCCACATCAGTGGACTGTAGTGGTTCAAGAAGGGATCTCACCACCGCCTTCTCAAAGATCCATGAGAGGTGTGTAATAAATGCTGAGCCTTACTTGTCATCCCCATCTCCTAAGAATTCATGCACAAAATACAGATTAATCACACATTCATGGTCTAACCTTTCCCGCTGTGACAGTATTAGTACATAGCAGAATTTATTCTCACAGTCTTTGATGCCATTCCAATTGTAATTTGTTGAATCCATGAAACCGTCTGAAAAAGGAACCTTAATGAGCATAAGAAGTGAGCAGGACAATGGGAAACCATTAGCACTTAACTGATAGGGCACGTAGCTTGAGGACATTCCATGAAGTTCAAATTAAATTTTCATCTTATGAAATCAGAATCCATCTTACGACAACCTTGTGACACTGCCAAAATATCACTGTGATGTAGAAAGGAAAGGACAGAAAATTTCACAGCTGAGAGCTTCCCATGCATTTTATTGTCAACTAAACACTGTTTTCAAGTCTTATCATTGTTATATTGTAAAGTACAGCAGCCAGTTGTGCACAGAAAACCCCTACAACTGGCATTGGAATTATCTGCTTTTGTGGTATTGGCTGAGGGAAAGTGTTCGCTCAGGATACCAAAAAAGTTAGAGATAATGGGAACTGCAGATGCTGGAGATTCCAAGATAATAAAATGTGAGGCTGGATGAACACAGCAGGCCAAGCAGCATCTCAGGAGCACAAAAGCTGACGTTTCGGGGCTAGACCCTTCATCAGAGAAGTACCAAAAAAGTTACCCTGGTTTACTTTCAATCTTGCAGCGGCAATTCTACCGTCTGCCTGATGGAATACGGGGGGACTTAGTGGTCATGTCTCATCCAAAGACCAGCATCTCTAATATTGTCAGCCTGGATCTTGTAATTAATATCCAGAGTAAGACTTGAATCCAGTAGTTGTGTAATTTTTTTTATAGCCTCTTGCTTACAATATTATACTATTAGTTAGTGAGGACCAAATAGGAAGGAAGATCAGAAAGTCAAAAGTATGAATCAGAAAATGGTACCTGACCCATCATCAACTTCAGTACTCCCAACTCACTCCGCAATCAAGTTGCCTCCTTGATGGGGAGGATCTTCCATGGAGCACTCTGTTGCTTGATTGACACTCATACTCTGCCAAAATGGGGCTAAACTCCAGGCTTGGCATGCATAGAATTAATACAATCAAGAAGAAGGCCATTCCATTCATCATTGCCATGCTAGTTCTTTGAAAGAGCTGTCCAACTAGTGCTCCTCCTCCTGCATTCACCCCTTAGTTGTACAACTTTCCTCTCTCAAATAACATTCTATTTTCCTTTCAAATGGCACTATGGATATATTGGGCTTTGCTACCATGCTCCTTGTGAGGACAGGCTGGATTAAATTTTATCTATTGTTTCCTACACATTTCAACTTGCTTTAATAGTACTTATAGTTGGACTTGAATTTGGATATGTTTAGGATTTAAGCTCATTCTGTGTATATTTTGTATATATATGTGCTCCTTTCGAGACTATGGATATTGCGAGCAAGGCCACTTAATTGCAGATGAGGGATACTGAGAGTCAGCAATTTTCTGAAGGACATTAGGAAACAACAGTCATTCTATATGCAGTGCTAGCCCCTGAATGACTGAATTCATTGACTTAACCCTACAATTAATTCAAATCCAACCTTTCATTCTAATTTAGTAACATAACCATCAAGTTACTGTTTTTTCCTTCCAGTGCAGGATGGATTTTACATGCCTGTCAAGTCTATTTATTATGAATAGCAGCATCTTACACAAATGAGGTGCATGGAAGGATTCTAAATATGACTGGCATGTGTGAGCAATATGTCTTTAATTCACCCACAGATGGATTGCAGTAGTCTAAGTGGGGTGTTACATTAATTTATCCAGCTGCCACAGCTGAGGGACATGTTACTTGGATCTTATCTATTGCAGAACGCTTATCTGTTGAAGTGACTGGAGAATCCATCAACTGATTCATTAACGACAAAACCAAAGTTGCCGGAAAAGCTCAGCTGGTCTGGCAGCATCTGTGAAGGGGAAAAACAGAGTTAATGTTTCGAGTCCGGTGACCCTTCCTCAGACAGTGGCTGCCAGACCTGCTGAGTTTTTCCAGCAACTTTGTTTTTGTTCCTGGTTTACAGCATCCGCAGTTCTTTCAGTTTTTAACTGATTCATTGATCCCAGCTACCATACTTCCCTCAACCAAGAAAGCAGAGTAGTAGCATATTTGTTACATTAATGGGATCATGCTGCACATGAAAATAGTTCTTACATTCACATACACAACTATTTTAAAGAACAAAGAACAAAGAAAATTACAGCACAATAACAGGCCCTTCGGCCCTCCAAGCCTGCGCCGATCGAGATCCTCTGTCTAAACCTGTCATTTATTTTCTAAGGGTCCCTTTGCTCCCTGCCCATCCATGTATCTGTCCAGATACATCTTAAAAGACACTATCGTGTCTGCATCTACCACCTCCACTGGCAACGCGTCCCAGGCATCGACCACCCTCTGCATAAAGAACTTTCCACGTGTATCTCCCTTAAACTTTCCTCCTCTCACTTTGAACTCATGACCCCTAATAAGTGAGTCCCCCACTTTGGGAAAAAGCTTCTTGCTATCCACCCTGTCTATACCCCTCATTATGGCCATAAAGATTTGAAGTATCAGATTTCCCTGCATGGTATGATGAGGTGCTATGTGATTGCAATATTGCATTGATTCTTGTTACCTGGGAGCACCAACACACCATATAAGAAAATTTGGTAGGACAATGACTGCAGTGGTATAATTCAATCCTAGAATGTTGAAACATTTTTCTCAGTTTGCCATGTTGCCTGAAAAGCCTGCCCAATGTGAGCCTTATAGCTTACTCCCAGCAATTTAAAACTGGAAGGAAAATTGAATTTGACTGTAATATTTAGATAAAATCCTTTAAACTACACACTTCTGTGCTGTACTATTCTACAGTTGTATCATAAATTCAAGTTATTATTGCAATATAGGTAATGGAATGCTCAAGCTAGGAAGGGAGCAAAAGCAGAAGGGATTTTGAAAGAAGCAAACAGATTTAGGATATGGTATGAATGAGTATGTACTGTCAGAACATTGTGAAAATGCAAAATTGATTCTTCTTCAGAATAGTGTATACATAAGTTATTGAGGCCTACAATTTTTTCTTCATTTCGTTCATGTGATGAGTGGGTCAATGTTATCACTTGCATGTCCCTAACAACTAATTGGTTTGCTAAGTCATTTCAGTGGCCAGTTAAGAGTCGCTCATGTTTCTGTTAAGTCTGGAGCTGGCTGGTCATTGAGAAACACTTACACTGCTGCAAAAATACTCTCACTGCTGACAGGTAAGATTGTGAGTTAAAATCCAATTCAGAACTTGCACCTGAAGGTCTGAGCTAACACTTATGGTTTAGCATTGTCACAGATGTCATCTTCTGGATAAAAGCTAAGCCAAGGCTATGTCTCAGAGATAATGGGAACTGCAGATGCTGGAGAATCCAAGATAACAAAATGTGAGGCTGGATGAACACAGCAGGCCAAGCAGCATCTCAGGAGCACAAAAGCTGACGTTTCGGGCCTAGACCCTTCATCAGAGAGGGGGATGGGGGGAGGGTTCTGGAATAAATAGGGAGAGAGGGGGAGGCGGACCGAAGATGGAGAGAAAAGAAGATAGGTGGAGAGAGTATAGGTGGGGAGGTAGGGAGGGGATAGGTCAGTCCAGGGAAGACAGACAGGTCAAGGAGGTGGGATGAGGTTAGTAGGTAGATGGGGGTGCGGCTAGGGGTGGGAGGGAGGGATGGGTGAGAGGAAGAACAGGTTAGGGAGGCAGAAACAGGTTGGACTGGTTTTGGGATGCAGTGGGTGGAGGGGAAGAGCTGGGCTGGTTGTGTGGTGCAGTGGGGGGAGGGGATGAACTGGGCTGGTTTAGGGATGCGGTGGGGGAAGGGGAGATTTTGAAACTGGTGGTGAAGTCCACATTGATACCATTAGGCTGCAGGGTTCCAGGCGGAATATGAGTTGCTGTTCCTGCGACCTTTGGGTGGCATCATTGTGGCAGTGCAGGAGGCCCATGATGGACATGTCATCTAAAGAATGGGAGGGGGAGTGGAAATGGTTTGCAACTGGGAGGTGCAGTTGTTTGTTGCGAACTAAGCGGAGGTGTTCTGCAAAGCGGTTCCCAAGCCTCCGCTCCTGAGATGCTGCTTGGCCTGCTGTGTTCATCCAGCCTCACATTTTGTTACCAAGGCTATGTCTGTCTGCTTGGATTAATGTTAAAGATTCCATGGTATTAATTGGAGGAGTAAGAATGTTATCACTGTTTATGGAAGGGGAACTATAACAATAGTGACTATACTTATAAAGGACTTCATCAGGTATAAGGCGCTTTGGTATGTCTTGAGGTTACAAATGGCATTGTGTACAAGCATTTTGTTATTTTTGGAGTTACATTGACACAGATCTTACCGAACGGAAAGCTTAACTATGTGTGACAGTCCTATATTTAACTTTGATAAGTTGCTGGGCTATTGCAGACATTGGGAAAAAGTTTTTTGTCCAATGTGTGCAGGAGGGTTTCCTGACACAGTATGTTGAAGGGCCAATACGAGGGGAGGCCACACTGGATCTGGTACTTGGTAATGAACCAGGCAAGGTATTTGATTTAGTGGTAGGTGAGCACTTTGGAGAGAGTGACCATAATTCCGTTATGTTTACTTTAGCAATGGAAAGGGATAGGAACATGCCACAGGGCAAGAGTTATAGATGGGGTAAGGGCAATTATAATGCGATCAGGCAAGACTGAGGAGGTATAGAATGAGTTAGCAAAATGCAGGGGATGGGAACAATCGAAATGTGGAGCTGGTTTAAGGAACAAATATTGCATGTCCTTGATAGGTATGCCCCTGTCAGGCAGGGAGGAAGCAATAAAGGAAGGGAACCGTGGTTTACTAAAGAAATAATATCCCTTGTTAAGCGGAAGAGGGAGACTTATGTGACGATGAGACAAGATGGTTCAGATGAGGCAATGGAGAGTTACAGATTAGCTTGGAAGGATTTAAAGAGAGAGTTCAGAAGAACAAGGAGGGGACATGAGCAGACATTGACAGGTAGAATAAAGGAGAACCCTAAAGCTTTCTATAGGTATGTGAAGAATAAGAGGGTGACTAGGGTAGGAATAAGGCCAGTCAAAGGCAGAAGTGGGAAGTTGTCTGTGGACCCTGTGGAGGTTGGAGAGGTGCTAAATGATTACTTCTCATCTGTTTTCACTGAGCAACAGGAGAATATTGTAGAGGAGATGACTGAGTTACAGGCTACTAGAATTGAAAGGATTAAAGTCCGTAAAGAGGAGGTGTTATCAATTCTAGAAGGTATGAAGGTAGATAAATCCCCTGGTCCAGATGGGATTTTTCCGAGGATTGTCTGGGAAGCTAGGGAGGAGGTGGTGGAGCCTTTGGCCTTGATCTTTGAGTCGTCTTTGTCTACAGGTTTAGTACTAGAGGACTGGAGGATTGCAAATGTTGTGCCCTTGTTCAAGAAGGGCAGTAGGGATGACCCAGGTAATTATAGACCTGTGAGCCCTACGTCTGTTGTAGGAAAGATTTTGGAAAGGATGATAAGAGATAGGATTTATAATCATCTAGCAAGCAACAACTTGATTGGAGATAGTCAACATGGATTCGTCAAGGGCAGGTCGTGTCTCATAAACCTCATTGAGTTTTTTGAGAAGGTGACCAAGCCTGTGGATGAGGGTAGGGCAGTCGACGTGGTGTACATGGACTACAGTAAAGCCTTTGATAAGGTTCCACATGGTCGGCTATTGGAGAAAATACAGAGGCATGGGATTGAGGGAGATTTAGCAGTTTGGATTAGAAATTGGCTTTCTGTAAGAAGGCAACAAGTGGTGGTTGATGGAAAATATTCAGCCTGGAGTCTGGTTACTAGTGGTGTGCCTAAAGGATCTGTTTTGGGACCACTGTTGTTTGTCATTTTTATAAATGACTTGGACGCAGGCATAGGTGAATGGGTTAGTAAGTTTGCAGTTGACATTAAAGTCGGTGGAGTAGTGGACACTGTGGAAGAATGTTGCAGGTTGCAAGGAGACTTGGATAAACTGCAGAATTGAGCTGAAAAGTGGCAAATGGAGTTCAATGTGGATAAATGTGAGGTGATTCACTTTGGGAGGAATAATAGGAAGGCAGAATACTGGGTCAATGGAAAGATTCTTGGTAGTGTAGATGTGCAGAGGGATCTTGGTGTTCATGCACATATATCTCTGAAAGTTGCCACCCAGGTTGATAGTGCTGTTAAGAAGGCTTACGGTGTTTTAGGTTTTATTGGTAGAGGGGTTGAGTCCTGGAGCCGTGATGTCATGCTGCAACTGTACAAAACGCTAGTGCAGCCTCATTTGGAATATTGCGTGCAGTTCTGGTCCCCCCATTGCAGGAAGGATGTGGAAGCATTGGAAAAGATGCAGAGGAGATTTACCAGGATGTTGCCTGGTCTGGAGCGCAGGCCCTATGAAGAAAGGCTGAGGGACTTGGTTCTGTCCTCATTGGAGAGAAGGAGCCTAAGAGGGGATATAATAGAGACATACAAGATCTTCAGAGGATTAGATAGGGTGGACAGTGAGAGTCTTTTTCCTTGGATGATGATTTCAGCTTGTACAAGGGGGCATAGCTACAAATTGAGGGGTGATAGATTTAAGACAGATGTCAGAGGCAGGTTCTTTACTCAGAGAGTAGTAAGGGCATGGAACGCACTGCCTGCCAATGTAGTTAACTCAGCCACATTAGGGGCATTTAAACAGTCCTTGGATAACAATATGGATAATGGTGTGATAGTGTAGGGGAAGGGGCTTAGATTAGTTCACAGGTCAGCGCAACATCAAGGGCCGAAGGGCCTGTTCTGCGTTGTATTGTTCTATGCTCTATGTTCTCTGTAGCAGTGACTTTGAGAGGATTGTAAGGTAAGATGTGGTTAATAGCAGGTTAGTTATAATAGCCTGGGCCTTAAACAGAAATAACAGGAATGTGTAGTTGTATGTACAAAGAGGTGTCACTCGTGCCACCTCAGCTCCATGAGAAACATTAGTTTCTTAAAAAGGAACTGAAAGAACTGCAGATGCTGAGAATCAGGAACAAAAACAGAAGTTACTGGAAGCTCAAAAGATCTGACAGCATCTGAGAAGAAAAAAATCAGAGTTAGGGTTTTGGGTCCAGTGACCCTTCCTCTGAACTGATAGTGGCTGGGAAAATGTTGGTTTCAATGCAGAAAATAGGGAGGAGGATGCAGTAGGAAGTAAACAATAGGATAGAGGCTGAAGGGAGAGAAGAGCAGTTGGATAGACAAAGGAGTTGATAACAATCAGGCTGGGAGGGTGAATAGCTGTTAATGGGGACTGTTAGTGACTAACAATAGGTAGTGTGTGATGGCAGGCTATGTGATAACAAGGCCTGGTGTGTGGGGTAGGGGACTAGGACATGGGAGAGTTCAGGCCCTAAAATTATTGAACTCGATACTGAGTCTGGAGGGCTGCAGGATCCCCAAGTGGAAAATGAGGTGTTGTTCTTACAGCTTGCATTGAGCTTCACTGGAACACTGCAGAAAGCCTGAGGCAGAGATGTTGGCCAGGGAACAGGGTGGTGTGTTAAAGTGGCAGGCAACAGGTAGTTCAGAGTCCTTTTGAACAAGCAGAACATAGATGCTCTGCAAAGCGGTCACCCAGTCTATGCTTCGTTTCCCCAATGTAGAGGAGACCACATTGTGAGCAGCGAATGTAGTCGACTAGATTCTGTTAAGTGTGGGTGAAGTGTTAGTTCAGCTGGAAAGTATGTTTGAGCTTTTGGATACTGGGGAGGGAGGAGATAAATGGGCAGGTGTTGCATCTTTGATGATTGCAGGGGAAGGTGTTGAGGGGCTTTGGAGGGGTGTTGGGGTCAAGGAAAAGTGGATCTGGGTGCCCTGGAGAGAACAGTCCTCGGGGAGGGTGGACAAGAGAGGGAAGGGGAATATATATCTGCTGGTGGCATGTGACTGGAGGTGGCAGAAATGGCATCTGATGATCCTCTAGATGTGGATGCAGGTGGGATGACAGGTAAGGACTAGGGGAACCCTATTGTTGTTGCGGGAGGGAAGGGAAAGGATGAGGGTAGCGGTGCAGGAGATGGTTTGGACCCGGTTGAGGGCCCTGTTGACCATGGAGCTGGAAAATGCTCAGTTGAGGAAGAAGGTGGACATTTCAGAGGCTCCCTTGTTGAAGTTTGCCTCAATTGAACATATATGATAGAGACAGAGAAACGGAGAGGATGGGATGCAGCCTTTACAGGAAGCAGGGTGTGAGGATGTATAGTCCAGGCAGCTGTGGGAATCAGTGGGTTTATAGAGGATATTAGTGGCCAGCCTATCCCCAGAAATGGAAATAGAGATGTCAAGGAAAGGAAGGGAGGAGTCAGAGATCGACCAGGTGAAAGTGAGAGCAGGCTGTATATTGGAAGTGAAATTGATGAACTTTTCCAATTCCAGATGAGAGAGGGAAGCAGCACCAATTACATCATCGATGTATTGGAGAAAGAGTTGTGGGTGGGGGCCGGAATAGGACTGGAACAAGGAATTTTCCATGAACCCAATGAAGAGACAGGCAGAACTAGGGCCCGTGCGGGTATCCATCGCCAACCCCCTGACCTGAAGGAAATGAGAGGACTGAAAAGAGAAGTTGTTGAGGATGAGGACAAGCTCGGCCAAGCGGAAGAGGGAGGTGGTGGGTGGTGTTGATTCAGATCTTTGCTCCAGGAAGAAGCAGAGAGCCCTGAGACCCTCCTGGTGGGGAATGGACATGTAAAGACATTGCACATCCATGGTAAAGAGGAGGCAGCTGGAACCGGCAAACTGGAAATTTTGAAAGTTGAAATTTTAAATCAGAGGAATCACAGATGTAAGTGGGCAGGGACTAGACCAGGGGAGAGAATATTGAGTTAAGGTAGGAAGAGACGAATTCTGTGGGGCAGGAGCCGACTGAAACAATGGCACTGTCCAGACAGTCCTGTTCATGGATTTTTGGAAAGAGGTAGAAGTTAGCTATGCGGGGCTGGGATCTATCAGCTTGGAAGCAGTGGAGGGAAGGTCACCAGATGAAGTGTAATCAGGTACCATAACAGATACAATGGCCTGGTGCGTCATGGTCGGGGGCAGATAGGAGGAGATATCTGAGAGCTGGCGCTCAGCCTCTGCAATGTAGAAATCAGTATCCCAGATGACAACAGCACTATGCTTATCGGCAGGCTTGATAACAAAGTCAGGGTTAGACCTGAGTACATGGAGTGCAGTCACTTCAGAGGGAGGTTGGTTGAATTTGGTGAGGGGGACAGAGAAATTGAGCAAAACAATATCACGTCGACAGTTCTCAATGAACAGATCGAGTGCAGGTAAAAGGCCAGAGGGAAGGGTCCATGTGGAAGGAGAGTGTTGGAACTGAGCAAAGAGATCTGTGGGACAGGGAGAGGACTCTTGTCCAAAGAAATGAGCACAGAGGCGAAGACAGCAGAAAAAGAGTTTGACGTCATGTTGTGTCCTAAATTCATTAAGGTGGGGACTCAGGGGAATACTGCTGAGGCCTTTGCTGAGTATGGAGCGGTCAGCATTGGCGAGCAGAAGGTTGGGAGGATGGTGAATACTCGACAGGAGGTGGGTTTGGGAAAGGGGATGGAGTCAGAGGGAAGGGGATGGGAGGAAAGTTCCAGAGGGCCATGGGTATCTCTGAGTTGTTGCATCTTGTGGGCCTTGATGCCTGAAAGGAAACTAAAACATTTCTTGTTAGCACGACGAATGAGCCGGAGGATGAAGTGGAACAGCGGAGTGGTTTCTTGTTACTGTAGCACCACGTTGATGGTGAGGTGTAACTAACTGATAATGCTTGATCGGGTACACATCTAGAGTCCCGTGATGATGCCAGTGCCAAGAATGTTAGCATGACCCGGTAGAGGCAATACCTGCAGCTGCAGCAAGTGGGAAAATTAGGTTAGCTTCAGATAAGAGGGCAGCATTAGAGGTATGGCAGGCAGTTTTGAATGAGTTTGGGGTGATGGCATGAGAAAATCTGCTTGGCCTCATGGAGAGAAACTCTGCTGAAAACTTGACAAACATGGCGATTGGTCAAAATACGCTAAGATTCAGCCCTTTATAGATTCTTTAAAGTGATTGGCAAAGGAACTGGAAATCATATGAGAGGGAGATGACAAAGTGTGGAGCTGGATGAGCACAGCAGGCCAAGCAGCATCTCAGGAGCACAAAAGCTGACGTTTCGGGTCTAGACCCTTCAGCAGAAAAGGAGGATGGGGAGAGAGTTCTGAAATAAATAGGGAGAGAGGGGGAGACGGACCAAAGATGGATAGAAAAGAAAATAGGTGGCAGTGGGAGAGAGATCCCCTGAGGCCCCCCCCCTCTCTATTTATTTCGGAATCCTCTCCCCGTCCCCCTTTTCTGATGAAAGGTCTAGACCCGAAACATCAGCCTTTGTTCTCCTAAGAGGCTTCTTGGCCTGCTGTGCTCATCCAGCTCCACACTTTGTTATCTTGGATTCTCCAGCATCTGCAGTTCCCATTATCTCTGATCATAATTTTAATCTCAATGCGAAGCCTCCTCCAGGATGCCTAACCTGAAGAAGTTACCCTCCTCCCTCCAGACCAACCTCAGGGGATCTCTCGCCCACTGCCACCTGTCTTCTCCTCTTTCCATCTTCAGTCTGCCTCCCTCTCTCTCCCTATTTATTTCAGAATCCTCTCCCCATCCCCCTTTTCTGATGAAGGGCCTCGGCCTGAAATGTCAGCTTTTGTGCTAATAAGATGCTGCTTGGCCTGCTGTGTTTATCCAACTCCACACTTTGTTATCTTGGATTCTCCAGCATCTGCAGTTCCTATTATCTCTCATACAAGAGGGAATGATGTTTTAATGTAAGTTGTTATGATCTGGAGCACACTTCCTGAAATGTTACTGAAAACTGATACAACAGTAACATTCAAAAGGGAATTGGATTATATATTGTCTAATAGTGCAATGCAGAAGGAGATCATTCAGTTAGCTCTAACATAGATCTAGTACAGACACAATGGGCCAAATAACCTTCTTCTTTGCTGTATCCTCTATCTTTCTATGATAAATGCCTGAGCGTTATTGCGTTTTATAGAGTGGAGTATTGTGTTAGTGAATTATTGACAATCATATGTATTTAACTAATCTGTCTTGCTTCTACAGCACTAGCATTTATTCCTTTTATCAATACTCCAAAAAGTTTGCCATCAAATAGTGACTGTTGCACATACTAATGACACAAATTGCTTTTCATTCTGAATTACACGCTCTGTCCTTTGCGCAAAAAGGTGTCATTTCTGAAGTGTGAAGATTTATTAATATATGACCATTTTGCTGACTACTACATAAGGCAGTAATTTTACTTCATTTACGTGCTGGGGCTGAACTTTGCTGGGGAACGTCAATGTTCAATCAAGGGCACTTCCCATGTTGATGTTGTCACAGTTCTATTGCCATGCGTTCTGAGCATCGGGCAATCAGAGCATTGCACAAACAGCGGATACTCTCTTTCCAATGAAGGTACTAAAAATGTGAAACTAAGATAAACCTGCCTTTACAATTTTGACAATAGACCCAACATTCCTAGAACTCACAGACAGCAATAAATGGAGACTGTCTAGACCCCTCAAGGTTATTGTACTATTCAATGAGATCTTGGCTGTTCTACATCCTAGTTCCAAATACTCAGTAATGTCAATTACCCAGTGACCACAGGCTCCAGCTGTTATCAGCTCCAGATTGTGGTGACTCACAGTGGGTAGTGCATTGCAAGTCAACCCTACAATTCCTGGAGATGTCACAAAAGTTAAATAAATCAATTGAACTTTCATTACACTGCCTCTAAGGTATGGGTGTTCTTCCTTAATTATGGAAACCAATGTGTGCGCAGTACTCCAGGTATAGATTAATGTATTTTCTTCCTTTCACTTCCTTCTTCATCCCTTTGAACATCAATATTTAAAAAGTCATACTCCTTTCTACAAATGTTCTGTTTTTCTTTTCTAACTACCAAAGTGAATAAGCTCATAATTTCCCATATCATGTTTGATTTGTCACTTGTTTGCCACTTAGTTACAGCCACTTTATGCCACAGCTTATATATCCATGTATCTTTACATCATCAGGAAGGCTGAATAATTGCTCTTAGTATTCACAGATCATTAACATCAATTGTAAACAACCAGGTTTTCTGCAGTGATCCATCTGGCATGCACTAGTCACAAACTGCCAACTTAAAAATGTCCATTTCTGAAGTAGGGTCCAGACCCGAAATGTCAGCTTTCCTGCTCCTCTGATGCTGCCTGGCCTGATGTGTTTATCCAGCTCCACTCCTTGTTATCTCAGACTCCAGCATCGGCAGTTCCTACTGTCTCCTATTTATCCCTGCTTTCTACTTCCGGTTTGTTAATTACTTTATCGTACAGAATTGAAGCATTGCTCAAATAAAAACATGAAGTAAAGATTTTCATTTTGTGCTGATTAGGACTGAACCAGAAGAAAATCAACTTAGAATTGAACCAAGAATTTACTTCGGGTACAGATTGATTGGTCACCTATAGGTAATAAATATCTGTTGGTCCAACAAGGTCCTGATCCTAAGAATGAATCACAGTCAGTGCCCCGAAAGTGTCAACTCACTAGCACTGTCAAATGTCAAACCAAATATTTCAATAATTCATGAATAAAAGATGTCAATGTGTTGCTCAGCACGTGGCTCTGAGAAGCACACTGGACAGATGGGATGCTGGTTAAATTGTAGCATTGTAAGTATCCCATTGTAAATGTAAGCCAAGGAACAGAGTAAATCATTTTAATATTTCTGGTTACATTACTGATGTTGAATTCCAAATTTAGGCTTTTCCTGCAATACTCCTTCATTTACACATGCAAGTAAAATATAATGGGTAGGCTTTTAAAACGACTTTGCCATTAAGAATAAACCTCTGCAGCATTAAAATTTGTTACATATTAAGGAGTGTTACAGTGAAAGACAATTACATCTGCCTGGAAGATGATCTCTGCTGACCTTTGGAAACAAAGTTTAGCTGGGCAAAAATGAAGAGCTGCATTATCTTGTCAATGAGGTGTCTGAAAGACTATACTCCTACCATACTAAATGCAGCTAAAAAGCTACAACACTAAAAAAACTGAAAAACAGTGGAATTGTGGAATAATGTCAAGGAATAAATGCGTTTCAAAGGAATTTAGAATTAGAATTTATAAAAGAAACTCAGCAATGTAGAGTAAGCCAACTTTAAAGATAAGCTGTACATTAAATTGAATACAGACACATACATGTTACAAAAGAGCATCTGTGCACCATTACAGATTTATGTCAGATGCCGAAGGAATCTGGATAGGATTGGCAAGTTATGTTTATGCTTAAATTTATCCAAGAGACTGGAGCAAACATAGTTGCCTCCATGGTTGATTCCTGCTCTTGGTTCTTCTGTTCTTAATTAATGATGATTTAAGTGAGGAATTGTTAAACACTATACTCCCTACTGGCTATTACCAACAGGAACATTCAGCTTGAGGGCTCTTGTGGTGCATTGGTAGTGCCCCTACCTCTAGGTCAGATGGCCCAGGCTTAAGTCCCACCTGCCGCAGGCAGGTATCATAACATATCTGAATACATTAATTAAAAGTATACAGAGACTAAGATTTCAGTGCAGCACTGAGGTGTCATCTTAAAAATTTTAAAACTGGGGATTCCCTGTTGTGCAACTGGAGCATGTTTGATTCCTAATCGGAACCTGTGTTGTTCAAGTTACATCAGCCTGATGGAATTTAACAATCAGCGACAGTGATACAGTGCTGAGCACAGCTTCCTTCAAGCAGTTGACCTGGGATTGATCCCTGGTCAATGCAGTTTATCTGCAGGCACATCTGTTTAATTCAATACTCCATGCTTGACATTGAATTTGAGGCTTTTGAGCAGTTTCCTACATTTATGTTAAAAGGTCTGGGTTCAAGCCCCAAACATTCTGATATGTGCTCTAACATGTCTGAAGAGAGTGATTAAAAATAATTATAGCAGAACTTGGATAACATCCAGATTCCCAGCAACAGACGACAGGTAGTGACCATTTCATCGGATGAAAAAAGCCAAAACTTTGCATGAATTTAAATACCTTAGCAAGCTGTTACCATTCGACTGAGTGGTTTCATGAATTTAAGGTACAAACTTGAATTTATAAGGTACCGTTTAATTACTTAGAATGCTTCACGATGTTTCACATGTATGAACACTCCAAAGTTAGAGCATTTTCCAAAAAGCATTTTCACTTTAAAGCAGGTTTGATTCACAAAAACTTCCTTGAATAGCACTGCCAGACACAACCTCAAATTTAGGTTTTGCGCAAAGTGATTACGACACATATGTTTAAAAAGAGCAAAAATTAAACTGCACATTTAATTTGCAATGCGTAAATCAGAAATTGTTAATCCAATTTACGGAATTTGTTTTTCAAGTTTTTTTCAACGTACTGAATATTTTTTTATCTGAATTCTCTTTGCTTGAACTTTGATTTTGAGTTCTAATGATTTTTATCACAAATACTTTACAGTCAATTGGTGATTACACAAAGACACACATTGAGTAAAGTTGCAGTTTCTAATTTGGAAACTTTAAAAACTGTTAAATGTGATGTAGTGTTGCTAGCAAGGTCCCAACATTTGTTGCCCTTCCTCATTGCCAATGTAAAGTTGGTAGAGGGTTGCTTTATTATATCACAGTCCATCCTATACAGGTACACCGACAGTGTTACTAAGAAGAGACTTTTTGGATTTTGACATTGTGACAGAGAAGGAATAGTGATATAATTCCAACTCAGGATGGAGGGGAACTGGTGATGCCTTCATGTGTCTGATACCCGTGTTCTTCTAGGTAGTAGGAGTTGCAGAGTTCGAAGGTGCTGTGGAAAGAACCTTGGTGAGTTGCTACAGTGCATCTTGTACAAAGCCAAATACATGGATATATTAAACCTGACCAGCCCAAAACTATGGTGGTAAATAAGCAGTAGAATGTATTTAAAAGAATAACTCAAAAATGTTTAACAAGAATATGTTCAATTGCAAAGAAAAACTCAACAATAAATGTCTACCTTTGGCTTGTGAAGAAGTTTAAGGTGATATGAAATTAAAAGAATGAGTTGAAATGTAGCACGTCTGAGCACTGGGAATGTTCTAGAGCCAGCAAAGGATCACCAATACATTGATAGAAAGGAAAAATATAGTCAAGAAGGCAAATTTCAAAATATAAGAGCTTTCAATAATAAATAAAAATTAAACAGTAGCTAAATAAGTATTCGTCTCTTAGAAGCAGAGACTGGAGAAATTATTGTAGAGGATAGGAAAATGATAGAATTAATGAACAAATACTTTGCATCCCTCTTCACAGTAGAAAACATAAATTGCAACCAGTAACACAGGGTAATCTAGAACCAACATTACTTCGATAAAATTATTGAAATTTAAATAATATCAAAAAAAATGGAAAACCTCAAGGAAATAAAATCTAAAAATTGCTCTGAGCCTACAGGTTCAATACATGGATTCTAAATGAGGTAACTGCAGAGGTAGTGGATGCATTGATTATGATTTTCCAAACTTCCACATATATTGGAAAGATCCCAGTAGTTTGGCAGTTAGCATTTCCTTCATTGATCCTTTCTGCTTCAAAAAGCCGCGGCTATTTAGTTAAATATGATATCTACTTTCGAAATCCATGCTGACTCTTCGTAAGCAACCCATGTTTGTCTGCATAACTATTGACCTATCCTGAATAGTTAGCTCTAGGAGTTTCCTCACAACTGAAGTTAAACTGACGGGGCTATGATTGCTAGCCTTATTCTTATAATCTTTCTCAAACAAATTCGTAATTTTTACTATTTTTTTTAGCCTCTGGCACCTCCCCAGAGTCTAGAAAGACTAAAACATTGAGGCCAGTGCCTCTGCAATTTCCACTTTCACTTTATTCAAAATTTTTTGATGCTTTTCTTCTGGCTCCCCTGCCCTGTTTACTTTCAGTGCCAATGGTCCATCCAACACTTCTACCCTGTCAATTTTGAAACCTTCCAGTGATTGATTTCCCTCAAATGTCACCATGGCCGGGGTAGCATCTCACTTTTTGTTAAAGACAGATGTAAAGTAGTCATTGACACTCAGCCATGCCTTCTGTCTGCGGGTGTAAATCCCCCTATTCTCAGCCATGCCTTCTGTCTGCGGGTGTAAATCACCCTATTGGCCCCTAATCTGCCCTACTCCTCCTTTAACAGCCTTTTTACTGTTTATATGGCTGAAGACAACTTTGAGGCATCTCTGTATGTTGACTGCAGTCTTTTCACATAATTCATCTTTGGAACACAGGAAGATAGGAACAGGAGTAGGCCTTGAGCCTGTTCTCTCATTTGATGAGCTCTGTGACCTATCTCCACAAATCTACCCACAGCCCAAAATGTATCTATCCCAAATTTAAAATTAACCACTGATCCAGCAGCCCCTGTTATTTGTGGAAGAGAGTTCCAAACATCTACCACCCTTTGTGTGTAGATGTGCTTCCTAACATCTCTCCTGAATGGTCTCACTCTAATTCTCAGACTATACCCAAAAGTTCTGGAATCCTCAATCAGTGGAAATAATTGCTTTTCATTTACCCTATCTTTTCCTGTTGCAATCTTGAAGACTTCAAACACATCTTTCCTGCTGCTCGTTCCAGTCAATCGCACCAGTTTTGTTTTTGCTCTATTAAAGTCAGCTCTCTACCAATCGATTGTTCTCACTATAGACTGTTGTGTGCTATTCTCCATCATCATCCTGAACCCTAAAATACAATGATCATTGTATATGATATAGCAAATCATTTCAGTCTGGGATCCGACTTGGCTAGACATGCCATCAGCTGGCATCATAACAACCTACATTAGTTTTCAGCCCTATTGGCATTTTGGGAATAATGCCCTGGGTTCATCTTACGTTAGATGTTAAAACATAAGGCCATACGATATGTGAGCAGAATGAGGTCATTCGGCCTATCGAGTCCATTCTGCCATTCAATTATAACCTTTCATTATCTTACTAATCAAGAACCTACGTATCTCTGCCTTAAATACACTCAATGACAAGGCCTCCACAGGCGTTGAGACAATGAGTTCCACAGATTCACTACCCTCTCGCTAAAGAAGTTCCTTCTCATTTCAGTTCTAAAAGGTTATCCGTTCACTCTGAGGCTGTGTTCTTAAGTCTTAGTCTCTCCTAGTATTAGAAACATCTTCTCCACATCCATTCTATCCAGACCTCTCCGTATTCTATAAGTTTCAATCAGATCCCTCTCATCCTTCTAAACTCCACTGAGTATAAACCCAGAGTCCTCAATCACTCCTCATATGACAAGCCCCTAATCCCTGGGATCATTCTTGTAAACCTTCTCTGGACACCCTCCAAGGCCAGCACGTCCTTCCTTAGATATGGAGCCCAAAACTGCTCACAATATTCCAAGTGTGGTCTGACCAGAGCCTCATAAGAGCCTCAGCATTAACTATCTGGTCTCTTATTCTAGACCTCTTGAAATGAATGCTAATATTACAGCTTTCCTAATTGCATGTTAACCTTAAGAGAGTCCTGAACTGAGACAATCAAGCCCCTTTGAACTTGAAAATAAATTCCAAAGTCTTTCCCTATTTAGAAAATAGTCTACACCTCCATCTGTCCTAACAAAATGCATAACCTCACATCTGACCACATTCTGTTCCATCTGCCACTTCCTTGTCCATGCACATAGCATATCCAGATCCTTCTGCAGCCTCTCCACTTCCTCAAACTATTGGTCCCTCCACCTATTTTTGTATCATCTGAAAATTAGCAACAATGTCCTCAGTTCCTTTGTCCAGATTATAAACATACAACACGAATATTTGTGGCCACAACACTGACCCCTGTGGAACTCCACTAGCCACTGAAAAGCCATTACCAACCTGAAAAGCCCCATTAAACCCTACTTTCTGCCTTCTGCCAGTCATATTAATCCCAATGTTTTCAGCATTGTTAGGAGAAACAGTGAGTGGAAGAAAAGGTTCTCTGCATCTACAAACCATATTTGCTGCCCCCACAAACCCCCAACTGAGTACCAAGGATATGCGGAACAAAAGGCTTTTTGGTCTTTGTTCTGCCCAAAATTCTGCCCCACCACAAGGCATCCGAGTGCTCCGTCACATTGGTTTAGACCCAATATTGTTAGGTGGCAGAACATATTGCTCATATTTTAGCTTATCCTGAGTTGCACGGTCAGAGGATAACAAAACATATTATGGGTCAAGCATGGTGATTCCATTTTCATTCTCAAAGCATACAAATATCCTGAAAGACTATCTTTTTCAACCTGTGCTTAATGCAAGGATTATTAAGGATAAATGATTGGAATTACAGGAACCCACAATTAACCATAAAGCACAGACATTATATCTGTTCTATTGAAATGAGGCTGCTTGGAAGATGGAACTAATATTTTGCAAAGATAGTTATTGAGGTAGCCTGAAAGAATGGCATTGTCTCTAACTTTTGCCAATGAATAATGCATGAGGTAATTAAAGAATAATTAAATTTACATTTATATTGCATGTTTTGCAGGTTCAAGAAGTTTCACAATACTTCACAGTCATCCCTTTGAAGTCTGGTCACCTGTTGTAATATAGGAACTCGCAGCAGCTAACTTGCACAAGTGAAAATCCCACCAGCAGGAATGATATATTCACCAGATAATCTGTGAGCATTTTGGTGACATTGGTTTTGGTCAGAACCCCAGGGAACTAGCGTACATCTAAGTATATAGGGCCATGGAGCCTTTATTCAATGTCACATCTAAAAGTTGGTGATTTATATTGTCACGATGTTTGCGGCTGGGATTTGATTCTGCACAATGGAAAGATTACCGTCCTTTTCTGTTCTGATAGCATGTGGCCTGTTTCCTTTTGTCTATGAGTTGTTGCTGTCTGATGCTATAAGGTTCTGCAAACTCTTTCATGAACACTGTTGTATGTAAATCTGTTTTTTATAATCACATCTCTAACTAACACCGATTATTCCATCCTCTCTTTAAAATCTCTTCCACATGACCCCTTTGGCGATAGAGCACTCCCCTGGCTCTGCATTGGAAGTACCAGCTGAGAATTTGTTCTTAAGTTTGTAACATGTGACTTGAAACTACAATCTTCTGATTTTGAAGCAAGGCTGCTATCTGTGGAGGAAGGAATTTGCTTATAAACCTAGAGGTCACTGCAGCTAATATTAACAGACAGGCATTTGGTGATTCCTAGGATAATAATTTATTTTTTAAATATGGGTTTCATTTAAAGCCTCCACACAAATAGGAACAAATGAATGCAATATTTAGGTTTTAAGTAATAAGAGCCGAGAGGCTATAACAGTCTGGAACCTACAGAACATGTTGTTGTCCTTATTTGTGAGTGAGGAAATGCCTCTGTCATAGAGAAACTATCTTAAGTGAGGAAGACAAAATCTACAGGTCATAGATGTAAGGAGGTTAGTAATAAATCCAATGACAATAACAACAACAAACCACTAAATATTACAAAGCATTTCTTAGGAGCATTTTATAACCAAGTGTGACACAGTGCCACAGAAGGAATATTGAATGGAATCTTCTAGGGATTTTGGGGAGAACAGTGGCAGAACTATGCAAGGAATCTAGCAAGGCCCACCTCGATATCAGGGATAACTTTTTGTATTTTTTAAGCTATGGTGCAGGCACCAAGCTGAGATTCTCTCTCAGTAATAGCAAGTTGCCTGCTTAAGGACCAATGGTTAATGTAATTGAACATAGGTCAGTGCATATACCCAGCAGACCCTGAGTGAAATAATTCCAATGAGATCGGTATCTGTCATCAAGTCTCCCTTTATGGGCACATGATCAGTCCTTAATTTTGGCACTGCCTTATTCAGAGACAGCTACCAGAGTGTCAGTGTGCCTGACACTCCCCTTTTAATATGTCAACCAGGACTCCCTGATTGGACCAGATTAACAGTCCTAATCAAGGAATTCAAACTAAATGAGGTCCAGCTGGCTTACATTGTTACAATCACTGCACTGAGGGTACTGTGTCTAGATCTCCATGGCAAGCACCAACCTGTCCATGGAGGCAGCCAGATGATCGTATTCTTGAAACAGTTAGATCTCAATAGAGTAGTAGCTCTCCTGCAGTCTCTGAACTACAATGATTATTGCTTCCCACATACCTGCCTGATGCTCCTGTGCCTCCTTATGCATTCTAGCATGGACCTTATTGTTGACTCCACAAGGTCCTCACTGCCTTGGAGTGAGGAGGCCTCTGGGCACCAACGGCCTGGGTGTTCCTTTTGCAGCCAGCTATGTTGTGTAGCTGTTGCAGTGAGGTGCTCACCTGTCTGTTCTTCCAAACATTGTACACCTGACATTCTCACCAAGGTGTCAATATCTAGTTTGCATAGGGAGCCACAGACAGTCTTGCCAAGTTTCTAGCACAGTAGCCTATTTTTCAGCTGAGGCCATAGCCCTCTGATTGGTACAGGTCAAACACAAGAGAGAGAAGGAATAACAGCCAATGGAGTGCAATGAATGAAAGTGGCTGTTGTGTATGTGAGTGTTGCAGTGAAATGAAGATGTTGTACTTACTTGGTTGGCAGGACTTGCATACTTCGGCTTCCCTGCATGACACATCCTGATCTTCTGTTATGAGGGACAGGATTCTATCCTCATAGGGAGTGAAGAGCCTAATTTTAGGCTCTCCTCCACTTCTCATGACTCCCCACCTTATTTTGATGTTATCTCCTCTTAAGGGTGAAAAGGAGGGATTGAAAGATGTGAAAATGGATGGCACGAATGTTGGTTGTGGTGAGGCTAGGAGAAAGGCAGTGACATGTTCCAATGTAGCACACTGAATTGGCACCCCATTCACCACCTTAAACATTCACTCTGTCCACCACGGATGTAAACTGCATGCCATCTATAAAATAATCTATGCCAGCTTGTCAAACCCACCTCGACAGCATCTTCCAATCCTGCAACACGTACAACTTAGAAGGACAAGGGCAACAGGCACTTGGGAACCTTACAAACTGTATGTTCCTCTCCAAGCCACAAAGTATCCTCATTTGGAACAATATCATCATTCACCCACTGTTATTGATTCAAAATCTGGAACTCCTTCCCCAACATGTGAAACAGTGTCATAATGCTAACATGACTAGGCTCGTCCTCCCAGATGCACAGGCTAATGGTCCCGGCTATGGGTTCAAATCTCACCTTGGCAGATGATGAAAATTAAATTCAATAATATTTGGAATTAAATACTAGTCTAGTAGCAACCATAAAATCTTTGTCAATTGTTATAAAACTGATCTAATTCACTAAAACCCTTTAAGGGAAGATATCTGTATCCTGATGAACAGTCAGCTAGACTCAAAGCATTAGCTTGGTCTTTCTCCATGGATGTTGCCTGACCCATTGTGATTTCCAGCAATCTTTTCTTTTCAACACAGATTCCAGCATCTGCAGTAATTTGCTCCTACATCTGTATCCTTACCAGGCCTGGCTTGCAGGTGATTCCAGACACACAGCGTAGTTGACTCTGAACTGACCTCGGAAATGGGTTTGTGCCAAAATTGGGAGAGTTCTCTCACAGACTTTTCAAATACAATCTGAAATAGTCAAAATCAAGGAATCAGGACTCACAGACACTGCTATTACTGAGCTTGTCTTGTCTCACTGGCAGGAGACTCCTGCAGAGATGGAGGTACAGTGGTACAGTGGTCCCTCTGATGAAGGGTCTAGGCCCAAAACGTCAGCTTTTGTGCTCCTGAGATACTGCTGGGCCTGCTGTGTTCATCCAGCCTCACATTTTATTATCTTGGATTCTCCAGCATCTGCAGTTCCCATTATCACAGAGGTACAGTGGTACACAGGTTTTGTCTTGGGAGTCCTCAACATTAAGGCTGCATTCCATTAAGTCTAGTGAGATGGCCAAATCCAAAAAGATGTAATGGATCTGCAGCAGGTGGTAGGGAGACCAAAAAGGATGAAAAACTGACTTAATGTTTTCCTCACCAATCTATTCGCCCTAGACGTACTTGTACATAACAGTTTCAGTAGGAAAAACTACTGCACCGTCATTATGCAGACAAAGTTCCATCATAACATTGAGCATATGCTCCATCATGTTGTGTGACAGTAAGTATGGTATTAAATGAGACAGGCTTTTGAACAGATCTGGCAATGCAAATCTGGGCATCCCTGAGGTAATCTGGTCTATGAGCAGCAGTAGAACTTTACTCAACCACCACCAGTCACCTCAATGCCCCTGTTCCAACACTGTCCTCACCACGTAGCCAGGAGATTAACTTTGATTCACTGAAGATTACAGGAGTAGCATCAAGCATAAATAAAAATGAAGTGTCAAACTCATGAAGCTACAACACAGGATTACTTGTATATCAAACATTAGAGGTGGGATGCAAACAACATGTCTAAGCAATCACAAAACCAATGGATCAGATGTAACCTCAGCAATCCTGCCACACCCACTTGTGAATAGTAGTAGATGTTTAAGCAACTAACAAGAGGAGGGAGCCCCATCTATATTTTTGTTCTCAACGACGGAGGAATCCAGCATATCATTGCAAAAGACAAGACTGAAGAAATAGAATCCATTTTCATCCATAAGTGCCAAATTGTGGTAATCTCAGTCTCGTCCTCGGGTCCCCTACACCAGCATCACGGATGCAATTCTTCGGATAATTCGATGCATGTCACAAGATTCAAGAAATGGCTCAAGGCATTGGATACTACAAAGGATATGTGCCATGGCAATATTCAGACAATATAACTGTAGACTAGTTCTCCAGTCTTGCTGCACCCCAATCAAAACTGTTTCAGCACAGCTACAATGCCAACATCTATCCAACAATGAGGAAATTGCCCAGATGTGTTCTTCCTGCCAAAAGCAGGGCAAAAATAACACAGCTCATCTGATCCATTTATCAAAGTGATGGAAAGGGTTGTTGAGCAGCACTTTCAAAGAAATAACCTGCCAGATGACACTTAATTTTGTTTCTATCTGTGCTACTCCATTCCTGATCTTATTACAATCTTGTTCTTAACAGAGTTAAACTCAATTCCTTAACCGCCAGTGGCTTTCTACCCCATACAAGGCACAAGCCAGGACTGTGATGGAATACTGTCCACTTGCCTGGATAAATACAGCTCCAACAACATTCAAGGAGCTTTACACCACCCAGGACAATATAGCCAATTAGATTGGCATGTATCCATTGGACTGGCATCTAATCCGTAATGTTCAACATTCATTCCTCTCACTACTGACAGGCAATGGTTGCAGAGTGTGCCATCTGCAAGATTCACTACAGTAACTCACCAAGTCACCTTCAACAGCACCCTCCAAACCCACAACTATGCCATATTGGAAAGTCAACGGATACCAATCACCTGCAAGTTCCCCTCCAAGCTACACTTGAAACTACATCGGCATTCCTTCACTGTTGCTGGGTCAAAATCCTTGAAACTGCCTTCCTAATAGTATTGTGGATATACCTATACCCCACAGACTTAACGGATCAAGAAGGCAGCTCATGACCACCTTCTCCAGGTAAATTAGGGATGAGCAATAAATTCTGGGCCTAGCCAATGACAGGTGCAATCCATGACTGAAGTAAAGAAAAAATCCAAATTATAACAACTCACTATGTTATTCCAATTCCATTGCTCTCACTGGTTCTTTTACAACTTATATTAAATCCTTGGCTTATTGACTGCTCTGCCCTTGAACTCCCTGTGCTTTATTATTCTTAACAATTCACTGTTTTTGCAATGAACCATGTTTAATAAGAAGAGTATTAGATCAAAACAGGATAAATCTGAAGATGTAGCATCTGGCCAGAGGCAAAAACAATCTGCTGTCACTTTTACCTGTTCCTTCAAAGGCAACATCATCATCAACAGACTTTCGCCTGTCAATAACAAAGTATAATCCAATTGAGGGCTACTAAGCCCCTCCAAAATCGAGTTTTAAATTTAGTGATTTGTGCAGTTAACATACTTCAGCTAGGAATCATTGCTGTAAGTTTTGTGCAGTTGTTTCCGTTAATTTCAGTCAAACTGTCACTTCAAAAGTCACTAAATCCCTTCTGATGCCCATTTTGCAATGCCTCCAGAATGCCTCTCTTTAAACTGCAGAACTCTTTTATTCTTGGTTACCAATTTTAATCTCGCAATCTTTGACAGCAAGCTATGTTTCATATTTGACTTAGTTTCACTTCATGTTTTCCCCAGATGACTGCCCCAATCATATATTAGAGAATCATGCAGCTCTACATTTAAATTAATGCCACAAAAGTAAAACAGGAGAACAAGTTCAAATGTATTTGTCCTTGCAGATTTTTCGCTACGTTTATAGTGTGAGGACTTCACAAAACATTTCATGACCAGTGAATTGCTTCAGAAGTGTGGTCAGTACTGTGTTATCACATATGCAGTGAGAAGGTTTATCACTGCAAGATGCTGAAAAGAATGAAGAGATTTGATGAGGTTTGTTCAGTTATGGGAAAAGGCATGACCAGTACACCAGAAAAATTCCCCATTCTTCTTTGAATAGTGCAGTGTTCCTTCTTCTAGTGCTAGAGTAGCTTAGAGGGCGTGCCACCCTACTGGCAATTCAGAGACCTGCATTGCTGATCTGGAAACATGGGTTTGAGGCCTACAGTTTCTCTTACCTATTGGAGCCCTCCTGCATCCCCTCCATTTACTGGTATATCCCACAACCTTGCTGCTTTCCCCCAATTTCCTCATTTATTACATGAGACTCTGCAGGAAGAATGCTCCAGTTATGCTTAATTAAGAAAGCCAAGGGTTGTACAAGATCGAATGAAGTTATGCAAAATGCTACAAAGTTTACTGGTCAGCCAGAGTACTGGGGACATTTTAGAAACCAGCATATTTACTAAAACAACTAGGGGGAAAAATTAAGATCAGAGATAATGGGAACTGCAGATGCTGGAGAATCCAAGATAACAAAGTGTGGAGCTGGATGAACACAGCAGGCCAAGCAGCATCTTAGGAGCACAAAAGCTGACATTTCGGGCCTAGACCTTTCATCAGAAGGGTCTAGACCCAAAACGTCAGCTTTTGTGCTCCTAAGATGCTGCTTGGCCTGCTGTGTTCATCCAGCTCCACATTTTATTATCTAGGGGGAAAAATCAAATTGTGAGGGTAAAGGAGCTAGAAATATTTTTTAAAAAGCAGAAAATAAGAGCTACTACAATTAAGTAAATTGGAAGAGGATGTAGAGTAAAGGGTTAACCATAGCAGCTAAGCATGTTGATCAGGAACAATGTCATAGTAGTGTCAGATAATATGGACTCTGAGTCTGTAGAGTTCCAGAAGATGTCCTCTCTTTGGATGCCTAATAAAGAGATACATTTAATAAAGTTTGTTAATATTCACTGAGATGAATGCAAGCCTTGGTTTACTCCATGGTGGCAACAATGAGAGGCAATAAAAGCAAACAACTTGATAGTGATAATTACCGGCAAACTGAGGCTCAGTTTGTGTTCTGTTAATGTCACTCAGCCCTTGACCTTATCACAGAGTAATGATTGGAATCAGGTGGATCTTGTTGATTATGAAATCCTTGATTGGGATTATTCTCTTGGACAAATAAAGAAGTTCCGCTGATCAATATAAACCGGGGATTACAATCTCTTCAGTTCAGGGACGGACTCTGAGCTGGTTAGCCACGACCAGTGCACTCTGCACAAGTAAATAATGGGTGTCTTGTTGACAGGAGCTGGCCTCTGTGCAGTTACTTCACACAGCTTTAGTCACAAAGAGATGAACTCCAAAAGGGAGGTGAGAGTCACTACTCTTGGCATCAATCCAAATTTGACCAAGGTATCCCAGCAAAACTAGATCCAAAAGAATCAAGGGAAAACACGTCTACTGGTTGGAGTCATACCTAGCTCAAGGAAGATTGTTGTGGTTGTTAGAAATCATTCACTTCATTTAAGTCCCGATATAGCTCTACAGGAGCTCTTCATGGTAGTATCCTGGACCAAACTATTTTCACTGTTCTACAAAAGACCTGAAGTGGGAATGTTTTCTTATGATTGCACAATGTTTTGCACTTTATATGATTTCTCAGATACTGAAATGTCTATGCCCATACATAGAAAGATCTGGGCAGCACCCAGACTTGTGCTCATAAATGAGAAATAACATTCATGTCACATAAATACTAGGCAATTACTATTTCCAACAAGGAAAGAATTCAACCACCTTATTTTGACATTCATTGGCATTGCCATCTACCAGAAATTGTACTGAAGCAGCCATTTAAATACTGTGATTACAAGACTGTGTCCGAAGCTAGGAACTCTGTCATGGGTAACTCACCTCCTAAATCCCCAAAGCTGGTCTGCCATCTATAAGCCGTAAGTCAGGAGAGTGATGGAGTACTCTCCACTTGCCTGGATGAGTACAGCTCCAACAACACTCAAGATGCTCAGTTTCATCCGGGACAAAGTAGCTTGTTTGGGATTGACACCCAATCTACTATCTTCAACATTCACTCCACCACCAAATACGCAGTAACAGCATTTTATACCAGCTACAAGATGCGCTCATCAAGGCACCTTTGAATGAACCTTCCAAACCAATGATCTCAACCATCTAGAAAAACAAAATTGCCAGATGCATAGGAACACCACCCCATGCAAGATCTCCTCAATGCCATATATTATCCCCACATGGAACTAGATCACTGTTCTTTCACTGTTATGGGTTCAAAGTCTGGCAGCTCACTCCATAACAATACAGTGAGTCTCCCCACACAACATAGACTGTAACAACTGAAGATAGCAGCTCACCACTCTGTTCACAATAAAAGACATTGTGATGTCTGCATCTCATGAGTGAATTTTAGAAAAGGAAACAATGAGTCCCTCCTCCCAATCCTCTATTTTCAGTTTTACCCTCAGTTCCTCCATTCACTATTTCTGTTTCCTTCGTTAAATATCCCTCCAATATCGTTTTGAAAAGAAAAGAGCATCAAAGAAGGAATAGTCACAATCCTGCTCCACCAGTGAATTAGTTCATGACTAATTTTCAATGCCATTTTCCAAAATATCCCCATGTCCATTAATATTGTTGGCATCCAGAAATCTGTCAGCCTGTGTCTTTGATATCTATAATGACTGGACCGCTACAGCCCTCTAGGGTAGAGAATTCCAAAGGTTTATCACTTCTAAGTGAAGAAAGCCCTTCTCTTCTCAGCCCCAAACGAGGTAGTGTCCAATGGTCCTGGGTCCAATCCAAGAAGCATCCTCCCTGTCCCTACTCTACTGAGCCCCGTAAGAATTTTGTATGCTTCAAAGAGATCACCTCCAATTTTTCAAAATTTAGAGATAATTAGTCTAGTCTCCTCAATGTCTACTCATATAACTACCTTATCATCCCATGACTCGGTCTGATGAACCTTTGGTGCACTTTCTCCTTCCTTTATGGAACCAACATTCAGCACCTTTTTCAGATAGAGTCTTCCAGATCACAACAACTCTGTGAAAGCATTTCTCCATTTTAGATCTTTTGCCAAAGGTTTTTATTATGTGACCCCTAGTTACTGACCCACTCACAGCAGAAAATTGCTCTCTTTGAGAGCCTCTTATCAGCTTGAAAACTGCTACTAGATCACTTCTTAATCTTCTTTTGACGCACTAACTTTTCCATCCTCAACTTATAGCATCCCTGGTCATATCCTGCTGAACTTATTTTACCCTTTCTAAGGCCTTTATCACTTTCTCAAAATCTGTTACCCAGAATTATCCAAAGTAATCCTGCAGAGATATAATCGGTGCTTTATGAATTCTTGTATCATCGTTTTGCTTTTATATTTCATGCTTCGATTTATAAACCCAAGTAGCTCATCTATTTTTTTAAATGTATTCAAAAGTCATAAAGAGAGGTAAAATATTAAACTATCTCCAAGGATATGTAGGTCTAAGAATGGTGTGGGTAACAGCAGCAGAGGTAATATAATCTCAAAGCCTTGCAAAAAATCTTCCTACGCTGACCAACAATTCCAGTGCAGTCATTTGAACATGTCATCAACAGTAATCAAGGTAGGTCAACACTCTCGCTGTATATAACGCTTGCACTGCAGTTTAAACATTCCTTTCTGAACCAGGAGCCTAAGAATACGTCCCTGAACTAGGGAGTAGATCTATTTTTAAATTAAGTAGGTTAGGTGTTGAATTACTTTCTCTTCTCTCCAAATTTCACTCACATTTCTCAGCATGACTCTGATGTTTATAAGGATGGACGAGGTAATCATTAATATTGATGTATATCTCTTCACTGCATCTGTGTGATGCTTTTCCCTCTCTTTCTGTCACATACACACAGTCAACCTCATCGACATTTTATCAAAAGCAGCGCCTTGGTAGCTGCTCGACCAAACAAAAACTCCTGCCCTGGACAGCAGGAATTTGAACGGGAGCAGTAAGAAACTGAAGTTTTTTTAACAGAAACCAGGAACATGTGGAGGCCATTTGGCCCATCATTCTGACTTTGACATTCAATTTGGTCATGAAAGTTCTGTATGTTATCTTGCTCTACCCACTTTTGGTCCATAGTCCTCAATATTCTCACCTAACCAAAGTCTATTGCTCCTAAATGTGAAAATTCCAGCTGATGCATAGATAGCATCCACAAATATTTTGGAAGGGACAATTCCAGATTTCAATGATCTTATGTGTGTAAATTTGTGTGTTTCCTGTTTCACTTTTAAATGGGCTAGCTCTAATGTCATTAAGCTTATTCCTTCCTGTCCTAGATTCAATCAAGAGAGAAAGTCTCCTTTGGCATCAATGCTATTGAATCCCTGAATTATTCTAAATTTCTTGAAGCCAGCTGGAATTCCTAAAGCCTAAAGTAGCATGATGCCTCAGGAAATCTGATTGTTGCCCACTCTTCATTATTTTTACATGGATGGCACCAATGGCATAATTTTGGACAGGAATTAAATTAAACACTTGTCCTCCTTGAACCCATATTCCCTCATAAACCAAGATAACAAAGGTGAAGATGGATGAACACAGCAGGCCAAGCAGCATCTCAGGAGCACAAAAGATGACGTTTCGGGCCTGGACCCTTCATCAGAGAGGGGGATGGGGAGAGGGTTCTGGAATAAATAGGGAGAGAGGGGGAGGCGGACCGAAGATGGAGAGAAAAGAAGATAGGTGGAGAGGAGAGTATAGGTGGGGAGGTGGGGAGGGGACAGGTCAGTCCGGGGAGAACAGACAGCCAAGGAGGCGGGATGAGGTTAGTAGGTTATGGCCCAAGTGCTAGAAAGTGGGATGAGTGTAGATATGATATAAATTTGTTTTTAACAGTACAGGCTCAATGGTCCAAAGGACCTCTTCTGAACATTCTATGGTTCTCCATAGACATAGCTGCTAAATGAAGATTCCATGCCACAAAATAATAGCCAGTTGCCAATATTCACAAATTCATATATCATGCTACATTTTTTAAAATCACTCCCGGGATGTGCGCATCACTGGCCTATTAATTGTATGTCGCCTGTTGCCCTTGAGTAGGTAGCAGTGAGCTGCCTTCTTGAACTATTGCAGTGTATTTGGTGTAGCTAGACCCACAATATCATTAGTGAAGGGATACCAGGACTCCAGGAAAGTCATAGCCTTAATATTTCGCACTTATCAGCCCAAACATGGCTGTTGTCCGAATCTTGCTGTAATTGCGTGTGAACTGCTTCAGTATCTGATGAGTTGTAAATGGAGCCGAATTTAAGAATTTTAGCTGTCACCTTATTAAGATTACTTTCAAGGTGGCCTAGACCTTTTCGCTATTTATATTTATGAAGGATGGAACATCATTGCATAAAACTTTATTAAAGTCACCGTAGCCCAGAAGACCATGGGGTTGCTGTTTTATGAGGGGCACCATGCTTCAGTTGACGGGAGAAGTTGAGAAGGAGGAACTTTAATGGTAACCACAGCCATTATAAATGGCAACTCAATGCATGTCACCTCTAGGAATTTACCTGAGGTGCAGAGAGATTCACTTAGAATCACTATGGCTCCAATATGCAAAATTCAGGACTTTTCAGTTCTACAATTTACTATTACAGCCCTCAAAACACTGAGACCCGCAATTAGACAAGTGGCAAATTTGGGAATATTGTAAGGCCATCCAATCTCTCAGGTCAATAATGTCACCCAGTTACCTCGCAGCTGATCTGCTCCTCATCTCATTTTCCAATTTTTGCTCAATATTCCTTAACTAGAGAAAATCTATGGGCCTCTCAATCCTGGATCATATAAGAAATGGTGAGTCAGCTTGAAAAATACAGCAAGACTGGAAAAGTAGGATTTTCAATGTCAAGAGGAAAATTGCTCACTCCTCCAACTAAGTTTCAAACATTGACACAAAAGTCTAATGAGTGAGCGGCAACAAGTCTGTTTGCATTCATTTGCATGTATTAACATGCCGTTTTTGCCTATTTTTGCCTGATTAAAGCCATAGTCATACCTTTTGGTCCAAGTTGTCCATGCCTACCAAGTAAACTAGTCCCACTTGACTGCATTGGGCCCATATCCCTCTATACCTTTCCTATTCATGCACCTGACAAATGTCTTTTAAATGTTGTAACTGTACGTGCTTCCATCTCTTCCACTGGCAGTTCATTCCGCAGACAAACCATACCTTTCGTGGAAAAGTTGCCCGGCAGATTCTTTTTAAATCTTTCTCCTCTCACCTTGAAAATATACCCTCTAGTTTTGAACTCATCCATCCAACAAAAAGAACTTTGCTATTCACCTTATCTATGCCCCTCATATCTTTATAAGGATCTATAAGGTCACCCCCTATCCTCCTTTGCTCACGTTTAAAAAGTCCCAGCCTATCCCTATAACTCAAACTCTCTAGTCCCAGGAACATCCTGGTATATCTTTTCTGAACCCTCTACAAATTAATGGTGCTCTTCCCAAAGTAGGACGACCAGAACTGTACACAGTACACCAAAAGTGGCCTCACCAATGTTCAGTCCAGCCTCAACATGATGTCCCCACTCATGCTCAATGGTCTGTGTAAAGAAGGCAAGCATGCGAACCACTTTCTTAACCACCCATGATGCAACTTTCATAGAACTATGTACCTGAATCTCTAGGTCTCTCAGTTTGGCAACACTATCCAGCCCCTGACCATTAACTGTATAAGCCCTGGCCTTGTTTGTTTTACCAAAATGCAGTACTTAACATTTTATTCAAATTAAATTCTATCTGCCACTCCTCAAGCCACTGGCCCAACTGATCAAAATCCCATTGTAACCTTAGATAACCTTCTTCACTGTCAAGTACATTATTAATTTTGGTGAGGAGAATCCAGACAACAGAAGGTCCTGACATGAAAGTCAGAACAAGCACCTGGGAACTCTAGCTCCATGATTGCTCTTTCAGGTCTCCCTGGGCAGCAGTCCCCGACATCTCAGGATCCATTACATGGGCAGCAACAGCCCACACATCCCCATCCATGGATGTTGGTGTCCAACAGATAGGAACCTGGCAGCATCCTCGTGGTACACGCTGATCCAGCCACAATTCAGTTCTGTTCTTCAATAGGTGAACTTTGCCGTGCACTGAAACCTTTCATTCTAACGTTTTGTATGTTAGGGCAGGCACTCAATTCATGGAGTTGGCCAGAGTTCCTTTCAGGATTCTTCAGTTGGTCCCTTAGCATCCAGTCACTATGATACAATCACTGTGTGCCTACTGGATGTTCACAACATGTCTGCGTTGCCATTGTCTTTTTTGCGCGTTATCCCCTCATCAAAAAAATTAAAACATTCTGTCTTCCCTTTTATTGTTGGACACAAAGTCCACTGCTGGTCAGCAGTCATCAATCAAAGGGATGGAGACCATGCTACATCAGTCTCACCTCTGTTCCATATGTTGGCAGCGAAATCAGCAAGTACATCGCATGTGCAACAATTGATCATGTCATGAATCTAAGGCAAGTGGTCCTCAGTACAGATAAAGGAGACAACCTGCAGTCAGAGTTCTCGTTCTGTAAGTCAAGGGCATCATCCAATAGCAGTCCAGGGACTTGGAAACAGTCAGTCAGCTGCTTGGGATGGTCAGGGCGCGCATATCACTGCAGGCCTGAGAGTAGGCTTGGGATTGACACTCATGCAACCCGTTCGGGGAGTCGAGCTGAGTTAGTCAACTGCATCGTTATCAAACAATCATCAGTCCTGACTGTCCAATTAAGATAGTCAGAGGCGTTAATGAAAGTCCAGGCAGAATAATAGGACGACTCTAACATTCATGTCACACAAATGCCAGGTAATAACCATGTCCAGCAAGAGACACTGTAGCCATCAACCCTTGACATTGAATTCCCCCACTGCCAAGGTCCTAAGGGTTGCCATTAACCAAAAATCAAACTAGACTTGTCATATGAACGCAGTAACTACAAGAGCAGGTCAGAGGCTGGGATTACTTCAGTGAGTAACTCACTTTCTGGCTCCCCAGAGCCTGTGCACCATCTACAAATCACAAGTCAGGAGCATGATGGCGTACTTCCCACTTGCCTGCAAGGGCGCAACTCCAACAACACAAGATGCTTGACACCATCCAGGGCAAATGGAACTATTTCAGTTTAGGAAATCCGTGGATGAGTTGAGCCAAAGGGCCTGTTTCTGTGCTGTATGGCTCTATGACTCTATGACCTACAGCTGTGCTGGGGAAGTTGGGCACAGCAGTTCTGGGAATTGGAGGCAGCATACTGGGATGCAGAGGGGACAGGAATTGTGAAGGGGGAACAATTCAACAAATAGATTGGAGGGACAATCATGTGAGAAATCCAACAAGTCCTTTCTCAAAGCTGGAAGCACCAAGCAGCGTTATATCTGTGCTCTGCAAGAGTCAGGGGTTTGCATTAAGTTTGCAAAAAGTAGCCACTGACCCCAGTAACCAGCCTTGAGAGGCACCTGGACCCTCAAAAGTATCAGGTACTTGAGTGCTCTAGAATGCAGGATTAGTGACAGCTGCCAGGGCAGAGGGCACACAGCTCCAGGAAGTGGTAGCAGTGATTACAGATTACCCAAACATTAATGGAATGGAATCCCTTCCTGTTAATAAATTCTGCAGACCCTCTCAGTGCCACATGTCTGCAGTCAATGGCACCTGAACTTGGGAGCATCAAGATATGTCCCAAATTCTACTGTCTGAGCTGCAGCATTCACCTGTCATGGGTGAACAAAATAAACCAGTATGATGCTGCACTGATAGCATTGGTCTCTGTCCTGATGCAGTTATGCATGCATGAATGAGAGATGCCACACAGGTCACTCATTGTTACCTGGAAGGGCCCAGTTCCATAGACATTCCTTACCACACTGACCCTCCAACTACTGAGAGAGGATGGCCTTCCACTCCCATAGCCCTCAGCTCCTGCCTCAATATCCAATACAGTTCCTTCACCGAGTCCCTGGACACGTGGAGCTTGTGTTAGCACTATGCCACTTTTATTGAGAGGAAATAGATTTGGGCCTGACAAATCTGGGCCTTCTATGCACTCCACATATCTTGAGGAGCCATGTGGCAGCAATCTCTCCCTTGCCCATAGCTCCTCATCCTCCATGGTGAGCTGCTGCTGCTCCTGGGTTTACTGTCGGCCCTGGTGCTCCCGAATCCTTTAGCTTTCTTGGGTAGGTAGTCATTGTGACTGACATGGCACTGATAACAAGGCCCAGCAATCTCAGTGAAAAGGACCTACATTAGGCAAAAGTTTTTCTCAGAATTGTCAAACTTGCTATAGCCACCAGATGTGAACTAAGCATACTTCACCACACAGTGAAGCATGCAGCAGGCAGATAAGTGGGGACATGTTAGAACTGCGCATCCTGATTCCACCCTAGTGGGTGCGGTAACCTGTTGAATGTGCCATGCCAGCTGAATGACCACCACAGCTCAGCAAAATTGCCTGCAGTGCAACACCACCCTCCCATTCACTCAAACAGTCCACTCAAACAAAAAAAATTGAAGTTGATACTGCAAACACAATCATAAACGGAGAGAGAATTGAACCTGTCTCAGACAGAACCTTCGGAATTTGACTGAATACGAGTTTGCCTTAAGCCAGCATTGGCATTTTATACTAACAATGCCAATAACTCAAATCATATTAAATTGGTGATGAATTTGATTGCATTTTGCTAATGGAAGCTTCATGCTAATGCTGCTACAATAGTGTGGCATCTAGCAAACCTGGATGCTGAATTTTTGGTCAGCAAACTGATACTTATTCTATACACCCTGGATGTTGCTCCAGCTATTTTTTAGTAGCATGTCTTGGTGTGCTGTACATGAAGATTTCCTCCTCCACTCTAGAAGCATCCAATACTGACAAGTATGATGAGAAACATCTTGCTGTTGGTTCACAAATGTTGGATGACTTTGTCTGGAGATGAAGCATGCCTGTGACTGGTTTCTGTGGATTCTGCCTTGAGATTTTATTGCCCAGTGTCCAAGATGAAGATGATTTGGATCATGCAGTGAGCAGAATTTTCCAGATACATGCCCTGGTTCCCTTATTGATGACTAGCTTGGTTGGCGACTTTGGAAAGGTGGGTGTCAGAATATTTATGAAGCGGGTTGTGGTGTTAACAAGTCATGCAACAATAAACAGTCATGCAAAGCATCTTGCTGCTACCTCACATGAATCTCACCACATCAATCATGCAAGGCATAAAAGATGGAACAAAGCGATCTCAAAGTTGAGATGGAACTCACCACATTTATCACTCAATTCTGTCACCGATCTCACCATAGCCCACTTCGCTCAAAAACCTGTAAGATTCTTCCCAATGTTTTAATGTCAAGGTAAGTTCCTTTTAGACCAGCAGGTAAAGGAGTAATGGGCCTAAGTCATTCTATTCCTCCAATCTGCTCAAACTTCAAAAAAGCCATGGGTGTTTTTTTTACCTCAACTAATCCTTCATGCATTATCCCCATATCCCTTAATTGCCTTAGCACGCAAATATCTGACAACGCATATCTTGAATTTACCAAGCAACTGAGTATCCACAGCTCCATGGGCCACAACATTCCAAAGATTCCAAAGAACATACAGGTGGAAGACATTTTTACCTCAGCTGGATAAAGAAAATAAAATGTGAGGCTGGATGAACACAGCAGGCCAAGCAGCATCTCAGGAGCACAAAAGCTGACGTTTCGGGCCTAGACCCTTCATCAGAGAGGGGGATGGGGGGAGGGAACTGGAATAAATAGGGAGAGAGGGGGAGGCGGACCGAAGATGGAGAGTAAAGAAGATAGGTGGAGAGGGTGTAGGTGGGGAGGTAGGGAGGGGATAGGTCAGTCCAGGGAAGACGGACAGGTCAAGGAGGTGGGATGAGGTTAGGAGGTAGCTGGGGGTGCGGCTTGGGGTGGGAGGAAGGGATGGGGGAGAGGAAGAACCGGTTAGGGAGGCAGAGACAGGTTGGACTGGTTTTGGGATGCAGTGGGTGGGGGGGAAGAGCTGGGCTGGTTGTGTGGTGCAGTGGGGGGAGGGGATGAACTGGGCTGGTTTAGGGATGCAGTGGGGGAAGGGGAGATTTTGAAACTGGTGAAGTCCACATTGATACCATATGGCTGCAGGGTTCCCAGGCGGAATATGAGTTGCTGTTCCAGCAACCTTCGGGTGGCATCATTGTGGCAGTGCAGGAGGCCCATGATGGACATGTCATCAAGAGAATGGGAGGGGGAGTGGAAATGGTTTGCGACTGGGAGGTGCAGTTGTTTGTTGCGAACTGAGCGGAGGTGTTCTGCAAAGCGGTCCCCAAGCCTCCGCTTGGTTTCCCCAATGTAGAGGAAGCCGCACCGGGTACAGTGGATGCAGTATACCACATTGGCAGATGTGCAGGTGAACCTCTGCTTAATGTGGAATGTCATCTTGGGGCCTGGGATGGGGGTGAGGGAGGAGGTGTGGGGACAAGTGTAGCATTTCCTGCGGTTGCAGGGGAAGGTGCCGGGTGTGGTGGGGTTGGAGGGCAGTGTGGAGCGAACAAGGGAGTCACGGAGAGAGTGGTCTCTCCGGAAAGCAGACAGGGGAGGGGATGGAAAATCACCTGCATTCCGCATGGAGATGGCCTCAAGGCCCTCCGCTTCTTCCTGTCCCGCAGGCCCGACCAGGCCCCCTCCACCGACACTCTCATCCGCCTAGCGGAACTCGTCCTCACACTCAACAACTTCTCTTTTGACTCCTCCCACTTCCTACAGACTAAGGGGGTGGCCATGGGCACCCGCATGGGCCCCAGCTATGCCTGCCTCTTTGTAGGTTACGTGGAACAGTCCATCTTCCGCACCTACACAGGCCCCAAACCCCACCTCTTCCTCCGGTACATTGATGACTGTATCGGCGCCGCCTCTTGCTCCCCAGAGGAGCTCGAACAGTTCATCCACTTCACCAACACCTTCCACCCCAAACTTCAGTTCACCTGGGCCATCTCCAGCACATCCCTCACCTTCCTGGACCTCTCAGTCTCCATCTCAGGCAACCAGCTTGTAACTGATGTCCATTTCAAGCCCACCGACTCCCACAGCTACCTAGAATACACCTCCTCCCACCCACCCTCCTGCAAAAATTCCATCCCCTATTCCCAATTCCTCCGCCTCCGCCGCATCTGCTCCCACGACAAGACATTCCACTCCCGCACATCCCAGATGTCCAAGTTCTTTAAGGACCGCAACTTTCCCCCCACGGTGATTGAGAACGCCCTTGACCGCGTCTCCCGCATCTCCCGCGACACATCCCTCACACCCCGCCCCCGCCACAACCGCCCCAAGAGGATCCCCCTCGTTCTCACACACCACCCTACCAACCTCCGGATACAACGCATTATCCTCCGACACTTCCGCCATTTACAATCCGACCCCACCACCCAAGACATTTTTCCATCCCCTCCCCTGTCTGCTTTCCGGAGAGACCACTCTCTCCGTGACTCCCTTGTTCGCTCCACACTGCCCTCCAACCCCACCACACCCGGCACCTTCCCCTGCAACCGCAGGAAATGCTACACTTGTCCCCACACCTCCTCCCTCACCCCCATCCCAGGCCCCAAGATGACATTCCACATTAAGCAGAGGTTCACCTGCACATCTGCCAATGTGGTATACTGCATCCACTGTACCCGGTGCGGCTTCCTCTACATTGGGGAAACCAAGCGGAGGCTTGGGGACCGCTTTGCAGAACACCTCCGCTCAGTTCGCAACAAACAACTGCACCTCCCAGTCGCAAACCATTTCCACTCCCCCTCCCATTCTCTTGATGACATGTCCATCATGGGCCTCCTGCACTGCCACAATGATGCCACCCGAAGGTTGCTGGAACAGCAACTCATATTCCGCCTGGGAACCCTGCAGCCATATGGTATCAATGTGGACTTCACCAGTTTCAAAATCTCCCCTTCCCCCACTGCATCCCTAAACCAGCCCAGTTCATCCCCTCCCCCCACTGCACCACACAACCAGCCCAGCTCTTCCCCCCCACCCACTGCATCCCAAAACCAGTCCAACCTGTCTCTGCCTCCCTAACCGGTTCTTCCTCTCCCCCATCCCTTCCTCCCACCCCAAGCCGCACCCCCAGCTACCTACTAACCTCATCCCACCTCCTTGACCTGTCCGTCTTCCCTGGACTGACCTATCCCCTCCCTACCTCCCCACCTACACCCTCTCCACCTTCTTCTTTACTCTCCATCTTCGGTCCGCCTCCCCCTCTCTCCCTATTTATTCCAGTTCCCTCCCCCCATCCCCCTCTCTGATGAAGGGTCTAGGCCCGAAACGTCAGCTTTTGTGCTCCTGAGATGCTGCTTGGCCTGCTGTGTTCATCCAGCCTCACAATTTATTATCTTGGAATCTCCAGCATCTGCAGTTCCCATTATCTTGGATAAAGAAAATGTGGGCCTTTCCAGAACCACCCTCAATCTGTAAATGAATAAAGATAATCTGATCCAGTCACACCAACAACTTATTCCAGCTCCACATTAATTTGTTCACTTTTAATTTTGCTATATCCAATTCTTCACTCGACTTGCCACATGCTTGCAATTACGGAAAGGCAAATATAAAATGTTCCATCAGTCTAACCTGTGTGATTTAGTCAATAAAAATTGGATTCAAAATATTTGACATATTAAGATATTGAAATAAGTGGGTTAACAACGGCATTAAAATGCAGTAAAAGTAGAAAAATGAAAAACCTCATCTAATTGCATTCTAATATTACAAAGTGACATTTATGTTGCATGCCTGAAAGAAACACTTCAATTCAATAACCATCCAATATACATTCCGTTGGCCTATTTAATTCCAAATTCAAGACTCCAATTGATGAATTTTTGCCTTCGACATAATCTATCAATCTAAATTATTCAGTGTCTTTTTTTCCTGTTTCGAAACATTCAAGTTCAAAATGTCTATGCACCTGAAACAAAATTCATCCCAATGAGTATAGGAAACATTTAATTCTGTGTCCTGACTTAAATAGTGCATCAGATATGTACTATGACCCACTGAACACATGTATTTTTGATGAGATACATAACTCTTACATTTATTCCACACATACAGTGCAAGAACAAAGGTTGTTAAGATTCAGTAGAATGGGTCTATATTCCCTGGAGTTGAAAAGAATAAGGACTGAACTAATTGAAATATATAGATTTCTTTGAGGACTTAGCAAGATAGTTGTTGAGAGACGACTTTCTGTGGCTGGTGAATGCAGAATACAAAGTCAACATCTCAAGGTGAGGTCAATAGGGCTGAGGCAAGGAGAAATGTCTTTAGTCAGTGGGATTGTGAATCCTCTACCTCATGGAGCAGTGGTTACTCAGTTGTTGAGTACATTCAACGCTGATACAGATAGAACCTTGGGCACGAAGGGAATTGAAGGATGTAGGTACTGGTGGGATTGGGGAATCAAGACAAAAGATCTGCCATGATTTTATTGAATAATCAAACGGGCTCAAAGGGACATATGGCCTACTCCTGCATTGACTTTTTTATGGTTTTATATCATGTTACATGAAGTCTACAGACCATTTGGCCAAAATATTTAGCTATTCAGATCAATAATCGTTCATCAGAACCGGAAAAGGTTGATTATGTAATCAGCATGTAATTAGTGAAAGGGAAGGGGTGGGGAAAACAACAAAAGTTAGGACAGAGCAAATGACAGATCAGATTAAAGTACAATAGAACTGGCTCTGGAAATGGGACAAGAATATAATGATGTATCTTTTAGAGCTGTGAATGGTAGAATGATGAACAGCAAAAATAAGTATTAAGTGTAATCTGTACATGGGGGTAGAGGCAGAGTGAATAAATCCCAAGGGGAAAATTAAGGGAGGCATCAGAGATGGTACAGCTGCAAGTCGTTTTGAGGAGCTTGGGGATGGCACTTTGGATATTGTGGAGGTGAGTGTTGCACTGTTGAGCTTGTGAGCGTGATGACAGGGAGGAGGATGATGGCAAACATCCTGTGAGGGCAACCCGAAGGAAAGTGGAGTGCACATGTAGGTGAGTCAAGGAACAAAGGTATGAAACAAACTGCGTCCCTCCAGAAAGCAACAGAGAACACAAGTCAATCACCTAAGCGCTGTGATATGACAGTTCTGCTGAATGGTCACCGGGATCGAAATGTTAACCCTCTTTTCTGTCTACAGATGCTGCCAGATCTGCTGTGTTTCTCCAACATTTCTTTTGTTCAGGTTTCCAGCATCCACAGTTCTTTGTGTTGATCCTATCTCAAAATGGGCTGTTCCTGTAAATTTCACATGGTTTGATCACTCCCTTGATATTCCACTTTTATTGTCATTGTAATCACACTGTAAATTCAACTGTACAAGCAGATTACGTTAGATGTTTAAATGTCTTTGCAATAAGATTGTTGTTAAAAATACTTAATGACAAGGTGAAGTTGTAAGGTTGGCAACTTCAAAAATTCACTGGGTGTCTCCAGGAATTAAAGGTGAATCTCTGAGACACCACTTCCAGCAACACTGAAAATAAATTGCTCAGGCAATAATAAAGATTACTTTTCTTTAAATCTCTTATAACATTTTAATTTATTAACCAGAAAAGATTTGGAGCTGAACTGGGAATAAAATGATGGTTTCATGATTATTTAAGAACAATCTAATTTGGGAATAGAGATAACAAGGTGTAGAGCTGGATGAACACAGCAGGCCAAGCAGCATCAGAGGAGCAGGAAAGCTGACGTTTTGGGTTGAGACCCTTCTTCAGAAAATATCCAGATACAATTTGGGATTAGGATTTGTTCATTTTCCAATTAGTGTGGGAAGGCAGGGTACTGCAAGGAAAGACATATTGGGCAAATAATCATAGGAGCATGAAAATGGGCTGGAAGATTGTCGGAAGGGTTTTGGTTGGTTGTACGTGCAAACTCTCCAGGAAAGAGATCCAAGTAGAGTTGCAAACCTCACAGGTACTGTACACAAATATCAAAATTTAGGTGTAATGTGGTAAGTGAAAAGGTTTGATGAGGAAAAGTTAAGCTTTGGTTTTCAAATGCCTACAGAATAAAGAGGGAAGTGGGGGTTAAGGAATGGCAGTTTTCAGGGTCTTGGATCAGAATGAGCAAGAAAGATCTGGAGCCCTTGTTTCAATACAAAGATGTGGGCTAGACCAGAGAGCAAAGGAACAAAAGATGAAAAGTTAGAAATGCATTGACTATACAAGGAGTCCTTGATTTATGGAATATCTGACTTAAGAACGCTTATACTTACAAATACGATCTCGTAGGGGGGTACAATTCTAAAGATCCGATGTATGAACATTTTCCATAATTATGAATAGCTCCTTTATATTGTCCTGCATTGTGTTCTGACTTGCATTCGAATTGACTTACAAACAGACTCTGGGATGGAGGGACTGCCTGTAGTGTCAAACAAAAAATGGGAAGAGGCAAGAAAGGATACAAAGGCTGGATTCTGGAGGTGCTTCTCCTTCGTATTAACTCCAACCTAGGGACCATAAATATAAGATGATACTAATGAATCCAATATGAATTTCGAGAGAATCCTTTTTGTTTTATTTGGGGGTGTGGTTTAAATGTTAAACCCATGACCAAATGAAGTAGCTGAGGTTACTAATACAGACTAGTTGACATAACAGCAACAGACAGTTAATGAAAGGAAACATGGCCAAAAAAAAGAAAAAATAATGGTTCCATTTTTTAATGAGCATAGAATTTGGAACAAAAGAAATGAACTTGTGACACAAATATATGTCAATGGACATGATCTTATAGAAATTCTGGAGACAATATTATAAGTAGATCAAATCTGGGAACTATATACTTGAGGGTATGTGATTTTTAAAAGGGTAGGCAGGAAGAAGGGGGTTGGTGGGATAACTTTGTTAGTACTAGATTAACTGTTATACTCTGTTTTCTTCCTACACATGCTGCCAGATCTGCTGTGTTTCTCTAGCATAACTTTTTTTTTCAGATTTCCAGCATTCGCAGTTCCTTACAATAATTTTACCTCAAATATGGGCCAGTTCCATAAATTTCTTGCAGTTTGGTCACTGCTTTATATTCTGCTTTCAGTAGATAGAATAAGCGTGATAGCAAGAAATGATCATGGATTGCAAGATGTAGAATCCACCTGAGGCAAAAAAATAACAAACGGAATAGACACTGGTGATTGCTTAGGCCCTAGCAGGAGAGCAGAGAATAAATTAGGAGATAATAAGAGCTTATAAAAAATACAGTGTATAATCCTGAGTGACTTTATCTTTATATATATTGGGAAAATCAAATTGGCAGATGACTATAGAAATTGAGGCTCTAGCAAGAAAAAGAAAAAGAAGGAGGTGTATATCAGATATGACAAAGTGTGAAACTGGATGAACACAGCAGGCCAAGCAGCATCTCAGGAGCACAAAAGCTGACGTTTCGGGCCTAGACTCTCTTCATATAGACATCTGGGATCATGTGAATTCCTGTAGGAGTAAAATGGCAGTAGAACTATACTTAAGAGGGAAGTCAGGAGGCCAATAGGGGACATCAGATAGCTTTGGAAAATAGGGCTAATGAGGATCCAAAGATATTCTAACAGCACATTAAAGGCAAAAGAGTAACTAGGAAGAGAATAGGGCCCTTTCAAGATCAACGTAGTCTTCAATATGTGTAAACAGTGGAGAAGGACATGGAAGCTAAGGAAGTTGGGGAAATAAATAGTGATGTCTTGAAAAGAGTTCTTATTACAAAAAAGAAGGCGCCGGAGTTCTTAAATCCCTAGGACCTGACCAGGTGTTTCCAGAACATTTTGGGAAGCTAGTGAAGAGGTTGCTGGGTCCCTGGCTGAGATATTTGTATCATCAACAGCTGAGTGAAGTGCTGGAAATCTGGAGGTTGGCTAGTGCAGTGTCATTGTTTAAGAAAGCCTATAAGGAAAGGCTAGGTGACAATAGACTAGTGGGCCTTACATCAATGGTCGGTAACTTGTTGGAAGAGGTTCTGAATGATAGGATTTACGTGCATTTGGAAAGGCAAGGACTCATTCCGGATAGTCAACATAATTTTTGTGCATGGAAAATGATATTTCACTAACTTGATTGAGTATTTTGAACAGCTCTTATTGTCTACTTTTACAGCACTTGCTAGTTTACCTTCAAATTTTATTTTTCCCTCTTTCCCCCTTTTTATTGCTCACCTTGTTTTGGTTGGCAAAACTTTCCCAATCCTTTGGTTTACCATTAATCTTTGCCAAGTTGTTCTCTTTCTCTTTCTATTTTATATTATCCTTAACTTTCTGGTTAACCAACATTGGTTTATCCCCTTCCTAGAATCTTTCTTCCTTACTGGAATAGGAGTTTGTTGTGAGTCAAGAACCATTTTCTTAAATGCTCTCACATCGTTCTTCAACCACATATTCTGCTAAAATTCTTTCCCAGTCTAATCCAGCCAACTCTGACCTTGTTATCTTGCAATTCCCCTTGTTTAACCTTAGCACAACTGTTTCCAAGTTAGCTTTCTCAATCTCACGTTAAACATTAAATTCTACCATGCTATGGTCACTGTTTCCTAAGGAAAGCTTTCCTCTGAGATCATATATTAAATCTGCCTCACTGCACATTACTAGGTACGCAATAGTCTGGTCCTTGGTTGGATCCACAACATATTGTTCCAGGAAAGTGTTTTGAATACATTCTATTAACTACTCCTTGTGGTTGCATAGAGTCATAAAGTTCTAGAGTCTGTTTCTGAAACTTCCAGACTTCCCAATCTAACCAAATAGCTTTTGCCAGCATTTCGCCAATATTCCTCTAAAGTCTTCCTTTCATATACTTATCCAGATACCTTTTAATGTTGTAACTGTACCTGCCTCCACTGCTTCCACTGGCATCTCATTTCATACACGCACCATGCTCTCATGAAAACGTCACCCTTCAGGTCCTGTTTAAATGTTTTCCCTCTCACCTTAAACATACGTCGTCTAGTTTTGGACTTCCCCACCTCAAGAAAAAGGCCTTGTCAATTTACCCTATCCATGCCCCTAATGATTTTATAAATGTCTATAAGTTCATTTCTCAGCTGCCAATGCTCCAGGAAAAAATGTCCCAGCCAATCTAGTCCCTCCCGCTGACTCAAAGCTTCCAGTCCTGGCAATTTCCTTGTAAATCTTTTTTGCACCTTCTCAAGTTTAGCGGAATTCTTCCAAAGCAGGGAGGCCAGAATTGCACATGGTATTCTAAAAGTGGCATCATCAATGTCCTTTATAGCCACAACACGACATTTCAACTTCTATACTTAATGTTCTGATCAATGAAGGCAAGCGTGTCAAATCCCTTCTTCACCACCCTGAGTCTCAAATTTCAAGGATTTATGTACCTGCACTCTGAGGTCTCTTTGTTCTTCAACACTCCCAAGGCCTTGCCATTAATTGTACAAGTCCTGCCCTGGTTTGCCTTAATAAAATGCAATATCCCACATTTATCTAAACTAAACTCCATCTGCCTTTCTTTGGCCCATTGGCCCACCTAATCAACGTCCTGTTGTACTCTGAGATAATCATTTTCACTGTCTGCTGCACCACCTATTTTAGTGCCATCTGCAAACTTACTAATCGTACCTCCTGTATTCACCTCCAAATCATCTGTATAAGAGATGAAAAGCGGTGGACCCAGCACAGATCTTTATAACACAGCACTGGTCATGGGTCTTCAGTCCAAAAAGCAACCGTCTATCACCACCCCTACTACTACCACCTTTATTGAAACACATAATATTCTTACAGGGCTTGATAGGGTAGATGCTGAGATGTTGTTTCCCCTTGTAAGAGAGTCTAGGAGCAGAGGGCCAACCCACTTAAGACCAAAATGAGGAGGAACTTCTCAATGGGTTGGGAATCATTTACTGCAAAGGGCTCTAGAAACTAGGTCGTTAAGTATATCCAAAGCTGAGATAGACAGAATTTTAATTAGTAAGGGAATTAAGGATTATGGTCTTAAGTAGAGTTAAGGATTATCAAATTGTATAATGCACCCAAACAGGAAAAAAGATGATACACATATCTCAGATTAAATGAGTCTCAGTGCATCCTGGTATTCTGTATAAAACATACTGAGCCAATTTGAAAAGGATACCCTGGTTACATGTTTTCATGCTCAGGATCTTTTTAAAAAACTTTTCCAAGATACTTCAAAGCATTTCACAACTAATAGTTACTTTTTAAAATACAGTCACATTTGTAATGTTATTAAAATAGCACTTAATCTGCATGCAGCGAATTCCGGCACCAACAATGCGTCAATGACCAGATAGTATGCTTTTGGTTAGGTTGATTGACTAAAAATTAGTCCTAAGCTTCTTCGAATGCTGCTGTGAGATCCTTAACACTCACTGAAGAGGGAGCTGAGGTATTTTCTTAATGTGTTATCTGAACGATGGCACCAATGAGATTGCAGCATTCCCTCAGTATTGCACTGGGAGGGTCAGCCTAGCTTTTGTTGCTCAAGTATCTGTGTTGAAACTAGAATGCATGACCTTCTAGCAAAGTCACAGTCAGATACATGCAAACATATGTCAGGATATCATCTATACCAACACACCACGCATCAGTTCTTGGATTTGTTGCTAGCAAAAATTCAGCTCTGGGTCCTCTCCAGCTGCTGTAATAGATATGGAGTTGTCATGGCAATGAAGCATATAGGATGCAAGGACCAAACAGATTTTCTTTTTTCTTTTTTTCTGTGTGTTTTTAACATACGTAACAGAAATATCACAATACTCAAGAAAAAAATGATTTCTTGTGATTTCTTATAAAGTGAACTGCAAGCCCACAAAAAACATTCAGCTAATGGTGAATATCTTCAACGAAACATGATAGCACAGAAAAATAAAGCCAAAAGAACTGCGGATGCTGGAAATCAGGAATGACAACAAAAATTGCTGGAAAAGCTCAACAGGTCTGGCAGCATCAGTGGAGAAAAATCAGAGTCAGCATTCTGGGTATAATGACCCTTCCTCAGAACTGATGACGCTAGGAAAATGTTGGTTCTTATGCAGCAATTAGGATAGGGCTGAGGTAGTATGGGATGACGTAAATGATAGGTGGAGATAGAGCCCAAAGAGAAAGAAGGACAGTTGTACAAAGGAGTGCATAATAACAAGGTAGGAAGATGAATAGCTATTAATGGAAACTGTTAGTGGATAACAATGGGTTGTGTGCAGTAGCAACATATGTGATAACAAGGCCTGCAGTGTGGGGGTCAGGGTAAGGACATGGAAGAAACTCAAGCTCTAACGTTACTGAACTTGATATCGAGTCCAGAAGATTGTAGAGTTCCCAAGTGGAAAATGATGAGAGACAAAAGGAAGCAGCCAGTTGGGCAAAAAAAATTGATGGGCCAGGAGACCAAACACTACCTCGCCTGGTACCTTTGGCCTCTAATGGAGAGCGAGACAGACTCATTCAGGAGAGAACATCAAATCTTTGTTGCATCCAACAGAGGAATTAGAAAAGTGAGGACTGATTCACTCCTCTTCACTTATAATCACAGAATCACGATGATGTAGATTCATTCCATTGCTTCCTCACCAGCTCTATTATCTAGCGCCAGCCTCCTGCCTTTTCCATACCATTGACACCTCAAAAAAAAAATCCAATGCCTTTTTGAATCTGCCATCACCACATTTTTAGACTGTGCATTCTATACCATTCCCTAACAAATCACGAACCACAAATTACTGCCAAAACCCATGCCTTAAACAGGGCCCTTTAGATCTTTGGTCAAATGCTGTCCCCCGCCACAGAAACAGAAATTGCTTGCAAAGCTCAGCAGCTCTGGCAGCACCTGTGAAAAACAAATCAGAGTTAACATTTCGGGTCGAGTGACCATTTCACTGAACTGTCCTGAGCCAAGCTATTTCAGCCAAGAACAAAGCTACAGGGATAACAAAATGTGGAGCTGGATGAACACAGCAGGCCAAGCAGCATCTTAGGAGCTCTAAGATGCTGCTTGGCCTACTGTGTTCATCCAGCTTCACACTTTGTTATCTCAGATTCTCCAGCATCTGCAGTTCCCATTATCTCTGATACAAAACTACAGGATTCATTTCCAAGAAAGTTCCTTAACAAAAGAATTGGTATGGGAAAATTAAATTGTTACTTCAGCAGGCAATTTAAATTAAAAACTGCAGAAGTGATTTTCTTGGGCCTCTAACGTTAAAATGTAAAAATGTCTATATTTGAAGTTTATACTTTCATAGAACAGTAACTTACATAAAGTTAAAGGCACTGTTCTCAGAAGAATTAAGAGGAAAGACTGTTAGAAGAAAGCAGAATTCCAGCTTGTGCTAAGCTTCACTGGCACACTGCTGCAAGCCTGAGAGAGGGATGTTAGCCAAGGAATACAGTGGTATATTGAAGCAGCAGGCAACTGGAGGCTCAGGGCCTTTTCTGCGAGCAGAACGTAGATGTTCTGTGAGGTGGTCACCCAGTCTACGCTTCATTTCCCTAATGTAGAGGATGCCACATTGTCAGCAGTGAATGCTAACACTGATTGAGTGAAGTGTGAAAAGTGAAGTGTAGGTAAAGCGCTGCTTCACCTGGAAGGTATGTTAGGGCCCTTGGACACTGAGGACAGAGAAGGTAAATGGGCAGGTGTTTATACTTATGACTGGCTTATTACTGGAAATCTGAGATTTCTGTGATCAAATAAATGCTGAGCTCAGCCTCATAATCACAATGATATATCCCAGTGAAAGCAATTTGTATGGAGATTAAGGCATACGTGCTGAGCAAGCCTGGTTTGGATATCTAGAATAATAAGAAGGGCAAGCACATGACATGTCACGCAGACTTGGAACTTCCTTCATTTCTTTCTCGTTAACCTTGCCTTGAGCTTTACTTCACCTTTCCCAATTATCATGTGTTTACAAAGTGTAGAAACTAAGCTGTTGCTGTGACCCACGTACCATGAGTATGGAAATGCTTAATGGACTTGCCAGGTTTTTCCTGGCCATGATTCTATTGTGCACCTAAAATTGTTCATAGTCTCTGACCTAGTTTGGCTCCAATGGTTTATTTTTATAAACATTATATTTCAATATTCTAATTCTTTTTTCCAAATCCCTCCATAATCATTTCCCTCCTGATCTTTGTGACCTCCACTAACCGTACAGGGTTTATTTTATTTTTTACTTCCAGAATGCTAGTCTTTTCTGTATTGTTAAATTAAACAATGCCTATTACTGGCACCATGTTTTATTGTCAATTGTGTTGTATAACTAGCTGGACTCTTGGTCACCTGTCACGTCAATAGATTAGTTACAAACAATTTGAACATTTAATTATCATGCATTTTTTCAGAAAAGCACATGCAGCTGAAGGATGACAGTGGCTGTAATACCAATGTAACATGTAGCTGGCTGCTATCATGTGGTAAACAGCAGCTTATTTCAGACAACAGCCTCTTTTCATTACACAACCTAAAGTATATTTTTTTCATCTGGCAATGCATTGCAGCAACCACAGAATGTTACACTTGAAAATTGCAAAGGGAACTTCAAACAGCAATGCAATTTGAAAAAAATGGCACGTGGCCTCCTGTGAGTACTGAGATAACAAGGGGCTGACTGACCTTCTTAGCAGAAAGCCACCTTCTGTGGATTATGTTGAGAATTTCAGACATGTTACATTTTATCCTTCCAGGAATATATGGTAAAAGGGTTGAAAACTAACTGCAACTCTGCTCTGTGCGTGTGAAGGTCACATCTCGAGGGCAGCCATTAGACACTTCTATCCTGGAGGTAAGGAAAGACTCTCCCTCCCACTCTGACTGCTGGATACATGCAAACATGTATTAGGATATCATCTACACCAACACATCATGCATCAGTTCTTGGATTTGTTGCTAGAAAACCAGATGAAAGCCTATCAATTCAAAATCAACTGCTTTACTGTCAAGATCAACATTACTGATTCAGTAAACCTAACAGAACATGGAGACTGATTCATAAACCTTTTTAAACTATTATCTTTTATTCCCTTTATGTTTTAACTTTTGAGTTTGTATATCACAATTTATTATCTTTTCCCATGTATAGTAGCTAATGAACTCACCTTTTTGTTTAATTCAAGAAAGCTTGGTTAATTTGGCTCCCTTCCCAAATTCGGATTGGAAAATGGTATCTACAAGAAAAGGCATGTTTTTTTTTAAATTAGGGATAACAGGGTGTAGAGCTGGATGAACACAATAGGCCAAGCAGTATCAGAGAAGTAGGAAGCCTGGCAATTTGGGGACCCAAAACACCAGCTTTCCTGCTCCTCTGATGCTGCTTGGCCTATTGCGTTCATCCAGCTCCACACCTTGTTTTCTCAGATTGTCCAGCATCGGCAGTTCCCACTATTTCAGTAACAACATTTTTAAATTAGCCTTGCTTTGACTAACAAAGTGAGGATTGGATTAAGAAGGGGAGACAATCTATCCCTCCTTACCAGGAAGCATAGTCATTTAGGGTATCCTGTCTGGAATCATAATCAGTTGAGGATGCCCTCCTGGAGATCAGGTGTGACACTTTAAAACATAGATTTGCAGTCCCTGGACTTCGATCTGCTTTGTTTGGTGTGGTAGGGGAAAACCATTAGGTGGGCTAACAAAAGGAGGGTCTTGGCAGAAATAAGCTGTTGCCTACTGCATGATAGCAGTCCTGTACATGTTACTACAGACGCTGTTACCAAGGCAGACCTAGAAGGTCAGCATATCTCCTTCTGGACACAGACCTGTTCTACCACCTATGTCCATTTGATATCTTCATTATTGCGTGGAACTAAATGTACGCCTCACCATTAACCCATTCAGAATGACATACCTTATTCAATATGGCGCAGCCCTGCTTTTCATTGCCTCACTCCCACATGCTCCATTAGCGGTGATACCTTCAGCTGCCAGGGCCCTAAGCTCTATAATTTCCTTCCAAAACCTCTCCACCTCATTCTTTACCTTTAAAACACTCATTAAAATACAGTCAGAGAAGTCATAGTGTCATACAGCACAGAAGAGCCTCTTCGACATATCAAGACTGCACAGTCATATCTACGCAACCCCCCGTTTCCAATTATTGGCCCAAAGTCTTGAATATTATAACATTTCAAATGCTCATCCACATACTTTTTAAAGGTAGTGAGGCTTTCCGCCCCTAATATCCTCCAAGACTGTGTATTCCAGATTCCTTCCACCCTCTGGGTGAAAGAAAACTTCCTCAAAATCCCTCTAAACCTCCTTCCCCTCAACTTAAAATTATGCCCTCTCATTACTGACCCTTCAACTAAGGGGAATAATGCTTCCTATCCATCCTGTCCATGCATCCCAAGTCCAGTATCCATCTCAATCAAGTTCCCCCTCATTTTTCTCTGCTCCGAAGAAAACAACCTGAGCTTGTCTCTTCATAGCTAAAGTGCTCCATCGCAGGGAACATTGTGATTAGTCTCTTCTGCACCCTCACCAATGCAATCAGAATCTTCTGATGGTGAGGCAACCAGAACAACACACAGTAGGCCAGATGTTGCATTCTTTCACCAGGCTCTTGCTCAGCTATCCACATATTGCCTGGGGAGACTTGGTAAAGTCATAATATAAATGCAGAATGTTGTTATTTCTCATGGTTGACTGTTTACAGAAACTGGATTACAGCCAATTTCTGCTAAGTTCTACACACTTCTCAATAGTCCTGGCTGTTGGCTCTCTGTTACACAACACCATTTCAACCATTAAAAATAATTTGTAAAGAGTTAAAGGAAGAAATTGTCAACAAATGTTGGGTTGTGCTGACCTCAAGCGGAAAATTTACAGAAATGACAATTGTGTGCATCAGAAGTTGAAAAGCAGCTGCACCAAACCATTTCTGATAATTAGGCTTTGCTTTGGCTTTGTAATATCTTCTACTTTGTCATTTGCACACTCCAATCTACCCCATCACAGACACTTGCTTTTGTCTCTTTCCTTCCCTCCCCACTTCCACTATTTCTATTCATGATTAGAAACCTGTTACATCTTGAACATTCTCCAGTTCTGGAAAAAAACTGACCTGAAACGAAAACTATCACCACAAGTGTTGCTTGACCTGCTGAGGTCAGGTTGAGCATTTCCAGCTTTTTCTACTTTAATTTTTATTATATCCCTCTGTGATTCAACATTGAATCTTTCCTAATAAAACTGCTGTGAGGATATTTTTGGGCTGTTTTATCACATTAAAGTTGTGTTCATGGAGTTTGGCAGATTTGGAAGGGGTCACTTTTTTAATTTGTTCATGATGGCTCAGTGGTTACCACTGCTGCTTCACAGTGCCAGGGACCGGGGTTCAATTCCAGTCTTGGGGCACTGTCTGTGTGGAATTTGTACATTCTCTTCATGGGCAGTTTAGGTGGATTGGCCTTGCTAAATTACCTACAGTGTCCAGGGATCTGTAGGCTAGGCAGATTAGCCATTGGAAATGCAGGGTTACAAGGATAGAGTCAGGAGGTGGGTCTGGATGGGATGCTGTATGGAGGGGCTGTATGGAGGGGATGCTATAGATTTAATTGGTTGAAATGACCTGCTTGCCCAATGTTTGGTTTCTATCATTCTAATCGACGTGGGTTGTCACTGGGTAAGTTACCCTTTCCATGCTCTTCCACACTTCTCCTTGAACTGAATGGTTTGCTAGCCTCTATAGAAGTCAACCACATTATTATGGGTTTGGAATCACACGTAAGCCAGACCAAGTAAGGATGGAAGATTTCCTTCCATAAGGTACATTAGTAGACCACTTGGTCACTTACAACAATAACAATTTGTCAGATACTTTAGAGATTTTTAAGCAACTCTTGGATAGACACATGGAGGATAGTAAAATCAGGAGCAAAAACAAAGTTGCTAGGAAAGTTCAGCACATCTGGCAGCATCCGTGAAGGAGAAAACAGAGTTAACATTTCCAGTCCAGTGAACCTTCTAAGGAAGGACCCAAAATGTTAACTCTATTTCTTTCTTTACAGATGCTGCCAGACCTGCTGAACTTTTCCTGCAATTTTGTTTTTGTTCCCGATTTACAGCATCAGCAGCTCTTTCGGTTTTTATTGAGGATAGTAAAATGTAGGGTATTTAGGGCAGATTGATCTTAGTAGGATAATAGGTCGGCACAACATCGTGGGCCAAAAGGCCTGTACTGTGCTGCACTGTTCTATGTTCTATGTTCTATGCTCTATGTTGTATGATGTATGTTGTATGTTGTATGTTCTATGTTCTAATGGCTACACAGTTACCGTTAGATTCCCCTTTATTTCCAAATTTTTATTAAACTTTCATCATTTGATATGGTGGGATTTGAACCCACATTCCTTGCACAATAGAATAAGCCACTATTTCTAAAAACAGTAATAGTTTCTATGAACAATGTATTTGCTTGAAAAGGTTACAATATTTTATTAATTAAGTCACTCTTCATCTGAAATAGAAAGAAATCAGAGCTTTCCATAATTCATTTTTCGCCCTTGTGAAACCTTCACTTGAAAAGCTTTCAAGATTTGATACTATTTATTTAGAATAAAATGTCTGAATCATGTTACAACATAATCTGAAAGTATTTAAGTAAAAATGTTCTGTAAAATAAAATACTATAAGAACAATAATTGTCTTTGAACTCTGAGGCATAATTTTCATTTCTGGGTCAGGAGAGCAGAAACAGAGAATTTCTGCCTCCACAACCATCAGATTTGAAAATAGGTGTCTGGAAATTGGATTCTCAGTTTGGGGAAGGGTCACCGGACCCAAAACATTAACTCTGTTTTCTCCTTCATAGAAGCTGTCAGACCTGCTGAGCTATTGTTTTCAGTTTGGGGTTTGGCCTGGTTCGGAGGTTGGATAGCCTACCCCCAAGGAATTGGTGGGGCAGCTGACTGCAGAGGCAGACAGCGTCTGAAGGTTAAAATTAAAGTATGAAGCATCCATCCAGCCATCCCTCTTTGCCCCATTCCTGCTCCCACTCACTTTCCATAACCTCAATGATACGATATACTCAATCAAACTGTGCCCTCAATGCCAATTTCTGCTTGCATGCCAAGCTATGTTCTCCAACCATCCCTTTCCAATTCATGCTAATCTATGTTGTTCTAAAAAATAGAGTTATATTGTCTGTAAACACATAATTGGGCTTCACTATATTGAAAAACAATTACATACATAGAAAATTGCCACTTTTACGCTATTTTAACTAAATAAAGCTTTATAACTACAAGCATGTCTTTCAAGTGGAAAATCCTTTATAGCAACAAGCATTGGAATTCATAGTCGTTATCATCCCAGCTGATGGTAATACTCTACAAGTCAAGGTGAAACTTGACTTGATAGACCATAAGTTTTATTTTTAGTAATTAGTTACCTTGGAGATTAGTCACTGAACATACTAACCAGAGGATGTCAATGCACTTTTAACAAATAAACATAAATATTTATTAAACAGAAGGAAACATCTCAAATTATTTTACACTTTTCAATAAATATTTGAAGCAATCTTATTACAAATATTGGAAATAAAGATTCAAACCTTTATACCCTCAACTTGGTTTCAGTGAAGGATCTCCCTGTTTCCATTATAAACTTCCTTAGTTGCATGGATGTAACTGGTTCCTGGAGCTCTTTTGTTCCTGACATGCAATCATTTGCACAGCAAACTCATCATTTTTCTAGATCTCAAGATTCCAGCCATTTCATGCTTCTGGAGATTGTTTTTGCTAAAGCCAGTCAGGACTTTTTCTCCACGACTTTGACATTTTAATGACTTCTAAACAGGAAAAACTCTCTTTCTGACAGAATTGGCATACATTGTCTTTCCCTCTGTATGTTTCTGTCCTTCTGTCATGCTGGATTCCTGTTCCTATGCAACACATTTTCTGCCCTTATTTCTAACATATTAAACTATTCACATCAAGCTGCACTCCCAGTTTAATAGCCCTTATGAAAAATGTATAATCAACAAATTTCCAAACAACTAAACACTGCTCAGAAACAAAAATTAAATTAAAACTATGTCTTTCCCTTCTTAACATATACAATATAGAAGCACTAATCAACCTTGAAGAAATACATCATTTCTTCACTTCAGAATATGGATTTCTAAAAATATAATTACATTATTAAGATTAAAATAATAATATTCCCAAGTAATAATGGCATAATATAAATCTACGCCACAAAATTCCAACTTCAAAGACCATATGGGAAGTCCTCACTTAATGTTATGGTTATATTCCTGAAAATTATGACTTTAAATAAAACAATTTCAAGTCAATCATAGATTCTCATAATAATCAATGTTAAATTGGAGTTGGTTTCCTTCAGACATTTCTTGGTCAGAAAAAAAATGCACAATGTGAAATACTGTACTGTACATTTGCAGTTCTTTGCAATCCTGGTTGCAATAACTTGAAAATTAACATAAAATATGGCATTTTAAACAATCAGTGTACAGATAGTTACTTTTACATCAAAAAGCAACTTTAAAAAATATTAAGTTGAAATGGTATACATTCAAAACTGCCACAAGCGCAATAACTAGTAAAATTAAAACATTTAAAATATGGAAGAAATGCATCTCAAATTTAAGCACTGTAAAGATATATTAAAATCGCATTCATTTGATGATCTTGTAATAGACTGAGTTCCATTTAGTGACGGACAATATTCTGTGTGGGTGTGGCGAAAGTCCAAAATTACCTGCAGCAATCAAACACCACCATTAGGTGAAGATCAGGATTCAGTGCAAGTCCAAAACAGGAACTAGGAGACAAGCAGATATTTTAAAGATAAAAACAAACAGCAAAAATGGGAGCATATGGCAGTGGGAAAATGATTGGGAGTATGGCCAGACACCGGTGAAATGTCAAGTAGACATCAGGAAAGAGCATAGAAGTAGAAACATGTGGAAATAAATAGTCTTGAGACCAGGGAAGCCACAGAAAAATGGCAAGCAACATTAAATTCAAACTCAAAATGTTAAATTAATATATATTCAAGATCTATGATGCAAAAGTGAGGCAATGTCTAACTGAATCAACCTTAAATCAGAATTCACTGTATGTTACTTGTAGTTTTCAGCCAAATTGTAAAATAGGTGGCACCTTCCTGTGATAACGTATGGCTGTAAAATCAGCCATGCAGTAGTAATCTAGTATTTGAAGCACTTTGGGTTAAATCGACAGCATGAATTAGCAAGAGGTATTAATTTAACAAATATTATGGTAAAATGAATTCTCAGCACAGGTCATCTTGGCATAAAATATAGATTTGCTCTCATATCCCTCTTTTCTGCTGGAGATCTACAGAGTCAATGTGGCAGAGGAAAACTACCTGCTAACCTAATGATACTTGGCTTAAACAAAAGGTATTTTATCGTATGATAGCAAGTTGCAACAAGTTACATTAGTATGCTAAGGTCAAAAATCACACAACACCTGGTTATAGTCCACCAGGTTTATTTGAAGACAGAAAGCTTTTGGAGTCTATTCTTCAGGCGAAGGAATGAAGCTCTGAAAGCTTGTGTCTTCAAATAAACCTGTTGGACTATAATGTGGTATCATGTGATTTTTGACCTTGTCCACCCCAGTCTAATACCAAAATCTCCACACCATTTGTATGATAGACATTATTACTGTTCTTATGAATGAGCCTTGATATTAAGTCTTAGTCATTTAACAGCCAAAGCTGCTCCCCTCTCATGTCCATACAACATCATAATATTGGGTAGCCTTTGCTCCACAACGTTAATCTCCTTAACCTTTGGATCCTTGTACAACATCTCCCCCAGTCTTCATTTCCATTATTAACATTTGTGTATGAAATTGCATTTGCTGTAACATATCTGACTTCAGAAAGAAAGGAATAGAACACCCCCCATCTACATCCATGGAAGTGAGGTTGCGAGAGTGGAAAGCATCAGGTTCCTTGGAGTGATGATAATCAACAACCTGTCCTGGACTTCCCACGTAGATGCAACTGTCAAGTAAACACAACAATGTCTTTTTTTCTTCAGGCAGTTGAGGAAATTTGGCATGTCCATAAGGTTCCTCACAACATTTACGGATGCATGATTGAAAGCATATTATCCAGGTGCATAACACACTGATATGGCAACTACTTTGCCGATGACCATAAGAAACTCCAGAAGGTGGTGTGCACAGTACAAACCACCACAAAGCCAACCTTCCATCCATGGGCTCAATTTACATGCTCGCTGCCACAGGAAGGCTGCCAACATCATTAAAGATGCATTGCACCCAGTAATGATCACCTACAACCTCTGCCATCAGGCAGAAGATACAGCTCCCTGAACACATGCAACAGTAGGTTCAGGAACAGCTTCGTCCCTGCCATTATTAGGCCAATGAATGGACCCTCTAGCCTCATATAATGCTGATCTTGCTAACATTGATCTCGCCTAGCACACACCCATTGCAATGTAATCTGTATGCCTCTGTCTAAGTCTTTTTGATCTGTACATCCTTGCTTACTACAATCTGCCTATACTTCTCATAAACAAAGCTTTTCACTGTACTTCGGTACACGTGACAATAACTCAATCAGTCAATCAATACCCTGTCAAGTTTCTGACTGTATAAATATAGGGCACCTGGAGATCTTATTATTTCCTGGATGTTCTTTCAGAATACATTTTCATCAAATTTGGTAGATTGTAAGGTTTCTAGTTGATGATTGTTGACTTTAATTCTGCTCTTGACATTACAAAGTTTGTAAGTCTAATAAACATTTAGATCTTGGAATTCCTATGCTTAGAATGTCTCTTCTGCTGAAACATGCAAATGCTCATCTGTAGTATCTGAAGGGCCTCTAATCTCATGAATTTTTTTTGTGGAGGACACCTGTTCTTTTATAAACAGCTATTTAAGTTTTAGAGTATGACCATTCTCTAGACAAGGCACTTTTTCTTATTTTTAACACTGTCTTGGATCTCCATGACACGCAACCTCTTCTGAGCATGTTCTGAGAATTTGTGGATGCTGGCCATATCATCTCAATGGCAGCTTCAAGTGAGTTGTATGCACCATATGCTCAAATTGTATGAGTAGATTGTTATTATCAATCTGCCGACAAATCTATATCGAATTGTGTAGACTCTTTACTTGTATGTTATCATTAAGTGGGATATGCTTAGTAGTCCTTGCATTATGGTAAAATTAATATGTTCCCTCCCTCATTGTACTGTTCAAAGATTACTTCTTATTTGGCACGCTCTCTATCACTAGATGGATGACTCTTCTTGAGATGATACAGGAATAAATGTTTTGTTTGAACTTGTACTTTCTTAGCATTAGCCATTAAACTCAAGCCTGATGGGTCTAGGCCCGAAATGTCAGCTTTTGTGCTCCTGAGATGCTGCTTGGTCTGCTGTGTTCATCCAGCTTCACACTTTGTTACCTTGGATTCTCCAGCATCTGCAGTTCACATTACCTCTGATCACAATTTTAACTTATAATCATTGTTTGTTTATCAAGGGGTCTTGCAATATGAATTACATCATTTAAAGATCCATCAATGAGTTCAAGTGGAGTATAAGGCTCATTTGTATTTCATTGCAAACTTTGCTGATTCTTGCAGTATGAACTACATTCTCTGTTGACAGGAGTGGAAAATACTTCTTCCAATCCTATTCAATCACAGGTTTCAAAATAGATGAAGCGGCCTTCAATGTCCTTTAAAATTTCTGATCACCCAGCACTGCCTGAGCTCTGGCCCTGCATATGGGTAAACCCTAAGTGTCCTTGATGTATTCTTTACAGGATATCTTTCCAAAGAGAATTTGGAATCACCAATCTTCTGTCACACACGAAAAAATGTGAATAACTGTGAACTGTCTGTATTCGAAATTACTAGGGGTCATGAGTTCAAAGTGAGAGGAGGAAAGTTTAAGGGAGAAATGCGTGGAAAGTTCTTTACACAGAGGGTGGTGGGTGCCTGGAACGAGTTGCCGGTGGACGTGGTAGACACAGACACGTTAGTGTCTTTTAAGATGTATCTGGACAGGTACATGGATGGGCAGGGAGCAAATGGACACAGACCGTTAGAAAATAGATGACAGGTTAGACAGAGGTTCTTGATGGGTGCAGGCTTGGAGGGCCGAAGGGCCTGTTCCTGTGCTGTAGGTTTCTTTGTTTCTTTGTTCTTTGTTCTTTGAAACACTTAATCATTCCACTGGGCCTTTTGTCTGACCATGCCTCCACAATAGCAATGAACAATGACACATTCTTTGTCACTCTTCTGCTGTTGTCATATCTGGTGAGCCAGCTGTATCTCACAGACCACTGTCTCTGATAGACAAGTTTCTCCTTACAATTCTACTAAAAGTAAATTACTGAGTATGCTGGAAATATGAAGTAAAAACAGAAAGTGACAGAAATACTAAGGATTATGTACAACTTTCCTCCTCTCACTTTGAACTCATGACCCCTAGTAATTTCGAATACAGACAGTTCACAGTTATTCACATTTTTTCGTGTGTGACAGAAGATTGGTGATTCCAGAAATACTAAGGATTATGTACATTTATGTAGAGAGAAACTATGCTCATCTTTCAGGTTTATCATCTTTCCTCAGAGTTGAAATACAAACTCATTATGTTTGCATCTGTTTGTGTGTCTGCCAGTCTACTTCTGTCTATCTAACTGGATCACCCTAAATGCATAAAAGTAATTATTTATGTACAACTATGTACAAACATATATATGCTATTTATTGTTGTTGACTTACAATCTCTGAAAAAGAAGCCGTTGACATTTTGCACAAAACATTCATTGCGCATTGCACATAATGCACATTGCATATCCCCTCCCTACCTCCCCACTCATACTCTGCTCTCCACCTATCTTCTCCTCTATCCATCTTCGGTCCGCCTCCCCCTCTCTCCCTATTTATTTCAGAATCCTCTCCCCACCCCCCTTTGCTGATGAAATGTCTAGGCCCAAAACATCAGCTTTTGTGCTCCGAAGATGCTGCTTGGCCTGTTGTGTTCATCCAGCTCCACACTTTGTTATCTCGGATTCTCCAGCATCTGCAGTTCCCATTATCTCTGATTCATTGCACAATTGATTTTCAAATCATTTGGAAAAACCTTCAAACACTGTAATCATGTTACATGAAAAGTTGATATATCCACTACCCCATATTTGTAAATCTTGCACTTACACTGCAGCATAATCCTTTAGTTTTCTAAGACCTCCATGGCTACTTGAGGTAAAAATGTTAGTGCATATATGGCTAATGTAAATCATGTGGTGAAATATGCAACTGTTAATGGTAATTAACTTGCATTTTGACCTCTGGTTGGACAACGAAGGAGAGAAAGTCCCAATTTGATTCCATTCCCAAGCAGTATTTCAAATAATTTAACTGTTTTACAAGTTTCTTGGCTCAGAAATTATAATATGCATAAATTGCTATCAATAAACCAGAATGGTGATGTAAAAATTTGTATACCAGCCAACCAGATGGAAGGAATTTGAACAGAAATATAGTGTGACGGTCAACTAGATTGTGATGACAGCAAAAGGATGTTCGGCGGACAGTTGATAATGTGAGACGTCTATACGATCAATCATTTCACACATCAGACCACTTTGCAAATAATTCAAGTTTGGATACTAATCATATCACCAGCTGTTACCATAACGTAAGCAAAGCATCTCCAGCTGTTAAGTGAAATTGCTTTGTTTTTTTCCCTGAAAAAAAATTACTGTTTTCCTTCAAGACCATGATTTGCTAAAGAGTTTGCATTCTCAAAGACAGCACATTGTAAAACAGCTCTTGGGTTCATTTAGACAGCCATTAATTCTGTAGAAAACAGAAAACATATTTGATGATTAAAAGGGGAGTTTCAGGCTCTTTTTATTTCTTTGAGATTCATGTGTTATCTATCAGACTTTCCTTCAGTGCTCCTAATCTTGGCCAGGGTTCCATGCCTCCATGTAATCAGGGCAGAGACAAGCTGAGGAAAAAAAATTGTAGACAGAACCCAGATGTGGAAATATTGGAGATAATGGGAACTGCAGATGCTGGAGAATTCCAAGATAATAAAATGTGAGGCTGGATGAACACAGCAGGCCAAGCAGCATCTCAGGAGCACAAAAGGTGACGTTTCGGGCCTGGACCCTTCATCAGAGAGGAAATATTGCCCTGGTTTCTGGAGGTGCCCAGTTCCTCTGGCATGAGATAAAGATGCATGTTGAAATTACACACCATGCGCTCCTCGTTAGGTCAGCTTCGTTGCCAGGCATACTCCTTGCCAGTCTTGGCAATTTTCATGCATTCACCTTCTGGATAATTTATACCTCATTCATGCAATGAGCAGGGCCACCTGCACTTGCTCTGCTTTGGAATTGTACACTTTCTTGTAATTTTGTCTCTCCTAATTCTTTCTATCAAAATGATCCATCTTACACTTTGCTGCATTAAATTCCTTTTGCTACTTTTGCACCATTCCACCAACTTTTCCGTGGCATTTTGACAGGCTGCACTGTTCTCCTCAGAGTTCACAGATACTTCCTTGTTATACCTCATTCTCCAATTTTGAAATCCTGCCCTCTATACTAAGGTCTTGCCGCTAATATGTATTAAAAGCAGCATGAAACTAACTCCGATTCTCAGAAACTCCATTATGACTCTATCTCTGTATGAGAGAGACCATTCACCTCTGTTTTCCCTTTCAGAGGCATGTTACTACGTTCCCTTAGATTTTTTACACTCTAACTTCATTCACAAATCTGTTCAAATCAGAGATTTACACAGAATCCCTAAAGCGTGGAAACAGGCCATTCAGCCCATTGAGTCCACACCAAACCTCTGAAAAGCATCCACCCAGACAGACACTATCACTTGCATTTCCCAAGGCTATTACAGCAGCCCATCCTACACACCCCTGGACCTATGGAAAATTTAGCATGGCTAATCCACAAAACCTGCACATTTGTGGACTGTGGGAGGAAATCAGACCACCCAGAGGAAACCCACACAGACACGGTGAGAATGTGCAAACTCCACACAGTCACCTGAGGGTGGAATCAAACCTAGGTCCCTAGTGCTGTGAAGCAGCAGTGATAACTAGTGTGTCACTGTGCTATGTTGTGTGTCACTTTATCAAATGCCTTTGAGTAGCCCATATACACCACATCAATTGCGTTAAAAAGTATGATGTTAATTAAACATGATTGTCTTTTAACTATTCCGTACCAATTTTCCTTAATTAATTGTTTTTGATCAGGATATCATTAATTTTATTCCAAATTATCATTTCTAAAATCGTACCGATCACAAGGTTGAACTGACTGACCTGTCATTGCTGGTCATTTCCTTCATTAAAAAGGGTGCACATAGCATTTACAACTATATAGTACCCATTAACAATGAGCAATGGTGCCAGACTCAGTTTCCTACTTCAAGGAACATATTCATTTTTGGTTTGAAGCAAAACATTAGCCATTCAAGATCCATACATTGCCAACATAACGAGAAAACAGTTTTACTCTTTTCTTGCCTGACACCATTCTCAAGCCTTCCATAAGAAAACACAAACAAAACACAGTAAGTCCTGACATCTTTTAGTATCATTATCATTACAGGACAGAAGGAGGCCCTTAGGCCTATTGAGTAAATGCCAGCTCCCTGCAAAGTAAGATAACAAAGTGTGAAGCTGGATGAACACAGCAGGCCAAGCAGCATCTCAGGAGCACAAAAGCTGACGTTTCAGGCCTGGACCCTTCATTAGAGAGGTGGATGGGGAGAGGGTTCTGGAATAAATAGGGAGAGAGGGGGAGGCGGACCGAAGATGGAGAGAAAAGAAGATGGGTGGAGAGGAGAGTATAGGTGAGGAGGTAGGAAGGGGATAGGTCAGTCCAGGGAAGACGGACAGGTCAAGGAGGTGGGATGAGGTAGTAGGTAGGAAATGGAGGTGTGGCTTGAGATGGGAGGAAGGGATGGGTGAGAGGAAGAACAGGTTAGAGGAGCGGAGACAAGCTGGGCTGGTTTTGGGATGCAGTGGGGGGGAGGGGAGATTTTGAAGTTTGTGAAGTCCACATTGATACCATTGGGCTGCAGGCTTCCCAAGCGGAATATGAGTTGCTGTTCCTGCAACCTTCAGGTGGCATCATTGTGGCACTGCAGGACGCCCATGATGGACATGTCGTCTGAGGAATGGGAGCGGGAGTTAAAATGGTTCACAACTGGGATGTTCAGTTGTTTATTATGAACCGAGTGGACGTGTTCTGCAAAGCGGTCCCCAAGCCTCCTTTTGGTTTCCCCAATGTAGAGGAAGCGCGCTGGCTATAATGGATACTGTATACCACATTGGCAGATGTGCATGTGAATATCTGCTTAATGTGGAAAGTCATCTTGGGGCCTGGGATGGGGGTGAGGGAGGAGGTGTGGGGGCAAGTGTAGCACTTCCTGCGGTTGCAGGGGAAGGTGTCGGGTGTGGTTGGGTTGGAGGGGAGTGTGGAGCGGACAAGGGAGTCACGGAGAGAGTGGTCTCTCTGGAAGGCAGACAGGGGTGGGGATGGAAAAATGTTTTGGGTGGTGGGGTCGGATTGTAGATGATGAAAGTGTCGGAGGATGATGCGTTGTATCCGGAGGTTGGTGGGGTGGTATGTGAGAACGAGGGCGATTCTCTTTGGGCGGTTGTGGCGGGGGCGGGGTGTGAGGGATGTGTTGAGGGAAATGCGGGAGACGCGGTCAAGGGTGTTGAAGTAATCCAGCTTGCCCCATCCCCCACTCTACTGCTGCAGTTCTGCAAACCTATTTATTTCATGTGTACATTGAATCTCCATTCAAAATCATTGATCATCTGGACTTGCAACATACCATAAGCAGCAAGTCCTAGATCATTCCCACTTAGAGCATAAGTGGTCCTTTCACACATCCCCTTCTATGTCTTGCCTAAAACCTTACAGTTATATCCCCTAGTCCTTGTAACATAAGTTAATAGGGACAGCTTTGTTTTGGCCACTTTATCTAGACCTGCCATTATCATGCATGTTGCTACCAAATCTCTCCTCAGTCTGCTTTACTCTTCGAACCACAATTCCATCTTTTCGCTAACATTCTTGATTCGTGGAACCATGCTGGTCAATCTCCTCTTATCAGATAGTCAATGTGCATATTAGCCAGGAGTATTGGGCCTGCTGTGTTGGCACTCAGAGCTACACCAGACCTTTCTCTTGGCCAACCTTGAAAACTCAAATGAACAAAATATTGAAGGTGTAAAACTATTAAGTTATGACTTCTGTGAACCAGAAGTTCTATTGGTTACAGCAATAAGTAGAAAATGTGTGTTTGGGCCCCAACATGGTACCAGCAATCCAAGTGTTTCTGTTGTTAGCTGTATACACTTTGGTTCATTTTGAAGTCAATGAAAGGTGATTTAAATATTTTTTGTTATTCACTCATGGGTGTCGCTAGCCAGCAAGCATTTATTGACTATCTCTAGTTGTCCTTGAGAAGGTAGTGGTCAGCTGGCCTCTTGAAGCGCTGCAGTTCATGTGAAATAGATAGCTCTACAACGCTCTCTGAGGGAATTCCAAGATTGTGACCCAACGATTTGAGACTTTGTAGAGATTGATACAATGGAATGGTTTGTTAGGCCATTTCAGAGAGCAGTTGAGAGTCAGTCACATTGTCATGGGTCTGGGGTCAGATTTGAGCCAGACCAGGTGAACATGGCAAATCTTCTTTCTGAAAGGGGTTAGTGAGCCAGATGGGTTTTTCCTGATAATTAAGAATCGTTTCATGTTGGATTCTTAATCCCAGACTTCTTTTTTAATTGACTTCATCTGCCAGGGTGAGATATGAACCCACAACCCAGAATATTAGATGAGTTTCTGGAATAATACCAGGGCATTACCTCCCCACATATAACTGTAGGCTCTTTCTTTTTTACTATCCATTTCAGGTCTACATTCAAATCAGGTTTTGGATATTTCAAACTTGCTGAGAACAGTTTTTTTAAAAATTGATTATCTGGCACTAAAACTTTTCAAGAGCAGGAGACGTGGCTCAAGGACGTCTTCCTGAAATATTAATTCCATTTGTCTCCTGACACAGATTCTGCCTGACCGGCTGAATGTTTTCAATGTTTTCTGATTTTATTACCAGAGAAATTCATGCTGATGGTTATCGTAAAAACTCAGCACAATATGTCTGCCCAACATTTTATTTACTATACGAGCTATGAGCTCACCAACAATTATTTAATATTTGCTTCATAGATATAAAATATGACAAAGATGAAATGAAATGTGGCCGTATCGGTGAACAGAGAACCAGGGTTAAGTTTTCAGGTCAATGACCTTTCATTTGGAAATGAAGTCATCAGCTGAAATGTTAACACTCTGTCTCTCTCTCTCTCTTTCTCTCTCATACACACGCACTCATGTTTGTAATTTTATGGGTTTTTTTTCAGATTCCAGCATCCTCGGTATCTTACATTTATTTTGCATTTGTCAATTTATGCACATGTTTTGAAACTACTGTAAATGAAAATGAATTAGTTTCCATTTGCCAAGTTGAGTGAATATTTTTCTCTGAATAGATGAGGTTGAATAGTTTGTAAAATGTGAGGCTGGATGAACACAGCAGGCCAAGCAGCATCTCAGGAGCACAAAAGCTGACGTTTCGGGCCTAGACCCTTCATCAGCTCTCTGATGAAGGGTCTAGGCCCGAAACGTCAGCTTTTGTGCTCCTGAGATGCTGCTTGGCCTGCTGTGTTCATCCAGCCTCACATTTTATTATCTTGGAATCTCCAGCATCTGCAGTTCCCATTATCTTTGAATAGTTTGTGTTGTGTGCAAGCTCAAAGTGAATATTTTATGACAAACTGAAAACATGGAATTGTTTGCAAGTCACCTGTCATACAGCTTTCTACCAGTCTTTTACATGAGATTGACTCATCAGTGCCATTTTGTTCTACATCAGGCTCTAAGAATGACAATTCATGAATGCTATCTGTAGTAGCGTGCAATTCACCATTGAGGGCTTTTCAGCAACAATTACAAAGACGTATTGGGACCCCCAGCAATCAAACAACTCCTCAACAAATGGTTGAGGTAACCTTCTGGCAGACTCAGAGCTGATGTGTGAGATTGTGTTTTCACATGTCATTTGATGAGGTGGAGGTCTTCGACTAGCCTTCACTTCACTTCAGTCAGCAGTGGTGTGAGAATGGAAGCACAAAAGAAGCAACATTTGATCTAGTCTGGAGATTTATGCAATTGAGTGCCATGGCAACAACACAACCTGCTTCTGCTAAGATACTGCAAAGCCCTCTAAAGTGGTCAATTTAACACCAAAAATCAACCTTAATCTTGTACTCAGCTATAGTTCAATTGAAAACGTTAATGTCAAGGAACATTAGATCTGCTTCCCAGTGGAATTTTAGCACTAAATCACCTGAGAATAGTCAGTAACAGCCAATTATTTTCTAAACAGTTTATGTTAGATGTCTTTCAAATAAATGACTTTCACTTTATTTCCTAACCAGAAATATTGCAACTAACAGGAATACGGGGTGTGAAAATTTAATGGAAAATTGAATAGCTGAAGTATGATGTTTAATGCTGAACACCACACTTCAGGAACAGGAGAGTTACTGGAAAGGATCAAGGATTTGGGACTTCAGTTATTCAGTGAGAGTAGAGAAGCTATGAATATTCTTCTTGGGGTAGAGAGGTTTAACAGGTGATTTAATAGAAGTGTTCAAAACTTAATTGTATCTTAATGGGTAATGAAAATAAGGAAGCACTGTTACCAATACAGACTGTTCAATAACCAGAAGACACAGTTTTGAGGTGATTGGTAAAACAGCAGGAGCTGTCAGCAGGAAACATGTTTTACACACTGAATTATTAAATCTGGAATGCACTGCCAGAGTGGATGGTCGATGTAAACTGAATCATAATTTTTAAAAGGAGATTAGATAAATACTCGAAAGGAAGAAAAAGGAAGGACTATTGAGAAATGATAAGGTATATAGGACCAGTTCGGTGCCTCATTCAATAACCCAACATGAATTTTGAAGGGTCTCTTTCTCTGCTACATGATTCATTATGAGGGATCAAACTATCATTTTCTTGCCAAGTTAGTTGTCAGTAATGGCTGTAAACAGGAAACTTCGAACCCTACAGTGTCTTGCACATTCTGCTATTCTTTCACATTAAGGTTGCATTTTCTAGGATTCAATAATGTGTCATTGAGCTTCCAGACAGGCAATATACCTCTAACCTTAGCTGAAAGCTCATCGAGCTGAAATGCTGGTGGAATCTAATGATACTCCCAGGAGCAGGAAATAAGGTGGGTGAGATTTAATGTACAAGAAAAGAAATGTCAGCTTCCTGACAATTGGTTGAACACTGGAATTGGGAAGCAGTTTAAAGGTGGTTTAAGTTTCCAATGGCAAACAGCAGGAACTTTTGTTCAAATTAGGAGCATGTCATACGTACTCATTCAAAGGCATGACCATCAAATTAAGTTGCACTTTTGCAATTCAGCAAACAGAAGCACATTCCTTATAATTCACATTTGGTTACAAGTGGCATGCATCAAGCGAGGCAGTCTACCTGGTGGATCGCGAATGCGAGGGAGCTGCTTTTTTTTAAAAGGGAGGTTCTTACTCTGTCATTTGGTTCTGGTCGTCGCTGATCAGTGAGGTCAAGAGACGCCTGTCTGTGGGTGGGAGGGTAGTGGCGTGCCTAAGGATCGTAAATGTGACAGGTCGGTCAGGATTGGCAACAGCTTACTTTCAAATGCCTACTCTGAGTGAGGCAGCATGTTTTTTTCTTTGACTTGGGCTTATCCAGTGATAATCGGTAGAGGATATACTGTCAAAGAGTATCTACAAAAGAAATATTGTCCCTAGATAACAAGAAGGTTAATTGCTTGATTGTAATAAGTCGAACAACATTTGGTCAGGCATAATTACTAGGATGGCGTAGATAAAATGGTTGATGGGAGAGGATCCTGACTGTAAGTGCTGATTATTTTTTGAGGTTTTTTTTCAGTGCTGGAGCTGATTTCCTCGCTTATTTTTGGTGTAGTAATTACCATTTTTATAACTTTTGCATTGTTTTTGGATCTTTACAAAAAGTCAACAATAATGACACATTATACGTGAGGAAAGAGAGACAGCAGGATACAAAGTTTCGGGAGAGTGACCACGTGGAGAGGTCAGAGAGCGGCTCTAGAGATCAACAAGAATACATGAAAAGAATCAGGCAGTGAACCTGCACAGCTGACTCTCTGTGAAATTAGAAACATCTCCAGAGATCAGTCAAAGTAAACAAACAGTGCAGTGCTGTTTCACAGCTGACCTTGAGACACCTCATTATCCGAACCTAACACAGTAGCTAGGACTGATTTCAGAGTCTGATCAACTACGTGTTTGATTTTAAGATTTATAAAACTTAATCTGTTTTTTTTTGTAAATCTATATTATTGACTAGGGTGAGGGTTATTTTATGTTTACTGAGATCTGTGTCTTGGTTAAATTTTTAATGTAAGAGATAGGTATTAAGTTATCCCAGAGCAGTGTTTTTGAGGACTAAGACTGTGCTCACACTTAGTTTTTGAGAAAGTGTGTTGTGATTGTTTTTTGGGTATATTCTGGGCTTGTAGATTGTTTAAGGTGCAGAGACAACTTTTAGTGGAGTGAGAGATGGTAGGAACTGCCGATGCTGGAGAATCTGAGATAACAAGAGCTGAATGAACACAGCAGATCAAGGAGCATCAGAGGAGCAGCTTGGCCTGCTGTGTTCATCCAGCTCTATATCTCATTTTAGTAGAGTAATGTGCTTTTCCTTTCAGGTATGGAAGATGAGGGAGAATTTCTGATCTGTCCACAGAGATGACAAGAATGCTTTCCAGACCTAACAGTCCTGTATAATTGAAGACTGCATAATGTGGGATCTTCAGTCAATCATAACAGGAGAGACAGCAGAATGGTGGTAAGAGATATTAGGAACTGCAGACGCTGGAGAATCTGAGATAACAAGGTGTAGAGCTGGATGAACACAGCAGGCCAAGCAGCATCAGAGGAGCAGAAAGGCTGACATTTCAGGCCTAGGTTCTCCAGCTCTACACCTTGTTATCTCAGAATAGTGGTATTGTTGTCGGCCCCACAATACAGAGGTCCTTCTACTGCTCTGGATACAAAACTTGACCATGGCAGCTCGTGGAATTTTAATTCATTTAATATATCTGAAATATAAAAACTGGTATCAGTGATGTTGACCTATCAGATTATATCCTTTAGGGAAGCAAATCTACTTAGTTGTTTGGGCCTGCATGTGACTCCAGGCCCATAGGAATGTGCTTGATCTTTACCAACTGTCTGAAATGGGATGGGCAACAAATGCTGGCCTTTCCAGCAACATGCATGTACTGTGAAAGAATAAAGGAAAAATCTCTTTGAAAGTCCCCGGCCAACATATTGGTGATGGACACTTGGCTGTATACTAATGCCTAAGTACCCTGGTATATTCTTTGCAGTGCATCTTCCCAAACAAATGTTCAACAATTAGTCTCCTGTCAAACACTATGATTGAGAAAAGTTGTCCTTGGTCAAAGTACGTGTTATTTACTGACTAGCTGGATTTTCTGGTCTGACCATCCTTCAACAAAATGCCTGCACGTGGTGACACAATCTTAGTAACTGTTTTCATATCAAATTTGCTTGAGACGTTAATGGCTTGTTGACCACTGTTTCTTTTCAGGCACATGAAGCTTTTTTCAAAATTCCGTCATGGGTAATCTTCGCAGATTATTTATGCTTTTTCACTTCTAACAGTAGGAAGACAATGAGATCTATTGGTTGTTTCAAACACCAGATTGCTCCACAACTTGTTCTTTGGGAGATGGGTAAACTTCTATTCTCCTAGAAAAAGCGGTGCTGTGCAAACTGTAGGTTCAAAAGTGAAGTTCCTTGATTGTGAACAGTCTACAAATTCTTTAACATGCATTATGTTGCAATGTAACCTTTTGCATCTCTATGTGTCTTACAGATATTCGACCGACACCACATAGTCTCATTTCAGTCAGCTGTAACTTCTGCTTCTTCAGCCATGGCTTGATAGGACAGTATCACCTCCTTCTGTTTTAAGCACAAAATCAACAGGACATACTTTGATGTGGACAGGTTCTTGTGACTCATTTGGATTAGTGTATTTCCCAATGAAATAATCAGGGAACTGATGTAATGGAAATATCTCATTAAATGCAGGGACCTTTTCTAATGGTAGTTGATTTTCTACTGTGTAGCTCACTTTATGTGTATGACCATTAGTAAGTTTATTGTTCTGAACGTGTCTTATTTCTGCATATCGTCTGTAAGTGTCCTTCAATTCTGCAAATAGAATATTCTTTACTGTTGGCTGTACATTACCAATGACTTTGGGCCCTTGTGCTGCAATGTTCACATTAGTTTTTAACCCTAAATGTTTGGTTTGTTCACTGGGTAGGATTGTCATGTGCCTGTTTAGAATGTCTATATTTTATAATATCAATCTGTTTTCCTCTTGAGGCAGTCTTCCCTCTCAGGGCCTGTTTATGTGTATATATGATTTCTGCTTCCAGCACTAGTTGAATTGTTAGCTGAAAGTTAAATCTTCTTTGGACTGTCAGAAATCTGATAAAGCTTCATCAATAACTCCAACAACAATCCTGACTCTTCCAAATTCTAATTCTCCTGCAAGTTTAATCTGCTGTTCAATCTTGCATATTCAAGGACATTTTTTGTTCTTAAATTGAAGTAACTTATAAAGGCTTTAAGGTGTCTTCAAAACTATCCACTCATTTTCTGTAAAAAACATCATCCTTAATCAGATCCACAGAATATGTTAATATATTATCAGCTTCAGTCTCAGCAATTACTAATGAGGTAATGCTGTATCTCTAGAACTGTTGCCTCTATAAAGTCCAATCTTGTGTTCTGTATGGTCTTTTCTGTCTTTGAATCTGTTAAGAACATTCTATATTCTTCCATTTCCTCTCAGCATGGTGATTAATCCTTTTAATGTAAAAGTGATTGAAATTTATGTCATTCCAGTATTGTTTTCAATCAGCTATCTTTAAATTTTTATTTCTATATTTATGAATACTGGTTTAAAATTGATTGACTAAACTTGCAAGTACAAGATTGTTTTCTTTGTCATACAGTTCTTTTTAAACTGCTTTAAAATTGTTTTAATGTTGTATTGAATTATTCGATAAAGCTTTAAACTATACGAATGGCTTTTCTGTTGTCACTTACTGCTTTCAAGGTTCTCCTGCTTCTTCGTAATATTGCATCACTGTACTTAATAGGTTTTCCTGCCAGATCAAAATGATGACAATTCACTTCTTCAGTGATTACCCTGCTTTCTTCAGACAAAATGAAATTTTTCTACTTACTCTTGGATAAAGTTTTTGTTTGGTCTAAAATGCCAGTAACTTTCTTCTACACAATAATAAGTAATAAGTATAGATGTCAGGCTGCAACTTTTTTAAACATTTCCATCAAAACTGTAGCTTAATTATGGAGTCGCAACCCTTTTAAATGTTTAGATTTTCCAAACTTACCTTCTTCTGCTAGATTCTTTCATTAAATTTCTCTAAAGTTTCTTGCTTTCAGTTAAAGTAAATTCTGAGCCCTTCCTGATTCGTAGGCCATGTTGAAATTGATTTTCTGTCTCTTTCATTGCTCTTCATAGTTGTGCCTTATTGCATCCTAATATCGATAGCTGCAATACTTATTGAGCGAGGGGAGAATTCTCTTTTCCACTCTCTTACTTTTCCTTTCTCTTTTTTGTCCTATTTTCCACAAAGTTATTTGCTTATATTTTAAAGATCTCCAGTTTTACCTCTCTTCACTAAACCCTGAGCGGTTTTTAAGTGTGGTTGACTTTTCCCTCTTTTTCTTGGACCATATTTTTGTCCCAGCATTTCTTGCCTAACTTCTACATAAAGTTTTGCCTTTAGAGTTCGGAACTTGCCTTTTTGCTGCTTCAATGGGTGCTGCTGTTTCTCCATGTCAGTAATTGTGTTTCTTCTGTTGACTGTGTCTTTTGAAAGCAATGTCCTTAAAGTGGTAAAGACACTTGTTGGAAATTTTTTTTCTTATTTCCTGGGTCTCTGGATTTCTTTTCCTTATGGCAGAGGTTAGACCCACATCACTGAAACGTTGCAATGGCAGCTGGTGGAATTTACACTTTGAAATCTGAAATTAGCAATCATGAAACCATTGACAATTATCATAAAAGAAACCTATCTGGTTCACATTTGCCCCTAATGGAAGAAGTCTGCTGCCCTTACCTGGTCTGAACTACATGATACTCCACACCCAAAGTAATATGGTTGGCTCTTAACTGTATCCTGAATAGGCCATAACAGGCTACAGCTTAAGGATAACTAGGGATTGGCCTCAAATGACAGCAATGTCCAAATAAAGAAAAAAAAATAATATTTTGCCAGAAGAGTATTCCTGATATCCTATAGTATTTGCTACCTCCACCCTTTCTGTTTAAAGGCTGCTTGATGGAGTTCACTGAAACCAATTCTCAAGTGTCTTTGCTTTGATTTAGCTCATGACTGGTATTCAAGGATACACCAATGAACATTATGTACAGCAGAGGCACGGTTCTTACATAACAAGAAGGTTCACTGCATAATAAGTGCAACTACATTTGATTAGGTGTAATTACTAGAATTGTGGGGAGCTGGTACATATACATGTGCTCCCTCTGAAAGCTACTTTAGAATGTCTTGCATCCATTCACAGACTATGCATGATGTCAGTGTAATAGAAGTAATCAATGTAACATTGACAATAATCTCTTATACAATGATCTCCCACCCCCAGAAATATTGCTCTTTCTGCACAACTTAATATACCTGGTCATCAAATGCAAGTTATTAGTGTTTTGGAATGATCTGTTGATCAAGAACCAATCTCAGAATAACAGAATAACCGCAGCTCAAATACAGAGGCCATTCTGATTGTTGGATGCAGCATTCTACCGTTCAGGGTCCACTTGCCAACCAATCACCTCTCTCCTCTCGTAGAGTAGAAATGTTGTCTTCTCCTTAAATCACAGTCTGGTGAGTCATCCTGATGGATGCAAGATGAAAAGTTTTAACAAAATGTACTGCCAAATGCCTGATTGCATTTGTACAGTGCCTTTGGTATATCTTTGGGAGGTCAGGGTTTGGAAGATGCTGTCAAAGAGATCTTGACAATTTGCTGCAATACATCCTTTAGATAATGCACACTGCTGTCTCTGTGCCCTGGTGCTGGAGAGAGGGAATGCTTGAGATGGTGCATGTGGAGCTGATCAAATGTGTGATTTGGTCTGAATGCTGTCCAACCTCTGGAGTGTCATTGGGGCTGCACATATCCTGGCAAATGGGGAGTATTCCAACACACTCCTGATTTTATTTTCTTGTAGAAGGTGGACAAGATTAAAAGGAATCAGAACATTCACCACTCATGGCAGAATATCCAGCCTCTGATCCGCTCTTGTGGCCAAAGCATTTTTGTGGCTGATTCAGTTATGTTTTTGGTTGAAAACATTAGTACTTTCTCTCAATATTGGACATGTTTTCATTCTGCCTTGCTAACAGAGAGAAGTGACACTATACAGCTACTTCAGGACATTAATCTTTCTTTACTTACAGAAAAATCTGATTGCAATATCTCCCTAGTCCCAGTACTTGACAAGAATGACCAATTACATTGGGAACTGGTAAAGTGGTTAATTATTATTCTGCAAACCCTAGAGCCAGGTTTTCAACCATTATTTATCATTCGAGTTACATAATCAGTCTGATTTGCATGTATATTTACACTGACATATTTGCAAAGCTTGGGACTGTATCAATGCATAGAATGATGAAAAGAAACATAAATGGCATGAGAATTATGACGTGCTGAGAAAACTAATTGCAAAACTGTCATTATCTAAAACACCGTTAAAAGTACAAGTTCCAAGTGCCTATTTGCTTCTATTATTTCTCCTTACAACCCAACAGAAAACAGATTCACAGGAGCTTTTTCATAATGAACCTCCAGTTTGTTTTTTATTAAAGTCCTGTTATCTCAGGAGTTTCACTGGATAAATAGTGAGAGAACTGAATCTTTGATGGGACTAATAAATGGGCAAATTCATCAGCAAGAAATAGTTAAGTTTGTTAAGAGTGGAGGACAACACAACAGTATGCATTAGTAGAGCACTATTAAGAATCCCAAGGTGCCTAACAGGAGTGTTCACAAACAAATTGTGGTGTCAAGCCTGAGATTTAGACCAAACACATGGTTTAGGAGGTACGTTTAAGGAAATGCCTTCATTTACAAGTCTTCCTTTACAAGAGAAAGTCAGAATGATAAAGATCTTTTTTAGGACCCAGGCAGCTGAATGCATGACTGACTTTGGTGGAGTATTTTTTTCCAAATTATTTCTGGGATGTAGACATCACAAGGTCAGCACTTATTGCACACCACAAATTGTCTTGAAGAAAGGGTGGCGTGCCGCTATCTTAAAACCGGTACAGCTCATGTAGTGTACGTGTAGATGGCGCAGCTTTGGAAAATGCTCTTGAAGGAACTTAGATGTGTTGGTGCAGTGTATCTTGTAAACAGTAAACACTGCTGCCATTTGTGTTAGAGGTGAAGGGATTGAATGCTGAATCTGGTGGATGGGATACCAGTCAAGTGCACTGCATTGGCCTGGATAATGTCAAGTTTTTTGGGTGTCATTGGAGCAGCACCCATCCATACAAGTGGTGAGTATTTCCATCAGATTCCTGACTTGCAACTTTAGGTGATATAAAGACATGGGGAAGACAGAAGATAAGTTACTTATTGCAGAATTTTTGGCTTCTGACCTGCTGTTGTAGCCATAGTATTTCTTTTTCTACTCCATTATCAGGTTTTGATCAATGGTGTCACTCGGGATGCTGATGGAGAGTTACTAATGACCAGAAACTGAACTGAGCCTGTCACATGAATGCTGTTTACACACAAATGTGAAAATTCCAGTATTTAGTTTACTGAAGTTGCATTGCTCAGGTTTTCCTCTTTTATGCCTGATTATTATTTAGTTTTACAGACAAGAGAATAATTCAACAAGGGCAATTGAGGAACTAACCTGATATCAACCATGCCTTCATTGTAGTACTCTCATCCCTAAACCAGAAAGTTATTAGTTCAGACCCCATTACAGGGCTTACACTTTCACTGTTCCTGAAGTGCAGAGGTTGTGGTGCACTCTTAGAGGCTCCACTGTTGATTGAAACTTTAAACAAATCGTTCAGGTAGACCTAAAGACTCAGTGTATTTCCCCTATAAGTAGAGGAAATTATACAAAGAAGAACAAGAGAGTTCTCCTAGTGTCCTAAGCAAGACATTCCAGCATCACAAATATAACACTTGCTGCTGTTTGTGCTAAGTACAAGTTCAAGTTCGCTTCAATGATTTGATAAAAGTGTATGCTTTCCCTCTTTTTTCATTCTTTTGCTCAGTAATGTCAAAAGGATAGAATTCACTTACTCGGTTTAATAAACCAAACATGTGAGTGATCCTAAATCTTATTTCTTGCTGCAAAAACCCACAGAGAAATAAACCATTCTGACTGCCACTCTAGTTGAAACCTTGATTATTTTTCATCTATTTTACAAGCCCATTTCCTGCTTGTCTACATACAGGGGAACTGAGCAGTGAGACCTGCATACCACATGTGATCATTGGTTTTACATGCGTCAATAAACCTACAGAAATCGAGAAATGGGCCTGCAGATATATTAATTACTTCCAATTCAGGCTCCTCATTTTCATGTGCAAGATCCAAAAACATGCATTAGATAAGTAAGGGCTCGATATAAATCAAATTGTAATTAAAAAGAAGACAAAGGCATCATGGAAATGAAGTGTCAAATGTAGGTCAGCCCTCAATGAATGCAAATCGAATTCAAGAGCCATCAACTGGATACAAGTTCTGTGGAACTGGAATGATAGCATGTCAAAACCATCCTCTCATAAGTCTGAAAACTGTGGTCATAAAACTCACTTGCAACAGTATTTGTGTTATGAGCCGGTCTTATTGCCTCTATTTATCTTTGCCACCATTGCCCCATTGCTTTCTTTCTCAAGACAAATTCAATCATATTTTTACTCCATCACGTTGTCTGCTCTGCCGCTGCCGCTGCTCCCTCACAAGGTTACCTGCCAATTGTTATCGGATGGATTTGCCCAGGCCATGATACAATCTCAAAGGGTGGGGCTTTGGATTAACAACATCCGTCTATCCTGTCCTAGCTTTTAAGGAACAGTGTCTGTTATCTAAAGTACAGCAATGCTGTGATTTCTTCCATTACAGAAGTCACTGTATTTCAAAAGTGCTTCATAGGTTTTGAGTTGTTGTAAAAAACATAAAATTGACAGCAGGATTTCTTCAGGTGTTCCAATAAAACTGGCAATTTTCTGATCTGAGGTGTGGTTGAAGTGCATCGGGAAGGCTTTATAAATGGCAAACTAGACCTAATTTCAGGGTTACACATCTCATTCCAATCATAGGTAATTTTCAATGCCACAGGATAACGGGTCTAACGGAGACCTCTATGTGGGTTAGCCCATGGATACCCCGATGTTAATAGGCCATTGCAGAAGTGAGCATCTCGACCGTCTACAATTATCACAATCGGATTGGTTTAAGAACATGGCAAGGATGTTGCCAGAGTGGAAGGGTTTGAGTTATATGGAGAGGCTGAATAGACTGGGGCTATTTTCCCTGGAGTGTCAGAGACTGAGGTATATAACCTTACAGAGGTTTATAAATTCATGACAGGCATTGGTAGGGTGAATAGACTCCCCGGGGGGGTGGGGAGTCCGAAACTATAGGGCATAAGTTTAAGCTGAGAGGGGAAATATTTAACAGGGACCTAAGGGGCAAAATTTTTACACAAAGGGTAGTGCACATCTGGAATGAGCCAAAGTTAGTGGTAGACATTGGTACAGTCACAGTATTTAAAAGGTATCCTGATGGATATATGAATAAGAAGGGTGTAGAGGGATATGGGCCAAATGTTGGCAAATGGAATTAGATTTACTTAGACTATCTGGTCAATAAGGATGAGTTGGACTAAATGGTCTGTTTCTGTGCAGTATATCTCTATGACTCTATGACTCTATGACTGTCATTAGCATGGAGCCATCATGAACTACGGTTTTGAGTTATGAATCACATGCAAGGCAAGTTCATATGTCATAATTAAAAGTTTTATTATATGTTATGCACATTAGATTAATATTTCAAGTGATAGCAGGGCTTTGCTTTAGAAAGAAAGGAAAGTGACCATTAAATAATGTACTTGCCAGGTTATCTCTTTGAACATCGAGCAAGATGTCAAGGCAATAAACTTTTGACGGTATAAAAAGTGTTCTGATGCATTAGGATATCTGATCCACTGGAAAAATTTTCTATTCCAAATTCTACAACAGTGAAATCCAGATCTGATGGTATCTAAGGTAACCAGATTTTAGTTTTTATTTAGATTCATTTCAGCCATCTGTTTGTCTATTTTAATGCTTTGACAGATAGCTGATCTTCAAGTTGTCTAGGAAGATTTAAATGATTCAGCTTAGAAGGCTGCGTTGACACAATTGTTCTTGTTATTTCATTATTAATGCTTTGCTGACTTGCAAAGACACTAATGGATTCTGCTCAGTAGTTGTTGTCGAATTGTTCAAAGGAATCACATTATGAAAAAAAACAGATGTTGCTGGAAAAACTCATCAGGTCTGGCAGCAACTGTGAAGAAAATATCAGAGTTAAAGTTTAGGGCCTGGTGACCTTTCCTCAGAATTGAGAACCTCAGAACGTTACAGTCTTTCTGAGGAAAGGGCATCGGACTCAAAACATTAACTCTGATTTTTTTCTTCACAAATGCTGCCAGACTTGCTGAGCTTTTCCAGCAACATCTGGTTATGTTTCTGATTTACAGCATCTGTAGTTCTTTCTGTTTTTATCACATTATAAATAATTGGCTGACTTCAAAATTCACTAGGGATTCTGCTCAGTATATTATAAAGGCAACATAGTCCTGCTCCCTTAGTAGAGAGAGAGAGAAAAACAACTGGTAGTGGTTTAATCCGAGGATCACTATTCCTCAGGCAAGGGAAGAGGTTGAGAAGGACAGTCCTTCATGGTAAGCTCAGCCAATGTGGGAATTGAATCCACAATATGGGCAACATTTGGTATCATAACCTATCTGTCCAGCAAATCAACTGTTCTTCTTGGCAAGAGTTGTTGACTCAGCTGTGTAATATGCTTGACTAACTTGACAAATGTGTGGACTGTTCTGAGGATTTCAGCAAATTTGTGCACAGGAAACTCCAACAAACGGCAATGTATTTATGACCAGATCACCTATTTTATTGGAATTGGTTGAAGGATAAAATTGTCATAGTATGCAGATGATTAGAAATCCCACAGACTCTGGGCTCTGAAAGGTCTAATACCTCAAACAATAAATAAGATTGATTTTCTCTTGACCACAGTGCAACCACTGTTTATTTTAATCATGTGTAATTGATGTTGATTGTGTCAGCGGTAACATACAAAAGAGGAAGTTAACTTGACCATTAGGAGGGGTGACATTATGGTCCTAATGTTTTCCTGCAAATAGTGATTTTAGTTCGCCCTAATTATTCATGAAACACAGAGCTGGGAGGGCCAATCTTGATTTTGTGCTGCAATTACTAAAGTATACCTTGAACCCATGACCATAACTCAGACACAAAACCGACACCTTCGGAGATGAAACTTCTGTCTAGGTATCTCAGTATCTAAGTTTGGACATTGTAAAATTGTTCCAAAAGTGCCTTTGCTTAAAGTGCTCCTGAAAGATCAATTGATTGCTAGACCACAACCCACTACAACACACCTTCTAGTGCTGCTTTGACATTAGCAGAACTGCTGCAATTCATAATTGAACTCCAGCCACTCACTGTACCACTGACTACACACTATTGTAATTACCTCTCCAAACAACCAGACAATCAAATGGTCCATTACAACAGAGCCTGCTAAATGCCACTGTGTTAAAATGCAAGGCTGAGAAATTTTTTTTTCAAATGCCGATCAAGAGAGCTAAGTGGGTTGTGTCACTCTGCAGCAGCAGTTCATCTTCAAAAAAAGCTCCTTTCTGACAGGTATAATGGAAGGAAAAGAGCATATGTTTCAGTAGTTGGGCAGCTTCATGCCAAAGTTTCCCTGAGCTTCTGTACAAATCCTTCCAATTTATGGAGAGTAAAGGATTTCTCAGCTACTTCTACGCTAAGGTAGGCTGTGACAAATTATGAGCTTGGAGGAAAGCAAATCAACCAACACAACACTCACTCATCATGTAAGCGCACACTGCATCAACTGATCAGAAGCTCACAGCTTTGATTGTATAAGCTGAGTGAACACATTAGCACAGTGATAGGGGATTGTTACACTGCTCAAAGTATATTTTTGAATTGTGGTAGAGTAAGTGACTGATGTGCTAATGATGTAAAAGATTCCATGGCATTACATTTGAAAAAGGCTAGGAAAGGTCTAATTGTGCCTTGGCCAGTGTTTGTGTGTATGTATATAAACCCAGTCAAAATATAGCCATTAATTTTATTATGTTCCATAGGGAACTTGCTGTGCACAGTTTGAATGCTGGGTTTCCTCTAGAACTGTAGCTACACTTCTACATTCATTTTTTGAAAGACTCCATATAAATGCAAGTTTTATGCTTTCTTCTTGAGCCATCAATGAGCCATATGGTGGTGACATAGAATAAAGTTGCCACAGTCCCATAGGGAGAGGTGACTGGTCTGGAGTTTAACCTGAAAGTCACCATATCTCCAGCTGAGAAAACAGGATCTTCTTGGTAACCTCAACCAGTGCAGGTATTGAACACACACTGGCATGTCCTTTTGCATTACAAACCAGCTGTCCAGCTAATGGACCTAACTGACCCTGACAAAGCATAACAGAATAGAATTAATAACTATTTGCAGTTATGTAATGCCTCTAACGTAACAGAGTGTTTCAAGGCATTATCAAATAATATTTAACACAAGGAAACATTTAAACAAAATCTTGGTTGAAGAGCAGTTTTAGGGAGGAGTTTAAAGGAGACGAGGGAACTAGAAAGGCAAAGAACTTTAGAGTACGTACTACAGAGTTTAAGGTCTTGGCAAATGAAAAAGCAACATTCAATGGTTAAGAAATCAATTAAAAATGCTCAAGAGACCAGGCAATTCCTGAAATATCTTTTCAGAGGCCACATTCCATCACAAATCGCCCTTTATTTACAAATGCATTGCCTTTGTCAATAGCATCTCAGGAGCACAAAAGCTGGCATTTCGGGCTTAGACCCTTCATCAGAGAGGGAATCACATGTAGGCCAGGCCAGGTAAGGATGGCAGTTTCTTTCCCTAAAGGACATTAGCGAACCAGATGGGGTTTTCCAACAATTGACCACGGATTCACAGTTAACAATTGCATTCTTAATTACTGATATTTGTTGAATTCAAATTCCACCATCTGTCATGGCTGAATTCAAACCCTGGCCCCCAGAACGTTATATGGATCTCTGAATTAGCAGTCCAGTTCCTTTAGGGAAGGAAACTGCCATCCTTACCTGGTCTGGCCTACATGTGATTCCAGACCCACAGCAATGTGGTTGACTCTTAACTGCACTCTGGTCAATTAGGGTTGATAAATAAATGCTGCCTAGCCAGCAATGTCCTCATCCCGTGAACGAATTTGTAAGAAAGTGAGCAAACTAGATGCCAAGATTTCACAATGTATAAATCATAGCAGGTAGCTGGTAATTTCAGTTCTTTGCTGGCTGTGAAGAACTTATGTATTGGTCACCACACAACAACAGCTCAGGGCAGATCCATGGTTATGCAACGAGGCATCTTGTCGGTCAGCAGCTCTCAAACAAGGAAGCACACATCGTGCAAGTATGTTACATCAATCTCATATCTGTACCATGTACCAACAGTTTACACAACTTGCACATGGAGCGTGGAAGCAGGCCATGTCATAAAGTCTTAGGGGTGTGGTCCTCCAGCAAGGTCCTGGACATATCTGTCTGGAGGTTTCAGCACAGTTAGTCAAGGCCAGCCCTGTTACACCAGGCCAGGGGCTTGGCCATCGTAAGTTATCCAGTAAAGAGTAGTTAGGGAGTCTGTAGCTCTGCAGCGAAGGGAGTATGTCAAAGCCAGTGCTATGGCTTCATAGCACCAGTCCAGCAGGCCAGGGTAACATAAGTCAAGAAGATTTACAGGCATCAGATAGGCAATTGGTTGTTTCTCAATTGGGTCTGCCTGCTTAGGTCACTAAAGGGGATGAGCCACGATCAGTCCATCAGGTCCATCCAGAGAAGTTGAAAAAAGGGAGAATGGGAGACTGAGGGGTCAGACTGCTGCTGCTACTATCATGGGGAAGAGGTTCAGGAACTATTGGTGTGGATCCGGTGCTACAGGCTGAGGGGGGGGAGGATGTTGGATGGGGTGCTACTTGACAATTGTGAAGGGGAGCAACTGCATTTATAATGGGAGCTTTGCTAAAGCCTGGGTATGACAATAGGGTCATGGAGGGCTGGTGGCTGTGGGTTCACCCATGGTCAGGAACATATGGGCTTCAAGGAGTAAACACTGTATGATTGAGCTGGCATAGTCACCTCATTTGCCAGGTGCTGGTGGGGAAATATGGTAGGAGCTGACTTACATAGTCAGGTTGGGTGGAATCCAGGGGAAGTTGTGAAGCCTGGAGGTTCGCTAGGAAGGCTATCAGAAACAGGGTTTGGATGTTTGGACTTTAGTCACGCATAAAGACAGAGGCTAGAAACTACTGGCTGAAGTGAACTTGTTATCACCTTCAATTGTGCTGGAAATTGAAAGTAAGCAACAGGAAAGAAAATGGCAAAGACAGCATTAACAGTGGGTGGGGTTAGTATGTTGCTCTGTGATGGAGAGAGCTGGAAGATCCACCAATGAAGGTCACTTTAGAGGCTAGCAATTACATAAATACCCATGTACTGTACTAGACATAGATCTGCGAGAACCTAATGCATTGGCTCTCTATGTGCAGTGCACCCCCTGCACTCATCTGGTGTATGTAACCCCATTGTGTTGGGTAAGTGTGATTTCTGCAATTTTGACCTGTGGCGCTGAAGGAATAGCAATATATTTTCAAGCCAGAATGCTGAAATGCTTGGAGGGCCAATTACAGGTGGTAGTGTTCCCATTTATCTGCTTCTTTTGTACTTGTAGGGGATGGTTATCATGGGTTTGGAAAGTACTGTCTAAGGAACTATTCAATTGGTGGTGAAGGGAGTGAATAATTGTGGATACTGCACCAAAAAAATGGACTGCATTGTTCTGGATGGTGTTGCGAGATCTGCGCTCATCCAGGAAAGTGGGGAGTATTCCATCACACTCCTGACTTGTGCCTAGGAGATAGTGGGATAACAAAGTGTGGAGCTGGATGAACACAGCAGGCCAAGCAGCATCTTGGATGAACACAGCAAGCCAAGTTGCATCTGATAGTGGATAGGTTTTGGAGAGTCAGGAGGTGAGTTACTCACTGCAGGATTCCTATTCTCTGACTTGGTCTTGTAACCATGTATTTATATGGCTAGTCTAGTTCAATTTCTGTTCAATGGGAGCCATAGGTTATGAGCTGATAGTGATGGGTTCAGTTATGCTAATGACAATGAATGACAAGAGGCAATGTTTAGATTCTCTGCTGTTGGAGTTAGCCATTACCTGATATTTGTGCATGCAAATGTTACTAGCCACGAGTGTTACATTAACATTACTTTCCATTTGTCAGCCCAAACCTGGTTGTTGTCCGAGTCTTGTTGCATCTAAATGTAGACTGTGTGGCATCTGAGGAATGGTGAATGATGACAAACATTGTGAAATCAATATCAGCTACCCAGGCTCCTGAATTCATGATGAAGCAGCTGAATACTTTTAGGCTTCGGTCATTACCGTAAGGAACCCCTGCAGAAATGCCCTAGCTCTGAGATAATTGACCAGCAACAACCACAGCCATCGTTCTTTCTAAAATGTGCGAGTCCAACTAGGTGTGGTTCCCCCAATTTCCTATTGACTCTAGATTTGTTACAAGTTCTTTGCTGCCAAATCCATTCAAATGCTGCATTAATCTCAAGGGCTGTCATTCTCACCTCACCTCTGGAATTCAGCTCTTTTGTCCATGTTTGAGCCAAGCCAATAATGAGGTTGGGAGCTGAGTGGCCCTGGCTGAAACCAAACTGTGCATTGGTCAGGACACCTTCCTACACTTTACAAATGATCAAGAGTAGACTGATGGAGTGCTAATTGTCCAGGTTAGATTTTTTCTGCCTTTTACATACCTCGGCAATTTTCCACATTGTTGGGTAGATGCCGGTGTTGTAGCTGTACTGGTTAAGAGTGCAACAAGTTGTGAAGCAACGCACCATTGCCAGAATAGTGTTGGGGCCATAGCCTTTCGAGTATCCAATGCCCTGAGCCATTTCTCAATATCAAGTGTGAATTGCTCGAAAACTAGCATTTGTGATGCTGAGAACATCTGAAATTCTCCTGGGAGATTTGGTGCTTCAGAGTGAGGGGGTGGGTCATATTCGCCCTTTCTCTCCATGCATCTTAAATGCCAAATGATAATCTAATGACTGGCTGCTCTAGAATCATGCCAGCCCCATCTGAGGAGGTGGACACAAGTGAAGAAGCTCACAAAATGCAAGGGTGCCTCAACATGGCGATGCTTAAAGTCTGAACAAAAACTTCACAGGGGTAGGTCCTTCAAAGTGGATGGAAATGTTTGAATTCCTGGAAGTAGCATTTACTGACAATGGCTCCCTTTGGAATGATGAAGCCACTAGCTGCATTAAGCCTTCCAAAGCTGAAGGGAGGCCCTTTCTATGCAGTTTCAGGCATCTGCATAGGCAGGGTGTGACCATGACACTGGATGAAAAAAAACCAATGGTACCATGTAACTACCTTTAAACTGGCCGGTTTGAATATTTGAAGTCCTGTATATGGTCATACACTCCACTTCCCATTCCATCCCCTCGAAACCTGCCTGGCAGCTGGACTTCATCAGAAGTCATGCCAAAAAGAGTACCCCATAGTTTGCTAGCCCTGCATCCCTGCCACTGAGCCCATCACCCCAGAACTCAGTAATCCGATCCCAATATCACTTTGAATCCTGCTTCACACCCAGGAAGAAGAGTCCTCCAGGAACCTGCTGGTTACAACCTGTGCCTTCCCCGACAGAGTGTGACTCATAGAATCTAGATTCGTTCTGTAGTGCAGCGGGAAGCCATTGGGCCCTTGTGCCTTGTCTGGCTCTCAGACCAATTCCTATTCCTCTGTCCTTTCCTTTCATCATGTCACTTTTTCTTTCTATTTTAAACATTTCCACAAAAAGTATGGAATGCATTCTTATTTGTTACTGGAATGGAATTTGGAGGGATTACATAACCTGGAGTTTAATACAGAAAACTTTAAAGATAGGCCCAGAGGTCCTCTAAATTGTGCAATGTTTTGATAGAGTAAATGAGGAGAATCTGGTACCAGTGATAGAAGTGTTAGCAACCAGAGGATACAGATTTAAGAGACTTGTCAAAGAAACCAAATGAGAATTTTTTTTTCCCTCTATGCAGCAAGCTATGATCTGGAATGCAGTGCCTGAAAAGGCAGTGATTAATTTGCGAAAGAGAATTGGATAAACACTTGAAGGGCAAGAAGTGCAGAGCTCTGGAGGGAAGGAGCAGGAGGACATGGGCCTAATCAAATAGTTCTTTTAAAATACCAGTACAGACATGTTGGGCTGAATGACCTTCTTCTGTGTTAAATAATTCTACTGTTTCTAGATGGGCATAAGACGTACAACAAACATGCACATGCAAAACGATTGTCAGCGTAGCATTCAATCTTTCTCAGTGTTCACTGAACAATATCATATTATTGAATGCCTTTATGATGCTGCCTCTTCATTGCTTTTATGAACACAATATTTACTTTCTGCAATCCCTGCTTAACCAAACTCTCATCGCTTGCTGTCTTATTCTGTTGGAACACTTCAGATTATGATATAAGTAAATATGTCAGGTATATCCCAATAAATAAAATAATAAAACAATGTGAGCCTATTATAATGTATGCTTTTGTTATGTATGTCTGATCTAATTAGTTTAACTTGTTGGAATTAAATAGAAGTGCCATGGGTTATAGCAAAATGTGTGTCAGAATTAAGTGAGAAATTCGATGAAACTGGTCTTGACTTTTGGGATGAAATACTCCAGCTTTTACACTTTTCAGAAGAGACTTTACGTGGCCAGACTAGGTAGCAGTGAGCGACCAGCTAAAAGAGATTATCGCTTTTAAAACCCTTGTTGTTTGGCCTCCCTTTCTCATTAATATTCAGACTCCCATCTCATCAAATTCACCAGATATTGGGAAAACCCAACACGGAAATCACAGCACATACTTGGTGGATTCAACTCGCAACTTGCTCTGAAGGACCTCCATCTTGCATACAACCAAATTGCAGCCTAGCGCATGATCTGCAGGCACGAGCCGCTCCCTCACCTTGTCTGTTGACATTGGCATCCAGCATCTGCCAAGCCCTTACAACTATCATGGCACTTCCCCAATACACTGACAGTGCACACAGGAGACACAGGCTTGTATTGCGGGGCACATCCACATTTTGTATTTGAAGGCTGCAGCAGAGGCGTTTGCATGCAGGAGTAAGCATCCAGCTCACAAGTTTGACCAGGCTGCATCTCAGGTCTGCTCACATGCACTCTTCAGGCTCATTCCCTTAGCACCTAACTGCTTGCTCGCAGCATCTATGTCTTGCCTTGCGTTGCAGTCACACAAACGGGCAGCTGCCCTTGCACATTAGAAGTCCTCAGTCAAGAAAGCATGCATCTTGCAGTATGGCAGTGTATTAAGTCAATCTCACCCCTGGACAATGTTCCAGCAGCTTACATAGGAAACGTGCTGCATGTGCAGCAAGCAAGCAAGCAGCCAGGTCTCAAAGTTTTAGGGATGTAGACCTCACTAAAGTAAGGCAGCTAAGACCAGGAGAATGAGACTCAAACTCAGCAAGTCAGAATTCAGGGTTGTGATGGCAGGCTTTGAGAAAGACAGGTTTACAATGAGAAAAGGGAGGGCAACAGTGTCCTGCAAAGAGGTGCAATCGCAAAGTATGGCTGGGAAAGAAGTAACGTGGAGAGGGGCTGTGTCTGTCCATGGTCAGGAGCACCATTGCTTCAACGGGAGGTGAGGGGTAGCAATGAAAAATCACATCTGACATGCTCCCTTCATATGTTTTGGAGAGGTAGCTGAGCTGGCTGGGACCCTGGGGAGCTGTGAGGCCTATGACAGTAGATGTTCGGGGGCTCACCAACATGTTCGTGTAGAAACTGGAAGCCACTGGCGGAGGAGCACTTACTGTTATTTTCTATTGTGCTGGAGCACAATAGTGAGAAATGGAGAAGAAAATGGCAGCACCAACAGTCAGGCTGGATGCTGTAATTGACTTGAACTGTTGGGGGTGCTGCAGCCATCATTGTTAGCACTTTTAAAGGGAAAGAAAATTTACAGTGTTCTATGGCACTGCACAGAATGCATACTAGCCACCCTGAAGCATTTCTTCTCACTGTGCGCTGCAACTACAACTATATGTGCTGGACAAAACATTAACAGCTATAGTTTTAGGCACAGAGGCTGCAAAAATATATGGATGTTGCACAAGGAAGGCCAAAGGTGTCACCATAACCCAGTGCAATGTATTTTCATTGTTTACCTTGTTTTCACATGAGGCAGAGGGCTCTAAGCACAGTCATGCATCAATAGACCCCTGTGTGTGGCTATAAAGTGATGTTGGAAGTTGTAACAATGCCAATTGGCCCTACAACTCGCCCATGGAGGCAGCTATTTGATTAGATGTGTGGGGCAGCTGGGTGCCCATAGCATAGCAGCACTCCGGCAGTCTCTGTGCTATGAAGGCCATTGCCTGTCATATATCTGTCTGCACTCCCGTTCTCCTTTTCATATGAATCATGTCCCTGATTGCTGATGCCACAGAATCCTCATCTGCCTGGCACCGAACAGCTGCCTCCAACAGTTGTCAACGGCATGGGGTGCTTCTTTCATAGCCAGCTGCAGAGCTGTTGCTCCTGGGTGCCCAAAACATGATGTTCCCATGCCCTTGAAGCTTAATGTTCCCACTAAGGGGTCATTATCTAAGCTGGAATGGGTACAGAAGGTAGCCTAACAATGTTTCCTTTGAGCATGTTTATCTTTTGAGGTACAGGAGGTGGCTTTTGAGAGAGACAGGTGTTTCTCGACAGAGGTCATAGAGATGTAGGCTGTTCATGAAAGACATCAGCTTGGGAACGCATGGTGCCCAATAGCTAGACATGGCATGCAACGAATGACATGGACAGTGAAGTTATTGTGACATTTGCAATGAAATAAATATTTACTGGGTTGACAGGACATGAGTGTCATGGCATCCCCTCAGGAGTGATCCCAAGTTCTCCTGTGAGGAATACGGTTCTCTCCTTGTAGGCATGAGGAGCCAAATGTCAGTGACCCTCCCACCCACCCTTACAGCCTTGTCCTGCACAGTTAAGGGCTGTTTTCACCTGCACTGAGAAGTGGTGAGATTTTGAATGAGATGGAAGAGGGTGGCATGAATGTTGGTGCCAGTGCAGGAAATAGAGAAGTGCTAAGATATTTCAAGGGAGTGAGGATGCAGTGGAGGGCTCTTGGTGCGGGAAGTGTTTGGTTAGAGCATGTGCGAGATGTTGTAGGCAGGACAGAAAGTGGCAGAAAATGAGTCTTGGTTCAGAGTGGGTGCAGTCACAGAGATGGAGTGAGTGCGAAGTAACTGACAGAACAGAGTGTAGTGGCATAGTGGAGAAGGTCATTGACCTTTTTTTCAACTTTGCTGCCGTTGTTCTGCACCATGGATTTGGCACTGAGAATGGTGGCAACCTCAGACCAGAGTGCCAGGGTCTGGTGATGTGGCCTTCTCTGCTGGTTCTCTGGGAGGAAGTCTCCTCTCCTTTGCACTAACCCATTAACCAGGACCACTCTCTGATGAAGGGTCTAGGCCCGAAACGTCAGCTTTTGTGCTCTTGAGATGCTGCTGGGCCTGCTGTGTTCATCCAGCCTCACATTTTATTATCTTGGATTCTCCAGCATCTGCAGTTCCCATTATCACCATCACATTAACCAGGGCCTCTAGGTTCCTGCCAGAGAATCTCAATTCCATCCTTTCTTTCTCCACCACGTTCTGAATCTATCCATTAACAAGGTTAGGCGTCATTAGGCTGAGTGCCAAAACCCCTCCAAAAAACCAACGCAATTTGGACTTACCCAAAAAAGTCAAGGTTCAGCCTACTTTGAAAAAGACGATTCCATGGATCAAACGCTGGGTTGCATCAAGATGCTTCATTTGTTAATTATTGTACCTCTGCCAGCGTGGTAACAGATTATAGTGAAAGGAAATGTTTGAAGATAGTGCATAAATAGTAGAGTGAAAGCAACTGAAAATGATGCCAGTGAGGAGATCCAAACACAATACATCAGAATAATACCTTTTTACTTAGAGGCTTACAAATGTAGTCAAGAGATAAATTGCAATTCACTTTGATGAGGTTGCTATTTGTTCTTTCTCTGTGAAATTATGTAAAATTCATGGACAATATTCCAGTTACTTAAACATTGCATTGCAAAAATGTCAGATGGACCAACTGTAATAATAAAATGCTATTTATTCATCACGTGTATCAACTCTGTACTATTTTGATATCAGCTTTACTGAAATGCAATGATTATAATCATTATTCAAAATTGGCTGTGTTTCCTACATTTAATGAAGAGTGCAGGGGACCTGGCCGAGGCTACCCAGGCATGCCCAGGTGTGAGGTATCAACTTGATTAATCTACAACATAAGCCTACTTGCATGCCATGTTGCTTAAGCAGCTAACAGCAGACGGAGCTAACCAGCCCAAAACCAGTGGATCAGATCTGGACTTTGCATCCTGACACATCCAGTTGTGAATGGTGTTGGACAATTAAAAAACCAACATCAACTACAAATATTCCTATTGTTAATGATGAAAGAATCAAACATCAGTGCAAATGGTAAGACCAAAGCATTTGCAACAACCTTCAGCCAGAAGTGTGGAATAGATGGTCCACTATAGCCTCCTTCTGGGGTCACAGCATTACAGAAACAACCAAATTATTCCACATGACAACTCATTCATCAATTGTGAAGTAATTAAAACTGGGATGTTCAAGGTGGCAGAATATGAAGAGTGCTGATATCTCCAAGATTTTTGAGTCTGGGCAAGAATACAAAGAAAGAGAGGGAAGATGCCATGTGAGAATTGAACACAAAGAAAATGGGAACTTTAAAAATAGAATCCTTACAGTGTAGAGCAGGCAATTCGGCTCATTAAGTCCACATCGGCCTTCCAAAGAGCATCCCACTCAGAACCACCCCCAACACTTCCCCAACCTGGACACTACCCACAATTTAGCATGGTCAATCCACCTAACCTGTGCATCTTTCAACTGTGAGAGGAAACTGGAGCACCTGGAGGAAACTCATCCAGGCACAGAGGAAGCATGCAAACTCCACACAGACAGTCACCTGAGGCTGGGATCAAACCTGGGCCCCTGGTGCTGTGAGGCAGCAGTGCTAACCACTGAGCCACTGTGATAAACAAAGGTGCAAAGAAGACTTGACAGAGGTCAGAAAGGAAAAAGAGCAAAAATCTGGCATCAGTTCCTCAAATTGCTTTGAAATATGCAAAATACATTGGTGACTTTGCTCTCGTTATGTGAAACACTTGTTCCAGTGAGTCAGAAGGAAAATGGTACACCAGATAAAAAGAGACAGCCTAGTCTAACAGCAGTTATGCCAATCAATGGAAATCTACAAAGCAATATAAAGCTAGCAAACAATATAAATTCAAGCACATCAGTACAAAAGATAAGGCTGAAGCATTAGCAGCAATCTTCAGCCAGAAGTGCCAAGTAGATGATCCATCTTAGTCTCTTCCAGTTATTAGTCTTCCGCCAATTCAACTCACTTCAAGTGATATCAAGATATAATCGGAGGCACTGGACATTGGTTAGGGCCTATAGACCCTAACAATACTCCAGCAATAGTACTGAAGACTTATGCTTCAGAATTTGCTGCCCCCCCTTGCCAAGTTGTTCCAGTACAGTTACCACAGGGGCAGACACCCGACAATGTGGAAAATTGCCCAGGTATCACTAATACACAAAACGCAAGGGAAATCCAATCCAGCCAGTTACCGTCCCATCAATTTATTCTTGATCATCAGTAAAGTGATGGAAGGTGTGATCAACAGCGCTATCAAGCAGCACCTGCTCAGCAATAACCTGCTCAGTGACACCCAGTTTGGTTTCTGCCAGGGCCACTCAGCTCCTGACCTCACTACAGCCTTGGTTCAAACATGGACAAAAGAGCTGTATTTCAGATGTGTGGTTAAGAGTGACAGACCTTGACACAAAGGTCACATTTGACTAAGTCTGACATCAAGGAGCCTTAACAAAAATGGAATCAATGGATATCAGAAGGAAACTCTCCATTGGTTAGAGTCATACCTGGCACATCGATGTTATGGTTGATGGAGGATGTTTGCCAGTGATTGCAAAATGTTCAGCACCATTCACTACTCCTCGGACACTGAAACAGCCCATGTTCAAATGTAACAAGATCTCGAAAAGATCCATGTTTGGGCTGCCAAGTGGCAAGTAATATTCTCAGCTCACAAATGTCAGGCAATTATCTTCTCTAATAAGGGACAATCTAACCACTGCCCCTTGGCATTCAATGGAGTTAGCATCACTGAATTCCCTGCTATGAAAATCCTGGGGGTGAACCTTGGTCAGACATTTAGCTGGATTCATCAAATAAATAGAGGGACGACAAAAGCAGGTCAGAGGCTAGGAATGCTGTGGTGAGTAATTCACCTCCTAATTCCCCAAAGCCTGTCCACCATCTACAAGGCTGAAGCCAGGAATGTGATGGAATACTCTCAACTTGCCTGAATGGGTGCAGCACCAACAACACTCAAGAAGCTGGACACAATCATAAACAAAGCACTGCACTTGACTGGCACCACATCCATAAGCATCCACACCCTCCATCACCAATGCTTAGTAGCAGCAGTATGTACTATCTACAAGATGCACTGCAGAAATTCATCAAAGACCCTCTAAACCTCCGGCCACTTCCTTCTAGAATGACAAGGGCAGCTGACACATAGGAACACCACCAATTTCAAGTTCCACTCCAAGCCGTTCACTGTCATGACTTGGAAATATATCACTGTTGCTGGGTCAAAATCCTAGAATCTCCTTTAAAGGTTTTTGAGAAGATCTGTAGCTTGGGTTGTAGATGAGGCTGTAGAATTGCTCGCCAAGCCGGTGCGTTTGATTGTTGACGTCTCATCAGCATCCTAGGTAACATTGTCAGTGTGCCTCCAGTAAATTGTTGGTGTTCTGTCCCGTTTGTTATTTATATACCTTGGTTTGCTGAGGTGGCTGGCATCACTTCAGGTCAATTTTTCACCTCAGATCCAGGTAAATATGTTTGTTGATGGAGTTCCAGTCAGATCGTCAGGCTTCCATGTGGTGTGTTATGGGCCATTTGAATAGTCCTAATGCAACTCCATTTATTGATGTTGGAGTGGTTGCTGGAGTAATTAAATATCTGGTCTATATGTGTGGTCTTTCTGTCTACATTAGTCTAGAGCTCCCCATTGTTCTTACATTTTACCATTGTGTCTAGGAAGGATAGTCAGTTACTGTTCTCTTCTTTCATGACTTTTATTCCGGTGAGGATGTAGTTTATGTGTTGGTGGATTTCTTCTAGTCTTTTTGTTTGATAATCGTGAAGGTGTCATGGTGGACCCAGAGTTTAGGTTGCACAGTGGGGAGCACTGTTCATTCTAAGCTTTGCATTTCCTGGAGGCCTGGCATTCCAACCAGAACTCCATCACCAAACATGTTGACCTGGACCCGACAAACAAACCAGTGAAGAGCAAAACCAGAAGTAATACCAACCACCCCAGCAAACCAAGGAGTATAAATAACAAGCGGGACAGAACAACAACCCTCCAGGGGAAGTGCACTGACAATGTTACCTAGCAGGCTGCTGAAACATCTGCAATCAAACACACTGACTCAGTGAGCAAGTATACAAACTAGAATCTCGTCTCTAAAGGAATTGTGAGTCAACCTACACCACGTGGAATGCAGTGGTTCAAGAAGGCAGCTCACTACCACCTTCTCAAGGGCAACTATGAATGGTAACTAAATGCCGGCCCATCCAGCGATGTCCATATCCCATGAATGATTTTTTAAAAATTAACCATGCTTGGCCTACATAAATTCATTCAAAGCCAGTCATTTTTAGACAAATTTAATGCCTTTTTGGATAGACACTGTGAATGCAGTCAACACGGTATATATTAATTTTCAGAAGGTGACTTATTAGATGAGGCACGAGATACATTTGAGTATACAGGTTCCAGCTTCGTGCAGCAGCAGCACAACAGAAAGTTGGTCAGTGGACAGGAAGCAAAAACTTTGGGTAAATATCAATGTACAAACATATAACTGTGGTATATGTTATGTAAAACATGTTAATCTGTCTATTAGGTGGCCACAAAGTATCGTGAAAAATGGCTCCCAGACGTTTCATGAGTACAATTGTTATTTGAGCTGTATCAGTATCAGACTGTAATTATCTCAAGAAGCATCACAAGGGACATTTAGAAATTTAATGAACATTTCCAAGGATAAACAGAAAATTCTTGACAATGGCTCCCCTGGAGTTATGAACGACTCTTCCTTTCTCGCCAATAAGCTGACAATTTGAGAACCATCTAAGCTCAGTTAAAAAGTTAATTACCTCAACTAAAAGATAATGAGTGGGTCTGTAGGATAATACAGTACTTAATATGTAAGAAGAATATAACAGTTTTGCAATAGTAACCATTTTAAATTTTGTTCTGAATGAAATGTCTGTCTGTGAGCAACCATTTTGTACAAAGGTCACGAGAGACGGTTTGAAGCAGGAGTGAAATTAGGGAACACCTTTTTATACAGAGAAGGAAAATCTAGTGGCAATTCACATGTCAATATCTAGTTAGCTGAATGCAAGCAGACAGAGCAGCAATAGGCTACACAATCTCCTCTGGCCTGCTCCGTAGCACTTTCCATCTTTTGATTTGTCTCTATTTTTCTCTTTACTTCGTCTCCCATCCTTTCCCTCTCTTTGTCACTGTCTCTTACTTATTTCTAGTTCTGTAGATGCATAAGAACAGGACCATCCATTTAGCCCTGTACTTAGCCCCATATCCTTGCTGTTTGTACAGAAGTTCCTCACACCCAAGTTTTTTTTTTCTTAATTCCTTCATCAGATGTGGGCGTTGCTTGCTGATCCAGCATATACTGTCCATCTCCAGTTGTCTTCGAGAAGATGGTTGTGAGCAGCCTTGTTGAACTACCAGAGTCTGCTTGGTGCAGGATCACCCACAAAGCTATTAGTGAGGGAGTTCCAGGATTTTGACCAAGTGATGCTGAAGAAATGGTGATATCTTTCCAGGTAACGATGGTGAGTGGTTTAGAGGTGTACTTCCAGCTAATGCTGTTCCCACGTAACTGTTCCACACCTTCTAAATGATGGTTTTCTTGGGTTTGGAAGGTGCTGTCTAAGGAGACTAGCTGGACGCTTGAAGGCTTCTCAATTTAAGTCCTGGAGAAAGAGAAACTTGAGCAAAACACCAACTCTTTAACATGGTGATTCACACTAAAACTCAGACTCTGACTGCATGTGAAGGGAAGGTCTCATTGCACAGAGAATTCCATAAATAGTCTGCTTTTACAGAATAAATCAAACAGCAAGGTCAAAAAGGGGAAAGTTGTTTAAATCTATATGATCAATCATCAAGGAAATAAAGTTTGAAGTGCCATGTCATAACAGTTAAATTTAGCAATCCAAGGATGGAGGGACAGACAGAAAGGATAAAGACAGCAAGGAACAAGATGGGGAAGAATTCCCATTTCATAAAGTGCCTTTCACATACACAGGAATGGTTCATGACAATGAAGTGAAGGATCCCATGGCAACCAATTGTACAGACTAAGCTTCTACACACATCAATATGGCCAACAGCCAGGTGATACAGTCAAATAATGTCATAAAAGAATATACATATAGGCCAAGAAGCTCTTTGGAAAAAAATAATCTGATGAAGTAAAGCCAGCTACTAAAGCGGTTTTGGGATGTCTGAAGGAAACAAACTCTTAAAAGGTGAAAGAATTGTTAATTGGCACCTGTAAAATTCCAGATAGCAGAGGATGGATCACCATAGCAACAGAAATGATTCCACAGCAGAAGCCAAGCGAACGCCTTCTGACTTACAAAGATTGTGGACATTGAGAGAAAGCAAGTGGAGGGTCAAACAAAATTGAAGGTTTCTTTTGCATGAACACATTATTAATAAACCATGAGTTGTGTTATAAACATTCTGAAAGGCAATGTAGAATTCATAGTTGAAAGAGACCAAACTTCATGTGGTGGTGTATCAGAATCACACGCTGTGTCCTGAGTATTTTCCCCTCACATCACCCTGATCCTATTCCACTCCCTCCAATCAATCCATTCCCCCTCCTCACATCACCCTTCCCCTTCGTCTTCCTCTTCCTCTCACATCAACCTGAACCCCCTCCCTACCACATCATCTTGACTGACACCCTATGGTCCCCTCAGATCACCACGGGCGCTTGCTACACGATAGGTTTAATGCCTCAATGTAACCTTACAAGTTGCCTTTGAAACAAATTTTCACTACAGAAAGGCATTCTACGCTATAACACTATCAATCAAAATCCTTGGCATCTTCCTGAACAGTTTGAGATAACCCATGTGTATAGCTTGTGATATAAGATTAGTTTAAGTTGGACATTTGATTTCCAAAGGGAAATTTTGGGAATACAGAACGTGTTGCCATTAAAACAATTTGAAATTTATCATAAGTGCAAGATGCTTTAAAATTCTAAGCAATTGAATTCTAATGTCAATTTTGCTGGTGTATAATAAATGGTTGTTTTCTTTACAAAGGCATGGTTTCAGCCTGGATTTTCTTCAGGAAGAATAGCTGATTTAGTTAAATAAATTATAACTTGCGGTCAAAAAAAGATTTGTCACCAAATTAAAGTACAAAATTAGTTTGCGACTATGCAAGCTCCTTGCTTCTCTCTTAATTTGTTGTATCAACATTTCTTTATATGTCCTTGAGAGAACAGATAAGGCCTTGGTTTTGCCCGTCACCAAAAGACTCCATTTATGACATGGCAGTATTCCCTCAGAAGTACAGGGGGCATCATAGTTTAAATTAGATTTTAAACAACTCCCTGGAGGAGATAACTCCACAAATATCCAATCCTCAATAATGGGGGATCCAGTGCAACAGTGCACAAGACAAGGCTGAAGCATTCACAGCAATCTTCAGCCAGTAGCATGAGCAGGTGTTCCATCTCTGTCTGCTCCAGTGGTCCCCAGCATCACAGATCCCAGCTTTCAGCCGATTTGATTCGCTCCATGTGATGTTTGGAGGTACTGGATACTGCAAAGGGCCGTGACAACATTCCAGCAATAGTATTGAAGACTTGCACTCCAGAACTTGCTGCTCCCCTAGCTAAGCCTTTCCAGAGCAGATAAAATACTGGCGTCCACTCAACAATGCGAAAAATTGCCTGGGTACGTCCTGAAAATATTAAAAAAAGGTGACATCTAACCCAGTCAATTAGGATGCCATCTGTTTAACCTCGATCATTAGGAATGTGATAGAAGGTGTCATCAACAGTGCTATCTAGTAGCAGTTTCTTAGTAATAACGTGCTTACCGAAACCCAGTTTGAGTTCCGTCAGAGCAGCTCAGCTCCTGACCTCATCACAGTCTTGGTTCAAACATAGATAAAAGAGCTGAATTCCAGAAGTGAGGTGAAAGTGATAGGCATTTGCATCAATACTGTATTCAACTAGGAGTGACCTCAAGAAGCCGAGCAAAACTGGAATTAGAATAAATCAGGGGTAAACTCTCCTCTGGTTAGAATCATACCTGCCACATAGGAAGATGAACAAAAACAGAATTTGCTGGAAAATCTCAACATGCCTGGCAGAATCTGTGAAGAAAAATCAGAGTTACTGTTTTGGATCCAGCGACACTTCCTTAGAACTGATGGTATCTGGGAAAACATTGATTATTATGCAAAAAATATGGAGATGGATGAGTTAGGGGGTAAATGATAGGATAGAGCCCGAAGAGAGAGAAGAGCAGTTAGATAGACAAGGGAGTTGATAACAATCTGACTAGGATTGTGCATAGCTGTTAATGGGGATTGTTAATCACTAGCAATAGGTAGTGCGTGATGGCAGGCTATGTGATAACTAGGCCTGGTGTGTGGGGTAGGGGACTCATAATTGGGAGAGTTTAGGCACTAAAATTACTGAATTCAACATTGAATCCAGATGGTTATAGGGTCCCCAAGCGGAAAATGAGGTGTTGTTCTTACAGCTTGCATTGAGCTTGGCTGGAACACTGCAGCAAATGAGATTAGAGATATTGGCCAGGGAACAGGGTGGTGCGTTAAAGTGGCAGGAAACAGATAGCTCAGAGCCTTTTTTGTGGACAGAACGTAGATGCCTGCAAAGTGGTCACCCAACCTATGGTTCGTTTCCTCAATGTGGAAGAGACCACATTGTGAGCAGCGAATGCAGTAGACTAGATTCTGGGAAGTGCAGGTAAAGTGTTGCTTCACGTGGAAGGTATGTTTGGGCCCTTGGATACTGGGGAGGGAGGAGGGAAATGGGCAGGTGTTACACCTTCAGCAGTTGCAGGGGAATGTGCCATGGGGATCTGGGGGAGTGTTGGGGTTAAGGAAGAGTGGACCATGGTGTCCCAGAGGGAATGGTCCCTGTAGAAGGTGGACAAGGGAGGGAAGGGAATATGTGTCTGGAGGTGGCAAAAATGGAGCCTGATGATCTTCTGGATGTGGATGCTGGTGGGATGGTAGGTAAGGACAAAGGGAACCCAATCACTGTTGTGAGAGGGATGAGAAGGGATGAGGGTAGAAGTGCAGTAAATGTGTCGGACCTGGTTGAGGCCCTGTCAACAATGGTGTTGGGCAATCCTCGGTTGAGGAAGAAGCTGGAAATATCAGAGGCTCTCCTGTCAAAGGAAGACGGTTATGGTTGTTGGAGTTAAGTCACCTTAGCTCCAGGAAATCTCTGCAGGAATTCCTCTGGCCAGTGTCCTAGGCCCAACCATCTTCAGCTGCTTCATCAGTGACCTTCCCCTACTGTAAGGGGAGAAATGGAAATGCTCATCCATGATTGCTCCATCTCTGTGATTCCACAAATATTGAGGCAGTTTATATTGAAAATCAGCAAGACCTGGACAATATGCAGGTCTGCACTCAAAAGTGACGAGCAACATTTATGCTGTGCAAACACTAGCCAATGATCATTCCCAATAAGAGACAATCTAACCACAAATGCCTTGACATGCAATAGTGTTACCATCACAAATCAGCATCCTTAAGGATACCAATGACCAGAAACTTAACGAGATTCAGCATATAAATACTGTAGCTTCAAGAGCAGGTCAGAAGTGAGGAATGCTGCAGAGTATAATTCACCTCTTGACTCCACAAAGCCTGTCCACTATCTGTAAGACACAGGTCAGGGGTATCATAGAATAATCACCATTTGCCAAAACCAATCTAATAGTTTGACACCATCTAGGACTAAGCAGTCCACTTGATTGTCATCACAGCTACAAGTGTTCAATCAGTCCACAACTGATGCTCAATAGCAGCAGTGCCTACTATTGACAAGATGCATTGCAGGAATTCTTCAAAGATCCTTAGACAGCACCTTTCAAGCCCCCAACCCCTACCACCCAGAAGGACAAGAGCAACATATATATGTGATCAATAACAGCAAGTTCTCCTCCAACCCGCTTACCGTTCTGACTTGGAAATATAGCACCATTCCTTTACATCACTGGGTCAAAATCCTGGATTTCCCTCCTGAATAGCATTGTGGGTACATCATATGGATGACAACAGTTCACGAAAGCAGCTCACAACCTCACTCTCATGGGCAACTGGGAATGGGCAATAAATGCTGGCCCAGTCATGGACTCTCTTGTCCCATGAGTGCATTAAGAAAAAAGACCACATTTTGTTTGCACAACATATAAACATTGGAGCGATATCCATTGAGCCATGGCTGAGTTTGTAAGCACAAATTTCAATTTGCATCAACATTTGCACTACATTTTTTCTTGTTCTTGTTCTCTCATCATTGCTTTGTAAAATTTTATTTGTCAAGTATTTTTTTTAATCCAATTCCCCTTTTCACAGTTATCATTGAATCTACTGTCTTTTCGGGTGATGTTTTTTTCATGTAGCCTCTGTCTTAAATCTGTGCCCAGTTGTTACTGACCAATCATCAAAGTAAACAATGGATGATACCATTTTCACCCACTGGACATGCTGTCAGCTGTTGTGTCTGTAAATCAAGAAGAGCAAATCCTTACAAAATTCATGCTTAATTCCAATTTTAGATCTCTTCTTGTTCTGTTATGTAGGACCTTGGTCAGATGGATCAACAGGCCGAGGAGTGGCTGATGGAGTTATATTTAGATAAATGTGAGGTGCTGGATTTTGGTAAGGCAAATCAGAGCAGAACTTATACACTTAATTGTATGGTCCTGAGGAGGTGTTCCTGAGCAAAGAGACATTGGGGTGCAGATTCATACTTCCTTTAAAGCAGAGTTGCAGGTAGACAAGGTAGTGAAGAAGGTGTTTCGTACATTGGCTTATTGGTACAGTCCATTGAGTATAGTAGGTGGGTGTCAAGTTGTGGCTGTAGAGGACATTGGTCAAGCCACTTTTGGAGTAGTGCATTCAAATCTGATCTCCCTGCTACAGGAAAGATGTTGTTAAACTCGAAAAGTTTCAAAAAAGATTTACAAGGATGTTTCCAGAATTTGAGCGTTTGAGCTATATAGAGAGGCTGAATAGGCTGGGGCTACTTTTCCTGGAGAATCGGAGGTTGAGGGATGATTTTATAGAATGTTTGTAAAATCACGAGGGGCATGGATAAGGTGAATAGCCAAGGTCTTTTCCCCATGGTTGGGGAGTCCAAAATCAGGGGTTTAAGGTGAGAGGGGAAAGATTTAAAAGGGACCTAAGCATCAGCTTTTTTCTAGCAGAAGATGGTACGTATAATGGAATGAACTGCCAAAGAAAGTGATGGAAGCTGGTACAATGAAATCATATAAAAGACTTCTGGATGGGTATATGAATAGGAAGAGTTTAGAGGGATATGGGCCAAATGCTGGCAAATGGGACTGGGTTAATTTTAAGATATTTTGTTGACATGGACGAGTTGACCAAAGGGTCTGCTTCCATGATGCACAACTGAATGACTCTATGATTATGATGGGGAATGCATTGATAATCATGGTGCACTACTCCACTAGCTGCAACATTTGTATAGATTTGTTTGTTCAATTACCAAAATGGCTAATCACATCTCTTTTGTACTGCCACTCAGAAGAAAAGAAATGTTCATAGGGCTTTTTTAATGTGCGCAAAATAATCAATTGAAAATAAACAAAATTGTTCCTTAAAGAAAGTAGCCAACACTAGATAACATCTAAACTATGATCAAGAATTAAAAAGATATTTCCTTAATCCCAAGCACAGACATACTCAAACAAAAAAGAAGCAATTCTCTGCAGATATGATTTATTTTTTAAAAAAGACAATGGAGGAAAACAACCTTGTTGGCCAAAGGACCAGAAAGAAGGTGAACAGGTGATTATCTTCTCATGTACACTGAAATTCTTGTTACCTAAGTCACATCATGGACAGCCATAGACTGTTAGTAGAACTTCAGTTCTGATTGCAATCAAGTTGGATTCAAGTTTTTAGAACATGGTTACAGTGTAGCTTTTCAGGATTCACAATGTAGACAGAAATACTCACATTTAAAAACTCTATCAAGTTCTGAGGAACTCCTACTGAGAAATTCAGGAGGCAATCATACAGTTTCCCCAGAGTCTTTCTTAATAACTCCCTTGGTCTATGAATAGAATTGTAAGTCCAGAAAGGGAGTCATAATGATCGGAATGGCAAACATTTACACAAATGCCCCCTAATCTTTTCAAAGCCAGGTTTCCTAGTATTTAATCATAGAATTTTACAGTACAGGAGGCTATTCACCTGTTATGTCTGATATGGTTTCAATTAATCCCATTCTCCAGCCCTATCTCTGTTACCTTCTAAATTTATCACTTTCAAATATAAATCTGACTCTCTTTGGGAGCTTCCTGTAGAATCTGCCTCCTCTACTCACCCATTCAGCAGATTCCAAATCCTAACAACTTTCTGAGTGAAGACGTTTCTCCTCTTCTCACTCCCTTGGTCTTTTGTTGACAGTCTTAAAATTGTGTCCCCTAGTTACTGACATACTAACTACTGGAAACAGAATAACAAAGTGTGGAGCTGGATGAACACAGCAAGCCAAGCAGCATCTCAGGAGCACAAAAGCTGACGTTTCGGGCCTAGAGGCTCTGATGAAGGGTGTAGGCCTGAAACATCAGCTTTTGTGCTCCTGAGATGCTGCTTGGCCTGCTGTTTTCATCCAGCTCCACACATTGTTATCTTGGATTCTCCAGCATCTGCAGTTCCCATTATCACTGGAAACAGAATATCCTTCTTTAACCTGTCAAAATGGTTCATAATTTACCTCAGGTCGGCAACCTTTTAATCTTCTCTGCTCCAAGGAGGTTAAGCCCAATTTCTCTAATCTTTCCTTGTATCTAAAATCCCTGATTTCCAGTCGCATTTTAGTAAATCTCATTTGCACTCTCTCCAGGGTTTTACTATCCTTCTTTAAATAAGGTGCACAAAACTGAAGAAGGGTCCCAACTAGAAACGTCAAACTTTCCTGCTCCTCTGATGCTGTATGGCCTGCTGTGTTCATCCAGCTCTACACCTTGTTATCTTAGATTCTCCAGCATCGGCAGTTCCTACTATCAATATACTAAAAGTGCTGCTTGATTGAAGAGAATAAATCCCATCACTTATCTCCCTGAAAGCTTTTTTTGGCTGTTTTCTTCCAAGGCTTTACTGCAATTAGCATTTGACTTATAGCACACATTGTTGTTGACCTCACACCTTGATAAAACCATATTTAATTCAGAAATTGTCCAAATCATTCCATTCCTTACAACTTTTTTCACATTGCCCTTAATTGTAGATATGTTTTCCCAACAGTTTCCATGTGTAATATGGATTCAACCTACAAATGCAAAATACTACAGAAGCTGAAAATCTGAAATACGAAGGCAAACTACTAGAAACATTTGACAGTTTATGGACTGTGGAGGAAATATAGAATTAACGTTTCAGGCAATGATCTATCATCAGGACATCCAATACAATGGTGTTGTATTGCGGTGTGCCTCTTTGGTGGGTGTCTCATTCCCATCAAAGGCCACCCACTTTACCCAACTTCCACAAACTTTCCAACCAAACCCCGAGCTTCAATATGCCTTCACTGGGGCCCACCAGCCTGGCGAGGGAGACCCCAGACATACTTCACTCCTACTTCCATGTTAAACACTTTCCTTTCAGACTCAATACAGTGCCAGCAATGCCAACTTCTCCCAGTGGCACTACTGAGGAATGAAAGCCACCAGCCCTCTGATTGGTTAGCAATTCCCTGAAGTGGGAACTTTTCTTGGTGAAAGGTGAGTATTCCACCTCAAGTCGCTTACTGTTTAATGACAATGATGTCTGCTGAGGCAGTTATTTCCCCTCCCTCCCAACACCCCCCACCCTGCAACATTCCCCAGATTTTACAGGAGAGGGCACAATAAAATTCAGCCCAAACTGGTACAAGTTATTAAGGCAAATAGTTTTGATGCTTTTGAAAGGAAACTATATGATTACATGAGAAAAATATGAAGAAAGATGTGCTGAATAATTGAGGTGAAGTAGTTTGAATGGGAGGGGAGTCATGTGGAGCACAGGCACCAGCTGAGCCTTATTGGGCTAAAAGGTCAGCTTCCATGCTCCATATTGTACAGATGTGTTACAGATAAAGCAAGCCAACATTAATTTTAGGCTAATTTATGCAGACATCTAAGCCTCCTCTGCAACTGATTTGCTCACATGGTCAAAGCAAAGCCATATTTCTATGGCATATTATATTGGCCAAATCTTCTGATCAGTGTGTGAACTATTACTTCAGTACTGATCAAACAGAATGATATCCACTTATCTGGTTATTAAAAAGGTCAGATTTCTGACTGCCAGTGCAGAAGAATTCACTCAACACAAGAAGCATGCAGAGGACAGCAGAAGAGAATTGATACAGAAAACACACCTATTTTTTACAACACTAGCTGTCAGTATGAATGTGAGTGATTAAATGATGGATACATGGGTGAATAGGCAGAATGGTAAGGTGAATGAGTGAGTGAAATGGATAAGTGAGTGAGATAAGTGGTTAAGGTGGCAGTGGATGAAGTGACATGTGGGTAAAGTTAGCAAATGTGCCAGGTGATAGGGTGGCAGGTAGTAGTTGGTTCACATTTGGAGGGATTGTCAGCTAGTCAGGACAGGTTAGTGGGAATTGTGGGGTAGTTGGAGAGAATTCAGTTGGCCAGTGAGATAGTTAGGTGGTAGGGTCTCAGCACGTCATGTCAGGGGGTTTGATTAGGTAGTAGAGGCTAGTCTTGGAGGTGAGTGGTTGGCTTGTGGGATCTAGTGAGGTTGGGTCAGGGAGTAGAGTCATACAGTCATAGGGATAAACAGCATGGAAACAGGCGTTTTGGTCCAACTTGTTCATGCTGACCAAATATCCTAAGTAAATCTAGTCCCATTTGCCAGCATTTGATCCATATCCCATTAAACCATTCTTATTCATATCCAGATGTCTTTTGAATATTGTAATTGTACCAGCCTCCACCACTTCTTTCAGTAGCTCACCGTCAGCGTGAAAAAGTTGCCCCTTTGGTCCCTTTTAAATCTTTCCCCTTTCACCTTAAACCTATGCCTTTTGGTTTTGGACTCCCCCACTCTGGAGAAAAGACCTTGTCTATTTACCCTGTCCATGCCCCTCATGATTTTATAAACTTCTATAAAACCCTCAGCCTCCCACACTCAGTTTAATTAACGTCTTCCTGTAGCTCAAACCCTCCAAACCTGGCAAAATCCTTGTAAATGTTTCCTGAGCCCTTTCAAGTTTAACAACATCCTTCCTATAGCAGGGAGTCCAGAATTGCATGCAGTATTCCAAAAGTGCCCTAACGAATGTCCTGTACAGGTGCAACATGACTTCACAACTCCTATACTCAATGCACTGACCAATAAAGGCAAGCATACCTTCACTCTCCTATCTACCTACGGCTCCACTTTCAAGGAACTATAAACCTGTACTCTAAGATCTCTTTGTCCAGCACCACTCCTGAGGATGTTACCACTAAGTGTATAAGTCCTGCCCTGATTTGCCTTTCCAAATGAAGCATCTCACAATTATCTAAATTAAACTTCATCTGCCACTCCTCGGCCCATTGGCCGAGTAGTTACCTTCAAGTAAATCAAAATGAAGAGTCACAGGTGTTAGTGTTAGTGATTTGGAGCTCAGCAGCATAGTTATACAGGTGGTAGAACAGAATTTGCCAGTTTCATATCTCTAGAGTGACTGTCCAGGTAAGTGCATTGGAACCGTCCAAAATCATTTGCAGAGTATGTTGGGATGCAGGGAAGTTGTTCCTTGGAATATCTGGGCCATTGTCTTCATTTAATGGATCTCCTAATTTGAAGCAATATCTACCCTCATTTATTTAATGATCCAATCTGCTAAACTAAACACTATTTTAAACCATATTTCTAAGGCCAAATTTACATAGCATTACAAAACTGAAATGAGGTTTTGTGGAGCGTTGCGGTTTCAAGAGTAAATTTAATTACGTTACACAGACTACACAGTACAGGAAAAGGCTACTCCATTTGTACTAGCACTTAAACTCCCACAGGTCTCCTCATGTTGCTTCTATCTCACTTCAATGTTTCAACATTAAACTTCATCTTTTTCATTCATTTGCTCAACCAGTTTCCTTCCAGAGGCATCCAGATTAAATGCTTCAATCATTCTCTGTGTTAGCATAAGTTAGGAATAGATTGACTGTATTTGTGTAGCTGTGTATTTAGTGGTAGCATTGTTGTAATATATTATTGTTTTGAGCAGGAATTAATATATTTAAATGCTATGCTTGAATCAGCTTGTCGACATAATCAGAGCGAAATAAAAATGACTCTGGTGACTTTCCACTTCACGCTTGAATTGTGTTTCTGCTGAGACCAGTTCTACATTAGGGGAAGTTGAGTTTAATTACAGAAAATACCTTAAATCCTAGTTGAACTGTTCCACTCCTTAATCATCTAAAGCTGCTGTTGAATAAATGCAAGTCAAGGCTACCTCCGAGCCTGGCTGTTTTTGCTTCAGATCAGGAGTAATAAAATATCTAACATCTCCAACTGAATGAACCTGACTTGATTGGTCTTTCAATCCTACAATAAAAAGCAATAGATGATTGGTCCCCTTCATGCTCCAAGGGAACAATGTAACAGAATAATACAAAACAACAGCTGTGCTCATCCAACACATTAAACAAACTCACACTAAACACGGTGTTCAAAGCTTTAATGTGTCTGCTTTTAAACCTCATCATGGGTAAGATGAAATCCTTCACCTCCTCCAGACTTCTGAGATTAGTGCACACATCCAAATTTGGCCACTTGCCCATCCATGATTTTAATGGCTGCGCCAGTGGCAGCCATCATTTCAGTTCTCTCTTATTCTCTGAAATTCCCTCTCAAAATCTTTCTGTTTCTCTCATAGAGCATAGAACAGTACAGCACAGTTACAGGCCCTTCGGCCCATGATGTTGAGCTGAACTTTTACATTCATCCTAGATCTGTCTAACCTCCACCCTTACCTTATACTATCACCCATATGCCTATCTAATCACCGCTTAAATGCCTCAAATGAGGCTGACTCCATTACCCTCTCCGGCAATGCATCCCACGCCCTGACTACTCTTTGAGTAAAGAACCTACCTCTGATGTCTCCCCTATATCTACATCCATTCACTTTAAAACTATGATCCCTTGTAATAGTTACCTCCACCCTAGGAAAAAGTCTCTGGCTGTCCACTCTATATCTCTGATCATGTTGTATACCTCTATCAAGTCACCTCTCATCCTTCGTCATTCTCAAGAGAAAAGCCCTTGCGCTCTCAACCTTCCTTTATAAGACCTTCCCTCCATTCCAGGCAACATCCTGGTAAATCTCCTCTGTACCTTTTCCAATGTTTCCACATCTTTCCTGTAATAAGGCGACCAGAACTGGACATAATATTCCAGGTGTGACCGAACCAGGCTTTTGTATAGCTGGAGCATAACTTCATGGCTCTTGAACTCAATCCCTCTATTAATGAAAGCTAACACACCATACGCCTTCTTAACAACTCTGTCCATCTGGATGATAGCTTTCTGGGAACTGTGGGCATGAACCCCAAGATCCCTCTTCTCCTCCACACTGCCAATCTTTCCATTAACCCTATATTCTGCTTTCAAGTTTGTCCTTCCAAAATGAATCACCTCACACTTTTCAGGGTTAAACTCAATCTGCCATTTCTCAGCCCAACTATGCATCCTATCTATGTCCCTTTGTAACCTAGAACAGCCCTCCGCGCTATCCACAACTCGACCCACCTTTGGGTCATCCGTGAACTTACTAATCCACCCTTCCACTCCTACATCCAAATCATTTACAAAAATCACCAATCTCACTCTTCTTTTAAGATTATTCCTTAAAACCAGTTTCTTTGACACATGCCCTAATTTCTTCTTATCTGGGTGGCACAATACAAATTTTGTTTGTGAATGGTCATGCGATGTGCCTGGTGGACATTTCACTACATTAAAGCTGTTATACAAATGCAAACTGATGACAGCAAATGCTACTGTTAGCAGCTATGCTAGTAAAGAAACAAAAAGAAGGCTCAGTTCTGAGGAAGAGTCACCAGACCCGAAACTTTAACTCTGTTTTTTAGCTTCACCGATGCAGCCAGACCTGCTGAGCTTTTCCAGCAACTTTGTTTTTGTCCTTCTACAGTGCCCTTCTCTGTACAAAAGGGCCCAATGTGTTTTATAGATTATATATACTTTCAAAGGTGGTCACGGCTGTGAAGTTTAAAAAATCTCACCATTTAATTTGTATATTGCAAATGTTAACAAAGATGTAACAAAGCCATATTGATCAGATAACTTGTTTTTATGCTATTAGTTACAGGATAAATATTGGCCAAACTACTGCAGATGACTCCATTACTCTTCCCTGAAATATTTCACTCACTAAGGTTCCAAATTAAAGAGACTGAACAAATGAAATGAGAGCAGCAGTAGACCAGTTGGCCCCCTATGCTGCCATTCAATAAGAACATGGTTGATCTTAATAGGTCCGAATTCCACATTCCCACCTCCCCCGATAACGCTTGATGTCTCTTTGTAAAAATAATCCACCTACTCATTCTAAAACTATTCAATGTCTCCGCGTCCAAAACTTTCTGAGGCAGAGTTCCAAAATCACCAACCCTACCCCTTTAAACTGTACCCCCCAGCCCTGAACTGACCCACAGCTGAAAAACATCTTGCCACGTCCACCTCGTCAGGACCTTTCTGGATCTTAAACACTTCATTCAAGTTACTCCTTTGTCTTAGAAATTTCAGCATTAACAAGCCTAGCCCGTCAAAACTATTTTCAGAAGACAACCCAGTCATTCTAGCTATCAAACTCCTCTAAAATGCCTCCAATGCATCTACATCCTTACTTAAATAAGGAGGCCAAAACCGAGCACCATATTCAGGGTGTTTTCTGACCAATGTCCTATTTGACACCTAATTTGACACCTTTTTCTTACTTTTAATTCATCTCTTGCAAAACTGGAATTAACGGGAATCATGGGGCAAGCTGTCTGCCATTTGCATATCTTGTTGAATATCACATCTGGCACAAAGAAAGTTTGTTTGTTTTATTTTGGTTTTTTTTGTGTTTGTTGGAGATCCATCATCTCAACTCCAGGGTATCTCGGCAGGGGTTCCTCAAGGTAATGTCGCAGGCCCAACCATCAATGACTTTTCCTCCATCATAAGGTCAGAAGTGAGGATGTTCACCAGTGATTGCTCCATGTTAGTGACTCATCAGATACTGAAGCAACCCATGTTCAAACGCAGCAAGACCTGGAAAATATCCAGGTTTCTGCTAAGTAGCAAGTAATATTTATATCATGCAAATGCCAGGCATCCACAAGGCACAGGTTAGGAGCATTATGGAACAATGACCATTTACCTGGATGGGTGCAGCTCCAAAAACACTCAAAAGTTTTGACACCATCCAGGACGAAGCTGCCCACTTGATTGGCATCACATCCACAAATATCCATTCACTCCACCACTGACCCTCATTATCAACAGTTACTACTATTGACAAGATGTGCTGCAGTAATTCATTTTAAGTTGCTTCATCAATGATCTTCACTCCATCTTAAGGGCAGATGTTGGCATATTTGCTATGATTGCACAATATTCAGCACCATTAGTGGCTCCTCAGATACTGAAGCAGTCCATGTTCAACTTCAACAAGATTTGGACAATATTCAGGCTTGGTCTGACAAGTGACAAGTGACACTACACAAATGCCAGGCTATGACTATTACAAACATGAAACAATCCAATCGTTGCCCTTGAAGTTCAAAGACGTTACCATCACTGATTTTCCCACTACCAACATCCTAGGGACTACCATTGACCAGAAAGTCAACTGAACTCCCCATTTAAACAGAGGGTCTACAAGAGTATGTCAAAGGCTAGGAGTACTGCAGCAAGCAATTCACCTCCTAATTTCCCAAAACCTGTCCAATACCTACAATCACAAATCAGGAGTATAGTGGAATAAGCCCCACTTGCCTAGATGTGTGTAGCTCCAACAATACTGAAGAAGCTTGACACCATCTGGGACAAAACAGCCCATTTGACTGGCACCAAATCCACAAACACCCACCCCCTCAAATACAGATGCACAGTTTGCAACAGTGTGTATTATGAGAAGATGCATTGTGAAATTTGCCAAGGGTTCTTAGACAGCTTTCCAAAACAGCAATCTTCTTGAAGAACAAGGTCAGCAGACACATAGGAACACCACCATTTGCAAACTGACCTTCCACCCACTCAGCATCCTGATTTGAAAACACATCGCCTTTGCTTCAGTGTCACTGGGTCAAACGCCTGAAACTCCTCTCATAATGGTATTGCGCATCTCCCTGCAGAAGACAGGCTACACCAGTTCAATAAAGCAGCTTGCACTTTAAGGGCCACTTGGGATGGCTAATAGATTTCGACCCAGCAAGTGACACCGAAATCCACAAATGAGCAAAATAAAGTTGAGAATCGTTGTTCTTGTAATTATGTCCTGATGAAATCAAGACAAAAAGCAACAACAGTCTCTTTTCTCAGTAAAACTCAAGTCCTGTACTAGCAAGCAACGAGATTGGTTAGACTTCTGGTGAAAGGGCATTGTATGATTATTTCAGATTTGCTGTATCTGAGTATTTTGATTTCTGTTACCTGACATTTATTCTTTGTGGAAGTTTGCTGCATTTATAGTGGTAGCTAGCTTTGCCTGAGTTGCACTGGTGGCAACAACAACTTGCATTTGTATGGCACCTTTAAAAACATAAATACCCAGAGACACTATTATAAACAGAATCAAACAAAACTTGACTCTGAGCCACAAAGGTGGTATGAATGAAGATGATCAAAAGCTTAATCAAAGAGCCTATGAAAGGAGGAGAATGAGGCGGAGTGAGTGATTAAGGATATTTCAGAACTAAGGGCGCAAGCAACTGAAGAAATTACTACGGATGTGAAGGATTTAAAACTGAGGATTAAACATAAGACCAGAATTGCACAGAAATCTGAGAGGACTGAGGGGTGAAGGGAAATAGGGAAGGGGTGAGAGCATAGAATGAGTTGGAAACATTAGTAAGTGTTTTGAAATTGAGTCACTGCCTGACTGCGTGCCAAAGCGTTTCAGTCTGTGGAGTGAATTAGGATACATGTCAGGAGCAATCTAACAGAAAATGAGACATGCTGCTTGTGTGAAGAATGCTGACACCACCCTGTGTTTGGGAGAGAAATGCAATGCCATATTAGTGAGCCTCCTGGTTTGGTGTAGTTATAAGACCTCTATCATGAGACACTCACTGTATGCGTCCATCATGCAGCCAGGTCATTAAAGATATAGCACAGGTTGAACTGTTGTCCTGTTAGCTTGGAACATGATGCTAGAATGGAGCTTGGATTGAGTGTTAATGAGCTGTGTAGAAGCACAAATACTAAAACAGGAATGCAGGAATGTTCAGAGCTGCTGAAAGCCACAAGACTTCACAAGAGAGGAACAAAAAAGCAAGCTGCAGCTGGGTCACTGGGTAAAATACAATGGCTGCAAACAGAACCAAAATGACGGTATTGTGTTCAATTCTGGTCGCCATACTACCAGAAAGATGTGTTGGCTTTGGAGAGGGTGCAGAAAGGATTTACCAGGATGTTGCCCAGTATGGAGGGCATTACTAAGAGGAGAGGTTGGAGAAACTTGGGTTGTTTTCACTGGAATGTTGGAGTTTGAGGGGGCGACCTGATAGATTATGAAGGGCATCGACAGAGTGGACAGTCAGAAGCTTTTTCCCAGGGTGGAAGGGGCCATAAGTTTAAGGTGTGAGGGGAAGGGTTTAAAGGCAACGTACCAGGCAAATTTTTTAAACAGTGGGTAGTGAGTGCCTGGAACTCACTGCTGGGGGAGGTAGTGGAAGCAGATTCTATAGTGACTTTTAAAGGGCGTCTTGACAAATACATGAATAGGATGGGAATAGAGGGATATGGTGCTCGGAAGGGTAAGGGGTTGAAATTGTGATGGGTAGCACGTCAGTGCAGGCTTGGAGGGCCGAACGGCCTGTTCCTGTGCTGCAAATTTCTTTGTTTTTTGATGTGGCACTCCCACCAATTCTCCAACCAGTAAGCAGGAGCAACAAAAGGAACAATAAGCTCAGCACATTAACATTTATCAATATTGCCACCTCCTCCTTTCTTTTCTCACCCATCCTCCCCATGTATTCAAGAATGCCTTATATCCAGGCCTGTCCTTTATCGAACCGGGATTCCACCATCACTACAACATTTTATTTTCACATTGCTACCTGCTCCTGCAGTTCAGCAACTCTTATTTATCACAATCTATGTGCTTGCATTGATGCACTGTAAACTAACTTAGATCTAATTGAATTCTGCTTTACTCTGACACCAACTAATGTCTGGCCATTTGTTACTCGAGGAGTAGTATGTCTCTCCTCTGATTTTTTTGTGCACTTGTTATGTGTTATTTCCTGGTTCCAAAATGAGTTTAAACTCAAGTCTCAAAGAAATGAAACTGGATGGATCGCCTGGCATCGACCTAGTCACTGTTGACCCTGTCAACCCTGCAAAATCCTCCTCTGGGGGATCGTGCTAAAATTGGGAGAGCTGTCTCACAGGCCAAACAACAGCCTGACATAGTCATACTCACAGAATCATGCCTTACAGACAATGTACCAGACACCACCATCATCTTCCCTGGATATGGCCTGTCACACCGGCAGGACAGACCCAGCATAGGTAATGGCACAGTGGTATACAGTTGGACAGGAGTTGCTCTGCAAGTCCTCAACTTGGGATCTGGACCCCATGAAGTCTCATGGTTTCAGGGTCAAACATGGGCAAGGAAACTTCCTGCTGATTACTACGTACCATCCTCCCTCAGCTGATGAGTTTGTACTCTTCCAAGTTGAACAATACTTGGAGGAAGCACTGAAGATGGCAAAGGAAATGTGCTCTGGTGGGGATTTCAATGTCCACCACTAAGATTGGATCAGCAGTTGTATTAATGATCAAGCTGGTTGGGACCTAAAGGACATAGCTGCTGCTCGACTAGGTCAGTAGCAAGTGCTGAGGGAACAGGAGGAGAAAACAACTTGACGTCATCTTTACCAATCTGCCAGATGCATTTGCATCTGTCCATGACAATATCAGTAAGAACAACCACCATACAGTCCTTCTAGAGACAACGTCCTGCCTTCATATTCAGAATAACCCTCGATTATGTTGTGTCACACAATCACCCTGTGCTAAATGGGACAAACTTCATACAGATCTAGCAACTCAAGACTAGGCGTCCATGAGGTGCTGTGGGCCATCAACAGCAGCAGAATTGTACTGCAGCACAATCTGTAACCTCATGGCCTGGCATATCCCCCACTCAACCATTACCATCAAGCAAGGAAATCAACCCTGGTTCAATGGAGAGTGCAGGAGGGCTTGCCAGGAGCAGAACGAGGCATAGCTGAAGGTAGCCACCAAACAGGCCTAATTGCACACCAAACAGCAAACGCAGCAAGTGATTCACAGAGCTAAGTGATCTCACAACCAATAGATCAGACCTAAGCTCTGCAGTCCTGCCACATCCAGTCATGAATCGTGGTGGACAATTAAACAACTCACTAGAGGAGGAGTCTCCACAAATAACCCCATCCTCAATGATGGAAGACCCCACACAACACATCAGTGCTAAAGATAAGGCAGAAGCTTTCTCAGTGATCTTCAGCTAGAAGTGCTGAATGAATGATCCATCTTGGCCTCCTCCAGTGGTCCCAGCATTACAGGTACCAGTCTTCAGCCAATTCGATTCACTCGACATGATATGAAGAAATGGTTGCAGTCACTGGATACTGCAAAGGCTACTGGCACTGACAACATTCCACTTGTGCTCCAGAGCTCACCGCCCCCCTACCTAAGCTGTCCAATACAGTTAGAACACTGGCATCGACCCAATAATGTAGAAATTTGACCAAGCATGTAATGTGCATAAATAAAAGCAGGACAAATCTAATCCAGTTAATTACTGTGGCATCAATCTCCTCTCAATCATCAGTAAAGTAATGGAAGGTGTGATCAACAGTGCTATCTAGCAGCACCTGCTCAGCAATAACCTGCTCAGTGACACCCAGTTTGGGTTCCATCAGGGCCACTCAGCTCCTGACCTCATTACAGCCTTGGTTCAAACATGGACAACAGAGCTGAATTCTAGAGGTGAGGTGAGTGTGATAGCACTTGACATTAAGGCTCTATTCAACACAGTGTGGTATCAAAGACCCCTGGCAAAACTGAAATCAGTGGGTAGCAGGGCAAAATCCTAGTGGTTAGAGTAATACCTGTCACATAGAAAGATAGTTGTGATTGGTGGAGATCAGTTACCTCAGCTCCAGGACATCTCTGCAAGAGTTCCTCACAGTGGTGTCTTAGGTTCAACCATCTTCAGCTGCTTCATCACTGACCTTCCCTCCATCATGAAGTCAGAAATGGGGATGTTCACTGATGCATAATGTTCAGCACCATTTGCGACTCCTCAAACACTGATGCAGTCCATGTTCACATGCAACAAGATCTGCACAATAGCCAGGTTTGGGCTGACAACTGACAAGTAACATTTGCTGCACACAAATGTCAGGCTTTGACTATCTCCAGTAAGAGACAATCTAACCACTGCCAGTGGTGTTACCATCAGAGAATTGTCCACTGCCAACATCCTGGGGACTGCCATTGACCAGAAACTCAACTGACTCACCACATAAACACAGTGACTGCAGGAGCAGTTCGGAGGCTAGGAATACTTTGACAAGTAACATGCCTCTTAATTCCCCAAAACCTGTTCACCGTCTACAAGGCCCAAGTCAGGAATGTGATGGAATACCCGCCATTTGCCTGGATGAGTGCAGTTCAAACAACACTTAAGAAGCTTGACACTATCCAGGACAAAGCAGCTCACCTGATTGGCATTACATCCACAAACATCCACTCCCTCCACCACCGATGCTCGGTAGGAGTAATGTATACTATCTACAAGATGCACTGCAGAAACAACACTAGACAGCACCTTCCAAACCCACAACTACTTATATCTGGAAGGACAAGGGCAGCAGGTATATAGGAACACCACCTCCTTCAAGTTCCAATCCAAGACACTCATCATCCTGAGTAGGAAATGTATTGCTGTTCCTTCACTGTTGCTGGGTCAAAATCCTGGAATTTCCTCCCTCATGGATTGTGGGTCAACCCACAGCAGGAGGACTGCAGCGGTTCAAGAAGGCAGATCACCCCCACCTTCTCAAGGGCAACTAAGAATGGGCAAGAAATGCTGGTCCAGCCAGCCATGCCCAATCCTACAAATGACTTTTTTAAAAAATCCTTCTTCAATCACATTCAGACAGTGAAAATCCTAACTCCTCCAAAACCAATTCTACTGTCTCAGGAAACTATAGCCCTCCTTTCTGCACCTTTGGTAAAATATAGGTCTCAAACCATAGGTTCTTTCACTGCCACCTCTTTTAGGAGGCTCAGAGCGAAATCAGTGAAGTATGCTGCAGTATTAACATTTCAGTGAATTCCAAAGCCACATTTCAGTTGATATTGCAAGTTGAACAGAGTGCCATGAACAATTAGCACCTGGCAATGTTTCAATTAATAAACTAACTTGAAGCAGGCTGCCCCAGGCAAAGCATTGAAGTTGAAATTCATTATTAGAGACTAAACGACTGAAGAGAACAATTTTATTTTTCAGTCTTGATTAAGTACCCTCTTTCTTTCAATAATATTTTTTCCTTACAGAATGCAAGGAAAGAAACTTCATTTGGTTCAGTTGAAATGTTATTCAAGGAGTTCTGTTGAAGGACCTGTATTAGGCATGATGGGCTGAATGGCCTCTTGTGCTATTAAATGGATGGAATCAAACCAGGTTTTCTGCAGTTCCTCATTCATCTCATGTTGGTGGGACCTAAATGCAGTAGACACCCTGCATCGCAAGTTCAAGATGAGAGAGAGAGATTTTCTGGGTAGCTGTTCCCGTACTTAATGTCGGTGGCAAAGGTAGAAATTTGGTGAGTTTTTGTTTCCTGTGCGTGAATCATGCAATATTTTGGCTATGTGTCAATTTTTAGTTTCATTGAGGGTTTCCTTCCAAAATGCCTTGTGAGATTTCACTCCATATCATTCCAAACTCATCTCCTTAATTACTTACCCTGCCCTAAAGGGACACTGTCAACTGACTCTCGCCTGATTCTTCCATGTGCTGTGCTCAGAATTTGCCACTGCCAGATACCCATCATCACCTGTGCCCATGCCATCTTTAAAAGCCATGGTGCATCTTGGCAAGCATTGTCTGTCTGAACGTGCCCGGACAGTTCCTGAGATTTGCCCTGGACATGGCAGCAAAAAAGAAATTGGCACTTCACTTTTTAGAGACCTAAGGTCCTGGTGGATGAGGTGATGCAGAGGTTAGTCCTCTTTCCTCAGGAGCCATAGTACCAGGCACAGCTGGCCTGGGAGAGGTTGTCATCCAAGTTAATGCCATCTACAGAAATGCCCAGCAGTGTACGAAAAAGGTCAATGACATTCCCTACTCCGCCAGAGTAAGGGCCGCCAGCTTCTCTATGCTGTTGCACATATTTTCCACAAAGGCTCATACCAAATCATCCTCGCTACTGCATGCTGCATCTTCCCTCATTGGCTCTCACCCACTCCAACACCTGACACCAGCAATCCTTCATGCCCTCTGCATTGCCAACTTACCATTTTACCCCTACCTGTACCAGCACTAACAAGCTGTGCCATTCACTTTCAAATCACACAAACTATCCCGGTCTACCATTCCAAGAGAAGTTAGGCCACAATGGAGCAGAACAGCTAGAATGGGTGGTTGGCTGCTCCTGTCCCCTTTCAAGGAGTGCATCTTGATACCCCCTCAGGCCCAAGTGGCTGACTGAACGTGTTCAAGCCTCTGGACTGATGTCAAAGGCTACCCTTGCCTCACTTTACTGCAATTTCCTGTATGAAGGCTAGCTCTCTTAACATGACTAAGGGTTGCTGACAACCATGGCAAACTTTCTGGCTTTGAGCTTGCACTAAGCAGCAGGCAAGCCAGAAATACTCTGAGTCTGGCAGCCACAGCTGAAGAAGCAAGGTGCAAAAAGGGCTAGAAAAGGCAGGATTACTCTGTGCATCCAAAGAAATGAATGCAAAGAGAGCAGGTGAACAGCCTGAAGATGCAACCTGGGGGATCCCATGTGCTGGATATCTGTGCCTACGTGTTATGTGTCCTAAAACCAGCATTGCAATGCTAGTTACCAGTGAGCCATTAAGAGCAGCATTATACAGAAGTATTGTGCCTGTCAATCTGTGAGGTATTTTGAGGATTCTGATAAGTTAGCATGAGGTGCCAGCTATCATGGACAAGAGGTGCATGCAGCTTGTGCCCTGAGACATGGTTTCTGATGTCCAAGATCGTGTTTGGAAGAGCAACTGAAGTCTCCAGGTATCTGCTCAGACCTTCCTCAGGTCAGGAATTGTCATCATCTGGTTTCTTCGCAGCTGGTGGTAGGATATGAGGCTGCAAGTAAGTGAGAAAAGATTTAATATTAATGAGGTGTTGACAAGTGATATTCCCCATTAAAAAATGTCTCGTGGCTGTCTCGCAACAATCCCTTTTCGATCCCCGGACCATATTTGGAAAATGTAGCTCGTCGGTCCCAACATTGAGATAAGCCTCATTGGAATTTTCAGGAAATTGTCCCAGATTTCTCATTGCAGCCCATGTCATTCAGGACTTGACAACATGTTACCCTTTGTATTAAGTTAGCCAAAGCTAGAAGATTGTTAAACTTATCAGCAGGCGCTGGGATGATGGAGTCCATCAGGTAATGTATTTGTCAATATAGCAACTGAGAAAGAAATTAACTCACATTCGAGATCATAACAGCATGGTGCACAATAAAATGTCCCCTCATTTCCCCTCTGGTATTTTGTTTTTGCCAATTACCTTAAACCTTTACCCTTTAATTACTGACCCTTTGTCAGTGGAAACAGCTTCTGTTGGGAAACTGGGAATAGTATAAGAAATGAATTCAATCAAAGAAACAAAAGTAACACAAAATAAAGGAATAACACAGCAGGATATCTGAACAGACAATTTAGAAACCACTTTATTTTGCTGTTTGGTCACAAAAGCAAATGTTATTTGTGTTTTTAACCTTGGCTCCACTACAGACTAATGAAGACTCCTTAAGTGTGTTAATTAAAAAAAGTCACAAAGGTAGGACCTATTTTTTAGACTTCCTACAGTGTGGAAACAGACCCTTCAGCCCAACAAGTTCACACCGCCCCTTGGAGCATCCAACTCAGATCCATCCCCCTAAACACTACGGGCAATTTAGCATGGCCAACCCACCTCACCTGCACATCTTTGGACTGTGGGAGGAAACCAGAGCACCCAGAGGAAACCCACACAGGCACGGGGAGAATGTGCAAACTCCACACAGACAGTTGACCGAGGCTGGAATCAAACTAGGGTCCCTGGCACTGTGAGGCTGCAGTGCTAACCACTGAGCCACCATGCCACCTTTGTAACTCACAGTCAAGAATCTGGATTTTAAAAGATCACTTTTTTGATTTTAGTCTTAGAATATGGACATTATTGTCAAGGCTAGCATTTATTGCCTATCCAAATTGCCCTTCAGAAAGTGATGGTGAGTCAAATTCTTGAACTGCTGCAGCCAATATGGTACGGGTACACCACAGTGTCCTAACCAAGGAAGTTTCAGTATTTTGAAGCAACAAACTCATGAAAGAATGACAGCCAGGACAGTGGGTGGCCTGGAGGAGAACTTCCAGGTGATGGTGTTCCATGCATCTGTTGCCATCATCCACCTAGTTGTTGGGCTGCAGAAGTGCTTTTGAGAGTGTTTTGATGAGTTACTGCAATACACTTATAGATGGTACTTGGCAGATACTGTCGGCTATGGTACATTTGAGGTAGAGGGAATTGACAAATCAGTCCTCTGTCATGTTGTGCACATCACTTGGAAGAAGCACACAGGATAGTAATGGCATGGATTGTATGCTCAGTGGGAGACTTCACGTTCATCGCTGTGAATGGCTCTATAGCACTTCTGCTGTAAGCTCCTAAGAGAAATATCTGCTAGTCCAGGCCTGTGAGAAGTGACAAGAGAACCAGTGACAGCAAAATCCTACCTGATCTTGTTTCACCAAAGGACCTTGTCACTGATGACTTTACCCATGACTGTTTTGGTGGGAGTGAACATTTTGCCGTCCTTGTGAAAGGTTGAAGTCACATCTTCAATAACCTCCTACTATTAGGAAGGCGCTTTCTCATTAATTTTGCTTGGAGGACCTTGAAAGAATATTGAAAATGGGATTTATTTCAGGTTTTGTTGATATACCTTGTAGTTCCTTTAAAAGAAGGAGTTGAAAGTTGATTTATGACACTGGAGATTTTTTTGTATAATACCTCTTAGAAATCATATGATAGGTGATGACTGCTTGGAGTACTGAGAGTAGATCTGGCACCACACCTTAGGAAGTGTATATTGGGCTTGGAAGGAGTACAACAAGGATTTACAAGAATGACATCTTGACTTTCAGGGATTATGTATATTAAAAGATTATACAAATTGTGTCCGTTTTCTCTAGAATTTAGGTTGTGTTAATCTGACTGGAGTCTTCAGGATATTAACAGGAACAGACAAAGTGGATAAATATAAATGATTTATATGAGTTAGGGGTTCTAAAAATAAGGGACACAGTCTAGGAATTAGGGACAGACCTTTCAGGAGTGATGTTGGGAAGAACTTACACACATAAAACAGTGGTAGACGTTTGGAACTCTCTTCCACAAATGGCAGTGTATGTTGGATCAGTTGTTAATGTGAAATTTGAGACAGGTAAATTTTTAGTGAGCAAAGGTATTAAGGGATATGGGCTAAAGGCACAGATCAGCCATGAATGGTGAAACAGCTCAAGGGGTTGAATGGCTTACTCCTGTTCCTATGTTCCCATAACAAAACAGAAGTTTATTACACATAGGAAATGAAGGTTAACTAAAATAAATAAATTACTTATATGTAACACAGGTTGAAGCATTTGAAGCACGTGGTAATTTACAATCCCATTAATTCTAAAATCACTCTTTTATAATGCTCACAGCAAAGAGAATTTCCTTGCCTATCACAACTATAGGGCTTAATCTAATGGTGGCTTCAAATCCACTTGTCTTGAGAATCTGATAGCCACTTCCTTGAGGGTTCGTACAACTGAGTTTAGGCTTTCTAAGCTTCAAATAACCTCTTCATAGTTTTATCCAAACACATCTTGTCTAGATCTTTAAAATTAAACTTGTTACACTGAGGTAAACTATCTCCCTTCATCAGGATTATTTGTTCCATATATCCTTCTTTAGCCAAATTTCTACAAAAAGTGAAACAAAAAAAGACTTTCTTTAAACTACCTGTGTTTCCCCTAAGCCAAAAAGACAATTTTGGAAACTTCTATGTGAAGCTTAATGCACTATATTGCTAAATTTGGTCCCTTGTTAAAAAGAAAACACTCTCAATTACACTGCAGGAAATCTCTCTCTCCCTCTCTCTCACACACACACATTATGTTGTTTGAAGTCACGAAGGCTACAGAAATACTTATAAATTAATTATTAAACCTTTCACACACATAGAAACCCTATTTATCACTAGCGCAAAATCCAAAATTCCAAAATAAATCACAATAAAATACGGATAAATCACAAAACCTACATCACACTTCCTCTTTATCATTCAACTGTTCTGTCCATATTTAAACTAAGGATGTAATACAGCCCAGAGCTTAGTGAGTCCTACTGGAACCCAAACTGGTGAGCTGGTTACAATTGAGTTAATGCCAGTCAGTAGCATTGCCAATGATACCCTCCATCGCTATGCTAATGATTGAGAATAGACTGATAGGGCCGTAATTGGCTGGATTGGATTTGTCCTGCTTTTATTGAGAACAGGGTACACCTGGGCAATTCTTCACAGTGCTGTGGAAACCAATGTTGTAAGCGTACTGAAATAGCTTGGCTAGGGACGCAATTAGTTCTGGATCACAAGTCTTTGGTGCTATTGCCAGAACATTGTCAAGGATTATAGCAATTTCTGTATCCAGTGCCTCTAGCCATTTCCTGGCATCCTGTGGAATAAATTGAATTGCCTGAAGGCTGGCTACTGGGGAACTCAGGAGAAGACTGAGATGGAATGTTCACTTTTGTCTGAAGTTACTTGCAAATGTTTCAGCATTATCATTTACTCTGATGTGCTGGATTCCCCTATCATTGAGATGAGTGATAATGTAAAGACTCTTCCTCTAGTAGGTTGTGAATTGTCAATCACCATTCATGGCTGGATGTGGTAAAACTACAGAGATTAGACCTAATCTATTTGTTGGGGGTCTTTTAGATTTACCTATTGCATTGTAGTTTCACGAGGTCAACACCTCATTTTAAGTATGTCTGGTGCTGGTCCTGGCATGACCTCCTTCAATCTTCACTGAAGCAGGCTTGATAGTAATGGTAGAGTAGGGCTGCACCAAACCACATCATTACAGATTGGACCGTCTGATCATAAGACATAATAACAGAAGTAGGCCATTCAGCCCATTAAGCCTGCTCTACCATTCAAAATGAACATGGTTGATCCGATAATACTCAACTCCATCTTCCTGTCATTTCCCTATGACTTTTGATTCCCTTATGAATTGAAAATCTATTTCAATCTTAAATGTATATAACGTTTTTTTCTAACAGCCCTCTACTATAAAGAGTTGCACAGATTCACTGTCCTCTGAGAAAAAAAATCCTCCTTATCTCTCACTTAAATGAGTGATGTTTTATTCTGATATTATACCTTCTAGTCTTAGACTCTCCCATAAGTTGAAACAACTTTCTACATCTACTCTGTCAAGACTCCTGAGAATCTCAGTACATTTCAGTAAAGTCTATTCTCATTTTTCTATATTTTAACAAGTATAGACTCAACTTACTCAACCTCTCCGCCTAAAATGATCCCTCAATAGCTATTACCAGTCTAGTAAACCTCCTCTGGACTGCCTCCAGCACCACATATCTTTCCTTAGTTAAGGAGGCCCGAAATTGTTCAGAGCATTCCAGCTGTTGTCTGACTAGTGCCTTGTAGTTTTAGCAAAACCTCCTTACATTTATTTTCTGGAGACCAAGCAGCATCAGAGGAGCAGGAAAACTGACATTTCGGGTTGAGACCCTTCTTGGTCTCGACCCGAAACGTCAACTTTCCTGCTCCTCTGATGCTGCTTGACCTGCTGTGTTCATCCAGCTCTATGCTGTGTTATCTCAGATTCTCCAGCATCGGCAGTTCCTACTATCTCTACGTTTATTTTCTATTGCCTTTGAAATAAAGGCCAACATTCACTGTGCCTTCCTTATTACTGACTGAACTTGGATGACAGCTTTTTGTGATTGTGGTTGAATACAATTCTGCTGCAGCAGATGGTGCACAGTATATCATGGACACCCAGTCTTGAGTTGCTGGATCTGTTTGAAATCTATCCAACAGAACACTTCACTGGTGCAATGCAGCATGAATGAGGGTATCTTCAATGTGAAGATGGGAAGGTATATCCATAGACAAAATCAAGTGTATTTTTCCTTGTTGATTCTGTTATCATCAAATCTGGTTCCACCCTGCTCTATCAATAGTTTTGCCACTGAGCCACTCTTTGTGTTGGACGTTAATGTCCTCTACTCTCTGTTTGCCCTGCCATCCTCAGCGTCTCTTCCAAGTGGTGTTCAACATGGAAGGGAAATGATTTATTAGCTGAAGGGGGTGTTGTAAGTGACAGTCAGCAAGAAGTTTCCTTATCCATGTTTGTCCCGATGCTAGATGACATGAAAGATATCCAAAGTCAATGTTGAATATCTAGGGCAACTCCCTTACTCCCTGGCACTTCTGCCGACCAATCCTTGTGTCCAATGATGGTGCCTGGAACATTGTCTGTCAAGTATGATTCCATGAATATGACTATATTAGGCTTGACTAGTCTGTGAAACAGATCTCCTAATTTTGGCATAGACCACCACATGTTAATAAGGAAGGCTTTTCAGGGTGGACAGGACTATATATGAAATGATTATTATTGGTACAATGGCCCAAACATTTTAATTCCTTCTATCATGCTTTGTAGTTGTTGGATATAACAAATGGTTGGTTGGACCATTTAACAGTCAACTACATTGCTATGCTATACCTTCACATCTCAGACAGCCAGGATAAGGCTGTCAGATATCATTCCCGGAAGAATATTAATGAACCAGGTAAATTGTTACAACAAACCAGTTATTGTCTGATTACCCTTACTGACAGAAGCTTTTATTCTGCAACTATTCAGCAAACTTGCTGGTGTAATTGTAATATCGCAATCATAATATTCCTGTGGATCCAGGCTAATACTCTAGGGACATGGGCTTAGATCTCACTATCATAGCGAATGGAAACTTCAACTAACAAATCTGAAATTTAAAGCTAGTTTGAGGAATGGGACCAAGATGCTATAATTTCATTTTTTAAAAATGACGATCTGGTTCACTGATGCCATTTCAAGAAGGCAGTCTCCTGCCCTTACCTGACTTGGCTTGCATACATCTCCAAATTCACAGTGATGTGGTCACTCTGAAAAAATCCAGGAAGTTACTCTGTTCAAGGACAGTTAGGGATTGGCAACAATGGCAGTAGTTTTCTGTGGTATGTACATCCTATAAAAGAATAAATCAAGATCAAAAATTGTTATCTCAAATTCCACAAGCCCTGATAGCCAGATTTGAAACTATGCCTCAATACCATTTGCCGATTTCTCTGGAATGCTAATCTAGTAGCATTACCATTAGATACTAATACCAGTAGACAGCAGAGTGTTGCCACAGTGTATAAGCAATGAAGAGAGTTAATGATTAGATACGTGAGTAGAATGCTGATCAAGCAGAGTACTTCGTCTTAGTCGATGTTAAGTGTTTAACAATGGTGCAATGATGAGACGGAAAGAGAATTTACAAATATGAAACAGGAGTAAAGAAATGTGTTCAAAGACAAATAGAAAGAAGTGAAAGATAGCATGCCGTAGTCTGAATAACCTTCCAAGGCATGAGCAAATATTGTCCTAGTTTCTGCATTTCTGGAAACTTCAGTGTGCCTTTTTTTTAAGGTGTCAAGCTTGAAAGCATTTGGCTCAAACCTCCAAATTCTTTTAAAGGCCATTATCACAGCAGAGAAAAACTGAAGTTATAGTTTCAGAGCTTATTTTCAACTTTAAGATTGTCAAACACATTGACATCTTGTGTAGTTTAGTAAAAATTGAGATGGCAAAAAGAACCAAGGAATTTGTCATTCAAGGTCATATTGTCAAGACCCACTGAAATGATTCTTTCTCTAAGAATTAGTTGAAAAACTTGTGTTTTATTGAAAAACATCCGAAAAAATGATTCTGATGCTTTTCTCTCAAAAAGAGAAGACTGGGTGCCTGACCTGTTAGGGGTGGTTATGATTGTGAAAGGGTTCCTTCTTTTTTTTTCTGATACACCACCATCGCTGTTGTCTTTTGAACATCCTTAATTTGCCCATGAGAAGCTGTACTAAGGTATATTTCCGAAACGCTGTGATCATTCTGGTGTAAGTACACTGACAGCACAGAAAGGGAGGGAGGGCTGGGAATGAAACAAAGAAACTAAGAAACCTACAGCACAGGGACAGGCCCTTCGGCCCTCCAAGCCTGCGCCAATCAAGATCCGCTTTCTAACCTGTCATCTATTTCCTAACGGTCTGTGTCCATTTGCTCCCTGCCCATCCATGTACCTGTCCAAATATATCTTAAAAGACGCTAGCGTGTATGCTGGCAATGCGTTCCAGGCGCCCACCACCCTCTGTGTAAAGAACTTTCCACGCATATCTCCCATAAACTTTCCTCCTCTCACTTTGAACTCATGACCCCTAGTAATTGAGCCCCCCACTCTCTGTATGTAATTCAGTGACAGTGAAGGAATGGTGATATAGTTTCAATCAGGGTGCTCCGTGGCTTAGAGAGAAACTTGAATGTGTTGATGCTACCGTGCAACAAATGGTGGCATTGCCAGTGATACATCACAAGAACAAAGAAAGATAGATGTTGGCACTTTCGAAGGAGATATAAGAGTTTGAAAAAAAAAATTTTGGCAGTGAATGAATGTGCAAGTTTTTAATACTCAAAACAGTTAATTTGTATTATTTCAATTCAGTGATACTTAGTTGTGGCACAAATTTTGCCCTGGATAGTTCTTTTAAAACCCAGTTCATTGCTGCTGCCATAGGCTTACTAGGAATATCCATCCTTTTTGCAAATTGACAAGTTACACTTGCATGACCTCCCCTTTTCAATCACTGCAAGTTTGAATATAAGATTGTGTCTAACAAATCCAAATGGGAATTTGGGAAATCTGTTGAAGAGTGGTTAGAGTATGGAACTCCCTAACGCTGGGAGTAGTTGAAGCATTGAACGTTTAAGGGGAAGCTAAATAAACACGTGAAATGAAAAGGCATGCATAAATATGCTGATAAGATGAGATAAAAAGAGAAAGGAGACTCATGTTGAGTGTAAACATCGACATTGACCAGATGATTGAAATTACTTGTTCTATGCTGTGGATTTCTTTGTAAGATAGCGTATTAATTCTAACATTGTATGAAGCAGAACGATCAGGTGAAGCAAAAATGAATGTGTAGAATTTAAAAATGCGTCGGATTTTCCCACATGTTAAGGAACAGATGTAAGAAATTCAGAGTTTAATTTCTATTGAAACAAGAGGAAGTTGTCACCATAAGGATTCAATGTAATGTTTGGCAGTGGAGATGAGAGAAAGTGAGGAAAAACAGCTACATATCAATCAGAAACAGTTACAAGGTTCTGGGGTGCTTCACTTAACAGACCTTCTTCTTTTTGACAATGAAAGGAAAACAAAATGAAATATTTTACCTGAATTAGACTGTGGGCACTAAGCAAGTCTTGGCCTTACAGGGCTGAAGAGAACAGAGAATCGTAGAATTCCAATAGTGTGCAAGCAGGCTATTAGGCCCATTGAGTCCATACCAGCCCTCCAAAAAGCATCCCACCCAGACCCACCCCCCTACCCTTTCCATGTAACCCTACATTCCCCATGGCTAATTCACCTATCCTGCTTATCCATGGACAGTTTGGCATGGCCAAGTTACCAACCATTCACATTTTTGTTTTTGCATCTTCACAGTTTGTTATTTCTATCAGTCTCTGCATTGATGTTACTCTGGAGCAGTGCAAATGGCAAATGGCACAGGCAACCATGTGTATCTCAAAAAGGACATCCACAATGAAGTGTGAAAGTGTTGCTTCCATTCAACTTTACTTGCCAATAGTCATCTATTGTATCTAAAGTGGTAACATTTTTTGCCTTTGCAAGTTGTTGCAAAATACTCTCAATGGTTGGCATGGACTAGTGATATCTCTTCAGGGCTTTATTTAGATTCTTTAGGTCAATGGATACTGTCAGATTTCCAGGTTTCCCTGCTACCATGCTGCTAATTCACTGGGTGTGAGTTATCACTTTTAACAATTTCCTTCTTTTCCAGCTTTTCTACCTCGCCATTCAGGCTGACCTTCAGGGCAGCTGGAAATTTCCTCAGAATTGGTCTGCAATCTCAACTAGTTCAAGGTGATATTCTTTAGGAAGTCACCTAAATGTACGAATTCTTTGTACTCGTCAATGGTCTATGGATTAGACTGTTGAGACACATTGCAAATCTCATTTGGCACTTTGAGTGTTGGCAGTCTAAGCTTTATACATGCTCTGTTTTCTTTCTATCTATGATCTGAAACTTCAGCTCCTCAGTCATTATTTGCAATGAGTTTGATATTTAACCTGTTCTCTCAGCAAGAGTATGGCAGCATCATTTGGTCTTAAACTTACTTTTGAGGACTTTGTACTTGGATTGCAACATGGAGCAACTTTGCACAGCTCTGTGAGCGTCAATATGTTGCATGACACACCGGTGTCTGTCTGACATTTTTATGTAGACCTGGTGTTCTTCTGCAGTCCTCATTGCAATAGTCACAAATCACGTCTCTGGTCAGAGCCAAGCTGTTGTGTGGTGAACGGTAATTTATCAAAACCTTCAGCTGCCATCCCTCCAGTGGCCATCTGTAACTGTTGGTTTGTGCTTGTTTTTAGCCAAAAAATCATGTGCAAAATAATTCCAGTTTTTGTTTGCAGTGAGAGTAGTGAGTTTCCTGTATTGGATATGCCTTCTTCTCTTTGACGGTATTTGCATCCTGCCCTTTACTTGTGATTGTTCTGCACTTTGTGCCTGGAGTATCTGTCAGCATAATGCAAGACCTGGTCTGTTCTGCCATGAATTTGTTCTGACTGTTGATTCACAACCTCAGCACTTCTGTATAGGACTACTGCTCTTCTGATTTGAGGTTTGTCTGCTCACATTTGGTATGCTTTCATTTTGAATCCCATCCAAAATTTCCAAATTTATTTCCAATGCAATGAGGTCTCTAATTAGCTTGCCCTTTAATTGTACAAATTCACAAGTTTCTGCATTTAAAAAAATTAACATTTTCCAGTCCCTTTCAGTTGTAAAGAAAAGTCATGGCTGAATCGAAACATTAACACTGTATCTCTCACCACAGATGCTGCCAGGCCTGTTGGGTTTCTCCAGCATTTTCTATCTTTCAGATTACCAGCATCTGTCATATTTTGCTTTTACTTATAGCAGCAAGAACATTCCAGGTCAATGATCCTTCAGTAAGATATGTTTTGCTGCCAAGGCTTCCACCCATCTGCAAGGTGGTGACCTACTTTATAGGCCTCCCAACCAATCAGAGGCTGGCAGCTTTCTACACTAATAATAAAAAGCAAGAATTGCAGGTTGGCCAAGGAGATGGAATTCAATGATGGCCCTGGCTATTCAGATATGTTACAGCAGCATATGGGTAGGCATGATGGATTACTGCAACAGGGACCTGGGTTTGATTCCACATTGAGGCAGTTGTATGTGTGGAGTTTGCACATTCTCCCCGTGTCTGCAAGCGTTTCCTCCAGGAGCTCTGGTTTCCTCCAAAGATGTGGAGGTTAGGTGGATTGGCCATGCTAAATTGTCCATACTGGCCAGGGATGTGTTGGTCAGACAGATTAGCTATGAGAAATGCAGGGTTACAGGGATAGAGTGCAGGTCTGGATGGGATGTTTTTTGAAGCGTTGGTATAGACTTAATGGGTCAAATGGCCTGCTTGAACACTTTAAGGATTCTGGGATCTTGATGGGCCAGGCTGACAGGCCTCATAATGCGATGTGAAACATTTTGAATGGAATGGAGGACAGGACTGGATGTTGGGAAGTGAAACAGTAGAACTGTTGAGCTCTATTGACCACAGGCCTCCCCTAACATATCAGATTAGCAGCAGGATGAGGTTTTTAATGGGCATTATTGCCCACTTAACAACCTCAATCAGAACACAGGTTGGTAGCGCACTCAATGCCTCCCTAGTCACCAATAAAATCAGGAATGAGTCAGGACTGTAGGAACTGGCAGCAGATACACAACAGATGGCATGATGGAATAAATTATTGGTCCACCAGCTGTTCTACTGCCCAGAGGTGGCATATGAAATTCAGTGCTATATCTTTGCCCCCTCCTATTCTCCTTAGCTTCTTCCACCGATCAAACACTTTGATTTATTTAAGTCATAGCCTCTTATGCTCCCCAGATTCCTTCAGCCCACAGATAGAGGGCACATTTTAATTGCCTTAATTCCAGAAACTCTTTGGTCAACCCCTTTGCATCTCTAGTTCCACATTTTCATAAAGATCATATTCTTTGACCAAATATTAAATAATTGACTCCACTTTGTTAGGCCTCAGTGAAATGTCTTGAGATGTTCGGCAATGCTGGGAAGTATAATGTGTCAGTGCAAATTGTTACCACTTTCCTTTCCTTTGTCTTGATCCAAATGAACACAGTAGATTTGGAGTTCGGTGCCTTTCACCTTGCAGAACTGAAACTTCCTTCAAGCCACCTTACAATCTCAAAAGGCAATCATTTGCAATCAACTCTTCAATTTGAAATAGCTGCTTTTGCTTGGTGTGGAATTATGAATTTCCCAGATGGAAATGCTTACGATCCCAAAAAGAATATTTGAGTTGGCAGGTGAATCAGCCTCAGCAAACTTGAAACCTATTCATACGCTCTTTATTCCCAAGTACTCATAGAAATTCTCCCATCAGATTTTATGTCGCATTCTGCAACATGGGTTGTGAAAATTGAGAGATTTCCAGCTCATCTTGGCTCCAGTGGGATTTTATCTGCAGACGCAAAAGGGCTGAAGCAAAAATGCATCTTCTCAGCAGCATATCAGTTAGATCTCATGACTGAGCAACTAATGAGATTGCTAGGAACAGAGGAACTGGAGAAGGCTATTCAGGCTCTTGAGCCTGAAATTAAATCATGCTTGATCTGTACTTTAACATAGTTTGCAAGCTTTAGCTCTGTATTTCACATATTCAAATGATCAAAAGAAGCAAAATCATTGTGCCATTCCCTATCCCTTTCCCTGTATTGATAAAATATTTACTCGCATCTTGTTTATAACCCCATATGGATTCCGTTCCTAAGGAAACATCCAAACAGTTCTTTCTTGTGCAATGACCTTAGCTTGATGCCCTCTGCTTATTGAATTATCAACCAAAAGAATGGTTCTTCTTGAACCTACCTTAACTTTCAGTCTTTTGAGAATGTCAGTCAGATCTTCTTCATTGTGATAGCCTTGTTTTCAAATTCCTCCACTTATTTTTCAGTTCCACATGATTACTGGCACTGTACTCCGCAGGCAGTGTGTTCAGTCACCCTGTAAGACCAAGGAAACAGACACCAAAGTGAAGTGGTACTGACCATCTCTGTAATCTCACCCAGTCATGCAATTTATAATTTTATAATGCCTCTGTGAAGCACACTGGGGCATTTTTATTCTAATAAAATAGCTACATATATATATATGGGTAATGGTGATGATAGTTGTTTCCCAGTTTCAGTCTTCATCAACTCAAACTTTTCATCTGCTGTAATACCCAACTGATTCCCTCTTATACTCTCTGAGTGGCTTTGAACCACTTCCTAAAATTAAGTGTCCACTGTTTTGAGATTTAAAAAAAAGTACTCATTGAAAACAAATGCTTGCAGACTCCGGTTAACCTTTGCGGGGATTTGCTTCACTTTCAAAAAACTTTCAATATTAAGCAGCATTTTCTGAATTATTCCACTGATGCGAGACAATGTGGAGCAAGATGACTTTTCCATTGTTTTATAACCATATGTTGTAGCATATGTTTGCTATTGACTGTGCACAGCACAGAAAAGGACTCATCACACAAGGCTTTAAACTAAATAGTAGCAGAGACAGATCAGTTGAATGGTAAGTCACAAAATCAAAGTTAAAGGGGAAGGAAGGAGTGTAGGTTAATGATGAATTTGATTGTTACCAGGAAATAAGAGAAATGGACAGAAGTGAGAATGTCAAGGAATTGCCTAAATGTAGGGAAATTCACAATATAGCAAACTTAAAATCGTTGCATCTGAACGCATGAAGCAATCAGAATACAATTCAGCTCTTAACAATGCAAATAGAGACAAATTGGTACGATTTGGGGCAAATTGCTGAGTTGCAGTTGCAAACAGGCCCCGTCTGGCAATTGAATCAGGAAGAAAATAAGAACGTAAGGAATAGGAGCAGGAGTAGGCCACTCGGCCCATCAAGCCTGCTCCACCATTCAATAAGATCATGGTTGATCTTCTTGTGGACTCAGCTCCACTTACGTGCCTGCTCACCATAACCCTTAACTCCATTATTGTTCAAAAATCTATCTTTGCCTTAAAAACATTCAATGAGTAGACTCACCTGCTTCACTGGGCAGGAATTCCATGGATTCATAATTCTTTGGGTGAAGAGATTCCTCCTTAACTCAGACCTAAATCTGCGACCCCTTATTTTGAGTCCATGCCCCCGAGTTCGAGTTCCACCTCCACCCACCAGGGGAAATCAACGTCCCTGCTTCTATCTTGTCTATTCCCGTCAATTTTATATGTTTCTATCAGAGCCCCCTCACTCTACTAAATTCCAATGAGTATGGTCCCAGTCTACTCAGAGTTTGAAAGCTAGGCAGGAAGCAAAAGGAGATAGTGAAGCTTTGTTAGCAAAGGAAACATCAGCGCTGCAGTGAGAAATGATAAAGGCACTTGTGATCATAACTTAGAATCAGCACACAAGGTAACATCACACTGGATTGGAGGTAATTATGAGCTTGGATAGAGGATTGGCTCACCAATAGAAGCAGGTAGTCTGGAAAAATGTTTATTTTTCTGGTTGGCAAGATGTGACTAGTGGAGTGCCAATCAATACTCAGAATCCAGTTATTTACAATCCACATGTTGAATAGAATAGAATAGAATACACTTTTGCTAAATTTGTAGATGATACTAAAAGGTGAGAAAGTAAGTTGTGATAAAGAAATAACAAGTTTACAATTGGATGTGAGTAAGTTGCGTGAAAAGGCCCAAATTTGACAGAAGAAGTTTAACATTGATATGAGTGAGACTACCAATTTTGTTCAGAAGAATAGAAAGGCAAGTTATTATCTAAATGGAGAAAAAGGCCAAAGTACTTTGGCACAGGGATCTGGATGTCCTCGTGCATGAGCCATAGAAAACTCGTAGGTAGACAGAGCAAGTAATCAGAAGGGCAAATAGAATTTTTGCATTTGTTCCTCAATGATTAGCATATAAAAGTAGGAAAACATTGCTTGTAATTGGACAAGGCAATAGTGAGGCCACACCTAGAGCATCTCATATAGTTTTGGTCCCCTTATTTGGGAGACATATATTTAGAATGGACACAATCCCAAGTGGTTCATTAGATTGATTCCAGAAATGGGGGATTTACCACCTGAAAGGAGATTGCACAGTTTAGGCCTATGCTCTCTGGATTTTAGAAAAATGAGAGGAGATTTAATTGAGGTATATGAGATACTAAAGCATATTGACAAAGTAGATATACGGAGGATGTTTCCTTTTGTGGAGCAATCCAGAATGAGAGGATATTTCTTTAGGATAAGGGGTAGCAGATTTTACTAGAGATGGGGAAAAATTAATTCCCTCAAAGGATCGAGAATCTGTGGAATTCAGCACCTGAGAGTACAGTGGATATTAGGGCATTGAGTAAATTTAAGGAGGAGATAGAGTTTGAATTAGTAATGGATTGATGGGTTACAGAGGCTGGGGAGAAAAATAGAGTTCAGGCCAGGATGAGGTCAGCCATGATTATATCAAATGGTGGAGCAGGCTTGGAGCTGGATTACAGACTCTTGCTCTTATATCTTATGTCCTTACACCACTTTTACTTAGAGAGTTCTGCGGTACATGTTTGCTTCAAGAAACCATGTACTGTTGCTTTGATATTTAATTTAATTAAATGCAGCTGCTAATGGGATTTAGCAACTCCTGGCCAGCCAATCAAATATTCACAATTTTAATTAACTCCTGAGTAAAATTGAGAAAATGAAAATCATATGGAATAAGGTAAAACAGTCCAATGCATGTTCCAAAGTGTTCTGCATTTGCAATTTTAATGCAAAAATGTTGTCCTTACATGGTTAATGAAAAGCCAACTGACAATATTTCATTAATCAAATCATTTTTTAATGGCGGTAAAGCATGCAATCAAGCAGACTCGAATTCGCAATGGGAAAACACTCATTAAGCCTGAGACTCCAGACTGGAGAGGTGCTAATCCTGACTTTATGTAAAAACAAACTGAAGCACTTAATTGACTCTGCTGCACCTACAATGACACGAATAAAATTAAAGGCCAATTCAGCTCATTAAATTGTTGTTACAGCACACCTCATCACTACAAGCTCTCACTATAACTTTCAACAGAACAAACTTTATTCCTATTTTTTTCTCAAATGCAATGGAAGGTATCAAAGGTTAATGGTATAAAAGCAAAATTCAGCTGACAAGTTCAGACTGAAGTTATGAACATAGCTTCCCATTGTTATTAATTTTCTCTCTATTCATTTCCAAACACAGCTTTGCCAGCCCCTAAAACAGCATGTTGTGCTTTGTATAGAAAGCTTTTAAAAGCTCTTTGTCTAGACTGCATTCTTGGTATGGACATTCAACAACAGTTTGACGAGAATTGTGAATCTCCCATGTTTCAACTCATGCAATATGAGACTATATCCGGTCAGAAGTGTTTTAAGTAAGAAGCAATATAATGTTCAGTTGTGAAGGTGCAGTTATGTTTGATTCAAGTTGTGTCTCCCCGCTGATAATAAGAGGCACAAGCTTAGAACAATTCAAGATTTAAACTGACAGGCAATTTTTTTCATTGGTTAATACAATGTGGGCATTGTGGGCTGGGTCAGCATTTATAGCTCATCCCTAGTTGCCCTTGAGAAGGTGGTGAGCTGCCTTCTTGAACTGCTGCACTCAAGTTGATGTTGAGTTGGTAGAGCTATAATTCCGTTAGGTAGAGAATTACAGGGCTTTGCCCAATTACACTGAAGGAACAATGATATATTTCCAAATCAGGATGGTACATGGCTTGGAGGAGAACTGGCATGTGGTGAACTGCAGCAGTTGAAATAGTAATTAGGCATAAGCGAAAAATACTAATCTTGCCACTGATACCCATCTTTCATGAATAAATAAAAACAAGGCTGTTTGCCCTTAACATTTTATTTCATTTCTATTTTGGACCTTAACTCATTGGGAGTGGCACATCGTAATGGTGAACCAAAAACAATGAGGCATCGAGGAAATCAGTGAACTTCAGCATTAAAATTTACCTTCTAAACCAATTAGACTTAAGGATTGGTGAGACAAAAGGAACCAGAAGGAAAAAGAAATGACAACATTTTTATGACAAAAGAAACGGTCATCTGCCCAATAGGCTCATGCTGGTAATTATGACATAACCCACATGAGCTTTTCACCACCCTCCCTTTCGTTTCATCTTGTCAAATAGGCCAAATGTCGGCCGTATCAAGAATAGAATGGTAAAGCAAGATTAAATCAAGAAAGAACAAGCAAACAAGAGACAGAAAGGAAAAGTAAGATAAAAATCCTTTAGAAGCAACGAAGAAGAATAGCCTAGTGACAGAAATGAGACTCAATGATTTAAAATTTTCCCCTTTAAATACCAGTGGGGCTGAATGGCATTACAGGGAATTAAATATCATCTTTAAAGTTTCCTTTCACAAAGTTACAACTCAAATTAGCCAAGGAATCTCTCCCTCACTACGAATTTCTATATTATTTACACAGGCATGAGTTTTCATCCACTTGAAAGGGCCCCTCACTGTAGCCAAAATAGTGCCAAATTACTGATTTTGCCAGTCTCATCCCCAAACAGGGCAAATACCATGCTTGTGAGAGAAGGAATTGGCCTGGAGAAATGGGGGGAGTTTGTATGTCCATGGTTGACAGAGGTACTTGTGTCAGTAAAGGTGCAGCTGCTTTGAAACAAATACCATTTTCATTTATTCATTTACTGTGCCCAATTTTGGGCCCCACACCTCAGGAAGGACATACTAGCCCTGGAGCGTGTCCAGCGGAGATTCACACGAATGATCACTGGAACGGTAGGTTTAACATATGATGAACAGCTAAGGATCCTGGGATTGTACTCATTAGAGTTTAGAAGGTTGAGGAGAGATCTAATAGAAACTTACAAGATAATGTACGGCTTAGAAGGGGTGGGCGCTGGGAAGTTATTTCCGTCAGGCGGCGAGACTAGGACCCATGGGCACAGCCTTAAAATTAGAGGGAGTAAATATAAAATGGAAATGAGATGACATTTCTTCAGCCAGAGAGCAGTGGGCTTGTGGAATTCATTACCACAGAGTGCAGTGGAGGCCGAGACATTAGATGCCTTCAAGGCAGAGATCGACAAATTCTTGATCTCAGAAGGAATCAAGGGCTATGGGGAGAGTGCAGGGAAGTGGAGTTGAAATGCCCATCAGCCATGATTTAAATGGCGGAGTAGACTTGATGGGCCGAATGGCCTTACGTCCACTCCTATGTCTTATGGTCTTATGGGATTTTCAAAATATAACTTGTATGCTTGAAAAATTTAAGCAAAAGGTCTAAAACTGCCAGAGTTATGTGGAGAGATTGGACGACCTTTGAAGAGAACAAGGCACCTCTTTGGGGCTGATCTGGTGTTCTTTCAGACAGATTAGGTGCACTTTCAGATTGTTTAAGCTAGAGATGAATGTGCTCAAAAAGTGGCTATACTCAGTAGAATGGCCAAGCTGTCAATCCATTTAAATCCCAAGTTTTCTTAATCAGGGGAAAAGTCAGATCTTCAGTTTCAAAAAACTTCAGTCCTTACAATTTCACTGTCTATTCAAATAAATCTGAAGGCTGTGATGACAGTTTAGTGCTGCATGATTGAGCCAACAACCTATCATTATCACTGTGGGAACACTATGTTGACAGTTTGATTGACAGCACCAATGGATTTGAATTCTTTGATGTGGGGCTATGAATACAAATGTTTGTTTTCTGAAGAAAATGTGGAGGAAATATTTGACTTAACAAATTATGCAGTTGTAGGAATTTAAACGCACTTTTTTTGTGAATCATAATGAATAGAAAACTGATCAGGAGATACTTATTGAACTTCATTTTATTCAAATTCATCATGGCACCTGAGGTTTACCAATGGTGAATACTAACTAAGTTGGTGTTGTGAATAGGAGAAAAAAAGAGAGTAATGGACGGGGTTCATGAGTTGAGATGAGTTGGTTTTAATTTGGTACGGGGCATAAAGAGATATTAGGAGGGTTTGTAGCAAGGAAGGGCTCACAGATTAATGATCATGGGTAGTGTGTAACTGGAAATAGGTTTGCACAGTGACTTTAAGAGGTCATGGAAGGTTGTGGGAAGACATGAGGTGGTATAAATTCTCATTGATCAGGTATGGAGAGTTTGAGTGGTGAACACCGCAGGCCTGTTTTTTTTTATTTTTAAAATGGGTTTCCTCATCCGCCTATACCTCTTCATCCAACTATCCCTAATGCTGCCTTTGAACTCTTTCCATATGCAGCATAACCATCACCTACCAGCATCACAGACTCCATTTAAAAAAAACACTCATCAAAACCTGTGGAGTGATGCTATTGAATTGAACTGTGCTTCCCTAATAAATTTCTCTACCTATGGTAGCAATTATTTTTATTTATCGATGTGTGTACAGAATTTAAAAGGAAGGTAACAGTTTCAACTAGTAGCATAATGTGCCAATAATTATTAGTCTTGCTTTGCTTCTGATTAGTTTTTGTTTATTTGCAGAAACTTGTAGTTTTTGTAGAGTAATGAAACACGATCAGTATTAACCTGATTTCATAAAACAGAGTAAACTGGAGACTGAGTTCTTTGATTAAGTTATCTTTTGTGGCAACCCAGAAATATTGGGGTTCAAGTACCTGCACACTTTCCCAAGCATCTTTGCATTCCTGTTTCATACTGTCATGAGAATTAGGAATAGGGGTAAGTCGTATGGTCCCCCAAGCCTATTTCAGCAACTTAAAAAAATTCATGGCTCAACTTTGATAGTAACTTCATTTCGAGGCCAAACCTTTGATTCCCTTGGTCTCTAAACAAAACTATTAATCTCAAATGTACTCATGGCTGACTTCCACAGCCTTCTATATCAATAAATTCTATCTTAGAGAAGTTTATAATCATCTCAGCCCTAAATAGCAAGCACCTATTAAGAAATGAAGACCCTTTGTTCAAGATTTTCCAGCCAGGGGAAATAGCCTGTCAGCTTTTACCATGTCAAGTTCTTCAAAAGTTTTTGTCGGTCAATTCTTTGTGTCTCTACCATTCTGCTTCTCCCACCTTAATCTTTCTCTATTTCACAATTTGGGTAGGAGTGGCAGGTGGAAGGTAATATAGAATAACATTGGACCAAGAGATGGCCATTCTCCCAATCGTACATATTCAGTCATTTAATTATACCACGGCTAACTTTGTACCTTTTAACTCCACTTACCGGCTTTGCCTTCCTAGCCTTTAATTATCTTATGCTCACAAAGGGAGGAGTCAGTGTTTGCGTGAGGCCTGAGGTAAACAATCTGACTCTCAGTATATGCTGAGTTTTATCCCATCATCCAGTCATTCATGTTTTCCCTTTCATTCTGGTAGTTATTACTGATGACAGGAACTGGGGCACTACAAAGAAAAAGAAACTGTCACTCAAAGTGGCATTATACATTAAATCATCCTCAATGGAATAGCAAGATGTTTAAAATTGTGCATGACATGGAAGGTTCAGCTGGAGAAAACAGTGATACATGAGGTAACAAAGTGTGAGGCTGGATGAACACAGCAGGCCAAGCAGCATCTCAGGAGCACAAAAGCTGACGTTTCGGGCCTAGACCCTTCATCAGAGAGGGGGATGAGGAGAGGGTTCTGAAATGAATAGGGAGAGAGGGGGGGAGGCAGATTGAAGATGGATAGAGGAGAAGATAGGGGGAAGAGGACAGTATAGGTGGGGAGGTAGGGAGGGGATAGGTCAGTCCGGGGAGAACAGACAGGTCAAGGAGGTGGGGTGTGGTTAGTATGTAGGAAATGGAGGTGTGGCTTGAGGTGGGAGGAGGGGATAGGTGAGAGGAAGAACAGGTTAGGGAGGCGGGGATGAGCTGGGCTGGTTTTGGGATGCAGTGGGGGAAGGGGAGATTTTGAAGCTTGTCAAGTCCACATTGATATCATTGGGCTGCAGGGTTCCCAAGCGGAATGAGTTGCTGTTCCTGCAACCTTCGGGTGGCATCATTATGGCACTGCGGAAGGCCCAGGATGGACATGTCATCTAAGGAATGGGAGGGGGAGTTAAAATGGTTCGCGACTGGGACGTGTTGTTTGTTGCAAACCGAGCGGAGGTGTTCAGCAAAGCGGTCCCCAAGCCTCCACTTGGTTTCCCCAATGTAGAGGAAGCCACAACAGGTACAGTGGATGCAGTATACCACATTGGCAGATGTGCAGGTGAACATCTGCTTGATATGGAAAGTCATCTTGGGGCCTGGGATGGGAGTGAGGGAAGAGGTGTGGGGGCAAGTGTAGCACTTCCTGCGGTTGTAGGGGAAGGTGCAGGGTTGTGGTGGTGTTGGAGGGCAGCGTGGACCAGACAAGGGAGTCCCAGAGAGAGTGGTCTCTCCGAAAGGCAGACAAGGATGGGGATGGAAAAGTGTTTTGGGTGGTGGGGGTCGGATTGTAGATGGCAGAAGTGTTGGAGGATGATGCGTTGTATCCGGAGGTTGGTGGGATGGTATGTGAGGACTCACATACCATCCCACCGAATCCCCTTAGCCTGCATCCCAAAACCAGTCCAGCTCATCCCTGTCTCCCTAACCTATTCTCCCTCTCACCTATCCCTTTCTCCCACCGCAAGCTGCACCTCCATTTCCTACCGACTAACCTCATCCCGCCTCCTTGACCTGTCCGTCCTCCCCAGGCTGACCTATCCCCTCCCTACCTATACTGTCCTCTCCTCAATCCATCTTCGGTCCGCCTCCCCCTCTCTCCCTATTCATTTCAGAATCCTCTCCCCATCCCCCTCTCTGATGAAGGGTCTAGGCCGGAAACATCAGCTTTTGTGTTCCTAAGATGCTGCTGTGTTCATCCAGCTTCACACTTTGTTATCTTGGATTCTCCAGCATCTGCAGTTCCCATTATCTCTGATACCATGAGGGAATTGCACGAAATGTGAAAACACTTTAACTCAGTAACGAGATAACAAGGCGCAGAACCGGATGAACACAGCAAGCCAAGCAGCATCAGAGGAGATGGAAAGCTGACGTTTCGGGCCTAGACTCCAAAGGCTAGTCAGCTTTGCTGTTCCTCTGATGCTGCTTGGTCTGCTGTGTTCATCCAGCTCTGCACCTTGTTATCTCAGATTCTCCAGCATCTGCAGTCCCTACTATCTCTCAACTCAGAAATGAATGTTTTAATTGCAAATCATTCACCCAATTCAATTACATTAGACAGTGGACAAGCACCCTGTGTGGATGGACTGTTAGATTCTTTTTGAGTGTTCTACCTGCTACATAGCTTTGAGGACAACAGCTGCTGAAATCACTAAAAAGAATGGTGATTTCCTGTAACATAGTTGGGGAATAAACCTCTTTATCAGTACAGATGTAACGTCAAATGAAATACCCCTACTGTTGATATGGCCATCTATGAAAAATACTCAAAAGAAAATAGGCATGGAACATGTCAAGTTCTTGGGAATCCAATGGATTTTTGGATTATACATCTAAGTATCCCTGTAAAAAAAAACGTAACTTCACTCAATTAATTATCATTGGCATTTAAAGTGAGGACTTTAAAGGAAATAAAGTTTAAATATCTTAAAATTACATCAACAGTTTGCCCATCCCTTTTCTCACAGGTAAAAAACCCTAATAAAGGATGCATAACTGAGGGGTGATGAATACACAAAAAAAAACTTTCAATGAAACCAGTAAGAAATGTGATTTATGTAAAAAACATAGGAAATCATCGTCATGGTCTTTCATTAGCAAGTCACTTTAGTGTGGTGGAGGCGTCAATTTTAGAGGGGGGGCCATAAGTTTGGATAGGCGATTTAGAAGGATTTTAATGTGAACTTATTTTCACCCAAAGAGTGATGAGCATCAGGAACTCATTTCCTGAAACAGTGGTAGACATGGAAACCATCACAGCATTAATAACATTTAGGTGAACACTTGAATCACTATCGCACACAGGGTACAGTCCAGATGTTAGAAAATGGAATTAGAGCAGTCAGGTTCTTGATGAATGAACCAAACACAATGAGCTAAAGGGCTGAGGACTGTAGTATTCTATAATTCTATACATTGCAGCAATAAAGTTGAAGTTCTTTTTTCTTACACCCCTAGATTTAACCAATCTATTTAACACCTACGAGCCATGGAATGAACCATTGTCAACCTTCTGGGGAGGTACACAAAGACATTGTGAAAGCTGGAGTCAGGAGTCAGGTCATTCCTTGCTTGGCATTCCCTGGGCTGAGTTGTACAAGAAGGTAAGCAATACTCAATCATAGACTTCCAGCCACAGAAGGTCAAGAGGTCTTTTTCAGGGTGGAGTGGGGGTACTGTGGAAATTAATTTTGGGGATTGGAGTCAGAATGCTGGGATGCATTTGGGATTAGGCATGTGAAAGGGAATATCAAGGACAGAGGCAGCAGATCATTGAAAAGAAAGGAGTAATGTGGGAGGGTGAGGGGGCTACCAATAGTCAGCACCACCCTGTTTTTTTTTGAAATGGGGAAGCAATACAGTACAAGATCAGGCACGTGATTTGACATGCTGGCAGGGTAAAGGGGAGAGATGAAGATCTAGATCAAATTTACATTTTAATTTAGGGTAAGCTGAGGACATGGAAAAGTTCAAACCCAATGCTGTTGATGGGCCGGGCTTCTTTGAAGGGAATGTGCATCGTCGGGTCTTCGTTACAGGGTAGGAAGCTAAGCTTGAAATGCACTCTATGAAGTGCAACTGCTGTTTCCTTCCACGATTCATAGAATCGCCCTTCACCCCCATCAAATCTGCACTAACTCATGAGAAACACTTGACCTTTCATCTAATCCCATTTACTGGCACTTGGCCCATAGTCTGGAATGTTATGATAGAGCAAGGGCTTATCAAGTACTTTTTAAAAGATGTGAGGCTACTTGCCTCTATCATCCTCCCAGGCAGTGCATTCCAGACCTGCACCACCCTCTGGGTAAAAAAGTTTTTCCCTCACGCCCGCCCCAATCCTGCTGCTCCTCACTTTGAACCTGTGACCCCTTGTGACCAACCATTCAATGGAGGGGAACAGCTGCTCCATTTCCACTTTATCCATGCCCTTCATGATCTTGTATTCCTTCCTTCTAAACAACAAGGGCACACTGCAGATGAAAATTACCGAGACAAAACACCCAGAAGTGGAAAGGGCATATGTTTCATTCTGTGAGGGAAAAATTTCAATTTTGAGTGAGTTATAGCTCTTCAAATGCAAACAGCATTACACAAACGTCCATACAATAGAGCTGAAAGACAACTGAGGCTTTTCTGATAAAGGGTCTAGGCCCGAAACGTCAGCTTTTGTGCTCCTAAGATGCTGCTTGGCCTGCTGTGTTCATCCAGCTCCACACTTTGTTATGAGGCATTACATGCTATTATAACCTTAGACATCAACCTGCTGTGTGGAGTCCTGATCCTGGCTTCAAGCACTCTGGACTATTTCGTTAAACATTAAAATTTAATTCCACGAATTGCAGTGAGGTGTAAGAAATGACTTGTCACCGGGAAAGATTGACCCTAGTTGCCAAAGTTGTGATCACCTATATATTACGTCGATGTGCCTGTATCATGGTTCAGGAGCTAGATACTTTAACCTTGGTGCATCAAACCTCATGCACTGCTAAAGAAGGGCGAGATCTGTACCTTCAATGTTGCAGTTGCAACTGGACAGAAGCTCACACACACACAGCTCGTAAAAGCCCATCTGGTTCACTACTGTTCTAAAAAAAGGAAATATGCTGTTCTTACCTACATGTGACTCCAGACCCATATGAACTCATTACCATCTGGGAAATTAAAGATGGGCAATAAATGCTGGCCTAAAAAGCAATGCCCACATCTCAAAATTTCATTAAAAATGCTACTCCTCTGCAGCAATACCTCACTTGCAGATTTTCAGGGTGGTAGGATTATGGGATGATTTATCAAATTTTTATTGAGGAAAGCTAATAAATGTTGTCTTGGGATACTAAGGAAATGAAAAATAGCTAAAAATATCTGAGCAGTTGAAAAAAATTGTGACATTAAAATCTGTAGATAACGGTATCAAATATTCTAAGGAAAATCCTACTAAAAGGGCAATCTGAGAAATGTTTGAATATGAAAATGTTTATAGGTAATTGTTAGGTTTCAGACAACATACATTCAATGAGGGACGTTGCTGGGATAAGGTGGGGGAACTAACCTTGCTGGATCAAAGGAGACTTTAGAAACAAAGTGGCTTGGTGCAATAGTTGGATTGTTTCATAAAAGTAGAAGTTTGAACCAACGAATTATTGGAGATCCTAAAAGTGGGATGACTGATAGCATGAGAAATGATAATAGCATTTTTTAAAATCAATATTTGGCAGGTCTCTTTGTGATTACACACTTTTTTAAAATATAATGAAATAAGGCAAAATATGGAAGGTTGGGTGTATCGTATGAAAATGAAAAAATGCTACTGATCTATTACAAAAAGGCATTTTATTTAATTAGTTTTATTCAAGCATTGTTTGTGTATCCTCAAAGGTTTAATTTAAAGAAAAGAAGGGAGTTAATTAACATGGCAAGTAGTTAAGCAGGTGATTGTGGTTCATTGATCACTATGGTATGGTATGAATGTAAAGTAGAAACATGTGGCACTGCTGTTTAGAAGGAGTTGTAAGGCGGAGTAATGAATAAACTCCACAAAGAAAGAGGTCTTGTTTTGTGTTTCACTGATTGGCTTGTATCTGAATTGAAACTATCAGCTGTCCCTTTACACGTGCACATGTAACAAAGGCTGAGACTGAAAACCATCTCAAACCACTTCCTTGGATATGCATGTACACCGAGATAGAACCTGTGCCCTAATCCACGAAATGGTCAAGGCAATCTTTTCCTGGAGAAGGCCAGCCATTTGAAGGAATGTGGTGAGATGGTTGACATGTTGAAAGGGGTGGAAGGAGTCAAGACCTTGAGTGAATTGGTAATTGGGGGAGAAATGTAGAAGTCCAGAGGGGACCAAAGATCAAGAACTGATGTGGATGGAATGGTGGAGGAGGTGGTTAGGGACTGGATTTGGATATTAGGAAGAATCAAGGATGCTGGAAATGATGTAGTTCAATTTTAATAAGGGTATTAAGGGAGATTTGGTAGTTTCATAAACAAATCTCTGAAATTGTAATACAAGTGGAGAAGCTGTGAAAAGGCTCAAAGAATTCTTGATTTCATTAAGAGAACTATAGGGTGCAAAAACCAGGAGTCATGCCAAGCCTTACTAGTTAGACCTCAGCTGGAGCATTGTATCCAATCCTGAACTCCGCCCTATTAGGAAGAATATCAAAGCCTTGGAGAAGTTGCAAAGGAGATTTACTGGAATGATGCCAGAAATGAAGGACTTCAGCCATGAGCTGAAGGATCAGTAACCAAAAGGCACTGATCTAAGGGAACTGGCAAAAGAACCAAAGGCAACATGAGGAATTTTTTTGGTTCCATGTAAATCCTCATGATCTATTCTGTATCATGCGTGTGGAAGCAGATCCAACAGCAACTTTCACCAGGGCATTTGATAAATACATGAAGGGAGATAAATTGCAGGAGTATAAGGAAAGGGATGAGATTTATTGGTATAGGATAGCCACACCGATTTGCACCAAGAAAGAGAGAAAGGATCACCTGAAAAGAAGCCTTATCATGATAACTGAAACTCAAAAACTGGTACTGGCAAAAAACACCAAGACACATTACGCCTTTCATTTTTGCCCGTGTGTTGGAAATATTTAAATGTGGGTGATCTCTACAACCCTAAAGATTTAATTCATAGAACCCCTACAGTGTGGAAACAGGCTCTTTGGCCCAACAACTCCACACTGACCCTTGGAGCATCCCACTCAGACCCATCCTTGAACACTACAGGCGATTTAGCTGGCAAATCCACCTGGCTTGCCCATCTTTGGTTTGTAGGACAAAACCCGAGCACCCACATACAAACAGACATGGGGAGAATGTGTAAGCTCCGTACAGGCAGGCGCCTGAGAGTGGATTTGAACCTGAGCCCATGGCATTGCAAGGCTGCAGTGTTAGCCCCTGAGCCACTGTGCCACCCTTTAGATCAGAGCTGTATTACAAAGCAGTGGTTAACATTCCCCCCAAACATCCCAATAACTAAAACTAAAACACCCAGAGAAGCTCGCCTCAGCTCATATTCTGTTAAAGGAAGTGTGAAACGTGGCATAACCTGCATCTCACCCCAAACTCTGTTATAATGGGGAGGTTAAATGAAATGAATTCCTGACAGTCACTCTATAATCAACAAATAATTTATCTAATTCTAACAGTGAACAAATTTACAGATCTACTAGCAAACCAAACAATTTCCCCCCGAACTATTAACAATTCCCGAATAAAACAAAATTCTAATGATATGCTGTTCCAATAAATACAAATCCACTCATGTAAACCAAATTAATAAAAAAGCTTTAAAAACTTTGTCTCTCATAATTAGAGTCAAAATATGTCTTCCGAAATATTCAGTACATTGCTGTACTTCCATCAGGAACAGCTCGCTCCATTGAATTCCTGTGTCAGGAATATTAGCTAAGAGTGCCATTATACCTTTAGTCAGATGATGGTTTTCTGAGAGCACAGAGAATTATATGAGAGCCAGTGATTTTCTCTTTAGGGCTGACGACTGGTAAGTCTAACAGATGGCACTTACTCTCACAATGATTTTCAAATGCCCTTTTCTTTTATACCCTTGATGACATATTAATTTTTTACAATAGGATTGGTCCTGGTTGTCAAAACCATCAGGTTTAATTTTAACTGGTTTTTAGTTTAAGTGCCTGGCTTAAATTAATTGGCTGATCTTCAAACTGGTTGCCTTAACAACAAAACAAACTACTGCCTGGGTTGATAACTACACAGCCTTTTGATATCAATTTCAGGAACTCTCTGTGCACTGCATATTTTTTTAATCGTCAAGCCTAGAAAAAAAATACATAATCAAATACTCTGCCCAACCTTGCAACACCTCCCCGTTTAAGGGAAAAATGAACCATCATGTTGAAAAGATGGCTTCAATTGTTCTCTAAATTGTAACACCATTATTACTAGTTGCATGCGCACAATGTTGGACACTACTGTTTCTATCTTATATGCACGCTTTACTTCTAAAGCCACAATAAAACATTCGCAATAACGTTTTCATGGCCCCAACATGTACAATCTGTAAATTAAATGCGTGTTACATAACACTCCAATAAAATAACACTCTCGTGTTTTCCAAAAATGTCAAAGGGTTGTGATCAGTGTACACAGCCATCTCTGGTACATTGTTTACAATGCAGACTTTAAAATGTTGCAAGGTCAGTAATAAACTCAGTAACTCTTTTTCAATGTTTGAATATTTTCTCTGGTGGATGTTGTGTTTCTTTGAAAAATGACTGATTGATCTTTCAATTCTGCAATCATCCTCCTGTTAGAACACAGCTCCAACCATCTATATCACTTGCATTGATAGTAACTTTAAAGGGTTTAAAAAATGGAGGCAGTGGCTAACGCTGCTTTTAAAATCTCAAATGCCTCCTGGCACTCGTCTGTCCACTGGAATTTTGTGTTCTTCTTTAACAAACCCGTCAGTGGTGTCGCCACGGTACTAAGGTTTGATGCAAGCTTCCTGCAGAATCCACTCAGTCCCAAAAATCATAGCACCTCCTTCTTAAGGATAGTCTGGGAAATTCCTTTATCTTCAGTTTCATTGCTTCATCCATCCAGGTCCAATGTTGCCTCCAAAGCATGTCACTTCTGCCTTCACCAAATTTATGACCAACTTCAGTAGTTTTTGAAAGAGCTCTGTCAAATGCATGATATGATCTTTCCATGAATGACTAAAGATCACTAAGTCACCTATAAAGACAGCACAATTAGTCAATCCTGCCAGAACCCTGTTCATAAATCTTTGAAATGTGACTGGTGCAGTTTTCATTCCAAATGGCAAGACTTTTAATTGACACAGCCTATTTGGAATTATAAGAGCAGAGCTTCTTTCACTGTCTCCGATAAGGTACTTGCCAGGAACCATGGAGTTAGTCCAACTTTGAAACGTAAGTGACTTTTCTTACTTTTTCCACTGAGTCCTCCAGCCTTGGAATTGGATATGAGTCAGATTTGATCACAGCGTTGACCTTATGATAATCTGCACAGAATCATTAGGCACCATCAGGTTTGGGAACCAACATGATCTGCAAAATCCACTTGCTTTGACTTGGCTCGATAATGTCTTCTTGGAACATTGTGTCCACTTCCTTCTGTACCTGCGCTGCTTTGAGGGCATTAAACCCGTAGTGCTGTTGTTTTATGGGAACAGCATTCCTTATGTCCACTACATGTACTACGGAATTAGTCCTCCCCATTCTATTTCTACACATATCCTCATTGTGCTGTAACAAGTCTTTCACTTCAGTTTTCTGTTCTGAGGCAGATATTTCACTACCTTATCCCATTCTTTAAGGACTTCCTCATTATTCAAATTATTCTGTGACACATCAAAATCTGAATCACCTGGATTTGTTTCCTAACGCTGCATTACAGTAACTAATACCTGGTTCTCTGGTTCCCTTTCCCTGTCATTGTAAGGTTTAGCATGTTCACATGACATACCCTGTATCTTTACCAGATAATTCACCTGACTTAGCTTCTTCTCAATCTGATAGGGACACTAAACCCTGCTTTGAAGGGATCTCCTACCACCGGTAGCAACACCAATACTTTATCCCCATGGACAAATGTACAAATCTAGGATTTCTTGTCTGCTTCTTTCTTAATTAGATGCTGTGCCACCTTCAAATGTGGTCTAGCTAATTCACTTATTCTGTTTAATCTTTCTTTCACCTCAGGTACATAATCAAACTGTGAGATCTCTGACTTCGGACATATCAACCTTTCCTTAATTAATTTTAAAGGCCCTCTTACTTCATGCCCAATTATCAATTCAAATGGAGTAAACGGAATTGATTCATTTGGAGAAACTCTAATAGCAAATAATATAAATGAGATGGCTCTATCCCAATCATTTAGGTAATGCTGGTGATAAGCCCTCAGCATTGTCTTTAAGATTTGATGCCACCTTTCTAATGTTCCCTGAGATTCAGGATGGTATGCACTTGATTTAAAGTGTTTGATGTTTAAATTATCCATGACCTCCTTCAATAATTTGGCAGTAAAATTGGGCCCTTGGTCTGATTGAATTTCCCTGGGTAGTCCATAATGGGTAAAGAAAGCAAACAACTGTTCCAGAACAATTTTCTCTTCTTGTTTTAACTTATGGCTGTGCAATCTCATCACCACACAGGCTGCAAAATTTCCAGGGTAGGTTTATTTTAACTCCTCACTTCCCTGGTTTTCTTTCTGCTTCTCCACTACAATGGGCATCACGCCACCTTTGCTCCAGTGGGTTGTTTCCAAGAACAAACCATATTCCTGGTATAGACCCTGTATCCACCACTCCCACTATCACTTTCCCAGTCTTGATTGGACTTTCCTACCTTATCTTACACAGGGGAACACGAAACCTCTCTCCATTTATTCCATAGATTATCCCGCTCGAGTAACATTTCAGAAGGAGCACAAATACTTTCATCTCTTATTACTAAAGACAGACCAGCTCCCAAATATCTCAATATTGTAATGTCTTTACCTGGTCTCCCTGTTGTATCTGAGTAAAGCTTACCCACACAGTTGAAGTCTTTGAAGAGGTCAGGCACTATTTCACAATCCAGCCTGCAACTAGACTGTGCATTTCCCTACAGCTCCTCGACTTCTCTTGTGATTTCCTTCGCTACTTCAATTAATTCCACTGGTTTAGCCTCTTTTACCATTTCCTTCTTGCCAATGGCTCTCTCAATCCACTAGCACTGTGATTTTGTGTGTCCCCTCTATTTTCATGGAAACACCGGAAAACTTTCAGTTCTTTTTCACCCTCTTGGGTTTCTTTTTTCACATTTGGTAAACTGCTCTCATTACAATATGTTTTTTGCTTATCACTGAAGGATCTCCCGTTTTCCCCTGATTTTTATCCCTCAGAATGAAATTGCTGTGAGAAGCTAGATTTCAATTTATGCACAAATGCATTTTCATTTTCCATCTTTGCAGCTCTTCTCGCTGTTTTAACATACTGTTCCTCAGCCTGAGTTCTTATCACTTCAGGAAGTGAGTTTTTGAATGCCTCCAGCAGAATAATCTCTCTAAGATCCTCATCTGTCTTTTTTATCTTTAATGCTCTCATCCATCTATCAAAGTTGCTATGTTTAATTCTTCCAAATTTGACGCAAGCCTGACCTGGGGTTCCTTTCTTATATTTCTCAACCATTATCTATATGCTTCTGGTAACGATTTATAGACACCCAAAACAGCCTGTTTTACACCTTCATTGTCTGTTGACACCTCATCTGACAGCGCTACAAACACCTCACTAACTCTACGTACCAACCTGATCTGAATTAAAATTACCCACACAGCCTCTGGCCAGTTCATTTGTTTAGCCAATTTCTTGAAGGAAATGAAGAAGGCTTCTACATATTTGTATATATCCCTATCAGGTCTCCGGCCACAATGGGTTTGCCCATAATCACTCTCCTCCTCACTAAGCCCATCTTCTTTGTCTTGATTTCTGTCCTTTTAAATTGACTTTTCTATCTAACTTGCAACATTTCAAATTGAAACTCTCCTTTTCTCTTTTTCCCCTTTCCTTCGCTTGTAACTGTAATTCAAACTATTTCAATTTGCTTTCTTCCTCTTCCACCCTGGTTCTTCTCTCCTTTTCTTTATCTTCTAACTCCAGTAGACTAATATTCAATACTTTTTTTCTAACTCCACTGCACTTGCCTGTTTCTCTGATATGCGTAAATGCTTAGCTAACTCTGCTCTAATTTCAGCTTTCCTCTTATTCCTAGTTAAACCCCATCTTAGCCTGTATGCTAAGTCTAAAAGTATATCTTCATCAGTCTTTCCAGACTTTCTTGGCAAATTTGGGAAGCATTGACAAACCACAGAACCTCTTTGGCAATGCTGAGAGCTGTTTCCCTCACTGTTGATTTAACCAGCCACAAGTAACTGAAATTAAACAGATTTTCCACTTCTCACCAAAGTTATATTTAAAGATCTGGGACCACTAACCTTCAAACATATTTAAATCTTCTGGGACTTTCATACCCCAAATCTGTTCAAATTCATTCAGATCCCATATATGAATCAGCCAGATCCCAGACTTGAGCCTCCAGTCTGATATGAAGCAGAGGTTGACCACCACCACCGCATACCCACCGCACCCCTGTCCTGGTCCCCCAGATAAATAAAACCAAAACACCCATTGAAGCTCGCCTCAGTGGGTGCAGTATACCACATTGGCAGATGTGCAGGTGAACCTCTGCTTAATGTGGAATGTCATCTTGGGGCCTGGGATAGGGGTGAGGGAGGAGGTGTGGAGGCAAGTGTAGCACTTCCTGCGGTTGCAGGGGAAGGCGCTGGGTGTGGTGGGGTTGGATGGCAGTGTGGAGCGAACAAGGGAGTCACGGAGAGAGTGGTCTCTCCGGAAAGCAGACAGGGGTGGGGATGGAAAAATGTCTTGGGTGGTGGGGTCAGATTGTAAATGGCGGATGTACCACTGTACCCGGTGTGGCTTCCTCTACATTGGGGAAACCAAGCGGAGGCTTGGAGGCCGCTTTGCAGAACACCTCCGCTCAGTTCGCAACAAACAACTGCACCTCCCAGTCGCAAACCATTTCCACTCCCCCTCCCATTCTCTAGATGACATGTCTATCATGGGCCTCCTGCACTGCCACAATGATGCCACCCGAAGGTTGCAGGAACAGCAACTCATATTCCGCCTGGGAACCCTGCAGCCTAATGGTATCAATGTGGACTTCACCAGTTTCAAAATCTCCCCTTCCCCTACTGCATCCCTAAACCAGCCCAGTTCGCCCCCTCCCCCCACTGCACCACACAACCAGCCCAGCTCTTCCCCCCAACCTACTGCATCCCAAAACCAGTTCAACCTGTCTCTTCCTCCCTAACCTGTTCTTCCTCTCACCCATCCCTTCCTCCCACCCCAAGCCGCACCCCCAGCTACCTACTAACCTCATCCCACCTCCTTGACCTGTCCGTCTTCCCTGGACTGACCTATCCCCTCTCTACCTCCCCACCTATACTCTCTCCACCTATCTTCTTTACTCTCCATCTTCGGTCCGCCTCCCCCTCTCTCCCTATTTATTCCAGTTCCCTCTCACCATCCCCCTCTCTGATGAAGGGTCTAGGCCCGAAACGTCAGCTTTTGTGCTGCTGAGATGCTGCTTGGCCTGCTGTGTTCATCCAGCCTCACATTTTGTTGTCTTAAAAAGAACTTAACTTTGTTTCTCAAAATTATGACTAGGATGCATCTTCTTGAATGCTCAGTGTCTTCTCCGCTGTTCTTCCATCAGGAATATCTTTCCCCATCAAATTCTTCTGTCAGGAATATTAGCTAATAGTGCTGTTGTACCTTTAGTCAGTTCTCTGAGAGCATAGAGAATTGTGTGAGAGCCATTGATTTTTCTCTTTAAGGCTGATGGTTGCTAACTAACAGATGGCAGTTGCTATTACAATGATTTTCAAATGCCCTTTTCTTTTATACCCTTGATGACATATCAATTTCTTACAATAAGATTGGTCCTCATTGTCAAAACCATCAGATTTAAATTTAATTGGTTTTTAGTTTCTAAGTGCCTAGTTTAAATTAATTGGCCTAATTAATTAATTGGCTTATTTAATGAATTAATTATCTTAAAAATAATTTTCAAACTGGCTATCTTTACAACAAAACAAACTACTGCCTGGGTAGTTAACTACATAGCCTTTTGATATCAATTTCAGGAGCTCTCTGTGCACTACACGTTTGTTTTAAATCTCCAAGCTGAGAAAAACACATCATCATTTAAAGGGACCATGTGCTCCCTGCCTCCCCCAATCATTTTACAAACATCAAATACCCTACCCAACCTAGCAAAAGAGGATTAACACAGAAATATAACAGAAGTGGATACTGAAGTATTATCATACATTTTACTCGTGTAATTGCCCGTTAGATGTAATTCAATATTGGCTGAAGCCTTGCTTTGCAGTATTTCACTACATACAAAAAAGACATTCAAATCATTAAGGTAGAAATAATATGCAAGTAGTTTCTTAAAGTGTTTTGTAGCTGGGATACTTGAAAATAAACACATCTTAGGTATTAAAATAATTGATTTTGATAACGTGGCAAATCACAGGCTTGCAAGTGGGTACAAACATTCTGAGTGATGAACTGCCAACAGGATTTAAGCACATCTCATATTTGTCAACTCCTATGTCATGATCCTACGTTCTTCTTCTCAGAGCTCAGTTCACTTTTGTTGTGTCTCAGGAGAGCTATCAGTTTCATTTGATTCTGTGTGCGCGTGTAAGTGTTTTAAAAGGCATTGATGTGAACCAGATGACATTGTTGTCAAGTCATCTATTTTAACTATCTTTCCTGCATCCTTTTCTGAGAGCTTTCACTTCACAAAGTTGAAGTCTCATAAATCATTAGCTGTCTTTGTCTCACTCCTTCACTCGATTGGGCACAGACACATACATCTGCCAGCTTTATCAGGATTAGTAGATACAGTACTCATAATCTTAAACTATTAAAGGTTGTGTTGGAAGAGATTTGCTGGGCCTAAATCTGCATTAACCTTTGGTCTGAAAAGGTATTTGCTGAAATGCAAACATTTTGCAGCCCTCCCATTCCTGGTACTGGTAGTGAGGACAACTGGATTATGATTGCAATTGCCAGCCACTATTTGTACCAAAATGATTGTCCTTCCTTGTTAATAAAATGTGAGGCTGGATGAACACAGCAGGCCAAGCAGCATCTCAGCAGCACAAAAGCTGACGTTTCGGGCCTAGACCCTTCATCAGAGAGGGGTATGGGGAGAGGGAACTGGAATAAATAGGGAGAGAGGGGGAGGCGGACCGAAGATGGAGAGTAAAGAAGATAGGTGGAGAGAGTGTAGGTGGGGAGGTAGGGAGGGGATAGGTCAGTCCAGGGAAGACGGACAGGTCAAGGAGGTGGGATGAGGTTAGTAGGTAGCTGGGGGTGCGGCTTGGGGTAGGAGGAAGGGATGGGTGAGAGGAAGAACCGGTTAGGGAGGCAGAGGCAGGTTGGACTGGTTTTGGGATGCAGTGGTTGGGGGGGAAGAGCTGGGCTGGTTGTGTGGTGCAGTGGGGGGAGGGGACGAACTGGGCTGGTTTAGGGATGCAGTAGGGGAAGGGGAGATTTTGAAATTGGTGAAGTCCACATTGATACCATATGGCTGCAGGGTTCCCAGGCGGAATATGAGTTGCTGTTCCTGCAACCTTCGGGTGGCATCATTGTGGCAGTGCAGGAGGCCCATGATAGACATGTCATCAAGAGAATGGGAGGGGGAGTGGAAATGGTTTGCGACTGGGAGGTGCAGTTGTTTGTTGCGAACTGAGCGGAGGTGTTCTGCAAAGCGGTCCCCAAGCCTCCGCTTGGTTTCCCCAATGTAGAGGAAGCCGCACCGGGTACAGTGGATGCAGTATACCACATTGGCAGATGTGCAGGTGAACCTCTGCTTAATGTGGAATGTCATCTTGGGGCCTGGGATGGGGGTGAGGGAGGAGGTGTGGGGACAAGTGTAGCATTTCCTGCGGTTGCAGGGGAAGGTGCCAGGTGTGGTGGGGTTGGAGGGCAGTGTGGAGCGAACAAGGGAGTCACGGAGAGAGTGGTCTCTCCGGAAAGCAGACAGGGGAGGGGATGGAAAAATGCCTTGGGTGGTGGGGTCGGATTGTAAATGGCGGAAGTGTCGGAGGATAATGCGTTGTATCCGGAGGTTGGTAGGGTGGTGTGTGAGAACGAGGGGGATCCTCTTGGGGCGGTTGTGGCGGGGGCGGGGTGTGAGGGATGTGTCGCGGGAAATGCGGGAGACGCGGTCAAGGGCGTTCTCGATCACTGTGGGGGGAAAGTTGCGGTCCTTAAAGAACTTGGACATCTGGGATGTGCGAGAGTGGAATGTCTTATCTTGGGAGCAGATGCGGCGGAGGCGGAGGAATTGGGAATAGGGGATGGAATTTTTGCAGGAGGGTGGGTGGGAGGAGGTGTATTCTAGGTAGCTGTGGGAGACAGTGGGCTTGAAATGGACATCAGTTACAAGCTGGTTGCCTGAGATGGAGACTGAGAGGTCCAGGAAGGTGGGGGATGTGCTGGAGATGGCCCAGGTGAACTGAAGGTTGGGGTGGAAGGTGTTGGTGAAGTGGATGAACTGTTCGAGCTCCTCTGGGGAGCAAGAGGCGGCGCCGATACAGTCATCAATGTACCGGAGGAAGAGGTGGGGTTTGGGGCCTGTGTAGGTGCGGAAGAGGGACTGTTCCATGTAACCTACAAAGAGGCAGGCATAGCTGGGGCCCATGCGGGTGCCCATGGCCACCCCCTTCCCAAAACCAGTCCAACCTGTCTCTGCCTCCCTAACTGGTTCTTCCTCTCACCCATCCCTTTCTCCCACCCCAAGCCGCACCCCCAGCTACCTACTAACCTCATCCCACCTCCTTGACCTGTCCGTCTTCCCTGGACTGACCTATCCCCTCCTTACCTCCCCACCTACACTCTCTCCACCTATCTTCTTTACTCTCCATCTTCGGTCCGCCTCCCCCTCTCTCCCTATTTATTCCAGTTCCCTCCCCCCATCCCCCTCTCTGATGAAGGGTCTAGGCCCGAAACGTCAGCTTTTGTGCTCCTGAGATGCTGCTGGGCCTGCTGTGTTCATCCAGCCTCACATTTTATTATCTTGGAATTCTCCAGCATCTGCAGTTCCCATTATCTCTCGTCCTTCCTTGTTAGTCAGTTTAGTTACCCCATTTGTGAATTAGAGAATAGTGATAAGTGCCCTGGAAACTTCTGGCTCCTGATTGGAAAAGCCCAGCATGAAAACTTGACGTCAGCCTCTTACATTCTATATCCTCTGAAAATCTGAGAGCTTTCAGGACTCTGCTTTCTTTGTGTTCACTGACAACAAGATCCTCACCTTTATTACGTCCATGCTTCATGTCAAGCAACATCTTGATTTTAAAGTTCTAACCCTTGTTTTCTAATTTTCACACTGTATTTTCCTACCCTATCCCTATAACCTCATCAACTCCTCTAAGAAATTTATAAACATATGATTCCAGCTTTTTGATCTTCCCCAATTTCAATTCTCATCATTGACAGGCTTGTGTTCACCTTCTGAGCTCTAAGCTCTGGTACTCTCTCACTAAAACTCTTCAACCCTTTAACTCTTCCCCTTTTACATAACTCCTTAAAACTGACTGTTTGATCAAGCTTTTGGATGTACATTGTAATAACACCTCATGGGTGATGGAATCTAAAGGAGAAAAGCTTTGTATTTAGTGTACGAGGTTAGACCACATGCAAGTGCTGTGTTCAGTCTTGTTCTCCTTATGGAGCAATATGCTTAAATTGGAGGCTATTCATAGAAAGTTCACTAGACTGATTCCTGGGATCAAGTGATGTTTTCTTAGAGAAGATCAAACATGTTTGCCTCTACCCATTGGAGTTTTGAGGAATGAGTTGTGATGTAATTGCTGAGCGGTGATGACAGGGTAGCTATTGAGAGATCACCAGTGGCGAGATGGGGAGCAGATTTAGAACTAGGGCACATAGATTCAGAGTAAGAAGTAATTCATTGAGGACAGAAACATGGTGAAATTTATTTTCTCAGAGAGTTTTGAAACATTGTAATTTCCTACCACAGATAGCTGTGGAAACAGTCAGTGAACATATTCAAGCTGAGATAGGCAGAATTATAGGAATTGAATTATAGCAACTGTTAAGGATTATCATCAACTGACAGGACAGTAAAGGCCAAGATCAGTTGGGCCAGGTTCTTACTGAATGGTACAGCCAGGCTGAGGTACAAATCTCTCATTTCTTATGTTCACATATGATTTTGTTCATGCTGTCAAGTACACTGCGATGTTTTTATTGCATTACTGGGATCAAAACTTCAGGTCAGCTTGTCGTGGCCAAGAAGTGAACACACAAATATGTAAAAATGACAGGCAAGGAAAGACCAACTCATCCACCAAGCCCACACAAAGATGGCTGGAATATTGCTAACTGAAGACTTGTCACATATTGTAGTCATAAATTCCCTACAGTCTGGAAGCAGGCCTTGAGGCCCATCAAATCCACACCGACACTCAGAAGAACATTACACCCGGACCCAAACCCCTACCCGATCCCTGTAACCCTGCTTTTCCTACATTGAATCCACCCACCCTGCACATTCTTGGACACTACGGGCAATTTAGCATGGTCAATCCACCTAACCTGCACATCTTTGGACTGTGGAAGGAAACTGGAGCACCCAGAGGAAACCCATGCAGACACCTGGAGAATGTGCAAACTCCAATCAGTCATTCGCCTGTGGGTGGAATTGAACCTGAGTCCCTAGCACTGTGGGGGAAAACCATTCAGCCAAGAACGTAGTCCAGTCGTGTCGTCACAATGTAAAACAGAGAACCACAAATAGAAGAAATAAAACAGTTTTTCTGAAAGATTCCTCTTCAAAACCAGGGTGCAGGCCATGCATTTGAGTATGTTAGAAGTCTAATGGTAGGTGCAGTCTGAAAGATGTAAGTCCAACAGAGAAGATGAACTTAAAAAGGGCATGGGAGAAGATAGCATTGGTAGGAAAGAAGATGTACAACAAAAACCATCTAAGGTTGTGGAGTAGGTTATCTGAATTTTAGTTACAGAAAATTTTGCTTTCAATTAGAGTACACGGCAGGACACTTTTTTTCTAATTTGTTCTGATTTGATTTGATTTATTGTTATCACATGTACCGAGGCACGGTGAAAAGTTTTGTACTGCATGCAGTACAGGCAGATCATACCATACAAAGCCCATAAGGATAATATATCAGAGCAAGGAATACCATGTTAAGGCTGCAAAGAAGGATGAGAGACCAGAATGAGATTAAGTAGAAAGGAGACTTGTACAAACAGTGGATAGAGCTGCCTATCACTGAACAGACCAGAGGAGTTAGAAGTTTGGAAAATTAATCAAGAATACAGGAGTTTGATTCAAAATAGTGAGAATTGTGGAACCAGTCTGTGCTGTTAAATAAGTTATCTCAATGTTTACCAAATACCAAATACTGAAGAAATTCTGCTAAAAATCTGGCTTGATCAATACAACTTTGGGGATGATATTCAAGTATTATCATGTGCAGATCAATGTGTACACCGAGAATGAGAATAAAATTTCACTTGCACCTGACAAGATACACGGTAAATATCAGGCCACATAGAGCAAATGAGCTTATAGATCAGACATACAAGGCATTGTTATAAGGCATTGCTTTTATTCCTTAACTGATCTGCCAACAGCAGAGAAGCCTCTAACAAAAGAAAATACATTTCTTTCTGAAATATAACTGACAAGAGAGTCAGATAAGACAAGAGAGGAAATGACCTGCCAGCAGAATTGATGATGAGATGCACTGCATGCCTCCTTTGTGTTAGAGACAGCACAGGAAGATTGTCCATTCAATACAGACAATTGCACTATTTGCAGTTTTCAGTCACTCACTATTTCCACTATCCATCTTTCTCTCTCGCTGTCAGTACGGTCTTCCCTTCTCCCTCATGAATTTACTTTTGTGAGTTTAGCCTCTGTTCAGTTCTTCTATGATAACACTTTCTGGTCTGCCCACCTGCTCATACTGAACTACAGCCTCAGCAAAAAAAAAGGCTGCTCCAAAAAGTCCTCATCCACTCACATCAGTAACAGAGCAGATTCTCCCTCAAGCCCACATGGAAATATTGCCTCAGCACGATACAGTATGTACTCAGCTTGATGGAATGGAATGAGACCTTCAAACCTAGAAGCCAAAATACTATCTACTGAGTAGCTAGGCTAGCTAGCTGGGCATGTTGATGGGACACAAAGTGAAAAGAAGTTCTATTGCTCCCCATTGGCACACTTATGTGTCAATCTGAATTGTATAGAACATATTTCCAGTCCGTAGTATAGAAATAGGCAATGCAACCAAGCTGATTCATCCGCCAAATTAACCTCCTACCACTTCTGTTAATCAAGCCCTATGCCTATGATCTTTTATTTCTTTCTCCTTCATATATATGTCAAGGTTGTTCCAAAAGGCATCTATGCTATTGATGTCAAACATCCCGTGATAGTAAGTTTCACATTCTATCCACTTCGCAGATACAAAATATTTCTTCTGAATTTTCTACAGGCTTTACTGTCGATTCTTATTTGTATCATCTGTAGTTTTGTTAGCTCCCACAAATGGAAACCTTGCATTAGATATTGCCAGGCATTTTGATGCAAGCTGAGAAGTAGTTGGTGAATTTATGTTGCTAGCAAGGGAAGGTCTCAGGTGGGGTCTCCAGTGTCTTCTGCTTGCCACAGAATATCTGAGTGACAGGACTTTGTGGTCAGGCTTCCAATTCAGACAATTAATGTCCCTAACAAGGATCACCCCTCACTCCTACTGTCATCTTACTGGTGTAGATAGGGCCTCTGCTCCACAGGAAGACAGTCAGACAGGTCCTAATGGACTCCCAACTAATTCCTAGGAGAAGGCCTTTATCAATACCCACTCCCTTGCCTATATAGGAATCCCTTGACATTGGTGGCTGCCTCTACAGGTGCCGGTGATGGAATAGGCCCCACCATCTCCAGTTACTGGTGCATGCCTTTCTGATCCAGCTTACTTGAAGATACCGAAGTGCCCTCAGCCTCATCCTGGAACTTCAGCAGTTCTGGGTGGCATGATGCTGCTCTAAGTTGAGTGGTACTGTTATGCCACCTTCTTGATTGATTGCCATCAATAAAATGACCCCAGAGGGTCCTCCTGCCCTAGCATGGAGTCAGCTCCAGCTTCAGTTCTTGAGGCCAGGGTAGAAAAAAGTTAGCCAGTCTTTTCTACATCTAGCTTTTAGAATTCTTATTCTAACCTGCAACACTTGTATGCATCTCCATGTCTCCATCTGCTGATCAAAACAGGTCTTATGCCTAGGTCAAAAAAATTAAAAACCTTTCTCCATTTCCATCTCCACACTCGAATAGGCAACCCGGTTGCAGGTTATAGAAGGGTGTACTTCAGATTTAGATAAAGAGAAAATGGTTTGGGCTCCACTTAAGAAGATTCAGTCTTACAGAGTTGCTACATTTAAGTGCTTTAGTTTTTTTACTTCATTTATTTCTTCCGATTCTATCACAACACGTCAATGTTCCTCTCCTTTTCGGTTTACTTTACTACTACCACAGTTGACCATTATGTTGATAATGAGCTTCTAAGTGTTAAAGATTTCTATGATGAACAGACTATTTTGAGAGATAAGCAATTTCTGTTCAGCCCTCTGTCTTAACAGAACGGCGCTTGAGCTGTATTAACAACAGATGTAATAATAAAGTGACAGTTATTATAAATGACCAGCATCCCATGACATCATTCAACCCCATACTCCACCCCACACCACCTTCATGGTGCAAACAAATCAGGGTGATCTGGGTTAAGAGCTAGTGACATTAAATAGACAAACCGTCTTTACAGGACAGATCCTGAGATGTTGCAACTGTATTTACTGATCTGGTTTGTGCAGTAAGTTGACAGCCAGTGAATTATGAGCACCTGATCGCACAATGTCTGGCACATTCTTCTGCAGAGTGAAATGAAAAGCAGAAGGTGGCTACCAGCCTGAACAATAGTGTACATGCTGATCAATTTCAGCAACCAACTTCCTAGAGTACTTGACAGAACTTATTGCTGACTCCAATTAAGGCCACTTGAAGGATGTACACCATGTACCAGGGATGAGGAGAGGCACTTACTGTATCTCATCATCCTGGTAACTGACAGCTGGGCCGTTAGCTGAAGCTAAATCAACAAGCAGAGTATGTTCCTTTTAAGCCTGAATCAGCCATAGTGTTCACAATAAGTCAGAAGTTCATATGTCTAAGCTACTCTTCAGACATTCTAGCATATAAACTGGAAGGGGAGGTTTGGGAGCAGAGGTGATGGATCAGTTGTCATGTCACTGGGCTGGTAATTCACAGACCTAGGGAAATGCTCATGGGAGTAAGGGTTCAAATCCACACAGCAACTTACCAAATTCAAGAAATAAATTTGGAAAATAAAACTATTCTCAGTAACAGTGGCCTAGGCAGCTAACATTCATTGTTGCAAACATCTATCTCATTCACTCACAGCCTTCAGAAAAGATGATCTGTTCCTATTTCTGATCTATATGTACTCTAAGCCCATAGTAGTCTTAAATCAGATAGCAAGCTGCTCAATTCAACAGTAATTTGAGGTGGAAAACAAATGCTGTCCTTATCAAAAATTAAGGATTTTTATTCAAAAGCAAAATAAAGCCTGCCCACACTGAGGGAATGCAAACCTGAAGGAGGTATTGTTTTTAAGTTATGACACTCTACTGAGGCTTGTTCCGATGGACATGAAAGATCTCATTACACTATTTCTTGGTGCTCAGGCCAATATTTATTCTGAAAGCAACAGTGTTCACTTATCAAGATAATAAAGTGTGAAGCTGGATGAACACAGCAGGCCAAGCAGCATCTCAGGAGCACAAAAGCTGACGTTTCGGGCCTAGACCCTTCATCAGAGAGCGAATAAATAGGGAGAGAGGGGAAGGCGGACCGAAGATGGAGAGAAAAGAAGATAGGTGGAGAGGAGAGTATAGTGGGGAGGTGGGGAGGGGATAGGTCAGTCCAGGGAAGACGGACAGGTCAAGGAAGTGGGATGAGGTTAGTAGGTAGGAGATGGAGGTGCGGCTTGGGGTGGGAGGAAGGGATGGGTGAGAGGAAGAACAGGTTAGGGAGGCAGAGACAGGCTGGACTGATTTTGGGATGCAGCGGGTGGAGGGGAAGAGCTGGCCTGGTTGTGTGGTGCAGTGGGGGGAGGGGACCAGGTTTTGGGATGCGGTGGGGGAAGGGTAGATTTTGAAGCTGGTGAAGTCCACATTGATACCATTGGGCTGCAGGGTTCCCAAGCGGAATATGAGTTGCTGTTCCTGCAGCCTTCAGGTGGCATCATTGTGGCACTGCAGGAGGCCCATGATGCCTCCCCACCTATACTCTCCTCTCCACCTATCTTCTTTTCTCTCCATCTTCGGTCTGCCTCTCCCTCTCTCCCTATTTATTCCAGAACCCTCACCCCATCCCCCTCTCCGATGAAGGGTCTAGGCCCGAAACGTCAGCTTTTGTGCTCCTGAGATGCTGCTTGGCCTGCTGTGTTCATCCAGCTTCACACTTTATTATCTTAGATTCTCCAGCATCTGCTGTTCCCATTATCAGTGTTCACTTATCAATTTTCTGTTTGAGTTCAACTGACTGCCATATTTTCCCATGGAAAATGGCCTTCATTCAGACTTCAGTGGCAATTTGGGTCCATATCTACTTGAGACAACATGCTTGAATTTACATTTTGTCTGAAAGACAGCACCTCGGACAGTGCAGCACTTCTCTTGTGTTTCCCTGGAATATCAGTCAAAATTGAGCTTCCAAAGTGGGACTCTACACAACCTTCTAATTCGCAGATAAGAGTGACCTTGGTCTTGCACTGGGAGTTAAATATTTATATGCTCGCTGAAAGAGCTAGAATGCACTTGTATAACAATTGCACCTCTTACTTAATAAAACAACCATTCTAATATTGCCAAATTTACATTTCCAACACTGTAGAAACAGTGAACAAGTTACAGAAAATTAGAAAATGCACATTGTTTACAGCTTTGTAATTGTATTGTAGCACAAATTCGATTTTTCTAAACACAGTCCCTTCCACAATACAAAACTAATAAATAAATTGTTATAGCTAATCTCTTCATGTAGCATTTTCTGCAACGTAAAATCACTTTTAAATGAAATCCTTGCCTCAGAAGTTTAATGATTTTGTCTTCAGACTCTTCCAGCAAAAATACCAGTCTTCCCACTGAAACCCAGAGGCTGTATCAAAAAAATCAATGATCTCAAGAAAAACTGCTTCGACTTTCCAAGCCGTTTAAAGTAGTACCCACTCATGTTCTGAATGTCATATGATGTTATGTTTAACAGTGACAGGGGTGGGTTAAGGGTGAATTGTAGTGGAGTGGTATTGATGGTGGGGAGATTCCGGGGGGAGTTCTGAATATGTCAGAGTTATTGAGTATTAGAAACCAAATAAGATCAGAGCTGTCACAAGGGGAAATTTCTGAAAAAATAAAGTATACAGACCAGAAATTGGCTGAAAAATGTGTTTACTTTTCCCTTCCCCACTCAATAACTTTAAGGGTTTTTTTTCTAATAGATTTTCAAATGATGGTTCACAGAATCATGCAGTTGAAAAGAAGACCATTGGGCTCACCATTTTTATGCTGTGCACTGAAAGAGAACACAGCAACAAGAGCAGGATCAGGCCATTCAAGTCTTCTCTGTCCTTCATTTAAAATCATTGCTTGTCTAGCTGAGTCTGAACACCTGATTCCTGTCTGCCTCACATAACCTTTGACTCCAATTAGTCCCACTCTATCTTGCTGTTTTTCCCATAGCCCTACAATCTTTCTCTTCAAGCATTTATCTAATTCCCTTCTGAGAGTTACTGAACTTGCTTCCAATGCCCTTTCAGAAGGTGCATTCCAATCTGCATGAAAAGTTTTCATTTCATCATTACCTTTTTTGCCAGTTATTATAAATCTCAGTGTTTTGGTCAGACACCTTCCTGAAGGTAGAAAGAGTTTCTCCCTTTCTAGTCCATCTGTATGTTTCATCATCTTGAATAACTCTCTTAAATCTTCCTTCCCCTTCTCTGCAATAGAGAGAACAATCCCAGTTTCTCCAGTCTCTCCACAGAACAGCTTTGGCAGCCGCTATGGTAAATCTCCTTGGCACTCGTTTCAAGGCAAGGACATCCTTTTATAAGTGGGGATCAGAAATACTCTAGCTGAGGTCTAATCACTGACTTATAAAGGTGTGTGTTTTTTGTCAGAAACCAGGTTTGTATTGCTCATTGCTCTTAGTTAATGCATTAACATTGACCAGGCCTGGATTAGACCTGCTCTTCTTCAAAATAATAGCATGGAATCTTACACTTCCGCCCAAAAGCATGTTTAGGCAAGATGCCTCATCCTTGGATACAAGAGTGTCAGTAAAGAACTGGAGAATTGCAAATTTTACAATGTCTCTTTTTAAAAAAAGGAGGTATAAACCTTGCCATTCAATTAATGTCGGATGTTAAATGCAGAACAAAATCAATGCACCTTTAGAGAAATGAGACAACAAAGCCAATGAGAATTTAAGGCAAATACTGTTTAATTAACCTGATCCATTCTTTGATGGAGTTAATAATCTCTTATTGATACAATACTTAAACAATTCAGAAATAAAAGACACTCAGTTGACTCAGATTCCACTTTCCAACCAATCAGCATTATATTTCTCCTGAACTATAAATTGTTGTTCCATTTGAAATCCAGTATCCTGGCATCTGTCCTGATGAGTAAACAATGGGCAGAATTTCAGATAACAGATGCAAAGCAGAGCTCTGGATTCAATTAAAAAAAATAAAGCCCTGCTGAGGCTGGAAATCTGAAACAAAAGCAAAAATAACTTTTTCTTCTCTACCTCTATCCTAACTATTCAATTCATCACTTTCATTTGATTGTTACCAGCTTTCTTTGTTTACATGAACCTCTGAATGTAAAACATATTCCATTTGTACAAACCTAACCTGTCCACTATCACAAATCTTGACCAATCATATATTAGGGCCAAATATTTGTGTGAGCCTCCCTGGTAGTCACTTATGATGGTACTGTTTATCCTTAACCTTCTGATTCACGTACGGAATTCATTCTCTCACTCTTCTACTATGACACTCTTTGTCCCTGGATTCTTTGTCTTCTGATTGAGCTAAACATGGCTTCAGCAATGAAAACTTTGTTGTAGGCTGTTTCCTAAGAAACAATTCAGCTGCTGATCTGCTAATGTTTGTGTGACTTGTGTTACAATAAATAAACAAAAACTTTCATAGTTTGTGGCTCAATGGCAGTTGACGTTTCTTTGAGCAATTGTTTAATAAGAGCACGCTTAACAATTTTTACTGTGTGCTCTGCTGCTCCAATTGAAGCAGGGTGATGCAGTGGAAATCTAATGTGTTTTACTCCAGGTATTTTCATAAATTCTACAAATTTTCTGAAAAACTGTGCAATCCATCGTCAGACACAATTTCCTCTAGGAACCCAAAAGTAAACAAGCTATGAGAAATATCAAGAGTTCTGCTTGTTGTTCTTTGGAAATCCCCCAGCCAATTGGAATTGCAATCACAATGATTAAGCACTTTCCTTCAAATTCTGCAAAACCTATGTACAGCCTCTGCCACACTGTAGCTGGCCATTTCCATCACCAGAAGGGTACCAGTAGCAGCATCTTTTCTTTAACTTATCATACTCCATACTATTATATTGAGTCTTCGTCATCCTTATCTAACTCTGCCTGCTGATGATGGCATCTCACTCCACTCTTTGTCAAACTCATCCACTAGTATTGATCACCTAGCAACGGTAATCTGTCACTTTCAGGAATAACAGCTCTGGCTTATCATGTAATAATACCTTTATTAACTGAAGACCGTTTCTTACAGTTAAAAATGGCCTGATTTCTAAATTTAGTATCTGTGCTGGCTACCTATTTCCAATGTGGCTAGAACCCTTGCTATACAATACCTCTCCGAGATGTTTGACCAGTGCTGTCACTGGAAACTCGTGTATGTGTGAAAAACAAAATGCATCTTCCCTATTGGGTTTTGCCTCTGGTGTGGATGCTAACCTGGATGCTGAATCAGTGTTACAATGATCTTCTAATTGGTTGTACTTAATGTTGTAATGATAAGCAGACAAAGTCAACATTTGACTCTGCATTCAGGCTGCAGCTAAAGGAAGCACTGAAGACTTTGCATTGAAAATAGTCCCCCATGGCTTATGATTAGTTTGGGCTATGAAATCCGTCTTACTTTAAAAATCAAAGTTAAGGCTTCACATTCTACTGGCACATAATTTTGCTTGCTGGCACTGAGAGTTAGTTGGGTAAACGCAATTACATTTTGCTCACCATCACAGCACTGGCTCCACATGGAGCAGCACCACATGCTGGTTTAGTCTTATTGGGCATATCATAATGTGCAGGCATAGTATCGACTAGAGGCTGGCTTTTCAACCAACTGGAATGCGTTGTCCGATTCCATGGAACACTTTTCCTCAAGAGTTCATTTTTGCATACAAAACCCAGTATAGATTTATTGTGACAATTCAGTCAGCACAAAAAATAATCAAACTTCACTGATAGCCTGACGCTGTGACACATTTCTTATTCATTGAACCTTACCCTTAGCCATTTTTTTGCTGACCCAGTGACCAAATGCTCCACAGAGTTTTGAACTATTTCACAACTGTGTTCCTTTGCTTGAACTCCATGCTCTTCCAATCATTGGAGAACTCAGCCCACTATCATGGGTCTGCCTGTTTGGACCTTAAATAGTTATTACGTGTAAATAACAAACAACTCATTGAAGTTCTGGAAAATTTTCATTAATTATCTTTTGAAAATTTGAGAGGCTGATAAAACATCACATGACAGCTTTGCATGTCAGAAATGGACAAGTGCAGTTATTAATCATCAATTACACCTTACACTAAGCATCAAACACAAGTCGCAAATCGGTATGTACTTTGAAAGAATCTTGCTTTCTCACAAGATCAAACAGATCCTCCACATTTGATAAAATTTGCCCAAAAGCAGTGTGTGTTTTGGTATTTCTGTGGTGAGAAAATTCTTCAGTGTTTTCATTTCTGGGTCTACTTCAGATCAAACTATCACCCCTTTCTTTCCCACATCTGCCTGATTAGCAGCTAAAAGATCAGGATCATTGGGAACATTATCAACAGTGAAAAAAATCACAAGCCGCTCTATGTACTCTCTGACTCTGGGACACAACTGTACTTTCCCAGGTGCTCAATAATATCTGTGAATGCAGCCATTTTCAAAAACCAATCCACCTACATACGATAGCAACATTTCTTCTAAAACAGGTTTTTGAAGGATGCTTCTCAAACCTAAAGTTCTTCAGGTTTTCTGGAATCTTCTTCCGGTCCAAATGTTCTTAACAAGGAAATATCTACAATCCCACTTCATTTGTCAGACTGCAATAAATGGAGAGCACACTGGAGTTCTAATGCCAAACCTAACTGGTTTATTCCAGTTTTCTTACAAATGTTCATCAACAAACGGCTGCAGGAGGAAATTATTAATACAGTTATCTGGAAAAAAAAAGACCATAAGACATAGGAGCAGGAGTAAGGCCATTCAGCCCATCGAGTCCACTCCGCCAATTAATCATAGCTGATGGGCATTTCAACTCCACTTCCCTGCACTCTCCCCTTAGCCCTTAATTCCTCACGAGATCAAGAATTTATCAATCTCTGCCTTGAAGACGTTTAACGTCCCGGCCTATACTGCGCTCCGTGGCAATGAATTCCACACGCCCACCACAGATGTCAGGGACTTGCATTTATACTGCATCTTTAATGTAGTAAAATGTCTTAAGGTGAAATCAGCCAACACACTCAGAGATATTGGTGGACCACATTTGGAATACTGTGTTGTTTTAGGCACCTCGTGTTAGAAAAAGGCATAAAAGATATAAATCACATATGTAGGTAAATCAGAATGATATCAGAGATAGGAGATCCCAAGGAAACTGAATCATTTTCACTGGAGCAGAATGGTCAAGAGATTAAATAGATCCCTTTATGATTATGTGCCATCCTGTCCTTTCCAATTCATTCTATTTCCACAGGATGGACAATTGGCAACATAGGATTGTTAATTTAAAGTTATCAAGGAGATTGTGGAGTGATTAGCAGAGTTGTTCTCGACGCACAGGGTTAGTGGAGCATGGAACATTTTATCACAGGAAATGATTGTGCCAGAAATCATTACGTCCTTGAAGGTAAGCTTTGATGATTATTAAAGGGAGGGGAAGATGAAAATCAATGACGCAAAATGAGAAACTAGTTGTAATTGGATTTGGTTTGTGCTAGCATACAGCCAGAACAAATATGATGGGCTAAATACTCTCTTATCTGCTGGAACTTCCTGATTCACTCTGACAAGTCCAAAACCATGGTCGTCACTCATAAATCCAACAGGGAAAAACATCTTTACACAGAAGGTCATAAGCATGCAGTGTAATTGAAATACTGCAGATTCCAGAAATCTCAAACACAAACTGAATATGCTGCAAATACTTACCAAGGTAAACTGCATATGTGTGGTAAAAGCAAAATAGGCACTAACATTTTAATTCTAAGCCTGCTGCAGTGCTCCAGCGGAACCCAACACAAGCTGAAGGGACAAGCCAGTTTTCCATTTAGGGCCTTCAAAGTTTTCAGGACTCAGCATTGCATTCAACAACTTCAAAACATGAACACTGTTCTCCAATTCAAATGCACCTTCACAACACCCCCTCTCTCCTCCCATTACTATCACCCAGGTATTGATGGCATGCTTTTGTTTTCAGCAGAGCTAGCTGAACTATTTTATGCTATTTACATTTATCATTAACACCTATTTTACACCTCAATCCCTCCGTTACTATCAGTAACACATCTTTTTATTTTTGTCTTAGGCATCCATTCGTTTTGATCCTCCTCCTCTCTGTCAACAGTGTAAAAATATCATTTACCAAACCTCTACACTTCCAAACAAAAATATCATTGGGCTTCAAATGTTAACTCTGTTTCTCTCCCCATAGATGCTGCCAGACCTGCAGAGTTTCTCCAGCACCTTCTATTTTTATCTTAGCCTGCATGAGTGGACAGAAGCAGAGTTAGCATTTCAGGATACTAACACTTCATTAGAGTTCAACTGTAATGAATAAAAAATCCCCAGACTCCTCATGATAGACAAACAAGGCACTGTTAGAACACAGCAGACCAGGCAGCATCTGGAGGGCTGGAAGGGTAATACCCAAAACGTTGACTGCTCCTTTCCTCCAGATGCTGCTTGGCCTGCTGCATTCCTCTAGTCTCCTCTTTGTCTACCAGCATCTGCAGTTTTTTTTTGTCTCTAACAGACTCCTCATACTTGTCCCTAACAAGGAGAGCAAAGGAGCTAGGGGAAGGTTGGTTCAAGATGATCACTTTTGCTGAAGAGAAGTTGGCTGTTATCTTTTATTCCTGATAGAGATGGAGAGTAGAAGCAAATCATCATAACTATTTCTGTTACCTGTCTCAAAGCAAAAACTACCAAATAATATTCCCGAACATACAATTTTTGACAATTTCTGCTTTCATTCTTGTTCCTTGCCCTGTATCCTTAATGATCCAATTTTGTGTTTTCGATATATCTTGAAATTCTCTCCATGATTGGATTACTTACTTAGAGATTTTTTTTGTTTGCTAAAAGTCAAGCCATACTTTTGTTTGCAGAACAGCAATGAGGACTACTATTACCTGGTTTGTCCCAGGTTTTGCCGCCACCACTGAGACTGCCAAAAGCAATCTCAGACATCACCGTCACTGAGGCCGAGCCGCAGCACATAAGAACTTTTACAGTCAAGCATAGCCCCAATGATGGGAATGGAATCTAAAAAGCCAGCAGTCACAACTCTAATTTTCTCAACTCACATTTATATGGCATTTTTTACGTAACAACACACTCTAAGTTGTTTACAAGAACAAGATTACAAGAGAACAAGGAGCCACATTAGGAAATATTAAGGCAGACGATTAAGAATTTGTCAGATGTAGACTTTACGAGCTCCTTAAGGGAGGAGAGAAAAGGAGAAGAGTGGAAATATTTGGGGAGGGAATTCCAGAGCAATGGGCCCAGGCAGCTGAAGGCATTGCCTCAGGTAGTGAAGAGATTAGAAATGGAGATGGGCAGAATATCAAAATCAGAGGAATTTTGAAATCTCAAAGGGCGGGGTGGAAAATGGAGGTGCAAAGCCATGGAGGGGTTTGGATACAAGGATAATTATTTTCAAATCAACTAGAAATCTAATGATATGCTGTAGCATGTGCAGATTGTCTGTACTGAACTATGTTCCTGAGACCGTTCCTCTATGTTATAGGTTCTTTGCCAAAAGCATGAGGATATCTGCACAAAGTTATTCTCGTTCTGGGGTGAGGATCACATGTGATTTAGTTTTGGAATCTGACGGAAAAGTGGAGAAGAAATCTTGCCATATTAAATTTGTCAGTATAACTCACGGAGTAGAATTCTCTTGCCTCTGGGTCAGAAGGCCTCTGGTTCAAATCTATTCCAGAGACTCAAGTGCCATATAAACAGAGGGCTGCAATGTGGATGGTGTCTCCTTGTTGGTTATGGGATCCTGCTTTCCAATAAAAATTTTCTGCCATGTTTCTCACATTGCAGTTCTATTGACCTTCATAAACTGGATCAGACTTGTTTAAATTAGTATTTGCAAAAATACTGAATATCCAAACAACATTCATCGGGATAGTAGGAGCTGCAGATGCTGGAGAATCTGAGATAACAAGGTGTAGAGCTGGATGAACACAGCAGGCCAAGCAGCATCAGAGGAGCAGGACAGCTGATGTTTTGGGTCTGGACCGTTCCTCCCCAAAACATCAGCTTTCCTGCTCCAATGATGCTGCTTGGCCTGCTGTGTTCATCCAGCTCTACACCTTGTTATCTCCAACATTCATTGGGACACTGCCCTGGATGAAACAAAGCCATGGGGAGAGTGAGCGCAAAGGAAATCAGTTCAGGACTACTCCAGCAAAACATCAGGACAGAAGTGGCAGACTGCATCACATCTATGCACGCTTGCAGACATCTACAATTCTGCAAATGACTGCCATAATAATATTGAGGTTAAGCAAGTAGCCCTCTCACCCCCATATTGAAAGGTGCTGACACTTCTTTAAAATATTTAGACCAAAACTTGAGTGCAGTCTTGGGGGAGAAATGTCAACAATCTAATGGCTCTTTCTCAGAAAACTGTTCTCTCCGCCCACTGCATCCCAAAACCAGCACATCTCCTCCCAGCCTCCCTAACCTGTTCTTCCTCTCACCTATCCCCTCCTCCCACCTCAAGCCACACCTCCATTTCCTACCTACTAACCTCATCCTGCCCCCTTGACCTGCCCATCCTCCCCGGACTGACCTATCCCCTCCCCACCTCTCCACCTATACTCTCCTCTCCACCTATCTTCTCCTCTATCCATCTTCAGTCCGCCTCCCCCTCTCTCCCTATTTATTCCAGAACCCTCTCCCCATCCCCCTTTTCTGATGAAGGGTCTAGGCCCGAAATGTCAGCTTTTGTGCTCCTAGGATGCTGCTTGGCCTGCTGTGTTCATCCAGCTCCACACTTTGTTATCTCGGATTCTCCAACATCCACAGTTCCCATTATCTCTGAACATGCTTCAAAAAATGTTATCACATTTCTGTCATGTGAGAGCTTACTTTGAACACACTAGCTGTTGAGTTTCTTACAATACAGTACTGGTTATGCTTTAAAGGTACTTCAGTGGTTGTAAAACACTTGGATATACTGTGGTGATAAAGGCTTCTAAATAAATGCAACTCCGTCTTTTTCAAACACCCTCAAAATATAACAGTCTGTAATGTTGGTGTTGCGTAGATGCTTGAAATCAATTGGCCCACATTTTGCATATTGACTGAATAGTTCCAACATGTTGCTGAATAGAAACATTTGTTCTCTTGCATATTAGCATTTCAATAGCACCGTCAAAGCTGGACAATGCCAGTTGACAAACAACACCATCATTTCAACAACCTAATTTCACAACACAAAGACCCACAGTCCTTTTCACCACCAAGAAAGCATTTGCAGTCATTAGTCATTGCTGCTTAACAGTTTGGGGAGGGGTGGGATTTCCTGATACCAGGATATCAGCAAAAATTGTTAATTCTGAGTTCACTTCTAAATGAACATTAGTGTAGAAATGAGATAAGCACGTTTTGCCCTATAGCCTCCAGCTATTGTTGAAGCAGTACTGGAGAAGATTGATTTAAGGGGCCATTAATATAAATTGATTCCCTAATTCATAATAAATTACCTCTATAACATATGTGGCTTGTGTATCTTTCAAGAAACGGGATAGCAACAAAACAAAGTAAAACCTCAGATGAAGCCAGAAACAAAAAGAGAAATTGCAGGAGAAACTCCGCAGGTCTAGCAGCATCTGCAGAGAGAAAGCAGAGTTAACATTTCAGATCCAGTAACACTTCTTCAGTACTAATGCCAGGTAGGAAAAGCTAATGTATTCAGTGAAGATGAGGTGAGGGGAGAGTGGGGTTTGGGCATTAAAGGAATAAATGATAGTGAGAGACCGAGCCCAGAGGGAGAGAAAGAATCAGAGATAATGGGAACTGCAGATGCTGGAGAATCCAAGATAACAAAAGGTGAGGCTGAATGAACACAGCAGGCCAAGCAGCATCTCAGGAGCACAAAAGCTGACGTTTCCGGCCTAGACCCTTCATCAGAGAGGGGGATGGGGAGAGGGAACTGGAATAAATAGGGAGAGAGGGGGAGGCGGACCGAAGATGGAGAGAAAAGAAGATAGGTGGAGAGAGTATAGGTGGGGAGGTAGGGAGGGGATAGGTCAGTCCAGGGAAGATGGACAGGTCAAGGAGATGGGATGAGGTTAGTAGGTAAGAGATGGGGGTGCAGCTTGGGGTGGGAGGAAGGGATGGGCGAGAGGAAGAACAGGTTAGGGAGGCAGAGACAGGTTGGACTGGTTTTGGGATGCAGTGGGTGGAGGGGAAGAGCTGGGCTGGTTGTGTGGTGTGGTGGGGGGAGGGGACGAACTGGGCTGGTTTAGGGATGCGGTGGGGGAAGGGGAGATTTTGAAACTGGTGAAGTCAACATTGATACCATTAGGCTGCAGGGTTCCCAGGCGGAATATGAGTTGCTGTTCCTGCAACCTTCGGGTGACATCATTGTGGCACTGCAGGAGGCCCATGATGGACATGTCATCTAAAGAATGGGAGGGGGAATGGAAATGGTTTGCGACTCGGAGGTGCAGTTGTTTTTTGCGAACTGAGCAGAAGTGTTCTGCAAAGCGGTCCCCAAGCCTCCGCTTGGTTTCCCCAATGTAGAGGAAGCCACACCGGGTACAGTGGATGCAGTATACCACATTGGCAGATGTGCAGGTGAACCTCTACTTAAGGTGGCATGTCATCTTGGGGCCTGGGATAGGGAAAGAATGTTAGGTTGACAATGGGTAGGTTGATGATGATAAACCAGGGAGAAAGAACAGCTGCTAATGTGGACATTAAGTAATGGAAAATAGGTTGGCTATGCTGAAAACAGCCCATGTGATGGGATGGTCTGGGGTGTGGTGTTGGGTAAAGGGCACAGAAAAACCAATATCCCAAAGTGGAAAATGAGATGTTGCTCTTCCAGCTTACATTGAGCTTCACTGGAACGGTGTAGCAAGTCCAAGACAAATATGATGGCCAGGGAGCACATGGTGTGTTAAATTGGTAGACAACCAGAAGCTCAGTGTCATTATTGCAGACGGAACATAGGTGTTCTGCAATGCAGTCATCGAATCTGCATTTGATCTCCCCTGTGTAGAGCAAATCACATTGTGAGCAGTAATTGCTCACTTTCAACCCTACCAGCATCCACATCCAAAGGGTTATAAGCTACAACTTCCACACATCCAGCTGGATGCCACCACAAGAAACATACTCTACTCCCCTCCCTTGTCAGCCTTCTGTAGGGCCCACTCCCTCTGGGATGCTTTGATCCACTCTTCCTCCACACTCAAGACCTCCCCACATCTCAATGACATCTTCCTTTGCAATCGAAGATGGTGTAACACCTACCCATTTACATCCTTCCTCCTCACTATCCAAAGCCTCAAACTCACCTACTAGGTGAAGCAGTGGTTCACCTGCAGTTCACACAATCTAGCCCAAGTTAACAAGGTTAGAGCTGGATGAACACAGCAGGCCAAACAGCATCAGAGGAGCAGGAAAGTTGACGTTTCGGGTCTGGACCCTCCTTCAGAAAAGCGGGAGGGGAAGGGGGTTCTGAAATAAATAGGGAGAGAGGGAGAGGTGGGCAGAAGATGGATAGAAGAGAAGATAGGTGGAGAGGGAACAGACAGATCAAAGAGGTGGGGATAGAGCCAGTAAAGGTGAGTGTAGGTGGGGAGTTAGGGAGGGGACAGGTCAGTCCGGGGAGGACGGACAGTTCAAGGGGGCGGGATGAGGCTAGTAGGTAGGTGATGGGGTTGGGGCTTGAGGTGGGAGGAGGGGATAGGTGAGAGGAAAGACAGGTTTGGGAGGTGGGAATGAGCTGGGCTGATTTTGGGATGCGGTGGGGGAAGGGGAGATTTTGAAGCTGGTGAAGTCCACATTGATACCACTGGGCTGCAGGGTTCCCAAGCAGAATATGAGTTTCTGTTCCTGCAAGCTTTGGGTGGCATCATTGTGGCACTGCAGGAGGCCCATGATGGACAAGTCGCCTGAGGAGTGGGAGGGGGAGTAGAAATGGTTCGCTACTGAGGTGCAGTTGTTTACAGTGAACCGAGCATAGGTGTTCTGCAAAGTTGTCCCCAAGCCTCTGCTTGGTTTCCCCGATGTAGAGGAAGCCACAACGGGTACAGCGGAGACAGTATACCACATTAGCAGATGTGCAGGTGAACATCTGCTTGAAGTGGAAAGTCTTCTTGGGGCCTGGGATGGGGGTGAGGGAGGAGGTGTGGGGGCAGGTGTAGCACTTCCTGCAGTTGCAGGGGAAGGTGCCGGGTGTGGTGGGGCTGGAGGGGAGCGTGGAGCAGACAAGGGAGTCACAGAGAGAGTGGTCCCTCCGGAAAGTACATAAGGGTGGGGAAGGAAAAATGTCTTTGGTGGTGGGGCCGGATTGCATTTATGCCAACACAATCTAGTCTACCGCTTCAGCTGTTCACAATGAGGCCTCCTCTACACTGAGCAGACAAAAGGCAGGCTTGATGATTGCTTTGCAGAATACCTTCATTCTGTCCATGAAAATGACTCCATGCTTCCAACTGCCTGCCACTTCAACTTACCACTGTGTTCCCTGGCCAACATTTGTATCTCAGGCTTGTTGCAGTGCTCCAGCAAATCTCAGCACAAGCTGCAAGTACAGCATCTCATTTTCTATTTGAGGATACTGCAGCCTTCAAGATTCAATCTTGAGTTCAATGGTCTTTGGATTTGAACACCTTCTTCCATGCCATTTACCCACACATACAACCCAGCCCCTCTCATCACACAGGCTGCTTTCAGAATAACCAAGCTATTTTCACTAATTATGGTCCACATTACCAGCTCTTCTTTCCCCCTGGCTTACCATAATCAAACCCTTTGTCTGCCTAACATTCTTTCTCTCCCTCTGGTCTCCATCTCCAACTATCATTTACACCTTTACCTTCCCCAAGTCCTGTCTTCAGCATATATGCCAGCTTTTTGGGGCGAAGGGCCTGTGCTGTGCTGTACAGTTCTATGTTCTATCAGTACTGAAGAGGGGCCACTGGATCCGAAGTGTGAACTCTGTTTCCTCTTCACAGATGCTGCCAGACATGCTGAGGTTCTGCATTAATTTCTATTTTTTTTGTTTCAGTTTTTCAGCATCCATAGTTCTTTATTTTATTCGTGGATGAAATCCGTTGTATTTTTCCAATCTGGTTTTAATTCTTGGATGGATTTGTGCAAACCTTGAGTTCACCAAACCCCTTCTGTGAAGATTTGGTAACCAATAAATAAAATGCTACTCAAATTTGATACCAAATGGTCATAGAGTCATACAACACCTAAACAGACGCTTCAGTCCAACCAGTCACAAATTCAGAACTCAATTCTGAACTAAACTAGTCCCATTCACCTGCTCCTGGCCCATATCCCTCCAAACCTTTCCTATTGTAATTATTCAAACGTCTTTTAAACGTTGCAATTATATCCACATCCACCACTTCCTCAGAAAATTTATTCTACACACAAACCACCCTCTTAAATAAATTTCCCCCCATGTCTTTAAATCTCTCTCCTGCTCAATTAGGATTGGTGTTTTACTAAATCACATCAGTATAGTACAGGATCAAGCAGAAGTTGAAAAAATTTCAGGTCACTGCCTGTTCAACAAATGACTTACTCAACAAACATTAGAAGCCACTCTAGGTTCAGCTCGCAGATCTTCAATGGGGAGATAATGGCCTTGTGGCACTATTGCTGGACTGTTAATCCACAGATGCAGATAACATCAAAACCCACCAGAGTATAATTTTAATTCAATACAATATCTGGAATTAAGAATCTAATGATGGCTGCGAATCTACTGTAAATTTTTGGAAAAAAAACCATCTGATTCACTAATGTGCTTAAAGGAAGGAAACTGCCATTTTTACCTGTTTTGGCCAACATATGACTCCAGCCCAACAGCCAAGTGATTGAATCTGAACTGCCCTCTGTGCAGTTAGGGATGGGCAATAAATGCTGCCTAGCCAGCAATTCCCGGAAGAAAAAGAGACATTGCAGTACAGGGGTCAACTGTATGTTATTGATGGCAGCCTCAGGAAGCCACTCACAAAATTGACCCACTGTCCAAGCTGTAGTATACTGACCCACCACACTAGGGTCTCTCAATGTGAGCATTGTTGTACTGCTCATATTGCACAACCAGTTATTATTTGAAGCTGTGTCAACAATATCTTCACTTTCAGTGTCTTTCCCATTTTATAACCCCATTGAACTTTATTGTATTTTGAACATTTTCCAAAGCATGAAAAAGAATGAATGCTGTAGAGAAAGTTAAAAATTGAAAATCATGGGGTTTTTTTGGTATAAACCAGCCTGCTGTGCACTTGCTGGGTTCCCATGGTCCAGTGGTAATGTTCTCACTCCTGAGCTAGGTGACCTACCTACTCCAGAAGCATGCAATAACATCTCTGAGCTTTAGAGAATATATCACATGAAGCTGGTTCCTTTTTTTATCCATTTAGTCATATCAAGAGGATCCGTTGCATGGTTACCTCTTCCTTCCCCGGCAACATTACTTCTGTTCATCTTGACCCTTCGCTATTTTTCATTGACGTGTTGCCTTTTGCCAACATCGCCTGAAGGTGCGGAATTAGTTCTCACATGCACATTGATGAAAACAAGCTCTTAATCCCTCTATTGGTTCCCGATTACCAAACTGTTAAGCGGCAGATTAATCCAATTAAATATGGAAAAGACGGAAGCCAATGTCACAGCCCATGTTCCGAATGCCTTTCCCTAAGTGCCAACTCTATTACATCCTTTTATGAAACAAAATCAGTAGCTGGACCACCATTTTAAGAAGAAAACTATAGACAATTAATTTTGTTAACAATTAAGCCAATTGACCCAAATACTATGCAATAATGCTATGGTCAGATGAGAGGGAGATGATAGGTTGCTTTTTAACCTAATTAGTCAGGTACATCAGGGAAGAACCCACACTCTTAAAACCATGAAAAGTTTTCATCCCCTCCTCCTTTGTGCCTTACATTTCCCACCATCTCCTCAGGCCCCCTCCAACTCCCTTTCAATATGTCCACCACATCAGTCCTTGATCTTCACGGATAACTTTGCAGCCCCACTACTGAGTTCCAGTGCTGTTGGGGCTGGGGCAGTAGAAATGGGCAGCAATCGATGACAGGGCATTCTCCTGCTGAAGGGTGGAACGTGGTCACCCAGAGCAAATTATGAAATGGATGGCCTAAATATCAGAGATAATGGGAACTGTAGATGCTGGAGAATCCAAGGTAATAAAGTGTGAAGTTGGATGAACACTGCAGGCGAAGCAGCATCTCAGGAGCACAAAAGCTGACGTTTCGAGCCTAGACCCTTTATCAGAGAGGGGGATGGGGAGAGGGTTCTGGAATAAATAGGGAGAGAGGGGGAGGTGGACTGAAGATGGAGAGAAAAGAAGATAAGTGGAGAGGAGAGGACCTCACCACCTATACTCTCCTCTCCACCTATCTTCTTTTCTCTCCATCTTCAGTCCGCCTCCCACTCTCTCCGTATTTATCCCAGAACCCTCTCCCCATCCCCCTCTCTGATAAAGGGTCTAGGCCCGAAACATCAGCTTTTGTGCTCCTGAGATGCTGCTTGGCCTGCTGTGTTCATCCAGCTTCACACTTTATTATCTTGGCCTAAATGTCAGTCTGTTCAGGGGATGAGAAATATAGTTTCCCACCACAGCATAAAGTAAAACTCAATGCTTATTTCCCAATATTGTCTGATTTAGTTTTAGACTTCCAGTATTCTCAGGATGTTGCATTCCCCAAAATCCATTCTGGTCACCTTCTACCATTCTGATGGTCCTATATGATTTTTAATACATCTGGGAAAGTGGTTCATATTTGGATGTCATGGTTAACAATCAATTCAACTTTTTCTCTGGTACAGTGTGAATTGTTGTGATCCCAACACGAATAGGTCTCTCAGAGCAAGAAGAGTGATGTGGCCCATGGTCTGAGTTGGATGACCATAGTCACAAGTTGAGCAGTTCAACATATTCTAGCTGTGGAGGAAATGGCCACATCGACTCCGTCCCATCTTCAGGCAGTTGAGGGTTTTCCAAATGTTCTTGGTGAAACTGGAGACTTCAGCGCTTGGGTCAATTATTAGGTTGAAGTTGGCAATGCTTGCAATCAACCAGGAATTGTGCCACTGAAAGATGGGGCTTACATCCGTTAGTATGGTGCGTGTAGTGTGTGCTATTAGGAACAACAGGATTTCAGGTGGGAATGTGGGTTCGATTTGAAGTTCCGTAACAATGGAAAGTCTTTGCTAGTTGGTCGTCTTCAAGGATGATATCTTCCCTGCGTAGGTGAGGCAGGAAGGAGCAAACCTTGAATGACCCTCCTGTTAAAGTACATTTTCCAACTCAGAAACCCGTAAACTAATGCTATCAAGAAGACGACCCAACCCCAAACACTAGGCTCCTATTCGAACTATGAAGACCGAATGGAAAATGAAGTCTCTTGCTGTTTACTTACTAGTCACAGAAGTCTTTAAAAGCCAAGCCACTAATATGTTAAAGAAATAGATTTCTAAATACTGAAGTGTCAAGGGTATGGAGAGAGAGGGCAAAAGTATCATGTTGAGATTGAGAGTTAGCCATGATCACGTTGAATGCCAGGAAGTTTGAAAAACCAAATGGCCTGTTTCTGCTCTTGTTTTCGATATTCCTATGTTTAAGAGTGATCATTTTCTATAAATAAGGCTCCAATGGACTCATACACAGAATCAAAGGAAACTCTCAGTGTTGGGGAACTATGGGACCATGGATCTAAAGTCACCTGTTTTATTTAAGCTACATTACATTCACCAAACAACATCATGTGCATATAGGTTTCACGAGGTGTGCTTAAACTATTGTCAATCATTACACTCTTGATAGGATTATAATGCTTAGTCCCATGCTTTGCAGTTAGTTTGCAAGCAGTGGTACTCAAGGTCAGTCATATGCCTCATGATGTCTTTGGTGAGTATTATCCACATACAGCGTTACCTTCAAATAAAAAGCCTGTTTAAATTTGTCACCAATCTTTGAGTATAATTGGTAACTTTAACATTGATTGAGGAGAATCCACAAAATTGCCTCAAATTACTCAGAAACTTGATATCGAATGATATCAAGGCTACATTTGCCTGAGTGTGGCATCGAGGAGCCCTAGCGAAACTGGAATCAATGGATATCAGGGGGCAAACGCGCCAGTGGTTGGAGTCAACCTGACACATAGGAAGATGGTTGTGGTTGTGGGACGTCAATCGTCTCAGCTCCAGTACATCTCTGCAGGAATCCCTCAGGGTAGTGTCCTAGGCCCAAACATCTTCAGCTGTTTCATCAATGACCTTCCCTCCAAGATAAAGTCAGAAGTGGGGACGTTCATCAATAATTGCACAATTATCTGAGGAATTTCTCAACTCCTCAGATATCCATGTTTACATGCAACAAGGTCTGGACAATATCCAGGCTTGGGCTGACAAGTCGCAAGTGACATTCGTGCCACACAAATGCCAAGCTATGGCCATCACCAATAAGAGACAATCCTACCACCATCCCTTGACATTCAATGGCATACCATTCCCCACTATCAACATCCTGGGGGTTACTATTGACCAGAAACTCAACTGGACTTACCACATTAACAGATTGGTGACAAGAGCAGGCTAGAAGCTGGGAATACTGCGGCAGGTAAGCCACCTCCTGACTTCTCAAAGCTTGTCTGCTATCTACGAGGCACAAGTCAGGAGTGCGATGGAATACTCCCACTTGCCTCGATGAGTGCAGTCGCAACAACACCCAAGAGGCTCGACACCATCCAGGACAAAGCAGGCCACTTGATTAGTATTACATCCACAAATATCCAATCCCTCCACCACCAACGCCCGGTAGCAGCAGTGTGTACTATCTACAAAATGCACTGCAGAAATTCACCAAAGATCCTCAGGCATTACCTTCCAAACCCATGACCACTTCCGTCTAGAAGGACGAGGACATCAGACTTACAGGAACACCACATCCTCCAAGTTCTCTTCCAAGTCACTTACCATCCTGATTTGGGAATATACCGCAATTCCTTCACGGTTGCTGGATCCAAATCTGGGAATTCCCTCCATAATAGCATTGTGGGTCAGCCCACAGCAGGAGGACTGCAACAGCTCAAGAAGGCAGTTCACACCACCTTTTCAAGGGCTCCTAGGGATGTGAAAGAAATGCTGGCCAGCCAGCGACACCCACATCCCACAAATGAATAAATTAAAGCTAACGTTTCAGCTATCCTCTCTGACAGAAATCTAGCTTCTCAGTTAAACAAATCAATACTCATTCATTTTACTGCCCTAATGACAGATTAGGACAAAGATGTATGCTGTCAGTGGTGCCTATAATTATTATTTAATAACAAAGTGTGGAGCTGGATGAACACAGCAGGCCAAGCAGCATCTTAGGAGCAGAAAAGCACACGTTTCGGGCATAGGCCCTTCATCAGAAAAGGCGGAGGGCGAGAGGGTTCTGAAACAAATAGGGAGAGAGGGGGAGGCAGATCGAAGGTGGATAGAGGAGAAGATAGGTGAAGAGGAAACAGACAAGTTAAAGGGGCGGGGATGGAGACAGTAGAAGTGAGTATAGGTGGGGAGGTAGGGAGGGGATAGGTCAGTCCAGAGAGGACGGACAGGTCAAGGGGGTGGGATGAGGTTAGGAGGTAAGGAATGGAGGTGCGGCTAGAGGTGGGAGGAGGGGATAGGTGAGAGGAAGAACAGGTTAGGGAGGCGGGGAGGAGCTGGGCTGGTTTTGGGATGCAGTAGGGGAAGGGGAGATTTTGAAGCTTGTGAAATCCACATTGATACCATTGGGCTGCAGGGCTCCCAAGCGGAATATGAGTTGCTGTTCCTGCAACTTTTGGGTGTCATCATTGTGGCACTGCAGGAAGCCCAGGATGGACATGTTGTCTAAGGAATGGGAGGGGGAGTTGAAATGGTTTGCGACTGGGAGGTGCAGTTGCTTATTGCGAACCCAGCGGAGGTGTTCTGCAAAGCGGTCCCCAAGTCTCCGCTTGGTTTACCCACTGTAGAGGAAGTCACAACAGGTACAGCGGATGCAATATACCACATTAGCAGATGTGCAGGTGAACATCTGCTTGATGCGGAAAGTCGTCTTGGGGCCTGGGATGTGGGTGAGGGAGGAGGTGTGGGGGCAAGTGTAGCATTTCCTGCGGTTGCAGGGGAAGGTGCCGGGTGTGGTGGTGTTGGAGGGGAGTGTGGAGCGCACAGGGGAGTCCTGGAGAGAGTGGTCTTTCTGGAAGGCAGACAAGGGTGGGGATGGTGCGCTCTATACTCCCAATTTTTTGAAGAAGGGCCTCGGCCCGAAACGTCAGCTTTTGTTCTCCTAAGATGCTGCTTGGCCTGCTGTGTTCATTCACCTTCACACTTTGTTATCTCGGATTCTTCAGTATCTGCAGTTCCCATTATCTCTGATGCATTATTATTTAATAACCTTTGGGAAATGAAAAGGACATTAAGTTCTTCTATCCTGTGCCTCGTGCATAAAAGGATTTTGTATTACAAGAACAAGCTCTGGTGTCTTGCACAGAAAATTGGTTCCACATCTGAATTTACAAGTTTTCCTTTTTCTGTTTAAAACTCTTAACAGGTGGCAATGTTCAAACTGCAAGTTGCTGTCACATCAATGAAATATCAAATATATCTCGATGAAAATCCTTTGGACTTATTAATTGATCTGATATGAAGTGGAGTTTCAGGGACTTAATGAAAAGCAAATTTTTCCCTCTGTTCAATGTAGAAATGCTTGCTGGTAAGTGTGACAATTTTGGAGTTTCTCACCTCATTGTTCTAAATTTTAGCAGCTTGGAGTTTCAGTTCAGTTTCGGTGTTTTCTTTTTCTGATTGCTATTCACCAGAGATCAGCCAAAGCACTGTAAATAATTACAGAATATCTAGTGCAAATGAAGTTTTTGTGTGTTTTTTTTGCACCAGATTAAGAAACATCACACTGAAGACTGAATCTTAGCACAAACTGGCTTTTTATCCCAGACTGAACTAATCCAAATGGAGAGCTTTCACAAATCGCAGTTGTTTGCTGGCCTTCAAGGAGGGTCTAAAATTTAAACACATTGGTGTAATAATTATGAACTGGTACTTTTCAAGCATGGAAGAGAACAGACATTTATATCATGTCTTTTATGATCATCTGACGTCTGAAAGTGCTTTTAGTTAATTTAATACTTTGAAATGTGGGAAACCAATTCATGCAATGCAAGCTCTTATAAAGTGCAATATCAATATGACTAGGTAATCTGCCTCCGTGACCATGATTGAGCAATGAAAATTGGCCAGGACACTGGGAGTTCTTCTTTTGAGACATTGTGTTATGGAATCTTTTGCATGCACCTGACATGTCAGACTGCAACTCAATTTAATGTCTCACCCAAGAAAAAAGGACTTCTAACATTGCAACATTCAGTTGGCACTGCTCTGGACCATCAGCCTTGACTTTAATGCTCCTGGAGCAGGATTCAAATTCAGAACACTAAACTTATGAAGGATAATAGGAACTGCAGATGCTGGAGAATCCGAGATAACAAGGTGTGGAGCTGGATGAACACAGCAGGCCAAGCAGCATCTTAGGAGCAATTAAGATGCTGCTTAGCCAGCTGTGTTCATCCAGCTCCGCACCTTGTTATCTCTTAAACTTATGAAGGATCTGTTTATTACAAGGCAACACAACTAGTAAACAATTTTGTGTGTTTGTTAAAAGGATACATTTAAATAACTAAAAATTACAACACTTACAGATGGTGTACTAGACAAATACATTACAATGCTTATTTAATGTAAGAAATTTAACTTCAGAAACTAAAATAGAGATTGCTGGGAAAGAGCAGCAGGTCTGGCTGCATCTGTAGAGAGAAGTCAAAGTTAACAGGTTGGATCAAGTGACCTTCCCCAGAGCTCCTGAGTTTTGCCAGCAAATCTCTATTTTGTTTTATTTTTGACAGCCTCTTCAGTTCTTCTGATTTTTATTAATTATAACTTTAGTTGTATTAATCAAACTGCACCAAATTATCTAGTCGTTAAACATATCAATGACTATTTAAAACAGATGTTTAAAAATAAAACAAACACTTTCTAAAAAATGGACAACATGCAAATTATTTTTGCAGAAACTAGAGAAGAGAAAACCTGCATAATATTTGTCATGATCACCAGCTGGCATATTCGAACTCTGTTCTAGTTTAATTATATATGTATGCCTGTGCTTCTCATGCTCCAACAGTTTCCACTGCACACTTGAAAATGACAAATTTATGCAGTGTCCGCTAAAAGCAGTCTCATCTTTGCATCAGAAGGTTGTGAGTACAAGTCCTGCTCTAGGAGACTTCAACACATAATCCAATCTGACAGTCCTGGAGCATTACTGAAGGAACTCCAAATTGTCAGTCCAGAAGGAAAACTAAGTTGAAACTGGGTGAAAACTGCAATTGTATCAACGGGCATGTGTTAGGGACAACCAGAATAATTTTGTATGGATTGTAGATATTTTCTAATATTCTGAATCAACCTCTTCACACAAGTTATTACACACCTCTAGAACAGGTGGGACTTGAACACAGGACTCCTGGCACAAAACCACAGACATTGTCACTGTACTATGAGAGCCATTAAATCTTTGACATTGTGCAGTGACAAGCTTTACAAACAGCTGAGAGAAAGAATCAGTAGATTCCCTTCAGATATTCTCCCAAACAATCGACTTAGAAATGCTGTGACACACTTCTGGTGCAGGTGGGCCTTGAACTCAAGGCTCTTGTCTCAGAAGCAGGGTGCTACCATTGCACAAGGACCCTTCAGTAAAAGCTTGAAAGATGAGAAATGACGTCAGTAATGTTTGAGCCTGTGCGGGGAGATTCCCACACCAGATTGTATCAGTTGCCTTCAGCTGAGACCAAATGTGATTCGCAGGGAGTGATTAACCCAGGAAACGGGGACTGATTCATTAAAAGTTACAATAACCCACTACAACCTTTCACATGAGTGTTATTGCAGCTGCTGTAGTGGCACTGGGGTTGAGTATCAATTCATGTTGCCAGAACAGTGTTCCTCGTTCTTTGTTCTCATGGCACTAGTATTTAATCTGCAATATTCCAAGTATATATTGCATAGGCTAGAAAAATATCCATTTCCAAAATTAAAATCAATTTGAGGTGCATGCATGTTCTTTTCCATTTCTTATTTTCTTTCGGCATAAAATGAAATTGCTCAGGGAATACCATTAACCAAATATGGAGGATTGGTACTTGAAGACACAAGAAACAGGGGAGAACATGACTGCTTGGAACTCATACACACTTGCTGCAAGATGCCAGTCGTGCTTTTGTTGTAGCCTCCTATTCCAGCCTTGTCAGTTTGCCTGCCAGACTCTGTACTGACACAAAAATAAAGGCCTTAGAATTGATAAAGCAGCAGGCCAGCAATCTATACTACTGCCCAACTTTAAGCAATCTGTGGTACTGAAAACTGCTGAACATGGAGAAACATGGCAGGATGGGCAGAGAAGACAAGGAGGCAGTGGAACTGATTTGAAGAGTCTTACTAGGTTATAGACAAGAGGCAGTGGGAATTCACCTGGAGTCACCTACCAAGCCTGCTGCCCTCATTCACTGACCCACAGCCTCACACACTGCCAGGAACTAGGGGAGCAGAGACCTGGGGGAGGGAGACCAAGGACAAAAGGGAGTGAGAGAGAGAGAGAAAGAGAGAGACTCAAGATCTAGTGGCATCACTGCTAGCTGTGATGTCAGGCAGAGTTAAAATGTTTGAGTTTCGGCTTTGTTTATGATCTTGTTGCATCAAAGTGGGTTCCAACAGCAGAGGCCTCCCACAACCTCAGCAACGGCTCCCAATCAGAGGAACCTCATTGACTCGCTTTGATTTTGTATTCGACTGACACCACCCAAAAAAACAGAGAGTCCTCGGGCCGCTGTGGACTGATTTGTTTTGTAAAGATGAGATTTGATTGCCCTTTGCAAATAGCACTCTACTGGGCAGTCAGTTTGAATCTCAACCCTTGCAGTCTGGCTTCTTGAAGAGAGAGAGCGAGAAAGACAGTAATCTCAAAAATGACAAGCACAATTCATAGATGTCTAGGGTATCATGTTGCAGGGCATTAGAGAATTCATTATATTTGTACATTGAAGAAATTTATGGACAAATTTAGCAAGAGATGAGCTATTGAGAATAATGAATTGAGGAGACAGGTCTGCTTCTGCTTTGGGATTGGAAGCATTTATTTCTGTAATTTATGTAACATTAAATTTCATTGCGCTATCCAATTAATTGTTTGCAACTCACAGCTACAGTTGAAGTCTCGATCCATTTCTGTGCTGGCTTTTCACAATTCTACACATCATCATCATAGCCCTAATTCATTCAAAATTTTACAGCAATTGGATTCAGCAAGGATAAACCAAAAACAATAAATTCATTGGCTGCAGGTCTTCTGTCAGCCTGGAAAAGCTGACCAGTGATGAATGTTTCTGGCTGGTACTCATCAACCAGACAGTAACCAGTCCCAACTGTTTCCAACTGGAAAAATTCAACTGTCAGCAACTGGGATCAATGGCTTTCATTGGTCCCGAAACGCAGCTGGCCACGTTTTGACCAGGTTGATTACACTGTATTATTCCTTCTAGGAGAAGAGCCAACTTTCGGATGAGACAATTGAAAAAGGCATATCTGCTGTCTCAAGTGGATGTAAAAGAACCCAGGGAACTAATTTGAAAAAAATAGGAGTGTTCCTGGGCTAATATTTCATCCCTCAATCAACATCAATTAAATAAGATTACGTGGTTACTATTACATCGTGAATCATGGAACCCTGCTGTGCACAATTAGTGTCATGTTTCCCCACCTGCTCTTACAAAAATAATTTATTCGTTGACATTAAGGTTGTCCAAGATGACATATAAACTCATGTCTTTATTTTAAAGATTACAACTTGCTTCTGGGATGTGTGTGTGACTCTTTATAACAGCCTTTCGCCACACTTACAAGTCTCACTTGTGAGTGAACAAAAACTATTCATCCCATGCTATTGTCAACCAATGTTTAACCATCGACATTTCATCACCATTTGAATGCAGCAATCGCTAGAACAAAATAGTGCAAATTACACATTGACATTTTAGCCTTCACTCAAAATCGACCTTGTACACCAGTGCTCAGCAATACAAAAGATACTTATTGTTGTGTATTTCACGCAAAGGGTCTCCCGAAGTGCTGTGCAGATTATTTCATGAGAGTGGTCATTGTTGTAAAGTAGAAACAACAGCAGGCAAGATAACAAAGTGTGGAGCTGGATGAACACAGCAGGCCAAGCAGCATCTCAGGAGCACAAAAGCTGACGTTTCGGGCCTAGACCCTTCATCAGAGAGGGGGATGGGGTGAGGGTTCTGGAATAAATAGGGAGAGAGGGGGAGGCGGACCGAAGATGGAGAGAAAAGAAGATAGGTGGAGAGGAGAGGATAGGTGGGGAGGTAGGGAGGGGATAGGTCAGTCCAGGGAAGATGGACAGATCAAGGAGGTGGGATGAGGTTAGTGGGTAGGAAATGGAGGTGCGGCTTGAGGTGAGAGGAAGGGATGGGTGAGAGGAAGAACAGGTTAGGGAGGCAGAAACAGGTTGGACTGGTTTTGGGATGCAGTGGGGGGAGGGGATGAGCTGGGCTGGTTGTGTGGTACAGTGAGGGGAGGGGACGAGCTGGGCTGGTTTTGGGATGCAGTGGGGGAAGGGGAGATTTTGAAGCTTGTGAAGTCCGCATTGATACCATTGGGCTGCAGGGTTCCCAAGCGGAATATGAGTTGCTGTTCCTGCAACCTTCGGGTGGCATCATTGTGGCACTGCAGGAGGCTCATGATGCACATTTTGTCTGAGGAATGGGAGGGGGAGTTAAAATGGTTCACGACTGGGAGGTGCAGTTGTTTATTGCGAACCAAGTGGAAGTGTTCTGCAAAGCTTCGCACCTCCATTTCCTACCTACCAACCTCATCCCGCCTCCTTGACCTGTCCGTCTTCCCTGGATTGACCTATCTCCTCCCTACCTCCCCACCTATAGTCTCCTCTCTGCCTATCTTCTTTTCTCTTCATCGTTGGTCCACCTCCCCCCTCTCCCTATTTGTTCCAGAATCCTCTCCCCATCCCCCTCTCTGATGAAGAGTCTAGGCCTGAAACGTCAGCTTTTGTGCTCCTTAGATGCTGCTTGGCCTGCTGTGTTCATCCAGCTTCACACTTTGTTATCTTGGATTCTCCAGCATCTGCAGTTCCCATGATCATTCACACAACAGCAAGGAATCTATGCAGAGCAAGATCTTATAGTGAGGTAATGGCCAAGTGTGTTTTTTGAGCTATTAATAATTAACCATGACAGTGGGGAAAACTCCTTCCTCAAAATAGTGCCACTCAAGAGACCAGAAGCAGTTTAACATTTTGACCAGAAGATGGAACCTCTGGAAGTCCTGCTCCCTTGGAAACTTCAGCCTTTTTCCTGAAGAACTGTCCTGACCCGAAACTTTGGCGTTCCTGCTCTTCTGATGGTGCCTGGCCTGCTGTGTTCCTCCAGCTCCACATCGTGTTATCTCTGACTCAAGCTTGGGCAGTTCTTACCATCTCTCAGTCCAGGCTTTATGTTCAGGTGTCTAAAATAGGGCATTGAACCTATACTCTGATGCACTGAGCCAAAACTGAACCTATGTACAGTAGTTCACCATTCAACTTTGTCTTAAAATGCACAAAAATAGACAATTTTGCAATCAGTCTAAAATTATGGAGAAGAACAAATGCTGGAGTTCACAGTGGGTCAGGCAGCATCCATGGAGAGGGAGCAAGCTAAACTTTCAAGTGTAGATGGCTCTTCAGAGTTGACATGAAGTGTGAAGTGGGCAGCATTTATACTACAGTTGGAGAGGAGGAGTGTATTGTACAGTGCTTGGGGAGACAAGATGTTTATAGTCAGATTAAGTGATTAGAATGTGAGAATGGCAAAACAATAGGGAGTCTAACTGCTGGACTGGAAAGAACAGCCAGTCCTATTGTGGTGTGGGCAGGGGAGAGAGGACATGGTGACAGAAAATGTAACACGTAAAGCTGAGAGAAGGAGAAGGAATGGGAGCTGGTTCACAATTTGAAGGTATGGAACTCGATATTAATTCCAGAAGGTTGTAAAATACCTAGTCTGAAGATTAAATGATGTTCCTCTAGTTTGCACTGTGATTCGCTGAAACACTGCAGCATGCTGAGGACAGACAAGTGGGCTTGTGACCAGGGCACTGGCTATGTGAAGTTCAGGGTCCTGCCACACAGACCAGAGGTGTTCTACAAAGCGGAGACCCAGGCTGCGTTTGGTTTCTGTAATGTGGTGTAGGCCACATTCAATACACAAGATTGGAGGAGGTACAGGGGAAATGCTGCTTCACCTGGAAAGAGTGTCCAGGCCCTTGGATGGTGAGCAGGGAGGAGGTGAAGGGGCAAGTGTTGCACCTTCGGTGGTTACATCGGATGGTGTTGTGGGAAGGTGGGATGGTATTGGTGGTCCCAATGCGGCCTGTAGTAGGTGCAGAATATGAGGAAGAGGCAGAAACCAAGGCAAAAGTTACTAAGAACAAGAACAGGCAGGGATACACTGCTGAAAAGAACAGGGGAGGTGGTCTGAAATGCATGCATCTCAATGCGGGAAGTATAATAGGCAAAGTATATGAACTTAGAGCTTTGGTTAGTACTTGGAACATGACATTACTGCAATTACAGACATTTGGCTGAAAAAGGGACAGGACTGGCAGCTAAGTGTACCAGGTTTCAGGTGTGATAGAAAGGGAGGTAAAAGCGGTGCGGGGAGCTGTATTACTGGTAAAGGAGTATCTCGCAGCTGTACTGAGGGAGGATACATAAGAGGACACGTGTAGCGAGGCAATATGGGTAGAACTCAGGAATAGGAAAGGTGAAATCACAATGTTCAGGATATACTACAGGCTTCCCAACAGCCAGCGGGAGAGAGAGGAGAGAATACGTAGACAGATTTTGGAAAGATGTAAAAACAGTGGTGTTATTCTGGTGGGTGATTTTAAATTCCCATCTATTGACTGGGCCTCACTACATGTAAGGGGCTTGGATAGGGCAGAATTTGCAAGGACCATTCAGGAGGGATTCTTGACACAGTATGTAAACAGTCCAAACAGGGAAAGGGTCATACTGGGAAAGCAGGAACTGCAGATGCTAGAGAATCTGAGATAACAAGGTGTAGAGCTGGATGAACATAGCAGGCCAAAGCAACATCAGAGGAGCAGGAAGGTTGATGTTTTGGGCCTACAGCCTTCTTCAGATGCTGTGTTTATCCAATTCTACACCTTGTTATGTAAGGGTCATACTGGGCCTGGTTTTAGGAAATGAACCTGGCCGAGTGAGTGAGGTTTCAGTAGCGAAGCATTTTAGGAGTAGTGACCGTAATATCACAAGTTTAAAGATGTTCATAGACATGGATAACTGCAGTCTTAGGGGAAGGTGTTAAATTGAGGAAAGTCAATCTATAACAATATTTGGCAGGAATTGGAGAATGTTGATCGGAGGCGGTTGCTTGAGGATAAATCTACATCGGACATGTAGGAGTCCTTCTAATGGCCGTGATAAGAGTCCAGGAGCAGCATATTCTTACACACGTGAAGTATAGGTCTGACAAGTGACATGAACCTTGGATGATGAGGGATATTATGACCTTGGTCAGAAAGAAAAAGGAAGCATACCTAAGGTCCAGGAGGATAGGAACTGATGAAGCCCTTGAAGTATATAAGAAGGAAAAAAATTAAACAAGGAATTAGAAGGGTTAAAAGGGGTAATGAAAAGTTGTTAGCAAACAGGGTTAAGGAGAATCCCACGGCATTTCATACACATATGAAAAACAAGAGCAAAAATAAATTTGCTGGAAAAGCTCAGCAGGTCTGGCACCATCTATGAAGGAAAAAACAGAGTTAACGTTTTGGGTCCGGTGACCCTTCCTCTGTTCAAGAGGGTAGCTAGGGAAAGGATTGGCCAATGCAAGGACAAAGGACGGAATCTATTTTTGGAGCCAGAAGAAGTAGGAGAAGTCCTCAGTGAATATTTTGTGTCAGTATTTACCAAAGAGAAGGAATTGGTAGAGGATGATCTCAGGAAAGGGAGAGTCGGGTTTCCTAGTCAAACTGCTATTAAAAAGGAAGAGGTGTCGTGCACCTTAAAAAGTATTACGGTAGATATATCCCTGGTTCCTGATGGGATCTATCCCAGAATATTGAGGGAGGATAAAGAACAAATTGCTGGAGTATTGACAGACGTCTTTGTATCCTCTTTGGCCACAGGTGAAACCCTAGAGGACTGGTAAATAACCAATGTTGTCCCATTGCTTAAGAATGGCGGCAGAAATACTGCAAATTACAGACCTGTGAGTCTCACATCGGTGGTAGGGAAATTGTTAGAAAAGATTGTCAGGAACAAAGTCTATATGCATTTAGAAGCAAATGGATTTATTAGCAATAGTTTTGTGCGGGGGAGGTCATAGCTCACTAACTTAATCAAGTTTTTTGAGGAGGTGACAAAGATGATCAATGAGGGAAAAGCAGTTAATGTTGTCTGCATGGACTTTAGGAAAAATTTTTACAAAGTCCCTCATGGCCGACTGGTACAAAAGGTACCAGAGGAGAGCTGGCAAGATGGTTACAGAACTGGCTTAATCAAAGGAGACAGAGGGTGGCAATTGGAGGATGCTTTTTGGAATGGAAGATTGTGACTAGTGAGGTATTCCACAGGGATCAGTGCTGAATGTGATCTGCATAAAGGAGTTGGAGGAAAAAGGAGCTGGTCTAATTATTAAGTTTGTGAAAGATACTAAGATTGGCAGAGTTTTGATAGTGAGGAGAATTATCAGAGAATACAGCAGGATATCGATCAGTCAGAGGCACGCGTGTAAAAGCGGCAGATGGAGTTTAATTCAGGCAAATGTGAGGTGATACATTTTGGAAGGTCAAGTACAGGTGGGAATTATACAGTGAATGGCAGAACCCTCGGGAATATTGATATGTAGAGGGATCTGTGTGTGCAGGTCCACAGATCTCTGAAGGTGGTAGCGCAGGTAATTAAGGTAGTTAAAAAAGGTTTGTGGCATGCACTCCTTCATTGGAAGGAGTGTTGCGTATAAGGATAGGCAAGTTATGCTGCAGCATTATGGAATTTTAGTTAGGCCACACTTGGAATATTGCATGAAGTTTTGGTCACCACACTGCTAGAAAGGCATGTAAAGTTTTGGAAAGTGTAAAGAAAAGGTTTACCAGGATATTGTCTGGTATGGGGGATTTTAGCTCTGAAGAAAGGTTGGATAGACTGCCTCCCCCTCTCTCCCGATTTATTTCGGAACCCTCTCCCCATCCCCCTCTCTGATGAAGGGTCTAGGCCCGAAACGTCAGCTTTTGTGCTCCTGAGATGCTGCTTGGCCTGCTGTGTTCATCAAGCTCCACACTTTGTTATCTTGGATAGACTGGTTTTGTTTTCACTGGAACACAGGAGATTGAAGGGTGATCTGATCGAAGTTAATAAGATTGTGAATGGCATGGAGAGAGTGGAAAGCATAAGGCATTTTCACAGGGTGGAGGGGCCAATTACGAGGGGACACAGGTTGTAGGTGTGAAGGGCGATGTTTAAAAGAGATGTGCGAGGTAAGGTTTTCGTACACAAAGGTTGGTGAGTGCCTGGAAATGTTGCTAGAGGAAGTGGTGGAAGCAGACACAATAGCAGTATTCAAGGAGCACCTGGGCAAAAACAAGAATAAGAAGGGTATAGAGGGGTGCAGAACCTGTAAGTGAAGACAGTTTTAGTATGGAAGGGCAAAATGTGTCTGTGCAGGCTTGGAGGGCCAAATGGTCTGCCCCTGTGCTGTATTGTTCTTTGCTCTTTGTTCTTTGTTCTATCCCAGAATATTGAGGGAGGAAAAAGAACAAATTGCTGGAGTATTGACAATCTTTACAACCTTTAGGACTTAACATTGAGTTTGACACTTGCAAATTGTGAACCAACACCCATTCATTCCCCTTTGTAGGTTACGTGGAACAGTCCCTCTTCCGCACCTACACAGGCCCCAAACCCAACCTCTTCCTCCGTCACATTGTTGACTGCATCGGCGCTGCCTCTTGCTCCCCACAGGAGCTCGAACAGTTCATCCACTTCACCAACACCTTCCACCCCAACCTCAAGTTCACCTGGGCCATCTCCAGCACATCCCTCACCTTCCTGGACCTCTCAGTCTCCATCTCAGGCAACCAGCTTGTAACTGATGTCCATTTCAAGCCCACCGACTCCCACCCACCCGCCTGCAAAAATTCCATCCCCTATTCCCAATTCCTCCGCCTCCGCCGCATCTGCTCCCACGATGAGGCATTCCACTCCCGCACATCACAGATGTCCAAGTTCTTCAAGGACCGCAACTTTCCCCCCCACAGTGGTCGAGAATGCCCTTCACCATATCTCCCGCATTTCCCGCAACACATCCCTCACACCCCGCCCCCGCCACAAGCGCCCAAAGAGGATCCCCCTCGTTCTCACACGCCACCCCACCAACCCCCGGATACAACGCATCATCCTCCAACACTTCCGCCATCTACAGTCCGACCCCACCACCCAAGACATTTTTCCATTCCCACCCTTGTCTGCCTTCCGGAGAGACCACTCTCTCCGTGACTCCCTTGTTCACTCCACACTGCCCTCCAACCCCACCACACCCGACACCTTCCCCTGCAACTGCAGGAAATGCTACACTCGCCCCCACACCTCCTCCCTCACCCCTATCCCAGGCCCCAAGATGACTTTCCATATTAAGCAGAGGTTCACCTGCACATCTGCTAATGTGATATACTGTATCCACTGTACCTGTTGTGGCTTCCTCTACACTGGGGAAACCAAGCGGAGGCTTAGGGACCGCTTTGCAGAACACGTCCGCTCGTTTCGCAATAAACAACTGCACCTCCCAGTCGCAAACCATTTCAACTCCCCCTCCCATTCTTTAGATGACATGTCCATCATGGGCCTCCTGCAGTGCCACAATGATGCCACCCGAAGGTTGCACGAACAGCAACTCATATTCCGCTTGGGAACCCTGCAGCCCAATGGTATCAATGTGGACTTCACCAGCTTCAAAATCTCCCCTTCCCCCACCGCATCCCAAAACCAGCCCAGTTCGTCCCCTCCCTCCACTGCACCGCACAACCAGCCCAGCTCATCCCCTCCCCCCACTGCATCACAAAACCAGTCCAACCTGTTTCTGCCTCCCTAACCTGTTCTTCCTCTCACCCATCCCTTCCTCCCACCTCAAGCCACACCTCCATTTCCTACCTACTAACCTCATCCCACTTCCTTGACCTGTCTGTCTTCCCTGGACTGACCTATCCCCTCCCTACCTCCCCACCTATACTCTCCTCTCCACCTATCTTCTTTTCTCTCCATCTTCGGTCCGCCTCCCCCTCTCTCCCTATTTATTCCAGAACCCTCACCCCATCCCCCTCTCTGATGAAGGGTCTAGGCCCGAAACGTCAGCTATTGTGCTCCTGAGATGCTGCTTGGCCTGCTGTGTTCATCCAGCTCCACACTTTGTTCCCTCCCATTCATTCCTTTTCTTTTAGCTTTATTTGTTACATTCTCTGTCCTCATGTCCTGTCTCCCATGCCTCTATCCCTGTGGGACTGTCTGTTCTTTCCAGTCTGGCAGTTAGACACACCATTCTCACATTCCAATAACTTAATCTGAACTATCAACATCCTTCTCCCTAAACACTTTACAATCCACTCCCTTTCCCCAACTGTCACATAAAAGCTTCCCGCTTCACACTTCACATCAGCTCTAATGAAGAGTCATCTAGGCTTGAAGCATAAGCTTGCTCTCTACCCATGGATACTGCCTGACCAGCTGTGATCTCTGGCTTTTGCTGTTTTTGGTACAGATTCCAGGTATCTGCATTAATTTGTTCCCAAAATTAGAGCTATTGATAGATTAAGAGTTAAGCCATGAAGAGGGATAAATAAACTGGGGTGATGCAGTCTGGAATTGAGAAAGTTAAGGGATGATTTAATCAAATTTTGTAAGGTCTGTAGAGGAACCAAGAGTAGAATGGGAAAAGCTAAACCACTAGTTGGGCCATTTAGGACTTATGGCAAAAAAATTATTTATATTTTTGCATGATTTTTAAAGTTTGTACTCAAATGCGAAAAAACTGTTTGAAAAATAATGCTTTAAATGATAACTGCATATTTGAAAAGCAAGTAAGTTAACACTAACGGTAAGCATTGAGTAAACAGGGTTAGGGTTAGGGTTAGTAATTAAAATGATTGCAGGTGAATGGAGCTAAGGGGGCTCTGTGCAGATGTAGTTGGGGATCAACAAGAAGTTAATTGGTCTACGGACTACTGACCAGTTATTAATGTCTTGTGTCTGCCAACATGATTGGCTCTCAAGTAACTGACCAGCTTTGGCTAGGAATAAGATAGAGGGGGAGTGAATCAATCTCCACCAGCACAAAACTGTGTTCTTTTCATTTGAAAACCGTTTTAAACCTGAAGAAAACTTGTTCACTTTTCCTTCAGTTGTTCTTGTAAGCTATGACTTTTAATGGATAAGCCAGCGACTTACGGTGAGTGAACCAGCCACCTTCCTGCTCTTGGAAACCAGTGGCAGCATCCAAACTAAGACAACTATAAAACAATGTCTGACCAGCATAAACATGGTAAGAATCATCTCCACAACTTGTAAATTGGAACCACTGAAGTATTTTCCAGCTTTCTTTCACCTTTACCCTACCAGAGCCTGTCTGTCTGTCTTTGTGTGTTTATGTGTGTGTGCATATGTACATGTGTGTGTGTGTGCACACATGCATATGTGCATATGTGTGTGTGCACGTGCGTATATGCATGTGTGTGTGTGTATGTGTGTGTGCGTGCATGTGTGCACGTGCGTATGTGTGTGTGTGTGTGTGTGTGTGTGTGTGTGTGTGTGTGTGTGTGTGTGAGTGTGTGTATGTGCCCATGTGAGTAAGGGTAGCTCTTAGGGGGATTAGGTTTTTAATTTATAGGGTTATTTGCTGTTAAATGCTTATCTGTTTTCCTGAAGCTAGAGTTTATTTATGTTGAATGGATATTAATTCTTGTTAAATACTTTGTACTGTGCTTTTGATCAAATATGTCAGAAAATCAGGTAAATTGAGAAAATTTGTGCACTGATTTAAAATTTTTAACTTCTGTGATAATTGTGGCTTGGGTTCCAGCAAGCTACCTCAATGAGTTATGACAGTGGTATCATGCAAAAAAAAAGACAAACTTTTCAGAAATGCAATTACAAAACAATTCTTCACAAAACATGTGGTGGTAATACGGTACTATCTTCTATAAAAGGCAATTGTTAGATCAACTGTTAATTTTTGTACGAAGATTGATAGTCTTATTATTCGACACAAAGGTACGGGACGGGGTGAAGGGAGCTTAACCCTTGGAGTCTAGGTATCATTGTACTATGTCTATAGGGCACTCCATTGGTCAATGTATCACTCCTATGTATACTACATAGAGCTAACCTGGCCTTTATGTATATAGCTGAAGCATGACTTTCTAATCCATATACATTCTCATCCCCTGCATATCCAGGCCAGCAATATACTTTTAAGAGATAACAAAGTGTAGAGCAGGATGAACACAGCAGGCCAAGCAGCATCTTAGGAGCACAAAAGCTGACGCTTCAGTCCTGAGATGCTGCTTGGCCTGCTGTGTTCATCCAGCCTCACATTTTATTATCTTGGATTCTCCAGCATCTGCAGTTCCCATTATCTCTGCTTCAGTCTACTAGCCTTTTTAAAATTATTTTATGTGCTCAGCCATGACAAGCTTTTTATCATTTGTAAAGGATCACATTTATCACTTTTACATGCAAAGTGCATGCCTTTGCATGTGTCCACATGAAAACCTACACTTTTGCTCATTCACTTAATTTATCAAGCTCTGTGTAATGTTGTTCTGATTATAAAATTGCTCATTTTCAGTTTGAAGCTAATCGCAGTTAGGTCGCAAATCAGAGAAATCACATTGAACGGCCAAGCAGGTTCACAGAGCCAAATAGCCTCTTCCTATCAGGGTGCACATCCAATCCTCTGAGTACAGAACACATCAGTAGATCTGGTGACACAACTGAGCTAATGGATCAGGACTGGCAGCATAGCAGCAGAAACCAGCAGAAAAGAATGCTATAGATTAGATTAGGTTCCCTACAGTGTGGAAACAGGCCCTTCAGCTCAACAAGTCCACACGCTGCGTGAAGCGCCCCACTCAGACCAATCCGCCTATAGCCCACACATCCCTGAACACTATGGGTAATTTAACATGGCCAATCCACCTAACCTGCACATCTTTGGACTGTGGGAGGAAACTGGAACACGCGGAGGAAGCCCACACAGGCACGGGGAGAATGTGCAAACTCCAGACAGACAGTTGCCCGAGGCGGGAATTGAACCCGGGTCCCTGGTGCTGTGAGGCTGCAGTGTTAACCCCTGAGCCACCGTGCCGCCCAGTTTGAAAGCTGTCACATAATGCAGTTCTCACATACCCTGGCACTCCGTTAGTCCTAATTGTACATAAAGACATTGCAAATGGGTGTTGAAAGTTTTTAGCGAGTGGGCAAAAATTTGGCAGATAAAGTTTAATATGAGAAAAAGTAAACTTTGGCAGGATAATTAAGCTGTATCAGTGATAATGGGAACTGCTGACGCTGGAGAATCCAAGATAACAAAGTGTGGAGCTGGATGAACACAGCAGGCCAAGCAGCATCTTAGGAGCACAAAAGACGACGTTTTGGGCCTAGACCCTTCATCAGAAAAGGGTCTAGGCCCAAAACGTCAGCTTTTGTGATTAAGCTGTATTTAGGTTTCAAAGGGGTTAAGCTTGACACTGCAGTTATGAATATTTATTACAAGATACAGAAGCTTGAACTCATGCACCAATTGTTTTGAGATTAGCTTCTTCCCTTCCAAAACAGGAATCAATTCTGCATTGCGTTGAAGAAATGAGTTTTATATTGAAGATTATGCAGTAAATACAGTTAGTAATGACATAGCAAACCTAATTTAAAATTGTGTACAATTTTTAAATCCACGTTAAGAAACATTTGGATATTGAAACAAATGTGTATGATGAAGAATATACTGGCAATCCAGTGTAATTTTCAACTAGTTTTGAGTGTCTTTGTCTCAACTGTTTGAAAGAGAATTTGATTTCAAACTTGCTCCACAAGATTATTGATCACTATCTGTGTATTCACAGGTCTACTCTAAGAAATTTTTAGCATCTCTGCAGCTATTCGAAAGAAGCTGTTCTGTGCTTTGGTCAAATCTTACAGAAATAGTGGGTTCCCGAGGCTCATATCAGTGGCTTCTTGCAAGAGGTCTAACAAACTCAGGTGCAAAACTGGGATGGTAGCAAAACCATCTTACAACTCCTGCTGGCTACAACATTATCTAAGAACTTGAATCTGGCAAAGTTTCATGCTCTCAAGTTTGGTTTTGAATTTAACACCTTAATTGCTGGATTATGTTTGTGGTTTTCTTTACAAAGCTCTCTATTTGTGTTAAACCATCATAGAATCCCGACAGGGTGGGAACATGCACTGACTGTTAGGGCTACCTTCCCAGACCCATCCCCCTATAACTCACCTAATCTACACCTTCTTGAACACTATGGGGCAATTTAGCATGGCCAATCCACCTAGCCTGCACATCTTTGGACTGTGGGAGGAAGCCAGAGCACACCCACGCAGACATGGGGAAAATGTGCAAACTCCACACAGACAGTCACCAGAGGGTGGAACTGAACCTGGGTTCCTGGTGCTGTGAGGCAGTTAGTGCTAACCACTGAGTCACCGTGCTGCCGTAAGTGTTAGGTTGCAAAGAAGGTTGCAGCCCCTGTACCCATAATAACTCCAATTTTGTTTAAGTTTTCTCTTCCTGCTGCCGTATCTTGGGGCCACCTTGACAGCCACAGCTGAGCTCTACCTCCGACAACTTTGGCAAATGTGTTCCGGAGATCCAGGATCGAGAGGATTCTGATCTGCTAGGGTCAGGAGGGGTGTCCTGCACAGGTGAAGATGCAATCCGTTTGGCTTGACCTGGCGGAGCCGTGACCCCGGCAAAGGGAGGAGGATTGTGCCAAGATAAGGACTCCCTGGTTGTTTGTTACTCCTCCTTCCTGTTGGGGCACACTTGCACCTTCCTCACACGTTCTGTCGTTGTGGCACCTGGAGGAAGATCAATTTCCCTGACACTCCTTTTGCATAGCCAGAGAATGGATGCTTCCTTGACTGAAATGATGGAATAAAGGTTCCTTGCACAAATCAGCAGGTACTGATTGTTACACTGAACGTGGTGATCCACAGTGGCAACTCCCTATTCCATGCAAGTAGCCAAATGCCTGTCTGCTGGACCTACAGGACCAGAAAGAAGTTGGGTAGGGTCCTCTGTTCTTTACTCCCGTTTGCGCCTGATCACTGATATCTCTGCCTAATATTCCCCAACTTGCCTCTGCATACCCGTCAGTTCTTGCGTGTCCCAGATCAGAGGTGTATTGTCCATACTGGGTTCGGCAGTGGCCTGTTCTCCAGCAGCACTCAAAGAATCAGATATCCTAGTCATTCCTCCCTGCGTAAGCTGCAATCTTGTGCCAGTGCTGTGCTCATGAAAGTGTGACCCAGAGCCTATTGTAGAAGATGAATTGAACTGAATCAAATTGAATGAGCTTTATTGTCTCAAGTACTGAAATGAGTACAGTGAAAAGTTCATAAGTTGCCACTTACAGAGCCTTCTTCAGTATAAAGGTACCTAGGTACAACACTTAGAGAATAGATAAATGAAGAAAACAAAGTTAGGTTACTGCCATACACCATAAAACCTTCGGTCAGGAAAAAACAAGAAGCAAAGTTAAAAACACAAAAATCCCAGTCTCTCTCCAAAGGCTCTCTGCAGCAGACCAGCCCAAGGCAGCCTCCATGCCATCAGGCCACTGACATTGCCATGCACCACATTCCCGCACCAGGGCCCCTGTCACCCCACTCCTGCACTGGGGCTGCTGTCACCCCGCTCCCGCACCGGGGCCCCTGTCACCCCGCTCCCGCACCAGGGCCCCTGTCACCCCACTCCTGCACTGGGGCCCCTGTCACACCGCTCCCGCCCCGGGGCCCCTGTGACCCCGCTCCCGCACCGGGGCCCCTGTCACCCCGCTCCCACACCGGGGCCCCTGTCACCCCACTCCCGCCCCGGGCCCGTCACCAACCTCCCACACCCGTACACTATCCCCGCTCCCACCCCGGGCCCCTGTCACCCCGCTCCCGCCCCAGGCCCCTGTCACCCGGCTCCCGCACTGGGGCCCCTGTCACCCTGCTCCCGCACTGGGCCCCTATCACCACACTCCCACACCCGGACACTATCCCCATAGAACATAGAACAGTACAGCACAGAACAGGCCCTTCAGCCCACGATGTTGTGCCGACCATTGATCCTCATGTATGCACCCTCAAATTTCTGTGACCATATGCATGTCCAGCAGTCTCTTAAATGTCTCAATGACCTTGCTTCCACAACTGCTGCTGGCAACGCATTCCATGCTCTCACAACTCTCTGTGTAAAGAACCCGCCTCTGACATCCCCTCTATACTTTCCTCCAACCAGCTTAAAACTATGACCCCTCATGTTAGCCATTTCTGCCCTGGGAAATAGTCTCTGGCTATCAACTCTATCTATGCCTCTCATTATCTTGTATACCTCAATTAGGTCCCCTCTCCTCCTCCTTTTCTCCAATGAAAGAAGTCCGAGCTCAGTCAACCTCTCTTCATAAGATAAGCCCTCCAGTCCAGGCAGCATCCTGGTAAACCTCCTCTGAACCCCCTCCAAAGCATCCACATCTTTCCTATAATAGGGCGACCAGAACTGGACGCAGTATTCCAAGTGCGGTCTAATCAAAGTTTTATAGAGCTGCAACAAGATCTCACGACTCTTAAACTCAATACCCCTGCTAATGAAAGCCAAAACACCATATACTTTCTTAACAACCCTGTCCACTTGGGTGGCCATTTTAAGGGATCTGTGTATCTGCACACCAAGATCCCTCTGTTCCTCCACACTGCCAAGAATCCTATCCTTAATCCTGTACTCAGCTTACAAATTCGACCTTCCAAAATGCACCATCTCGCATTTATCCAGGTTGAACTCCATCTGCCACCTCTCAGCCCATCTCTGCATCCTGTCAATGTCCCACTGCAGCCTACAACAGCCCTCTATACTGTCAACAACACCTCCAACCTTTGTGTCGTCTGCAAACTTGCTGACACATCCTTCAATCCCCTCATCCAAGTCACTAATAAAAATTACAAACAGTAGAGGCCCAAGGACACAGCCCTGTGGAACACCACTCAGCACTGACTTCCAGGCAGATAATTTTCCTTCTACTACCACTCGCTGCCTTCTGTTGGCCAGCCAATTCTGTATCCAGACAGCTAAGTTCCCCTGTATCCCATTCCTCCTGACCTTCTGAATGAGCCTACCATGGGGAACCTTATCAAATGCCTTACTGAAGTCCATATACACCACATCCACAGCTCGACCCTCATCAACTTTTCTAGTCACATCCTCAAAGAACTCGATAAAGTTTGTGAGGCATAACCCACTCCCGCACCCGGCCCCTGTCACCACACTCCCACACCCGGAAACTATCCCCACTCCCACAACAGGCCCCTGTCACTCCGCTCCCGCACCAAGACCCCTGTCACTCCGCTCCTGCACCGGGCCCCTGTCAACCCCCTCCTGCACCAGGCCCCTGTAATTCCGCTCGCGCACCGGGCCCCTGTCACGCCCCTCCCGCACTGGGCCCCCATTGCCCCACTCCCACACCAGGCCCCTGTCACCACATTCCTGCTCATGACCCCTGTCACTATACTCCCACACCCGGACACTATCCCCGCTCCCGCACCGGGCCGCCGTCACCGCGCTCCCGCCCCGGGCCCCCATGCTGCGCTCCCGCACCGGGCCCCCGTCACCACACTCCCACACCGGGACACTATCCCCACTCCCGCACCGGGACATTATCCCCGCTCCTAACTGGGCTGCTGCTGCCACTCTCAGCACTGGGCCACTGTTTGCTGGTATCCCCAATCCAGCTCACTGGCGTCTCCGCTGACCCCACTTCGGAGGGTGGAAGTCAGAGGCCAGGGCTGCTTGCCGAAGGCCAAGTGAAGGGAGAGAAGGAGGAGAGAAGGAAAAAGAAAGCAGAATGAGCAGGGAGGAGTAAGTCTGGCTGGAGAGTTCCACTTCACTGCCTTCTTACTGGGTCCAACAAAGTGAATGTCACTGTGCTGGTGTAGGATGGGGAGGAAGGCCTTGTTGGTGCATCCTCTGGGGTTCACAACTCTTTCTTCCCTGAGACATGGTTTGAGAGGTTGATAAAGAGGGCCATGGGCTGAGGGTCTTTTTCTCTGCCCTGGCCTCGGAGCACATTCCAGAGACTGCACAGCAAAACACGAACATGTTCGTGTCACAAGCCGCCACCTTACTCAAACTTTCTTTAAGATACTTGGTGTGCAGCTGGGAGGAGGAGTTTGAAGATTTTTTCACCAGATGGCTGTACATAATTCAACCCTTCTTCAGCACAGCTCACCCCCTGCTCACACGCTTGTGATATCAGTGGCTTGCTGCATGAAGCAGAACCCAGCACATCAAAAGACAAAGCTGAAGTATTTGCAAACACCTTCGCCCAGAATACTCAAGAAGATGCTCCATCTGAGCCTCCTCCTGTTGGGGATCGAGCAGTATGGATGCCAGCCTTCAGACAATGCAATTCATTTCACATGGTATCAAGAAGCTGAAGGCACCGGATACAGCAAGGGTCCCAACAAGATTCTAACAATATGTTCTCCAAAACAAACTGTTCTTCTATCCAAGCTGTCCCTCTGAAAGTCACTATAGTCCTATTCTCCTATTAGAGAGAGATGACTGGCAGTGGTTTAACATGAGGGCCACCATATCTCTGGTGAGGAGAGAGTTTGAGAAAGAGAACCCGACATGTTAACTTCAGCTTGTGTAGGAATGCAACCCACACAGTTGGTATTCCTCTACATTGGTGGTCAACTTCCCAGCCAACTCAACTAAATGACACCCTGTGCTCCTGCAGAACCGGCATCTACCCGGCAATGAGGAAATTATCTGGGTATGTTCCGTCTCCAAAAAGCAGGACAAATCCAATCTGGCCAACTGCACCCCATCAGTCTACTGTCAATTTTCAAAGTGATGGAAGGTGTCATTGGTGGCGATATCAAGCAGCATGCAAACAGCAATAGCCTGATTGGTTTGGACTCCTGCAGACATAGTCAGCGCCTACCTTCATTACTATCTCGGACCAAACAGCTAAACTCCAGAGGGAAGGTGAGCATGATTTGTGCAGCACAGTGGCTCAGTGGTTAGCACTGCAGCCTCACAGCGCCAGGGACCCGGGTTCAATCCCAGCCTCAGGCAACTGCCTGTGTGGAGTTTGCACATTCTCCCAGTGTCTGCGTGGGTTTCCTCTGGGTGCTCCGGTTTCCTCCCACAGCCCAAAGATGTGCAGGCTAGGTGGATTGGCTGTGCTAAATTACCAGGTAGTGTTCAGGGATGTGTGGATTAGGGGGATGGGTCTGGGTGGGATGCTCCAAGTGTCGGTGTGGTCTTGTTGGGTTGAAGGGTCTGTTTCCACACTGTAGGGATTCTATGATGATTGCCTTTAGATAATAATACAGCATTTGGCCAAGTATGGAATCAAGGATCCATGGCACCATTAAAACTAATTGGAATTGACAGAACTTGCCACTTGATGGTGACATACCATACCAAAGGAAGATGGTTGTGATTGTTGGAGATCAATCATCCCTACTTCAGAACATCTCAATAGGAGTTCCTCAGAGCAGTGTCCTAGACCCTGTCCTAGGCCTTCAGTTGCTTCAATGACCTTGCCCCAGGATAATGTTAGACATGGGGTGTTTATTGAGGCTTAGCCTGAAAAGTGCCAAGTAACATTTGTGTCACACAAGTGTCATGCAATGGCCATTTCCAAAAGGAGAGAATCTAAGTAGCTCTCCTGAAGCTTCAATGGCATCACCAGTGTTCATTTCCCCACTATCAATACCCTGGGGTTACCATTTATGAGAAACTGAACAAAATTTAATCATAGAAATACTATTGCAACAAGAGCAGGTCAGAGTCTGGGAATTCTGCAACAAGTAACATATCTTTTCTCTCCCCAAAGCCTGGACACCATCTACATGGCATAAGTAAAGAGTCTGTTTTAAAAACCTCCACTTGCCTGGATGGGTACAACTTCAACAACACTCAAGAAGATTGATACCATATGAAGCAGCCCATTTGTTTAGAGGCACATCCCCCACCACTTTCTCTGCTACTGACACATAGTGGTAGCAGTATGTACCATCAGAGGATGCACTCAAAACCTCACCAAGCTTCCTTTAAGAGTTGATTCTTGATTTAATTTGATTTATTGTTGTCACATGTGCCTAAGTACAGTGAAAAATTTTGTTTTGCAAGCAGTATTGCAAACAAGGACATCCAGAGCAAGACACACAAGGGTACAACTGTGCAGGAGGTGCACGAAAGTGAGGTCAATATTGGATTTGAAACTAGAGAGGTCTGTTCATCAGTCTACTAACAGCAGGGAAGAAGCTGTTTGTGAGCCTGTTGATGCATGCATTCAAGCTTCTGTGTCTTCTGCCTGACGGAAGAGGTTGGAAGAGAGTATTACCGAGGTGGGAGGTGCCTTTGACAATGTTGGCTGACTGTGAGTAAAGTGTTAGCAAGTATCACAGGGAGGTGTTAGGAACATCAGGTTTATACTTTAAACCATCTGCTTCATTTTAAGTTTGAAAGAAGTTGGGAGTTATGATCCTAGATGGAGTCCATGGATGGGAAGCTGTCTTCCATGATGGTCTGGGCTGTGCATACGACTTTCTGTACACCTCAATTTCTACCCACTAGAAGGAAGAAAACATAACAGATGCACTGGAATACCACCTCTTCCAAGTTCCCCTCCAAGCCACTTACGACTGAGTTGGAAATATGCCTCTGTTCCTTCAGTGTCACTGTCAAAATCCTGAAGTTCCCTTCCTAACAGATTGCCACAATTCAAGGAAGTAACTAACCATCACGTTCTCAGGGGCAATAATCAATTGGCAATAAATTACCAATATCCCAGGAGGGAGCAAAAAAATGTCTTCACAATGAGATGTCCACTCACAATATGAACTCATCTTCTCAGGTGTGAGCAGTATTTCTGTGTATTGACCATTCGCTCTCCTAATTTTTTAGGTCACAGAAAATGCTGAAAATACCTTGGCAGCATCTGGGGAAACAGTGAAAAAGAGTCCATGCTTCAGATCAATGAGCTCCAATCGCATCAGTTTTGAGAGGAGGTCTTCAGCTGAAAACATTGACTGTATTTCTGCTCTCAAATGCTGCCAGACTGCTGAGGTTTTCTGAAATTTAGTTTCTTTCAAATTTGCAGCACCACCGTATTATGTTTTTGTGCAAGTTCTCTCTCACTGCCTCTTGCCACCAGGCTCTATTGACACAAGTAAATAAGCAAGCTGACAGTTTTGTACATATCAATTAGTTAGAAGTTTATCAGCAACACATGAAAGAGTATTTAGTTCAATACAGCAGTGCCCAGTGCGTATACAGTACAATTATACAATCTAATTAGAATGCAGCAAATATAAGAGCCTCACAATCAGTGGAGTTATTTAGAATCTCTGATAATTGTTTCCATTCATCAATCATTATAATGTCATTTACCAGAGAGCAATATCAGCAAAAACACATTTGAATTTTAGTTGCAGGAGCTGAGAGAATAGTCGATTCTTTTAAACAAAAAGAGAGAGAATGATAGAGCAGTGAGTGCATGAGTGACTGGGAAGGTGGATGTGGAGGTGCGTGGAACAAAACAGTGCTCGAGTGCAAGTGAGTGGAAGCTGGATCGAGAGAATAATTGAGACATTGTGAGCAAGAAAGCTTCAGAGCATGAGCGACAGTATGAGAATATGGCAGTATGAGAGAGAATGTGTGTTTGTGAGTGAGAGACTGGACGCTGTTACAATAAGCCTGAAAGCTTGTTTGGTATATGAATGGTAGGCCCAAAGTTTGTTTACTATGAAAAATGTGCAAGATGTTCGAAGCTGTAAATAATAGCAGGGGCAGTTGTGTTGACTGTGAGTGAAGTGTTACCAAGTGTCACAGGGAGGTGTTTTAGGAACATTAGGTTTAGAATTTAAACTTTCTGCTTCGTTTTTCATTGCAAAGGAATTGGTAGTTATTTCCTGGTTGATTTTATTCTGTCCAAGTCAGATCTCAGACTGAAATTAGGCTCGATAGAATGCATTTTGCATCTTGTTTGGTTTTAATGTGTTGGTTTTTCACTGCAACACAAATGTGCAATGTACAGATTTAATTTTAACAATAGAACAGGAGTTGATTGTGCAAAAAATGATAAAATAGAATAAGGCAGACTACCTACATTTTATACCTATTTGTAGTTTTCAAAACAAGTAGTAAAAATACGATCTCATCAATCCTGAAAGCATTTCAATACAGTACTCAAACTCCAAATTCTTCTCTTCCACATCTGCAGGATTTAATGTCACTATGACTTCAATTGGGAATTCTTCCTTGAGCCTTCTTACAACTGAGCTTAGATCATTTCAGCTCCTAATAACTTGTTCAGGGTTGTAACCAAACAATCCTGGTGTGGAATAACACAGTGTGGAGCTGGAGGAACACAGCAGGCCACGGAACACTTGAAGAGCTGGATCCTTCTTCAGAAATGGGGCAGGGAAAGGGAACTTCAAAATAAACAGAGAGGGGGTGCATTGATAGTGGTGGGGATTGGTCAGTGAGGTGGGAGGAGAGGATAGGTTGGAGAGAAGACAGACAGGTCAAGGAGGCAGGGATGAAGCTAGTAGAGGTGAGTGTAAGTAGGTAGTGGTAGGGATTGGTCACTGAGGAGCGGTGGGAAAGAAGATGGATGGGTCAAAGAGGCAGGGATGAGGGCGTGGCTGGTCTTGGGCTAAGTTTGGGGGTGGGGAGATTTTGAAGCTAGTAAAGTCCATATTGAGACCATTGGGTTATAGGCTTCCAAGGTGGAATATGAGGTGCTGTTCCTCCACTTTCCAGATGGCATTGGTGTGACACTGGAGGAGGCCCAGGATGAACACATCGTTCAGGGAGTGGGAGGGGAAGTTGGAGTGGTTTGTGAATATGAGATGTTGTTGTTTGTTGTGAACCGAGCGTAGGTGCTCTACAAAGAGGTCCCCTCTCCCATTTCTGAAGAAGAGTCCCCACCCAAAACACCAGCTTTCCTGCTCCTCTGATGCTGCCTGGCCTGCTGTGTTCCTCCAGCTCCACACATTATTATCTCAGACTCAAGCATCGGCAGTTCTTACTAATCCTAGAGTGGAATCTTTTAATTAAACTTGTTAAGTTGACCGATTTGCTCACAGTCCTAATGGAACCCCCTTTCTCAGTAACAACTGTCAAACACATTCAGCTTCAGCCAAGACGTCTGCAAAATTGCCCAAATTAAAACTAAATGCATGCTTCCAAGCTATGGACGTTTACCCTGAACACAAAATCAACTTATTCAAGAATCTTCTATCTTACAGTTTACTACACTACGCTGCTTACTTTGTTATTGGTAATATGACAGGAGATAGCAGCAACGGCAGTGTCTGCACCAGAGCACAACAGCAGGAACTTGGTTTTCCTCAAAAATCAAATCGGACTCTTGATACAAAATAGAATGCAAGCAATGGTTCGCGACTGGGAGGTGCAGTTGTTTATTGCGAACCAAGCGGAGGTGTTCTGCAAAGCAATCCCCAAGCCTCCGCTTGGTTTCCCCAATGTAATTTTACCAAAAAAACATTTTAACTCCCCCTCCCATTCCTTAGACGACATGTCCATCCTGGGCCTCCTGCAGTGCCATAATGACGCCACCCCTAAGTTGCAGGAACAGCAACTCATATTCCGCTTGCGAACCCTGTGGCCCAATGGTATCAATGTGGATTTCACAAGCTTCAAAATCTTCCCTCCCCTCACTGCATCCCAAAACCAGCCCAGTTCCTCCCTGCCTGCCTAACCTGTTCTTCCTCTCACCTATTCCCTCCTCCCACCTCAAGCCGCACCTCCATTTCCTACCTACTAACCTCATCCCGCCTCCTTGACTTGTCCGTCCACCCCGGACTGACCTATCCCCTCCCTACCTCCCCACCTATACTCTCCTCCCCTCCTATCTTCTCCTCTATCCATCTTCGGTCCACCTCCCCCTCTCTCCCTATTTATTTCAGAATCCTCTCCCCATCCCCCTTTTCTGATGAAGGGTCTAGGCCCGAAACGTCAGCTTTTGTGCTCCTGAGATGCTGCTTGGCCTGCTGTGTTCAACCAGCTCCACACTTTGTTATCTCGGATTCTCCAGCATCTGCAGTTCCTATTATCTCAGTTCACATGTTAAGACTGCTTTGCGGAGAGGATTAAAGTATTTCATCAAAATCCCTGCAATCCTCATGGAGAAACATTAAACCAAAATTTACAAATGACACCCTAAACAAGTAATGACCAACATGATTTCACATTGCGTAGCTTTCACTGCAGCTGAATGGGCCAGATGGCCTACTCCTGCTGCTATTTCTAATGTAAAATATACTTCTATTGACATTGGTCCCACTTGCCTGCACAAGTCCATAGCCAATGAATGTTGTGCACTTCAAGTTTTTATCCAAGCTGCTTTTAAAAAATGTTGTGAGGTTCCCTGCCCTATCTCCCCTCCCAGGTGATACATTCAAATGCACACCACCCTCTGGCTGAACACAGTTTACCTCAAACCCATCCTATGCTCCTGCCTTCCACTTAAAAAGTGTGTCACCTTGTTGTTGATCCTTTAGTTATGGAAAACAGCTGTTTTCTATTCACCCTGTCCATGCCCCTCAGAATGTCACACACATCTATCAGGTTCCCCCTCAACCTTCTCTGCTCCAAGGAAAACAACCTATAGTTGACGTGCTCCATCCCAGGCAATATCCTGGTGAATGTCCTTTACATGCCCTCCAGTTCAATTACATCCTTCCTGTAGTGTGGTGACTAGAGCTGCACACAGAACTCCAGCTATCGCCTCGCATCTGTGTCCTATGCATCTCCAGCATGAGCTCTACATGCCATGACTAATAAAGGAAAGAGCCCCATATGCCTTCTTAATTACCCCATTAACCTGTCCTGCCACTTTCAGGATCGGTGGACAAACACCCCAAGATCTCCCTGTTCTCCTGAGCTTCCTAGTATCTTGTCCTTCATTGAGTCCAGCCTTGTCTTGTTTTTCCTTCCAAAGTGCATCACCTCCCACTTATCAGGGTTAAATTCTATCTGTCATTGGCCTGTCCCATCTGACCAATCCATTTATATCCTCCCTTAACTTAAAATATTCCTCCTCACTGCCAACTCATTATCTCACTTACAGCCAATTTTTGTGTTATCTGCAAACTAACTTATCACCCCTCCCACGTTCTCATCTTCATTTTTGATGAATATCATAAACAAGAAGGGACACAGCACTGATTCCTGTGGAAAGCCACTGGGCACCAAGTTTCAATCACACAACCAGCCTTATACCTCCACCTGTGTATCCTATCACTATGCCAATTTTGGATTCGCCTTGCCAAGTTACCGTGGATCAATGAATATTTAAATTCTTTGTCAGTTTCCCATGAGGGACCTTGTCAGTTTTCAGACCTCATGCTCCAAAACACATAAATAAAGCAGAGATGCTAAGGTGTAGAGCTGGATGAACACCGCAGGCCAAACAGCTTCAGAGGAGCAGGAAGGCTGATGTTTCAGGCCTAGACCCTTCTTCAGAAAAGTCTTCAGATTCTCCAGCATCTGCAGTTCCTATTCTCTCTGAAACATAAATCAAGCAAGTGCTATGAGAATCTAACCCAACATTTAAGTAGCTGCTTTTATTTTTATTCTCTTTTTTTGTAATAGTTGGCTGTTTTCCTATTGGGCAGCAGTTGGTGGACTCATTTGCAGAATGAAAATTTCGATTCCTAAGATAGACAAACATTATACTCAGCATCAGGCTATAGTGGACTGCATTATACCCAATTCTGTGCTGTAACAGATCATATTATAGCACAGAAATGACGTTTTTGGAAGCATCTGGGAGATGAGAGGGTAGCTTTAGAAAACATTTGGGATAAAGGCCTATGGCAGATCTAATATGAAGGCTCAAACCGCAAGAAGGACCATGCAGTAGAATTGAAAAGTGACACTCAGGGCTGACAGGAATAGCACAATATCTCACCCCAGCAACATCCTACATTCACAGCAAAGACAACAGGAACAAGGGCCTTTCAGCCTCTTGAGACCGGTGCATTCAACTCCAGCTCCCATGTGTAGAGACCAATACTTCAACAGCACACAGCATTCACAAAGCAATACTCCCAGAGAAGCCTTTGTTATTTATGCCAAGGCATTAGCTTTAGACTGTCATTTTCTGAACTCTATTATAATAGTATCTTGAATGAACAAGGCATTTCCTACAGGCATTTCATTTACTTCATTGCCTGAATTCATATAGACATGACACGAAGGCAATACTTCTTTGCAAACCTGAGACCGTAAGACCATAAGTCTATAAGACATAGGAGCAGAAATTAGGCCATTCGGCCCATCGAGTCTGCTCCACCTTCAATCATGGCTGATAAGTTCCTCAACCCCATTTTCCTGCTTTCTCCCCATAACCCTTGATCCCCTTGATAATCAAGAATCTATCTATCCATCTCAGTCTTAAATGCACTCAATGACCTGGTCTCCACAGCCTTCTGTGGCAGTGAATTCCATAGATTTGATTTCTTCTCCTATTTCCTACAAATCAGGCCAAGCCACTCAGTTTGTATTTTGTTACAGGAAGAAAAGAGACCCCTCACTCTCTTTTCAAGTTGGCTATGGATGGGGTATAAATGGCTACCTTGCCAGCTAAACCACAGAATGCATACGAAAATTGCTCAACAAATAAAGGCCTAGGTTCACCTACTATCACTGAGCAGTCACATAATTCAACAGTAATAGTGTTATTGACTAATCACAGTGACCAATAAATCCACACTAAGGGACATGGTGCTGTGTTACAGGAAGTGTTACAAGACTAGTAAGCTCAAAGCTGAGGCCAGTACTCTGCGAAATGTGTTCACATCCCACAATGGCAGATGGTAAAATAAATTTATAAGCAGTCAGGAATTTGAGGCTAGCCTGACTGATAACCATAATCGCCACTGTTGATTGTCATCACTAACACTCTTCAGAGGAAAGAAATCTGCTGTTTTCGCCTGGCCTGACCTATAACTACGTAGTGATGGACAATAAATGCTGGCACAGACAGCCGTACCAGTGAATTCAACAAAATGTAGCATGCTCCACTTTTGTGTGGTGATATAGAACTGGTGGGTGCAATTTCAGAATAAGGAGATAGTCAGTTAACACAGAGGGTCTGTCCCTGCTTTAGAGAGTTGTAGTAGTTCAGTTATTGAATATATTCAAGGCTGAGATAAGCAGATACCTGAACTATCATGAAAAGGCAGGAACTTCGAAGAGGAGACCAAGAACCATAATCTTACTGAAGTTAGGAGGTGGCTTGAGGGAAGAAATGGCCTACTCCTGCTCCTGTTTCTTATATTCATATGCACAGCCGTACCAGACCTGGAGTGAAGCAAACTCACAGTATTGGACAACGTTTAGCAACCCAATGTTCAAAGTCATTTGTCCTCCCAAGGGTGTTACACACGCTGCACCATTGCACCTCAAATTATTCAGACTGAGTCCAAAAATAAATCTTTCAGTTAGTAATCAATAACTGAATCAGCATTTACTGCTTCTATCACCTCCCTATGGATCCTGTTCCATCCACTGACCGCTCGCTGACTGAAATATTGTTTCAACAGATTAGATTTGAATTGATTTGCTTCGAGACTGAGCTCATGTTCTCTGCTTTTGTTCTGGGCAAGGTGAAGTGGGGTAACAATAGGAAAGCATAATTATTTCTCTCTCCCACTCCTCCAAAATGTATCATATTGATAAGCTGACGGGTTGCTAACCTCCACAAGTAGACTTTCCTCTTGAACAAGGAGAAACATGACTTAGCAAAGTAAAGAAATTGTTGCAAAAAATAATAATTTATAAGCTACAGTAATGGACCCCAAAAGAAGTTAACAGGAGGGTTATTCGCCAAATTACCACATTTATCGAGTGAAGGGTTCCATTCACAAAAGAGAGATTTTACAATTTATGCAAGGAGCTTGTTATAAATTAAAATTGGAGCAACGACCTGCATTGGAGCCCCCTCTTGTGGCAACTCAATTTTATTCAGGAAATACCAAATTAAACAACACACTTGAATTTATGTAGCTACTTTCTTGATGATGGCCCAAAGCACTTCACAGCACTGAAATAGTTACTGTTATAATGTAGGAGATGTGGCAGCCAATTTGCTGAAAAGGAGAAAGAGAAAGTACACCAGTACACCAAAACAGCACATGCCAAAAAAGGCAAACACTAGAGAGCCTAAAACAGCTGGTGGGAGATTTATCTACAGCATTATCTTTGTCTGTTGGGAGATGAAGGCTAGTGGCTGATCTAATATGAGGGCTCAAGTCACAAGAAGGTCTAAGCAGTAGAATAGTGCAACATCTGTCCCCAGCAACATCCTACATTCAAAACAGGAACAAGAATCCTTTCAGCCTCTTGAGGCTGTGGCATTCAACTCCAACTTGATGTGGGCATGGACTGAGAGGCATGGTCTCTGGGACATCATGGCCTCAGAAAGATTCTTGAGGATGGACAGTGACTACGTGAACACTACTGCTCCAAATGCAGGAGAGAAGCAGCCCAAATGGAGCAGTGCATGGTGACTGGTGACCGTGGGTTAGGCAGCTGAAGCTTGCACAAGTGAGGGACTGTAAAAGTGAGGGCGTCAAACAGCAGAGAGAAACCACAAAGGGGACTGAGAAATTCAAAACCTCTCAATCCAGCTAACTGGGAACCATCAAAATCTGACATGCTTGAGGTAATAGGTTCCTGGGAAATAAACATGGAGTCTTTAGCTGAAGGCCACAGGAGTTCAAGAGCTATCCCCCAGCAAAGGGTGAAGAAAATGTAGCAGATGTTATTGAAATGAACATTGTCAACTGGATAATGCAGAGCAATTTTATTATATACTCACTGACATTTATGATATCCAATCTCAAATTGCCTCATAGCCTGTGTTACTTTAGGTTTAATAGCTGCATCAGAGACAAACATACAACCACTTTGCTGTGATCTCACCAGTGTTTTCAGAGCATGTTTAGGATAATGGCTTTTTGTATTTTCGTGGAGGTGTCTTTTTAGTTTTCAGGGGCTCCTATTTTCATTCTCTTCACCAGATGGACTGAAACCTGACACAGCCCAAGGTGTCCAAAGCAAAATCTAGAATGATCCAAAATCAGAGATTGTTTATTTGTATTAAGGACATCAAACAAAAGGGATGGAGTGAACACGTGGACTTGCAGTAGAAGGTTGCCTGTGATATTAGCGAATGGGCTGGGTAGGTTCAAACACAGCAACACAGAAACATGGAAAAGTACAAAACCACAAATGAGAGTCGGTCCTTAGAGCCTGCTCTATTATTCAATATGGTGACTGATCATCCAACCAGCAGCTTGTTACCATAACTTCCTCTTTGATCCCTTTAGCCCCAAGAACTATATCCAAATCCTTCTTGAAAACATTCAATGTTGGATCTCAACCACTTTCTGGGGCAGAGTTCCACAGATTCACTACTTTCTAGGTGAAGAAATTTCTCCTCATCTCAGTTCTAAATGGCCTACTCTGTATCCTTAACCTAAAAGGAGCCAAATAGGTAAAAAGGGGGCATTTTTTTCAGAGGTTGGGAAGAATGGACTGGATGCTTTCGCTCTTGTGATAAAATGTAATGCTTCTAAATTGTAATTGTCTGGCCCTGCTCATCAAGCAAAAGTGATAAATGTTTCTGAAAGATTTCTGATAGAGAGACCTTCACCTGATGAAAGAAAGTTGTGCTTGAAAGGAATGATTAAACACACTACCACCATTCTCAAAACTCAAAGGCAAACCTGGGGAGCTGGCAGTACTTTGATATTTAGCAGACAACTCCCCACAGTCTCCAGTCTCAAACTGCATCTCATACTTAACAATTAATCCTTGTCATGTTAACCTCACTGGCAATATTAATATTATTACCTGTTTTGCGTTGGCCCAAGGAGATGAGTTCTTTACCTCATATTCATGAATTGAGAGGTTTCAGAGGGTGGTGAAGGGCCAATCATTTGGGATGTTGGTCTGGAGTCACATGTAGAGCCAGACCAAGACCTTCTTGCTCACTCATTTTCTCATTCATTATCCACTTTGCAACTTTTTGTGAGAGATTTAAAAATACACAGGAAAAAAGCACTGGGCCCAATAAAGCACAAAGCTGCTAAACTTAATCTATGTTTCTTCGATATTCCATGGATTATCAGACGGAGCTTTTGATCATTATTCTGGCAATTGAAGCAATACATGGCTGTACTCCAAATGGAATTTGACTTCTGGAGAAGATTAAAATAAATTGATTATTGCAATTTTTGAAGATCTCAACAGTCAGATCACAGCCGCTGATGTCATAGTATTCTATTTCTGCAAGTCCATTCAAAATCGCAGGGTAGCATATTCATTACCACTATTCACACATTTGCAGCCGACCCAAGGAAAAGTAATTATGCTCAGAGAGCATTACTGCCAAAGAAGGAGGTAAGATACGAAAAATGCACAACCAGATGAGGTTGAGGTAATTAACACAGATGCATTTAGCGGAAAGTGATGAGTGAGGAAGGAATGAAAGAACACATTGTTCGTGCAAAATGGAGTTGGATGGGAGGAGGCTAATCTGGAGTATAAACCCTGACAGAGATTAAGTGAGTTTAATGTTCCCTTTCTGCACTGCAAATTCCAAGTGATTCCACTGAAGAATAGAGGATTTAGTCCCAACTCTCCGTCCAGCAGCTCCCTTCTTCACATCATTCATTGTTTGCTTTTGTAGCGATGTATAATATTCAAGGCCTCTGCTCGCTCCTGCATCAATAAAGAGCGAAACTTTCCATAATTACCAAAAGAAATGTCCAACTGGTGAAATAGCAAGAACTGCAGATGCTGGAGTCAGAGTCAACACAGCATGGAACTGGAGGAACACAGTGGGCCAGGCAGCATCAGAGGAGCAGGAAAGCTGATCTTTCAGGTCAAAACACTTCTTCAGAAATGAGGAGGGAGAAGGGAGCTGGGAAATAAATAGAGAGGAGGGGTGGGGCTGACGAAGTACAGTAGGATGGTGATAAGTAAGTGCAGGTAGGGAGTGGTGGGGATTGGTTAGTGAGATAGATGGGGCAGATAGGTGGGAAAGAAGATGGATAGATTGTGTCAGGTCAAGGAGGCCGGGATGGGAGGGAGGGTTGGCCATGAGATGAGGCCAGGTATGGGGCAGATTTTAAAACTGGTGAATTCTACATTAAGGCCTTTGGGCTATAGGCTCCCAAGGTGGAATATGAGGTGTTGCTCCCTCAGTTTGCAGTTGGCATCATTGTGACACTGGAGGAGGCCCAGGATAGGCATGTCACTTAGGGAGTGGGAGGGGGAATTAAAATGCTTGGCTTGAGGAAGGTGCTGTCATTTGTCATGTACAGAGCGTCAAAGCTCAATAAAATGGTCACCAAGTTTGCACTTGGTCTCACCGATGTAGAGGAGGCCACATTGGGAGCTGCAGATAGAGTAGACCAGTTGATGTCAGTGTTGAGGCAGTTACTAGAGATGGAGACGGAGAAGCCCAGGAGGTGGTCCAGGAGAATTTGAGGTTGGGGTGAAAGGTGTTAGTAAAGTTGATGAACTGTTCAAGCTCCTTGTGGAAGCATGAGGCGGCACTGATACAGTAATCGATGTAGCGGAGGAAGGGGTGGGAAATATTGCCAGTGTAACAGTGGGAGAGGGACTGTTCCACATTCTCCTACAAAGAGGCAGGCATAGCCCTTTGTCTGTAGGAAGTGGAAGGAGTGAAAGGAGAAGTTGTTGAGGGTAAGGACAAGTTCAGTTAAGAGGATGAGGGTGTTGGTGAAGGGGGACTGGTTGGACTGTGGGAGAGGATGAAGCGGAGGGTTTTGAGGCCACTTGCTTGGGGGATACAAGTGTACAGGGATTGGATGTCCACAGTGAAGAGGAGATGTTGGGGACCAGGGACTTGGAAATCTTGGAGGCGGAGGCCATGAGTGGTGTCTCACACATAGGTGGGGAGGTTCCTGGACCAGGGAGTAAAAACAGAGTTGCGATAAGCAGCGATGTGTTCATTGGGCCGGAGATAACAGAGACAATGGGTCAACTGGGGCAGTTAGGTTTGTGGGTTTTGAAAAGGAGACAGAAACAGGTGGTGCAGAGTTGGGAACAATGAGGTTAGAGGCTGTGGGTGAGAGGTCACCTGAGGTGATAAGGTTGTGAATGGTCTGAGAGACGATGATTGGGTGGTCAGGGTGGGGTCATTATTGAGGGGTCAGTAGGAGCAGGTGTCAGAGTGTTGGCACCTGGGCTTGGCGCTGTAAAGATCAGTGAGACATACCATTACTCTACTTCCCTTATCAATGGGTTTGATGGTGAGGTTAGGGCTGCAGCGGAGGGAGCAGAGGGCTGCACGTTCCGTGCGGGAGAGGTTGGAATGAGTGAGAGGGACAGAGAGGCTGAGGCAACCAATGTCACGGAGGCAGTTGGTATCTGTTAGTGTTTACAGCCTATATCAATTTTCTCCATCCTTTCCTCATCTCATCATATCAACACATCCTTTTATTTGTTTCCCTCATGAATTGTATAGCTTCCTGGTAAACATGCATCTTTGCTAATGGCACAAACCACTCCATGTGGTAGCAAGTCCCACATTGTAACTACTCTCTGGCTAAAGACGTTTCTCCCAAACTAGATGCTTTACTGTTTCTTCTATTTGGGATCACTAGCTTGGTTACCCCAGCATGTGAACAGATTCTTTACGTCCACATTATCAAAGATCATCCGTTAAGCTCCTCTTTTCTAGATTCAAAATCAACAACAATTCCCACTGCCCATTGACTAAAAGTTCAAATGATCAACTTGCTATCTTAATATTATGATGATACAACATCTATGGTATGGTAACTTATTGGAAAAGCACATGCAACATTTATAATGTTCTGATAGTAGGCTCATTTATTTCCACATATTACGGATGATTAATTGCACTCTACTTTATATTCATCGAATTAAGCAGGAGCCTAATCGCCAAGTTCTTCAATGTTGATTGTGTACAAACAGCTGGCCTGCACTAGGATACAAGTCTAAATCATTGAGTACACTATTTTATTGAAATTTAAAAGTCTAACACACGCCCTCACTAAAAGAAATTACAATGAAATGTGCACTTATATGGCGCCTCATGTGACCCCCAAGTCTTCCGAATATATTTTTCAACAAAGTAACATTCTGAAATGCAGTCACTATTAACTGTAGAACACATAGCAGCCAACTTGGGCACAGAAAGCTCCCAATATCAAAAGGGGTGACAGTGGCATTCCTTAGATGACATGTCCATCCTGGGCCTCCTGCAGTGCCACAATGACGCCACCCGAAGGTTGCAGGAACAGCAACTCATATTCCGCCTGGGAACCCTGCAGCCCAATGGTATCAATGTGGACTTCACCAGCTTCAAAATCTGCCCTTCCCTCACTGCATCTCAAAACTAGCCCAGATCATCCCCTCCCCACTGCATCCTAAAACCAGCCCAGTTCGTCCCTGCCTCCCTAACCTGTTCTTCCTCTCACCTATCCCCTCCTCCCACCTCAAGCCGCACCTCCATTTCCCACCTACCAACCTCATCCCGCCTCCTTGAACTGTCCGTCCTCTCTGGACTGACCTATCCCCTCCCCACCTACACTCTCTTCTCCTCCTATCTTCTCCTCTATCCATCTTCGATCCGCCTCCCGTCTCTCCCTATTTATTCCAGAGCCCTTTCCCAATTACCCTCTCTGATGAAGGGTCTAGGTCCAAAACGTCAGCTTTTGTGCTCCTGAGATGCTGCTTGGCCTGCTGTGTTCATCCAGCTCCACACATTGTTATCTCGGATTCTCCAGCATCTGCCGTTCCCATTATCTCTCATGCTCAGCTTGTTTAGTTTATACCTTCACAAAATAAACCTCCGAATTGCAGATGCTGGGAATCAGACACAAAAACAGAAATTGCTGGGAATGCTCAGCAGGTCTGACGCCATCTGTGGAGAGAAAGTAGAGTTAATGTTTCTGGTGGAGAGACTCTGTTTTTAGAACTGGATCTGATGCATTAACTCCACTTTCTCTCCACTGATGCTACTAGTCTTACAGAGTTTTCCCTGCAATTTCTGATTTTGATTTTTTAGTCCCAAGTGTGTTTGAAATCTAGCCACTTAACTATAGTTATTTCGAGAGAAACATGTAAGCGAATTTTGTAGATGTGGACATTTGGTTCTGCGCATTGCATTGCTCGTGCGTTTGGGAGGAAGGGGGTTCATTTAAAAAATGTTACTATGGCATTAAAAAAAATCCTAGCACAGACCAATTCCCTGTTGATACTAAACATCAGCTCTCAAATCTACTGAAACTCATTTAAAAGAGAAGAACTGCATCTATATAGCACCAGTCTCAACCACAGCTGAAGGAGTTCTTTGGAAGTCTAGTCACTGTTGCAATGTAGGAAAGACAGCAGCCAATTCGCGGACAGTAAGATTCCACTAAAATAGACTGTTGAATGTTCTTGCAATGTTGATTGAGGTATAACTACTGGCAAAGGAGATATCAACTTGAGGATGCAGACACTGCCTCAGTTTAATGGTTCATCATAAAAAAAGTTTCCTTTGGCTTTGAATCTAGGTCAAGGTGAGAAGAAAATTAGGCAGAGAGGATTACACACTGCTCATGTAATTAACCTCTCCGTCTAAATAAATAGATGGATAATGGACACATGTGCGTCAACTTTGTTCCACAATTTGCATCCTAATGATCCAATACCCAAAACTATGAACAGAAACATTTGCCTCTTATAGTCCATTTGTCTTTCTAATTCTTTCTGAATAGAAAAAGGTGCAAATATTGCCAACAGCAACATATCAGCCTAAATGGATTTCAGTTATTCCAAGTTCCACATGGAGAGTTATGTTGACAAGGTGTGAAAAAAAAGGGATTCAGACAGTCAAGTGAATCTTCTCCATTCCGAAAAGCAATTGTATTTTATCTTGGATTTAGTTTGAGAATGGCTCATGGATACCACCTGCTGGTGGTGAGATGTAAAACAGACAGTTGAGATTTGCAATCCCACTCATGGTTATTGCAGGGAGCTTGTCTGCGCGACTGACATTTTGGTTAAAGATTTGCTTCTAATGACAGATTTTTTTTTCCCTATGTATGTTGAATTCCCTTCTTGTTCTGCATTTCTGAAGCAGTGAAATGAATACACAAAAGATTTCCAGTTCAAAGCCAGAAATCCGAGCTAATATCTCTCAAGGAGAAAGTGGGCTCGGGGATTGTTCAAGGTGAGAAACATGGATAGATTTATAAGATATACTAATTAAACTTGAAGGAGAAAGGAATAGAAGTTTCAGCCAAGAGGGTGAGATGAATAGGGCTGAGACGAGGTTCATGTGGAGCATGAACACCTATAACAAACCAGTGGGTTTAAATTAATCAAATTAAATCTCTCTTAAAGATAAATGTAAATCATGAACTGTAGTGGTCCAAGGATGCAATTTACCACTATCTTCTCAATGCAATTAAGAAGGGACAATTAGCCTGCTCATATCCATTGATTTGAGTTCTTGTAAAACTGGAATAAATGGGTATCTGCGCAAAATCCTGTGGTTAGAGTCTTACCTGGGACATAGGAGGATAGCCTTTGTGGTTGGAGATCAGTCATCTCCACTCCTGGACATCTCTGCAGGAGTTCCTCGGGGTAGTGTCCTAGGCCCAACCATCTTCAGCTGCTGCGTCAATGGCCTTCCCTCCATCATGAGGTCAGAAATGGGGATGTTTGCTAATGACTGCACAATATTCAGCACCATTTATGACTCTGAAGTAGTCCATGTTCAAATACAACAAGCTATAAATAATGCCCAGCCTTGGGCTGTCAAGTGGCAAATAACATTTGTGCCACTCAAATGCGGGGCAATGACTATGAGACAATCTAACCACCGTCCCTTGACATCCTATGGAGTTACCATCACTGAATGCCCCACTACCAACATCCTGGGGATTATCATTGGCCAGAAATTCAACTGGATTCTCCGTATAAACACAGTAGATACCAGAGCAGGTCAGAGGCTAGGAATACTGCAGCAAGTAAATCACCTCCTGACTCTCCAAAGCCTGTCCATCACCTACAATGCTCAAGCCAAGAGGGTGACAGAATACTACCCACTTGCCTGGATGGATGCTGCTCAAGAACAACACTTAAGAAGAACACCATCCAGAACGAAGCAGCCTGCTTGATTGCCACCATTTCCACAAACATCTACTCTGTCTACCATCAACTCTCAGTAGCAGCAGTCATGTATACAACAATGTATAAGAAGCGCTGCAGATATTCACCAAAGATCATTAGACAGCACATGCCAAACCCATGACTACCTCCATCGAGAAGCACAAGAGCAGCACATACATGGGAACACCACTGCCGATAAGTTCCCCTCCCAGCAGCTCTCCATCCTGATTTGGAAATATACCACCATTTCTTCACTGGTCACTAGGTCAAAATCCTGGAATTCCCTCCCTTAGACCACTGTAGGTTAACCCACAGAGGGTGAACTCCAGTGGTTCAAGAAGGCAGCTCGCATCAGCTTCTCAAGAGCAACTGGGGATGGCAACAAATACTGACCCAGCCAGCGATGTTCACATCCCTTGAAGGAATAAAAGAAAATAAACATTGGCCTTGGTGATGCCTTCATCACTAGAATAATAGATCAAAAGGCAGAAACGTTTGAAGTCCGGGCTAAATCATACTGGGAATAAACAGAACACAGGCAGAACAAAAGACAGAATTCATGCATTCTTAACAGAAGCTTGCATTTATGTTATGCAAGATGTAGGAAAACATCCCAATTTAACACCAAGTCATATAAGGAGCTTGTAGGGCAGACGGTCAAAAATTGGACTAGGAAGGAAGTTTCTAGCGCTATAAAAAGGAAGAGATGGAGATGTTTAGGGATGGAATTTTAGAGCTTTGGGCCTTGTCAGCTAAAGGTATAGTTGCCAGTAATGGAGTAATGAAAATCAAATTCAATGGAATTCACATGAACCTAGAATTGGAGGTCTTCACAGATGCTGCTTGAGCTGTTCCACATGAGCATATGTATTAGGTACTGGAGTAGCCAGTCAGGCCCTGGAACCTGCTGTACTCTTTAGTTAGATCATGGCTGACCCAGTTACTCCACGTTCCCAATAAACTTGCACCCCCTTGCTTATCAATGATCTATCTGCATCTGTCACAAAACACTCAAAGACTCTCCCTTCCATTTCCTGATTTACAGTTATATGTAGAAACCCTTACTATTTATATTTTTATATTTTATATTGGAAGTGAGAATTCCAAAGGCTTCCTCTTCTGTAGCAAAAGGTTTATCCTTATCTCTGTCTTAAAAACATCACCCTTTAGCTTTAAATAGCAAGCTATTATTCTAGATTCTTCACAAAAAAAAGTTCCATCCTGTCAATACCTCTCCAGATATTATAAGTTTCAATTGACTCACCTATTACTCTTCTAAACTCTAGTGATACATGCCTAGCCTGTCTAACCTTTACTCACGACAACCTAATCATTCCAGGTATTATTCTAGTAAATCTTATCTGCATTGCTTCCAAAGTATTTAAAAAAGGATAGTCATACCATGCATAGTACTCTAGATGGGGACTCCCCAGTGTCCTGCATGACTGAAGTATAACCTCTCTACTTTTGTATTCCAATTCTCTTACAATAAATTATATTATTCTATTTTCTTTCATAGTCACCTCCTGTTTCTGCATACTAATCTTTTGGATTCATGCACAAGGACACCTAGAATGTCCTATATTTTAAAAGCGTGACTCAGAATTTTTGTGAGTACCTCCCTCCCTTCCATTTCCAGATACACATCTATTGCTGGAATAACATACATACATGCTGTTCAGTGAAGAGTGCAACAGTTATCTATCCAACTGTTCACCTGATTTCCCATTATTAATTCCCTAAACTCATTTTCTATAGGACCTATCCTCATTTTAATACATTTCCTTTTTAAATATATATAGAAACTATTACTATCTATATATTTTATATTATATATGAGGATCAATGGTCGGCACAACATTGTGGGCTGAAGGGCCTGTTCTGTGCTGTACTGTTCTATGTTCTATGTTCTATTTTATATTTCTAGCTAGTTTTCTCTTCTACTTACTTAGTTCTGCATATTGTTATTCTAGTCAATTTTTTTTAAATTTTCTGTCCAATCTTCTATTCTCTCACCATCTTTGTGCAATTATATGTTTTTGCATTAAGTTTGACATTATCTTTAATTGTTTTAGTTAACTGCCAATGTTGAATCTTCCCCTTGGAATTTCTCTTTCTCATTGGATGCCAGTGTCTGTGTATTCTGAAATATTCCCTTAAATATCTTCCATTGCATCTTTATTGACCTATTCATTAACTTAATTTGCCAGTTAACATCAGATATCTCTGTTTTCATCCCTTTATAATTGCTCTTATTTAAATTTAAAACACTAGTTTTGGCCTAATTACCCTCTCCCACAAACTAAGTATAAAGTTTAATAATATTTATTATCATTGCAACGTAGGAACTCCATCAATTAATGAAGTCATTAATTATTCCTAACTCTTTGCATAATACCGGGTCTAGTACAGCCTGATCTCTTGTTAGCTCTAAGAGGGTGCCCTGAAAATGTTCTATGAATTCCTTTTCTAATCTACTGCTACCTGTCTGATTTTCTATTCTATATGTAGATTAAAATCACTCACGATTATCGCTGTATCTTTCTGTCAAGTTCCCATTATTACTTCACTTGTGTACTGGTGTCTGCAGCCCATTCTCACAAGTGACACCTTGCCTTTATTATTTCTCGTCTTTACCCAAACTACTTCTATGTCCTGGTTTCCTGAAATTTGCTCATCCCTCTCCATTGTGTTCATACCAAGGTTAATTAACTCGGGCATCTCTCCACCTTCTTGAAGCTTCCTGTCATTCCTAAATATCCTGAGCCCTTCAATATGCAGGTCCCAAATTATATCATCCTCTAACCATGTCTCTGTAATGGATTGCACTTATCCATTTCTATTCATGCCAACAGTTCATCTGTTTTGTTCTGAACGGCACCAGCATTCAGATAGAGACTTCAACTTTGTCCTTTTTATTATTTTTGTAACCTCTAGCCTTATCCATTGATTTATTCTTAGTTTTTTTAAAACTCTGTTTCCTTCCCTGGCAGTCAGACAGGAAAACCCTCGATTGCAAATAACTCAAGGACAGTTTTCTGTATTGGAATAGAGTGAGTGTAATGAATCAGCTAGGGAATGTAGGCACAGCCCAGCTACACAAAGGGCATGCAGACAGAGGAAGAGCTATAGTGATAGATGGCTCAATAATGAGGTGTACAGACAGGCATTTCTGTGACCACGGACTTAACTCCAGGATGGCACGGTGCATTCCTGGGGCTCAGCTCAAGGATGCCAATGAAAGGCTGCAGGGGAATTTTGAAGGGGAATGGCAAATAGTTAGGGGTTCTGGTTCAGATTAGTACAAATGACTAGACAGGAAGGAGAATCAGGTCTTGTGACAAACATTTATGAAGTTAGATAGCAGATTGAAAAAACAGGACTTTAAAGGTTGTAACCTCTGGATTACTCTGCGTGCAACATGCTAATCAGTAGAGGAACAAACACATAGTGAGCAGATGAATGTGTGATTGAAGAGCTGGTACGAGAGGGAGGGCTTTAGATTCCTGGATCACTGGGTCTTCTTCTAGGGATGGTGGTTAACTCATGGGGATATGGAATCATTGTTGTCATAGAAACATGGAGAGGGAGGACTGGCAGCACAATATTCCAGGGCAAAGAATCTTCAGGCATGACAGAGAAGAATGTAAAAAAGGTAATCATGTTGCAATTTTGATCAAGGAGTCATTTATTGCAATAGTGAAGGATGATATCTTGGAAAGCTCTACTATTGAAGCCATATGAGTAGAGCTTAAAAACAAAACCAAAGAGGCATTGTTAAACGTATACTATAAGACCCCACCCCACAAACAAACATTCAGGGAGCGATAAAAAGGCAGGTTTGCAGGAACACTTCAGAAGTGTGAAAGTAATAGGATAAAAACAGTAGGGGATTTCAACTTCCTGATTTTAACTGGAACAGACAACATGTGAAAGGCTAAAGGGGGAGTGTAATTCATAAAATTATCCCAGCAATTTTTAAAGTACCACATGTGAAGTTCTGTCCCATCAAGAGACAGGGCAATGCTGGACCTAATATTAGGGAACAGAGTGCAGTAAGTGGTGGAAATTTCAAAGGGAAATCATTTTGTCAACAATGGCCATAACGCAATAGCATTCAAAGTAATCATGGAAAAGGATAAATTTGGGCTTGAAGTTAAGATTTTAAATTGGGGAAGGCCACTTCTAGTATGATAGGATCTGGCCAAAGTGAACTGGGAGCAGCAACTTACAGGAGGAGCTGAGGGAACGGAGAGAGTATTTTAACAAGGAAATAGTGGAAGTGCCAGGCTAAGGTGAAGAGTGAGACCAAATGTCCAGGGAATCCTAGATATCAAAGGCTGGATAAGAAAAACAGAGAAACTGATAATAGACACCGAACACCAGACATCCTAGAGGCTGGGAGAAAGTACAAGGCATCACTTGGAAAAAGAAAATCAGAAAAGTGAAGAAAGGACATAAAGATATAATGTAATATTCAGGAAACTTCAAAGGCATTCTATAGGCATATTACAGGCAATAGGATAACCAGGGAAAGAGTAGGGCCTAATAGGAACTGAAGTCACAAACTGTGGTTGGAGCCAGACGCAGGAGTGTAATGGTGGCTCAGTGGTTATTACTATAGATTCATGGCACCAGGGACCAAGGTTGAATTCCAGCCTTGGGTGACTGCCAGTGTGGAGTTTGCATATTCTCCCTGTGTCTGCCCGGGTTTCCTTCCACAATCCAAACATGTGCAGGTTAGTTGGGTTGACCATGCTAAATTACCCCGGAGGGTCCAGAGATCTGTAGGCTCGGTGGGTTAGCTGTGGGAGATGCAGTGTTGTAGGGGGTGAGTCTAAGTGCACTACAGTTCAGAGGGTCTGTGCAGACTCAATGGGCCTCCATCTGCACGGGAGGGATTCAAGGAACATAGTTGGGATTTTAAATGTTGTACTTTCTGTACTCATGACAGAGAAGGAAAAATCAGGCAAGGGGGCTGTGATATACTTGAACAAATTATGATTGAGAGGGAGAAGGTATTAATGGTTTTACTGAGTGTAAAATTGATTATGTCGCCATGCTCAGATGAAATATATGCCAGGCTGCTGTGACAGGCGAGAGAGGAAATTGCAAGGGCCCTGAAATTAACTTGTAAATCCTCTCTGGAAAGAAGAGATGCCAGAGGACTGTGGTACACTTAATATGGTGTCATTACTTGAGAACAGTGGTAGCAGTAATCCAGTAAATTATATGCCAGTGAGCCTAACATCAATGACAGGGAATTGATTAGTAAAGGTCCTGAGCAACATATTTAACACAACTGGAGAGGCGAGGGTTAATCAAAGATGGCCATATTGGCTTTGTGAGGTTGAGATCATGTCTGGCAGTTTTGATTAAGGTTTGAGGTGGCATCTAGATGTGTGGATGAGGGTAATGCAGTGGATGTGGTTTACTCTGTCTTTCGTAAGGTTTTTTTACAGGATCTTGCATGGGATACTGGTCAAAAGGTAATAGCCCTTTGGATCCAGGGCAATTTTGCAAATTGGATCCAAATTTGCTTTAGTGACAAGAGGCAGAGAGTGATGAACCAAGGTTGATTTTCTGAATGGAAGCCTGTATCCAGTAGAATATTACAGGCTCTGGTATTAGGCCCCTTGCTTGTGTTGTGTGTATTAATGACCGAGACATAAATAAAAGATTTCTGATAAATAACTCTGCAGATGAGTTTAAGATTTGTGGTGTGGTAAATAATGAGGAGAAAAGCATCAGACAACAGGGCAACATAATTAAGCTGGTCAGATGGGCAGAACAATGACAAACAGAATTTAATGCTGAAAAATGAAAGATGATGTGTTTTGCTTGAACTGAGAAGGCAAGAGAGCACATTGACTGGTAGAACTCTGGGAAGTACAGAGGATCAGAGGGACCTCGGCGTTCACATCCGCAGAGACACTTGAAGGAACAGGACGGTAAGGTGGTCAAGAAGGTACATGGGAAGTTTTCCATTATTAGTCAAGTCATTGAATACAATAACAAGGAGGTTATGATGTATCTCTTTACATTTAATGTGAATAATACCACAGCTGGAGTATTGTTGAAAGGATACAGAGGACATTCACCAGGATGTTATAAGGAGAGACGAGATTGACATGGATTGCTTTCTTCAAGGTAGAGAATGCTGATGTGGACCCTGACTGAGCTGTGTCAAATTCTGAGGGGTATAAATAGCGTAGACAGGAAGAAACCTTCCCCCTCAGTAAAGGGAGCAATAACCAGGGGCACAGATTTAAGGCAGGAGGCTTAGCGGGGATTTAAGAATTTTTTTTCACCAACAGGGTACTGGGTATCTTGAAGTCATTATCTGAAAGGGTGATAGAGGCAGAACCATCACAACATTAAGAAGTATTTAAATAATCACTTGAAGCCTCATACAAGCGAAGTTCTAGAAAATAGGACTAGTAGATACTTGATTACCAGCATAAAGATGATGGGCCAAATAGCCTCTTTCCATTCATTAAAATTCTATGACTCTTGTTTCAGACTGTTTATCATTTCCCATATTATTACCTATCTCCAAGTTTCTTTGGCTAACCAAACGTTCGTAACCTGAAGGATGTTACTTCAACTAATATGTTTAATAAACTTGACAACCGATAAAAGTTATTACCTCCTGTAATCTTGAACAAATTGCAATTGAGAGGGATAAGGTATTCACAGTTTTAATGAGTGAAAAATTGGTTATGTTCTCAGGCTCAAATGAGATATATGCCAGGCTGCTGTGACAGGCAAGGGAGGAAATTCCAAGGGATTTTCCAAGGAATGAAATTAACTTTTAAATACCCTCTGGAAAGGAGAGGTGCCAGAGGGCAGTAGTTCAATTAATGTGGCATCATTACTCAAGAACTGTGATAGATGTAAACCAGGTAATTATATACCAGTGTGGCCAATCTACCCTAAATCTATGAAATATAATAATTACTAATACATTTCCTATGCTTTAAAAGAGAAGGTAAATGATGAAAATACCAAGCACTTAGCCATCTGTTCAAAGACAGACTTGGAAATGGTGCGGTGGGGGGACTTCATCAAGTCAAACCCCTATTGGCTCTCGGTGCCCCTTCATGAAGCTTCACATCTCACTCTCTTGTAGGATGAAGAAGTTTGCAAAAGGAATACCTGACTCCCCATTCTCACCAAACTTTCATGCTCACAAAACTTACACTCTGTTGCAGATATACGGTTAACCTGCATTTTTTTGGTTTAAGTTCAGATTTCAAGCACTCTTTTCATTCCAGTTTTGATCGTATTCCCTCCATAACAGCTCAAAACAAAATTTGGCCAAGAGTTCTTACCCTCCTCAAAGTTCCTTGCTGGCTGATGGCGATGTCTTCTCCATTTCTCCATCCCTTCTTTGTGCAGTATGAGAAAAGGACGCACATTGCCAGACAGGGAGATGCCAGCAAGAACACTCCAACCACCCAATCAGCCCCGCTGTGTTTCAGTGGCTGTAGTAAAGTAATCTTTACTGGATATGGGGCCTTAACAAGCTGCACGTAGTCTATTTGGACTTCAGCAAAGTTTTTGCTAAGGTCCCACATAGCAAAGGTAAAAGCCCATACATTCCAATGTAATTTGGCAAATTGGATCCACAAATAGCTGAGTGGCAAGATACAGTGGGTGTTGGTTGAGGGATGTTTTTCTGACCTGAAGTCTCAGTCCCGTACAGTCCCAAAGGGGTCAGCGTTGGGGCACTTGCTGTCTGTGGTTTATGTAACTGATTTTGACTTGAAAATAGGAGAGTAGGTCAGTAAGTTCATAGACATTACAACAATTGTTGGGGTCTAAATAGTGAGGAAAATAGCCTTAAGCAAGACAGTATAGATGGGTCGGTCAGATGGGCTGATCAGTGGCAACTGGAATTCAATCTGGATATATGTGAGGTGATGCACTTGGGCAGAACACTAAGATCAGGGAACATATGATGAAGTGTAGCACCCTGGGAAGCATCGAGGATCAGAGGGACCTTAGTGTGCATGTACACAAGTTCCATAAGGTATCAGGACAGCTGGATAAAGTGGTTAAGAAGGCATATGATATACTTGCATTAGTTCAATCATAGAGTTTTAGAGCAGAGAGGTTATGCTGGAATTGTATAAAATGTTGGTTCGACCAGAGCGAGTGTATCTTGTGCAGTTCTAGGATCTACATTATAGAAGAGATGTGATAGCACTGGAGAGGGTACAGAGGAGATTTAACAGGATGTTGACTCGGATAGGGAAAGTTTTACTTACGAAAAGATATTGGATATACTGGGATTGCAGGGGAAATTGAAAAGGGACATGACTGAGATGTATTAACTTATGAGGGGCGTAGATAGGGTGAACTGGAAAAAAACATTTCCGCTTGTCGGACGGGTCAATGTGAGGAAAACCCTCCTCACCCAGAAGGTGATGGGAATTTGGAGCTCACTGCTAGTAAGGATGGGAGAGTAAGAAACCCATATCACATTTAAGAGATATTGAGAAAGACACCAAGACATACAAGGCCAAATGTTGGAAAATAGGATTAGAATAGTTAGGTGATTGTTTTTGACTAGCACAAATAGGCTGAAAAGCCTTTTTCTGTGCAGTAGACCTTTATGACTCTATGACTCTTTCATTGTCTGCTGTCACTGAGAAGACTTTATTCTCATTATTTAGATACTGTATGGAAAATTAATCCATTGCTGTTTTGCAGTTATGTCTTGTTTTGATCATTTTGATTTGCAATCGATTCTCAAGAAAGAAAGCAGGGAAACGAGCACACAATAGCAGTGATGGACAAACAAAGGATTCCAAGTTACAATCCATACATCACAAATATCACTTTTCCGGGTACTTGGCTATAAAAAGTGCCTTCAGAATGGGAGCCGCACCAAGCCCATGTCTTAAATTGACAAAAGATGTTGAACTCCAGAGAAATCTATCGTAAAATTGTGACAACATTAGAACAGGCATCATGGATTTATTAATGTGACTGGATAAATAAATCATGTCTTGTATCAGGAAGCAGATTGTAGAACACAAAGGTTACTGCTAAATGCAGCAGAAATATTGATCAAAAACTGTATTGCACAACAGTTATTGTCCCAATGAAAGCCTACCTTATCAAACTATAAATAATTGCAAAACAAATTACAGTCAAGTATTAATCCTGGACAAGCAGCTTAATGTACACAAGGGAGTGATCATTCTTGTACCTGGTAAGGGAGCTTTCCACAGAGAACATAAATCAAATTTGTGAGCCCTTTAAAGGTCATAGTGACATCTAAAGCTTTTAGAAGTTCGCTGTTGTTTAGCATGACAAGCTGAACAATTGTGTCATCGGGATTCTGCTGCCTCATGGATTCTACTGCCATGTGCAAAAGGAGAGCAAATGATGAACTTGTGTTTTTTAGGTGATAACAACTTGATGAAAGAGGCAAATGCAAGTTCTGATATAGGTTATTAAAAAACACATTAATCCAACACGTAATATCTCTATTACAGCAACAAGTCAACAGTGAGGAATATTTGCAGAAGTATGCTATTTGAGCTCTTGAAGTCTACTGTGTCATTTAATGAGATAATGGCTCGTCTTCCACTTCAATTCCAATTTCTCACACCTCCCTTGTTTTCCTTAATTCACTTTGTATCCAGATATCTATCAACTTCTGTCTTGAATGTACTCAACAGCTCATACTTACAAATCCAAGATCAGGAATTTCATAGTTTTCACAACCTGAAGAGTGAAGAGAAGCTGACTGGTCTCAGCACAAGGAGTTGGCCAATTAAGACTGGGACAATGATCCCAAAGTTCCTGACTATCATTATCCTTTTGGGGTAATATTTTTGCAACAACAAGCTCTTCAAGCCAATTAAGGATTTGTTTCAATATGATCTCCTTTCATTTTTCAAAACTCCATTGAATATAGGAACAAAACAGAAGTTGCTGGAATAGCTCAACAGGTCTGGCAGTATCTGCGAAGAAAGAAATCAGTTAACATTTCAGATGCAGTGACTCTTCCTCAAAACTGGACTTGAAACGTTAACTCTGATTTTTCTTCACAGACGCTGCCAGAACAGCTGAGCTTTTCCAGCAATTTTAGCCTTTGTTGCTGATTTACAGCATCCACAGTTCTTTTGGTTTTTATCTAGAGAATATAGGCCTGGTCTACTCAATCTCCTATAATATGGCAATTCCCTTATTCCAGGATCTAATCAATTGAACTTTTGTTACATGCCATCTAGCACAAATATGTCCTTCCTGAGGTAAGGAGATGAAAGCTGCACACAGTCCTCTAGGAGTGACATCACTTGTGTTCTATATTGCAAGTCTTTCATGACTTCAGGGCATTCCAAAGTGCATTGTAGGCATTGTTTGAAAATTGAAATGTGTTGGCTAATTTACACAGAACAAGATCCTTCCTGCATACAACAAATTTATAATGACTAGATGAATGATTGACTACCAAACAACACCTGGAGTAATGGACCATTCTGATCTCTGTATTTAAAGATCCATTGTTTAAAGGAAAAGCAATGGAGGTGCATTAGATTAATCACTAAAATGACAAGATTATCTTATGAGGAGAGATTGAGGAAACTGGGTTTGTATTCCTGCAAGTTTCAAAGAATGATCTCTCACTGAAACTTTCAAAATTCTCACAGAAGTTTATAGGATGGATGTAGCTGAGGTGTTTCCCCGGTTGGTGAGTCTAGAACCAGGACATCTATCTGATGGTTAAGGGGTGGGTTTTCAGACTGAGGTGAGTAGGAACTTCTCTGCTCAGAGCGTAGTGAATTTTTGGAACTCTCTACCCCAGAGGGCTGCGGAAGCATGGAACATACTCACAACAGAAATCAACAGCTCTCTGAAGGCTAATTACATCAGCAAATGCAGAACGTATGAAGATGGTGCAAGAAAGTGGCACTGCAGTAGATGATCAGACATTATCTAACTAGGTGATGGAACAGGCTCAGTGGGCCAAATGGCCTACTCCAAATTTGAAATGTTGGTCAGGATACCAAGGCGCACTTCCTCAGTTCTGCTCCAAGACCACCACCCTACATATGTGCTCAAGTCCTGGAATGAGACTGAAATGCATAAGCTTCTGGATCACAGCAGAGAATATTACATGCAAAGGTATGGCTGACCTTAACGTGATATAGCTTTATCTTTGATGATGGCAAGCTTCTTGTGTGTTGTTGGGCATACACCCATCAAGGCACATGGAGAGTATTCCATCATACTCCTGGCTTTGGCCTTGTGGATGGTGGACAGGCTTTGGGAGTCAGGAGGTGAGCTTCTTGCTGCAGTATTCATAGCCTCTGACCTGTTCTTGTAGCCATTGTGTTTATTTGGGGGTCCAGTTAAGTTTCTGGTCAATGGTAACTCTAAGGATATTGATGGTAGGGGATTCAGTGGTGGTAACACCATTGAATGCCATGGGGCAGTGGTTAGATTGTCTCCTATTGGACATGGTCATTGCCGAGCATTGGTATGGCACAACTGTTACTTGCCACTTATCGGCTCGAGCCTGGATTTTGTCCAGGTCCTATTACAATTGAACATGGACTACTTCAGTATCTGAGGAATCATGAATGATGCTGAAAATTGTGTAATTATTGGCAAGCATCTCCACTTCTGACCTTATGGTGGAGGGAAAGTCATTTATGAAGAAGCTGAAGATGGTTGGACCCGGGGAACTCCTGCAGAGAAGTCCTTGAGCTGATCTGAATGAGCTCCAACAATGACAACCATCTTCCTATGTTCCAAAAATGACTCCAACCACTGGAGAGTTTGCACCCTGATACCTATTGCTTCCAGTTTTACTCGAGATCCTTGATGCTACACTTGGTCAAAAGCAGCCTTGATTTCAGGGGCTGTCAGTCTCACCTCACCTCTGGAATTCAGCTCTTTTGTCCATGTTTGAACCAAGGCTATAATGAGGTCTGGAGCTGAGTGGGCCATGGTGGAATCTAAACTAGGCATCACTGAGCAGGCTAATGCTGAGTAGGTGCTGGTTGATAGCACTGTTGATCTTGACCTTCCATCGCTTTATTGATGATCCACTGTAGACTGATGGAGCAGTAATTGTCATGTTGAATTTGTGCTTTTTTTGTCAAGACATACTTGGGCAATTTTCACATTGTGAGGAGACGCCAGTGTTGTAAACTATACTGGAAGACCTTGGTTAGGGGCGTGGCACATTCAGAAGCACAAGCCTTCAGTGCTATTGCCAGAATGTTATCAGGGCCCATAGCTTTTGTAGTATCCAGCGTCTCCACCCATTTCTTAATACCATGTAGTGTGAATCAGATTGGATGAAGACAGATATCTGTAATGCTGTGGACCTCTGGAAGAGGTTGAAATGGATCATCCACTCAGCACTTCCAGCTAAAGTTTCTGCAAATACTTCAGCCTTATCTATTGCACAAATGTGCTGGGTTCTTCCATCATCAAGGATGGCGATATTTGAAGCCTTCTCTTCCTATGAGTTGTTCAATTGTCCACCACCAAATATGACTGGATGTTGCAGGACTGCAGAGCTTAGATCCTATCTGTTGGTTGTGAGATTGCTGAGCTGTTTATCACATGCTCCTAATGATGTTTGGCATGGAAGTAGTCCTGTTTGGTAGCTTTACCAAGTGGACACCTTATTTTCAGGTACATCTGGAGCGCTCTTGGCATGCTCTCCTGCGCTCTCCATTGGCATTATAGTCCTCACCACTTAAAGAGTCCATGTTTTCTAACAGGTGGTTGCGTACATTGGACCATTAGTGATGATTATTAGCCGTTTACATTATCAAGTTCATAGCTGCTGGTTATAAGTATTTTAAGTGCTTCATTTATTGCAGGCCCAAACAGCGGAGCTTAATCATATGTGACGTTGAGCCATAGAATCCCTACAGTGTAGGAATAGGCCCTTTGGCCCAACAAGTCCATATTGACCGTCAGAGCATCCCACCCAGATCCATCCCCTTATAATCCACTTAATCTACACATCCCTGAACACTTCAGGCAATTTAGCATGGCTAATTCATCTAGCCTGCACATCTTTGGACTGTGGGAGGAAACCGGAGCACCCGGTGGAAACCCACGCAGACATGGGGAGAATGTGCAAACTCCACACAGACGAGACTGGAATCAAACCCGGGATTAGCATAGAGTAATGGAGCCATATAGTATGGAAGTAATTCTTCTGATCCAACTAGTCCATGCCAAACATTATCCCAGACTGAATTAGTCCCACCAGCCTGACTCATTTTCATCCAAATTCTTCCTATTCTTGTACTTACCTAAATGTTTATTTTAAATGCTGCAACTGTGCCCACATTCATACTTCCTCAGGATGTTCATTCCATACGCAAAACACCTTCTGTGTAAAAAATTTGCCCCCCTTGTCTTTTTAAAATCTTTCTCTTCTTATCTTAAAAATGTGCCCCCAGTCTTGAAATCCCCCATCTGAGGAAAAAGACACCTACCATTAACACTGTCTGTATCGTCATGATTTTATAAACTTCTATAAGATTACGTCTCAACCTCCTAGACTCCAGTGAAAAAATTCCAGCCTTTCCAGCCTTTTTCTATAACTCAAACCTTCCATACTCAGCAACATCCTGGTAAATCTCTTCCGAACCCGCTCCAGCTTGATAATATCCTTCCTATAACTTGATGAACAGAACTGAACACAGTATTCCAGAAGAGGTCTCACTGAAGTTCTGTACAACCTCAACATGACTTCCCAACTCCTATACTCAAAGGACTGAGCAATGAAGGCAAGCATGCCAAATACCTTTCTAACCAGCCTGTCTATATGTGACGCAAATTCAAAGAATTATGCGCCTGAACCGCTAGGCCCTCTGTTCTACAACACCACCTAAGGCCCTACCATTACTCGTATAGGTCCTGCCCCTGTTTGTTGTACCAAAGTGCAATATCTTGCATTTATCCGAACTCCATCTGCCATTTTGCAGCCGATTGACCCATTTGATCAACCTGTTTGGATGTATTATAGCGTGCCTGGGACTTGAACCTGCCTCATTCGGCCAGTAACACTAACACTGTGCTACAAAATATCCAACTTTCTTTTTATTTTTAAACCAACCAGTTCAGACATGTTTGAACACACATGGGACAGGTTGGACTTGAACCTGAATGTTCTGATCCCAGATGTCTGGACACTGCCATTTAATTCCCACTTAACTTCCAACATCAGAACGCAGTTAACTAATTATAATACAATTAACACTGACAAGGAACAGCATGAAGTGTGGCTACTATGCACTAGCTAGCACAATGCCAACAACACATCTGCTAGATCATCTAAATAAACAAGGCAGGGGCAGTACGTAAGAATAGACTCGCCTGAGTATTTTCAGAACCTTGTCCACTCCTGAGAGTTTGTAAAGTGCTATGCCTGAAGGTAGGTTTCCTTTGGCCCTATGCCAGAAAGACTCCTCAAAAAACTGGGGCTGATCCAATGACTTGCACCTCTGGCACATTTTCTTCTTTTATCAAAGCAATTCCCACTCCGTTTCTCTCCAAGCTGGACAATGCGTGAAAAGAAGGTGCTGGAACTGTGGATTTCTGAGGGAGTACATCCATCTTCAGGTATCTGTATAGATGTTGATCCAGTTAAGAAAAAGACTCTGTATTTAGCCTCGTTATTGGCAATAAATTTGGTTCATGGAGTGTAGCAAGTACTGAAACTGGCATTGAGTTTTCTACACGTAAGAACAATTCAGGTGAGGAGATCGTGGCCATAGTATCTGGAAGATTAACTCTCATTTCGACAGTACTTTGTCCTCCGGATTCAATACTGAGTTCAATAATTTAAGGGCTTAAACTCTGTCATGTCCCAGCATCCAACCCCACACACCAGGCCTTGCTATCACATAGCCTGCCGGTACGCACTAACAGTCCCCATTAACAACTATTCACCCTCGCAGCCTGATCATTATCAACTCCTTTGTCCGTCCAATTGGTTTTCCCTCTCTTTGGGCTCTGTTTAATCGTTTACTCCCTACTCCACCAACCTCCCAATTTTCTGCATATAAACTTTCCCAGCCACCATCAGTTCTGAGGATGGGTCACTAGACCCAAAATATTAAATCTGTTTTTTCCCTTCACAGATGCTGCCAGGCTTTTCAGCAACTTTGTTTTTGTTCCTGATTTACAGTGTTTTCAAATCTTTTGGTTCTTGTTTAGGAATCTAATAGACAGCGGAATCTCTTGCAAAGGTCTGCTAAAATGTAAAGTGCTACTGCTGATGTCAGACTTTGTCCCTGACACTATGGGGGCCTTGGTATGAATCGCTTTCAACTTTAAAACATTGGAAACTGAGTTGCTGTCTGACCCCAAAACAGGAATCTTTAGTTCTGATGGATGCAAAGTTGAGGAAATAAAATCAGAATACATAGTACTGAGCCAATGGTAAGATTCTTGGTACTGTGGATGAGCAGAGAGATCTCGGTGTCCATGTGCACAGATCCCTGAAAGTTTCCACCCAGGTTGATAGGGTTGTTAAGAAGGTGTATGGCGTGTTAGGTTTTATTGGTAGCAGAATTGAGTTTTGGAGCCATGAGGTCATGTTGCAGCTGTACAAAACTCTGGTGTGGCTGCACTTGGAGTAATGCATACAGTTCTGGTCACTGCTTTATAGGAAGGATGTGGAAGCATTGGAAAGGGTGCAGAAGAGACTTACCAGGATGTTGCCTGGTATGGAGGGAAGGTCTTATGAGGAAAGGCTGAGGGACTTGAGGCTGTTTTTGTTAGAGAGAAGAAAGTTAAGAGATGACTTAATAGAAACATATAAGATGATCAGAGGATTAGATAGGGTGAACAGTGACAGCCTTTTTTCTTGGATGGTGATGGCGAGCATGAGGGGACATAGCTTTAAATTGAGGGGTGATAAATATAGGACAGGTGTCAGAGGTAGGTTCTTTACTCAGAGAGTAGCAAGGGTGTGGAATGCCCTGCCTGCAACAGTAGTAGACTTGCCATGTTTAAGGATATTTAAATAGTCATTGGATAAACATATGGATGATAATGGAATAGTGTAGGTTAGATGGGCTTCAGATTGGTTTCACAGGTTGGTGCAACATTGAGGGCTGAAGGCCCTGTACTGTGCTGTAATGTTTTGTGTTCTATGTTCTAAATCACACCTACTGCTGAGTCTGAAATTATGCTCTGCTTCCTAGAGAAATTATATCTATTGCTGACAGAAATAATTTCACCAAAAAATAAGTGGGTGTGTCAAAAGAAACAGCTACCAACACCCAGGGCACTGGCAGTACAAGTGCTGAGGAGATGAGATTCTGAATCAGATTGTCAGGATGTTTATTTTAAAATGATTACCTCCAAATATCGTTGGGACTCAGAGCATAACTTAGATAAAGTAGGAAGCTATCTGCTGTTAAGATAACAAAGTGTGGAGCTGGATGAACACAGCAGGCCAAGCAGCAACGCAGGAGCACAAAAGCCATCTGCTGTTACTTTCCCATATGAATTAGAAAGCATTTTATTTAATAAAAGGGTGCTCGGGAGAAAGTTTCAGAACGAGAAACTGATATGTTATAAGTGCCAGGAGTAAAAAGGTAGATAGTGTTTATCTGAATTGGTAACATCTGATGAGCGGAATTGTTTGCTTTACCAGGTGTCAAATCATCTGAAGAAATTGCATCTGATTTTGTGACAACTGGGGATTGCATAGAGGAATGCAGTTAAACAAAGGAACAAGTTTTTAGTTTCCATTAATACATTGGACATATCAGCCAGAACATGATAATTTATGTTCACTGTGTTGTGTGCTCCTGAAAATTTTGATGACTAGTGTTCCAAGTCTGCAATGCTGTTTCATAAATCCACAGGGTCAGTAACATCCAGTAATGCACTAGATATTCTTTTGATAAGAGTACAAAAGCACCTAGTGTTCAGATTTGCTCATCATGTCCTCAATTTGTCTGACAAAAGGAAAGCAGCTTCAGAACCCAGAGCAATGTTGACATCTCCATAAGCATTTAGGTAAGTAGATGACAGTCACACGCAGAATGGATGTCTTCTTCAGAAGTCACCACCGATACTTCAGTTAACTCCCATTGCCCAAATGAAATACATCTGAAGAGACAGATTCAGACAACAAGTTAATGTCGTCAAACCCCAAGTGTGAATGCTGCATTGTCGATTTATATCCAGTAACACAAGGGAAATTATATGCCTGTACTAATCTCAATGCTACTGCCTGGGGAAAACTGAGAAACCCAAGATGCCAGTTCCAAATGAGTAATGTTTTTTGAAGGAAGCACAAATTCTGATTTAATAGTAAGCTTTGGCAGACTGCTGTCCGCTCTTGATTGTTTATGGGAGAAAGGTACATTCCTTTACAATGGTGGTAATTCTGAGCTGAAAACATTCAAGGATGTCAAAGTAATATCATTTCCTGAGTTTTTGATTGAGGACAGTAACTTTAGACTGCTGGCATTCAACAAAATACCGTTTCCAAATTCTACAGCCAATTGTGTCAGTTCAATGCTAATAGAAATGGACTAAAGACTGTGGTATTGAGTGTTTCAGATTGTTGGAAAGTGACGAAAAAACTATAGATTCTACTGAAAGTCCAAATAATTCCTTTGTATCTATCACCCGAAAGCATGATTTCATTGCTTGCTGTAATGAGTACCTGACATTCCATAGTATAAGAAGATCCTTTATTCACAATATCTTGTGAAGACTGTTGTGTCAAGCTGCCAAATAGAAGAAAAAGCATGTCTGCTGCTCCAAAAATGGCAGAGACATGGCCTTTATTAGCATCATGGATTTTGATTGATAGAGTTAAAGCAAGAACGTCATTTGCCTTTCAATGTCCTAAATCCAAAAATGTTCCAGTAGTTTTACAATATCCTTTTGAACTGTGATATTGATTTTGTGTTGAAAAGCACATCAGATTCCAAAGCAGATCTTGTAAACTCCTTGCTCACCAGAATAAGTGAAGACAGCTTTGCAAACTTGATCATGTTCATGGATAAGGAAACTGTTCTGAATTCATACAATACCAATGCAGATTTGGCACATTTGCCCACTTCTGGTAATGTGCTAGAGAGCTCCTGAGCCTAGAACTTGGTCCATTAGTCTCAAGAAAAAATGAAGATTCCTTTACTGCATCAAATATTTCCAAATAGGAAATCTTGGTAAATTCAGTAGAAATTCATTGTTATCTATCATTCCAAATAAAACTAGGCACAGTTGATGGATTAATATCATCCTGTAAAATACATTATGGCTATTACGAGGGGACATAATTTTAAGGTGATTGGAGGAAGGTATAGGGGAGATGTCAGAGGTAGACTCTTCGCACAGAGAGTGGTGGGCATGTGGAATGCACCGCTGGCAGTGGTAGCAGAATCAGATACATTGGAGACATTTAAGCAACTCTTGGATAGGTACATGGATGATAGTATAACGTAGGGTATGCAGGGTAGTTTGATCTTAGTAGGATAACAGGTCAGCACACCATTATTGGCCGAAAAGCACATCAGATTCCAAAGCAGATCTTGTAAACTCCTTGCTCACCAGAATAAGTGAAGACTGCTTTGCAAACTTGACCATGTTCATGGATAAGGAAACTATACTGTGCTGTGCTGTTCTATGCTCTATTTTCAGGTGATTGAGTCATTGACTCAATTACATAGAATGGAAATTCATTCACTCTGGAGGGGAAACATTCTTCACATCAGAGCCATGTTTTTCTTTTGAAAGGGACATGGTATCAGAACCCTCTGATAAGGAAGTAAATGTAGAAATATTTACAAGAGGCATGGTGCAAGAGATGTCCCAATGGCCTCACTGGATATATCAGGTATAAGAGTAAAGCTGTTGGATCTTAGATAATCACCAGTTAGATTAGCCTCTGAATAAAATGCTATTGACCAGTCAGCTATTGAATCAGTTCTGAATTTCAGATGTGACTCAGTCATCACTGAATGGACATTAAGAAATCTTTATTCAATACTTTTGTTGAATCTAAAGATACAAAGTGAATCTCAATGTGCTGTACACAGGGTTTGGAATGCAGATTCAATATAACCTTGCTCGCAGAACTATTGTTGTCTTGTTTTGTGCAAATATGGTATACCACTTTCAACAGAATAATCACAAAAATTAAAAGCAGTTTTAAAATGTTCTTCCTTCTTCTCAGATTTTGTTTTGCAATAGATAACAGCCATTAACCATTATCTGTTTATTCCTGGCACTGGTCTCAAAACTTCTTCCAGCAAGATTGCAAATAGCAAGTTTTTCAGCAACTAAGGATGGAGTCTTCTGTCCATCAGAGATCCAGGAACACACATCTTCTGCTTGTAAAGCCTCAATAGTCATGCTTTCAGACTTAACATCAGTTGCAACTTTCTCTGTTAAACATTTGTTTAAATAAAAGATAACTTTTCCAAGTGCTAACAGCAACCAATGTAAACACATTTCTGAGCAGAGGGCCTCTGAATACAGTCACTGCTAAGGTGCTTGATTTAATAAGGAACTCTCACCAATGAAGCAAAACTGAGAAGAGCTCTTTGGTGAGCTCAGTCATGAGGACATTCTTTTAGCTTCCCTACCCATCTGTGCAGGAAAAAAATAAAATATCCCATTATCGTCATGGGAAGGCATAAAAAATTATAATGAAAAGGATGGTTTCAAGAGTAATTGGCATCTTACAACCGAGTTATGACTATCATCCACAGAGCCAGAGATTGATCACATATCCCTTTGGAATCTCTCCTGTGACTAAAGATGATACAAATATTTCATACAAGGCCTCCTAATTTTGTCTGTCACCTCCTCCAGAATTCTGGGATAGATTCCCATGAGGTCCAGGGTTCTTGTCTACCTCAATGCTTTTCAAAACACCCAACAGCTCCTCTTTTTTCAGACTGACAAACCTTAGAATATCACTATACAGCTCACTAGACTCACCATCCATCATGTCCTTCTTCTTTGTGAAAACAATCGAAAAATATTCATTAAGGGCCTCACCCACTTCCTCTGGCTCCATGCATAAATTCCTACTTTCCTCCTTGAATGGACCTACCCTTTTCCTAGCTATTCACTTGTTCTCTATAAGTATATAAAACACCTTTGGATTTTCCTTAATACCATTGGCCAAGGGCATTTCCAGGCCCCTCTTACCCCTCCTCACTCCTAGTTTAAGTTCTTTTCTAAATAAAATCCAAAAGATCTGCGGATGCTATAAATCAGAAACAAAAACAGAATTTGCTGGAAAAGCTCAGGAAGATTCACTGGATCCAAAACATTTAACTCTGATTTCTCTTCACAGATGCTGCCAGGCCTGCTGCACTTTTCCAGCAACTTCTGCTTCTATTAAGTTCTTTCCTACTTTTTTTATAATCTGTGAGGGCTTTGTCTGTCTTCAGTTTCCTAAACCCTGCTAGTGTCTTTTCCTTTTTAACAAAGCTTGCAATCTCTATTGACATCGTAGGCTCCTGAAACTCAATTTCCAAGTTCTCAAGAAGCAAATCAAAAAAAGAGCAGAGGAGCTTTCCCCAAGTCCTCAGCTAATATTTATCCCAATACTAACATCACTAAAAAATTGATTATCTCATCATTGATGTTTACAATTTTCTGTCACATTTTTTATATTACAACAGAGCTGCCCTTTAAAGCATACTCATCTTGTCTGGGCCAGGCATGAAGATATTACAAATTCTAAATGCAGCATTTTTTTTAAATGGATGCAAAGCTTCTGAGACATACCATGTGACTGGCTTGCAACACCAGATGGTTCTGAAGCTCTCAAGCACGTAATTAATTTAATATGGACAACCACAGCCATTTGTGAAATGCTTTATGATTGAATTGATTTGTTGTCAGGTGTACCTAAGCACAGGGAAAAGCTTTGTTTCTGAGCAGCATGGGCAAACCATAGTAAGCAAGGACATACAGATCATAGGGTGAAAAGAAACTTGGACAGAATGATGCATACAGGTTACACTACACAAGATGTGCATGAGTCAAGAACAACATTAACAAGATCAATATTATTTGAAGTTAGACAGTCCATTCATCAATCTAATAATGCCAGGGAAGAAGCTGTTCTTGAACCTGTTGGTGCATGTGCTCAAGCTTTTGTATCTTCTGCCTGATGGAAAAGGTTGTAGAAGAGCATTACCAGGGTGAAATGGGACTTTGATGATGCTGGCAGCCTTTTTGCAACAACGAGAGGTGTAAAATGGAGTCCAAGGATGGGTGGTTGGCTTCTATGGTGGTCTTGGCTGTGCACAAAACCTTCTGTTGTTTCTTAAGGTCCCTTATTAGCAGTTGCCATGCCAGGCCATTACGCACCCAGAGAGTATGCTTTCCATGGTGCATTTGTAAAAGTTATGGACATGTTGAATTTCCTGAGCCACCTGAAGGAGAAGACGCATTGCTGTGCCTTCTTGACTGTCGCATTTACGAGGACAGGTTGTTGGTTATTGTCACTCCGAGGAACTTAACGCTCTCAACACTCTCAACCTCCACTTCATTCATGTAGATGGGGATGTATCCTCCTCCTTTCCATTTGAAATGCTTTTGTTAAAGTTTAGTTAATTTAGTTAAGTTTTTTTTGACAAAAAAGGACTGTAATACAGAACTGTCATAAGCACCGAAAGACAAAAAATGGAGAGACAGTTCATTGGTCCACTTCACCATAGGCAATAGAGACATCAAAACTTCAATGGGTTTTAGAAGAACATGCATTTGATCCAATCGATTTTTCATTGTACAGCACCAGAAGTTGCTGGGACATCTCAGCAGGACTGGCAGCATCTATGAAGAAAAACATCAAAGTTAACGTTTCAGGTCCGGTGACCCTTCCTCAGAACTCTTTCATTTTGTTAGGATGCTTCCTCATCCAAAACACAAAAGCCATGGCTGTTTCAAACAATCAAGGTGTGAAATTCCACAGCACAGGACATTTACTGGTCTAGCATACCATTGATCGGTCACATGGATAACCAGCGAGGATTATTAGCTGCGTTTACAAATAACTGCAGAAACTGCTCTGTGACAGCTATCATCTGAAACACAAGTTAAAATCTATAAAACCAGCTACAAGACAATCATGCAGCCAAGACTACACAATTCAATCTTCAATGTGGGAAAAGGATTCAATCCACACTAACTTCAAGTTCACCCAAACATCAACCTCCTGATAATTTACCTCTAAGAGGTCTCAGAGCTTACCAAGAATCCTCTGATTTTAGCAAATCTTCATTCCTTTTAAAGCCAAAGAATTAAAAAGCTCAGTAACAATCGGCCTGCTACAAAGGAAATTGACATATTCCAAGCTATAATGTTTGGTTTTGGAATCTGTAATCTTCATTTCTGTGATATCGTGCATGGGATTTCATGTCTGAAACTCCAGAGCAGGAGTGTGAATAAATACGAAATAATATTTTTCACCTCCCAAAAGCTTGTTGCCAGGATCACGTAAGATCAGTGTCACACAACCCCAGGTTATAATTCAACAGGTTTATTTGAAACCAAAAGCTTTTGGGACACTGCTTCTACATCAGGTGAAGTGGCTTCACAAAATAACATGGGATCCAGATATGTTCTGGTAATTAAAAATGTAATACATTGGAGCCATCCGAGGAGCAAGAATCCTGAAGAGAGTATAATTAAATCCTAAAGCTGATATGTAGGTAATGCAAGGGATTGTGTTTTGCTTTTTGCTGACAACTTAATAGTGTGACAATCAGATATTTCAATTTTTCTTAGTCCTCCAGTGTAAATTACAGATAAATGATGGATGATAATATCCTATATCACCTCACAAAAAAGAATTATAAAGTAAATAGAGATGCAGTCAATGGGTCAATGGAGGAGGTTGTGAAGGAAATTGTCACAGAGTTCATTGTATTCCTTCGTTCTCCAACTATAGCATACATTTCCAAATATTTGTATCTTCTCTACCTCTCAGATGTGATCATCTATTATCAAGTTTCTTCATTGTCATTCCAAGTCAGGATTAGATCGAACTCTATTTCTAATTTAATCATTCTACAAAATGGGTTGGGTCACTATACATTTATTACTCATGCCAGCATCTTCAATGTAAAGGGAAAAGTATCAAGTATCTAGGCAGTGCTACTACAGTGTGTTCTGTCACAGTGCCACCAGTATACAGATGTCATGAGTAAACTGGTTCTTTAAAAGCATAACTCAGGGTTCAATGCCGCTATTGTTAAATTAAGAAAGTAAGAAGTCAGAGTAGACAATTCAATGCCTCAGACTCAGTCCCCCATTCAAAAAGACATTGGCTAACATTCTGTCCCACCTGCACTTTACTGCCAATTTCCATAACCCTCAGTCTAGAGTCAAAGAGTCAGAGAATCATACAGCTTGGAAACACAACCTTTGTTCCAAACAGTCCATGCTGACCATAATCCCAAAATAAACTAGTTCCACCTGCCTGCATTGGCCAATATCTCTCTAAACATTTTCTATTCATGTACTTGTCTGGATGTCTTTTAAACATTGTAACTGTTCCCACATCCACTGTTCGTCCAGAAGTTCATTCACACACAAACTACTCTATATAAAAAAAGCCTCTCCTGTCCCTCTTAAAGCATTCTCCTCTCATCTTAAAAATATGCCCCCTAGTTTTGAAGTCTAAGGAAAAGACACTTGTGACTCACCTTATCTATAAGCCTCTGTAAGGCCACTTTTCAACTTTCTATGTTCCAGTGATAAAAGTTCCAGTTTATCCAGCCTCTCCTTAAAACTCAAACCCTCCATTCCGGTCAACATCCTGGTAACTTCAAAAATTTAGTGATCTTAATCAAAAACATTTTCTTCACTTCACTCCTAAATGTTTGATCTCATATTCTGGCACAACATTTTTAAAAATATTCATTGATGAGAAGTGGGTATTCCTGGATAGGCTAGCATTTATTGTTCATCCACAATTGCCGAGAGGATAATCAAGAGTTAACAACATGACAAGGAGCCACATGTAGGCCAGGCCAGGTAAGGATGGCAGATTAGTGATTCAGATGGGTTTTCCTGACAATTGACAGTGGTTACACAATTATTAGACTAGCATTTAATTTCAGATGATGTTAAAAAAATCAAACTTCACTATTTGTCATGATAGAATTTGAATCCATGCCTCCTGAACATAAGCCTGATGCTCTGGATTAGTAGTCCAATGACATCACCACTACTCCACCTCTCCTCTCCTGCCCAGAGTCCTACAACCAGGGTAAGCAGCTTCTTAGCGTCAATTCTATCAAGGATTTTGAATGTAATTTGGCTCAGTAAGGACGTTTCATTCTCTATACTCCATACAACACTGAGCCATTTCTACTCAATCTCTACAGATAGGCAAACCCTAAGGCATCAGTCTAGCGAAGTGAGTGAGTACATTATCAAAGGCAATTGTATTGCTGCTTAAATATGTGGAGCAAAATCACACATAGCATTCCAGTTATGATCTTACATCTTCTAAGTACATTTAAATGTACAAGTTAGGAGCAGAAATAGACCATTCATCCCTCAGGTCCACTGTGTTACTCAATAGAGTCATGGCTGGTCTGTCTGGGGCCTCGAGTCCACATTCCCGGCCACCTCCAATAGCCATTGTTTCCCATGTTAGTCAAGAATCAAACTGTCTTAAAAATATTAAATGATGTTGCCTCCATGTACTTTGGAGAATGGAGTTCTAAAGACTGTAATACTCAGAAAAACCAAACTCAGTTCCATGTTAAATGAAGACCATTCATTTATAAACTGTGTTCCCTCATTTTAGAGATTGTAGGAACTGCAGGCGCTAGAGAATCTGTGATGACAAGGTGTAGAGCTGGATGAACACAGCAGGCCAAGCAGCATCAGAGGAGCAGGAACGCTGACATTTCGGGCCTGGACCCTTTTTCAGACTTCTGAAGAAGAGTCTAGGCCCGAAACGTCAGCCTTCCTGCTCCTCTGATGCTGCTTGGCCTGTGGTGTTCATCCAGCTCTACATCTTGTCATCTCTCATTTTAGTCTCTCCCACACTCACATCCTGTCATGCCCGCTCAGGATTTTATAGGTAAGATCACCTCTTGCTCTTTTAAACTCCAGCAGATGCAGACCCAGACCTTTCCTCAGAAGAAAAGTCTCCTACCATTATCCTAGGCATCAAATGAACTTCTCCAGACAGAACTATCATCCTTTAAGTAAAGGGATAAACCATGTACAGTATTCCATATGTGACCTCACCAAAGCCCTGTACTACTGTGGTCCTATTTCCCTACTTTTATATGCCATTCTCCTTACAATAAACAACATTCCATGTCTTCCTAATCACTAGCTGCACCTACATACCAGCTTTGTGATAAGTACCAAGACACCAAGATCCCTCCATACCTCAGTACAGTAATCTCTCTCCGTTTAAATAAATGTAGTGTTTCTTGCCATTAGAGTGGAACAGGAAGCTGCTGTAATTGCTATGTTCCTGAGACAATATATCGGCTCATGTCCATCCAGAAGCACATGTGTGCAGCTGTTAGCATTGTACACTTCTTGTCCATTGAACACGTGTCACCCATTTGCTTGCACTGGTCACCGTTCATCTTGCCACTTTGCTCAACATCCCATTGGCTGCCTCATCGGCCACCTCCCTCACTGGTTGGTTCAGCACTCTCATTACCACTCCCCGCAACAGCTCAATAGTTATTCACTGCTTTTCCGATCATCCCATAGATAGTTCAATTGTCACTTTCCCTCACCATTTCTCTCTCCTCTGATTCCCTCACTGCTATACATTTGAGTACATTAATAAACAAAAGTTGTAATTTACATGAATATGTAAGTTTAAGTGAATTGCAATTTCCACATATTCAATTTGCTCAGTTTCAGTGGTTTTTGATGCAGTCAGCAACCTATAGTGTAGCTGGTGGTGACATCAGAGCGCTGAAACTGCACACGCAGCAAATGTGACTTGGGCAGTCGCAGTAAACACAGCCTTCAATGTAATTTTACTTTTCTATTTTTCCTACCAAAGTGTACAAATTTATGTTTCCTACATTGCTCCATCTGCCTATATCCCTTTGTAGACTCCCAATGTTGTCCTCACAACCTGATTTTCCTGCTTGTCCAGCTATTAATTTGGTCCCGACATCCAAGTCAGTAACATAAATTGTAAAAATTTGATACCCCACCACTGATCCATATTCTACTCCACTCATCACATCTTGCCATTCTGAAAGTAATCCATTTATGTGTATTGTTTCCGGTTAGCTAACCAATCTTCTATCTACTATGTTATCCACTACACTTATTTCTTTCGTTTAGTAAATTTTGATGTGGTGTCATGTTAAATGCCTTCTGAAAATCCAAAAACAACACAACTACAGCTTCCCCTTTTAAATCCTGAAAAAGTTTCCTCTAGTTATATTCCAATCGCTTGCATTAAGGGCCATCAATACTATTTGCCTTTTTGATTGCATGCTGTACCTTGTGATTGGAATTTGTCACAATTCATAAACCTTTGCACATACATTACAGAAAGGAGAATTGCAAAGATTTACAGGACTTGTGTGAAGCAATTTCTCCTCCTCTCAGTCCCACATGATCAATGCCATAACCTGAGATTGTGCCCCTATGTTTTCTATTCCCCTGCCAGTGAAAATGACATCTGGATGTTAGCCTATTAAGCCATTTCAGAATCTTGTATTTTGTTAATTCATGAGATGTGGGCATAGACTAATTTCTAAATGGAGAGAAAATTCATAAATCTGAAGTGTAAAGAGACTTGGGTGTCCTAGTCCAGGATTCTCTTAAGGTAAACTTGTAGGTTGTGTCTGTAGTTGGGAAGGCAAATACAATGTTGGCATTTAATTCGAGAGGACTAGAATATAAAATCATGGATGTACTTCTGAGGCTTTATAAAGATCTGCTCAGACCACATTTAGAGTACTGTGAGCAGTTTTGGGTCCCATCCCTAAGGAAGGATGTTTTGGCTTAGAGATTGGCCAGCAGAGGTTCATGAGAATGATCCCAGGAATGAGAGGCTCAGCTTTAGAGTAAAGGGAAGACCCTTTATGAAGATAAGGAGAAACTTCTTCAGCTAGTAGTGAATCTGTGGAATTCATTGCAACAGAAGGATGTGGAGGCCAGGTCATTGAATATCTTTAAGACAGAGATAGGTAGGTGTTTTATTGCCAAGGGGACCAAGACTTACACGGAGAAAGCCAGAGAATGGGTTTGAGAAACCTATCAGCCATGATTGAATAGTGGAACAGACTCAATGGGCCAAATGACCTATGTTCTGCTTCTATGTCTTATCCTAAGTATGAAGGCAAGTGGTCATATAGTGAAGTAGCCAGGAGTACAATCCAGTGCTGTCAACACTACTATTTTGAGGCTGTTAATAGTTTTTCCACAGAGGAATAAAACTGGAAAACATCAACAGTCAGCTTCAATTTATTTTGAAACCTGCATTCACTGCTGATATCAGATACACAGGCTGTGCAGACCCAATTCTACATCATTAAGGCAAGATTTAAAAGGAACTAGACAGCAGAAGCTATTCACAAGGCATACTGCAAGTTACACTCTATCTCTGTAGCATCTGATTTCCATGGGAACCAAACTTGTTAGTTGAATGTAACGTTGCAATCGTCACCTTAGGGACTAAACACCTTTTGCATGTGGGTGTATTTCTACTTCACTCATTGGTCTCGTTGTAATTCTGTTGATTAATTACCAATACCATGGATCTATTAACAGTGATATTAACAAGCTATTTACTGTTTCCATGGAACCTTGGAAAAAGCAGCGACGGATTTAAAATATGCTCAGTCTAAGTTTAGCTTTTGCAAACCAGTTATCACAGTAAGTGCCCCAAAAACCTCTGTAATGTTCAAATCTAGCAGCATGTGAGGATGAAAAAATGCAATATTGCTTAATGCTGAATAGTAATTTGCACTATGTACTGCAATACATTTAAAGAATCAAGGTAATGCTTCCCAAACAATTTTCTAATGTACCCTTCTTTACAAACATTTCTGAATTAATAAAACATCCGATGCCACAAACAGAACAGCAATAAATCTGCACAATAGAATTCAATGCATTATAGTTTGTATATTGTAAACATATACCTGCCTGATATAGCACAAGGGCAGCTTTTTCCTCACTGGAAGATTGTTCTCACTCCTCAAACATTGCCTCACTATCTGCTACAATTGTGCAGGGCACAGCTCATCAGGTTAATGTGGTGTGATGAAACTATGCTGGAGGACACTTTCCAGAGCAGTCAAACAGTCCTATATTCTGCTCCACGGTATAGCCCATTTTGAAAGAATGGCAGCATTTGTACCTGCGCTCTGCATCAGTCAGAGTCTTGCACCTTGGTGCCATGAGCCATGGTCACAGAGGCTAGTCCTTGTCACTCAGTAACCAACTTTGTGGGACGCCCAGTCCTTCGAATGGGTCAGGCACATGATAGTTCTCCAGAATGAGTGAGTTATGGCAGCTGCCAAAGTAGATGGCACATTGGCACATACCGCCAGGGAATGGCAACAGTGATCACAGATCACCTGAATACTATTTTTATTCATTCATGTGATGAGGACATCACTGGCCAGGCAGCATTTATTGCCCATCCCTAATTACCCCGGGGGCAGTTAAGAGTCAACCACATTGCTGTGGGTCTGGAGCCACATGCAGGCCATTCCAGGTAAGGATGGCAGTTTCCTTCCCTAAAGGACATGAGTGGACCAGATGGTTTTTTACCCCCGTGACAATCGGCAATGGATTCACAGTCATCATTAGACTCTTAATTCCAGATATTTTATTGAATTCAAAGTCCACCATCTGCCATAGCAGGATTCAAACCCAGGTCCCCAGAACATTATCTGGGTCTCTAGATTAACAGTCCAGTGATAATACCACTAGACCACCATCTCCTCTTCATTAATAGAGTCGATGAATTTTATAACATTGTGATGCAGCTCTCAGAGTGCCACATGTGTACAGTCATTGGCAGCCTACATTAGAGGGAAGTGAGCTATCTTCTTGGATCCTACTGCCTAGGCTCTAGCACTGACCTTGGGGTCAGTGAACCAGTGTGATCTTGCAGAAATGGCAGCAGTCACTGTCCTGATGCGTTTGTGGGTACATGACTGAGGTCCCGCACATGGCACTTGGAAGGAGACAGACACATAGAAGCTCAAAGCAGTTATCACCCCACTGCCAACAGGTGCAGGTGACTTTCTACATCTGCCACCCTCAGGTCCTATTCAGCACCTGGCATAGTTCTAACAGTATCTTGGGGCACGGGGAAACTGCACCTTACTCATCCCCAGGAAATGAAGTTATGGCTGAAAGGCCGGGCCTTCTGACGAGCCCATGCAGACAAAGGAGACATGCAGATACAAGCTCTCCCTGAGCTGGGTGCTCCTTACTCTGAATTATGGCCTGCTGCTTGTCACCAGCCAATTGCTACCTGCATTCATCTTTGCCTGCTGAGGAGTGTAACCACTGAGACCAGGAAACTTCTCCCCCACTCACCCCACACCCACCAGTGGAAAGATGCCGCACTCCCAATGCAAAAGGCCTACATTGGGAAGGCAAGGAACTAACGAGGCTCTTAGTCTCAGACAAACCATTGTTGGCATACCTGTAAAGTCAACCAAGAATTTGTGTCAAAATCTTAATGGAACTTCATACAATGTCTCTCAAACTTGGACATAAGAGCCACTCAACTGCAGTGACTCTTGTTGTTTTGAAAATTTGCAAGTGTTTCATGTCATTGGTCACATCAAGTCAGAGATTGTTCTGTTCATGCACCAGGAGCATGAACCACAGTGCTCATCCTTCTGGATTTTGAGTCGGCCTGCTCCGGTGAAGAAAAAAAGATGAACTGAAAATAGCACGTCAAACCAAATCAACTTGTTGCTACTGCTCCTTCTGTGATTAAAGAGAATAGAAGGTTAATAAAATTACCAATGTATTTGTGAGACAGACATCTGCTTATCATAATCGTACACCCTACAAATTTTATGCAAGGCAGTAATCAAATGTCTATTGTTCTATCTTGTCCAATAGGATTTCTTATCTACATTGATGCCTTGGTAACTAATAGAGATACAGTAAACATTCATATCTCTGCAGTACACAGAGGCTGAGGCTTTCTTCAGCTGGCATCTGGGATTGAAGATATCCTCATCTTGGAAAATGTTTGCAGACTCCTCCTGTTTGATTGGAATATGGAACAAATGAAACACAGATCATAAGCACTGCTATGGTTATAAATGAATAACAAATGTATTGTACTACATGTATAAAGAAAGCAAAAATTTGACTAATTTCATATATTTGATCAAAGCAGTCTCAGGGCTTCATAAAGCCTTACAGCCAATACATTATTTTCTGGAGTAAATTTTCTGTTTAATGTAGAAAACACAGCAGACATTTGCGCAGAGCACAAGCAACAGGAATAACAACCAGATATTCTTTTAGCAATGTAAACAGAAATCATTGGAGAAACTCAACAGGCCTGGCAGCGTCTATAGAGAGAAAACAGAGATAATGTTTCAAGCCACGTGACCTTTCATTAGGTTCATTCTGAGGGAGGGTCATTGTGTCAGGTTTGTTTTCAGACACCCTCACAGACTTGATGCAATAACAAGACACTGACCTGTTTAGAAAAACACAAATCCTTTATTACCAAGCAAGTACAAGCTGTGGAGAATCACCGTACTTAACCCAGCACAGAGTGCAGAGTCTCATAAGTAATTCTCCCCGAGCTGCGGACAGTCCCCGCTTTTTATACATTACTAAGTACATAATACATAAAACAATTTCACATCTCACAGTGACATGATACATGAAACAATTATTACAACAGACAAAGACAGGAGACAAAACAATTATTACATCAAGAACATAAAAGATCAGGATATGGTATTGATTATTTGTGAAGTGACTGCTAATGGCAGGAGGCAATTTCAAGTTGTTAACTTGACAGATTGTAATTTCAAATTGCCGATGTGTCTGGCTGGAACAAAGTCAGTGCCCTGGCCCCTTTGTCAGAGACAGAAGTTGCATACTTCAGAAGTCTCACACCTTTACAAATGTTCCTCACTTAACCTTATTTGAGACAGTTTCCACATACCCCTGTGCAGGAAGATAAAAGATTTGCACAGTTTAACTCTAATTCTATTCAGACAGGAAGCTTAAAACAGTGTCTGCATGCCAATGTGTAAGAGGATAAGGAGTTACAAAGTTTTACACCTAATTTCTAGTTGGGCAGGAAGTTTGAAGGCAATGTCTGCATAGCTATGTGTAGGCAGATAAAGGATATTAATTTATAGAAGTATAGAAATCAATGGAATGTTATCCCAATAACATCTCAATTGGGCTTGAAATATTGACTCTCCTTTCTCTCCACAGATGCTGCCAGACCTGCTGAGTTTCTCCAGCAATTTCAGTTTTTGTTTCAGATTTCCAGTATCCATAGTTCTTTGGCTTGTTTTAACATTTCAGTAACAATGATTGAAAGATAAATCTTGGTGAAGGACATTTGTTACGAACTCCCCTGTTCAGCTATCATTAGTAAAAATAAGAGTAATTCAAAGCCAAATGCTGCAGATGTTGGAAATCAGAAATAAAAATGGAAAATGCTGAAGAATCTCAGCAGGTCTGGCACCATAGAATCCTTAAAGTGTGGAATCAGGCTATTTGGCCCATCAAGTCCACACCAGCCCTCTGAAGAGCATTCCACCCAGACCTACCCTCCTACACGATCCCTGTATTTACAATGGCTAACCCACCTAGCCTGCACACTCTGGTTAATTTAGCACAGCCAATCCACCTAAACTGCACGTCTTTAGATTGTGGGAGGAAACTGGAGCACCCTAAGGAAACTTACGCAGACACAGGGAGAATGTGCAAACTCTGAGCCACCATGCCACCCACCTGTGAAGAGCATAATTTAATGTTTTGAGTCCAAAGACACATCTTCAGAGCAGTTCAAGCTCTCTCTGCCCACAGGTGCTGCCAGGCTTGCTGAGTTTCTGTGGCATTTTCTCTGGTTGTTGGAAAAGTAACTGAGATGCATTTATACTTGATAATTTTATTTTAAATTTCAGGTCTAGACTTGGGGTCTTGTTCAAAGAACGAGTAAAGGCATAATGGGCTGAAAGACAGCCGAATGCGCCAAATGAGCCTGTAGGTTCTTAATGTTAAATAGCACTTGAATTGAAATGCACTTTCTTCTTAACTCCCATAATATTAAATAATGCTGCAAGTTGGGGGTGGGTATTAAAGTAGAATCAGTTAGGCTTGAGCAAATGTCTTGGATAAATGATGTCTGACAAGCTGTTAAAAAATGGGCAAAGCAGCTGTGGTTACCAAAACAGGCAGGGCAGGGGATGCATAGGGAAACCTCAGGATAGATCTGGAGAAGACATCATTGTGGCATCAGGGAGAACAACAAAACCTCTGCAGAAAACAAGAACAAAATAAGCAAACCTGGATTGTGCGTAGCCAGGATGTTAAAATGTTACAGTTACAGAATGTTACAGAACAGTTAAAATGAAGTGTTTATGTTAAATAAGGACCTTGCTCTTCTTAAGAAGGGCAGGCTGGAGGAATACCACAGTGTAGCTTGCTGCAGTTCCTGCATTTTTCCAGGTGTGACTTTGATCTTTGCAAATCAGCTGCTGTGTTTTTATACCAGTGGTATCTCACATGGTTGACTGAATGTCCTGTAAAACCCCTTGGGGCATTAAGCTGTTAAAGGCAATTCACGCTCTCATAATCCATGGAGATAAAAACTGAACTTTGACTGCTTTAGTTCGTCAAGGATATTATTATTGAGTTTGCAAATAGTATCGTATTTTTCTGCTATGGCTCCTGCTTGTAGCTATCCCTGTTAGGATATCTGTGCTCTGCCTCACTTATCTATCCTGACCCACTCACTGCAGTCGGTCTGTAACAGCTCTCATATCTGTCTTTGAACTACACCTTGATCAGCCCTCTTCCTGCTGTTTTTGCCCTTTGCTTTTTGCAGAGATCTCTGCAGCTAACTCTAATGAAATGCCTCAAATGCTAACATTTCTTTATTAGGACGCAACTTATTAAGAAAGGCTTTGCCTTTGAATTAGCATTCTTGTGAAATGCCCTGATGTGCACAACACAAAAAGCTTTGACAAAATGTATCTTCTTACAGCAATATTCACGCTATATATGCTCTTGCACTTGTCTTAGAATTATTCAAGCACGTTCAAAAATATACATCCTACATGCCAAACAAGGAATTTGTTCAGGGATGAGGAAATCAAGTAGGAATAAAAGCAACAGGCATCTCAATGATAGCATTATTTTCATTGAATTTTCACCATGGAGAAACTGTTATCTGCTGTAAACTTCCCTGCGTAGTGTCATCACACCACTCACTGAGACAGACTAGGACTCATCCCAACTTCAACTTCACTCAAATCATTGAAAGACTTCAGAAAAGATTTGCAGGGATGTTACTGGGATTGGAAACTATGAACTATTGGGAGGGGCAGAATTGGGCTTTTTTTTCCTCCTGGAGTGTCAGAGGCTGAGGGGTAACAATATGGAGGCTTATAAAATCAAGAGTGGCATGGTTAGGGCAAATAGCCAAGGTCTTTTTGCCAGGGTAAAGGAGTCCAAATCTAGAGGGCAGAGGTTTAAGGTGAGGGAGAAACATTTAAAAGGGACCCAAGGGGCAACTTTTTCCAAGCAACAGTGGCATGTGTATGGAACAGGAAGTGGAGTACAATTATAACATCTAAAAGCTACCTGGATGGGTATGTGAACAGGAAGGGTTTAGAGGGATACGGGCCAAATAATGGCATCTGAGACTAGATCAGTTTAGAATATCTGGTTGGCATGAATGAGTTGGACTAAAAGGTCTTTTTCCATGCTGTGTAACTCTATGACTCTATGGCTATGACAATACTGTCGATCTGTTAAAACGCATGCAAACAATGGAGGCAGTAGAAGATTCAACATATTATGTTTTCCTGTCAGAGATTTAATGAGTAGGAAGAACACCACTGTCCCCCATTTGATTATTCTCCATTGATCCAGTTTAGGATCTATTGCCAAGGAAACTGCCCTTGCAATTTAGGTCATTTTACTCTCAAAGAACTCATCTTATTTGTTGTTCATTGTGGTCTGTCCACATCTTGACAAATGTACTGACACCACAGCGTCAATAACCAGCACTAATTAACCATTTAACAGATAAGAAACTGATCTCAAGCAAACTCTAACAGAACAAAAAGATGCAAATTGGCCCAACAGAATTAAAATACTGAGCGTTCTGTGGAAAGAGTAGCCAGACCTAAAACATTAACTCTGATTTCTCTTTACAGATGCTGCCAAACCTGCTGAGCTTTTCCAGCAATTTCTGTTTTTGCAAGAAGTTTATAACACAATCAAGGTAACAGCATTGAAGCTTTGGAGCCAATCAGGGCCCAGCTCAGGAGGGAGGTGTGATTGTTTCCTGGAATGCTGGGTCAGAGATCCATCACTGCATTCTAAAGTCTCCAGGTGCATCTTTTTAATTTAAAGGTAACCTCAAATAGAATGCAGTGATGCAAAAAAGATAATTGCGCTAATGGAGAGTGTCACATAAGGGGTATTGGAGATCCACGCAAAGCAACTTTCAGCCAACTAGAAAGGATGAGCAAAAAGGCACCCAAGTATTTCCCATCACTTTACGACACCAATAACAGCGCCTCGTCTCTGAACAGCTTTAACATCTGGAAGAACCTGTTCCCCACACAGGAAATCAAGGAAACCAAAAGCCCAAAGGCTTCCCTCTGGCCACGGGGACTGGCTGACAATCCTTACGAACCCTTGAAATTCTTCTCCCCGCCAGCGGGTGGGGACTCAGCCTGGAGTGAGCTGGATGAGATATGTGAGCTGGATATCCGATTGAAGGAAATGGAACTCCTCACATTAACTGGGGATGGCTTTGATTTGAGAAGATGTGAGTTCTGCCATTAACTTTTACTTTTTTCGAAACTCTTGCCTTTCCCAGTTTATTACATTCACATCTTCCTCCAATGTTCAAGACACTTTCAAAATTGAAGGTCTTGAGATCTGATTGCAAATTACATCAGGGCAATAATTACATCATTGGGGATCACCTCCAAACATGATTTTGATTTGATTTATTATTTTCAAATGTGCCAAGGTTGTCTTACGTACTTTACAGGTAGATTGTACTGTACAAGTGCATCAGGGTAACAGAACAGAGCACAGGATACAAGGTTACAGCTGCCAAGAAGGTGCAGAGAGAGATCAACATTAACATTAAAGAGGTCCATTAGCGCTGCCTTTGCTTCTCATACTGTAGAATGACTGTTATCCATTGTGATACCACTGCAACAAATTTTCAGTGTCAAACGGGAATTGCTACACAATTTTTAAATTTCCAAATATAATTTGATCGAAACTGTGTTCGTGATGGATTTATGACCCTACTTGAAAAGAGGTGCGATTTCTCTTAAGTGTCTGGGCTAACATTTATCTCTCAACCATCATTTGTAAGAAATGAAAAATCTGGTAATTTAATTAATTACTCTTTTTAGGAGCTTACTGTGTGCAAAATACTGCTACTTTTCTCAACAATATGACAATAAGCATAATTCAAAAGTTACTCATTGTCTGTAAATTGCTTCGTAACATCGAAGGTCTTAAAGAACATATCAAAATGCAACCCCTCTCTTTAAAGTTGATATTTCTTGTACAATTTCTGTTCATCAGTTCTGTCCAGAGGTGATATCTCCTCACTGAAGCTATAGGTGTCCTGCGATGTCTTAACAGAGAGTCTGCATATGCGAGCCTCAACACTGAATCTTGACAGACGAGTCAGCAAGAAATGAAGCACTTCTTTTTGCAGGGATATTGGAACGGAATCCTTTACAGCTGGGTTTCAGTCATTCCTTTCTCCAACAGTTCTGGGACGTGAAATGCCAATTTCAATTAAATACTTTAAATCAGGCACAACTTTTCTTTCAACTCAAATTCAGTGCATTTGTTTGGGCTGTTTGACCAAGAAACAAAACGTATCTGTAGACTTTTCAATGATAATCATTTGTTCAATAAGGTTATTTGTAATTAAATCCTTAAAACATCCTAGGAGTGTCTCCTTGATGCTCAGGAGCAAGATTTTCCGCTTGGGTTATAACCTTGGATATAAACATTTTCTTCTCAATGTCAAAAATCTTATTTTTCCAATTTTGCCATATTTTCCCAACTGACCAATTATTGCCCACATCGTTTAGGTGCTGGGAAAATTCTGTAACATTATTTTTGTCCTCTGTTCAAATGGCAGTCTGACCCACAGTCTCCACCACAGGTAGAGCAAAGAGGTAGCTCCTGAATGCATGCCAGCCAGAACTGCGATCAAATCCTGTGCTGTCAACACCATTCTGATTCAAACCTCCCATCTGGACAATTGCGTCAATCAGCTCCCCAAGAAGTCTGTGTTGCTGTAGCAACATTCAATTTTATACTTAAGTTGTAAGCTGAAGCTACCAGCAATGACAGTCATAGTTTTATTTCCTTTTCCTTCCATGACTTACCAGAATCTCTCCCAGTCTTATTGACTGCCACCAGCACAGTATTGGAAGGATTTAAATGATGAGACTGAACTTGTCTGAGTCAGTTACAAACATACTTTCCTGGACATTAGGTCCTGAAGATAAACTTGGGCCCAGAGCTTCTGGGTTAGAGGCAAGGTCTCTATAAGACTTCCATTTCTTTAAACCCCCATAAGATTGAGCATATCCAAATCTCTGCTGCCTGGTTTCCAAATTGTAGCAAATTTCATTTGTTCTTTGGCTCTGAATTTGGTGGTCGTCAATGAGCCTGAGTCCAGCAACACCCCAATTTAAGAATTAACATCCTTGGGCCTGCATTTAGCCTGTCTGATCATCATGCCCAGTTTGGGAGATCCAGCAGTGAATTCCTATCAATCCCTCTTTGGGAAAGTTTGACAATATTATTTGTGCCACTTGGAAGTCCTGCCTGTCAAAAACTGCTAGCCAATCAGAAGCTGGCACCTCACCGTTTCACTAACAGGAACAGAGCTAATTGGCTAGCAGATGCTGACAGGCAGGACTGATGTCAACGTGCTCAGCAGAGGCCCAGGACTGCTGGAGGGGAGAGGTCCAGGACTACCGGAGGGGAGAGACCCAGGACTGCTGGAGGGGAGATGCCAGTCCAACTGTCAGCAATAGTAGGAATGTGATCATGGGAAGGGAGGTTTCTGGGGGTGGCTTAAAGCAGCTGGGTCACTCAATCACACATAGAGTGACTTCTTCCTGGGCAGTCATTTTACCAGATAGTCTTTGGGAAGCATGGGAAAGCTTCGCTGCTCCCTATAATCCTTAAGGCCCAATTGAATTGCAGTTGGTTCACCTGAGAAGACCAGGAATTCCAAGTCAACTCATTCCACGGTCCAAATTAATTGGGAAGTCTTTCTGCTGCGGAGCGGGCAGTGCAAGCTGCCTTCCAAGGTTCAATGGGCCAGGCAGGCACGTTTCCCACAAAAAAAAATTGCATTTAATCTAAGCCTAGTTCCTGGCTTCATCTCTCCCTTTCTGCACAACCTCTTACAAAGCTAATGCCAAAATGCTAAACAGAAGTCCCTGACTTACATTCTCAACAGAAACAGTTTAAGTGGAAAACAGCCAGGAGAAAAGCAATCCAAGATACAGCTTCCTTCATGACTGCAAGAAGTACCAAGGAAAATTTCTGATGCTCAGGAATGAAACATTCACCTTGGAGGGAGTGCAGTATAAAATGAAACATGGACGCCAACGATTAAGTTATAAAATAGGGATTGAACAACCAAGATCGTATTCCCCAGAATTTGCATGGGATTATAGAGCACAGATAGCACTGGAAAAGGAAGGACTGTTGGAAAAAGGATCATCAGCTATGGATAACAAAGAAAATAAAGGAGGGTATCAAACCCAAAGCTAATGCCTACAAAATGGCAAAGGCTGTGGGAAACTATGGGATTGCAAAATCTTTAAATGTCAATAGAAAACCATGAAAAATGCTCTAAAGAAAGGCAAGATAAATTATGAGAGTGAACGAGATCAGAATGTAAAGTTCTACAAATGTATAAAACACTAAATATTGGTCTTTAGAGCATGAGAAGGGCATTTTAAGAATGGGAAATGAGGAAATGGCTGAGGCATTGAATAGATATTTTGTGTTAGTCTTCACAATGGAAGGCATAAATAACACGCTGTAATTGACGAAAAGGTGCTACAGCAGGTGAGGACGTAGAAACAATCATTATCACGAAAGAGGTAGTGTTGGCAAGATGAAGGGCAAAAAGATAGACAAGTCTCCTCAGGCTGATGGAATGAATTCCAGGGTGCCAAAAGAGATGGCAGGAGAAATAGCAAATACACTCCTGGTAATTTACCAAAATTCACTGCACTCTGCGGTGGTTCCAGCAGTTTGGAAAACAGCAAATCTGGAACTACTGTTTGAAAAAGGAAGCAGATAGAAATCAGGGAACTCTAGGCCTATTGGTTTAATTTCTGCGTGGGGAAAATGTTTGAATCTATAATCAAGGAAGGAAAAAGCGAGACATCTGGGTAGCAATTGTCCCATTGGGCAGACGCAGCATGAGTTCATAAAAGGCAGGTCATGTCTAAAACTAATTTACTAGAATTCTTTACTAGAATTTCCTAGAATTCTTACGAGCGCAGTGGACAGTGGGGAACTGCTAGATGTGGTATGTCTGGATTCCCAGAAGGCATTCAACAAGGTGCCACACAACAGCCAGTTTCATGAGATAAAGGTACATGGCAACATGGGCATGTATTAGCATGGATAGAAGATTGGTTAGCTAACCAGAAGCAAAGAGTATGGATAAATGGGTGTTTTTCTGGTTGGTGATCAATGGGCTAGTGGTGTGCCTCAGGGATCAGTGTTGGCACTGCAATTGGTTACAATTTACGTAGATGATTTAGAGTTGGGGACTTGTGTAGTGTATTGAAGTTTGCAGATGATGCTAAGAGGAGTGGTAGAGCAAAGTGTGTAGAGGTCACTGAATGTTTGCAGAGGGATATAGATAGGTTAAGTGTGTGGGTGAGGGTTTGGCTGATGGAGTACAATGTTGGTAAATGTGAAGTCATCCATTTTGGTAGGAATAACAGTAAAATGGACTATCATTTAAATGGTAAAAATTGCAGCATGCTACTGTGCAGAGGGGCCTGGGTGTCCTTGTGCATGAATCACAAAAAGTTGGTGTGCAATGCAACAGGTAATTAACAAATCAGATAGGATATTATCCTTCATTGGTAGAGTTTAAGAACGGGCGGGTTATGCTGCAGATATATAGGGTGCTGGTGAGGCCACGTCTGGAGTGCTGTGTACAGTTTGGTCTCCTTAATTGAGAAAGGATGCATTGGTAATGGAGGTTTATCAGTTGATTCCAGAGTTAAAAGGTTCAGTATATGGGGAAATATTGAGTAGGCTCGTTGGAATTTAGAAGAATGGAGGGGGAGCTTATAGAAACATGTGAAATTATGAAGGCATCAGACAAACTAGGAGCAGGAAGGTTGTTTCCACTGGCGGGTAAATCTAGAACTAATGGCCATTGCTTCAAAATACAGGGGAACAGATTTAGGACTAAGTTGAGGAAGAACTTCTTCACCCAAAGGGTTGTGAATCTGTGGAATTGCCTGCCCAGTGAAGCAGTTGAGGGTACGTCATTGAATGTTTTTAAGGCAAAGATATAGAGTTTGGAACAACAAAGGAAGTATGGGTTGTGGTAGTATAGCTGAGTCCACCAAAAGATCAGCCATGATCTTATTGAATGGTGGAGCAGGCTCGATGGGCCAGATGGCCTTCTCCTGCTCCTAGTTCTTATGTTCTTATCTTCACAGAAACAGTCTATTCAGCAAAAGCAGCACACGCAGCTTTTTATGCTCCATTCATCATTTCTTATCTAAGTTGACCACTGTGACCATATACTCCATTCACTCTGAGATAGTTGGCTAACCTTTTTAGACAACTAACTGGTGGTTTGATCAAAGTATTTAAAATACTGAGGGGAACAGGTGCAAGGATTTTTTTTTCAGTACCTGCAATAATCTAAACATTAGTGCCAGATCTTTCAAGTGTCAAATTAGGAAACAATTCTTTTTGTGAAGGATGGTAGAAACTTGGAATAATCTTCTGCAAAGAGCAGTTGATTTCAGATTGATAGTTAAACTTAAAACTGGGATTGAAAGGTTTTGGTCTCCCATGGTAATGGGGGATATGTGTAAAGGATTAGATTTTGGTTTAGATCACAAAGATGTAGGTCATAAATCAACCACGCTCTTACTGAATGCCAGAACAACCCCAGGATTAAATAATTTCCTCCTGTTCCCATGTTTGTTTGCATGCAGTAGTTTTTATAGTATACGCTCTGTCATAATATAGTAAATGTAGCAACCAATTTGGATAATGTGTGTTCCCACAGACAGCAGTGTGATCATAACCAGATAATGACCAGGCTTTGTGACAGTATTGGCTAGACCAACAGGAAGAAGTCTCCCGCTCGTCTTCAAAATAGAGACAAAGGACCTTCAGACAGATTCTTGGTTTAACCTAGAAGAATAACAGTTTAGCATTTGAAATCTGGGCTGAAATACTGAACATCTAAAGAACTTTGACCTCAATCATGAGATCCTTTTAACAACTGAGCTACAAAATCACTTTGATCAAATTGCTCCTGCCCCTTGATAGCAACGTGCCAATTTAGTTCTGTGCAACCAGTGGAGAATGTGTCAGGCAAATAGTGTCAGGATCATTTCAAAATGGCCACTGTTTAGACACAAATCATCTTGATTGAAATTTCAGTTTAAATCCATCATCCTACATTTATTCAGGAACAAAGGTACAGGAATAGGCCATTCAGCCTTTCAAGCCTACTCCACTTGGAAGGAAACAAGATAGATCATTGCTAATTTATCTCAACAACAAATCTAAATAAGTTGGGCTAATTGCAGATAACCTGGCAGGACCTGGATAAAAATAACTCTTTTGCGAATAAAGATATTCTTAATAGTAGTCATGAATGTAATGCAAAAAAAAAGACAAATGAGGACAAGCAGATGAACTGTTTTTGTTAGCTGGGATACTAGTTAATTTTGCTTCTTACCATAATGAATGCATAGGATATGGGTGTAGTTATATTTATTTCCTATCCCTCACTGTCTTAGAGAAAATGGTGGTGAGCCATCTTCTTGAACTGCTACAGTACTTGGGATATAAGAATTCTCCTGGATGGTCAGAGAGCAGGTAAGAGTCAACCAAATTTCTGAGAATCTGTGGGCCCAGTCAAATAAGATTGGCAGATTTTTTCCCTAAAGGACTTTGGTGAACCAGGTGAAGTTTTACAATAATCAGTGGTCATTACATGGTCACCTTTTGATTAACATTCCATTCCAAACTTTTATTGAAATCATTTTCCTCTATCTGGTGGAATTCAAACCCATGTTTGTAGAGTATTAGCCTAGGGTTCTGGATTACTAGTCCAGTGACATTCTGTCACTAAGCTATCTTTTAGATAGTTATGTGGATTTTTTTTTACATTGATGGCATTAAAGCAGTGCATTGCAAGACAACTAACTTGTAGCTCATATATGTTATGTAGAATCCGAAGCACTGAGATAGGCCATTTGGTTTCACTGGTCCATGCCAGAGTTGTTGTTTCAGATGAGTCAATACACCTTTATCTGACCATATAAACACATTCTTCAATTGCTTTCTCTCTCATGCGCTTATCTAGCTTTTCCTGTATTAGATCTAAACAATGGTCCACGTACTCATTATTCAAATCTACCATTATTTTGATATTATTCTTTCTTCAATGTGTGACTATAAAATATAAAAAAGGTTTTATTTTGACTTAAGACTAAGACTATTATGGAAAACTAATCAGTCAACTTCTCTACAGATAAATTTCTGAAAATGTTAAAGGATGAAAAGATGCAAGACATCAAGGCAGCTAAGGAGAAGAAGAAGCAGATGATAAGGGAGAAGGCAAAGAAATGGTAGCTGTCCAATTATTCTATCACAAAGAAATTTCAACAACCTGTGGGAGCAATCAACAATGTGCAATTGAAGAGTAATATCAGAGCAGACACAAAGCATTAATTCAGGCTGAATTATTCACCGCGTTTTTTTTAAATTTATACCTACATAGCTCATCTCAGTTTGTACTGTCAATTTCTCTTAAAAATGTCAAGCTTTAATATTTTGCCCAAAAAGTCTCTTTCACCATGGGGTGAGGTAATTTGTACATAATTTAAGCAGCGGTTGTTTTTAACAAGAAGGATGTTGCAACTTGGTTGTACTACTGCAGGTGTCTAACCCTCCTTTTCTAACAGCTCCAACAGGAAGTGATAGAGCAAGGGGATTTGCGGCAGTCAGTGTATGTTATGGTTTAATACTGGATAATCTGACCTACGTCATCTTGTTTGGTGACATCCAATCCAGGTAGGGTTGCTGCCACTGATTGGATGTGCTCCCGGAGGTATAATCAAGTGACTTTCTGCCTTGAACTACCTGCCCCTATTTCCCTTTTTTTAAATCTAAGGAAAAAAGGAAAATGTGTCAAATTAAACAAAAAGAAAAACACAACCGTGTTTTCCTATTTTTTCCTCTTGGGTTTTTACCTGCACCAGTAGCTCAAAGATTAACCTTTAATTCCTCTAGATTGCAGGATAATCATGCTGGTTTGGCAACCCTAAGTTTAAGTCACATTGCCGTGTGAAACATTTTGGAAATAGAGCCAAACCATAAAGAGTCACTCAACTTCAGCAACTCCACATCTTCCCCATTATATGTTTTAACTTATATGTCTTTCTTTGCCCCACTTAATTGTAGTTAAATTGGAAACCCATAAACAAGAAAACTGTTAGAAAAATGACACTGTAATATTTAAGAATGTTTACCTTTAATTATTAGCAATTATTAGTTGATATCTAATAGCTCTCCATTGACTCTCCATTGAGCCGTTCATCCTCTTTACTGCATCTTAATTTCAACTTGTTTCTTGTTTATCTCAACTGTAAAAGGGCTTTAGATCACATACTGCTCAGTAATACATATTAAATTTTTGTTATTCAACTTCTTGCAATTCAAGAGAATTGCCTTTACAAATCGGGCCATATTACTTCTTTGGAAATAGTGGTGCTGTCTATTTACCAATATAAAATTGGGGGATAGGAGAATAAAAAGATAAATCTCCACTGCCTTTACTGACTGTTCCTGCTGGAGGATCCATTCATCTCCATCTGGAGAAACTTTAATAGTTGAGGCACGCCTGAGGGTGCAGGAATTCACAGTTGTTTTGCCCCAAAAGCTACTTCATGAAGTTTAGTGATGCAGGAGTCTGTAAAGTCAAATTGCTTCAAATCAATCGCCTCAAAAAATCAGAGACACAGCACAGCAGATGTTTGATGGGGCAGATTTTAGCTGTGGAGTCATTTTTATGTTCATTTCCAAAAAAATGTGCCAACCCCGCCAGTTTCTCACTCAGTCAATGAAAAACATTTGATTCCAATGGCAATACCTCTCCTGAGGATGCTGCAAGTACAGTCAATGCATGTCCACACATTTTTATGGGAGAAAGAGGCTATTTCCAAAAGATATATTGGACAGTTACTCAACTGATGCTATTAACAATATGGGCCCACTTACTTCAAAAGCTGCTTTTTTTTTGTGAGGTTCTTGACAAAGTGTGGCAATCTTGGGTCTGAGAAACAGCTACGGATAAACCAGAATACAACAGAAATTGTCTTCAATACAGTCACTACCATGATTTCTCTTGGTAGCTGCAAGTTTACACTATATACAAATTGCTTTTGAAAATAGTACAATATAACATTTATCAAAAATTAATTAATAGAGGCTGTAATGCATTTATGGAGGGTGTGTCATGAGTGTAACAAGAATAATAAATGATATAAGTCTATAATTGACTGTCTATCACTCCATGTGACTTTTGAGGACAAGAGTCTACATAATGGTAAAAAGGCTGGGTTTGAGTTAGAATTACGTTTAAATCTTTTTATTATTTTAATTATAATTTGAACAGAATGTATAAGGAATGTGACAACCTTGCTTAACGTATGAACTATTCTGGCATTAAGTTTATGGAGAAAATTATCATCAATTGATGTTAATACCTGTTCTAGAGTTCTAAAAATGTTTGGCAGTGAGGTTATTTATTTGCTTAAGATTGGAATATACTGCAAAGAAATTCATTTGTAAGCATTTATGTAGAAGAAAGTTAATGGAGTGTTGAGCATTGAAATTGTATATCATTGGGGCAGTGTAAAAATTAATAATGTAGAATATCAATGGTTTTACAATTTGGAAATCTATGTGTTTAATTTATGAACAGCTAAGGATAAAATATTGTAAACAATGTAAAATATATACACTAATAAATAAAAATCAATTTTAAAATGGAAGTATGAAATTGCCTCACGCTGCCAGGGCAACATTAGTAAACCTGTATAATCTTTATGTACTTCAAATATTAGACAAATGTGAGTTTCTATGTATTTCCCATACCCTTACTCTCCATTGTTATGCTTTTGTGCCATTTGTCTCCCATAATTATTTCCTATTCCACATTTACAATGGAGACTGTTGATACAAACATGTCGTACCTTATTTGTACCTTCCCATTAGTAGTGGTGCTGTAACATCTTATTTTAACTGTCTTACAGAGTAACATTGGGTTGCATGCAATTCTATTCTCGCGCATTCTAAAATGCCGCAAGGCTTTTTAAAAAAGATACAAACTCTAAATAATATGAGTGAAATCCACCTTGCTCCTGAGCAACACAGGCCATGGCAAAAGAAGTTGGAGAAATTAAAGTGCTTTGTCCTTAATGTCAAGCCAAAAGTTTCCATTTTCCAACAAAGTGATAGATGGTAAGATGGGTTTCTCACTAGTAAGTGATGAGAGGTCTATTTGCATGTATTATTGACCATCATCACCCCCATAACTACCTAATCTGGTCTCATTAACATACACTTAAATTCTCCCATTGCCAGACAGAAACTAGATGCTCAGGATTCCTGACAGGAAAATCACAACCACTCCCACTTCTAGACATCCATCTGGGACACCTGGTACCAAAATTTCTTGCACCCACTTCAGGAATTGGACCAATCTGCATCTCAGGGCCCTTTGCTCACCCTCTTAAAGCTCACCCATTCTGTGCCTGTTTCAGTGCTGACAGAATCCCTGCTTTGTCTTGCCATTTTGCTCTTTTCCCCCTCAGCCAGAGCTTCCATCTTGCCTTACTCTTTGGCACAAAGTCGGATGTATTGTCATGGTTGCCAGCAGTAATCGGTCCAGGTTGGAGGGGGTGAAATGGATGGATATGTTACTGCGTGGCACCACGTTACATCAATCTCACACTCGCACCATGTGCCAGTAATCTACATGGCAAAGGTGCTGCATATGCTGCAAAGAAATGGCCATGCCTCAAAGTCTAGGGAGAATAGTCCTCAGACAAGGGCAGGGATGGCAGCACAGTAACTCAAGGGCAGTCTCTGGCTTTGGTCCATAGTCAATCAATGGCTTAGGGCAGTCAGAGTGAATGGCCCCACTCCTTCTCAGTCTAGAGTGGGTCATAGTCAACTCTGTGGAGCCAGTGTGACCAGCCTGGGAAATCATGGTTGGGAAGCTGTGCAGATATTAGTCAGGGCTCAGGTCACTCATTGTTTGGGACTGTTTGGCTAATTCATTCAAGATTGTGGGGTACACTCAGTCCCCAAGGACCATCCACTAAACATTAGTGGGGCTTATGGTGGCCACAGCTGTGGAAGGGAAGATAGGAAACTCCATTGTGACACCTACATTCAGTGTACTAGGATGCAGAAGGGATTACAATTGTGAAGGGGGTCAACTCAGTGGTTAGATATTACAACATTAAATAGAAACAGTTAAAATAGGAGAAGAATTCATTAATAGCGTCAGCACTTGATTCCATTGGGGTATATTTGACATATTTACTCGATACGATCAAGACTAGGGCTAAAGTGGGGAGATGACAATATGGATAGATGAGTTGGGTGGGGACTTAGGCTTTGAACTTCTCTATGGGGTGAACAAGGAGAGGTACCAAGGAGAGAATGTGTACATCAGCAGTTCAGGCCAACCCTGAGACTCACTGGTTCAGCTGTTTCATCCCACTGTGCAGTAAATTAGAAGTATATAATGAGGATTAAAATGGTTTCTACCACCTGGAGATTGCGTAGGTTAGGTGTTTCATTTTGTGTGGAAGGAGGCTTCAATTTTGAGTAATATGAGATCATTCAAAGAGGAAAAGCATCATACAGACACCCATACACTAAAGCTGTGAGCACTGTGTGCTGTGTTAACCTGTTGTGTATTGTCTAGACCATATCAAAAAGCATCAGGAATCAATACTAATAATAGTTGTCATGCACTAGCAAAGCAGTGCAGCTTGGAATGATTGATCCTAGTTGCGAATGTAGCAAAAACCTTCCACTTTCCTACAGCCTGCATATGGTGCAGGAACCTTGTGTAGTAGATTATTTTACAAAATAATCTCAGGAGTCTTGAAGTACAGTTCAATGGTTGTTTATTGAGTCAACATTGGGACAGTATACCACAGAAGAGATTCTAACGTAGTTCTTTGACTTAACAAGGATTCATCAGATATTTATACTTTGGAAGTCACAAAAAGAGCCCATTACCCAAAGTCTGAAATAGTCTGTTTTAGTCAAACGCCTTGTGATTCACATATTCCAAAAGTGATAAGGCTCCTGATTTTACCACTCTCTAGCTTCCTTCTGAAGCCTGTGCTTTGTTCCCATCTTTGATTAAACCCCATTGCTTTGTCTTTCTTGGTGTGGTGTGGGGCCATTCTCACCTTTTCAAATAAGGTCTCAGGGTGAATGCTGGATCAGCTACTGAAACATGTTTATGCAGTTTAACTAATTTTTCTTTTAATCTGACTCCTTTTTTGACTCAAATAAATGAAAATGAATGTTAAATGATATACAGGATTATGACTTATGAAGTTAAGTAAAACCTTCTACCTCATTCTAATTGCAGCTGGCAATTCACATGGATTTACAGATGAACTCATCTCATACTCCAAATTGTCACTTAACAGCTTCAAACTTCATGCCTTCGAGCATAAAACATTGTGTAGCAGTAAGAATGGTTAGAGTCTGTGTCGTCAGGGTTGTAGTTGTGGGAAGACATTAGCTCACCAGCTGAAGAAGGGATGTGAACATATATCTGTAAATGTGACAATATACTTACACTGATAATCTGAAAACTTCTTTTTCTTTCTTTCCCTCCTGCAACATCTCAATGCAGCTTCAGGTTCTGCAGCTATGGTAGAGGGAACCTACTTACACCAGAGACCATTGACCGAGGAGATTCGGATTGGATGGCATCTGTGTCTAGAGGGTCCAGCATGCTGATTGTATCTTGAGCTTAAATTGCCACAGAGCTGAGGGTGGCAGGCAGGTTAGGGGTAGAAGCCCCAGTCATCTTTACAGGGACAAGCAAACTACTGCTGATGTGTACTTAATGTGTACTGAAAACAACAAAAGCTGGAGATCACAGCGGGTCAGGCAGCATCCGTGGACAGACAGCAAGCTAATGTTTTGAGTCCAGATAACTTTTCATCAGAGCTGACATGAAGTGTGGAGAGGGCAGTATTTTGAAATAATTGGGGGGAGGGGTTGTGGCAACGGAGTGCTGGGGGAGAGAGGCTGCTGATAGTGCAGATTAAGCAATCGGGATGTGAAAATGGCAGAACAATGGTGTGTCCAACGACCAGACTGGAAAGAACAGACAGTCCGACTGGGCTAGAGGAAGGAGGGACAGGACATCTGATGTAACAAGTAAAGCTAAAAGAAAAGGGAAGGGGACAGATCTAAATGGAACTGAGAGAAGATTTCAGGAGCACATCTGTATGTCATTCCTTGTCCTGCTGGGTGCTTACCATTATCACCCTGTGCATTGTGAGGAAGGTGCATTTGGAGTATGGCTAAGGTCCCTTGTCCCTCTGTTATTTTGCTGTTGGTGCTGAGCATTGATAGCTAGACTGATGGAGTACAGAGTGATATGTGCATACCCCAACAGATGCTGAGGTTGCTACAGCTGGCTCTCCATGGCAGTTGCCAACCTGTCTATGGATGCCAACAGATACTTCCAAGCCTGAGGCAACCAGGTGCTAACTGTATTGCTGCAGTCCTGCTGCCTTTGTGTCAATTTTCCCAGTGCCCCTGACAAATGTGCTTTGTGTCTGCTTGTTCATATGGACAAAGTCCCTTATTATCAACACCACGTGCTGTTCTTCTACCTGTGGGGAGCAGTTGCCTGGTCTCCAACAGCCCTCCCTGTGTCAGTGTCTTGGGGAGTTTCTCCTTTGACCAGCGGCAAAGATGTGGCAGCAAAGATGCCCCAACATTGATCTAGAAAATAGTGCTCGCTGAGGTGGCAGTCTCTAATCTGGCGGAGTGGAGCGGGAGACAGATTGGCCACGCTAAATTGCCCGTTGTGCTCAGAGATGTGTAGAGCAGGTGGGTTATAGGGGGATGGGTCTGGGTGGAATGCTCTGAGGGTCAGTGTGGGCTTGCTGGGCTGAAGGGCCTGTTTCCACACTGTAGGGATACTATTATTCTATGACTCTGGCAACCTTGTTGGTGTTTCCTCTAAGGTATCTAAGCAGGCAGATGAGGTCTCACTTCAACATCACATTCAAAGAGGTCTGATAGTGCAATGCTCTCTCAGCACTGTATTGGAGCGTTAGCCCTAACTTTTGTACTTGAATCCTAGAGTGGGGCTTTAACCTGAAATTGTGTAATTCAAAGACATGTGTTCTACCAACTGAGGCACAGATAACACTACAGCCCTTTAGATTCTGATCGATAACTCTCTCCCAGCTTTGTGTCATCAGCATTAAGGTCAGCATTCTCATATACACTGATTCCTTGCTTAACATTGTAATTTCATTCTTGAAAAGTGAAATAATATGAAGCAAATCAGATTTCTGCATTACAAGAAACGTAAAACTATAATTTGTGACGATGTCATGGCTCACCAGAAAAACTATTAAAATCCTAACAATCTACTTTGTTAAATTCAATTATTCATAAAAGAAATAAATTTAAAACAAGATAAAATTAATATGCATAAAAAGTGCTGATACCTTCTTAACTTTTACACGACTGACTGAGCTACTACCTCAAAGTGTCTCCTACTGCTACCAAGCCCCACCCACCACCCCACCACAGGCCGTTCGGGAACAACGCCCCCCAATGTTTGCTGTGACTCCCTCCTGCAGCCTTTCCTGTTCACCAGCCTTCTCTTTTTTCCCTCTCCCATGCTTAAACACTCTGTTCCTGACCCTCCCTCTTGCTGACCCTGCCACTTGTGACTCACTTGCTCACAAACACATCCTCCCATCCACCTCCACCTACGTGATTTCCTGCTCCCCGATGTTTTTCTTATCAACATGCCCACTCTCCGCTTCATCATCATCATCTCCCAGGCCCTCCCTCTCATCAACTGGCTGGCTTGCAACTTACCTCTGCGAGCTGTTATAATACCGACTGATGGTAATACCGGACATGTCACATTCTAGAGTGAAATTTGGCTTGAGGGATCATAAATTTTATGTTTTCAGTTTGTTTACAATGTTGATCAGTGACTGGACAAACTGTTAAGAAGTTGTTAATGTACTTTTAATGAAGTCTGGATTGGATGCTGTTCAGAGGACCAGTGCAGACTCAATGGCCTGAACAGCCTCTATCTGCACTGTTGGGATTGTATGACATTTTTAAATACATGGACTAAGTCCCACAAGATGGTACTGAGACAGTTGACCATAATGAAGTAGGTTTTATGGAATACCTCACAAAAGAAGGGAAAGCTGGCCAGGTGGTCATTGGCTGAAGATCACTGTGAATGCTTTGGTTTTATTTTTTGCACTGATGTGCTGGGTTCTTCCATCATTGAGGATGGAGATATTTGTGGAGCCTCCTCCTCCAGTGAGTTGCTTAATTGTCCGCCATCATTCATGATTGGATGTGGCAGGGTTGCAGAGCTTGGATCTGATCTGACGGTTGTGGGATCGCTTAGCTCTGTCTATCACCTGATGCTTATGCTGTTTGGCGTGCAGCTGGTCCTGGTTAGTAGCTGCAATAAGTTGACACCTCTTTCAGCTATGCCTGGTGCTGGTCCTGGCATTCCCTCCTGCACTCTCTATTGAACCAGCATTGATCCCCTGGCCTAATGGTAATTATAGAGTGGGGTCATGAGGTTGCAGATTGTGGAGTACAATTCTACTGTCGGTGATGGCTCATAGCACCTGATAGATGACCAGTCTTGACTTGCTAAACCTATTCAAAGTCAGTTCCATTTAGCACAATCAACAACATTGCTGTGGGTCTGGAGTCACATGTAAGCCAGATCAGATGAGGATAGCAGATTTCTTCCTTGAAGCACATTAGTGAGCCAAATGGCCTTATGGTCATCAGTAGATTCTTAAGCCCAGATTTTGTTTTATTGAATTTTTCAAATTCCACCATTAGACATGGTGGGATTCGAACCTTGGTCCCAGAACATTTGCTGAGCTTTTGCATTAATCGTCTTGCAATAATGCCATTGAGTCATTGCCTTCCCTGGTTATACAGACAGGGAACAGTGAGAGTATGGAGCAATTATAAAGCAAGAATACAAATGTTAAAAATGAGGCAAGTAAATTATTGATGACAAAAGGAGTAATAGGAGGTATGGGTTGGTGTGAGTTAAGTCACCACCTACCAGAGGTTTCTAGATGGTAGAATATAATCGGTTATGTTTGAATAGATTGGAATAGCCAGTTATGAAGGTTTCAGCAGCAAACAAGCTGAGACAGAAGCAGAGTCATGGTACAGAGGTGAAAATAGGTGACAGATTCAACATGTGGTTCTACATTCATCTTCAAATGTCAAACAGTCTGGTTTGACTCCAGATTGTTGGCTGGGAGCAGGATGGAGTCAGTACTTAAGGGATTTGAAGAAAAAAAATTGAAGATAATAACTGCAGTATCTTCTCAGTATTCGTCGGGAGGCAATTTCAACTCATCCAATCTTAGGTATGGGACAAGCAGTCTGATAATGTAGAGAGGTGAAATCAGGAGATATGGTGCTGAGAGAAAGTTGGCTAACATTAGAGAATACGTAGAGACAGAAGTGCTTTTCTATAATTTCACCAGGTGTCAGTACAAGAATGTGCAATAGGAGATGGTCAATCACGGGAACTCTACAGGTGAGTAATTGTTCGATAATTCTTTGCATACAATTAGATAGGGAGGAGTGAAATCATATGACAGCATCCTCACTGGAGTAGTGCTGTGTGAAATCAAGCCAAACTATTCCCAGAGTCATCATAAAAATTAAAATAAGGACGCAAAATTCCACAATTCACCTGATTTTCAGATCAAGGTTGATAAAAAGACATGGATTAAGTTTCTGTACATAAGAAGGATTATTAGATCTTAACCTCTAGCCATAAGTGAACAATTATAAAAATTAGCATATATTATTACAATTTAAACTTTGATCACCTAATAAATTCTCTCTTACAGACATACGCACAAAGAGTCAGGGAAAAATAGGGTGTGGGCAGAGGAGAATGGGAAGGCAGTTCAATGGCTCCTGTTTATAAGTTGCTGTGATGAACTTTATGAATTTTCTGCTGATCAGCACATTGCTTTTCAGTCATCTTTCTCCAGATGCTTCCATTGGTTTGCAAGATACACGAAGATGGTTGGTTCACTTAGGTCTATGACGTCTATTAAGAGTCACAGCTTAGAACAAGTGCTGCTGGAAAGATGAACTTGTTTTCTTCAGGTTTAAAATGGGTTTTAACTGCAGAGAACAGACAGGGAACTTCTGTTCTGGTGGAGATCATAACACTTCTCTGTACCTTGGTCCCAGCCTCAATTCGTTCAGTCGCCCGAGAACCGATTACACAGTTGTTGTCAGGATAAAAACTGCTGTCGTCAATAAATGATCACAGGTCCGCAGGCCAATCAACTTCTTGTTACCACTCTGCAACATTTGTACACAGAACCATTTGGTTCTAATTCACATGCAGCTGCTTAATTCACCGATTGTTCAAATAGCCATCACATAGGGCTTACCATAGGTGTTAGCTTACTTGTATTTTAAAAGGATTGCAAGTTTTGAAAATCAGGTTTCAAAACAGCTCCTTCTCCTTTCAGCCCAGAACTTTTTTAAAAAAAAGCACAATAATTAAAAGGCAGAAGTTTTTACAGCAATCTTATCCAGCTGGATAAAAATGGGGAGACTTTGGATAAGGATGGTGCAGTCACCACACCAGTGGTGCAGACAGAGAGAGGAGTGAAGAGGGAGAGTTTACCTTTTCACAGTCACGCAGGCTATCATTTGTCACTTCGGTAAGAGTTGTTTCATATCTCCGGTGGGGCGGAAACCTAAATTTCCATATGTTCAAGAGGAAAGAGACATTGAAAAATGAGCAGTTGGTTGCAATGGTACGTCTTCTTTTGACAACAGGGAAACTTGTGCCAAACTGGAAGGTTCAGAACCTGAGCAGAAAGCTGGTAGCCATGACGTGAAAGTGCCGGTGTTGGACTGGGGTGGACAAAGTCAGAAGTCACATGACACCAGGTTATAGGCCAGAGCTGGGGGAACACAGCAGGCCAGGTAAATCAGAGGAGCAGGGAAGTTGACGTTTCAGGTTAGGACCCTTCCTCAGTACTCACTTGTCTCCATTCACATGGATAAAGAGAACCACAAGTTCAATTGGAACAACGTTAAGATCCTAGGACAGGTCAAACAGAGATAAGTACAGGAAATTCTAGAGGCTTGGTTGTCCACCAAGAAGGCCATCAATAAACATGTTGAATTAGACATTATATACACAGCACTGTGAAGAAAAAACAGAAATGAGGTGACCAATTCCAACACACTCCAGAGTTTAAATACCATGCTGGAAAACACAATGGCGCTTCATCGGAAGCTGCACTGATGTTATCCAGCAGGGTAATGAAACGTCTGCAAACTAACGACCCAGCTCAGCAAGTGAACTGACGACTGTTGGACACATAACCTGATGTTGTGCGACTTCTGGCTTTGAGCAGAAAGAAGCAGCAATATCAATTAACACAAAGGGACAGGCAGAGAGGTTGGTTGTTCAGTGGTTTATGGACAGAATAGGATTGAGAAAGCAGTACGTGTCGTACAGACAAGATAAGCTCAGGAGGTCCTGAGGGGAGATACATAAAAGCTACAAAGGAACAATAAAAAGATTATGTATTTCTTCAGATTTTTTGGAAAACATTCCAAACTGCTATACAACTAAATGAAATACTTTATGTATTTTGTGAAACAACAGCTAATTCATGTACAGCATACTTCCACAAACCAATATAATAATGACCAGATAATCTGGGTGATAAATATTAATCAAGCTGCAGGAGATGGCTTTGCTGCTTATCCCAACCAGAATTTTTTGATGTAGTTTGCTTGCCACATTTGTTTGTATCCAAAAACAATCACCAAGGCATGACGTGATCTCATTTGCTGTCATTTGTGTTCAATTGCAAGCATTCAGCTAGCATTTGCACTCAGAAATAATCTCATAATTATAATCTGACATTCCTATCAACTGGCACCATTGTCATCAATTGGCATCAAATGGAATATTGCAGTACTCATTCATCATTAACATAGTTTAGTTCCCCTCAGTGATCACAAGCTAGCCAAAAAGAAATCATGTGAGAAACTCATCGATCACAAGGCTAACTCTATGTTTCACTCAGCCGTTAACATCAATGATATTGTACCACAGATTTTTCCTGGTCACAATTGAACTATGATGTAGGTTATTTAACAGACAGTGTGCACTTCACTTAGTGGTGTGCCAACTTCTCATTTCAATTTTCCGGTTCTTGTGCATGGACAACCACATATACTTGTACTTTATGCACTCATTCGGTTAATGGTTCTACAGTTTTTATGACCCCAACCCTTCAGTATAGTTACCCAGTTGAACTGACTATTAGACCAACCCTTAGACTGGAGACATTTAAATATTTACAGGAATGTACAGGGATTTGGGAATATGATGGGAACATTAGGGCTATAGTCAAAATTATTAGCTGTACACTTCATTCTGAAATGAAATTTCCTCCCTCCCAGTCTGATTTCCCTCCTGATTCCCCATCCCATCCTGATCTCATGGTATTCCAACTGAACAGAAAGAGGTCATTCGGCCCAATGTGTTTGTGATGACCCATTATAAAGCATCCCACCCAGACCTAGCCCCACACACTATCCCCTATCTCCAGACATTCTATCACCATGGCTAATTTGCCTAATCTGCACATATCGGGATAGTACAGGGCAATTTTTAGCATGTCGAATCCACCTAGCCTGAACACCTTTGGGCTGCGGAAGGAAACAGGAACATCCAGAGAAAGCCCACACAGATACAGAATGAATGAGCAAACTCCACACAATTTCCCAAGACTAGAATCAAACCTTGATCTCTGGCACTGTGAGGCAGTATGTTAAGCACTGTTCTACCATGCTGCCCCATCTCCCTCCCCATGTTGAAGTTCCTCAGATATAATCCTGATCCATCCCCAGGTTCCCCATTATGTGTCTCCTTCACCCCTGCCTCTGCCCATTCATTATTCCTTTTCTCCTTCTCACCAATTCTCTGCCAACATTTTTCCCTCATACCTCTCCACTCTGCCCCCAATTTTCCCCGGTTTCTCTTGCCTGATTGATTTGACTGCTTCCCGCATTCTCTGGCACTAATTCAACCCCTTGCCTATTTCTGCTTAGTTGATTTGAAACTCCCACTTCTCTATGGATTCTCCCTCTGATTCAGTCCCTGAACTCTCACTCCGACAGGTGTCCCAGTTTCAGCCATGCAAGACAATCTGGGGATGGGACTGGATGAGAAAAGTCAATGGGGGTTATGATGTTGGTAATGGAAATTCCTGGGCATTGAAATCTGTAAAAATAACTGAGAGAGGGCAAAAGAATAATAATGGCAAAGATGTGTGAATGAGAAACACGGTGCTCTTTCTCCTCACTGCTCCAAGCAAAGAAGCCCTTACCCCAGTTCCTGAGATCTTCCACCTGGCCTGGAGGAAATGGCAATAGCAGCAAAGTCATCAACTCAAGAGGAGACATGGCAGTTTGAGGCTGAGACAGCAGAGCTGCAGATAGCGGTGTAAACTCAGGCAGTAGTGGAGTTAACATTGGTGGCAGCAAAGGATGAGGAACAGGAAGTAGTTGAGGTGGTGGAAGAGGAGGAGTTTGAGATGGGTGATGCAGAGAAGAATCAGAAGGTTGAGACAGTGGAAGAGCAGAAGGATGTCAAAGCAGCAGATGAGTAGGAGGTCATCAAGACAAAGGAGGAAGAGCATGCTGAGGTCCAATTGGCAGATGAGCAGGTGCCCAAGGTGAGTGGGGAAGCGAAGGCAGAGGAGCAGCAGGAAAAGATCAAAACACAGGAGCGGCAAGGTTCAGGGCAATGGAGGAGTAGAAACAGGAGGTTGAGCTGTTGGAGGTGGCAGAGAAGCGTGAGAAGGTTGACATGGTGCTGGAGCAGAAAGTCAAAGCAGTGGAGAAACAGGAAGTCAAGATGATGAGAGGCAAAACAGGAAGTCAAGGAGGCAGAGAAACAGAATGTGGTCAAGGTAACAGAGGAGCAGGAACAGGAAGTCAAGGAGTGAAGAAACAGGATGTTGTGGAGTTGACCAAATAAATATGTTAATTTGCTGATTCCTGAGATATCATTGCAAAAAAGATGGAATGCCACTAATGAGTGAGTTGGAGCTCAGTCTCATCATCAACAGCTGTACACAAATGCTAGATGGTTGCTCAGAATCCAAAATGATTCAGGTCAACTAGTGAGAGGCAGGCTGTGCATTAAGAATGAATGGAAAGCAGCAATGTTCTTTATGGTTCTCATTGACTTTATGTTTTTCATCATTTTTATAGTTTCTTGCTTTCATGGATTTATGTCACGTGGAATGGCAAGTGTTTTGCATGAAGTGATTAATAAATTCAGATCTTACTTGCCTTTTTTTTAAATGTGTGGGTTGTTGATTGCATTTTATGCCAAATTGATGCCTTTGAGGGATTCTTTTTCATTCCTTGGAGAGCTATGACAAGAGCTCAATTTTAATGTGCTCTAGCATTTTGATACGTTCAAGTGCATTTATTCATTCCAAGTGACAACATTTGATGCCAAATGAGAGCGATGATTTTCTTAAGATCACTGAAAGCAAAAACATCAATGGTTTCTGCTCAGGGTGGGATTTTGAAATCCTCCTGGGAAAGCAGATGGAGCTTCAATATAATATTTCACCTGGGAGACAGCACTACTGACAATGCAGCACTCCCTCATTCCTGCATTGGATGTGTTAATCGACATTATCACCACACCCACCCCTGCTCTCATTCTCTTTCACACACACAAACACTATATTCTTTGTATTCTTTTAAGTAATTCTTATTTTCAACATTAATGGAAAAAGATTTCATGTTAGAATGCAAAAATTAACAAACAGCAGGGCCAAGTTATTATAATGTTGAGAGGTGGTCCTTAAAGACTTCTCCCACTTTCAGTGCAGATCAAGAGTCATGATTAAACTGAATCCTGGTAAGATAGAAGTCTTGAAGTGCCATTAGATTGGGTGGTACCAAAGTTAGTTGCAAATAGATTTTTCTGAATAATATTGAACTTATCTTGCCTGCAATTTCAAATGTTTCCCATTTTTTGGTTGGAGGCATATAAGAATAAGAGTAGGTCATTCTGCCCCTTGAACCTGGACAGCTATTTAATTAGGCAATGCTAGATGAAGATTTGGAAAATTCAGTGGGGTATCAACACTTTCATAGACTAGGCTTATGGTTCTATGGAATCATGGATAACCTGCACCTTAAGTCCATCTACCTGCCTTCATGTCACATCCTTTACTACCTTTGCTCAGGTTTACTATTTCCAACTGTTCCACAGCTTCAACAGTGGGTAAGAGTTCCTGTTATCTACTTCATTTGTGAAGAAATGGTCCCTGTCATTACCACTGAACAGCCTAGCTCTGATCTCAAGCTTATGTTCTCCTAATTGCAGAGAGATTTATTTCTGTTGCCTTTTGCACAGAGTTCTGATTATGTGCATTAAATGTTGTGCTGCAACCCCAAACTGATGGACATAACTCAAAGCTTTTATTATTCAGTAGCACTTGAAGAATTCTTGGAGAACTGACTAATAGTTGACTCCCAAATGGCACAGCACGAAGTCACATTCAAATAGAGCAGCATTCAGCAAATCTCAAAAACTTAATGACCTGATTATCAACACTAGGAAGACAGGGAAACATGCATTTGTAAACAACATTTCACAAGCCCAGTGTGTCCCAAACCATCTTGCAGCTATCCAAGTTTGTGCTCCTGAGATGCTGCTTGGCCTGCTGTGTTCATCCAGCCTCACATTTTATTATCCAAGTATTTTAAGCAGTGTTTTAATTCGGGAACAACAGCATCCAATTTACAAACAGCAGCTCCACAACAATCAATGAGTTAAACACCAGAAAATCTCTATTCTGTGTTGGTTGAAAGATAAATATTCGCTTGGAAACAGGGGAGAACTTGTCCATTTGTCAAAATACATTTGGATTTTATTTATGCTGACTTGAAAATAACTTAATGTGCTACTGGGTCCCAATAAAATATTGACTCCTCAATATTTTCAGTTCATTCCTAAATTAATTTGCCCTGGTCAGAATGGGGCTGTTTGGCTGATCAAATCAGTAACAAAACATTGAAGATATCAGCCAACTAACAGGTTGTCAGCCCAAAGACTTATGTTGGTTCCTAAGGGCCTAAACTTACCATTGATAGAATGAATAGTCTACTTATGTCTCACTCATCCGTTACTATTGAAATCCTCATGATTCAAGTTCCGTAATATTGGATTAGGAGCAGGAGTGGACCTCTCAAGCCTGTTTTCTCTGTACAATATATCCATGACATGTCTGATTACTCCACATTTCATTTCCACCTACACCCAATAACATATCAGCCACTCGTTTGTCAAGAATCTACCCATTTCTGCTTAAAAAATATTCAAAATGTCTGCCTTCCACAACACGTGATTAAGAGAGTTCCAGAGACTTGTAGCCCTATTAGAAAAATAATCTCTATATCTCGATCTGAAATGCATCATCCCATATTTTAACCAGTGACCATAGTTCTAGAATCTCCCATCAGTGGAAACATCCTTTCCACATCTACCTTGTTAAGGCTTCTCAGGATCTTGTATGCTTCACTTAAGTCATCACTTACTCTTCTGAAGTGCACAGACACAAGCCTAGACTGGCTAACCTTTCTTCTTAAGATAAACTGCACATTACAGTAAATAATTAAGCAAACCTTCTCTGAACTGCTTCCAACTCATTTACTTCCTTCCTTAAATAAGGAGGCTAACACTGTACAAAGTACTCCCAATGTGGTCTGACCATTGCCTTGTATAACTGAAGTATAACCTCCCTCCCTTATGTTCAATTCCCCTCATGATTAACAATAACATTCTATTAGCTTTCCCAATTAATTGCGGTCTCTGCATACTAATCTTTCATGATACAGCATGCATAGATCCCTCTGCATCTCACAGCTCTGTGATCTCTCACCATTTAAATAATATGCTATTTTACTTTTCTAAAATGGACAATTTCACAGATTCCCACAGTATTCTCCACGTTAGAATTCACTTCACTCACACCCACTTATATCCTTTTGTAGCCTCTTTACGTCCTCTGCATACTTTACTTCCCCATCTATCTGTGCCATTAGCAAATTTAACAACCTTCAATTATTACTGAGAAAGAGACATGAATTAGAGTGAATGTCAGCACATAAACTCTCACTGCACACGGCAAAAATTCTCCTCTCCTTATGATTAACATCAGTATTAGTTCATTCTAACAGCTTCCACAGTATAAAGCAGTGGAGATTTATCACGTGGACCACCAATGATAGCAAAAAAGCTATTCACCTCATCAAGTGCAAATACAAGAACAATGCCGCTCCATTGTTCTCCCTCTCTACTCTGACAGTACTTGATGCTCTCCCGGGGCTCAAAATATTCACAACCTCTTCCCAGCATGGAAAGTAAAAATACCAAGCATAACATAGCACAGTTCCAAAATCTGAGACTTAACCAAACAGTCTGCCTGGATAAACCTTACTTTGAGGGAGAAAATATGATGCCAAGTGCACCAAAAATGTCATAAAAATCCAGTTGAAATTCGCAAGGAGAAATTCTGAACGGAAATAAAACTTGATGGGTAGCACGGTCTATGTCATAAAAATGGGGGCCAATTCTTTGGATTCAGTGACAGCTCTTTATTACATAGCTAATCAGTCATATTTTTGTTTTGCAAAATGAGAACTGATTTAATTTTACATAAACATCATCATCCATTAGCATTTACAATCTTTTAATCAGGTAATTCTTATCGCACATGGACTTCCCCTCCAGTTCAAACAAAGTCTCCTTAATGATAAAAAAAATGCTTAAAATTATTTTCAAGACAAAAGGTGTGTGCAGAATCTGCAAATAAAAGAGTTAATCTCGGACAGAAATTATTTTTCTTCATTGCTTCTTTCCAAGTTCAGAGAACCAGCTCCGGAGCACAATGGCCTTTTGCCAGCTGCAGATACAGTGAAAGCTGACAATGTCCATTTCCTGGTTAAGAGTCAATACAATTTCTATTTGCCAGCCGTGAATGAACCCATTACCATTTGTTTTATTGTGACTAATAATAATGTCCATTTTAAAACTGATCATCAGGACCACCAATCAGTAAATTGGATTTTGGGATGTAAAAATCTTGAAGAAGAATGCTTGGATATTCTTGCACTTGAAACTCATTTTGCTAGAAATGACTATTCCCAATATAAATTTATAGTTCACAAAACATTATTTTGCCCGTTACTGCTGGATAGAACAGAAAATTGAGTACACAACTTTGAGATAAATCTTTCCAAGGTGTGAATGTTCGCTATAAAAAGAATCACTTTGCAATATTTTCCAGCTTGCAAAGACAGCATTGTTTGCCCCATACTGCTGACATTTTTCCTAGTTTTATTTTGTGAAGTAATTTTGAGTTCAAATGGAGAGTGTTTTCTGTTTAAGACAGAAGCAATCTGAAAAAGTAATGTTTAACACTGCACCAATATTCTAATGTGGGCATATCAATCCATACTACTAAAAATTAAATGCATATGTACAGTGCCTTTTATTAGTTCATGATGTCTCAAAAGGACCCTTAAGTGCAGGTCAGAGGCTAATAATTTGGTGATTAACTCACCTCTTGTCTCCTCAAGTGTTATCAATATCTGCAAAGCATAAGTCAGATGTGTGTTGGAATACTCTCCACTTGCCTGAATGAGTGCAGTTCCAACAACACTCCAGGACCTTGACATTTTCAAAGAAAAGGAGTCTGTTTGATCGGCACCTTTTTAACTACCTTAAATGTTCACTCGCTCTACCACTGATGCATAGTTGCAACTCTGTGATTTGCACTTCTATGTTCACAAAATTAATAAAATGAATAAATTAAATGGAATTAGTTTTCCCAGTTTATGAGCTATTGCTTTCATATCAGTCTGAAGGTAGCCATAAATGAAATTGATAGATTAATGCTTACTGCACCAAAACTGCAGTACTCTGTTTGCTATTCCAATATCGTACTCTTAACCATTTTCACAGATGAACTAATGCCTGCTTCAAATGATCATACTGATAAATGCTGCAATAATCTGTTAGGTGTTTGGCGCTAAGATTGCAAACAGGTACGGTCAGGTATTTCAATACTTAAATTTACCCGGTAATCACCATCAATTTAAGAAAGAATTGCATTTATAAAGAGCTTATCACAACTCCAGAATGTCACAAATTCAATTAGGTATTTTTGAAGTGTAGTTACTGCTGTAATACTGGAAACATGGCAATCACTCAACACACAATGGCCAGATAATCTATTTTAATGAAGATCAACCAAGACGCAATGCTCTTCATTGGAATAATTCCATTAGACCCTGGTCGTCCATATAACGGGGCAGATAAGAGGATTTTAACCTGCATATTGACTGGTAAAAATACATGGTAAACGGTAGTCCAGCTAAGATATACAATGAATACTTTGGGACAATTTCTTAGACTAGCAAGTTGCGGTACCAGGCTATAGAAGAGCTAGATTTAAGTAATCAGATAGGATTAATTACTGACCTCATAGTGACAGCACCCCTGGGTAGCAGCTATCATTATATGATTAAAGTTTGCGTACAGTTTAGGTGTTAGAATTATGGATCCAAGACTACTCTGAACGTGAACAAGAGCAGTTATGAGGCTATGAGGTAGGTCAGAAGATTTAACATGATATTAAAAAACGGCAAGAATTATAAGAGAAATTTAGCCAAAAATTAAAAAAGGTTTCTTTAGATTTTTTTTAAAAAAGTTAATAAAGTAAATTTTGGTCTGATAACAAGTGAGCCTCGAGGATTAGTAACAGAGGATATAAGGAAGGCAGATTAATTGAACAGATATTTTGTGTCAATCTTCATTAGCAAGGATACACAGCATCCCACAAATAGCTGTAAATCTGCAATTAGAAGGGAGGGAGGACCTCAAGAAAATTACAAATGCCATGGAAGTGGTTCTGACTAAATTGTTGGAACTGTGACTGGACAAGTCTTCATGTTCTGATGGATTTAATCCTAGGGTCTTAAGATAAATTGCTAGTGAGTTGGTTGATGCATTGGTTTTAACTTTCCAAAATTCATTAGATTCAGGGAAGGCTCCTTTACGTTGGAAAATAGCTGACATAACTCATTCCTTCATAACAGAAGGAGTCGGGGGGGGGGGGGGGGTTGCGGAGCCAGCAAGCAGGAAACTACAGACCAGTTAGCTCACCTTCTGAGATAAGGAAAATGTTATAAACTATTAGTGAATACACAGGGCACTTGGATAGGTTCTAGGTAATGTGGCAGAACCATCATGGTTTTGTCAAAGGGAAATCATGTTTAACTGATGTTTTGGAGTTCTTTGAAGAACCTGTGCTGTGGATAAAGGGGAACCAATAGATGTAATATACTTGGATTTCCAGAAGGCATTTGATAAGGGGTCTCATCAAAGGTATTTGCAAGGAATAAAATCTCATTGTGTTGGAGGCAATATGTTAGCATGGATAGAGGAGTGGCTGGCTAACAATGCAGGAAGTAAAACTCTTTGGGTCTTTTTCAGGCCAGCAGGATGTCACGGCTGGTGTGCACAGTGGTTGGTGCTGAGACCTCAACTTTTCACTACTTATACAAATGATTTGGATGAAGGCTTAAAAGGTATGGCAGGTAAATCTGCTGTGAAAACATAAAGGTAGGTAGGAAATTGATTTGTGAAAAGGACATAACTTACGTGTATGGCGTACTGACCTCTACATCGCCGAGGCCAGACGCCAACTCTCCGACACCACCTCCTACCGCCTCCTCGATCATGACCCCACACCCGAGCACCAAACCATCATCTCCAACACCATTCATGACCTCATCACCTCAGGGGACCTCCCACCCACAGCCTCCAACCTCATTGTTCCCCAACCCCGCACGGCCCGTTTCTATCTCCTTCCCAAAATCCACAAACCTGCCTGCCCTGGTCGACCCATCGTCTCAGCCTGCTCCTGCCCCACCGAACTCATCTCCACCTATCTGGACTCCATTTTCTCCCCTTTGGTCCAGGAACTCCCCACCTATGTCCGTGACACCACCCACGCCCTCCACCTCCTCCAGGACTTCCAATTCCCTGGCCCCCAACACCTCATATTCACCATGGACGTCCAGTCCCTGTACACCTGCATTCCGCATGGAGATGGCCTCAAGGCCCTCCGCTTCTTCCTGTCCCGCAGGCCCGACCAGGCCCCCTCCACCGACACTCTCATCCGCCTAGCGGAACTCGTCCTCACACTCAACAACTTCTCTTTTGACTCCTCCCACTTCCTACAGACTAAGGGGGTGGCCATGGGCACCCGCATGGGCCCCAGCTATGCCTGCCTCTTTGTAGGTTACGTGGAACAGTCCATCTTCTGCACCTACACAGGCCCCAAACCCCACCTCTTCCTCCGGTACATTGATGACTGTATCGGCGCCGCCTCTTGCTCCCCAGAGGAGCTCGAACAGTTCATCCACTTCACCTACACCTTCCACCCCAACCTTCAGTTCACCTGGGCCATCTTCAGCACATCCCTCACCTTCCTGGACCTCTCAGTCTCCATCTCAGGCAACCAGCTTGTAACTGATGTCCATTTCAAGCCCACCGACTCCCACAGCTACCTAGAATACACCTCCTCCCACCCACCCTCCTGCAAAAATTCCATCCCCTATTCCCAATTCCTCCGCCTCCGCCGCATCTGCTCCCACGATAAGACATTCCACTCCTGCACATCCCAGATGTCCAAGTTCTTTAAGGACCGCAACTTTCCCCCCACGGTGATTGAGAACACCCTTGACCGCGTCTCCCGCATTTCCCGCGACACATCCCTCACACCCCGCCCCCGCCACAACCGCCCCAAGAGGATCCCCCTCGTTCTCACACACCACCCTACCAACCTCCGGATACAACGCATTATCCTCCGACACTTCCGCCATTTACAATCCGACCCCACCACCCAAGACATTTTTCCATCCCCACCCCTGTCTGCTTTCCGGAGAGACCACTCTCTCCGTGACTCCCTTGTTCGCTCCACACTGCCCTCCAACCCCACCACACCCGGCACCTTCCCCTGCAACCGCAGGAAATGCTACACTTGTCCCCACACCTCCTCCCTCACCCCCATCCCAGGCCCCAAGATGACATTCCACATTAAGCAGAGGTTCACCTGCACATCTGCCAATGTGGTATACTGCATCCACTGTACCCGGTGCGGCTTTCTCTACATTGGGGAAACCAAGCGGAGGCTTGGGGACCGCTTTGCAGAACACCTCCGCTCAGTTCGCAACAAACAACTGCACCTCCCAGTCGCAAACCATTTCCACTCCCCCTCCCATTCTCTTGATGACATGTCCATCATGGGCCTCCTGCACTGCCACAATGATGCCACCCGAAGGTTGCAGGAACAGCAACTCATATTCCGCCTGGGAACCCTGCAGCCATATGGTATCAATGTGGACTTCACCAGTTTCAAAATCTCCCCTTCCCCCACTGCATCCCTAAACCAGCCCAGTTCATCCCCTCCCCCCACTGCACCACACAACCAGCCCAGCTCTTCCCCCCCACCCACTGCATCCCAAAACCAGTCCAACCTGTCTCTGCCTCCCTAACCGGTTCTTCCTCTCACCCATCCCTTCCTCCCACCCCAAGCCGCACCCCCAGCTACCTACTAACCTCATCCCACCTCCTTGACCTGTCCGTCTTCCCTGGACTGACCTATCCCCTCCCTACCTCCCCACCTACACCCTCTCCACCTATCTTCTTTACTCTCCATCTTCGGTCCGCCTCCCCCTCTCTCCCTATTTATTCCAGTTCCCTCCCCCCATCCCCCTCTCTGATGAAGGGTCTAGGCCCGAAACGTCAGCTTTTGTGCTCCTGAGATGCTGCTTGGCCTGCTGTGTTCATCCAGCCTCACATTTTATTATCTTGGAATCTCCAGCATCTGCAGTTCCCATTATCTCTAACTTACGTGTATTCCTTTTTAGCATCCTAAGCAGGAAAACTTCTGGCAAATACAGTACAAAGTGGCAAAGTGTGAAATTGTCCACTTTGGTGAAAAAAATAAAAAAAAGAAACATATTATCTAAATGATGAGAGGTTGTAGAAGTCTCAGATGCAGAGGGATTTGGTGTCCTACTGCATGAACTGCAGAAGGTTATGCTCCAAGGCTAACAAATAATCAAGAAGGCTATACTTCAGATATACAGGACATTGACGAGATTGTTTCCCGGTGTACTGTATACAGCACTGCTCACCACACTTACAGAAGGATGTTAATACATTGGAAGCAGTTCAGAGAAGGTTTACTCATTAATACCTGGAATGAGTGGATTGCCTCATGAAGAAAGGATAGACAGGCTAGGTCTGTACCCTTTAGAGTTAAAAAGAGACAGAGGTGGCTTAATTGAAACAGGATCATGAGGGGACTTACCTGTCTCGATGTGGAAAGGATGACCTCTGGTGGATGAATATCCTTTTGTGGGTGAACGTGGAAAAGGACAAGGTGTCAAAGTTTAAAAATAAAGGGGCACTCATTTAAGAAGATGAGGAGAAAAACATTTTCTCAGAGGATTAAGTGTCTTTGGAATTCCTTTCGTCAAAAGACAATGCAGAATCTTTAAATATTTGTATAGAAAGGGTGGATAGATTCTTGATTTCCAAGGGGATGAAAGATTATTGGAATATGTAGGACTGTAGATTTTAAGTAAAAATTAGGTCAACCACCATCTTACTGAATGGAGGTGCACGCTCAAGCAGTCTACTGTGTTCCTTACTCTTATGAAACCTCAGTTTAATGCTTCATCTGAAAAATGGCATCTCTGACAATGTAGCACTCCCTCAGCACTGATGTACTGGTAGGGTCAGTCTGGATTACACGATCAAATCTCTGGAATAAATGAACTCACAGCCTTTCGACCCGAATGATAGAACAGGGTCACAGTGGTAATTTGTGTGTGCAGCAAGACGATGAATATTTTGTGTTGGTGCTCACTAGTCAGAGGGATGATGCAGATATAGAAATCAGGGAGAAGGACAGTGATACACTAGCATAGACAGAGAAGAGGTTCTGGGTGTAGTCTGGCAGACATAAAGGAAGATATATCCCCAGAGTTGAATGAAATATATCCCAGGTTATTGAGTGATGCAAGAGAGGAAATAGTAGAGGTTGCAAATAATTTTCAATTCTTCACTGGCCACAGGAGAGGTTCCAGCAGACTTCCGGGCTGCGAATGTGGTACCTTTATTTAAGAAGGGAGCAAGGGGTAAACCAAAAAAACTATAAGCTAGTCAGCCTAAGCTCAATGGTGGAGAAAACTGTTGGAAGCGATTCTGAGAGACAAAACTTATCTGCACTTGGAGAGGCAGGGATTAATCAAGAACACTCAGCATGGTTTTGTAAAGAGGAGGCCATTTCTGACCAACTTGATTGAATTTTTTGAAAAATGTAACCGTGTGTTGGTGACGGCAATGCATTTGAAATAGTCTACTTGGGCTTCAGCAAGGCTTCTGATAAAGTTCCACACAAACTGACAGCAAAGGTAAGAGCGCACAGAATCCAGACAAATTTGGCAACTTTGACCCAGAATTGACTAAGTGGCAAGAAGCAGAGGCTGATGGTCATGGGGTGTTTGTTGTGATTGGAAGCCTGTGTCCAGTGGAGGTCTATAGTGATCAGTGTTGAGGCCCTTGCTGCTTTTGGTTTATAAAAATGATTTAGATGTGAATATAAGAGGGTTGATCAGTAAGTTCACAAATGATATAAAAATTGATGGTAAAAAAATTAGGAGTACAACTTTAGATTATTGAAGGACATAGAGGGGCTGGTCAGATGGGCTGCTCAGTGGAAAATGCAATTCAATCCAAGTAAGTATGAAGTGATGTGCTTGGGCAGGACCAACAATGTAAGGGAATAAATGATGAATGGTGGGCCCCTGAGAAGCACTGAGAATCAGAGGGACACTGGTATGGATGTTCACCTTGTCCCTTAAGGAATAGCATAGACAAAGTGTTAAGAAGGCATATGGGATACTTGCCTTTATTAGCTGAGCTTAGAATTTAAGAGCAGGGAGGTTATGCTGAAACTATATAAAAGGTTGTTTAGGCCACAACTAAGAGAATCCACAGTTTCACATGTGGATTGTACATTATTAGGAAATGTGATTGTACAGGACAGGATGCAAAGAAGATTTATCAGGATGTTGACAAGGTTGTACAGTTTAGTTATGTAGAGAGATTGGATAGGTGAGGGCTTTTTCCTTTGGAGCTGGAGGACACGGGCACACAATTGAGATGCATAAAATTACAAGGAAAAAATACTTTTCCTGTTGTTGGAGGAGTCAATAACCAGGGAACAGGAGGTTGGGCAGGGATGAAATTATTTTTACCCGGAAGGTGGTGAGAATCTGGAGTCACTGCCTGTAAGGATAGTACAGGCAACAATCTTCTGATTAGGGGAGTTTAAATTCCTTGCATCGATCACTCTTTTCACACTTTTAAAAACAAAACCCTCATTCCAGTTCATCAACAGGAAGGAACATTTGCATTGCAACACTCTTTATGAGATGTGCTTAATAGGTTTTCAGTCAAATTTCTGTCAGAAACAATCCTAAAGGAGGTCTTTGCTTTTCCAATTATTCTTCAAATTGATGCTCAGAATGCAGAAGCACACGGCAAACTTGGGGCACAGCAAAACTGAATCTGTTGCTTTCCAGAATTGGGCCAAACAGCTGCTCACCCGTGCAGTTTCTGCAGAAAACAAACAGCCGCTCAAGATACAGAGATATAGAGCAGAAAAACAAGTATTCATTGAAAAAAAATGGAAACCAGTTTGTCCAATGACACTTACCATTCAGCTCCTTTGCAATGACTAGATTGACACATTTACACACTCACTGTTTGTGCACTTAGCACTTGTCATACAGTTTTCATTATTTGAATCCAAGGAAAAAAATAAACAAAAATTTCATGGGCACAAAAACAGAATATTGGTTTGTATTGAGTTCCAACACACAAGCGTGTAAGTCAAACAATAATCTTCAGGGTCCAGGATTTGGTTTAGCAAGAAAACATAAATGGTTGATAATCATCTTTAATTATTATGTCCTGCGATTATGTTAACACTGTGCAAAGTTTTGTACAAAGGCCCAGGAAAGGAAATTGTTGGTAAGTTGTACTGAATGTGTCATTTTACATCAATTGACAGTAATAGCCCAAATTACATTGATTACACTCATCGAACATTTCAGTGTGGTTTGTCTGATATGACTCATTGCTCATTCTTAACATTGAGTATGACATTGATGGGACAACAAAATACGCCCGATATCAGACACCTACAATTAAGACCAGCCAATGGATTTCATGCATCCCCACCCCAACCCCTTCTAAGGCTAGAATTGGACGGCTTGAGCAAGTTTAATTCAATTCAGCCGTTGGGAGACTGATGGATTCAGGTACAAACTGGTTTTATACCCTGTAGCGTGATAACCTCTACTAATGTAGTTATACTCGACAAGGGATAAAAATGAGGGCTCATCCCAGACCTGGTAATGCCCCACCTAGTGAGGAAGATTAGCATTGCCTCAGATGTCAGAATCCATTCACCATAAGAATATGTTTACCAGGTCTGATTATTGACCATGTCTTGTTTCGTGTGTCATAATACATGTTCTGTCTCAATGACTGTGGTTGCACTCAAAGGTTAGAACTTTAGCTGTAGACTAACTTCCAGATGGAGCTGCAAAAAGTTTTGGCTATTTCAGCATCTGTCTCTTTGCAGCCAACAGTAATACAGAGGTTTCTTTAAGTTATCTGCCTCATGTAAGATTTATAAAAGTGTAGTGAAAGGTGAAGATTTACCTTCACTTTAAGGGTAATCTTTAAGGATAAATTCCCATTTTGTTAATTATCAAACCACAGTGAACAGGACAGGTTGTGAGGAAATTAAACCAAGTGAGTGTCAAACTCAAGGCTGTTCTTTGACCTCTTGAGGAGATTACCACATCCCAAAAGCTGAAACATTGATTATGGCAGAGGAGATAGAAAAGTTCAATCTCTCAAAGTATGAATCAAAGGGAGAAGGAAGCAGGTTCCTTCCTTGACTCTCTCGCACAGCCCCCTACCTTCAACCCATCATTTCAACAGCAAGACTCACTCCATACATGTTAGAGAGACCATCTCTGAATCTGCACTTTCTGCAGTTGTGACTCCTCACTGGGCGCAGAGGCTGGTGACAGTGATATAAGACATTCAGTACAACTTTCCACAAACAGGATTTAAAGACTGCAATTTAATGTTTTGAGTTCTATTCATGAAAAATACTCAAAGTTCACACTTGCAGATAATATTAACATAATACTTTTGCAACATAAGAACAGGAGGAAGCCACTCGGTTTTTCAAGCTTTTTCCAGCAATCGATTAAACTGTGTCTGATTGGACTGTATTGATTTCTCTGTCTTGGCTCTGTAACCCTAATACCCTTGCTTTAAGGGTAATAAGTTCAAACTACTTTCAAAGCATTCAATATTCATAATGGCCCTCAAGCAACACCACTGGACACCAACGATAAGAAGAAATCTGGAGTTCCATTCTATGATTTAATGGAAATGGTTAAATCTCAGTGCCACATCAGGGTCTGTACGGTTGGTTTGTAATCATTTGCACAAGGGTAACATTCAGAATTTCAGAGATCCAAGTGATGACCCCATCATTTGAGACATGATCAATGTAAAAATGCAAGTTAGAATTCAAACTTGTCCATCTGTCCGTGAGAAATACAGATATTTTTGATAGCAAGGAAGAGTTCAAATCCCAACTGCCAAGGTTGGTGAGTGTACTGATCCTATGTCACTAAGTGGTTCTTCAAAGTGTTAATCGTCAGGATACTTGTTTGCTCGGATAGAGAGAGCTGTGTCATTGTACTCCATTCTGATCCAAGCTTAAAACCATTGACTACCAGGTTTTCAAGCGAACACACTAGGAACCTCACATAATTGCTGGTTGTGTTTAATCACTCACATCTTATAATCCCTGTGCTCATTCTACTTTCCTTGTTCGCCTGATGCCCGAAGTTTTTCAGTGGAGTGTGAAGTAGGGAATGTACAGCATAATCTGTCGTTGAGCTTCCTCAACTATTGTCGCTTTTCTTTTTTTACAAGTTTTTTTTTGCACATCTGTTGCCAATATATGCACTGACCACCTCGAAGGAAATACACAGGGGTCAGTCCGAGTCCTCCCACCTCCAGCAATGTAGTGGTCTTGTGCTAAACATTATACTAAATGACATTACTAGAATAAGACACAATGTACGATGGTGTGTTTCCAGACACATTCCACTGGTGAAACAGCCAAATGATCTGACAGATCAGCTTTTTATGGCTTGGAACAATAGCCCGAATCTGCAAATTAACTGTTTGTTGTCGTGATTTCCATCCCAAGGCTGATGACATTTGCACTGGTTGAGATGAATCCAATTTGAAAAACTAGGATTTCGATCATTGCTCTGACTCCCACGGGAAGAAATGTTGTCAAGGCTCTTCGGAGGAGAATACTGCAGGATGGGGCTAAACCTGGAATTCAAACATGCCAGTCTGTTTCTTGGCCAGCTTTGCAACCTCCTCTCTGATGGCCTTGACCAAAGCGGCAGTGGAGATATTGGTGTAGGAGGTTTCAGAGGACTCATTCTCTGTCAAGCTCTGCTGAGATGCTGCAGTGGACAGAGTCTGAGCTTGCTCAATACAACGAGGTGGATTTGAGGGCTGCGTCTGACTGTACTGTCGATGGGGAGAGCTGTGTGGGTACCGAGTGTGTGAAAAGGCCTCAACATAACCAGGGAGTGTTACCTGAAGAGCAACAGAGTTGGTTATTCAAAAGTCAATTTGGAACAAAAACCAAAGCTATTTAGGTTACAGTTAGACAGGAGTAAGCATCTTGTCTTACAAGAAGTGCAATAAAGGTTCAACAGATACATCCCTATGGTGAGAGGCAAATTCTATGAAGAGGGATTGAGTCGAATGGGCCCACATTCTCTTAGAAAGTTTTGAGGTAATGAAACATTTCATTTGGAATATGGAATCCTTAAAGGCTTTAAAGGGATTGTCGTTGAGAAGCTATTTCCCAGGCGGGAGAGTAGAGAAATAGGAGCCATAGTCTCAGGATAAGGAATTAAAAAGAGGACAAATTTATTAACTCATAATCCATAGAATTTTTCAGCCCACAGACCTGCGAATGCTCAGTTGCTGAGTGTATTCAAGTCTGAGATGGCTAGAGCTTTGGTCACAAATGGAGTCAAGAGAAATGCAGATAGCTGAGAAAAGCAGAGCTGAGGGAGAAGATCAGCCATTATCTTACTGAATTCCTGAGCAGGCTTCAGGGGCCAAATAGGGCCTGAAACATAAAGAAATAATGATCAAACATTACACTGCCAACCCAACAAGAAGGGACCTAAACATCAGTTCCCACTTCAGGTGGGAAAAGGGGGCAGGCAGAGGCTTGGCAGGATGTGTGGGAATGATAGACATTTGAAAATGTTCAGAATTTAGGCTGAGACTCTGATGGGCTCCATCCCTTCCAAGGATACTTGGCAACCTCTGAGGATGCAGAGCAAAGGTGGGGAGGGAAGATGGGTTTTCAATTTGAGGATCTGTCCAACAGTGTCTTGTGAAACTTTTGTAGCCAGCAGCATCACTATGCACAGGTAGCAACAATAGGGGAGGCGATGGCCTGGTGCTATTATTACTGGTCTATTAATCCAGAGATGCAGATAATATTCTGGGAACCCGGGTTCAAATCCCATCATCGTGGAATTTGAATTCAATAAATATCTAGTATTAAGAGTCTAATGATGGCCATCGATCTATTGCCGACTGTCAGGAGAAAAACCCATCTGGTTCACTCATGTCAGAGATAATGGGAACTGCAGATGCTGGAGAATCCAAGATAATAAAATGTGAGGCTGGATGAACACAGCAGGCCAAGCAGCATCTTAGGAGCACAAAAGCTGACGTTTCGGGCCTAGACCCGTCATCAGGGAGAGGGGTGGGGTGAGGGTTCTGAAATAAATAGGGAGAGAGGGGGAGGCGGACCAAAGATGGAGAGAAAAGAACATAGGTGGAGAGGAGAGTATAGGTGGGGAGACAGAGAGGGGATAGATCAGTCCAGGGAAGACGGCCAGTTCAAGGAGGTGGGATGAGGTTAGTGGGTAGGAAATGGAGGTGCGGCTTGAGGTGGGAGGAAGGGATGGGTGAGAGGAAGAACAGGTTAGGGAGGCAGAGACAGGCTGGGCTGGTTTTGGGATACAGTGGGCAGAGGGGGCGAGCTGGGCTTGTTTTGGGATGCAGTGGGGGAAGGGGAGATTTGGAAGCTGGTGAAGTCCACATTGATACCATTGGGCTGCAGGGTTCCCAAGCGGAATATGAGTTGCTGTTCCTGCAACCTTCGGGTGGCATCATTGTGGCACTGCAGGAGGCCCATGATGGACATGTCATCTAAAGAATGGGAGGGGGAGTGGAAATGGTTTGCGACTGGGAGGTGCAGTTGTTTATTGCGAACCGAGCGGAGGTGTTCTGCAAAGCGGTCCCCAAGCCTCCGCTTGGTTTCCCCAATGTAGAGGAAGCCACACCGGGTACAATGGATACAGTATACCACATTGGCAGATGTGCAGGTGAACCTCTGCTTAATATGGAAAGTCATCTTGCGGCCTGGGATGGGGGTGAGGGAGGAGGTGTGGGGACAAGTGTAGCACTTCCTGCGGTTGCAGGGGAAGGTGCCGGGTGTGGTGGGGTTGGAGGGCAGCGTGGAGTGAGCAAGGGTGTCACAGAGGGAGTGGTCTCTCCGGAAGGCAGACAAGGGTGGGGATGGAAAAATGTCTTGGGTGTTGGGGTCGGATTGTAGATGGCGGAAGTGTCGGAGGATGATGCATTGTATCCGGAGGTTGGTGGGGTGGTGTGTGAGAACGAGGGGGATCCTCTTGGGGCGGTTGTGGCGGGGGCGGGGTGTGAGGGATGTGTTGCGGGAAATGTGGGAGACGCGGTCAAGGGCGTTCTCGACCACTGTGCGGGGAAAGTTGCGGTCCTTGAAGAACTTGGACATCTGGGATGTGCGGGAGTGGAATGCCTCATCCTGGGAGCAGATGCGGCGGAGGCAGAGGAATTGGGAATAGGGGATGGAATTTTTGCAGGAAGGTGGGTGGGAGGAGGTGTATTCTAGGTAGCTGTGGGAGTCAGTGGGCTTGAAATGGACATCAGTTTCTAGCTGGTTACCTGAGATGGAGACTGAGAGATCCAGGGAGGTGAGGGATGTGTTGGAGATGTCCCAGGTGAACTTGAGGTTGGGGTGGAAGGTGTTGGTAAAATGGATGAACTGTTTGAGCTCCTCTGGGGAGCAAGAGGTGGCCCCGATAGGTATCAATGTAACGGTGGAAGAAGTGGGGTTTGGAGCCTGTGTAGGTGTGGAAGAGGGACTGTTCCACGTAACTTACAAAGAGGCAGGCATAGCTTGGGCCCATGCGGGTACCCATGGCCACCCCCTTTGTCTGTAGGAAGTGGGAGGAATCGAAAGAGACGTTGTTAAGGGTGAGGACGAGTTTGCTCGGCGGATGAGGGTGTCGGTGGAGGGGCACTAGTCGAGCCAGCGGGACAGGAAGAAGCGGAGGGCCTTGAGGCCATCTGCATGAGGAATACAGGTGTATAGGGACTGGACGTCCATGGTGAAAATGAGGTGTTGGGGGTCAGGGAATTGGAAGTTCTGGAGGAGGTGGAGGGTGTGGGTGGTGTCACAGACGTAGGTAGGGAGTTCCTGGACCGAAGGGGTGAAAATGGAGTCCAGATAGGTAGAGATGAGTTCGGTGGGTCAGAAACAGGCTGAGACAATGGGTCGACCAGAGCAGGCAGGTTTGTGGATTTTGGGAAGGAGATAGAAACGGGGTCCACCGCATCCCAAAACCAGCCCGGTTCATTCCCCTACCCCCACTCTATCACACAGCCAGCCCAGCTCGTCCCCTCCCCCCACTGCATCCCAAAACCAGCCCAGCCTGTCTCCGCCTCCCTAACCTGTTCTTCCTCTCACCCATCCCTTCCTCCCACCTCAAGCCGCATCTCCATTTCCTACCTCCTAACCTCATCGCACCTCCTTGACCTGTCCATCTTCCCTGGACTGACCAATCCCCTCCGTACCTCCCCACCTATACTCCCCTCTCCACATATCTTCATTTCTCTCCATCTTCGGTCCGCCTCCCCCGCTCTCCCTATTTATTCCAGAACCTTCTCCCCATCCCCCTCTCTGATGAAGGGTCCAAGTCTGAAATGTCAGCTTTTGTGCTCCTGAGATGCTGCTTGGCCTGCTGTGTTCATCGAGCTTCACACTTTATTATCTTGGGTTCACTAATGTCCTTTAGGGAAGGAAACTGCCATCCTTTCCTGGTCTGGCCTACATCTGACTTCAGACTCACAGCAATGTGGTTGACTCTGAACTGCGGGATGGGCAATAAATGCTGCCTAGCCAGTGATGCTCTCATCCCGTGAATGAATAAAGGGTAAAAAAAAAGGACTCATGTTGTGTTCAGCCAGAGCTTGGGGTCCACTGATTGATTGAATTCAAATAACAAACCAATCTCTGGGAGAAATCTTCTTTAAAATAGAAATGTGCAGCAAAGGGAGAAAAAAATGGAAAATACCATCTATTTAATGCACAGAAAGAGGCCATTCAGCCCAAATGGTTCAAACGGTCCTTTAGCTCCACACGGATCTCCTTACAGCAGGTCCTTCTATTCCCTTTCTCCCTGTGTCTATCCAGCTTCCCCTGTGCTATTTAGTGCAAGCATTCCCTCTACTGGTGAGATTCTCGTCACTATCTGGGTCAAGAACTTTCCCCTGAATTCCTGATTGATTTAGTCGTGTCTACCTTATACTAATGGTCTCGATTACACCAAGGCTCACCTTGTGAATCTCCCAGCTTCCTGGTTCTGGTCTTCACCACAATAGGGAAACATTTTCGCCAAGTCTAGCTGATCAAACCCTGTCATAAACATAAAGATCTGGTGTTGCCCAGTCTATTCAGTCTATCTGTGTTGTTGTAACTTCTCAATTCTACAATAATTCTTATTTCTTTAACATCTCCAGTGCTCCTATATCCCTTGTGTAATCCTTTGGTAAACCTGTAAAATTCTAACAGGACTTGACAGAGTAAATGCAGGAAGAATGTTCCTGATGACCAGTAAGTTCAGAACCAGTGGTCACCGCAGAAGGGTCGAAGGAGAACTTGCTTCACCCACTGGGTGGTGAGCCTGTGGAATTCTCTGCTGCAGTAAGTCGATGAGGCTAAAACATTGTGTGATTTCAAGAAGGACTGAGATATAGTTCTAAAGGGGTCAAAGTGTATGAGGAGAAAGCAGTATAGGGTAGTGAGTTGGATGATTAGCCATGATCACATTGAATGATGTATCCGTTGCAAAGGACCAAATGATCTACACTCCTGCTCTTTTTTTCCTCTTTATTTCTATGTATTTTAGCACCAGAACTGTTCACAGTGCTGCGAAGTTTGGTCTAACCAAAATTCAATACATGCTTAACACAGCTTCCACTTCTCTGCCTATCTCAATACTAACTACCTGCTCACCTTCCACTTGAGATCAACGTTATGCAAACATTACTTTCATCACTGTTTTAAGCCAATGTTGCTCAGTGAGCACAGGAGTGATGGGTGAACAAGATTTAATGTGGCTTAGGGCACAGGCAGCAGAGTTTTGAATGAGCTTTAGTTTTTTGAAGGTTGGAAGCTGGGAGACTTTCTAGGTGAATATTGCAGTAATCGAGTTTACAAGTAACAAACACATCTCCATAGAAGCATCTCCATTGCAAGTAGGCAGAGGCACCATCTGGTTAATCATCGGCTGATTTATCTGCCAAATACGTCCCGAGAAAGCTACAAAGTTTTTCTAACATCATTTTCGCTGCTCAGCCCCTGGTTCGATTCCTTTTTCCTTATATATTACACAAAGTTTTAAACACCCCTGTTAGTCAATCCCTAATTGACCCCATTCTAGGGAGACCAAGCTCAGTTCTTCACATAACTAGTGCCTGTTGTCCCTTCTCCCATTCTAGTTAATATTGTTAGTGCTCTCCCCAAATCTTTGACATACTTCCTATAACGTGATTCCCACAAATGGCCACAATACTCCAATGCAATCTAAGCTGTGATGGAGAAACTTTTAGCATACATACATTCTCCGCCCACTGGGCCTGTGCTTCTCCATCTCCCACATACGGGGTCCAGGCATGGTTACGGTAGGGCGAAGGAGAAGGGATGAAGTAGTTTGGGAATCCAGGTCTGTTGGCTGGAATGGCATAGACTGCTGGCACTGAGCTACCTGCAGATTCAAATGGAATAAAACATTCAATATTTCAGATATTCATCACAACGTAGTCATTCATCCATCAGTACATAACCACAGAGTTAGGGTTGTTCTGACCTTTCTCCCTGAAGAGTAGCAACTTTGGCATGATCAGAAAATTTGGCCCGATCCCTCAGGGTCTCAGGATACTGAGGGCAGGCTTTCAAGTGGCACTGATTCCTACATCTGGATGCAGTAACTGTAAAGTGGAACTGGAGCCAGGTAATATGGGCCAGAGCTACTAGCAGCAGATGAAGCCCCTCACTCAAAGAATTAGCGACCTGTTAAAGGAAGTAACAGTACGCATTTCCGATAGCATCTTAAGTGACAACCTAGAGTAATTTACAGTCAATGAAGTAATTCGCAATGTGGTCACTATTGTCATGTAGGAAATGTGGGAGGCAATTGTGAACTGCAAGGTTCCACAACAGAATAAAATGCTGATACTGGGTGGGACTGCACTCACCAAGATCAATTTTTAAATATCTAGCCATGCGCAGAGTACCACTTGCAAAGGTATTGCTTTCTACTCCTGCACTTTACTGAGTTCCCCAAGAATCTATCTCTACGCACCTGCATCCTCCCCCATTCCTTGCTGGTCACACACGTATGGTGACAACACACAGCTCTATCTCACTAGCATACCTCTTAGCTCCTGTGCTGTTGCTAAATTATTACACTGCTTGTCTGATATCCAGTGTTGGATGGGTAGAAAATTCCTCCAGTTAAAAATTGTGAAGATTGAAGCAATTGAATCCCAACCACAGATTCTATTCCTCACCTTGGCGTATGTCTGAAGCTGAACCAACACGTTTGCAACTTTGTTGTCGCATGTGACCTGGAGAAAAGCTTCCAAACACATATCACTAAGATTGTGTTCCTATACCTCCAATAACACAGCACACTCTGCCCTTACTTCAGCTCATCTGCTGTTGAAATGCAGTTTCATTTCTTTCTTATTTCTCAACTCAACTATTCCAATGCACTCCTGACTGGTCCACTGGGTTGTAATTCTGCCTTGAGTTTTATATCATGCAAATCTGTTATAGAATCCTAACAATGTTGAAGCAGGCCATTTGCCCCAGCAAGTCTACATCAACCTTTTGAATAGCGTCCCAACCAGCTAATCCACTAGCACGTCCCAGGGCATTATGGGCAATTTAGCATGGCCAATTCACCTAACCTGCACATATTTGGGCTGTGGAAGGAAATCAGAGCACCTACAGGAAACTCACTCAGACACAGGGAGAATGTGCAAACTCCACACAGACAGTTGCCTCAGGCCGGAATCGAACCCAGGGCCCTGGCAATGTTAGGCAGCAGTGCTAACCACTGAGCCACCGTGCCATCCACTGTTGCTTGTTCTTGTCCCTACTTGCACTAAATTCTATTATCCTTTGCATTCTGGCCAATCTTCCCACTCGGTTAAATAATACCTCAATGTAAATATATCCAATTTTTCTCATAGCCCTCTGGGTTTCTGCTCGTCCTTACCTCTGGATTTCCCCTGCAGGCCCATTGCTCCAGCTTTGCCAGACATCCCTTCAGCCCCTTGGACTGTACACTGTGACATTCTCTCGTTAAACGTCTCTGCCCGATGATCTCCTTCTCACCTATTCTACGGCACTACATGCTAATTTTGGCAATCTGTCCTTCTGTTGGAGTAATGATTCCTTCCCACGCTGAGGGTCATGGAGAAAGAGAAATCACCACACCAGGCAGTTTACTGCCTGCGAACAATAAAATCCGATCACAGCTTCCCAGGCCAGTCCAAATAGGTTGTCCCTGACTTTTTATCTGGTGGGTGGGACCACAGCCTCTGTGTAAAATTGAGCTCCAAGTGTAGGTCAAAATTCAAGGCTTATGGGGAAAGGGCAGGAAAGTGGATGTCAGGAATGCCCAATCATTTGGGATCCTATTGAGTTGTGGAACAGGATAGAGGGGCCAAATGGCCTAATCCTGTTCTTGTTTCTTGTGCTCATGAGAAAGGGATGAAGAGTTGGGCTTTTATACATTGCAGCTTAGAAGAATGAGAGGCAATCTTATTGAATCCTATCAGGTTCTGTGGACGCTTGACAGCGTCAATGTTGGAAGCACATTTCATGGGGCAATTTAAAATTAAGGACCACAATTTAAAAATTAAAGAGTTTCTGATTTAAGACAGAGATCATGACTATCTTTCTCTCCTCTTGGGGGTTATCTGACTTCAGAATCACATGGAGCCTGGGTCACTGAATACATTCAGTGTGGAATTAGGAAGATTCCTGATTGACAAGGGAGTGGACAGTATGGGGAAAACAGACAGTAAAATCAAATGAGGCATGGGCTTTTTTGAATGGCAGAGTTAGCTAGATGGGTCAAATAGCACACTCCTGCTCTTACTTTTAAGAAGCTTAAATCTCCAGTCTTAAACCCATGACTTTCAAACTCAGGTTAGATGGATTGTCCATAATAAATTGCACATAGTGTCCAGAGATGTGCAGGTTAGGAGGATCAGCTATGGTAAATGTGGGGTTATGGGAATAGGGTGGGGGGGGGGGGGGTGCTGAGTCTGGATAGAATACTCTTCAGAAGATCAGCGCAGCCTCAATGGGCTGAATGGCTTTTTTCAGCATTCTATGATTCCATGAAATGACAATGTGCCCTGTTAGCCACTACTGATATTTAGGCCACCTGGGTAGTTCAACAGCTCTTTGTTAGATATTGTTATCTGGCACCTACAAGCCAGTAGATTTACTACATTTAACTTTCGAAGTTGTCACCATCAGATTTAAATCTGAGGCTATCGGGCTGCTCGCTCAGTACAATTACAATTAAACTGTTACTCCCAAATGATTGGCAAACAATCTTCCAGAAACATTGCTCTCTGCAGAATACATTATGCATCAACGGGATATTTTATTTCTGTGTTCTAACTGCTGCTACACACACACACAAGGCACATGACGAAGAGTGGCTGTTTATTCCACAGGTCTCATAAGATGTAGGCTTCTCGCACTAAGTTGCTGATCTGATCAAGGCAGTTAAATATTGCAACGACCTCACAGAAGTCATAGAACCCCAATAGTATGGAAACAGGCCCTTCGGCCCACACCAAACCTCAGAGCATCCCACCCAGACACATCCCACATAACTCACTAATGTACACATCTCTGAACACTACGGGCAATTCAGCATGGCCAGTCCACCTGCCCTGCACATCTTTGGACTGCAGGAGGAAACCAGAGCACCCGGAGGAAACCCACGCTGACACGGGGAGAATGTGCAAACTCCACACAGACAGTCGCCCGAGGGTGGAATCAAACCCAGGTCCCTGGTGCTTGTGAGGCAGCAGTGCTAACCACTGAGCTACCATGCCGCCCTGACAGAATGGGGCACGGAAATACAAAGAGAAAAAGATATGATGTTACCCTTTAAGGTGAATTCAAAAATGTCTCCCCACACAAAGGGAATTAGAAATCTGAAAATCTTTACCTTGAAAGGCTTGGGGTCAATTGGAGACTTTAAGACATTAGATTCATGGTCAGTAGGTGTATCAAAGGGTGTGAGGCTAAGGCAGGAGAAGTAATCAAAACAGTTGAATGGGCAAACAGCCACAAAAAGCCAAATGATTTTATGAATGTTATATTAGAATTGAAAAAAGTATCACAGAATTAATCCTCTACACAGGCTAATTCCTGTCCTGATCCAACTAAAATCATTAAGGAAATGTGGCAGTGGTGGAAATTAGTTTGTTTTGACCACAGAACAGCCCTAATCTTGTTGTCATCACAAAGCCCATGCCCCGCTAACCCCAGTTGTCCTTTTTTTTTGTTTAATTCATTCCTGAGAACATGAGCTTTGTTGGCTGGGCCATCATTTATTTCTCCATTACTCGTCACCCATGAGAACTCAGGAATTCCTCTTCTGTTGAATAGTTGGTTGCATTCTGCACATTTTTCAGTAGATGGCAGGCTACACCACCAGTTGGCATTTCTCCTCTGCAATCTTGAAACAACATTGAAAATGTTTTAAAATTTGTACTTGGATCGGTGAAAGGTCAACAGGGCATCAATTAAATGAGGATCACATGGATAATTTGAGACTTGATGGCCATTACTGGCCTTGTATTAATAGCACACCAAAACACAAAACTGAAATTCTTACTGAAAAAGAGAGACACGTTGACAAAATCTTGCACCTTGCAATGCATCAAGAATGATTCTCCGATTTGCAGCCAAATGCCAGGGCAGGCAATTTTAGTGACTAACCAAGAAAACTTGACAAATCACTAGGCAATCAGCTTGTCAAGAGCTGATTAGCGAGCATTTTATCCTCGATAATGGAGTCCTACCATGCCAGCTGGATGCTCCTAGATCCTAAAGCAGAGAACTGGTCTTCAGGAGACCACTGGCTTCCTTCTATGTCTCGCAGAGTGGGGCTTAAGGGGTGGGGGGTGGAAGGGTTCAGGTGAGACAGAGGAAGGACAAAGGTTGGCAAAAAGTTGCCACCTCCAATGCCTCTCTCTGCATCTCTGATTGCAAACAAACTGGGGCAAGTCGGGTCACCCATACGCTACAAACCCAGCAGGAAGGTTATCATGGCTTCCCATCTGGAAGCCAGTCACGTCTCTCGTCTGCCAGGAAAGAGTTAAATCGGAGGCAGAGGGGTGAGGGGGGAAAGAGAGCCGGCAAGTTATATCCTTAAATGGGTGTTAATTGACCGCTTATGGGCCTTAACTGGCAGTGATTCAATACAATTCCCACTGGATCTTCTTACACAACACTTAATTGGTTCGGAATAGTGGAGAAGGGCATGTATTTCCCTAAGTCTGACTCACTAATTATTCCACCCTCTCGTCATATCCTGGGAGGGGAAAATCGCACCTGTCAGGACAAGGCTCAGAATGTCAAGTCTCAAATCATCACAACAATTTACTGTTACAGTACATCCAGGGAGCAATTGGTTGGATTATATGCGTGTTGCTCCTCAGAAGTACAAATGAGCCATGTTATCAGCTCAACTTATGAATTCACATGCAGGGGCTCACTCTCCACAAAAGGAATATGTTCTGAGCTTTCCCAAGAACTTAGGGAGCCTGAAGTCCCCTTTGCTTCCTTCATGGCAATGCCTTGGCCAATCAGAGTTAACTTCGCAATTAATCAGCACCCTCTTCACCTGTTTTATGGCCATTTGAAACTTGGCATTCTTGTGCCTGTCCTTATAAAGTGCAAAATAAAATGCCAATGAGTCTATCTCTTCAGCAACATTCAAGTTCAATATAAATAGACTGCTCCATTGGATCTTGTCATGCACAAGCCCACTGGCACATTGCTTATACAACAGTAACTACACATTGAACGTATTTTGTTGGCTATAAAATGCTCTTGATTTCTGGTACGGTGAAATGTGCTACAGAAATGAAGTCTTCCATTTTATGTGTAGCATAAAACTTGTGAGGAACAGGTGACTTTGGACAGACGATTTCCTTGATCCATGCCAATAAAACATTACAAGATCTGCTGATCTCTCGAAAAGATAACACCCTCTCGAGGCATCATTTAGGTTATAATTGCATGCCTTTAATTTCCATCATTTCCTTTCTGCAGCTTTCCTCTTTAGGCAGTTTCAGATAAACGTCTCACTAAAATCTATCACCCTGCAGAAACACAGCCTTGTGTGTCAACTGATCAGCAACGCCATGAATGTGTGGCCAAAACAGGTAAAAACGCCTGTTGGGATTACTTTTTCTCTTATAGGAGGAGATTTCGTTGTTAACCTCCATATTGCTTCATCACTCTGAACAATTACATGACTGTATTGCTCTGGGTACTGTTGGCAAGGACCTTTGCCAAACAAATCTATTTGAAAAGTCTAACTCGTACTTCCATATAAACTCCAAATCCCTTCCAAAGATCTAATTCCTTTTGTTCTGATTTTTATTACTTTCCTTCTAGTTTATTGGCAGCCACCAAAATTGTCATTAGGATTCTACTTCTAGATCTATCTGGCGAATGTTCTGTAGCTCTCATTTTATTGTGTGACCTATTCAAGCCTTAGCCATTACTTACATGTTGATATCTTTCAGCTCTATAACTGACTTCTCTCTCTCTCTCTCTCTCTCTCTCTCTGTCTCGTGGTCAGAGACCCTGCAGCACAGTGATCATTTGCTAACACAGAAGTAACTTTTAATCCTTCAGTGCCTTTCAAACATTAGCTCCCCAAAAGGGTAGCATGAGATAAATTCACAGGAATACGATGAGACCATTCAGCTCCTCAAGTCTATTCTGACAGTGAATTAGCTTATGTCTGGCCTGTGTCTTAATTTTATTTTCTTTCCTTGCTTCTGTATCCTTAAATATTTTTGCCTAACAAAATATTAACAGACTCATAATTGAAATTTCAATTGACAGGCCTGGCCTCAGCATTACTGTGGGAGAGTTCCACATTTCCACTAACGTACAGGTGGAAAGGTGCTTTCTGATAGCACTCCTGAATGACTTAGCTCCAAGTTTAAGGTTACTCTGATTTATGTGAATCTATTAACTTGAGGATATAGTTTCTAGCTATCTCAACAACTTTTTTTGGTATCATTAAACATCTCAATTAAATCAGTCCATAACCTTCCAAACTCAAGGGAGTACAAGTCTAGTCTATACAACCAGTCCTGATGATACGAATGTGGGGATATTTAGATGTAGTGTTTCACAATATTACAGGCATCTTGGCCAGAGAAGTTAAACCGTTTGCTGTAAATTGGATACCAGGGTTGTTAGAATAGCAGCCAGGGAAAGGTGTGTACCAAGGCAAGAAATAGAGCTTGGGACTGTGTCCAGATCCTGAACCTACCCCTGTGGGAAGTAAGGGCAGGGGGGAGAACAATCTCAGTGGGGATTTCCAAGTGACATTGCCTTCACTGACTCGAAGACAGATTTCTCACCTGACTGCAAGCAGACTTGCCTTGGATGGCCAATCAGAACCCTTCCAATCTGGAAGCAGCAGCAGGGAAGTTTGTTTGGGAAAGGGAGATTTAATGGGCAGTCACCACCACCGAATGGCTTCTGGATGCTCCTTTACACAAACAAGTACAGACAGAAGAGCTCACTTCCCAGGACCCAAACTATTCCCCTTCAATGCAGGAAGCTGGAGGCTGACCAATAAAGTCCAGTGTTTAATCAGACTCAGTTGGATTTCTAATGAACCTGACTGGATACCCACCACATGCGAGAGAGGTAGCACGGATAGACTGGGACCTGCTCATATGGCCTGGAGGTGGGATTGAGCAAGGGAATCGGCACGTTGGATGGAAGGACTAATCTGAAGATCTGCCTACCCTGATCTCAAACACTGGGATGTAAAATACAAGCCCAATTATCTTTTTTTTATTGCACACAGCAGGAGCCTGATTTCTACAGTTGTCTACCTTCAAAACTCAGTCTGAGCTCTAGAGGGCAGCACAATCTGAAATCTTCAAACGGTCCAAGATAAAAACGCACACAAATTGAACTCATTTTAACATTCACAATTCTGAGTTCAACAGTACCCCTATCAAGTTGTTAGGCTCCCAGAAATGATGCTATTGTGTGACCTCTCTTTATCTATTCTTTCATAAGATGGGCAATAAGCCCCCAGGCTGTTCTGTAGAAAGGTCACTAGACCCAAAACGTCAACTCTGATTCCCCTCCAGAGATGCTGCCAGACACGCTGAGATTTTCCAGCAATTTTTGTTTTCATTTCTCATCCTCAGTTCTTTCAGGGCTTTTTATTAACCATTAAAATGAGTAGATTGTTCGGTCTGTTCAATAGGCCAGATAGGATTCACCCCACCTCAAGCCACACCTCCATTTCCTACAGTCCGTCCTTCCCGGATTGGCCTATCCCCTCCCCACCTCCCCATCTCTCCACTGATCTTCTCCTCTATCCATCTTCGGTCCGCCTCCCCCTCTCTCCCTATTTATTCCAGTTCCCTCTCCCCATCCCCCTTTTCTGATGAAGGGTCTAGGCCCGAAACGTCAGCTTTTGTGCTCCTGAGATGCTGCTTGGCCTGCTGTGTTCATCCAGCCCCACACTTTGTTATCTCAAATTCTCCAGCATCTGCAGTTCCCATTATCTCTGATCAGGATGCACCATGCAGGTGTGGGCCTGGAGTTACATTCTAAGCCAGACCAGGCTAAGATCTTCCTTCCAAAAGCATGTCAGCCAATCAGATGGGTTTTGTAACAATGGTTACATGGTCACCATTAAACTAACTTTTTAATTCCAGATTTTATAAAGTTCACCAGCTAACACAGTGGAATCAAACCCATGACCCACAGCATTAGTCTAGACCTCTGGATTACAAGTCCAATGAAAATACCACTACAACGTCTCCTCCCCTCAACTCAGAAACTCTACAGTGGACAAAATCTCAGCAGTTTCACACAGTCACTATCATCTCTGTGCCTCTCTGTCAGATCCTAACGCTGCTTATCCATTTATATCTGTAATTGGAGAAGTGGCAGAGCCAAGCAAGATGTTCGTTTCCCTTTCCAAATGGTACCCGAGGCCTCTTCTGGAATACCATGTCCACTTCTGGTCACCCAGTTATAGGGATGATATTATTAAAAGCTGAACAGGGTACGGAAGAAATTTACCAGGATGTTGTTGGGTATGGAAGGTTTGAGTTACAAAGATAGGCTGGATAAGGCGGAACTTTTCTCACTGGAGTGTAGGAGGTTTAGGAGGTGACCTGGTAGAAGTCTATACAACAATGAGAGGCGTAGATAGAGTTAACGGTACTTGTCTTTTCGCTAGAATGGGGAAGTTCAAGACTAGAGAGCACATTTTGAAGGTGAGAGGGGAGAGATTTAAAGAAGGCATGAGGCAAATTTTTTACAGAGGGTGGTTCGTGTGTGGAACGATCTTCCTGAAAAGTGGTGGATGTGAGTAAAATTAGTGTTTAAAAGGCATTTGATTAGAAAAATGAATAGGAAAGTTTTGGAGGGATACAGGCCACAAGCAGGCAGGTGGGACTAGTTTAGTTTGGGATTACGTTCGGCAAGGACTGGTTGCACCGAAGGGTCTGTTTTCATGCTTTATGAATATTTTATCTTTAATTGGTTAGTCAGGCATGGGTCTTTGTTAGCACTTTTCCTTTGAGTCTTATTTCAGAAACTGAGCAAATAAAAAACAGCTACACTGATGTTCCCAGTGGTGCTGGATTGTCAAGTATGTGGGGTTTTACAGGAGGCATTAAAGTGAGACCTATCGGCCCTCTGAATATGGCATGCTTTCAAAGAACAGCAAGGGAATTTTCTGCATTGTCCTGGCCAATAATTAGCTCCAAACCAACAACTCAAAAGACAAGTCATGTTTAGAGATGATGGGAACTGCAGATGCTGGAGAATCCAAGATAACAAAGTGTGGAGCTGGATGAACACAGCAGGCCAAGCAGCATCTCAGGAGCACAAAAGCTGACGTTCCTCTCTGATGAAGGGTCTAGGCCAGAAGCGTCAGCTTTTGTGCTCCTGAGATGCTGCTTGGCCTACTGTATTCATCCAGCTCCACACTTTGTTGACTCAAAAGACAGTCCTTGCCGAACGTAATCCCAAACTAAACTAGTCCCACCTGCCTGCTTATGGCCTGTATCCCTCCAAACCTTTCCTATTCATTTTTCTAATCAAATGCCTTTTAAACACTAATTTTACACACATCCACCACTTCTTCAGGAAGTTTCTGGTTATTATCTCACTATTGTTTATGGGATGTTGTTTTGCAGAAATTAGCTATCATGTTTCCTACAGTGTAATAGCTCCAGCACTTCATTGGCTGTGAAGTTCTTCGGCCCACTATGAAAAGAGTTTAGATTTGATTAGATTAGATTCCCACAGTGTGGAAACAGGCCCTTTGGCCCAACAAGTCCACACCGGCCTTTGGAGCATCCCACCCAGACCCATCCGCCTTTTGCCCGCTCACCCCTGAACACTACGGGCAATTTAGCATGGCCAATCCACCTAGCCTGCACATCTTTGGACCGTGGGAGAAAACCGATGCACCCAGACACAGGGAGAATGCGCAGGCTCCACACAGACAGGCACCCGAGGCTGGAATTGAACATGGGTCCCTGGCACTGTGAGGCTGCAGTGCTAACCACTGAGCCACCATGCTGCCCAAATTACATAAATATAATTTATTTAAAACCACATCCCGGCATGTGACTGAAAGTCTCCGCTTGCTTGATCAGTGCAGCTCCAATATCCAAATGGCTTCATGCCATCCTTCATGAGCTAACAAGACTGTACCTCAATTTAAGAGTCATATTGGACTTAAAAATTTAATTGTTTTTTGCTCTCCCCAAATGTTGCCAGACCTGCAGGGTTTCTCCAATATTGCTGCTGCTTGTTTCAGATTTACACCATCTGCTGTATTTTGCGTTTATCTCCTCAAGCTATCATTCAAAGGCCTTACCTGAGTAATTTGCGATTGGCTGATCCGCAGGGACAGTGGATCTGGACATGGGTACGTAGGAAGCTTCATGCTGTGACTGGTCTGCACCGTGACTCTCAGCTGTTCTTGTGTTATTGTTATTTTCTGATGTCCAACTGCACCAGAAACAGAACAAGTTGGATTGCTTTTTTTTCCAAAGATGCTCCTTCACCTTTTATAAATGTCACATTTCGAGTCAAACCTGGGAAGCTGCATTTCCCAAAGTTAACAATCCCTTAATAATTACTCGTATTTACTCGTAATTACTAACAACTGAGATCATCTCGAACATCACTGAGCAACTGTTCCACCGATACTCTCCAAGTTTGTATTCTCCATTTTCTCCTTTCTTTTGGTTCCATTGATCCTCCTCTTGCACCACTCATTATTTTTCAGATTCAGTTAACATTAGGGGTTTTGATATAACAAATAAGTAGGATCTGTTCCCACTGGCAGGACAGTCAGTAACCAGTGGACACAGTTTTAAAGGATCTCTTGAAGCGCTATCGTAAACGTATGAGCCAAGGAGCCACTATTTATGCTGTCAAAGTTAAAGATACTTTCTCTGTTACTTCCTGAGAATCAGCTTCAATGTAAGCAAATTGAAGAGAAAGGAGCATAAACAGGACTACGGCTGTGAGTTGAGTTCAGTTAGGCTGCTTGTCTTTATAACAGTAGTAGGTCTACCTTACATAAGATTTCTCACTTTGAAGCTAGATTAACACAGAGGCAACCTCACAGACATGCTAATTGGCGAATGAATACACCCAGAGCTGCAGTGTAATTCTTGCTGCACTAAAGATAGTTGTTAATTGTCTATAAATGGAGTCATAGTTTATCCTGTAAATGCGGTCAGCTCTTGGGTCAAAGATTGAGCAGGTGGTTCTTCGGTAGAGATAATGGGAATGGCAGATGCTGGAGAATCCAAGATAATAAAGTGTGGAGCTGGATGAACACAGCAGGCCAAGCAGCATCTCAGGAGCACAAAAGCTGATGTTTCGGGCCTAGACCCTTCATCAGAGAGGGGGATGGGGTGAGGGTTCTGGAATAAATAGGGAGAGAGGGGGAGGCAGACCGAAGATGGAGAGAAAAGAAGATAGGTGGAGAGGAGAGTATAGGTGGGGAGGTGGGGAGGGGATAGGTCAGTCCAGGGAAGACGGACAGGTCGAGGAGGTGGGATGAGGTTAGTGGGTAGGAGATGGAGGTGCGGCTTGGGGTGGGAGGAAGGGATGGGTGAGAGGAAGAACAGGTTAGGGAGGCAGAGACAGGCTGGACTGGTTTTGGGATTCAGTGGGTGGAGGGGAACAGCTGGGCTGGTTGTGTGGTGCAGTGGGGGAAGGGGACGAACTGGGCTGGTTTTGGGATGCGGTGGGGGAAGGGGAGATTTTGAAGCTGGTGAAGTCCACATTGATACCATTGGGCTGCAGGGTTCCCAAGCGGAATCTGAGTTGCTGTTCCTGCAACCTTCGGGTGGCATCATCCCTCACCTTCCTGGACACCTCAGTCTCCATCTCAGGCAACCAGATTGTAACTGATGTCTATTTCAAGCCCACCGACTCCCACAGCTACCTAGAATACACCTCCTCCCACCCACCCTCCTGCAAAAATTCCATCCCCTATTCCCAATTCCTCCGCCTCCGCCGCATCTGCTCCCACGATGAGGCATTCCACTCCTGCACATCCCAGATGTCCAAGTTCTTCAAGGACCACAACGTTCCCCCCACAGTGGTCGAGAACGCCCTTGACCGCGTCTCCCACATTTCCCGCAACACATCCCTCACACCCCGCCCCCGCCACGACCGCCCAAAGAGGATCCCCCTTGTTCTCACACACCACCCCACCAACCTCCGGATACAACGCATCATCCTCCGACACTTCCACCATCTACAATCCAACCCCACCACCCAAGACATTTTTCCATTCCCACCCTTGTCTGCTTTCCGGAGAGACCAATCTCTCAGTGATTCCCTTGTTCGCTCCACACTGCCCTCCAACCCCACCACACCCGGCACCTTCCTCTGCAACCGCAGGAAATGCTACACTTGCCCCCACACCTCCTCCCTCACCCCCATCCCAGGCTCCAAGATGACTTTCCATATTAAGCAGAGGTTGACCTGCACATCTGCCAATGTGGTATACTGCATCCATTGTACCTGGTGTGGCTTCCTCTACATTGGGGTAACCAAGCGGAGGCTTGGGGACTGCTTTGCAGAACACCTCCGCTCGGTTCGCAATAAACAACTGCACCTCCCAGTCGCAAACCATTTCAACTCCCCCTCCCATTCTTTAGATGACATGTCCATCATGGGCCTCCTGCAGTGCCACAATGATGCCACCCGAAGGTTGCAGGAACAGCAACTCATATTCCACTTGGGAACCCTGCAGCCCAATGGTATCAATGTGGACTTCACCAGCTTCAAAATCTCCCCTTCCCCCACCGCATCCCAAAACCCCCGGCTCTTCTCCTCCACCCACTGCATCCCAAAACCAGTCCAGCCCGTCTCTGCCTCCCTAACCTGTTCTTCCTCTCACCCATCCCCAAGCCGCACGTCCTACCTACTAACCTCATCCCACCTCCTTGACCTGTCCGTCTTCCCTGGACTGACCTATCCCCTCCCCATCTCCCCACCTATACTCTCCTCTCCACCTAGCTTCTTTTCTCTCCATCTTTGGTTCGCCTCCCCCTCTCTATTTATTCCAGAACCCTCACCCCATCCCCCTCTCTGATGAAGGGTCTAGGCCCGAAACGTCAGCTTTTGTGCTCCTGAGATGCTGCTTGGCCTGCTGTGTTCATCCAGCTTCACACTTTATTATCTTGGTTCTTCAGTAGAGATCACTTATCCAACCTGCCGGCCTGCAGTTTTACATCAGGACAGATAAATTAGGTGGTGATTGTATCAATGGGATTATAGGTAAAAGGGAGGAGGAGAGGGTCAGGGGGAGGGTGTCTCAGTGACAAAATGAAACAATTTGCTTTTTTGCATTGGAAAAATGAATCCCAAGCTAATGGAAAGATGGATGACAGTCATTTCGGTCAAAGCTTTTGTGTTTTTCTAGATGAAAGCACCAAGGCAGTGGTGGAGAGCAGAACCCTGGCTAATATTCTATTCTTTCACCATGAAGTACAAAGTTCAATTGTATTTCTCCCACTCCGCCCACACCAATACACGCCCACTGCCCCAAGACATTGATGCATGACTATCAGTTGTAAATGAGGTGCCCTGGTAAATGAAATGCCGGTATATGGAAGTACAGTAATGAAATATTGCCTTTTACTGTAAAGGGGTACACTGTAAAGTGAAGACCACAGTCACATCAGTCACATGCTTCTGGCTTGTTAGGCTGAATGGTCTACTCCTGTTCCTAGTTCATATATTCCTACATAGTGTAACTCAGAGTCTTTCGTTTTTGAACAAAAAAGTGCCACATACATGTTGTTTTTTCATAAAGCTCTCAATACTTTACCGTCTGAGGGATGCAACTGCTACTGGAGCATTTCTGGGAGGAACAGGCGGTGGTGAGCCAACAGACATTTCCGGAAGCTGCGAATACCTGTACGCCTAGAAAGAGTTCAGAATGAACCTGTCAGTAAGATGTTTTTTACACAATACCCAAACTAGCCCAAAGCATCTTCCTCCTTCCTTCACCTTACATTCATTAAAATCTTATCAATTTCCAATTCCATTCACAACATCTTTGTTTGGAACACATGAGCAGCAGGAGGCCATTCAGCCCCTTGGGCCAATTCTGCTGTTCACATGATCAATGGGTTTGCACCTTAAATCTGCTTATGGACTCTATGCTTTCATCTCGTAATGACTGTGGGATGTAAGTCTTGAAAATTTCCAATGATGATCAGCGTTCACAATCATTTAGGGAAGAAAATTCCACATTTCCTCTCGCCACTGTGTTTCCTATTTTTACATTGAAACAAACTAGCTCCACTTGTTCTGGAATAACAAGGTGTAGAGCTGGATGAACACAGCAGGCCAAGCAGCATCGGAGGAGCAGGTAAGTTTAACGTTTCAGGTCGGGACCTTTCTTCCTTTGTTTATAGGTGAAGATGAGTTTGGTGGGGCTGGAGCAGGCAGAGACAATGGGTCGACCAGGGCAGTCAGGTTTGTGGATTTTGGGAAGGAGATAGAAGTGGGCCGTGCGGGGTTGGGGAACAATGAGGTTGGACACTGTGGGTGGGAGGTCACCTGAGGTGTTGAAATTGTGGATGGCTTGGGAGATAATGGTTTGGTGTTCGGGGGTAGGGTCATGATCCGGGGGCGGTAGGAGGAGGTGACGAGAGTTGGTGCCTGGCCTCAGAAATTGTTTCTCTGTGTCTGCCCTTTTGAATCCATTTGTCATTTTCAAATTCCTCGATTTGGCCATCAGTCAACCTTCTAAAATCAAAGGGAATACACCCCATCCTCACAGGTGACAATAACAGCTTCACTCTGCACAGAACAATGGTTGTGGCGTGGGGTCAAATATTTTTGCAACTATAGTCTTTTTCATCAGCAACTGGTTGATGAGTGACTTTCTCTATCTAAAGTGAAAAGATAGTTTTTTGCACGTACTGAATCAATGAGGTACTTAGATGTATTGGCAATTTCTGACACATTTCCTTCCATAATACTTAATTTACATTAACTACAGTGAAATAAAACATTATAAGCTAACTTTGGAAAGATGATATCTTGATGTTTTAAGGACTTGCCTGTAAGACAATGCTGAGATGCTGGGAAGTGCTTTACTATCCCCTCACCCATCCCACTGGAGGGAAGGTGTAGGAATTTATAATGGCAGTTTAGGCTTGTGTAAAATTTTTCATATGTTACATAGATTTGGCAGTCATAAATAGGAAAAAGCTTTCCAGTCCAAACAGGGCTTTCAAAAAGTTTCAGTGTTATGCACCCCCTTAAAAAATGGATATATTTTCAAAGCCTACTGATTTTTTAAAAAAAATCACTTATCAAAAGCTGTACTGTTATTCCAAGAAATATCATTAAATGCAAGTGCCAGTAAGTCAATGAAAACTGAAAGATAAAATTTCAGCGTTGTTTTCAAATCCATCCATGTCCTTGCCCCTCCCTATCCACGTAACCTCCTGGATATGTATTTTCTGTTAATGCTAGCCTCTTGCATGTCATGTCGCCGATTTTCAATCTGGACTTTCACTCTAATTTAAGGTGCAATTTCACTTACCCAGTCCCTAAGGTTTGGAATTCCCTCTTTAAACCTCTATGTTGTGGGTTTTGCCACCAAAGTATAGTACTTGATGTGGCAATGTTTACGTGCAACGTAAGAAACTAGTTGTGGATAACACGGCACCGAAAGATCCAGGAAATCTTTATTACAGCTAGCTATTGTACAAAATAAATTAAATTCAATGCCACAGTAATATCTTGGCTAGCATTCAGCATTCAATGAAGCATGAGAAGTTCACGTCCAGTAGCATAGCATGCTTCAAGTAATTCCAGTTAAGACAGAGGCTGAGATCTTTAAGCCTTCATGGCTTACTATGATATTATAATGTCCGGAGCACGTCCCTTAAAGCAATGCTGATCTACTGACTATGAGACGGAAATCAACATTCTGCACCTCGCTCATCTCAAAATTTCGCCTTAAAGCTTAACCTCATTGATGAAGATTAAGGCAATAGTAGGGCATTTGCTCAAACGTTTTTGTGCTTTAAAACTCTGAAGCAAATTGGAACAATTTTAATATTCATAGGCACTATGTATAGACAAATAGCAGTATCTGCCTGCCTCACAAGACTCCTTTTAGATATAAGGTCCACCTCTCAGACCCTAAGTCTGAGGTGTTCACTGTTAACTTGCATTGTGTCGATGAGATGGATCATTAAAAAAAAACTATTTATTTATTTACCAATTCTCATGGGAGCAAAGTGTATAATATTTTCTTTTGCTCATTTACACTGTGAAAATCAATGAAGGTGAAAACTGATTTAAAGATTACATTTCAGCCCTTCAATCTACACACTGCTGTGATTCTGAACTGAAGGTCTGCAGTCTCCTGGAATCAATACCCTACCCAGAAACAGGAGGTCACTTGACCCCTCAAGCCTATTTTACTATTCCTTTTTATCATGGGTTGATCTGTATTGCAACTCCATATATGTAGTTTAGATTTTTTATCCCAAATATCTTTACCTGACAAAGACTATCATTCCCATTTTTGAAATTCTTAGATGTCTTACAGGCTTATGGAGATAGAAAGGTCAAGAATTTCAATTGGTTTGTATGAGGAGGTGCTTTCTGACTTAACCCTGACTGACCTGATTCTAATTTGAAGGTTTTAACCTGTTTTTAACAGAAAAATGCATCCTAAGGTTGCAGCTTTTGACCCCTTCAGGAGGAACATCCTTCCTCCCAGAGGAGTTGACTAATCAGCAGCTCTTCAGTCTCAGTAACATCACTAGGTGCAGTAATCACTGCTGAGGCTGGTGACAAAACCAGGTTAATCAGCTGTACCTGAGTAATCAGTGTAACTTGGCAGGATGTGGGCACTGGCAATCAGCAGGCCAGGGCAGGGCAATCAAAAAGGATGTCCCTTTCTGCTTGGGGAAAGGGTTGCGGGGGGAGGGGCCCTTCAAGGTACAAGGTATCACAACAGGAACGATTTAGCTGGTGGCTTTGTAAGATTGCACAGGCTTCACACACCATTGGAAAAATACCAATAGCAGCAAGAGGCCCTTAAATGGATATTAACCAGTCACATAAAAATCCATGGGCCTACTGGTAGTTCAATTATGTTCTCACCACTGGTAAAATATCAGTGGAACAGATAGTCAATGAGTAAAGTGCACACTGCTCACCCACCCAGTTTTACATCTGCTTTACACCCCACTTTCACTCTGGGCGAATAAAATTTCAACTTTTTATTCAGTTTGAACACCTTAATTATATCATTCTCTCTTCAAGGGAAGATAAGCCTAGTCAATGGAACTTGTCCTCTTAACCATTTCTGACCCAGTATTAATTCTTCTTTAGAATGTTAAGGGGTGATGTGACTGAGACCTTTGATAGAGTGAACCCTTTAATGTCAGTGATGGGAGTTCACCTTAAAATCAAAGTCAGACAACTGAGAGAGAAGTTAGCAGCGCCTAGAGATGTGGGTGAGAGAAAGATCCTGTGACATGCAGTCAGCAACACCCAGAGGAGGGGGCAAAGTGAGGACCCTGAGATAGATGGTCAGAGATGGAGGCAGATTGTTTGGAAGTTGTTCTTCCTTACTAGGAACAAAGCAAGTAACTTTTTGGTGAGTCTCTGGTACGTTAAGGTTTTTTTTCTAAACCTAAGTCTTAAAATAATATGCAAATTCATGGTAAAGTTTATAAGATAAATTAAAATTAATGCAAGGAAGTGAAAAAAACTAAATACTTAATTAAAATGCATTAAGAATGGCCGCAACTGGTGATGTCTCACAGTTGCAGCATATGGAAGTTCCTGGTTACTAGTCTGGGCCAGAGAAAACACATCTGCAACAAGAGTTGGACATTTCAGATGCTTTAACTCTGGGCTTATGAACTGGAGGTGGAACTAGAGGCATTGAAATGCATTGGGAGGAGAGAGGAGATTATCTGGATTCTTTGTACCAAGAGGTAGACACACCTCTTAGGTTTGGGTCATTTGATTTGGTCAGCGTTCAGGGAAAGAAGACTGTGATTGTGAACGAGGTAGGAAAGGGCATCCAGAGGCTTTATCGGGAGGGCCCTCAGCCTTTGAAACTGCCCAATAGTTTGAGATTCATTCAGCTTGCCTGGATGAGAGTGAGGGCTGGACAGTGGACAAGGCTAACTGGCCATGGTACCGTGCTGCAGAAAATTATTCAAGAAAGGGTAGTAAAGGGTCAGTCAACAGAGATAATGTGACAAACATTTAAGGGAGTGTTTTAGAATACACAAGAATAGATACATTCCAGTGAGCAAAGAAATTCTAAGATAAAGTCTCCAACATGTGTGGTTAATCACAAGTGTTTAAGATAATACCAACTAGAAAATTGTGGAAAAACACGTGACAAATCAAAACATTGGATGAGATATATGGATATTAAAAAAAAACAAGGAATTTCCAAAAACAGCCAAAATTAGGGGATATAAGTAACATCTGCGATGTAGTAATAAATCAAACACTGGAAGGGAGTGAGGATCAGAATCAACAAAGAAGTGGTAATGAGCAAATTGTTGGAGCTCTGGGCTGACAAGTGTCGAGCCCATGTTCTGAGAGACTTCAGCCTTCGGTCTCAAGTGAAGTGGCAAGTGAGATACATTGGTTTTAGTTTTCCAAACCTCTGTTGATTCAGGAACGGTCCCATCAGATTGGAGGACTGTGAATGTACTTTTTTGAATTCAAAAAAGGAAGGAGACAGGAAGCAGGAATCCACATGCAAGTTAGTAGAACATCTGTCATACAGAAATTTGAGAAACTATTGTTAGTGATGTTAAAGCATGACATTTAGGTAAGTTCAAGGTAATCAGGCACAGTCAACATGATTTGTGTAAGGAAATTCTACCTGACCAATATATTTAGAGCTCTTTGAGGAGGTAACATGTATTATGGTTAAAGAGGAACTGATCGATGCACTATACTTAGATTTTCAGCAGACACTGACAAGATACCACATCAAAGATTACTGCAGAAAATAAAAGCTCATAATGAAGGGGGTACACTGTTGAAACGGATAGAAGATTCACCTGGGAACAGGAAGCAGGGAGCGGGCATAAATGGGTCTTTTTCGGTTTTACAAGATGTAACAAGTGGTATGCCGCTTAGATCAGTGCTGGGGCCTCAAGTTTTTACAATTTACATAATAATTTAGATGAAGAAACTAAAGGTATGGCTGTCAAATTTCCTGATGACACAGCGACATGGAAGTAAGTTGCGAAGAGGTATTAAAGAGACTACAACAAGTGAGTGGGCAATGACAATGTGATAAAATGGGAAACTTCCATTTTGAGAGGAAGAATATATTTTTTTAATCTCAATGTAAGAGACTGCAAAGCTCTGATGTACAGAGGGAATTGAATGTCCTTGTGCATGAATCTCAAAAGTTTGGCACGCAGGTACAGCAGGTATTTGGAAAGTCTCCATTTATCATGAGGCGAGTTGAATATAAATGTATGCTTCAGTAATTCGGGGCACTAGTGAAACCACATCTGTGGTGTACCGAGTAGAGTATCGTTCACCTTATTTATGCAAGGCTATAAACGCATTGGCTGCTGCTCACCTGGAATGGGGGAATGGGGTGTGTTGTCATACGATGGAAGATTGGACAGGTTACACTTGTATTTGCTGTTGTTTACAAGAGTAAGGGATGACTTGGTTGAAACAATAACAAGACCCTGGAGGGGTCTTGACAGGATAGAGATGGAGAGGATGTTACATCTTCTGGGACAATCTAGAACCAACATCATTATTTCAAAATCAGAGTTCACCCATTTAAAAGGGAGGCAATTTTGTTTTCTCTCAGAGGATTGAGAGTCTCTGGAAATCTCTTCTTGAAAAGGTGGTGGAAGCAGAATCCTTGAATATTTCTAAGGTGAATAAATTCTTGTTAAGTGAGGGGTTGAGATGTTATAAAGCATAAGGGAATGTGGCTTTGAGACTACAAACAGAGCAGCCACGACCTAGTTTAATGGTGCAGCAGGCCCATGGGTTAGAATGACCCACCCTTTTTCCTAATTCATATTTTTGAATGTAATTCTTCACACACAGGATGGGAGAGGTTTGAACTTCATCTTACAAAAAGCAGTTAATCTAGCTCACTTGGTGAATTTACATCTCAAGGTTTTCGCTTGAGAAGGAGATAAAACAATGTGGAACCGAAGGCAGGTGGATGCAGTTAAAATACAGATCAACTGTGGCCTCTCAGAGTGATGGAATAGGTTTGAAGGTCTGAATGGTCTCATGTTCCACTGTTGCTATGTTCCATAACATTGTACATGAGCTAGGAGGAGTAATACTTACAGGTCTGGGCAAACTATACTGACACACGTCCTGCCCGTATGCAGGAACCCACTGCAGTCCAGCCCTTGATCTGCTCATAGTGCCAGGGGCACTGGTCACCAGCTCAGTATAGGGTAATGGCTGACCCGTCGTGTAGTGAAGCTGGTGACGGCCGTGAGCGACCCGTCCTGCAGACGCCAGGCTAAACGCTTCCTCCAAGAGCTGATGCATGTGTTGTCTGACCTCATCGATGGATGGCTGGGAGCTGAGGGTGGAGGATTCAGAGTGACCTTTGACCTGTCTTGCTCGGGTGGCAGTCCGAGGCTCTGCAATTCGGTCAATGTTTGTTTCTTCTGTCAACTCTGGCTCCGTCTTTAAAAACAAAATAAAGCAACACATTATTCAGGAAGGAAAAGCACAACTCAGTTAAATAAAGACCAGTATTGTTGTAGTGCTGGAAACGGAGTCACTAATTTACACACTGTGGGACCCACAAACAGCAATGGCAAGCTCAGCTAATTTTGTGACATTGGTTGGAGTTTCAACATTGGCCAAGGCACAGGGAAGTATTTATCTTCTCTTTGAAAGAGAACATAGAACAGAGAACATTACAGCGCAGTACAGGCCCTCAGCCCTCAGTGTTGCGCTGACCTGTGAAACCAATCTGAAGCCCATCTAACCTACACTATTCCATTATCATCCATATGTTTATCCAATGACCATTTAAATGCCTTTAAAGTTGGCGAGTCTACTACTGTTGCAGGCAGGGCATTCCATGCCCTTACTACTCTGAGTAAAGAACCTACCTCTGACACCTGTCCTATATCCATCACCCCTCAATTTAAAGCTATGGCCCCTCGTGCTAGCCATCACCATCCAAGGAAAAAGGCTTCCACTGTCCACCCTATCTAATCCTCTGATCGTCTTGTATGTCTCCATTAAGTTGCCTCTTAACCTTCTTCTCTCAAACGGAAACAGCCTCAAGTCCCTCAGTTTTTCCTCAAAAGCCCTTCCCTCCATACCAGGCAACATCCTACTAAATCTCCTCTGCACCCTTTACAATGCTTCCAAATCCTTCCTATAATGCAGCGACCAGATCTGTACGCAACACTCCAACTGCGGCTGCACCAGAGTTTTGTACAGCTGCAATATGGCCTCATGGCTCCGAAACTCAATCCCTCTACCAATAAAACCTAACACACTGTACGCATTCTTAACAGCCCTATCAACCTGGGTGGTAACTTTCAGGGATCTATGCACATGGACACCATGATCTCTCTGCTCAACAACACTACCAAGTATCTTACCATTAGCCCAGCACTCTGTATTCCTGCTACTCCTACTTTAGTAGCATTGGATCTTTTACATGTATCTGAGAGGGAAGACTGGGTCTCGTTTTAACGTCTTTGTCAAATACCAACTCCAACAAAGCAGTATTTTCTCTGCACTGCACTGGAACCTCCACGTTGACTTCTGTGCTCAAATCCTGAGAGTAGGGCTTGAATCTAGAGCGTTGTGACTCCCAGCCAAGCAGTTTACCAACCGAGCCACAGTGACACGTTAAGTACTAAATGTGGAAAATACTGCAGCTAATTTGTGCAAAGCCAAAAGACAAAGGAATGCTGCACAAATAATCTATTTCAGTAATGTTGATTGAGGCATAAATGTGTCAAAGGAAAAGCAAAAGAAAACATAATTTGTAGTGCTGAGGAATGAAATGAGACATTAAAATGATATGCAATTCATGTTTCATACACACATTAAAGATTTGTCAACGCTATTTGAAGTATTAATGGGAATTCTCCCAATGTCTTAGCTGACAGGATGCCTCCAATCAATGATTTAACTGATTGCCCATCTCCTTGCATTTTACTGAATCTTGCACTGTACTAGGTAGTGTGACGATACTGTGGCTTTAAGACATGTGTTTTATCCTGGTTTCTTTTAGAGAGAGAAAGACTGGTGGACAGGCACCGAGCCATCTATGATAATGTAAACAAAATGTGAAGCCTTTGTTTTTTTTTCAAAAAGCTGGAACAATAGAAACAGCCTGAGTGGGTGTCATCAAGCTCCCACCCACAGAACCAGGGACTTTAGGTTTAGCTTTCAGCAGTTGCTGTTGGGATCTTGAAGAAGTGGAAGCTACTTTCCTCTGTCTTGATTACAGCCAAAAGCTGGGGATTCCCTTCCTGGTCTATTGGATTGCCTATGAGACAAATCTGTTTTCTGAATTTGCCTTCTGCCAAGGGTGTATTTATGGGATGCTACTATATTGGAACGGTTACTGTGTGGTAGTAAAATAATCTGTTATTCTGTTAAATTTTCCAGAAGTGTTAAGGTAATCCAAGTTCCTCGTTCTTTTGCTTTGTTTTAATCATAGTGTTTGAATAAATTGTGTTTTGCATAATGTTGTGTGGTTTGACCAATTGAATTACATCTGGAACACATACCTCACATTTACCTTTAAAGTAAAAGAAAGGTTTGGGTCTAGACCACCTTCTTTATATAGTTTGAGGGGATGCGGTCTGGTCCACAACAATAGTTTTCATATTTGTCAATATAGCAAAAGTTGATTACCATTTTAAGTATTTCACTACATGTGAGACGTTTAGTGATGTACAAGACAATTTAAAACATACACCAGTATGAAATAGATCCATCTTTCAAAGAAAATCTTCTTCACATTTTTCACAGATAACAACTCAAATCATTTCAAAACAATTAAAAATCTATGCACATCCTCTCTGCCTCGATAACCTGAATCATTCCAGATAATATTTTTTTAATTGGTCACAGGCTGGCTTATATTTCACACTTCATGAAGCACTGGCTTGCTGTGAATTTTATATACACTCAACATCATAGCAGTTCTGCACTTGAATGATGTTAGCTGAGATAATCCGATAGCTTCATGGTCACTTTTATCGAAGCCAGCTTTTCATTTCCAGAATTCTTAAACTTACTTGCCAATATCTGTAACTGTCAGGTAGAATTTAATGTCATATTCTCTGTGATCTTTGTCCAGTAACAAACTTATTACTCTTTGAGAAGTAATCAAATCTGAAAAAAGTATCATACCAATACTCTGTCTTTAGAAAAGCAGAACAACTTACAAATTTTCTTGTAACTGGATGTGATAATTCACCCATAAATATTTCTAGCACCTTTAACATATTAAAAGGGAAGTTATCAAACACTATTTGCTATTCAGCCACTTAAGAAATCATTATGACTAAAGTTGATGAAAGTGTCAAGTTTAATGAAGCAGAAAGAATAAGGAAGGGAGGTTTAGAGAGGACTTCCAGAGCTTAGAATGCAGTCTGTTAAAGACACATCTGTCGATGGCATAGTGTTTAAAGTTGGGGACATGCAAAAGACCAGAATTAGAGGAGTGTAGATATCTCAGAAAATCATAATACAGAGGAGAAAACAGAAATCGGGGCTTGAAGATAATAAGAAGAACCTCAACTCTAAGAAGTCGCCTCACCAGGATGCAACGTGGGTCAGTGAGAACTGGGTGAAGGGCAAACAAAACATACATGAATTAAGATACAAGAAGGAAGATATTGAGAGGCTTAATACGTATGGAAAATTCAAAAAGAATGCTAGAGCAACACTGCAGGTCTTGTACCATCTGTGGAGACATGAAACCTGAAGAAAAGTCAGACCAGACCTGAAATGTTACTCATGTTTCTCTCTCCACAAAGGTTGCCAGGCCTGCTGAGTTTCTGCAGCTCTCTCTGTGGTTACTTCAGCTTTCTAGGATCCAAAGTATTTTACTTTCATTTGTGCTTGTGGGAGTTGGATTGTGAGGGCAGTCAGAGTGCTTTAGGCTAGTAACAGAGAGAGGCAATGAAGCCATACATAGGATTTCAGCAGCAGATGAGCGGAGGCTGGACAGAGGTGTGAATGATAATACCAAGAAAGGTGGCCTTGGTAACAGAACAATCATGTGATTCAAAGCTGAACTTGGGGTCAATTATGATGCCAAGGCTGTGATGATATTTGTTCTATATACAACAGTCCAAGCAAAAAAAATTATACCTATTTTGTTTAAAGCTCCCCTTCAGCATATTAAATGATTGTTACTTGCATCTCATAACACCAAACAAAAATATAATTAATAGCAAAACAGAATGTGAACATTTTCACATTGTTTAAATCCAACATCACCAACTTTGCACTTACATAATTACATCCCAAACCAGCTGATGGTTTACCAAACGTAATGAAGGATTGAAAAGTGGCAGAAGGACAAAACATGATATACAAATGAGATTGAAGTACAAGTTTTGAGGAAGACTTTGAAGGTGGAAGGAGAGACAACAAAGCAGAAGGGTTTAGGAAAAATGTGAAGTCAGAATGATTGATGATTCAGTGGCCAGAACTAAATGAAAGATGAAACGAAGACCAGAACTGGAAATATAGAAATCACTAACAGACACATGGAGCTGCATGTGTTTTCAGGCATGCTTCTACATTAAAAGGCAATGATTAGTTTTTTTTCAATTAGCTCAACAATATTTCTCAACATGTGTCTTTACAGTATGTGAAAACAAGATTTCGAACAGAGTTATGTGGGACATGGATGAATCAAAACTTAAGACATCTGCTATTAAACAAAAAGCCATGCAGTTTGCAGCAGTGTTTCCCACATTTTGTTTAAGCTTTTAAACATGGTATTATAGAAACAGTTGTTAACAATAATCAATGTAGAACACATCAGTAAGACATCTTCCATCCATTATTTTAAAGGAGGCAAAATTGAATTAACAGAGGCCATATTTATAAGCTTAAATTCCTGTCGGCCATAATATCAGTGGACAACAGTTTAGCTGAATGGCCTAATTCCATGCTGTAGCTATACAGTCAGACAGCATAGAAACAGATCCTTTGGTCCAACTCGTCTGTGCTGACCGAACATCCCAGTCTGACCTAGTCCCATTTGCAAGCATTTGGCCCATATCCCTCTAAACCCTTCCCATTCATGAAGTTATCCAGATGTTCTTTTTAAATGTTGTAATTATTCACGCAGCTTGTAATTATCCTCCGGCAGCTTGTTCCATACATGCATCACCCTCTTGCATGAAAAGGTTACCCACTAAAATAGCAGTTAGAGAGAAAAGTATGAAGGTTTGGTCACTATTATGGGAATTAATAATTTAAGCCCTTCCACTGCCTTCAATCCTGTCAAACTGAACTCAATTTACTTGCACTGATTTAGAAATTCATAACACAATAGTCAGTGAAGGGGAACATTTACAAGAACTAGCTGAATTTGAAGTGCTCAGATAGTTGTACCTGACAGATTCTTAATCTCTTATTGATTGATGTCAGTCCAACAATTCCTTCATGGTTGTTTGATTATTCCACCACAGAGAGAAGATACCCCATAGTTTTAGCATAGCAACAAACTAACAGCCGTGATGCGCGCACAAACAGCTAATAAATAGTCTGGACTGTAACTGGGTGCTCCAAGTGTCCCATAAACAACAACTTAAATTCACACAGCACTTTAATGGAGGAAAATGTTCCACACCATTTGGCAGGAGAGTTTAACACATAAAATGTGATACCAGGCCAAAGGATGATGGGATAAGTAAAATCTGGATCAAAGAGAAGAGAGGTTGAGATGAGATGACGTTTAAGAAGTTGTGATTTAGGCAGCAGAAGACAGACCCATTAACTCACAGAATCACAGAACCTCTACAGTGCAGAAGGAGGGCATTCAGGCTGTCAGTCCACATCGACCCTCAGAAGAGCATCCCTACTAGACCCAGCAGCCTACAATATCTAGAATTAAGAGCATAGCTAAATATTTCATGAGTAAAATTAGGAAACACTTCCACACGCAAAAGATGATGGAATTGTGGGACTCTCAACTCCAAATGGCAACCGATGCTGGATCAATCATAAATTTTTAAGAATGGTTGACAGTAACAGAAAATATTGCATGGCATGGGACAGAGGATGCAGAGTAAGGCCACGACTAGTCAGGTTTCAGAGCTAAATGGCCCCTTCTTGAACCTGCACGGAATACTGGATTCTGTCTTAGGGTCCATTCCTTTGTACTGGATTGTCACTATCTCTAATAACTTTTCCATGAGATCTTGAATTGGCTGATAATTCATGGCATGAAAGTATTGTTTTTCTGCTTTCATGAGTGTCTATCTATTCTTTCACATGAGTTGTACTGAATGCCACATATGAATGCAGGCTATTACTGCCTTTTGTGTGCTTTTTTTCTCTCATTAAATTTAAGTATTGACTTTCTGTAATAGTTTGTGCATCCAAACATATTAACCAAAATTAAGTGACCTTAAGAGCACAAAACCTTGGATTGTCAGATCATTAAAAACTTGAAATAAATGCCATTTAAAATCAAATTGAAAATGGTAATTTATTTAAATCTGTAATTAGAATTGTAATTTGTTCTGTGCATCCATTCACAGTAGACTCAGGGGTAAGATGGTGCAACATGCTTTTCTCTTGTCCTACCAAGACACAGGAATCTATCTTACCTGCATTTCAGACAATATTGAACCATCGCTCTACAAATGCACAATCTTTTTTGTTATTCATTCTTATTTCTGATTTGTGTACTCACTCAATGAATTTCTTTCTGCAAAAGAAGTCTCTTTGGATCCCAAAAGTGCTACTTTTGCCTCCTGGTTCCAATGAATGCCTACAGCTGGGATTAGCAAATCATCTGGTTTACTGTACATAGGTTGCTATAGAAACTGGACTAAATATGACATGGGATAACAAGGTGTAGAGCTGGATGAACACAGCAGGCCAAGCAGCATCAGAGGAGCAGGAAAGCTTTCCTCCTCCTCTGATACTGCTTGGCCTGCTGCGTTCATCCAGCTCTACACTTTGTCATCTCAGATTCTCCTGCATCTGCAGTTCCTACTATCTCTAAATATGGCATTGTGCGGCTTTCCTCTAAAAGACAGAAAGGTCACTGACAGACCAGCAATTTGAATGCTACTCCCAGATCAGATAAAGATTGGATTCATAGGATAGTACAGTGCATATGTAGGCAATTCAGCGAGGCAAATCAATGCCATCTGTTTCAAACAGTAATCTAGTTTATCCCATTCGCCAATGCTCCGTCCTCATATCTTTGTAAAAATGCACTTAATTTTATACTCATGAAGGATATCAGTGCAGTATTCTGACAAGGCTGCATTTTGTGCAGGTTTGTATTGTTTTAATGAGATATCAACTCAGGTCTTCCCCATCATTTATATGTAAAAGAGTCTATGGGTAATGCCTGAAGATAGGCAGGAGATTTTATAGGTATATTTATAACCAACACAAACCCATCAGTTCACACTCACCAAAATAAACAAATTACTGGTCATTCCTGTACTATCTGCTGCATACAAATTAAACGTATTTGCCTGGGGTGATTGCACTTTGAAAGTAATTAAGAATTTGAGAATCACTGTGAATATAAAAATGTGCTCAAAAATTTTCCTTTCCTCAACTGAACAGGGTAATAGTTTTCGGTCTAAATATTTAGCACAGTGCTCACCATCCAAGCCACAGTGGTTACAGCAATTTCCTGGTCAGCAAAGTTGAGGCTGGGTACACTCCTCTTGAATCTTTTGGTGCCAACACATTGGCACAAGCTTTATCCATCAGGTAAGAGAAATATATTTCACGTGTGATGTGTGAACCAACAGCTCATGTTGCTCCTCAGAGGACATTATGGAAATTTCAAACATTTTATGCAAATTAGAGGCAGCTGCAGAGGGGCTTTTTAATAAAAACAATCACGTAGCCATTCATCACAACGCCATGACATTTGATCGATTTATTTGTACAAATCAATGTTGTAAGCAAGATTTGTTCATGTAACAATGCCACTGTACACTTTCAGCAATGGATCACCTTCATCTTCCTGAGTGCCTCAGTCTGATGTATTTTGCTCCTATTCATTGTATGATTATGGCAATTCTAAACTACGGCCTCGATTTAATGCAGCCCATAGTGGCAGGAACAGTGGTTACCAGGTCTATTTTAACCCACTTAATCCCAGAAGAGATTCTGCAGGAGCACGGTGAGGGGCAGAACCTCACTGATTTATAGTTGTTGAGTAGATAGATTGGGCGGATGGGAAGGATACCTCATGTGCCCCTGGCAACAATGATCAATTAGCCAAGTCTCCTGAATTTAACAGAACGTACATAGCTTTCTTGTGCCCTTGGGAAGTCACCCAGTAACCCCCGCCTTTCAGCAGTGGAAAGGTGTCCCTTATAACTTCGTCCTCTGCAGTTAATGGATGAGCCTAACATTAAGGAGGGGAGGTGCTGCTAAAAGCCAACTGTCCACCCTTCTGGAACTGCCTTAAACCTCCTGCACTCACCCCCAACCACCAACATCACCACCTGCATCTGAACGTCAGTCAATTTTGGGCTGGAACTCGCATGACATTTCTTTCCCTCGGATGGATACAGTAATACCATCAGCCCCTGTTGCTTCTGGAGCTGACAATAATGACTAACTGCTCACTTCTGATTGTTTGGTAGCTCTCAGTGGGTGGGACTTCTGCCACCAGGCATTTCAAGGCAGGGGAGGCCTGATAATGATCACACAGGCATCTGAAAAACACTAGATTCTGTCAGGCATCTCCCATGGAGTCAAAGTGCATTCCCCACCCGTTCTATGACCAGTGGCAAGAGCCCTAATGGTTGCACAAGGTCCAACCCTATTTCCAGCATGATGTCTCCAACAAGTATAGCTTTCAACTGTGGCATTCCAAAGTTACATTCCTGACAGACATTGTTGGTCTGTGCTGTGCGTGTGCCAATTAACATATACCCATCTTTGAGGTAAAGGTTCAAAAGAACATCTGATTCAGCACAAAAGAAATGACAGAAGTCAAACTAAAGGATCCCTCATACTTGCTGCCTCATTCAGTAAGAGCTTGGCTCTTAGCTTGTAACTCAAACACAAATTCCTGCCCTCCTTCCGTGTTCCTTAATTGGCTTCAAGTCCAAATCCAGAGATTTCAGTTACAGATACAACCTGATAATAGCAATGTTGAGACAGCACTGATGTGTCAGTTTTCAGGTGATACTTTAAACCATTCATCCTCTTAGGTGAGTGTAAAACATCTTTCTGTGCCATTTGAAGACGACCAGGGGGCCAGGTCAATATTTATCCCACAACCTACACTGATAAAAACAGATTGCCTGTTGAAATTCTGCATGTTGGAGCTTCTTGCATGCAAGTTGGCTGTGTTTCCCCAATTTATTAACTCTATTAACTGTAATTTGTTTGGAAAGCCTTAATATTTTGTAAAATGCTCTATAAAACAATTATGTCTTTCCTGTTGCAAGCTGTCAATTTGAGATGGTTTATATTTGTTCATGGGGTGTGGGCACCATTGGCACAACCAGCATTGATTGTACACCCTTTGTCGAATTTTGGAAAGTGACAGTGATCCACTCTTCCCTACTGCTGCAGTGGTGGGGTCTAAGGACATTTGCAATGTGGCTGGGGTGGGAACTTTATTTTGTGTCATTCATGGTGAGTTGGCATCACTGATATTGTGAAGTTAGGTAGCGTGCTCGTGGATTGGGAGGTAGGAAGTTAGAATTTGGTGTTTGTAAATTTTAAGGGGGAAAGTATTGTGTGGAAAGCATAGATGATCTGATTTTTCTCTGCTTAGAGATGTAAAATGGTTGTCTGTGAGCTGCAGCTTGAAAGATTATAAGTTCACAGCGTGCACGTGAAATGAAACATTTGTATCAAAAGGCCATACGGTTAGCAGGCCAAGGAGCAGTTTTGTTTTGTCATTAAGACAATAAGTTTTGCATTCAGCCCACCAATTTGAATCAAGCACTTAGATACCAAAACCCAATTAAATTTAAACCTGATGGTTTTGACAACATAGGGGAAATTGTATTCTAAGAAATTGGTATGTCATCAAGGGTATAAAAGAAGGGGGCAGTTGGATAAAGAGTGCAGAGCTAACTGCCATCCACCAGAGCCAACAGATCTCTACTGGCTATCGAATTCTCCTCTATGTCTGAGAGAAAGCGCCATCTAATTCAAAGATACCAATGGCACAAATAGTTAATATTCCTGACAGAAGAACTAATGGAGAAGGCGTTCCTGAGAGAACATTTGATGGAGAAGGCATAGAACTTTCCAGAAGACAAGTAACCTGGCTGTAGTTTTGAGAGACTAAATTCTATGTTTGTTTTTATGTTATATAAGTGGGGCTTGTATTTATTAGAACAGCATTATTCAGGAATGGTAAGTAGTTAGAAGAGATTTAATCGGTTTATTAATAGTTTAATTAATTTGTTCACTCTTAGAGTTAGATAAATAAATTGTTACTTGTTGATTTTAAAGACTACGTCAGGGATTTATTTAATCTAACCACTTGAAGTTGCTGAAAGGCAGGTTGCACCATTTTTCACATTCTTTTTACAGATTATAGGGCAAGGTGCTCCTCTTTCAGAGTTTTGCCTTTAGTTCTCAGAAGAGGTCAGCCTCCAATGAAATAATCTAGTGTTCTCATCCTTGTATCTTTCTAGAAATGCCAAAGGATTGTGATCAGTCTCTGACCAATCGTCTCTGATGCATTGTTTGCAATGTAAACATTAAAATATTGTAAGGCCACTACCAAACTCAATAACTCTTTTTCAATGGTTGAGTATTTTTTTCTGGTGGATATTGAGTTTTTTTGAATAACCACCGATTGGCCTTTCACTTCCACAATCATCTTCCTGGAACGACACTGCTCAAAGACCTACGTCACTTGAATCAATGGCAACTTTAAAGGATTTCAAAGCTTTGCCATGGGTAATATTGGTGCGCTGGTGAACTGGAATTTCAAATTCTCGTATGCTTCCTGGTATTGTTCTGTCCACTGAAATTTTACGTTCTTTTTTAACAAATCTGTCATCAGAGCCTCTACGCTACTAAAGTTTCAGACAAATTTTCTGCAGAATCTGCTCAACCTTAAAAATTCAAGGATGGTCTTGGAATTTCCTCAATGGCCTTCGTCTTCGTGTTCTTTGGTATCATCCGTCTGTGTCTGAAGTTGTGCCTAAAAACGTCACTTCCACATTCCTGACTTCCGTTTTTGACCAACTTTGCTTCCGTTGTTTCTCAAAGAGCTCTGCCCAATGCTCCATGTGATCTTTCCAAGAAAGGCTAAAGATTACTAAGTCATCTATCTCGACAGCACACTTAGTCAATCCTGCAAAAGCTCTGTTCATTAGCCTTTGAAAACTGGCCAGTGCGTTTTTCATTCCAAGAGGCATTACTTTCAAAAGATAAAGCCCATTTGGGGTTACAGAAGCAGGAACTTCTTTTGCTCTCTCTGACTGAGGTATTTGCCAATAACTGCAAAGTAAGTCCAACTATGTGATGTTATTGGTTTGTCATACTTTTCTCACACAGTTCTCCAGTCTCAGAATTGGGTACAAATCAGATTTGATCACCACAGTGTTGACTTTCTGATAATCTACGCAGAATCGTTGAATGCCATCAAGTTTGGGAACCAAATACAATCAGCAAACTTCAATCACTTGACTTGGCTCGATGATGTCTTCTTGCAGCATCACTTCCACTTCCTTCTGAACTTGCGCTGCTTTGAGAGGATTAAACCTGTAGAGGTTATTTTATTGGAACAGCCTTTCCTATGTCAACCTCATGTAAGAGAATTAATCTTTCTCATTCCAGTTCTACGTATGTCCTCATAGCACTGTAACAAGTCTTTCAATTCAGTTCTCTGTTCCTAGGACAGATAGCTCACTGCCCTATCCTATTCCTTAAGGACTTGCTCATTATTTAATTTATTCTGAGGCACCTCAAAAAACAGTTCATCTGGATTTGATTCCTCCCTCTGACTGGCAGTAACTAATACCTGTTTCTCCAGTTTCTTTTCCCCGTCATAGTAAGGTTTCAGCATGTTCACGTCATACCCGGATAATTTTTATCCCCAGCTATGTAGCATCTATACCAGATTATTCACCTGACCTAACGTCTTCTCAATCTGTAGGGATCATTAAACTTTGCTTTGAAGGGGTCTCCTACCTCTGGTAATAGCACTAATTCTTTATCCCCACAGGCAAATATACAAATTTTAGATTTCTTATCTGCTTCTTGCTTCATTAGGTGCCGTGCCACCTTCAAATGCTGTCTAGCTAATTCACCTACTCTGTTTAATCTTTCTCTCACCTTAGGTACATAATCCATCTGTGAGATTTCTGATCTCAAACCTACTTTTCAACTTTTCCTTAATTAATTTTAAAGGCCCTCTTACTTCTTGTCTGAATATCAATTCGAATAGAAAAAATTAAGTCGATTCACTTGGGAGCATCTCTAATAGCAAATATTACAAATGGGGTACGTTTAAACCGATCATTTGGGTAATTCTGGCAATAAACCCTCAACATGGTCTTTACAGTCTGATGCCACCTTTCCAATGCTCCCCGTGATTCAGGATGCTACACCCAGGACTATTTGTGATCTCCTTAAAAAATCGGGCAGTAAAATTGGACCCTTGGTCTGACTGAATATCCCTGGTTAGTCCATAATGGGTGAAGAAAGCAAGCAACTCCTCCACAACTGTCGTTGCCTTGACATTCCATAATGGAATTGCTTCTGAAAACCTGGAAGAATCATAGAATCCCTACAGTGTGGAAACAGGCCATAAGGCCCAACAAGTCCACACTGCCCCTCTGAAAAGCATCTCAACCAGACCCATTCCATTATGCCTGCTTTCCCCAAGCCATAGCCTTAGTCTCCTGAGTCTACTCTGCCATTCTAGATCATGGCTAATCATCTACATTACTAATTCCATGTTACTCTGTATCCATTGAAGTTATGAATATCCAGAAATCTATCAATCTGTGTCTTGAGCTTACTTAGTGACTGAGCTTCAACAGACTCTATCATTGAAAATTCCAGAAGGTTCACTACCCTCTGAGTGAAGCAGAGCCTGTATTAGCATTATACCACTTCCTATTCACTTTTGCCTATCCTTTCCAAATACTGAATATTCTTTAATATTCAGCTTCCAGTGTCAATTATGCTGCAGCAAAATCTACATAATGGCAATTAAATCATATCCTTTTACTTCTACTGGAACCATCAATTAGTCTATCAGGTTAGCTGAATGCATGTAGCATTTGAAGACAGCCTTTAATCTGCCTTTTCAACATTATTCTGTAAGGTTAGCCTGGTTGATTTTAGGATTTTTTTTCATGTTGTTTTCCATTCACAGCTTTTCTATTGAATGGCCTCTTCAGTTCCCATCTACCGACAAGCGACTTTAAACACTATCCAAGTAAATCTCCCTGTAAGAATATCAAACTCAGTCTTGCTAAGGTGTACCATCCTCCACATCAAGTCCCAGGTGCCACAGAGCTGGTCCCAGTGTCCTGTAAAGCCTCCCTTCCCATACCATTTTTTCAGCTAAATGTTCATTCACTCAATCACCCGATTTCTATTTTCATTAGCACATGGTACTGGGAGCAATCTTGAGATTACTGTCTTGGGAGGTCCTGTTTCACAGTATTTTTAGATCTCATCCTTACTTCTCACGAAGTATGGTTCAATAAGCATGAATCTTTCAAGCTCTAATTTTAGCGGTCTCCATCTTGGCAGATGGACCTAGTTGTTATGACGGGAAATTTACAGCAAGACCTGCAACGAATGTAACTTTTGTTTAAGTTCTTCAGCTGACATGTAGTGGTTCACCAAATTTTATTCTTATTTACTTTTTCTGTTTCTTACAACTGAATGGCTTTCTAGGCTATTTCTGATGGTAGTTCAGCATCAAGTTCAGGGAGGACTAACCTGGTAAGGATGACAGATTTCCATTACCAGAGGGCATTTGATGTGTTTTTATGGCTTTGAATGGCCTCTTGATCCTCATAACTGAGCTTATCTTTTTATTACAACTGTATTTAATAAGGTAAATCAAAATTCTCTAACAGCTAACGTGGGATTCAAACTCATTTCTCCTAACCATTAGTCCGAGCCTCTGGATTACTAACCCAGCAACATGGCCACTTTGCGATCATGATACCATTAGCGAGATTAATTATTTCAATGTCCCATAAAGGTCTCTGTTGTGATCACCCACAATATGACTACATAGTTGGAGAATTTCCATTTCCCCTTTCAACAGAGTCATCTGACTCCTAATCTTGCCAAAAAAAATCATTTTGAAAGTAGGGCATGCGTTGACAATGCCAAGATGGCCACCAGTCACTTGTACAAGCACAAATGGAGATGAAGACACCATACCATGAAGGCTGAGTCTTCTATGCAGCCCATTCCTGGCCAACCTGCTGGTAACTGCCTGCACCCAACTCACTGCCATCCCCAGCCACATTTCCTGTTACAGCTTAGATATTTTGTCACTCTTTGAGTGCGCCAGTTGCTGCACAACCTATTGGTAATAACAGCAATAAAGACAACCTTTTGAATAAGTGTTGACTATATTTCTGTGGAACAGGAGCAAGCTCTTCACCCTTTTACCATTCAATTACGTCTCTAAGCCAACTCTATTTTGCTGAACTTACTCACCTTCTTCAATAGTCTTATCTAATAATATTTGCAAGGTGAAATCAATTGAAAATTTGAAATGTTAGTTTGATTTAATTTGGTTAGTCAAAGGTATTAAGGTTATTGAAATCCATGCAGGAAGATGGTGTTAAGATACAGATTAGTTAATGGAAGAATATGCTGGAGGGATTGAATGGCCTCCTCTAGTTATCATGTTTCAAAGTCCAGCCACATATAATAGCTTATGACCTACAATGCTTGCAAGATAGACATGAAGAAGAACAGGTGTGCTCTTTGTACACAAGGAGCAATGGTAGATTCTACAGAACAGGAAGAAAGATACAGAAAAATGTCTGAAAGACACTCTTTCTTTTCCACAGAGTGGCATAATCATCTGGAGTCCAGATCAATTACAGCCCTCAATATTTATACTTTAACAAGTAAATATGTCAAACTCATTGTGAAAAAAGGGTACAACTAAATAGAACCTGTCCACTAAAAAAGCAAACAAACAATCTACTTACATCATATCCGCTGTTGCGAATGCCCCGCCGTGATCTCTCCCTCCTCACAAGTAGATCCATCTCGGTTCCTCCTGGACCTGGGCTGTTCAAAGACTGCCTGCTCCTATAAACAGCATTCTTTGTCTGGGATTGCCTACATGGAGTCAAAATATATTTAAAAACAATGATTAAAATTGTAGCAAACACTACATAGCTGATTACTGGCATCTGCAATGAATACAATGACTTGCAGTTTACCTCTACACTGACGATGTCAAGTGAAATATAGAGCAAATTACTTCTCTCAAAGAGTAAATAATTTGAGAAAATGTTCTCAGATGGTGAACTATCCTCAAAGAAAGTTTCTGTCAGAAAATTGATGCTTTGTCTTGAAGCTTTGCATCCCTTCCTTTTATTTATTCATGGGATGCAGGCATTCCTAGCTAGACCAGCATAATCCCTCATTGCCACCAAGGAGGTGGTGGTGAGACACTTTCATGAACTGCTGTCGTCTATAATGATGCTGGTGCACCCATAAGGCTGTTAGGAACAAAGTTTCAGGGTTTTGACCCATCAATAGTGAAGGAACAGTGAGTGAGATAGTTCCAAGTCATGACGGTGTGCAACTTTGAAGGGAGGTACTCTGGCATTCCCATTTCCTTACATTGTGTTCTCTTTGAGTATAACATCCTTCTTTGAGGATGTGACTAGAAAAGTTGATGAGGGTCAAGCTGTGGATGTGGTGTATATGGACTTCAGTAAGGCATTTGATGAGGTTCCCCATGGTAGGCTCATTCAGAAGGTCAGGAGGAATGGGATACAGGGGAACTTAGCTGTCTGAATACAGAATTGGCTGGCCAACAGAAGGCAGCGAGTGGTAGTAGAAGGAAAATATTCTGCCTGGAAGTCAGTGCTGAGTGGTGTTCCACAGGGCTCTGTCCTTGGGCCTCTACTGTTTGTAATTTCTATTAATGACTTGGATGAGGGGATTGAAGGATGGGTCAGCAAGTTTGCAGACGACACAAAGGTTGGAGGTGTCGTTGACAGTATAGAGGGCTGTTGTAGGCTGCAGCAGGACATTGACAGGATGCAGAGATGGGCTGAGAGGTGGCAGATGGAGTTCAACCTGGATAAATGTAAGGTGATGCATTTTGGAAGGTCAAATTTGAAAGCTGAGTACAGGATTAAGGATAGGATTCTTGGCAGTGTGGAGGAACAGAGGGATCTTGGTGTGCAGATACACAGATCCCTTAAAATGGCCACCCAAGTGGACAGGGTTGTTAAGAAAGCATATGGTGTTTTGGCTTTCATTAACAGGGGGATTGAGTTTAAGAGCCGTGAGATCTTGTTGCAGCTCTATAAAACTTTGGTTAGACCGCACTTGGAATACTGCGTCCAGTTCTGGTCGCCCTAATATAGGAAAGATGTGGATGCTTTGGAGAGGGTTCAGAGGAGGTTTACCAGGATGCTGCCTGGACTGGAGGGCTTATCTTATGAAGAGAGGTTGACTGAGCTTGGACTTTTTTCATTGGCGAAAAGGAGGAGGAGAGGGACCTAATTGAGGTATACAAGATAATGAGAGGCATAGATAGAGTTGATAGCCAGAGACTATTTCCCAGGGCAGAAATGGCTAACATGAGGGGTCATAGTTTTAAGCTGGTTGGAGGAAAGTATAAAGGGGATGTCAGAGGCGGGTTCTTTACACAGAGTTGTGAGAGCATGGAATGCGTTGCCAGCAGCAGTTGTGGAAGCAAGGTCATTGGGGTCATTTAAGAGACTGCTGGACATGCATATGGTCACAGAAATTTGAGGGTGCATATGTGAGGATCAATGGTCGGCACAACATCGTGGGCTGAAGGGCCTGTTCTGTGCTGTACTGTACTATGTTCTATGTTCTTGGATATTGGAATAACTAGATCTATTATAAGCTCTTACTTGGATAACACGAAGATTAAGGATGGTAACCTCGGAGAAGTTTTTGACGATTAAGGATTTGAGAGAGAAGATGGAAAGAAAATGCAGAGGAGTTTTGCCTTTAGGCTTCTGAACTCCCTAACAGGCTGAAATGGGAGCTCATATCACGAAAAAAACACAGTCACTCACTGCAGTTTTCACTGGGACAGGCACTTAATGACCAAAGGGTGGGCTTGCTACCCAAACAAGAGCTCATTAAAAACTGCAGGGCCAACCAACGACTTTCATGATTGAAAGAAGCAGGTAAGACAGAGTGAGGCCCTTCAACATGGAGACAATCTACAACTTTTTGTTAGGAACAGAGCATGTAGAATCAGGTAGCAGGAAGCTGAGTGTATAGCAAACTGGCTACAAAAAATAAAGACAGTAAGAGTTTGAAGCAGATACTCAAGACTGGCAAAAGATGAAACAGTGTTCCACAGAAATTGGTTTTGGGGCCATTACTGTCCTCAATTTATGCTCATTATTTGGTTGTGAAAAGTGGGAGCATGTAGTGCTTGGAACCAGGTGGATCTTATTGACTGTGACATCCTTAATTGGTGTTGTTAAGCTGGGCCAGTCAGGGAGCCCTGGTCAACAGATATGAACAAGACATTACCTCTTGTAGGGCAGAGGTAATGTTCCTACCCCTGAATTGGCAGACTGGGTCCAAGTCCCACCTGCTCCAGAGATGTGTAATAATATCTCTGAGCAGATTGATCAGGAAAATAGATTAAATAATTTCTTTAAAAATTATAAACAGGACATTCAGAATTTCCTCACTTCACAGCCTGACTGTGATCTGGTTGGCCACCGTAGGTGTACTGTGCACATGTAAATAAATGGGGACTCAGAGATGGGATACTGGTCTTTGTGCAGTTATTTCAGATTACAACTTTTAAAGGTGCAATCAGAATCAAAGTGAGACGTAGTTAATTCAGAAGGAAGACTATGGCAACATTGCATAACATGCTACTAATCTTAAAAAATCAGCTTCTAATAGGCAGATGGATTTCAAAATGAATAGAATCCTGTTTTGGTCAGAGAAATAAGATGGCCACATCTAGCAACATGATTTTAACTTCCTGAAAATCCAGACTGAATGTGTAGAATTAAAATCAAACCCACCAACCCATATTTGAGTCTCATTGGTGAGGCTCTCTGATGCAACAAAAATGGCAGAAGGGATCAGAAATCCAAAGTCCCACATCCAAACAAGCCATTTTCTACTTTTGCAGGTGTTAGACTGAAGGATGGCCAAGTTTCTTGCATGCATGGTTTTGGATAGGTTGCTGACCATTCACATCACTTGTTCCCTCCATTCAAATCTTATATAGAATTCCATTTCATGCATAACCCAGTCAGAGTGCAGATTATAACTACTCAGAGCAGGTCTTAACATTATGGATTTGTATGGATAGCTGCTTTGGAATGGTAAGGTATCTAGACCTCAAACACTTTTGGAGGTGGCAAGGTGACCTTCAGCATTGTTAAAAGTTAATATAAATCTGAGTCAAAAATAGGTGACCCATTACTGTCAACCTCAGATGTGAGCACCCACCCACTGAGTCATGATGTAGACTAGCCATGATCTAATTTACTGATCTGAAGGACTGAGTGATGACAGCCTGTCCCTATGTTTTCGGCTTGCTCAAAAGTCAAATGGTCCACATGCCCACCCTTTTGGTTGCTCAGCTTTCACACTGCTGCCTTGTTGGTCATAGATTAGGATGTATTCAGCAATATGCAACTTGTGGAAGCTGTTGCATTCAAAAGGAAACATCATTGGAGATGGGGTTGAAACATGGTTACAACAAATCCCTAACCCGTCCTTCTCCCTTCATGGTCAGGATGACCAACATTACAATCACAGAATATCATACAAATCATAGCAGCACAGAAAGAGGTCATTCAGGCCAGCGAGTCCATGCCAACTTTCTCAAAGAGCAATACAATCAGCCTCACTCCTCACTCTTTGCCCAACACCTTGAGTTTATTTCCTCCTTTAAAGTGTTTATCCAATTTCTGTTTGAAATCCAATATTGAATCTTTATCCACCACCCTATCAGGCAGAATATTTCAAATTCTAAACACTCACTGCATTAAAACTGACTCTCTGGCCAATCATTTTAAATCAGTCTTTTCTAGTTGTCAGCCATTAAAAAATAAGCCTTATAATTCTCTAGCACCTTTCACAATCTCAGAATTTCTTAAAGTGCCTTTCAAACAATTAAGGACTTTTGAGACATAGTCCCTGTAGTCGCGTAGAAAATGCAGTAGCCAATTTGCACACAGCAGGTTCCCACCAACAGCAGTGAGATTATGATCAGGCCATCTGCTTTCTCACAATGTTGAATGAAGGCTAAATATTCCCCAAGATGGCAGGGGTTTACTTCAGTTACTCTTCTTCAAAGCATTGTTTTGGCCACCACACTGTATAAATGGGGCAATGGGTTACTTTCTCATCCAAAACATAGCGACTCTGACAGAGCAGGGCTGCAGAATTTGATTCTTTTATAGGATGTGGACTGAGCAAAGCAAGCAATTGTCGGCTAGTGAGCCACATTATTGAGCTCCGGCAGTCCCTCTGGTAGGAACAATGCAGGACTTTAGGGGAGGTAGTTCCAGGATTGTGACCAGAAAACTGTGAAGTAATAGTGGTATAGTTCCAAGTTAGGATATTGTGTAGTTGGGGGGGAACATGGTGGTATTCTCACACACCTGATACCCTTGTCCTCTAAGTCACAGAGGCAATAGGTTTGGAAGATGTCACTGAAAGAGCCTTGGTGAACTGCTGTTGTGCATCTTGTAGATGGTCTGCACTGCTGCCACATGTAAGGTGGTGCCAGTCAGTGGGCTGCTTTGTCATGGGCAGCGTTGAGTTTCTTTAACATTGTAACTGCACTCATCAAGGCAAGTGGACAGTATTTAATCACACTCCTGGCCTGTGCCTTATAGATAGCGGTCAGGCTTTGGGAAGTCAAGGGCTGAGTTCCTCACCCAGTCTTTGTTGTGTCCTTTAGCCACAGTATCTAGACAGCTAGTCTGATTCAATATATGGTCAATGGTAACAACCTCCCCGCACCCACCCCCGGCCCCCCCCCCCCCCCCACCTCCAAGTAATAGCATATACTTCTAAAGTGCATATCTAGAGTGGAACCAGAAGCTAACAGTGCTTTGGGTTTGAGGCCTATAAAGCCACTAACACCTTACAAAAATCATTTATTCCCTACAGTGCAGATAAAGGCTGAATGGCCAGTACCAACCCTCCAAAGAGCATCCCACCCTGGCCCACTCCCCCATCTTACCCCTGTAACCCCACATGAATCTCGGCTAATGAACCAAGCCTACAATCCCTGAACACTATGCAGCAGTTTTGCACGGCCAAGCCACCTAGCCTGTACATTTTTGGACTTTGGGAGCAAACCAGAGCGTCTGCCGGAAACCCATGCAGACACAGGGAGAACTTCACACAGACAGTCGCCTGAGGCTGAAATCGAACCTGGGTCCCTGGCGTTGTGAGGCAATGGTGTTAACCACGCTGTCCCTTTGTTTATCTATATCAATCACAATTTTTAACAATTCTGTCAAACCCTCTCTTAACCTTCTCTGCTCTGCTGAAGTGAGCAGGCCTAGATTCTGCACTCTTTCCAAAGAGCTGAATCTGTCATCACTGGAAACATTTTACTGAAACATCCATCAAATACCTCAGGCAAACTTAAGGTCAAGACAGAACATATTGCTGCATATTTCTGGGAGGGGGGGTGAAATTGGATCTTGTGAGAGCATATAGAGAGAAAGAGACTTCACACACTTTTCAAATTGGTGTCTGTTGCTTGTGTGCAATTAAATAAATGTTCTTTCAATATCTTCAAGGTGAATTTTGAAGGTATTTTCAATCATCCCATTTTAATATTTGTGTCAGTTCAGCTGGAAGCCCATCTCCGTTCACTGATTTACAGTTGCTCTATTTTGATTCAAGGCAGCTTTTAATCATCCAACCCTGCCAAAAATGATTTACAAGACGTCAATCTTGCAAGACATGTGAAATTTTAGCCATCACTTTTGGAGGCAGAGGTACATATGTCAACACTTTTTCTATTTTTGGAATACCATCATTACTTGTCTGCATTTTAAGCAATGCAAGCTATTTGTTAATTTTCCCACGCCACCATGTTGTAAGTAAAAATAATTAAAATTAGTTTTCCTTCAAAGCAAAGAGGATTGTTTTAGGAATAAGACAATGAAGGCCCCTTCTCTTAGGCATTACCTGTGGTTTGGTACAAAAACCAAGTTGCTGGAAAAGCTCAGCAAGTATGGCAGCATCTGAGAAGGAAAAAACAGAGTTAAGCAATTCTGAGGAAGGGTCACCGGACCCAAAACGTTAACTCTATTTTTCCTTCTCTGATGCTGCCAGACCTGCTGGGCTTTTCCAGCAACTTTTGTTTTAGTTCCTCGTTTACAGCATCCACAGTTCTTTTGCTTTTTACCTGTGGTTTGGTGACTGGCCCCTCAACTCACAGTTAGAATGTTCAAGTTTCACTCCAGAGAGCTGAATGTAAGTATGAAGCTGACATTCTCGTGCAGTATGGAGTACAGTGACAGTGTTATCATTCAGATGAAATATTAAATCAAGGTTGCCCTGCTCAAGTGGGCATGGCACTATTTCGAGATGAGCAGAGGGGCTGTCTCCATGTGAATATTTATCCCTGAATCAATTTTTCAGAACGAGATTGTCTCTTTTTTTATAACACTGCTGCGTTTCAGAGTTTGCTGTATGCAGAATCGCTGCTGTGTTTTCCATATTTAGCAGCAACTACAGAAATACTTCATTTGTTGGAGAGCACTTTCAGACATTCCAAGACCATGAAAAATGATGTTAAAAAGCGCAGATTTGTTTTCCCTTAAATGTAACTCTTCTCAACAACAGCTAACATGTTTTGAATAGGTTGTGGCTTCTTTAAAATTTGATACTGAGGAACTTCCTTTCAGTTTGTCAAGTAATGTACAAGGGACCGCTGATTTATGAACATCTGACTTATGAACACTTGTACTGTAGTAAAGTGATCCCATAGAGGGGTGTAATTTTAAAAATCCGACAAACTTCTCCTGTACTTGTGAGCCACTATTTGATAATCTTCTGCATCATGTTCCAACTTGCGTATAAAATTGACTTGTGAATGAACTCCAGAACAGCTCTCAGGGGACTGCCTGTACAAAATTAGGAACCGATACAGCGCAGAGATGGCCATTTGGCCCATCACCCTTATCCTGTTTCTTTAAAAGGGTTATCTAATTTGTCCATTTCCTTGCTCATTGCCCATAACAGTGAATATTTTCCCCTCCAAACTTCCATGTCATTCCGTTTTGAAGGTTATTATTGAATCTGCTTCCAACATTCTTTCAAATTTCAAAGGGTTACTGTTAATTCTTCAAGCAATTTTTCCTGAACTTTTATTGCATTACATTGTTCGTACCTGTTTCGAGATTCAGTGAATGCAGAGGACACCTGCGTTTCAGCTTCCATCTGTCCCTTCTCATGCAATTTCCTCTGCTTCTCCATTATTGCTTGATTATTTTCTACTTCTGGGAAATCATAATACCCTTTCCTCTTTGCCTTCAGGCGTAATTTGTTCCGATAGTGCTCAATATCAGATTTCTGTTTCAGAGCCTTGTTTACCTGTGTAAGGAAGAGTGAGAGAGAGGTGAGGCAGAGTGGAAAGCGGACATTCACTGAAAGCATTCAATTTTGTCCCAGGTTCTCTGTGCTTACTTGCCACAGCAAAATATAACCTGTGTTCATGTTACAAAACCTACTGGATGGAATTGTGCTGGGAATATAGCAGTTTGTTCATGGTGCACTCCCTATTAATGAATAAATTGATGAGTAATTTCAAGGGATTAAAAGAATGGTGTGAGATGCAATATTCAAAAACTGATTTACATTGTTTAGCTATTTGCCACACACAACTGCTTTCCTGCCCTTAGTCTCCGAGCAACTGAACAACTTTCTGAATTTACACATTAAGCACTCATTAAAGACATCACAAAATATTAAGGAATTAGCTTAAGTCCATTTTCTTTCATGTGATCATTGTCAATGCAATGTCAATCCACTTTGTAGCAAAGGTGAAAAATTAACTCATTTTCATTCGTGCAAATAGTAAATCATTGTTAGAGATTTCAAAACTTAAAATGTTAAAACAAGTTATTACATTTCCTTACCACTTTTCTTTCTTAACCCATTTTATTTCCTGTACCTGATTTGAAACTAATTCACCCGGTCTGTTTCTCCACCTTCCCTTGATTTCTTTCTCAACCCTGAAATATCACTAAGTAAGGAGAAGGACTTAGGGAAAATCATTGCCTCATTGGTCTCAATCTCTACAATTTCTCCAGTCCCACCACCCTGCCAAATATTTTCATTCCTTCAATCCTGGCTCCTTGAACATCCCAGATATTGAGTGGTGCTCCACCAGTGGTCATGCTTTCAAATGCACCAGCTCTAAGCTCTGCAAATCCCTCGCTGTCCTCCCATAGAACTCTCCTTAAACCGACCTCTGTCTCCAAGGTATTAGCCATCTGTGTTAATAGCACCTAATATGGTTCAACATCTAATTATGCTTTAGAAGGCTCCTGTGAAGTGTCTTGGAATGTCTAACATGTTAAAAATCTGTATAAATTTAAATTGTTGTTATCATGGTTACAGTCAGAAATAACAATTTACTCACAGCAAGGAACCAGAAATGGAATTAGCATTTGCTTTGGGCGGTGTTGTTTAATGGCTAGGGACCAGCCGGGACACTGGGGACAAGGCAATCTGCTTCTTTTAAGTGATCAGTACAAGACCTTCCACATTCATATACATCCTTGATATAAACAGGTCGGACTTTGGGTCAAAGTCTTGTGCACCCTTTGACAGTGCAACAGTCCCTTGGTACCATTCTACGGTCAGAAACAGAGGGAGTGCTGTCAATTACAGCAAAATTACTCTGTAATGTGAGGATTGCAGCCTTTTACCTTGTTTCCCCACCACCCCCCACACCCCCCCCCCCGCCAATCCCATCCACCACCACCAAAACCACCCCCCCCCCACTTCTTGGGACATCAGTGTTCCTGGTAAGGCTGGCAACTATTGGTCATCGCTAATTTTCATTGAAAAAGTGGTGGCTAACCACCTTCTCAAATCACTGCAGCCCATCACAGCAATTCTGATACAACTGCGAGGCATCCTACTGCACTTCTGAGGGCAAGTAAAAGTCACCCACATTTCTGTAGGCCTGGGCTCAAATAAAGACCAGACTGGACAGGGACAGCATGCTTCCTTCCTAACGAGGACACGACAGTAAGCTGAGAGATAACAAAAACTGCCGACACTGGAGTCAGAGATAAAGCAGCACGGAGCTGGAGAAGTGCAGCAGGCCACGCAGCATCAGAAGAGCAGGAAATCTGACGTTTCAGGTCAGGACTCTTCTTCAGAAAACAGTAAGATGGCAGCTTCATTGCCACCATTACTGCACCTGTCTGGATTATTATTCCAGACTTTGGGATTAAGTAACATAACCACTGAGCTACTGTACCCAATTTTACATAATGATTAGACCACGTGTCAAACATTGTTTGAAATACAAAGCAATTCCATTAAAATCTAACTTCTTTCAACTTGAAGCCTGAAATTTACAAGCAACTGACTGATCTCTGGAATTTAAAATGGTTTGGATTCACACATAGTGTACTTAAACATTGACCTTGAAGGGAAAGATCATATAAATAGTTAAAACACTGCAAACATGCAGGAGATGCTCGGTTATATGGGGACAATACGATGGAAGGACAAACAACAATAGATGATACAAGTACCAGAGTGCATACTGTTGACCGCTCTGACATTGATTGACTATCATGGATGGCGCAATGTGTCCACTATAAATCCTACACATCATGATTTAAGATGCTACAATTAAAAAAAAACTCACAGCTCACAGGCTGTAAAGCTTGTTTTTACTAAGGACGACAATCTAAAGCTGACAAACATCTGGCAACCTGTGATACACAACTGATGGCAAAAAAACACAATCAATGCAGACTCTGCCAAACATCTGTATTCCACCAGCGCCAGCAAAGCTGAAATGAAAACAACTACCTGAGTAAGATGCAGTGTCTCATTAAAAAGAAGAGAGGCAGTGATTAAGCTTCAGTTGGAACATTCCTAAGTTAAGCATACAATGGTTTGCTGCTGCATCCTACAATACCACTCCAATCCCACCCCAAAGCCTGATATAATAAATAATAAATGCAATAAGCTCTTGCACATTCCTAAATGAAAGAATCCAGATGAAAAATTCCACAGAAGAGATGGTGTGCAGTATTGAACATATTGCTTTTCTTTCACTTTATAATCAGCTCCATCTGAAGTGGGGTTCGAAAGCTGCCAGCAATCACTCAGATCAATGTTGCTGTTATTCTTCCTGATGGCTGACGGCTTTAAAATCCATAAAGCATTTTGCTGTATGCACCAGTTACATTAGTACAGCTGTGTTGTATTTCTCTTTTATACAAGGTGAATGCCAACTAATTTTCAGGCCAGTAAAAGATCCTGCAAATTTACTGCCAGTACACATGGTGGTTCATGCATACACCATTAGTAAGAGCTCGCATTTAGAGGCAGCACTTCATCAAGGAGGAGCTATGGCTCAGCAGATACCACCATGACTACTCAGCCAGAAGGCTGACAGTTCGACTCCCCCTTCGGCAGAACAGCGCTCCTGATGTTTTAAAATGCAGTGTTAAGGAAATGCCGCTCTGTTAAAGATTCCCATTTTTTTTAAACCATCATATTTTGGGAAGTCCTAGCTAAAATATGGAATACTGGGACCCCAAATGGAGATGCAAGTTAAATTTTAGGGTCAGGAGTTCAGGGGCAGCAATGGCCAACAGGGGCTCAGCTGCAATAGCTGTATCCCGAACTCTAACAGGTCCCCACTCTCTCAGCTTGGATAGAGAAATCACAATTTTCAAGCTTCAAAATAGGATGTCAGTGGAAAAAGAGATGGGAATAACTCCATTAAGCGAGGCCCTTATGCATGAGCAACCCGAGAAAGTAAGTATTTTCTCTCTTCATTCTCAAAATGTTATGAAGCTGCAGGATAGACTATTACTGAAATACAGACCGATTCATTTAGCTAACACAAATATTTTTTTCACAGCGTGAGATTCTGAAAACGTAAGAATGTGCAGCGTTCAGGAGTTGCTCCTTATGCATGAGATGGATTTGCCAACCCTAGCTCAGCTGGAGCAATCCTTATCCTGAAATAAAAAGTTGGAGGCTCAAACACTACTTGGGGTGCTGCAGTCCTGAATTTTAGAGACCAAGGTCACCCTCCCCTTTGAGTTGAACACAAACAAAAACTTTCCTTCTCCATAAAGTCCTTGATCCCTTATGTGATGATAACACTTAGAAAATGTAGATTAACAGCCCACTGTCCATCTTCCCTTTGATTCGCGACCGGTTGATCAATTTGTTATTACCCATTTTCCATTGCTTCCATGATTTAAAAAGGTCCCTCAAGTCAAGTGTAGTGATTGTAATGAGGTCAACCAGGTGGAAGTCATAGAATATGAGTTCCCTGATTAGGGCTGTTAACCTGGTCCAATCAGACAGTGCTGGCTGACAGGAACGTCAGGGGTTCTGTTCACTCTGGGAAAGCCGTACCAGTGTCAGGTACTATGCACTTGTAAATAAAGGGAAACTTGATGGTAGGATACCAGCCTCTGTGGAGTTACTGCAAACGGGGTAACAAAGGAACCTTTATCATCGACATTCATTATTAAATTTAAGCATTCCTTCCTCCCTCCCCAAACCCAGATACTGACCCTCCATCTCTGCCTCCATGCTAAAAGAAACCTGGCTGATGAGTCTTTTAATTCTGAACACACTATAGATAAAATTTCCATATCATATAAATTATTGGGTAAAACATTCATTTATCTTGTGGTTAATGGATCAGTGTAACTAAAGACATATACAGTTCACTCCTCTGGCCCCAAACACAATTCATGACAAGCAATATCAACACTCAGAACGAGAAAGAGAGAAGACTGACAGAGAGAAGAACCACATAAAGCAAGAAAACACACTGAAACAGTAAACTGAGGGAGAAATGAAGACTAGGCAAATACATGCAGAAGTGTTCAGACAGTGACAAGAGAGAGAAATAGGGTGAGGTAGACTCACAAGTGGTAGAAATTGTTGCTCTCTTCTGTGTCATGATTGGCGATAGAGGGGCATTTGATCAGAATATAAGACAGCAAGTTAGAACCACTTTCCGAACATCCCACCTCTGTCTCAGTCCATGTCATGGGTTGTTAAATGTGCAATTTATGCTCACTGAATGCCTCAGCCTGCTGCCCCAGGCCTTCAACTAGGTGTAAGGGGGCACGTGTGGAACCCAAAATGCAAAACAGGTCAGGATTGCTTGCAGACACCCACAGGGCAGGGACTGATCCCTTATTCAAAGCTATGCAGTGATCAAGTGATCCTGGCATGAGGAAAAGGGCGGTGGTATTTTCAGACACAAGCCCCTGCCTTTCCATCTCCCCAGTAATCCTCACCTGACAATTCCCCTTCATGGGATAACTCGCGCCTGCCTGGGATCACAGGCCTCTGGGAGAAGTAGGACCAATCCAGTAGCAGCCATCACCTTCCCAGTGGCACTGCTGAGCAATGAGGAGAGCTTGGCCTCTGAATTATCTGTGACTCTTAGAGGGACATTCGCCCCAAGGGCCCTGGATCCCAGAGAAAGCCCATCATTATCCAGTTGACAATTAATCAGATGGCCTTCAGGAAAGAGGTGGCAGGCTAGACCCTATCTAAAGATAGTAGGAACTGCAAATGCTGGAGAATCTGAGATAACAAGGTGTGGGGCTGGATGAACTCAGCGGGCCAGGCAGCATCAGAGGAGCAGGAAAGCTGACGTTTTGGGTCGGGACCCTTCAGAAAAAATCCTCATGCCAGGATCACTTGATCACTGCATAGCTTTGAGTAAGGGATCGGTCCCTGCCCTCTGGGTGTCTGCAAGCAATCCTGACCTGTTTTGCATTTTGGGTTCCAAACGTATCCCCTTACACCTAGTTGAAGGCCTGTGGCAGTAGGATGAGGCTTTCACTGAGCATAAATTGCATATTTAACAACGCATTTTTCAGAATAAGAGTCCTGACCTGAAACGTCAGCTTTCCTGCTCCTCTGATGCTGCCTGGCCTGCTGTGTTCCTCTAGGCCCTATCTATCCTGTCCACTGACCAAAGCCCAGAGACAGAACAAACACAAATGAGACAGAATGGATGAAAGTAGATAGAGAGAAAGTGAGAGAGAGAGAGAGAGAGAGAGAGAGAGAGAGACACCAGAATCACAAACATCAGAAAGAAGAGAAAAGATGTGTATGACAGAACACGAGAGAAGAAAGAGACTAAGAACTTTTAAAATTTCTAATTATTGTTTAAATAATAGGTCAAAATAACATTTCAGAACACTGAGAAAACAGATGAATTTCACTCGATACACAGTTTGACAGGGCATGACAAGAAATTCAGTTCTGATGAGGGTCAGCAAGCTGAAACTTGAACTCTTCCTCTCCACAGGTGCTGCCTGACCAGCTCAGTTTTTAAAGTGGTTCTTATTTCAGATTCCCAGCATTCTCAGTGCTTTGCTTTCATAAAAGAAATTCAGTTCTTTCTCTGTAATTGCACCTGAAGTAACCTTGACTCCTGCATGCTGAAATAGCTTTACTATCAAGTGAGCATCTGCACAAAGAAATACTTTAATAAATTTATGATTCATGAATGTAAAGAATCACTACATCTCTTATTTGTTCATGAAGCGTGCGCATCATTGCAAAGGCCAATATTTGTTGCCCATTACTAATAGCCCTGACAAGGTGGTCATGAGCTACTGTCTTGAACTGGGCAACTGTGAGGAAAGGAATTCCAAGTCAGGAAGCTATGTGGCTTGTAGGGGGAAATTTAGAAGTGACAACATTCCCATGCATCTGCTGCCCCTGTTCTATTAGATGGTAAAGGAGCTGGCTAAGGAGGTGTAGACAGCTGTAACTGTGCACCTTGCATGGGTGCACAGAGCAGGCATTGTGTGCAGGTGGTGGAGAGGGTGAATGTTTAAAGTGGTGAATGAGCTGCTTTGTCCTGGATGCAGTCTTGAACATTGTGTGTGTGTGTGTGTGTGTGTGTGTGTGTGTGTGTGTGTGTGTGTGTGTGTGTGTGTGTGTGTGTGTGTGTGTGTGTGTGTGTGTGTGCGCATGTGTGTGCGTGCGTGTGTGTGTTACTTGCCACAGATATCGCCTGGAATTCTACTGACGTAATCTGACGAGAACCAATGTTTTTTTAATATAAGTCTCATAACTTCTTTCAACAGTCCCAAAATACTGCAACAAACAATCTAACAGAACTTCAATAGATTTTATTAAAGAAATTTGTTGGTTATTGATCTTGCTGCTGCTTATGGGGTTTGGAGAGAGATTAATACATTCCTTACATTTGCTTATCCAATAACTGTGACTGACCTAAAAAAGAAATTCATCAGGTTCAGTCCAACTCACCCTCTTCCTTAATTTTACTTTTCTGTATATTCAATAATGGCAGTAAATTCAGCGCAATGTAAAAGAGGCAGCCCATCATATCCTATCAATTTACTTGTTGGAATTCTGTTTCTTTCTCAAATTGTGTGATCCTTCTTTCTTGGTCTCTATTTCTTTCTTTCTATTTCACTATCCAAGTCTACCTCCCTGTCATTTTCTCTATTTTCATATTTGAGAGTCTATTCTGAAATGGACTGCTATTGATAATTAGTAAATAAGTATGATTTGATAGCCACTGCAGAAACACAGCTGGAGGATGACACAAGTTGGGACCTGAATTTTGAAGGTTATGTGACATTTAGGAAAGATGTAAAGCTTGGGAAAGGTGGAGGGATGGCTCCATTAATTAATGGAGGACAATAAGGAGACAGAACCTAAATTCAGCGAACCACAGCACAGATGCGGTGTAGTGAGAAGAGAAACCAGAAAGGTAAGTGATAACTTGCTGAGAGTAATTTTCAAGCTCCCCAGTTGTAACCTTACAGTAGCATGGAATGTAAAGGAAGAAACAGTGGAAGCCTGGTGGAAAAGTATGGTGAAATCAAAAGGAATATTAATCTCCACATGAACTGGAAACATCAGATGGCCAAGGAAGTCAAGTGGAAGTGTTCAAGATTGTTTCTTAGAACATGTTCTGCAACAGACCAGATAGCAGATTAGATGAGATAACGCAGTGTGGAGCTGGAGGAGCACAACAGGCCAAGCACCATCAGCAGAGCAGGAAAGCTGACGTTTTGGGTCGGGCCCTTCTGCCCCATTTCTGAAGAAGGGCCTGGACCTGAAACGTCAGCTTTCCTGCTCCTCTGATGCTGCCCGGCCTGCTGTATTCCTCCAGCTCCACTTGGTATTATCTCTGACTCCAGCACTGGATGTTTTTACTATCTCTGAGCACATAAGATGAGTCCTGGCACTGAGAGATAGTTAATAAACGGCTTCATAGTGAAGGCAATCCCAGGTCGCAGCGACCATTGTATAATGAATTTTACATTCAGTTTGAGGGACCAAGAACTGGGTTTAAGACTAGCATTTTAAACAAAGGCAATTAGGATAGTATGAAAGCAGAACTACTGAAAGTAAACTGGTAATTGGGTCAATAGAGACAGAAATTTGAAGGACCATTTCACAATGCAAAAATTAGATCTATTCCAATGGGAAAAAGAAATTCCAAGGTGACGACACACCATCTGTGGTTCACTAAAAAAAAAGTTCAAAATAGTATCAAACTTACAGAAAAAGCATATCATTATGCAAATATGGGTGATGGGTCAGAAATTTAGACAAAATATCAAAAGAAAACGCTAGAAGATCGGTAAGGAAGGAGAAATAGAGTACGAAAGAGGAGATGGTGAAAATGTAAAAGCAGGTATAGGATTTTCTATAAATAATTCAAAAAGGAAAGTGTTAACAAAGTAAATGAAAAAGAGAGTCTAGAGAATTCATAATGGAAAATAGGGAACTGTTAAATGAAATGAACAGGTATTTTGCATCGATCTTCACTATAAAGGGCACAAGTAACTTCCAAGAAATAACTACATCAGGAAAAAAGTAAGAGAGAGACAGAGGGACGCATGAAAATTACAATCGTTGGAGAAGTGGTACTGAGCAAATTGTTGGAGCTGCATGTTCACAGATCCTGTTTCCTGATGGGCTTCATCCTAGGGGCTTTAAAGAAATGGTTAGTGGAATACTTGTTAGATTTAACATCTCAAAATTCCATATGTTTTGGGACGACTCCTTTAATTTAGAAAATAGCAAATATATTCCATCATTCAAAAAGAGATGAAAAGCAGTAAATTTCAGGACAGTTAGCTTAATATCAGTCAGTAGGAAGATGTCAGAAGTTATTAGGAAAGACATTACAGCAAGGCACTTGGAGAAAATTAAAGTAATCAGGCAGATTGCTTGCAGTGGATAAAGGGAAACCACTGGATACACTGTAGTTAGATTTTGAGAAGTCATTTGATAGGTAGTGGTGGGGCAGCACTTCAGAGATTACTGAGGGAAATGCTCTATTTTTGCAGTAGCAGCGGGAGCAGTGACAGCGAGGACCAAGGGGCTGCCAGGAAGCTAAGTTCATCCTGAAAAACTTACCGAGTAAATAGGCGGAGTGCATGCTGAGCAGGAGTGGACATGGGATGGCTGAGTAGGTGAGGTAAAATATTTGGGCGGTTGCTTTACCCGAAACACTACCCTCCCATCCATCCTCCTCCTCTAACCAAAAAACAGGTTCTGAGCGCCGATTTTGTAGTTTTGTTTTCTCTATAGTCCGTTTGGGAATTCAGAACAATGGGAATGGATGTTAGGGCAGTTGCATGCTCCTCCTGTAGAATGTGGGAGGTAAGGGGCACCACTAGTGTCTCCACTGACTTCATCTGTGGGAAGTGCACCAAACTCCAGCTCCTCGGAAACCGGGTTAGGGAACTGGAGCTGGAGCTGGATGAACTTCGGATCATTCGGGAGGCTGAGGGGGTAATTGAGAGGAGTTAGAGGGAGGTAGTCACACCTTAGGTGCAGGAAAAAGGTGGATGGGTTACAGTCAGGGGACAGGAAGGGAAAGGGCAGACAGTGCAGGGTTCCCCTGTGGCCATTCCCCTCAATAACAAGTATACCATTTTTGGATACTGTTGGAGGGGACGACTTTCCAGGGGTAAGCCATGGGGTACAGGTCTCTGGCATAGAGTCTGTCCCTGTTGCTCAGAAGGGAAGGGAGGATGGGAGGGCAGCATTAGTCATTGGGGACTCCATAGTTAGGGGGACAGAGAGGAGATTCCGTGGGAACAAGAGAGAGACTCGCGGTTGGTGTGTTGCCTCCCAGGTGCCAGGGTCCGTGATGTCTCGGATTGTGTTTTCAGGATCCTTAAGGGGGAGGGGGAGCAGCCCCAAGTCATGGTCCACATAGGCACCAACAACATAGGGAGGAAAAGGGATGGGGATGTAAGACAGAAATTCAAGGAGCAAGGGTGGAAACTTAGAGCTTGAACAAACAGAGCTGTTATCTCTGGTTTGTTACCCATGCCACGTGTTAGCGAGGTGAGGAACAGGAAGGGAGAGCAGTTGAACACGTGGCTGCAGAGATGGTGCAGGAGGGAGGGATTCAGATACCTGGATAATTGGGGCTCACTCTGGGGTAGGTGGGACCTCGACAAACAGGATGGTCTATACCTGAACCAAAGGGGTACCAATATCCTGGGGGGAGAATTTGCTAATGTACTGTTTAGAAGGGGTGGACGCTAGGAAGTTGTTTCTGTTAGGCAGGGAGACTAGGACCCGTGGGCACAGCCTTAAAATTGGAGGGGGTAAATTTAAAATGGAAATAAGGAGGCATTTCTTCAGCCAGAGAGCAGTGGGCTTGTGAAATTCATTGCTGCAGAGTGCAGCGAAGGCCGGGACGTTGGATGCCTTCAAGGCAGAGATCGACAAATTCTTGATCTCAGAAGGAATCAAGGGCTACGGGGAGAGTGCAGGGAAGTGGTGTTGAAATGCCCATCAGCCATGATTTAAATAGCCGAGTGGACTTGATGGGCCGAATGGCCTTACTTCCACTCCTATGTCTTATGGTCTTAATGCTCTTTGGGAGGGTTTAAACTAATTCAGCAGGGGATGGGTGCCTGAATTGTAGCCCCAGAGTACGGGAGGGTGAGAGTAGTGAGGTCATGAATAAGGTTTCAAGGTCGCAAGAGTGTTCCGGCAGGCAGGAAGGTGGTTTGAAGTGTGTCTACTTCAATGCCAGCAGCATCTGGAATAAGGTGGGTGAACTTGCAGCATGGGTTGGTACCTGGGACTTCGATGTTGTGGCCATTTTGGAGACATGGATAGAGCAGGGACAGGAATAGTTGTTGCAGGTTCCAGGGTTTAGATGTTTCAGTAAGATCAGGGAAGTTGGTAAAAGAGGGAAACGTGTGGCATTGTTAGTCAAGGACAGTATTACGGTGGCAGAAAGGATGTTTGATGAGGACTCGTCTACTGAGGTAGTATGGACCGAGGTTAGAAACAGGAAAGGAGAGGTCACCCTGTTTGGAATTTTCTATAGGACTCCAAAAAGTTCCAGAGATGTAGAAGAAAGGATTGCAAAGATGATTCTGGATAGGAGCGCAAGTAACAGGGTAGTTGTTATGGTAGACTTTAACTTTCCAAATGTTGACTGGAAATGATATACTTTGAGTACTTCAGATGGGTCTGTTTTTATCTAATGTGTGCAGGAGGGTTTCCTGACGCAGTATGTAGATAGGCCAACAAGAGGCAAGGCCACATTAGATTTGGTACTGGGTAACAAATCAGGCCAGGTGTTAGATTTGGAGGTAGGTGAACACTTTGGTGATAGTCACCACAATTCAGTTATGTTTACTTTAGTGATAGAAAGGGATAGATATATACTGCGCGGCAAGAGTTATAGCTGTGGAAAGGCAATTATGAAGTGATTAGGCAAGATTTAGGATGCGTAGGATAGGGAAGGAAACTGCAGCAGCTGGGCACAATTGAAATGTGGAGCTTGTTCAAGGAACAGCTACTGCGTGTCCTCGATAAGTATGTACCTGTCAGGCAGGGAGGAAGTGGTTGAGTGAGGGAACCGTGGTTTACTAAAGAAGTTGAATTTCTTGTCAAGAGGAGGAAGGAGGCTTATGTAAAGGTGAGGTGTGAAGGCTCAGTTAGGGCGCTTGAGAGTTACAATTTAGCCAGGAAGGGCCTAAAGAGAAGAGCCAAGAAGAGCCAGGAGAGAACATGAAAAGTCTTTTACAGGTAGGATCAAGGAAAGCCCTGAAGCTTTCTACAGGTATGTCAGGAACAAAAGAATGACTAGAGTAAGATTAGGCCCAATCAAGGACAGTAGTGGGCAGTTGTGCGTGGAGTCCAAAGGGATAGGAGAGGCGATAAATGAATATTTTTCGTCAGTATTGACACAGGAAAAAGACAATGTTGTCAAGGAGAAGGCTGAGATACAAGCTTTTAGACTAGATAGGATTGAGGTTCATAAGTCCCCTGGGCTGGATGCGGTTTATCCTAGGATTCTCTCGGAAGGTAGGGAGGAGATTGCAGAGCCTTTGGCTTTGATCTTTATGTCGTCGTTGTCTACAGGAATAGTGCCAGATGACTGGAGGATAGCAAACGTTGTCCGCTTGTTCAAGAAGGGGAGTAGAGACAACCCTGGTAATTATAGACCAGTGAGCCTTACCTCAGTTGTGGGTAAACTATTGGAAAGGATTAAAAGAGATAGGATTTATAATCATCGAGCAAGGAATAATTTGATTAGGGATAGTCAACACGGTTTTGTGAAGGGTAGGTTGTGCCTCACTAAACTTTTTTTCTTTGAGAAGGTGACCAAACAGGTGGATAAGGGTAAAGCAATGTATTGTGTATGGGTTTCAGTAAAGCATTTATAGAACATAGAACATTTCAGCAAAGCACAGGCCCTTCGGCCCTCGATGTTGTGCTGACTTGTCATACCAATCTGAAGCCCATCTAACCTACACTATTCCATGTACATCCATATGCTTGTCTAATGACGACTTAAATGTACCTAAAGTTGGAGAATCTACTACCATTGCAGGCAAAGCGTTCCATTCCCTTACTACTCTCTGAGTAAAGAAACTACCTCTGACATCTGTCCTATATCTTTCACCCCTAAATTTAAAGCTATGCCCCCTCGTGCTTGCTGTCGCCATCCTAGGAAAAAGGCTCTCCCTAACCAGCCTATCTAACCCTCTGATTATTTTATATATTTCAATTAAGTCACCTCTCAACCTTCTTCTCTCTAATGAAAACAACCTCAAGTCCCTCAGCCTTTCCTCGTAAGACTTTTACTCCATACCAGGCAACATCCTAGTAAATCTCCTCTGCACCCTTTCCAAAGCTTCCTCATCCTTCTTATAATGTGGTGACCAGAACTGTACGTAATACTACAAGTGCGGCCGCAACAGAGTTTTGATTAGGGTCCCCTCGGTAGGCTATTGCAGAAAATACGGAGGCATAGGATTGAGGGTGATTTAGTGGTTTGGATCAGAAATAGGCTAGGAATAAGAAGACAGATGGTGGTGGTTGATGGGAAATGTTCACGTGGAGTTCAGTTACTAGTGGTGTACCGCAAGGATCTGCTTTGGGGCCACTGCTGTTTGTCATTTTTATAAATGACCTGGATGAGGGCGTAGAAGAATGGGTTAGTAAATTAGCGGATGACACTAAAGTTGGTGGAGTTGTAGATATTGTGGAAGGATGTTGCAGGTTACAGAGGGTCAGAGACAAGCTGCAGAGCTAGACTGAGAGGTGGCAAATGGAGTTTAATGCAGAAAAGTGTGAGGCGATTCACTTTGGAAGGAGTAACAGGAATACGGAGTACTGGGCTAACGGTAAGATTCTCGGTAGTGTGGATGAGCAGAGAGATCTCGGTGTCCACGTGCATAGATCCCTGAAAGTTTCCACCCAGGTTGATAGCGTGTTATGAAGGCATACAGCGTGTTAGGTTTTATTGGTAGAGGGATTGAGTTTCAGAGCCATGAGGTCATGTTGCAGCTGTACAAAACTCTGGTGCGGCCGCACTTGGAGTATTGCATACAGTTCTGGTCGCCACATTATAGGAAGGATGTGGAAGCATTGGAAAGGGTGCAGAGGAGATTTACCAGGATGTTGCCTGGTAAGGAGGGAAGGTCTTATGAGGAAAGGCTGAGGGACTTGAAGCTGTTTTTGTTTGAGAGAAGAAGGTTAAGAGGTGATTTAATAGAGACGTACAAGATAATCAGAGGATTAGATGGGATAGACAGTGAGAGACTTTTTCCTCGGATGATAGCTAGCACGAGGGGACATAGCTTTAAATTGAGGGGTGATAGATATAGGACAGAAGTCAGAGGTAGGTTCTTTATGCAGAGAGTTGAAAGGGCATGGAATGCCCTGCCTGCAACAGTAGTAGACTCGCCACGTTTAAGGGCATTTAAACGGTCATTGGATAAACATATGGATTATAATGGAATAGTGTAGGTTAGATGAGCTTCAGATTGGTTTCACAAGTCGGCGCAACACTGAGGGCCGAGGGCCTTGCACTGCGTTGTGACATTCTATGTTCTATAAATGAAAGCTCTTCGGTAAAAGCTGGAATAGTGACTTGGAAGAAAGATTACTGGTTAGCAGGAAGCAATGAGTTGGCACAAATGAATCATTTTCTGCCTGGCAAGTTACAATAACTGGTGTGCCACAGCGATCAGTGCTGAGGCCTCAATGTTTTCCAATCTGTATATGTGACTGAGATGAAGGGGCTGAAGGTATAATTGCTGAATTTGCTGATAAGGCAAAGATGGGTTAGAGATAAGTTGTGAAGGATGCACAAGGATAGAAAATAACACATATAGGTTAAGTGATGGGCAAAGATCCAGAAAATAAAGTGGGAAAATGTGAAATCACTCACTGGCATCAAGAATTTTTTGAAAAGCAACGTATTATTTCAAGAGAAAGATTGTGGCGCAGTGAAGTGTAGTGGGAACCGAAAGAACTGTGGATGCTGTAAATCAGGAACAAAAACAAAGTTGCTGGAAAAGCTCAGCAGTTCTGGCAGCATCTGTAAAGGAGAAAACAGAGGTAACATTGCAGGTCCAGTGATCCTTCCTCAGAACAGTAGTGGGAAGCAGGTACCCTAGTACCTATCTATCACCCCCCAATTTAAAGCTATGTCCCCTCGTGCTAGCCAACATCCGAGGAAAAAGGCTCTCACTGTCTATCCCATCTAATCCTCTGATTATCTTGTACATCTCTATTAAATCACCTCTTAACCTTCTTCTCTCAAACAAAAACAGCTTCAAGTCCCTCAGCCTTTCCTCATAAGACCTTCCCTCCATACCATTGCAAATGGTTAATATGCAGAGACAGCAAGTGATCAGTAAAAGATTATCATTTATTGTGAGGGCAATTGAATACAAACGTCAGAGGTTAATGCCAAAGAAAATGAATGTAGACTTAGACATTAATTTTGCTTCTCTCTCCACAGATACTGCCAGATCCACTGAGTTTGTCCAACACTTCCTTTTTATTTATTACAGAAGTTATGACTGAGGGCACAAGTGAGACAATATCTGGCGTACTTTGTACAGTACTGGCCTTCCTTATTTGAGAGGGAAGTAGAGGTATTGGAAGCAGGTTAGAGAAGGTTTACAAGACTACTACATGAAATAAAAGAAAAGATTGAACAGGTTAGGCTTGTATTCTCTGGAACTTGGAAGGACATACTTGATAGAAACAGAAAATCCTGAGGGTTTTCGACAGGGCACATATAGAAAGAATGTTTCTCTTATGAGAACTCAGGGTTAGTGTTTAAAAAAGAAACCTTCATTTAAAACCAAATTAAAGGAGAATTTTTTTCTCACAGATGATCTTTGAATCTCTCGTCCTCAAATGAGGTGAAAGCAGAGTCCTGGAATATTTTAAGGCAGAGGTAAATAGATTCTTGACAAGCATGGAATAGGCAGGAAAGTTCAGTTATCAGATCAAAAATCATCTCAAATGATAAAACGATAGATCCCTATAGTGTGGAAACAGGCCCTTCTGCCCAACAAATCGACACTGACCCTCACGGCATCCCACTCAAACCCATCTCCCTATAACCCACCTAATCTACACTTCCCTGAATGCTATGGGGCAATTTAGCATGGCCAATCTGCCTAACCTGCATGAGGAAACCAAAGGAAACCCATGCAGACACAGGGCTGGAATACACAAATGCCACATAGACAGACAACACCTGAGGGTGGAATTGAACCCGGGTCCCTGGTGGTGAGGCAGCAGTGATAACCACTAAGCTAAATAGTGAATGGAGAAGTATGCTCGAGGAGGCACATGTTAATTCCTGCTCCTAATGCATGTATTCATACGTACACAACTAACTATCCATCTTCCTTTCAAATGCCTCCTGTAGCCACAGCCTACCGGGATAGGGCATCTCCTAATCTCACAACCTCTTGGTGTGAACAAATTTTCTGGAAATATTTCCAATCAGCTGATCTTGAGTTCTAAGAGTGCACCCAGATGTTCTAGATTCTTCTACAGTCTTACATGTTATTCTTTAGTTACCTTTTATTGGAGAGGATATTTGAAATCATTTCTCACAGTGGGTGGTCCTGTCACAAAACTCCCGCCTCAAAAATAAACAAGAACATCATGCTTACCTCTCCATTTAATGCCACTGCCTCTGGGCTCCTTTCTGATGCAGGATAACCAGGATGAGCTGTCAGAGGCTTGACTGAGAGGAGCTGAACGGACCCGGAGGATGTGTCGAATGGATCATCCGATGTCTTGGAGACGTGCTCAAACAGTGTGGCACTCTCCTCCTCATCACTGGCTGGTGCTGAATCATGTTTCATAAAGAATGACAGGTCATAACATAACATAACAGGCCAAGAGACAAGGCTTCCTAACAAATCACACATTCAGAATTTCACCCCTCAAGAGAGAACGAGCAACGGGGGCACAGCCAAACATTCTACTGGTGGGGAAACATATAGTCTCTACTGTCACTGGGTCAGAATCCTGGTACCACCTCCTTAATAGCATTACCCTACATTGCCTGGAGTGATTCTAAAAAGCGAGTCACCATAGGCTTTTCACAGGCAGCTCAGGGTCATCAACAAATGTTGGCTGTGCTAGCGTCACTCATATTCTACAAATGACAAAAAAAAATCTACTGTTAGTAAGAGAAACCATGTTTCATTTTGTTAAGATCATGTCTTATTATTTTTGCCTTATTTTGTTTAAATTGTTTTAAATGAGGAAAAAGAACTGTTTAAGGACCAAGGGGGGCAAGGGTTGCTGCGTAGTCCTAATGCATGTAACTTGATATTCATTGCGAATACGGTTTGCACCACTGTTGACGCAGATGAACTGGAGCTGAATGGTTGTGGACTAATGGAGCTGTGGCTGGCAACAAGCAGTGCATTGGTTTACGGTCTCTTGGCCAGTTACCAATCACAGAAGTCTTCTGCCTGTCTACAATTATGTTATTGGTAATCCAGTAAATAAACAGCTTTGGAACATGAACATGATAGTGAGTTGCAATCAGAGCTCTACCAGGTCAGGAGCTCTCCCTCTTCTAAAAAACACTTTAAGCCTGAGGAAAGCCCATTTGTCATTCCCTCAGCAGACGCTCTGAGTCGTGACTTTTAATCGATAGGTCAAAGACCTATCATTAGTGAACCAGCCACCCATGCCACTTGCAAACCAGTGGAAACATCTGGAAAAGGACAACTGAGAAGCAGCATTCTGACCAACACAAGAGTCATTAAGAACCATCTCAGGAACCACTGAACAGCCATCCCAATCTTCTTTTCTGTCCATAACACCCATGTTATTTTCTTCTCCTGCCTGTGTGTCTATAAGAGGATAGTTATGAGGGGAAAATGTTCTATTTAGCAGTTATGGGACAACAGTTCTTAACTGTCTATCTGCAGCTGGAGTTTAGTTACTTGAAATAAACAGTAACTTTTAGTTTTGAGTACAGGCACCTGATTTGTGCTTTCTGTCAGTCTGGGTTCACAAGAGAGGTTAATTCAAGAATCTTTCTGTATCTTTTAGAATCTTTAACTTATATGACGATTCCAAGAATACTGGGTCTTGAATTCAAGTGTGCTACCACAGGCAGGCAAACGATTCATGTGAAGCATAATTCCCCATGTCGACCTGTTTTATTAAATGGCCTGTTTCTGTGCTGCAAATTGTATACACCATGCCTAATATGTCATTCCCTAACGGCACAGAAAAGAAACCATTTTTATTTTTAATACAAAACAATTACTGGATATATGTTACTGCATAATTGTCAGTGTCATTATGATTGAAAGGGCACTGTATGAAGGAGTTTATTATAGTGAAGTTATGATACAAATGTTTTGCTTCAAGCAAGTTTAACAGTGAAGGAAAAAATCTAATAGGACTGCATTAACTGTTCATACAGTAAGATCACTGTAGTTAATATCTATCATCACCGAATCCCTACAGTATGGAAACAGGCCATTTGGCCCATCAAGTCCACACCACCCCTCTGAAGAGCATCCCACCCAGACCCATTCCCCTAGTTTAATCCAAACATCCCTGGGCACTATAGCATGATCAATCCACCTACCCTGCACATCTTTAGACTGTGGGAGGAAACCGGAGCACCCGGCAGAAACTCATGCAGAATGTGCAAACTCTACACAAACAGTTGCTTGTGGCTAGAATCGAACCCACATCCCCGGCGCTGTGAGGTGGCAGTGCTAAGCACTGAGCCACCATGCCATCTACAGTCAATGCTTCTGGAAACAAGGAATTATTTGTGTCAAGGATAGTATTTTGACACATTTCTGAGCTACGTAACTCATCAATGGCACTGCAAGCCAAAAAGTAATCAATAACTCTGCATCTATCTTGACTGCTTGTCGCACTCTCAGTCAATTCATTCTAATCAAACTTCTTAACTATAAGAAGCACTTCTGCTTTGGCTGAAATGATCCATGTTTCTTAATTTTAAACAAGAAATTAACAATTATGACAGAGCACACCATCAAATGCTTTTAACCAGTTTGCAGCTTTGAGATGGATCCCCACTTACACCACCTTCTGCTTTATAATCCATTGACGGAATGTTGGTGTCAGCATTTATTGTTCACATCTAATTGTCTTCAAATCCTGAATGCTCAAAGGTCACTCAGACAAACAGAAAGCAAATCAATTGCTTGTACAAAGGAGCTCAAAAAAAAGACGCACCATGTCTGTCCTGTACACCCCATCTTCTGCTATCTCAATGATCTTGAACCCCTGCAATCCTTCTGGTGTGGGCACTCCATCCCTCAGGGCACTGTGAGGGTACCTACTCCGTTCATCACCACCTTCTCAAGGGCAACTAGGGATGAGCAATAAATGCTGACCCAGTGAGCCATACCCTCATCCCACGGATGAAATTTAGAAGTGCCAATTGTGACTCAGTGCTTGCACTTGTACTCAAGCTGCCTGTTGATGCTCATACTTGTGTTCATAGCAGATACTTGCATTTATGCAGCACCTTCGCAAGTATTCAATGTAGCTTAGCTAGTAACACTCTGTGGCAGAAGATTTTGGGCAGACAGGCATCAGCTCATAATCTAGGCTGGTGCTCACAATGCGGTACTGAAGTCATGCTGCACTGTTACAATTGTACTTTTTCAGATGAGATGTCAAGCCAAGGTACAGTCTGGTATCTCAGTTAGATGGGCAGTTGATTGATATCCAGATCCATTACTTTAAAATTTAATTCCTTCCAGTGCCATTATACAGTGGCAGCAAAGTGTGCCATCTACACGAAGCTGTATAGCAACTTCCCAAACACCTTCCAAACCTGCAGTGTCTACCTCCTAACGAATAAGGACAGCAATCACACAGGGACACCTTTTACATGTTTCCATCCAGGTTGGACATCATCCTGACTTGAAATCACATTATAACAATTTCACTGCCATGCATCACAATTCTGGAATTCCCTCCCATCTGCATTGTGGATGTATCCCCACCACATGGACAGCACAGTTCAAGAATGTGGCTCACCACAAACTATACAAAGGCAGTTCCAAGTGGTAATAAATGCTGATCTCATCAGCAACACTCATTCCATAAATGAATAGAGATGATAGATCTCATGACATTAAGTAACAAAGAACAAGACTGATCTTTCCTGTTTCCAAGCCAACATTTACCTCTCTACCAGCTTTGCTAAAAAGCAGATTATATCATTGCGGTTTGTAGGAGTTCGTTCTACACAAATTGGATACCTAAATTACAGCAGTGGCTACACTTCAAAATAAAGCTTATTTGGCTGTCGGGTGGTCCTGATGATGGCAACAATACATGTTTGGAAGCTCATCTCAGGGTCAAAGATGACACCACGGTTGCAAGCAGCCTTATATAGGGAGAGGGATGGGTCAGTGACTAGACTGTTCAGTTTGGAAAGGGAAGGACGGACAACAACTTTCGATTTTCCATATTAAGTCAGTGGAAATTTCAAGTTATTCTACAGTAGATACTGAATAAGCTGGAAATCAAGCTCTACTATTCTTGGCATTGACGCAAACATTAAAGATTTTACCAAAATACACAAAGAACCCATCCAAATTACCTGTCAGGTGTACCCATACTGACCGAAAATTTGCACCACTTTTCTGTACTTGAGAAATACTAGCTATAACAAACAAAGAGATTCTACCTACAGGTAAACAATTATGAACTGTTGCCTTATCACCTTAACAGTTAAAACACTAAGCCCCTTCCTAAAAATCCTTATACACACATACAGGCAGGCAAAGAAAACGGCTGTTGGGAAAAAAAAACTGAAAAGCAGTTCAATGGCCCCAGTCCACACAGTTTGCCGAGATGATATTTTTGTTTGCCAGGACCTTTTGTTCTTTAATCTCTTTTCTCAGTTCTTCACAGGTAATTAGTACACTAACTGCAAAGTTTTAAGCTCACTGGTTAAAGGCCACAGTTTACAACAACTGATGAGGGAAAGTAAACTGACTTTCATCAGACTTTGGGTACTTTACAACAGAAAATATTGTGCCACCTGCTCGTCAAAGCTGTCAGAAGGTTTCTGCCAGTGTCATGTACACCCACAAGCTGTTCAGCTAACCAGGAGGCAATCAGATAGGTGTTACTAGGCTGATGGCCTTTGGCATCCACGTCTGGTCACAATTCTGGAGACCAATCGGCAACCTGTTATCAGCCAAATCTCTCACTGTACATGCTCCCTGATTCTGGCACATCCATAAATACCTTCCCCCACTTCAGCATAAACATGACTTCCACAGACTTCCAGTAATTTGCTTGAGAAAAGTATAGCAATTCCTTCCACAATCCCCCTCACTATCCCCTGGAAAATCTAAAAATCTCCTAGAGGTGGCACAATCCCAAGCCCACCTCTGGGACCAGGATTTTCAATGTTTTCCCACATCAGGTCTCAATCCCACCAGCAACTGAAACTCTGGCGTGGAGTCTTTCTAGAATGTCCCCAACCCCATCCATCATCGAATTATCACACACATCGATCCCAACTTGTGTAAAGGTCATAAATGCACTGGACGAAGAGTAGAAGCAGATTCATTAGTAACTTTCCAAGGAGGCACTGCATAAATACACAAAAATAACAAAATAAAATTTCTACACTGAAAAATCAGCTGGCAAGTGGGACTAATTGGATAGCTCAGTAAAAAGAGCTGTCACGGCACAATGCAGTAAATGGTTCTCGCTCTATGATTTTTTGAGGAACTTAAAGATTCACCCTTTGCCCTTTATTTAATGTTACACTGTTATTACTTAATTTAAAAATATATTATACAGCCAAATCTGCTGAAATATAACTTCATGAAAAGGACTGTGCTGATTGCGCAGACGATAATCAGATGTTATGAGGGCAACTATTTGAAAAATCATCCTTTAAACATAAAAATGGAGGAGTTGCTGGCGTTGCCTTTGGTAAACATGTCCAATTCATTCATTGAATTGGTCACTGAAAGATATATGGTGGAACGGAAAACAAACTGAATTGAGAAGGTTACCTCCTTCAGCCCTACATCTCTATAAAGACATTGCATTCCATCAATCCGGCCCGCTGATACATCGCTACACCCTTCCCTCCACTATTTCTGGCGGAGTGACTTACCTTAAATCCTCAACTCCGAAATTCCCCCCCAAACTTCTCGATCCCTCCTTTTCTTTTCTCTTTACAACTTATCCTTTTTTCCAAACCATCAGTTAACTTTCCTGTTTAACTCCTTCTTTAGCTTAATGTGAACTAGCACCTGATTGCATTCTTGTGATATGTTTTATTACACTAACAAGATTATGTAAAAACAAGTCGATGTGGTGCATTCAATGAAATCATCATCTAGAAGACTGGCTTTCCACAGAAATAAGCAATACAGCAATCCATTCTCATTCTAACATTACAAATACCTAGAAAATCCTGCAATACTCCATATACACACCAAGTAAACTGAAATTTTTAGGACTGAACTCAATCGACCGCCACCAAGTGAGGAATTCGAGAGATTTGGGACTAATGTGCAACTATACAGATCATCCAAGGTTTTACTGAATGGAGGGAAGCAGCTAATCTGCAATGTATAGGCACCCAGTTAAAGGCAATTTTGAGGACTCTGCCACTTTACCAGTGATGGAGCTGCCCTCAAATACAGGCAAAGGTCACCAGCTCAATGCAGCAGCTTTCCTGTAGCAGGTTGTGGGCTATTGGATCTGGAGAACTTACGCTTCTAGGGTTGCACTACAGGCAAAACTACAGCAGAAGGATTTCCCCTCAAACCTGTCTGTCACAATGGATTGAATCCTAGTTAAAGTTCCTGATGTGCAGTTTGTGCTCCCCAAATTGACTCAATCATGCCCACCTTGGGGCAAATTGAAAATGGAACTGAAAATAGCAAAAAGCAGGGGGCATACTTGCTGATGAATACAGTGTTATCCTTTGTTCAATCTGTGGCATTTTCAGCTAGAGTTGGTGGATTCACACTTCACTCCTGACATGTGAACACAGAATATAAAGATTCAAGGACAAAATCTGTGCTGAGACTCCAGTGTAGTGAAAGGGCCGCATTGGAGGAACTTTCATCTTGCAAATGGTATGTTAAACACTAATGTATTTTCTACTCCTCAGGTAGACATAACAAAAATAAAATCCCACAGCATCATTTTAGACAAAGACTGGGGAGTTCTCCCTGGTGCTCTGGGCAAATATTTATCTTTTGACTAATGCCGCTAGAAAAATGATTTATCAGTTATTAGTACATTGCTGGATGGTGGAGGTTTGCTGAGTGTCTATCCCTTACACTATTATATACATTCCCACTTTATTTGACTTGAAAAATACTTCATTGGCTACACAGCTTTTGAGACATACTGACCTCCCAAAGGGCACTATATAAACACTTATGGGTTCATTAGGTGAAACAGGACTGTACTGTGATATTCTCAACTTGACTTCCAACTGCTACAGAAAGGAAAGCAAATGTTGACTTCTGTGATGATAATTAGAGTCGCTTAAATTACAAAGGAAGTAAAAAATTTTAAGTACGAGGGCGTGCTTTTGATTTTGCATGCCCTAAGCTTCTCTACTTCTTAATCTATTTCTCCTACAATCACACTCTCCTTCCCTCTCCTTTAGCTAAGCTTTGTGTCACCTGCTGTAATACCTCATGTGGCTTGGGTAAAAGGTTGTTCTAAACTCATCTATTACATCTTGGGACATTTTACAATGCTGAAGATGATCTTTAAGTACAACTGGTTGTTGTTGTTTGATAAATCTCCTGCCTCTTACGGGCTCTACAATGATATTACTGTCAAGTAAGTGCTATTTCCCTGCACGTCACAAGAGAGCAGTACAACCCCCTGTGCAATAATATTCTCTGAAACTATACCATCAGGTACAGAATACTGTGATTCACTCAAGTCCCACTTTTAAAAAGAAACAGCTTGCACTTACATCACACCTCTGTGAATGTGGAAAGGAAGAGAGTAATTCAAGTATATCAGTAGCTCAGGGCTGAAGTGACAATGATTAAACATTTAGAATATCCATTTATAACCGCATCTCAACCTTTAAGGTTTATTCCTCACTGACAACACACAGCATCTGGTACACTCTAGACAGCAGGCTTGCATACTGTACTGTAAATAGAGTAAACATGAGAACTTCAAACAACATCTAAACATTGAAAATTTTACATCATTATCTAGACCAAAACTATGGTGTGTTATATAACATCAGTGCACAGCCTCGAATAGTGACTGTACTTTAAAAAGGACTCCATTTGTTATGAATCACTGAGATAGCAAGAAGTGCAGATGTTGGAGCCAGAGATAACAAAGTGTGCAGCTGGAGGAACTCAGCAGGCCAAGCTGCATCAGTAGAGCAGGCAAGCTGACGCTTCGGGTCAGGACCCTTCCTCAGAAATCATTTCTGAAAAAAAGGTCCTAACCCAAAGCATCGGCTTTCCTGGTCCTCTGATGCTGCCTGGCCTGCTGAGTTCTTCCAACTGCACACTTTGCTATCTCCATTTGTAATGAGCCATTATGGGTCACCCCGAATGTCAGCTGGCCAGCATTTATTCCAATCAATAATTGCTTGTGAGAAGGTCGCAGTCAATTGCTTTCTTCGCCACATTTGATCACAGGGTCGGAGTTCCAGAATTTTGCCCCAACAAGGCTGAAGGACCTGTGGTAATTTTGTTTTATAATATCTCCACAGAGCACCTTGGGACATTTCATATTTATGGAATGCTTTCATTAGTTTCAATACTTCCTTACTATGACAAGGTCTTTCATAATCTAAAAGACATCCAGGCCTCTAAAGTAAAGAAGTGCAATCTGATTTATCTAACCTGATAACTGTAACTTTTCAGTGCAAGTATCATTCTTGTATAATTTTGCTGCATCTTCTCTGTTGCTTCTACCTCTATATAATGTATACATGAAGATCAAAACTCAGGAAAAAGGTAGGAAATGTAGGAGGGTGAGGCAGTTAAAATATAATTTTAATTTGTTCCAAATTTCTGTTTTAATTAGATCAGTTTAACGTAAACAAGATTTTCCTCATCTACATTGTAATTCTGAGCTGGAGTATTACAAAATTGATGGATGGGGAAGGGGAGATGTGAGGCAACTGAAAAACAAGTAATTTTATCCAGAAATAATTCATAATCTTTTATGCACCAGCAAAGAAACCTCTGACTAGATCCTGCTTACGCTGCATAAGTTGTTTCTTGGGGCGCAGGAATTTATGCTCAGATCAAAATCATGTTGTCCACTGCGAGAGCTGTATTTTCTGCATGTTTGTGATTAATTGCAAAGTGTTTGCTGTAGGAGCAGACATGGTTGCGTTAAAAAAAAGCTCATCTCTCACCATTTTTCTTCCTTGTTCCCTCTTTTGTAATTTTCTGCTGTGCAGTTGCCTTCTGTGGAGTGCCTGTATCCGAGTCAAGATTTCCTGACTGCTCACTGATGACAGAATCTTGTTCGCTGTGTAACCTGCTACAAATCACCATGGTAACAAGAGAATTGTCACATATTAATCTTTCTCTTACCCTTGAATGTTTTCAAGGTTAGTTTGATTAATATCCATTGCTTATTGTTTACCCTGACCCTGTCAGTAATTTTCTTATGCACAACTGCAAGAATTCACAAAGAGAAACATTAAACAATACATTCTAATTTGTTACTAACATAATTCTGAATGTAGCTTTCACACTCCACACTTCAGACTGTAAAACATCTAGCCCTCCAAATGCTAAGTAGGCTGTTCTTCTACTTAGCACATGGATTCAGTCAATTTTATTTTGGATCAAATCGGGAGAGATTAAATGTTTCACGATCTTTGGTGTTTTACAGTAATGTCTGCATTATAATCTCAATCTCCTCCATGTTTAATTCTTTGTTATAACATACCGTTCATGTAATATGTGAGTTCTGTCATTGATTGGAATTTCAAAGCATTTCTTAGTAGGCCCTCCCTATCTCTCGTAAATCCTGTCATCATTCACGAACTCTGAGTTCCTCCAATTCCGATCTTCTAAACATCCCCTGCTTTTTGCATCCATGCAGTGGATCCCCAACCTCTGGAATTCCTTGTTTAAAATCTCTCTCTTCATTTAAGACCCATCTTAAAACCTAGCCAATCCAAAAAGGTATCCAATCAGCACCTGATTTATTTTGTATGAAGTAACAAAATGAGAATTGAAAAGAGCAAACAATTCTCTAAGATTCACAATTACTGATAACAGTAGTGACACACTTATTAACAGGAGTGGGGTGTGCAGGGAGGGGGTTTCAGCTTACTCAACTGTCAATCAAATTTACAACCAATACACGACTATGGGCTACTTCAGCATTATCCTGGAGTTGTAGTTGAGTTGTGTATTTGGGGAAGGAATGTACATCTGCTCAGATATGTACAGGACTGCTATTAGTACCCTTCTTAGATAAGGTGGAGGCAGGGAGGTTGTCTCCGCTTGCAGGTGAAACTAGGACTAGTTGGCACAGGCTCAAAATAAAGCGAAGCAGATGTAGGACTGAGGTCAGAAGGAACTTCTTCATCCAAAGGGTTGTGAATCTGTGCAATTCCTGCCCAGTGAAGCGGTTGAAGCTACCTCACTGAATGTTTTTAAGGCAAGGCTAGATAAATTTTTGAACAGTAACGGAATTAAGGATTATGGTGAGCGGACAGGTAAGTGGAGCTGAGTCTCAAAAGGATCTGCCATGATCTTATCAGATGGCGGGGCAGGCTTGAGAGGCCGGATGGCCTACTCCTGCTCCTAGTTCTTATGTTCTTAGGTTCTTTTACAACATCTGTTGTAGACTGTACCCTAATGGTTATGTCACTAGTAATCTACCAGCAGAGTCTAAAAGCTTGGAGATAGGAGTTCAAAACCCCATGATTGTTGGAAAATTTAATTCCAGGCAGTTAAACACATCTAGAATAAAAAGCTAGCATCAATTACGATGACCTTGAAACTTATCAGACTGTTGTAAAAACACGTTTGGTTCACTCATGTCTTTCAGCGAAGAAACGTAGCTAGTCTTCACAAAGGCTAGACTATGTGAACCTCATCATGCACAGCAATGTGGTTGACTCTTGACTGACACCATAAAAGACCAAGTGAGCCACTCACTAACTAAACTGCTAGGTCAAAGTGCAGAGGTTAATGAAGGCAGCACACCACCACCTCAAGGGCAATTGGGGACTGTTCATAAATCTAGCCTTACCAACAATGCCTAAGTGAACAGAACAACTAAGTATTTACAGAGATAGTAGAAACTGCGGATGCTGGAGAATCTGATGTATCAGAAATTGTATTCATTTCTGAAGATGGGTCTAGGGCCAAATCGTCAGCCTTCCTGCTCCTCTGATGCTGCTTGGCCTGCTGTGTTCATCCAGCTCTACACCTTGGTATGACTAAATATTTACAATCTGGTTTCACAAATGCCATCTATACATGCCCAATGCTTTTATCAAACTGAATTAATGCTTCAAACCATTGTAGCAACCAAAAAGGTTGAAGACTGCTGACATATCGTTGTGTAAAAAATATGCTGATCTCCACATTACTGAAATTCTACTTGTTTAAGAAACAAATTCACAATTGGCAACGCAGGCAAAATCCAAAATTGTCATGCACAATTTATGAAACCTTCTTTCCCAGAACTTTATCGACCTGCCCTTCCATTTCAAAAGATTTATGAAGTCTAAGAATTAATTGTTCAACTAAAATCAGCTTTCAAATAGACAATAGAGAACAGGTGCTGGAGTAGGCCATTCAGCCCTTCGAGCCAGCACCACCATTCATAATGATCATGGCTGATCATCCACAATCAGTATCCTGTTTCTGCCTTATCCCCATAACCCTTGATTCCACTATCTTTAAGAGCTCTGTCTATCTCTTTCTTGAAAGCATCCAGTGTGTTGGCCTCCACTGCCTTCTGGGACAGAGCATTCCATATATCCACCACTCTCTGGGTGAAGAAGTTTTTCCTCAACTCCGTTCAAAATGGCCTACCCCTTATTTTTAAACTGCGTCCTCTGGTCCTGGACTCACCCATCAGCAGAAACATGCTTCCTGCCTCCACAGTGTCCAATCCCTTAATAATCTTATACGTCTCAATCAGATCCCCTCTCATCCTTCTAAACTCAAGAGTATACAAGCCCAGTCGCTCCAATCTTTCAACATATGATAGTCCCGCCATTCTGGGAATTGACCTTGTGAACCTACGCTGCACTCCCTCAATAGCAAGAATATCGTTCCTCAAATTGAGAGACCAAAACTGCACACAATACTCCAGGTGCTTTCTCAGCAGGGACCTGTACAGCTGCAGAAGGACCTCTTTGCTCCTATAATCAATTCCTCTTGTGATGAAGGCCAGCATGCTATTAGCTTTCTTCACGACCTGCTGTACCTGCATGCTTGCTTTCATTGACTGATGTACAAGAACACCTAGATCTCGTTGTGCTTCCCCTTTACCTAACTTGACTCCATTGAGATAGTAATCTGCCTTCCTGTTCTTGCCACCAAAGTGTATAACCACACATTTATCCACATTAAACTGCATTTGCCATGCAGCTGTCCACTCACCTAGCCTGTCCAAGTCACCCTGTATACTAATAACATCCTCCTCACATTTCACACTGCCACCCAACTTTGTGTCATCAGCAAATTTGCTAATATTACTTCTAATGCCTTCGTCTATATCATTAATATATATCGTAAACAGCTGCGGTCCCAGCACCGAACCTTGTAGTAGCCCACTGGTCACTGCCTGCCATTCCGAAAGGGACCCGTTTATCACTACTCTTTGCTTCCTGTCAGCCAGCCAATTTTCAATCCAACTCAGTATTTTGCCCCCAATACCATGTGCCCTAATTTTGTTCACCAATCTCCTATGCGGGACTTTATCAAAGGCTTTCTGAAAGTCCAGGTACACTACATCCACTGGCTCTCCCTTATCCATCTTCATAGATACATCCTCAAAAAATTCCAGAAGATTCGTCAAGCACGATTTCCCCTTCGTAAATCCATGCTGACTCTGACTTATTCTGTTACTGCTATCCAAATGAGTCGTAATTTCATCTTTTATAATTGACTCCACCATCTTTCCCACCACTGACGTCAGGCTAACCGGTCTGCAATTTCCTGTTTTCTCTCTCCCTCCTTTCTTGAAAAGTGGGACAACATTTGCCACCCTCCAATCCTCAGGAACTGATCCTGAATCTATAGAACCTTGGAAAATAATTACCAACGCGTCCACAATTTCTAAAGCCACCTCCTTAAGTACCCTGGGATGCAGACCATCAGGTCCCGGGGACTTATCAGCCTTCAGACCTAACAGCCTATCCAACACCATTTCCTGCCTAATATAAATACCCTTCAGTTCGTCCATTACCCTCGGTCCTCCAGCCACTACTGCATCTGGGAGATTGCTTGTGTCTTCCCGAGTGAAGACAGATCCAAAGTACCTATTCAACTCATCTGCCATTTCCTTGTTCCCCATAATAAATTCACCCGTTTTTGACTTCAAGGGCCCAATTTTAGTCGTAACCATGTTTTTTTCTTTTCACATAGCTAAAAAAGTTTTTACTATCCTCCTTTATATTTTTGGCCAGTTTTCCTTCATAGCTCATTTTTTCTCTGTGTATTGCCTTTTAGTTATCTGCTGTTGCTCTTTAAAAGCTTCCCAGTCCTCCGGCTTCCCACTCATCTTTGCTATGTTATACTTCTCTTTTATTTTTATACAGTCCTTAACTTCCCTCTTCAGCCATGGCTGCCCCCGCCTCCCCTTAGGATCTTTCTTCCTCTTTGGTATGAACTGATCCTGCACCTTCTACATTATATCCAGAAATAGCTGCCATTGTTGTTCCACTGCCATCCCTGCGAGGGTATTGTACTACTGAACTTTGGCCAGCTCCTCCCTCATAGCTCCATCGTTCCCTTTATTCAACTGCAATACTGACACATCCAATTGTCCCTTCTCCCTCTCAAACTGCAGATTAAAACTTATCATATTATGGTCACTATCTCCTAATGGCTCCTCTACTTTGAGGTCCCTGATCAAATCCGGTTCATTGCACAACACCAGATCCAGAATTGCCTCCTCCCTGGTAGGCTCCAGTACAAGCTGTTCTAAGAATCCATCTCGGAGGCACTCTACAAACTCCCTTTCTTGGGGTCCAGTACATTCCTGATTCTCCCAGTCTACCCGCATGTTGAAATCTCCCATAACAACTGTAGTGATACCTTTGAGACAGGCCAATTTCAACTCTTGATTCAACCTGCACCCAACCTCCTGACTACTGTTTGGGGGCCTGTATATAACTCCCATTAGGGTCTTTCTACCCTTAGAATTTCTCAGCTCTATCCATACCGACTCTACACCTCCTGACTCTATGTCCCCCCTCGCAAGGGATTGAATATCATTCCTCACCAACAGGGCTACCCCACCCCCTGTGCCACCAGTCTGTCCTTTCGATAGCACGTATAGCCTTGAATATTCATTTCCCAGGACCTGTTCACTTGAAGCCACGTCTCAGTTATCCCCACAACATCATACTTGCCAACTTTCAACTGAGCCTCAAGCTCATCCATCTTATTTCTTATGCTTTGTGCATTCATATATAATATTTTTAATTTGTTTCTCCCCTCACCCTTCCTATCAATCCCTATTTCACTTGGCCATACTGTACGATCCCTTCTTTAGTTTTCTGCTCTGTTGATTCTGTTGTCCTTCTTAACCTCTCTTATTCTCACTTTCCCTTTAACTTCATTCTTAAATTTCCAGTTTGGCCCCTCCCCCCCATTACTTAGTTTAAACACACCTGTGTTGCAGTGGCAAACCTGCCTGCCAGAAAGCTGGTCCCCTGATTATTAAGATGCAAACCGTCCCTCCTGTACAATTTATTCTTACCCCAAAACTTACCTCAGTGATCCAAGAATTTAAATCCTTGCTTCTGACACCAGTCCCTCAGCCACACGTTCAGGTCCATTATCTCTCTGTTCCTGCCCTCTCCAGCCTGAGGAACTGGAAGCAAACCAGAGATAACCCTGGAAGTCCTGCTTTTCAGCCTTCTTCCGAGTTCTCTGAAGTCCCGCTGTAGAAGGCTCCTCCTTTTCTTCCCGACGTCATTAGTGCCGACATGCACCTCCACCTCTCGGTCTTCACCTTCACCCTCGAGGATTCTCTGCACTCTATCAGTGACGTCCTGGATCCTGGCACCAGGAAGGCAACACACCATCCTCAAATCTCGCCTGCTGCCGCAGAAACCCCTGTCAGTCCCTCTCACAATAGAGTCCCCTATTACCACAGCTCTCCGTGATGTCTGACTTCTCGGCTCTGCCTCGACAGCAATTTTTGACTTGCAGACCTGTCCACCTCTCGGACTGGCAGTGTCGGCTGTCTCGGCAGTTTCCAAGACAGTCAGCCTGTTTATAATAGGTGCTTCCCCTGGGGTCACTTGTACTTCACTCATGTCTTTCTTTGTCATCGACATCCCCCCTCTCTCTTCAGGTTTCCTCGCTGTAGTGACCTTGCTGAAGGTCCTGTCCTGAAAATTCTCATTATCTCGGATGAGCCTGAGGTCTTCTAGTTCTTTCTTCAGTGCTGCAACAACCTCCTTCAGAAGCTGAATGTGTACACACCTACCACAGCTATAGGAGCCAGAATCATCAGTGTCCCTGACCTCCCACATCATGCATGTGGTACAAATAGTGAGATTCACATCATCCTATTGTGTAACTGAAATCCCTACATGTTTCTTACTCTGTTTAACATGTCAATGCTTGTCTCTCCTTCATCATTGTTGTATATCTCTCTTGTAGCAAGGAAGTCAAAAACAGCAAACAAATACAATCACTTCGACAAAATCATCCTGATGTCCTTTTTTTTCATTCATTCACAAGATGAGGGTGTCACTGGCTAGTCCAAAATTTAATGCCCATCCCTAATTGGTTCAAGGACAATTACGAGTCAACCATGTTGCTGTGGGTCCGGAGTATCATGTAGACCAGACCACGTAAGGATGGCAGTTTCCCTCCCTGCAGGGCATTAATGAACCAGACACATTATTCCAACAATCGACAATGGTTTTATAATCTTCAGTTGATTCCCAATTCCAGATATTTATTGGATTCAAATTTCACCATCTGCAATGGTGGGATTTGAATTTGGCTCCCCAGAACATTATCGGGGTCTCTGGATTAACAATCCAGTGATAATGCCACAAGGTATTATCCTCCCCATTATCTGCTCCATCATATTCATTTATACAACAGTTATCCCCCAATAGGCAAACATTAATTGATTCTCAGTCCAGGAACGGCTTGTTTTAAAAATTTCACATTTGTTTTAAAATCACCCTCCATGGCCCCATCCCTCTTTGTAAGCTCCTCCAGACTTCTGAGATATCTGTGCCCCTTTAATATAGGCCTCTTATATATTCCTGATTTTAAATCACTTCACCATTGGTAGCTATGCCTTCAGTTACCTAGACCCTGAAATTCCCTCTTCAAACCTCTGTGAGTCTCTTCCTCCCCTCTTTCAAGTCACTCCTTAAAACCGTATACTTTAAGCAAGCATTCGATAATTTGTTCTTTATTTCCTCATTTTGTCCATTGTCAAAATTAGTCTGAAAAATTTTCTGTAAAGGTACCTTTAGCTTATTTTTATGATGCTAAAGGGTCTACATAGAAAAGAATATTTCACAGTTAACCAATTGCAGTGTAAGAATTTCTTTTAGATTGGTTTAAAAATGTTTATATTTCATTACGTGGATTAAATGCTTGCTTCGCTTCCTTGAGAACAATCTAACACAGGATGAAAATGCAGAATCTGGACACAAACAAATCTGAATGTTTTAGAATTACAAAGTGCTGCTGCCGAGGGTTAAAGAAAAGTCACATGAATGGTACTGACTCATAAACAAGCAAATCAAATTTGAAACCTTCCAATATCATTCGCTGTCCTGGACATATACTGGGCGACAGACAAATTTAAAATATCTGTGAGAAACCGATCGGAATCATATATGTTGCAACATGATGAAAAAGATATTTGGTATTGGTATCATTAAATAATTTTTCTACTGTTTTTGGCTACGCCACTTTTTAAGCCGCAGATTCAAATATTTAAAAATAGGTCAACATACCTTTAGAAGTAGTAGGAGCTGCAGATGCTGGGGAATCTGAGATAACAAGGTGTAGAGCTGGATGAACACAGCAGGCCAAGCAGCATCAGAGGAGCAGGAAGGCTGATGTTTCGGGCCTAGACCCTTCTTCTGATAAAAGGGTCTAGGTTTGAAACGTCAGCCTTCCTGCTCCTCTGATGCTGCTTGGCCTGCTGTGTTCATCCAGCTCTACACTTTGTACAACTCAACGTACCTTTAGCAGTGTTACTATGGAAATAAACATATGAGTATTTAATTTGGATAATTAGACAGGCTCCATAGCAGCCTTGAAAAGGGAACTGAATGGAAAGTTGAGGGAGAAGAAATCGCAGCGAGATGGGAAAACAGCAGGAAACTAGGCTGCTTTTCAAAGGAACCAGCAAAGAATTAAAAGGGCTAAATGACTTCATTTTGTATTGAGCTACTCTTTGATCAGATTTTGCCCATGACTTGGGTGCTCCAAACAACAGAATTGCCTAACCACATGAGGTTGGTTTCCTACAGAAACAAGAGGAAATACCACCCTGCACACAGCTGCAACATCTAAAAAAGTATTCACACAAAATGGAATGGAAGGAAATGAGAAGATATGACTGGGATTTTAACATGAGATAAGACGTTTACTATTTCTCATCAATCTCTGTGGAATTTCAACTGTCACTTCATCTTCTATTTGTCGTAAAAAGTACAAGGTACATAAATCTAGTTAGCTTTCATTATAACAGCAATGCTTTGCATTTATATAGCAACTTTACCATATTAAAATGATCCGAGGCACAGAACAGGAGTGATTATCAAATAAAACATTTTGTCAAGACATAAAACCAAAGGTTTGATAAGGAACTAGTTTAAGTAGTGTCTGACAAAAGGACAAAGAGGTAGAGAGATGCGAAGAGTTAGATTTTTAGTGTTTCGGTAGCTGAAAGCTAGGCTCCTAATAATAGAACTATGAACATTGGAAAATCACAAAAGGGTCGAATCCAATAAAAATAGGTTCTCAGAGGCTGTGAGGCTGGAGAAGATTTCAGATAACTGAAGGGCTATGTCAGGGAGGGGTTTTAAAACAAAGTTGAAAATTTTAAGATAAAATTGGAAAATTATGGGATAACCCATCAGGTCTGGCGGGATCTGTGTAGAGAGGAGCAGAGCTACATGTCAAGTTCAACATGTCTCTTCTTTGGAATTGAAGGGAGATAGAGGAAGGAGGTTTAACATAAAAGTCCAGGATAGGCTAACCATTGCTCTGTATCCAAAGGTTTAAGGAGAAAACTACTTCAGACAGTGAACCTGTATCCTCAAAAGGAAAACTGAGGATAGGAAATAAATCCAGGAGAATTGGCCCACACAAAACGTTAAAATTGTAGTGTTTCTCTACCAAGAGTCAACATAATTCAATGAACAACGGGATGATAAATGAATGAGACTTGGTGCATGTTTATGGAGGGTGGAAGATCAGTGTTTGGTCAGGATGCATTGGAACAGTCAAGCCTAGATGCGAGCAAGGCGTGTGGTTTCAGGGGAGGAAATGGCCTAGTGGCATCATTGTTACACTACTAATCTAGCGATCCTGGTAATGTTCTGGGCACCTGGGTTCAAATCCCACCATAGCAGGTTGTGGAATCTGAATTCAATTTTAAAAGTCTGGATTTAAGAATCTAACAATGACCATGAAACCATTGTTGATTGTTGGAAAAGCCCATCTGGTTCACTAATGTCCTTTAGGAAAGGCAACTGCCATCCTTACCTGGTCAGGACCACATGTGACTCAAGACTCAAAGCAATGTGGTTGACTCTTAACTGCCCTCTGGCAATTGCAGATGGGCAATGAATGCTGGTCTCACCAGCGATGCCCACATCCTGTGAAGGAATTTTAAAACAAACTCAAGCAGGCTCATAGACAGGTGAAGGCAAGGAGAAGGAAATAGGTGGCTTTGATGATGGAGAAGTTAATGGGTTGATGGAGCCGAGCAATTTTTTCTCCTTCTTACTTCATACTTTAAACAACCGTACTACATTCCTTCTGTAGCTATGGAGGCTCATCTGGTTTTTGCACATTGATTAATTAGTAGAAATGAACGCTGTGACTCCGAAGATTTTATCTTTTATTACCAACCTGTTCAACAGCCACGGCAATAAAAGCAAGGCATCCTGTGCAGGACATATTGAAAATACATGTAAAAATGTTTAACCAACCGTGGTTTCCCATTTAGTTCTGAGTTGTAATGGTATGATAATTTCCTCCATATAACACTCAAATTGCTTTCATATGACAACTTTGATTTCGATAATGGATGAACTTCTTCTATTATGCAACCACCCACATGCATTTTTCAACTATTTACAGCACATTTACTGTACACTAATAGGTCATTCAGCCCAATATGTCCATGGAAGTGTTTACACTCCACATGCTCCTCTCTCCCTTATGTCTTTATCTAATGGCCTCCATTAACCTCACCAAGGCAAACAGTAAAAGTTAGGACATTTCCCATTTCAGGATAAAGCAGCCACAAAGACGGGATTTTATTGCATGGGGGTTGGGGCGGGGGATGGTCTGCAGTCAGGCCGACTGACTCTTGGAATGGGTTCAGAGGCCACGCAGATACTGCTGGGAGAGCAGGCAATCCTGGTTTCATATGCCAGTGGTTCCTGTACCTTTCTTAAAAACTAGAACAAGGATGCACTGCCTCAAAATAAAGGGGGACAGATTTAGGACTGAGTTGAGGAAGAACTTCTCCCAAAACATTGTGAATCTGTGTAATTCCCTGGCCAGTGAAGCAGTTGAGGCTACCTCATTGAATGTTTTTAAGGCAAAGATAGATGTGTGAACAATAAAGGAATTAACGAGCAGGCACGTAAGTGGAGCTGAGTCCATAAGAAGATCTGCCATGATCTTACTGAATGGCAAAGAAGGGTCTAGGGGCCAGATGGCCTACTCCTGCTCCTAGTTCTAATGTTCTTATTTTCGAAGGCAGGTTGTCTAAAGGTGCTGTAGTGCATACCAATTCAGAGCAACTTATTGCCCATCACTTCAATGACTTAAATTGTTGAAGCATTCTTGATGATAATGTGTTTTGCAGTAGCCTTCATTCCAAGAATCTTGGCAGAAACTGTGGGAAATGGGAGAAAACTGTCTGACCGGCAATGGAATAAAACATTCACAGCTGCTGCTGGTTTAAGGAGATGCGTTTTTGGTGTTTCAAAAAAATGTGCTTTTAAAACGCCTTTTATCCACTGGGGAAAAATAATCCAAAATAAACACCAGCCTCTTTGGTAATGATATCAAGTCAGAGGATTATTGAGTCAGGCCATGCTGTCAAAATCATGGTGAGGTTAATGGGGTTTACCATTATTTACCTTTGGACTGCATTGCAACCGCAGATGAGAAACAGATACAGAATCACACATGGAACCTAAAATTTGCTAAGCAAGTTACATCATTGCCACTCGAGTCCAAGTTGTACAGCAGAGAAACAGACCCTTCAATCCAACTCGTCCATGCCAACCAGATATCCTAAACTAATCAGCATTTGACCTATATCTTTCTAAACCTTCCTATTCACGTACCATTCCAGATACTTTTTAAATGTTGTAATTGTACCAGTCACCACCACTTCCTCTGGTAACTCATTCCATACACATACCACCCAATGCATGAAGAAGCTGTCCCTTATGCTCCTTTTAAATCTTATCCCTCACACCTTAAACCTATGCCCTCTAGTTTTGGACTCACCTGCACTGGGAAAAATACCTCAGCTATTCACCCTATCCATGGCCCTCATGATTTTATAGACTTCTATAAAGGTCCCCCCTCAGCCTTCAATGCTCCAGGGAAAATAGCTCCAGCCTATTCAGCCTCACCCTGTAAGTCAAACCCTCCAACCCTGATAACATCCTTGTAAATCTTTTCTGCAGCCTCTCATGGAAATGACAATCTTGCTGCCAGTCTTATCACAGAAATGGATTACGTGCCATAATGTTGCTTGCTTGTGTAGTGGGTGTAAATCATGCTTAGAGATTACTTGATTCTTGCTGCAATCACTGAAGTTCTTCATGTCCTGCAATTATTGACTGTACTTATGTTGTAGGCCACCCTCTGACAGAACTGAGAGGTTCTTCAGTAAAACTGTGGCCTACCATGTAGTACAAGAGCCGGGATGTTATGCTGAAACATTATAAAACACGAGAGTCTTAGAATCATGCAGCACAGAAACAGACCTTTCAATCTAACCAGTCCGTGCTGACCACATTCCCAGACTAAACTAGTCCCACTTGCCTGCGCTTGGCCCATATCCCCCTAAACATTTCTTACTAATGTACTTGTCTAAATGCCTTCTATATGCTGTAAGTGTACCTGCATCCATCAGCTGATGTCATGTACAGTTCTGGGCACTATTCTTTAGCAAGGATGGGAGCACATTGGAGAGAGTGTATTTAGAGGTTGACAAGAACGATGACAACAATTGGAAATGTGAGGCTGGATGAACACAGCAGGCCAAGCAGCATCTCAGGAGCACAAAAGCTGACGTTTCGGGCCTAGACCCTTCATCAGAGATGAAGGGTCTAGGCTCGAAACGTCAGCTTTTGTGCTCCTGAGATGCTGCTTGGCCTGCTGTGTTCATCCAGCCTCACATTTTATTATCTTGGATTCTCCAGCATCTGCAGTTCCCATTATCTCTTACAACAATTAGAAACTTCAGTTATGTAAACACATTGAAGAAATTCAGGGTGTTTATCTTAAAGTGGGTTTAAAGCAGACTTGATCGACATTACCAAGATCATGAAGGGTCTGTACAGAGTATATTGACAGAAATAGTTCCCACTCATAAAAGGATCAAGAATGAGAAACAGCACAGATTTAAAGTAATTTTCAAAAGAAGCAAATGAAAGGTGAGAAAAACTTTATAACATAGCAAGTTGCTGAGGTTTCTCAATGCCCCATCTGCATGCATGGAACAGGAAGTTCAATTGAGATATTCAAAGAGCATGGGAATGATTTACTTAAATTTAAGTAATGTTCAGAGCTCTGGGCACTTCATCATTAAGCTCATTGGGAGAGATGGTGAAGTGACAACTTCTGCACTACACAACTTTTATTATTCTTTGATTCACTCCCTGAATATGGCACTAGTTTGTAACAGGAAGAACCATTAACTGGAAGCCAACATGACTTCCCATTCTTTGAATGTCAACCCTTCCGTAGCTCTTCCAACCCACACCCCCAGGTCTGTGGACGGATTTTTGTAGGCAAAGGAGATGGCCCCTCACCTCTCTGCTAGTGCCACGGAATCACAAAAGCATCACAAGAGCTCAGCAACTACCCTCATTGAGCAGTCCTTCACCCAGCTGAAAATGAGTTTCACTGTCTCAACCGATCATGTGGGAGCCTGGGGTTTGGTAACTCAGGCATATCACAATGAAGAATGAGATTACCTAATACTGCAGTGATCACTTAGTAATGTGACCAACGTGATGCCCACCTTGGATTGTGCTGGGCTGTTCTTCCCTTGTTATCTTGAAAGACCACAAGAACTCAAAGGCAGAGGTGCAAGCTATTCAGCTGTGATAAGTCATTCTTATCTTGGGGAATCCCAACTTGGCCGTTTGCTCTGACTACACCCCCAACATCACTAGCAGAGACAGGCCTTGCCAGCAGGCCCTCTGCCAGAGAAAGGCAAGAAACAGGAGGTGCCTCAAGAGCTACGTGGCATACTTAGCTACTTCAGGAACATCCACAGGACTGGGAGATGCTTCTGCTGCACTGAGGGAAGCTACCATTGGAGAGCAGATGACAATACCCTCCAGCCACCTTTGGGCGTCCTCAACAATTGAAACTCAATTGGTGCATACCATGTATATTAGTGCTTGGGTGTTGAACTAACTGGTCTAAACTACCTGAAGCACCATTAATTCTGGATAAGACAGGTGCACTGCTCCTGCACACATTTCTACTGTATATGATGTACATGAGGGTTACAATCCTCTCATATACTCCAAGCCCTGCAACATGGCCAAACTCACCTACTCCACACACTCCTCCATTTACAGTCCATGAATCAACATGGGGAACTCTGACAGTTAGGAGCAGACTTGCTCCTGCTTCTCCAAGTACTGGCCCTCAAAGAGTGACTCCTGAACACCCTCACCACTGCCAATCAGAGCATCATAACAACTGTGTGCAGGCCTTCGCAATGGCTTCCCTCAGTGTTGCATCAGATTACTAAATGGTGCATCTCACTGAGCTTCTCATTCTCACGGGTTACAAAGTCGAGATGGCCTCTCAACCTTAGGATGATCAGATGGGGCAATTGGGAAAAGCTCATTTGCACCTCCAAATATGAGCATATTTTACACTGTATACACAACTGGAGAGAAGATGGAATTAACAGAATCTCTCTGTGAACAGGAACTCTCAATGGATCTAAAGACATGGCCAGTTGTATAGGCAGGGTCACATACTGACACATCTAACTTAAGCCAACTGCTTAAAATTCTATGCTACTTCTTGCAGGCTTGAAGGATCTTGGGTGAATTGTTCGTGAAACATTGAATGATGAATGGTACGGAGCTGTCCTTATGGTTGACTACCATGCAATTTTAGGAAATATACAATATTTGCAAAATCTGCTGATAAACGATGCCACATTATCTTGACTTCCGGGAGTCTGTGTATTGCAAAAGATGCACACAGTCTTTCTATCATCGTTCCAGTGTTTGTCGAATAAACTTTATGCATGTCCAGCCATTTTGAATGGCCATTCACAATGATTAAGAATGTTGAGTACATGAAAGGACCTGCATAGCCCGCATGTAACTGAGTCCAAGGTTTACCTGTCCATTCCCGCGAATGTAGGGGAACTGCTGGCGGTAATTTTTGTCTTTGTTGGCACTCTGGGCATTGGCTCACCTCACCAACACAGCTTTGTTTACATTCAATCCTGGCCAGCAGACATAACTAATCACCAACATCTTCATTCTGGAAACCCCTGGATACCCCTGGTGGGGTTCAAGCAGTATTTAGCTTGGGGCAATCACTCTCGCTCACCATAATAATATGTCAACCTCTGTTGCGATCTGGTCTCTCCAAGTCCAAAAGGGTTTCAATTCTTGTTGTAACAGCCCTTTGGTTTCCCCCATCACCACCAGCTGTTTCAGTTTTACCAGGGCGGGATCTTGCTGCTTCTGAAGTTTGACATGGTCAGCTGTGACTGGAAGTGTGTCCGTAAAATGTTAAACGATTACGGGCTCTTCCAGCGGTCTTTCCACCTGGGCATTATGGCTCAATGCATGTGCATTTGGTACTTTGCCCCTCAGATGGTGTTCCAACTCATAATTATATGGACTTAGTATTATAACCCATTGCTGAATTTGGCCTGATGCTTTGGGCAGCACAGCCTTGTCCTCATCAAGTAGACCTAACAAAGGTTTGTGGTCCATTGTGATGACAAATTTGTGTCTTTAAAGGCACTGGTGGAACTACCTGTCTCAAATATGTCCACCAAACCTGCCTTCTCTATTGGGTGTATTTATGCTATGCATTTGCCAGAGTCCTGAATGTGTAAGCCATTGGGCATTCCTCTCCTTTGGACCTCCTGTGAGCTATTACTATCCAAATACCATACAGAGAGGCATGGCATGTCAAAATCAGATCTCACTTCAGATTATATAATGCCAACACTTTACAGGATGATAGTTGTTTCTTCACTTCCCTGAAGGCAATGGCTTGACTACGTGACCATTTCCAAGGCTGGCATTTTAAAGAGTTGATGCAAAGATGCCAGGATGCAGGCCAATTTATGGATGAACTTTTCGTAATAATTCACCAACCCAAGGAAAGACCTCAGCTCTGGTACAGATATGGGAACCAGGACACTCTGATCACCCTCATTACCTTCCAATGGGTGTAATCTGGTTGTGTCGACACTGTAGCCCAAAGTAGGTCTCTTGGGGTAGGAATAAATTAGTGCAGATGCTGGAATCTATACTGAAAATAATAATGCCGGAGATCACAATGGGTTGGCAGCATCTATGGAGAGAAAGCAAGGTAATAGAGTCATCCAGACTTGAAACATTAGCTTGATTTCTCTCTGGATGCTGCCTGACCGGTTGTGATTGCCAACATTTTTTGCTTTCGGGTCACTTGGGACATACTTTTTTTTTCCCTTCTAAGGCATACCCCTGCCTGGGAGTAATGTCGAAGGACTATGTCCAAGTACTCTAAGTGCTCCTTGTTTGTCTTCCTGGTTTTTCACACATCATCTAGATAAATGGTAACCTGGTGCAGATCCCGTAAAATGTTCGCTATTGTCGAATGAATAATTGCACATGCCAACAATACCCCAAATGGTAGTCTCATACATTGGCACAAACCTTATGGGTATTAACTCTAGCATACTTCTGGGAATCCTCATCTAATCACAACTGCAAGTATGCATGGCTCATGTCCAGCTTTGTAAAGGACAGTCCCCCTTGCCGGCTTTGCATTTCAATCCTCCATGTGAGGGACTAGACATTTATCCAGCTGTGAAAAGTGGTTTACCATTTGTTTCAAATCCTCACAAAAGCGAGCCACACTGTTAAGCTTTACAATTGGTTCGACCGGTGCTGCCCATTCCGCAAACTGGACTGATTTGATGGTTCCTTCATTTTCCAGCCTTTTGATTTCTGCCTCTACTTTTGTGCGTAAGGCAAACAGCACGGCGTAGGCCTTGCACATTCATGAAATCGCATCTTCGTCAACATGCAAGGTTGCCTTGGATCCTTTGATTGTCCCTAGACCTTCATGAAAATCTTCTGGGTACTTAATTAGGACTTCACTAAGATAGCCACTGTATAATCAAAAAATGCTGAGCCAATCTAGGTGAATCTTCCTCGACCATTTTCACCCCACCAAGCTTGGACCCAAGCCTTTTACCAAAAATCACCGACAAAGTGAACCAGCTACTTCTCATTAGAGACTGGACCGAAGTTGTACCTTTAATCTATAGAGGTTCCCCAGTATACGTTCTCCGCTTGACTGAGGTTTAATGCAAACTTAAGGGTTGCAGTCCAGAATAAATTTTGTCAAGGACTGGTTCTGTGATCACTGAAATGACTATGCCGGTATCAACCTACATTAGAAATGGGTGACCATTTAACCAGACATCTATTTTGATTGGTTCAGATTTGAATGGTGCTAAGCGGTTTAACTGCTCCAACCAAGATGGACTTTCCAGGGTGTGTACTCTCCTGGATACCAGCCTACATGTTCCCTTACGCATCAGAGGCCTAGTGGGGTTCTCTTGCTGTCTCAAGCCCACATGCTGGTAGCAATTTAAATAGCTTGCCAGCATGATGCCCCAACTCAAAGACAACTGTTGCAAGTGAATTTCTTCATGAACGTGCTTTTCTCTCATCACCAATGAAATAACTCCACAGAAGCTGGCATCCGGTCTCAATGTCAACCTTTATTTTCACATGGAGAGTCCTTGACACTGATCCAGCTGCCTCAGAGCCAACTCTCGGAGTGAACAGGATGTCTGACACTCCTGTTCTCATTTTTCAGCCAGGGCTCCCTGTTTAGACCAGATTAACAACCGCAGTCAGCGAACTCTAATTCAGTGAGGTCCATCTGGCTGACTTTGTTACAATGACGACAACTCCAAGAAACTCCAAGGAAGAATCTCTAACCCAGATGCAGTATCTCAAGTGTAGAGAGGATCAGACTTTAGTTAGAAATATATGCATTGTGTATGCAGGCTTTGGCTGTTGAGCCTGATTTCTGGATGTTGGTGTTTACATTCTGACACAGGCCAGTGGGATTCTCAAGCAGAAGGTACTGACAAGATTGAAGGAATTTACAGTGGAACTTGTCTTTGCACGTGGCTTATTGGGTACGATATTTGAAGAAGCTATGAGCCAGTGGAAGGTCAAGGCTAAATACAAACGGACAGATTAATTTAGTTCTCTCAGTTAAAAAGGATCTTCAGAAACACAGGGCTAGGTGAGATGTGAGGGACTGCTTCATTTCATAGAATAATGCTGGGAACTTGTTTCCAAGAACAACATGTACAGTGGCTGGAGAATCACTGGAAACTTTCTTTTGGGAGCAGAATGAATTCCTAAGACTGACTGGCATTTCCCCTTATTGAAGGTCAAAGGTGATTACTTTCAAAAGCCTGAGAATCTTTCCGCAAAATCACAAATCTACACAAGAATTTGCATTATTACAGTGCTTTTCATGACTGCTGACATCCCAAAGTGCTTTACAGATAATTGCAGTCACTGTTGCAAAGTAGGAAATATGGTGACCAATTTGTATACAACAAGCTGACACAAACAGCAACGGGATAATAACTGGATAACAAGTTGTTGCAGAACAGGTGCAGACATAAGATATTGTGCCGGTCACTTGAAACAGTGTTCCTGCTCTTTTCAAAAATGGCCCCATGCCATCCTTTATGCTCATTGGGGAGAAGGGAGGGGAGTGGTGTGGCTGGAATCAGGCTTATTTTCTGCATCGCATCTGAAAGCTAATAGTCAGCACTCTCTTCATAGAGCACCGGATTGCCGGTCTTGGCATTCGAACTCAGTTCCTGAATTCAAACTTGGGTCCATAATCTTCAGGTTTAGAGGCAAAAGTGTTACCCAGTGAGCCACGGCTGAGTTACTGTTGCTCCATCCCAACCTTTTGTGCAAAGTCGGGGATGCCATTGTGCTTTATCTTATTCCAAGTTTATTCACATTCTGTGTGATTCTCATACTAGAGCACAACAGAACAGTGCTGCCAGCTTTGGTAGCCCCTTGGGTGAGACCACCGAACAGAAGCTTAGAGAGCTAGCATCTCCACAGTCTCTTGAAACTCGAGTGGAATTTTCCCCATTTTCTTGATTAAATTGCTTTCAAAACTGGACTCTGCTTATCTCTGGAAGAGAGTATGACTGCATAGAAAACATAATGGAGTAAAAGGTGCCTGGGAGAGGGTTAATAGTTTGCAAAAGTTGTACTACATTGGTACAGGATCAGCTTGATAACCCAACGTGATGTTGCCCAACCTTCTTTCATCCTTATTTAGAAGGAAACTAAAGGAATAACTACGAGCATACAGACTTAATATGTCACGCACATGTTGTTAATATAGAGCACAGTCACAGCTGAGACAGCGAAACAAAGTGATTGGAAAGTATGGGAGGTTGGTGTGTGAACAGACAAGAAGATTTTACACAGATGATGTTGCAGCAACACATATGGACAGAAAAATAGCCAACAACTGCCTGAGGTTGAAAAATACAGGTTTTGTGTGATATACTCAAGGCTCTGCAATGCGCTAGAATTCATGATCAAAGAGAAACAGTCAGCACTGCAAAATGTATCAGCCTCTACCCAAAACACAGAGTTGTGAGCTGAAAAGGTCTCACAAGGGACATAATTATTTCAGGAGTGGGCCCTGCAAGCTCCTATATGTAGCTGCAGGAATCATAATTACAGAATTATGGACTAGTACTCAACAGGAGGTGGCCATTCCATCATCACGTCTGTGTTTACTCCTTCAAAGAACAAATCAATGAGTTCCATACCCCATCTCTTCGTTCCTCAGTGGCTTGGAGACATTAAGTACTGCAGAGGCCCGAAGCCAGAGTCAATAGGTAGAGCAGGTCAGACAGCATCCAAGGAGCGGGAAAGTCAACATTTTGGGCCAAAACTCTTTGTCAGAATGGGGAGGAGGAGGGGTGTCCAGAAATAATAAGAGGGAAGGGTTGGGGCTAGGGGAAGGGTAGGTGGGATGGTGATAGGTTGGTGTAAGTAGGGGATTATTGTGATTGGTCAGTGGGAAGGGTGGAGGAGATAGGTGAGTAGGAGGGTGGACAGGTTAGGTCAGGTCAGGGAGGTGAGGAGGAAGGGGAGGGCTGGACATGGAACAAGGCTGGGGGTGGAGGGATTTTGAAGCTGGTCAAGTCAATATTGAGGCCATTGGGCTGTAAGCTCCCAAACTGAAACATCAGGTGTTGTTCTTCCAGTGGAGGAGGCCAAGGGTGGACATGTTGCCAGGGGAGTTGTTAGGGTGGGAGGGGACATCGATGTTGAAGACCACATGACTGTTGATTCTGCTGACACTGAAAACCATGTGACTGCCACTTCCAATGGCATCAAAGATCATGTGACTGGCAACATCATTGAGGGCCGGGTAACTTCCAATTCCGCCCATGTGAACACTCCAGCACACTCCCCCATTCCAGACGAAGTCTCCATCCTAGCATTTGGCCCCAGCTCTACACTCAGCCCCCGCCCCAAACCCTACTGGGTATTTACCATCCCCCTCCATTGGCATCCCCCTCATTGAAGATGAACAGTCAGTCCTCAGCAAAGGGCTGAGGACAAATTTCCACGCATGTCATGATGTCGAGCTGTTTTCCCATTGCCTCAGCCTCCGTGCCTATTTCTTTGAACGGGAATCTAACCCACCCCCTTAACAACCCCTTCTCCCACCTCCAGCAAACTCCATCCTCCTGCAACACCCCGTCCTGGCCTCCTACCCGATTCCTTCAACTCAAACTGCTGCTGCTGCTACATCAATCGCTTGGATTTCTCCACCCCTCCCACTTATTCCAACTTCTCCTCATCGGAATGCGCAGCCCTCAGCTCCAACCCCAGCCTCACTATTAAACCCATCTGACAAGGGGGACGCACTGGTAGTATATAACTAACTGACCTCGACATCGTTGTGGCCAGATGCCAATTCTCTGACACCTCCTCCTACCATCCTCTTGATCAGGACCCCATCACCAAGCCATCATCTCTCGAGCCATCAACAACCTCATCACTTTAGGAGATCTCCCGTCCACAGCCTCCAACCTGATAGTTCCCCAAACCCGCATTGCCCGTTTCTATCTCCTTCCCAAAATCCATAAACCAGGCTGCCCTGGCTGACCCATTGTCTCTGCCTGCTCCTGCCCCACCGACCTCATCTCCCCCTACCTCGATTCCATTCTTTCCCCTTTGGTCCAGGAGCTCCCTACCTATATTTGTGACACAACCCATGCTCTCCACAGCCCCTCACACCTCAACTTCAGCATGGATATACACTTTACACTTGCATTCCCCCAGACAGAGGGGTAAAAGCCCTCTGCTTTTTCATCTCCTGTACGCCCAACGAGTTCCCCTCCAGTGACACTCTCATTTGCTTCGCAGAATAGTCTTCATCCTCAATAAATTTTCCTTTGATTTATGTTACTTCCTACAAACCAAAGGGTTGGCCAAGGGCACCAGTAGGTGCCTGACCTATGCCTGCCTCTTTGTGGGATTTGTGGAACAGTCCCTCATCAACCACTACACTGGCACCATACCCCACCTCTTTCTCCACTATACCGATGTCTGTATCGGTGCTGCTTCGTGCTCCCATGAGGAGCTCAAGCAGTTCATCAAGTTCGCCAACACCTTCCACCGCACCCTCACATTCACCTGGACCATTTCTGACACCTCTCTCACTTTCTTGGATCTCTCCTTGTCCATCTCACCACTGACACCCATTTCAAACCTACTGACTCCCACTACTAACTCGACCTCACCTCCTCTCACCAAACTTCCCGCTAAAATGCTATCCCATTCCCTCAATTCCTCCGCATCTGCTCCCAGGATGACTGGTTTTACCCCACGACATCCCAGATCTCCTCCTACTTTGCACACCAGATATTCCCCCTTCTTATAATTAGATGCCCTCAACTGCATTTCCTCCATTTCCCACATTTCTACCTTCAAACTCCCTCCTCCCCAACAATGATACAGATAGAGTTCTCTTAGTTCTTATGAGCCATCCCACCAACCTCCAAATCCAACGCATCATTCTCTGTCATTTCCGCCACCTGCAATCAGACCCCACCACCAAAAAGATATTTCCCTCCCCACCCGTCTGCTTTCTGCAGGGACCATTCATTCTGCAACACCCTCAGCAGCTCCAAACTCCCCACCAATTTCTACACGACACACAGCACCTTTCCCTGCAACCGCAGAAGGTGCAACGCCTGCCCCTACATCTCCCCAGCCCCAAACAATCCTTCCAGATCCGGCATAGATTCACCTGCTCTTCATCCAACCTAAGCTACTGCATCTGTTGCTCCCGATCTGGTCTCCTCTGTATCATCGAGACCAAGTGCAGCTGCAGGGACTGATTCGCAGAGCATCTGTGCTCTGTACTCATCAACCAACCCAGCCTCCGGTTGCCATCCATTTTAATTCCCCTTTCTACTCCCTTGATATGTTCATCCTTGGCCTCATCCACTGTCAGAATGGGACCAAATGTAAACTGGAGGAACAACACCTCATATTTCGCATTGGGAGCTTACAGCTAAAATAGTGACTTCACCAGCTTCAAAAATCCCTCCACCCCAACCTTATCCCATGTCCTGCCCTCTCCAACCCTGATCTAACCTGTCCATCTTCCTACTCAACTATCTGCTCCACCCTTCCCAAGCACAATAACCCCCTACCTGCATCCACCTATTACCATCCTACATAACTTTTCCCAGCCTCACTCCCCTCCCTCTATTTACAACTGTGCTCCCCTCCCAATCTTCAGTCCGGATGAAGGGTTTCAGCCCGAAACATTGACTTTCCCGCTCCTCAGTTACTGTCTGACGTGCTGTGTGCTTCCACCTTCACATCTATTGGCTCTAACTTCCTCATTCTTCCCTGTATTTCTGCACTATTTTCTCCCTCAAAGCTTTATCCAATGCCATTTTGAAAGACACAGCTAAATGTATTTCTCCAACCCTCGCAGTGTATTCCTTTGACAATAATTAAATGCTGACACATTCTGATCTCTCCACTCAGCAGAGTTTTACTGCACCGAGATTTATATCCTGACAACCAATGTACAATCTAAAGTGGTGTGTGTCAAGCAGGGGTAGGGAGAGGGTGGTAGGAGGCGTGAGGAACTGACAGACAGACTGCTACAAAAGTAACCTAACCCACGCATTGCAAACTGACAGGATCAGGCATCATGTACTCATTTGTGAGCTGTAGCACTGCTGCTAGACCAGTATTTACTGTCCATTCAAAATTATCCTTGAGAAGGTGGTAGGAACTTTGACCTTGACTATGACTGAATGGCTTACTACACCTGTTTGAGAAAGCAGTTCAGAGAAAACCATATGAGGTGTATCTAGAGTCAAAGTGGGCCAGACTAGGGAAAGACTGCAGATTTCCTGCCTTATAGGATATTAGTGAACCAGAGGGATTCTTATATAGTTTCATGGTCACCATTCCTAAGACTAGCTTGTTTCTCTTTCCCAGAGAGTTGTAGATGCTTCAACACTGAATATATTTAAGGTTGAGATGAACACATTTTTGGTCACTAGGAAATATGAGACACTAGACAGCTTATCAGTCTTAATAACAATGATTAAGGAGTGTGCACAAGGGGCTACACAGTTCACTCTTAAATTAACTCAAGCTTCCAATTACCATGGCAAGATCTGAACTAATATCTGTACATTTTTGGTTTAGGCATCTAGATTACTAGCCTATAATCACTATGCCCAAAGCTTTATATTTTCCCAATTACTTGCCAACTACTGAAGAGAGTTGTTTCCATTTGAAACAACTACTGAAGAGAAAAACAGGAGGAAGGCACAAGATGGAATCTCTTCCAAAAAACAGAGGGAGGCTTTAATTGTTTTACATCCATAACTGCTAGGCTGTTGCTGTTTGGGGACAGTGGGGTATTGCTGTTACAGGATGATCATTGACAAAGGAGACTTCACTGGACCTAAGCTATCTAAGATTAACTCCACTTTCCTGCCAGGTTTCACCTGTGGCATGGGGCCCCTTCGTCTGTCCATCAAATCCCAGATGAAGCCCCCAATCGGCCAGCTGATTGCCACAAATAAGCTGGCCACCCCAACTGGTTGGGTAACTATTTCTACTGCATCACCCATCTCCAGTGAGATCATTTGCGGATCCTAGTTTGTGGACAGTTGACCCAACAATGACCATTTGGATTCCTCTCTTAGTCCCACTTCCACAAATTTAAAAATAGTCTGCCATTTGTGTCTGAAATTTTCACTGCTACATTGAATACATTCTCACACATGTTCGACAGAAAATGAAAGGCACCAGATTTTGACTGTGAAAAACTGATCATCCATGTGTTCTGTAAAGGCAACTGTGTTCACACTTGTTATCAGTAAGTTGCTGACCAACTACGTCAATGCATATCTGATCACAAGAGCTTGATATCTCAATAAATTTACATTGTCAATAATGTGACCTGATACATTCTTTGGCCAATAAACTGTTGTGCAGCATCTTGCACTCATTAAAATGCTTACCTTCTTCGGATATCAATGGTTTTTAGTGATTTGATGTTAACTCCATCCTGGGAGCCTTCTCTTTCTTGAGGTATGAGTGCATCTCGGCCAGGCAGTGGTAAGACCACAGTCTCTTGAGTAATGGTCACTTCGTCTTCTCCTCCCTGTTGACCAATGTGCTGTTTGGCATAGTCAAACCCTTGGACTGGCTAGATAACAAAATCCATTTGAAACAACAAAAAAACAACAAATTTAATACTAAAAGCTGAAGAATAATCTTCTCTTAGGAAATTGGATTTCTGTAATTAAGGACTCTATAGAAATCAGGAGGTAGGAAGAATGGGAGGAAAATGGGATTAAGGTCAGATTCAGCCAGGATAATACTGAAGGATGGGGCAATCTTGATGGGCCATTCTACCAGCTCCTGCTTCTATTTACGTTCATAGAACAACTGGCAAAAGTTTTGTAATAATTTATGCATTTTTCCAAAATGTTCATCTTTTATGAAGGTACACTGTAAATTCCTCTTTCCCTCTTCCAAGTTGTTTTCAATGTAGTTGTGGGAACCTTATGTATTTTCATGAAGCTTTAAGATAGCTGTATGTATGATTTTTCTAAAATTCACTAACGTTAACGAAAGTTAACAAAAAACTTATTTTGCCAGCTCAAATGCCTACTAACTGGGAAGAACTTACTGAAGTTAAACAGCCCATTCTATCTCTTCTAATCCATAATCGACATTCAGGCTCCAAACAACTTTTTTTCTTTAAATTAATTAATTTGGATTTAAGCATCGCTGGTGAAGACAACACTTGTTGCCTATCACAAAGCATCCTTGCAGACGTGGTGGCAGGCACCTTGCTGAACCACTGCAAGGAATGCGGACAATGAAGTCGCTTTGTGGTCCCTTTCAGGTAAAACTGAAGTGGCACGCAGAGTATGTCGGTGACACGTGCAGTTCAGAACTGGCAATGAAAGTAGCTTTCTTCCCCTTCAGATTATTAGTGAATGAGACAGACCACTTTTAGTGATAGCTTCCGGGTCACCATCACTATCTTATATTCCATTGTTGTGAAACAAGTTAAATTCTACCGGTGACCAGAAGAGATCTGAATTTTTTTCTCTGGAGTGTTCTGCCTCTGGTTATCTACTCAGTAACATTAAGACCATGTTCCTACATACCCTTCATGGATAGCTCGAAGGCTATGCACTTTTCTGATGAGCCTTTGGTTTCTGAATAAGGGTTTCTCAACAGGAACATAAACATCCAAGGAAAATAACTATTGATCCCTGCCTGACAGAAGGATGTTTGAATGGAAAATCAGTCTCAAAGCCTCCTAAGTCTCGTACGTCAAAACCATCACAGATCTCTAAAAATGATGACTAGCATTCAGGGTAATACAAACCTTTAAACTTTTGTTAACTTTTATATATATATATAGATTTCTGAGCAAAGTTATTATCAGTAGAGAGGAGGGAACTCATCATTGGAGAATGAAATTGTTGTTTGCATTTTGCACTCAAAATCAGGAGCATCAAGCAACTCTTAGCAACAGGAACTTGCAGTATGAAGCCCCGCTGATACTGTTCAAATAAGACCCTTTGTTAAAAATCTCAGAAGAACTAACTTTGAGCAACTGTGAGCAACCACTTGGAGAATGAAAGAAGAATAGCAACAAAGGAGGCTTCTGGACATTCCAAATCACTTTGCATTCACACTTTTGAAGTGTAGTTGCTGTTGTAAAGACAACACAACAGCCAAGCTGTACACAAGTTCCATAAACAGCAATGTAACCAATGGCCAAGTAATCAGTTTTAGTGATGTTAATTGAAGGCAAAATATTCCATTATATCAAGAGTGTCCAATAATGTTTGTTAATACACTCAGCAAAGCTGAACAGTGTCTCCCTTTCAAATTGGTTGCCAGCAACGTTCCAACTTATAGAAATGATACCCATGTGCTCCTAACTTATTATCTTATCTTGTTGCTTTGCTTGAAGTCAGTGATTTATTCCCATGCATCAGAACAAATACCCTGATAACAATCAGAAAGGATACAATTAGGAAAATCTCCGGTGTGATCAAATAACAGACATATTATTTCCTCACATGTAGCCTGTTGTCTTTTGCCAGAAACCAAGATGAAGGAGATTAGAAAAATTGTTATGGATGGGGAGAAAATTCACTAAATACATAAACCATATAAACTATGGTTTCATAAGTATCAGGTCATCAGTAACAAATCCAATTAAAAATTCCAGAGATGCCTCTTCATTCAGTGAATGTTCAAAATATGGAACATGATATAGGAAACTGAGTTGCATTAGAAGCAAAGTTCAGAATACAGCCAAGTATCAAGCTGAATATAAGATGCGAGGGGTGTAAAATTTCTTCCTGAACTGCCACTTCAAAAGTTGCTATACAGGAAATGTCAAATCCTAGGAGAGCAGACACAGCTGTGAGCCACTACCCATATGCTTCCCTCTGTATATAATTGAAGAAGGCTGCATAGGCCAGTCAAGTTTAAATCTCCAGGGGATTTTCATTGGCTATCATCGCTTGGAATGTCACCATGCAAAGAAACCTTTCTCCTGGAAAAGGCAAACGAAATCTAAGAACATGGTAAAAGAGGCAAAGAGAAAGAACTGGATTAGATCAGTGAAGGGAATCCAAAAGGTCTTCTATCAAATATAAATTGTCAAGGTCAGCCAAATAAAGGATGAGATGGGCCAGCAATCAAAAATAGGACATCTTCTTTGAGACCATGGCTGGGGTACCAACTCGGTGATTTGCACCCATCTTCACCAGAGAAGGGAATGCCTCTAATATTGTAATAATGGTGGATGGTGTCATGACCCTGGATAAGATGAAAACAAGAGCACAGGTACTCAAATGGTTGGCAACCTTCATGTTTACCTGTTTTAAATAGACTACACCCTCGGTTACAAAGGGAAGTAAGGCTAGAAATTGTCAAGGCTCTGGTGACAATCTTTCCAATCCTACTCAGACTTGGTGCCACGAGTGGAGGATTCTCAATATCACATGTTTAAAGAGGTGGAAGAATAAACTTAGACATTTAGGCAAACACTGCGTATGGGGAGATAATTACTCGGCAAAATGAAAACGTATTTAGGAATTTTTGGGTTAATACATTGTTATCAGCATTGATATGTTACAGACAAATCATAACAGAGTTCCTTGGTGAAGTCATAAAAACAATGTACACAAGGTAGTCTTATTTATACTGCGTGTACAAACATTCAAAGGGTGTTTAATAAAGTACCACATGATAACTGGTAAACAAGATTAAAATCCATTGACTTAATGGAACACTGGTAATGTGGAGGCAAAATTTATTATGCACCACAAAGCACAGAGCTGTGATGAGTGGATGGTTCTCAAACTAGAGGGAAGTGTACAGTGGTGTTTCCTGAGGGGTTGTAACAGCACCAACTTTTTCATATATATGAATGATCTTGACTTGGATACACAGGGCACTATTTCAACAGTTGCAGATGGCCAGAAACCTAGTAACAGAGAGATGGATAGTAAGAGACTTTGTGACATCATGGACTGTCAGACAAGACAAATGACGTTGTTTCACAGTAATTATGAAATATGTGTAACATTAAAATACTGTTGCACCTCATTCAACAATGAGAAACTTTTTCAGGGATTTTTATTACAAGATTAACAGCGTAGGAGTGAAAGTTCTCATCAACTAAATCGGCCATCGCAGTGGGCAAAAATGAAATATTAAAACTAAAACATTGAGAATTTCTACTCTTTCCCATTTTAACACTGCTGTACACAGACGTATTTTGAATAAACTAATGCTTCTGTTAAAAGTGGATTGAGGTAGACAAAGATATTGACTCATATGAATCATTCACTCGTTTACATCTGGGCAGTTTTTTAAATCAACAACACATTACTGCATGTGCCATTATAATTGGTTACTGTTGCTTTAAGGCAGCATTTGTCAATAACAGCCCAGTGAGTTACTCTTTCTGAATCAATATCAGGCAAATGTAGAATGGATTAGTGAATCTTAAATCATTTACTGCTGATCAATGCCACAACTCACTAATTACTTTCGCCCCTCTGGGCAAACCCCCGGTTGCTCTAAGAACGTGACTGATGGTGCTTGAGCATTCTTAAATAGGTCATTGAGGTGACGGATATAGGTTATAGTGATTAATAACATGCAAGCAAACAATGTTTGATTTTAAAGTCTGTTGCTGAGCCATAATTCAAAGCAGCATCTGATTCTGTTTTCCAGTCGTGGGACCTGGACGTTTCTGGCTAGAAGTAGATCAGCCAGCCCCTCAAACTGCTCTCGCATTCAGTAAGATCATGGCTAAAATTGTGCTTCATCTCCACAGGGATCCATAGCTCCCCAATTCAGCTAACAGTCCAAAAATCTATCAATCCCTGCTTTGAATATAGTAAGTGACTGAACATTTACAACCTCTTGAGATAGGGAATTCCAAAGATTTACAATCATCCAATGGAAGAATTCTGCCAGCGTCTTTTACCTTGTGACTACAGCCCTATGTTCTGGGTTCTCCAGTCAGGAGAAACAGAAACTCAGCATTTTCAATGTTAAACCCTCAGAATGTTTTATAGTATTATACATATACCAATAAGCTTCAGCTCCCATTCCTCTAAACTTCAGCTTATTATCTACTCATTGAATGTAATCACTGCTTGTAGGAATTAGTCAGATGAACCCCTGTCCTTTAAAGCTATCTTGCAGGTGAGGCACTACTCACAAGCCTGCACAGATAATAGTCTGCTTGCACTACTGGTAGAACTGGCAAGTTCTCCCAGATGTGCTGCCAATATTTATTCTTCAATTACAGCAGTAAAAATGAATAAGTTATGGATCATTGTTGCCTTAGAGGCCTTGCTGTGCGGAAAGTGGCACAACGAATGAGAGGAAAGCATGTTTACAACTGCAAGTAAAGTTCATTGATTGGAAAGCAATTTGGGACCTACAGCATTTTTGAAAGGCACTAGAGAAATACAGAAAGCCTCTCTAATGAAGGGTCTAGGCCCGAAACATCAGCTTTTGTGCTCTTGAGATGCTGCTTGGCCTGCTGTGTTCATCCAGCTCCACACTTTGTTATCACAGAAATCCAAGCTATTTCTTTAAACTACTAAAATATTACTTTCGACAGAAAAAAAATTGGTGACATTTGATACAGCACTATGATGACTTACAAATATCTAAGCATTGGAATAAGGGAAATGTAGGTTATTGGGAAATACGAAGGCCATTAAACGGCAGTGCTACAAGTCAATGCCGTAACGTGAAAAGTATTTTCTTTTGTAATTACATGGAGTGTGTTTTTCTTTCAATTTTTTATATTAAAAATGCATTATTCAGTAGTATTTCAGTGATTGCAAAATACATTACGCTGATGGAGATTGTGAAGTCAATGCAGGGTGGAGACTTTAATTCTACTGATTGAGAATAGCTTGTTTTATACCCAATATTTCAAGTAACACAAATATTAGCCTCTCCATTTAATAGGCTAGCATGGAAATGTCTAATTTTCCTAACTGTTGACAGTAAACACAGCCATATTAGAGTGTAGCCAAGCACATATTCCAACTGACGATCAATTGCTCTAAGCTCTGGAACTTGTGAGCATGAAAAGTGACCTCATTGAAATGTACAAGACATTGGAGAGTCAACAGGGCAGTCACAGCAATTGGGCAAGCGATTTATACAAGTAATGCCCCACTGAGGTCAGTTAGTGGCTTTTCAAGCATTACCAACACACATGGGTTGAGTGTAGATGTTATTTGTCCTGTTTGTCTTGGCACATCTTTCTGTTCTGCTCACATTCACCATCTCCTTCAGTGATACTTCCTTTTTCCATGATTATGCTACCTATCTATCATTCCCCACATTCTTCACCTTTAACATGTGTTATACAGTGAAGCAAAAGTCCAGAAGCGAGCAATGATGTTCACATTTCAACTGGAGTTTCCAACATTAACAATAATTCTGTTAAGGGTGCTTTGTTGAATTTAATTTTCAATTAACATTATTTTGCACAAAATGATATGTTAGATGGGGAAGGACTCTGGCTGGAGTTGTAAAGTGAGGTTTTGTTATATGATTCTCCTTTGCTGGTCTCTTAGGTGTCTTGGCTGTTCATCACTTTATCACCGGCAGTTGTGCTTTCAGCTAGGTTAAGCCCAACATCTGGAATTCCCTCCCTAAAACATCTCTACCTCTCTCCTCTTATAAGATGCTCCTTTTATAAGATGCTCCTCAAAATCTATTGCTTTGACCAATCCTTCGGTCACCTGTTCAAATATCTCCATAAGTGGCTCGATGCCAGATTCTGTCATTAACACTGACACATTGGGAAGTTAGACTCGACAACTTTAAGGGGATTTAATTGGTCGTTGGATAAACATATGGATGATAACGGAATAGTGTACGTTAGATGGGCTTCAGATTGGTTTCACAGGTCGGCACAACATCGAGGGCCGAAGGGCCTGTACTGAGCTGTAATGTTCTTTGTTCTAGACTACATTAAAATATGCTATGTATGTACAATTGTTTACTGTAACGAAACATGTTTTTATCCACATGAAACTCTCACGTACGCACAAAACTAACCCCACTCATCCTGTTCCTGGATTATAAACTATGCATAGCTTGAAAATAAGTGATATTCTGTTATCAAGTCATTTTTTTTGTTCATGCGTTTTCACTGTTGGAGTTTTTTTTTAGAAAAAGTGTTCATGCCTGGTGGAATACCATGGTCCCTTTTTTTTTCCATTTATTTACATATAATTTAGCCATTGCCTCTATGAGATGTTAACTGGGTCAGGAAAATTAATAGTCTGAAACTTCCACAACAGTTACCCGGAGGGCATTTTTCACAGTCTGGAAAGATCCAAATCCATTATCATGCACAGCAAACTCACAAGGCATTCAGAAGAATCATTTATGGACACACCTCATTGTTATATTCAGCTAACAAAATCTGTCTGTTTGAAACCATTTGCTTACAGTCAGCCACTTGCTATCAAAATGTCAGCCAACGTCAAGTGAATAGCACTCTCATCTCTGAATCAAATAGTTTAGGAGTTCATGTCCCACTGTAGATTTAGGTCCAGTCCCACATTCTAACAGTCATTTCACGTGCCTCACCAACAACACTATTAGGTGCCACAGCATCATTTCAAAGAAAAACACAGAGCATCTCTGTTGTCTTCATTTTTATCGTTAAAACCACATCATTAAAGCAGATCATCTGACTGTTACCACATCACTGTTATGATCCCAGCGGATGTTCTTATTGGACAAGTTAGGTACCAGACTGAAATCTGGCTCATTTGATCAAAGTTTGCTTAATTTTGATATTAATTCAGTGGTCTCTCACTGCAGCATTACCACAAAATGCTGCTGATTTTGCTACCATAAAATAGAAGCTCATTAATAAAAGAAATGAAGATAAAACAGATAAATCTAGACTGTTTACTCATACTCCAAATTCAAAGATTTTTAAACACAAAGTACAAGTTTACTTCCATTCATCCCAAAATTCTCTGATAAATGTAAAAACAACAGCTTTTCTGTACTACCCAAAACAGATATCCTAGTACAGTACTCAAAAAACACAACATATACAGCACTCAAAACTACCATGCATTCAGTTCTAACACAAGAGTCCTTGTTTCTAACACCTTGATAGGCTTAAATCATTTGTAACTTTAAGCTATAAACTGGAACTCCAGATTGCTTCTTTCTGGAGCCTTTATTTGGCAGAACTTAAACAGTAGTCAGTTTTAAGTAATCTCCTCAAGGTTTTATCACAACACCTCTGGTATAGAACTAACACTAATTCTTTATTCCTAGATAATCTAATTTCACAATCCTTCTCTTCTTGGGTGGACCAGTCTATAAACAGGACTGCTGAACACAAAAAAAGCTAATAAAAAGCCTCTCTAACCTACAGATGCTTCCATGAAGCTTTAAAAAAAAACACTCCTGAGTTTCTGAATTGGAGCCTGTTTGGGTTGTTTGGTCACAAAAACCTACCAATATACCAAAAAAAAATGCTCAAGCCAGACCTCAAATACTCTATTGAAAGAAATCACTATTGTTGCAGCAACGTTTCCAAGTTAACCATTAACTTCAGACACACACAGAGCCCACCTTACACCTCAAACCAATGCTAAGTATATACATATATAAAATCAGTTTATATCACGCTGTTTATACATTAATTACATGAGATTGTTGCTGAGTTCGTGATTTAATAGCAGTGATTATACTTAAAATAGTGATCTAATGCAGGCAAAGTTCACTGAGAATGTATAAGTTTCCATATAAATGGCAGCCTTTCCTTCTTTTCTAGCCCTTTCACAGTAAAATAAATCTGGTCAAAGCAGAAAAGAAGGCAGAGCAAAACCAAGATCATTCTTGAAAGCAGTACACTGTGTAGGCTGCCTAAGGAGTTTTGGTGACCTCATCAGATGTTTACTCCTGAAATTTTACACTTACTTGGCCATCAGTTGCTTGAAGTACAACACTTTCACAAAGGGTGGCAGGCAATAACTTACTGACAATATACTACCTGTGTTCAGCACTATGAATGAAGTCCGAATCTGGTAACAGATGCAAGTGGTGGCAAGAGAGTTGCAATATAATACAAAATCAATTAATTATCACACTGCAATATAACAATAATGCACAACGAGGGATGAATTTCTCTCTCCTTGGCAACTGGACGAGGTGGACTAGACTGCTCATAAACTTGGCATAATATCTGAACCTACAATAAGTTTCTGGGCAAATTTCTGTGCCATCATTATGACATTGTATTTTCACTCCCATAACATTGTTCTGTCTCAGCTTACCTGCTGCAGAAACTCTCATGAAGGTCTTTGTTGTCTCTAGATTCAACTATTCTAATGCTGCCCTGGCTGGTCTCCCACTGTCCATCAAAAACTCTGCTACCTCTGTCTTAACACGCATCAAAGCCTGGTCACCCATCACCACTGTGTTCTTTAGTTCATATTGGACTGGCATGAATCAAGCAACATTCTCAACCTTGTTTTCATATTCCTTCATAGCCTTATCCCCTCATTATCTACAATACTTCTACATCCATAGCTCTCTCAGACTTCAGGCTGTTTCAATTCAGATCTTTTGAGAATCACTGGTTTTAATCTTTCCATTATTGGTGGCTATCCTTTTAGTAAATTCCCTCTTTGAATCTCTTCATTTCTTTCTCCTGCTGAAGGAGTTTCATTGAAACCTATCTCTTTTACCAAGCTTTTAATCATCTGTCCAAGTATCTCCCTAAGGGCCTCAGTGTTTTTTTTACTTGATATTTTTCTCATAAGGGTTAGGGGCATTTCACTGCATAAGATGTGCTCTGCTACTAACCTCCATCTCAAGCCTCAAGCACTAATGAAACTCACACAAGTTCAAGAAACAGCATCTCATCATTCCTTATAACACTTTGGCTTTAACAATGTGATTTATAACTTTATATCTTAATTATTGTTCTCATTTCCTTGGATAGTAGCCACTGGAGATAGATGGTTGCATGAGAGTCATATGGAATGAAGAAAGTGTGGTCTGATGCTTTGGGTTAGTAGGGAATTTCCTGTAACTTCATAACCAACAAAGTGATTTACGTGCTGAGAGTTCTGCATTTTTCTTCGTCACCTTCCCATGTTGCAGAAACCTCTTCTTTGGCTTGTTTTCCTGCCTTTCTTCTTTTCTGCTATTGCTTTTTTCACTATCTGAGTTAAAGTCTGGTCAATTACTTTATCAACTTTAATGTTGTTATCCAAGATTAAGAAAAAACAAGCAGTGGCATTTAATTGAGCACAGTTTATAAATCATTCAAAGTACTTTATATCTGCCAGGAGAGCCTTTGTAGTGTAAGTGGTAGGGTCCCTTCTTCTGGTTCATTAGAAAATATCTATAGCAACACCAGTAAAACTGGATGCGGAATGACAGGCGTAAGATTGAGGAATTCAGTAAACTTTTTCCTCAACCAAGAAAGTTAGATGTATCTTGAAATCAATCTCTCCAAAAGGCTTAGAATCCATTAACATACTGCATCTTTTCTTTATTTACTTTTGTCACTTAACTTCTGTTTTTCTCCATGTCACCTTTCTTTTTGCTCTGTCAACCACAGCCCTGTTCTTGCTACATACGGTTAAATCTTTAACTTTTCTGAGTTCTGGCAAAATTACCAGTGTTAAACATTAAAGGTTTCTCTCTCTCTGCAGTATTTTCAATTTTTTTCCTATTTTAATTTGCAAATTAATGCAGAGTTTAAGGTGAATGACTTCGTCAGCATCAATTCCATGAGCCTGAACTGGTGCTCACCTTTGCTCTCTGGTGAAGATTTGACATAGTCTCGGATTTAAACTCGCCCTTGTTTTTCCGGCACAGTACAGCGGAAATAATGATGATGATAATGGTTACCACACCAACAGGAGCCAACACTGCGGCAATAATCCACAAGTTGTTTGGTGGACTTTTCACAACAGCTGCACAAAGAACAAGAAGATTAAAAATAATTGCCTCCAACAACACAAACATCAATATTGCTATAAATGTTATTCAGTCTCTTTGGGGTGAGTAGTGTAACTTTTCAGAAAACTACCTATCCAGGAAAACCTAGGAAATCAAACAAAAAGCCAGTTTTGCACCCACACAATATTGTTTATTCCTAATTCTTGGTACTGTCCTCGTGAGAATTTTCCACAATGTCTAAACTCCACTGTGGCTGTGCCCGATCCAAATTTTAAAAAGTAAGGTAGCCTGCACAGTATAGTGCACTTTTCACAATCTCAAAAGACCCCACAGCACCCCATGGCCAATAAAGCATTTGATGAGATTAGTACTATTGCAAAGTAGGAGAAGGTAGAGACAACAGAGCAGGGGTTTACAAACAGCAACAGGATAAATGACCAGGCCATCTAGTTTTATGATGTTGATTGAGGCAAATATTTTTCAGTGCACTGTACTGAGTTCCCCTCCTCTTCTCTAACTAGTGCTGGGAGATCTTTGTAATACCCTTGTCATCCTTTGTCATACAGAGACTCCTTGTTTGGATCCAGCTCCACTAGATCGTTTTACTTTCTAATTCCTCACCAATGCAGCTATTCTTTAACTGGACAGAGAACCTAAGAATGTTCTATTCTCTTAGATCACCTGACTACAGAGCAAAGTTTCCTCAATAGAAGGAGGCTATTTGACGATTTGTGACAATGCAAGCCCTCTGCAAGAACGTACTATGTTTTAAGGGATCGGCTGGATGTACCTCTACGAAATGCTAAATTGCTCTCAGTAGCAGCTTGCTTTTTGAGAAATCATTGAGTAAAACATTTCACACATTATAAATTCAAAGTTTACAACTGTAGTGAAGTCTGCAAATTGGAAAGTCTAGCTCCAGTTTTTGATCTATATTATGTAGTCCTATTCAGAACCTATCATCTGCTGCCTCTCCACTCTCCTCTCTGAGCAAATAATAGGCTCTGCTTACGTTCTGCTTGGAGTTGCACGCGATAGCCTAACTCCAAGGCCATGGTCTGAGAATCAACTGTATTAAGTATTTTGGCTGCAGTTGTGCCCAGCAAGGCTCCACCATTCTCCAAGGCATAGTACGTCAATTCGGCTGGACTCTTAGGACCAGGAAGGCGTTTAATGCTGACCAACTGCAGAAAGAAATAAAAGCAAAGCCATCATCAAACGTCAGTCAATGATAAATCCAATCACAATTTTAGGGCATTCTGCTTTACTTTGACAGGTTTTTGAAAGCACTTGAGTGAATATGAAACTGAATACCATGTGGAGTAGAGACAAATAGCAGAGATGCATTTAAGGAAAGGCTGGAAAAACAAATGAAGGAGAAAGGAGCAAATGGGCATGTTGAGAAGATAACGAAGAGATCTGCATAGAGCATAAACGCTAACAAAGAACAATTAGCTTTTGGCTTGTTTCTCTGTGCATCACTTTTTGGGCCATGTTGATCATGTAGGTGACTTAATGATTCTCCATATTTTGTGTGATTTCTTGTCATCTGTAGTTTACTTTCTATATACAGAGAGTTTTGAAAGTGGCCGTAATAATTTTGTTAAAAAGCATATCGAATCCAAGGCTTTATAAAGTGAATGCAAAAGCATTAAATTTATGCTACGCCTTTACAAATCATTGGTCTGGCTTTGGATGGAATATTGCATCCCATCCTAGCCACCACACTTTAGAAATGATGCAAAGGTTGGAGAGGGTGAAGAGGAGATTTATCAGATGGGTATGAGGAATGAGCAGCATCGTGTTAAGTGGAAAGACTGCGGAACTGTGGTTGTTCACTCTTGGCAGAAAAAGAACAACGGGAGATTTAACAGGGATATTCAAAATGATGAACTGGTTTGATACAGCAAGTCAGGAGAAAGTGCTTCCTCTAGTAAGTTGGTCAGTAACTATCTATTTCTTATGGTCTTATGGCTATGAAGTTACAGAAAATGAGGTCAGGACAAGAAAAACAATTAGAGGTATTTTCACATAGATCTGGAACACGCTGCTTGAATAGATAGTGGAAAAGAATTCTACAGGAAAAATTAAGAAACAGTTTCACTTAAGCAGAATTAAGTTTGGAAAATAGATACAAAAGAAATAAAAATGGTTTGGCATCTGCGCAGAAAAAGTGGCCAAGTTCCTCTCAGCAGGGTTCAAAAATGTGCTTGTTTATTGCTCCAACGGAATGTGACAGCTCGCACCAACAGCAATTACGAAAGAAGTAAATTACATTTCCAGTCATAAAATAAACCATTAATTTGATTGGCTTCTTCACAATTGTGTGCAGATGTGGCTACATTGAGAAAAGTAAATCAATATGACAAAGTAAACAGGAGGAATACCAATCAATGGTTTTAAATGTATGCCTGACCTAGGCCAGTAGCACTGCTTGCCCCCAGAAGGCACGAGTGGGAATGTGGCAGCAGGAGGTTTTAGCCACATACCCTCAGTCAGTAAACTGGGGCTGGATTTGGGTTTCCTGGATAATGCTCTCCCCCCTCTTAAAATTACCAGACACAGTGTGTATCCAAGTCTGCAACTGGGACTTGAGTCTATGACTTTCTGATTCAGAAGCAACACATGCTACCTTATGTATGCCATGAGGGCACGTGTCACTGAAGGGCAACTCTGCCATCCGATACCCCTCCACTCAACTGAGTAGGTCAATCATGGGACCAGGGGAGAAATAAACATTTGGGCTCACAGGACAGCAACTTGCTGTACTCCTCTAACTGTCCTTGAAACCAATTTCCAAGAGGCCCGAGATGACAGTAGATGTTAACATAGGCCATAGATTCCATCTGCTAGATTTCTGTTTCAGTTTTTCTCCCATCAATTGTCAACTATGCCCCCTTACTCTCTATAGCACTAGAAGAGCCCATCCAGTTTGGGGGTAACACTCTCCCCTCCACATCAGAAGGTTATGGGTCCTCATCCAGCCCAGGATGTGACAGACTATATTTTTGGGAAATAGTTTTGTTATAACGCACATGAATATGCAAATAAGGAGCAGCCCCTCAAGTGTTGCCCTGTTCTTCAATAAAATTATGACTTATAGAATTGTGACCTGAAATCCATACTCCAACCCACTCCACTCCAGAGAACCTCTCAATTCCCTCATTGGAGAAGAATCTCCCTAACTTCAGCTTAAAAGTATTCAATGACTTCAATTCCACATCTCTCTGGGGGAGGAGAATTCCAAAATCTCACGTCCATCTTACAGGGAACATCCTCAATTTTAAACTGTCTTCTGGTCTCTCCCACAGGGAGAAAACATACTTCCAGCATCCAACATGTCTAGTTGCCCATGTTGTTATATATTTCAATAAGATTAACTCTCATTCTTCTAAACTTCAACTGATCCAGGCCCAGACTGTCCAATGTTTGCTCAGTAAATAACCCCCTCATCTCCGATATTGGTCAAAGAAACCTCCCTATACTGCTTGACATGCATTTCCATCCTTCAAGGAGATGAAAAGTAATCGCAGAACTTCAGATGTGGCTCCATCAAATTGATATTACCGTAGTAAAGCATCCCTACTTCTATATTCCATTCCTTTTGCAATAAATTACAATGCTCCTGAATGTGCACAGTGAAGGTGCACAGCATTGTCTAAGGTGCGGTGAAACTAAGATCCTGTCTGCTAGCTTGATGGATGCAACCACAACTCTACCTGAAACCAATCAATCATTCTCCCTGCAAAACATATTCATTGGCCACCGCAACTGATTAATTATTCATTTATCTAATTGATCTTAATATTGTCTTAAGTAGGTGTTAGGCATGGCTCGACTGGTAGCAGTCTCTGAACTTCTGAGGCTGGAGGTTATGGCTTCAAGTTCCATTTCAGAGCCTTAAGGTGGCTTCCCAGTGAAAACACTGCAAAGTCAAAAGGGCCCAACTTTGGAATGAAACATTCGACCGATATGTGCCTGCCCTCCGAGGAGAGAGTACAAGATTCCATTCTGCTATTTCTAAGTTCAGGGATGGCATCTTGAGCAATATTTGTCCTTCAACCAGTATCACCAAAATATATTTTTTCAATATTTCACTGCTGATTGTAAGATCTTTTATGTACAAATTAGCTGCTGTGGTTCACACATTCAAACAAAGACTATTATTCAAACTTATTTCAGTCATTGTACAGTACTTTGGGATGTCTTTGGGATTATGACAATGCTATATAGACGAACATCCTCCTTTCTCTTCATGGGACCACGTGTGCAAATTGGGTACTGTGCCTGTCTGTAAAACAGCAGGTGATTTTAAAAAAATTGTTTATGTTACATTTTTGTGTCAAGATAGCTCCACTCACCATCTTTCAAATCTGGAAAAACAACCTTTTGCAGTTTGCAAACCTCTCAAAAAATGAACTGATCGTGCCTGACCTGTACAGTGTAGCTGCCTTTTGTAGAAGCCCGTTTAAACCTTCGCCCTTGTTGCTGAGCTGCCATGAACAGGTTCGCTAACCTCTGCTCCATCAGGCTCGCAAAACGTTGATACTGCTCACCCAGAGAGGTGTTGTCAACACCCAGGATAACTGTTTGAAAACAGGAGGCAGAGCAGATTATAAAACAGTAATAGTAAGTCAGGTGCTAAGTGATCTAACTTTTCTGCATGGACTGCCCAGTTGGCATGGTGAGTTTATTTATTCAGGAAATGGGAAATTTTGGCAGAACAGCAAAAATGTTTTACTTCCTTTTCATAGTATCAACTGTGTGTGAAGAAATATTTTCAAATCAGTGCGGTTTGGGTAAACTAAGCAAGCTGGTGCCAACAAGTGTTGCAGATGAGCAGGAGACTATCCAGCCCATTGTGTCTGTGCTATCTCTTTGAAAGTGTGATCCACTTAGTTCTATTTCCTCAACCTTCTTCCAGAGAATTTTAAGTATGTATTTAATTCCCTTTTAGAAGTTATTTTGAAGACTTAATGCAGCACTATTTTTGGACAGTCATTCACAAACTATGTAAATAACATATTCTCATGACCCCTGCCTCTACTTACTGGTGCTCCAAAATTCTGCAAAGATCTTTCTCAATACTGTTCTTCAGTGTTAATCCCTTTAACAGATTTCTTCCCTTATTTACTTCCAAGAAGAGAGCTGCAATTTCTCTGGTCTTTTTCTCATAACTGAAAGAATCTTAGCCCTAGGAACTCTTTTAGTCTGGACATAGATCCAATAACAGGGAATTTTATGGCAGCTTGGCAGTTTCTGGCGCCAACTGGAAAGCAATGAAAGACCTGGACTGCTCACTTTTGGGAACGCCAGTCAGGTTACGAGCTGATAAAGCAGTCCAGAGGTCACTGGAGAATATTCTTTGAGATCAGGGCCTTGGGAGGCAGGAAGCCCAGCAGAGGCTAGCATTTCTTTTGATCAGCAGTACCCCCGGCAATTAAGATACTGGAGACATAGTTCAAAGGTTACAATTTTAAGTCATCCTGTTGGAAACTGAAATAAAATAAAATAATTCTGGTACAGGAAAGCCAGATTATTGTCAATACCTGATCAGTTCACCTTGGAAAGCTTCTAACTCTAGTTGGTCTACCTGACTCTAGTCTTGTACCACACATTTAACTTTGAATGCCGTTGAAGATTGGCGCACACTTACAAAAACAATTAGTATGTCAAAAAGCTTTTCAGAGCAACTTGGGAAGGACAATAAATGTTGACTTTGCCAACATCACTTACATCTAATCAATAGGGTACGGTAGCGCAATGGTTTTCTTACAGGAAGGACCAGAGACAGGAGTTCAAATTCCACAATGGCAGCTAGGAATTTGAAGGAAATAAATCTGGAACAGAAAGCTGGTATCAGTAATAGTGGCCATTGAACTACTGGATTATTGTAAAAACTCATCTAGGTCATAACATCCCTTCAGTGAAGGAAATCTGGGTCTCCATGCGCTGGCTCTCAAATAGTCTGACAAACCGCTTAAGATGCAGTTCACCACCAGGGATAGCAGGAAATGCTGGCCTTGCCTGCAATGCTCACACTCTACGAATAAACAAACAACAATTAAGGTCTTTTTCATCATTCTCTGTGAATCTTCAGCAACTCTTTAAAAGAAAAGTCCTGACTTAAATAATTCACTCAATAGATTTTACAATGTTAGTTTTCCCTGAGGGATACTGGCCTAAATGTTCCACCTTATTTCTTGTGAAAACTGACAAACCGTGTCTTGACAAGAAAAATGAACTTCTTTGACACTAAATTGCTGAGGATTCTAATTTTAGGCTCTGGATTATTTGTAACTGACTAGAAATGGCTGATGAATGATGTTCTCAGCAATGAAAACCCCTCTAGGATGTTTAGGTTGAACACAACATTAGTGGAGGCACAGGATCACTGGAAATGCAGTTAACTCCTTATGAAGATTAAGGCAACAACAATGGTACAACAACAATAATTTAGACAATGTTAACAAGTGTTTTCATAGAAATATTTCATATGATATGATTAACAAACCTGTAACAACCCAGGATTTCTCAGTCGCTAGTGAGGTGTCAAGATTTTCATATTCCAAAGCTAGAAAAGGAAGGAATGCAAAATGAAATTTGTCTTAAGAGTGAAAGTGGTGTATTTGAGGTCCTTATCAAAAGAACTACTTTTAAAAAGCACTTAAACAGGAAGAAAGCACATCAATTTGAATACAAAGGCCAGGAGAAAACAAAGATGGTCCATATCTCTTGAGAAGGAGGTCTTTGATGATGAAAAATACCTCAAAAAGGTGCACTTCCTACTGCGCAATTTTTTCCTGTCCTCCATCTTGGATGACCTGGGATTGTACGGTTTGAACTAAAGGGACAGGTTGAGTAGACTCGGGTTAGATTCCCTGGAATGTCTGAAGTTGAGGGGTGACCTTATTGAGGTTTATAAAATCATGAGAGGCATGGAAAAGGGAAATAGGCAAGGTCTTTTCGCCAAGCTGGGGGAGTCCAAAACTAGAGGACATAGGTTTAAGGTGAGAGGGGAAAGATTTAAAGGGACCTAAGAGGCAACTCGTTCATTCAGAGGGTGGTGAGTGTAAGGAATAAGCTGCCAGAGAAAGTGGTGGAGGCTAGTACAATTATAACATTTTAAAGGCACCTGGATGGGTATATGAATCGGAAAGGTTTACAGAGAAATGAGCCAAATGCTGGAAAATTGCACTAGATTAATTTAGAATATCTGGTCGTTTTGAACAAGTTGGACCGTAGGATCAGTTTCTATGCTGTACAGCTCTGTGACTCCATGTTCGAAACATCAATTAGTATGAAAATTGGCAGCCAACTGGATAGGAATTCATATGACTATTCCAATGATTTTCTGGATGGCATCTGACTGGCACTCTCTCTAAATTCAAAGTCATCCAAAACTCTGCTTGCTGGCTTACACTGGTTTCAGTTCTAGAAAGGCCCGTATTTTAAAACTTTTCTTCTCCATTTCAAAGCTGTCCATGGTCTCCCCCTTCCCGAACTCTGTAAACCCATCCATTCTATGAGCTTGTGAAAATTCTCCATTCCTGTAAAGTTGATCTCTTGTGTATACCCTGCCTTCAGCTGTCCGAGCCTGAAGCTCAGGATTTCCTTCCCCAAAGCCGGCTCTTGGTCTCCTGCTCCTCCTTTACGCCAGTTCTGAAAAACCTAACTCCTTGAGTTAAGTTGTGATTAATGCCCTGGTATCTCCTGATGTGACTCAGTGTCAAATTTCTTTGATAACTCTCCTGGAGAACACCAAGGATGCTTTACTACTTAGAAGCTGCAGTTTGTTGTTTAGCAATACTTCTGTGAAGCAATTTTTACACCAAGATCATTATGATCTGCTGTTGTAGAATTTGTATAAAGTTGGAATACAAGAACTTCATCCAAGGTGTTTTCAATTGCCTATTTATTTAATACAACTACATAAGGTGTTTACATATGTATATGCAAAAAAGATATCCGACTAGCATAGTTCTGCACACCATTTGTCCAACTGGATACATTTGCACAGTGAGAAAGATCACAATCTGTAGAAGGGCTTTGAACTAAAAAGTGGGGCGAGTTTGGGAGTGGGGGTGGGGGGGCGAGTGTTCGGGTGGATGGAAAATGATTAAACCAAAAGGTAAAAGGCAAAGGTAGGTTTGCTGCTTAGTGGATGAGGCTGATTGTTACCTGAAAATAAAAAGAAGGGACAGAATGTGAGATCGCAAGAACTGCCGATGCTGGAGTCAGATCTAACACAGTGTGGAGCTAGAGGAACACAGCAGGCCAGGCAGCATTAGAGGAGCAGGAAAGCTGACATTTCAAGTGGGGACTCTTCTTCAAAATGTGTGAATGCCACATTGTACTAAGGGACCATAAAAATATAGGGAAACTTGATAACACAAATAACTTAAAAGGCTTTGATTCTTAATGCATGAAGAATTTGGAATAAGATAGACAAACTGATGGTGCAAATTTGAGGTCCCAAAGACTAAACTAATCAAAGGGGGCAGATGGCTCACAAGAGGCTATTAATGTTCCCAGAACAAGTAATAAGTCAGAGAGTATGGAGAGGGTCAGAAATCTAACTTCTAGCTAATCTGAAAGGTGTAGCCTTGTTAATAAAGAAAATTGAAGACATAGCAAGAAACAATGTTCAGTAGGAAGGTGTAGATTTGGTTTGGGTAGAGTTGAGGAACTGCAAAGGGCAAAAAGACCCTGATGGGAGTTGAGCACTGACCTCCCAGCAGTGATGAGAATGTCGGGCAGAAAATAAATCAGGATTTAGAAAAGGCACGTAAGAAAGGCTCTGTTACACTTTACCATGGGGGACTTCAATATGCAGGTGAACTGGGTAAATCAGGTTGGTAGCAGATCCCAGGGAAGGAATTTGTGGAATGTCTATGAGGCAGTTTTTAGAGCAGATTGTTGTACAGTCCATTACGGAACAAGTAACTCTGGATTTAGTGATATGTAATGAGGCAGACTTGATTAGAAGGCTTAAGGTGAAGGAGCTCCTAGGGGCACTGACCACAATATGACAGAATTCACCTTGCAGTTTGAAAAAGAGAAGTTGGAATCAGATATAACATTATTATAATGGAATAAAAGTAATTACAAAGGCATGAGGTAGAATCTGGCTAGTGTTGACTGGTGGGGAGCCTACCAGGGAAGATGGTGAAGTATCAATGACAGGGGTTTCTGCAAGTAATTTGGGAGACACAGCAGAAATTCAGCCAACAGGTGGCTAATATGTGTAACTCATTACCACAGAGGGCTGTGGAGGCCAAGACACTGAGGGTGTCTAAGACAAAGCTAAATAAACAAGGGAATCAAGGGTTACATGAAGAAGGCTAGATGGACAGGGTTGAGAAACATATCGGCAATGACTGAATGGCAGAGAGGCTTGATGGGCCAACTGGCTTAATTCCGCTCCTATTTCTTATGACCTTATGGTTTAAGGCACTATTTCTGCTGATGGAGAAGACGGAACAAGACAGACACTGGTCAATAACTTAAGTGGGCCATGCTGATGTTTATGTTCCACATGAGCCTCCTCCACCTGATCAGAATATCCCTCTCTCTCCTTCTTCTTCACATACTTTATCATGCTGGTCCTGAAATGCATCACCACTGCCTGTGACAGTGAGTTCCCCATTCTAACCATTCTCTGTAAAGGGGTAACAAGGTGTAGAGCTGCATGAGCACAGCAGGCCAAGCAGCATTAGAGGAGCAGGAAGGCTGACATTTCGGGCCTAGGCCCTCCTTCAGAAGGATTCTCATTCTCTGTAAAGAGCTTTTCTTGAATTCTCTATCGGATTTATTAGTGACTATAATATAGTTATACCTGCTTGTTCTGGTCTCATCTGCATGTTCAATCATTTTCTACATTTTTACTGTTTAAAATCCTTTTAAAAACTTAATTCACAGCCTCACCACTCCCTATCTCTGTAACCACCCTTCAGTTGTAAACCTTCCATTCATTTTTAAAAAGCCCAGCCTGGTCAATCTTCCTGTGAATTGAATGATTTATTGTCACATACTTTACAGTGAGAAAAACAGTAAGATCGTGAAAAGCTTTTCCAACATCATCACAACCCAACGTCATTTTGAATAATTTAAAAATAAAGGGAAAAGAATAGAAAGTTACAGCTTAAACAGAATCTATCAGTCCTGAGCCAGCTGGTCAATGGCACCCGTGCCACCATTCCTCCTTGACAGCCTCGCCGCTATCTGCACCAGCCTCAACCAATGAAGTCACCATTCCTCAAACACCATCTTTCACCACTTGCCCGATTCGCCTCTGCCTGCACCGGACCGACCAATGCCAGAGAAGCATCTCGCACAGCTGGGCTCACCTCAATGTCAACACTGCGCCCTTCTGCCACTGCTTGACCACTGCCAGCACTGAACCCAACCAACGACAATGTCACCAATCCTCAGCCGCCATCTTTCACCGTTGGGCCTACCTCACCGATGTAGTGGCTGCTAATTCCGATGCCAGGTTCCATGCTCGCTCCACAAAGTGTGCAATGGCGCACCAGGAAGGGTGTAATGGCTCACCGGTAAGTGTGTAATTGTTCACAAGCAAGTGTGTATTGGCTCACTCGAGGTCCGCACCAGGCCTACTCATGTACACGCTAGGTTCGCTCGAAGTCCATGAGGTCTGCCGCCGATGCCATCGAGATCAAGAGGTAAGTAAGGAAAATAGAAGATAGAAAGGAAAAAAGAGACAAAAAAGAAAAGCATTTGGAGTGGAGGAGCTCCAGTTCAGGAGTCCTATTCCATCGCCACTTTGCACAATTTCATTCCTGGTTTGAGTACCTCACCTTTATGGTAGCTGTCTCCCATTTCTTTACAGTGTAAAGGTTTCACACGTGTGTCACAACATTTGATTTAAACCCATCGCCCCAGTCTCCTTGCTGCCCTTCATCTCACCTTTCCTGGAGTTATCTAATCTCAGATTTAAAATCCTCAGGATGAGGACGTGTTTCAGCTCTCGCAGCTCACCACAGGAAGGCAAGTTTCAATCAATGGCTTGCTGAGCGTATACACTGGAGACAGCTCAACACAACGGGTGTGAGCTGTCAATCAGTGGGTGAAGTAATCCAACAAACTGGCTGTGATCTACAATCCATGAGGAGGTTTCATACCGGCTGATTCATTATCTAACCCCTGTCATTTTAAATATATCGTTTAACATGTACTGAATATAAGACTATTATTTTTCCAAAGAGAGTGGAAATGGTCAAAAGGTCCTAAATATAATGACAAACATTTGATCCTTAAAGCATAAGATAATTGTTTCACAAACACTAATAACATATCACCAGCACATTTAAAATACTGTTATGGTAGCTGTTTTTGCTCTGTGCAAAGTAGCAGAATGGAAGTATACCTTTGCTGCATCAAGCTGTCAACTGAAGGAAAAGCTTTGTGTGGGACTTCAACAAGAGTCTTGCCTATCAACACATTGCTGGTAAAATGCCATAAGAAGCAAACTAGCCTTTCTTCTTTTTTGTAACAATACGAATATAAATGAACTGTATATCAAACTGCCATGTACCAGGTGGGCTGAATGGCCTGTTTCTGCAGCGTACATTCTTTATAGGTTTGGTATTTTCTCAATGCATCATGAGGATGGGGAGCTGGTGCGGCGAACATCCAGAAATCAGAAAGATGGCAAGGCTGGGCTGTTCTTATCAGGGATGATTTCGTGGCAATGACATCACAGTTGGTGAGCAGGATAAGGAACTGAGGACAACTGGAAGTGACCATTAATAATGACAGGTCATCAGCCTGATATACTCACTGTTTCTCTCCACAGATATAGCCTGTACCACAGAGTGCTGCATCTTGTCTCTTTATTTCAGATTTTAAATTTCCAGATGATTTTGCTTTGCAATATAAATACACATTTGTTATTTAATGTCCTCTGCTGGATCACTTTTGCTAGCATAGGTGTTTTTTTCTCTGTCCTCACAGCAAGATTAATGAGGTGTTGAACTAATGAAAAGGCATGAAGTAACATTGCTTTTCAGAAACAGTGCTGACTCCTGACCCATGGACTCTTGTGCTCATGTTGCTTCCAGATGTGAAACTGCTCCAGTGGGAAGATCCATGGGGCCTGGATGGATCAAGCACAACTTTCTATAAATAATTTAGCAGGCAGTTCCAAAGTTCTCATAAAATGAGGATCAAGAGCTTTTCACAGCCCCCTCCTGAGACATTTACCCTGAAAGATTATTTACAAACAGCACTGATTCCAAGTCAGGAAGGCACAAAATAAAACGTGGCATGTCCCATCAACTTTGAGAGCACCTTTAGTATCGGAAAACATCTATAGATGCTTCACAGGAGTCCATACTCAAAGAAGAACTTGTCCTCAAACCCAAGAAGGAAATATTAGTAAAGGTGGTGTTAGGTATAAATTTTAAGGAGTATTTCAAAAGACAAGAGAGATAGAGACTCAGAGAGATTAACAGATGGAATTTGACAGTTTAGAGCCTAACATCCTCTATTATTTAGATGCATAATATTGGTTCTGGTTTCCAATAACTGTTTCATTGGTCCTGCTGAAGTTGACTTGCATCATTCTTCTCATCCAACATAATTCACATTGACTATTCTGTAGCTGCTGAAGTTGTTGTGATTAGCCCAGTTATTGTATGATCTAGATTTAGCCTTGCTGTATTGGCAAGGTTCATAACAGCTCCGTTTCAAAAGCTCCAAATACCTTCCCTACGTGTGTGTCTCTTCTACCAATCTTTTGTCAAAGATTATGGACTTGACTAAGCAAGGCAGGAATTCAAAGTGTGATAAAAATCTATAATGAATTATTGCTCTTCCAGCTGTTATGTTAACACAGTTAACAATAATGACTTAACAGATGTGAAGCATTTTAGAATGCTCTGAGGGGAGAACTTTTTTCTTCTGAGTACGTCAGAGTCTGAGATTCAATCCCTCAAGGGGATTCACTAGAAGCAGATCCATCAATTTATTTAAAAAAAACATTTGGATATGCAAATAAAGCAGCCCAACTGCAGAACTGCAGACCAAGAATTGCAAAGTGGGATAAGCGTGAATAGCTCTTTTTCAGCTGACTCAGACAGGATGGGCCGAATGATCTCATCCTGTGCCATAAATGGCATGTGTCCTATCAATAAAATTTTGACCCAGATTATAAATCTTATCTTTACAAAGGATGCAAACCTTAACCTAAAAACGATGAATAAAGACAAGCACGTTTGTCTCTTTGGCTAATTCAATTTCCAGAAGTTTGAGTCTTTGTGCCCATTAGTTGATTAGGAAAATTATATGAAAAGGTACTCCTGCAGAGTATAAATTCCCATAAGAAATATCAGCTTGATGAACTATCATCTTATCTCATGAGCCTTTTCCTGGATTATCAATTTCGTATTTGACAATACACATGGGTTCCAACACACCAACAAGACCAGATATTTCTAGCTTTGATTTGTACTTAACTACATTAATAATGAAAATGGCTTGGAAAATGTAATTTATTTGTATCTGTTGCTAATGGATTGACCTTATGTTTTGTGTGCAGTGAGAGAGAGAAAGAGGAAGAGTGAGACAATTATAGAAACATAGTTATTCAGTCCCTAGAGCTACCTCTGCTATTCGATTAAACAAGTTTTATGTTCAATTCCATTCATTATCTCAACCCCATATCCCTTTACCCAACGAAAATTCATTGATACAGCAGCAAAATATCATTGATGCTAGAAATCTGAAAATTAGACTGGAAGTGCTAGAAATATACAGCAGATCTGGCAGAACTGGTGCGGGGTGTGACAGAGTTTACCTTTCAGCTTGATGGCCTTTCATCAGAATTGTACATAACTGGAGACGTATTGGGTTTAAGCAAATGAGGATGTGAAAGATTGGTTAAAGAACAAAAAAAGAGAGATTAAATGAATGGCTCAATGGATAAAGGAAGTGGTAACAGGATAATTATCCTTTCGATCCTAAAGAACTGAAGCCTTCTGTGGGTGACCATGTGCCAGATTTCTGGAGCTCTTCATTTGAAAATGAGCCCTGGATTTTCACCTAAATAAGCCGGTTCCAGTTTTGTCTCTTCAGTTTTTATTCCTCCACCAGAGGGGGGAATGCCTGCTTGCACCATCACACTCTTCCATGTTTGAAAAGCCTCAATTACCATTCCTTGATGTACTAAACTCAAATCTTATTTCCCACTATCTTCGAGCACACATTTACTTCATTAAACCAACTGAACAGTATTAGAAGATAACAAAGTGTGGAGCTGGATGAACACAGCAGGCGAAGAGTCTCTCCATCTTCGGTCCACCTCCCCCTCTCTCCCAAAAGTTCCCTCTCCCCATCCCCCCCTCTGATGAAGGATCTAGGCCCGAAACATCAGCTTTTGTGCTCCTGAGATGCTGCTTTGCCTGCTGTGTTCATCCAGCTCCACAATTTGTTATCTTGGATTCTCCAGCGTCTGCAGTTCCCATTATCACTGAACAGTATTACAACTGTTACTAGAAGCCTGTTCCCTGTGCAATCAAAAGCTCACTGAACTGTATTATTGGGGCTGTTTGAAAAAACCCATTGCGCAAATCATAAGGTAGCAGTGGAGGGAAATTAATTTATATCAATCACAAAAATTAGGTTAAAAGTCTGTTACTGTTTCCTGCTGTAATAGGTTGCATCCCTGCTTCTGAGCCAGCAGCTTCAGGTTCAAGTACCACACCAGGATTTAACAGCCAAGGAAGGAACGTTCATAACACAGACAAACAGGTTGAGTAACCATGCAATGATACACATGTCAATACAGCCTGTCAATGCAGGAGAGGTTCCTGGTCTTTGAATAATTTTTTAAGGCAGAGATAGGTAGGGTTTTGAAGAAAAACTGGGTGAAAAGTTATCAGGGTAGGCAAGGATATGGAGTCATCAGATTAGCCGTGATCTTATGGAATAATGGAGCAGGCTTGTGTGTATAAATGGCCTGATCCTGCTTCTGCCCTAACCTGTACGTTCATAAGTATTTTGGGACATCCTGAGGTTTGTATAAGATAACAGACAAATGCAAAAGCTCTGTCTTTCATCTATAAAATCAGCCTTCCTCCCAATGATTCCATCTAGACTTCTGACTGCCTCGGAAAAGCAGCCAGCTTAGTCAAAAACATTCTCACCCCGGTTATACTCTCTTCCACCCTCTTCCATCAGGCAGAAGAATCAAAAGTTTGAGAACAGATTTAAGAACTGCATTCTCCCCGTTGTTACCAGACTTATGAATGGACCCTTCATATATTAACGGTGATCTTTCTCTGCACCTTCTCTGTAACTGTAATACTTTAATTTGCATTCTATGCTATTACCCTGATGGACTTCTGAAAAGTATGATTTGTCTGGGTGACATGCAAAACAAGATTCTAAGCAAGGGTCACCGGACCTGAAACATTCACTCTGATTTTTTTTCTTCACAGCTGCTGACAGACCTGCTGAGCTTTTCCTGCTACTTCCATTTTCGTTCAAGATTTTTCACTGTACCTTCGTTTATGTGACAATAATAAATCAAACCAAATCAAATCAAATCAAATCATTCCTAACCCTCCCATATCATTTATCAGCCTCAACTCCCTGCCACACCTCTCTCCCAGAAGGATCAATCAGCTGCTCCTCTTCCTCATCACCCTGTTTGCTGCGCTGTGTTTCAAATACAGAACAAAGTGAGATGTGATGGAGGACACTTACGTTCAGCAAGGATCAGTGGTGGGTAAGCCAGGTAGTATCCAAGCTCAGCAGCTGTCAAGTGATGCAAAAGGCTGCTGGCCGTTGTGCCGTTGAGAAGCGTACTTTCATTTCTCACTGCATACACCATTGTGACAGCTGTAGAGCCGTCAGCAACAGACGTGTTCAAAATCTAAAGGGAAAACAACATACATGTGGCATTTAGATGTTTCGTCTCCTCCTATCCATAAAGTCCCTGCTTGCACACATACTTTGATGATATTTAACCTTTAATACATAGCTTTGAAGCAATAAACATCCTCTAAGCCAAAGGCTTTTAACAACAGCAATACATAAAACAAAACAAACTTTTGGAACAGCACAGAGATAACAAGGTGTGGAGCTGGGTGAACACAGCAGGCCAAGCAGCATCTTAGGAGCACAAAAGCCGACTTGACATTTCGGGCCTAGACCCTTCATCATCTAGGCCCAAAACGTCATGTCGGGTTTTGTGCTCCTAAGATGCTGCTGGGCCTGCTGTGTTCATCTAGCTCCACACATTGTTATCTCGGATTCTCCAGCATCTGCAGTTCCTACTATCTCTGATACAATTTTGAAACAGCACAACCCCCTTTGCACGCGTTCTGCATCTATTTTAAAAAATGTCCTTAAATTTTACAACCTTTTCAAATAATATAACAGCACATGCCTTAAACTAAACAAATCCTTTCAATACATAAACTGGAAATGGCATAAGTTCCTTAAATTAAAAAAAATTGCGATGACACAATATAGCCCCTTTAAAATGGCACAAACTATTTAAGTAATAAACCATTGCAATGATGCATACCCTTTAAATAAAAAAACTGCTGAAGCAAGATATACCCTTCGCACATGCATCCCTTCTAATTGTCTGCTTCTTTTAAAAAAAATTACCCTTTAATCTTGATTTACAATTTGCAACATGTTAAAGTATGCGCAAATTACATGATTTACAATGTGCAATCTACACATTGCAGAAAATGCACATGAAAGACGCAGCTGAAAATAGTTACGTGAAACATAACTGTGACAAGGAGAAAAACTCAGGTACCTTGACAATCCAGAATGCCTAACTTAATAGGAGGCTCATTAAAAATCTTCTGGCTTTGTAGAGGGCTTTGCAATGCATTGCTCGTCTCTTGTGGGTTAATAGGTCACTCTAAATCCTGGATAAGCTCAGAAATTAGATCTAATTTTATCCATCACAATTCTAACAAAGCTCTATCTTTCTGAAACTGGAGGATCCAATAATTTATTAGGGACATTAAATTGTACAATTTCAAATTAGAAAGGATAAGCAAGATGTACTGTTCTATGTTCTATGTTCTATGTTAACATTTGTTCTGGTTTGTACACTTTAATCTCAACATTCTGATACTGAATTCACAGATTGATGCAGCACAGAAGGACCCCATTCAGACATGGTGTCTCTTCGAAAGAGTTGTTCAATTAGTTCCACTCCTCCATTGTCTCCCGGAAGACCAGCAAGCCTTTCCCCTTCAATTATTTCTCCAGTTACTACTGAATCTGCTCCCTCCACACTTTCAGGCAGAACATCATAAAAACAGGGTGCATGAAAAATATACTCTTATCTTCTCCACATTTGACTACTGGTCTTGCAGCCACTGGAAACAGTTTCTCCTTATTCATGCTGACAGAGCCCCTAGAGAATACAGTGCCTCTGAAAATTCTTTTTAACCTTCAAAATTAGGACAGGACAGTGGGTGAACAACAAAACCTGCTTCGCAACAAACCCACTGGAAACTGGATTTCCATTTGCTGACAAGGTCAGGATCATGTGTGGATGCAATTTAAAAACTGGTCCCCAAATTGTCTCTGGATCTCAGCGCCTCCAACATACGCTATGATTTTCAAATGGATGCTCATAAAGCGGAATGTATGCCTCTAAATAATGGCTTATTAAGTTCTCTGATAGCTTCTAATCAAACCTTTGAGGTTGAGGACCAGGCTTGTAAAGGTGAAAGAAACCTTTTTTACCAGCTGCCAGACGTATTATGTCAAGAAGTGAAAGTTTGTTCTAAAGGGATGAAAAGTATTGATCCATGGTGCTTTTCATGCTGGTGTGGCACCATGCATTTACTTTGCCTGAGTGGCCCACTTTCCTCTTCTCAAAACTGCTGGCCTTCCAAGAAGCTATTCTAGTCATCACTACCAAATGGGGAAGCAATGGTGCAGTGGTATTTTTGTTAGTCGGTTAATTCAGAGACTCACCTAATGTTCTGGGGACCCGGGTTCAAATTCTGCCATGGCAGATGGTGAAATTTGAATTCAATGAAAATCTGGAATCAAGAGTCTAATGATGACCATAAATCCATTGTCGATTGTTGGGAAAAATCCATCTGGTTCACTACTGTCCTTTCGAGAAGAAAATCCGTCATCCTTGCCTGGTCCAGCCTATATGTGACTCCAGGCCCACGGGAATGTGATTAACTCTTAACTGCCTTCTGGGCAATTAGAAATGGGCAATAAGTGCTGGCCGAGCCAGAAATATCCTCGTCCCATGAGTGAATTAACCATGGATGCCATCTACTTTTGCTGCTGGCATTAGACAGACAGCTCCCAACTTTTGGGGATATTCAGCACCACCAATAAAATGCCAAGCTCACCTCCTGCAAAATTGGGGCATTAACATTTCAAAGCAATGTAGCATTAGTGGGAGGTGGAACATTTCTGGGCTTTGGGGTCTTTAGCCTTTAATGAAAATCTGTCCTTGTGCTGAAATTAGAATAATGAAACCAGTGTCACTTACAACTAATGATGTACATAATGATGCAGAATTGAATAAGAAGGATTTGAATGAATGAATCAGCAAATGATATAATTAGGAGTTCATCCTATTGGGATTCATCAGATTACGAAGTATAAAATACTAGTCAATGAGATCTTTAATATGTAGCTGGAAGATAAGCTATTTTTCTAATCAACCTGTTCAGAAATATTTTTACACACCTCTAAAGCAGGCAGGACTTGTACCTGGGCCTCCCATTCCAGGTGTAGACACTACCACTGTGCTACAGGAGGGCCTACCTGGAATAACTTTTAAAGTTGGCCTTTTTTCAATCAGTCTGTTCAGTCATGTTATTGTACAAAAAGGGGACAAACAGGCGGCTGGAGGAACAGAGGAAGCCAGGCAGCATCTGGAGGAAAGGAGGAGTCAACATTTCAGGTATTACCCTCATCCAGGACCGGATATGGGGGCAAGAGGATCTGCAGATAAGGGCAGAGGGGGGTAGGGGAATGGTGATGATAGGTGGACACTGGTAGTATGTACATCCTAGTTGGTTGATGGGAGGGTTGAATCCAGTTGGTGGCTGGAAGGGACAGTCAACAGGTGAAATGGGAGGGAAGAGGTGGGGCTGGAAGGGGAGGCAGGGAATGGGTGAGAAGGTTATTTGAAATGAGAGAACTCAATGTAGAGTCCTCCAGGCTGTACAGTGTCCAGGTGGAAGATAAGGTGTAGTTCCTCAAATTTGCATTCTGAATCGATGAAGGACTGGAAGAGGCTGAGTACGGACATGTCGGAGGGACAGTAGGGCAGTGAAGGAGAAGTTGATATGGTTGGTGACCGGGAGGTTAGGTTGGCCACTATGGGTCAGGCGAAGATGTACAGTGAAACGGTCAGCTTTACGTTTGGTCTCACTGATGTAGAGACCACATCGGGAGCACCCAATGCAATAGACTAGGTTGGAGGAGATGCAGGTGAAGCTCTGTCTCACCTAGAAGGAGTGTTTAGGGAACTGGATGGAGGTGGGGAGGCAGGGTGTGTGGCCAGGTATCTCGGACAGTTACAGCGCAGATTACCACAACGTGGAATTCTTCTTGCACTGCCTCCATGCCTTCTTCTTCGATAGAGATGCCCAATCACCCTCTGGGGACCCCTTCTCTGACCTCCAACCTTCCTCCTCCACTTGGACACCCCCTTCTGGCCTCTTACCCACTCTGGACCTCTTCACTGTTGCATTGGCAGTTAGCATCAACTGCCTCAAATTCTCCACCACCCCACCCCCCAAATCACCCACTGCAACCTCTCTTCCTCTGAATGTGCAGTGCTCCACTCTCTCCGCACCAATCCCTGCTTCACCATCAAACCCGCTGACAAAGGCAGGGTGGTGGTAGTCTGGAGGACTGACCTCTATGTCACAGGGGCCAAAGGCTAACTCTCCGATACCACGTCTTAGCTCCCCCTTGACCATGACCCCACCATGGCCCATCAAGCCACCATCTCCTACACTGTCCATGACCTCACTGGCCTCCCCTCCACCACGTCCAGCCCAATAGGCCCCCAGCCCCACACTGCCCGATTCTACCTGCTCCTCAAGATGCACAAGCCCAACTACCCCGGCAACGCATCGTCTCCACATGCCCCACCAACCCATCTCTTCCGAACTCGACTCCATTCTCTCCCCTTGCCCTCCATGCCCTCCACCCCCTTGGAAACTTGCACTTCTCTGGCCCCCAACACTTAATCTTTACTGCAGGTGTGCGATCCCTACACACATTCATCCCCAACAGGTGCCAGCTTTTCCCTCTCCAACAGACCCATCAGATCCAACCACCACCGCCCCCACCCCCACCAATACCTGCCTCTGCCTTGCTGACCTAGTCCTCACCCTCAATAACATTTCCTTCAATTCTTCCCACTTTCTCCAAATCCAGCAGGTTGCCATGGGCACTCACATGGACCCCAGCTATGCCAGCCTATTGGTAAGTTATCTCGAACAGTCCCTCTTCAGTGTGAACACTGGCACTGTTCCCCAACTCTTCTGCCGTTACATCGATGACTGCATCAGTGCAGCATCCTGCACCCAGACCGAACTGGAGCAGTTCATCGTCTTTGCAAATAACTCCCACCCCACCCTCAAATTCACCTGGTCTATCTCAGACAACTCCATCCCATTCCTTGACCTTTCCATTTCCATTTCTGGTGACAGTTTACAGACCAACATTCACAATAAACCCACAGACTCCTGTAGCTACCTTGTCTACACCACCTCCCACCCTATATCCTGCAATAACTCCATCCCATTTTCCCAACTTCTCCATCTCCGTCGCATCTGCTTTGATGAGGAAATATTCCACTCCCAAGCATCCTGGATGCCTCCTTTTTCAGACAATATTCTTCCTCCCTCTGCCATCCAGACAGCCCTCCACCGTGCCTCCTCCATTCCATGGTCTACTGCTTTTAACCACCAAACCCCCTGCAAACAAAATAAAGACAGGGACCCCCTTGACCTCATTTTCCACCCCACCATCCAACGTATCATTCTCAAACACTTCCGCCGATTCCAATTAGTCCCCACCACCCAGAACATCCTCCTCTCCCCATCCCTCTCTGCCTTCCCTAAGGACCATTCCCTTCGCCACTCCTTAGTTAGTGCGACACTCCCCACCAACCACTCCAATCTCCCCCACCCATGTACCTTCCTCTGTAATTGTACAAGGTGCAAAGCCTGCCAACATACCACCTCCCTCCCCTCCATCCAGGTCCCTAAACGGTCCTTCCAGGTGAGATAGAACTTCATCTGCATTTCTTCCAAACTAGTCTACTGCACCCTGTGCTCCCAAAGTGGTCTTCTCTACGTCAGTAAGACCAAGCGTAGCCCAGATGACTGTTTCACCGAGCATCTTCACCTGCCCCATAACGGCCAGCCTAACCTCCCAGTCACCGCCCATTTCAACAACACCGCCCCCCGACCCCCCACTTCAATCCTTGGCCTCCTCCAGTCTTGCAGCAACTCAGAACACAAATTTGAGGAACAACACGTTATCTGTCGCTGGGGCACCCTACAGCCTGAAGGACTCAACACTGAGTTCTCCAATTTCAATTAAGCTTCCAAACCATTCCCCAGTTCCCTTTCAGCCCCACCTCCTCCCTTCCATTCCACCTTTTGACCCTCCTTTCCAGCCACCAGCCAGACTAATCCCTCCCATCGACCAACCAAGTCATACCTACAACCAGTGTCCACCTATCACCACCATTCTGCTACACCACCCTCTCCCGCTTTATCTACACATAGCCTTACCCACCAACATCCAGTCCTGAAGAAGGGTAATACCCAAAGCATTGGCTTCTTCTTTCCTCCAGATGCTGCCTGGCCAGTTGTGTTCTTCCAGCCACCTGTTTGTCTACCTCGGGTTCCAGCATCTGCAGTTTATTTTGTTTCTAACTATGTTATTACACATCTCTGGAGCAGGTGGGTCTAGTGGACAGGCCTCTCAGTAAAGGAAAGGGACACAACTATTCAGGGCCACAAGAGGGCCCAGATGGGAGAAAAATGGTACAAAAGAACAAACCCCACCTGAGGTGGCAAAAATAGCAAATTACAAATCACCAGACAAAATGAATAGAGTGATGGAGAATTGATTAGATTTGTGAAAGAGGCCACGCTGAATATCTATTGTTGTCATGGTGATATTAATCTTTCAGAAAACTGAATGGATGCAGAAGGTCTACCTGAGGGGAAAAAGAGACCAACAATGAAAACAGTAATGACAGACTGCTCTCCATCGCAAAATGAGAATCGGAGAATCAAACCTGACATTTTATGAGGAATAGGACTACTATAATAAAGCACAAAGAGAAGTCGAGAGTAACCAACCAGTTTTAACTTCGTTCAATGACATTATATTTGCAAAGAGTGCTAACATCCCATGTGTGGAATTTTACACAGAGTTATGAATGTTATGACTGCAAATTGGCGCTTCCTTCCAGACAAAGTACAATGAGGTGATGGTTGTCTGAGTGACCATTAATCAGAAGTCTGAGCTTATAATTAAAGAGCTTGCAGTGTGAACCTCAGTGTCTGTAATTTGAGAAATGGAATTAAATTTGAAAATTTTCAAAACAAAACTGGTACAAGTGACCAGGAATGGATCTCACTAATGTCTTTTTGGGATCAGGAATCCTGTCTTCCTTATCCAATCAAACTTGGTGTAAAGATAATAAAATGTGAGGCTGGATGAACACAACAGGCCCAGCAGCATCTCAGGAGCACAAAAGCTGACGTTTCGGGCCTAGACCCTTCATCAGAGAGGGGGATTGGGTGAGGGTTCTGGAATAAATAGGGAGAGAGGGAGAGGCGGACGTGCTTAACACTGAAGAGAAATGGCCTAACAATGCCATTCAGTTGCATCGAGATTCAAAGAATGGAAGCTTTAGGGAAAGCTGAGAGAAGTACAGAAGTACAGAGCTCTCTGATGAAGGGTCTCAGCCCGAAACGTCAGCTTTTGTGCTCCTGAGATGCTGCTTGGCCTGCTGTGTTCATCCAGCTTCACACTTTATTATCTCAGAAGTACAGAGGGAACCTGCGGCTAATCCAAGAAAAGATCGAGGCAGGAATAGTGGCAAGAGAGGAAGAAAGTGGAGGAGATAGTGAAGAGTTTGTGGGAAAGTTGGTATGCAAAGTGAAGGGTAGAGGAAATAACTGTGTTGAGATAGTGGAGTTCACAGCAAGCAGTAGGAGATCCAGCAAGTCACTTATGCTGCCTCTTCTATAGGAGAGCTCATAAGATCAATAAGAGGAACACACTGAATCTGAACTACCCTCCATCCTTCAACAACCTCCATTGTAGTATCTTTACAAAGCTCTCCAGCTTTCAAGATGTTTACTGAGACCTGCACGCTTGCTCATATATTCCAGTCACTGACCAGCCACACTGGGGAGCAGAGGTCACTTGCAAAGAGGAAAGAAAGACTTAAGGTTACATTGTCGCTTTCACAGAACTTCAGGACATCTCAAAATGCTTTGCAGCCAATTGAGTACTTTGGAAATGCAGTTGTTATTGTCAGGCAGGATATGCAGAAGCCAATTTTTGAATAGCAAAATCTCACAAACAGAAATGTGCTAAATAAACAGGTAATCTAATTGAAGAATAAATGTGGGATTAGACTGTGGAACAACCCACAGAGGTCTATATCAAATCAATATTAAGAGCTGTGGTCCAAGCTACTTTAATACAACAACAGCTCCTATTGCATGAATGCTCCTAAAAATTCACTGATCATAAACATATCTAGAAATCCACTAAAGAAATTTTGAGACGAGGCTATTTTTGCTTCAATTTCCAACGCTTCTAAGTGTGATGATATTATGGCTTTAAGAGATGTAGTTGGTCATTTCTATTGATGAAGAAAGGTTCAAACAGATATGCCAAGCAGAATTCTCCAAAGGCAATAAAATAAACAGCTTGCGAGGCCTCTGAGACTTTTTTCCAAATTGGAACAATAGATGCAGCCTGAATGGGTGGGGTCAAACTCCTACAGAACCAAGATTTTTAGATTTAGCTTTCAGCAGTTGCTGGGGACTTGAAGCTGGATGTGGAAGCTCTTATTCCTCTCTCTGTTATGGCAAAAGCTGGGCTTCTCTTCCTGCTGCTGGAATCTATTTTACTGAATTTGCTTTTGCCAAGGGTGTGTTTATGAGTACTACAATATCAGAACAGTTAATTAGTAGTAGCTAATATATATATAATATTCTGTTAAGCATTACAACAGAGTTACATGAAAATAAGTTGCTGTAAAAGCTCAACGTAGTGTGGAGCTGGAGGAACACAGCAGGTCAGGCAGCATCAGGGGAACAGGAAAGTTAATGTTTCAGGTCAGGAGCCTTCTTCAGAACTGTAAAGGCTCAGCGGCAGCTGTGACAAGAAATCACAGTTGATATTTTGTGTCCAGTGTCCTCAGAACTTCTGAGGAAGGATCACCAGACCCACAACATTAAGTCTGACTTCTTGTCACAGATGCTGCCGGACCTGCTGAGCTTTTCCAGCAACTTGTTTTTGTTTCTAGTTAGAGCATCTGCAGCTCATTCATTTCTTTTCAATACAGCTACAGTTCAGCCAATTCTTTTCTTTTATTTTTATTTTGTCTGTAATTTGATTATAGTAGAAACACATTATATATTTTGCTTAAAGTTGGGTAGTTCGACCAATCAAATTGTATCTGGAACACACCTTACACCTTAAAGTAAGAAAAGGCTAGGCTGTAGGTTATCTTCCTAAAATATTTTGAGTAGATTTGGTCTGATCTATTTTAACCTCTTGGTTATTGTTTTTATGGAAGATCAGATGGGATGTAACTGAAGTGTTAGAGTCTGCAGATTACATTTTTGATTAGTAAACCCACACACTGCTGGATTTCAACATAGGTGCAGGGCACTTCTTAGTTTGCTGAATAATATACACCACGGGGCATGGAAAAGTCAGCCAACTGTTATCTCCAGAACAGATTTCTCTCAGCAATATTCAAGTTACCACAATATGTGTATACATAAAATTCAAAAAACAAGAGATGAATTTTAACAAGTTCCCAATCACGCATTTAATTCATTTTTCATGTCTCTGTGGTATTAAAAAAATCTGATTAAACACCTTCATTTTTAACATGACTAAGGTATGCCATTGTTGCTGCATTTTGTTTTGTGGGAGGGCAGCTATTCAAGCAATGCTTAAGTATGAAATAATGGCACAATCTGGGTTTCAGTATGTGACACTGAGTAGGAACAATACAAGAGAAATTGCAACAAGAAAACTGGTCACAATAGGGGGTTGACTTAATGTTGCAAAGGCTTGAGGTACTTTGCTGAGACAAATGATAAAGGGATGTGAGCTTATTCTGGAGATAAATTTGCAATCCATATGATGCATAATCCAATGCAGAGAGTAAAAAAGACAGACATTAAGAGAACTGAAAGGTATGGAGGAAGAGCAAGTGAAAAGAGAAAAAAGAGAGAGAGGTGGACTGCAGCGGTTCAAAAAGGCAGCTCACGACCACCTTCTCAAGGGCAATTAGGGATGGGCAATAAATGCTGGTCAGCCAGCAACGCCCATATCCTACAAGTGAATTTAAAAACAGGTACAGAGAGAAATGAGAGGGGGCATTAAAAGATTGTGTGTGGGAGTAGTAAATAGAGATAGAGAAGCTTAGTGAAAGACAGAGAGAGAAGTAAAGAATAAACCAGAGTGGGAAAGACAAACAGTGAGAGTGAGAAGAGAAAGAGAACACAGAGAAATGGACAGAGAGGCATAGACACACAAAATGAATAAAAAGATAGAAATTAAGAAAGCCAAACATATAGAAAGAGAGAAAAAGAGCAGAGACATCTAAAATGAAAGGGGCATTGACGGAATACAGAAAATTGTGAAGAGAGAGACACAAACACACATGCAGTTAAAGAGATAAGCACTGATAGTGACAGCAGAGGGCTAAAAAGTAAATTAGACAGCAGAGACAAACACATATGGAGAGAGACAGAAGTAGAGATATCCGGAGAAACAAATTAAATCAGGGGCATGGAGACCATCATTGAGATTGAGACATACGTTAGAGAAAAAAAAAGAAGAGAAGCAGAGCCCAATAGAAGCCAACAGAGAGAGGGTGTGTATAATTGTGGGTCTACTGAACTGACTCTGCAAGAAATCCTTCAAAACAAACAATGGAATCACAGTAAGTCCAAACAAGGAACACAGACAATGAATCTCATTGTATCCTGTTCATCATTACTAGCTGAATATTTTGCCGTACATCTATCAGGTGAGATACCAAGTCGAGGGAACTAGATAACACAGTCATTCATTGTAATCCCAGTGCGATGTAATTTTAACATTGCCCTATATAACATAATTCACCATATTTGACACCTTGGAAACAAAATGCCACAAGTACTTGACCTAACAGTGCTTTATTTCACAAGTGTTCTTTGTTCTGATGTGTTCCCTCAAATGATTGGAAGAGAAGACCTACCCAGAAAGAAAGCTATTACCTGAACACTTAAGTAACTTTTCAGATTGGCTCGAGATGCAGCCTCCTCGAATGCTCTCCATAGTCTTGTCTCCATGGTCTGAACAAAACTGCAGAACTTCACAATGTCTGTTGTACTCACAAACTGCAGCACTGGGTCAGAAACAACAAGAGAGAGAACGTTATTAGCAAACACAAGAATTTCCTTTAGATGACAAGCCCTATTAAATCCTCTGCCATGTACGGTTCTTTTACAGCCTGCGTGGGGAAGATTAAACTAACAGACAGTGCTTATTCCAACCTTCTTGGACTGCTGTAAAATGCTCAACGCTGACTTTTTACTGTTTCCACTGAAAAATAAAATTACTAAAACATCTTGGTTGATCCAAAGTCACTGAGCAAACTGAGATTTCACTTCATTACAAAATTAAGATGCTAATACAAAGCTGTCACACCAAGGGAGCACTGCACTTTCTGAATTGCAGTGTAAGACAGCCAGTACTGATGGAATTCTGCAATGATGAACAGCTACTACTGAAGGAATAATACCTGGCCAAGTGAACAGTACTGATGGTATCATGCACTGTCCACATCCTTGAAGAAAAAAAAATCACTGCTGTTTTTTGAAACTTGTTGACTGCAAACAGGCATCTGTGTTTCCTACTTTACAAGATATTTATTTGGATGTTACAGTCCTGAAGCCATGGAAGGGGCTATATAAATGTAAGCCCTCTCTCTTTACTTAATTTCTAACACTTCTGATCGTACCAAGTTTAATTCTAGCCTAAATCATTTCCATATCAGCTCAAAGCCAAAATAATCCTCTTCGCATTCCAGTAGTCGTGGAATAACAAACCCAGATATGCTTGCATTACTGATATTTCACTTAATCTTCTCCCTATTTCATGGGAAGAATGAAATGCTTCAAAAGTTTTCAAAATTTCTGGAACATGTCAAAATAGATACAGTGTGACACTATATTCTGCCCACATACAGCCAGTCTGAAATTCTCAAGCCCAAAGTGCACTTAAGAAAGACCAAGGTTTTAGAGCAAAAAGAAACATTTGCATTCATATATAGCACTTTTCACAACCTCAGGACATCCAAAAGTACTTTACTGCCAATGAAGTGCTGCTGAAGTAAAATGGTTGTCACAACTTAGAAAAGTGAGGCACAATAAGATTCGCCCCTGAAATTGCCATGACTCCATCAATATCATGTCACTGCTGGCTAAGGCGATAAGTATTGGCCTGACCTGCAAGGGAGCACATGAGTGGTTGTTCAAGTCATTACATTCGACAGGGCCTTGCTTTAAGTCAAGTTGAAATTGCAAGCTGTAAACTCTGTGTAAATCTGGTACTACAAGGTTAAGATATATGCAATTGTCAACTTCCTGATCACAGGCACACTGGTTGCCCATCACAACTTTCTGTGGTATGGGTTTTGAACAATTCACTAAAATCAGGTTATCTGTTGCCGTCAACTGGCTTTGGGAGGTAACTGCATGCTAACTGGCCACCATGCTCCCTGCAATGCAGCTGCGATGACATCGCAAATGGATTAGCTACAAAGAACTTAGCGATAGTGCTACAGAAATGCAAGGTTTTCATCTCATAAAATCCCGACAGTGTGGAAGCAGACAATTTGACCCATCAAATCCACATCAACCCTCTGAAGAACATCCCACTCGGACACGCCCCAAACCCCAATCCTATCCCTGTAGTCCTGCATTTCCCAGGAGAAAGCATGAGATAACAAGGTGTAGAGCTGGATGAACACAGCAGGCCAAGCAGCATCAGAGGAGCAGGAAGGCTGACATTTCAGGCCTAGACCCTTCTTGAAAAAAGGAGAAAGCATTCCTGGCAGAACATTCAATAGAAAAGGCATAGAGCATTCCAGAAGGCACATAACCTGGCTGTAATTTTGACAAACTAAATTCTGTATTTTTAAATTTTATTATAATCGAGTGGGACTTATATTTATTAGAACAGCATACTATGAGAATCTTGTTTTATTTGGGAATAGTTAGTAGTTAGAAAGGATTTATTCAGTTTTTTAATAATTCAGTTGATTTGTTCACAGTTAGAGTTACATAAATAAATTGTTACTTGTTGACTGTAAATTGAATGTCAGGGATTTGTTTTATTTAACCACTACATGTTGCTGAAAGCCAGGTTACATCACTTTTCACACTCCTTTTAACAGATTATAGAGCAAGGTGCTCATCTTTGGGTGTTTTGTTTGTAGTTTTCAGAGGGGGGGTCGATCTCAGCTTTATAACAGTGTCCAGCTGGATGGGGAATGGCAATAACTTTGTCTTTTGTACAGCACAGGAAAGATGTTTCACAATAGTTGAAACTAAATCATACAAGGAATCAACAGGACAGTTGACCCAAAGTTTGGTTAAAAAGTTGTATTTTAAGAAGCATATGATTGGAGAAAAATAGGTAGGGGACTGTGGGAATGGAATTCATTGTTTAATGATATTGTATATTAGTTCTATTTATAAACAAGAGGTGAGGATGAAGGGCAGATTACCTGAAACTGGTTGTTCAGGTAAGACATAGACACTTGCAATGTGTAACTTTGCAAATAAACATAAAAGTGCGTAAAGATTGGTTCCTGCTCTATTTTTCACCTAACTAGGAATGCACAAGAAGCCAGAATTCAAGGAGGGTAGGACTGGATATGATTAAGGAGATAAGGAAAGGAAAACATTGCAAGAATTTTAAAACAAAGACAAACATTTTAAATTTGAGTCATTTCTGTTATGATTGATACTGTGTCATTCAATGATCAACTCTCATATTCAAAACCTGGAAACCATAATTGAATCAGTGTCTTCATTTTGGGGATGGTTAGGGGAAGAAAGTGTCAGGGGAAAGAGGGAATCATTTGGAATGTAACAAGTTCAAACAAACCTGTTGGACTATAACCTGGTGTTGTGCGAATTCTGACTGTGTCCATCCCCAGTCCAACACTGGCAGCTCCACATCATATATTAATCCAGCCAGTCCTGTCCTGTCAATGAGCTGGGCAAAGCAGTAACTGAACAGCTGGCAACTGATGCATTCACATTTCACTTAAAGGTCAATTCTTGGATGTGGCTCCTGATCACTGATATGCCATTTTATAAACTTACTGGTTTCCCTTGACAATTATAGTAATTAGTCAACCAGTTTCTCTGCCCTGGAGCTGTGATGTCTCCTCTTTCCACAATGCTAATGTAATTGGGTTTAGCACCATCTCTCTATGTAAACTCACTGTTTCCCAGGTCTCAAAACATTCTTATTATTTCCTCCCTTTCCACTTCCTCTTGCATAATCCAACTTTATACTCAATCTGAATTCTGCTCTCTGCCTTAGCAACATGCCACACCTGGTCTGTCAGGGTGTTTTATTGTGGCCTCTCATTTAATAAGATGAATGGGCTGTCTTTTACATTGGATTGTGAGCGACTACATCCTAAGTCGTTATCACAAAGCATGACTAAATCACAATAGCTAACAAATGTCAGAAGGTACTGTCCATGATTTGTGAAGAGTAAGCCACAACTAGGTCCTCTATCCTGTTTCAAATGAGATGAAGGTCAGAGAGAGAAAAAAACACAAGCAAATACGCTCCAGTTCGTATTCCAACGACTCCAGTTAGGAATACAGCTGAGGCTCAGATCTGATTGCAGATACCAAAGATATCTAGTTGGAATAGACGACAATCAGTCTTGGGTTGATCAAAAGGTCAAGGCTCCGTATCCAATTCTGGCCACTTCTCCCAAGTCTGGGTTGTTTGAACTGTCCCTTTAAGAGGTCAAAGGGGTTGAATTTCCACAGAGGTTCAATCCACGGTTAGGTTTCATGACTGTACTTCATATGTGTAAAGCTCCAGAAATCAATTCCAATGGAAAGATCAGTGACCTGAAAACTCTACTGGTCCCCAGGTGACAGGAATGAAGTATTGGGGAAGGGGAGCTGATGAAACAGCAGGATGGCTCCCAAATGCAGTGCCACCAAAATTTTGTGCTGATGATGGCGTGTCCCTCTGTCAACATCCCCAGCACTGTCCACAGCCACCCAGACAAGCTTTATTGAGGCCAGCTCCCTGTGGCAGCCCCTAGGATCAAAACTCCGTGCCCCAAAGAATGTGTGTTGAGAACAAAAGTCAGGCCTGACATTTCCGAAGGAGTTTCCCCCGTGCCCTTTCCAGGCAAATCGGCCTCAGGTGCCTCGTTTTTCATTTTTGATTACTTCTCCGAGGTGATCTCCATTTTGAGAACCTCCAAGGTCTGCTACCTGCCTCGGAAGCATCCATCGCTCCTGGTGCCATTGGTGAGGCGTCCAAGCTGTTAGGCCTCAGTGGACAGGTAGCATCAGGATCTTGCCCACTATCTTTAAATGGATGGTAAACTCACTGCTGGCCAATTACAATGCAGCAAAATCACTAAGTAGGTCCCACACCCAATAAGCACAGACTCGAACAGGACTAGCTGTTTAGTGTGACATGATGGTCCAAAGGCCCAACTATGATACCACCCATTAACTCTGCATTTCATTCTCCATAGACACTGCCAGATGTGTTGAGTATCTTTCAGCACTTTCTGTTCTCATTATGGATATTTGGTATCTACAGTATTCAGCTTTTAGTTTACAATACAGCTTAACATTTCTCAGAGGTAGCATCTCCTAATTAAAAACTTGGTGTTCAATTCCTGCTTCAGCAAGCAACATAGGCTGGCATTTTGCATAGTATTAAAAGTGTCCAACTGTGTCAGAAATATTATATTTTAGTTTAGGTCATTAAACAAAGGCTTCATTTGACCTGCTCTGCGAGCCATTGAAATTCAAATATTCAAAGAGTACAATGTTATCTCAAGCAACTTGCTTCCTCAACTAAGGTCAGAAAGATACAACTGATTCATCTCATTACCATTTGTGAGACATGGGTGTAAACAGAATTGTTTCATATTCATAAGAACACAGCAAGTAGGAGCAGGAGTAGGTTATTCAGCCCGTAAGGCATGCTCCGCCACTCAATTACTCCCTGACCAATCTACATCATATTCTCTGTCCTAATATCCCTTAATTTGTTCAATTTCTAGAACTCTGTCCACCTCTACATTAAATATACCAAATGAAAGATCCTCCACAGCCCTCTAAGGTGAGGTATTATCCTGATGACAGCATCAGTTTACTCAATTGGCTAAACAACTGGTCTCTGATGCAGAGTGATAGCAACACTGTGGGTTAAAATCCTGCACCGCGTGAGGTTACCAGGAAGGACTCTCCTTCTGAAACCTCTCCCCTCACCTGAGGCGTGGTGACCTTCAAGTTAAACCACCACGAGTCTTCTCTAACAAGATAGCAGCATTATGATCTAGGATCACTGCAGTGACTTTCTCCCAGATGACCATTATGAACACCCTGTGGCATGTGAGAGATAATGGGAACTGCAGATGCTGGAGAATCCAAGATAATAAAATGTGAGGCTGGATGAACACAGCAGGCCCAGCAGCATCTCAGGAGCACAAAAGCTGACGTTTCGGGCCTAGACCCTTGATCAGAGAGGGGGATGGGGTGAGGGTTCTGGAATAAATAGGGAGAGAGGGGGAGGCGGACCGAAGATGGAGAGAAAAGAAGATAGGTGGAGAGAGTATAGGTGGGGAGGTAGGGAGGGGATAGGTCAGTCCAGGGAAGACGGACAGGTCAAGGAGGTGGGATGAGGTTAGTAGGTAGGAGATGGGGGTGCGGCTTGGGGTGGGAGGAAGGGATGGGTGAGAGGAAGAACAGGTTAGGGAGGCAGAGACAGGTTGGACTGGTTTTGGGATGCAGTGGGTGGAGGGGAAGAGCTTGCAGTGCCACAATGATGCCACCCGAAGGTTGCAGGAACAGCAACTCATATTCCGCTTGGGAACCCTGCAGCCTAATGGCATCAATGTGGACTTCACCAGCTTCAAAATCTCCCCTTCCCCCACCGCATCCCTAAACCAGCCCAGTTCGACCCCTCCCCCCTGCACCACACAATCAGCCCAGCTCTTCCCCTCCACCCACTGCATCCCAAAACCAGTCCAACCTGTCTCTGCCTCCCTAACCTGTTCTTCCTCTCACCCATCCCTTCCTCCCACCCCAAGCCGCACCCCCATCTCCTACCTACTAACCTCATCCCACCTCCTTGACCTGTCTGTCTTCCCTGGACTGACCTATCCCCTCCCTACCTCCCCACCTATACTCTCTCCACCTATCTTCTTTTCTCTCCATCTTCGGTCCGCCTCCCCCTCTCTCCCTATTTATTCCAGAACCCTCACACCATCCCCCTCTCTGATCAAGGGTCTAGGCCCGAAACGTCAGCTTTTGTGCTCCTGAGATGCTGCTTGGCCTGCTGTGTTCATCCAGCCTCACATTTTATTATCTTGGAATTCTCCAGCATCTGCAGTTCCCATTATCTCTGGTACTGGGTAAAGGATGTTTTAGATTATTTGCTACCACCCACCCAGCCTTTGTATCGGCCTATCAAGTGATTAAGTTGTCAACTAAGTGTACCTACAGAGGGGACACTGTTCTTGGATAACAAGAAGATTTATTGCATAATAGCAATGAATGGAAGTACATTTTCATTAGGCATAAGACTTCAGGGAGCTAACGCACATGCATCTGTTTCCTAACTTAGAAATCTTTGTCTCCACCCAAAAGACTGCATGTGGCTTCAGCACAATGCATGGAGATAATACAACATAAACCATTAACTCCTTCATAACCATTACCTTACGAAGAATTAAAAAGGTTCAAAACCCTTTTGGGAGTGAAGACCCCGCTGTCAGGGGAAATATTGGTCCTGTTGGGCTCTGTAAGAATTTTGAATGCCTCAATGAGAATTTCTCTCATTATTCTAAATTCTAGATAATATTGACTCGGTATGCTCAATTTCTCCTCACAGGGCACATAAGGCAATCCCATTATTCCAGGAATCAATCTGGTGAACACTTATCACATACTATCTCTTCTGTTAAGGGGACTAAAACTGTACACAGTACTCCAGGTACAATCTCACCAAAGCTCTATGCCAACGTAGGAGGACATCTTTCTTCTTATATTGAAACCTTTTTGTAATAAAGAATGTAACCAGATTAGAAGGAAGCTATTGTTATTCATAACTTCCATGCCCACAGATTGCGGCACTTCTGCAGTGTTTAAATACACCTTCTTCCTTATTAATCCAAATCAGGCTTAGTAATGCGTTTGGGGATCAACTTGCTCCACTCAAATTTTCTGATTCTGCAGAAGTGGTTAAATTGAGATATCAGCTATTGTTTCATGCATCTGAGTTTGTTCAGCTGGCAAAATCCCATAAAGACACATTAACCTTTTACTGCAAAAGCTAACTGAAAACCAGATCTAATTTACAACAAAGACCAGAAGTTTTTTGGAACTGCTGAGCAGGGAAATGACAAACTGCTCCCTAAATTCAACGAAGCTGGGCCTGTCAAGAATTTGGCAGGTTTTGAGTGCACCAGGGAGCTGAAGAGGAGTTTTATTTACTGACCCTGTGTTTTTCTTTCTCTCATCTTTTGTCTCTCCCAAGGATGTTACATAGCTGAGGGAGTAGTAAGGGCTGTTGGCAGTGATGATACCACGAGGCTGGTTATAACGTTCCAGACGTCTGAAGTGGCTTAGAGCAAGCAACCTTGACAGATGCTCCCCACCCATCCAAAGTCAAGCAAACTTCTGCACTTTTTTTAAAAAGAAACACTTAACACTCACCTGTCTTTAACTGGAACCATCGGGCAGGCGGTGGGGCCCACGGAGAGGCAGAAATCAGGACGGACTGGAGATCAGGTACATGTTGCTGCATGTCTCGGTGGAAGTTCTCAATTCCATACATCGTAATTGCTTCAGTCACAGCGGATGGAATGTACACCTCATTCCCAGTCACAGCGTAGAACCCAATAAACACCTTATTTCTTCTTTCAAGACTTTCAATCTGGAACAAAATAATTTTTTAATGTCTCCTATACCTCATTCTTGCTGACACCTCAGAAGTACTTCAATGGCCAAAACACAGTTTGGAAGGTTCTGAGGCCACGAAAGCCATGAAGAAATGTATTTTTTATTGAATCTACCTTGTTTAATTTTATGTGAATGGAGGTCTTTTAATAATTTTCACACAGAATGGTGTTTTGAAAGGAACAGGCAACTCATGTGAACGTAAAAACAGGAGCAGGCTATTCAGCCCCTTGAACTTGCTTTGTCATTCAATCAGACCAGGCTTGTCATAAACATGTATGAAGTGTTAACATACATTGTTCCATGAATGGAACTAATTGTCTTAGTCCCACATCCAATGGTAACTTACCCGATAATCATCTATGACTCTACATCTTCAAAGGTCAACTGACTTTCAGGTTTCAAGATAATAACATGTGAGGCTGGATGAACACAGCAGGCCAAGCAGCATCTCAGGAGCACAAAAGCTGACGTTTCGGGCCTAGACCCTTCATCAGAGAGGGGGATGGGGAGAGGGAACTGGAATAAATAGGGAGAGAGGGGGAGGCGGACCGAAGTTGGAGAGTAAAGAAGATAGGTGGAGAGAGTATAGGTGGGGAGGTAGGAAGGGGATAGGTCAGTCCAGGGAAGACGGACAGGTCAAGGAGTTGGGATGAGGTTAGTAGGTAGATGGGGGTGCGGCTTGGGGTGGGAGGAAGGGATGGGTGAGAGGAAGAACCGGTTAGGGAGGCAGAGACAGGTTGGACTGGTTTTGGGATGCAGTGGGTGGGGGGGAAGAGCTGGGCTGGTTGTGTGGTGCAGTGGGGGGAGGGGACGAACTGGGCCGGTTTAGGGATGCAGTAGGGGAAGGGGAGATTTTGAAACTGGTGAAGTCCACATTGATACCATTAGGCTGCAGGGTTCCCAGGCGGAATATGAGTTGCTGTTCCTGCAACCTTCGGGTGGCATCATTGTGGCAGTGCAGGAGGCCCATGATGGACATGTCATCTAGAGAATGGGAGGGGGAGTGTAGAGGAAGCCGCACCGGGTACAGTGGATGCAGTATACCACATTGGCAGATGTGCAGGTGAACCTCTGCTTAATGTGGAATGTCATCGATCACTGTGGGGGGAAAGTTGCGTTCCTTAAAGAACTTGGACATCTGGGATGTGCGGGAGTGGAATGTCTTATCGTGGGAGCAGATGCGGCGGAGGCGGAGGAATTGGGAATAGGGGATGGAATTTTTGCAGGAGGGTGGGTGGGAGGAGGTGTATTCTAGGTAGCTGTGGGAGTCGGTGGGCTTGAAATGATCGAGAACGCCCTTGACCGCGTCTCCCGTATTTCCCGCAACACATCCCTCACACCCCGCCCCCGCCACAACCGCCCTAAGAGGATCCCCCTCGTTCTCACACACCACCCTACCAACCTCCGGATACAACGCATCATCCTCCGACACTTTCGCCATTTACAATCCGACCCCACCACCCAAGACATTTTTCCATCCCCATCCCTGTTTGTTTTCCGGAGAGACCACTCTCTCCGTGACTCCCTTGTTCGCTCCACACTGCCCTCCAACTCCACCACACCTGGCACCTTCCCCTGCAACCGCAGGAAATGCTACACTTGCCCCCACACCTCCTCCCTCACACCTATCCCAGGCCCCAAGATGACATTCCACATTAAGCAGAGGTTCACCTGCACATCTGCCAATGTGGTATACTGCATCCACTGTACCCGGTGCGGCTTCCTCTACATTGGGGAAACCAAGCGGAGGCTTGGGGACCGCTTTGCAGAACACCTCCGCTCAGTTCGCAACAAACAACTGCACCTCCCAGTCGCAAACCATTTCCACTCCCCCTCCCATTCTCTAGATTACATGTCCATCATGGGCCTCCTGCAGTGCCACAATGATGCCACCCGAAGGTTGCAGGAACGGCAACTCATATTCCGCCTGGGAACCCTGCAGCCTAATGGTACCAATGTGGACTTCACCAGTTTCAAAATCTCCCCTTCCCCTACTGCATCCCTAAACCAGCCCAGTTCGTCCCCTCCCCCCACTGCATCACACAACCAGCCCAGCTCTTTCCCCCCACCCACTGCATCCCAAAACCAGTCCAACCTGTCTCTGCCTCCCTAACCTGTTCTTCCTCTCACCCATCCCTTCCTCCCACCCCAAGCCGCACCCCCATCTACCTACTAACCTCATCCCACCTCCTTGACCTATCCGTCTTCCCTGGACTGACCTATCCCCTCCCTACCTCCCCACCTATACTCTCTCCACCTATCTTCTTTACTCTCCATCTTCGGTCCGCCTCCCCCTCTCTCCCTATTTATTCCAGTTCCCTCTCCTCATCCCCCTCTCTGATGAAGGGTCTAGGCCCGAAACGTCAGCTTTTGTGCTCCTGAGATGCTGCTTGGCCTGCTGTGTTCATCCAGCCTCACATTTTATTATCTTGGAATTCTCCAGCATCTGCAGTTCCCATTATCTCTGACTTTCAGGTTTCACTCTCTTTTGGTAGAAAGAGTCCCTACACTTTGTGTGAAAGAAATGCCTCCTGATTCCCTAAAAGCTCCAGCTTTAAGATGGTGTCTTCGTAACTTGATTGGTCTGCAAAGGAAACAGTTTCCTATCCTACTGAACCTTTACCACATTTTCAACAAATTTATTGGGTCACCACTTAATTGTGCTACAAGCCAAGCTATGCAAACTCTCCGTAAAAATACAAACCCTTCAGCCCCAGAATCATTCTGGTGAATCTATGCTGTAACCCTTTCAAGGTCAATGTGGGAAATTTGATTTTTTTTCACAGTTCAAATGTTTGTCTGCACTCACATGCAAGATAACAAGTTTTGAAATGTCAATGCTTTTCTACTGGTGACCTGGAAGCTTTCAAAATGATCAAAGGTATTCGAAAAGTTAGATGGTAAAATATTGTTATCCTCATTACCAAGGCAGCAATGAAAAAGCATGGAATCAGAATCATCACTTGAAAAATGAATTGGAAAACACTGGATTGGCCATGACAATTGTGCAAAAGGAATTAGATAATTATTCAAAAGTTGTGTGAAACACATTGTAAAGAAATGCAGGATACACTCGTCAATGAAACCCTTATTCTTGCCTTTGTTATTTCTAGACTTGAATACTCCAACACTCTCCTGGGTAGCCTCTCACTTCATACCCTCCGTAATCTTGAGCTCATACAAAGCCCTATTGCTTACATGAAACAAAGAACTATAGATGTTGGAAATCTGAAACAAAAACAGAAACTGCTGGAGAAACTCAGTAGGTCTGGCAGAATCTGGTGAAAGAAAGTACTGTTAACACTTTGAGTACCGTGACCCTTTCTCAGAACATTTCTAAAGGGATTCAAAATGTAATTTTGATGCTGCCAGACATACCATGTTTCTCTGGCGATATCTGTTTTTATTCCATTGCTTATGTGATTGTCTACAGCATTCATTCATCACTACCATGCTTGCTGATATAAACACTCCTGATCTAAGCTCAGATTTCCCTCTCTAAATATCTCCACCTTTCGAATTCTCTTCTCCTCCATTAAGATACTCCTTAAAAGGTGACCACTTTGATCAGGCTGTTATCAGATCCTGCAGCTCAGTGTCAAATTTTACTTGATAACACTGGTGTGATGCGCCTTGCAACATGTTAAAAGTTGCTAGAGAAATGCAAGTTGCTGCTGAAACAGTGAGAAAATGCAACAAGCAGTGAGACAGCTTTAGCTAAAGAGGCAGCAAAAACTCAGTGATAATGGGATGATTGATCTTCTCCTGTAATGACAATTCAGTAACTGTATCCACTGATGACTATCAAAGTTATAGAGAACAGGGCTTATCAAGCATGGGTTCACAAGTTACTAGAGATTTTAAGGGACCTGCCAAATCAATATCCTTCAAGAACAAAATCTACTTAAAGATCTCATTATGCGATATAAATTCCACTGCCCTGTTTCTGACACTTGAAGCACAACTCAAGAAACTGCACCCACTCTGAACATTGGAGAAAACAGAAGGTGAAGGAGATGTGCCACTATCTGTGAAGTTGGAGGACAGGTGACCTGGTTCTCCAGTCCTGCCTTTTTGGAGTCCTTTTCTGGCAGATCGCATAGTCATGTTGCACTCCCACCTTTCATAACTTGGTTAAGTTTTTTGAAGAGGTGACAAAAACGATTTATAAAGGCAGGGCTGTAGATGTTGTTTATACGGACTTCAGCAAAGCATTCAATGAAGTTTCATACGGTAGACTAGTTCGTAAACTCAAATCACATGTGATCCAGGGGGAACTGGCCAATGGGCTACAAAATTGGCTTGAAGGTAGGATGCAGAGGGTAGCGATAGAGGGTTGCTTTTCAGACTGGAGCCTATGTCCAGCAGTGTGCCACAAGGACTGGTGCTGGGTCCATTGCATTTTGTCATTTATATAAATATGATTTGCATGTGGATACAGGAGACATGGTTGCTAAGATTGCAAATTACACAAAAATAGATGATGAAGAGGACAGTCAAGAAGATTATCTTTGTACAATGGGACCTAGATTAGATGAGCCAATAGGCTGAATTTAATTTAGATAAATGTGACGTGTTGCATTTTGGCATTTGGGACTAGGTCAGGTTGGGATATCTGCTCAGCACAGATGAGTTGGACTGAAGGATCTGTTTCTGTGCTGTATGATTTTCTGACTATGTTTAGTCGTAAGTTGCAGGGTGTAAAGGTTTGAATTATATTTGTTGAGGTTCTGCAGGGGAACAGTTGAAGAATTAACCAAAACCTGTTGACAAAGGTCATAAGTTTCACCTTTTTCTCTGCTGGCAGTTGGCCCCTGCTCATATATGGCAGCTAATCATAAATGCCAAAAACTTAATATGAGCTTTTTATTACACACACATTTGCAGTGGGAAGTAAGCTCACATCTGGTGGTCCAGTTATTATTCGTTCCTGAATTTGTTGCTGGCTTTTACAACATGACAAGAGCCTACAATAAAAATAGTACCAAGACTAAGTTTAACCTAAAGTAAGCAAAGCAAAAATAATTAATGTGTCATTTGTAAAAGATTAATTGCATCATGTTCTGTGTGTTCCGGAAGTTTTTAATAAAGTGGTGAGTTCCAAAAGCCAACTGGTGGATCCTTGTTATAGAACATGGAATACATAGTCATTGTAACAAGGTCAGCCAGCTGGACCTCAGAATATAATTTCTCCAAGTGGACCAGATTAAAGCTCCAATCAGGGAGCCCTGGCTGATATAAAAGGGTTGAGTGTCAGAGATATTGACACTGTAGTGCCTGAATCTGAGTAAGGCAGTATTCAGTCAAGGATTGTTCATGTGTAGGTAAGACTTGGTGAAGGGATATCGGCCTCTACGTAGGTCATTGTATAATACCCCAATTCATAGTTACTCACTTAATACAGCATGAAGCTAGAGGAATATGACAAAGCGTAACAGTTTTTAACGGACTGAACTCGGTATTTTAGCGAAGGATGATGATGCCTTTTTCTGGTTGATAATTGCAAACTTGCTCATAAGAAGGTAGAGACTTTGTTAAGCATTCTGCCCATCTTATTTGTCCTAACTCAGTGAAACAGACATCCAAATGAGTCCCACACACTTTCGCATTTTCTCTGCCTCAAAATCACGCAAGCTACTAGGAACAAGCATCTGCAGGTCCTTCCCAGCTGTGAAAAGAAACTCCTTTTTGAAGAATGTAATTTTTTTATTGAGTTGTTCATTGTAAACAGAGATAGGCAACTTTCCCCATTTATCAGTCAATGGAAAGGTTCATCCTCCCAAACAAAATCTTGTTACACCAACACCTATGGAAAAAATAATCAACTTTATCCCCTTCAAAATATTTAAATATACTGACTGCTGCACAGATTGTGTAGATTGATGGCTTTTTAAAATGATGTGGCTGTCATGGGCAAGACTGCTTTTATTTCCCATTCCTAACTGGCCCTAAAGAAGGCACTGGTGAGCTGCCTTCTTGAACTAACGCAGTCCATCACTTTAGCGAAGGAATTCTTGGATTTTGACTAGCGATGTGAAAGAATGTCGCTAGACGTCTACAAAGATTTTGTTTGAAAGAACTCACTTCATTCCCGGAACACTACCCCACTCTCATTTGCCGTGAGAAGATGGGGGTGAGCATCTTTCTTGAGTTAAACTGAGCAGACTGCAACATCATTTCAGATAAGAGCTAAGAGTCAACCAAGTTGTGGAGAGTCTGGAGTTATATACAGCACGGACCAAAGGTGGACAGCAGATTTCCTTCTCTGGAAAACATTAGTGGCCCCGAGTGTAAAATTACATGATTGACTGAAAAAAGTTTTTATTTCAGGTTTATTTAAATTTATTGAACTTAAAGTTCCTAATTGCTGGGATTTGAACCTACCTCTAATCATTAGTCTAGCCCTTTGGATTATCACCACTGAGCTAATTTAGCCCCAAATGTTAACCTGCAAGATTTCCTTGCTGCGACTTTCTAAGGTCAGTTGGAAGACTATTTCTCCCACAAGCTCATGACAGCAAGTGCATTTTGCAGAAGAAACTTAACATGAAATAGCTGACTTTCATTTGGAAGTTTGCTACCTAAAGCATGAGAAACACATTTCAACAGATTGGTCAGTCTTCCATTACTAATTCAGTCGCTTTCTCACTTGAAAAGCATTTAAATTATCCAGTGCTCCAAATGAAGCAATTCTAATCAAAACAGCAAATGAGGTCTTTTACTGCTAGGTTTTAACTTGTATCAGCACAATTTGAGTTAAGCAATTTTGCCTTTCTGATTTACATCTCTTTCAATTTTGCTCACATTGAGTGAATAATAGGTCACTTCATCATTACAAAGATATGAGCTAAGCATGAAGGAATGGTGGCATTTAAAGTAAATGTGGCAGTTGACGGAGTTAGATTGATAGGTTAAGTCCTTTACCCACATTTGCATCGGATCTCCAGGCCTGTACCTACTATATGCTCATTTTCCTCAGAGAAACTGTCAATATATCGCAGGGGCACGTGTTAGAGAAGGGAAAGATTTCACTTAAAGAGTCCGGTCTCTCAAATTTGACGGTTACTTACTCAACTTTATTCCAAATTGAAGAAATCTTAATGTTTCTTAGCAAGAATTCTCAAGTTTCTTCTTAAATCTGCGACCTGCACCTAGCTTAAAGCACTGTGCACAGCAACCTTTTACAAGAAGCTCTGCTCAACTAATATAGAATGAATTCTAAATGTCACATATTTTATATTTGAAATAGCAGCTCTGTGACATTGAAGCACTGACCTGAGCCTGTACATCATTAGTGAAGAAAGCTCGCTTCAATGCCTGTGTAAGTCCTCTTGTCATGTTCTGTTTAAGCATTATGTCTGCTCGAATTTTTCTTGATGTCACTGTCGCAACTGCAAAATTAAGAAAATCTGTATAAGCTTAAATTCAAACAGAAGTCACTTCAAGGAAAAGATAACTGAACGTCTAAATGTGTCAATTCTCAACAGCTTCAGGTCTATGTTTTGTGACCTAAGGAAAGTATGTGAAACGGAATTTACATTTATCCCAGGTGCTCTTGAAACTGCACAGAAGTAGTCACAGGTCTGTTGCAAACATATAACTTAACTGCAACCCACCACACGGAGGATATATGACAGGCCAATGCAATGAATTGCACTTTTATTGCTAAATCAGAGGTAGTGGGTTCAAGCCCCACTCTTGAAATCTAGATTATAACAAAAATTAAGGCTAGCATACAGACAGAGTGCAGCATTGTCCAAGGTGCCATCTTTCAGAAGAGACATTTAACCACACTCCAACTACTGTCTAGTGGAGGTAAATGATCCCATGGCACTACTTTGAGAAGGGCATGGAAGCTCCCCAAATTCCTGTCCAAAGTGTATCTCCAACAGAGAATGTGTAAAAATTAATTAGCTGGTCGTGATCACTTTGTGGAGCTTGCTGATTGCAAGTCGACAAATTATGTCTTCTCCTATATTAAAAAATCCCACACTTCAAAATGACTTCTTTCACTGTAAAGCGAAATGTCCGGAGGCAGTGAAAAGTGCTGCAGAAACATAAATTCTATTTAGTTTAGATTTTGCCTGTTTCTCACCAAATAAATGAAACAGACTTTGCTTGAGATCTTCTCTATATTATGTTCACAGAGACATTGGCACATTGTTCCCTCTGGGACTGTTACATTTATTCAACTTATCAGTCTTCATTAGGCTGTTTAAGAATTTTGAATTAATAATTATACTCATCAAAAATTAAGTGCTTAGTCTAGAAATTCTAAATGAAACACATTGGAATCTTTGCTATCACCTAACTTTGTGGTAATTTAAATTGTTTTGAAAATGATACCAGTACTTTATTTAAATATCACTGTGTGTGAATAACAGGGCGTGTTCACAATTAATATTGAACTAGCTGTATTCATGATGAACGTTGAACTCTCAACTTTAAATGCACCAATAATCTACACACATACAGCATGCTGAACATAGTAAAATGTTCCATCACTTCTCAGGAGTAATCATAAAGCCAAGTTTGACTTCAAGCCTCACAAGGTGACATTAGTAGAAATAAAGTTTGGCAGATTTGAAGGAATCTTAAAAAAGGAGAGAGGAAGAGATGAAGAAGTGGGAAGATTCAGGGAAAGAACTGGAGGGCTTCGGGACTGAGATTACATCTACCAATGGTGGTGTTAATGAAATACAATACACAAAATTGGAGGTACAGAAATATCACAGTGGGTTGCAGAGGCAGAAACTGCAGAATTGAGAGGGGCAAGGTCATATTGGGATTTGAGAGTAAGAGTGAGATTTGTAAAATTTGTTGTGTTTCTCATGTAAATATTTTTTGGTTAATGATTTCTGCAGCACTTTTCACTACCTCGGGACATTTCAAAATGCTTTACAGTAAAAGAAGTGCTTTTAAAGTGTGGGGTTTTTCTAATATAGGAGGAAACATAATTGTCCATTTGCAACTAGCAAGCTCCAGCTAATCTTTTCTATTGTAAAAACCCATCTGGTTCACTGGTGTTCTTTAGGGAAGGAAATCTACCGTCCTTAGTTGGTCTGGCCTAGATATGGCTTCAAATCCATAGCAATGTGGTTAACTCTTAATTACCCTGTGTCGTAGTGAGCAAGACACTAAGTTCAAGAGCAATCAGGGATGGATAATCAATGCTGTCTCAGGCGCCCACATCCCGTGAATGAACAAGTGAAAACTTCCCTTTAAATATACTTACGTTACTTGTCTACATGGTGACAAGTTCCCTTTATTGGCTAAGGAAGTTTCTCCTTAATTCCCCAGTGGATTAATTATTGGCTATCATTTAGTCATAATCCCATGGATTTTTAATGCTTCCCTGATCAAGCTCCTTCATACTTGTAAAGACCTCTATCAGGAAGCCATCCAGTCTTTTCTTTCAAGGCATAAAAATAGAAGCTGGTCTTGTATCCAACATGACCTTTTAAATCTGAAGTTTCAACAATTCTGCCAAGTGTGGGAAACTATTGTTTTCTCTTTCCAACAAATTCCTGGGAGGACTATGTATTAGGGATGATTTCATAGCTTCTCCTCTGAAAATATGTATTAAACTTTCTCGAGAACTTTATCTCTTTAACAGAACAGAACTTTTTCCAACAAATCTAAGCTAGAATTATCTCATGGAAAATATTTAGATATAGCTAGGGATCATCAACGGGGTAACAGTGGAATCTCTCCCAGCGGGAAGTAATAATAATTTCTAATGTTAATAACAGAAAACTTACAACCACATTCCTCCCCAAAACAGCAGCAGCTGGTTCCTAACAATCGGCTGAAAATCTGGTTTGACAAAGAGTCGGATCATTCTGATTCTAAAATAAAGGCAGAATTCTGTGGAGACTCAAATGAGAAGGATATGGCGTCTTAAAAATCAAAAACTGCCTTTCATGTAACCACAGATTTAGAGATGTATCGCTACCTGTCCTAACCCAGAGCTGATCTGACAACTTGCAGGTCAGACTAGGCAGCATGGGTAAGCCATCCGGAGTTCCAGCTCTTCCTCTGGCAGCAGTTGTCACAAGGTCTCCTGATGCCGGTGAGTCCTTCGGAGCCAGGGCTGTCGTGGTGATTGAAGTCAAGGCTGCTGTCAATGTCAGCGAAGACACCATCGACATTTTGCCAGTCTCAGGGTGGGGATTTGTCCAGGCGCCCATCTCCGTGCTGACTGTTGTCAGCAGTGTTGCAGGGGCCGTCCACATTGGGTGTGGGGCCACGGTTACATCGGGCACACGGGCTGATGCCGCCCTGGATGAGGCTGGTCTTTGATGTGAAGGCATTAAGGTTGTGCTGTTCACTGTGCTCGGGTGCCCCGTCATCAGGGCAGTTTGAGAGGTGGCACTTGATGCTGTGGATTGGTTGAGGGCGTTCGCTGTCTCATTGAAATTGGCTGCTGATGGAGTTGGCCAAAGATGGGCTGCCAGTGGTGTTGTCTCAGCTACCTCAGAGGCATAGTCAATCAGGGTCCTAAGAGAATCAAGCACTGTGGATGGAGGTGATGGGTTCAGCGGTGTGGCTTTCATGTCATCTGAGCTGGCCAAGGGTGAAGCTGTAATGACAGAAGTTGATAAGAATCAGAGGTAAAATAACACATCTCTGTGGACATTTATATGGATTATACAATGGCATGCAGGGTGATAGCATAGTTTTGCTGATTAGAGAAGAGATGGTTGTGTCATGAAAACTGCTATGACGTACATCGGTTGGGAAGATGAAACAGCTCATTTTGCAACGAATCATTAAATACAAATCCTCAAGCTCCTGCTGCAGTGGTCTCTCTTTAGCAAGCTGTGGGAGCAATTGAATCCTTAATGGCTCATTTTGTGGTTTTAATAGTTCATTGGCATTACTTCGTAGCATTTGAGAAACAGAACTTGAATAAATCTCCTGGGGCTATGACTAACCAAAGGAGCAAGAGCAGCAGGCTCATGGTAACACCAATACTTCTAAGTTTCCCTCCAAGCCACAGACCTATATCATTGATTTTCTTTACTGTTGCTGGGTGAGATGTTTGAATTCCCTAGCAGTGTCAATTGCCTTAATCAAGGCTTATTTTTAGATTTTTTTCAATGATTTCAGGAGTTCCTTATATATTCTTGCTAACCCACCAATGTGGTGCAGTCACATAGTAATGTTCTGTATATAAGTTGATTTATGGGATATTTGGGCTCATACAGAAGTAGAAATAGAAATTTCTTACACACCACACTACCTAAATTGGGTTAAGTCCACAAGCATAACTTAGCAACAAAGGTGTCAACATGACAGACATCCTGTTAAGTAAAGCGAATCCATCTCGCCAAACACGCCCTTTGACAAAATGATGAGGTACAATAAATATGTTTCAGTTGCATTACATGTACAAAGCTGTAATTTTTTTACCAGGCAGCCCACTACTATTTCTACTGCACCTCTGATCTCACACACAGGTTTCAATTTAACACTTGATGCAACATTGATCAATAATGATAATATATTGCCAAAGCTATTCATCTTGCCTTCAGCAAGAAAATTCACTAGAATATTCATTTAAGAGGAAAATCAACAGTTTTCAGGCCAGTGAATTATCAGGTATATTGGCTATACATCATAAAGATTAGATCAACAGCATATCCCTTTGTTTACTTGTGACAGGTGAGGTATAGACCAAATGCAAAGAACCCATACTTGCCAATCTCACAACATAGTGCCCAACATTTGATGTGATTCCACAATTGGACAACATTTATTCAATAATCCTGAGTGTGTGAAGAATTGCACTGACAACTAATTTAGGATTATCAGCTGGGCTCACACTGTGATACACTGTGTGTACCAGGAACTACATATTTAATCCAGGGCTCTGTTCTTTGCAGACAGAAAGTACACGTGTATACCCTGTCCCTGTCTCAACTCAACGAAATAAGCTGTAGTAATTAATTTCTTGGGACAAAGTCTTGACCAATCAGACGCAAGCAGTTTGGCTTAAAATTTAAGACGGTCTTGCAATTAACTGTCAATTGTCATCAACTGGTGCATTCTGCATGGTGATGTCCCCATCAATTAAGGTTCACTTGCCAATCAATCAGCACTTACTGCCCCAGTAGTCACTGACTGCCAATTGGAAAAAGACCACTTTATTCCTCACAATTTTTTCCAGTCTGCCAATACCTGCTTGCTCCTTGCAGTATCCTCCAATTTCTAACACTCACCACACCCTCCCACCACACCTTGAAGATGATACAGCAAAATCAGCCACCCCCAATGTTGCCCCCAGCTCCCTCAACTAACCACTCCAAGACTCCAACCTGGCCGAGAGAAAGTCAACAACACAATTATCACAGCCACTTCCAGCTTCCCTCGCATTAAGGGTTTCTCTCCTGATTCACTAGAGATGTTACGATTGAATGAGTATGTAAGCATGGCAGAGCAACTCCTCACGCATTATGTCCCCCTCACGTATGAAGTCAAAATGTCATTGAACAGTCACCAGCCCAATGGATTTTTCCTGTGTCTTTCAAGGCTTTCGGAGGCAAATTTTCCCTTTGCTTCCATATATTATGAGTACTGCTCCCTATCTACCTGCACTGTGCAAATACTTTCAACACACAGGCTGCATTTGTCGATGTCTCAGCTTCATCACCATCAAGCAAACAGAGGATCGGCAATAAATTCCATCTGTGCCAACTACATTCACATCACAAGGTCAAACTAAATGGAGTACAGGCTTGGTCCATAAACCTAGCTGAAGGAATTTGAATGCTGGAAGACAATTGGTCTTTCCAATGTATAGAGAAGAACAAAGTTGGACATTATGAATAAACACAGTAACCACATTGCACAAATGAGGTCGAATGCAATAAAAAAATCTGTACTGCTTTATGAAGTCCTTCCATTGTCTGTTTAATTCTTGTATCTCTAAGTTTGACTGAACTGAATGGCTATTTTAGAAATACAAATGATTTGTAGCTTTGTTTATGCTGGAAGGGGTTTATGTTGTCAGAATTGTGGATTTAAGTAGGTGTTGTGTTTGGCCATCAAACGAGGTGAGAAAAGTGAAAGGGACTTGTATTTATATGCACTTTTCGCGAATTCATGGAGTCTGAAAGCAGTTTGCAAACTACTGAAGGATAGTCAATATTGTCACATAGGAAGCACAAACAAATTTACAGTGCAAGCTTAATGTGATAATAACCAGTTAATCTATTTTAGTAATGTTGCCCGACCAGAACAATATAAATACATGCCTGTTCATCTGCAACAGAATGCTCTGGAATCTCAGGAGTGGACAGGGGCCCCTCAGTTTAACATCTCATCCAGAAACCAGCACCAACAACATGCGTCAACCCTGAACTGCCAGCCTTAATTTGATGTTTAAAGACTCTTGTTTGGAATTTGAGCTCAATCTTCTGAATCAGAGGTGAGAGTGAGAACACCGACCCACAGCAGACATTAGAAACAGAGATAATCTTTGTGCTCAATTAGTTACAAATGATACGTTCAATGTGGCTGTTAAAGGGTATGGACATGAGTTACCACTGTCATATAAGAGAACATTATTAGATACAATGATTATCAACATACTAAATGAACTGGTGGCCAGTATTGGCGATACTGTCAATGAAGGCGTCACATTCTATACTATACCCATTTATTCTAGTGATTTAATTTCCATCATCAGTGTCACTAACAGTGGCCGGAGATGGTTTGAGAGCTGGCGGAGGTGGAGATGAGGTGTTTTACACACATTGTGCTGTCATGAACTGGAATGTTTCAGTGCACTGCTAAACAGTGTGGTGAAGTCATCTCACTTTTTGGCAACGTTAAGGAAATTGGGTAAATACTTAAACTGAAAAGAATATTGCAGAGCTCTATGGGGAAGCAGCAGCGAGAGTGGCACTAATTAGTCAAAGAGCCAGCACATGAGCGTGGCCTCCTTCTCTAAAGAACTAGGATGGTGAGAGAACTTTTTGATCATCTGTTGATTGTCCATTCTGATAGTGAAGAGGGCTACTGTCATCTCTAACCCAGAACCCTCACTTGCCTACATCCTAATCCTTTCCTTCCATGACTTTGTGGGTCTCAGCCTCTTTAAATCTAGCAAATAAGCCTCAAGGAGATGCACAAGTGTCCCAGTATAACTCTCCAGATTGAAACCTCAAGATTGTGCTCATTGGTTGCCAGTAATATTGAGTCCTGGGGAGTTGATGGAGAAAGAAGGCAGTTGAGGGAAGTCCGGGTTTCATAGATAAGTGGGAGGATAGTCATCACCATGAAGAGCAATAGTAATGGGGTAACAGTGACTATGAAAATAACCTGAAACCTACCTGTGGAAGCACCACATAGCTTCCATTGCCCATAGAAGTGGATGGAGTGCAAGCACAGTGCAAGCTCAGTCCAGCTGCAGTCATCTATCTACATCAGAAGATTTCCAGATTCAAAGGGAATTAGCACCTGAAATAGGTTACATTTTGAGCCTGACATTTTCCAAAATGATACTGATCACATTCCAGCACTAATGCAGGAAGAAGGATACTCATTCCAACTAACACCAAGGCAAAGGCATGAAAATGGACCTCCTCTTAGATGGGAATTCTAGAAGTGCTAAGATTGTAAAGAAGAAATCATGTGTCATTGACTTTTTTTTGGGTGAGAATTATTCCTGGCGTCAGCGATTTGAGACGGTGACCTCTTGTATCAGACTCTTTCTTATGTGTGTCAGCTGTCAAATTAGAAACTGGCATTAGGTGCCTTGATTATGCTAATTGAGCGCCTACTTGAAAAGGATAAAAGTTACAAGAGTATAGGGAAAGAATGGGGTGTGGAGGCAGATCAATGGACTATCAAATGCTCTTTCAAAGACCCTGCACAACTACGATGGGCCGAATGATCTTAATCTGAAGTGTCACATTTCAGGACCCAGAACAGACAACAGGTTCTGATGAAGGTGACACAAAGGTGATGATTTTTATGAAGTGTAACTGTTCAGTCAGGATTATGGGGGGAGTCAGTGACTGGCAGTTTGGAAAGGAAGAGGCGTGACTAAAGTTCAGTTCTTTACTACTTTGAATAAGAAAGGCTAAATTAGGAAGCTGGAAAGAAATGACTGAAGGAAGTAACCTGATAGAGTTTGTTTCAGCGTTCAGAGAATCAATGTACTTTGATCCAGCATATAAGGAAGCCATTCAGTCTATCAGCCGTACGCTAGCTGAAAAACAGCTATCCAAGTTAATTGTACTCTCCAGTTCTTGGTCCACACTCCTGTAGGTCGCAGCAGTTCAACTGTTTATCCTAGTGTATTTTTAAATGAGATGAGGGGTGTGCCTATTCCACCCCTTAGGCTGTGAGCTGCAGTCCCACCACACATTGGGTGAAAACATTATTCTTCTAAATTACTTCTGATTCTTCGACTGATTACTTACACCTCTGGTTCTTGACTTCCCAACAACAACAACTTACATTTATACACAACCTTTAATGCAATGAAATATCCTTAAATTCTTCACAGGAGCATTTTGAAGCAAAATATGATATTGAACCGGAGAAAGACATGGTAGGTCAAGCGAACAAAAGCTTGGTCAAAGCGATAGACTTTAAGGCAATGACTAAGAGAAATCGGGAGAGCTGGAGAGGTTTAGGGAGGGAATTCCAGAGTTTATGGTCTAACCAACGGTGGCACCATTAATATCAAGGCTACTCAATGGGGTCTGCATTGGAGACCCTGGGGCGGCGGGCAGGGGGTGTTGGTGGTGGTGTTTGAGGGCACGGAAGAAATAACATAGATAGGGAAGGGAAAGGTCATACAGGAAGTTGAAATCAGGGATGAAATGTACAACATGAAACAGTTGCTTGAAAGAGCGATGACTTAAATGGGTGAATGCATGTTTGTAGAAGATTTGCTGTAATTAGGACATGGGCAGATGAATTTTGAGTAGCCTTAAGTTTCCAGAGGATAAAATGTGAGGAATCCAGCTAGATGCTGTTGGAATAATTGAGTGCAGGGGTCAGAAAGGCATAGACCAAGGTTTCCACAGCAAATGAGCTGAGGCAGGGTTGAAGTTGGATGAAGACTGTTCAAGATACTAAAGAAGAATATCAACACCAGTGATTAACGATGAAGAACTCTAGCACAAAGTGGAGCTAAAAGCAGGTCCTATGGGCTTGGATGAAGGCAAGTTAGAGAAGATCAATGGCAGGACATCTTTTGGTTTACTTCTGGGCTACATTGATAGATCAGTGGTCAGGGCAGTGAACATGGGCCCCTTGTAATTACTGTCAAAGTATGAGCAAATAGCGATGTTGATGAACAGATTAGGTATAGAAAGCCAGATGTAATAAACAAAGATGTTTCGGAAGGTGCTGCAGCATCAGCCATAAACCAAATTGGTAGAGGTCCGTACAGAGTGGGAAAGATTGGATTTAGAGTCAAACCTGAAGATGCTTTCGGTTGATGGATCACCACCATTCTCCCAGTTGGTGATGATGAAATTAATAATTCAGAAGTATGCCAGGTTTTGTAAGTTTCAGTATCAAGAGAAAGCTGAGGAGAAAGTGTTGCTCCTGAAGTTGTTATATCCACGGCAGTGTTTCTATTCATCTGTGGGGTTGTCACCACCTGGAATGTAAGAGGATTACTTTGTATGGTGGCAGTTTCCTCAACTGACTCTGTTGCTGATGCTTTGGTGTGCGGAGAAGAACGCAGGTAAGAGGACAATGTTCGCTGGCGTGGAGATTGGGAAGTCCACGGCCACACTGGAGTCATATGAGATGTTTCTAATGGTCGTTGAAATGGAGGAGACAATGGTGTTGCAAGGTCTAAAAGCTGGTAGATCATCCCAGGTCCTGTAAGATAGGCAGTATTGGGTTAAAAATGTGTGACAATTGCTTTTACCTTTACTATGTTGGCCAGGACTTAGGATAGCTTATTGAGATCTCTAAAATATTATAAGGCATTTTAAATGTAACTAAACAAACCAAAACAGCCTTTTGGCTCAACAAGCTAACATACAGAATCATTATATCATGCAGTACAGACGATCAGCACTATATACTTGTGCCGGCTCTGTGAAAGCTTTACCCCACTGCTTTTTTTCCCTGAAAAGGTTTCGGCTTAAAATATTCTAATGGTCGTTGAAATGGAGGAGACAATGGTGTTGCAAGGTCTAAAAGCTGGTAGATCATCCCAGGTCCTGTAAGATAGGCAGTATTGGGTTAAAAATGTGTGACAATTGCTTTTACCTTTACTATGTTGGCCAGGGCTTAGGATAGCTTATTGAGATCTCTAAAATATTATAAGGCATTTTAAATGTAACTAAACAAACCAAAACAGCCTTTTGGCTCAACAAGCTAACATACAGAATCATTATATCATGCAGTACAGACGATCAGCACTATATACTTGTGCCGGCTCTGTGAAAGCTTTACCCCACTGCTTTTTTTCCCTGAAAAGGTTTCGGCTTAAAATATTAATCTAATTCTCTTCTGAAAGAAACTATCTAATTTGTTTGGATTAGATTTGTAACAAAAATTCCAACAGGTCAACTATTTTTAAAAACTAAAATGGACCATCACGCATGGCAAGAACTTTTAACCAGAAGGGCAGATAGGTTTGTTTTGGTCAAGGGCTGAAAAAAATGAAAAATCTGAAATAAGAGTTTAACCTGGCCAAAAGTCACCACTTTCGAGGACAGGACTGAGGGGAGGATAACCAATCCAATCTCAGAAAGTGGACTGGTCATTTAAATACTTTAACAAGGCTGTGTACCTTCACTTTAACACTGATACTATTGCTATTAATGCAAAAATTATTGGTCATAGTTTAAATGGTCTCATTTACTTGAAGTTAAAGCAGTATATCCTGGAATGAGGGGCAAAAACAGAAATTGATGGAAAAACTCAGCAGGTCTGGCAGCATCTGTGGAGGGAAAGCAGAGTTAACATTTTCAGGTCGATTAACAGGTGCAGTGACCCTTCTTGAGGACAGATGGTAGCTAGGAAAAGGTTGGCATTTATGCAGAAAATGGGGTGGGGGAGGGGAGGAGTAAATGATTGGTGGAAATAGAGCCCAAAAGACGGAGAGAAAAACCAGTTGGACAGACAAAGGACTGGGTAAAGATTAGTTTGGGAGAATGAATAGCTACTAAGTGAGGACTATTAGTAGCTGACAATAGATTGTCTGTGGTAGCAGTCCATGTGATGACAAGGCCTGCTGTGTGGGGTCAGGGTAAGGACATGGTCAAGCCCTAAAATTGTTGAACTTGATACTGAATCCAGAAGGCTGTTCATTTCCTGAGCAGAAAATGATGTTTCCTATCTTCTAGTTTGCGCCGATCTTACCTGGAGCACTGCAGCACCATGAGACAGAGATGTTGACCAGGGAACAGGGTGGTGTGTTGAAACGGCAGGCAACTGGAAGGTCAGGGTCTTTTTTTGTGGGCAGATCATCGGTGTTCTGCAAAGTGGTCACTCAGTCAGCAATCTTTTCCCCCATTGTAGAGCAGGCCACATTATGAGCAGTGAATACAACAGACTGGATTGACTGAGGTGCAAGTAGAGCACCGTTTCACCTGGAAGGTGTGTCTGGGACCTTGGTGAAGAGGGAGGAAGCAAACTGGCAGGCATTATACCTTCTGTGTTTGCAAGGGAAGGAGCCATGGAGATGTGGGGTGGTGTTACAGGTAGAGGAGGAATGGATCAGGGTGTTCCGGTGGGAACGGTCCCTGCGGAAGGCTGATAAGGTTGGGGAGGGGGGTGTGTGTCTGGTGGCGGCATCCCACTGGAGATGGCAGCTAATGATCCTTTGGGTGTGGCTGCTGGTGGGATGGTAGGTGAGGACCAGGGGGTTGTTGAGGGTTGGGGGCAATCGCTGTTCTGAGAGGGAAGAGAGGGGGTGAGGGCCAATGTTTATTACAAATATATCTACTTTATTCTGATGCAAATTAAGTGATTTATCCAGTACTGTATTTGGTTTAAAAGGCAAATTTTTGACTTGCAACTTCCAAACGTTTTCATTCTAGGTAACTTTATTTATTTTTAAAAGAACACTTCAGTTCAGGGACTGCAGATACATGGGAACCAACAGCACCTGCAATTTTGACTCCAAGTCACATACCATGCTGACTTGGAACTATATCATCCTTTCTTTATTGTGGCTGAGTCAACGTCTGAAATTGTCTCCTTAACAGCAATGTGAACATCCCAACATCACACAGCCTGCAATAGATCAAAATATTTTCCGTTTGGGAAATCTAGAATATTAGCACAGTCTCAGAGTCATGGGCAAGTAAGGTAGGGCTGTGATGAAGAGACAGTCATTGAAAAGGTGGTAAATCTTTGGACTCTCTGGTCCTCACCTAGCATCCCACCAGCATTCACATCTAGAGGATTATTAAATGCTGATCTTGTGAGTTTCATCCTGAAAATGATTGTTTTTCAAATGCCCTAGAGAAAACTGAAACTAAGTACCCATAGATATTTAGCAAGAAAACACTACCAGAAAATTCAGACCGTTGATACAACAGTGTGTTTCGTTTTAATGCAGGTAGTAGCATTTTGAGATAATTGCGACTTCAAAATAATTGTCACTTCCAGCAAGCCTGTCTGCTGGAAGCTTTCAACCTTTAACTCAGCCCAGTAACTACATCCATAATCGTTTTTTGAACATCATACAGGCAGTCAGGCTTAGAAGATAGATTAATGTTCATGTTGGCTGTTGTCTTCAAAAATTAGTTTATAAATTGGAGGAGATTGTCTGATGCCAATTTTGTGTGGAGGTAAAGGTTTGTTCGGACATTCAATCCGATCCCATTTGAATGGATATAAAATAGACCGACATTAAGAATAAGTACCTTTCTGCTGCTAATTCAGCTAACTACTATCAGAATGTAGCTGAGTTTCTTCTTGACTCCCTTGTCATTTTGCAACTGAATTGCCCACCACATATTCTCCAAGTAGTTAGTAAAACCATTATATGCCTGCAACTCTTTCCACTTCGGACAATATATTTGCTGCTGATAAAATGACGTCATGGGCTCAAATCCTGAAATTCAATGCCAGTCAGGAAGGTGAGTCTACCGACAGCATACGGAGTGCAGCAGTTCAAGAAGGCAGCTCAGCACCATCTTCTCAAGGCAATAAATGTTGGCCCAATTAGTGACATCCATGTCCCATCAATTTCTATTTTGCAGAGACTGAATGCAGATCACTTCAAAGAACACCTCTATTTAGTCCACAAACTTCACCACAAGATTCTAGTTATATGTCATCTTACTTCTCCATCTTGCACCCACTGTGTCCTCTGCCTCCAGTAATGTTCACACAAAAATGAACATGAGTTTGAGGAACAGAGTATCACTCCTCATTTAGGCATTGACTGTCTTCAGGACTTGACACTCGAGTTCAACAATTTCAGATCATAAACTCTGTCCTCTCTTTCCACAACAACAGCAACTTGGAATCATTCTACTTTTCAGATGCAGATATTCTCTAGAACCATCTTCTATTTCTTCATTCATCCCACCATTAACACCTTGCAATATTGTGTCTTTTGCTATTTCCTCTCTCCTACCCTCCACTATGTCTCAGGCTTACCATGGCGTTCTTTACTACCCTCCCAGCTTTCTCTGACTCTGTACTTTCTCAAAATGTGTAACAACTCTGATACGTTCCCTGTTCTGACCAAAAGCTACTGATCAAAAACTTTAGCTCTGCTTCTATCACCAGAGCTTCTGCCATGCTTAGTGAACATTTCCACTACTATCTATTTTTAATTTCGAATTCACTGTCATCCAGCTGGAAATCATGTAATGTTGCCAGAAGTGTTATGACTGTTGGAGATATATAGTATGATATCGAAAGACACAAAAATTAAACAAAGAACATGCTCAAATCAATGAGTACTGCATCAGAGGTGACCAGAATATATTCTGCATAATCCTATTCTGAAATAATACTTTGAGCAAACAAGTCATGGATGGCTCGTTGATCTGCAGTGAGCAATTGGTTATATCTAGGTTCCTCCGATTCAAACTATTTCAGAGATCACATCAGGGTCACTTAGGTATCAAAGCAACAAGCCAAACCATAAAATTCAGTTCGATGGTTAGGGCTCTCAAAGGCATTAAAAAATTAATTTTAAACTTTCTTCCTGAAAGGAGTAAGGCAGAAGGAGGAAGGTTAAATTCTTGAAAAAGACTCTACAACTGTGATTTTATCTTGTGGACACTGAAACTGGAATAGTGAGAAGAAGGGGCATGCTCATTTCTACAAGAATAATGGAACACTTATTCTGGAAACCGGCTGGATGAAGTAGAGAATTGGTATATCTGATGACTCACCCAACCTAGTTGAATAATAAAAATGGATAATTCAAGTTCTACACCTCCTCCATGAGAGCTGAAAACAAGATCATGTAGACTGGTGAAACCAGCATTGTGCACACAAGATGATGTCTGAGACTTGATGGCACATGTCAGATAATGTCTACAGTTTATTGAACAGAGTGAAGATCTCATGACAATCAAAACCACTGGCAGATGGTTCCTTGATACCTTCATGTCAAGCTTTATCTTGCAGACATATTTGATAAACCAGTGCTCCTGTATGTTCACCTACATCCCACCTCCTATAGTACGTAGCAGCTCCAACCCCAAATATAACCAGATAACAATTCCAGACAGTGATAACAAAGGAGTGAGATTTGAGTCAGATATGGGGGAATTAGCACCTTCCAATGTTTTCAGCCCAACCTAACTCAACCAGGACTACAATTCAGAAACTTATGGCTTTAAAATAGCAGAATCCTGGGCTTTAAGGGCCTGGTCATTGGTTATTATACAGTCTTCAGGTCATGGTTTGGACATTATGGTCTACAAGCTATAACTGTGAGCTCCTCATGCTTATTATGGTGAATTACACCTTCCTGAAGCAGTTATTAAATGGTTTTCATATACTACAGCCTGTATCTTTTGTTAAGTGCCTGACGTGTTTTCACAGCCCTTTAAACTGTTAATTAATTTATGGTGCTCTCTTAATGGTTATTCTCCCATACCACAAATTTGGATAATTGATGATCGACGCAAGCTTTGTGCCTAACTATTCTTTATACACTTTTCCACATTTGGAAAAGTAAACACAATTTTTGAGAAAAGCGGAATTAGCCCTTTCAAAACTGCTTTTTGCAGAAACACAAAAGGAAACCCAAGAAAGCAAAGAACTGTGGACAGTGGAGATCTGAAGCAAAAACACAAGCTGGACAACATGAGCAGCTCTGGCAGCAACTGTGGAGAGAAAACAGAGTTAACATTTCGAATTCGGTGATCCTTCCTCAGAACTGATAGCAGCTAGAAAATGTGTTTGTGCTGATGACAGGTGTTTGGGGTGGCGGGGGTGAGGCAGAGGAGGGGGTCAGGAATAAAGTGAGCTGACAGGTGGAGATGGTGCCCAGCGAAACGAAAAAGAGAGAAAAAAATTCAGCAGGCAAAGGGATTGTTAATATAATGCCAGAGAAGGAGAAGCTAAGGAGATAAGTGATAATGGGGGCAATGCGTGGGTGAAAATGGGTTGGCTGTGCTCAAAGCAATTTATATCATGACAGGGGTGTGGGGTGGATAAGCGGCATGGAAGGAGGTGTTTGTTGCTGTGGTAACATCTAAGTGTTACTATTTATATGTTGTTCACATTAACCATTGGTAAGATTACTTGAGAAGGAGCAGCTTTGAATATCCAGCTTCTCCTGTTTCTGTCTATTTTGTTGGCATTATTGTCACATTTCCTATGTCCATTCACATGTTTACACTGCTCCTTCACATCATCACTTCCAACTTGCTCTGTAACCGTGATGTACAGACCTCTGCTTCAAATTGCCCACTTGGTTGTTTTAATGTGATTTTGTTGGGCAATGAAGGAAATTTACCGAATAATATTAGCCGTTTCATTTCTAATAGGCCCCTGACATTGAATGATTGATCTGAAAAGGTTTGATGTTTTGTGCAGATGAAATATGAATATTTTCCAAAAACTGCTTCAGGGTGAAGTCACTTCTTAAACTGAAACTCAATTTTGAGCATAAACAACAATAACTCACATTTTTGTAACGTCTCTAACGTAGTAAAAATGTCTAGAGATACTCCATCGGAATATTAGAAGAACAAAATGCAGCTCTCAAAGTGTTCCAAAAGCTTTCCACCATCCAGGATAATGCTGTCCACTCAAATGGCACCCAATCTGCTATCCCGAACAATCACTCCCTCTATTACCAGTGCAAAGTGATGGTTCAGTACCATTCACAAGATGTACTGTAGCAACTCATCAAAACTCATTTGATAGCACCTTCCAAACTTGCAGCCTCCAACACCAAGAAGGGCCAGGCCATCAGAGGCATTGGGAACATGTTCCCCTGAGCCATGTCAGGCCAGATCTGTCTCCAACTAGGAATAATGTCACATGGACCTATGTATACCATACGGCCTGCAGCGGCCTAAAGTGGCAACTCACTAACAGCCCTTGGATAGTCATGAATGGATAATAAATGATAGCCTATTCAGGGATGCCCACATCCTACAAGAAAATAACAAAACAAAGGTCAAGATGGCTTTTACCAGTTTCTCCACATGATCTTTCAATAGTGTGTTAAATATACAGGGAATCTCTCGTTAAAACTTCCCCTTTTATCACTTATTTCTTTAAACATGTAGCTATGTTATTAGGCCCATAATTCTTATTGAGCATCAAGAAGATTCATATTAACAAGATATACTGCAGCTCTTACCTGACCTGGCTGGCACCATTTTGGAACAACCCTCCCTGTTTCATCTTCCAACTTGCAGCCTCTGTCTGTGCCCCAAAAGCTGCCTGGGTTTTTCCCAGGCAGTCCCAACCCACCAGGCCCAGACATCCCACTGGAGCTGCCCGTCCTGGTGCCGGGCACTGCCGAGCTCCACGGCCAGAGGGGCAGTGTCTTCCAAAGGCCCTGGCCATAGGAGCACCAACCACAGCGAGCTCAGCAGCTTCCCCCACCCCCTCCTCGAAATGGGAGGGTAGCTGCGATGGCAGGGACCCTCTGGCACACTGGGCCTTGCAGACTGCACAACAACGCAAAAAAGCCACCAAACTCCATCTTGACTAAAACAAACATCACTCCCAGATAGGACAAAGCTCAGCAGGTGCCCACCCTACTCACTTCCCAAACAGCCATGAGCACTGGCCTGATGCAGAAACGCACACTGCACCAGTCGATACTACAGTGGGGATGTTCATTGATGATTGCGCCATGGTCAGCACCATTTGCGTCTCCTCAGCTTCTGAAGCAGTCCATGTTCAAATACAACAGACGTGAACAACATCTAAGCTTGGCCTGGCAAATGGCAAGTAACGTTCATCTTACACAAATGCCAGACAATGACCATTTCCAATAAGAGATAATCTAACAACTGCCCCTTGACATTCAAAGGTGTTTCCATTCCTGAATCCTCATTATCAATATCCTGTGGGTTACCATTGACCAGAAACTCAACTACATTCACCACATAAACACAGTGGCTACAAAAGCAGGTCAGAGACTAGAAATACCGTGGTGAGTAACACTCACCTCCTGACTGTCCAATGCCTGCCCATCTACCCTCTACAAAGGTACAAGTCAGGAGTGTGATGGAATACTCCCTACTGGTCTGGATGAGAGCATCTCCAACAACACTCAAGCGGCTTGGCACCATCCAGGACAAAGCAGCTCACTGCATCCATAAGCATCCACTCCCTCCACCACTGGTGCTCAGTAGCACCAGTGCGTTCTGTCTACAAGATGCATTGCAGGAATTCACCAAAGATCCTTACACAGCACCTTCCAAACCCACTACCACTTCCATCTGGAAGGACAAAAGTTCAGGGGAACACCACCATCTTCAAGTTCCCCTCCAAGCCACTCCACCATCCTGACTTGGAAATATATTCCAATTCCTTCACTTTCGCTAGATCAAAATCCTGGAATTTACTCCCTGAGGACATTGTGGGTCGACCTACATTAAACTGACTGCAGCAGTGCAGGAAGGCTCACCACCATCTCCTCAAGCAGTTAGGGACAGGCAATAAATGCTGGCCAGCCAGCGATGCCCACAGTGCATAAATGACTAAAAAAGGAAGGAGACAAAAAGAGTGTGGGAGTGGGAGGGAGGGGTGGGGGTGGTTATAGAAAATGCATGACTGATGCCTGACCAGTCATGAGGAAGGGAGGAAGGAAGATCAAAGCCTCTCAGCCAGCCAAGAAGCACTGCCCGTCCACACTATGGCCTGAGTAGAACCCAGAAGCAAGGGAGGGTGCTGCAGACCCCAAAATGATGCCACCAGTCAGTGACCATGCAATAGTCTCAGCTCGGAGCCCAACGAACACAGCCCCCATCATCACTGACCCCAGGCAGTGCAATCACCACCACCTCAACCCATTACCTAGTTTAAACTCTCAGAAGGGACCACTACAGAGCACAATGTAAGTAGGATGCAAGGCCCTACAGAACCTAACTCCAAATGCAACATTTATTATTGTGGAGATCAATGCTTCATTTAAAGTCTTTTCATTAATGGTTGTGATTTTCAGGAACACAACCCAGACTCCAAGCGGGGAGTCAGGAAAGAAAAATATTGCTGGGTCATAGGGAGTGAAACGAAAAATGTATCGACCTCTAAAACAGTCAGACGGGAAGAATGGGCTACCACTGACTGTGTCCTGTGCTGTATGACTCTATGGTCTAGTTGTTCTTGGACAGGATCTGCCATTCCTTACTTATTGGCATTTAATCCATATACAAGATGCAGCAATGGTTCAAACTGATAATATTCCCATAGAAACATCTTGAAACAAAGGCTGCAAAGAGCAATGATTTGTGCAGTATAAAAAGACCAATAGGCTTGCGTTCTCATTTCTCAATGTGTGGCACAGTACCAGATGGCACATGTGCCAGTGATGGAGATTTGAGCTGATAGCTACTTGATCAGTGCCTCTTGGTTTTTTTGGCAGAAGAACAACTGCCAGCTGAATTAGAACAGAAGGATCAGATTTAAAATGAACAGCGCTCAGGCAAGAGTTTCAGAAAAGCTCCAGAGAGTTTCTCATTTCTTCCCTCACCTCATCCTCCCCATCCCCACCCGACACCTTGTGATCTCCATCTACTTACCTCAGAATGAAGCCCAAGGTGCCATAATCTGGAGACCTAACATTGCCAGCAGTGACACTTAAAATAAAAAAAATTCTTTCCTACAGGTGAGAGTCTTGGAATCTGAAGACTGCAGGTTTATTTCACAATCAGAGAACTTGTGCTTATATCCTACAGTGTACTGCGGAGGCAGACAGAGTCAGAAGCTCTGTCTTTTGGATCAGATGTTAAACCAAGACCCTCACACAAGTACATAATTGACTCTGAGGCGCTAAAACAAAGCACAGGGTGGAGGTCTCCTCAGTGCCCATGTTTATCGTCAATCAACACCACAGAAAATATCTATGCACTAACAGTTTGCAGCCTGTGACAGTTTGTTTTACACAAATTAGCTGCCATCTTTCCTACACTACCACTGTAACTGTGCCTCAAAAAGATTCTGCAAAGTATCAACGTCCTGAGGTTATAAGTAAGTGCAAGCTTTTGTCCTTTCAATTAAATTAAACGTAAAGCATTCCGATTGTCTACGTGCACAACATCTTCTCAATGTATTCCAATGAGAGCTGACATTCTGAAACGCGGTATGAATATACAGTCCATGGAGATTATCGCACAAGCTTTGGAGAGAATGCATTTATGATCTATACAGAGTGGATTTTGAAACCATAAAGCTAGGCAGCCAACAAAGCCTCTGAACTCGCACTTAGCAACCACTTCTGCTCACCGTTAGCGTAAGTATAACAATCTCAGCACTGTAAACAGCCAACAGCTGACAGGATATATCCAAAGGAAAGAAATCTTGCATTTTTATAGCCCCTTTCTCAATGCCCTAATGTCTCATAGCACTTTACATCCAATTAACTACTGTAGTAAGGTGCAGTTGTTGCTGTAATGCAGGAAACGTGACCACCAATTTACACACTGCAAGCTCTGAGAAACAGCAACAAAATAACAACCAGATACGATGTTGTTGTTTTGTGATTAGATTTAGCAATAAATGTTAGCCAGGGCACCACAGTCTGTCCTTCCAATGGGCATCATAAAATCTTTTGTGCTCGCTACAGCGATTGTTTAATATTCCATTTGAAAGATGCTGAGCTGAATCTTACACTTTTTTGATTGAGTTCTAGTTGTGTTGATTGTTCATCGCTGAATTTTTCTCAACATCTCTTACTAAACTCCCCTCACTAACCACTTACCTCGCCCTTTTGGCATTTCTCTTCCGATTCCAGCCCCACCTTACCACCTGCTGTTCCCTAAACAACTCGACTCTGATGGATTATCCTGGAATTCACTGTGATCTCTGCCGCCGACACCATCTTTAAAAGCCCATGTGCACACAGAATATCAGTCCAGAGATGCTTTGCACTGTTCCTGACATTTGTCCCGGACATGGCGGAAAAGGGGAAACTGGCACTCTGCTTTGCGGGCAGAGACCTGGAGGTCCTGCTTGATGGGGATGTGCCATGCCGGATGCCTCTGTTCCTCAAAGCCACTCATGGAGGTGACAGTGTTGGTCTGTGCCAGCCTGGTTTGAGGTTGCCACCCAGGTCAGCTTTAGTGTCAGCTTTCAGAAGTGTAGGAAGAAGGCCAATGTCCTTGCTCACTCTGCCAGCATAAGTGCAAATCTCTTTTCTCTGCTGCCAAACACTTACTCTATCTCTGCTACTCTACCCACTTCCCTCCAAGCTCTGCCACTCCCACTATTGTCTGCAACATCTTTCCTCATTTGTTGTCACTCACCCGAACTCTTGATACCACTAACCCTACGTGATCTCAGCACTGCCTACTCACCCTCAAGTCACCTGTTCACCTGTGCTGACTGCAATAGCTGTGCCACTCACTTACATTTGCCTTGATACCTACCATAACCTAATTCCAGGAGAACAGCTCCAAAGGGGTAGAGAAAGTTATGGCAGGTTGCGGGCTGCCAACATTTGCTTCTTCACCTCTTACATGGAGAGCACCTGACCCTGACTGCAACAAGTGACTGACCAAGCAGGCCCAAGCTCCTGGACTGGTATCTTGACTTACTGAGTTGGAGTCCCATGACTAAATGCTGTCTGTCCTGACTTGGTTAAGGATTGTTGACCCTCATAAGAAGTGAGCACCCGAACAGCAAGCCAACAGGCTGGAGATGCAGCCTGGTCCAGTCCATGAGCTGATGCATGTCCCTGAGCACACAGTGCCCTTGCTGCATCATTACAAGCTTAGCAACCTGAGATGTAGCAGTGAACTCCAGACCCATACTGTAAGTGGGTCGGGTGTATGCCCTGAGGGTTCTTACAGGCTGGCATACGACAGATGTCCATGTCCATAGGTGTGGGGTGCAGGTAGCTGGTACTCATGGTCCTGAATGCTGTCCAACATGGAGATCCTATGGAGCAATCAGTGAGCTGGAGTCACCATGTTCCTGCTCTGACTTCCATCTTACAACTTCTCAGCATTTAGCTTATTCACTGCGTTTGGAAAAAGTAGGAAGCTGAATATTAGAGAGGCAAATTGGACCACTAACAAGGTGTTTAACAAACAATAATCCACTTAATTGGCAGCTTGCCACTGTCTTGTGAGAAACTTGCTACAACACTCAACAAACACACACAGACAGACAGACACACACACACATAGACACACACACACACACACACACACACACACACACACATGGAAACACACACACCACACACACATAACAATGCAGTGAGTTGCTCACAGCATCAAAATAGACCTTACCTTACATTATCATGCAATTCTGCCACAAATATTGCCATTGCCCACACTGTTCAGGCTCTTAAAGTTTCTGCCATCATTTCTGACAGTGCCGCACTTCCTCAGTGTTGCATGCAGATTGTCCACCAAACTTTTCCCAAGTGTGTTCAAGTCTCTGGAGTGAGATTATGAACCCACAAGCTTTTGATGTAATGACAAAAGGGCAAATCACTTGAAAGTAGCAGAGCATTTAAAATGGGTTAAATGCAGGGGATGATCTGCTCGAAAAAGCCTGAGAGTTTCATACATTATTGTTCATCCAGAATAAAGCCAGCATGATGGGCATAGTGGAGACTTGCTCTTGTAAGAATCAGGCACACATTTATGTAGTGTCTTTCACATCCTCAGCACATGACCCAAAATATTTCACAGTCATCAGTTTCCACGCACAGGCATTGTTGTAATGTGAGTAAATGTACCATCATTCATGAAGCAGTGTTGACAGGGAAAGGGGAAAATCAGAACCGAATAAGTACAAACAAAAAAGAACATTACAACACACCTATACAAAGCAAGCATGGCTGTGGGAAACAGTTTGCAGTTCCCTACAGCTAAGTGGCAATGGATCCCATGTCTATGTCATTACTATCAAATAAAACAGCAGTACAAAGGTGACTCTATACTACCAATCGCTGAATGGTTTGAGTTGCAATTGGTTCCTGTGCTATGATATACCATCATACACAGTTGTCTGTATCAATATCCTTCTTATATCTAAATAGAAACCAAAAGAACTGTGGATGCTGTAAATAAGGAACAAAATCAAAGTTGCTGGAGAAGCTCTGCAGGTCTGGCAGCATCTATGGAGGAGAAAACAGAGTTAACGTTTTGCGTCCGGTGAACCTTCCTCAGAACAGACCTGCTGCGCTTTCCCAGCAACTTTGTTTTTGTTCCTTCTTCTATGTGTTTTAATTGATTTTGGGACGCAGATCAGCTATAAGCTAACGAAACATGAGTACAAGCTAGAAGGGCTGAATGATCTGCTTCTCATTTCTATCATCCCAACGCAGAGAAGTGTAGACAATTTTACATTTATAGAAACAGGACCAGGAAATGCTGGTGAAATTCAGCAGATCTGGCTGCATCTGTGGAAAGAAAACAAAATATGAGTCCTGATGAAGATTCACCAGACTTGAAGTGATAACTTTGCTTTTTTCCCACTTAATTTCACCAGCAATTTCTGTTTTTGTTTCATGGAATCCCTACAGTGCAGATAGAGGCCATCCAACCCATCAAAGCTACATCCACTCTCCGAAGAGCATCCCACCCAGACCAACCTGTCCCATCCCTGTAGCTCTGCCTTTCCCATGGCTAATCCACCTATACTGCACATCCCTGGATGCTACGGGTCAATTTAGCACGGCCAGTGCAGCTAACCTGCACATCTCTGGACTGCAGGAGGAAACTGGAGCACCCAGAGGAAACCCACACAGGCACAGGGAGAACGTGCAAATTCCACACAGACAGTCAGTTCACCCAAGGTTGGAATCAAACCCAGGTTCCTGGTACTGTGAGGCAGCAGTGCTAACCACAGAACCTTCGTGCTGCCATTTTAGATCACCAGTATCCATCAGTTTATTGTTTTATTAAACAATTAAAAGTTCCCAATCCCAATACACTCAACACTACACACCACCCAAACTTTCTTTTTTTATTCCCCCCCACCCCTGAGTTATGTGGGGCCTGTTGGCAAAGCCACATGTTTTGAACATGGCTTGGTGCCTTTGCAAAGGTGGTGAGGAGATGCCTTCTTACACCTTTGCAGTCTGTGTGGTATAGGCATAGCCACAGTTCTGTGAATGAGGGATGTTTCATTCTTAATGAACTTTGGTGCAGTACTTTGATAAAACTGGGTCACTTGCGTGGCCAAGTCAGACGGGTGTGAAGTGCCAATCATGCTTAGACCAGACAGACAGGACAGTGAAGGCTTGCATTTACTGGTCAATGTATTGAATATAAGAGTTGAGACATCATGTTGTGGCTATATAGGACATTAGTTAGGCCACTTTTGGAATACTGTGTTCTGTTCTAGTCTCCCTGCTATAGAAAAGATGTTGTGAAACTTGAAAAGGTTCAGAAAAGATTTACAAAGACGTTGCCAGGGATGGAGGGGTTGAGCTATAGGGAGAGGTTCAGTAGGCTGGGGCTATTTTCCCTGGAGCTGCCTATTAATCAAATATCCAATAGCTGACTGAAAGAATTACACAAGATTTCAAATTTGTGCATGTACACTGTTGTGAACAAGCTAAAAGCAATATTGTTTGAGAACTGTTCAGCAAAAAAATTTATATTCCATCTCCAGAAAAGAAAATCTTTCATTTAACTTCTAAATTGATTGAAAATCCCCTTCCTATACTTCAACTTTACAGTTCATTTTCCAGGAAACAGCTGAGAGCTATTCTCAAATTCCTATGGCTTTTTCTATATCTTTCCTTTCGCCAGCCAGTTCCAATCCAAGTACTGAACTGACTTTCACAGTGATGTCAAATTTGAGATTCTTCCCTCTAGCCAACCTAGGCAAGTCTTTGTACTTAGTTCAAGTTCTCAGAAATGTGATCACTAAGTGCCAGGTCCTGCTTGTATGTTGCCTGGCAACCAACGGGGGGGCCAGTATATTTTCTCCTTAACATATAGGACCATCTTCATCTTTCCACTCTCTCCCTGCCAGATGCTGGCACACTGATCACTCTGAGGTTCTGTGATGTCTTATGAAAATCTCTGCAGGGCAATACTATAAAAGCTTTACATGCCTCTTCCCCCTCTGAAAACCCACTTTCATGGCAACGAGAATCTTACGAGCCTTTTGTCCAGGTAAAAATGCAAATCAACAATTTTCTAACACCCATGGAATCAAACGGACAGATTATAATTGAAAAAAACCCTGACATTTCTAATACTTCGCTGTGTGTTAGCTGCTAACAATTTCTTGCCACTGTCAGCACAGCTGCCCTGCTTATTGCCTACAGGTTTGAATTCAGTTCACCCAGAGAGGAAGCATCAGACCACATTGCCACGGTTGTGGATAGAGGCCAGTCCATGTAAGAATGGCAGATTGCCTCCCCTAAAGAACAACTAGAGAAACAAATGGATTCTTACAACAAACGGCAATGATTAGATTAGATTAGATTAGATTCCCTACAGTGTGGAAACAGGCCCTTCGGCCCAACAAGTCCACACTGCCCCTTGGAGAATCCCATCCAGACTCATCTGCCTATAACCCACACACCCCTGAACACTACGGGCGATTTAGCATGGCCAATCCACCTAGCCCGCACATCTTTGGACTGTGGGAGGAAACCGGAGCACCCAGAGGAAACCCACGCAGACCTGGGGAGAATGTGCAAACTCCACGCAGAGAGTCACCCAAGGCTGGAATCGACCCCGGGTCCCTGGCGTTGTGAGGCTGCAGTGCTAACCACTGAGCCACCATGCCGTCCTACATTTGGCAAATTTTTATTCCAGTTTTTGGTTGGTGATCTCCAATTTTATCATCTGGCATTGTCCCAGCCTGAGGTTCTGAATTACTAGACCAGCAACATCACCACTCTGCCTCCCGCATATCTTGCAGTTTCTCCCCAGTCAGCCCCCCACCCTAACCTTCAACAATCATCCAGCCATGCTTGATGTTGGATAGAACTCAGAGCAGCTCACATGGTCTCCTAAGTAAAGAGACGGTCCAAAAAACTATTAATTTCATAAACTTCATTTGAAGCACTATAAAAATTGTTGGTTAATCTAGTGTAGTCATCGACACATAGCATGTGATCACATTCAACTTTATACAAATGCAGTTCTTGGAACTAACATATTATGGCCAATATCAAACCAGTTTATACATCTGTCAATATCTTAATCTGTTAGCCTTTTATAATTTACCACACAAAACCAACAGGCTACTATTTTAATTAACTGGTACTATAAAACATAAATATTATTACAGCCCATCAAAATGAACTGCAAAAATGCACACAAGTTATTTCTCCCTCTGGTTTTTAATTTGTAGAATTCTGCTCTGTAAACTTGAGGCTGGTGAAATCGCAATTCAGATTTGTCAAGATAGAAACATTGATCAGATAACTGTGCACACATTTGTTCTTTTTGATAGGAGCACATCAGAATGAATGACTCATGACCTATTTCCAACTTTAAAACTGGAATATTGTTTCCAATTCAATAAACCACACATTGAAAGGTGAGGTATAAGAGTTGTTGCAGAAAGGATTTACAGAACAGTTCTAGGGATGAGAGACTTCAGTTATGCTCTTAAAATTGAGGTAGCTGAGGCTTCCAGAAGAGCAGTTTGAGAAATGTTTTGATACAGCCTTTCAGAATCGTGAGTGGTCTACTGAGAGTAGCGAGAGAGAAACTGCTTCAATTGGCAGGAATGGTCAAGAAGCAGCAAGTACAGATTCAAAGTGACCATCAAAAGAATCAAATACAGTGTAAATACACACTAAGTGGTTAAGATACGACATGCCTGAGACCATGTTGGAAGCAACTTCTATTTGGGCTTGAAGCCAGCAAATGTAATTATCTTAAAGAACACGACAGCAAAGCAAAGCTAACTAAATCTCTCCTAGAGCAGATACGTGACTTGTCAGCTGAATGGCCTCCTTCAAACAGAGATGTGTACATAAACGTGGAAGGACAGATTGTTTGCAAGTTCTTCGAATGAAAAATCTGGCTCAAAGAACTGTATGCTCTTTGAGATTGCCACTGTAACTGCTGCTCCAGTTCCTGTGCAGTGAATCCCTACTTTTCACATACTTTGGTGCTCAGTTTCACAGTTTGATATCTCTATGGCAAGAAATTTGTTCTGTAATCTAACTTGTCTCTTTGTTTTCATGCTTCATACTTCTTCTAACTTTGCTGGACATATCATGCTGTGATGATCCTTCTCATCCAGCTGGCGTCTACCTTCCTTCATTATTTAAAGCACTCATAAATCTTCTAAGACCTGATTTCAAATGAAATTGACTGGCAGGAATTGGTAGCTAAAATGATGAGAGTTCCTTATCTTCTTCCATTTCTGATCTTTCACATCAAGCTACCTGTGCATAAACGGGAAGGAACACAACACGCAGGAAGAGGGTGATCTTACTTTAACATATACTCAGTCGGGCTGGGAAATATCATCAGGAATCTTCCGTAATTTGGAGTTGAGACTTGAGGCAAGCTTGAAATTTAATTTCTCATTCCCAAACCTCTCGCATTGGGTTACGTCTACTTATGATCCTCTTCCCTCACCTACCTAATCAGGACTCAATCTCTGTGCTTTGGGTTTCCCCATTCTGGAGAGCAATTTGAATATGGTACTACATCAAGGATTTCTGCCACCCAGCAATGGCTATATCGCCAAATTAAGTAGCCAGATTTAAGAATTCTCATCAACAGCAAATCCAGAAACAAAATGCACTGATTCTTCTTCTTCATATTCTTTCTAAATTTTATAGGAGGAATTAAAAATTCAGCCATGTACATTATTAATGTTTGTTTATTCTAAAAAAAAGGACAAAAGAAAACAGAACTTTTACCACCACGGAGGCACTCAACATTATACAAATGTAAAATTAGCTATGCAGGGTAAGGGAGATTACTCACAAGCAGTAGCAGCAGTAGGAGTAGTTATAGTTTGGTACCATGTTAAAACTTCAAGTTAAACTTCATTAAGAAGGCATTACTTTTCCTGCAGGGTTTTGAACTGGAATAGTGCAGTACAAAAGGCCAAGATCTCCACAATTCACAGAATTCTAATGATTTCTATATGTGGAAATTTCACCAGTACACTGTGTCATGGAACAGGGAATAACCAGGGGAATTACCATTAGCAGCTAAACATGTTGGAACATGCGTGTTTAACTGCAACATGTCAGTGGTTGCTACCAGTCTTATGTTGATAGGCCAGTGTGTCTTTATCTGCCAACCAGTATCTTTATCAAACAGTAGCAGCCATGCATCATCGTTAGCCACGAGTGAGGTCCTGTAAGACTGGAGGGTAGCGAATGTTGTGCTCTTATTCAAGAAAGGCTGCAAAGAAAAACCTGGGCATTATGGACCAGTAAGCCTTACGACTGTGGTAGGTAAGTTACTTGAGAAGATTCTGAGCCATAAGATATGCATGAATATGGAAAAGACGGGGTTTGGTTAGGAGTGGTCAGCATGGCTTCATGCATGGAAAATCGTACCTCATAAATTTGTTAGAGTTCTTTGATAACATTACCAGGAAGGTTGATGAGGGCAGGATGGTAGATGTCGTCTTTATGGATTTACGTAGGGCCTTTGATAAGGTTCTACATGGCAGGCTATTCTGGAAGGTTAGATCTTATGGAATCCAGGGACAGCTGACAAATTGGATACACAATTGGCTTGATGGTCGGGAAGGATGCTTGGCAGACTGGGGGCCGGTGCATCAAGGGTCATTGCTGGGCCCATTGCTGTTTGTTACCGATAGCAATGACATGGGTAAGAATGTACAAGGCATGAAAAGTAACTTTGCAGATGACACCAAAATAGGCAGTATCGTGGACAATGAGGAAGGTTATCAGAAATTGCAGCAGGATCTCAATCAGCTCGAGAAATGGCAAATAGATTTTGATACAGAGAAGTGTGAGATGCTGCATTTTGGAAGTCAAATCAAGGTAGGAGTTTCATGGTGAATGGTAGGGCCTTAGGAAGTGTAGTCAAACAGAGGGACCTTGGAGTTCGAGTACATGGTTCTCCAAAATTGGAGTCACAGGTAGATAGGGCAATGAAGAAGGTTTTTAGCCACTGGCCTTCATCAGTCAGGCCACTGAGCATAGAATTTGGGAAGTTATGCTGCAGTTGTACAGGATGTTGATCAGGCACATTTGGAGTACTCTGTTCAGTTTTGGTCACCTTGCTATAGGAAGGATATTCTTAAACAGGAAACAGTGCAGAGGAGAATTACAAGGATGTTGCCAGGTCTCAAGGGGCTGAGTTACAGGGAGAGGCTAGACAAGCTCAGAGTTTTTCTTTACAGCATAGGTGAATGAAAAGGGGGTTTTGTAGAAGTGTATAAGATCATGAGAGGCATGGAGAGGGTGAATCCACTCAGTCTTTTTTTCCCAGGGTTGTGAAATCGAGGACTTGAGGGCATCAGAGTAAGATAAGTGGGAAAGAATACATGGGAACCTGAGTGGGCAACTATTTTACTCAAAGCGTAGTACATATTTGGAATGAACTGCCAGCGGAAGTGGTTGAGGCGGGTACATTAACAACATTTAAAAGGCATTTGGACAAATACACGGATGGGAAATGTTTAGAAGGATATGGGCCAAGTGCAGGGAAATGGGGTTAGCGTGGATGGACACTTTGGTCGGCATGGACGAGTTTGGGCCGAAGGGCCTGTCTCTGTGTTGTAGGTCTCTATGCCTCTATGTCAAATTGTGAAAGTCTGCTTCACAGGACAAGTGAAGGGTTAAAATTTTGCAAACACCACAGCTAGCTTGAAGTTGTACACTGAAACACTCTGTATTGGGGATAATTTATCCTAACTAAATCCTAGGTGTCATATATTCATGGACAATTCCCGAGTGTCAGGGCAAGAGAATAAAATAGTACATTACTGTATTTGCATTGTCTGTCAAGTATGAATTGACCAGATGATGGTGGGATAAAGCCCTTATATTTTGCACTCTAAATTCATCAGAAGTAATCATGAGGAATTCAAATTGTGATTAATCCATTTAAAAATCATCATAGAGCACGCAGCAGTTATGACAAAATGATACATTTTAAAATCATTTTTTTGGCATCATTAGCATGACCAGCATTCACTTCCCATTTGTAGCTACATACGCACTGAGGGAATCCACTAAGCCTCTTAACCCTTAGTTTTCTATTATCTTCACCTTTGGTTCATCTGCCTTGACATCCTTCCTAGTTAATCCCAGTTTTAAAATTTTCAACTCACCCCAGTTCCTCAGCTGCAATGGGCTTTCTTCTGGAGGATTACAAATTTTCACTACCCTCTTTGTGAAGAAGTATTCACCAACGATTTCACCAATATCAGCTTCAGGCTTGCTCTGGAAATAGTTTCTACCAACATTCCAAATCTTTTGATTACGTTAAATATTTCCAACAGATTGCCCTTTAATTTAAACTTAGGCTGTGCAATCTGACCTCATTATTTAACCCTTTTACCTCATTTCGTGGGAGGTAAAGGACCTTCTTATTCAAACCACCGTACAGTAGAAACGCTCCCATGGTGCTGTTAGGCATCTAGTTCCATGCACGTTCACCATGCATCCGAGTATATTCGGTACCTGCATTGCTAAGTAAAACACACTCACCAACACAGGCCACATGAGGATTTCCAACCCTCCAGGATTGCCATAAACTCTCCAGGATTTGAAGATAAATCTGCTGGATATTGTTGCAAGTAAAATCCAAGAAAGAAGCCCACAGGACCATTAAGAAAGTGGAATCCTTCAGTCTACTAGTTACGGAATATTGCAAATGGAAGGAGATAAGTCGACAGATGATGGTGAGTCCACACATTTTCTATTTGGCTGCAGGACAGTGGCAGGACACTGGTAGTATACTGGACAGCCAATGGTGGGAGTGTGTGGGTGCAGCCTTTGTAAGTAGAAAATTATGTGATGAAACCTTCAGGGACACATACAGCCAGATTTGGCAACCTCAGGTTCTACTGTTCTCCACCTGAGACCATGTTCCAGCTGTACTTAGCCCAGTTTGACCTCCTGTGGCCAGAATCTGGGTCCTCCTCAGGAAAGTGTTGACCATGGATGCCACTCCAGACAATCAGAATATTTAATAAAGGTCTCAGATGAACTTGTGGGCAAGCAAAGCTGCTCACTGTTTGTTGGCTTCAGATAGAGTTGCAGAACAGATGATCTATGTGACATATCATCTTTTCAACTACAGCAACATCAAGTATCCAGATTCAGCTATGGCTCACTAGACAGCATCCTCTCCTTGATGTCTAAAGATTTGTGGATTCATGAACTACTCCAGAGATTTCAGTTCTATCTACGCAAGGTCGACACTTACATTCCAATGCACTATTGAGGAAATGATGCACTGTTGGAGGTGATGACACTTGAAGCAGATATTAAATGCAGATCCGACTTGCAGAGGTGGAGATAACAGATTCCATCATACTGTTTTGAACAGTATAAAAAGGAAGGTGGCAAGAGTAGACCATTCTTCCCCTTAAACCCAGACCAACCCAAACCACCAAGTTGCCTCTATTCCCTCTACCAATTATTTAAAATCTATGTTCCCTGTTTATTGGCATACTGCTGAGGGCAATTCACTCTCTCTAAGCTCCTCATAATTTTATGTACCTCAATCAAATACGGTCTAAGTATCCCCGTGCCCTCTCCAATCCCTTTGTTCTGAAAAAAACCCAGACCAACGTGGTGCATTGGTACCAGTATTGGGAAAAGAAGGAATAATCCCATTGGGATAGGTTCAACTTAAAGCAGACTGGAATCAGTGAGTCACATAAGCAGGATTTGGACAGGGCAGTAAACAAAAACACTGGTCAGATGAAGGGAGATTTAGAAATCAAAGGAATAAATATCAAAGAAGTAGAGCACCGCATCAATTTGTGTAAAAGAAATGCAAAGCGAGACACAAGAGGGACAGAGAGATTTGTACTAACATTATATCACTGAATAGTGTAACTGTAAAGAACAACAGTGAAAATGTTACAATTAAAGGCTTTTTCTCTAAATGCATGAGATATTCGTATCCTACAAAGATAACAAAAAGATAAAACAAATTGCAGTGTTTCTGAATATGTGTCACATCCATCAAGTAAACAACTTGATGGTACACACTGAAATAAATAAATTTGATTTCATAGTCACTTTGGAGACATGGCTGCAATATTACAAGGACTAGGTTCTAAACAGAGGGTTATCTTACATTAAAGAAGAAAGGAAGTTGGGGAAATGATGAGGGGGAGCATTGTTAATAATGATGGTACTGGTACAACAGTTAGAATTGGCCTTTGTTCAGGAGATCAGGATGTAGAATCAAATTGAGTGAAAATGAGGAATAGAAGAGAAAAAAAGTCACTCATGGGTGTGCTTTATAGACTCTCCAAAAGTGAGCACATAGGATAATGTATGCTTATGGTAAAGGGACAGCAATAATTAACCATAGTCAATAATTTAATCTACATATAAACTGTGAAAATCAGATTGACAGCAGTAGCCTGGATAAGGAGCTCAGAAAATGCTTTGTGATCCTTTCATAGCATTCTGAAATGGGCAAGGGGAGCAGGCTACATTTGACGAAGTATTGAGTAATGGGATATGTTATAAAGCGGAGGCTGTCCACAAACGACTCCCCGCTTCCCCCAAAAACTAAAGCCAAAACACCCGAAGAGGAGCACCTCACTCTATAACCTGTAAAGTGAACACGTAAAGTGGTGTAACTTGCTTTCCAGCAATTTCTTGTGGTTAAACAAAATAAATACCTGACACTCACTTTAAAATCAACAAGTAATAATCTATTTATCTCACTCTAACAATGAACAAATTAACTAAACCATTAAAAAACACAATAAACCCTTTCTAACTACTAACTATTCCCAAATAAAGTAAAATTCTAATGGTAAGCTGTTCCAAAAAATACAAGTCCCATTTATATGAAGTAAAAAATAGATTTTAATCTCGCAGAATTACATCCAGGATATATGCCTTTCAGAATGCCATATGCCTTCTCCATCGATTCTTCTGTCAAGACTGCATTGTCTGTCAGTTGTTCTGTCAGAAGTATTAACTAGATGTGCCACAGGTACTGATGTTATTTATATGGTACATTCTCTAAGACATGGAGAAGGTTGTGATAGCCAGTGTCTCTGTTGAGAGCTGAGGGCTGCCATCTCTGGCAATGGCATTCAGCTCTGGAGCTCTGTTGAACAGCCCCCTTGTTTTATATCTTTGATGACATATCAATATTTCTTAATAGGATTGGTCCTACGTTGTTAAAACCTCAGATTTAAGTTTGATAGGTTTTTGGTATCTAAACACCTGGTTCAAATAGATTGGCTAAATTTAAAAACTAGTCTTAGCAAAATCTGCTGCTTGGCCAGCTAATCGTACAGCCTTTCAATACAAATGTTTCAATTCGGGTGCTCTCTGTGTACTTGCAAAGTTTCAAGCTGCTGCTCACAGACATTCACTTTATCTTTTATAGGGACCACATAATGCTCACCCGCCCTCCACCTCCCACCACTCCTCCCCAGCATTTTAGAAACATCAAATTCTAATTTCCTGCCTCCCAATCACAAGTATTCTACCCAATTTTGCAACAGATAGGACCAGTTCAAAGACCTCAGCATGAAGACACCCTTAGTTACCAGCAAACACAACATACTTGAATTGTACATCCACTCTGAAAGAGAGAATATTGGATTGAAGACTAGCATGTTAAATTTAAACAAAGATAACTATGTGGACATGAAAGCTAGCTAGTTGAAGTGAAAAAGTAAACCAAACTATGGGATAGATCAATACAGACATTTAAGGATATATTTCAAAATACTCAGAATAGGTATGCTTGTATTATAAAGGAAAGTTCTACAGGAAGGATCCACCATTCATTGTTAACCAAAGTTTGGAGAAACTTCTATTAAAGAAGGCAGTGAGGCAGAAAACAGGAAACTACTCAAATCAATCTTTAAAGATGTAATGGCTACACACTTTGTCAAACATTAGGTGACTGGGAAGAGTCACCATGATTTCATGGAGGAGGAACTCTTATTTAACAAATTTTGTAATCTTCTTACAAGGAATTTCATACATTGCGGATAAAGGGAAGTCATTAAATATGCTGTACTTGGATTTCCAGAGGGCATTTGATAGAATGATAGATCACAGGTTATTGAAAAAAAAAGCTGGTAGCATAATGGGTAATATATTAGCATGGAAGATTATCTGGTTGGTAAAGAACAGATAGTATGCATAAACATGCCTTTTATTCACAAGATGTAATGAATGGAGTCCCAAAGGGATCTTAGTCTTTTACAATTTATGTTGATGGCTTAGATGAGGGGAATGAAGGCATGGTAGCTAAATTTGTAGGGGACAGAATGACACAAAAGTATGTTATGAAGAAGACAAAGTATTTGCAGGATACAATTAGGATGAGTGAACGGCAATAATCTAGCAGATGGAGTATAATTTTGGAAAATATGAAGTTGTTCTCATTGGCAGGAAGAATGAAAAGTCAGAGTATTATTCCAATGGAGAATGACTGCAGAATGCCAAAGTGCAGAATGATTTCAGTGCATGATTCATAAAATAGTTAGTATGCAGGTGTAGCATGTAATCAGGAAGGCTAATGGGATTTTATTCTTTATAATGTGAGTGATACAACATAAAGATAAGGATATTATGTTTCAGCATATAGGTCATTGCTGACAGCACATCCCAATTACTGTTGTGCAGTTTTGATCTCCTTCATCAGTCAAATTTAAGGATGTAAAAGCATTGAAGTGGTTTGGAAAGCTTTACTAGGTTGTTACCTGGAATGAATAGATTGTCTTACGATGACTGTTTGAACAGGCTTGGCTTGTTTCCACTGGAGTTCAGATCAGTGAAGGGTGACTAGATTGAAGTGCTTTAGATACTCAGTGGTCTTGACATGACAGACATAGAAAGGAAGCTTCCTCCTGGCCGGACAGGGGGCATTGCTGTTTTAAAATTAGGTGTCAACATTTTAGAAAAGGGAGGAGGAGAATTATTTTCTCTCAGACTGCTCTGCAACTTTGGAAAGCCCTGCCACAGAAGTCGTCGCAAGTATTTTCAGACATTGTTTTCAAGACAGAGGCACGTAGATTTTTATCAGGCAATGGAATCAAATATTATTGCAGGCAGATGGGACTGTGGAATTCAAAACGCTACATATCAGCCATGATCTTATTGAATAGCGAAGCAAGCTTGAGGGGTCAAATGGTCAAATTCTATAGAAATTTGTATGTTCACATAATTAGCCAAGGCATTACAGCAGAGAAAGCAACAGCAAATTTTAGGCCACCGTTGCTTTCAAGTAATTTGAAAGCGGCAATGATAATTCCTTCACTTTAGAAAGTGGTCCCTGAGGATGACTGTATGTTGCTTCAAGCAAGCATAACTAGAATGTTGTTTCATACGCATACATAATATATGCTATATATATATATATTAAAGCCTTTCTTTCTTTGATGATTGGACAAGTAAATTGTACCAGTTACATTTCCGGCCCCAAAGTTTGATGCTGGCTATAGACACCATCTGATCCAAGAAGACAGTTACTAAATATATCAGGAAAACACTCATTACAGCAGGAGACTTGTCAAAATGTAGTATACAAAATGTACTCAGCATTCCTACTTCACTCGAACCAACTGGTACATCCTTTCTAAAGCTATAAATTAAAGCATTTATTCTGCTGATGGGTTCCTTACTGTTCGTTTAAAAAAATTTAATTAGCGATAGCCTATGAAGGACCATATGTTAGAAAGACCATACGTTTATATGGTCAGAGGTGTACCACTCTGCATCAAACATGGGGCAAGTGAGAAAGCAGCCTTCCAATAACTATCACAGCCAGTACAGGGATTGAAAGCACCATACTTTAGCCATTAATTACGACATGTTCACAAGTTTTAAATATGACTGATCCATTGCACTCATCAATCATGAGAAATGAAAACTTGAGACCCTAAAGACCATAAGATGTAGGAGCAGAACTAGGCCAATCAGCCCACTGAATTTGATCTGCCATTCAATATAACCACAGCTGATATGATAACCACCAACTCAATTTACCTGCCTTTTCGCTACAAGCCTTGAAAGAGAAGTTACTTCACTCAAAGGGTGTAAGAAATCTGGAACCCCTCCCCGCAAAACGCCATTGAAGCTGAGGGTCAATTTAAAATGTCTAAACTGAGATTGCCAGCTTTTCACTGAATGAGGGTATTCGAAATTCCGGAACCGGCCAGTTCAGAGGTGCAGCAACCGTGATCTGATTGAAATGAGAGACTTGCTTGAGAAGTTCTAGGATTTGTGGAAATACTAGCATCATGGCTTACGTCACTGCACTGGTAATCCAGAAACCTGGGTTAATGATCCAATGGCACAACTTCAAATCCTACATGCAGCCGCTGGGAAATTTCAGTTCCGCTATCCCATGAACCCGGAATTTAAAAATCTAACATTACTAATGGTGGCTGTGAAATGACCAGACTCTTGCAAAAAAATTCTGGTTCACTCATGTCCTGAAGGCAAGGAAATTAAACCATCCTCACCTAGTCTAGACTTGCCTTCTTGAGGCTCCAAACCAACTGCAATACATTTGATTCACAACTGTCCCCTGAAATGGCTAAGCAAGTAACATTTTAAAGGCAATCAGGGATTGGCAATAAATTCTGGCTGTGCCAGCGATAATCATATCCTGTGGATGAATAGAAGGGCAACATCGTGTGACATACCTCTTTGGAAACATTTCAGGGTCATCAGTTCAAACTAAATGCCAACCCCAAGAGATGGGAAAGTACACTGTCCAAAAAATGAATATTCACTCTTCCTGCATACTCCCCAGAGTTCTGGGAATGAGAGTTTCTAAATTATGGGAGCACAAAGAAAGTGATTCTCATTTCAGACAAACAGACCCCAATATGCCCTCATGTTCCAGGCATCCAGATGGTACTGGCAGACACATGGGTCTCTTGGAACGTTTGGGCAATAACGTGCTGTTTGCCTCCCCCACTTCCTGCTCTTCTGCATCCTCCTGCTCTTTCCATTTGTCAGTGTAAAACAGCAACTGCTCTCCAGCTGCTGCATTGCCTTGTGGCACGTGAAAGAGAGAGAAAATGCAAACAATTGAGAAGAACCTGTCCAGCACCTGTACAGATAAGGCTTACCTATGCCTTGGGCCTGTCATTTACTGTGGAGTGACTAAAAAGGCAAAGTAAACAAAGAAATTGTGGGGAATAAACAACTTTGCAATGACGTACTATCTATTGTACCCTTAGCACATCCAAATGAACTTTATAGTTGGTGAAGCTCTGTTTGGCAAATGCCATTTCTGTTATCATGACAGAAAGACAGCGCCAATTTATGGACAGCAAGCTTTCACAAGCAGTAATTTGAGAGCCACTAGATAACAGTTAGTGATGTTGATTGACAGATACATATTGGCCAGGACACTGGATAGCTCGTCAGATTGATCCATGAATAATGGCCCAGGGTACTTGCAGATCACCTGGGCGGGCAGACACAGCCTTCCTTTAACAGCTCTACCAGTGCAACACCCAGTCCGTACTGGTCTCACATAGGATAGGCAATTCTGGAGGTTTCATGAGAAAGTAAAACATTGCAAGATTGGCAACATAACAGCAATTCCTGAAAAAGACTAATTAATTATAACACAAAACAGGATAGCTTATTTTCCAAAAAGTGATTCTTTAATCCTGTCCAACAGTAAATGTCATTTCGTACTGACATATATTAGCTATGTTTCTGTTGAAAAGCACTATCGACAGTCTCACAATTTATCTGAACAAAGGAGATGACCTAAGCCAGCACTTATTGGAGCCTCGCCCATTGGCATCATGGCATTGAAGCAGCTGCCCATCTATCTGCTAGTCTCAGAGGCAACATGAGACGCCAAACAACTAGAAACAGGAGCAGCATGCCATCCCGCTCATCGTTGTGTTCAACAAATCGGCTTTGCTCTGTGAGCCGGAAAGACTCAAGGGATAATTCCGGAATGTGTGCTCCCCTGGAGAACTGAAATTATGGGATGGCAGAGCTCCACATTCCTGCAGTCCCCTGTCAAAACCAATTATTGCACAACATAAATGACCACAGGAACACAATTATTTGAATTTATGTAGTGTCTTTGGGACTTTGTACTGTGCTTCACAGAAATAGTTATCAGACAAATTTGACACCAAACTACATAAGGCTTTAAGACAGTAGCCAAATGTTTTGTGAATGAGGTAGGTTTTATTGAATGACTAAAAAGGACAAAAGAGAGATAGGTGTAAGTGATGAAATCCACAGAATGTGGTCTAGTCCACCAAGGGTGGAAGCATTAAAATTGCAGAAGCGTGAGTTAAGAAAGAACAAAGCATTCTAAATGTTGAAAAGGACAGGAGATTACACAGCTAGGGAAGAGTAAGGGCATAGTGAGAGAAAAAAATACAATTTGAAAATAAAGATATTTCCAAACAGTGAGCTATTGCAGGTCAGTGAGCACATGGGTGACAGATGAACTGTTGTTGTTGGAGTTTAATTATAACAGCAAAGAAAAGAGAAGCTCGTAGCAGAGGCACTGGGAGCACGGACACAAAATTTGCTGGGGAAAAAACACAGAAAGTCATACTTGTTGTATGAGGTAATGGTGCTAAAGGAGTTAATGCCCTTATTACAGTGAGCTCCACTCAATGTGATGATGTCATGTACAATGTTTGGGTGATGACAGGGAGTTCTACATTAGCTTTTATGGAGAGCATATGTATTCTGTACCGCTTCCAAGAGTCCTAGTAGTTATGCCTGGCCAGTAATGTCATGCTTATTGCTATCATGCAATAAACCATCTTGGTAACTCAGGAAATTGCCTCTTGTGGAAAGGATCCTGTGCTGGTGATCATCAGCCAGATTCTAGACAGAGAAGGATTGGTGACAGAAAATGATCCTAACAACCTTTACTCTAAGAATTTCAGCCAGTTTGTAACGCAGCATAACACCAACAGCACAGGTTCAATGCCCAGACCAGCTAAGGTTACCATGAATGTCTCACTTTCTTAACCACATCCCTCACCTGAGGCTTGGGGGCCCTTAGGATAAACTCGCCACCAGTCATCTCCCTCTAATGAAACAGCAGTCCTCTGGGACTTTTACTTTCCCATTTACTCACAGGGATGGTAGGTACCACAAAGTGTAAATAATAGTAATCAGGATAATACCACAGTTGTGAACTGTTGTTTTTAAACCAGAGCGAAACGTGCAGTTGCTTTTCATGTCTATCAGTGACTAAGAGACCCATATGTAGGTATAGGGAGCAAAATGTGGAGATGTCACAAAAATCAGAAATGTAGCCATCACTGAGGGCAGTGACAGTCTTCAAAAGAACATACAGAGAGTGGAGAAATGGGAGACACACAGTATATACAGTTTAGGGCAGAAAAGTGCAAAATGATGTATTTTAGAAGGAAGAATGGGAAGGGGGGATATTGACTACATAATACAATGTTAAACAAGATGTAGGAATGGAGAGAACTGGTGGTACTTCTACTCAAATCTTTGAAGGTGGCAAAACAAGTTTAAAAGGTTGTTTAAAACAAGCAAGATTTTTTTCATATAAACAGAGGTATGAAGTACAAAAACAAAGAATTATACTAAACCTTCATACGTCAGTGATTAGGCCCCATCTGGAGAACAATTGCGCACAATTCTGAGCATCATTTTGTTAAGGATGTCAAGGCCTGAGAGACAGTGTAGAGGAGATTTACTGCAAATGGTACTGTAACAGGGACGGTTAACATGAAGAGACTGACGATGCTGAGATTGTCCTCCTTGGGTCAGAAAAGGTTAGGAGGAGATAGAGGCTAATAGTGGTGTACAACTCATGAATGGTTATTTATGAGCAAATAATTATCAATTGCTTTCAGTCACATGAAGCTTGCTGATTGGGGAGACAGACTGAAAATAACTAGCAAAAGTGCTAAAGGCAACATGAAGAGAACTGTGGCTAATTTCTGTTTTAACTCCAATATTCTACCTTGGCTCTGCGATCCTTAGCACCCCTACCTAATTGAAATACTCTATCAATCTCAGTGGTTACTGGATGGCAGTGTGAAGGAAGTTTCCATGGAAACAAGCCTGGGAAAATCACCCTTTGTAGGGCCATTATTTATTTAAATAGTCTGCCCACCTTTTTAGCAGGCACTTGCTTATGCTCACCTCCATCAAACTCCCAGATTCCTACTCTGGGAAAAGTAAAGCCCGCCTGTAGGATCTGCGCCAGTTATTTCAGGTTGGATGCAGTGAAACCCAGTGAGGACACTGATCCCCTTGGAATGGGATTGATGGGAATGGATGGGAATTGACAGGAACAAGTATTTTGTGCCGTCCAGCAGTGACAAAAATAGAGTGTTCATCCACACAAAGCACAAAGTACATTTGTTTCCAAGGCTGCGTATCAACAATCTTGTCTCCCAAGGACAATCGCAAAACGGAAAAAAAAACCATGAAAAGAAATAGCCACAGCCTCTTCATTTGCGAGCTTCAAGAGTGATCTTTGGATTAATTCCGTTGAAAAGTTTTCATTATCAGTATGAATATTGCATGCCTGGTTTAGCTAATGTTTTGCATTTGGTGGAAAATGGATATCAGTCTGTGACACCAACAAAACTAAAGCAGACGCATCATGGTGGAAATACATCTGGTTGAGAGTGTGGTACAGAATGAATTTAAGGGAGTTTCTGAACAAGACAAACTCTACATAGGATAGATTTTGGGAAGAAATCATTAAGTCAATTTACATGTTAATAAAATTGTGGATAAGGGTTTCAGTGGTGATAGCAGAACAGCTAAGAGCTGATTTGAAAGCAATAATGTTTGATAGTAGACAGCATGTGTGGTTTGAAGCTCATGTCAATTGTCTAGTGTAGCAAAAGATGGTCTAAAAAATACTTCCAGCTGTCCTTAGAATAGGATTTTACTGTACTTTGAAACAAACTAATTTGATTATACAATAATGTTGCAATTAATAATGATCTTCTTCAGTCAGTTCACACTTTGGTACAAAAGAAAACAAATTATATATCAAAATCTCCACAAGTAGATCCTGAACTTACTCAACATATTTTGAATTCTTCATAATTAATGCTTTGTAACCACTGGCTACTCATTAATTGATCCCATTTGGACTGTGCCATTCATCTGACAGGATAAATGACTGAAGTGGTTTTCAGTGGAAGATGTCTCATCCTAATAAAAGAAACACATTCTCTCATACTTAATTTAAGAAAAGGAAGATGTTCCACATACTGACGAAAGGATTTGCAAACCACAAAGCTTCAGGTCAACCACAAAGAAGTCATTATATTGTGCAGCAGTGATCAAAATCATTGTCTACATCAGAAACTCAGTGTGGAGCTGGAGGAACACAGCAGGCCAGGCATCATCAGGGGAGCAGGAAAAGTGACGTTTTGGGACCCTTCTTCAGAAATGGAGGGACATAGTCTACATTGGTGCATTTTCAATCTGAACCATTAGCTTATTTTATGAGGGCAGACAATCAACCCAAATGTCACAAGTTCAACTCTGCCATGGCGAGGTGTGAAATTGAATCCAATAAATCTGAATATTTTCCAGAGCTAGTTCCAAAACTGCCAACAAAAACAGCCCTATGTGTGATCAAACCCCAACTGATCAGCTAATGTCTTCCAGCGAAGGGAACTGTTGCACTGTTTCTAACTCACACATAACTCCAGGCACACATGCTGTCTCCTCCAATGACAATAAATACTGGCTAGCCAAGTGTAGCTCATTTCAGGGAGAAAACAATTCACCATGCTTTTGTAACAAACAGCACAAGGCGGCATATTGTGTAAGTTTCATAAATCAACTGTTTCATTGATACATGAGACATGGATTTTGAAGTTGCCATGAGTTTGAGCAAATGCTGTTCCTATCATGTGCAAAGCAACAAAAGTACTGATCTTACTTCCAACGGTAGGAGGCCTTGCGTAAGGATAATTGAGTCAGATGTTGCTGACACAATAGGTGTGTGAAAGCCAACTTCACCATAGTCAGCAAAATGAGCAAGGAAACAACACTCCATGGATTCAGAATGAAGTTACAGAATGGTTTTGAGCTGCTCTGCCTCAAAGGAATGTAATTGAGACAAAGTAATGACAGGTGAAATAAGTGACTAAAAGCTTGATCAACAAGTATCTTACAGAATGAATGAAGGTTAAGAGGTAAAGGGAGAAAAATCCCAGAGCTAGGGACCGAGGGAGCTGAAGGCTTAGACATTCATGGTTGAATGATTCAAATACAGAGGTCCATAAGAGGCAGATTTCAGAGGATTATGTGAGCAGGAGAAGATTACAAACATAGGGAGGGATGGAAATTAGGTGCGGGAAAGATTTGAAAACAACCTTTTAAATCCAGTCCCAATAAACTAAAATCAAGTGTTAATCAGTGAAAACACGGGTTTTTGGTGAATGGGACCTGACTTGAATGGGAATATAGCAGCATAAAAGCAGTTATGGGTTGCTTCTGATGTTTCTTGTGGTGTGATTTTGGGTTAAGCATGGAGGTAGGATATAATGTGGTCATTCCAGATATAAACCACTCTACAGAATAATGAAGCTTAATTCCTTTCGATAAAAAGATTTTTCTTCAGCTTTAACAATGTTTACATTTTTATTGCATATAAAGCCTGTAATTATGAAAGAATTCTGTTAAATAAATAGTCAGCAGGCCCTTGACTGTCTATGCTAATTCACTGAATTGATGTTATGCAAATAAGATGCAGGTGCAACGGAAAAAGTTGACACTTTGAGATGCCAAAAATCCAAAATGACCCTTGACAGTGCGCAATGATGCATTATCTTAAATATTGCATATGACATTTAATTGGTTACCAAGCTTGAAGGAGTCACCAACCACTTAACCTCAGGAGTTTTTAAATGAAGATGAATCTCTTGGCCACAATTTCAGATGACTGTTTCAGCTGAAAATTAAATACAGCCAAACAAATGGAGGGTACTTGCCCATGAAAGGATAGAGTGATATCGGCCAAAAGGAACAGAAAGTCAGAGGGTTTTATATCTGTTGAATTATACACATATCACGGAATGCTAATTTTGAATAACGAACATGAAATAGTTTGCACCTTCTTCCGAGAACCAAAGCAGCTATGTGGTTCACACGTATCAGCGTTCATCACTGGAGTTTCACATCTCCTTTATGAATGTTATGAAAAAATTTAGATTATACAGTACCAAAGGTTGCCATTCAGCCATAAGACCATAAGACATCCACTGAGTAAGTGCCAGATCTTTGAAAGAGCTATCTGATTATTATTACATCCTGGTTCTTAAAACACAGCCCTGCAAATGTCTTCCCTTCAAGTATTTATCCAATTGCATTCTGAAAAGTATGATTAATTCTGCTTCAGCCCCTCATTCAGGTAGTGTGTCAAAAACATCTCACCTTCCCCTGGATCAGTAAAATGCTACAGAATCCACTTTTGGTCAACAGAAATGCAAAGTATTAAGATCAAACACTTGGCTCAAGACAACGTACACAAAACTCATGCACATCCTGTCACTGGATATCATATGAACAACACAAACAAAACTTCCTAAACCCAAAACATACAGTATGAATTCTGAGCAAGATTTCATTCCTCTGTTTGCTGCCAAATCATGTTTAATGGATCCCTATTGATTTGTCGCCATTTTTACATTTTTATTTCTTTAGTTTCTCTGGATAATTTTTGTTCAAATTCATGGAGTTTTCTTGCTGACAGCAATGAAGGAGTCCCTACACTTCAAGGGCTTCAGAGATTCAAGGACACAGCTCAACACCATCTTCTCCAGGACAATTAGAGATGACCAATAAGTACAGCCTTTCAGCAACATCTAGATGCCCTGAAGGAAGAATGAAGACAGCTCATGGGCAATGCGTCCTCCAACTGCATGACTGGGCAGCCTCTTGGAGGGACCATGCACACTAATGCGCAGGTATTTTGCATGATCTGGAAGTCAACCACCTTCGAGGTCCGTGCAGTGGGAAGAAAGTTTAGAGGGAATGTAGCTCATTGCATAGGGAATCACTTATTAACTTGGATAGAGGACTGCCTGACTAACAGGATACAGAAAGCATTAATGGATCGTTTTCAGGTTAGCAAGATATAATGAGTGGAGGAAGTGGCACAGACATCAGTACTAGGGTCTCAACTATTTATCATCACAATCTATAGATAAATACATCTATATCGAGAGTATCAAAGGTATCAAGGTAGATAGAAAATGAAGTTGAGATTGTAATCAGATCAACCATCATTTTATAGAATGGCAATAAGTGGCCCCTTCCTATTTCTGATTTGCATGTTCACATGTTTCAGATTCAGCTGATAACGCAGCCTCCCCTGATTTAGAACTTGTGGGGCAATGTCCCTCCTAAACTTTACATTGTACATTGTACTTTACAAGGTATTGATCATTCACAAACTGTCGCCTTCAAAATTCTGCACAAAAAAAGTGCCACACACTAAGCAGAACAAAAAAAAGTGATAGAAAATTTTTATTGAGTTAAAATTACAGTCTGGAGGCCTCAGTAAAGAAATCTAGCTACATTCCATTACAACACTGTAGCAGTGTCGAACTACCTGAGGTAGCAGCTTTAAACGATGGTCTTGCTCTCTCAGGTGGGTGTAATAGCTCGACCAAACACTGCTCTGAAGAAGAATAGGAGAGTTCTATTTAGTCTCCGAGCTTTTATTTCCATATCACAGAACTCTGACAATGTGGAAGCAGGCCATTCAGCCCATCAAATCCACAACCATTCAAAAAACATTCCATGCAGATCCACACCCTATCCAATCCCTGCATTTCCTGCCCGAGACATGACAGGCAATTTAGCATGGCCAATCCACTGAGTCTGCTCATCTCTGGACTGTGAGAGGAAACCAAAGCACTCAAAGGAAACCCATACAGACACAGGGAGAATGTGCAAACTCCACACAGACACTCACAAGAGGAATTGAACCTTGGTCCCTATCACTCTGAGGCAGCAGTGCTAACCGCGGAGCCACCATGCCAGCCCAGCATCACTAAAACAGACCACCTTACATTACTATGTTGCTGTTGTATGAGCTTGAGCTTAACTAATTGGCTGCCACGTTTCCTGCATTGAAACACTGATCTATATTTCAAAAAGTACTTCAAGGATTGCAAAACTGTTTTTCAATAGACTGAACTTAAGAAAGGCACTGTAGTAATGCAAGTCTATATTTCTGGGTCAAATTTTAACGTGATTGCAAAAGAGTTGTAGGCTTCAGAAATCTGAAATGAAAACAGAAGGTGCTGGAACAACTCAGCAGATCAGCCAGCATCAGTCGAGACAGCAGATGCTACCTGACCAGCTCACTATTTCCAGAATATTATGGTTTTATTTGAGAGACAGTTTCCGGTTTAGATGGTAAAATAATGCATGATCTTGATCATATCCTACTCATTTATGTACATGATTTATATTAACAGATGGTTTTCTATTATAAAACTCAGCGTGACATTGCAAGTGAACCAATTGTTGGACATTCCAAACTCCTTATTTCATTGGCTGTAACATGCATTAGGCCATTATGAGGTAATAGGTGATATATAAATGCATGCTTTTATTTTAATCTCCAAGAACTCTTACAGCTTTTACAGGGCCACCAAATGGGAAAGTTTTTTTCTTTTCAACTTGGACAACTGACTCCACGCTTTCTGATGTGTAGCAATAGCCCTTTCAATCCTCTAAACACCAGTGAGTTCTCTTCCCACCCACGCCTCACTTAAGTCCATTCTAGCATTCTCCTAACATGGTATGATGTCTTAGAACACTGCGGTACTCCAGTTGGTGATCTCTCCTCAAAATTGTAATCGTGTGCTCAACTACAACCAGCTATCCTGTCCTACTATTCATACCATAAGTCAGTCACCATGTCTAATAATGTGGCCAATCCACATCCCAGGCCAGTCAGAAGGCTATTCATTTCACAAGTGGATGGTTTTTGAGAGTCAGTTTAAATCTAAACAAGCCTTGACAGTTAAGGCTTGCAACTGGCGAATTCTCCATTGCAACGCACCTGAGTTGACTTGCCAGACAGCACTCTGTTCTTGTATAACATAAATATATTGCTCCCCCTAACAATGGTATTCTTGCCAATTGTCTGGATGACTGCAAAACAAAAAGCTTCTTTTTGAGATAACAAGGTGTAGAGCTGGATGAACACAGCAGGCTAAGCAGCATCAGAGGAGCAGGAAGGCTGACGTTTTGGGCCTGGATCCTTCTTCTGAAAATTTTTCTGAGGAAAGGTCTATGCCCGAAACGTCAGCCTTGCTGCTCCTCTGATGCTGCTTAGCCTGCTGTGTTCATCCAGCTCTACACTTTGTTATCTCAGATTCTCCAGCATCTGCAGTTCCTGCTATCTCTGAAGCTTCTTTTTGTGTCTTTTATCAGCAACACAAGTTTTTGCCCCACTAAACAAGCAATTCTAAAATCATTGCTGATGAAAGAAATTAGTTTACCCTATTCATTTTCAGAGTGATTGTAGGCAAGTTAGGAGTGTCGTGGCAACTAATGTTATCAGTACCTAATGGAGACAGTGTAAGGGTGGATGGTTTGGAAGCCATACTGTGGGCCTTGTAAAATTGGGCAGATATGTGGAAATGGTCTTCCCTGGTTGTGGGATCTATTATCCATAGAGGGGCTGGAACATCAAATGAATAGGTTCATTTTGTTCTCTCCTCGGTTTACAAGAATGATGGATGATTTCACTGAAAATATAAAATCCTTAGACAGCTTAGAAACTGAAGAAGCCATTTTTCTTGGCTGGAGAATATAGAACTCAGAGCCACAGTCCAAGGATAAGAAGAGATCAGCCATTCAGGTCTGAGGGGGAGAAGTAACTATTTCACTCAGAGGGTTGTGAACGTTTAAAACTCTATCCCAGAGAATTATGGATGCTCAGTCATTACATATATTGAGACAGACGTTTGGATATTAAGGGAATTAACAGATAGGGGGGCTAGGGCAGGAAGTCCACTATGATTAGGGCAGGAGGACAGAGTTGAGGTGAAAGATCACTCATGACCATACTGAATAGAAAAGCAGCTTTATAAGACTGAACAGCCAAAAACTGCTTCTAGTTCTGATCTTGTGTCATTAATCAACTGTGTTTGAAAGTATCAGCGGGTTATTCTGGCTCAAGACATTTACTGAATTTTATTAGATCAGATATCTTCTTGCTGAATCCACTGCAGAGCAACTGCAAAATGTAACACTAATAATTATTCTGTTGATATCCTAGAACGCTTCAGGATAAATATAGCAAGAATATGGGTTGCTATGGCTACAAGTCCTTGTTACCAGTAAGAGCAAGATAAAGAAAGAAAAACACATCCTGAGCAAAGATTTTTGGAAATTCTCAAAATAAGCAGTCTCAGTGAGGAGCGAAATAGTTAACAGATCAGGTCAATAACTTTTTGTCTGACTTGGACAAATTGGAGATCCAACTGTTTTTAATCAAGTACAGAGGCAGGCTAAGGAGGGTGGCAAGGAAAGGAGAAAGCAAAAAAGGTCCATAAACGAAGTTGCTGGAAAAGCCCAGCAGGTCTGGCAACATCTATGGAGGAGAAAACAGAGTTAACGTTTCTGGTCCGGTGACCCTTCCTCAGAGCTTTTGGCTTTTAAAATAAGGTCCATGATAGGATGGAACAATATTATGAAATGGGAGCAAACAAAAGAGGGTTAGAATTGGACAAGTGGACAGGAGAAAAAGATGAATCTAGAAGAAATATAAATGGGAACAACGGAATCATCACCAACAGGGTGTGAACTGATTCATGAATTGCGATGTTGTTTTGATCACATAGACAAGGTTGAGGGAGGGGTAGACTGGCAGCACGACATTCCTGGGGAAAAAAGCAACAGAAGTTGCTGGAAAAGCTCAGCAGGTCTGGCAGCATTTGTGAAGAAAAATCAGAGTTAATGTTACGGGTCCAGTGATCTTTCCTGAGAACCTATACTCAGTTTTCTGGATGCCGGATCTTCAGGCAGGACAGGGAAGATTGTAAAATAGGAGGTGGTCTTGTATTGTCAATTAAAGAGTCATTCACTGCAGCAAGGAGTGACAATATCTTGGAAAATTCTTCAAATGAGGTCTTGTGGGTAAGAACTTAAGAATTTAAAAAAAGGGCAAGCCCACTGTTGCAAGCGTGTAGTATTGAAGAACCAGCATGTAGGCAATTCACGAAGATGTACATAAACAATAATAGGGTAACTATGAGGGGATTTCAACTTCCCCCTCATTAATTGGGATAGTCACACTGTAAAGAGTTTTGTAGCAGCCTCCTGGCTGCTAAAACACAGGTTACCAACTTGGCCAAACAGCAAGGGAAGCTGGGTACATTGGCCAGGTAAAACTCTGAAAACACTAAACCACCTACCAGAAACAGTGAAAACACTGCAGCCAAGTGCTAATGACATTAGCATAATCTAAAAGGCAACAGTTAGTCTGTACAGACACCCCAACAACTTATCCACTAAACAAAGGGCAGCCCATACAGAAAGGCACCAGGTCATGTTACACAGAAAAATTTCTGAAGAAGGGTCTAGGCCCAAAACGTCAGCCTTCCTGCTCCTCTGATGCTGCTTGGCCTGCTGTGTTCAACCAGCTCTACACCTTGTTATCCCTTGACAGTAGCATGCCATCTAAATGTTTGACTCTTGTTTCAAACTATTAAGTTTATCTTCCTGATTGGTCAAAGCAATAGAAAGTTCCAGAAAATCATCTAAAAGGTATAAATTTGGAGCTCAGCTGCATGCCGCTCTCTTGGAACCACTCTTGGAACAGTCTGAGGCCCTCTCAGGAGACCAGCTGACCACCTGGAGAAAGCAGCCTTGCAGACCCAGAGACAGAGCAACTGTGTAAATTTACAAGAGACTCCAGAAGTATTGTAACCATAAACAGCCAAATAGGATTAGGAATAGCATGGTTACTATTAAAAATTATGATAATTTTGTTCCTAATAAGGTAGGAATGTTTTGCTTAGGGACTGGCTTATGATCATATCGATTTGTCCGATTTAGTATCGTGGGGCACCTGGGCAAATTCATTCATAAAATTCTGGTCAGCATTGTCAACAACTTGTTTAAAGAGGAACCAGACAACAGTTCACAGGAGGCAGATTTGTTGACATGTATTCAATAGAGAGGTTTATATCAATATGCAAAAGGTTCAACAAGGCATGGTGCAGTGCTGGATGTAATTCTGGGGAATGAAGCCACCAGCCAGGTGTTTGCAGTGACCAGTAGGACAGCAATTCAGAGATAGCGATGACAACACGGCATGTTTTAAAGTTTTGTTATGGGAAAGAAAAAAAGGTGATCTGCAAAAAAAGCATTTTGGATTGGGAAGCCAGATTTTTTTTTGAAATATGGTAGGATCTGGCCAAAGTAGCTGTTTGGATAAGTAGCTACTTCTGGGTAAATCCATTGTAGGACAGTGGTAGGGAGGGACATTTTAATGGAATTGGTGAGAGTACAGGTGCAATGTGCTTGCTTTGAGGTGAATTGTGGGAGCAACAAGCCCAGAACACACCAGATGTACAGAAATATTTAGAACTGGATAAGGAGGAATAGGCAGCATGGTTTTTAACAGGATCAAAGGAAACATTTGAGGAGGTGATGGTCTTGTGGAATTGCTGCTGGGCTGTTAATCCAGAAACTAGGTAACACACTGGGGACCTGGGTTCGAATCCTGCCACCATAGATAGCGTTAATTGAATTCAACAAAATACCAGGAATTAAGAATCTAATGTTGACCATGAATTCATTGCTGATTGTGGGAAAAACCCATTTGGTTCACTAATGTCCTTTAAGGAAGGAAATTGCCATCTTTACCTGGTCAGGGCTACATGTGACTCTAGACCCAAAGCAATGTGGTTGACTCTGAACTGCCCCTTGGGCAATAAATGCTGCCTGGCCAGCAACGCTCTCTTCCTATTTATGAATAAAGGAAATAAAATCAACAGAGGTCCTATTGAGCAGAGAAAGTGCAGAGAGCAAGTTAAAGAAATTAAGTGATCAAAGAGAGTCATAAGGAAACACTGACAGGTTAGATTAGGGAAAAATCCCAAGATATTCTGCAAATGTATCAAGGTGAAGAAGACAATCGGGGAAAGAGTTGGGGCCATTAGAGACCAAGGGGGTAATCTGTGAATGGAGCCAGAAGACATTGCCAGGGCATTAAATGAGTACTTCCCATCTGTCTTCACTTCACAGGAGGAAGATGTAGGTGCAACTCTGGAAGCAGGACTATAAAGTTCCTGAGTAATTTTACATAGGGCATGTGCAAGTATTGGGGAGTTTGGCAGGATTAAACAATGACAAACCCCCAGGTCCAGGTGAGCTACTTCCCAAGCTGCTGTAGGAGACGAGGGAGGAAATTACACGAGCTTTGACCCAGTATTTTTTAAATTCCTCTCTGGCCTTTTCAAGAAAGGTGGTGCTGTAAATAGTCTCATTTCAGTGGCAGGGAAACTACTAGAGAAAATTCTGAAGATGAAACTTAATTTCCACCCAGAAAGGCATGGTTTGATCAGGGATAGTCAGCCTGGCTTTGTCAGAAGGTCATGTTGAACGAAACTGACTGAATTTTTTGACTCTCAATACGTCTGTACTAAGAGATAAGCGTTCAGAAAAAAAATTGTGAACGCAGCAGAGCAACAGTAACTCCCATTCTTTTCACGCTCAAAGCATTTTGCAATCAAATTTGGCACTGAACTATCCTCAGCATTCAACATTCAAAGGTTCTTTTTCTGCCACTTCAAGTAATATTGGTCCTAATTTGCCGAATACCCCATGTGGCAACCTTTGACAGGACAATTAGGGAATGTGTAGCTTTAAACAGTTTGTGAAGTTTGTAGATGTTTTTTGCAAAGTGGTGAGTTGCAAAGTGGTGAGAATACCAATGATATTAAAGAGCTGGATGTTTTTCCAGAAGTGGCCAAGCCATGAACTCATATGTTACTGGGTGGTTACTTAAAAAGTTCTATAAAGCTGCACCATCAGGGCTGTCATATTCCAAAGGAGTGAGGGTTAATGGAAATGAGCCTCGCTGATGCTAACTGTACCCATGAAACACAGAGATGACAGCTTTTGTCAGCTCAGACTAATGACCTATCCTACATGAATGAGGAACAAATTATAATGAAACTTTGTAGCTATATAGTGCCATGTTTGCACTGGCAATGATGCAAATACTTACAGGTATATAAAGTGTATTTTTTAACTGCATCAGCTACTTAAAGTGAAAGTTACTTTGTATTTGAAATGTCATTTGTCTGATAATTCCTGATTAATTTGTAATGGTTCTTGTTAGTTCATTGATTGCATTGATTCATAACTGCCCATTTCATTCTGCAATCCAAAAATTTGCTTCTATCATCAGTACATTAGTAATAGCTGAAATTACAACAGAAGGTGAGTATTCTCTCACTCTCGAATGTACAGATTGGGTGTGGATTGTTCAGTTAGCTGGACAGCTGGTTTGTGATGCAGAGTGATACCAACAGGATGAGTTCAATTCCCACACTAACTGAGGTTCCCATGAAGGAGTCTGCTTATCAACTTCTCCCTTACCTAAGGCATAATGGCCACTTAGGTTAAAGCAACTGCTTCTAATGAGAGAGCAGCCCTGTGGTCCAGTAGGTAATTATTACAAATTTATGTCCAGGTCTGAGCTCTTCAAGAGGAACAATTCACTCCCAATTTGCTGTCCTGCACTTTGCTCTTACATTTTGATATTTTTCATGTCAATTTGGTGTAGAGATTATCTTCCCTGTCGTAATGTTCAAAAGTCACAAGTTCAAGTTCGGCCAATGAGACTTAACCACAAAATCTACAACACCTTCCTTCTGATGTATTGCCACATGGATGAGATGTTAAATCAAGAATCCTGCGTGTCCTTCAGCTGATGCAAAGAGCCCATCAATACTTGGTCAGGAATGGAACTGAACAGTAACAGAAGAGCATGCACTGCAATTATCTTTATTCCTTCATGGGAAAATGGGAGACACTGGCAAAACCAGCATTTATTGCCGATCACTCTTGATCTTTAGAAAGCTGGCATTGAACAGCCTTCTTGAACTACTGTAGTCTATGTGATGTCCATACGCCTACAGAGGTGTTAGGAAGGAAATTCCAGAATTCAGATCGAGCAACAGTAAAGGAACATCAATATGTTTCCAAGTCAGGATGATATGTGGTTTGGAGAAGAACATGGTGGCAGTGTTTTCATACATCTGCTACCCTTGTTGTTCTAAGAGGTAAAGTTTGAGGTGGAAGACATCATGAGAAATGGCCACATAAAATAGGTATGACTGAAACCAAGGAATGACAGTAATCGACGTATGTAAACAAGATACCTGGTATTAAAATCTTTTGGGCATTACGCTCTGAGGGGAATGTCACTTTTGACATGTCCTTTGACTTGTCCCATCCCTTCTAGCTCATACCCCGGCTTAAAATCAGGGCTAGTCTTTCTCTCATTCTGACCTCAGGAACAGGTTGTGTCATAGAGCAATCAAACCTGTTTAATCTCTTCCGCTTCTCAATTCGATCATTCCTTTTGTTTCATTCAATTATGCGATAAGGGTGTCACTGGCTAGGCAGCATTTATTGCCCATCCCTAATTGTCCAGAGGGCAGTTAAGAACCAACCACATTGCTGTGGGTCTGAAGTCATACGTAGGCCAGACCTGGTGACGATAGCAGTGAACCAGATGGGTTTTTCCTGACAATCAAAAATGGTTTATTGTGGCCACCATTAGGCTCATAATTCCAGATTTTTTTCTTAAATTGAATTCAAATTCCACCACCTGCCATGACAGGAGTCAAACCCAGGTCCCCAGAACATTACCAGGGTCTCTGTATTAATAGTCTTGTAATGAAACTACTAGGCCATCATGTTTGGACCACTTTTGTTCCATAACTCTTAATAATGTTCTTCAGAACAAAAACAAAATCACTGAGTTTGGAAATTTTCGGTTCATTCCCCCAGCCTCAAGAGTGGGAGAGTAAGAAGAAGAGAGATCCACATTTCCACTCTCCTTTTACAACACTTTGAACAACCTAGCCCTAACTGAAGTTCTCTAATATATATAAAAGATTAAGCTACTTAACTTTCATATTAGCTTGCTAGCATATTTCAACCGACTTTGAAACTTGTTCAAAAATCTTGAAGGGGATAATTACATACCTGAGAAAGTGGTGCAATGCAGACCGATTTCTACATCAGCATTATGTGACTGGTGATATTTAGCAGTGACAGTAGCTCACAGGTTACTCCTGGCACATTAATGTCAATTGAATTGCAAAGCTTGGCCCTTGTCAATCCAAACTGGTGACAATATAATTGCCTAGTGAACAAATGGGATACATAAACTCCTGCAGTGAATTTATGGGAAGATTGTTAAACCAGGTTCATTTGGCAAATCTGTCAGTTTTTTAGTCAATGTACTTCAGTTACAAATCTACGCACTCTCTCAAGAACAGTTGCACTTAGTCCATAATTGCAGGGGGCGGGTGGAGATATACTACCCGGAAGTGCTTCACAATTGTGTCCATTTTAAAATGAGCCAATTATCGTGAGTTCTGTTCAACCACTTGAGTTTAAAACTTTACATTCAGCTCTGATTCCGGGAAATCATGATGTAGCTCCACACGATTATGTGATATCTTCAGCACAGAAACAGGTCATTCAGGCAACAGATTCATGCCAGCGTTTATGTTCCACACCAACCTCCCTGTACCCTGTGTCACCTCACTTAATTGGCATCAATGTCTTCGGGACTACCATTGACAAGAACCTTAGCAGTAGAAGTTATCTAGAACTGTGCCTACACAACCAAGTCAGGGGTTTGGAATTCTATGACAAATAACTCATCTCCTGACTCTTCAAAGCCTATCATTCATCTACGAGGCACCTATCAGGATTGTGATGGTCTATGCTTCTCATGCCTGGATGGGTGAAGTTCCAGTGACACTCACTAAGCTTGACAACATAAGATAAAGCTTGCAAGATAAAGCAGACTGTTCGACAGGATTCCATTCGCCATTTAAATATTCATTCCTTCCACTGCTGACGCACAGTGATAACAGTGCATAGCATCTACAAAATGTAGTGCAGCAATTCACCAAACTTCCTTCAAATTCAAACCCGCAACCCCTTTCTACCACCTAGAAGGACAACGGCAGTAAATGCAGGGGAATGTCATCAACTGCAAGTTGTCCTCCAAGACATAAATTATCCTGACAAGGATCTATATCACTGGTCCTTCAGTGCTGGTGGGCCAAAATCCTGGACCTCCCTTCCTCACAACACTCTGGGTGTATCTACTCAACACAGGCTGCATTGTTCTAACACACCTCACCAAGTGCATTTAAGGGGTAGACAATAACGCTAGAGCACCCACTAACATCTATTTCCTGGGAAAGAATAAAACAACCCACACTGAACGATCATACTCCTGCTGTTATTCTCACACCGACACCTTGCAAAGATGGCAGTTGCCACCTAACTTCAAAGCATATCTTAAAACTTAAGAGTGGAATATTTAGAAGACTCATTAGAGTCACAGTAATACAGCACAGAAACAGGCCCTTTGGTCCAACCAGTCATGCTGAACATATTCCCAAACTAAACTAGTCCCAGTAGCCTGCTCCTGGTCCATATCCCTCCAAATCTTTCCTAGTCATATATCCATCCAAATGTCTTTTAAACACTGTAATTGTACACACAACCACCACTTCTTCGGAAAGTTGATTGCACAAGTGAGCCACCCACTGTGTAAAACGTTTGCCTCATGTCTTTTTTAAACCTGCCTCCTCTCACCTTAAAAGTGTTCCCCCTAATCTTGAAATCCCCTATCCTAGGGAAAAGACAATTATCATTATCTCCACCTATATCTCTCATTATTTTATAAACATCCAGCAGGTCACCTCCCAACCTCCTACGCTCCAGTGAAAGAAGTCCCAGTCTCTCCAGCCTTTTGTCATGACTTAAACCTTCCATACTGGACAATATCCTGGTAAATCTCTTCTGGCCCCTTTCCATTTGCCCGAGTTATTTGTATTTTGCTTGCACCCCACATTAATATGTTTATTTTCCTGGACTTACAGGTGCTGTTTCACATGTAGTTAAATATCCACAATGGCCTTGAAGGGAGCATATATATTAGCTTGAAATTTGCTGGGTTAGATTAAATGAAACGTAATCAGAAGAAAATAATATGAAGCCTGACGATCAGAAAGGTTACTACTCTAATGTTTTTCTGTATTTTGCTGAAGAATGCATATGTTAAAATGAAGTGCTGTAACTCAGCAGTAGTTGACTGAACAGTCGGAGTGACTCTGAAAGGCTAGAATTTTGGTTTTAAAACAGAGTGAACTAGATGTGGTAATGTGGACTATTTATCGCCTTTGATCACAGGATTGTGCCATGCAAGTATCTTGATCAAAAGACATGAAGGTGGCAACTGAGTGAACAAGCTAATTTTGAAGTCAATCTTTGTTAAAAGCAAGAAATAAGCATTCTTCCAGGGAAAACCAAATCCTAATGAATGAATTAATAAAACCAGCTGTGGAAAACATGTCATGTTTGTCACCATGCCAGTGGTCAAACTGATCCTTTGTTGGAAACTAGAGTGTCAAAGTTTGAATACACTGCTTATCTGTGTGGAAAAAAGTGTCCAAGCAGTGGCTGGAGGCTGAGACAGCAAGGCTGATCCTCAGAAAAGTCCACACACGCAGACTCACTTGTAATTATAAATATTGTACATGTAAGATTTTTGGCTGTAATTTGTAGTGTACTTTGCTTTAATAAAGAGTATTGCTATATAGGTAGTTCTGCTATAACGGATGTTTCTTTAATCGAATCAGCTGTAACGGGATTTGGATAATGCTAGCTTTCTGCTGTACGGGTGTAGCAATTTCCCTATAACACAATTTTCTAAAGCGTGAGGTGACACAAGAGCACAACTATTGCATTGTAGGAGAACTAGCTATATGCTACTATTGGAACTGTCTTGGGTTATTAATATCCAGAGTAAACATGAACGAGAAATGAGAATAAAAATCTACAGGGAAACACTAGCACGATACTGGAATGCAAAGTATTAGATTAGAAGGTTGAGTGGTGATTTCATTCAAGTCTTTAGAGCACCGCAAGCATCCCACAAAGAAATTAAAATAAATCAAAGAACTGCAGATGTTGAAGATCTGAAACAAAAATATTGCTGAAGAAACTCAGCAGGACTCTCGGTACCTGTGGAGAGAAAGCAGAGTTAATGTTTTGTGTCTAGTGACCCTTCTTCTGAAAATATTTTCTCTGGTTGCGGACTTGAGAATGACAGGGCATAATCTTAACATGTGAGCCAGAGTGTTCAGACAGAAAATGGGGGAACTTCCTCAGGGTAGTGTAGATATTTGGAATTGTCATTTGGTGCGTTCAAAGCTGAGATCAGGATATTCTTGTTAAGCATTGCTGTGAAGGGATATGGAACAAAGGCAGACAAATGGAATTGTGCTACAGCTCAGCCATAATCAAATTGAATGGAATGGGCCAAAGAGGTAGAATTCTTAATTTATCTTCTTCCACTCTTCCTTCAGTTCTTAACAAAACTGCATGCAGCTTTGTTTTATTTAAACTGTGCTGTGACATTGTCCATGGATGATTTAATACTCTGCTCCAGGCCATTTTATCACAGGCATTTAGTTGAATTCTGACCCTCACACATTCTGGCTGAAGACCCGATCTCCATGGCTGTTTGTGAAGAGGGACTTAATTCCTAGTGGACGAATTCATTTATTTAATTGTTCGCTTTGCATCCGAGACCAACAGGTCCATCAGGTAATTGGTGAAATAGTGGTTGCACTGCTTAGCTGGGGATACTTACTTTACACAGTGGCGCATGTCTGCAAGTTTTTAGTACTACCTGTATCTTCTGTAACATTGCTCACTGAGTACTGACACCACTATGGAGACAGAGATGAAGGAGGCCAGAACCCATTAACTCTGATTTTATCCTTCACAGATGCTGCTAGACCTGCTGAGCTTTTCCAACAACTTCTGTTTATGTCAGCCCCAGACGCATAGGATCTGGTTTCCTCAGGAAACATCCTCTTCACTATTTCAAATACTCATCCCTTCCCATCGATCAAGGATGCTCCATGACAACATTCCCCATGACCAAGATCCTGTAATAAAAGCCACCAACAGTATTCCCATTTTAAAGTTTTAATCCAACAACCAACATTTAACCCAGAACAAAAACCAACTAATCACCCTCATGGGCTCTCTGAGCATCTGGTTTACTGCTGCCTTTGTCTGGTTTAAGTATTTCTACAGGCTGTGAGTGAAGCGTAGCTGGTGAAAAGCTCCTGACTGTCATTGTGGGAGATTAGCAATTGCTTTGCAGGACATCCTCAAGCAGCTCTGTGCCTAAAGGACTGGCTTCAGACTGAAGCTGCCGGCATATACAGACAGCAGAATCCGGGGCTGACGAAAACACAAGTGGTTGGAAAAGCTCAGCAGGTCTAACAGCATATGTGAAGAAAAAAAGAAGTCAAAGTTAACGTTTCGGGTTCTGAGGAAGGGTCACCGGACCCAAAATGTTAACTCTGATTTTTCCTTCTTCCCATCGATCGATGGGAAGGAATGAGTTTTTGTTTAGCACTCTGGGTTGCCTGTCTGGCTAACAGGCAACCTTAAGGGCACTGACAGAGGGCTAGAGATGGGAGTATGAATGTTGTCATTCAAGGAAAAGGCTCATATCCCACAGAAGTTCTTGCAAGACAGTACCTCAGCGATCCTAGCTATTCAGGAGATTACCTAATCTTTGGGAAAGCCTGCAGACCAGCTGGTATGATGACAGTGGTCTGAACCAATAAGGCAGCAGCCATAGATCCTGTAACCTCAGAGACTGACCTTCTCTGCAGCACTGAGATATCAACTGGCTTCTGCTCATGCTGCAATAAGCTGTAACTGGCGCCGCAAGATGCTGTTTTCACAAAATGCTGTCATGGAATCGGCCACCACTTTCACAATGACATTGGGTGGATTTTGAGTTCTGCACTATGTCTTGTGACATGTCAGAGCCAGTCTCCTCAGCCATGGCAATATGTTGTCTGACAGGCCTGCCAATGTGCCAAGCATTCCAATGGGCAGGTTTCTCAGCATTGTCCAGCACTGCCCCCCTCAAGGTCTTGGGCTAGGTCCCAGGAAGCAGAAGGGGTGTATGACCAGACCCCATAATAAGCAAGTAGATGATTGTTTCCTACCGTCCCCCATCACACCAGCCCACTCACATTCAGCAACTCGCCATTTGCAGAGACCAACTCTCCAATACCCTCTGAAGTAAGTGCCGTGTCTAAAGGTGACCTAACAGCTGTGTGTCAGACATCTGCAATAGTATCTCAGCAGTGTAACCAGTAACCAGTCAGTCAATAGGATGTAAGAGGATGAAAGCACTGACAAATTGTTAAGGAGATAGCTTCCAAAGGCTAGAGTACACTCCCACTATCTGAGGCTCTTAAGTGGTCAACTACTGACCACCTCTGAGGCAGACTTTAATTCTGAAGCTAGCAGAAGAGATTCGGGGCAGGGAAAACATCTAGCACATCAGCCTGCTGAAGCCTCATGATGCACGTTTGGAGTATTTGAGCTGCCTCCCTTAAACACTTTATCACGGTTCGCTTCCCACCATCCTGCAATGTTCCATCTGCCCTGGCCTCCTTTCATCAACCAACTACTCAGGCGCCCCAGCTCATGCTTTTAACATCCCTTCCCCACCACAAAATACCCAACAGTACCCCAACCTCTGACCGCCGAAAACAGCACTGACCTGGTCTTGGACTCTGTGACTTAGAAGCTGGGGTATAATGATATCCCCTGCTCTCATGTTAAATGTTTGACATAGAAATGTGTGTCAATATAGTCATGGGCAGTTTTAAGATATTTCATCAGAGTTACCCACAATCAATGGGTCTGCCTGTCTGCATTTGGTTGTACGCACTTCATCAGCTCAGAGTGACTGAGTCAATGTTAAATAAGTCTGCAGCAAGCCTGCTGTATTTAAAACTAAAAAGGTTAGCTTTTTTTTCATTTCAATCACCCTCGAGATTATTAAAGAAACATACACTTCATGCTCACACATGTACACGTGAGAGCATGTAACACTTGTGCCACACAAATGCCAGGCATCTTCAATAAGTGAGATAATCTCACCACCCCCACTTAACATTGAATGGTATTACTATCACCGAATCCCATCCCTATCAACATCTTGGGGATTACCACTGACTTGAAACTCAACTAGATTGCTGTTTAAATACAGTGGCTACAAATGCAGATCAGAGGCTAGGAATACTGCAGAGTAAATCTCCTCCAGACACCCCAAAGCTCTCTATTATCTACAAGGCACAAATCAGGAGTGTGATGGAATGCTCCCCACTTGCCTGGATGAGTGCCACCCCAACAACACTCAAGGAGTTGGACACCATCCAGGGCAAAGCAGCCCACTTGTTTGGCACTGCATTCACTAGCAGCTACTCCCTCCATCACCAACGCTCGGTAGCAGCAGTGTGTACTATTGACAAGATGCACTGCAGAAATTCACCAAAAAGCCTTCAACAGCACCTGTAGCACATAGGCTGCAGCAGTTCAAGAAAGCAACTCATCATCAGGGAAAACTAGGGATGGGCAATAAATGATCAGTGATGCTCACGTTCCACATGCGAATTTTAAAAAAGTGAAAATAAAAGCTAGGTTTATGAAAATGAAATCAAGCTTAGCCTGATGTTGTATCCTAATCTAGTTGTTGTTGTCTGAGGTGAAGGTTGTGAAATCACACAACTGTGTCTGCAGATGCAAAAGCTCCTTAACTTGATCTGCTAGAGGCTGAAATCATGTCAGCTTGAAAATGAAATGAGACAGTGGAACAGGGAAGCCTCTCTTTTTCACAGTTCTGTGCTGTGACCTATTAGCTTCTGGTTACTTACAGCAGTGTAATAGCAGCACTCGGTTCCCTCTGTTCGAGTCCTGCCTGCCCACCCTGGCAGGTTGCTTCTCGTTGCTTAATTTCACGCAAGAAGCAAAGATGATCGCTGCAATGTGCGACCTGGAATACAATGCCAAGTCATCTTCCAAATCAGAGAGTGACATTATTCTAGTTTATGTCCAAATTCGCAGCCCACCTGCTCTGGTAGTTTTTCACACTTTAAAGTGTCTTCCCAGGACAATGCCTGGAAGGTTAGACAATGAAAGTCAATAGCTTCAGTTTACATTTATGGAACATCCATCAAATTCCTGGCATCTTCCAATACCTTTTAAATTCCCTGGGAGATCAAGTAATGAGAATGAAGTCACAAGATGAGGTAACGTGCTCAGAATTCATTTTTGAATCAATCCATTTTAAAATACTAACCTTTAAAATATGACTTTCAGAATGATAACACTGTCATATTAATATATATCACTGGTTCCTTCAAGTTTGTTGTGTCAAAAGGCTGAACACCCTCCCTAACAGCACAGTGGGAGTACTTTCAGAACAAAAGTTGCGGCAGTTCAAGAAAACAGCTCATCACCTCGAGGGCAATTAGAAATGGGTAATAAATGGTGGCCTAACCACGAACTGCTGGAATAAAGTCACATAGGTAGCAAAGCCTGTATTCTTTGTTCCATTTGCAGAATTTCGTCTCACCCACCTACCTCGTTCACCCACTCCCCAACCTTTCCCTCCAACCCATCTTGTACTTCTCCCAAACCCCTTCACATAGCTCAATCTCCGGTGATATGCCACAGGAGACCATCAACCCATTCCAGTTTTGCTACCAACTACAGACAGAAGGAATATCATTTCTTTAAATATTGAGAACACAAAATAAAATACCTCTCCAACCCACCATCAACCTCATGTATACTCTTACTGATAGAATTAGAAAGCAGCAGTGTCACAGACCAACGGAGATGTATTAATTTAATATCCTTAATTTGACATGTCACAAACCATTAGTGTTAACTACAAGTGGCAGACTTAAGACATGCACTGATCTAATTGATGCAATATATTTAAGAACTCCAAGAAGTTACGATTACAAATTGAGAGCATGCAAAATAAATAGGATCTAGAGGGGGAAAAAAAGGAGAAAATCTTCCATTTCCATAGTGCTGTTCATTACCTTGGAACATCCCAATTAGTGAAACACTTCTGAAATGTAGCCACTGTTGTTATGTAGGAAATACAAACATGTAATTTATGCACAGCAAGCTCCCATAAATAATAAAGTGATTATGATAGTGTTTGATTGAGGGATAAATATCAGCCAGGACACTGAGAAGAATTCCACTTGTAGGTTTCAGAACAGTAGCTGGGTATTTTTCATCCACTGGGAATAGGTAGATAGGATCCAGGTTGAATATTTCATTTGAAGGATGGCATCTGAAAATTGGCCTCTGACAGTGCAGCGTTCACACGGTACTGTGGTGGGAGCTGCAATTGATACTTTATGGTCAGGGCCCTGGAATGGTCCTTGAACCTCCAAATTTCTGAATAAGAAGCAAGACCCACAGAACCACAGTTGAGGCAAATGCAGGAGACACAGAAACATTCAAATGGAGAAGAATAAAGATACACACTCAAATGCAATTATAAATTTAAGAAATACAGTCCATCAATTCAAAAATAATTAAATACAACATTAAGTTTACACACTAATACTAGCTGCAGAATCATTAGAATAATTTTTTTTAACCTTTACTTGTGTGTGTGATCTAAGGCAAATTTCTTCATCTATAGAATGCAGAATCCTTAGTCAACTCAATAGCTAATGAAACTCTACAAAACAACAATTAACAGTGGCAACAGGTCTTGAACCTCATTTCTTGAAGATCTATCAGAAAAATTCAAGATCAAGAATTCTGTTTCGGCCGCAACTTGACTACTGTGTCTAGTTCCAGTCACTAAGACACTTGGGAGAAAGTCATGAGCTGGAGCTAATGCAGGTAAGAGCGATGACATATGTTTTCAAATTCCTTTGCAGCTCTTTTCACCTTCTTGTCTTTGTAAACCCCTAAGAATGCCACATTCCACCAGCACTGGCCTCTTGGTCACTCCTAGAGTCGGTCCAACAGCTGAGCCTTCAGCTGCCCTAAGCTCTTTGTCCAGAACTTCACTGTCTCCCAAACTCTCTGTCTCCCTCTCACGTTGTTTAAACACTCTTTCAACTCTACCTCATTGATTAAACTTCTGGTCACCTGGCTAAAATCTCCTAATGTAGCTAGATAAAAAAATGTGTCTAAAATCACCTTGGAACATTGGCACTACATACATGCAAATTGCTGCTGTGGAGTCTGAGCACCAATGTCAAGGGTCTGAGTAATGAGGACTCACTGAGGAAAACTGCTCTTGTTAGTTTGGCTACAGGGCATCTGAAGGATGATAGTAACATCAGCAAAAGCATACTGTATACTGCTGTTAATTAATTATATAGTTCGAAGGTGCTTCAAAGCAATCACCGGAAAAAAAAATGACACTAACCCAGATAAGGAAACAGTGGCCCAAATCTTGTAGTCTCAGTTTGTAGGAAACTGACTTAATACCAGAGATGTGCTTTGCGATTCTGTGGATGCCTTGACACATCATGCTACATGGCAAACACCTAGAAGTTTTGACTTGCAATAAGCAATTTTTTTGCTCCCTGGGATGTTCAAAAAGGAAAAAAAAATCCTACTCTGGATAGTTACCCACGAAATGCTAGGCAGAAAATTCCAGTCTCATTCTCAGATAACTACGGAATTTTCCCACCTCATGACACCCCGACTAACCCCGCGATCCAGCAACTCACTGATTCTGACCTGATCACCCGACTGACCCCGTGCTGATAACTAACTGATACCCGCAAGATCACCCAATTGAAACACACACCTGAGCTCCTGACTGCCCAACTCATTGGCTGTCTGACCCTACCAATCTGCCCAACATACACATTTATTTATGGTAAAACATTTCTGGTAAAACTAGTCTTGCAGAAATTCACATCGCACTTTCTAAAGAGCAGCTTATGAACGGATCAGTAAGAAGCTACACTAACATTTAATCACAACTACCGAAAAGTTGCTACTAAATGCAAACTTTATTGAAGATGCTCTGGAAAAGCTATGGAGAAGCTGGACAAACACACGAGGGAGAAAAGGACGGGATGGGTATGCTATAGGGTGGGATGAGGCTCATGTGGATAATTAATCACTTGGGGCAAATACCTTATTTCATTTAAATGTGACAGTTCAGAAACATAAACACTGGAGAAAGAAAGCTCGAGGGTAGCACATTTCATTTACTGCTCCAGTTCAATGACAATGCATTAATGTAACCACATTGCACAATCACAGGGTGATTACTGAAAGGAAGGTTAATTACCCCTTTGTTTCATCTATTAAAGATAACCTCTTATTCACCTTTCGAAGCATCCAATTATGCCTGAGACGAATCTAGAAATTTTTGCCCCTGGTAAACTACTTGAAAGTCAATTCCAAGTGCTGTGTGTGAAGAAATTCTGAGTTTACATATTAACTTGACTTCTCCTGGCCCCACAATTTAATTTAAAATGATGCAAATACTTAGCTTTTCCATTCCTTTCAATATTTTCTCTGACTCTTGTAAGATCACTTGCAATGACTTCTCTTCCCCCTGCTGCACTGTCTCCCTTGGTATTGGATTTTGGTATTTTGGATCTATGTTGGGCCATTTCCTATATGTCACCTACATGAAGGCTTCTGAGTGTATCATATGAAAATGCAGTCTTTGTTGTGCTGATGATACCCAGCAATACCTCCTCTGCACCACTCCTCTCAACTCTTCCATTGTTGCCAAATTTTCAACCTGTTGATCTGACAACCAGTACTGAGTGACCAGACGTTTCCTCCAATTAACTACTGTGAAGAGTAAAGCCATTGTTTGCAGTCTTTGTTCCAAACTCTGTCACCTATTGATTCAATTTCTCAACCCTGGCAGGCTCTGAGATTTACATCTGTCTATTCACAAACTTAGTGTAACATTTGATCTCAAAATGTGGATCTGACCTATCCCATATTTCCTCTCTTGTTAATGTCACCTTATTGTTGGCATACTGTCACCACTGTATCAGCACATCTTCTGCTAAAATTCTTACTTATGCCTTTGTTACCTCTGGTAATTTCACTCTACTCCTGGACCACCAACCCCTGCCCCAACACGTAAAACGCTTTAGTCTATGTCTTCACTTGCATTAAATCCTAGTCACTCATTCCCAATGACATACGTTGCTCAAGCAATTTTCTTTTATTTAAACATTTGATTTTTTTTCACAACTGGCTCTCCTCAACTCTACAATCTCCCCTACAGCCTTGCAACCCTCTAACATATTTGTTTTCCTCTAATTCTGGCTTTTTGTGTGACCCTGTTTTATTTTGCTTCATCAGAGTTGGCTAATCTTTTGGGTGTTTAAGCCATAAACTCTGGAATTCTCTGCCTAAACACCTTTGCCTCTCTACCTCACTTTGCTCTTTTTTAAGGCACTCCTTAAGACCTGTGCTTTTGTACCTAGGTTTTAGCCATGAGACCACATGGCCAAGATCTTCTATAGAGCTGCAGTTGTTGGACTGTCATTCTGCTTGGCTTCTAATGTGCTGTATCTGAAGCAAACATGAAGAGCTATCAAATGGAACATATGAACAACTCTTCTGGATATTCTAGACGGAAGGTATAATATAACCTCAGAGACAAACGGCAAATCTTCATGCAATTACATAGCAGCTTTGACATTAAAATATTTCTAGGGGTGCCATTAAAACAAAGTTTGACACCAAGCCACAGAGAGACAGATTAGCAGAAGAAGTGGGTTTTAAGGAGCATTTTATAGGAGGATGGAGTCTTAGAGAGGGAGATCCAGAACTCAAAGGGTTGCTCACTGTCAGCTACGGAGTAATTAAAATTGTGAATGTATTAAGAGGCCAGAATTGGAGGCAATTAGCGAACTCAGCGGTTGTAAGTTTGAAGGAGGTTACAGAGTTAGGGAGTAGTGAGGCTATGTAAGAATTTGCAAGTAAGATAAGGATATTGAAAGACCAGATGTTGCCACTGGGGCAGTCGTGGGCAGTGCCACATTATAACGGAAAGTAAAACAGAGGGGGCGGATGAGTGTTCAATTTTCTTCTAAAGAAAAAAATTCATTTTAACACGGGCAATTCATTTAGAAACACAGTATCTGACTTGTCAAAATGAAAAACGAATTGCCAAGTTTGAAATGAGCAGTCGAACAAATGCAATGTAGTATTTTTAATGTAGATATTACATCACTTCAATCATACAGCTCTCTTTTTCTCACAATGCATCCTCCACCATGATGTGATGGGCAGGAACACAAAGTACAATTCTGTAATCAGTCCAATTCACATCTAAATCTCTCACAAGCTTCATTACCTAGTTTGTTTTTATATCAAATTTCCACCACCCACAGAGCATCTACACTAAAATTAAATGAAAATTATTACCAGTGGTCCTCAGAACATTTTACCCTTCAGGACTGCACTAACACATCTATGAGAAGTTATCTATTCCAATCACAGGACAGTATATTAGCTATAAAAAAGGGGAAACAAACTGGCACATTATTCATAGCTAACATCATTAAATTCAAATGGGCCATTATTTATTGTAGCAAAGCAATGGTCAATGCCAACTGTCAATCAAGACCTGTTTAACCAGGAGATTTTGCTGGAAGTGTGCACTCCTAACTGGCATAGTCAGGGGACATCTACAACCTGAATGAAGGAGGCAACAAATGAATATCCCCTTAACCAAATTAAAGTTGAAGAAAAAAATAGTATAAGCACTGGGGAAATAAATATAATAATTGCTTATTATTATAACCAATAACAGCATCATTGGTTATAAGGGGAATAACAATAGAAGGAATTAAAGACACTGCACAAAAACTGAAGTGTGCAGGAATGATACCGTTCATGTGTATTGGTTAATTTTCAACGACACAGAATTGACTTTAGTAGTTAACTGTTATAAGTCAATTAAAAGGGTAAAGGTCACATAGTTACTTTGTTTGGAATTATAAGCTGAAATGGAAGCTGGGCTACTATTACAAGAACACCAGGAGAGTTCTGCATCTTAAAAAAAATTAAATGTTGAATATTGTTGAGCTCAAATACAATGTTTCTTTTGGAAGTAGCAAGGGACAGAATTCAAGACAAAGAGACACCATTAATCTTTTCGGTTAAAGAAATTCTGCTTGAATGCAGCCCTCTGGTTGAGCAGTAGAGTTTTCAAAATGCAGTAGAAATCAGAAGCAGCAAAGTGAAAGAGGCTCCCACAACCTGTAAACAGAGTACAACCATCTCTTCCTTTCTCTCTCTATGTGAGAAACATACAGAAAAACACAATAAAATTTCAAAGAAAGAATGCACATCACGAAAGACCCATGTTCATCTGATGAAGAAGAATGACCATCATCTAACAGACAACAGTGTGTCATCACTGCAAATAACACAAGGACTGAAACAAAAATAACTTTCCACTTTGTAGTCTGTGCACTGACATTCAGAATTTTGTTGACCGTCTCTATTTTCGTTCCCAACCAGAGAATCCGGGTTCAAGTCCCACCTGCTCCAGAAGTGTGTACTAACATTTCTGAACAGGCTGATATGAAAATACAGTCAAAGAGTCATAGAACTAGACAGCATGGGAACAGACCCTTCAGTCCGATTTGTCCATGCCATCCAAATTATTTTAGCCCCATTTGTCACCACTTGGCCCATAACCCTCTAAAACCTTCCTATTCATATATCCATCCAGAGGCCTCTTAAATGTAACTGTACCTTATTTCATTTGAATTTGACAGATTAAAGACATAAACACTGGAGAAAAGCAGCAGAATTTGCCGACTATTTATTTTAGCATTGGCATTCAACTCTTGCCAGCCTTGATGTTGGCACAGTGCTGAAATCTCACTTCCTGCACCTGCCATAGCACAATCTGGGTCATTGCCCTTTGGAAAATATATTGAGAAGTGCAATTACATCAGGGACATTAAAGCTTATGGTTAATTTATTACTCTAAGAGAATTGCTGCGGAAGGAGGGCAGGAGGGGAAAGGAAACATGCAGGCAGTTGGGGGGATATTGAAGACAGAATATGAAAGGGAATTTCATTTTCAATGCATCTCCATTTACAAGTGCCAAGACTGTTTTACAAGCACAAGACTTGAAATTATCTCTCCACACCCTGCGTGTGATCTGTAACTGTATTTTATTGGCTGGCTCTCAGATCTCAGAGTGTGGAGAAGTCAACACAAAGCAAGTGTTAGTTTTGACTATTTGCAACTCCGAAAGATGCTTTCTGAAAGGGTGGCAGCAAATATTGCCAGGGCCAGAACAATAACTGAGCCCTGCCAGAAGGAAACATTGGCTGAAGACACACACTCAATGGTTCTCTTCTGCCAGAGTTCACTCACATGGACTGACATGAACCTTCCAACAATTTGTACGAATGGCTACCTTCAACACCAACAGTGAGACACACAAAGGAGTGTCAGCATTTCACACTGTTGGTTTTCTAAAGAACACATAGCCTGAATCTAATTGCAGTTTTCTCCCCCTGCCGAAACTGAATCTCACTAACAAATGATTCAAGTGGTGCAAGAAGCTCAGCATATATGTAAAAACAAATGAAGTGGGAGAAACAGTAGGCCATTCAGCCCCTCAAGCCTGCTCCAACATTTAATAAGATCACAATCTGACTGTAATTTTGATTCTATTATCTTACCTATCCCAAATTCTCTTTAAACCCATGTTAGTAAAGAATTTATCTGCCTCTGCCTTAGAAGTATTCAATGGCCTTGAATTCATTGGGTTTCTGTGGAAGAGAGTTCCAAAGATTCACAAGCCAGAGATAAGGAAAACTCTCTTCTCTGCATTAAATGAGAAACCATGTCCCCTAGTTATAGTTGCCCCCTACATTTTCCAGCATCCTCCGGTCAAGTCTTCTTCGGGTCTTATATTTCTCATCCTTCATACTTATAAACTCCAATAGACACAAGCTCAAAACTTTCCCCAGAAGATGATTCTTTCTTGGCAGGAATAAGTCAAATGAATCTTCTTTGAACTGCTTCAAATGCATTAAGTCTACTCCTAAATAATGAGACCAAAACTTTACACGGTACTCCAGATAATGATCTCAAATTGCCCTTTGTAGAAACACCCTTACTTTCATAGTTAATTTCCCAAATAATAAATGACAACATTGTATATGCTTTCCTGATCACATGCTTTATCTGTCGTCCAACATTTTCAGACTAACGTACCTGAACCCCAGACCCCTTCCAAAGTTCTACAATCTCTCACTGTTTAATACGCTGATTTGTATACTTCTTGCCAAAGTAGACAAGTTCACATTTTCCCAAATTTTGTCCACTTATTTAACCTAATTATGTTCCTTCATACGCTCATCATGTCCACTTCACAAACTGTCCTTCATCCACCAAGTTTCAGTCCGGGGTATTTCAGTCATGAAACAAAACAGAGTCATACAGTTATACAGCATGGAAACAGACCTTCCAGCTCAACTAGTCCATGCCGACCATAATCCCAAACTAAATTAGTCCAACCTGTGCTTGGCTTACATCCCTGTAAACATTTCTTATTCAGGTGTTTATTCAAATGTCTTTTAAACATTGTAACTGTAGCCACATCCACCACTTCCTCTAGGATTTCAATCCACACATGAACCACTTTAGAACACAGAACATAGAACAATACAGCACAGTACAGGACCTTCAGCCCACGGTGCTATGCCGACCTATTATCCTAGTGTGTAAAAAATTATTAAAAATATATCCCCTAGTCTTGAAATTCCACCCTAGGGAAAAGACACCAGTCATTCACGTTATCTATTCCCTTAATGATTTTATAAACCTCTAAGTTCACCCCCCTCTACCTTCTACATTCTAGTGAAAAAAGTCCCTGCCTATACTCGTAAATCAAACCCTCCAGGACCAGCAACATCCTGGTAAATCTTTTCTGAATCCTCTCAAATTTAATAATATCCTTCCTTTTGTAGGATAAGCAGAAACATACACAGTACCCCACACGTGGCCTCACCAACACCCTATACAACCTTAACATAATATCCCAACTCCTACAGTCAAAGGTCTGAGCAACGAAGGCAAGTATGTTAAACACCTTTTTAACCACCCTAAATGTAAGTGATGCAAACTTCAAAGAATTATGTACCTGAACCTGAAATGTTGCTAATTTCCTTCATCCCAACATCAGTGGCCATGCCCTCAGCTGGCAAGGCCCTATCCTCTGGAATTACCATCCCCAAACCTTCTCTCTATCTCTCTTTTCCTTAAAAATCTACTTTGACCAGGCTGAAGCTTTGCTCTACCCAAATGTCCTACATACCAAGCATAAATTGGAGTAGGATGCTCTGCTGAGTCAGGACATAAAATAAGCCTTTAATTTGCACCATAAATTTTCACAACCTTAGAATATCCCAAAGCACTTCACAACCCATAAAGTACTTTCTGAGGTGAAGTCACTCATGAAGAAATATATCAATCAATGTGTGCACTGCAAGTTCCCATAAGAAACAATTAGCTAGCTAATCTATTTATTAAGTGATGTTGATCGAAGGAGAAAAATTTACCAGGACACTGGGGAGAACTCTACGGCTCTTCTTCTAGTGGGCTGGGCTAATCAGTTTAACATCCTATTGAAAAATTTGCAACTTTGACAGTGCAGATTGAAGACACAAAAAGTGGTCAGCCTCAAGACCAATTACCATTTTAGCAAATGTATGCTGAGTGGCACTACGTACAGAACAAGCTTAACATAGTGTCAGCAATAACAGCCAGAGTTCAAAGTGTGCAAGGACAAGAGATCAAGGAAAATAATTATCTTATCCTCAAGCTCAAAATTCAACATGACCACAAAAGCACACAGTAGAAAGACACAGGACAACATAGGAAAAACTGAACTGGAGACTTTTTTTGTCTTGTATATTTAGGGTGTGTTATTATAGTTTATCCCTATTTCCCATCTTGAAAATAGGTACAGTAATCCCTTTTCTTGTATTCCACACACTAACATGAGCTAGGGAGTTTCTAATTCTTAAGTAGTGATTTTAATACAACTAAGTGGCCTGCTATGGCAGCTCAGAGAATATTTGAGCTTCAGCCACATTGTTTAGCTGTGGGTAAAGCTGCCTTCTCTTGGACATCACTGAACCAGTTTTTATTTTAAACAAAGAGAACAAAAACAGAAGCTGCTGGAAAAGCTCAGCAGGTCTGGCTGTAACTGTGGAGAGAAATCAGAGTTAACATTTCGGGCCAGTGACCCTTTACCAGAACACAGTTCCTGCAGTTTACTGCATCCATAGTTCTTTCAGTTTTCTTTAAATGGGTGGAGTGAGGAATAGGATGTGGGACAGGGATTTTATGTCAATAGTTATAAAACAGCAGATGCATCCCTTCTCCTCCTTTCTTCACAGCTGAACTTTGCATTTCAATGTAAAACTTCCAACAGTGGGGCAGGGGCTGCTGGAAGGCTCCAATGAGAGAAAAGGTGCCCAGAGAGACAGACAGTTAAACTAGGGTTGGCTAATCAGACCAGAAGTTTGATCACATGATCTTTTATCGACAACTACATCATCCCAGGACTGATTGTATGACACATTCAGTTGGAAAACCAACTGACATGTCTTTAATCGATTGGCGTCAACCTTTGCTCATCTTCAATATTTATATCATTGGTAAACAAATGTTTTCAAAGATTTTTCTTCTTGAGGAATTTTCTCCTAGCTGTATCCTTAATTCCTACGATTCCAAGGCTATCCTGTTTCAGACCCTTAAATAAATACATGGAGCCTCAGTTTTAATCTCTCATCGAAGAGATGGCACCTCTGACACAGCAACACTCCCATAGCAACGTGCTGAAGTAATAAGCTAGATCTTGTGTTCCACTCTTTGGCGTGGAGCCTGAACCAATGATGTGATAATGGGAACTGCAGATGCTGGAGAATCCAAGATAATAAAATGTGAGGCTGGATGAACACATCAGGCCCAGCAGCATCTCAGGAGCACAAAAGCTGACGTTTCGGGCCTAGACCCTTCATCAGAGAGGGGGATGGGGTGACGGTTCTGGAATAAATAGGGAGAGAGGGGAAGGCGGACCAAAGATGGAGAGAAAAGAAGATAGGTGGAGAAGAGAGTATAGGTGGGGAGGTAGGGAAGGGATAGGTCAGTCCAGGCAAGTCGGACAGGTCAAGGAGGTGGGATGAGGTGGTAGGTAGGAAATGGAGGTGCGGCTTGGGGTGGGAGGAAGGCATGGGTGGGAGGAAGAACAGGTTAGGGAGGCAGAGACAGGTTGGACTGGTTTTGGGATGCAGTGGGTGGAGGGGAAGAGCTGGGCTTGATGAAGGGTCTAGGCCCGAAACGTCAGCTTTTGTGCTCCTGAGATGCTGCTTGGCCTGCTGTGTTCATCCAGCCTCACATTTTATTATCGAAGAGCTGGGCTGGTTGTGTGGTGCGGTGGGGGGAGGGGACGAACTGGGCTGGTTTAGGGATGCGGCGGGGGAAGGGGAAATTTTGAAGCTGGTGAAGTCCACATTGATACCATTGGGCTGCAGGGTTCCAAGCGGAATATGAGTTGCTGTTCCTGCAACCTTCGGGTGGCATCATTGTGGCACTGCAGGAGGCCCATGATGGACATGTCATCTAAAGAATGGGAGGGGGAGTGGAAATGCTTCGCGACTGGGAGATGCAGTTGTTTATTGCAAACCGAGCAGAGGTGTTCTGCAAAGTGGTCCCCAAGCCTCCACTTGGTTTCCCCAATGTAGAGAAGCCACACCAGGGCACACACATACTGTACCCATTGTACTCTCCTCTCCACCTATCTTCTTTTCTCTCCATCTTCGGTCTGTCTCCCACTCTCTCCCTATTTATTCCAGAACCCTCACCCCATCCCCTTCTCTGATGAAGGGTCTAGGCCCGAAAGGTCAGATTTTGTGCTCCTGAGATGCTGCTGGGCCTGCTGTGTTCATCCAGCCTCACATTTTATTATCCTGAACCAATGATGGTCTGCTTTAGGTTAAAGACTATAAACAAATAACTAGTGTCGGAATAACCCTGAAAATAAACATAAATTCCCATCTGGAATTCAAAAATAGATAATCTCCAACTTGTTTGGACTTATTTTCTGGAGCTAATTATTTTTGCAGGTGAGCCTCGCAATAATCATCAACAGCAGAGTATAAATTGAGTTGTATTTGCAGATTAATCAAATCTATGAAGTTGGGTAGACTCTGCAAAAGTGGAATGCAACATGAATTTAACTGTTTCAATGGTAGTACTAGATAGTAAATTGTACTGTGGAAACAGTGACCCATTTAGTCAAACAGACAAAAGAAAACTGTAACTGACCCAAACGGAGGTTCAATTTTCTTCAACTGATGTCAGGTGAATTGTCCAATTTCTGACTATATAATAGTCATAATTTGTGAGTATCTACCCACCTTGCAAATGGGCATTCATTTGTATAGTGTCTTTCATGTATTAATGTTTCCCAAGATACTTCAAAAGAGCAGTATAAAGCAAAATTACACATTTAGCCACATATGGTGATAATAGGGCAGATGGTTTGTTCTAACAGGTAGGTTTTAAGGAGGATTTTAAACGAGGGCAGTGAGGTAGAAAGAGTTGCAGAGGTTTAGGAGGAAATTCCAGGCTTGGAACTCAGACAGCCAATGATGAAGCAATTGTAACTTGAAAACTATTAGCAAATTTGTTTACACTATATGAATAAGTATGTGTCAAGTCCTCAGAAAGCTGGTCTACACTCACAATGACGCACGAGTATTCCAATCTGAGCAATACGTCCAGGAGCAAAAATAAAGACTCCTTCATGCCAGTGATGAGTTTGGTTTGATCATCTGCATCAGGACAGTAATTTAAAATGGTCCAGGATGTTGCTATGCCAGCACTTATCAACACTGACAATATGACACTGGAGATTGTTGTTAGCCTCACATATCTACGCTCTACTATCATCAGCGCAGTTGACATAAAATCTGCAGCTGTTCCATAAAAGCACTGGAAGAGAGTATGGAGCAATAGAAATTTGACTACAAGCACCAAACTGCAAGTAATAAGACATACAAAGTGCCAATTTTCTACAACCATTATCATTCCCTTTGCCTTTTATTCCATGACATCTCTCCCCTACCCTCTACGCTATTCCAGCGCTATCCTGGAGCATGTACACTCCATCAGTTTACAGTTGTTGCTAAGTTGCAAAGTCTGCACTGGATCAGTCACATTCATTTTCCATGCAGTGAACTGCAGTGGGTGACAACCTCAGAACATACATGTCGCTGCTCCAAGAAATATGTACGCAAGATATGAAGATTGTAAACACTGATACTGAACATCCAAACAACAGTTGCTGATATCCTTGACTTCCAAAGACTGACTTAAGTGGTCTTTGAAGAGATTAGTTGAAATGAAAAGCTCAGGTAGGTCAAGAAGGGAAAAAAAACTAAGACGCCAGCAAATCCTGCACCTTCTAACTCATCGTCTTTCTCCACAGCAAATGGGGAAAAGATTGCTGTGCCGGGGAGATTCCTCAGCTACGCATGCTTAAGACCATAAAACCATCACATATAGGAGGAGAATCAGGCCAATCAGTCCAACAAATCTGCTCCAGCATTTGATTGTGGCTTATATGTTCCCCAAACCCATTCTCCTCCCTTCTCCTGAAACCCCTGAACCCCTTACGAGGCAAGAACCTGTCTATGTCTGTCTGAAAGACACTCAATGACCTGTCTTCCACAGCCTTCTCGGGAAATGAGTCCCACATATTATCCATCCTCTGGCCGAAGAAATTCCTGTGCATCTCAGTTATAAAGGGTCGTCATTTCACCCTGAAGCTGTACTCTCAGGCCCTAGTCTCTCCTGTTGATGGAAAGAACATCTCCACGTCCACTCCATCCGGGCCTCTCAGTATTCTAAGAGTTTCAATCAAATTCCAGCTTCCCCACTCCTAAACCTTCTAAACTCCACTGGGATACAGACCCAGAGTCCTCAATCACTCCTCATTTAACAAGCCCTTCACTCCTGAGATCACTCCTGTGAACCTCTTCTGGATCCCCTCCAAGGCAAACATATATTTCCTGAGACACAGTGCCAAAACCAAATGTGTTCTGACCAGAGTGTTATACAGCCTCAGCAGTACACTTCTGCTCTCGTATTTTAGCCCTCTTGAAATTAATGCTAATGCCACACTTGCCTTCCCAACTGTGAAATGAAGCTGGAGGTTAACCTGAACCATGACTCCTAAGTCCCCTTGTGCATCATATTTCTGAAGGCTTTCTGCATTTAGAAAGCTTTTTTAACCTTTATTCTTCTGAATGAAGTGCACAATTCCATACTTTCCCACATTGAGCAAAGACGTGACAGATCAAATACACACTCCTAGTCTGCCCAAGTCCTTCTTCAGCCTCCCAAATTCTTCAACACCACCTGTCCCTCCACCCAGCTTTGTGTCATTTGCAAATTTAGCAAAAATGCTTTTTCTTTCTTTGTCCAGATGATTGATGTATAACGTGAACTGTTGTGGTCCCAAGACTGACCCCTGCGGAACTTCACTAGTCATCTGCTACCATTCTGAAAACGACCCATTTATCCCAACTCTCTGCTTTTGCCAGTCAATCCTCTATCCATGTTAATACATTGCTCCTAAAACCATAGGCTCTTATTTAACATCCTAATACAGAACTGCCCACCACGGCACAAGCCAAGAGATAGAAGAACCCTGTTCAATAGTGCACTCCAAATGCTTTTGCTTTGAAAGAGCATGGATTATAACTGGAGATGGTGTGAAAACACATTAAAAGCAAATGTGCAAAATGAGATTTGAATAGTATTTCAGAAAATCTCAAACCTGCAGCAAGTCGCCTACAAAACAAGTGCACCAAAGTCCCTAATCTTACAAGTCCCTGAATGCCATGATATGCGGTCACAGATCCATTTTCACTCACAGTCCTTTCCTTTTTTAAACTAAAATCTATCGCTGATTATCAAACAATTGTCAAATTGGCACCAACAATATGGCTCAAAAAGAATGTCTAGGTCTGTGCTTAAAGAGTTGAAATAGTATCAGTACTCCACCAGATGTAGGAAGATCTGTCTTAGCCAGAGGTTAGAAAGTACATGAATCTTCACAGGCATAAATGGCTTTAACTGTTCTCATTGAAATCTGTTATTGCCCATTCAAGGTCCCTCTTTGCTTCTAGTGAGGAGCATTTACATTTTAATTATAAAAAGGTTGAGTTAACCTATTCTCCACCAGCAGCCATAACCTGTTTTCTGTGCTGCGTCACAATGTCTAACCTAAAACTCAGAGAGCAACTCAAAATAAAACTGTGAATTTTCTGAGCTATTGATCTGTTCTAATTTCTGTTACAACAAGCCCCAAAAGATATCATCCCTCTAATTCACAGGCCTCAACATAGATTAAAAATAATTGACAGCCAATTAACTAACTTATACATACACACTCAGACAACACAATGGTTTTTCTTCAAGGCACACACTGTCATATCTGATCAGGTCATTAATTACACATGGATAACTTACAGACACAGCTTGCTCAGCAAATATACATCTTGGATTGTTCTTTCAATCACTCTTTCAAAAGAGCAAATATGTTCATCCTGAATTGATGCAAAGAGTTTTCTCTTCAGTAACTAAAAGAGTTCAGCTAGGTAGCTTGTTAACGACGAATGTCCCTCCTACCAAGAGAAGAAAATCAGTTGGCACTGGTAATGTGTGGTCTGCTGGCATTTACCAGTCTTTATCTACAGCTACCAGAGCAGCAATACCTCACACCAGAGATAACGTGACCTGAAATAATGAACTGATATGTTGGCTTCCACTGCTTGTGGCTTACTGGTGGCCAGTAATTTAGTAAATTCTGAACTTACTTGAATTTATGGGTTTCAACAATTAATCCTCTTGATCATTGTGCCTTAATTTATTGCCTCAGCACAAATGCACTCAAAACAAAAGTAAACAAAAAGGATTTCAAGCTTACAGAAATTCCTCTGGTTCAACATCTAATCTTCTACACAATCGTGACTTAATATTATTTTAGTGCATGAGAATAAAGAAAGTTAGTATTTTCCTCAGTATTGCACAATGCCTGACAGTGGCTGACTGATGTTGATGCGCTAATTCAGCCAGGCTGTGTGCAGACAGGATTGTTAGTGCCCAGGTACTGTTTATCTGATTTTGTTACGAAGTGTGCACTTCAGGCTTGACATATGAACATACAAACAAGGAGCAGGAGTGGAGGTACGGCACTTAAAAATCTGCTCACCATTTAATAATACCTGCAGAATTGTACCATTGCATTCTTGCTATGTTTTTTTCAGAATGTGGTTCAACAATGTGTCCCAAGTAGCACGGAAGCACAAGCATTAGAGGGTGATTACCCAGACATTACAGGATGATTCCCAACCCTAATCTCTCCAGAATCCATTCATTTCCACAGGACAATGATTTGTTCACTCATAGATCTACATATGTATGATTAGTTCATGTGTATTTGCTGTCTCACTTATTCAGTTTTCATGCAATGAGGGCACAACACGGCATTTAGATGGAGAGCAGGTTTTATTTCTTTAAAAATGAACTTTCATCCTAGAAGCTTGAAAAGTTTTAAGATAACTAAACTTTTCATGCCTAACACTAGAAATGGTGCAACAGTTGTACACTTATCCCCATACACTCCCCGGTGTCTCAAAATGATAGTCATGCTCCCAGTATATACAATATGTACAATATCTGTTCGACTTGTGCAGTATTGCAGCACACAACTTTCTCAGTTGAACGCTACAGATGGTGCAATACAGGTGAAGTGGAATATCTCCACTAATCTGATAGAATCAATGAGATGATTCATTTATGTGGCAAAATCTCAGACAGCTATGAGGCTACTCCAGGAATTAGCTAAGGACAATATGATTTGGGAAACATGCAACATAACTGTCTGCAATCTCAATTTTCACACAGCTGCTTACTGTCTCCACAGGAAGTACTGCTGGCCAATACAGGGAAGTGTCAGTGCATTGGCCTTCAGTGAGCACAGAAACCAGTCACATCATCTGCAAAAGGGCAACATCTTGGGGAAGCAGCATTGCAACAATTACATTCTGCCCTTGGGATGGCAATATCCTTTGCAGCTCACTAATTTGATGACTTTCAAGCAGAACCAGACTATTCTTGCTTGTGCAGCCAAAGTAGAAATATCTTAAGCGCAGAAGCTCTGAAAACAGGCGTTACCCATTGTTTCTATTGCCTGAGAGAGTTTTCACAATGCCTTCCTCAGGCACAACATCTCTCTTCAAAAACTTCGCACTAATAGAGATAGAATAAAATTATTCATCAGAGGTGATATGTTTTGCATGAGAAGAAACTTGTAAGTCACCTAAGTAATGATTGCCCTAACCTCCATGAGCTGCTGTTTGAGTCTCCAACTGCACCTTGCAAAGGGGAAGCATGACTGGGTGCAAATGACTCCCACTTCTCCATCTTCTTGTGAAGATGCAAAAGCTAGGGCACAATAAAAGTCATGGCTCAGTCACCACACAATATGTTGAGGCTGCCAACAAAACAGCACATCAATAATCACACTGATTGATTGCACCAAATATGTTTGGTTTCTGTCACAAGAGGAAAGAAACCTGCACAAGGAGCACCTAGTGTTGCAAGAAAACTCCTGCCATTAGCCCAGATTCAGGACAAACTGTACAACAGTAACATGTACCTAATTCTGAGAACTTCCAGTGCTTTCATTCCAAAAATGGCCTTGGAGTTCTGGTGATTCGACCTGATGACATTGCGGATCTCAAGTGCCTCTCTATCCCAACTACAATAAGAAAAGCATCACTGTAAAAACTTCTGCCTGCTCTAGATACCCACAGTTTACTGCATATTCTTACCAGGACCAGTAGAAAGCAGTGGATAAAATGAAGAGTGAATCTCCGAGATCATGTGGAATGCAGCAAGTTAAGAAAAGTTGAAGGCCTTTTCACACCTCAAACCATGCTATCCTGCACCTGTTGGTGCCTTGCTTTACCACCTTCACCTGTCCTATCCAAGATATCTCGAATGCACCTGACATGGTCCACCACTCATTGGGATGGTAGGATGAGAGCAGGTCAATAATAACCACAGGACTGCATCATGTTCTGAGCTACAGTCTGCACTGGTGAATCCATGCAGCAGCACACCGCAAAGAATCTAATTCAGGCCATATTCCCACCTCTCTCCCATCACATTCCTCCATCTGACAACTTTTTGTCCTCCTTAACAAATCCATGAAGGAACATTGCCATTTTGGGTTCACATTTTCCAAGCATACCCCATACTCCAAGTTGACTACCACTTGTGGGTATCAGCTTCAGAGGCAGCTCCTTGATTATTACACAGATACAGTGCACTGAGCACCTAGGAGACATGAACACCGGAAAGCCATCACAGGTGATAATGTAAAGCTAGTGTTTGAGTTATTAAGTGGTTGTTCACCTGCAACCCTTTTGTGGTATGTGCCATCATTACATCCATGAAGTCAGCCTGCACCAATTTTCTGTGGTTCCACCTACACACTAGATTTGCTTTTACAGGATCTTGCTGAAGCACTGTTCTCACCTGTGCCCCTAAATCAGAAATGATAAAAAGTTGCCTCGAGCTAACTCAGCTTTTTCTGACAGGATTCCCTCTATCTCAGCTCCATCAAACAGGTATCTCTCCAAACCAACCCAAAACAGTCCCAGCAGTGTTTACTGCAACGCGAGAGGTTGTCACCAGTCATGCAAGTTATAGTCACAGAGTTGGATGGCACAGAAACAGACCCTCTGGTCCCAACTCATCCATGGAGGCCAGATTCCAAAATTAATCTAGTCCCATTTGTTAGCATTAGGCCCATATCCCTCTAAACCCTTCATATACAGATACCTTTCCAGGTGCCTTTCAAATGTTGTAATTGTACCAGCCTCTACCACTTACCCAGGCAGCTTATTCCATACACGCACCACCATCTGCGTGAAAAAGCTGCCCCTTAGGTCCCTTTTAAACCTTTCCCCTCTCACCTTAAACCTACGGCCTCGAGTTTTGAACTCTCCTTCCCTGAGGAAATGATCTTGCTCATTTATTCTATCAATGCCCTTCACAATTTTGTAAACTTCTATAAGATCATCCCTCAGTCTCCGACACTCCAGGGATAATAACCCCAGTTTATTCAACTGTCCGACCCTGGCAACATCCTTGTAAATCTCAGCTGAACTCTTCCAAGTTTAACAACATCCTTCCTAAAGCAGGGAGACCAGAATTGCACGCAGTATTCTAAAAGTGACCGGACTAAATGTCCTGTAAGCTGCAATATGACCTCCTAACTCCTATACCTAATGCACTAACCAAGTGCACTAAATGCCTTCTTCTCTACCCAGTCTACCTGTGACTCCACTTTGAAGGAACTATGAACCTGCACTCCAAGGTCTCTTTATTCAGCAACATTCCCAGGACCCTACCCTTAATTGTATAGGCCCTGCCCCGATTTACCCTACCATACTGTAGCACCTCACATTTGTCTAGATTAAACTCCATCTGCCACTCCTCAGCCATTGGCCCATCTGATCAAAGTCCTATTGTACTCTGAGCTAACCTTCTTCACTGTCCACTGCACTAATTTTGGAGTCACCTGCAAAGCTTTTAAAGAAGGCTTGTGAAAAGGGCAATCTCCAATGTCCACAGTGACCTTCAAATGACCTCCTTTGAAGAAAACACTCTAGATATTTTCACAAATCTTGAAATAAATCCTTTTTCCTACAATCCTTCAAAATTTAAATCCTCCAAAAAATATCGGACTGAAATGTAGACTCACAAAGATCGCCTTCCTTTTTACAAAGGAAGGGAGCTCCACATTTCCGAGAGGAGATTATTGTCCAGGCTCTTTTGGAAATACGTGGCTCTGCTTCTATTCTGACAGTTCTTTTGTCCCAGTTTCACAGGTGTCAGCTGATCTACTCTGATATTTAAAAGTTCTGACAGTCATTGTGAGTCAAATTTTAAGGCATAAGGCAACAATGTGAGGGTACTGGGAGCGTAGGATGCTACATGGGTAAGGGGGAGAAGGGTACAGGTGGGTAGGATGCCAGGTGGGTAGGGTGCAAGCTGGGGGCAGGGGTATGGTGATAGGGCATATGATGCCAGATAGTTAGTGAATGGATGCCAGCAGAATTATGTGCCAGATAAATACGGAGTGAGGTGTCAGATAAGTGGGTTGCCAATTGGTTGGGGTTCCAGTTGGATTGGGGCCAGGGTGTTCGTTCAGAAGGGTGTCAGGGTGCAGGGTAGTTAGGGGGTCAGGTAAGCAATACAGAGTTTAGGGGTAGATTGGACTGTGTGCAAGAAATCAGGCCTGGCTGTGCAGGGGGAGCTGGATGGTGGGCATTGGGTCTGATATATTCAGGTCCACCATCAGGGATTTGCGTTGGACCATTGTCAAGGAAGGCAAGATCAGTTGCTGAGCAAGAAAGATTGTCGGATTCTGGATGGTGTCAGTTCAGGCTCTGGAGGTCAGTGGGGATGGGTGGGTGATGTGAGTCAGTTGAATAATTACTCAGGTGTTAAACTACATATTCAATAATCTAACCTTTAGAACACAGATCTGTACAGCACACATGTGGAGGTGCTGGTTTTGCACTGGGGTGGACATGGTCAGAAGTCACATGACACTAGGTTACAGTCCAATAGGATTATTTGAAATCAGACAAGCTTTCGGAGCGCAGCTTCTTCACAGGTACATTGGACTATAACCTGGTGTCATGTGACTTCTGACCTAGAACAGCACAGGAACAGGCCCTTTGGCCCATCATGTCTGCGCTGACCAAAATGTTGTTCTACACTAATGCTATGTGCCTGCACAAGGTCCTTTCCCCTCTATCACCCATCTGTCGAAGTGTCTCTTAAAATTTGTTATCATATCTACATCTGCCACTTCCCCTGACAGCGCACTCCAGGTACCCACAATCCTCTATGTAAAAACATAGACCACTTAACATAATTTCATCAGAACCCTTTATATACTGATTTAAATGGAGATTTTCAGAATCTCCGAGCATATTCCAAGCACAAAGGAACTGCTTAGTGGGATCTTCAGTTTCCCAGGCAATTCATTTGGAGTCTTATACACTGGGGCTGCCTTGGGTCCCCATGCACTGCTCCAATAAATGCTGAAATAGCAACAGGCCAGCAGAAAGCTCAAGTCACATAGTATGAAGCATCCCTGCAACATTTCATTAAATGGTAGGGTTTGGAAAGTGCAGTGATACCTTGTCGGTGAATACATCATAAATCAAAGCACCTAGATCAGTTTTCATCAAGAACTTGATATCAATGTAAACTAATGTGTTATACAGCTATTCACAGGAACTTGCCCTGGACAAACTGACCACTATGATTCTTACATAAGGACAGTGGCTAAACAACTAAAGACATCCTGTTTTGACTGAGGCAACTAACTAACTAATGAGAAGAGGTTAACAAAGGTAGAAATATTTAAGGAGAAACAACAGACTAATGGTTGTGTGACTGTAAGGCTAACCCTCAAGCCTTCCCACATGATCTGGAGACAATTCTAACTCAAACTACAGCAGCTGGGGAAATTCAACTAAATTAAACTAATCCAAAATAAAAGTATTATATATCTACCAGATTGCCAAATCAAAACATATCTGACTTATTAATGCCCCTTAGGGTGGGTCATTTGCTGTCATTACCTGTCATATGCGCAGTTAGACATTGGGTAAGGCTGACTGCCACCATTCTCTTTAACTACAGGAATCTTCAGAGTCTGCTTGGTGTCATATGGAGCAGGAACCACTTCCTGGTTTAACTAGAAGAGGTACTTGCAATGAACTACTTCTTGTTCAATGCACATTAGCAACGAGTTGCAGGTTACATTGAGACCAAGGAATCTGTTGCAGAGACAATGAGGAAGAAGCAAGGTTGCCTGTCTTCATCTTCCTTACGAAACCCTAAGGCATTCTGTCCTTGACATAAACTTAGGTGACGTTTAAGGTGATCCTCACCGTTAACCCTTTCAGACCCTTCCACCAAAAGGCAACATTACTCTGTGTGAGTGAGATGTGACTCCAGGCCCTCAGCAATGTAGATTCCAAACTGCCCTCAGCAATGACCCGCTGAGCTACTCATGGAGGGCAATTCACAACAACCTTCTCAAATAAGTAATAAATAAAGTGAATAATTGCCAGTGATGCTCATATCCCATGCATGAATAAAACAGGGGAGGCCTCGGAAAATAAGTACTCTAAGTTACGAAAGAATAGAATGTGGATTCAAGGTGACAGCAGAGAAAGATGCCATTCAAGTGTCAAACCCTTGCTGGCTCTCTACAAGGGCACATTAGGCACGATCAATGGCACTGTGATCACTTGTCGACCAGGCTCAAACTCTTGAGTATAAACTGCAATTTGCCAAAGCGTATTAAATGGTTCAAGTTCTTACATAAACTAATTCGCAAAAATAGCAAGCATAAAATCTATGAACCAAAATGGGCGGCTTAGCAGAAAGTAATTATTTATTTTGCTCTCCTGGATTTAACATATTCACTGCTGCATTTAACAGTTGTAGTCTGGCGGTGCTTTATTAATCCATCTGAAAATGGGCTTCTCATGTTTTAAAAAATTCACACTTTCAGAGGTAACAAGAACTGCAGATGTTGCAGTCAGAGCAACAGTGTGGAGCTGGAGTAAACACAGCAGGCCAGGCAGCATCAGAGCAGCAGGAAAGTTGACATTTCAGGTTGGATTCCTTCTTCAAAAATGGGGAGGGGGATGGGAAAGGGGAAATAAATAGAGTGGAGGGGTGGGGCTGGGGAAATTAAGTGGGGTGGTGATAGGTGAGTACAGGTAGAGAGTGGTGGGGATTAGTCAGTGAAGTAGGCGGGGCAGATAGGTGGGAGAGAAGATGGACAGGTTCTGTCAGGTCAAGGAGGTGGGGCATGAGAGGGTGGGTTGGTCATGGGATGAGGCCGGGGTTGATAAGATTTTAATACTGGTGAATTCTACGTTTAGGCCATTGAGCTGTAGGCTCCTAAGACAGAATATGAGGTGTTGCTCCTTCAGTTTATCTGTGGCGTCATTGTGATACTGGAGGAGGCCCAGATGGTCATATCACCCAGAGCGTGGGAGGGGGAGTTGAAATGGTTAGCAACCAGAAGGTGTTGTTTGTCGCATACAGAGTGCAGATGCTCTATGAAATGCTCTCTGAGTCTACGCTTGGTCTCGCCGATGCAGACGAAGAGTCCACATTGGGAGCAACAGATGCAGTTGACCAAGTTGGCAGATGTAGAGGTGAACCTCTGTACATTGTGAAAGGTTTGCTTTGGGCCTTGGATGGAGGTGAGGGGGGAGGTGTAGGGGCAGGGGTAGCACTTCCTGCGGTTGCAGGGAAAGATGCCAGGTGTGGTGGGGTTAGTGGGGAGTGTGGAGCGGACAAGGGAGTCACAGAGCAAGCAGTCCCTACAAAAAGCAGATAAGGGATGGGGTGGAAAATGCCTCTTTGGTTGTGTGGTCGGATTGCAGGTGGCAGAAAATGATATGCTGGATGAGGAGGTTGGTGGGCTGACATGGGAGTACAAGGGGGATTCTGTCTTTTAGGTTTGAGGGCAGAAATGCAGGAAATGCAAGATATGCAGTTGAGGGCATTTTTGATCACTGGAAGTGGGGGCGGACATTGTGGTCCTTGAAATAGGAGGGCATCTCGGATGTGCATGAGTGGAATACCTTGTCTTGGGAGCAGATACAGCAGAAGTGGAGGAATTGAGAGTTGGGAATCGCATTCTTGCAGGGCGGTGGGTGAGAGGAGGTGTAGTGTAAGTTCTTCGCTGAAGACTGAGCACTCTAAATGTCGAATTCCTTTTCCACCACCTCCAACTCTGCGCCTATTTCTTTAAAAGGAGTCTAACCCACCGTCTGCTGACCCCTTTCATCGCCTCCAACACACGCCCTCCTCCTGGGCACCACCATGGCGCCCTAACCTCCCTCGACCTCTTCATCTCCAACTGCCATTGTGACACTGATTGCTTCAATCCCTCTCACATACTCCAACCTCTCCCCCATGGTACATGCAGCCCTCCACTCCAACCCTACCCTTACTTTCAAACCCACAGGTAACGGTTTGGGGCGGGGGGGGGCACAGTTATGGTATAGCGCATTGACCTTTACAAGGTCGAGGCCAGACACCAACTCTCTGACACCTCCTCCTACTGCTCCCTCGATTATGACCCCACCCCTGTCCACCAAATCATCGTCTCTCAGACCATCCATAACCTTATCACCTCAGGTGACCTCCCACCCACAGCCTTCAACTTCATCGTTCCCCAACCCCACACTGCCCGCTTCTATCTCCTTCCCAAAATCCACAAACCTGACTGCCCCAGCTGACCCATTGACTCTGCCTGCTCCTGCCCCACAGAATTCATCTACACTTACCTCGACTCTATTTTATCCCCTACCAGGCCAGGAACACCTCACCTATGTCCATGATACAACCCATGCCCTCCAACTCCTCCATGAATTCCAAATCCATGGCCCTCAATGCCTCATCTACACTATGGACATGCAATCCCTGTACATTTGTATACCCCATGCAAATGGCCTAAAAGCCCTCTGCTTCTTTCTCAGGCCTAACCAATCCCCTCCACTGACACCCGCATCCACTTAAAAGAATTCATCCTTATCCTGAACAACTTCTCCTTTAACTCCTCCCACTTCGTACTGACTAAGGGGATGGCCATGGGCACCCACATGTGCCCAAGCTATACTTGCCTCTTTGTAGGATAGGTGGAACAGTCCCTTTTCCACTGTTACACTGGCACTTTCCCCCACCTCTTCCTCGGCTACACTGATGACTGTATTAACACTGCCTTGCATTCCCAAGAGGAGCTTGAACAATTCATCAACTTTACTAACACCTTTCTCCCCAACCTCAAAATCACCTGGACCATCTCCAATACCTCGCTCTCCTTCCTGGGACTCTCCGTCTCCATCTCTGGTGACCGCTTCAAAACTGACATCTATTTCGAGCGCACTGACTCCCACAGCTACTTGGACTACACCTCCTCTTACCCACTCTTCGGCAAGAATGCGATCCCCTCCTCCCAAATCCTCCATCTCTGCCATGTCCACTCCCAAGATGGTGCGTCCACTCCCAGACATTGCAGATGTCCTCCTATTTCAAGGACCGTAACATCTCCCCTCCAGAAATCAAAAATGGCCTAAACCGCATCTCTAGCATTTCCCTCACTTCTGCCCTCAAACCCCTTCCCCTCACACCCCACAGCCACAGCAAACGCTACACTGCAAAGAAGGGTCCCGACTCGAAACTTTCCTCCTCCTCTGATGCTACCTGGTCTGCTGTGTTCCTCCAGCTGCACACTGTGTTATCCCACACTTTCAGAGTGCACCATGAAAAGGACACTCAAACTGATTTTGAAAATGACTTTTTTGGAACCATTTAATGATTTCACTGGGGTGAACTTGTCAGTATCTACTAATGCCTAATAAAACATACCCAATTTGAACAGCCTCCTGAACATCTGCAGATGAGCCCAACGCTGCTTTTCTTTACAACAGTGCAAAAGATCAAGAAAACACGACTCTCATTGGACATTATTTGCCCATCAACCTTTTGCAAGCTTTTGTATCAATTTCTTTAAAGTAGGCATTTCACAGGAGCATTTTAAAGTTAGTCACCTCAGGCCATCTAAGGGGAGATGTTACAGCAAAAAGCTTGCTCAATGAAGTTTTCAGGAATATATTATAAGTTTTGAGAATCATATTAAAAGAAAAGTATCATTGTCGAGAAGAATGAGGATGGAATTCCAGAGCCGTCTTGCCAAGAAAGTTGACAACACAGCTACCATTGTAAAGTGATTTTTGTTTTAAGTAATTGACTGTTTCTTGGGATTTGAGCATCACTGTCAAGGCTAGGCCTTGGTCCCAATCACTAACTGCCCTTGAAGTGACTGGCTTGATAGGCCACTTGAGAAGGTAGAGAAGAAAAGAGTTGGTTTGGAGTTATATGCAGGCCAGATCAAATGAAGATGGCAGCTTCCATCCCTAAAGGTCATTGGGTGAACCAGATGGACTTTTACAACAATAGTTCACAGTCACCATTGTTGACAATACCCTTATATTCCAAATTTACTGACAGATACCACCATGGTGGCTCAGTGGTTAGCACTGCAGCCTCACAGCGCCAGGGACCTGGGTTCCATCCCAGCCTCGGGCGACTGTCTGTGCGGAGTTTGCATATTCTCCCCGTGTCTGCGTGGGTTTCCTCCGGGTGCTCCAGTTTCCTCCCACAGTCCAAAGATGTGTAGACTAGGTGGGTTGGCCATGCTAAATTGCCTGTAGTGTTCAGATGTGTGTGGGTTATAGGGGAGTGGATCTGGATGGGATGCTGCAAGGGGCAGGGTGGACTTGTTGGGCCAAAGGGCCTGTTTCCACACTGTAGGGTATCTAATCTAAACAATACATGAATCTGATATTTTGTCCAGTTGAAACTTAATTGCTGTAATTATCTAGGGCTGGTGAGATCTCATCGACAGTGTTGCATCTAATTTCATTCTCAGTGCTCAAGAAGGATATACTGTCCATATAGGAGAGTAATCCAATTCCTCGGATGAGCGGAATGTTCTTTCAGGGACACTTTGGTCAACTGGGCCTACTTTCTCAGTCGCTTAAAAGAAGCAATAATCTATCTGAAATGAATAAAATACTGAGAGAGCCTAACAAGGTCGATGTAGAATTAGTGTTTCCCCTGTATGGAGAGTCTAAAACAAGCATCAGAGTCAAAGTACACATCAGCCCTTTAAGACTGAGCGGAGGAGAAATTTCTTCATTCAGAGGGTTGTGAACTTTGGATTCTTTACCTCAGGGTGCTGTTAGTGTTCTATCATTGAATATATTCAAGATTTTTCAAGTGAATGCGTTCTTGGATAAGACAAAAATCAAAGGAATTGGGGAGCGGGGGTGCAACAAAGAAAATATAAAAGTTCAGCCATGTTCTTAATGAATGACAGAGCGGGGGTGAAGGTCCAGCTCCTGCTCCTTCTTATTCTATGTTCTGAGCTCTAGAATTTCCTCTCTAACCCTCTCCACTCCACCAACTCCTTCCCATACCTTTAGACATTCTTTGAAACCTACCTCTCTAAGCAAGCATTTGATCACTGTCCTTATGTCCTTATGTGGCTCAGTTTCAAATATCATCTGACGAAACAGCGTAAAGAACCTTGAGATATTTTAGAAATGAGAAGATGCTTTGAAATACAAGATATTATTGTGATATCCTTGAAAACTCTCCAGCTTTTAGCTGTTATCTCAAGCAAAAATACTACTGTAATTTATTCCTTCGTGTCTACTACATTTTCAACATTGTGGAAAATGGCATAAAATGGCAAACTGTAACTGGACAAGCTTCAGTGGTGGTGAAGTAAATAAGGCTGTTAATGAAGTCTTGAGAACCTACTGTCAAAGATATGTTCAGCATGGAAAGCTGGAGAACTGCCCGAACTGCATTCCTGTTCTGCTCTTTAACATCACTGTACTTACTCTTAAAAATTACCTTCTGGTAGGAGGCGCCACTGGCCAGGCTGGCATTTGCTGCCCAAAAACAGACTTTCAGGAAGGATTGCTCAGGCTCAGGTTGTTTTCTCTTTTCAGGAGAAGTCTGAGGAGTGACTGAATGGGGAACTTAACATTATGACTGGGTGAACACACAGCAAGTACTTGCAATTGATTGCACATCCAAAACTAGCACTCATCATATTTACTCATTTGTGGCATGTGGACATTGCTGGTAAATGTCAAATTTATTGCCCATCCCTAATTGACACTGAGGAGGTAGTGCGTGGAGCAGCAACTGGTACAGTGAGATGAGCAACAGTATCCTATATGAGAAACTCACAGAACATTTTCAGGATTGTGTCTACAAGCAACACATTCTAAACAGATCAGAGGGCAGGCGACACTAGAGGCTGGTGTTTTCCAATGTGATAGGCCTAAGGAATTATATAATCGTGAAGTACCCATGGATTCTACAGTACTTCGTTATCCCCCGGTGTTAAAAGCAGTGGCCATTGAGAAAATTTTATGCATTGTTTTTTATTTTCCGAAACTCCCTGATTCGGCCAGATCCCATCAGTTTGGAAGATAACAAGTGTAACTTTGAAAAGGGAGACAGGCAGAAATCAGGAAAGCACAGCTTGGCTAGCGTAACATCTACTACAGGGAAAATGTTAGAAAATATTATTAAAGATGGGGACTTGAATAAGATTAAAAGTCATTGGGTAGTCAACATGGTTTTTTTTAAAAGGGAAATCACATTTAACCAAGTTTTTTGAGGACATAACACACGCTGTGAATATAGGTAAACAGAAGGTATAAGGTGCCTCAAAGGTTATTGTGGAAAGTAAGAGCTCGCCATGTTGAGGGTGCCAAATTGACACAGATGGAATAGTGGCTGGGCTAACAAGAAGCAGAGAGAAAGTAAAATGGTCCTTTCTTAGGCAAGATGTAACGAATGGTGTGCCAAGGATTTGGTGCTGGGACCTCAACTGTTTAAAATTTATTTGAATGTCTTAGATAAAGGTACCATAGGTATGGTAGTCAATTTTGCTGATGACACACTGCTAGGTTGAACAAGCAGGTTACAAAAAGATACTGAGTGAGTAAAGGTATGGCAAATAGAGCACAAGGTAAGGGAAAATATGAACTTGTCCATTTTTGACGGAAGAATAAACATAAGCATATTATTGAATGGTGAGATGCTGCAGAGCTCTAGCATGCAGAGGTAGGTGTCCATATGCATGAATCACTAAGGTTTGAATGTAGAGGCAATAAGTAACGGGGAAAGCTAATAAAATGTTATTGTTTTATTGCAAGAGGAACTGACTACGAAAGTAGGGAGGTTATGCTTCAGCTAGGTAGGGTAGTGGTGAGGCTGCAAAGGGAACACTGTGCACAGCATTGCATTGAAAATGTGTTGGAGGCAGTAAAGCTAAGGTTTACTAGATGAATACCTGGAATCGATGGGTTGTCTCCTTCATAAAAATTGGATAGACAATGATTTTATCTGCTGGAGTAGCGAAGATTAAAATGATTGAAACTTGGGTGTCCTGACAGGATAAATATATTCTCTTATGACAGAATCGAGAACAAAGGGTTAAAATTCAGCGGTTACCCATTCAAAACAGATTAGACTTTTTTTTCGCTCCTCTCAGAGGGACATGAGCCTGTGGAACACCCTTCCTATAAGGGTCACGAAAGCAGATTCTTTCAACACTTTTAAGACAAAAGCACACAGATTCTTAACAAAAAGAAACTGAAGAACTGTGAATCTGGAAATCAGAAACAAAGACAAACATTGCTGGAAAAATTCAAAACCTGGCAGCATCTATGGAGAGAAAGCAGGGTTAACATTTTGGGTCCAGTGATCCCTCTTCAAAACTGATGACAGCTATGTAAATGGTGGTCTCATCTACACTGGGGAGACGAAAATCAGAACTGGATGACTGCTTTGCAGAACACGTATGGTCTACCTGAAAAAAGAAAAACCTCGAGTTTCCAGTTGCTTGCCACTTCAACATACAATCATGCTCCCGGGCCAACATCTTTGCTGCAGTGCTCCAGTGAAGCTCAGTGCGAGCTGGAAGAACAGAATCTCGTTTTCTACTTGGGGACTCTGCAGCCTTCTGGACTTTAAATCAATTTCAACAATTTTAAGGCTTGAGGCCACGTCCTTACCCCAACCCCCACACACCAGGCCTTGTCATCACATGGGCTTCTACCACACCACAACCCATTGTCAGATACTAACAGTCCCCACTACCAGCTATTCATTCTCCCAAACTGACCTTTAACCACTCCCTTAACTATCCAAGATAATAAAATGTGAGGCTGGATGAATACAGCAGGCCCAGCAGCATCTCAGGAGCACAAAAGCTGATGTTTCGGGCCTAGACCCTTCATCAGAGAGGGGGATGGGGTGAGGGTTCTGGAATAAATAGGGAGAGGGGAAGGCAGACCAAAGATGGAGAGAAAAGAAGATAGGTGGAGAGGAGAGTATAGGTGGGGAGGTAGGGGAGGGATAGGTCAGTCCAGGAAAGACGGACAGGTCAAGGAGGCGGGATGAGGTGGTAGGTAGGAAATGGAGGTGCGGCTTGGGGTGGGAGGAAGGGATGGGTGGGAGGAAGAACAGGTTAGGGAGGAAGAGACAGGTTGGACTGGTTTTGGGATGCAGTGGGTGGAGGGGAAGAGCTGGGCTGGTTTTGGGATGCGGTGGGGGAAGGGGAGATTTTGAAGCTGGTGAAGTCCACATTGATACCATTGGGCTGCAGGGTTCCCAAGCAGAATATGAGTTGCTGTTCCTACAACCTTCGGGTGGCATCATTGTGGCACTGCAGGAGGCCCATGATGGACATGTCATCTAAAGAAAGGGAGGGGGAGTGGGAATGGTTTGCAACTGGGAGGTGCAGTTGTTTATTGTGAACTGAGCGGAGGTGTTCTGCAAAGCAGTCCCCAAGCGTCCGCTTGGTTTCCCCAATGTAGCGGAAGCCACACTGGGTACAGTGGATGCAGTATACCACATTGGTAGATGATTTATTCCAGAACCCTCACCCCATACCCCTCTCTGATGAAGGGTCTAGGCCCGAAACGTCAGCTTTTGTGCTCCTGAGATGCTGCTTGGCCTGCTGTGTTCATCTGGCCTCACATTTTATTATCTTGGATTCTCCAGCATCTGCAGTTCCCATTATCACTGATACACCCTTAACTATCCAACTGTGTTTTCTCTCTCTTTGGGCTCTAACTCCATCCATTGTTTACTTTCCTCCTCATCCACCCCATCCTCTGTATAAACGTCAATATTTCTCCTAGCTACCATCCATTCTGTAAAGGGGTCATTGGTTCCAAGACGTTAATTCTAATTTCTCACTGCAGGTAATGCTGGAACATATCCTTCGCTGCTCCAACTTTTTCTGTTTTAAGGAGAACAATCCCAAATTCCCCACTCGCCGCTCAGCGCTGCAATCCTTCATTCCTGGTACCGTTCAAGTAAATCTCCTGTGCACTGTCTCAGCATTCCAATAGTGCAGTGCTCACATTTGGATACAATACTCCAGCTGACACCTCAATCAACAATTAGTAGAAGGAAAATTATTTTGACCGTAAAGTTCAACTAAATGCTGCAAATGTTGCAAATCAAAAATTAAACAGTATGTTGGGCAGCATTGTAAAGAGAGAAATAACTCACAAATATGTCCCCTATGAAACAAAGGAGGAAGAGAAAATTATCATCAGCTTGCTTGCTGTTCAGACTATCTGCCATCGAGGACACAACCCCTTGGTTCACTCGTCCTCCAACCTCGCAAATCCCAGCCACCCCCATAATGCCAATGGAAGGAAAACAGATTCTCCAATTATTTTTTTAGGAAAAGCTCCAAGAAATTCTGTCAGGTCTCCCTGAGGCAGTTCAGTGGGTTCCAGCTGATCCGAGTCAATATTAGGTGCAATGATCCAGCCCTCTCACTCTGTTCATGTTATCAGATGCACTGAAGAAGACCACAAAGTCCTGACAGAAGAGTCACTTACCAAAGCATTAATCCATCTGCTCCCCGTTCAGAGTTTCACTGCTAAACGTAGCAAAAAAGTGATTGTGATGACTCCTGGCTCCTTCAGGAGTCATTTTGCTCACACTGTGGCTGAAGCGTCAGCGACAGATGTGTACATACAAGTGAAGAGCAGGAAAATGTTAACTGGCCCCTTGAGCCTGCTCTGCCATTCAACGAAGATCATGGCTAACCTGAGTGAGACATCAACCCACCCTCCTGCAAAAATTCCATCCCCTATTCCCAATTCCTCCGCCTCCGCCGCATCTGCTCCCACGATGAGGCATTCCACTCCCGCACATCCCAGATGTCCAAGTTCTTTAAGGACCGCAACTTTCCCCCCACAGTGGTTGAGAACGCCCTTGACCGCGTCTCCCGTATTTCCCGCAACACATCCCTCACACCCCGCCCCCGCCACAACCGCCCAAAGAGGATCCCCCTCGTTCTCACACACCACCCCACCAACCTCCAGATACAACGCATCATCCTCCGACACTTCCGCCATCTACAATCCAACCCAACAACCCAAGACATTTTTCCACCCCCACCCCTGTCTGCTTTCCGGAGAGACCTCTCTCTCCATGACTCCCTTGTTCGCTCCACACTGCCCTCCAACCCCACCACACCCGGCACCTTCCCCTGCAACCGCAGGAAGTGCTACACTTGCCCCCACACCTCCTCCCTCACCCCTATCCCAGGCCCCAAGATGACTTTCCATATTAAGCAGAGGTTCACCTGCACATCTGCCAATGTGGTATACTGCATCCATTGTACCCGGTGTGGCTTCCTCTACATTGGGGAAACCAAGCGGAGGCTTGGGGACTGCTTTGCAGAACACCTCTGCTCGGTTCGCAATAAACAACTGCACCTCCCAGTTGCAAACCATTTCCACTCCCCCTCCCATTCTTTAGATGACATGTCCATCATGGGCCTCCTGCAGTGCCACAATGATACCACCCGAAGGTTGCAGGAACAGCAACTCATATTCCGCTTGGGAACCCTGCAGCCCAATGGTATCAATGTGGACTTCACCAGCTTCAAAATCTCCCCTTCCCCCACCGCATCCCTAAACCAGCCCAGTTCATCCCCTCCCCCACCGCACCACACAACCAGCCCAGCTCTTCCCCTCCACCCACTGCATCCCAAAACCAGTCCAACCTGTCTCTGCCTCCCTAACCTGTTCTTCCTCTCACCCATCCCTTCCTCGCACCCCAAGCCGCACCTCCATCTCCTACCTACTAACCTCATCCCACCTCCTTGACCTGTCCGTCTTCCCTGGACTGACCTATCCCCTCCCTACCTCCCCACCTATACTCTCCCCTCCACCTATCTTTTTTTCTCTCCATCTTCGGTCCACCCTCCCCTCTCTCCCTATTTATTCCAGAACCCTCACCCCATCCCCCTCTCTGATGAAGGGTCTAGGCCCGAAACGTCAGCTTTTGTGCTCCTGAGATGCTGCTGGGCCTGCTGTGTTCATCCAGCCTCACATTTTTTTATCTCTGAGACATCAACTTAATTTCCCGGCCTTCTCCCAATATTTCTTGACTCCCCTCCAGAACAAAATAATCAATGCCCTGCCTTCACATTCATCAACCTTACCTTAACGATCCCTCATTGTTCAAGTGTATCCCAAATTCAAGTCTCTCCCACAAGACAAAACTTCTTTTAAGCACCCATCCTGCCAAGCCCCTGAGGAAAATTCCCTCTCATTCTCCTAAACTGTAAGAGATACAGGTTCAACCTGCTCAACCTCTTTGCACAGAACAAACCCCCTCATTCCATGTGACTTAACAACAAATAATCCATGCACAGTCATGCTCCTTTCTGTATATTCATACCCTGCAAACATCACAATACCTTCCTGTTAGAATTTGTTTACTAAGTTCAGTTAAAGCTATGCCAGAGAAGATAGGGATATGTTCTCATTCACCGAATCACCGAATTATTACAATGCAACTCCTGCCTTTCTCCGCCCCACTCCCCAACCTTATCCCTGCACGTCATTTCTATCCAAATAAACATCCCATGCCCTCTTGAATGCCTCAATTTATCAAAATCATTTATAACAGATACACGCACAAATTTAAGGGGGAGTTTGTACAACAATTTATATTTATATAGCACCTTTAACATTGTAAAACAGCACTTCACACAAGCATTAGGGGAAAGAAGTGAGCCACATCAGGAGATATTGCACCAGACCTAAATTCTCAAACCTGCTAGCAGAAGGAAGGGAATTTCCTGGATCACCCGTGATAGAAAATATACACAATGATGGAATATTCATTTCAGGAGGGGTGTGTGAGGGAATACCAGGAAGATCTTCTAAGTCAGCTTCAGAGGTAGTTTGAGTACTACAGCGTACATAGGCAGGCTGTTTAAAAGTTTTTACTCGATACAGTGAGACTTTGATCAAATTAACTGTAAAAACAGAAAATGTCGTCCAGTCTGTACCCCTCTCACCCCCCACATACTCCCATTCCTTACCAATGCCATCTCATGTGCCCCTTTCACCCCCTTCTATCCCAATACTAAGTACGTCGTGCCAAATATAGCCCATGGCTCCTCATGACGCCACGCCAAACCATAGCCCCCTTTCCCCAATTAGTCCCTACGTTTCCTTACACCAGACTGCAACTCCTCCTCCATCCACCATGGTTTTTCATGCCCTCTGTGCCAGGCAAATCCTCTCCATCTAACACCTGATGTCAGGCGTTGGCACTTCCAAGCTCATACATCAACAATACACTATAAAGAGGCAATGAACCCCATAATCACAGCTGAATGTATAAAAAGCTTTAACAAAACAGTAATTACTTACAGCAATCCTAAAAAAAATTCTTCTTATTACAGACCAAATCAATTACGCAGACTGTTAAAGTTTCAACAGCTGAAACCGCAGGCACTTGAAATCACTTGGCACTATTTAAATAAACTTTATAAAACTGACAGCAGAAATCAGATGCTCGAAGCTGTTAATCAAGCCGAGTCTCAGGTACGTCAAGAGACTAATGGACGCCTGGGCTCTCAGCCAAGAATGTGCAACACCAAAATGTGGTCATGGTCTTTCATTTAAAGGCTCAGCTTTTGGTAATTTGTATCCTTCAATCCACGGAGGTGGACCAATGTCCTTCCCAACATATCAATTCTTTTGCAGAGTAAAACAAAACTATTCGCGCTGCCCACTGACTCCGCATAGTTCAGTGTGTGTCTCTGATGAAGCAGTGGTCTTTGGTTCAGTTACATTTTTGCCATCTCACAGACATTAATGTCCCTCTTTAATATTCTTATTTGTTCTTTTTGTGAGGAGAACACAGGCAAGGGTACAGTAATTTTCTATTCTTAACTGCTCTAACAAATATGTTGAATCACCTCAGATTCCAACGTCAATCACAGAGTGTTGGACTGGAGTCACATGTAGGCCAGACCAGATGAGTAGTAAACTTGTCGCTTTTAAGATAATCCAGCAGATTTCATCATTTCCTTCGCAGCATTGTCCAACAATGTCTCATCATCAAAATCATAAGGAACAGGAGGAGGCGTAAGCTCTGTACAGTCCTGTGAGTTTGTTCCACCACTCAAGACCACATCTTACCTTTTACTTCACCTCCAATTATCCTCAACACTGAGCCTGAGCATCCACAGCCTTCTGAAATAGTTGAGGAAAGAAAATCAGTTTCAAACGACCAATCACACATACTTCTAGACTCTACAGCCAAAGGAGGCAGCTTCTCAGCATCCATCATACCAAGATTTCTAGGAATGGTTTCGACGAGGTCACCTTTCATTCCTTTAAACATCAGAAAATACAGGCCCCTTCTTCTCAATCTCTGCCCATATAAAATCCCTTTCATCCCAGCGGTGTACCTTCTTCACAAATCCTCTAAAAAACACATTCTCCCTCATGTAAAGGCAAAAACAGTCCGCAAAATTTGTGTTGATAAGACTGATTGAGGGGTAACCGCTGGTCAAAATTCTGGAACAAACTCTCCTGCTCACATTCAAACAGTGCCCTATTTTTGATATCATGTCCTAAAAATGGCATACCTGACAGTGCACTACTTCCCCAGTACTACACTGGAACTGTCAGCCTGGATTCTGCGCTCAAGTTTTTCAAGTGGGATTGGCTTAAGCTGAAATATGAAAGCTGGAGGCCCTAATAGGTGCAATCAATAAAACAGGAGAAAAGCAATATCCTGAGTTGGCCATCAGCAGTCTGGACAGACAGAACCATAAATACTCTGTAGCTTGCCTGAGATTGGTCCAAAATGCATGAGAAAATTCCTGCATTCCAACTGCATTCATCATGGCTCAGAGCAATCTGTATTTCCATTTGGGAGTCTCCACTAAAGCAGTACTAGCGCAGAGCAAGATCAGAGTGACAACCTGTGCACATGCCAGTACTCTATTCTACTTCAGCATTGCTGAACCACTTCAATTGGGCAGGTCCAGAGATGATCAGAGGCACCCTCTATCAATGCCATATTTCTGAGTTACAGGTGGCACATCTATTCGCCTCAAATGTCTCAAAGAATTAATGCCACTTGGGGTTTAAGACCATCAGGCCATGTGACTGACCCTTGGAATCTGAAGTGTTTGAACACATGCACATTTGTTCAGGCTAAGGGTAGGAAATGAATGTGCCTTTGCCAGTGTTCTCTTAATTCCAAGAAGATGAGGAGGAGCAGGAGCATAAGCAGCTGTTTGTCCCATCAAACCTACTCTGCCATTCAACAAGACCATGGCCAGATAATCCTCGACTCTACTTTCCTACCTTTTCACCATGACACTTGGTTCCCTTACTGAGTAAAAATTTGTCTGTCGCAGCCTTGAATATACCTAACAGCTCTCTGTGGCGAAATATTTTGTTGATTCATTACCTTCAGAGAAGAATTCCCTCCTAGTCTATGTCTGAAACGGATAGCCCCTTACCGTGAGACTGTCCTCCTCTCCTCGACTCTCCTACAAGGGAAACAGCCCCTCTGCATTGACCCTGTCAAGCTCTCAAAGAGTCTTATATGTTTCAACAAGGTCTCCTCATATTCTTCTAAATTCCAGTGAACACAGGGCCAAGCCACTCAGCCTTTCCTTGTAAGAAAATCTTTCCATGCTTGGGATCAACATAGTGAACCTTCTCCAGACTGCCTCCAATGTTATATTCTCCTTCCTTAGATAAGAGCATTAAAATTGTTCACTGTATTCTAAATGTGGTTTGACTAGTGCCTTGTATAGTTTTAGCAAGACTTCCCTATTTTTATATGCCATTCCCTTTGAAGCGAAGGCCAACATTTTATTTGCTTCCCCTCTTATCCACTGAACGTGGATTCTAGATTTTTGTGATTTACGACACATCGTGGGCTGAAGGGCCTGTTCTGTGCTGTACTGTTCTATGTTCTATACCTCTAGGAGAATCTACATAAATAATACGCAGTTCCTGTATTCCTCCTGCTAACGTGCATAATCCCACATTTTCCCTCATTATATTCCATCACTGGTCAGCGACGCCCAGTTCGCATTCTGTCAAGGTCACTCAAGTCCTGATTTCATCACTGCCTTGGTTCAAATATGAACAAAAGAGTTGAATTCTAAAGGTAAGGTGAGATGGGAATTACAGCCTTTGACGTCAAGACTGAACTCAACCAAGTGTGGCATGAAGGAGCCTTGGCAAAACTGGAATCAATGGGTCTTGGGGGCAAATGCTCCGTTGGTTGCAGTCATACCTGGCACATTGCAAGATGGTTGGCATAGCTGGAGGTCAGTCATCTCAGCTCCAGGACATCTCTCTAGGAGCTCCTCAGGGTACAGCCCTAGGCCTAACCATTTTCAGTTGCTTTATTCATGATCTTCCCCAATCCAATCATAAGGTCAGAATTGGGAATGTTTGTCAATGATTGCACAACACTCAGCACCATTCACAATTCCTCAGGTACTGAAGATGTCAATGTTCAAACGTAATAAGATCTGGACAAAATCCAGGCTTTAGCTGACAAACTGGAAATAACATACATGCCACACAAATGCCAGACAATGACCATCTCCAGTAACAGTCAACCTAGAACCACTGCCTCATGTATTCAATGTTGTTGCCATCACTGAGTCTCTCACTATCAATATCCTTTGGGTTATTATTGTCCAGAAACGTAACTGGAATCATCACATAAACACAGTGGTGACAAGAGCAGATCAGAGGCTAGGAGCGAGTAATTCTCCTCCTGACTCCCCAAGGCCTATCCACTATCTGCAAGGCACAAGTCAGGAATGTGATGGAATACTCGCTAATTATCTGGATGGGTGCAGCTCCAAAAATACTCAAAAAACTTGACACCATCCAGGACATAGCAGTCTGCTTGATTGGCACCTCATCCACAAGTATCCACTCACTCCATCAAGAACACACAGCGGCAGAAGTATGTACTACCTACACGATGTACTGCAGAAATTCGCCATTCGACACCTCTGATCTCCATGACCACTTCCACCTAGAAGGATAAGGGCAGCAGATACTTGGGAATACCATCAAATTCATGTTCCCCTCTGAGGCACTCACCATCCTGATTTGGAAATATATTGCCGTTCCTTCACTGTTGTTGGGTCAAAATCCCGGAATTCCTTCCCTAAGGGCATTGTGGGTCAACTTACAGCACATGGACTGCAGTGGTTCAAGTAGGCATCTCACCACCACATTTTCAAGGGCAATTGAAGACAGTCAATAAATGCTGGCTGGCCAGTGACGCCCATGGTCTCTACTGAGTTCTCCCACCTATTTTGATGTAATTTCAAACTTGGCCATGGTACATTCACTTCCCTCATCTAAATCTTTAATCTATGTTGTAAATCCCTTGCAGTGATCTCTGTAGCAAACCACTAATTAAAGGCTGCCATCTTGAAAAGCCACTCCTTATCCTAACTGTCTGTCTTCTAATAGTTAGCCAATCCCCTTTCCACGCTAATATACTGCATCCCAGTACCATCGGCACTTATCTTATTAAGTAGCTTTGTGCATGTTGCCTCATCAACAGCCTTTTGGAAATCAAAATTTATTACATTGGCTGTTTTCTCTCTATCTATTCCGCAAGTTACCTTATCAAAAGAATTCTGACGCCTTTGTCAAGGATGTTTTCCCCCTTTCATGCAGACATGCTGATTCTGCTTGATTAAGTGAAGTCCTGAGAACTTTTTCCAGACCTTGGTCTTCGATCCTGACAAGCTCATCACAAAGAAGTTCATCGTGCTCATGGCTTCAGGGAAAATGCTTATGTTGGGGCATAATTACTTCAGCATTTGTAAATGTAGAGGAGGAAACTCATGCCCCTGTTTCTAAATCAAGGAAACAAGCGGAGAACACTGAAGTCTTCAGCTCTGTTCCAACATTCAAATGGACCATTACTATACAGTAGGAGCAAATTACTGCAGATGCTGGAATCTGCACTAGAATCAGTTGTGATGAAGAGTCATCTAGACTCGAAACGTTAGCTTTCTCTCTCTCTCTCCATGGAGGCTGCCTAACACAGGGTGGTGTCCAGCACTTTTTTATTTACAGCACAGTTATAGTCAGTGAGTCATAGAGCACAGAAACAAACTCTTCAGTCCAACCAGTCCACGCCAAACATAATCCCAAACTAAGCAATTTCCACCTGCCTGCTCCCGTCCCATATCCCCCCAAACATTTCCTATTCATGTACTTATTCAAGTGTCTTTAAATATTGTAACTGTGCCCATATCCATCACTTCCTCAGGAAGTTCATTCCATATGCGAACCACATGCAAATAAAAAATTTGCCTCACGTCTTTTCTAAATTTCTCTTCTCTCACCTTAAAAATGTGTCCTCTGGTCTTGAAATCCTCCATCCTGGGGAAAAGACACCTACCAGTTGTTGCGCAGCTCAATTACATTTACCTGTCTTGGTCCTGCAATGCTCAAGGCCTTTACATAATAAACCAAAAACAGTTCTGAACTCATTTTCATATAGTCCAGCCTCAACAGCTTGTTTGGATGGGGGAAAGGAACTTCAACTTTTGTGGAGTAAAGACTTGCTTCTGGATATCACTTCTGAACAACCTGGCTCTAGTTTGAAGATTATTCCGCCTTATTCTGGATTTCCCACAGCAGAGGAAATAGTTTCACTGCACTTAACCCATCAAATCTTTTAAGTGATCTTAGAAAGAAGATCTTATAACCAGTGAATTATTTGTGATGTGAAAACTCAGCAATGCCTACAGACTAACATGGCTGGTTAACAAAAGCATTCCAACCTTACCCTGAAGTGTAAATACAGAATGCATACTGTATCTCTTATTCTCAATGAAGAAGCTATTGTTCTAACATGACATCAGCAATTCATTAAAGTTTATGAGGGGAAAGTGATTGGAATAATAAGATAAAACATTAAAATTTTTACACTGCATTTATTTGCCTCAGGACACCCAAAATACGTAATGTATAAAGACATATGAATAGGCAGGGAATATAGGGAGATGGACTGCAAGGAGATGAAAAGATTTTTGCTTAAAAAGGTATCACACATCCATACAGTCTTGGTACGCAGGAGGACCTGTTCCTGTGCAGTACTATTTTTTGTTGTTTGTACTTTAAAGCTAATGAAGTATACCTGAAATGTAGTCATTGTAGCAAGCAAGAACGAATTAGTGCATAACAAGCTCCCACAAGAGACAGAAAGGTCTAGATAATCTACTTTAGGAGTTTATTGAAGGATAAATATTACACACCACACCAGAAAGAATTATGCTTTTCTGCTTCAAATAGTGTCATGAGGTCACTTTCATCAACTTCAGATGACAAATGAGGCCTCAGTTTAATGTCTCACTTACAAAATGACATTCTGTCTGTGCAGCACCCCCTCAGTAATGCACCACAATTGAGAAAAATCTTCAGTACTTTTTATATATTCAATGGCCTGGAAAATAGGCTCTGGAACTTTAAACCAATATCTTGAATATTTAGTCTCAGGTGGTACACCAAGGGAATGCTACTCTGTCAGAGGCACATTTTTCAACTACATCCTCAGAAGTATTTCAGTCTGTTCAGATAGGGGGAGAAAAGACCATTTGATACTCAAAGAAGAGCAGAGATGAACTCCTCTGTGTATAGCCAGTTTTTGTCCCACAGTCAACATCACCAAAAGCAAATTCACTGCTTTTTATGGGAGCTTGTTGTACGCTAAACAGTTGCCGTGGCACACAGCATTTTCACCAGAATGATGCCAAGGTTAAAAGCTAAATGATGAGGGCAGATTACATGGAGTAGACTTGTTTAGTCTTGAGTACAGAAGTTTACTTGGTGATCCAAGAGAGAAGTTTAAGATGACTACATGAGTTGATAGCGTAGATACATATAAACTATTACTCATGGTGAGAGAGAGGGCTGGTGTGCTGCCTCAACTGAGAAACGGGGCCAGGTTAATGTCAGGAGTAATACCAAACAAAGGGCAATAAAAACCCGCAGCTCTCCAAATAAAAACCTGTTGAACCTGTCAGAATGATCAATTTTCATTCAGCTCGGGTGTTAACAGCAAAAGGAACCAAGACAGGTCAAGGGAGTTAAGGTAGACATCACCCACGGTGTAACTGAGTGGCAATACAGAGGGTGATGGGCTTTCTCCTGCACTACCTACCAATAGTGGCCACATTTCAGAAGAGGGATTAATTGCTGCAAAAGCATGTTGGCCACACTGTAGGTGTGAAAGGTGCCACACAAATGCAAACTCTTTCTTTCACACAAACTAAGCAGGGCTCACTGATATCCACACAACGAGACGTTTTTAAAAACGGGGAATTGCAAATTCCGGGCTACTGCAACGTTCAGCCAGGGTACAGCTTTAACTGACACTAACAATACCAATCTGCCACACTTAGAATCAATGCAGATCTGAAAGAAAGGCGGCGGAGTAAACTGAACGAGAATTGCACATTCTCGATGTGCTTATGAGCTGTAAGCACGGCTCCGATGAGAACCAGTCTGAAGGGTGTACTTTATGAAGAAAGCCATCACTAAAAAAATCTGGACACGGTCGCCTTTCCACGGACGCTGCTCCCGCACCCTCAGCCCCTTCCACCTTGTTCCCTCTCCTCCTGCTTACCGTTTGATGCTGAGACGGACTGGAACAGCAGCAGCATGTACAATCCGAAGCATCTCGCAGCCATCCCCGCGTTCAGCACCGAGGCGCACAGCTGAAGCCGAGGACCTCCAGGCACCTCTAGCCAGGTCTCCGCTGATGACCTACAGCCTCCTGTATTCCCTAGGAACATAGCCACCAATGCCAGGTTAAAAACCTGGAGCGAACCTTCTGTCCAGATTACCGACAGCATCCAGGCAAGCGTCAGGATTCACAGTTGCAAAACTCATGTTTGCAATCAGTTCCAAGGATAACGAGGGAAGCAGGGTCTGTTGATAAAAGACAATCAGACGGGCATGCTGATTCTCAGTGTTAACTGCCACCTCTCCCTGGACTTGAGTTCGCAGGTCAGCTTTTGCACGAATGCATCTCCGTGGCTCCCTCCCTTTGGTCCTACTCTGTACAACATATAGTCTCGGTTGCTGTCCTTTTCATCCTGAAAAGGTGCGGCCGATGGCGTCTCCCAGTTCATCCAGCTCGCAATTGTTATTGCAGCGACTGCACGTCGCTTTATTTTCGGGGTAAGAGAGAGAGAGAAAAAAAGTCACGTAGATTTCCACTGACTGGATCCAGAAAAGAGGAGGAGAAAAGCTACGCAGAGCTAAATGTGACAAGGACGACCTCTCGTGGAACGCGCGGCTTGCCAAGGGCTTTTTTTTACAACGCTGTTCCAAACTGCAATCCAGAAGTATGCATTGCATGTTTCTGTTTATGAATAATTCATACTCCGCCGTCAGATGCAAGCAAAATGTACATTTTTTTTTGTTTTGCAATTACCAAATGATATTAAATCAATCTCAGATCACTGTGAAAGCAAAATCTCTTCGTGGCTGTGCTGTAATGTAAGACGTGTGGCGATACGTACTGAATTCTATCTTGCTCCTCAGTCATTCTCAGGCTGTGGCTGCCAGTCTCAACGCTGCTGTAGATATTTTACAATCAACCTGTAGACAGAGATGTTATTCGGACTTGAACCCGGGTCCTCCTGTCTCAGGAGGAGGGACACTGCCACTGCACCACAAGACTGGCGAGTGTTCCCCAACCGTAGTTATGTTGAGTGGGTCTTTTCGTAGAACAGTTCAGATGTAAGCACGTAACTGAGGAAATCAGTCACACGGAAGCCCTTCTGAATTAATGAACCAAATGGGATTTTACAACAATCCAATACAGTTGTTATGGTCACTATTACCATCTTTATATTCCAGATTTATTTGCTGAATTCAAATTTCAGCAGCTGTCATGGTGAGAATTGTACCCGTATCCCTAAAACATTGACCTCTTGACTAGTGCAGGGACATTACTAATATGTCAGTACATACCTTATATTTTTCTTTCAGTGAAAGGCAAAGTATGAACCTATGGGATTTTTACCAGTTATCACTGATTCATGGTGAAAACAGGAATATCAGCCCAGAAACATTTGTAGTACTAGTGGCTAGCTTGCTTTACATATTCATCCCTCAGTTATGTTAATAGCAGAGTTAACCCATTTATTGCAGAAACTAAAATAGGCAGCAAAGGTGTCACAGAAATGAGTAATTCAGCCTAAGATTGCCCCAATTTCAAAATTCTTATCCTAGTTTTTAATGCCTCTAGGTTACATCGTCCATCCCACTAACTTCCTCAGCCCTCCACAGTTTCAAAATCAACTTTCATGGTTCTGGTTCTGGTTTCGTGCTTGTCCCAGATTTTAATTGTTGTACCATTGTCAACCACGTATTGAGCAGCCTTGTCCCTGAGTGGTGGAAATCCCTTCTTAAGCATCTGCATCTCTCCATCCATGTCTTCTCATCTAAGATACTCCTCGAAGCTGACATCGTTGACCAAGCTGTTGGCCACCTGTCCTAACATCACCTGATGTGGTTCAGAATCAATTTTCTGTCTCATTCCTGTGAAGGTCCTTGTGCTGCATGACCACATTGAAGATGCTATGTAAATGCAAGTTCTTATGGCAGTAGCAGTTGTAGAAATAGTCATGAGTGATCATTTCAAAAACTTCATATTTCAAGAAAGTTATTGAAAGGAGTATAAGGTTGATTCCTGAATTTAATGCTGTGCCATAAAGTGATAGGCAGCCCATTCTGAGTCTTTTCTCTCTCAGATATAAACCTGTAGGGAATATGAAAGAAGGGTTGAAATGTACAAAGCAATTAGATGCCTGTAATCTTTTGCTGCAAGCAGAATTTAATTCAAACAGTTCATACTTACAAAGGACAAGAAAGTAAGAGATAGTAAGAACTGCCGATGCCAAGCAGAGGTTCAAAGACCACTTTGTAGAGAACCTGCATTCAGTTCGTGACAAATGACAACACCTTCCAGTCGCAAACCACTTCAACTCCGCCTCCCACTCCCCGGACGACTTGTCCACCCTGGGCCTCCTCCAGCGATGCCACCTGGAAACTGGAGGAGCAGCACCTCATATTCCACCTTGGAAGCCTACAACCCAATGGTCTCAATGTGGACTTTACGAGCTTCAAAATTTCTCCACCCCTCATCTCATCCCTAGACTAGCAACCTCCCCATCCCCGCATCACTGACCTCTCCGTCTTCTCTCCCACCCATCCTCTCCTCCCACCTCACTGACCAATCCCCACCACTCCTTACCAGCTATCACTGCTCCCCCCGATTTATTTCAGAGACCCCTCCCATTCCCCAGTTCTGAAGAAGGTTCCCAACCCAAAACTTCAGCTTTCCTGCTTCTCTGATGCTGCCTGTCCTGCTGTGTTCCTCCAGCTCCACACTGTGTTACACAAGAAAATAAGAATCAGCTAGCGAAACAAGAAATGTGAATGAATTTCAACAAAGCACTCAACTTGCATTTGTCAAAAAAGTTAAAACCTTGGAAGGAGCATGAAGGAGGTCTATCAGACTCGCATCAGAACTGATGGACTTCAGTTATGTCAAGAGACTGAAGAATCTAGGATTGTTCTCCTGTTCAGAGAAAAAGAAAGATTTGCATTTAAGCAGAGTCTTTTACGCAGTCTGATCATAGAATCCCTGCAGTGTGGTAACAGGCCCATTCCTCTGCATTTCCCACGTCTAACCCACCTAAACATCTTTGGACTGTGGGAGGAAACCGGAGCACCTGGAGGGCACCTACACAGAAACAGGGAGAATGTACAAACTCCACACAGACAGTTGCCTGATGCTGAATTTGAACCAGGGCACCTGGCATGATGAGACAGCAGTGCTGATCATTGATCCACCATGCCAGGGATGCCTCAAATTGCTTTGACATGGTCAAGGAGTTTGAATTATACTCTGTGCAATTATGCAGGAAATGTGGCAACTAATTTTCCAGCAGCAAGCTCCCAACATCAATATGTGAATGGACAACTAATATTTATTTTAATAATGTTGATAGAGGGGCAAATTTTGGCCCAGTTAGAAGGCTAAGGGGAGATTTTACAGAACTTTTAAGAAAATAAGAGGAATTATCATGGAATAAATATCGTGAAAGTAATCAAAGGCATGTAGGGATTTAAAAACAAGGGTAGAAATTATAATTTTCAGGCATTGCTTAACCAGAAGCTAATATTGGTTAGTTAACACAGAAATGATAAATGAACATGACTTGGTAAAGGTTTAGGAAAGAGGCAGAGCTTTGAATGAACACAAATTTACAGAGAGCAGTGAAGAGGTTTACGCAAAGAGTGATGAAAATCATGGATTTTAAGAGTTAAGGAAGAAAGAAAGAATTTGCATTTCTCTGATGTCTTTCATCATCTCAGGAAATCCCAATACAGCTAATACCTTTGAAGTGCAGTCATGTAGTGACATGGGAAACACAAAAACCAATTGTAATTGAATAGCATTCAGAACAACTTGCTGCATAAAAAGAGCATCTGCTCATCTCACTCTTTTCTGCTGGTATGAATGAAAGCCATTCATGCTTGATCATCTACTCAACAGTGTGGAAAAGCACAGAGATTTGAAGATGAAAGTTGTCCCAGGACAGTGGGGGGTTGTGGGGGGTGCGAGAGAAGATACTTGATTGATAGATATCAAATTGGCAACATTGTAAAGGAAAGCGTTTTTGCAATGTGCATTTGAATCCTTTAGAAAGAAAGATAAGTTTGGCAATTGATGAGAGGTGGAGAGAATGGTGGGTGCAGAAAAGCAACTACTGTCCAATCAAGCCTGTTCTAGCATTCAATGAGAACATGGTTAATGTGTATTTTAACTCCATTCGCCCGAGGATGTAATTCTCACACTTGCAAGGGCTATGCCAAAAAATAGAACCAATTAATTGTCAGCAAATCCAGACATTAATCAGACCAGCAGGGACGGAGGAACCAAGTCATCATCTTTGTGGATATGACATGTGAGTACTAGAGGAAAGAAGCAGACTGAGGTGGTCCGAGTAATATAATAGTAGGTAATGATCTTTGATCAGAATCCACATGGGTGAAGGTAAGAAATACAAAAGGTGGAAGAAGATTGGTAGAAATAATTTATAGGACCCCAAACAATAGGTATACAATTGGACAGAGAATAAATCAGGAGAAAGAGGATATTTTGTTTTTAAAAAGCAGAACATTAATTGCAACTTTATTCTTCATGAAGATTAGAATAGTCAGATTAGCTGAAGTAGCCACAAGAAAGAATTCTTAGAGCATATTTCAGATAGTTTCTGAGTATTTATCACGGATCCAATCAGTAATCAGGCTATTTTGAATCAGATGATGCCTAATGAGACAGTTTTATTAAATGATCTAGAGTAACGATCCCCAAGGAAATGGCAACTACAGCATGGCAGAATTTAACATTTTTGTTTTAGAGGAACTTGGGTCAGAAATAATTGTGCTAAGCTTAAGTGAGGGTAAGTAGAAAGGAATGAGAGCAGATCTAGCTGGAGTAGATTAGGAAAGGAGTTCAGCATCAAAGACAGTTGAGGTACAGTGGCAGATGCTTAAGAAATCACCCATGGCACACAGCCAAGATATAGCTCAGTGAGATTGAATTTTAAGGGGATAAGCCAGCCATGGTTAACCAGGGAAGTTAAGGATAGCATAAAGTTGAAAGGAAAAAGAGTCATGTAGTAAGAGTTCCCCTAACCATATAGAAAGAAAGGGACAGGTCAAAGCTAACATAGTCCCCTTGGAGAATGAGGCTGGGAGAAAGATTGCAGAAAGCTACAGAACAGAGGGACTAGAGGCCTTTGTGCATGAATCACAAGTTCAGTGGGAGTAAGTAAGGCAAATGAAATGTTGGCCTTTATCCCAATAGGGATGGAATATAAAAACAGGAATGTCTTGTTAAAATCTTGCAAAGCATGAGTCACACCACAGCTGGAATACTGTGAAAAGCTTTAGACCCCTTTATCTAAGGAAAGACATACTGACATTGATAGCAATCCAGAGATGATCACAGGTATTGACGTGCTGATTTCAGGAGAGGCTCAGTAGGTTGGGCCAGTACTCATTACAATTTAGGCAAATGAGAGCAACTTATTGAGACAGATAACATTCTTAATTGGCTTGTGTGAGTAGATGCAGAAAGCTTGTATCCCATTTTGGGAGCCTAAGACCAGATTAAGTGAGGGACACCCATATCAGACTTAGTTGAGGGGAAATATCTTCTGAGGGTAGTGAATCCATGGGATTTACTGCAGATGCTGCGTCATTGTTTATATTCAAAGATGAGGTAGACAGATTTAGTCAGTAAGAGAAAGAGAATCAAGGATAATAGGGAAAAGTCAGGAAAGTGGAGTTGAGCATTTTTAGATCAGCCATGATCTCATGGAATGGCAGGGTAGACTGCTTAGGCTGAATGGCCTAATTGCATGGCTTAAGGAGTATGGGGTAAGCAGATCCAGAGTACAAAAGGAAGAGGATCTTGATAGGGGACCCATGGATCATTAGCAGTGGAACACAATAATTTGGTTTAGGACACAATGTTGTTTTTGTTTGGTGAATGATGGCCAATATATGCAATATGGCAGAAGATAGTTTGCAGTAAGGATGGAGATTAGAATTGTCCCTTCGTTCCAGGGTTATCTTCCAATATGGAAGGATTGGAAAGAAAGTGGTGTTACCCCTCAATTCCAACCCCCTTTTAAGCAGTGCATTCTGCACTAAGTGCCCTCAAATTATGTTTCAGCTTTGGTTGAGAGTAACTTTCTCATCTGAGTCCAAACATTATGGGTTGAACTTCCACTTCAGAGACAGAGACTTGAGCATATGCTCAAGACTGACACTGTCAATGCAATACTGAGGGAATGTTGGATGGCCATCACTCAGACATTAAACTGTGGCTGCATCTCCTCTTTCGGCTGGATGTAATAATCCAGCTTGATGATACAAAGATAGGTGGACAGGCAGGTAGTACTTAGGAGGTGGGGAAGCTGCAGAAAGATTTAGACAGTTTAGGAGAATGGTCCAGGAAATGGCTGATGAAATTCAATGTGAGTAAATGTGAGGTTTTGCACTTTGGAAAAAAGAATACAGGCATGGACTATTTTCTAAATGGTGAGAAAATTCATAAAGCAGAAGTAGAAAGGGACCTGGGAGTGTTGGTCCAGGATTCTGTAAAGGTTAACTTGCAGGTAGAGTCCGTGATTAAGAAAGTGAATGTAATATTGTTGTTTATCTCAAGAGGACTGGAATATAAAAGCAGCGATGTGCTTCTGAGGCTTTATAAAGCTCTAGTTAGGCCCCCTTTAGAATACTGTGTCCAATTCTGGGCCCCACACCTCAGGAAGAACATACTAGTGTCCAGCGGAGATTCACACGGATGATCCCTGGAATGGTAGGTTTAACGTATTGATGAACGGCTAAGGATCCTGGGATTGTACTCATTAGAGTTTAGAAGGTTGAGGGGAGATCTAATAGAAACTTACAAGATAATGTATGGCTTAGAAGGGGTGGACGCTAGGAAGTTGTTTCTGTTAGGCGGGGAGACTAGGACCCGTGGACACAGCCTTAAAATTAGAGGGGATAAATTTAAAACTGAAATGAGACGACATTTCTTCAGCCAGAGAGTGGTGGGCTTGTGGAAAAGAGTGCAGTGGAGGCCAGGACGTTGAATGCCTTCAAGGCAGAGATCGATAAATTCTTGATCTCAGAAGGAATCAAGGGCTATGGGGAAGAGTGCAGGTAATTGGAGTTGAAATGCCCATCAGCCATAATTTAAATGGAGTGGATTTGATGGGCTGAATGGCCTTACTTCCACTCCTATGTCTTATGGTCTTATAGTACTATTTGACGATGGAGATAATTTCCCAGACCAATCTGATCAACAATTATCCTTCAGTCACTATCACTAGAATTGATCCTCTGGTCATTACCATATTGTTGACTGTGGGAACATGCTGTGGGCAAATTGGCTGCTGCAGCTCCTATAATTAGAAGGTGACAAAACTTTAAAAATACTTGGGTGGCTGTACAGCACTTTGGAGCATCAGATATCATGAAATGGAAAAGCAAGTACATTGTTTCAGTGGCATTCCACAGGAATACCACACGGCCAATCCAAACAAGTTCTCCTTCGTTCATTGTGCTGTTTTCGTGTTCCCCTGCAAAGAGCTTTAGAGAGAAAAGAAGGTTAAGTCATTGTCTCCTAAACAATTCAACTACAGCATGGAGAGGACTTGGCTTCTGAATCATACTTAACTGCAGCTATGTTAATGGCATAAAACTGCAATTTGGACCACATTTTCAGCAACATATTGAAATTACCTTCCATATATTCCAACTTCATTCAATGATGCATCAATAAATCCGTATCCTGTACTAGAAAGTTAATCTGAGCACTGTATTTAACTTTAATAATCAGTAATTCACTGCTGTATAACGAAACTTAACACACAATGAAAAATTCATTTATAAGTTCTGTGTTCTTTTTCCAAAAGCCGGTCAAACTGCTGACTGTTAAACAATTCATTTATGTAAATAAGATGCAGTATGAACAGTGCAGCTCTGTTCAGTTATGGTGTGACAATGGAATTTCATTTCTGAACTTATTTAGATTTATAAATATACATGATCAAAATAACATGACTGAACACCCCTTCATGAATACTACAAATCACTTTGTTATTGCAAAGTTGTTCAATTTTTTGTTGGAATAATTTATACTGCAACTGAACATTCTGACACAGAGCATGTTAAATCTGGCATAAAAGCCTTGTGAAACCAGAGAGAATTTGCCCCACAGAAATAGGCCATTCAATCCAACTGGTCAAAGTCAGAATTTGTGCTTCAGATAAATGTTCTCCCGCCCATTTCATCTCACCTAATCATATCCTTCTATTCTTCTTCTTCATGGAATGTGTGTGTCATACAGTCATACGGGACGGAAACAGGCTGGTCCAACCAGCCCATGCCAAACATAATCCCAAACTAAACTAGTCCCACCTACCTGCTTCTGGCTTATATCCCTGCAACAAAAAAGAGAAATTGCTGCAAAAGCTCAGCAGGTTTGGCAGCATCTGTGAAGAGAAATCAGAGTTAACAGTTTGGCTCCAGTGACCCTTCCTCAGGACTGATGGTAGCTAGGAAAATGTCAGTTTATATGCAGAAGATAGGTAAGGGGATGGGGGTCAGGAGTAAGTGATAGGTGGGGATAGAGCCCAAAGAGAGAGTAGAGCAGTTGGGCACACAAAAGAGTAGATAACGATCTGGCTAGGGGGGTGAATTGCTGTTAATGGAGACTGTTAATGATGAAGAAGAAGTCGTGTGGAATGGTAGGCTATGTGATAACAAGGCCTGGTGTGTGGGGTAGGGGTCTAGAAGATGGAAAAGTTCTGGCCCTAAAATTATTTAACTCGATATTGAGTCCAGAGGACTGCAGGGTCTCCAAGAGGAAAATGAGGTGTGTTCTTCCAGTTTGTGCTGAGCCTCAATAGAACACAGCAGCAAGCTAGAGACTGATATGTTGGCCAGGGAACAGCGTGGTGTGTTAATGTGGCAGGTGACAGGAAGCTCAGAGCCATTTTTGCAGGTGGAACATAGGTGTTCAGCAAAGCGGTCACACAGCCTATGCTTCATTTTCCCCAATGCACACCGGGCCATATTGTGAGCAGCGAATGCAGTAGACTAGATTCTGGGAAGTGTAGGTAAAGCGCTGCTTCACCTGGAAGCTATGTTTGGGCCCTTGGATACTGGGGAGGGAGGAGGTACATGGGCAGGTGTTACACCTTCAGCAGTTGCAGGGGAAGGTGCCGTAGGGCTGTTGGGGGTGATGGAAGAGTACACCAGGGTGTCTCTGAAAGAGCAGACCCTGCAGTAGATGGACAAGGGAGGTGAGGTCAATATGTGGCTGGTGGCTGGTGGAGGCAGCTTACTGGAGGTGGTGGAAATGTCGGCTGATGATTTTCTGGATAGTTGAGGATAAGGGGAACCCTATCACGGTTGCGGGAGGGAAGGGGTAAGGGTGGAAGTGCGAGAGATGAGTCGGATCGGTTGAGGGCCCTGTCGACAACGGTGCTGGGGATTTTTCAGTGGAGGAAGAAAGTGGACATTTCGGAGGCTCGCTAGTCAAAGTTGGCCTCATTGGAACATTTGCGGCGAAAATGGAACAGCTGAGAGAATGGGATGGAGCCTTTACAGGAAGCGCGGTACGAGGATGTGTAGTCCAGGTAGCTGTGGGAGTTGGTGGGTTTATAATGGATATTACTGGCCAGTGTATCCCCAGAAATTGAAAGAGATATGTCAGGGAAAGGAAGGTGGAGTCAGAGATGAATGAGAAGCAAAATCAATAAACTTTTCCAATTCCAGATGAGGGAGTGAAGCAACACCAATGATATCATTGATAGAGTGGAGAAAGAGTTATGGGAGGGGTCTGAAATAGGATTGAAACAAGAAATATTCCACGTAGCCCACGAAGAGACGGGCATAAATGGGGCCCATGAGTAGCTCTGACCTGAAGGAAATGAGAGGAGTTAAAAGAGAAGTTGTTGAGAGTGAGTATGAGCTCGGTCAAGTGGAGGAGGGTGGTGGTGAGTCGGCACAGCTCAGGCCTCTGCTCCAGGAAGAAACGGAGAGCCCTGAGACCATCCTGGTAGGGGATGTAAAGGGATTGCACATCCATGGTAAACATGAGGTGGCTGGAGCCTGCAAACTGGAAATTCCGAAACGGGCGTAAAGTGTCAGAGGAATCGCGGATGTAAGTGGGCAGGGACTGAACTGGGGGAGAAAAGACTGAGTCAAGGTAGGAAGAGATGGGTTCTGTGGGGCAGGAGCAGGCTGAAACAATGGGTATACCTGGGTAGTCCTGTTATGGATATTTGGATGGAGGTAAAAGCGAACTGTGTCAGGCTGGGGGACTATCAGTGGAGGGGAGGGCATGCAGATCACGAGATGAAATGTGCAATCATGACCTTATGCGGTCTAAGGAGTCTGGTTGTTTCTTCCTGATATATTCTTTTATGTAGGGCATCATTGCTAGTATCTGCGTGTCTTCTGACTGTTGTTTGTTTTGTAGGCATCTGCAGACAAAACTTCTTGGGTATCCATTGTTGGTAAATTCGTTGTGCAGGTGTTCCTCTTCCATTTTCTGCACACATTTGAGTGTGATATGGCTCATTTAAAAGTGTCTTAATGCAACTACGTTGTGTATGGTGGGGTGGTTGCCATTGAAGTTTAGGATTTCGTCCGTGTGTATGACCTTCATGTACGCTTGAGTCCCGAATTCACCATTAGTCAGTCTCTCTACATTACGTCTCAGAACAGTTGCTGTTGTTTTCTTCTTCTCTAGAGAATTTTATGCTTGCAAAGATATTGTTAACAAGTTGGTGGGTTTCTTCTACTTTTATGCATTTGGTTATTACAAATGAGTCTTCCACATACCTGATCTACAGTTTTGGTTAGATTATAGGAAGGGCTGTGTGGTCCTGTCTCTGTATCACTGCTTCCACGATGAGAACAGAGACGGGTGGTCCCATTGGTGTGCCATTGATCTGTTTGTATATCTGGCCATTGAACATGAAGTGCACTGTGAGGTATAAATCTAATAGTTTCAGTAAGCCACCCTTGATGATGTTGTTGCTGGGGTTCAGGGTTAGTGCTCCTGGTCCATCTAGTAATGTGGCCAGTGTCTCTCTGGATAATGGTATGTCAATGGGTGTCAATAGTGCTTTAACATTGAAGGAGATCATGATTTCATTCTCATCAATTTTTGTTTCCCTGAGCTGTGTGAGAAATTCTTGGACCAAGTGGATTAAGTGTGGGGATCTGCTAATTAGATGTTTAAGTCTCTGTTGTAATGCCCTTGCTAGCTTGCGTGTAGGTGTACCCGGTAGGAAGACTATTGGTCTGAGTGGGATTCCAGGCTTGGGGGAGTCCATGGAAGCCGGGGTGTGGGGGGTGTTTGAGCCATTTGGTTTCAATCTGACGTAGTTGGTGTTAGTGATCTTCCCTGCATGATTTGAGTTTTATGAGTGTCTGGGTTATCCCGTTCTCTAGCTGTGGTGTGGGCCCTGATGCCTCCTGTTTGTTGTGTGACTGTACCTGGGAGTAGTGCCTGTACTTTCTTGATTGTAGTATGTTCAGAACCACAGTCATTCATCGGTTGTCCACTAGTAGGATTGTGATGTTTTAACCTTCTTCAGCTGCCCCAGGGCCTTTCTCTCTGCTGTGCTGAGGGTTCTCAACACGCGGAATCCATTAGCCAAGACACAGAAATAGACCCTGTATGGAGACTGCTGCTGAAGGTGTCTGACGTGTGCTTATTTGTGACTACTGTTTGTTTGATGGCCTGTTCAATTTCATCAGTGAGTCTGGATGAACACAGCAGGCCAAGCAGCTTCTCAGGAGCACAAAAGCTGACGTTTTGGGCCTAGACCCTTCATCAGAGAAAGGGATGGGGTGAGAGTTCTGGAATAAATAGGGAGAGAGGGGGAGGCGGACCGAAGATGGAGAGAAAAGAAGATAGGTGGTGAGGAGAGTCTAGGTGGGGAGGTAGGGAGGGGATAGGTCAGTCCAGGGAAGACGGACAGGTCAAGGAGGTGGGATGAGGTTAGTAGGTGGGAAATGGAGGTGCGGCTTGGGGTGGGAGGAAGGAATGGGTGAGAGGAAGAACATGATAGGGAGGCAGAGACAGGCTGAGCTGGTTTTGGGATGCAGTGGGGGGGAGGGGAAGAGCTGGGCTGGTTGTGTGGTGCAGTGGGGGGAGGGGACGAACTGGGCTGGTTTTGGGATGCGGTGGGGGAAGGGGAGATTTTGAAGCTGGTGAAGTCCACATTGATACCATTGGGCTGCAGGGTTCCCAGGCGGAATATGAGTTGCTGTTCCTGCAACCTTCGGGTGGCATCATTGTGGCACTGCAGGAGGCCCATGATGGACATGTCATCTAAAGAATGGGAGGGGGAGTGGAAATGGTTTGTGACTGGGAGGTATAGTTGTTTATTGCGAACCGAGCGGAGGTGTTCTGCAAAGCAGTCCCCAAGCCTCCTCTTGGTTTCCCCAATGTAGAGGAAGCCACACCGGGTACAATGGATACAGTATACCACATTGGCAGATGTGCAGGTGAACCTCTGCTTAATATGGAAAGTCATCTTGGGGCCTGGGATAGGGGTGAGGGAGGAAGTGTGGGGGCAAGTGTAGCATTTCCTACCGGCATTTGCAACCGGCAACCGCAGGAAATGCTACACTTGCCCCCACACTTCCTCCCTCACCCAACCCTGAGCTTCCTGTGGCCTGCAACATCTTTGTCTCTGGCTTGCTGCAGCATTCCAGATGCTCAGGACAAGCTGGAGGAACAATGCCTCATTTTCCCTTTGGGGACCCTGCAGCCCTTTGGACTAAATATCGAGTTCAATAACTTTAGGGCTTGGACTCCCCAATGCCCCAGCCCCCCACCCCACACACCAGACCTTGTTATCACATTGACTGCCATTGTACACTCCCTGCTGTTAGTCAGTAATAGTTTCCATTAACAGCTATTCACCCAGCTAGCTTGATCATTATCTGCTTTCTTTTCTGTCCAACTAGCCTTCTCTCTCTTTGGGCTCTATCCCCACCTCTCATTCATTGCTGACCTCCTTATCCCACCCCTACCTTCTGCACATAAACTGACCTTTTCCTAGCTACCATCAGTTCTGAGGAAGAGTCACCAGGCCCAAAACATTAACTCTGATTTCTCTTCACAGATGCTGCAAGATCTACTGAGCTTTTCCAGCAACTTCTGTTTTTGTTTCTGATTTACAGCATCCACAGTTCTTTCATTTTGTTCTTATCCATATCCCTCCAAACCTTTTCCTATTCGTGTCTTTATCCAAATGTCTTTTAAATGTTGTAATCTTACCCACATCCCGCACTTCCTCAGGAAGGTCATTCCACACGCAAACTACCCTCTGTGTAAGAGAAACTTTCCTTCACATGTCTTTTTAAAATCTCTTTCCTCTCACCTTAATGTGCCCCCAATCTTGAAATCCATTAACTCTATAAAAAAATGAAGGGTATACATAAGTGGCAATCATATTGTGTCTCTAGTTCCTACACTCCAGTTAATAAAGTCCCAGCCTATCCAGCCTTTCTTTATAACTCAAACATTCCATACCCAGCAACATCCTGTTAAGTCTCTTCTGAACCTTCTCCAGCTAATAATATCCTTCCTGTAACTGGGTGACCAGAACTGGACACAGTATTCCAGAAGAGGCCTCACCAATGTCCTGTACAACCTCAACATGACTTCCCAACTTCGATACTCAAAGGACTGAGCAATGAAGGCAATTTTCCAGCGCTTGTTGCCCATCCCTAACTGCATATAAATGGAGTGGTTTGCCAGACCACTTCAGAAAGTAGGGAAAAACCAACCTCACCAATGTCACTTGTGGCCAGTCCAGGTAAGGAAGGCAAATTTTGTTCCCCAAGAAACTTCAGTGAAACAGATTGGATTTTACACAGGGACAACCAGCCAACTCCTGTTTTGATGCAGGGTCCATTTCATGGCCCTTAATATGATCTCTTAGTGCACACGCCCTCTGCATCTCCAGCGTATTCACATGTTGCCTTGTCTTTTCACACATTGCTGCATCACTCGGCATTTAGATTCACAGTCCGACTCTCTTGCTTTGCACCTTAGCACAGACACAAAGCCTGGCGTCTCGTCATGTTTGCCAGCAATGATCGGTCAAGGGGCAGGCCTGTTGTTTAATGGCACTGTGCTACATCAAGGTCACATGTGCTACATGTACCTGCACCATATGTGGCAGATGCTCATAATGTGCTTCAACCAAATGGCCAGGCCTCAAAGTTTAAGAAGAGGACTCCTCAGTCATGTTGGGGGGGGTGGGTACTGTTGTTAGTCAGACTTAGTGGCATAGTAAGTCAAGGGCATTGTCCAATATCAGTCCAGGGGTTTGGACACTGTTAGTCACGCACTTAGGACAGTTAATGTTAGGGGTTTTATACCCTGCAGTCCAGAACATAGATCATAGTCAATTCTGCAATTCCAGTACAATTAGGTTGGGTGTTAGCGGTGAGTCTGAAAGCTGAAGCATTTGCAGCAATCATCAACCAGAAGTTGTCTAGTGGATGATCTATTTCAGCCTCCTCCTGAGGTCCCCAGTACCAGATGCCAGTCTCAGTATTTTAATTCACACCATGTGATTTCATGAAATGACTGAAAGCACTGGATACTTTAAAGACTATGGGCCTTGACAGCATTTGTACTGAAAATGTGTTCCCAAAACAGGTGTGAACTGAGCTAAGCTGTTTCAGATACAATGCTCACATCCATCCAGCAATGCGGAAAATTATCCAGATCTGCCCTGTCCACAAAAGGTCAGTCAATTCAAATCTAGCCAATTAACGGTCCACCAGTTTACTCTCAAGCATCAGTAAAGTGATCGAAGGCATTACAACAGCACCAACAAGCAACACTTACAACAGTACAGTACAGAAACAGGCCCTTTGGCCCACCATAGCTAAGTGACCATGATACCATTCTAAACTAATCTCATCTGCCTTCATGTGACTTGTACCCTGATATTCCCTGTCTGTCCATGTGTCTGTCTAAATGCCACTTTAAAAGTTGCTATCACATCTGCTTCTACCACTTACCCTGGCAGTGCATTCCACACACCTAATGCCTTCTGTGTTTAAAAAAAACTTTCCTCAGACCTCTTTCAAACATTACCCCTCTCACCTTTTAAACCTATGCTCCCTAGTATTTGAAGTTTCCATCCTAACCATGCCCCTTAGAGTTTTATATAATTCTGTCAGGTCAAACACACTGCAGCCTCCAACACTTTAGCAAAAATAATCCAAGTTTGTCTAACCGGTTCTCATGACGAATATAGTCCAATCCAGGCAATGCCCTGGTAACCCACTTCTTCAGCTTCTCCAAAGCATCCACTTCTTTCCTGTAGTGTGGTGACCAAAACTGCACACAGTACTCCAAGTGTGGCTTGACCAAAGTCTTCTAGCCATGACTTGCCAATTTTTATATTCAATGCCCCGACTAATAAAAGCAAGCATGCTGTATGCCTTCTTTACCACCTTATCCCTTAGGCTTCAAGGTGTCTCTGGATATCAATGCTCCTAAGGGATTTGCCCTTTACTGTATACTTCCGCTTGCATTTGACATCCCAAAATGCATTCCCTCATTATCCAACTGCCATTTATCCGCTCAACTTTCCAACTAGTCTATATCCTGCTGTATCTTTTCATATTCTTCCTCACTATCCATAACTCTACCAATTTTCATGTCATCTGCAAACTTCTAACCAGACCAGTGACATTTTCATCCAAATCATTTATATATAGCACAAACAAGAATTCCCAGTGCTGAACTTTGTTGAACACCCCTGGTCACAAAATTCCATTCACAAAAACACTCCTCCACACTACCCTGTGTCTTTTATGGGCAAGTCAATTGTGTATGCAATTTACCAACTCACTGTGGATTTCATGTAATTTGACCTTCTGGACCAGCCTACCATGAGGGACCTTGTCAGTTGCTTTAGTAAAGTCCAAGTATGCAACATCCACTGCCTTAATCTCACCAATCATCTTGGTCACTCCTCAAAATCTTAATTATTTTTGTGAGATAAGACATCCCTTGCATAAAGCCCATTCTTTTCCAAATACAAGTAAATCCTGTATCTAAGAATTTTCTTGAATAATTTCCCTACAACAGATATAAGGTTCACCTACCTATAATTTCCTGGATTATCCATGTTGCCCTTCTTAAACAAAAGGAACAACATTGGTTATTCTCCAGTCTTCTGGGATATTGCCTGTGATTAAAGATGATACAAAGGTCTCAGTCAAGGCCTCTTGCTTATCACTGAGAAATAGCAAGAACTGCAGATGATGGAAGTCAGAGTCGATTCTGTGTGGAGCTGGAGGAACAACAGCAGGATAGGCAGCATCAGAGGAGCAGGAAAGTTGACGTTTCCATCTGGGACCTTTCATCAGGTCCCAACTTGAAACATCGACTTTACTGAATGTGCCTGACTTACTGTGTTCCTCCAGCTCCACACAGAATCGACTCTTACTTATCACTGAGCTCAGTTTAGATTCCACCAGTGTCATTAAGCTCATTATAGCTCAAACATGGTCAAAAGCTGAATTCAGGGGGAGAAGTGAGGTGACTGGCCATGCAATGGAGGAAGGATTTGACTGTGAGTGACATCAAGGAGTGCGATCAAAATTCAAATTAAATTCTTCACTAGACTAATTTCTAGCACAAATTACAATGGTTGTAGTTGTTAGAAGCCAAACATCTCAGCCAAGGGACATCTCTCCAGGAATTCATCAAGGTAATTTCCAAGAACCACCTTTGGCTGCTTCATCAATGACGGTTTCTTCATCATAATATCAGGAGTAAGGATGTTCACAGTCAACTCCACAATGTTCACAATTCATCTACGTTGAAGCCGTCTGTATTCAAGTAACATTCACACCATACAAGTGCCAGACAGTGACCAAATCCAATAAAAAAAATCTAAGCTTCATCCCTTGGTATTCAAGAGCATTACTATCACTGAATCCCCAACCATCAACATCAGCTGAGTTGGAGTTACTATTGACCAGGAACTGACCTGGATTAATCACATAAACACAGTGACTACAAGAGTAGGTCAAAGATTTGGAGTACTGTTGCAAGTAACTCCAGACTTGCCCCAAAACCTGCCTGTGACCTACAGGGTACAAGTCAGGAGTGTGATGGAATGCTCCCCACTTGCCTGGATGGGGGCAGCTCCAACAATACTCAACAGCTTGACACCATCCAGGACCAAGCAGCCTATTTGATTAGGGCTGGAGAATAGCCAACTTTGTTCGAGATTGTAAGGAGGTCAGCCAGGTGGGCTTCATAGAATATGAGTTCCCTGACTGGGGCTATTAATCTGGCTTCATCAGGGAGCCCCGGATGTTAGATATGAACAGGAGTGTCAGAGATTCTGTTCTCTCTGAGAGCTGACTCTGAGGAAGCCAGATCAGTGTTAAGTATAATCATGTACAAATAAAGGGTGACTTGGTGATGAGATACCAGTCTCTGGAATTATTTCAGAGATAATCCATGTAATTACAGTCCAGTGAGCCTGATGTCAATGGTGGAAAAGCTGCTGGAGAAGGGACTAAGAGACACAATTTATTCATATTTGGAAGTGCTTGGGCTTGTTAGTGATAGGCAACATAGGTATGTGTGAGCATTTGATAAGGTACCTCAGGGTAGTCTGGTACAGAAGGTAGTCTTATAGGATCTGCTGTGTGCTGGCTAGATGGATACAGAAGTGGCTTGATCATAGAAGACATAGAGTAGCCATGGAAGGATGCTTTTGGAATGGGGGTCAGCAACTAGTGGTGTTCCACAGAGATCCGTGCTAACCTCTACATCCCTCATGTCTCTCTCTTCATTGTTTGTAATATATGTATGTATAAATGATCTGAAGGAAAATGTACGAGGTCTGATTAGTAAGTTTATGGATGACATCAAAATTGGCAGAGTTGTAGATAGTTAGGATGATTATCAAATGATATACTGGGATATTGATAGATTGCAGATATGGGCATAGAAATGACAGATAGAGTTTAGTGCGAGGTGATGCATTTTGGAAGGTCATATTTTGGTGCGAATTATATAATAAATTGCAAACCATTAGGAGCATTGATATTCAGAGAGATCTGGGCATACAGGTACACAGATTCCTGGAAGTGTTAACACAGGTAGAGAAGGTGGTGAAGAACAGCACACTAGCCTTCATCGGCTGGGGTATCAAATATAAACATTGGCAAGTTATGTTACAGCTGTATAAAGTTTAAGTTGGGCCATATTTGGAATATTTGCATGCAGTTCTTGTAACCAAGTTACCAGAAGGACCGGAATGTTTTGGAGAGGGTGCAGAGAAGGTTTACCAGGACATTGTCTGGTCTTGACTGTTTAGTTATTCAGAGTAGTTGGATAAATCTGGATTGTTTTCACTGGAAAAACAGAAGCTGAGGGGGTGACCTAATAGAGGTCTACAAAATTATGAGAGGCATCAGTAGGGTGGATAGTCAGAGGCTTTTTTCCAGTGTGGAAATGTCATCAACAAGAAGGCACAGGCTCAAGATGAGACTGGGAAGGTTTCGGGGGAGAAGTGAGTGGAAATTTTTCACTGTGAGTAGTGGGTGCCTACAGCACAATGCCAGTAGAAGTGGTGGAAGCAGGCATGTGAGCAATGTTTAAGGGGTATTTGATAGGCACATGACAGGTAGGCGAACAGGGGTTAGAAACAAAGAACAAAGAAAATTACAGCACAGGAACAGGCCCTTCGGCCCTCCAAGCCTGAACCGACCCAGATCCTCTATCTAAACCTGTTGCCTATTTTCCAAGGACCTGTACCCCTCGGCTCCCTGCCCATTCATGTATCTGTCTCGATACATCTTAAATAATGCTATCATGCCCGCCTCTACCACCTCTGCCTATAATGCATTCCTGGCACCCACCACCCTCTGTGTGAAGAACTTCCCACACATATCTCCCTTAAACATTTCCCCTTTCACCTTGAAATCATGACCCCTAGTAATTGAGTCCCCCACTCTGGGAAAAAGCTTCTTGCTATCCACCCTGTTTATATCTCTCATGATTTTGTAGACCTCAATCAGGTCCCCCATCAACCTCCATCTTTCTAATATCAATTATCCTAATCTACACAACCTCTCTTCGTAGCCAGCGCCCTCCATACCAGGCAACATCCTGGTGAACCTCCTCTGCAGCCTCTCCAAAGCATCCATATCCTTTTGGTAATGTAGCAACCAGAACTGTACACAGTACTCCAAATGTGGTCGAACCAAAGTCCTGTACAACTGCAACATGTGTGTCAATAAACAGAGGGTCTAATAAGGATGAGCAATTGGTGCAGGATTGGTGGGCCCAGAGGCCTGTTCCTGTCCTGTATTGTATAGTATATTGTATTCTATATCAGTGACATCTGATAGTTAATATTTAAACTCAACTGCTTTGAGAAGGAAACTTCTGGATACAGCCATCCTTGAAGCTGACAGCAGATTGTTTGAGAAAGTGGGGTTGATTGAAACCATTAAAAAGGCCAGAGCATAATGCTAGAAATGAAAAAGCTGTTCATTTCTCACTGATAATATTAAGACTTTGGTGCAAGTTTATTACATTGGGCAACTCAGAAGCATCTGTCAAGACTGCGAGGAATAAATCCATATCAATTACGTTTTCTAAAAGCTGGTTGTAACCGAACAAATCATTGAAGCTCTTTAAAATGCTATAGTGACAGTAGTATAATAAAGTTGGAGAATGCTCATGGGACACAAGATGGTATTTTAAATTGGATTATTAATTGGCAAGATAATAGGATTCAGAGTGTGACTGCTAACAGTCACATCTAAATTGACAGATGTGAGCAGTGAAGCTTATCTCAAGATGACTGCCGTTGGTGTTATTGTTACAAGATAACAGAAAGAAAAGCCTTCAATATTGAGTGTCCTCTTTACTATATATTAAACAATAGTTTAAATCTTCTCAGCTACAGAGAAACATTAACTCTGTTTTTCTCTCTCCAGTTGTTGCCAGACCTGCTGAGTTTCTCTAGCATTTTCTGTGTCTGTTTCAGGTTTCCAGCATCCGCAGTATTTTGCTTTTATTACTGCAGAAAATGATCTTCACTTTTGATCTTATATGACTCTCAGGAATTTAATATTTCTCATTTATCTTTATTCCAGGATAATGGTTCCTGAGTGCTCTCGAACCCAGGTACAAGTCATGAGATAGCATACAGGCAAAGTTTCCTTTAAGCTGCACAGCTACTGCTCCATTGACCACATATGCCATTCAGTGTTCCAATGCATTGATTACCTGTTTTGGAAGTCATTGCCATGCACAGACCCTGGAAGTACAAGCATAAGAATAAAAAAAAAATGAAACAGATTAAACAAGGCAGGACTTATGCAATTGATGGTAGGGGCCCTGGGTAGTGTTGTAGAATAGAGAGACTTAGGGGCTCAGATGCATAATTCTTTGAAATTTGCATCACAGGTAGACAGTGTGGTTAAGGAAACATTTAGCAAGCTTGTCTTCATTGCTCAGACCTTTTGAGTACAGGAGTTGAGACATCATGTTGAAGCTGTACAGAATGTTGGTGACTTCTAGGGTACTGTGTCCAGTTCCACTCTGTCATAGGAAAGATGTTATTAAACTAGAGAGAGTTCAGAAAAGATTTACCAGGATGTCACAGGAATGTAGGGTATGAGATACAAAAATAGACTGGCATGACTGTGACCTTTTTCACTGGAGCGTAGGAGGTTGAGGAGTGACCTTATTGAGGTTTATAAAATCATGAGGGGCATAGATAAGATGAACAATAAGCGAATTATCCCTACGGTTGGGGAGTTCAAAATTAAGGGGCATATTTTTAACATTGAAGGAGCAAGATTTAAACCAAGAGTGGTTCATGTGTGGAAGGAGCTGCCAGAGGAAGTGGTGGATGTCTGTACAGTTATGATGTTTGAAAAGAAATTTGAATAAGTGCATGAGTAGGAAAGGTTTGAAGGGGTATGGGCTGGCACTGGTGGTTGGGACTAGTTTAGTTTGGAAATGTGGTCTGTGTGGACTGGTTGGCCCAAAGGGTCTGTTTCTATCCTGTATCACTCTAATAAATCCAGGTGAGCTGATATACAGGTACTAGAGGGAACTAGGCAAACCTAAGCAAGTCATTTCAGTGACTTGAGTATGTAACTAACCTGATGCCTCCAATGCAGTACTGAAGAATTGCTGCATTATTGCATGTATTGCATTAATATCATTTATAGTAAATTTTGAGGCTATTTTTGTTGTGGTATTTTGTATCACTGAAGTTAATGATTAGCTTGCAAATATTTTTGTAGCCATGGTAATTCCTTGAGAAATAGTTTTCGAGGACTAGCTTTAGAATTTTTTTTGTGTGCATATGTATATGTGATTACCATCACGTAAAGGATTTTAACTAATGTGAATCAAGCTTTCCCCCACTTCCATCGCATATTAAATAGCAAAATTGAATTAGATTGCAAAAGGGGCTTCTATCTGTGCTTCTCATGGATGTCTCTTGTCAAAACTGTTTCTGTGTAAACAGTGACAACATTTTTCCCTTTTCCAATTGGGATTCCACGGTGTGATTTTTACGAGACACACTTTATACATCCAATCTGGTTGCTACGAGCGATTCTGACTGTGTAAAAAGTTGCTTCAGCTAACTATCTTCTTTAACCATTTTTATGGCAACTAAAAACTATGGACAGCCCAAATGCTTAAAATTAGAAGGGATGAGTGAGAGTGTCAGTAATGAGATAAATGTTAATGTCAGGGAAGAAATGTAAAGTACCCGTTATAAACTTTGTAACTGTTATAAACAGTTGTCTCCTTTCTTAAAGTTATTCCTCACGGATTTTTATTTTGGTTTTGCCCTAAGAGAAGTCAGTTTTGCATTGTCAAATGTGCTTTTATCCAGATTAATAGCCAAATTGACTTTTTGTAACTGAGCAAACAATTCAGCCAAGCAGTGTAAATGTTCTTCCCAGGTTGGGTGAAGTACAACCAAACTGTCAACATGAACAATACACTTACATAGTCCTTTTGTGACTTTATTGGCTAGCTAAATTAGAAGGAATTAACTTGATAAAGTTCATCCAGTGTTGCAAAAGCTGATATTTTGTTCAATCTGCATCAGAGGAACAGGAAAGTTTGACATTTCGGGTTGAGACCCTTCTTCAGAAATGGGAGAGGGCAAGGGGGTTTTGAAATAAATAGGGAGATGGGGTAGGCGGATAGAAGATGGATAAAGGAGAAGATAATTGGAGAGGAGACAGACAGGTCAAAGAGGCGGGGATGGAGCCAGTAAAGGTCAGTGTAGGTGGGGAGTTAGGGAGGGGATAGGTCAGTCCAGGGAGGATGGACAGGTCAAGGGGGTGGGATGAGGTTAGTAGGTCAGGCCCCACACCCATCTTCTACCTACTAACTTCATCCCGCCTCCTTGACCGGTCTGCCCTCCCTGGACTGACCTATCACCTCCCTAACTCCCCACCTACATTCACCTTCACTGGCTGTAACCCTGCCTCTTTGACCCTTCTGTCTCCTCTCACCCGATCTTCTCCTTTATCAATCTTCTATCCGCCATGCCTCTCTCCTTCTTTATTTCAGAATCCCCTTCCCCTCTCTCATTTCTGAAGGGTCTAAGCCCGAAACGTCAGCCTTCCTGCTCCTCTGATGCTGCTTGGCCTGCTGTGTTCATCCAGCTTCACACAGTGTTATCTCAGATTCTTGAGCATCAGCAGTTCCTAGTATCTCTGTAACAATTTTGTTCAATCTGTAAGTTTTGCTAATATCCCTTGAGAAAATCAGTTTCGGTAATGAGACAATTCTTTGTGTCTAGTTCTTTTAAAGTAATTCTCCAGTTGTGGAATAGGAGGTGAGCCTACTTTTGTTGCCTGACTGGATTTGTTTTAATCCATACACGATCTTGAGGACCCATCTAGTTCCACCACCAGTGAGATTGTAAAGTAGTTCTATTCCTGTTCCCTACTTACAATAGTTTTTGCATTTTAGGATTTTATAAATACCAAAATCCGATCAACACAGTCCTTGGCTCAACTATAAATGTGTTTATTAAACTAACCTCCTAATGCGCTGATACAGAGCCTCTAAGCTCGTCTAGTAGTACAATACCTTGATTGGCTTGTCTGGTTTAAATCCCTGCATGATTTTATCTTGGACCCCACCCAGAGTACATAGTCACCTTGATGCATTCAGAAGAAAGAACTTCCATTGAAAAACCACAGGCAAAACCTCAATTTCTTACCCTCAAAATTTACTGAACTTAAACCCAATCTCCTTGGATTTGGGAGCTATCCTTAAGCTAACTTCATCTTTTCAGCCCAATATCCCTTAGATTTGACCCTTCTAGTTAGAACTGTAGGTCCATGAGCCAGGTTGAGCCTTCTTCATGACTTACAGACTCCACTAGACAAAGATCACTACAATTTGACTGGGACTCTAACTACCTCCACCATGGCTGGTTTGACCAGCATCGATTGTAGGTTTGAGTCAGGCTGATCGCTTGTGGCCCTTCTTCCAACTGCAGTAAAGTTGCTTCAATTTTGTCCCATTGAGTAGTGATTCACACCAAACATGTCACAAGCATGTAACAAATTTTCCTGTTGTTCAGGATGTCTGACGGTAATATTCCTTGGTGTATCTGACGCAGACCAGCTGGCTGATGAAAGGAACAATGCAGCCCTTGCCAACCCCTGCCCTGCTTTTGGAAAGGAACTCCAAATAACACAATCAGTTCACAATGGTTCTCAATGGCTGTCCTGCTGTTTGGAGTAAACAGAATTATAGCACCTACCCCCAGGATGGACAGAAGTTCAAATGATCCAGTTGGGGTGGTACAGTGGCTCAGTGGTTAGCATCGCTGCCTCACAGTGCCAGGGACCCAGTTTTAATTCCACCCTTGGGTGACTGTTTGTGTGGAGTTTGCATATCCTCCCTGTGTCTACGTGGGTTTCCTCTGGGTGCTCCATTTCCTCCCACAGTCCAAAGATGTGTAGGCTAGGCTAAATTGCCTGTAGTGTTCAGGGATGTGCAGCTTAGGTGGGTCATAGGCAGATGGGTCTGGATGGGATGCTCTGAGGTTTGGTGTGGACTTATGGGACTGAAGGGCCTGTTTCCACACTGCAGGAATTCTATGATTCCCTCCTCAGTAAGGACTCATCATAGCAATAAAGGCTGGGTTCTGACATTATTGCATTTGGTAATCAACTGCATTAGGCAATGGCAGATAATGGCATTCCCTGCACCATTGGCCCATGATAGCAGCCAGATGGTGTTAACTCCACCATGCTGAGCCATTGACTGAATTTCACCCCTGTGTATTTGTGCTGGTGGATGGCTTCTGTTTACAGCACCGTGTCCATGAGCTTTGAAGTTTTTTTTCACATTTCATCAAGTCCAGTTGGAGGGAATTCCGATCTTATGCAATACGATCAATAATCAATAAGCTCCTTTGACTTAGTAATGTCATTGCCCACATAAACTTAATCTCTTCCTTCATTTGAGCTAATTTTCCTGGATGGAACCTGTAAGGATTTATAAGTAGATTTATTGTTTTATGAATACCACATCTCCTACATTAAAGTCACGAACATCCGAGGGTACTTTTCCTGGCCTATTGACATAAATTGATTTATGTTCTTGCAATAGCTTTTTGAAGGCATTTTGATAGCATAATACTTTACCTTCCTGTAAACTATGTAATCTTTAAAGCACCTGTGTATTATCCAATCTGGAAGATCAACTTCTGCATTTTCAATTTGATTAATTCTCCGAACATTTTGGCATTTTGTTTTACTCCTTATATTTTTACTCTGATAAATGTACAATATTGTCAGTACAGACATTTTCTTATTATTTCATTGAAGCATAGAATGTGGGCATCAATGGCTGAGCCAGCACATGTTGACCATCTCTAATTGCCCAGAGGGCAGTTAAGAGTCAACCGCATTACTGTGGGTCAGGAGTCATCTATTGGCCAGACAAGGTAAGGATGGCAGTTTTCCTTCCCTGAGGGATTTTAGTGAACCAGATGGATTTTTTCTGATCAGCAACAATGGTTTTATGTTCTTCATTGAACTCTTTATTCCAGGTTGTTTATTGCATTCAAATTCCACTATCTCTCATGGCAGGATTTGAAGCCAGGTCCCCAAAACATTAGAGATAATGGGAACTGCAGATGCTGGAGAATTCCAAGATAATAAAATGTGAGGCTGGATGAACACAGCAGGCCAAGCAGCATCTCAGGAGTGCTCCTGAGATGCTGCTTGGCCTGCTGTGTTCATCCAGCCTCACATTTTATTATCCCCAAAACATTTACCTGGTTCTTGGAATTATTAGTCTAGCGATAATACCACTAGGCCATTGCCTCCCCTTATGTTGGGTCAGATGGCTTTCTTATCTATTGTAAAATTCTGTGATTTCTCCTGATTATTGTCCCCATTATAATATCTCTTAACCATACAATATGACACACTTGATGATTCTTCTTCAAGTCTGGAGGACTCGCTGCACAATTTAAGTAATTGGGGTTATTTTTGGGATGATAAAATCCAGTGAATCTTGCTTTTAGTGGTTCCCCATAGATAGGAAGTAATGCTAACATCCTGTCTCTAGCAACAGAATTTTGAACTTTGGCCTTTTTGTAGCTGTATTATTTTTGTTGCTTGATACGCAATCGTCAAATGCTTCCTGGCCAATGCACACATTGTGGTTAATTTGTCTCTGAAACACAAAGCATTTGCTGGAAGCACAGTCTCTGAACGCCTGTTTATCAATTTTTCTTTCACCATTGTATGTGGTCTCCTCGATTTATATTCAAATATCAGTTCAAAAATAAAGAATCCTGTGGATTATTCCGGACAATGCCTAATGGTGAACAGTAACAAGTGAATTTCTTCATCCCAATTACCAATACATTCTTGACAATAAAATCAATTTTAGTTGGTGTCATCTTTCCAATGCATCTTGAGATTGAGGCTGATAAGCAAAAGATGCAAATTCCCAACCTAGTCAATGTTTCCTTGAATGTTTGCATTCTTTTGGTAGCTCGTATCTTGTCAAAATGCGGATGTTTTCATTAATAGTTTCATGATAATCATTCCCAACGGCACTGCTTCAGGAAAGCTTCGTGAAATGTCTATAATTATAAAGATACTGATTTCTACTCCTGGTTTTAGACTAGGTTCCTACATTATCTATTAAGACCTTTCTAAATAGTTCTTCAAATGCTGGAGCAAAAACAAAGTTGCTGGAAAAGCTCAGCATGTCTGGCAGCATCTGTGAAGGAAGAAACAGAGTTAACGTATTGGGGCCGGTGACCCTTCCTCAGAATTCCGGAGGAACTGAGAGAATGGGATGGAGCCTTTACAGGAAGCAGGGTGTGAGGATGTATAGTCCAGGTAGCTGTGAGAGTCAGTGGGTTTGCAGTGGATATTAGTGGCCGGTCTATCCCCAGAAATGGAAACAGCAAAGTTAAGGAAGGGAAGGGAAGAGTCAGAGATAGACCCGGTGAAAGTGAGGGCGGGGTGGAAATTGGAGGTGAAATTGATGAAGTTTTCCAATTCCAGGCAAGAGGGGCAAGCAGCATCAATGTATCAGAGACAGAGTTGTGGATAGGGGCCAGAACAGGACTGGAACAAGGAATGTTCCACATGCCCCATAACTAGGGTCCAAGGATATTAGAGGAGTTAAAAGAGAAGTTGTTGTCTTTTGGTCCTCAACTTGTTGAGGATGAGGACGAGCTCAGCCAAGTGGAAGAGGGTGGTGGTGGGTGGGGATGGTTCAGGTCTTTGCTCCAGGAAGAAGCAGAGAGCCCTGTGATTCTCCTGGTGGGGAATGGACATGTAAAGGGATTGCAAACTGGAAGTTTTGAAACTAGCGTAAGGCGTGAGTGGAATCATGGATATATGTGGGTAGGGACTGGACCAGGGGAGAGAAAACTGAGTCAACGTAGGAAGAGATGAGGTCTGTGGGGCAGGAGAAGGCTGAAAGAATGGGTCTGCCTGGACAGTCCTGTTTGTGGATTTTTGGAAAGAGATAGAGCGAACTGTTTGGGGCTGGGGTCTTTCAGCTTGGAAGCAGTTGCGGGGGAGATCACCGGAGAGAAATGAGATCAGTTACCATCGTAGATACAATAGCCAGATTTGTAATGGCAGGGTCATGGTCCAGGGAAAGGTAGGAAGACGTATCTGAGAGCTGGTGCTCAGCCTCTGCAACACAGAGATCAGTAGGCCAGACTACAACAGCACCATGCTTATTGACAGGCTTAATAGCAAAGTCAGAGTTAGATCTGAGTGCAAGGAGTGCAGTCAGTTCAGAGGGAGATAGATTGGATTTGGTGAGGGGGGGGGGCAGAGAAATTGAAGCGACTAATATCATGTCGACGGTTGTCAATGAAATGATCGAGTGCAGGTAAAAGCCAGAGGTAGGGTCCAGGTAGAGGGAGAGTGTTGGAGTTGGGCAAAGGGATCTGTGGGACAGGGAGTGGACGAGGAAATGAGCACAGAGGCGAAGACAGTGGAAGAAGAGTTTGACGTCATGTTGTGCCCTAAATTCATTAAGGTGGGGACTCAGGGGAATAACGCTGAGGCCTTTGATGAGTACGGAGTGTTCAGCATCGGAGAGCAGAAGGTTGGGAGGGATGGTGAATACTTGACAGGAGAGGGGTTTGGGAGAGGGGATGGAGTCAGAGGGAATGGGAGGGGAGGAAAGTTCCAGAGGGCCATGGGTATCTCTGAGTTGTCGCATCTTGCCGGGCCTTGATGCCTGAAAGAAAAAGAAAAAGTTTCTTGTTAGCAAGACGACTGAGCTGGAGGATGAAGTGGGACAGCGGAGTGGTGCAGCCCTGAGCCAGTGTGATGCGATGCTGTTGGAGAGAGAGTGTGCATGTGACTCTGCATGGCACTGAGTGTGGGCGTCAGGATAATGCAGGATTCAAACGCTGGTATCAGAGTTAAAGACATGGGTTTAATTGATGGTAGAGGTTTGCCACTATCTGACCCATATATCAAAAAAAATTGATCATATCTTTATGTAATCTGGGTCAATAGAAATATTTTAATATTTTAGTTAGTATTTTTCTATTACATAAGTGACCAGTTGTTGAAATTTTGTGAGTAACCCATAAAATTTTGTTATAATATTTAGATATTTCTATGACCAGATGGACCAAAGCCCATTCCTCATCATGGTCTCCATTTCCTCATTAGTACTTTGTGTTTCAAGTAATAATGCAGGTATTGATTCTAACTCAATTTCTGAGCAGACTGTTGATTATAACTCTTGTAATTTCAGAAACTGTTTTGTATAATTTCTTTAAAATAGATAGGTTAAACATGTCAGCATCATTCTCCTCAGCTTCATCTTTTTTAGTGACTTTTCTAACAACTGAATTACCCTGTTTCATAATCTTTTCTCCCCCCACCCACTCCCCACCCCTGCCATTTAATTCGATGGGGCTGCGACCTCGACATAATACAGTCAAGAAACAATCCAGGATGTTGTTCCTGGATATCTTGTTTCTTTTACCTCTATTAGTTATTCCACCATTTAAAGTTTTGGCAAAGATCTACAGCTCAGGTTGGGGATGAGGTTGTTGACTTGCTCACCGAGCTGGCTTGTTCATTGAATAAAACAAGCCAGCTCAGCGCGAAAGTCAACAACCTTAACCACCATTCCCAGTGAGGTCACTATTTTTGAACCAAACCAAGTTATTTCTCAAAATAAATCAATTCCTTCTACAAGAATTGGGTTCACTGCTCCCAACTACAATGTCTCCCTTTACTAAATCTCTCTTTAATCTAAGTCTGCATCGTGGGACTGGTTTGTGACCTCCATGGAAACCTGTGTAGGGGAGATAACTTTGAATATGCATTACATCAATATACTGGGCAAAGAAACAAATGCGATCAGTAAAAGTCTCAAGTGATTATATTGGAAAGGGCTAAGGAATTTCATTAGCTTAGTAAGATTCATATATATTTCATATATTCATTTATTCCTATTCAAGAAAGTTTGCTAGATTACATAAAACAAAACTAAAACACACAGGCAAGGCTGAAATGCTAATGTGGCAGGCAAATAATTCTGCAAAAATGCAGAACTAGCAATAACTTTTTGAGTACTTTTTTCTGAGTTGGATTGTTCATGTCCCTGTACCCTGCTGTGTGTTGTAGTAGCCTGTGGTTGAATATGACAAAATGGTTATTAGGGGTTTTCTTTTTAACAGACACAATCAAAGGGAATTTGAGCTGATGTAGCATTTCATAGAGCACAAATCATGGCCTTCACAGGCAGACAACAAAAATGCCTCTTAGTCTTAGTAAGATGGGACTAGAATGCAAACAGTAAGATTCTGATAAGGTAGCTCAGATAAAAACCATCTGATTTGCGATTTCTGATTTTTATATGAAATAGAAAGGTCAAGCTTTCCCTATCTGAGACAAGGCTTGTTAAACAATTATAATTACATATTAGACACATATACATACATCAATAGAAGTTCAAATTTGTTAGATATTGGGGAATTAAATTTCTGCAGGCAATTAGACTTGGATGCAGAGACTCCCTTGAATAATTTTATTTTTCTCCATCAGCGGGAAAATTAGAACAACAGAAAGGTATAAACAAGATAACCTCATAAGAGTACCGAAAGACAAATAACATAGAAAAGCGGTGGGGTGGGGCGGGGGGGGATTCAATTTTGAAACAGGGTCACGATGACCTCCAAAGAATAAACAACTACTGCTTTGCAAGTCAGATAAGAGGGAAGCCATTCCTGAAATTGTTAGCTTTGTCATAGAATCATAGTATTAAGTTTAACTTTATAAGTAACTTAAGAATAGAGCTGATATTGCAACATTATAATAATTGGTAGAAATTAACATCCCTTTTAATCTTCCGTACTATCAGCAAGGGATATGAATTGAATAATCAAATCTGAAAAGTCATTAATGATAAATAAGTGTGCGATGTGGCTGGCAAATGTCTCGGAAGGGACATAACAATCGTGGCTGGAATGTGGTCAGTAATCGTAAGAACGGAGAGACAGGTGATTGGAGTCTGGCAAACATCACGAGATGATGAAAGGACCTAAGATGGATCATGAAATTGTCCATCATTGATCGGGTATTCACAGGATTGGATGTATAGATCAGAGGTGATGTGCTAAGGAATGATGTCAATGTTGCATATAGTCATTGTAAAGTAGTATGTATACATATCCTGTATGTTATTGGGAAAGGTACAGTGTCACTGACCTCTGATGTGAGCTCTATTTAAGAGGGCAATTGGGCCACACATGAAAGCCAAATTTGCAGCAGTCTCTGGCCTCTTCCACGTGTTGTATGGGAGCTCCAAATGTCAATTTGAGTTAAGCAACACAGGACTCAGAGTCCTCTTTAAAACCCCTCTTCAACACTGAGGAAAGTATCACCAGACATAGCTTTAGTCATCTCAAGGCTGTAAAAATATCACAGGATCTAGAAAGAAGATGGGAGAATAGATAAAACTAGGGACATTAGGATCCCTACCTAACATTTTGGGAAGTATGAAAAACAAGGTATTTGTCCAAAACATCATTTTGGAATTTGAGTAATGTATCATCTACAGAACTTACAAAGCATAAATATGTGAAGTTTCTTACTAAGGGCAAAAGCTCCATTTCAGCATTTTCACTTGAGGGATGCTCTCCTAATGCATTGGTGAAATAAATGCTCCTTAACCCATACCCAAGACTCCCGAGATTAAATTGCACAAGAATCAATCACAAAACCTCAAATGAATATTTTCTCCATTAATCCATCAGGAAGGTACTGATCATTTAGTGGCTTGCTCCAGTGTGTCTCATCTTTATTGTCTTACTCCTGGGATTCAAGCAGAAGGAAATACCATGTGTTGTAAAGTGTATGATTTATATATATTCCTAATATCATTTATTGTGTGTTTAGATTCTTGGAATCTGGGTTAGTGAGAGTCATGGATTTTTTTGTGTCAATAATTAACCTGGAAACATTTAGTTAACGATGGTGATTTATTTTAAACTGTTTGAGACCCAGATTTAGTACAAATGTACTTTTCTGTACATCGGTAGGATTTTATGACGAAACAAGATAAACAAGCTCCAGTTTGGAAGGTCAAGAGAGTTTGTTGTAAGCCTAAGAGAAACACCTACAACTTAGAGTCTATTTTTCCCAGTTTTACTTTGAGTTTGTAGCACTCCTCTGTCCGTGGATGAATACAGTTGTGTAGACCAACCCTCCTGAGAAGGAAAAGATATACTGAAACTAGGATGTTTACCCTTAAGAGGTAGTGATAGCCTAGACTCAATGTTGGGATAAAACTCTGAAGAGATTACTTGAAGCTGAATACACTTAAGCTCAGGTGCATGAACAGCTTCGGGAAGAAGCGATGTACAGTTTCAATCTATAAATTAAGTTTGTTATAAATTAAATCTACACAGGGACTCTGTTGTGATTACTGTATCAGTGATTTTTTTTGCGGCGGGGGGCGCGGTACTATTACAAAGTGTGTTTTGGGTCCTGTATCATGGTTTCTTTTGGCTACTATACAAAAGTCATTTGTTTATTTTTCCTTTCAATTTATAAAGGAGTGTTTTGGAATTCATGGGATTTTACTTTTTACCATATGTTTAAAAATATCTGAATTTGTTTTATAAGTAGACAGTTTGGGTTATTCTGCTTTACCTTATTACTTTTGTGAAAAAAACTTCTGTTTTATTGTTAAGCAAGCAATGCTATAGATTTTGGTTTATGTTTCAGTGAAACATTATTTTGTTTATCAGTCAGCAATATAACACTCTTACTTTTGAGATAAAATAATCTGAACCGTCAGTGGTCAGATTTTCCAAGTAAACTTGTTCTCTCTGTAGTACTGCTGCAGTTTGAATACCTTGTTACTTTTCCAAAGCCTTTTTATTTGGAGGTTCTTAGACATTCCTAATACTGCAATTAGTCTCCCACTTAACTTGCAACAATTAGCTTTGCTATATCTAGATTTATTACAATGAAGAATGTCATTTTCTTCATTTCCTTTTTGATTCTAACATGTTTCCTTTATTAATTTGTTATCCTTTCATTTGTTCCCAAAACCAGGACCTCTTCCATCCACTGATTTTTCTATTTCTCCAATTTCCTTGTGGACTCCCCACATCACCATCTCATCACCCATGAGATATCATTGGTTATCTGCCAGATTTGCTGCTTCCCTGCTTTTCTTTTCCACTTGATGCTCATCTAAAATAGATTTCAGCCTTGCAAGAATGTCTACAAATTCTTCCATAAACAACATAATTTCCCTTGGACACTTAATTTTTTTTGCTCAAACTTTAGAGATCAAAACTGCAAATTTCAAAAATACTCAATTGGGTTTGTCTAAACACTAAGATCGAAACATCTTTTAGCCATTTCATCTACTTTCTTGAATATGGAAAAATATCTTTTGACTTCAACCAAATTTAGACATTATGTATAAGATTCTTAGTTAAATTACATTTCTCATTGGAATCAGAATCATTATCCAAGCTACTATCTTTTCTTTACCACAAGCTTTTTACAGCCAACTTATGTTATTTAATTTCCTTATTTCTCTGCCGTTCAAGCTTTTATAATTTCACCTTCTTTACCATTTGTCTATTTTTCTCCTTCCTGACTTTTCTCTCTGTATTCTTTCCTCAAGGTTTATTTTTATCCTCTTTTCTTCTAATGCAAGACTTTTCTCTTTCTCTAACACAAGATTTTCTTTACATTCCTGTAGAAAAGAGCCCCAGCTTGACTATACATTTTCTTGATAGATATAACCTTCAGTCGCAGAGGCTTGGAGGTGGCATGGTGGTGGACCAGAAAGCTGCCACGTTCTGAATTATGTTGTGGACAGCGAGTGATCAATTAATAACCACTTAGGGTTTACTCCCACATCAGCTGCCACTATCTCCGCTCCAGGCAGGACAGAAAAGAGTAGGTTAACTGAACCACTGCAAGCAGGCTGTCAGTCAATGTGGGATGGGAAACAAAAAGTGCAGGTGGAGTCCCTCGACCTGTGCCTTCAACAAACGTAATATTTTTCATATTTGCAGATGATAAAAACCAAGGTCAGAATGCGTGTTGAGGAAAATAATTTGGTCAGGCTTAGTAAATGGGCAAGAACATGACAGACAGATCATAAATGGAAAAAAATATGAGGTTATCCACTTTGGTAGGACGGAGATCTCTAGTGTATTTCATGTATGGAACAATGTTGGAAATTGTAAATATACAAAAGGTGCCCTTGTCAATAAGTCACTGAATCCACATTAGGAAGCTTCATGTAATGTTAGCTTTATCACAAGAGGATTTGAGTACAGCAATAGTAAAATCATGCTTCATTTGTATAGGTGCATGGTTTGACCACTCCTGGAATATTGTGTGCAGTTTTGGTCTCCTTATGTCAAGAAAGATATTATTGCTGTAAAAGGAGTGCAATGAAGACTTATTCCTGGGATGTTGGGACTGTCCTGTGAAGCGAGATTGAAGAATCTTGAGTTTTGAAGAATTGGAGATGATCTGATATGAAACTCAAAATAGGGAAAGGGATAGGCAGGGTTGATGCAGGAAAGATGTTTCCTCTGAGTGGGGAATCTAGAACCAGGGCAAATTTATAACAAAGGGATTTGTCATTTAGATCTGAGATAAGGTGTAAATGTTTACTCAGAAGGTTGTAAACCTTTAGAATTCGCTAGCAAAGGGTTCAGAAGGCTTAATCTTTAAAATATATTTGGGGTAGAGGACAGATTTCTGATTACCAGCAGTATATGTAGTGACAGCAAACAGGTGAGTGAAAGGGACTGAACTGTTAGAACAACTGAGATTGTATTGAACAATGGGGCAGGCTCAGTGGCTAAATGACCTCCTCCTGTTCTTGTGAAGATTTTCCCTTCAATAAGCAAGTTTACAAATATGATTTGCCTGTCATAATAGCAGTGACTATACCTTTAATCAATTCGCTGTCTCTGAAACAGAATATGCAGGATTTCAATGTTCTTGTATACTAATCACAGGAAATTAACTTGGGAGGTTTTGTGCACCATTTGTTATTAGTCTTTATTGCAAGGCGTTTGCAACACAAGGATACGGAAGTCTCATTGCAATTTAGTCGGCTTTAGTGAGACTACACTTGGCATGCTGCGTGCCTAAGGAAGGTTATACTTATCTCAGAAGAGAGGCGAAGAGGCTCACAAAGTTGATACCCTGTGGTCAGAAGAATGTCCTATGTTGAAAGATTGACGACAAAAGGCACATATTCTCTTAAGTTCAGAAGACTATGAGAGATCTTACTGAAACATATACAATTCCTAGGAGAGTTGATGGGGTAGATGCAAAGGGACTGTTTTCCCCGGCCAGTAGATCTGTAACTAGATTTGGGATACGATGTCAGCCAATTAGGTAGGAGAAAGGGATTTCTTTCTTCAGAGGACATTGAATCTTTGGAATTCTCGATCGCAGAAGGCTGTGAATGCTTATTGGATATTTTTAAGACAGAGATTAACAGATTTTTGTGCATGATGGCAATCTGGCTTAATGAAAATGGGCAGGAAAAATGGAGTTGAGACACATGAACAGGCAGGGAATACAGGAATATGGACCATATGCAGGCAGATGGAATTAGTTTAGCATGACATCATGATCAGCACAGACATGGTGGGCTGAAGGACCAATTCTTTTACTGTACTGCTCTATGCATGAACATGCCATCCTCATCTTGCTGAATAGTGAAGAATGCACTAAGATCATATGATCTACTCCCAATACAGGTTGTTTTTTTTTAGCCTCGTTGATGGCTATTTCTTATGTTAGCATAATGCACTATAAGCTCAAGCTGCTGAATAGTTTATATCTGGTCCTGATGTTCCCATGCACAATCTTCTACTCTGCAATTTGAACATTTAAAATTGGAAAAGTAGCAAATCAACAGGTCAGTCAATCAAATAACTGGAAAACATTAGGACATGTTAAGTGTATTACTTTCGTCTGGAGGTACATAATTAATTCAAAATTTTTGCACAAAATACATCTGCTTGTGATTTGTTAATTAACATTCAATCTATTAGATAATTCAATTTATTTAAGCAAATGATTAGAACAAATTGTTCTGACATATGTTTGGACAAGAATGGAATGCAATCTGTCTTTTTTTAAACAAAAGTGACTCCATTCCAAACCAATCCATTGCATGTAAAATGTTTTGAGGTGTCACAAAATGTTAGTAGGGGGTACATAAATGCAATACAGAGATAACAAGATGTAGAGATGGATCAACACAGCAGGCCAAGCAGCATCAGAGGAGCAGGAAGGCTGATGTTTCGGGCCTAGACCCTTCTTCAGAAACTTTCTGAAGGGTTTAGGCCTGAAACATCAGCCTTCCTGCTCCACTGATGCTGCTGTGCTCATCGAGCTCTACACCTTGTTATCTCAGATTCTCCAGCATCTGCAGTTCCTACTATCTCTGAAACAATAAATGCAATACATTTTGTTCTCTTTTAGCCTCGTTGATGGGAGAAGTACCACAACTTGATACATCAATGCACAAATGGGAAACCTTGGCACTTACACACAAAGCAACTTGATTCCATGACACAAACCTAAAAGAAAACTGAAACATTATAAACAGTGATGGTTTTGAGAGAAAGTAAGTGACTTCAGGACATTTGGTCTATTTGATGTCCTGGACTGGCTTTTGTTCACTCAGATTTCAGGAGCAGGGTGGGAGTGAGAGGTAATAGGATTGAGGTAAGTAAAAATTTCTTCATCAGAGGGTTGTGAATTTTTGGAATTCTCTGAACCAGAGAGCTGAGGAAGCTCCAACGTTGAGTATACGCAACACACGAGATCAATTAATATTTGGATACTAAGAGAATGAAAGGGATTTTGAGGATAGTGCAGGAGGGCTCAGCTGAGGTAAAATATCAGCCATGATCGTATTCAATGCCAAAGTGGGCTCAAGGGACCAAACAGTTTAGTCCAACTTTGTTTTGTTTTCTTCTGAAGTAGCAACCATCATGCTGTGGGCCAGGCTTGGGGAACAAGCTGGTCTTTTTTCTACCCATTATGTTTGTACAAAATATCCACCACACTGATTTGCTGCAGCAATATATATTTTAATTCAAAGTGAATCTCGACAATAATACACCATAAACTCTTATTTTTGACACTCACCAAAATAGTCACCTGGAAAACCCGCTTTATGTGACAAGGTACGAAGGCTTGGTCACATTTAAATCACTGAGAACTAGCAAGAAATACTATCGCAAACTGTAAGAGACATACATCCATAAAAATTTTCCCAGTCCTCATATTGTAAATATTGCACAGTGCAATTGCTACATGGCAAACTAGTGTAGCATTAAAATCAAAAGCAAAAAGCCACAAAAAATCTACAATTTTTAACAGTAACAGTTCCAACTGAATAATCAAGTCTACGTTGTTGTGTAATCTAAACAACAGGTTTCTATAACTTGCAGCGTTGATTTAACTTTTATTGAACTGCTGTCAACTAAGGGCAAAGCTGATAAAGGAGACGATGGGTCTAGGAAAGAAAAGATTGATACTGCTGTTTGCTTTAAGATGCCATCCAATTGTGAGCCTCTAGCCCATCAAAACTAATTGGTTCAAATCAATTAAAGACAAAATCTTTTCAGATACGTTTTTAGTTTCAAAATGCACTCTCAATCATACACAAGGGTACTGAATTTGATTTCTAAGCATAGCTAAAATTAAAACCCATTATGCACGTAAGATGTATGTCCAAATTTAAAATGAGGTGGGTATTATATTACTTTCTTGCCCCCAAATGCCCATTCTTGCTTTTCACAGTGTCTTGTTTAAGAATAACTTTAAGGCATCACCAGTGGATAGAACTCAAGAAAAAAAACTGAATGCAACACTTTGGTGAAGTACTCAGGCATCATGATATTATCATTCCACAGTGCTATGGCCTAACTATCTTATACTAGTTGTTTCCCTTCAGTAATCAGTCCCATATTTAGAGTTCTTTTGTCTTTTTTTACAAACTATGGTGTCTATTGATAAAAATAGAACTATGCTAGAAAGCACCAAATTTTTCAAGAGGTACAATACATTTTATAAATTTGACTTAACTATACAACTGTTCTGTGGTTTAAAAGCCTTCGCGCTTAGGCACATTGTCATCCATGGCTATGACTAAAGGCTAATGTTAAATAAAACACTGCTTTGTTTAGTAGATATACAGCCCTCTCCCCTAAAATGGTTATACTCAAAGTTAGCTTATTGAAGTCAAACTGGTGCTGTTTATTAGTGGTGTGTTAGGGTCTTTTAATTTTTTTCTAAATTTAGAAAATATAAATAAAGTATACAGAAATCAGGTTCTGCACACTGGCTGCTGGTTCCAGTGAATAATTAAAAGATTCTATATTGCAGCAGTAAACTGCATTAGCAAAAAAGAAACAAAGTTAAGTCAATTCTGCAAGCTACAGCGATTCAGATTCTTTAACACAATGCCAATATGAAAACATAAAAATTAAGTTACATCAATACATCCATTTATATGCAGTGATGATCTCGAAGTTACTTAAGGTAAAATACTGATGCAAAAACACACACCCAAAAATAAAAACAAAAGCAATTAAAAGTTTCATCATTTACAATACAGTAGTTACAAAGACACTCCAAACAGTAACGCCAAAATTAATCGAAACCCACTTCTAGTTAATGTAATCAGACTTACAGAAATGAGAAGGCTAAGTAAGAACAGTTAATAATCACCTATTTCACAGCTAATTGAAGTGGCAATCATTATATAGCAGCTTATCTATAATACATTCAAGATAAATGTTACAACTTCTTACTTGCCCAAAGAACTAAAACATAGCCTCAAACTTTTTTATTGAAATTTTGAAAAAAGTTTTTTTTTAAAATTAACCTTTGTTTGCTACCCCTTTTTTTGAGTATTTTTCTTGAGGTCTATGCAAAGTTGCTAAACTTGCTTAGGAAATGGGATGACAGGAAAATTCTTTGGTGCTGCGAAAAGCAACTTCATTTTTAAAAAAAATTCTGTGTTATGACGCGCATACAGAAAAATGCACAGAGCGCGTAATTCATTTTATCTCCCTGACGGAATGTATAAAATAAGCAAGTAGACACTGAACAAGCTAAAAATGAAACAAAAAAAAAAAGTGATAAAGAGGGTGAAATTTATCACATGCATAAATGATAAAATTGCACACAAAAAACCTGCACCTCGTCAAGCCTCAGGACTAAATAGTATGTTACTACGTGTATCAAATACTGCATGGTCTGCTCAAGCTAAGGTAAAACCATATCATGAGTCATTGAGTATTATGAATTGCATTTTTTTCAATTTTCTAAACAAAGCCATGCCACCACATATCTAATCATTTCACTAAGTTCCATAAACAGCAAACTTCTTTTTAAAAAGAAACACACACGCACACACTTCTATTTCGATTGTATTGCAGATTATTATTTTTTGACAGTATAAACACTGCTCATTATAGACGAGTTTAAAGTAGAAACCAGTGATTGAATTATCTCAGTCAATTTCTGAATACTTGCTCTACACCTCTGGTATTTCTAGATCATTCTGAAAAGAGGAAAGCAGACTGAGCCCACAACCGGTGAAGCACAAAACAAGGCTAGTCCTTAAAGGATTGGATAAGTATACCACACGCCAAACCTGAAAAACTAAAGCACTAATATTCCTCCTACTTTCCCATTTTTTTTATTCAATCACTGGATTAGATAAGAATTCAAGTGCTACAGTCCATAACATAGTAACATTAACAACCTCAAAATATTTAAGGCACTATGTGTGTGAAAACCATTGTTACTGACGACACTGAAGTGTAAAAAACCCAATTTTAGGCAATTCTTGCCCATGCAAAACACATGCAGGTGTGGGGAGCAACGGCCCCAACCCTTTTAGGTTAATGACTGAACACTGAAAAAACACTAAAGACACAGGGGAAACCACAAGTATATTTGCTTGTACACCGGCAGACATAATATGCACCCTTTGCCCTCATGGGGTCAATAGCATGGCTTCACAAGTGTGTGTGTTTGTGATACACATGTCTTGCAGTGGACGCAACAAGGCAATACAGAAGTGGAGAGCTATGCCTCTCTCTCTCTCGCCCCATGCTCCTTGCGGCTTCGAATCACCGCACACGTCCTTGGACCTAACACAATGGCTGAAAAAGCTGTATTGTCGAATGTGCAAAGACACATTAAAACTTGGTTTGATTTAAAGCTCAGCTTTTTTGTTTCTTTTCGTTTCTGCACCTTTATGTACCATGATTAACAAAAACACAATGAAGAAATGAATTTCTTGTGCCACAGCTTGGAATTATTCTTTAATCAGTTACGCGTTCCTTCAATTCCAGATGCTTTACACATGACTGAGCCTTAGGCCAGTTTCTTTTTTTTCTTGTTCTGTAATCTTCAAATATAGGGATACTGGCTGAGCTTTGTTGGACTTAATGGGAATCCAGTGTAGACGGGGGATGTGATATAGGAGTGAGGATGAAACATTGGTTTGTACTGGTTCTGATGAATGGTCGGAGAAGGCAGCAGACGGGGATTGAGACCAAAGGGGATTTGGTGAAGGAGGCCATTGTGGTGAGAAATACTATAGGCCGTGGGTTGCATGACAGGCCTTGAAGTGCATGGGGAGGCCAACAGATGGGCCATGGGAGCTGTGTTGCCCAGGGGACCCGATGGAGGATAGGATAAGATGGCGGGCTGGCCCCCGAGGTGTGTGTTTCCGGTCATATGTCCATGGGCTGTAGTGTGATTGGGGCTCCCGTGAGCGAGAGAGAAAGGGTGACCAGTGATTGTGGGCGTGATGAAGGCCTGCTTTCTCCGGTGTCCATAATTGCCGTTCCATTCCTGAGGCATCGATCCATAGTGCTGAACATGGAAAAAAATACATTTCTTTAATCAGTAATCACCCACATCACTCAAAAAAAATGCCAAGAATAAATGAACATTCTACAATAACTTGCAGTTCATCCAAACAATCTGCTGGTTTATTTAATCGCTGGTCTGAGAAATATAGGTAGTATGATTAATCAACTATGATATCGATGGAACACTCAGACAGATAAGGTCATAACAAAAATTATCATTAAGGATCTGAGTAAAGATAAATCATAAGGACTTCACTGTGAAATGTACTTCAACGAATGTGAATTGGGATGCGTAGAGGAGGATGCTTTCCTAGAACTTGAATACACAGTGCGTTGATGAGGTTACACTTGGAGTACTGTGTGCAGTTTTGTCTTCTTTAAGGAGTGGTTCATACAATGAGGGGCTTATCCTGTAAGAAGAGATTGACTAAACTAGACCTAAATTCACTGCAATTTAGAAGAATGAGCGGTAATCACAATGAACATATAAAATTCAGCAGCCTATTATCTGCTTCCTTTTTTGTTTTTCTCTCTGGGCACCATCTCCAAATATTCAATTCACACCATCCCTTTCAACCCCACCCCTCTCATCAGCATACATACTACCATTTCCTCAGTTGCTTTCAGTCCTAACGAAGAGTCACTGGACGCACAATGTTAACCCTGTTTTTCTCTCTACCGATGCTGCTGGATCTGTTGAGTTTCTCCAGCACTTTGCTTTTGTTTCAGATCTCCAGCATCTGTAGTCCTTTCCTTTATTTTTATGGTTACTCCTAATTCTCTACCTCCCAGACCTGTGGACGCTCAGTCATTAAGTATATTCATGGCAGGGTTTGATACATTGTTGGGAGTTAAGAGATAGCGTGACACGGGGTAGAAGACCAGCCATGGTCTTGTTGAATGACAAAGGTGACTCAAAGAGCCAAATTGTTTATTCATGTGCCTGCCTGTCAGGCTTATAACAAGAAAAGGCAAAAGTAGTTCAATGCACGGTAAAATGTTTGCTCGAAGAATATCACTGCAATATCACGAGGAAGACATCTTACAATCAGTTGAGTTCACACATACCTGACCAAAATTCAAGTGTTGCTGTTGGAATGCTGTTAAAGACTTCTGCTGGCGAATACCTACAGTTGAAAGCTGGCTTATTTTTTCAGGTACAGATCGGCCCTTGCTCAATGGCTGACATGTCGTATCTGGAAGGTGAAAACCAGTTCAACGTGTGAAAAGGTTTAATCCCTGGGCTATCAGGTTGCCTCTAGACATGGCAAAATCAAACCATTTCAAAGTTCGCAACTTGCACCAACGAATAATGTCCCCAGGTGTATGAAATGGCAACAGAAAACAAATTTTCCTTCTTGCTATCTCACTTCTCCCTTTCATTAAAGGACATTTACGTATACCGCTCCTTATTACATCTCTAAGAAAGGTGACCAGTGTGGTGTGATGTTATTTAGGCAAATCCAGCTTCAAATTTGTATCTGGGACTAATCTTAGTTCAGTTCTGAAGTTCTGTGATGACATTAACAATTTAATTGATCTACAAGTTACATTTAAGGTACACATACCATCTTGGAACAGAAAAACAGTACAAATATTCCAGGATGCCAAAGAAAATATTTACTCAATTTATTTGTAGTGGACTATAGAAGCAATTTACTCTTGTTCATTGTTAAAGATACACTGGGATGGTTCAAAAGGCAACTGTGGTAAGTTATGCGTATAAAAAATTTCAGTAGGATTATTAAAAAAATTCTGTACTGTTTTCCATCTCCTTGGGATGTGTGTTCCTCTAATTCTAGTCTATTGTACATCTTCAATACTGTGCCTTCAGCTACTTAGGCTCTAAAGTTCTGGAATTCCCTCCTAAATCCCTCTGCTTCACTCTTGTGATTTCAGGTGGTCCATAAAGCCTGTCTCCTTGTGCCCTAATACTTCATATTGCTGAGTGTTTGTTAATGCTCTTGTGAAACACTTTGGGATATTTTGTTGCATTAAAGGGGCCATTTTAATCCTTACATACTCAACACACGGATATAGGAAGTTGAAAGCATAATACACTCAAAAAGCTTTTATAATTACATAGATACATAAAAAAAAGTTAAAACAAGAAACCTACTAACTACATGTAGAATCACATCAACCCCGGTATGCCGAAGGAACCAAGTACTTCCTGAATTGCCTACCTGCAGTACAATCTTATTCCCTTTGCTCAGTAAATAGACATGGCAGAGATCATGATTAAACTCACATTGACAATAGGGAGCAGTGAAGGTAATGAAAGTTTATGACTTAAATCCCTCACTGATTGACCTCATTTTTTTTGTAAAGATGTTTCTCAGACAAACAACAGTTTTAAAAGTAAGATCCAATACTCCATAACCTTTCTACTCAGGAAAGCTGTGTTCAGAAACACCAGCAGTCTGGAAGTGTTTTCAGCAGACCTAGGCACATTTTAGTACAGTATTTTGGGAGTCAAAACATAGTAGATACAGTATTTGAATTAGTAATTTAATTTTTATTACTGGTTTATAATGTTTTATGTTTCAGAGCGTTATATCTGTGATGATTTCTGGAACACACACTTGTAGTTAGGTATTCTAATGGATTTTTATGTCGCAGAGAATTCTGAAATGCAGAAAATGACTTGGACGCAAACTTTTGGGACTTAATAATTATTTGAGAAACATGACTACTGACAGAATGGAGAGGTGTAAAGTCCCCTGTTGCTGAAGAATAAGTTGTCATATTTAACAAATAACTGAGCCAGGCTGCCATCAACATTCAGCTTGACTGTGTAGACTGCACACTTAATTTTTCCTTTTTCCTTCTAATCAGAGCCCTGAATCTCAGCTTCGCAGCCCTGTTGCTATAGTACAATGTCTTTTCTGATAGCACCCAAACCCCTGTGACACATTTTGAGCTTCTCTGTGTTAGATTGTGGGCAATTTTTGTATAAATGATTCATGCTCAAGTGGGAGCTAGGCAGATGTTACTCAAGCTATAGGAGACTTTTGAATAACAAACTCTTATTGCATTCTAGGGGACCATGTGGCCTCTGTAAAAGAGCTATCTAATTTGGACCCCATTCCAGTTTATTCCCCATAACCCATATTTCAAACTTTAACAGTCCAATGATTTGAACTCTTTTTCGTCTGCTTACCAACCATTTGTCACAGTTAGGGCACTTGAGGGCTACGAGGTAGCCAGGAAAGACCTAAAGAGAGAGCTCAGAAGAGCCAGGAGGAGACATGAGAAGTTGTTGGCGGATAGGATCAGGGTAAACCCTAAGGCTTTCTATAGGTATTGAAGGAATAAAAGAATGACGAAAGTAAGATTAGGGCCAATCAAGGATAGTAGTGGTAAGTTGTGTGTGGAGTCAGATAAGATAGGGGAAGCGCTAAATGAATATTTTTCAACAGTATTCACTCTAGAAAACGATAATGTTGTCGAGGAGAATACTGAGATACAGGCTACTAGACTAGGTGGGATTGAGGTTCACAAGGACGAGGTATTAGAGGGTGAAGATAGCTAAGTCCCCTGGGCCAGAGGGGATTTATCCTTGGATCCTCTGGGAAGCCAGCGAGGAGATTGCCGAGCCTTTGGCATTGATTTTTAACTCGTCGTTGTCTATAGGAATAGTGCCAGACGACTGGAGGATAGCAAATGTGGTTCCCCTGTTCAAGAAGGGGAGTAGAGACAACCCTGATAATTATAGACCAGTGAGCCTTACCTCAGTTGTTGGTAAAGTGTTGGAAAAGGTTATAAGGGATAGGATTTATAATCATCTAGAAAACAATAAATTGATTAGGGATAGTCAGCACGGTTTTGTGAGGGGAAGCTCGTGCCTCACAAACCTTATTGAGTTCTTTGAGAAGGTGGCCAAACAGGTAGATGAGAGTAAACTGGTTGATGTGGTGTATATGGGTTTCAGCAAGGCGTTCGATAAGGTTCCCCACAATAGGCTATTGTACAAAATGCGGAGGAACGGAATTGTGGGAGATATAGCAGTTTGGATCGGAAATTGGCTTGCTGAAAGAAGACAGAGGGTGGTAGTTGATGGGAAATGTTCATCCTGGAGACCAGTTACTAGTAGTGTACCGCAAGGGTCGGTGTTGGGTCCACTGTTGTTTGTCATTTTTATAAATGACCTGGATGAGGGCATAGAAGGATGGGTTAGTAAATTTGCAGACGACACGAAGGTCGGTGGAGTTGTGGATAGTGACGAAGGATGCTGTAGGTTGCAGAGAGACATAGATAAGCTGCAGAGCTGGGCTGAGAGTTGGCAAATGGAGTTTAATGCACTCAAGTGTGGGGTGATGCATTTTGGTAGGAGTAACCAGAAGGCAAAGTATAGGGCTAATGGTAAGATTCTTGGTAGTGTAGATGAGCAGAGAGATCTCGGTGTCCACGTACACAGATCCTTGAAAGTTGCCACCCAGGTTGACAGGGCTGTTTAGAAAGCATACAGTGTTTTAGCTTTTATTAATAGAGGGATCGCGTTCCAGAACCAAGAGGTTATGGTGAAGCTGTACAAAACTCTGGTGCGGCCCACTTGGAGTATTGCATACAGCTCTGGTCACCGCATTATAAGAAGGATGTGGAAGCTTTGGAAGGGGAGCAGAGGAGATTTACTAGGATGTTGCCTGGTATGGAGGGAAGGTCTTACGAGGAAAGGCTGAGGGACTTGAGGCTGTTTTCATTAGAGAGATAAAGGTTGAAAGGTGACTGAATTGAAACATTTAAAATAATCAGAGGGTTAGATAGGGTGGATAGGGAGAGCCTTTTTCCTAGCATGGTGACAGCGAGCACGAGGGGGCATAGCTTTAAATTGAGCGGCGAAAGATATAGGACAGATGTCAGAGGTAGTTTCTTTACTCAGAGAGTAGTAAGGGAATGGAACGCTTTGCCTGCAATGGTAGTAGATTCGCCGACTTTAAGTACATTTAAGTCGTCATTGGATAGGCATATGGATGTACATGGAATAGTGTAGGTTAGATGGGCTTGAGATCGGTATGACAGGTCGGCACAACATCAAGGGCCGAAGGGTCTGTACTGTGCTGTAATGTTCTATGTTCTATGTTCTATGAAACAGTTTCTCCCAAGTTGCTCCATCAAATTTTATATTTTGGAACAGCTCTGATATCTTCCCTTTACCATCTTTTCCTGAAAGAGAACAATACCAGCTTTTTAAATTCCTTTAGTATCTGACTTCCTCAACCCTTGTATCCCTTTGGCATCTTTCCTAAAGAGGCCAGGATTGTGCACGATACTTTATTAGTTTTAACATATCACCTTTTCTTTTGTATTCCACTGTCCCTATTTCCCAGACCAAGCTTTCTGAGCTGTCTTTTCAACTTGCCTTGCATAATTCAAGGGGCTTTGAATAAGCACTTCCAGGTCCCTTGGTTCATGTATTCCCAGTACAACAAAATTATATTATTCACATTGTGACTCCCTATGGCGGGGAAAACAGGGAATACTTCAGTACAACTTTTTAGGACAGGATTCATAGTTCCCTTATTCTCTGTCCAATTCTGTTCACCTCACTGGTCCCCTTTCAAAAGATGACCTTAAATCTTTTCTAACTTTTCTTGCATGCAACTAACTTGTTGCAGGAGTTACAAATATAATTCTCTCTGACCATGCATACAAAACAGTCCCTTACCTGCATTTGAGACCTGCTCACTCAAGTCTGTTATGGAGATTGAATTGCTGCTTTGCACCCTCATTGGCGGCACCACCACGGTGCGCACAGCGGGCTTGTTGCTGTCTGTTCCCTTGGAGTTTATGCCACCTGAATTCTGATTAGCTGCATCCTGAAGGAATCGCTCTTCCAGAAAGGGACTTTCGTTTTGCTCTGAAGACTCACTGGTTGGTGATCCATCTACTGTGTCACAGCCACTTTCAGGCTCATCCTCTGACATACTGGAATGTCAATTAAGATAACATGGTGGTTCAGGCACTGGACAGCATCAGTCATTCATATGTTTCAGATCACACAATCGCTTCATGGAAAGTACTTGTTCATGAATACAGCGCCTTTCAAAATCTCGAGATGCTCCCAATGTGCCCTTCACATCTAATGAAATAACTTAGTTTTGTAGTTTAGTTGCTGTTGTAACATGGGGAAAAGGGTCAGCTAATTTGCAGATGGCAAGGATTCACAAACAACAACCAAATAATTATTTCTTCAGTCATAGAGGTCTACAGCACTGAAAAAGGTGTTTTGACCTATCAAGTCTGTACGAGACAAAACAATAGCCTGATGATTCTAATCCCATTTTCCAGCCTTTGGCCCATGTCCTTCAAAGCCTTGGAATTGCAAGTTTAAATTAAATTCTTCTTAAGACGATCTTTTCTGTCTATACCAGCCTAACAGGCAGTGAATTCCAGATTCCCACCACCCGCTGGGTGAAAAATCTTTCCTTACAATCTCTCTAAACCATCTGCCCTTACCTTAACTGTAGCAATATTAACTGAAGAATAAATATAAGCCTTAGGGCACCAGACAGAATTCACCTGTTTATCTTCACAAAGTGTCTTGAGATCATTTACTGAATATCCATCTGAAAGGGCAAATGGGGCCTCAACTTTTATGGTTAATTTTGGGCTGGTCGATCACTCCATCAATACTGATCTAGGAGCAGCAGCCTATCAGATTAACAGCAGTCCAAAGTCCTTGAAATGTAACCTATAATCTTGCAGTTTAGAGGTAGAAGCTTTACCGTGAGTGAACTTACAACCAAACGGAGATATGTCATTTGTCTCTCCTAACTTTTTTAATTTATTCATTCATGTGATGAGGGTGTCACTGGCTAGGGCAGCATTTATTGCCCATCCCTAATTGCCCAAAAAGCAGCTGAGTCATTCACATTGCTGTGGATCTGGAATTATGTGTAGGCCAGACCAGGTAGAGTTTCCTTTCCTAAATGACACTAGTGAACCAGATTGGTTTTTCCAACAATTGGTAATGGATTCATGGTTATCAATAGACTCTTAAATTTGGACGTTTTTCTGCCTTCTGCCATGGTAGGATTTGAACCCAGGTACCCAGAGCATTATCTGGGTCTATGGGTTAACAGTCCAGCAATAATAGGCCATTGCCTCCCCAAACTCCTCTAACACCTATGCATCAGTGACAACCAGAGCAGTGTTTTCCTATTTTAAAGATGCGAAGCAAAAGCATGTTGATGCACCATCCCATTCCCCTGAATGGTGAATCTTTCTGATTTGTCACACCAACAGGACTTTGTGACCTTGGTAGGAACAATGTACCCAACTCCCTGTAGGCCTGTTTCTAGTCTATAGTACTATGACAGGAGTGAACTGAGAAAGTTTTTCACCAGTAGCATTTTAATATCAAATCTAATTGATAACAAACATCCAGCAGTAGTACTGATAGACATTTCAGAAATCAGACCAGGTGTGAGAAGAATACCTGGCTGAAGTTCTGAAAAAGGGTCGCTAGACTCAAAGTGTTAATGCTGTTTTCTCTCCACAGATGCTGCTAGACTTGCTGAGTTTCTCCAGCAATTTCTGTCTTTGTTGCTGAAGTAGTGGTGCTTTCTGGTCCATCACTACTTGTGGCAATGTCAAAAACAAGCAAGAGCCTCATTATCATATTTTGCTATGAATACAATTGTGACGACAGCTCACCATCAAAACACATAATTCTAGGATTTCATCATGTGGCCTACAGCTGACACTACATAAATAACACGTAAAGCTACTTTGGATGAAACAGTAAACATAGCCCACATCTGTCTTCATTACGGTTTGGGTTAACAATGCTATGATTTAATAAAGGACAGAAATTCACCAGGTTACACTTTAATTCTTGCAAGTTGAATAATCATTCTCTAAAATCTATTTTAGCAAATATTGACACAATACTAAATTTCACTTATTGGTACATTCTATTTCCGGTTGTGCTGTGAATAGAATTCCTTCAACACAGGATACATGTCAGCTTAATTGGTTTGTGCCAGTCTGTATGCACCACTAAAGCTTCCTGCTGTCTCTTCTTATTTATGTCCATCATTGCAACCATCTATCCCCTTCTGCCTCACATATATCTGATTTCTCTCCAAATGTATTTCTACTGATCACTTCAGACAGCTTGTGATAGACAGTTCCACATTCTCACCAACCTTTGGGGGAAAACAAGGTTCTTCTGAATTTCTTACTACATTTCATGCTGATGAACATATATTGATGACCTCTAGTTACGCTTCCTCTTGTGGAGGAGAGCAGTCCCTTTGCATCCACTCTACCAAATTCATAATTTGAAGGATCACAATTAGGTTGTCCCTCAGCGTTTTTTTTTTCCTGGAAGAGAGGAGGACCAGCTGGATAACCCTTTCCCAGTGGCACACCCAGGCAGTTCCGCTAGTATTATTCTTTTAAACTATCTAGAATCTTAGCAGTGATGAGCGAATTCAGTTGTGTGAAGAGACTGTACAAACTGGGATTATTCCCCTTAGAGCGAAAAAAAAGTTAGGGAGACATTAAGAGATGTGATCAGAGTTTTGATCAGAATTTTAATAGACTAAATCAAAATGAACTGTTTTAACTGGCAGGAGAATCTGTCCGCCAGAAGATATAGTTTTATTGGGAAAGCAACGACCCAGTGGTATTAACGCTGAACTGTTAATCCAGAGATCCAGGTAATGTCCTGGGGTTCAAATCCTTAGCAGTTAGTGGAATGAGAAATCAATAAAAAATTGGAATTGGGAATTTATTGACCATGAGTCTATTGTCAAGTGTTGGAAAAACCCTATCTGGTTCACTAATGTCCTTTAGGGAAGGAATCTGTCGTCCTCGGCTAGTCTGGCTTACTTTAGATCTTTTCCCTCTGGTGGGGCTTTTGCACACAGAGAGTGCTTCATATGTGGAATGATCTGCCAGAAGAAGTAATAGATTCAGGTACAGTTTCAACATTTCAAGGTCATTTGGATAGGTACATGAACAAGAGCAGGCTGGTGGGACTAATTTAGTTTGGGAACATAGTCGGCATGGGTGAGCTGGACAGAAGGGTCTGTTTCTGTGCTCTATGATATGTGACTCCACATCCACAGTGTGGTTAACTCTTAACTGTCCTCTGGGCAATAAATGCTGACCAAGCCAGAGGTGCCCACATCCCAGGAGAGAATGAAAAAACGATAATTGTTCATTGTCAAAAGAACCATAGGGGAGATGAGGAGAAATGCTTTTGTATTGCGCTTTATCCAAATTGAGCAGGTAATGCTTGAAAGGCAGTTTCATTAGCACCTCTCAAAGAGAATTGTATATATATAGGAAAGGAAAAAGAAAATTAAGTGTTTAGGATGTAATGATGAGGGAATGGAACTGATAAGATAGCTCTTTCAAAGAATCAGCAAAAGCACAAAGGTCTGGCTGCATCATTGTATTATTTCTGGTCCCCACTGTTTTGATATTTACTAAACCATCGATTTTGAGTGATCTTCCAAATATGTCAGAATTTAACACACAGGAATTAACTTGGAAATGTTGACCTTACGTGCCATCCTCCAGCTTCTGCTCTCTGTTCAGTTCTGTCACTGTATTCAGAGAACAAACACAACACTCATCTGCAGTCCATACCTGTTTGGCCTTTTGCAGGGAGATGGGCTGGACTGTGCTGAATTTGATGAACTGGTGCTCAGGGTGCTGTCAGGGCTACTTAACGAACACACTCTGTCGATGTTGAGGGTGCTCTGGCATGCCTCGCAGTCTGGACTGCCTTTACACCTGTTGGTGGACGGGGTGGATAAAGAACAAACAATACCATCACGTAAAAAGCAATCAGTTGTGAGGAAATGACTCTGCAAAAATCTTTGACCAACCAGAACATTTCTTTTTGCCTAGTCATTTCAGGATTCCCTTCCCATCTGCTATTTTGTTAGAACTGTTTGCATCCCCTCCAAATTGTTTTTACTTGTTCTATTACTTCACCCTTTGTATCGGAATGTCCTCCATATGATTTAATTACTTGCTCCATGCATTCTATCCCTTTTGTTCTTCACTCCCTTCACCCCACCTGACTCCCTGCTTCTGAACTTGCTGAATAGCTGTTAGTATTAGCTTCTGATGAAAGACCATTGAGCTGAAATCCTCACCCTTTAAGATGCTCCTAAAAATGATCTACTTTAGCCAAGATTTTCATCGCTCGGCCTAATAGCTCTTCATGTGGCTCATTGTTCGATGTTATTATGGAATACTAAAGTCACTTTTTAGATGTAACATGCTGTTGTTGAAACATTCACTGTGTTTCCCTTACCACAGATGCTACATGACTTAATGAAGGTTTCGCAGCATTATCTGGTATTATTTAGAATTTCAGTAGCTGTAGTGTTTTACTTTATATTTTCAAATTCTATTGTTTAATGACTCCTTGTAATGATGGCTCAGGTATGGCCCGCATCTCCTTGTGCTGCTTCATATTTCTGATGCAGCACACGTACAGAGAATAGGAAACTCATACAACCCCAACAGGGTAACAAAGTGTGGAGCTGGATGAACACAGCAGGCCAAGCAGCTCCTCTAGTGCTCCTGAGATGCTGCTTGGCCTGCTGTGTTCATCCAGCTCCGCGCTTAGCTTTTGTGCTCCTGTATGCTGCTTGGCCTGCTGTGTTCATCCAGCTCCACACTTTGTTATCTTGGATTCTCCAGCATCTGCAGTTCCCATTATCACTGATACAACCCCAACAGGGAATTGGTCATGAGATATTCTGAGATTTTACTACACTATTTATCAGTTAAAATCACCAGAGGATTCTCAATTTCTGATTAATTTTCTAATTACATTTATCAAGGTGAAATAATGTCAATGTTGGGCAAAGTTTATTTTCTTCCATGCTGATCGTCAAGTTCTGGCATCAAGCACTCCCAAGTTAGGCATACCTTAGGTGTGATTTCATTTTATGAGAAGAAACTGTACGGCATCTTTAAGGTATCCTTTGTTCCAGTTAATTTTAATGTAAGTAATTTGTGTTTAGTTAGCACCTTTTATCTCGGGACATTTGAATAAATTTTACACCCAACAATGTCAGTATGGATCATGACAATAAAATTCTGCAGGTGCTGGAGATCTGAAATAAAAACAAAGTTCTGGAGAAACTCAGCATGTCTGGCAGCATCTGTGGAGACAGAAACAGTTTTAACATTTCAAGTTCAATGAGGGTCTGGAAAAGCAACAGTTTTTATGCTGTTGAAAAGAGGCGAGGAGGAGCGAATTGAACCGAATGGTAAGGACACACAGAGCAAAAATCAAAGTAAGTGGTAATAATAGGAGAGGCCAGAATAGATTAAGTGTAGATGTTGATGTTAATACCAGAGCATTGATCAAACCTACAGAGAATAAATCCATGCAAACAAAGCCGTGGGGCATGTGCACAGGGGCTGAAAATGGCAGGTGAGAGGAGGTGTGAGCAGAGTTTATGTTGAGCCAAAGGTTGAATTTGAAGCTTGGAGCTGTTTCTCCAGCCTCACTTAAACAACGCAGCCGGCTTGGAATGGAAATATTAACATGGAAGCAAGCTAATATATTGAAATGGAAGTCAAGTGGAAGGGACATTCTTACACATACTGCAGAGGTATTCTGCAAAGTGGTCACCCAGTCTCATGTGGCCTCCCCAATGTGCAGGAGACCGTACTGTGACCAGCCAATATAGCAGACACAATCAAAAGACGTACACATAAATGACTAATTGAACTGCCAAGTGTGTTTGAGGCCTTGAACAGCGAGGAGGGAAGAGGTTAAAAAAGCCAAGAGTTACACCGTCTGTGATTGCATAGGTGTGTGCCAAGGAGGGGATGAAGAAGTATGAGGACTGAACATAAACAGACAAGGTTTAGCAGAGAGAATGGTCTCTGTGGAACACTGACAAGGGAGGGGTGAATAAGGTGCAATTTGTTCCTGGCTTTGGTGGAAATGTCAGAGAATGATACTTTGAATACAGAGTCTGACAGGGCAGAAAATGAGCTCAAAGGGAACCCTACTGTTCTGGGATGGAAGAGAACAGGTGAAGGCAAAAACATGGAAGATGAATCAGACACAGCTGAGTGCCTTGTCAATCACAGTGGGGTGGGGAATCCTCCAATAGGGGTAAATGAAGACATGTCATAACAAGCCCTGTACAAGGTGACATCATCAAAACAGTTCAGATGGGAGATGGAGAAACTGGAAGAATGGAATGGAGTCCTTATAGGAAGCAGGGTGTGAGGAAGTGTAGTTGAGTAACTGGAGTCAATGGATAGATATGTAGTGGATGTTGGACAGTCCATCACCTGAAATGGAAATAAAGAAGTCAAGGATGGGAAGAGAAGAGTCAGAGATGGGCCAAGTGAAGGTGAGAAGGGTAAGAAAATTGGAAACAAAACTGATTAATTTATCCGACTGCAGATGAGAGCAGGAAGCAGCACCAATGACAACATCAAGGTACCAGAGAAAAAGTTGTGAGAGGGAGACCTGACTGGGACTGCAGCAAGGAATGTTCCATATATCCAACAAAGAGATAGCCATAACTTCAAACCAGGAACAAAAACCAAAGTTGTGGGAAAAGCTCAGCAGGTTTGGTAACATATGAGAAGAAAAATCAGAGTTAATGTTTTGCGTCTGGTGACCCTTCCTCAGAACCTTCTTTCAGTTTTTATAACTTGAACACGTGTGGGTACCCAAAGCCACAGCATTTAGTTGGAGAAAGTTAGACAAGTGAAAGGAGAAATTGTTCAAGGTGAGAGATAACTCAGCCACGTGAAGGAATGTGGTGGTTAATGAAGTCTCCTTTCAAGAAGTGGAAAACCTTTAGACCATCCTGATGGGGGATGAATTTGTCGAAGAATTGCACATCCATGGCGGAGAAGTAGTGATTACAAACAAGGAACTGGGAAATTGTGTAACTGACTAAATGATTGATATTTTGAAGAAGGGTCACTGGAGTTGAATTGTTAACTCTGCTTTCTCTCTACAGACGCTACCAGACTTGCTGAATTTCACCAGTAATTTCTGTATTGCTTCCAGATCATTTGCAGATGCAGTTTTTTGTTTCAGAATGGGATTACGAAGACAGGTAGAGGAGCCTGAACATGGGGAGAGGAAATAGAGTTAAGATGGAAAGAAACAAGTTCAATGCGGCAGTACTGGCTGAAACTTTGGGTGCACCAGGGCAGTCTTTTTCTGAATTGCAGGAAGGAGGTAGAAAATGGGCTGTATGGAGTTGGGGTCTGAAGTAGAACACTATAGAAAGGACGTGTTCGGAAGAGATGAAGTCACTGATAGTCCCAGTAATAACAGCTTGATGTTTAGCAGATTTGATGTCAGTCAGACTTAGACTTGACAGAACGGAATGCAGCAAGTTCACAGAGAGAAAGGTTAGGTGGATGAGGAGAGAAAAGAAATTAGAGGCCCATTTCACGTCAATGGTTCTTGACGACGAGATCAAGGACACATCGAAGCCAGAAAGAGGGGTCCAGGTTAAAGGGGTGTTTGGAGATAGATGAACGGGTGTGTGTGTGTGTGTTTGTTGGCGGGGGGGGGGGGAAACATGAAGACAACGGTGATGGAAGAATAGTTCAAGATCATGTCGTATTCTAAGTTCCTTGAGGTGGGGACTTAAAGGGCTAAAACAAAATCCTTTGCTGAGCATTGATCATTCTGAATCAGGGAGTGGAACATCAGAGGGAATAACGAACACACAAAGGGATAGGATCTGAGGCAAGGCAAGATCAGAGAGATGTCAGGACCTGAGGTGTTGTGGCATTATGGAATTGTTACAACACAGGAAACACAGCAGTCAATTTGCAAACAGCAAATCTATATAATTAGCCATGAGATAAATAAGCTGACCATCTGTATTTTTGGAGACTTTAGTTAAGGAACAAATTATTTGCCCAAAATACTGTATATAACTCTCTTGTTTCATTTCAAGTTAGTGCTACTGTATCTTTTATCCAAGGCGACAGATGGGACTCAGTTTAAAGCTGCTGCATTTGTCCAGTACTGCACTGTGCCAGCCTAGGTTGTGTGCCTCAATTCCCATGGAGTGGGGCTTGAACACATTACGTTTTTAACTCAGAGGCTCAAAAACTACTAGTTGAGTCATGGCAAATCTGTGTGTAGCAATTTGGTCATTAGTTATTTCCAAGTAGAGGGCAAAAGTAATGGACCACCTTGTGTGGTATGAAACTCAATAGTTAACCTTTTACAATATAACAGAAAAACTTACAATTTTGCACAACAACTTTCTGGGCTTTTGATGCAGTGAAAGTGTGTCTATTAAATTTTGTTTGAAAGTTGCAAAAAAACTGCATGTAAGCACTGATATGAGAATGAGAAAGATGGCTGCTGTATTCAGGAGTTGTGAACACAGCTTGCAGTATTCATGATAAGCAGGCAGAGCCAAGGAGTCATGCCTTGGGGTTGCAAGAAGGGCCAGAGAAACTTTGTAGATGTTACTCTCAAAAAAATCAAATAAAATAAGTAACATACAGTCAATCTCAAATGGCAAGAAGTAAGTATTATTGGTTGAAATCAATTATTGGGCAGCCCCCACAACTGAACTACAATGCAAGAGAAGAATCAACAGCAAGTTTTGTCAATCTTTTAATAGAGTCTCCGGCCCAAGGCCTTTCACAGAGCAGAAACAGATCCTGCTCAGTAACAGAAGATACAAAAGAATGCTACCATAGAAAAATATTTGAAAGATAGCAAATTAAAATGGCAATGAGTGAAAATATGTGTGCAGACATTGAGTGACTTGAAAACAAGAATCAAGGGTCTAGGCCCGAAACGTCAGCTTTTGTGCTCCTGAGATGCTGCTTGGCCTGCTGTGTTCATCCAGCCTCACATCTTATTATCTCAAAATTTCAAAATACAGGTTTTGTTATTCTGGGAGATAATATAGGTCAGCTAGCAGAGAGGTTATGTGTGTATGGATCATTCTACAAGTTAAGGCACAGGCAACAGAATTTTAGATAAGCTTAAGTTTGTGGCAAGTGGGAAACGGGAAGGCAGCCAAGAGAACAGTAGAATAATTGAGGCTGGAGGGGGGCCCAAGAAGGGATGAGAGTTTCAGCAACAGATGAGTTGAAACAGGGGCAGTGACAGACAATATTGGAAATGGAGGTAGGTTGCCTTGGTGTTGGAAACTCATGTCATGGTCAAACAGGATGACAAACAACTTACTCCATTCTCCCAGACCCACAAAATTTTAGTATGAGTGACAAACATAAGTTAGAAGGAAGTAAGCTACCTGGTAGCTGGGGTGTAGCCTCATAAGCTGTGGTTTCAAACAATAATCAGTAAAACAAAGGACCATTCAGCAATAAAGACTTGACAGGTGTCTGGCACTGATTTATGACCTGGCATCTGTTACCATTCATTGTTTGCAGAGACAGATTGTTTGTGTGCCTGTAATGTATTGGGAGGGGATTGGTTAACTATTATGACATTATTCTTTTAAATCGCAGTGTGGCATATGCTCTGACCAGCTTTGCAGTTGCTGAGCAAATTTCATTTTGGAGATCTGATGGAGTCTGCACTTTCACAGACTTGAAAGATCTTATTTGATCAATGATGCACTCAGCCAGAAACTGACAAATATTTGTGGAAATCTACCAATTTAAGATATTAGTTATAGTGCGTTTGAACACTGTATAAAATTTCAATAGTACTAGAAAGTGGAATCTTACAAGCAGCACAGGGCTACATAGGAAAGAGCAGTTAAAGTGGGACTAATCGCCTCTTTCCAAATGCCGACATCGGCACAATGGGCTTTTTTCTGTTTAGTACAATTCTATGATCTAATTGGGATAATTAAAATGTTAAAGCAATTCAATACAGTAGATATCAATAAACCATTTCCTTTTGTGGGGGAGCCCAGAATAAGGAGAGGAGACCTTTTAAATCAGAAGCTGACCATTCGGGAGTAAAATCAAGAAGCATTATTTCACGCAAAGGTGAGTGAAAATCTGGAACATTCTTCCCCAAAAAGTTGTAAATTAACGTGACATTTCAAAATAAAACCATTACATTTTTGTCAGATATTTTGACAGATGTAGAACAAAGGTTGGCAAATAGAGTCTAGACCTGCCAAGTGTGCAGGTACATAACAGCCTGGTACGGCAACTGCTCCGCCCAGGACCGTAAGAAACTATAGACGGTTGTGTGCACAGCCCAGACCATCATGGAAGCTAACCTTCCACTCGTGGGCTCTATTTACACGACCCGTTGACAGCCTTTCTGCGGCAACAGTGTCAAAGACTCATCTCAGGCCAGGAAGCCTCTCTCACAAGCACTTCCGTGAGGAAGAAGATACAGAAGCTTGAACACATGCACTAGCAGGTTCAAGAATAGCTTCTTCTCTGCTGTTATTAGACTTGAGTGGACTCTCTAACTTCAAATAATGCTGATCTTGCTCACGTTGATCTTACATTGCACATGCCCTGTGCCACGTAACTTATACATCTCTGTCTAACTTCTGTTTCACTCTACGATCTGTATGACCTTGCATACTGTGATCTACCTGTACTGCTTGTAAACAAAGCTTTTCACTGTATTTAGGTACTTGTGACAATAAATCAATCAAATCACCTAAATAAACAGTGCAAGCATATTTGAAGTACTGAATGGCCTTCTTCTCTGGTTTCTAATATTCCAATTGGACAGTGAAATGGAGATTGGCAGAGGTGGTTTTTAATAAACACTCACTCTTCTGGAGAGTGGGTCTGAGAAGCATCATCATCATCTGTGTCACTGCTGATGGTGATGACACTGACAGCAGGGCTTGGGGAGTCAGCAATGATGATGGTCTGCCGTTGTTTGTTGGTGATCAGGTTGCCGTCCACATCCTGCCCAACTGAACCCTGGAGACAGTAGTCCCCATCAGCCTTTCCACTGTGATTGTCCTGTGCTGCTGGGCAGCCTTCTGATTCGCTGGTCTTTGGACTGTTGGTGATCTTTGGAGACAGTGGTGCAGAGTTCTGTAGGTTGCTGTAGTGTGACATATTGCTCCTGTGAGTAAACAATATTAACAAACAGAGCAAGGGTGAGAAAACTTGCAAGGAGCTATGTCCATATGAGTATGCCAAGACTTATCTGTACTCATCTCAAACCATGTGTTCCTATCTTTGTTCAGAACTTCCTATAAATAGACTACAAAAGCAAAAGTGTTGTGCTTAACCTTATGAATCACTTGTTAGTCCTGACTTCAGGTACTGCATCAAATTTTGGGCACCACACTGCAGAAATGATGCTCAGACCTTGAAGAGGCTACGAAATCAATGGATTAGAATGGTCGGAGGAATGAAGGATCTCAGTGGTGTGGAGGAATTGTAGAAGTTAGAGCCTTTTCACTTAGAACAAAAATGGAAGATTTAATACTAGTGTTCAAGTCTATGCTAGTGTTTAAGCTCCAAGCAACCTCTGACCAGTATAAGTCACCTAACCTGTTTATCATATTCCTTTGCTCCTCAAACCTTATCCAGCTTCTCTACAAGTGCATATGGACTTGTTGCCTCAACTACACCTTTTGTTCGCAATTTCCCCATTCTAACAATTGTCCCTGTGATAACCACATGTACGAGGTCCATGTAGAATCACTTATTAATCGCCTCATGGAGCATAGAGTCAAACAGCATGGAAACAGACCCTTTGGTCCAACTCATCCATGCCAACCATTTTCCCCAAACTAAACCAGTCCCACTTGCCTGTGTTTGGCTCATATCCTTCTAACTCTTTCCTATTCATGAACCTGTCCAAATGTCTTTTAAATGGCATCTACCACTTCCTCTGGCAGTTCATTCAACATAGAAACATGTGAAAAAGTTGCCCCTCAGCTCCCTTCGAAATCCTTCTCCTCTCACCTTAAAATCATACCCCTTAGTTTTGAACTCCCCCACCCTAAAGAAAACACTTTTGCTATTCACCTTATCTACAACCCTCATGGTTTTATAAATGTCAATAAGGTTATCCCTCAGCCTCCTACGCTCCTGTGAAAAAAGCCCCAGTCTTTATTTATAAATCAAAATCTCTCAGACCAGAAACATCCTGGTAAATCTTTTCTGAACAGTCTCCAATTTAATAATATCCTTCTTATAGCAGGATGACCAGAAATGTACACAGTACTCCAAATGTGGCCTCAACAATGTCCCGTACAACTACTACATTCAATGGTCTCAGCAATGAAGGTAAACGTGCTAAACGGCTTCTTAATTCCCCTGTCTACCTGGGATGCAACTTTCAAAGAACTATGTACCTGAATCTCTATGTCTCTCTGTTCAACAAAACTATCCAGGGCCCTACCGTTAACAATATTAATCCTTCCCTTGTTCATTTCACCAAAATGTAATGCCTCGCATTATCCAAATTAAATTTCATCTGCCACTCCTCAGATCAAGATCTCTTTGTATTCTAAGGTGACCTTCTTCACTGTTGATTGTACTATTAGTTTTTCTGTCATCCACAAACATATTAGCCATGCCTCCTAAGTTGTCATCCAAGTGGTCCATATCAGTGACAAAAAGTAGTGGACCCAGCACCAAACCCTGCAGAAAACCACTGGTCACAGGCCTCCAGTCTGAAAATCAACACTGCGCCACCATCGTCAAGCTAATTTTATATCCAATTGACAAGCTCTCCCTAAATCCCATGTGATCTAACTTTACTAATCAGTCTACCATGCAGAACCTTGTCAAAGGCTTTACTAAAGTCCATGTAGACAGCGACTATCACTCCACCCTCTTTATCTTTTTCGTCAAATAATTCTCATCCTCAAAAAATTCAAATTTATTAGACATGATTTCCCATGCACTAAGCTATGCTAACTACCCTTAATCAGTCCCTGCCTCTCAAAATGCATGTAAATCTTATTGGTCAGAATCCTGTAGTTCCCAGGCTTCTCCTTAAAGCCTTTCCTAAATAAAGGCGCAACATTAGCACACTCCAGTCCTCTGGCACCTCATCCATGGCTGTAGATGATACAAATATCCCTGCTCGTGACCCTGCAAATTCTTCCCTAACTTCCCGCAAAGTCCTGGGGTACATTTGATCAGGTGCTGGAGATTTATCCATCTTTGTGTTTTTTAAGACCTCCAGCACTCCTGTTCTGTAATATGGGCTGTTTTCAAGACAGCAATATTTATTTCCCTGAGCTTCACAGCCTCTACATCTTTCTCCATAGTAAAAACTGATGTGAAATGTTCATTTAGTATCTCTCCCATCTCCTGTGGCTGCGCACATAGACCTTGCTGATCTTTAAGGGGCCCTATTCTCTCCCTAGTTGCTATTTTGCACTTAATGTACTCACAGAATCTCTGGATTATCCTTATGTACTAAGGCTATCTCAAATCCACTTTTTGCCCTCTTGATTTCCCTCTTAATAATGAATACCCCTGATAACCCTAATCCTACTGGGGCACATCTGCTAACCCTTTTATAAAGGGGACCTGGAGATCACTCCTGTGGTGCAATGGTAGTGCCCGTGTCTCTGAACCAAGAGGGCGGTGTTCAAGTCCCACCTGCTCTACTGGTGTGTCGTAACATCTTTGAACAGGTTGATTAAAACAAAAATTAAGCAGACCTGGCAGGGGCTCTTGTGGTGCAATGGTAGTGCCCCAACCTCTGAGCCAGGAGTCCTAGGTTCAAGTCCCACCTGCTCCAGGGTTGCGTAATAACATCTCTGAATAGGGTGATTAAAACAAAAATAAAGCAGACCCGAGGCCCCTTGTGGTACAGTAGTAGCGTTCCTACCTCTGAGCTACGAGACCCAGTTTCAAGGCCCACCTGCTCCAGAGCTGTGTAATAATATCTCTGAAACTGTTGTGTGGAAAATATCATAAAGCAGATCTGATATATTAACAAAAAAGCAGATCGAGTTTCCTGTAACAGGCTTTATTAGTAAATATCCAATTGGTGTAAATATTCAGGTGACTTATTAGTGTTGATTGTAATTACACAAAAAAGTCATGCTGATTTGGTGATGGGAAGGCCACTTAGTTCTGTGTGAGAGCATTTCCAGATATAAAAATTAAAAAAATAAAGCAGACCTGACAGACTTTGCGTGCAAACATCTAACTGGCTACAGGGGTGATTTACTAGTGGTGTTTAGGAGTTAAAAATAAACAAAAATATCACAGTATGATTGTGAGTGATGGCATTCTGGATAGTAAAATGAAGCAAACCCAGGGCTGGGCGTGCAGAACAGTGGGTCCCGGGCTGTGACTAGACTATGTACACCACGAGAAGTAATTCTATTTTGATATTCAATAACACATGATCTTCCTTTCCCAATTGGGTTTCCTAAGTTATTACAGTGAACATAACAAATTTTGCCTGAACTGCTAATTGTTTTCACTGGCAACAGTCTTATATTGAGAGCATCTTGCTGAAGTCAGAAAATCACACATTAATAACTTCCACCATTTGAAAGCCTGCCCATCACTGACCTCTTTTGACAGTGCTTATTCCTCTTCCGGTTAGTTGCAGAGGGCTGAGCCCAGACCACCTGGGCTATTCCCATATTGATGGGATTTGTGGCTGAAAGTGCCATTTGGTTGGTTAAAAGATGCTGTGGCAACATGGAACTGTAATGGCTACTGGGAGCATGCACCTTCCTGGGGGGAAACAAGAACATGAATTGGGCAATCAGAGACACATCAAATAATACACATTAGCTTAGAAATGCATAGAATCTGAAAGATCCACGCATGGAGCCGACAGTCCTTTATTCAATCTATGCTGAAACATGGGAGGTGGTAGTGTCAGTCATGGCGCTACATTCTTTGCTCATTCAATTATATGGGCAATGATTAGGAATGATTGAATAATATTCTGTTTTAATTTAACTTAGAAGGATGTCACATAAAAAGAAAGAACGAGAAAGGATGAGATCCATACACAAGAGGAATTAGTGAAAGAAGAAAATGGGATGAGAGGGAGAAACAAAGTACAGAGAGACAAAGAAAAAGACAGAACAAACAGCGAAGGAGAAATTGAAGGGTTTAAAGAGAGAAAAAAGAATTTCACACAGTTGTGTATTTTGGTTATTTATTTACACTATCTACGGTAAATATCATGTTATGTTAATTTAAACCTAGTATCTAATGAATGATGATTGATGATAAATTTGCAGGAAACAGGTAAGTTAATGTGATGGAAGAGAGCAACTGAAATACAAACCCATTTGGTTTATTTCAAGCAGAAAAACCACAAGGCCTGCTGGGGAAATGATGTGGGGTGCTACATTTCAGCTAAATTTAAAATTCCACAGCAAAGAGTCACACGTGAGTTGCTCTAATCTCTTCAACCACATGAGCACATGACTTTACATAATGGCACCCCCTGAAGAGTGACACGCAGCCTGATGTGACACAGTTACTGAGTTTAGATTCACAGGCTACTGTAAGTTGAGGCACCAAGTACTAATGGCTCATTTCCACTAGTCGACACTCTACCAGTTGATAGGCCTTGTGCTGTCTCAGATCCTTATGGCCTAGAGACAATGATGTTCTGCAAACCTCCAACGACAGTCCAGGGCACAGGTGAATGTACACTCACTAGCACTTCTTAGCTACTATCCAGTTGTCCCTCAGAATTCTCCGCGCTTGTGAGGCAATCAGTACCAAACTTTTGTCATTTAATATGGTCTGAAGGAATGCTTGAGACCAATGGATTGAAGGTAACAGGTGATGGATATTTTAATTAATTTTTTTTTAAATTGGGAGGTCAACTTATGCTGCAGCGTTCGTGTCCCTACTGCTGGACTGGGAAGCCTGAGTTCAAGTCCCACATGCTCCACAGGAGTGTAATAACATCTCTGAATAGGTTGATTAGAAAAATAGGTTAAAAAAACAGGTGTGAATTGGTTGTATAAACGTGGTGAATCAGAAATCAGTGCGGTGCGAGTCTTATGGAGCATGGCTAACTGAAATAAAGCTCTCTCAGAAAAACGTGGACTTGAATTCTGTTTAAATAGTTATCTTTTGGAGTATACACAAACCTCTGACTTTTTGGATTCTTTGAGACATGTTTATGCATGTTTGTATTCCCTGGAATTTAGAAGATTAAGGGGTGATATATTGATGTGTTAAGGAATTCAACAGGATTCACAGAGATAAACCACTTTCTTTTGCTGTGGCGAGTCTAAGAGAAGGTAATTAACCTTAACATCAGAGGTTCACCAGACAGTATAATGTAAGGAAATATGTCTTTACACAGAAACCTAGTTAACATCTTGAAAATCATCCTTAAGGAATCAACAAAAGGCTGGGACAGTAAAATCAAATTTTCAAAACTGATAACGATGAATTTTTGTTGGGTGAGGACATGAAGATGTTAAGGAACCAGGCCAGGTAAATTTTAGCCTTGATCTACTTGAGTAAAAATGAAGTTACCATAGTCTCAAAGCTGCTCTCTCATTACAAAGTGATGACTGGTACTGAGTTTAACTGAAAGTCAACAAGCCTGAAGGGATAGGCAAGATTGAGAAGGAGAGTCTTTCATGGCAACCTTGACTGGTCCAAGAACTGAACCCATGCTGTTGGAATCACACTGTATCACAAATAAGATATCCAGCTAACTGACTCCCTAACTCGTTGAAAAGTGAAATAGACTCAACAGGGTCCAACGGCTTGCTCTTGCACCTATGTCATTATGCATCCAGTATGATGTAAGAGCAAGCCAAACCCCTTTGCTTCTCCACGTTCCTCCACCTTCGTTCCTTGCACTCAGCTTACATACCCCCAGTCGCCCAGCCTCTGTGGACCAGCCACAGTATCGGATGCCAGTGATGTAGTGGAGGGTGCCATAGCTGCCACTTGCTGCCAGGTAGGGATCAATAGCTGCTGATTTCGACTAGACCACGCCTACAACAACAAAAGGAAGAATCACACGCTTTCGTTCATTCAAAACACCAGCAACTACACATGACATATATTCATATGCATACACCTCTAATGTGGTGTAGCATCCCTAAGCATTTCACAGGAGTACTATTATTCAAATTTTGGTTAACGAGCTATGTAAACAGATGTTATGCTAGGTGACTAAAAATCAAGTAGGATTTAAAAAGCATCTTATAGGAGTCATGAACCTTAAGTCCTGACTAATAATCCGGAGACAAGATTTCAAATCCCAACACATCGATTAACCAAAAGCTAGTATCAGAATTGGAAACCACACAATGACTGGGTTGTCGTACAGTTGTTTAGGGAAGAAAATCTGCTCTTTCTTACACAGGTTGGCCAATTTGGGAGTTCAGACCCATAGCAATATGGTTAACTCTTAAACTGCGCTCTGAAATGGCCCAGTTGCTCACTTTTAAAGAATGTGATTCACTAGCACCCTTCAAGGGCAATTAGGAATGGTAAATAAGCACTAACCTTGTCGGTGATGCCCATATTGTGTCAATATATTTCAATAAATGTAGCAAGGTTCAGGAAGGAAAGCATGGCGGTCAGTGTTGAAACTGTGGATGTGTAACAGTTGGGACCTCAGACGGGTGTGGGCTTGGGGAGATTACAGGCAAGGAGAGTTGAGGCCATGAAAGATGTGGGAGTTACTTTCAAGGCTAATATTGATTGTCCAGCAACTGGTAGCCTTTGCGTTGGCAGCAGTGAACCTCTTCTTGATCTGATGTAAATGTGTGGGCTGTTAAGCATTGGGCAACATAGAGCCAACCACATCTGTAGAAGACTGGAGTCACTTCTAGGCCAGACCAGATAAGAGCAGAAGGTTTTTTTTCCTTAAAGGACATTGATACAGTGGTTCCCAGCCTTTTCAGTGACACAGCACACTTCAACGAGACACAATTTCCACGGTACAACCACTTTTTTTCAGCTGAACTGATGTGCTTGTAAATTTCATATTTACTTGCATTTACTGTTAAGCCTCATTAGAGAATTTTGCAGCATACTGCATACAACAAGCTAAAGAAAGGTCAAAGGAGTTAATGTTTCAAATTCGTTTTGTATTGATTTTCATTTCCTTTGTACAAAACTTCATGGCACACTTGCAGAGTTCTCATGCATATCAAATGAAAACCCTACATTAATAAGTCTAAGTTGAGGGGTGTTGTTTGAAGCCAGAGGCTTTGGATTCAAAAGTGGGGTGCCACTGATCTCACCAAACTGTCCACTTACAAAATGCAGATCCAAAAGGCAGATGCGAATTTAGTGCCAAAGCAGATTTGCTTTCTTATGACCAGAACAGAAAGCACAAACCTGTGTCAAAACTCCAGGCCTCAGTTGAAGCGGCTGCAAGGTAGGTGCCTGTGTAACAAGTGGTACTGCATTGTCCATTCGAACAGAGAATCCTGCGTGTTTACTTGGGTTCGCTGAGATGCCTGCTAATAAAAGAACAGTGAAACACTTCCCAATTAAGACACAGCTGCCCGACATTTCACTTGAAGCTAAACTGCTGTCCACAGACCTTGATTTTTCCAAGTATGCATGTGCTAACATGGCAGAATCTCAAAGAATAGCACTGCTGATCATCCAGCAAAGGGAGAATGCTCTCTTCTAATGTTACGTCTGTTGGTGGCTTAGTGACTAAACACATGTTTTGACAAATCATACAGCCCAGAAGGAGGCTATCAGCTCATTGTGCCTGTTTGAAAAAGCTACCTATTTAGTCCCACTTCTCCTAAATATCTCCCTGTTCTTTTACAGAATAAAGTGATTCTTAATCAGGCTCAGAGAAGGGACAGGGGTGGAGACTCCCCAGCATCTAAGGGTATTTCTGATCAGATCCGTGATGAACCAAATCATTCCTTCTCCTTGAAATTTGCTTATGCCTCACTGCAAACACACCATGAAGTCACTTCTGCCAAAAATTCCCAAAATATGTCCAATAAGAGTTGACAATCCCACTGTCCATATCATTGAAGTTTGTCATTCTTGGTGACAATCTCTAGTGAATCTTCCCTACATGCACTTCCATGGTCTTGACATCTTTCCTAAGGTGTGTTGCCTAAAATTGGACACAATAGTCCAGCTAAGGGCTAACCTGTGATTTCTAAAAATTTAACATTACTTCCATTGTTGTGTAGTTTATTCTTGTTTGTAAAGCCAAGGATCCTTATCTATTTTCAACAGCCTTCTCAGCTTGTACTGCCAGTTTCAAAAGGTTTTGCAAGTGAAACCTTAAAATCAGACTGTTCCTGAATGCTATTTACAATCAGTCCAATTAGTTTATACTGCCTCGTCTCATTCTTTCATTCAAAACAACTTCACATTTTTCTGCACTAAATCTCATCGGCTTCATGTGACCTACTGCATGACTGGAACACTGAACTAGTATCAGACTCTCCCTGACTTTCACAGCATTCTAAACTGCTGATAGCCATGTTTTCTATCCCTAAACCTTTTGAGAATTGGAGTTGGGACATTATGTTGATGTTGTACTGGACTTTGGTCAGACCATTTTTGGAGTACAGTGTACATTTCTGGTCATTCTGCTATACAAAGGATATTATTAAATTAGAGAGGGTTCAGAAAAGGTTCACCAAATGTTACAGGGCTTGAATTATAAGGACAGGCTGGATAGGCTAAAACTTTTTTCACTGGAGCGTAGGAGGTTAAGGGGTGACCTTAGAGGTTTATGGAATCATGAGGGGCATAGATAAGGTGAATAGCAAAGGTCTTTTCCTCGGCTGGGGGAGTTCAAAACTAGGGGACATATTTTTAAGGTGAGAGGAGAAAGATTTTATATCTTGGAAAACTTGGTCAGCATGGATGAGTTAGACCAAAGGGTCTATTTCCGTGCTATATGACTTTATGACTCTACACCTGCTACCAATTTTAACATATTAATAGGATGTGGACAATTATTCTCCACTCCATACTCCTTTTGAAAGGTAAACTGTAGTAATTGTGATATGATTTTCCAAGGCAGCAGGCTGTGCAAGACTACAAGGACTTTGCAGAGTACAGAGGAACAGACTGCAGACCAGGCAGTTATCCATCATCTCACCTGTTCTTCAAGCCATTGTTTCAATACTATGATTAGCGGTTTAGATACTTCCTAACATCCTGTTTAGAGATGTTATTACACACATCTGGAGCAAGTAGGATTGGGTCTCCTAGTTCAGAGGTAGGGGCCCTACCACTGCAACACAAGACCCTACAATTATCTGTTTAATTCATGTCATGTATCATTTGCACCCGCATAACACTGCCACTCATCTATCTCTCCCAAGTGCTCTTCCCACTTCCTATCCTTCCATATTACCAAGTAATCATCAATACATATAAAAACATAGGGGATCGTGGAAGCCTATCTTCTTCAACTTTGTTTGTCAACTATGCAATCTTTTACAAAATGTTTAATTCGGATTATTTTCTGATTTCTAATCTGGCAATGTTTCTTCTTTTTACCTTGAAGTGTGGGTGGACACAGGATGAGGGTCTGCTGGAAAGACTCGTTGCACCCAAACTGAGCGGTCCCCGGTTGCAGTGGTATTCCATGATGCATCAGGGAAGGTCCAGTCGGTGGTAAATGCTAAATAGGCAAAAAACAAGGTCAGTGTCACAGTCTCAAAACTCTGTCTAAAAGTATACAGTACCAATATTTTTATAAAGCAACCGTGTGTTCTGGCTGAGAACTCAAAAGTTTTATGCATAAGAGGCAGCTGTAAAAATTATATTCCTAAATGCAGCTTAATGTGGGTCCACAGGCTGCTAAATACCTAGCCACCACAAGGTGGCGCTGTTGGGAAATCCATTAACTTGGACAATTGTCAGAGTTTGTTTTAAAGGAGTCTCTTCAGTGAAAGTCATCCCTTCTGTCACAACTAACACTGAAACTGTGTGGCCTTGCTCAGTGGGGTTAATCAGTAGAACAAAATTATGACCATGACAGAGAAACAAAATATGGCCATAGAAACTCATTATTTGAGAGACATCCTAGCACAGGAGGAAGCAATTTGCTCTAAGCCTCATCATGTAAATTCTAAATCTAGCTCTGCTTCAATTGGTTTTCCAGTTTTTCTCTGCCGTTAATAATTCAACAGTATCACTGCATAAAGATATTTCCCATGAGTCTCTTGCAATGCTCCTTTTAAAGTCATTGCGTCCACTGCAACATCTTAACTGGGGAAAGGCAAATATCCTGCTTACCTGGCTATGTACAGCGCCCATTTTATTAAAAGCCACACTCAGATTTGTGGCATTGTTTGAGGCAACAGGTCTCATAAATGGCATCTTATTGCGGTTTATTACATCATACAAGTTCGGTCTCCATCTGCAAACATCCATTATGTGAAAACAGGACTTGACGCTGTGATGAAAAAGTGAACAAACCGAGTATTACATATATTAATCAAAAATCTCTGGATCGCTGTTTCAGCTTTTTCAGACTGTAATTAGACATAAGGCGAAGTTTACCACAGAGAAGATGGCTATTCAGTCTGTTGTATAGGTTCCAGCTCTGAGCCGGAGCAATCCCATAGACATGCTGTCCCCTTCTGGGCATGTGACATCCTCAATCCAAACTTAATCCAATCTTGTTTCAGCAAGACTGAACAAACAATTCAGCTGATGGGGCAAGAATCCTTACACTATTATCACAGACCACCAACCGAGTGGCTATTAGTTACAACTTCTGTTGTAATCAAGTTTTTCATCTACTCACTCAGTTGAAACTGGCAAAGAAATAGGCAAGATGCTGCGTTTGCAAAGTCTGCAATTCTGCAATGCATGGGTGAAGACTGGAAATGGGGGAAGGGAATATGGAGGGAAGGAGTGGCACAAGAACTGGGAACAAAGGGGAAGAGTGGAATAGAGGAGGGAGGAGTGGAACAGGGAGAAAAGTAGTCACTTGGGAGATGAATGCAATAGGGAAGGGAGGAGAGGAGTGGGATAGAGAGAAGAGGAATGTGAAGATGACGAGAGATGCAAGGAAGACAGGAACTGGGGCAATGCAAAGTAGGATTTGGGGGAGAAATAATTTGCCTAGGATTTCTCAAACGTAACATCCCATTTCTCAGAAACAGCTGCAAAAAGATGCAATTAAACTGAAGTACACAGTATTATATGGCTGAACACAAAACCTATTTTGCCATGTAAGATTTTACATGGGGCAAGAAAATGAATAATTAGTCACTCTATTACTACCGATACTTGAGGGAACACAGAAGTATTGGCCTGGAGATTTTACAAAGAGGGGAGGGCTGTCAAGAGGACTGGAATGATGTGGGGGGCCTGGTGGCAACCAGTGGGAATTAGCTGAACAAATTTTAATGCCACACCTTTATTTAAATCAAGTTTCCTGGAATTTAGTTCCAATCCAGTGGGCAAGGCAATGTGTGGAGAGGGTCAAAGTTGAGTACATTGGTAACAGTCCCCAGCAGATAGTAGGAGGAGGACAATTTTCCTTCCAGTGGGGTAGTTTGGAACCATGAAGGCTCAATGAATAACTCCCTTGTGGAAGTGTTCAAGTGTTGCTGAAACTTACCTATGACCTCTTCAGGGCTGTGAGCTCTTTCAGCTGCCAGGTAGTGAAATTCAAATACTAAAACGATGGCACTAGTGACAGCGGAACAGCCAAACAGAGTGTTGCAGTCGTTGAGTATCAAGATCTAGGACAATGCAGTCCACTTGATGAACCCCATCCACCACCTTGTACAGTCGATCCTTCACCACTGGTGCAGAATGGCAATACTGCAGCAACTTGTCAAGGCTCCTTCAACAGCACCATCCAACCTGTGATCTTTGCCATCCAGAAGGACAACAGCAGCAGACACATGAGAACACTACCACCTAAAATGTCCCTTGCAAATCATACACCATCCCATTGGGGAAATACATCATCATTCCTTCATTACTGATGGGATAAATCTTGGAACGTCCTCTCCAATAGCACTGTGGGTGTATTTACACCATACAGGCCACAGAGTTTCAAGGAGGCAACTCACAGATTTCACTTCCTTGGGAAAATTAATAATGGGTTACAGGTGGGATGTGCATCCTCAGAAAGAATAATTAAAAGCTTACACTGGCATAAATGTACAGATCAAATAATCATTTGCATAACAACAGTCATAGTTCTTCAAAAACATTGCTTTATGTGTGCAGACTTTTGCGAATATTGAACGTTATTTTAATCCATGTATTTAGCCTAGCCTCTGCACACAGAGAGAATGCAGATCAGAGATGAAAGATTCAAGGGCTAAGATGTTTCTGCAGGGCATATTTTACTCATGCAGAAATGGGGTTGGAGAAGCTGCAATGTTCCACATGTATATTATGGGCTCAGTTAACTCTTATTTACAGCGAACACCTACTGGTTGCTGTGTGGAAAGTCCAGCAAGTGCTGCATGGTTACAAAGGGGTGGTTCATCGTCTCCATCGGAGTGATCCTCTTCTCTGCATCAATCAGCAACATCTTCTTCAACAGACTGACAAATTCCATACGATCAGCCTTCTCTACCAGTAGGTCATTTCCCTCCAAATCCATCACCATGTTCACCTGAGGCAAGAGCACATTGCAATTTAGCAGTAGGGTATGACAGGATTGGCAAATCTTACTGAAGTCACCTCAGGAACCAAGAAAGGAACCTCAAATTCACTTAAAGTTAATTCCCAACCACCTATTTCTTTTAACATATACCCAGGACTTCTTTCTTTTTCATCTTCCACCAATATTCAAGTTTATAGCAGAGGGCCAACGGCAATTTGCTGTGTCACGGTGGGAACGATATTAGAAGCTACATGACCATACAGTACTCCAAAGTTGACAGAGCACAAAAGCATTTGCTCCATGCCAGCATCTATTCACTGCACTATCTTTCTCTCACCCTACTTTATCCAACCTGAGCAACATAATCTTTTGTTTCTTTATGTATGCATCAAGCTTCACCTGAAATGCATCAATACTGCTCACTTCCACTATATTTATTTACCATACATACACTCCTCTATGCCAGACAAATAAACACATAAACTTGCACTGCTTTCAAAAAATACACAAAAGAAATCTTACAGCTCAAAAGCACGACCTCAGAACATCAGCAAATACATTCCAATTGGATAGGTGTTTATTATGTGGTCAGTGTAAACAAAATTCTTGTGAAGGCTTTAAATGGGTGCAGAAAAGATTTATGTGAATGGATCTGGGGATGCGGAACTTCAGATAATGTGGAAAGGCTGGAGACGCCAGGCTTGTGGTCCAAATCACGTGGCCATTTACGACTGGGATGAGGGGAAATTTCTTTATCCAGAGAGTGAAATCCTCTGCCACAGAAAATGGTTGAGTCTAAAACACTGAATATTTTCAAGACAAAGTTATGGGTAATCCTTAGGGCTAGAAGTATCACAAGGTATGGGAGAAAACGGAACAGCGTGCTGAGTTGAATGATCAGCCACAGTCACTATGAATGGTGAAGCGGGCTTGAAGGGCTTTTTCCAATTTCCTATGCTTCGGTGTGGGTTCTAGATAGAGTAGATAAAGATTAATTGTTTTTAACAATGGAAATGTTGAGAACCAATGGACATTTAGGGGAAGAGGATGACCAAGGAAAGAGTAGGGACATTAAGGACCAATGGGGAAATCTATGTGTGGAACCGGAAGTCATTAGTAAGGTGTTAAACAAGTACTTCACATCTGCTTTCACTTGGGAGAGACTGTGAGGCTATTGAGCAGATTGAAATAGGGAGGGAGGAGAGATTGTAGTTGTTGGACGGCTTATGGTCAATGCGCGAGTTCTGGATGAGTTGTATTCCAGGCTACTGTATGAGGCAAGGGAGGAAACAACCGAGCCTCTGACCTAAATTTTTAATTCCCTTCCACAGGGGAGGGGCTAGAGGATTAGGGGACAGTTAAGGTGGTTCACTTTTTCAAGAAGGGTGGGAGAGATAAACCAGGAATTTAAAGACCAGTGAATTTCACATTAGTGGGAGGTAAACTAATGGAGAAAATTCTGAAAGGAAACAATTAATCTCCATGTAGAGAGGCAAGATATGATCATTGATAATCAGCATGGCTTTGTCAGAAGAACAAATTTTGACAATGGTGAACAAATTTGGTTAAATTTTTCTGAGGTGCTGTGAGCAGCGCAGTTGATTCAGTTGCTATGGATTTCAGTAAAGCCTTGACAAGGTTCCACATGGTAGATTGACAGAGAAGGTAAAAGCACGTGCGATCCAGGATAACCCAGCAAGACAGATCCAAAATTGGCTTAGTGATAAGAGACAGAAGGTGAAGGTGCAAAGCTCCAAATGTGTGACTGAAAGCAGGTGCACAGTGGCATGCCACAGGGGTTAGTGCTGGGCTTTTTATTCTTTGTGATATATATGTAAATGATATAGATGGGAATGTAGGGAGGAATAATAAGTAAATTTGTAGTTGATATATAGATTAGCCTAGTGGTTGACAGCAAGGAACAGTCTTAGGTTACAGGTCATATTGACGATTGGTCAGGTGGACACATCAGTGGCAGATGGAATGTAACACTGAAAAGTGTGAGGTGATGCACCCTTGAAAAACTAACAAGCCAAGGGAGTACTCAATGAATTGTGATCAGAGATAATGGGAACTGCAGATGCTGGAGAATCCAAGCTAACAAAGTGTGAAGCTGGATAAACCGGGGACAGCGGATACAGTATGCCACATTGGTGGATGTGCAGGTGAACATCTGCTTGATGTGGAAAGTCATCTTGGGGCCTGGGATGGGGGTGAGGGAGGAGGTGTGGGGGCAGGTGTAGCACTTCCTGAGGTTGCAGGGGAAGGTGCCGGGTGTGGTGGGGTTGGAGGGGAGTGTGGAGCGGACAAGGGACTCACGGAGAGAGTGGTCTCTCCGAAAGGCAGACAAGGATGGGGATGGAAAAATGTCTTTGGTGTTGGGCTCGGATTGTAGATGGCAGAAGTGTCGGAGGATGATGTGTTGTATCCGGAGGTTGGTGGGGTGGTATGTGAGGACTAGGGAGATTCTCTATTGGGTTTCACCAGCTTCAAAATCTCCCCTCCCCCCACTGCATCCCAAAACCAGCCCAGCTCGTTCCTGCCTGCCTAACCTGTTCTTCCCCTCACCTATCCCCTCCTCCCACCTCAAGCCACACCTCCATTTCCTACCTACCAACCTCATCCCGCTCCCTTGACCTGTCCGTCCTCCCCGGACTGACCTATCCCCTCCCTACCTCACCACCTATACTCTCCTCTCCACCTATCTTCTCCTCTATCCATCTTCGTCTGCCTCCCCCTCTCTCCCTATTTATTTCAGAACCCTCTCCCCAACCCCCTTTTCTGATGAAGGGTCTAGGCCCAAAACGTCAGCTTTTTGTGCTCCTAACATGCTGCTTGGCCTGCTGTGTTCATCCAGCTCCACACTTTGTTATCTCAAGTACTCAATGAATGTCAGGATGCTGGTAAGCTCAGATCTTGGGATGTTTGCCCACCTATCCCTGAAGATGGCAGGACAGGTTAATAGGGTAATTAGGAAGGCATATTGGATGCTTGCCTTTATCAGTCATGGCATAGATTATGAGAGCAGGGAGATTGTGTTGGAGCCATACAAAACTTTGGCTAAGCCACAGCTGGAATACTGTGTACAGTTCTGGTTGCTACACTATACTAAGAATTTGACTGCATTGGAGGTGGTGCAGAGGAGATTCTCCAGGATGTTGCCTAGATTGCAACATTTTAGCTATAAAGAAAGTCTGGACAGGCTTAGGCTGTGTTCTTTAGAGCAGAGAAGACCGAGGGAGGACCTGATTGAGGTGTATAAGATTATAAGGTGCACGGACGGTCATAGGAAGTTGCTTTTCTTCTCAGTAGGATAGATAACGAGACAGCATAATTTTAAGGTGAAAGACAAAAGATTTGAGAGGGTTTGAGGAAAAACATGTTCACCCTGAGGTAGTGGGAATCTGGAATGCGCTGTCTGTGAGGGTAATAAAGGCAAGAAACCTCACAGCCTTTAAAGGCATAGATGAACATTTGAAATGTCATACCATTTAAGGCTATGGGCCAAGTGCTGGAATCTGGGATTAGTGTAGATAGGTCTCAAAGGGCCTCTTCTGTGTTGTATGATTCTACGACATTTATTTAAGGTGATTGGAAAATAATAAAAATAAAGGCAACATGGGGAATAACCTTTACATACAGCAAATGGTTCGGGTCTAGAAAGCACTGCCTGAAAGTGGAGGTAGATTTACTTGTGCCTTTCATGACAGACTTGCTTAACTAGCTGCAAGGGCTATAGGGAAAGGTTGAGGGAGTGGGACGGACTGAAATGCTCACAGGGATAGCCAGTGTGAGCTTGCCAAGTCAAATGGCCTCCTTCTGTGCTTTAACAATTCTGTGATTCTGTACAAAGTCCTGCATCAGGAGCCACAATGTAATTATTTCTCAAGTGTCGCACAACCAAAATGCGGAGTGTACTTATAAATGAGACACCCGTGCACACAGAATTGGAGAAATGCTTAGCAAGGGGAGAAATTTCTAGGCCCATGTGGAGAAATTAGGGGACTGGGAATAATCGGATAATCTTTCAAAGCATTGACACATGCATGACAGATCTTTGTTATGTTATTCTATGATTGATCCATGCGTTGAACAGCATGTTGAAACCACACTAAATGGTACAATGAACTCAAAACATAAATGCATGGCAACATTTCATCAAGCATTTGTGTGAATGTACAATTAATGGACCAATGAACCTCCAATCATATAACTGTCTTTAAATGTTTCAGAGAAGCAGTAAGGATATGGGGTAAGGCAGGGAAGTAGATTTGAGGAGATGGCTGCATGGCCTACCCAAGTTTTTTCTTTCTCTTATGTCCTATTGGGCCAAAAGCTTGGTCACAGTGGTAGATTAGAAGGACTATCTTAAAGGAGGAACGAGGCAGAGACAGTGAGAGTTTTAAGGAGAGAAATCCAGGACATAGCACAGAGGATTGGAAGTCATAAGTGTGCATGTTATTCACAAAATAAATTTGGATGCACAAACGCTTATACAGTGATTTTGTGAAGTATGTTAATGCACCTTCTTGAGAATTAAAAAAATGTCATCTTATGATTGTTAGCCTTAAAACACTTTAAAATTATACTGACTAAAGTTGCTAGTGAAATCTCTCCCCTGATATCTGTTCTGAAAGGCATCGAAGAAGAAGAAATTCATCAATAATCCAGCCCTGCTCCTGATACAGTAGGGTTCCAGCTCATACTTACATGCGCTATATCATCCAAACAGCTAAAGATATACTTTCTAGCTTCTTTTGACTTCATTCCTGTTTCTGCCTCATGCTCTTCCGGAGTCTGAAGCAAAAATAAAGAATTAAAATAAAATTAACAACAAAAAACAGGGAGAGTGCTAGTCAATCAAGTTCACAGTTCTTTCATTGAGGGGCAATGGATAGTCTACTGCAGTATTTATATCAGCAGTTGATTTGTTTCAACATGCAAATCTCACCTTCTGTTGACTTAATCTCACCGTTTGCAGACTTAATAATTCTAACCCTTCCATCCAATAACTACAAACCTCTTAAAATCAGTTTTCTTCCAGTATCTCTACCAGTAAAGCTTGGGAGTTGCAAAGATGAGAAACACAGCTAAAAATACCACAGGAGAGATAATTCCATTATGGTAAACTAGATATGCTCAAAGTATTGATGCTACGTTATCACCTGCTCAAACCTGGGTTACATCTAGAATGTGTTTGGCTTCCCCACCTATGCTTTATGTCATTAAATCATGGCAAAGTAGAGTAAATAGGCATCAAGACAAAATGCACTAGGCAGGTATTAATACAAAGCATAATGAGTGAGAAAAACTAGTGCTTTAGTTCGATTGCACAGATTTTTCAGCCTACTGGACCCAAATTTCGCTTTAAAATTAAAGAAAAGAGTATTGGAATTGAATTGTTATTCCAGTTTGTACCTTCATTTTCCACCCTGAATATGATGTGTCGGTTTCTGTGGAGAAGAATCGTGTTGTTTTCGTCCCAACATTTAATAGATGATCTCCCGGTAACCCTTGAGTTTGTGAAATGTAACGTATCTGCAGAATAAGAGAACATTGAGTAATATTGGTGCAAAGCATAAGTATTGAATTAAGTGTTTCACTGGAACGATTTTTGGTTCTAAATTTGCATCACTAATGCAAAATAGAACATGACTTCACTTTTGACTAAAAAGAGGCATCTTTGTTGCTTCACGTATGAAACAGAATTGAAGGATGCTGGTCAAAGTGCGACCTCAGGATCCCAAAATGCTATAAGATATAGAGAAGCCTGAAATAACTTGTCCCCATTTATCTTATCCACAGCATAGTACATTAAAAACGCTCAAGTTGCCTGGATCAAAGTAATTTGACAAAATTCAGGAAGTTTGATACCTGCTAGCTGAATCAGCCTGTTTGTTGGCATCTCAGGCAAGACCTTCAAAATTCGCTCTCTTATACAGCCAGTACAGTAGCAGTAGTCTATACTGTCTACAGGATGTACTGTAACAATTCACCAAAGGCTCCTTTGACAACACCATCCAAATCCAAAACCTCTATCATGTAAGAACACAGGCAGCTTACGGACACCACCACCGACAAGTTCACCTCCCAAATTACTCACTGGCCAGACTCGGGACTATAAGTCGCTAAAGTTCTAGTGCTAGTAGGTCAAAAGCCTTGAAGTCCCTCCACTGTCAATCTACCTACAACAGATGGACTTCAGCAGTCCAAAAAGGTGGCACATTCACTACCTCCTCATGCGTGATTAGAGATGGGTAATAAATGCTGGCCTTGTTGGCAATCTTCATATTCCATGAATATATAAAAACAAATGATTTCACATGCTCTTTGTAACCAATACATAACATTAACTTGAAGTTAAGTCACTCTGTTTAGGATACTATCAACACAAATTGGGACAAAACTAGGGAGGTAGCAGTGTAGTGGACTGGACAACCAATTCAGAGCTCAAAGCTAATGTTCTGGGGCCATTGGTTCATATTCTACCATGTAACATGGTGAAACTTGGATTCAATGAAAATCTGTAATAAAATGTTAGTCTAATGGTGACTATGTAACCATGGCCAATTGTTGTGAAAGAAAATGTCTTGTTCACTTCAATCCATTAGGGAAGGAAGTCTGCCACCTTTACCTAGTCTACCCTACACGTGACTCCACACCCACAGTAATGTGGTTAATTCTCAACTGCCCCGTGGACAATGAAAGATGGCCTAGCCAGCAATGCCCTAATTCCATGAACAAAATAAAAGTACACAAACCAATGCTACTTCAGCACCTTAACCAAATACAACACTTCTCTCATGTAGTGTGAAAGAATTATTTATTTTACAGTGTTTTCTGCTATTAAGCATGTGTAATTTTGGCAGTGTGTTCAAAGGCATCATGACTGACCTTCGAAGGGGAGTTTCCTGATGCCTCCAAACGAGCAGTAATCAGTAAAATGCCAGTTATTTTCAGCATGCTTGATTTCTTGTATTCCCCATGTTTCTGTAGCATTGCTCACTATTTTTGACCCACCTGTCAAAAGGCCCATGTTTCAAAAGACCTACTTAATCATGACTTCCCAACTTTGAAGATGAATTTTTAATCACAACGGCAGAATATCTTTTTGCTTCATTCCATATATGCTCCTTGTTCCTGAAAACAATCTGTTCACCATCATAGGGCAATACTCCGTAGTCACCTCAGTTTCTCTGGCGCAGGTTTGCAAACAGCTTACTAGAAATTCCCTGAGATTGAAATTGCAAGTAAGAAAAGGGTTTGAAACATTATTTGTTAGTCAGGCACTTCTTATAAAATGTTTTGTTTTTAAATGGGTTTAGACTACAATTTCAATACATTGTATGTTGCTACTTGGGTATATTCAGTGTGGCTGAAGCAGACATGGGAGTGATACTCCAGATAATAAGTTGGAATGTGCCTAACTGGAGCATTGATAAACTGTGTCACTAATGTATGAGTTTGCAGGCTAGAAGGCATGGTTGTAACCAATTGTGACCAACTGTGCAAACTTGTTTAAAGTGTGATTCTTTGCAGAAAGAAAAGTAACAGTGCTAAGAAATGTATATTACTCATTAGTATAACATCTCAGAGTGACTGAATTGAAATCTTCTCCTGTACATTGATACGGCAATGATACGGGTTGTATTGGTGCACCATCACTGAAAATTCAGATCAGATTCCTTTGGTTTATTTATGTTTAGACCATGGACTAACATCAGGAGCAATGTTGCTGGTAATTAATACTAAATATGCTGTAATTGGTGACTACCCTTCATAGGGCCTCTCAACATTTATCGAACATCTCATCTAATCGAGGTCATCTGTACATTTCCATAAAGCATGTACTTATAAACTTTGCAGCCATTCTTTCAAACCGTATGTTGCTTTGGCATTTATTTGCTGGAACACTAAGCAGCGGCTTAGTACGCAGCACCTGCAAACATTTTATGAAGGACACAAGCCAATAAGCAGCTTTTGGATTTTAAATTTGAACCGAGGACAGGAATGAACGAATGGTGTTCTGCACAGGCAGGATTACAAAGCGGCCTTACTTCAGAGGATCAGGAAATGAAGTAAGGCCTCCAACTTTGGCAACAACTGCTGTCAAACCAAGTCAGTGAGCTTTCATTACCGACATTGGACGGGGCTAATTTGAATACACTGAGTTAACCCAGTTGACATTCAGTTGTTGTGCCAAGGAGATTGTGTCATCCCACTTAACACTCCACTTATGTGCAGAGTCATGATGTTTATACATAGAAATCATAAATTTAGAGATCCATCAGGATTCATTGGTCAGTTCAGAAGTGTTTTTCAACATACAAAGGACAACTTGCATCGATATATTTCTTCTTATCAGTTATATTATAGCATAGAAACAGACAGTTCCACACAACGCGCCTCCCTATTCAACTCAGAATATCTTTCATTTTCTCCCTCATGTGTTTGTTCAACTTCTCCTTCAATAAATCTGTGTCATTTACCTCAAAAGTATTTGTGGCAATAAATCCTACATTCTCCACACTCTCTGTGTAAAGATGTTTTTCCCAAGTCCTAATTGGATTCACTGGTATCTTGGATTTTAACTCATAGGTTTGACTTTGCATAACCTTGAAGACCTCCATTAGATCATTTCCAAATGCAGATTACTGAGAACACTGGAAAATTGATTTAAAAACAGAAATCGCTGTAAAGACTGTAAGAAGAGCATCTATGGAGACAGGAACAGTACTGATGTTTCAAATTGATTGTTTCAGCTCACTATTTTTATTTTATCCCTCAATTTCACTTTTCTAGAGAAAACAGCAAAAACCTATTTAAATTTTCCTGATTGATATAATTGCCTAGTTCCTTGTTATGATCTCTTCTCATTCTAACAAATCTTCCGTGCATGTTTTCCCAATTTTATAACTGGCAACATTTTACAGCCAGCTGCTCATGACCTAAAAGAAAGTCACACACAAAGATCTGGAAACCTCTGGTTTCATTCTCTTCTCTGACAGCATTCCTACGTAATGTAAAGGCATCTCTTGATGCGACACAGTTTTGATGCCAGAAAGTAGGTAAACACAGAAAAATGTACCTATTGAAAGTATCACACAAGTAAACTGAGAAGTTAAAATTGTTTAATATCCTTCAGAATTAATTTAGATTTCCAGATAGCAAAATAAACGTTTGTCATTCTCTTCAGACAGAAGCTATTATAAACAACCTTTACAGTCAGTTATTTTAAAACAAAGTGGGATTTTAACATTATGGAAAAACCTGGTATTCAACTAAGATAAAGTCTGGCTTTCTTAGCTTGGGATGTGTTCAGTAGTAACTTTGAAGTTAGCACATGTTTAAAAGCCAAGCAATATCTCATTCAACAAAGCACAAATTTTTCAACAATTCCTATAGCAAAACTAATTGCACAGGAGTGTTAAGTTCTCAACAATCCCATTGACTGTAGTAGCACCTCTTTGAGAAGCACAGCATCAGTGACAGCAACTTCTTAATTTCTAAGTCATTCTGTGTATATGGGGATGCCAGGGCTCTTCTCAGCTTCAATGAAACTCTTTTAAAGTAATTTAAAAAAGGTTAAACAGACTGTAATGGCTCAGGAAGCCAGCCTGGAAAGAAACATCATTTATTATTGAACGCTAAAACAGACCCACAACCACTGCTGTACATAAGCTGGTCCCAGCCGGGGTGAGGCAGTTCTGTAGATCTATTCCCTGGGTCTGCTTCAAAAGGAGTAATGAGTTAAGGGGGGGGCAGGCCACTGCCTGTTACCAAGGGAACTCATACCTCCTGACCACATGTGGGTCCCAACTATCAGGAGCATAAAGTGTTCAACCTACCCAGGAACTCTGGAATCAAAATCCTTTGGCAAACTGATATATATGGTACCTATGGACCACTGTGACATCAAACCATCTGTTATATGCAGTGTTACTGTTTCAGATGGCAAAGAGACTTCCTAGGGAATTCACAACGAAACTGTGAGTTGGAAATTGAAATATTGTGAGTAGTGATCAACACTTTGGGAAATGTTAAAGGGTTGCTTAGATTGTGGATTTAATAATATTGTGACCCAGAGGAAGCCATTGACTGAACCAGTTCTGGACTGCAAGAAAGCAACGGAACTGGCTTTTCTGTGCAAATACATGGGAAAAAGAGCCCAAGAGCTGCAGGGGACCATGGACAGTACTGTCCTCAACCTTGGGAAATGCCCAAACTGCAGGGTCCAGTCCCCAGTGGATAATATTTGCAACTCCTGTTTGGTGCTAGGAAGGAGACTGGAGTCAGAGGCAGCAAAATTCCAGAACTGGACAGGAAAATTTTCTACAAGCCAGGAATGAGGAGCAAAAATGTCCACTTCACATTTGTAGTATTGGGCCTGCTCAAGACAAGGTTACTGTAACAGGCAATGCATGTACAGCCGAGGCCAAAGGCCATAAACCACCTCAGGACAGGGCTTAGCAAATAATTAGCCTGAAGTTGAGGAACTGATACGACTCAGTTGTATCACTGCTCCCAAAGTGGCCCCAGTTAAGGTAAACAGCCAGCCTTTAAACGTGGGTCTTGAAGCTGGGCTTCCTGGCACAAGAGTCCCTGGACCTGCTTTATGGATATTTCTAGTTAACTTGTTCAAAAGTGTTATGACACATTTCTGGAGCAAATGAGAATTGAACCTGCACCTGCTGGCTTACTGGTTGGGGCACCACTACCGGGTCACAAAAGTGCCCTATGTCTGCTTTTTTATTTAATCCTTTCTACATCAGGAAGTGCTATCACACGTAACCTAACGGTTTATTTCTCATCACCAAATCACTGTAACTCATTTCTTTAATGACTATCCACCACCAGTAAATCACTGTGTGGCCGACTGAATATTTACACACAAAGCCAGAAAAACCATTAAAAGTGAGGGAGGGGGAGGGACAGCAGGAATCAAAATGGACTTGGAGGGGGAGGTAAAGCACTTTACCCACTGTAGTACCTACCTCTCTGGGTCTGCTGTATTTCTTTTTATACCGAGAAGTGCCATCACATACAAACAGACATTCTTCGACCTCATCACCAAATTACTGTGACGTTTTCCTTTTCGTTTTTAAGCTCTAACTGTCACTGGTGATCACCCATGTAGTGAAGTAGATACTTACATGTAAAGTCCTTTAATGGCAATGCAAAACATTAGGAGTGAGGGGAGGTAGGGAGAGGGGAAGGGGACTTAATCAAAATGGAGTTGAATGGAGAGATAATGCACCGTATTCCCCATGGTGCCCACCTCTCTTTAAATGCATCGGGAGCACCAGTGGATAACTCTCTAAGGACACCCAGGCACGAACACAGCGTCGATGAGGAGCAGGCAGTGGCAGAAATGACTTCTCACTGCATCTGCTTTTTTTTCAATCCTGCAGCTCCAGATATGAACCCAATGTTTTTCTTGCTTTCCATACTGCCTTATTAAACTCCCATTGCCAAATACAGCAACCTATATATATTTTGTCTCGAGATAGTCTGTTCCTCTACCCCGTTTAGATGCTTTGTAAATTGTTTTCCTTGTTTTTGCAAAATGTCTTTGTTGGAATAACCACGGCAGAAAGATCCAGCGAGTTGCTTCCTCCATATATAGTGGCTTATCCTTTATTTGCAAGGCATCGGAAGAAATCAATGAGGGTGGACACAAGGCTAGGCAGCAGTCCATGGCTGATGCGAGCCACTGAGAAGGCCCTTGCTACACAAGCTAATTTTGATTGCTCCTCAGTCAGTCAATAATATGGCAGAATAGTGAGTTGGCTCAGGCTTTGCAACGGCTGTACTGTATTTGGAAGTCTTCCAATATTCCTTAATAAGAACATGCTAAATGATTCAACACCCACAATACTGTGCATATATAGTATCCTTCATATACATTTGTTCAATTGTATGTGATTTTCTAAGCAAAAAGTACATGCACTTTTTCCAAACTTTTGTTCCTCTCAAAACTACACTCAAGTCATGGTTATAAAGCTGGACAAGAATCCCCAGGAGTGAAGCGTTTTCACATAAAAACAAAACTCCTATGGATAACCTTCTTCAATCCATCAGTTGTGTCAAAATGTGAATTTGGCTATAGATAAATGCTTTCTTGTTTTTTACTCGCTACATTCATGGATTCAGGCCCTAATTCAATGGCTGAGCATGTGACCTAAGAAGGCACTCCAGTTCATCACTGAGGAACTGCTGCCTTGTCAGCAATCATAACATGGCTATGGTACAGAAAGTCATTCAGTCTACCTTGTTTGTGCATGACTTCGAAAGATGAATTTACTGATTCCCACGCCCTGAATACCACTATAAATCTTGCTCTTCAGATATTGAACATGTCACCACCACACCTTCAAGCAATACATTCCAGACTGTAATTACTCAATACATTTTAAAAAGTTTCTTTATGTAGAGATCATTTCTTTCACCAATCCTTTAAATTTGTGTCCTCTCCTTCTTCACTCAGAGAGTGGTAAGGGCGTAGAATGCCTTGCCTGCCAATGTAGTTAACTCAGTCACATTAGGGGCATTTAAACAGTCCTTGGATAAGCATATGGATGATAATGGGATAGTGTAGGGGGAGGGGCTTAGATTAGTTCACAGGTCGGCGCAACATTGAGGGCTGAAGGGCCTGTTCTGCGCTGTATTGTTCTATGTTCTATGTTCTATGGGCTAATTTTAAAAATGTAAATTGGTAGATAGTTCAAGAGTCCGAAAGCTCAAATGGTTTGAATCATTTCTTCCAGATTTTGACCTTTTGTTCCAATCTCATTTTAATTTCTTGGGCACTAATGTCCAGTTTCTTCATCACTAAGTTGTCTAGCTCCAACTTCATCTCTTCGTTCTACTCCACTTCTGTCCTTCAGATGAGATGATGAATCAGGGCCTTGCTTCTCTAGATTCTTAAGGAAAATCAGTAAGAATTCCATCACTTTCTTCCACCATCATTCAACAATTGTAAGTATAAAAATATATTAGAAAGGCTCAGTTTGAGATGTAATACATTTTTGAGGTGAACCAGGGAAAAACTCTGTTGTCTTTCCTGTCCTTCTATCATCCTATGAGACCACATTCTTAAGCATAGATTAGCCAGTCATTTATTCCATTGTTGTCTGTGAAATCTTCCTGTGTGCAGATGTTAGTGACTACACTGGGCACTGCAACTTGAGTTGTGCTTCCAAAGTGTCTTCTTTGGATATTTAGGGCTTTACAAGTTTTCTGACCGATGCAAAAAAGCACATAAATGAATGATGTAATCCTTTCTTTTTGCACAATTCAGGTTGCATCCCTTCAACTTTAAATGCAGCCAGCTGCCAGGATGTACAAAACCTAAGACCTTTCATGCAAAATGTGGACAACTAGACAAAATGAGAAGTAAGTCTGACATGTTCCAATTATATTTGCAACAGAGGATAGGCCCTTTATGTGCATAATATATTATATAAAATTGACTATGTGGATAGTAAGTTCAATGAAGGATTGGAAACAATACCATTTATTAATTTCATTTAATTGGACATCAGACACCAAAATAGGGAATTGCTGACGCATGAACAGGAGCAAATACAACTTCATGGCTATATAGACAAAGCTCACACAATTAAATATTACCTGCACAATTTGTTCATTAACCTGCTGCAGGAACAGTATGGCCCGAACTGGTAGCACCCTTTTAGGATAGCTAAAAAAGCCTTGTTCAGTGATTAGAAAATACTAATTAGAAATTATGCCATGAATCAGCAACTCTGGTTTTGAGGACCACCTAAGGGAAACTGAGGTTAAGAGAAGATCACAGAACTGTTGCACAGTGGAAGCCATTTGGCCCATTGTGTACACAGACTTTTGAAATAAGAACACCAACCCACTGCCAATCTCTAGCTTTTTCCTATACCCTTGCACACCATTTCTAGCCAAATAACATCCAATGCTTCTTAAATGCCTCAACTGAATCTGCCTCCGAACTCTTGGAAATAATTTCCTGAAGCAGTGGTGGAGACAAACTTAAAAGTAAATCTCCAAAGGGAGATGGAGAAGGGCTATGGAAAAAAGGACGAAGAGTGCGACTAATTAGATGGCACTTTTAATTAGACGCAAACAGCTAAATGGATGCCATTTGCACATATAATTTATAAACGAAATCAGCAAATTGGTCACTACAGAATACATAGCATGAAGCTGGATGAACACAGCAGGCCAAGCAGCATCAGAGGACAGGAAAATTGACACTTCAGGTCGAGACGCTTCTTCAGAAATGGGGGAGGTGAAGGTGATTCTGAAATAAATAGGGAGACAGGGGGAAGCGGATAGAAGATGGATAAAGGAGAAGATAGGGTGAGAGGAGACAGACTGGTCAAAGAGGCGGGGTTAGAGCCAGCAAAAGTGAATGTAGGTGGGGAGTTAGGGAGGGGATAGGTTGGTCCAGGGAGAACGGACGAGTCAAGGAGGCGGGATGAGGTTATTGGGTAGGAGATGGGGCTTGAGGTGGGAGGAATGGTTAGGGAGGCGGGGACTAGCTGGGCCGGTTTTGGGATGTGGTTGGGGGAAGGGAAGATTTTGAAGCTTGTGAAGTCCACATTGATACCCTTGTGCTGCAGCGTTCCCAAGCGAAATATGAGATGCTGTTCCTGCATCTTTCGGGTGGCGTCACTGTGGCAATGCAGGAGGCCCAGGATGGAAATGTCATCCGAGGTGTTTGGGAGGGGGGAGACAGTTGAAATGGTTCACGACTGGGAGGTGTAGTTGTTAGTTGCAAACCAAGCATAGGTGTTGTGCAAAGCGTCCCCAAGCCTCCGCTTGGTTTCTCCAATGTAGAGGAGGCCACAACGGGAACAGCGGATACAGTACATCACATTAACAGATGGGCAGGTGGTATGGCCACAATGGGAACAGCGGATTCCCATTCCCGTTGTGGCCTCATCTACATTGGGGAAACCAAGCGGAGGCCTGAAGACCGCTTTGCAGAACACCTACGCTCAGTTCGCAACAAACATCTACACCTCCCAGGTGCAACCCATTTCAATTCCACCCACCGCACCCGCCCCCCCACTTCTCGGACGACATGTCCATCCTGGGCCTCATGCACTGCCACAATGACACTGCTCGAAAGATGCAGAGACTGCATCCCATATTCCGCTTGGGAACTCTGCAGCCCAAAGGTATCAATGTGGACTTCACAAGCTTCAAAATCTCCCCTCCCCAGACCGCATCCCAAAACCAGCCCAGCTAGTCCCCGTCTCCCTAACCATCCCTCCTACCTCAAGCCCCATCCCCATCTTCTGCGCACTAACCTCATCCCACCTCCTTGACCTGTCCGTCCTCCCTGGACCGACCTATCCCCTCCCTAACTCCCCACCTACATTCACCTTCACTGGCTCTAACCCCACCTCATTGACCTGTCTGTCTCCTCTCACCCTATCTTCTCCTTTATCCATCTTCTATCCGCCTCCTCCGTCTCCCTATTTATTTCAGAATCCCCTTCCCCTCCTCCATTTCTGAAGAAGGGTCTCGACCCGAAGCGTCAACTTTCCTGGTCCTCTGATGCTGCTTGGCCTGCTGTGTTCATCCAGCTTCACACCATGTTATCTCAGATTCTCCAGCATTGGCAGTTCCTACTACCTCAGATCACGAGAGAACATCCTTTTGACATATGTTCTAAATTTACTTTTTACTTCATTTAAACTCAGTGTTCTTTTGTCCCACTTTCACAGTTTAGCTTTGAAACAGTGTTCGACATTTTGACTAAGTGGCTCATGAAGCACTCTAGGATTTTTGAGTCTTGTTTGATATTTCAGTTATCAATTTCTGCATCAAATTAAGTTTTTTTTTAAAAATTGAGAAGTGTGTCATACATTAGACAGTAAGCATTAAGAAGCACTCTTTTCTGTAATTGCTGTGCAGAGCACAGTATCAAAACACTGTAAATGAGCATGGTTGAAGTTCTCCATCTGAACAGGACTTTACAAAACAAGATCACTCTTTGTTAAAGTTTTTCTTACATCATTTTACTGAAAATGGACAGTGTCAGATGAGACCCCTTTAAAAATATTTTCTGCTCGTGCCAGGTAGTGAGAGAAATATTGAATTAGATGCTAGCTTTTTGTGATTCATGGATGAGGATTTTCAAATCCCACTGTTCCACAGCTTTCTGCAGTCATTTTTTCCAATTAAGTAATATTTATCCCCTGAATTCTTCCTGCCAAAGCGCATAACCTCACATTTTTCCACAATATATTCTATCTACCAAGTTTCTCCCCATTCACTTAACCTGTCGATAACTCTTTGCAAACTCTTTGTGTCATCCTCACCACTTGTCTATGTGTCATCCACTGAACTGACTATAGGACATTCTCATCTAAGCCATCAATACATATTGTAAATAACTTTTGCTCCAGCACTGGCCCTGTTGGCATACTACTATTTCCTACAGGTTGCCAACCTGAAAATGTAACCCTACAGTCTCTGTCTTCTATTAGTTAGCCAATACTCTTCTATGCTAATAATATACTACTTGCAGTTGCTAGCTTATTAAGTAATCTAATGGGTAGTATCTTATCAAATGCCTTCTGAAACTGTCCTAGGCCCAACCATCTTCAAATGCTTCAGAGATTTTACCCTCCTTAATAAGGTTAGAAATAGGGATATTCATTGCTATCACTCATATTCACTGTCATTTGTGACTCTTCAGTACTGTTCACACACACAAGACATGGATAACATTGAGATTTGAGCTGACATCTCGCACCAATGTCACTTGCAATTTAAATACCAAACAACCATAATTTCCAAGAAAGAATGTAACCATCTCCCCATGACATTCAATGACTTCACTGTATTCTCCAAAATCCTTGTAAAGATGGAAGAGGTCGCCACTGACCAGAAACAGAACTGGACCAGTCAAATAAATACTGTGGCTACAGGAGGAGGTCAAAGGCTGGGAATCCAGGGGTAAGTAACTCATCTCCTGACTCCCCCAGGCTTATTCTACATCTACAAATTACAAGTAATTCTCACTCGGTCCAACAACATTCAAAAAGCTTTATACAATACAGTTGCAAGATGCTAACTTGATTGACATCCCATTCACCAAACGAAATGTTTGATAGCTCTGGGAAAAGGCTACGAGATTCGGAGTTGAAGTCACAGTTGACTTAAGCTTATAGAGGTGTCAGAAAAAGAGATATCTATCTTATGAGAACTGTACAAGGAGCGCATTTGTCAAGGGTGTTTTTAGGATCTGTTATGAACGTTTTAGGATTCATGGAATTATACTTCAACAGTGTGTTAGAAAATCTTTAAAGGTGTACAATATGTAGAACATTTAGTCAACTCCATTTTATCTTTTTTTCTTCTGCTTGGTAAACTTTAGTTTTATTGCTAAAATCAGAAATGCAACTTTGCAAACTTACGTTTTGTGACAGGTCACCTTGTTAAAACCAAGACAAACATGATTTTACAGGCCAGATTTCAGTCTGGCATCTGACTTGTCCAGTAATTGCATCAGTTGGGAACATATTAACAGGCCTCCAACTGGACTTTGCATGCAGCACTCAGTGTGTGGGCTATTTTACACAGAATGGCCCAGAACTTGAAAGAACTGGCTGTTTGAATGACTGTGTATGGAATATGTGTGTGCGAATGTGTAGAATGGATGTGTAAGAGCATGTATGCACTTAGGGATGGCGTGTTGTAGGGTGAGTACCTTGTACATTTGTATTTGTGGGGTTATGTGCACGTATGAGGATAGGAATGTGAGTATGGGGTATTGCATGTGGTTGCGTGTGTGTGTGTTTGCGCTGTAAGTGCATGGACGTATAGAGTCATAGAAATGTATGGCACAGACACAGACCCTTTGGTCCAACTCCTCCATGCTGACCAGATATCCCAAATTAATCTAGTCCCACTTGCCAATTTCTGGCCCATTTCCCTCTAAACTTTTCCCATTCATGTACACATCCAGGTGCCTTTTAAATGTTGTAGTTGCCTCCATCACTTCCTCTGGCAACTCATTCCATACACGACCACCCTCTGTGTGAAAAGGTTGACTCTTTAAATATTTCTTCCTCACCATAAACCTATGCCCTCTTGTTTTGGAGTCCCCTACCCTGGGGAAAAGACCTTAGCTATTCATCCTATCCATGACCTTCATGATTTTTGTAAGTATCCAAGTTTGGGCATTTATGTCGGCTTGCAGGTGAGCGTGTGCTGGTTCCTGTGTAGAGGGTGGGTGTATCCGTGCATGGAATGTTCAAGTGTGGAATCAGTGTGGGTGAGGCCTTTGTGTGTCTGGTGGGGATTTGTTATATGTAGAGAGAGTCTGCATATGAGAGCAGGGGGATTGTGTAAATATGGGGGTATATGTATAGATAGGTACGTGGGTGGGGTGGACGGGGTGGGTGCGCTTATGCAGACTGGGGGTGTGTTTGGGGGGAAAGGGTGTTTGGAGTGAGTGAAAGTGTTAGTGATTGAGATAATGTGGTGGTGTAGTGCAGGTCTTTGCATATTGGTGGGGAAGTGGGGAGGGGGAGATTGCATATGTTTGCCTTCATCGGAGTAGTATGTGTGTCTATGTAGAGATGTGTGCATGCAGGGGTAAGGGTACTGTGCCCTTTTTTTTAAAAAGAAAACTAAACTGGCTCCAAGCCAAAAATCTGACATCAGGCTTAATGCAAAGCATGCTCCAAAGTTTCTGTGATCAGAAGGATTTGGTATTCAGATGTATTGATCAATTGCTGCCAGTACAACCATTTTTGCTTATTTGCCAGAGAAAAGGGAGGGCAGACTAGTTTCAAACGACAGGAATTTTTGGCAGAGAGAAACAGTACTTTTAACAATAACACTAATAACTAAATCAAACAGTTTTGGGGTTGTAATATTCACATAGGCTCGTGCCACTGCCCCAGAAGTTGAATACTGCCTGAATTAACAGCCCAGCAGCTTTTAGCAGTACTGATCCAGAAGACAGAAACAATGCCATTTATATGTAATACTTCACTTTTTATGGACTCAGAATCCCGCGAACGATTCTAGCCATTTAGGTACTTTTGAAACGTTTTCATTCCAATAATTCAGGAAATGTAGCAGAAAATTATGCACAGAAGGCTCCCAAATATTTTCTAAACAAACTGTCCAGAGATGCTCTTATACATCTCTGCAGTGGGTGGGACTTGAATCTGGTCCTCCTAGCTCAGAGCGAGGGACATTTCCATTGTCCATAAGAGCTTTTACAGAAAGCGCACTCACGCAGCAACGTGGTTTATTTTAGCGAAATTGTTGAGGGATAAATATTGTTCACGGTACCAGCAAGAATTTCTCTCCTTTACGTCAAAATAGTTAATGGAACACAGTTAACATTTCAAGCCAAATAGATTCATTGACTCACATAGCACAGAACAAGCCCTTCGGCACGTTGTGTCTGCACCAATATAACTATCACTAGAATTCTGCCAATCCCAATTCCCTGCACTTGTCCCATATCCTTGAATGTCATGATATTTGATGTACATGTCCAAATACCTTTTTTAAATAAGAAACGTTTAGGTCTAATTTTGGATTTCCAGCTGGGATAGAAACCACATTTGGGCAGTTAAGTACTGGGTCTAAGTAAGGATTAGGAATTGGTACAGGCTTGGTGGACCAAACTGATTGTTCCTGTGCTGCATTGTATTGTACTTTGAAGAGCAGGGAAAATATCTCTGGTGCTATGTTGATCTTCCACTCACAGGCACACATTAGCTCCCAGATTAACAAAACCTTACAACAACTGACATTATTTTTTGAAAATCTGATCATCGTCTCAGTACTATTTGTTGGAGCTTGCTGACCACAAATTGGCTGGCATGTTTCTCTTTTTATTTCAAGGAACACAGGATGAGACAACATCAAAGTCACAAAATGAAAAAAGCCTAGCAATTGCTTGCTGGCATTTTTCACCTGAAAGAAGAAAGGTTCTTGTGGAATTTGCATTACTATCCAAAGCAATGAGGTCAGCTGTCATTGAAAATGTTAGGAAAAAGAAAATAAAACGATTGTAGATTTTTAATGATCATCCATCTTCCTTCATCCTCCTACTACTCTGAACTCCTGTGTTAGGAGAAACTACAGTAATCTATCCCAATTAAATCTGCTAATTTGCAATATCAAAGTGTCCTTTGTGGCTCAACGAGTAAACTATTGCCAATCAGTCAGAAGTCATTTGTTCAATCTCCTCACCTGAGGCAAGATCACAAAAATCTAAGCTGCCATTCCCATGTCCTCAGATCATCTTCGAAATTTCCTCCCAATTTAGTTCTCTTTCTCCCTCAAAGAAACATCAAGGGTATTAAAGGTTAATGAAAATTACACCAAAATGATGTTATAACCAATAGCAAAGAACACTATGCTCTTCTTTCTTGGAAACAGGACTACAGGGTGCCCTAATAGAAGTCTTCAAAATTTTAAGAAGTTTATTTAGGGTATACACAGTGAAACTGCCTCAGCATTGGTGTTATATTTTATCCCAGGTCAGCTTCTGACTTCACATCATTACGATCATAGATTTCCACTTCCAGAACATTGCCCAACTTTGCCTCTATTTCAGTTCATCTCATGCTGAAACTGTTATCCCTGCCTACATTACCTCTAGATTCAACTATTCCAGTGCAGTCCTGTCTAGTGTCATATATTCTAACTTAGGTAAACCTGAGGTCATCCAGTGTCTTAAATTGCAGTGAGTCCTATTTCGCTATTACACCTGCATTAATTGATCCACACTGGCTTCTGGTCAAGCAAATTCTTGATTTTAAAACTGTCATCTTTGTTTTCACTCTGTGCAGGGCCTCTTCTGCCCTCTCAGGTGGATGGAAAAGATCCCACAGCACCATCTTTTTCTATGGAGGGTCTTTGTTCATCCAGTATCCTCATTGTGTCATTTTGTCTGGCAGATATGCACTAGATCGTCAAAAACTATTTTTATAATGTGGAAAATGGCGAGAAAGTAACACAACAATTTCTGAAGAAGGGTCCAGGCCTGAAACGTCAGCTTTCCTGCTCCTCTGATGCTGCTTGGCCTGCTGTGTTCATCCAGCTCTACACCTTGTTAGCTCAGATTCTCCAGCATCAGCAGTTCCTACTATCTCTCTCACAAACAAAAATCTTTATTTTTTAAGAAATGATTTTGCTTAACTCAAAGGATCTTTCTCATACTTCCTTACAATTGCAATCACATTCATGGCTGTAACCAAATTGAACATTGTCGGGACTTATATCATTATCTGTGTGCAGCATATGTTTTGATTGGCGACAAATACTAAATTGTTTGCATAAAACTATGAAAGCAGAAACAGGGAAAAAAACAAGATCCAGCATGTCACAAGATAATTTCAGATAAAGAAACCCTTATTATTTATCTCAAATCCAAACATGCTCCAAATACTAGAATTCTCCCACTCAGCTTTCATGTCTCTACCTCACTTCCCATTATTTAGAGAAGAGCAGGGGAATTCTCTCCATTGCCTTAACTAATATCTATCTCCTACTCAACACAGGAAAAACAGATGTTATCTAGCCAATTTCTTCATTGCTGATGGTGGAACCTTGCTGTGCACAATTTGAGTGCCACATTTTCTACATTACAATGACAATTCTTCAAAATGAATTTCAAGAAAATGGATGGACACTCAAGGGAAATCAACCCGCAGGAACATAGGGACAAAGCAGGGGATTAAGACCAACTGTTGTTATGTATCAGTCCCAACAGCCCTCAAAATATGTCAAGAAGACAGTCTTGACCCTAACTTTTTCTTATTAAGTGTAAGGCATTGTATTCCAGATGCAATTGATTGGTCAAAGTACCAGGCTTGAAACAAAACACACTTGCTTTATACATGATAATTAAATAGAGAGAGAATAAAAGTAAAAGAACTGGCTAACTGTAACTCTATCAAAATGCGTAACAAAATATATACATTAAGTACAACTAATTAACTGTTTCAATAATAACATTGTATAAATACATACTTGGTAAAGGCAAGTTTAGTAAGATAGATTGTGTCACATGCAATTCTAGCAGCAGATAAAAAACCTCAGCTTGTAGTTGTAAATGAGAGAGGAAGAAGAGTTTTCACATTCAGCTTCAAGACTCAGCAACTGCAGAAAGCTAAAACTAAAAATCCTGGTTGTGTGGGAGCTTGACCCCACCCATTCAGGCTGCTTCTCTTGTTTCAACCTCACGAAAAAAAACCCAAGGCCTCAGAAGCTGTTTACTTTATTCACCTTGCAACATTCTGCTGGGCATCTCTGTCTCAACGTTTCTTCATAAAAAGAAATGGGACAAAATACACCTCTTAAAACCATAGTGTTGTCACAATGTATTGTTCAAAACCACATTGGAAATAGGAGCAGGAATAGGCCATTTTGGCCCTTGAGCCTGCTCCATCTTCCAACTAGATAATGGCTGATCTTAGATTTCATTACCATTCTTCCACACTGTACTGGTATCCATTAATATCGTTGAGAAATCTATTGATCACCGTCTTGAACACAGTCGAGGGCTGAACCTCTACAATCCCTCAAATAATTTGCAAGATCTAACATCTTCTCAGTAAAGAAAAGCCTCCTCAGCTCAGCAACGCTCTTGATATTCTAACACTGGGTCCCCTGGTTCTAGACATCATCACCAAACCTCATCTTGCATCAGCCTGTCAAGCCCTTTTTCAGTAATGTGAGAATTTTTAAATTCATTCGTGGGATGTAGGCATCACCAGCTAGCCAGCATTTTTGCCCATCCTTAGTTGCCCTTAAGAAGATAGCAGTGAGCCATCTTCTTGAACTGTTGCAGTCCATGTGCTGTAATAGATCCACCCTAATGGGCAGTTAGGGAGAAAATTCCAGGATTTTGACCCAGTGACAGTGAAGAAATGACAATATATTTTCAAGTCAGGATAATAAATGGTTTGGTGTGGCTTGCTGGTCGTGGTATTCACAAGTATCTGCTGCCCTTGTCGCTCTAGGTAGTAGTGATTGTGGGTTGGAAACTACTTTGTAAGGAGTCTTGGTGAATTTCCATAGTGCATCTTGCAGCTAATACCTCCAGTTGCTACTGAGCAACTATGGTGGAGGGAATAGATGCTTGAGGATGTAGTCTTTTGCCTTAGTTGATATCTAGTTTTTAACGGCTGTTGGAGTCAAGTGAGGAGAACTCCATCACACTCCTGATTTATGCCTTGCAGATGTTGGACAGGCCTCAGGAAGTCAGGAGATGAGTTACTTGCTGCACTATTTCAAGTGTCTACCCTGTCCTTGTTTCACAGTATTTATATGACTAGTCATGTTCCATTTTTGGTCAATGTTATCCTGAGAATAATGAAGGATTCAATGATGGCAACGTTATTGGATGTCAAAGGAAGATGGTTAGATTCTTTCTGGTTAAAAATGGTCATTCCCTGACATTTACGGGATGCAAATGTATTTACCACTTATCAGTCCAAATATACACATTTTCTAGCTTTGCTACATTTGGCCGTGGATTACTTCAATATCTGAGGAGTTATAAATGGTGCTGACGATTGTACAATTATCAGTGAACATTCCATTTCTAACCTTAGGATGAAGCTGCTGAAGATGAATGAGGCTAGGGCCCTACCTTGATGAACTTCTGCAAAGATATCCTGAAGCCGAAACGACTAATCTCCAACAACCACAGCTATGTTTTTGTTATATGTATGACCCCAACTAGTGTAGAACTTTTCCCTAATTCCCATGGATTCCAGTCTTGCTAGGGCTTCTTGATGCTACACTCAACTGCACTTCACCTCTGGAATTCAACTCTTTTGCCACTTGCACGTGAAGGGTGCCTGCAGTGACTTATGAACAACGACACCCAGGTCACTTTGTGCATCAACACTCCCAGTCTCTCACCTTTTAAGAAATAATTTTGTTTTTCATTACTGTTTTTCCGACCAGAATAGATAACTTCACATTTTTACACGCTATATTTCACCTGCCATGCTTTTTTGCCCACTCACTTAGTCTGTCCAAATTCCTGCCTTTTTACCCTTTTCCCAATTCACTTTGCCAAAGAGTTTGTGACAAAAGTAACACTTAAAATGATATATTTAGTTCTCACATCCAAATCCAGAAAACTGACACTGCAAACTTCCTCCTTTGTATGGCTGTGACTCCATAGAAAGAAACAAAAATCTGCCATTTACATTGTACTTTCTTGACTAAACAATATGTCAAAGCACTTTGCAGCACATGGAATATTGTTGAATATAGTCTTTGTTATAATGTAGGAAACACAGCAACCAGTTCGTGCAGAACAAGCTCCTATGGCCACAAACAACAATGTGGTGAATGCCTAGATAATGTATTTGCCATTTTCCTTATTGGATAAATAATGGCCAGGGCACTCTGCTCTTATTTCAAATATTTTTAATATTTCAAAGATTCTACAGTCATCTGAGGTTTGTTCAATACATTTACATCAGTTCTACGACCCTTTGATCTTTTGCTTATAAATTCTGTATCTAATTCCACCTCTCTCACTAACACCCGAAGAAGGTGCGAGACTCTGAAAACTTGTGTTTTCAATAAACCTGTCAGTGTTGTATGATTTTTGACCTTCTTTCAAATAGAACCATAACAAAATATACCCATCTTAGAGGACAGAAAGTGCCTCAGTCTAGCATCTCATCCAAAAGATGCCATTCTGACACTGCAGTGCTCCAAAAGGAACACACAAGAATGCCTGCCTATAATTTGTGGTCAAGTCCTAGAATGGGACATGGAACATGCAACCATTTGATTCAGAGGCTAAAGTGGTTCTCATTGCTTCATAGCTGCTGCTCATTGGGATACACTGTAAGGCACTACATATATACAAGCTCCCTTTTGCTTTAGCCAGTTTCTAAAACCACCACTTTAGTTCACACAGAGCACCCTGTTCTTTGACCTTCATTAATAAAAACAACACTATTAATTCTGGATCGCCTGCACCCATTTCCCTATATCGCTGATTCAAACTTGACCTTAACGAACCACGGAACAAGACATATTCTTTTTGTTTAGCAAGGTAACATCTTAAAGCTCGCTAAACAGGTAATAACATTTTCCTATATTGAGGACAAAATTTAGGACAGGAAAACATTGCTTACTCCTTTAATTGCATAACGTGTCAATCATGATCACCCAATACCCAGCTAGGCTTGGCGAGCTGGAAATTTCCCTTATGAGGCAGTTATATGTGACAGTTAAAAATAACCTCTTACCTGGTCATATTCCAGTGCTCCAGGGTACAAAGGCCATCCAAGGAATAGTTCAGCAATCACACATCCCAGTGACCACATGTCTATGGCTTCACAAAATGGCAAACCCAAAATAATCTCCGGTGCTCTGGGACAAATTAAGAAAAATGTGTTAGATGTGACAGATCGAGAGAGCAAAGAACTGTCATGCTCAGTCACAGCTTGGAATATTTACGCATAATTAGATTGTACAGGAAACAAATAATCAGCTCCTGCGAGATAGAATGAGACTGGCAATTTTGTATTGTCCATTTATACTGGCAATTACTTTTGATGCATTATTTCAGACATAACTGTTGTACATTCACTGCTTCTCAAAGAGCACATTGCTGGTTCCTACTTGCTGTTCATCTTACATATCAAATTTACAATCTGAGTTGAGCTGACGTAGCGGGGAGAGATAGAGCATGTTGATGCCAGGAGATGCTTAAAAGGGCATACGAACAGGAAATCAACCAGCTAGCAAGTGATTAACAGCCTAAAGACCAGGGAGAAGGCCATTTGCTGATGCAGCCTTCCAGAATAGCACTCAGAGGGAAGGAATAATTATCAATATATCTGATTCCTTTCAGCCACTGCCCAACAACAGGACCAACTCAGGCCATATGACTGTGGGGGGAGACATGCACTAGGTCTCATGTTTCTGTTAAATCTCAGTCTACAGTTAAAACCGACAGTACAGCACACAATTTTTGTCTCTTTTTTTAAGAAGCAGTATACTTTCATTTGGGACAGTTGAGAGAATGTTTACTACTTCAATTCCTGTGAAGAGTGGGTGATCTCGTGAGGAACAGCTGAGCTAGGTGGAGCTGTACTCAATGGTACTCAAAAGAATGAGAGGGAATCTTACTGAAAATGTAAGACTCTGAGGGGAACAGACAAGGTACAACCTACAAGGATGTTTCCTCTTGTGAGGGAATTAATCATTTGGGAGCATAAATTTGGAACAAGAGGAGACTCACATTTAAGTCTAAAATGAGGAGAAATTTCTTCCCTCGGAAGCTTGTTAAGCTTTAAAACTTTGAACCCCAGGGCACAGTGAAAGCTGGGCCATTGAATGTACACAAGGCTGAGTTACATAGATTCCTGATCTACAAGGGTTATTGGTGGTGGTGGTGGGGGCGGGGGGTGCGGAAGTGAACTGAGTGGAATTGATACCACAACCAGATCAACAATAATCTTAAAAAGGTGGAGCAGACACCATCTACTCCTGTACCTGTTTATTATTTTCTAATAACAAAAATTTTATAGGATGAAATAGAGCTGAAATGAGAATTCTCAAATGAGAGGTTGTGAAGACTGAAACCATGACTACTGTGAGTTGCACAAACAGAGGTGACAGGCACATACTGAGGCAGGAAAATAGTGACAAGTGCGATGGAGGTGGGACCTGTGGTAATGTCGAGTGTGGTAGTGTCTGAACTGACAGGGAGTGTCTCTGTTGCACTGCACCGTCCCAGTGACGTGGTCTGAGTTGGTCTCATTGTTTTTGATTATGCCTCCATAAAGAGCCTTAGAATGTTACTCTACGAAAAAGGCATTGGAAAATTGGCAAATTTTACTGGGTTGTTATACAGCATCCTATTTTCAGAAGGCACAGAATCATCAAAAGGCAATGCTGCAACAGTCCGTATGAGATTCAATGTGAGCTGTATTTTTTATTTTCCTGGATGTGCGTGTAGAACACCAACTCAGGTTGAGGCTGGCAAAACACATTTGCTGGACTGTATTGTGCTGTTGCAAAACAGGCCACTCAGTCAAATGCAGAGAGACACATTTTGTATTAGTGTCTCGCTGGGTTGCCTGTATTGAGCCTGTTGGATCTGTTTGTCCAAGGCAGAGGAATTGCATAATTGTGAATGTGAGGTGGGCATCCTCAAAACAAAATGTTTTTACTATAACAGTTGCAATTGTAGTCAGCTCCAAACCAGCCATTCCTTTTCTAAGCATGCTAAAACTAGCCTTGCCATTTATTGTTTGTCTATTGGACTTAAGTGTGTGAAGTACAGCTGCATTCATGAACTTGAAATCCATTACTTTATGTTAGTCATCACACTGCAAGTGTGTCACTTCATGTGGACACATTACAAATATTTTCTTTACTACTGGTGTTTGAATCACCTCACTATATGTGGCCATGCCTTCAACTCTGGAATAATGTTCCTAAGCCTCCCCAAATTTAAGATGAGTCTTAAGCTCTTGAGTCATCGACCAAATGCATTGTGTGAACCACCTATCATAATATCTCCTTACTTGGCTTTCTGTTCATAACTTTAGTGCAATACACTGAGATACTTTGCTCCCTTCAAGATGTTTTGTAAAAGCAAGTTGTTACTGTCGACACTGATAGTCCACAGAAATAACCAAGGAAATCAAACAGATCTTAAAATATGAGGTAAGGAGACAGTGTCCTGCTTAAGGAGTACACCAACTTAATGCTCCTAAATAAGCCTGAATTCTCCAGGTCATCTAAAAGAATGTGAAACATCCTGTACTGTAAATGAAAGAATCACCACAATGAATCAAACATTGTGATAATAGGATTGAAATGTTCTCATAATTTTTAATAATCTGAATGCGCCATTAAAAATCTCACGAAATTCATGCAAGAACACATATCAACGGCTCTATTTCCTCTTTGAAAATGTCCTTTTCTATTATCAATCATCTCAACGGCATGGGAGAGAACACTGAAATTTCAACAATCTGCAATATGTGAAATACTGAGTCAATTTCTTTTGATTAGGATCAACAGAATACACACAATCTTGTTCACAAGTTAAATATGAATAAGGAAAGTTGTTAGTCTGTCCAGGAAACCTCGCCCTCTCCCATTGCAGCATTTTATTCCTTCTTCACTGATTCCTTGGGCCTTGCCTCTGCTACTCTACTTGAGAATTAATGCAGAATGTTGATCATGCATGATGAAGAATAACTTCTGAATAATAGACCCAAGCTTTACTCTGTGAGTCCTTTTGTCCAAATAATGCTGTTTTATTTGGATCAATATTCGTGATTAATTTTCCCATACTGTTTATTCAATTACAGTTGTGTTGGACTATCAGCCATCTCCAATGACAGATTAGCAAATCCAATTGAAAGATGCCGTTGATAAGCCCACGTTATCAGACTTTTCAACGGACCTCTCAAAATGTTAATGTTGATCACTTTCTCTACACATTCTCTGCAGCTGTAAAACTCTGTTCTACTACCCGATTCACTTTGTATGGTACAGTCTGCCTGTACAGCACACAAAACAACACTTTTTAATGTATTCCAGTACATGACAATAATAATAAATCAAATCAAATACAGAATGTTGCACCAGTAATGCCAGATTAGCCAAACCTGTTTAAGCTCATCATATGACTGCTCCAACCAATCAGGATGGAGTTAGACCACAAGAAAGTACTAAATCATAGGTAAGCCATCATTTGACATTGAAGTCCTCCTGTGAAAAGGCATGCAAAGCCTTCAAGTATGGCTTGACCTATGACAATAGTAACAGTGTTACTTAGAGAGAAGGTGAGGGCAATAGATTAAGTGGAAAATTAGCAGGAAGCCAAACCGGACATTGCACCAGTGAGTTTATCCACTATTCTGAATGACGAGCCAAACAGTCTGGAAGACTTTGAAAAGCAAATGCTCTCTCCAGCAAGGAAGAGGTTGGGACCGGTTGCCTCATCCACCATTGATAAAACTGTTATCACTGCTCAGCGAGTACACCCCAAATGTTCTACAGACCAGATTCATGGAAGCCACAACTGCTGAGTTCAAGCAGGCAGGGGATGTGCAAGATGCTGAGAATGAAGGGGAATGCCAACCAACGCAATGGTGAGGCTCTTTCTGCTTGCCAGTGTGCAGACAGCATGAAAATTCCAACTAAAACAACCATGGAAACTTTTGCAGAGGTGGACAACATGCAAAGCTGCATAGCAGAACTGACAGATGGTGCAACTGTAGATGCAGTACATTTTTTCACTGAATATGAAAGCACATTGTCCACCAGGTTCCCTAGCTGAAGTTGCAAATGCTGTAGAAATACTTTAGGATTTTATAGTGCAGCACAAAAATATGTTTGATTGCATTGATGTTATTGAACTGTATCATGCTCATCCAAAGACTGTACATTAAGAAGAAACAGATTACTGATTTTTTCCCTATCTGGAGCTAACTCACCAAACATGTTTTAATGTTTTTTAGAAGGCCAAGCCTTTGTACTGCATGAACAAAGTGAATCAAAACATTTTCCACACATTTAAAAACCGAAATAATTGTGGAAGCTGTAAATCAGGAATAAAAACAGAAGTTGCTGGAAAAGCTCAGTAGGTCCGGCAGCAGAACTGAGGAAGGGTCACCAGACCCGAAACATTAACTCTGATTTTTCTTCAAAGATGCCACCAGACCTGCTGAGCTTTTCCAGCAACTTCAGTTTCTTTTCCATACATTTACTGTTCCCACTAATAGAACTTGAACACAAAAAACTAGGCTGGCACTCACCTTCAGTGCTCAGGATATCCCGCGTTGTTGGGATTACTCTCCTTCAGATGAGGTTGTGGGATTTTTGGTGGAATGACAGTCAAAAATTTCATGCCATTCTAATAAACTTACATTTAAAGTTTCAATGTGAGCAGTATTATATGGAAAAAAAGTTCACTCAGCTTACAATTCTGAGACAAAATCTGTGTTTGTACTGAATATTTTTAAGTAATTTCACTAACGAGACTTCAAATCATCATTAACTAGGTAGCCAGAAGCAATGTTAACTGAAGTGTGTGGGTTACTTAAGGCCTATGTTCACCAAACAAGAGGACGAGTATTGAAAGAGGTTTCAAGTTACCAAATGGCTTGGGAGAATTACAAAGACAATATAGTGTTAACAAAACCAATATGTGCAGGCGCTAATGAAAGAACAAGATTACTGTACCACCAAACCCATCAGAAAGTTGACAACATATGTCAAATCCAGGAATATCCTAAAGGCTGGAAACAGGGCGAAGTGGACTGAGACTGATTTTGATGTAGTTAATACCCGCGGTGTCATAAAAAAGGCTGACTGCCTTATAGAATTACATGGAACTTTACAGCCAGAAACAATTATAGGCCTGAAACTTTAGCTCTGACCCAACGCCTACACCCAAAACATGTACGCTGAACTTTTGTTCCAGTGCAGTTTTGCTTTTGTATTAGGCATTGATATGCCATATGTTTAAATAAACCTTTTCCTTACTTCGTGTTCCACTATTGATATGTCAGCAATTTATTTCTCTCTCATGCTTGTCATCATTCCCTTAAATATACATTGTGCTATTCACTTCAACAGCTCCACATGATAATGGTAACTGGTTTCACATTCTCACCATTTGGAGCAAATAAATTTCAGTTAAATTCTTTACTGGTGTTTTCTGTTATTGGCCTTATATCTGTGGTTCCTAGTTCAGGACACCCCCACAAGCCTAAATCTTCTTTAGCTCCTTCCTGTTGAACCTCTCCATAACTCTAACTTCCTGTCATGTCACTTCACAGTCAAAAAGCAATTGCATTTAGTGAGGTGAGAGCCCTTGACACTAAGATGCCAAATGTGGCATCATGAAGCCCAGCAAAATTGAATGGGAATCAGGAGGAAAACTCTCCATTTGCACAAATAAAGTTGGCTGTGGTTGTTGGAGGTCAATTATTGCTGCATGAGTTCTTCAGGATAGTGTACTAGGCTCAACAATCTTTTGCTGCTGCATCAATTACTGTCACTCCATTGTAAGGACATAAGTGGGGATGTTCAGTGGTAAGTGTTAAGGAGCATTCACTTTCCTCAGGTACTGGAATAACATGTGACCATCTGCAGCAAAGTCTACAGAATGTTCAAGCTTGGGCTGCTAAGGGACTAGTAACATTCACTGCTCAGCATCCTATCTTCCAGAGGAAGGTTAACAGTAAACATTTCTTGATAAACATAACTTGTTAGAAAAAGCTTTCATCTGAAGAACCTTGCTGAAATATCTGAAATTGACTCTTTGCTGCAAATGCCCATTCGTGTGATATTTCTGACTGTCAAAGTAATTTTTCATTTTACTAGGCATCTGTAAGAACATCTTTTGATCCCTTTCGCCCTGTGTGCTATATCCAACCTACTCTTTAAATCCTTCAATGCTCTGGCCTCGATTGCCTTTTGTGGTAGTGAATTCCACAGGCTCACGACTCTTTTTGGGGAAGACATTTTGCTTCATTTCCAATATGGTTTACTCACATCCTTAGACTGTGATTCTGATTCTGGATTCCCCTGCCATGAAGAACACCCTTCCTGTGTCTACCCTTTTGTACGTTTCTGTGAGATTCCTCTATTCTTCTAAACTCCAGCGAATATAATCCTTTTCAACCTTTCCCCACATATCAATCTCGCTGTCCAGGAATCAGTTTGGTAAACCTTCACTGCACTCTCTTTATGCCAAGAACATCCTTCCACAGATAAGAAAATCAAAAAAGCAGCTGGAATCGGCAAAATCAAATTGCAAAATTACTTTCCTGACTGCACAAATGCTTTTGATAAACTCGCTAAGGAGATAAAGGGGGCATTAATTAGCTGTGCGCAGGCACCCTGTTCCTACCAGAGATTTGAAAATTCGAAACTTTCCCAGAAATGTCAGGACTCTCTGCTAACCTTCAGGGCTGCGAGTTTCAAACGGCATTCACAAGAGGTAAGGAGCCCCTTACTCTTCTACAGCCTGTTTATGCAAATAATTGTACTTGCTGAAAAATCTCTCAGTCTTGTCCCAAAGATGCCACTAAAAATAATTTGTGGGTGAGAGATAGGAGGGGATTGCTGTCAACTGAAAATTTCAAATTATTGATAATTTTTTATTAGATAAGGATATGAAAGGTCATGAAACCAGGGCAGGTAGTTGAAGGAAATTACAGATCAGACTTGATCTAACAGATCAGCAGCATAAGCAAGGTGAGCTGAAATGATCTGTGTGCTGTAAGACTCTCTGATTTGTGATATGTAAATAGTCTTGGAGGCAGAGAAGATAACACTGCTATGTCGCATTCATGCTGCAGTGTGACTGGTTCCCCTGGCTGGATTGGTGTGATGCAGAACAACTCAGAACCAAACTAAGCATCACACATAAACCCTAAAGACAAGTAAATTCTCCATTTGCTTTTTACATTCTACTTGAACAGTATTTTAAAACAAAACTTAAAGGAATTAGGACACTACTGTACAGATGAAAAAAAAGAAAGAAGTTAACAATCTATATTCTGGTATGTATGATCATAAACATGTGGCTCGTGTACAGTGTGCACAATGGGTGCATGAACATACGCGTACGGTGTGTTTATGTATGTACATGCAATGTGCACACACTCTTGTGTATGTGTTTTTGTTAAAACGTATTTGGGCACGTGTGTGTGTGCACAGCATGCAATGCCTAAGACATTGAACCAACCAAAAAAAATCTAAAATATTTCTCCAATTCCTTTGCCAACTTTACACTGAGGCAATTTTTCTAAAATAGTAAATATACCTAGGCCACCTCCTAGTAGTGCCTGGCCAACAAAGCCAGAAATTTGACAACAAGGTTCTTTATTGCTGTCCTCTCCTCTAGAAATTTTATTAAAATGTCTCGGCTTCACTGTGTATCCAGACATTCTCTTATTTTAAATACCATAAATATCAAAAGACAAAGTACATGCCATCCCTTCCTGTTGCTCAATTCTTCAGTTGTGTTCCTATCCTTGTACAGCTATGGTCGTCTTGATAAGGTAAGAGCGAAGCATGAGAGTCACTGTGTTTAGACACTGAATCAATTACTTGCATTTTGAAATACCACGAATAAAGTCAATCTCCAGCTACGCATTTGCTGCTGGCAAAAATAAGTAAACATCTGGCATGTCTCCGCAACTTTGTGAGATCTGGTTGGAGAACAAAATAACATTACTGCAAGTACCCATGTCCATTCAATGTAAAAATTATAAAGTACCACAAACTACACTGTAGATAGGTCAAATGGATAGAATCAAAGAGGAAGGGTGATAAATGTCATTTTTAAAAATATATTTCAAATAAAAATACCCTTGGCCTAAACCGAGCCTTAGTGGCTTCGTTGTCAGTTTTTATTCCGTGATCTCTGAAAAGTTTCAAAAAGCTGCTATAAATGGATAGCATATCCTGGACTGGAGACAGTGAGTAAAGAGAGGTCACTTTCTCAGTCAAAGCAAAGGGACAGTGAAAATGAATCGTACACAGAATGTCATAAAATATTGTCACTGAATGGAATGGGCGTTAGTCTGTTCCGACGATGCAGCTATTTCTGGCCAGCTTTAAACAACAGTAAATGTACCTCACTGACACAAAGGACATGCCTGCACACAATAAGTGCACATACACACATAATATGCAAATACAACCAACATACATGAGCATGCAGATACAATGTAGTCATATACACAAACAGCACACACACAATTGCACATGCACTTTAGAACTTCTATCGTGTGATGAGTACCTGCAGAATCACTGATAACTCAAAGCAAGTTTGCCTGATTCAGTAATAGGAAGACTCAGCAAAAAAGAAGGCTCATCCTTGCATCTGGTAATTGTTAATGAGTTTCCTTGCATGCCTACTGTAGAAAATATATAATACATCCAAACCAATGTTCATCTCTAAAACAAATAGCTACAAAAGCTCAAAGTATTTTACACCATAATAAGAGGAAGTTTGCAAAGACTAAAAGTTAAAGTCACCACAGTCCTACTAGACCATAGGGCCGCGCTCTCATTAGAAAGAGACAACTGGTGGTGGTTTAAACTGAGGGTCACCACACCTCAGGCAAGGGGTGAAGTTGAGAAGGACAGTCCTTCATGCCAATGTGAAGACTACCGTTGCACTTATTAACATGTCTGCCAGACTACTGTTGAGTTCACAACAAACTTTCATCGCTATGTACCCAAATGTTTCAGGTTGGGGGAGAAGTTATGGCAGAAATTTTCAGCTCATCGTTGGCACTTCGGGCCTAAGGCCCTAATTCATTCCCTTAAGCTCTATACCTCTTTCTTCCAGTTTAAGAAATTCTTCAAAACCCACCTTCTATGTCAGGATTTCACTGTCTGCCCTAATATTCGTTCTGTTGCTTAGTGTTCAATTTTATCTGATTCTGACCCATGAAAAGCCTTGAAACAGCGGACTGTGTTAATGTGCTATATATTTCATGCTGTTAGTATACAGGCAAATTAATTCTTGGCTTCATGCCCTTTTAAGAGCATAGTTGTGCCTTGGCAATTGTACAAGGAGAAAATTATTGATTTATGGAATTGGCCTTTGGACTGCTTAGAGACATAGCTCACAGTGGTAAACATTTTGGTCTCTCTAATTTCTGAACAAAAGCCTGAAACTCAGCTATGATTTCTGAACCTCATCTGCAAGCACAATTGCCTTACAACTCCCACCAACAGGAGATGGGTCTTGTTGAGCAAGTTCTTGACTTCATCTAACACACTACAGTAAGTGCTCAACATCCCAGGTTCAACCCACTATTGTTGCCAATTATCTCTTAAAAAGTTTGGAGACAGGCGGTTTAGTGATATTGACGGAACGGGAAACACTCTTCAATTTCACAACAATATCCATTTATCCACAGTATACAAAAATCAGCAGTTTTGTTTCCGGACCATACTGCTTAACTTACAGAATAGATGATCAATAGAATGTACACTCATGACTATTCACTTGTTGACAAAACGGGCTAAAAACAACAGATTGAGCCTGCCACTTAAAATATTCTGATGTTGGTAAGGAAACCTTGCTCGTAATTTAAGAATTGTTTCACATTCAGGGTGGCTCTGACCGAATGGGAGCAGTTCTGCCATCATAATAGGTTGTGGGCATTTCATTGCATCACAAAACAAAATCTTCCAAGTCTACAGTTATTTCAGAAAACTTCAAAAATACAGTCTGAGAAATCCCACACACTTTTCACACTGACGCGCTGTCTGTGTGTTTAGTCAGACAGGATGCCAAATTATGTTCCACTCTGCAATCAATGCAATGCCTCAGTAACTTAGATATCAATTTTTCATAACACAAGGAATGTTAAGAAAACTGTCATCCTTGTTCTAATGAAGGATGGGAAGCATTCCAGTGACTCTTTCAAAGAGTCCACTGGTTGACTAGTTACAAGGCATGCAACTTGTTTGAGATTTACATGGGCGAGCGCCAAGCAAGCCACAGTGGAGATTGATTGTGACAGTTGAGAGGGGATTGGGAAAGGGATTTCACCATCGACTGTTTTAAGAAGCAGAAACCAAAGTAGGATACCAAAGCAAAACAGATGGGAAGTGGAAATAAGGAAACCTAAACCTGCTCTCACTGCAGAATAGTGCATTGCATTAAAATTACTCTTTATGAAATTCATTTCAAAGGTAATGAGTTAGCTTGCTCCCTGGAAGCCAGCTTCCCAAGGTAAGGGTCATAGGGATTAAAGAGTCAGGAGTAGAACATCCCATGCCTATTTTGCCAATCAATTAAATTACAGATGAATTAAATCCTGAACAATCTTTTATAATTTTTCATGCAATGGAAGTATCAACAGCAAAGCCATTTTTTACTATGTATTCCTAACTGATTGCCCTCGAGAAGATGCTGGTGAGTAGTGTTCTTGAGTAATCCATGTGGAGCAGCTACACCCATAAAGTAGTTGAAGCAGGAGTGCTGGAATTTTGACCTAAGAACATTGAAGGAACAGCAGTACAGGACTGGATATTACATGCCACCATATTGCTGTCACTGAGTGACACTGATAGAGGGAGAGACTGTTAGGAGGGTGGATAGGATGCCAATCAAGTGCTTTGCCTCATACTTGACTACATCAAAATTTATCCAACCACATGTTCAAGAGCCATACCCAAGAAAAATCTATCAAATTTAATTTATGACTATCAATTGAATCCTATTCTCCTGCTTCAACAGCTTTTGAGGAAGTAATTCCAGATTTTCAGTTTTAATAGCTGGGCCATCATTGTATGTCTGTCCAAAGTAGTGGATTCTTTCTTTTCCACCAAGAGAGTCTGTTTGACTAGAGTTTCAAACCACTGGAGAGTAACTGGATGGATGGGCATTATTAGTGGAGCAGGTTCAAAAGATTGAACAGCCTATTGGCATCTACCTGGCAATGTGGAAAATTGCCCAGGTTTGTCCTGTACACAAAAAAGCAGGACAAATTCAACCCAAGATAATAAAATGTGAGGCTGGATGAACACAGCAGGCCAAGCAGCATCTCAGGAGCACAAAAGCTGACGTTTCGGGCCTAGACCCTTCATCAGAGAGGGGGATGGGGTGAGGGTTCTGGAATAAATAGGGAGAGAGGGGGAGGTGGACCGAAGATGGAGAGAAAAGAAGATAGGTGGAGAGAGTTTTTCCGCCGCCTTCGCCTCCACGCCTACTTCTTCAACCGGGAACCTAACCCTCCCTCCACTGACCCCTTCACCCGCTTCCAACACAAGTCCTCCTCCTGGACACCACCCCCAGGCCTCCTACCCTCTCTCAACCTCTTCATCTCTAACTGCCGTCGAGCCCTGGACTGACCTATCCCCTCCCGACCTCCCCACCTATACTCTCTCCACCTATCTTCTTTTCTCTCCATCTTCGGTCCGCCTCCCCCTCTCTCCCTATTTATTCCAGAACCCTCACCCCATCCCCCTCTCTGATGAAGGGTCTAGGCCCGAAACGTCCGCTTTTGTGCTCCAGAGATGCTGCTTGGCCTGCTGTGTTCATCCAGCCTCACATTTTATTATCTTGGATTCTCCAGCATCTGCAGTTCCCATTACCACAAATTCAACCCAGCCAATTAACTCCCTGTCAGTCTACTCTTGATCATCAGTAAATGATGAAAAGTGTTATCAACGGTGCTTTCAAGTGGCACCTGCTCAGTATCATCCAGTTTGGATCCTGCCAGGCCACTCAGCTCCTGACCTCACTATAGCCTTGGTTCAATCACAAACAAAAGAGCAGAATTCCAAAGGGTGAGGTGAGAATGACAGCCTTGTTATCAAGACCACATTTGATCAAGTATGGAATCAAGGTGCTCAAGTAAAATTGAAGTCAATAAGTATTAGAAAGTAAACACTCTGCTGGTTGGAGTCATACCTGGTACGTAGGAAGCTGGTTGTTATTGTTGGAAGTCAATCACCTCAGGTGCAGGATATCTCATCAGGAGTTCCTCATGGTAGTATCTTAGCCCAACCATCTTCAGCTGCTTCATCAATGACCTTTCCTCCATCATAAGGTCAGAAGAGGAGATGTTTGCTGATGATTGCACGTTGATTTCAATATTCAGCACCATTTGCAACTCTTCAGATAGCGAAGCAGTCCTTATTCAAATGCAATAAGATCTGGATAATCAGGCTTCCGCTGAAAAGTGGCAAATAATATTTGCACCACACAAATGTTAGGCAAGACCATCTCCAATGAGAGACAATCTGCTCTCCGTCCCTTAACAGTCGGTGGTGTTACAACATCCTGGGGATTACCAATTGACCAGAAACTAAACAGGACTCACCACATAAACACAGTGGCTCCAAGAGCAGGTCAGAGGCTAGAAATACTGCGGTGAGTAACACACTTCTTGATTCCAAAAACCCGTCCACAATCCACAACTCACATATGAGGAGTGTGATGGAACAACCTGCCTCCCCCCACAACTTGCGTGGATGACAGCAGCTCCAACAACACTCAAAAAGCTTTGCATCATTCAGGACAAAGCGGCCCGTTCGACTGGCATCAGAAACACTACCACCTGCAAGTTCCCCTCCAAGTCACTCGCCAACTTGACTTGAAAATATATCACCATTTCCTCACTGTCACCGGGTCAAAATCCTGGAATTCCCTCCCTAAGGGCATTGTGGGTCTACCTAGAGCACATGGACTGCAGTGGTTCAAGATGGGAGCTCACTACCACCTTCTACCGGCAACCACAGACAGTAACACATGGCGCATGCGGAATGACCTCAAAATCTCCATGTCCAGCATACTGACAGGCACCTTGACTAGTACTACTACCTCCATAACCAGTATCAGCTCCAAAACCAAAACTCCTGGCACAATGACCAGTGGTACTTGTGACAGGACCAGTTCCTCCCAAATCCTATCATACAACATCCTTTATTGGACACATACACTGGTTTTCCACTCTGAGTTTGGCATCCTGTCAATATTTATCACTCGGTCGATATCACAACAACAGATTATCATTAGCACAATGCTGTTTTTGAGAGTTTATTATGTGCAGGGTCAGTGAAGTAGGGTCACTGGACCAGCAACATTAACTCTGATATCTCTGTACGAACGCTGCCAGACCTGCTGAGATTTCCCTGGAATTTCTATTTTTGTTTCTGATTTCTAGCATCTGCGGTTCTTTGGTTCTTTTGTACTGTGCGCAATTCAGTTACCATAAAGACTACCAGTGTTTTTATATTTTAGTTTTTGGTTGTCAACTAAAATGGAAATTCACTGTTTTAAAACCAAGGGTGGGGAAGGAATTAGTGCGCTTTTGAAAACAAGTAACTGTCATTTTGAGTTACCAATTGTTGTTTTGCAAGCAATATGGGGAGGTAAGATAAGACACATCCTAACTAGTGACAATGAAACTAAACAATCAATGTGTACATCCCCTTTGTCTTCGGTGGAGGTGAAAATCAGAAATGAAGGACTTTGGAGAACAGGAGGTCGTGGAAGGGTAAAGGAGCAGTTCATTTGAGCCAGTCAACTGGAGCTATTGAACTGATTTTCCAGTATTTTGCCTTCACCCAAACCAATGGCTCCAATAACCACTTTTTTTTTGCCTGCTTGAGTACACGTGCGTGCATTTGTTAGGTTTTTAAAAGGGGTTAAAGTTTATTATATAGAATTATATGTTGCTAAATCATAGTTACTTGCCTGTGGATAGAATTTTACCTATTTGTAATATATAGTGACTCTTTCTAAGTACAGAAACCTGGGCAGTGTTTTCTATTAATCGGAGACCAGCAGACAGTAAACTGGGAATTCTGCATACCTTGAATAAATTTTTAACTTTTGTGATGTTTGTGGGATTAGTGACAACACTTCAAAATTATTGCACTGACCGTAAGCATTTGAAGATGGCCACTGGTTGGGAAAAGTGCTGTACAACTGGTCATTTATTTTTCAGGTAATGACTGCTGACATCCATAACTACAGACAACTGTACATGCGTGCCAAAGGTCTCTGATGAAGGGTCTAGGCCCAAAACGTCAGCTTTTGTGCTCCTGAGATGCTGCTGGGCCTGCTGTGTTCATCCAGCCTCACATTTTATTATCTTGGAATTCTCCAGCATCTGCAGTTCCCATTATCTCAGGTGCATCAGCAGGTCTGCTACGCCATCACATAAATATTCAAAGACGTCATATGCAAAGGTTGTACTGCGCATTCTCAGGTAAGAACTATGATAATGAAAACAGGGTTCAGCAGGTGGTTTGGGGTATATTTACCAACCAATTTACAAACTTATAAGTGAGTAAACACTCTTTATCCAAAACAAGTTATGCTCAGTTCTTTGTAATAGATTATAAACAACTTTTGCTCTACCCCTCATGTAGATTGTCTGTCCATTTTAATTCTTGTGACACCCTTCATTCAAATTATTGGACAATAGATGTCTTATTTATAAAATATCACCAGCAAATCCTCATACTAATTACCGACATAATTATAATTACTCCAAAATTTCAAACATTTGAAAATTAACTATCTTCATTTGCTAGAGGCACAAGTGTTATTTTCTCCTTGTTAATTTCCCCTCTTTTCCATTTGCACGATTCTTGCTGAAGCCAATACAGCATTGCCCTGGCAAATCTTTTCATCGTCACCTTTTTAGTGGCCACATGGCCACTGGCTGTAGTCTGGTTCTCACAAGCTGAGAAAATCCGTTCAGGTTCCAAGATTAGCAGTAAAAGACCCATGTCTTAACCCAAACCTTGGGGTCAAAGTCATTACAGCCCATTGAGTCTATGCCCTTTCAACAATTTTCATTTTGTTTTGCTGAATGGCTAAATTCTATGTAAGTTTTGTGTGATGAAATATATTATAAACTCTACAGTTCCATTTAGCAGTGCAATATAGTATTACAAGCAAGCAGGAAATCTACCACCATGAATTTCTTTAAACATTTTATCCAGTTTCGGCTATCAAATAAGTTTCTGAACATTTAATTTCACTATATTCAAATGAACATTTGATGTGCAGAGTTTGTGATGCATCCTGACACAGTTACATTAAAAAGTACAGCACAACATTTGACCAGAACATCTATGCTCCCGACAAATCTCTTCCCATTGTTAAATGTTGAGAAATTCCAGATTAAAAATTTCAATTAGAATAAAAAGTTGATCATTTAGTTCTGAGATAAGAAGATGCCATGTTTTCACTCCAAGGATTGTGGATGCTCCATTACTGATTATATTTAAGGCTTTGACGAAAAAGTTTTCATTTCTTACAGAATCAATGGGTGTGGGAAAAGGGCAGAAAGGTGGACTTGAAACAAAAGTTCAACCATGATTGCGTTAAATGGTGGACTATGCTTAAGAGACAATATGATCTATTGCCACTCCAATTTCTTTTGGCTATATTTTGGCTAATATTACTACAGAGGTTTTAGTTTGAAATTTGTTTCATCATTTCCTTTAGTTCATGGGTATGGTTTTGCCTCACATTGCTGCCACAATCAATATGGTTGACTCATGCTTGTGGTACATTTCCAAGCTGACGTACTTTTCAGAGTAATTCCACATCTGTCCTCTCTAGCAATAAGTACAGGATGACGTGCCTACTGTATATTTAATGAAGCTTTAAAATGTTAAACAACATCAAGGAGGGAAAGCACACAGAACTACTACATTTCTGTTTACTTGGAAGATGCAGTCATGTGAGGAAATTATTTTGGTGTGCGTATTGTGTCTTGTTGAAGTCAGTGCACACTGTGGCTGGTTTTGTTTCAAAAGTTGGAAGGCAGGGCATTTTTAAAAACTGTGGTTTCCCCAGGTCAATAAACAGCTTGTGATCCTTCCAGAAAATCACAATTTGGGTGGAATCTAGAAAGACAGCCAGTAACGTGTAGGACTTTATGAAGCTGAAATTCCCCTTTGCTCCCCCTTGTTCATTATTATTGCATCACTTCTTTCCAAAGCTGAAAGACTACATGCAAGGGACACTCACTGTGTAACAGACTTCTTAGTGGGCAAAGACAAACGTATTTAATGATGCTGTTACATGAATGCCTGCAAGGTTTTTACAACAGAATTACATATACAATTAACATTCCACACTATGTAGCAAGTGGAATAGCAAACTACTGAAGAACTAACAAATAAATGGAAGAGAGGAAGAATAACAACTTAGATTTATATGGCATACTTTAATGTAACAAAACATCCCAACTGGAAAGTTATGAAGCACCAAGAAACAGAAGAGAGACAGAGAATAAACAAACAAAAGAGAACAAAGGAAGGAAAGAAAAGGATTTGCTAATAAAATGTGTTTACCAACCTCAGAAGATTCCAAAATGTGCTCCCACGCATTTAAGTTGTACTCGGGCTGTCGTAATGTCAGAAACACAGCAACCAATTTATGCACAGCACTTTTCCACTACAGCAATGAGGCAAGAAAATAAAAGCAGAAATTGTCGCAAAACCCACTGAGGAAGGGCCATTTGACCCAAAATGTTGACTCTGATTCTCTCCACAGATGCTGCCAGATCTGTTTAGTATTTCCTGCAAGTTCTGTTTTTGTTTCTGATTTACAGCATCCACAGCTCTTTTGGTTTTTATGAGACAAGATAAGCTGTTTTGACCTATGTTTGTTGAAGGTAAGATTTTGGCCAAGATTTCAAGGTAACTCCCCTACTCACCTTCAAAATTGTATCATTGAATTTTTCTAACAAGCAGGCCTTGTTACAAGAACATATCAGGCCCTCATCTGGAAGAAAACAGCAAGTTTTTTCTATTTTTTCGTTCGAATTATTTAACATTTTGCTGTTATTTAACTCAAATAATAGAAGAGTTTAATTTTTTTAGTGCCAAAACTGATCGTACAATAAGAAGTAGACTGTGTAGTTAATAACTTTAATTAAACACATAACTGTGGCCAGCTGTCAGTGTACTGCTGCAGTTGTACAAGACATATTTCAACACTTAAAACTGCCAGCTGCCTGCAGTGAAGTATTTTTCAGATAGAGAGATTACAACTGTAGTAACAGCTGAACAGCAAGCTAGATTTGGCAAGCTAACCCTAGGCCTATTTGTCCACGTGCCCCTGTCTCTGTCTAACATTTTATCTGAGCAGGGAGAGTGTCAACTCAAACAGGCTACAGGAGAGGCTGGAAACCAAACATCAATAATGACTTTCTACTACTCACATCACAAAGTAGCTCAGTAGGAAGCACTCTCACCTCTGAGTCAGAAGGATGTGGATTGAATTTCAGCTTCTGAGACATAGCGGATTTCTCATGGTGAAATTCTCAGTGCTACAGTGAGTGAACATTGCATTTTTGAAGATACTGGCCTGTCAATCAGATATTAATGGTCTATCGCTTCTATCATCTCACGTACCATTAGTCACTAACAAAGATAATGGAGCTTCAGCATGAGGGAATCTCTGGTGGGAGAACTGACCAGACTATGAAGGAGCAAATTACTGCAGATGCTGGGATCTGTACTGAAAACAAAAAAAATGCTGGAAATCACAGCAGGTTAGGCAACATCCATGGAGAGACAGCAAGCTAATGTTTCGAGTCGAGATGACTCTTTGTCAGAGCTTCACCAGGGCTACCAAGAAGACAGCACAATGAGCCTGAGCGAGTGTGTACTCACCAAGCATAAAAAAGCCAACAATAGTGGCCCGAATGAGTTATATCCGAGGCTGCTGAGGGAGGAAATAACAGGGGCCATGAATCTACTTCTGGCCACAAGGGTGTTGCCAGAAGACTAGAGGACTGCTAATTTGATGTGACTTGACTTATTATTGTCACATGTACCTAATTACCACAAAAAGTTTTGTTTTGCATACAGTACAGGCAAATTATAACACACAAAAGACCACAGGGTGATTGATGAGAACAAGGAATATGAAGTTACGGCTGCAAAGAAGGTCCATAAAAAGAAAGATCAACATTGGATTTGAGACTTGAGAGTTCCATTCAGGCTAAGGAAAATTGACATGTTTATAAGGGGTACTTGTCCGCAGATCCTTGAAGATGGTAAGGCAGGTGAATAGGGTAGTTAAGAAAGCACACAGGAGGCTTGCCTTTGTCATTCGAGGCAGTGATTGTAAGAACAGAGAGGTTTTACTGGAGCTGTACAGAACTTTGGCCACAGCTGGAGTACTGTGCAGTTCTGGCCACCACACTACAGGAAAAATGTCACTGCACTGGAGGGATAAGAGGAAATTCACCGGAATGTTGACTGGAGTTCAGCATTTCAGCGCCATTCTCCCAGTGTTCGTGGCCGGCTGCAGCATAGCTCCTTCAGCATTTGGGGATGGCAGCACCAGTGGCAGTGGACTCTTCAAGGTGGCAGCGTTGGTAAGGTAACATCTTCAGCCGGAGTCGGACTCACGGTCTGTCAGCAGCCTGGCCTGGCTGTGCAGCCAGAATCTCTTGGTTTCAGGGTGAGTGTGGGTTCAGCAGCAACAGTAAAGTGGGTCCAGCCACGAAGAGATGGCACCTGCAGTGGGAAAACTCCTACACTGATGGGTCCAACGCAGGTGGCAGCAAAGCACTGGAGTCTCTCTTCAGGACAGGTGCCAGTATGGACAGGGTTGAAAGGCAGATATTCTGAACTTTTACCCCTTTTCTTTTCCAGATGCATTCCTCTGGTCTACAATACTGGGCTTATTTTTTACTTCCTTTTTTTTGTTTCCTAAGAATTTGATCTTAAGAATCTATACTTTGGTACTTTTCTACCTAAGATGGCAGTTTAATGTGGTGACTGTAAACTTTTAACTGTACTCATTCGAGTAGACAACAATAAGATTAATTCAATATAATTCAGTTCAATGATGAAGATGGATATGCTTGGGTTGTTTTAGTTGGATCAGACAAGGTTGAGGTGGGATCTGACTGAAGTGTATAAAATTATGAATGGACAAGGTAGGTAGAAAGCAGTTGTTCCCTTAGGGTCAAGAACAATGTGACATATTTTTAAAGTGACAGGCAGCAAGTTAAAAGAGGATTTGAGGAAAAGTTTTTCATCCAGAGGATGATGGAGAGCTGGAATGCAATAACTGGGAGGATAGTTGAGATGGATAACCTCACAAACCTTACTTGGATGATCATTTGAGGTGTTGTAACATTCAAGGCTAAGGGCCTAGACTGGGAAAGGGGGGCTAGTGTAGGTAATAGTGTATTTTTGGAAGACAGACTGGATGGGCTGAAGGGTCTCTTCGGTATTGTATAATTCTTCAGATTTTTAAGAAGATTAAAAGAGGAAAACAAGGGAATTACAGACTAGTTAGCCTAAAATCTGCAGTGAAGAAATTGTTGGAGTCTATAATCAACTGAATACCTTGAAAATTTTCATTTTATCAGGGAGGGCCAGCATGAATTCATGACAGGTAGGTTATGCCTGACAAACTTCAATTAATTTTTTGAAGAGGTGATTCAGGTAATGAACAGTGGAATGTCTATGGATGTTATTTACATGGACTTCCAGAAGGCACTTGATGAAGTCCCACATAACCGAATGTTAACAAAGAAACTCACAGAATTGATAGCAAATTACTGACATGGCTGGAAAATTGGTTGCGTGGCAGGTGAAAGAAAGTTGGGATAATGGGTAGGAACTCAAATTGGCAGGATGTGACCAGTGGTGTACCTCAAGGATCTGTGTTAGAGTGCCAATTATTTACATTATTTCTTAATGACTTGGATATTGGCTTAGAAAGTCATATATCCAAATTTGCTGATGGCACAAAGTTAGGCAGCATTCTAGATAGTATAGATGATAACATAAAATTACAAAGGTAAATTGTAAAGCGAATGGGCAAAACGAAAGCAGATGGAGTTCAATGTAAGCAAGTGTGTAGCTGTCCATTTTATAATGAAAAATGACTGACCGGAGTACTTTCTTACCAGTACTAAGTTAAATACAGTGTATGTTTAAAGACACTTGGGGTTCAGATGCATAGATCTTTAAAATGTCACAAACAGGTGTAGAAAATAATCAAGGAAGCCAGGGAAATGTTGGTCTTTATATCTAGAGGACTGGAGTACTTTGCTCAGAGTATTGTGAAACGATTTATCCTTCACATCTTAGGAAAGCTATACTGGCCTTGAGGGAGTAGAATGTAGTTTTACAAGAATGATACCTTGATTTCAGGGATTAAATTATGAGGAAAAGATTACACAAATCAGGCCTGTTTTCCCTTGAATTTTGAAGATCTGGTCAAAGTTGCCAAAAGACAGGGTAGATAAAGATGAACTACTTCCAATGGTTGGGGATTCTAAAACTAGGAGACTTATCTGAGACTTAGAACCAGACTGTTTAGGAGAGATGTTAGGAAGCACTTCTACGCACTAAGGATAGTAAATGTTTGGAACTTTCTTCCATAAATGGCAGTTGATGCATGATCAGTGGTTAGTTTTAAATCTGATATAGATAAACTTTTGTTAAACAAATGTATTAAGAGATATGGGCTAAAGGCAGGTAGATGGAGTTAGATCACAGATAAACCATGATCACACTGAATGGTGCAACAAACTCAAGGGAGATGAAAAGTGGCCTAAACTTATTCCTGTGCTTGTACATTATGATTTATGATTTGACAAGAGGAGGCTCACAGGGCATCCCTTTGTCCCTGGCTACTTCCAAACTGGCATGTCATCACATCTGACCCCAGCTACATGGTTCAGTTGATAGCTACATGTTCAAATGCTATCACGGTTGCTGCTTCTTAACTGGATGCACACCCTGTTCATAACCTGCCATTTGTGTAACAAATGACTAAACAAAAAACATCATTTCTTCTGAAGTCAAATGTACTGTTCTTGTAAATTCTTGTAAATGCATTGTTCAGGCAGAAAAAATATCAAAGACTGTGCTTATAAACTCCTCCCTGAGGAAGCTCTGGTTCCTGGCAGAGGGTGGAATTTGATTCAGACATTTGCCTTTATGTTCCTTAGTACATTAGCCAGTTTCATTCAGTCATTTACAAATGAACAACTTTCTCCTAAATACTGAGTGTGGTCACTACACAGATCTCCAGCATACTGCCTCAGGAACTGCACCAAAATTATGCTTGCCCCAACTCTAGAGTGATAACTAATGTGTAAAGTACACTCTCACACATTAAACAATAGGATGCTTTCTTCCAGGCAGAAATACCAAAAAAGCTATGACACACAAAACTGCATTTCACACACCTGATTATTATTTATCTATTCGAACAAGGGTTCTTCTAAACATGTGGGTTTTTTTCATGCATAAATTAAGAGATTTGCTATGTGAAGGGCTTTGCAACTATGATTTAAATATTTCAGCTGAATGGTAAAGTAGGGCCTATCAAATAACAAAATCAACACCTCTAATATGTACAATGTATTAGAGCTTAAATTTAGAGTTGACATATTTATGCTATTCATCCCATCACCATGCTCCCTGTCGGTTATCTTGTTACCAGGATGCAATGATCCAGATTTGTGACAGATTTGCGTCTCTTGAATGCCAGACAGGCAACAACAGAGAACAGGCAAGTCCTTAAAAGTTCAACTGCTCAAGAGAAGGAAAGAAGGAAGATTTACAAACTGCCAGTGAAATTTGTCTCAATTCATTCATGGTATGTGTGTGTTGCTGACTGGCCAGCATTTATTGCTCGTCTCCAGTTGTCCTTGAGAAGATGTTGATAAACTGCCTTCTTGAACGGCTCCAGTACGTATGTTGTAGGTTGACCGACAATGCCCTCAGGAGAGAATTCCTGGATTTTGACTCAGTGACAGTGAAGGAAGAACAATATATTTCCAAGCCAAGATGGTGAATAGCTTGGACGGGAACTTGCAAGTAGTGGTATTCCCATCTAACTGGTGCCCTTGTCCTCCTGGAAGGAATCATGGTTTTGGAAGGAACTGTCTAAGAATCTTTGGCAAATTTCTGCAGTGCATCATGTAGATAGTATACACTGCTGCTACTGAGTGTTGGTAATGGAGGAGTGGATGTTTATGGATGTGTGCTAATCAAGTAGGCTGCTTTGCCCTGAACGGTGTCAGGTTTGTTGAGTCTTGTTGGAGCAGTATTCATCCAGGCAAATGAGGAGCATTCCATCACACTCCTGACTTGAGCCTTGCATATGATGAACAGGCTTTGGAGAATCAGGAGGCAAGTTATCCACTGCTGTACTCCAGCCTCTGATCTGCTCTTGAAGCCACATTTTATTCGGTGAGCCCAGTTTAAGTTTCCAGTCAATGTGGGGTATTCAGTTTGCCTTTCAGTTCAAGGGTAACTTGAATCACAGTGACCTTCACATATGTACTGATGACTGCAGCAAGTCTCAGGAGACATTGTTTACACAAATTGTTTTGCAATGCTGAAGCAATGGGAGAGTAAGGCAACCAGGAGATTGTTTAAAGAGGTAGTTTTTTAAGGAATATCATAATTAAAAAGGGGGCTAAAGGATTTTCAAGATTTTTCAAATCAAAATAGGAAACATGGCAAAAGGCAGAGCCACGAAAGCTGAAGTGTGTGCCTCTACATTAAAAGCTCTATATATATGCAAGCTGTTGCTGGGCACCTCAGACAGGAGAAGCCACCAATGGATACTGTATAATGCACCAACAGGATAATCATTCAGTCAAATCTTCAATGGCTTGACAAGGGTCTTGGTGAATTGTGCCCAAAGCATTCACTATGTCTTAACAACTACATTTAAAAGAATAACATTGGTTGTAAAGTACTTTTGGATGTGCTTTAAAGTTTTCCCAACTTCTTGTTTCCCACCGCTCTTTGCCACTTTGTAAGCCTTATTTTTCAATTTGATAGCCTCTTTTATTTCCTTAGACATTCATAGCTGATTACCCCTTTTTCTACTGTCCTTATCTTTCACTAGTACATACTTTTGCTGAGCACTTTGAAAAATTGCTTTGGAAGTCCTCCACTGTTCCTCAACTGTCCCACCATAAAGTCTTTGTTTCCAGTCTACTTTAGCGAAGTCTGCCCTCATCCTGTAGTAGTCTCCTTTGTTTAAGTACAGGACCCTGGTATTGGATTTTATCTTCTCACTTTCCATCTGTATTCTAAATTCAACCATACTGCCATCACTCCTTTCAAGAGGATCCCTAACTATGAGATCTCTTATTATTCCTGTGTCATTACACAGGACCAAATCTCGGATAGCTTCCTCCCATGTCAGTTCCATTACATACAGATCAAGAAAACTATCACGATACATTCAATGAACTCCTCCACGAGGTTGCTTTGACCGGCCTAGTTTGACCAATTTAATATGTAGATTAAAATCCCCCATGATACAAGCATTAGTTACTTCTTTCTTTATTGTCTGCCCCATTATGATATTATTATGTGGTGGCTTATAAACTACACTCTCATTGTTTTCTTCTTCTTTGAATTTCTAATTTTCACCCAAATGGATTCAATCTTATTCTCCATAGAACCTATATCATCTCTCACTACTATCCTGAGGTCATCCTTAAATATCAGAGCTACACCAACCCCCTTAGCTTCCTGTCTGTCCTTCCAAATAGTCTGATCCCCCTGAGTATTTAATTCCCAGTTGTGACCATCCTGCAACCATGTCTCCGTTATGGCTACTAAATCATACTCGTTCGCGATAATTTGTGCCGTTAAGTCATCTGCCTTGTTTCAAACGCTACAAGCATTCAGGTAAAGTGCCTTTCTGCTAGTTTCTAATACCTTCTTTTTGAATTCTAACATCTCCATTAATAATGTCGATTAGTTTTCCTTCCTTTTAACTCCTTTCATAGTCTTCAATGTAGTTAAACCCTCCTGCACTCATGTTAACCTGCTGCTTGTTTTTAATATTTACCATTACACTCCCTGTCATTTTCCCCTTTATTTCTGCCCAGTTCACTAGTTTAAAGTTGTACTGACCAACCTATTTATCCTTTTTGTTAGAATACTGGTTCAGAATCAATTCAGGTAGAGACTGTCCCAATGGTCCAAAACCCTCATGTTCCAAAACAGATGTCAATGCCCCAGGAAATTAGGATGTGCAGCACAGTTGAAAGCTATTTCCCTCCCCTTTCCTACTGCTGCCACCCCACTTTGGCAGAGGGCAACACGGCTACTTCAATCTTAAATGAATCCAGTCACATGCAGTAATTCCTGCTGAAATTGTGCATTCACATACCAAGTTTTTCCACAATCTCAAAGTGCCACTCAGCCAGGTGCTTCAGAAGTATGGTAACAGTTGTAAAGTAAAAACTGTGACAGTCAAATTACATATATCATGGTCTGGCAAATACTTATGAGATATCTGATATTTACCGAGAGATTGGTTAGGATACTGGGAAAAATTCTCTTTTCTTCAACATACTGCTGCAGCACTGTTTACATTCAATTTGGGCATGGGGTGGGAGTGGGGGATGGGGTGTACGTGGTGGGGAGCAAGAGTGAGAGAGAGAGAGAGAGAGAGAGAGAGAGAGGGAGAGAATGGTTTAACATCTTACCGAGCGACTGCATCTTTAACGACGCCTGACTTCCATAGTGCTGCGTTAGGATTGTTAGCAATTGATGAATGATCTCTCGTCTCTGGAGTGAGACTTAAACACAGGACTTCATGATTCAACAGGCAAGTGTATGACCACCATATCATGGCTGAGACCCAAAGCTTTACAGAAAGCAAACCTCAATGGCAATGTATGGAGTTTTGTCACAGCACTGCCCAAATACCACTAGCAAAGTTGCTTCAACTCCCTCATCACTCAAACAAGACAGACTCTCATCTCTAGGTTCAGACAGATCAATTGGAAGGAAAACGCCATGGACGGCCATTGAGAAGCCAAATTAACTTGATCTTTATAAACTGGTCAGAGTTAACTCACAATCATTTCAGATTCTTGGAAAGTGCAAACTACTTCCCTGTAAACTAATCTTTTCCAATTGTCTTCTGATTCCACATTATGAAATTGCTTGCTATCTGAATAATGTTTTAGTTACACATGATTTAAGATGCTACACAAACCAACTTTCTGATGCTTGATCAATATCAGTAAACTGTTCATCTATTGTGGGTAATGAAGAGAAAAGATTTGACATCAATCACGGTTTCCATTGATCACAACCTCTTTTAACATCCACAAGCATGGTTCTGTCCAAGCTTTCCATCTGGCTGGGTCATTTGATGGCATATGCAGTTCCACTCCTGATAATTCAGTCATTTACTTTCACCACTAAAATCATTACATTATCCAATACTTTTAATGAGGTGACTGTCAATGAATAAAAGCAGTCCAAATGAACAACAACAAATAAAACAATTTAACACCCTTAACACAGCAAAATGCTGGATACTTAAGGATGGGTAAGAAATGCTGATCAAACCAACAGCACCCATGTCCGATAGATATTTCTAGTAACCTGTTCACAACAGGTGGGACTTGAACCCAGGCTTCCTGGCTCAGAGGTAGAGACATTACCACTACACAAGAGTCCCCATCCACATCCTGTAAAAGAATGAATAATGTTAGGATCAGCTGGTCAAATACTTGATGAAAGCTAAATTATAAAAAAGCAACTTAAAAGAGAAGGAATTAAAGACAGAAAAAAATTAGAGAAGGCATTCAAAAGATAAGGCCTAGAAAGTTGAAGACACAACTACCTGAGTTTTAAATTAATGTGCATGCAAATCTCAAGCCACCTCAATAGATTTTTGTGTTCAAAATGAAGGTTCATCCATCAAAGAGGCTACTTAAGATGAGCCTCTTTTAAATGTCTAAGTCCATCTATCTCCAGAACCAACTATTGGTAAGAACTAAGACCAGAAGAGGTTATTAATCATGTTTCATTGATTGGATTACCAGGGTCACCAGCCCAGTGGGTCCTATGTTGGGTCAGCTATGATTTACAACAAGGGCAGGGTAGTGACCAAAATCAGCGACTGCCAAAACCTTGCCCTTACCCATGAAAAATGTAAGTCACTGGTGTGCCCTTCCACTGAACAATGCAGTACAGTTAAAGGATCAAATTAGGTGTTTGGACAAGGCAGTGATGGTGAGGTGAGAGTTAATGACTACAGTTCTCATGAGTCTCAATTAATCTTCTGCTGACAAATTAAGTGAAGATCAAGTGAAGGTATCAAAATACCAAAATATTTACAAGCAGGCCACATTTAACAGCATCAACAGAGGCTGACGTCAGTCTGCAAAATAAATTCCTAACACTAAAGTTAAAGCAAGCAAAGGTTACAACATTTCTTCAGAAAATGCATTCACTTCCTATAGTACAAGCCGTTATGACAACCTTCTTGTAAGCTTCCAAGTATCCTGCTTTTTCAATTTCACTTCTGCCTTTGCTGGTTGGGGTGGTGTCAGTATGAGGGATGGGCTGGGAGGATGCAAAAGTGCTACGAGATAGAAAGTAGCAACTGTGACACAGTAATGAAAGTGTCAGTCAGCCACTCCCAGACCAGCAATCCACATACTCATTATTGATATGGAGCAGGACATAAAAACATGCTGCAAGCACAGTTCTGTCACACTGCAAACGTGCACAATTATACTTCATTTGCAGCACACTATTTTGTAAGAGCAGTCGATGAACTGCTAAACTGCTAATTTTAAACAGACAGTAGCCAATGGTACCTCTAGGAAGGTGGTGGTGGGTCTATTGTGCACGTAGTCAAGTTCACTTAAAGCCCCAGTAACTGTTTAATTCAAACTAACCAAATTCTAGACTCACTGAAGGACAATGATTATTTGCAGATTCCAGTTCAGCACCAATAAAATCAAACTAACAGTAGGATCCATCGTTAATAGTGAATGAGTTACAAGGTCATCTTTTTCTGTCACACACAGTCGAGGGGCATTGATCTGCACATAGGTCAGGCTGGGAAAAACCTTCCAAAACATTAAATTTGGGTATGCAAGGACGGTAGGGATGTGCTGCTGCTCACTAAATGTTTCAATGCTCAACTAAGAGCCATCATGGCTCTGAACTGGTTCTGAACCCATTGCTTTGATAGGTCAGGCCTCTTGTTGCTGGGCATTTTCATGGAATCATAGAATTGTTACAATACAGGAGGAAGCCATTCAGCCCATCGTGCCTGGATTAATTCTATTATCTAGTGCCAATCTCCTACCTTTTCCCCATATCCCTGTGCACTATTTCTGTCCAATTAATCATCCAATGTCCTTTTGAATGCCTCAACTGAATCTGTTCCCAGCACATTTCTGGGCAGTGTATCCATACTCTTACTATTTGCTGTGTGAAAAAGCTTCAATTTCAGGTCACTTTAAATCTATGCCTTCTTGCTTTTAACTTTTCCAAGTGGGAACAACTTTTCCCTATCTACTATCTCCAACCTGCTCATGATTTTGTAAACCTCCATTACATCTCCTCTCAGCTTTCCTTTCCCTCCAAAGAGAACAATCCCAACATCTTCAACCTATCCTTATAAGCCTCTCAATCCAGGAACCATTCTTGTCAATGGCTTATGCACTTTTCTCAATGCATTCACATCTTTCCTCTAATGTGTTGCCCACAATTGTACACAATACTCCTGCAGACTGCTTACAAATGCTTTGTACAAATTCAGTATCACCTCTTTGCTATTATACTCTGTGTCCCTATTAATAAAGCTGAGAATACTGTATGCTTCATTAACTGATCTCTCTACCTGTCCTGCACCTTCAATTATCTGTGCAAATATACATCGAGGTACCTTTACTCCGATACCTTCTTCAGAATTGTATCTTCTATTTTAACGCTCTTCCAACTAAAGTACCATCACCTCAGACTTCTCTGCATTGAACGCCATCTGCCATTTATCTGCCCATTCCACCAAGTTCTCATTTAAGATTCTTCTTCTCACAGTGCACAATTTTTCCAAGGTTATAATGACCTCTAAACTTTGAAACTGTTCCCTACACACCAAGATCCAGATCACTAATATATACTTGCTCAAGCGTCCCAATACCAACATTTAGGACTCTACAACAAACGTTGCTCCAGCCCAAAAATATCCATTGACTTCTCTGTTTCCTTTCACTATAGTCAATTTCAGATCCACTTTATTACTGATCCTTTGATACCATGACCTATAACTTTCCTCATAAGTATGTCTGTGGCACAGTATCAAATGCCTTCTGGAAATCCATGTATGCCACATCAGCAATATTACCCTCATCAAGCCTTTCTGCTCCCTCATCAAAAACTCCAGCAAGTTAGTTAAAACCAATCTCATCTTTAGAAATCCCTGATGACTTCTAAAAATCAACACACCTTTTCCATTTGATTACTAATACTATCCTGAAAAATTATTTCTGGAACTTCCTCACCACAAAAGTTAAACTAACTGGTTTGTAAATTAAGATAACAGGGAGTAGAGCTGGATGAACACACCAGGAAGGCTGACGTTTTGGGCCTGGACCCTCCTTCAGAAATGGGAAAATTTGCTTGGATTATCTTTAAAAACTTTCTTGTACAAGTCTGCATGTTTAGAATTCTCCAGTCTTCTGACGCCAGGAAAGACTAAAAGCTTATGGCCAGTGTCCCTGTGATTTCTACTCTCATACATTTCAGGCACCAGCTGTACTCAAGGCAACACGGTGCTGCATGTTGAGCAGGACCACACATTGTAATTCAACTACACCTTCCCATAATTACCCGTTGTTGCCTGAGTATCCAAAAATCTAATAATCTCTACTTGAATACACAGCAGAGCATCCACAACACTCTGAAGTACAGAATCCTGAGCATTCATAGCTCTTTCAGTGCCAAAAGGAGATATAGAGAAACCCAAGCATCACAGAGCTGAGGATGTGAATCGCAATGGATAATTTAGATTTAGGAAAGGTTATCAAGTAAATTACTATTCAACGGGTTGCTGCAATTCAAGGGAGTTATTCATCATGTTGATATCCTACAAAGAATTCAGGCTGTGCTGTGAGTCTGTGGAGCTCTCAATTCCCGCCTTGCACCTTCGGTGAACCAGTGCAAAAAATCTCAGTAAGAATCTGCAGTACCCTGTACACTTGGTGTCTTGACTCACTGGCCAAATTATATTATGACATCCATGCTTGGTTATTGTGACACTCTAAAATAATACAGCTTAATCTTATTTCAACAATTTGCTACAGTGTAGCAATGTTAGTGAAGCAGCTAAATTCACTAGAAAGCAAATGGGCTTTGTGCTGGTCTAATGTGGGGTCAAATATAAACAGCTACTGTACAGGCTCAATGCCATTGATTCACAAAACAAACTGTAATATAATCTAGTTTCAGAGATAGTAGGAATTGCAGATGCCGGAGAATCTGAGGTAACAAGGTGTAGAGCTGGATGAACACAGCAGGCCAAGCAGCAACAGGGGAGCAGGAAAGCTGACGTTTCGGGTCTAGGCTGTTTGGCCTGCTGTGTTCATCCAGCTCTACACCTTGTTATCTCTGTAATATAATCTAAAACATTTTTCAGTACAATCACTCAACAGTTGTGGTAATCTGGAATGTATAAAAGGTGGTTGGAGCAGACTCAACATTAGCATAAAGGGAAAATTGCACAAATACTCATAGAGGAAAAATTCAAATGGATATGGGGAAATAAAACAAGAGAGTGGAATTTATACCTTCACCAAAAACTTGGCACAAACATAGCGTGCTCAAATGGCCTCCTTCTGTGCAGTAGATTTCTACAACAAATATGAAGTTCTGCTCAGATACAGAAAGCATTAAACTGAACAAATTCTATCCAAATTCTTCATACTTTTCATAATCCAACATATCCTCGCCAACAATAATCTGTGTTTTGACTATTTATTTTCTGTACAGACCAGTGATTCAGTGCAATATGCCCACAGGAAATCTGGGAAGGTAACTGATATATAAGCTCTCTCTCCATCCAGTGTTATTCCACTCACTTGTCCTGCCCTTGACCTTTTCTGCAATCCTGCACTCAGTCTACAAATGTCATATCGAGTGGCTATTGTGATTTAACACTTGCAACACCATGATAGAGCAAACAGGAATTCATATGCACAGTGAAAGCCCAACAAACCAAAAGCTGAGCCTCTCAGCTGTATGCCGATAATTGCCAAAGCATTTTCTTGCCTTACACTCACTTACACAGAATATTTATGCTGCTCGAATCTTCTCATTCCTTTGAATTGAGTCCTATCAAAAATTCCTTCTATTCCTTTCCCTTTTATGAGTTCATGAATTTATGTAGATTCCTCCTAGAGGTATAGAACATAGAACAGTACAGCACAGAACAGGCCCTTCAGCCCACGATGTTGTGCCGACCATTGATCCTCATGTATGCACCCTCAAATTTCTGTGACCATATGCATGTCCAGCAGTCTCTTAAATGACCCCAATGACCTTGCTTCCACAACTGCTGCTGGCAACGCATTCCATACTCTCACAACTCTCTGTGTAAAGAATATCTATTATTTGTCCCAAAAGTGAATTAACCTCCAGTTAACAAAACTTTTTCTTGAATGCATTGCTGTATTTATTTGTGATTATCTTATATTAAAGACCCCTAATTTGGATCTGTGCTCAGAAGTGGTAACACTTTTTACATCTACCATAACAAATTCCTCCACAACTGTTAAAACTTTTATTTGCTCATTCGTCAGCCTTCTCTATTCTAGAGTTGAGAACTCCATGTTCAATCTTTTTTGACAGCTATAACCTCTTGGTTATGACAAGAGAAACGTCCTGAAAGTTATGTTTTCTATGGTGCTGGTTGAGGGATAAATATTAGAAAAAAACTTGAGAATTCCCCTGCTTTTCCTTAATATGTACCATGGGGATGTGCTAAGTCTACGCAAGAGCACAGACAGGTTCTTGGTTTAACATCTCATTGAAAGACAGAACCATTGATGCGCTTCAAAGTGTCAGTCTAGATCATGTGCTCAAGCCTCTGGCTTGAACACATGATGTGCTAAAAGGTGGCCACAGGATCAGTGGGCTGACGACCTTCATTAGCTTTCCAGATTGTGATTTGTATTTGCTGTAAATTTGATATAATTTCCATTTTCCAATGACTTCCATACCCTTGTGTTCCAAAATAACTGTAGAATTATATTTGTGGAAGGTTCTTGTACCCATAATATTACTTGAGATGTAAACTGGTTTATTTATTCCTTTGCTATATTTAGTTATGTTAGGATTTCAGCAATTTCAGTTTCAAATATTTTCTGCACTGCTCCTTTTTAACAAGGTATTCTAGTCTAATCTACAGTATTTTCCACACATCTTCAAAATCTATTATCCAAAATTTCAGCTTCTGTTGTTTAAGCTGGCAAAATCACAAGTTTAAAATTCTCATCAGCAATTTGAAATCCCTTCATAATTTCGGTCTTGGTCCTCCATATCTCTGTGCCTTCCTGCAGCCCCACAATCCTCTGAGATCTCTGCGCCCCTCCAACTCTGGCCTTTTGCATGCCAATGGTTTTCACTGTTCTACCTTTGACAGCTTTGCCTTGAACTGCCTGAGCGCTAAGCTCTGCAATTCCCTCCCTACAACGGCCTCATTCTCTCTTCCTGTCTGATGCTACCCTCTCATCTAGTTTTTCTAATATGTCCTTACCTGGTCTGGAGTCAAATTATGCTTGATGATATTTCACTTTGTGCATCGTAATGCATGTTAATGATGTTATTGTTTTCTAAATACACTGGCCCCTGCAGTACTGTTGTCCCAGCTTTTCACTCAATATTATTTAGTTTGGTGTTTGGAAGAAGGAAGGACACAGCAGGAAGCTAGCTTTTCAGGTGTTCATCAGTTTCAGTATTAGCATGAGTAAATGTGCCATTATACACAATTTTCCTGTGGAAATACAGGCCAAGATGCACATTTTTGTACTGATAATATGACAATACTGAGCCTTTAACAGATGTGTTCCGTCTTGTTTCTCTGCAGAGGGGCTTGTCCACAGTGGCGCCAAAGTGACTCCTCCAGGCAGCAGTTTGTAAATAACTCTGGGTTTCTCCCTGGGTGTTTTTTTTTCAGAATAATACAAAAGAATCACGATTGGGTAGGGTTAGGCTCACACAGAGCCAAAGAACTTTGGCTTTGCTTTTAGTTTTTTTTGTTAGTTAGCCATTGGAGCTGATAGCTAAAGTTCACTCTGCTGCTAGATTGAAGACTTAGAGAGTTTTTCTCTTAAAAATCAGAAGGGGCGGATCTTTTCTTTCAGTGCTTCTTTCTACTGGACTGGAGACACACAGCATGTGAGAATAGTAACTGTTCTGCTGCACTGCAATTTGCTAACTTGTATTTATGGACATTGCCTATATTGGAACAGATGATGATTAGTGGTTAAATAATACATTGGCTTGGTAAGTATGCCAATAAAGTAAAGTTACATCAATTCTTTGGTTCGTCGCATTTTAATTGTACTATAAGAATAAAGTGATGTTTGATTAACGCTTAGTGAATGAAGTAGATACTAACATCACACATGGACCAATCAAATCATAACTGTAACGCACATCTTACGCTTGCCTTCAAAATAAAATAGAAGTTAGGGTCTGGGGTATCCCCATAATATATTTTGGAGGAGCTTGGTCTGGTCTCTAACAATAATAATACTTCTGAAGAGACAGGCATCACTGACCTGTTATGAAGGCACACAGTACAAAAAATGCCAGATCATGTAGGTACAGAACTTATCCACAATAGCAATATTTTTCCATTTACACCCTCCTTTTGGTTTTTACTTACAAATTTAATAGAGAAGCACTCCATGTGATAAAATACCATTTGCGATATTATTAATTAATGAGGAAATCATGTTCTCCATGTCTGCTGAGGTCCATCTGGCTGATGCTATGGCTCAAAAGTGTATCTCTTATATGCCCTGCCTCTTTCAAAAAGACAAAAATTCAGTTTTCCTGTAAGATAGTCAGTTGATAAGACCACCTAGACAGTGGTAATAGCTATCAAAGAGTTGGCAATGGATAGGTCAAGGGACAGGAAATAAAGGTGTACAGGGCTTTGCTGATCTAAATGCAGAGGCATGTATAACATGGATGGTTTGTATCTCACACTGCAAAACCTTAGAGACAAGTATAGCATCGAAATACAGCCACATCCAGTTTCCATTAAAGCCATGTGTTGCATAAATCCAATATTAAAGTTCAATCTCACTAAGTCAAGTGTTCAAGCTTCCTTCTCGTTCTGTGGTCTGTTGCTGGGTACAGTATGCATTTATACCTTAATTATAGTGTCAATAATAAAGGGATTGACTTCTTCAGCAATTCTATCTTGTCGTGTAAAGTAACTTTCAAATGCTAAATAGCAAAACCTTTCTATCCTGAAATATTTTGGGTGACTTATCAAGTTATTTATGCAATTTTCAGTTGACAGGTGTATTCTTTGATTCCCCAGAGTACAGAGACTACGCCATGTTCTTTGCAACCTTCAAAATGTCATCTATGACAAGCATTTCGCCAAGATCATCCCCACATCTCCACTTCTTGCCTTCAAACAACCACCAAACCTTAAACAGACTATCAATTCCAGCAAACTACCCAGCCTGCAGGACAAGGACTGCAACCCCACATAACCCTGCCATGGCAACCTTTGCAAGACACATCAGATCACTGACATAGATACTGCCATTACATATGATAACGTCACCCATTACATACATGGCAGGTACTCATGTGGCTCAGCCAATGTTGTCTATCTCATATGCTGCAGGCAAGGATGCCCTGAGACATGGTATATTGGCAAGACCATGCAGATGCTACAACGACAGATGAATGGACACAATGCAACAATTGCCAGACAGGAATGTTTTGTCCCTGTTGGGGAACACTTCCGTAGTCAAGGATATTCAGTATCCGACCTTTGAGTAAGTGTCCTCCAAGGCAGCCTTTGAGATACACAAGAACGTAGAATTGCTAAGCAGAAACTGATAGCCAAGTTCTGTACCCATGAAAATGGCCTAAACCGTGATCTTACGCTCATGTTGTGCTACGTGTGACCCCAACGCACTGTTCTGTATCTGTAAAATGTTCCTTACTGTCCAGTTTTGACACCATCACCATTGTTGAGTTTTGGATTGTTTATTACTTTGATTAGGCCCTCGCATGTGACTCTTACAGTGATCATATTACTCCAGTCATTTGGTTTATTTCCAGAACCACTTCATTTTTAATTTTTTTGTAATTATCTTTCTACCTCATTTAATTGGATTGTAGGTTATCTCTTTGCTTGTTATTCAGCTGCTGATGCTTTACTCACACTGTTTAACATTTCTGATCACCTGCAGACTTATTATTTGATAATCCACTCAAACCATTTGAATGATCTTTTGATCTCTCTGCCCTTGATCTCTCTGCCTACAAATTCTGTGTCTGTGTGCTTCCCTCTCATTTCACCTGACAAAAGGGCTACGCTCCAAAAGTTTGTAATTTGAAATAAACCTGTTGGACTATAAACTGGTGTCATCTGGTTTCTAACCTTCATTGAAAGGCAACAGCTCCTGCAATGCAGCACTCCCTCAGAACTGCACTGGGGAATCATCCTAAAGCATGTGCTCAACTTTCTGCTTGATGGACTGAATAGTCTAAGATTGTGTGCTCAACTCACATGCTGTACCTTGGGGCACAAGTACTCTTTTTACAGCACAGTAGTCACGTATATTCTGTACTTCACCTAAAAACTGCACTGATGGAGATATATTGAAGGACTGAATCTCCACTAAGCTGCTCATATGACACCATATTGCCCCACAACGTTATCTGTACAATGGAATTTGATCTGGATCATGGTATTGCAAATTGTCCAAATCTTAGATGAAATAGTACTTGATGGAATAGCATATTATTTAGTCCCTTTATTCCCCTTCGACATTCTCTTTTCCAGTGAGAACATGGCCAACTCATATATTCATCCATTATATTCTAAATGTCCGATCCTCAGTGTACACCGTCAACAGCATCAACTGCTATTCTGTACTGATGTAATCAGAAATGTGAAAGCTTTCAAAGTGCCGTTGAATTAATGATACAATCACCTCCTTCACTATTTTAGTTAATATTAACATTTCAACACATCTTAATCTCTGATTTGCTCATTGCCAACTGAGCATTGCACAATAGCTTCAATTTACTGTGTATCACAACCCCAGATCTCTTCATTGTTTGCCTGTTATTTTCGTTATAACTGAATAATAGCTCATTTCTCCATACTTGTTTCCCATATAAAACATTTATTTCTCTATGTGAATTTCATTTATCACAGATTATTCCAATTTCCAAGCATACTTTAGATCATCCTGTTCAGTATTAAATTGATATTTTTATGCTTGAACCACAGATGTTTCTGTCAATTTTGTAAATTTCAACTGTGATCTGGTCTTCCATTACTTAAAAAAAAATCCACTCCACTTGAACCCAGAACATCACAATCAAGAGATCACACTCTCTCTGCATATACCACCATGCTTTCAATAATGCTACTGTAGCTTTTAACTAATCTATGTATATAGCTGTCATAAAATCCTGAATGCACATTTATGTCCCTTATCCATTTCGAGAAGATGTCCACATCCATCCTTGGGGTTGTCACTCAATCAACCTTGGTACAAACAAGCCCTGTTCTTTTGCTAACAAAAACAAACCAGATGCATTCTCCAACACACTCACATTAGAAATGTTAAAAAAAACTGAGTCATGATTTAGGATTAGATGACACTGCCAATTAACTAATTAAGGATAATTAAAGTTTTACACACTAAGTCAACAATGTCATTTTACCTATGTGGATTAATTGAAATTAGTGAATAAATTGCATGCGAAGAATAATAATGGACTATTAGGGGTACATTGGTTCATTAAGCAAGGTATAAGAAGTGAAACTCACTTAACCACAGTGGCTGCCTGCTAGAAAATTAATTGTGCCATACTGAATTAGTTGAATCTGCAATTTGAACTTGAAAAAAGGGTTAAAATATTATTTCACAGAAATGAGATACAGTCTTACTATTAACATTTTGAATTCAAACACTAACTTCTTCACTGTTTCGTTGCTCACAGACTAGATAAGGCCAAACAAAATCTGAATAAATTAAGCCTAAATATTCATTTTTATTCAATATACGTGCAATACATGTATATAGGATATATAAAAAGTGGACACATTTTGCAATATTTCAGTAATATTCTCAGTCTGACAGCATAGTCATCGAGTCAGAACGCTGCAGATTCACAATAGAAGCTGCATTTATAATCCAGGTTGACATTTCAATTTGGTTCTGAGGGAGTTCTGTGCTGTTTTTCAATGAAACTTCAAACCGAGCCTTGACCAGCCCTATCACACAGATGAAAAAGCAGAATGCCCGCATATTTTACAAAATGAAAACAGAGATTTTCTTACTTGCACAATGAAAGAGACGCCACCCCTTCCCCACCACCAGGAGCACCCCCCAACCTCTCCCCACCTCTCTCACACACACCATACACACACACAATTCACAGCCACAGTAATTGACATCAACGTTTTTTCGGTATTTTGACATCAACTCTTATCACTGGATGGTTTTTGTCACAAGGCTAACACTAGAATGGTTTGGATGTTCACAACAGAATATACATAGTGGTCTTCCACATTGATTCTATAGACAAGAGGTCTCTTCAGTTCCCTTTTTGTGCAGCACTAATCTTCGTGGTGAGAAGTCTAGAGGTCTCTTATTTATTAAATGTTGGAGTGTGCTGAAAACAATGGTAGATGTGAAATCCAGAATCAACATTTGTCATGGTATGCCCAGTCCAAGGTAAAGCCATCACCCATGGTGAGAAAATTAGAACTTTCTGCGAGCTTGAGATACTTTGATGTGAATTAACAAAGATCACCTGACTCTTGGCAGCTATCGCGCCAGTTCATCAGTGTTCATTTTAAATAGAAGGCAGATCCAGAAACTTCTGTAGAAACACAGAGTCCATATTTAAAGCTATGTAAAGGGCGTATGACTTCACTAAGCAAGACAAAGAGTAAATGTTAAAAATAATGCAAGTTCTGAATCCTATTTTATGTGATAGGTTGGGTAATTGGAAAATACCATTAATTATTAGTTTTTATTTGTATCGTATGTTGCATTGGTGTTCCAAGTTCAATGCTGCAGCTACATATCCAGTGAGCATGACTGTCAGTTGGTGATTATAATATTAGTTGTGTGTTGCAATTCAGTTTAAAGACACTGAGCTTCACACATAAATGCTTGAATACATTCACCTCCTGCCAAACTCAGGTTGATTGTTTCTCTTCAACCTCATCTTTGTTTTTTCAGAACTCCTCTGTTGTGAAACACTTAGGAACAACATTCTGTCAGCCAGCAATAAATGGAATTTTATATCCTATAAGTATGTAAAAACACGATCCCTTCAGCTGTACGTTTATGGAGACAGTGTGTATCAGGAAAAACAATATACAATCAAAACCGAACAAGGTAGTAATGTACTCTCAAGTTTCAGATGTCAATTTACCGGGAGTTCTCTCCTTCATTCAAAGTGCTGTATGACTCAATTAAATTAATTTTTCCTGGTAAATTCTAACTGTATGTTATTCTAACATCAGGAAGTGTGAGGCAATATATTTAGTGAAAAGAAACGCAGCACTAATTATACAAAGAATTCAAGAAGGCTCAGCACTGCAGGAGACCACGGGAAATTTGGACTTACAGGTTCACAGGAGTTGACAGTAGCGCTCCCAGATTAATACAATCTGAAAAAATAATGGAATCATCAGTTTTAACACAAGATTATCAAATAAGTCAAAAGTTAATGATGAGCCCACAAGATCTTTATTAGACAGTGAGAGGTGATTTTCTTCTGGCTGCAAAGTTTAGAACTAGGGACAGAGTCTCAGGAGTATGGATTAGACATCTTGGACTGAGGTTCTTCCTTGCAACTGAAGCTAACATCATGATCCCTGCAGTGAAAAGGAATTCGTGAAAATTGACCGCACACCAAAAGTAATATATTCTGTTGAGAAACATATGGGCAGCTAAACTGTAACAAATAACAGAGTGGTGGACAGACGGTCTTAATAAAAACAACATTGTTAAAAGTTTAAAACCATTCCCATTTCATCTTTCTTAAGATTGGTGCTGCAGTAGCTCAGATCCCCAACAAAACACAGAGTTGCACAGAACATACAACACAGCACCAGGGCACTGGACATAACTGGTATTGCCAGGATTTAGGCACCTCACAAGCTTTCACCCAAAACCTCATCTCTCATCCTATTCATGTATCCTTTTATTTCGTTTTCTCTTGTGCATTTATCTAGCTTCCTCTAAACTGTATCTGTACTATTCACCTCAACCACATTCTACAGCAAGTTCTATAATCTCACCATCCTTTGGTTCCAGAAATAACTCCCCAATTTTTCACTGTATTTGATAGTGATAATCTTATATTTACAGAGTCCGGTTATGTTTTCCCCATAAATGGAAACATCTCCACATTTCTGTGATCAAATTCTTTCATAATGAACCAAATGAATTTCTTCTGTGTTTAAGATATTCAGTTTCTATCATTTTAAAGCCTAATCAGTTTTCTCTGACTGTTTAAGCCTCGCAGTTCTGGTACTACTCTTGCAAAGCCTTTCTTGCGGTTCATCCAGTGCCTCTTTTTTGGTAATATGGAGATCATAATAATCCAAATTAGAAGTTAATCTGTGTTCTTTGCCATGAATAAGGAATGTGAGTAATGTGAGCTAATCTGAGTAAATCTCTATCACATGGTTGATTCTGTCTTGCAAAATGGTGTTTGAGCTGAGGTGGTCACTTTTGGGCTATGTGGCTCAGGCACCCCATTCCGGCGTTCCATTATATGAGACATTTGCTGCAGGAGGCATCAGTGAGCTGAGGATGTGCACAATTTGCTGGCCAGTGTATTTTCTTGGCGCACTCTTTGGCAAACTGAGCTTTCATTTTTGTTCGTCTCTTCCAATACCTCAACAAACAATCAATTTCCAGAGGTATGGCCATCTGTTGCCCCTGTTTTTGTATCACAATCATGCCTTGCCTCCTCTCTCCAGCCAAGCCAGAGAAATTTGTTCAGATGCTGAAGGAGTGCTAGTTTCACATGACTGACCAAGTATGGCATAATTTCCTGGACCTTTGCCCTTGGCAAGCGAGCCAAAGGCTTTGCTAAACTCTTTCACTGTCACAAGATTGCATTCTATCCTCCTGCATACCAGCAAGTGATCACAATTACAGGTGAGCTACCTATATGCATTGAGACTGCTGTTCAGTCATGTTTGGTGATGACTGATCCAGCTGCTGCAAATACCATGATCTTGGATGTCTCCAGAACACCTTGTGATATTGCCTATTCTGAAAGAAAGTCTTAGTTACCCAAAGCAGTAGCAGCAGCAAAGTTAAAGTAGTCTCTGTTTGTTTTAATTTATCTTTCTTAGGAAACTGTGTCTGAGGCAGGAGCACCATGCTTCTCGGCTTGTGCCCAGTCTTGCAGTGAAATCCCCCAGTATGTAATGATGTTTTGACTTTCAATTCTGCTGATAAAAGTGTCAAGCTTTTCAGTGACCTGATCTTTCACCTCTGTAATGGAGCACAGCAAGGGAGCATAGAAACTCATGATGCTAATAACCCCTGACAGAGTTGAGAGGTCGATGGAAGAACGTATTCTGAACCTTTTGTGATCAGTGGTTTTATCATAAACAGCAATGAGTTCCTTACAGCAAAGCCCACCCTTTGCTCATGCATTTCCTCTGAACTCTTCTCCTCCAGGTCAACATGTAAGGATTTTCTTTTCGTGATCTGCTCTTGGCAAGATGAGTCCCTCAAAGTGAAACTATACCAGTATTGAGTTTATCAAGTTCCATGTTGATCAAGGTTATTCTGAATGCATTATCAATTAGCTCTAAGTCATTTATCAATCCAATACATGTGGTTCTGATGCTATTGTTTGCCAACTGAAAAGTTGGTCTCTTTGTGTTTGTTTTTCCTGGTGCCAATGGGTACTATCCAATCATTGAGCAGTGATTCTAAGCTTCATTGAAGCTGACAGACCATGGCAGGGCAGTAAAAGACATGTGACTTGAGCTGGGCAAGTAGCTGACCAATCGGACAGTTTTGTTTTCTCCCCATCCTCTAATTCTCCTGAGATATCCACATTGCAGGGAAATTATAGTCCCTATCTGGGAGTTTGGCTCATGAGAACTAGGGAGTATCCATATGCTAATAGGCATGCACTCTGCATGTCTGGGTGTAAAACTTCTTCATAGTTTCCCTGAAACTCTAGTTTGGAGCTGCAAAGACCCAGTATATGCATGTCCTCCAAAAGGAGACACAACATACAACTTGATATGGAGAAACTATGTACTGACACAGACTTAAAACACATGAAATTGATAACTAAATTAGCACACAAAGCAGAATAAGCAGGCTGCATGCAATATTTGTCCAGGTACAGGACTGAATTTACAAGTTATCTTCAAAAAAATGAGGAAATTTATGCTACTTGTTCTAAATAAGTACTCAGTATTTAAACAAAATCAAAATTGCAAGGAAAGGCAGATTTGTACTTATCTAGCCTATCAAAACAACTGGACTCCCCAAACTACTTTACAATTAGCGAAGTGCGCCAGATGTTGCAATTGTTGTAATGTAGGAAAGGAGGCAGCCAATTTGCACAAAACAAACTCCCGCAAACAGCAATGTGGTAACAACCAATCTCCACAATTATGGGAAGCTGGGAGTATTCACGGGACTCCTTAAACAGTATTATTATTATTATAAGATGCCAGAGTACAATGAATAAATCACCAACGGGATCACTCACTGTTAACTGCATGAGGCAATGCTTTCAGGACTGTCATATTACAAAACAAATTCAATATGACCTCCTGAGCATTGCTCACTGACGAAAAAACATTGATTGGTGGTGATATTGGCTTTTGCCTAAAAAACACGAAAAGGAAAACAGACTAGCCACTTCATACACTTTCAAATGACTCATACCCACCTGGCTCAATTTTCAAGCAGACCTTTTTAAATCAGAACATGGTATTCAATTGTCCTTTGTCAAACAAGTAAAAAGCTCTTTAAAGACGCATAGCATGGATACTATACCAGCAGCAATTGTTACAATAAATGAGCAGAGACACCGCATATCTTAGGTCTGGTAATCAGGCATTATTACCAGGCATTAAGCAGCATAGCCAAAGCCCGTGAACACACTGCTGGAGGCTACTAAAGTAAAAGTACGACTAAACCTAGTGCAGAGAATGGGGTTAAATATTTATGGTGTCAAGTGGGACAAAACCCAGAGAAACAGCCTGTATCCACAACAAATGCCTTTTCCCAACAGCTGCTGCTTGGTTCAGTGCAACAGCCAACTAATCTTCAGGCCTTCCAAAAAATAGCGAGATTCCTGTTTGCAATCTGAAGCTCCAAGGCCCAAATCAAATAGATCCCAAGACTGGAACTATCGCTGAGTACACCACGACCTTGGCTTCAGCAGCTGTCTGCACTACTTCACATCCCTTTATGTGAGTTTGACATCTTTCTGCAGATCTATAATCTCTTTACATCTCCCTTCCTCTGTCTTTGTCTTTCCCTTTCAAAGTATGGTTTTAACATTCAAAATTTCTACGTTTACTTTAACATGCCATTGACTCAAGAAGTTTGTGATAAGTTTGAGTAATGTGTGGTAATATTAAGGTTATTTTCATTTGTTTATACGATGTGGACGTCACTGGGATTTGCTGCTAATCCTAACTAGCACAGTGGTGGTGAGCAGCCTTCATAAACTGCTGCAATCCATTTGGTGCAAATGTACCCTAGATCTGCTGGGAAGTGAGTTCCAGGATTTTGCAATACATAAGGAACAGGGATACAATTCCAAGTCTGGATGGTGTGCAGTTTAGTGGAATGTGCAGGTAGACGTGATAACTCACTCCAAGTGCAGCCCAGATTTGGAAGGACCAAATGTACTTGTCTAGCTTTGACAGCAAGTGTCATATCAGAGGTGTCACACTCAAGATGTGTCATGAGGATAAAGAAAGCAGAAATTTAATTATTGTAGTTGATCTTATGCATACTGGGAACTAGACATTTGCAAGTACCACAGACTGCTCACCAAACCTCAATTAAACAGACTGACCTCAAAAACTGATTTAGATACCTTCCCAATAAGGGTGTGCACTGAAATATAACCTCAAAAGGGTAAATATGTTTGTAGTGAAGCATAGCAACTCTACTGTACACCCCAGAGAGACAACTTAGCTGATCAACTTGGAACTCAAAACAGATTGTTGTAGTGAATTCTTTGTGGATGCTCAATTACATGAAACACAAAATTTTAAGTGCCTACAATTATGCTTCACCAAAATCCTAGTTCAGATTTTTTCCTGACTGTATTTTACTGGATAGTGTTCACTAATTAGACTAAAATTTAATCATAAGACACAGAGCTACAATACCATAATTGTAAACCTTCATATATAGTCAAAGTAAGCTTGAATAGCAGCATTTTTCCCACTATTTCTCATCTGGTTTAAATCAAAGAACATAAGACAGATTTCATAGTGACACTCATTTTGCTGATAAATACCAGTAATGTTTAAAAGATGATGATTGCAGACTGATGCGCTCTGTCATTAGAGAATCATATTGTCATCACACTCAAAGGAAGGTGATATGGCAGCCTACAGCAACATTACAGGAATAAGGATAGCTGTTCGTGCTATGTCTGTGTGAATGTAATACTGCAATGAACCTGAAGAGTTGCTGAATGGTACAAACTGCCACTGTCATACCATAGTCATATCAGGTCTCCCTATTCATCCAAACTAACATTTAACCAGTCAGATAGTCAAATGAAAATTCAGTGGTTATGATAGCTTTACATTCACCATCTTATCACCTCAACTAACCCTCTGTTCCCAAGACAGCAGGAACTGCAGATGCTGCAGAACCTGAGATAACAAAGTGTAGAGCTGGATGAACAGAGCAGGCCAAGCAGCATCAGAGGAGCAGGAAAGCTGACGTTTTGGGCCTAGACCCATCTTCAGAAAGATGCTGCTTGGCCTGTGTTCATCCAGATCTACACGTTGTTACCTCTATTCTCAAACAAGTTTTTATTCTAGCTCTGTCACTTCCTACCTCTTTCTCATTCATGCTCATCCAGATGCCCTACTACCCTCCTTTCCTTTCGCTTTTCACTACATTCTTTACTCTTGCTTCTTCTAACAGCGTAGTCCAAACCCGCTTGATTTCTTCCCCTAACAAAATAACTCTTCAGAGCTCCCATTTTGCTTCAATTCTTGCAGGAATCTAAGAAGCTCCCTTCCTTTTAGGGCTTGGGATAGCAGTCTTATCATTTTGCTCTGCACCAGACATGCTATCTTGGCCAAAAGTGTCTTTATCATTTTATTGCACTGCCATCCTCAATGAACCCTCACATCTGTGAATTCTTTCATGTATCACTGAGCTCTCACCAAAGTCGTAGTTACCAGACACTCAGTTGGGATCAAATGTCTCTGGATCTACCGCTGAAAGTGATAACCATTTGATATTGTTACAAGTCTACAGTGTGCTGCAAGAAGTAGGAAAAGTTCAATTGCAGCAATTGGCCAGTTCAAACCCTGTTCAGATAAGACCCCAATTGGTTTTATCTAGTGGTATACCGTGGCTCATTCTAAACACCAGGGATGATCGTAAACATAGGTCCAATAAGTTAGCTTTGAAGAATAGAAAATAAGTAAGCTTGACTAGAAAAAAAAGCAGCAGATATTATCAAAAATCCAGTCCAGAGTAAAGATGTCTGAGTAATTTCTCCATCAATCACATCAGGAAACCAGACTGCTCTTATTGACTGGGATTGATTTTACGCAAATATCATCATTTCTATACCTGTACTGCATTCACTGACAGATTGGAAAATGTAGACCTGCTGGAGTTAAGAAACTCAACTGCAGCTTCCAAAAGTCTGTAAATGAAGAAGTCCCACCACCAGAACAGCCTCCAACTGAGTGCTGACAAAGTGGGCTAATAAATCTATTAGAGAACGGTTACTGAAAAATTAAAGCAGGAAAAACAGGGTAAAAGAGCTGAAAATGAAAAGAGAGTAATGATGGAAAAGGTGTGCAAAAACTGTCAACTTGAAAGGGAGAACACGTAAAGGAAACAACTGCAGAGTAGGAAGGGACAAACTGTTGCTGTAAGGTACACAATATAATCTGTCTCCTTGAACACAGTTATGATACATTTGTGAGTTGAAAAGTTGATTACATCATCATTTTTGTAGCTAGACAAAATCTACTGACACCAAACTATTAATTCTGTCTGAGCCTGAAACTCTGTTTTTCCCTCCAGAGGCGCTGCCTAACTTTGTGAACACTTCTAACATTTTGTATTTTTATTCCAGATTCCAGCATCCTCACAAAGCAGGTTTTCAATGAATTTTATACTTTCTTCCGTAATTTTGACAAAGTTGGGTTTTATTTTATTTTCCATAAATTGTGACTGAGAGCCACTCTGCCAGAACAGCAGTTTTGCAGATCCAGCAACAAGTCTGTTTCAAAAATGGACAGTGTCAAACACGGCACTGTCTGCTCCAGGGAAAATAGTCACCCGAGTTGTTGCCACACTGCAAGAGAAATTCATAGCAAGTTGAAGATATCACGTCTTAATGTCTGATTATAAGCATGTCTATTAACGGCTCTACCATTACTGTGCAAGGTTCTAATTATGGAAAAACAACTTGAAATGTTAAGTGGTTCTCTCCCCACAGATGCAGGCAAACTTGCTGAATATTCAGCATTTTCAATTTAGATTTCAGATTTCCAGCATTCTGATTTACACTAAGGGCTGTCCAAATAATGCATTAAATGGTAAGGCCCACTTCTGAACAGTGAAAAATAAAGTGAATATTTGAAAAAAAAAACATAAAGGGCTAAAGGCAGAACCAGGGAGTGGGACTAATCCAACAGCCGGCATAGTCTCCATGAGCCAAATGGTTTCCTTCTGTGCTGTATGACATGTTGCTTCAACCACCGAAGCTAATCCCTCACATCTGCAAACTAAAATTGCAGGACTGAATAAATTTCTGTTTTTCATTCTAGAAAGGTGGTGCCTAAACTAAAAAAGGTTTGAGGGATACATAAGATAGTTAAAGAAATGGAAAAGCATAACTTCAAAATAATGCTTGAAATTACAAAAATTGGTTAAGGAGAGATGGTTCAAACCAGGAAAAGTACATACAGATGCCTCAAGAAAATTTTGACCGAAAGGATGTGTAATGCAAGTCATAGAGATGTACAGCACGGAAACGGACCCTTCGGTCTAACTCATCCATGCAGACCAGATACCCTAAATAAATCTAGAGCCATTTCCCAGCATTTGCCCATATCCCTCGAAACCCTTTCTATTCATAGACCCATCAAGATAACTTTTAAATGCTGTAATTGTACCAGCTTCCACCACTTTCTCTGGCAGGTCATTCCATACACACACCACCCTCCGCGAGACAAAGTTACCTATTTGGTCCCTTTTAAATCTTTCCCCTCTCACGTTAAACCTACGTCCTCTCGTTTTAGACTCCCCTCCCCAGAGAAAGGATCTTGCCTATTTACCCAATGCATGCCCCACATGATTTTTTAAACCTTTATAAGTTCACTTCTCTGCCTCCAATGCTCCAGGGAATATAGCCTCAGCCTATTCAGACTCTCACTATAGCTCAAACCCTCCAAACCTGGCAAAATCCTTGTAAATCTTTTCTGAATCTCTTCACATTTCATAACATCATTCCTTTTAGCAGGGAGATCAGAATTGCATGCCAGAATTCCAAAAGTAGCCTAGCCAATGTCCTGTACAGCTGCAACATGACTTCTCAACTCCTACACTCATGCACTGACCAATAAAAAGCAAGCATACCACACGATTTCTACACTATACTATCTGCCTGCAACTTCACTTCTAAGCAACTATGAAGCTGCACTCCAAGGTCTTTTTGTTCAGCAACACGCCCCGGGATCTTACCATTAAGTGTAAAAATCCTGCCTTGATTTGCCTTTCCAAAATGCAGCAACTCACATGTATCTAAATTAAACTCCATCTGCCACTCCTGGGTCCATTGGCCCATCTGATCGAGTTCCCATTGCACTCTGAGGTAGCCTTCTTTGCTGTCCACTACATCTCCAATTTTGGTGTCATCTGCAAACTTACTAACCATAGTTCCTAATTTCGCATCCAAATCATTTATATGGTACATCGCTGGTCATAGTCCTTCGGTCTGAAGAGCAACCCTCCACCACCACCTTCTGCCTTCTACCTTCAAGCCAGTTCTGTATCCAAATGGCTAGTTCTCCCTGTATTCCATATGATCTAACCCTGCTAACCAGTCTACCATGAGGAGTGAATATTTTCAGAAAAAACCTACTGGAATTATTAGATGCTGCAGAAGGGCAGGGTTGGGAAAGAGGCAGAAGAGACATCAGAAAACAGCGTGTGGCATTTTATTCTGGTTGGATGAATGGTCTGCTTCTGTCTTACCATTTTCATACGTAGCCTTGCCAGTATCACACTTATCTCAATAACAAATAATTATTTTAAGAAGTAACAACTGTAAACAATGGATTCAATCTTCCCAGTATTTTAATCTCAATGTTGAAAACTGCAGCTAATCGAGAACAGCATATTAACATTTAACATTATTAAACTACTAAAGATACCCCAAGGGACCACAATCAAACAAAACGTGACAATGAGCACCTTAAGGAGGTAACAAGATGGATGACCAAATGCTCAGGCAAAGTGGTAAGGTGGTGGATTTTGGTAGAAAGAATGTCAAATTTAATACATAATAAAGTTTACAAGTCTAAGAGGGGTGCAAAAAGCAATGAATAGGGCATATAAGATCCTGGACTACAGAGGCACAAAATTCAAAACTGAGGCAATTGTAATGGATTTTGGTAAATCATTGGTGCAGCCTCAACTGGAGTAATCTGGAAAAATCTGGATTTAAATGAGTTTAGATAATACACAGAAATGATTTACAATGATTTCAGTAATGAAGGACATTTTCACTGCAGGAGGTTATGATTTGGAAGGTGCTGTTTGACAGGGTGGATAGAGGCAGATCCAATTACAGGTTTCAAAAGGGAAGTGGATAAGCACCCAGTAAAAAAAAATCTATAGGGTTATGAGCAAAAAGCAACAGAGTGGAATGACCTAAATTGCTCCAGGAGACAGCTGGTATGGGCTTTTCGGGCTAAATGATCTTCTGTGATACAGCCATCTGATCACTGCAGCAAGTTTTAATTTGGGTCTTTAAGAAGGATTGAGATGTAGATAGGGAATTCCAGACTTATTAACCAGACAGCTGAAGGTAGAGCCACCAAAGGTGGTGTGATGGAAGTTGAACACACATTGGGTCCAATATTAGAGGAGCACTGAAACCATGAAAAGTTGTGAGGCTGGAGAAAATTACAGTGATAGAGAGGGTCAAGAAGGAAGGTATTTGAAAACAGGGGCATGAGTTAGAATTTGAGGTGTCAACAGACCAGAAGCCAATGTAGACCAGTGAGTGCGATTGTAATGTGTGTATGGGCCTTGGTGTTAGTTAGGTAGAATATGACATTGAAAATGAGCAAACTGAAAACTCAAATGTCGTGCAGTGGTACACTGCAAAAGATGAAACTTTATTTTCTGCTATGAGATGCGACAATGGTGTGACAAAAACTCAAACCCAAGGAAGCAGCAGACTGAAAATAACTACAGGCTTGACAGTGCACATTTCTAGGAACAATTCTATTTTGTTTTATAGTTAGATCCCACCAACGCTCGCACCACAGGATCTTAACTCTGGCGTGTACAACTGCTAAAAGCCATTGCATCCCAGTGAAACAGAACAGGAGGCAAGTGATTCACACAGCTGAAAAGTTTAGTTAAACGTTTGGAGTCCAACAGAATTACTGTGCACAGGAATGAGAGGAAGGTGAACTTTTTTTTTGCATGTGACAGTCACAGTTAAAGATATTGATGGCCAATTCTCTGACACCATTGAGTTTCTTGAATAATGCTAATAAGGCTAGCCGCTGTGGCTAATGCGATCAAGGGATTGGGGAAAGTACTATAAAAATGAATAGAATGAATGCTGTTTGTGAAAACACATTAAATGACACCCAACCAAACATCCCAAAAATGGTATCAGAGATAATGGGAACTGCAGATGCTGGAGATTCCAAGATAATAAAATGTGAGGCTGGATGAACACAGCAGGCCAAGCAGCATCTCAGGAGCACAAAAGCTGACGTTTCGGGCCTAGACCCTTCATCAGAGAGGGGGATGGGGGGAGGGAACTGGAATAAATAGGGAGAGAGGGGGAGGCGGACCGAAGATGGAGAGCAAAGAAGATAGGTGGAGAGGGTGTAGGTGGGGAGGTAGGGAGGGGATAGGTCAGTCCAGGGAAGACGGACAGGTCAAGGAGGTGGGATGAGGTTAGTAGGTAGCTGGGGGTGCGGCTGGGGGTGGGAGGAAGGGATGGGTGAGAGGAAGAACCGGTTAGGGAGGCAGAGACAGGTTGGACTGGTTTTGGGATGCAGTGGGTGGGGGGGAAGAGCTGGGCTGGTTGTGTGGTGCAGTGGGGGGAGGCAGTTCATCCCCTCCCCCCACTGCACCACACAACCAGCCCAGCTCTTCCCCCCCACCCACTGCATCCCAAAACCAGTCCAACCTGTCTCTGCCTCCCTAACCGGTTCTTCCTCTCACCCATCCCTTCCTCCCACCCCCAGCCGCACCCCCAGCTACCTACTAACCTCATCCCACCTCCTTGACCTGTCCGTCTTCCCTGGACTGACCTATCCCCTCCCTACCTCCCCACCTACACCCTCTCCACCTATCTTCTTTGCTCTCCATCTTCGGTCCGCCTCCCCCTCTCTCCCTATTTATTCCAGTTCCCTCCCCCCATCCCCCTCTCTGATGAAGGGTCTAGGCCCGAAACGTCAGCTTTTGTGCTCCTGAGATGCTGCTTGGCCTGCTGTGTTCATCCAGCCTCACATTTTATTATCCCAAAAATGGAACTTGCCAGTTAATTACCATAGAGCAAGTCACTATTTTCCTGATAGTGAAGACTGCCCAAGGGCAAGAACTAATTTAAAGGTAGCCAAACTGGACAGTCCAGAGGAAAGTCAGGTGCCCGTTGCAGCATGACTACCTATTCAAGGGAATATAATAAAAGGGGATTACCACTATAGTATATTTACAAATTTCACTCAACTTATTTAACACATAGTGCAAGGACTAGAATGTTCGACCAATTTTCTTTGCTCTAACATTGGCTTCTGCACCTTTAGCGGTATAAACCCTATGCTCTGAAATTTTTTCATTAAACCCCTCTTTGTATGGTCCTTTAAGGCATACTTCTTTGATGAAGCTACCTGTTCTAATTTTTCCTTAAGTGGATCACTGTTCAAATTTCTCTGATAGCAAAATCAAAAACAAACTGCTGGGAAAACTCAGCAGATCTGGCAGAATTTGTGGAGAGAACGCAGAATTAACGTCTTGGGCCCAGTGGCCCTTCTTCAGAACTTAAGTTTGGCAATTTCTGTTTTTGTTTCTGATTTCCAGCATCGGAGATTTTTTTGCTTTTATCGGATAGCACTCTTGTTAAATGACCCGTGACAGTCTACGACATCAAAGGCATTGTAAAAATGCAAGTTGCTATTGGTGGCACACTTCACTTCAAGTTACTCTTGTCAAGTGCAAAATTTTTAACCACCAGTAGTTTACCCCAGTATCATACAGTTCTGACTACTCAGTTCAGTTTGAACCTGAGCCTGGAAGAGTAAATCTAATTGTTAGCTGTATGACTGTAACAACTTTCACTCGTCAATGGAAATTAGCAGAGAAGTGTCACCCAGACACTGATATGCTTCATCACAATCCCAGCAAATAATATATCCTTCTCCCCATTCTACCAAAAAATTTAAGACAAATCATGGAATTCAATGTCATATTTTTCATTCCTAAATAAGGGGATAAAAAAATGAAAAATAAACTTGGCTAATAAATTGCATTTTATTATAATTTGGGTTGGAATTCCCAAGACCACAAACTGTTTCTACCCTTTACTCTAGAGTTTCCTCAGAGTGTTGCGTCCTGCAAGTCAGAAATTATACAGAAAACTTGCAGTGTGAGCTAAAAATACAGAGATTATAAATACACTGTGCATGCAACCCAGCAAGGGCATGCGAATGGTTTTGAGCATGCCTGGGAGAGTAGGGCTGGCATAAGCACAGCCTGCAAATAAAGCTGTCTGCTGAGCACAGCAGATTGAAAGAGGTCATTTGGAAAATGCGCACAGTGCTGTGAGTAAGTGCTCTCTACACTTTCCAACCACAGATTTTCCTGAAATTTCAGCACGTCAAAGAATCATGCAGCACAGGATATTTTTCAATACATTATTTTCATTTTATTGAGAGATTTATTTCATTGTGTAAAATATTTAATTTGGATTCTGAGCTTTCTTTGAAATATCTTTTGATGGAGTTGGGGGAATAAGGCTTTGCTTGCTACATTTCTGGTGAGGTGGTGTGTCACACATTCTTGCTTTATTCACAGTCGGAAAGAAGTGGTCCTACTCCTTTGCCTTTTCTGCGAAACCTTGAAAATAAGTATTTTATAGAGGCAACTCAATGACCTCTTCAAAATTATTAGCAAATTTGCTCCCTTCACTGTTTCAGGCAGTGTGATCCACATCATGAACAAAAAACATCTCCTGTCTGGCTTTCTGTCCAATCGTTTAAATCCTGTGTCCTTCGATTACTGTCTCACCTGATAATGGAGATGTAAGTTGAAAGGTAGTAGTATATGGCAGAATTTTCCCAGCCCATGAGCAGTGAGTGTAATAGTGAGAAATTTGGGAGAATGCAGCAGGAATGGAACGAGAATAATTAGATGAGAATCTCAATACCAAGGGTCAAGGGCTCTCTTTGCATGTATTACCATCTCATTATTCGTTAATCTCACCTCATCTGTACACAGTTCACGATTTTCCAAAGTACCTGTGAGAAACCAGACTGCACCAATTCCAGACTTTAAAGTCTGAGGGGTTACTTGGCAGGTACAGCCAGCCAATGTCTTTTTGGATTTCCAAAATGACCATCATTCCTCATCATCTTATAGCGGGCTTTGTAGATGACAACAATCTCTGCCCTCTGTCCACAGAAGTCATTTTCAGCAAAATATGAGCCTCACCACATCAGCATGGCCCACCTCAGAACAAACCTTAGTACTGCGTTACTACCCTTTGGAGATCACCTATATCCTACATGGCAATGTTTGTGTCAGGTTACTCTGCATGGAGTTATGGCATATGCACAGGCTCTGATCTTGAATTCTTAGTGCTCACTCACTGTACTTACTTGAGATGCTCACAGCACATCTGCTTTACCTTGCCTTTTGGCCCATTGTCATTTCATTCAGAACTTACAGGCTTGAGATATCTCTATCTTGCCTTGTCTTTTAGCACAAACAGAAAGCCAGGCAACTTGTCATGCTTGTCAGCATGAACTGTCAAGGGGTTGAACACATTGCTGCATAGTACTATGCTATGTCAATCACAACGACAGCGTGCTCTACTTATATGGCAAATACTCTACTTGTACTTCAATCAAATGGCTTTGTCTGAAAGTTTAACAAGAGTTGCCTGTATTCCAGTGAAGGGGGACAACAGTCACTCGGACGGCATCACAACACTCAGTCAGTGACGTCATCCAAAATTAGTTCAAAGGGTTGGCCATGGTCGGTCCTGTAGGTTTGGGAAGTAAATGTTGAGAGGTGTTACTAGGTTAAACCATGCTGTACTGGGGAAAGTCAGAAGCTGAAGTGTGGAATTAAAGCTGTTATGAAGGATGCAGAGGGGATAATGACTGTAAAGCATGGTGGTCAACTCTAAACATAAAGGTGAGCTCTCATATAAAATGAGGGATATGGAGTAATGTAGAGGATGGGTTTTCACAAAGCATCACTACCCTGGCAACAGGAGGGAGATGAATGTGGCTAGAAAAGTTGTTACGGGAAGTGCAGGAACAAAGATATTCTGAGGTGTCCCATGTGAGAAAGTCAGAAGCACAGAAGCAGGAAAACTTCATAGTTTGTGAGGATAAAGTGAGTAAAAGCCATTAAATGAATTAAATGAAAAAATTAAAGGTGAGCAGTGGAAGACTGTGTGAGACAAGTTGCCCTGGTTCACGATAGGAAACCCTCCGTGAAACTCCACGTAAATGATGCTGCCTAACACCACCAAACTATGCAAAAATTCAGACCACAGAATTTTGGTAAACCAAAGTTTATGTATTGTCCACAATTTTGGGCTCCACATCTTTATTCCCATTAGAGGCTATATAATATAACAAAGAGTGAAGCTGGATGAACACAGCAGGCCAAGCAGCATCTCAGGATCACAAAAGCTGACGTTTCGGGCCTAGACCCTTCATCAGAGAGGGGGATGGGGTGACGGTTCTGGAATAAATAGGGACAGACGGGGAGGCGGACTGAAGATGGAGAGAAAAAGAAGATAGGTGGAGAGGAGAGTATAGGTGGGGAGGTAGGGAGGGGATAGGTCAGTCCAGGGAAGACGGACAGGTCAAGGAGGTGGGGATGGGGTTAGTAGGTAGGAAATGGAGGTGCGGCTTGGGGTGGGAGGAAGGGATGGGTGAGAGGAAGAACAGGTTAGGGAGGCAGAGAGAGGTTGGGCTGGGTTTGGGATGTAGTGGGGGGAGGGGATGAGCTGGGCTAGTTGTGTGATGCAGTGGGGGGAGGGGATGAACTGGGCTGGTTTTGGGATGCAGTGGGGGAAGGGGAGATTTTGAAGCTGGTGAAGTCCACATCGATACCATTGGGCTGCAGGGTTCCCAAGCAGAATATCAGTTGCTGTTTCTGCAACCTTCGGGTGGCATCATTGTGGCACTGCAGGAGACCCATGATGGACATGTCATCTAAAGAATGGGTGGGGGAGTTGAAATGGTTCGCGACTAGGAGGTGCAGTTGTTTATTGTGAACTGAGCGGAGGTGTTCTGCAAAGCAGTCCACAAGCCTCCTCTTGGTTTCCCCAATGTAGAGGAAGCCACACCAGGTACAATGGATACAGTATACCACATTGGCAGATGTGCAGGTGAGCCTCTGCTTAATATGGAAAGTCATCTTGGGGCCTGGGATAGGGGTTGAGGGAGGAGGTGTGGGGGCAAGTGTAGCATTTCCTGCGGTTGCAGGGGAATGTGCCCGGTGTGCTGGGGTTGGAGGGCAGTGTGGAGCAAACAAGGGAGTCACGGAGAGAGTGGTCTCTCCGGAAAGCAGTCAAGGGTGGGGATGAAAAAATGTCGTGGGTTGTGGGGTCGGATTGTAGATGGCGGAAGTGTCGGAGGATGATGCGTTGTATCCGGAGGTTGGTGGGGTGGTGTGTGAGAATGAGGGGGATCCTCTTTGGGCGGTTGTGGCGGGGGCGGGGTGTGAGGGATGTGTTGCAGGAAATGCGGGAGACGCGGTCAAGGGCGTCCTCGACCACTGTGCGGGGAAAGTTGCAGTCCTTGAAGAACTTGGACATCTGGGATGTGCGGGAGTGGAATGCCTCATCGTGGGAGCAGGTGCGGTGGAGGCGGAGAAATTGGGAATAGGGGACGGAATTTTTGCAGGAGGGTGGGTGGGAGGAGGTGTATTCTAAGTAGCTGTGGGAGTCGGTGGGCTTGAAATGGACATCAGTTACAAGCTGGTTTCCTGAGATGGAGACTGAGAGGTCCAGGAAGGTGAGGGATGTGTTGGGGATGGCCCAGGTGAACTTGAGGTTGGGGTGGAAGGTGTTGGTGAAGTGGATGAACTGTTCGAGCTCCTCTGGGGAGCAAGAGGCGGCGCCGATACAGTCAACAATGTAACGGAGAAAGGGGTGGGGTTTGGGGCCTGTGTAGGTGCGGAAGAGGGACTGTTCCACGTAACCTACGAAAAGGCAGGCATAGCTGGGGCCCATGTGGGTGCCCATGGCCACCCCCTTTGTCTGTAAGAAGTGGGAGGAATCAAAAGAGAAATTGTTGAGGGTGAGGACGAGTTCGGCTAGGCAGATGAGGGTGTCGGTGGAGGGGGACTGGTCGGGCCTGCGGGACAGGAAGAAGAGGAGGGCCTTGAGGCCATCTGCATGCGGAATACAGGTGTATAGGGACTGGATGTCCATGGTGAAAATGAGGTGTTGGGGGCCAGGGAGTTGGAAGTTCTGGAGGAGGTGGAGGGTGTGGGTGGTGTCACGGACGTAGGTGGGGAGTTCCTGGACCAAAGGGAAGAAAATGGAGTCCACATAGGTGGAGATGAGTTCGGTGGGGCAGGAACAGGCTGAGACAATGGGTCGACCAGGGCAGGCAGGTTTGTGGATTTTGGGAAGGAGACAGAAATGGGCCGTGCGGGGTTGGGGAATAATAACCCCACCAACCCCACCACACCCGGCACCTTCCCCTGCAACCGCAGGAAGTGCTACACTTGCCCACACACCTCCTCCCTCACCCCTATCCCAGGCCCCAAGATGACTTTCCATATTAAGCAAAGGTTCACCTGCACATCTGCCAATGTGATATACTGTATCCATTGTACCCGGTTGTGGCTTCCTCTACATTGGGGAAACCAAGCGGAGGCTTGGGGACTGCTTTGCAGAACACCTCCGCTCGGTTCGCAATAAACAATTGCACCTCCCAGTCGTGAACCATTTCAACTCCCCCACCCATTCTTTAGATGACATGTCCATCATGGGCCTCCTGCAGTGCCACAATGATGCCACCCGAAGGTTGCAGGAACAGCAACTCATATTCCGCTTGGGAACCCTGCAGCTCAATGGTATCAATGTGGACTTCACCAGCTTCAAAATCTCCCCTTCCCCCACCGCATCCCCAAACCAGCCCAGCTCATCCCCTCCCCCAACTGCATCCCAAACCCAGCCCAGCCTTGTCTCTGCCTCCCTAACCTGTTCTTCCTCTCACCCATCCCTTCCACCCACCCCAAGCCGCACCTCCATTTCCTACCTACTAACCCCATCCCACCTCCTTGACCTGTCCGTCTTCCCTGGACTGACCTATCTCCTCCCTACCTCCCCACCTATACTCTGCTCTCCACCTATCTTCTTTTTCTCTCCAACTTCAGTCCGCCTCCCCGTCTCTCCCTATTTATTCCAGAACCCTCACCCCATCCCCCTCTCTGATGAAGGGTCTAGGCCCGAAACGTCAGCTTTTGTGCTCCTGAGATGCTGCTTGGCCTGCTGTGTTCATCCAGCTTCACACTTTATTATCTTGGATTCTCCAGCATCTGCAGTTCCCATTATCTCACAGGCTATATAATGAAGGCTTTCTAGAATTGATTCCTGCAGTACGAAAGTTGGTGCATAGGAAAATGGGTCTGCATCTCAGGAACTGATCTCATAAAAAAAACACTGAATTCTGAGAGGGTTCGACAGGGTAGATGCTGAGAGGTTGTTTCCCCTGGCTGGAATGTCACAAAGCTGCAGTTATGCCATTTGAGATAAAGATAAACTGTTTCAAACCGGAAACCATGAAACTTTGGAAATGTCTACCTGAGAGGTCTGTGCTGTCATTGGCTTTCTTCAAAAATTAGATGAATAGATTTTTGAACTTAAGGAAAATGAAGGTTTATGGGCATCTGGCATAATAGTGGAGTTTATGCAGATCAACCACGTGATGTTCCTGAATGACAAAGCAAGTTCTAGGAGGCTTACTGTCTATATTTTAACTCTGATCTCTCATGTTCCTTCTTATATTGTGGCTTTCATAACTTGATGCTTGGTGGACTTAATATTTTCCTGTGTTGTACTTAAAATGACCTTCATCACTAAACACTACACCACCAATTTTAGTGTCATCTGTAAATTTACTAACCATACCTCTTATATTCTGATCCAAATCATTCATATAAATGACAAAAAGCAGTGGACCCAGCACCAATCCTGGCGGTCCACCACTGGTCACAGGTCTCCAGTCTGAAAAACAACGGTCTACCGCTGTCCTCTGTCTCCCACCTTCAAGCTAATTTTGATTCAAATGGCTAGTTTCTCCTGGATTCCATGTGATCTAACCTTGCTAACCAGTCTATTCTAATGATATCCAGCTGTCGGATCTTGTTACTACAATTTTCGGTGCTACTTTGAGAATGTTGTTAGGGCCCATAGCCTTTGCAGCATCCAGTGCCTCCAGCCATTTCTTGAAGACTGGCACATGTGATGCTGTCAACTTCAGAAAGAGACCAAGATTAATTATCCATTCAGCACTTCTGGCTGAAGGTTGTAGCAAAAGCTTCAGACTTATCTTTTGTACTGATGTGCTGGGCTCTTATATTATTGAGGATGTGGATATTTGTTGAGTGTCCTCTTCAAGTGAGTTGTTTAATTGTCTGCCGCCATTCATGACTGGATGCGGCAGGAATGCAAAGCTTATATCTGATCCAGTGCTTGTGTATTTACGTAGCTCTATATATCACTTGCTTCTTATAGTGTTTGGTTCTCAAGTAATCCTGTTTTGTAGATTCATGCACATTTCACTGAATGAGGGTTGCACCCTTAGCTTGATTGTAATGATAGAGTGAGGGGGTATGCTGAGGCTGCATAATGCAGTAGAGTACGATTCTGCTGCTGCTGACAGTCCACAGCACTTCACGGGTACCCAGTCTTGAAATGCTACCTCTGTCTATCCCATTTAGTATGTTGATTATGTCACACAATGTGATCGAAGGCATTCTCAATGTGAAGGCGGATTTCATTTCTCATAGACATGGATCAGCAGTTGAAATATTGGTGAGGATGAAATAAGTATGTTTATCCCTTTTCTTGGTTCAGTCACCACTTATCAAAACTCTAGTCCAACAGCAATACCTTTTCGGACTTGACCAAGTTGATCAGTACAGCTGCTGCTGAGCCACTGTTGGCAGTGGACATTGAAATCCCCTCCCTGACTATATTCTATGTCCTTGCTACACTCGGTATTTCTTACTGGTAATGTTCAATGTGGAGGAATACAGATTCAACAGCCAAGGGGGTGATGGTGGAATGTTATGTGATAACAGCAGGTTTCCTTGCTCATGTTTCCCCTGGTGCCCTGACATTTGATGGTGTCCAGAGTCAATGTTGAGGATTCTCAAGGCAACTTCCTCTGGACTGAATACAACTACACTGCCACCTCTGCAGGGCCTGTTCTGCCCATGAGACTGACATACACCGAGATACTGAAAATGCTGTCTGGGACATTGTCTGTCAGATATTCTTTTATGAGTAAGACTGTGTCAGGCTATTGCTTGACCACTCTGTGAGATACCTCTCCCAATTTTGGCACAAGCCCCCAGATGTTAATGAGGAAAACTTTTCAGGCTCATCAAGGCTAGTAGATGAATAGAAACTGAAGAATTTTGTTTTACCATTTTGGCCAATGAACTTGATTCCTTTTGCAATTCATGCATTTTCTCTCAATTCTACAGTGCCTGTCTTAATATTACAGAGCAGCACACTGTAACACACTTTATTACACACTGGTAATCTTCCTGCAAGAGCTTGAAGCCATCCTCTAGTCTTTTGTAAGGTTGAAGGGTACCACAAGTCATGCATTGTTTTCATTGTTTAAGAAGTAATTCAGAGCTGTAGAATTACTGCATCACCCATGCTCTTCCTGCCCAATTTTGGATCATGTTCTGATAATACCTTCTGAGAAATCACGAGGAATGATAATAAAATGATAGAAATGATAACATGCAATATCTAGGACATTATGTACAGCCTTGATGATTGAGAAAGCTGCCCACATTTCAAAAGTTAACCCTTTGACTGTGGAGAGTTTTGGAATACCTTGAATTCATTGCAAGTTATATTCGAAATACTAGTTTTTATGTCAACTGCGTAGCCCACGTGCGGTTAAAGAAGGCTCCTTTCTCTGAGGTGGCTTTGTACACCTGAGGGTCCCTTTACCTGAAGCTTTCTCATTGAATGGTGAAACAGGCTCAAGGAACTGAATGGCCTACTCCTGTTCCTATGTTCTGCTGTTGGAAGTGTGGTGAAAGCAAATTCAATGGTAACTTTCAAAGGAGTTTGGATAAATAGTTGAAGGGGAATAATTTACAGGACTGTGGGAAAGTGAGCTGGAGTGACCGTAATTACAAATCTTTCAAACAGCTGATACAGTCTTGACACAACATATAATACTATTGTTGAACAGTATAATTCTATAGTTTCAGGCGCACCCCACTATAGTACATTTAATCATGATTGCACCTCCTTCCAATTTGGCATCAATGAGTGTGCTGTCACTCCTGTCCATCAACTCTGGCATCCTACTACTTTAGCATTATGTGCAAATTGGAGAAAGGTTCCCTCTACTACACCATTTTGCGCATGAAACTGCTCTCATTCCGTTACTTTAGAGGCATTCTCTGCTCACCTATCTCTGCATATAAGAGACAAAACTGCCTCTGCTCTGATACTTGTAATAATTCAGTAGCTTTATTTGAAAATTATAAAATTGAACGTGACAAAATATTGAAACTGAATCAGCCGACCTCTTAATGTAAGGGTGTACAGCGAAAACACTTCCTTAAAAAGGAATATAATTATTTATCTCACTCTGATCATTCCCTTATCACACAATATTTGTACTGCAAAGAACACACAAAAAATTATACACATCTTGCACAGGCCAACCAGTCAGACTGACTTGTTATTCTTCTGCTGAAAGCCAGAAGCAGCAAAGGTCAATGAAGCAAGCACTGCAGAACCTGAATAAAACAGCCAATAACAAAGCCACATTTTCAAGTTGACAGAATGCTGCATTAACCTCAAAGAAGCTGACTCTTGGCATTGCCTAGAAGGTGGGACTGTCCTTCCTCAGCCACCGCAGATACGAGAGAATCAGCTCCAGCTTGTTCAAATTTCCTGATAGTTTACAGCCATTCCATTTGGTGTTCTCCTCGTCATTACCTGGTTGCCCCTTCTCTTGTGTCTCTATATTTCCCATGCAGAATCTGAACATAATAACCTCCAATGGTAGGCTAAATAAAGCTGCACCAAAAAAAGACTATTTGAGATAATAAAACTGGATTTGCATTTTAAATGGCACAATATGTGAAAAAGCTCATATGTCAATATGTGTAAATCCTTGACATGTTCTGAAAATTTCAAATTATTACATGATCATCTTGCTCAGAATCCCTTCTCTTAAAGGTCTATTAGTCCCATACTTCATCCAATGGTGGAAAGACAACCTTTGCCAATGTTCTGCTGCAAACTCTTCACTATGCCGACTTCATTCTGTCATATTTCCTTGGCAGAACATGCAATGTTTGCAAAGTCACAATCTGGTGCAATTAGCTTTTTATACTGATAATCAATGGCAATCTGTTGGCACACATGCAAGAGTACTTGCTGAATAATACCATGATTCCAAATTAATACTTATGCCAGGAAAGAAATGGGCTGCCAGCCAGAGATCCCCCGACTGTTGATTAAACAACGAGTAAACAACTATTGGAACCAACAATGTTCAGGATGGTTGGAAAAATATTCTTTGAGAATAGCAGTGACCAACATAGTAAAATCTTCTGCACCATGGGATTTAACAGTTCCACTGGATTGATAGTGGAGTATAAGCTTCCATTTGGATTTGCATGCAGTTAACCTAGACTAAAGAGTTTAAAAACTTCAGAAAGAAATTTCCATGCTGAGCAAACAATAGAACAGTCCAATAACAATCTGCTCTCACATTAAGTCAATCAGAACCAATCCAAACAAAATGAGTCCAATTATTCTGTCTAATGTCACTCTTCGCTAATCTTGGAGACACTTCTGTGAAGTACAATATTAAGTGGCTAGATGATTCATGGAACAACTCTACAATAGTTCTCTTTATGAAATGGACGTTCTTTCAATGGTAATAGTGAAGGGGAGACGGCAGGGGAGGAGAAAGGTAGCGTCTTCAGATTGTGCCAATATTTCCAGGGGATATCTGACTTAGACAAAGTTGCAGAAGTCTAAATTATTCACAGCTGCAATTTTCAACAACTCCATCAGTGACACTATGCAATTCCCATTGACTCAAATGACACTGACAGCCACCCTGAAACAAATAGTAGATAGTAAACATTCAAACACATCATATAGCCATAAATAAACTAGAACATCACTCCATTGGCATGTTCTAAAGCAGAGGCCCTAGTTGACTGTTTTCCTTTCCTGTTATCAATTCTTAAGAAGAACCAGCTGCATTGTGCATAATTTGTAAGGGCTTCCAAGTTGGCTACATATTAAAGAGAAACATTTTGAGCCAGTAGCAGAAACTGCCAGTGGTGCTTCTGACAGTATCACCTGTTTAAAGATACTTGCTTTTAAAAGTTGTCAAGACCATCAGCTTGTTTCTGTTGGTATTAACCCATCTTCTGTGTCCTGTCTCTAATCTCACCCTTACAAAGGCACTGACTGCTGTAGTAATGCTCCAAACTGGGATTGAGACCCCACCCCACATACAAACATTTAGTTTCAGTAGGAGTGGATGGACTGGGCCACATACTAAGTTGTAATCAATTATTTTAAAAAATGCTCCTGGTTTTCACCTTCAAGACTGTTGCAAATAATGTGGTGCAGAATATTTCAGACAGTTCCCTTTATTGGTCTCCTTTTCACGATTTCTTCAAGCTGCCAGGACTTCAACAAACAACCTTTACTCATGAGAGCTTGGCTGGCAAGCATTAGCAGGTTATCTATCATTGTGCAGGCTGAGTGAGAAATATCAGTGAATCCACTTCTCAGTCCAAACCTATAAACAAATGCAGCCACAACTGACTGACACTGCATACTATTGATCAAGGCCAAGATGATCTCTTGCAATAGTTTTAATCAAACTTCTCAGATGCTATTCTCAATTAATTGACCTGGGTTTTAATCTGGATTCTTAGTTCTCAGTGAGTACATGCCTGGGGCGGGAAGTGTACCTATTTGGCACTTGCTAGACTTCACAACTGTGTGAAGGAAGGTGGATGGACCTGTAGCTTTCTTTCCTGTAAGTCATATTTTCCATTATTATCCCATGCCACTACTATCCAGTAATCAACACCTATTAAAAACAGTGGCCATTGCACTGTTAACACAGAAGATTGATGTAGGCAGAGTGGTAGACATTGGGTATACAGACTTCAGCAAGGCATTCTACAAGTTTCCGCATAGTAGACTGGTTAGCAGGTTTAGATCATATGGAATCCAGGAGGAACGAGCCAATTGGATAAAAAATTGGCCTGCAGATAGGAGATAGAGGGAGAAGGTAGAGGGTTGTTCTTCAGACTAGAGGCTTGTGACAAGTGGTGCACCACAAGGATTGATGCTGGGTACACTGTTTTTCATCATTTATATAAATGACTTGGGTCTAAATATAGGAGGCATGGTTAAGTAAATATGCAGATGACAGCAAAATTGGCAGTGTAGTGGGCAGTGAAGAAGGTTATCTCAGAGTACAAGGCGGGACATTGACCAGAGGGGCCAATGTGACAACAAATGGCAGATGGAGTTTAATTTAGATAAATGTGAAGTATTGCATTTTGGTGGCAAACCAGGGCAGGACTTATACATTTAAAGGTAGGGCACTAGGGAATGTTGTTGAACAAAGAGATCTAGGGGTGCGGGTGCATAGTTCCTTGAAATGGGAGTCTCAAATAAACAGGGTGGTGAGGAAATCATTTGGCACATTTGCCTTCATTGGTCAGTGCATTAAGTAGAGGAGTTGGGAGGTCATGTTGTGCTGCACAGGAGATTGGTGAGGCTAGTTTTAGAATATGGTGTTCAATTCTGGTCTCCTTGCCAAAGGAAAGATGTTGTTAAACTTGAAAGGGTTCAAAAAAAAGGTATGAGGATTTTGCCAGGGCTTGAGCTATAGGGACAGGCTGAATAGGCTGGGTCTATTTTCCCTGGAGCATCAGAGGCTGAGGGGTGACCTTATAGAGGTTTATAAATTCATGAGGGGCATGGATAGGGTGAATAGCCAAGGTCTTTTTCCCAGGGGAGTCCAAAACTAGACGGTATAGGGTTAAGGTGAGTGGGAAAAGATTTAAAAGGGACCTGAGGGACAAATTTTTCAAGCAGAGGATGGTGTGTGTATGGAACAAGTTGCCAGAGGCAGTGGTGGAGGCAGGTACAATTTCAACATTGGAAAGGCATCTGGAAGAGTACACAAATAGGAAGGGTTGAGAGGGATATGGGCCAAATGCTAGCAGGTATGATTCTATTACAATATAAACCAAAGTTGTCCACTGTAGTGCACAGCAAAATGCCGAATAGATTTCTCCATCCCTTCTGCTCACTGCAATAGTAGCAGAAGTAATTAGAATAATGTTATACTCAGTCTTCAAACAATAAGAGACAGGCTTTTTTAAATACATCAAATGTAAAGTGGGAATACCAGCTCCAAACTGTAATTAAAGCTTTCATGCTACCTCAGGTAAGAGCTTAATTCTCTCAATTCTGAGCAATGTCTCTCTATGGCTTCATTCATCACCCTCATTGTTTCAGACTATGCAATTTAAATATGGGCGACACAGAAGTCATTATCTTCAGTAACAAAAACATAAATTGCTTGAAAATCTCAGCAAGTCTGGCAGCATGTCAAGAGAAATCAGAGTTAATATTTCAGGTTCAGTGAGCTTCTTCAGAACTGACCCATGGCAAAGTCATCTTGCAAGGCAATGGCGACCACAATTATTCATTTCTCGCTGCATATCTTGTATGTTCATGAATGGGTCTAAAACTGTTAATTTCAGTCCTGAAAAGTCCCAAAATTAACTCAGATTAACGTGGAAAGTTAAGACATCTTAAAAATTTTAGCAACAGAAGAAACTATCTCACAATCCACAATACAATAGCAACAGACATTGTGTTCACAACTAACCAAGATGGTGGCATCAAACTAAAAAGACCTTCTGCCTGGTACGCAAATGAGTAATGTGTATATGAATTTCAATGCTGATGTGATACTAGGCATGTAGGCCATACCACTCAAAGACTAGTGGATCATGTCAAATACCATGTCCCTTCAATTTTTGGCAATAGTTAAGTGTTATAAAGGGGTGGTCGAACCCCTCTGGTAATTAAAATTGAAACACAAGCCCGAATCTGTTATGATGGAAGTAGAGGTTTCCCAGAGAAGCTTGTCTTTCTGCTTGTAATCTGGTAAAACAGTGTTTAGAAGAAAGAAAATCCCTGATCCACTCTATAAATAATAAGTAACAATTTATTTATTCAACCCTAACAATGAACAAACTAATAGAATTACTAATAAACCAAACAATTCCACTCTAAATATTCCCTAACTGAACGAAATTCGACTGGAATGCTGTTCAAACAAACACAAATCCCAATTTTTAAACCCAATTAATAAGACAACAATAAATTAGAACTTAGTCTGTAGGAACTTGGAGAGATTGTTTCTTCTGGGACACTCCGCCTTCTCCCTTCTCCAGCCTTTCTCCTGTTGATCACAAGTCACAAATGTCTTTCTTCCATTGATACTGCTGTCAGGGATATTTTCTATAAAGACTCTTAGTCAGAAGTGTTGTGGTGCTTTTGATAATTAAGATGGTGCTTCCTTAGAGCTTAGCGATTTCTTGTGAGAGCTAGGGGCTTATTTTTCAGATGGCGGTTCACACTCACTCCTTCAGCCGGCAGTTGGGTCTCTCTGCCGATTTTCCAAATGCCCTCTTTTTTATACCCTTGATGACTTGTCCATTTCCTACATTAGGATCGGTCCCAGGTTGTCAACAGCATCAGATTTAAATTCACTTGGCTTTCAATATCTACAGCCTGGTTTAAATTAATTGACTAAATTCAAAAACCTGTTTCTTGCTAACAATACAACCCACTGTCACACATTTTGCAATTCATGGGCTCTGTGCAGCTGCTTGCAGATGTTTTCTGTTTAAATCTCAAACCTGAGAAAAGCACTCCACCGCTTAATGGGACCACACATTTTTTCTCACAAACAAATTTTAACTTCCTGCCTTCTAATTCGTGAATATTGTACACAACTTCATAACAAAAAGGTGCTGACTGTAGCCAATCAGCCCATGCTTGCAGAACTCCAAACAATGTTCAACTTCAGATATGATTTCCCAATTGGACAATATTTGCTCAATAATCCTGACTGCGCTGAGAATTATGTTGATAACACTAATTTAAGATTGTAACTCAGGTTCATAGTGGAAGCTACAAATATCAATATGTGGAACCCTGTTTTTACAGACAAAAAGAAGGCACACATACATTGCTCCTGTTTCAATAAATGAGCAACAACCATTCTTTTCTCCATTCTTCAGGGCAAAGCCTTGATCAATCAGACAACCTATCTGGTTAAAATTTAAACGAAGATTGACAGATAACTGCTAGTCATCATCGAACTGGTACATTCTCCAATGGCAATGCCTCTACCAAACAACAGGTCAACTAATCAGCCCTCTCTTCTTGTTCAGTATAAAAATGTTGATTTACTTTGCAATGATATTCTTGTAAATAGTCCTGATGAGTGCAAGATGATAAACTTCGACAAAGTATGTCTTTTTTCAGCAACACTGAATTTGTGTACCATTTATTTAATATCAAATGATTCCAAACAAAAACTGAGACTACCTCACCTTCAGTCATTAAGCTGTAATGTACAGGTAATGCTACTGGAAACAGATCTTCAGAGAACTGTTGATATATTTACTGAGATTCATAATTAATATTCAGAAGACCAAAGTCCTCTATCTATCAGCTCCAAATGAACATGCACCAGTACCAGCTCCACTGATTATGCTACATGATAAGTACTCAGAAAACGCGGAACCTTTCCAGCGCCATGGAAATTATCCTTCAGAGCAAGGTGAAATTGACTAAGAAATCACCTGTAGTTTGCTGCTGCTGCCTCTGGCCAACTGAGGAAGGGAGAGTTTGCAGGACTCTATCAAAATTGAAACCAAGCTCATGGTGTACCATGCAAGTTTAAAACATGCACAATATAAAGAAGTACCTCAACACATTAGGGTCATGCAATCAATACTGTCTGCAAAAGATCCTACATATCAAATGGGAGGGCACACGCACCAACATCAGTGTCTTCTCACCAGCAAGTACCACAAACATTGTGGCTATGATAATCCATCATCATCTTTTCATTGGGTTAATCATATAATCCAGGTACTGAGATTCAGGCTCTCAAAGCAGGTCTTATATCTTACTCAACTTCTTAACTTAATCAGGACAGATGCATAAAAGGACAGAGAAAGTGCTTTGAGGATGTGCTGAAAACCAAATGAAGAAATACAATAGTGACATCTAGTCCTGGGAGACCACTGCCCTGGAATAAATAAGACAGAGGTAAATTCTGTGTGACAGATCTTAACATTCTGAGATCTACCAAAAAGAAAATGAAAAGGAAAAGCAAAAATGATGGCAACAACAAGCCATGACTCAAACTAGCAACACAAAACCAGATATTCTTCATGTCATAAAATCTTCAGAAACTAAATCAGCCTCTCCAGGTGCTTGGGAGGGATGACCAATAAATAATAGAAACAACGGGAGAATTACCTTTATTATTTTTGATATGCTGAGAATAATGAGACCAAATCAGTTGATGTTTACTATTGTTCATTTAACTGCTTATTATTTATTTGATTAGTCGCGAGCAGTTTAAAAAAGAGGCAATTATGTGATTTAACCAGCCAACCAACTGTGAAATATTAGATAAGTGTGAAATGAACATATTTGACCCTGTTTTTCATTCCTGATTTGGGATAGTTAATTAATGCAACATTATATACAGAGGTCTGAGGAAAGTCATTGGCCTGAAGTGTAAACACAGTTTGTCTCTCCACAGATGTTTCCTGTAGTGCTGAGCATTTTCAGTTTTTTATTTCAGATTTCCAACAACTGGTATTTTGTTTTTGTATTATAAAGATTATTTTTGTTTCTCATGTTTGAAGAAATCTTTTGTTTAAGCAGTAAAAAGTTGATTAACATGCTATTTGAGTTTTGGCATCTGGAAAATAATGGCAGATCAACATGCTAATATTGGTAAAATGCTGAATCTTCTGTGTTATTATTCTGATAAAAGGATTGTTAAGACAAATTTTCAACTTTTGTGCTTATGCACTGTGTATGCTTCTTTGTAAAGCACTGAATGGTTACCAGAAATTGACTCTTTAGATCTTCTATACACCTGCATTTTCACAGATCCTTAGAACTATATAATACATAAAGTGACAAGCACCTGTCCTGGCTGTACTGCAAAGGGATTTGAGTACAGAAGTAAAGATACTTTGCTTCAACTGGTCAAATCCTTGTTGACAGCTATCTGTAGTATTGTGCGCAGTGTTCATACTCTTATGCAAGAAAGGCTATGCTTTCTTTCAAGGGAATGCAGTGAAGGTTTACCAGACTGATTGTCAGAGTGGCGAGACTGTCCAACTGCGCATTAATTGATGAGACTGAGACTGTACTGTCTTGTGTGTAGAAGAATAACAGGCAATCTCACTAGAGCCTTCAAAATTCATAAAAGGTTTGGATGTTTGAGTCCTGGTTGAGTTATTTGGAACTTGGGAGAAAAGGTGGTATTTCTTCACTCAAAAGAGATTCTCCAAGCTAGAAGCTGTGGAAGCACAGTCATTGAGTATGTTCAAAGAAGAGATCAATAGAGTTACAGACACTAATGACTTCAAGGGATATGGTAATAGTCTGAGAAAGTGATGGAGGTAGATGATCAGATTCTAGATTGGCAGAGCAGACTCAAAGGATCAATGGTCTACTCCTGTTACTATGGCCCTTGTAAGTATTTTCCATTCAACTATGTATCCAATTCCTTTCTGAATGTTGCTACGGCACCCTTCTAGACCATCACACTCTTTTGTACTGAAAAAAACATAATTTCCTTTATGGTTCTTTTCCAATTACATTAAAGTGATGTTCCTCTAGTTTCTAGCCAGCCTGGCAGTTTGGCATAGAACATAGAACATTACAGCACAGTACAGGCCCTTCGGCCCTCGATCTTGTGCGGACCTGTCATACCGTTCTCAAGTCCATCTAACCTACACTATTCCATGGATGTCCATATGCTTGTCCAATGACGACGTAAATGTGCCTAAAGTTGGCGAATCTACTACCGTTGCAGGCAAAGCGTTCCATTCCCTTACTACTCTGAGTAAAGAAATCACCTTTGACATCTGTCCTATATCTTTCACCCCTCAATTTAAAGCTATGCCCCCTCGTGCTCGCCGTCACCATCCTAGGAAAAAGGGTCTCCCTATCCACCCTATCTAACCCTCTGATTATTTTATATGTCTCAATTAAGTCACCTCTCAACCTTCTTCTCTCTAATGAAAACAGCCTCAAGTCCCTCAGCCTTTCCTCGTAAGACCTTCCCTCCATACCAGGCAACATCCTAGTAAATCTCCCCTGCACCCTTTCCAAAGCTTCCACATCCTTCTTATAATGCAGTGACCAGAACTGTTCACAATACTCCAAGTGCGGCCGCACCAGAGTTTTGTACAGCTGCAGCATAACCTCTTGGTTCCAGAACTCGATCCCTCTATTAATAAAAGCTAAAACACTGTATGCCTTCTTAACAGCCCTGTCAACCTGGGTGGCAACTCTCACGGATCTGTGTACATGGACACCGAGATCTCTCTTCTCGTCTACACTACCAAGAAGCTTCCCATTAGCCCAGTACTTTGCACTGTCAACTCGGTCAGGCAGTCAAAACCCCTCCTAATGTTGAACACAATTATTACATTTTCCATTTCTTTGGTTTAGGAAAACAAATAAAAGCTTCTTCAGTCTCTCCAGGTATTACAAGTAACAGCAAACTTTAAGCCAAATAACTTTAGCATACCTCAAAACACTTCAGCAACATGTATAGTTGCCCTCCAAGTTGTGCAGAGCATGGCCTAGTTTACAGGAGTAGTCTATGATCTTGAATGTGAAGAAATGACTTGCATAATGACGTAACAACTTGAATTTAGACAACATTTTTAAAACTATGAAACATCTCTATATCCCAAGATGCTTCACTGGACAATATAAAGCAAAAACTGACAATGATCCACGTCGGGCAATACAGAAACGGAAACTGCTGGAGAAGCTTAGTGGGTCTGGCAGTATTTGGGGAGAGAAAGCAGAGTTAATGCTTTGAGTCCGTTGTCACTTCTACAGAACTCAAGTTCACTGGACATGAAAAGTTAACTCTGCTTTCTCTGCACAGATACTGTCAGACTTGCTGAGTTTCTCCACATTCAATCCTCAGTTCTTTGTTTTAGTTTAGTTTCCGCAGGGGATGATGTCAAGTTTGCAGTTTTAAAGAAATACAGCAAAGTGTAGAGGCAAAGAGGTTTACAAAAATTAGAAAGATACAGAGCGACAAGGACATACTCTCCTCAAGTTCCTCCTTGTACATTCTATCTTCAAAAAAACCAAAAGAACTATGGATGCTGAAAATCAGAAACAAAAACAGATGTTGCTGAAAAAGCTTAAGATCTTCCTCTGGTCGTCCTGGTCCACTCTTCCTCACCTCCAACACCCTCCCCCCTACAGCTCCCAAGCACATTCCCCTGCAACCAGTGAAGGTGTAAGATCTGCCCATCTACCTCCTCCCTCCCCAGTATCCAAGGGCCCAAACATACCTTCCAGGTGAAGAAACACTTCACCTGTACTCCCCAGAATCCAGCTGCTCACAGTGTGGTCTCCTCTACATTGGGGAAATGAAGCGTAGACTGGGTGAGCGCTTTGCAGAACATCTACATTCTTCCCACAGAAAACACCCTGAGCTGCCTGCTGCCTGTCACTTTAACGCACCTCCCTATTCCCTGACAACATCTCTGTCTCTGGCTTGTTGCGGTGTTTCTGCGAAGCTCAACGCAAGCTGGAAGAACAACACCTCATTTTCATCTTGGGGACCCTAGAGCCCTCTGGACTCAATATCATGTTCAATAATTTTAGGGCCTAAACGCTCCTATATCCCAGCCCCCTACCCCACACACCAGGCCTTGTTAACACATAACCTGCCATTACACAACACCTATTGTTAGTCACTAACCATCCCCATTAACAACTATTCACCCTCCTAGTGAGATCATTATCATTATCAACTCCTTTGTATATCTAACTGCTCTTCTCTCTCTTCGGGCTCTATCCTGTCATTTACTCCCTACCCCTGCATATAAACTGACATTTTCCCAGCTACCATCAGTTCTGGGAAAGGGTCACCAGACCCGAAACGTTAACTCTGATTTTTTCTTCACAGAATGCTGCCAGACCTGTTGAGCTTTTTCAGCAACTTCTGTTTATGTTTCTATCCTCAATAAACTTGTGGTCATGCAAAATTCTGCTGTTCATGCCCCTTATTCACATCAAATCCGATTCCAATACAAACACACAAACTAGGCCTGAGACTAATTCATCAATAAGATCTTGGCTTAACTACTTACTCCACATCCAACTTATTTTTGATATAATTTTATTCCAACCCTCTTCCTTTCTTGTCAAGCCTCAGGGTCAAATGGTGGAAGCATCAAGAAATATTTTCTAATAGTCAAAGTCCTGACTGAGGACTTCAACAGTAGATGAGCTGTGGCAGATTAGATAATATTACAGCAATAGAAATAGGCTTAAACCTCATAACAATACCAAGGTACAATTCACTTGTACCACATGGATGACCATCCAGTGATTTTCCTGACTGCACACCCTCACAACACCAAGTAAAAACTGCTGTTATACAATTTTACTTCTGAACTCTACACTCTCCTTTCACTGTTAGCTTCAACCATGTTCAAATATTTCACCCATTATTAGCTTTGTTCATTATTTAACAAATCAGTGACATTTCCAAGCATGAATGGCAGAAGAAAACATCAAAGAGTGAACATGAATGCATGCACATACTCAGACATCCAAACTGGCAAGCAATACATGGGCTCTAAGGCACAGTGTACGCACATTATTAATAAAGTGAAATATCACATAGGAGAGTGCATGTCATTTTTATGCAAAGCTAGGTTAATATAGTTTCCGCAGAACTACAGCTGACCTAGAAATAGATCGTTAAGGAAGAACATGACTGGAGTAATACGTTGAGCCTCCAGTGAGGAGCAGAACCGTTTTCGAGTCAGTTTGATGTAGAAAGCTAGCGTGTCATAAATTGTCAATTGGACAACTTGCCTATAATTCCTCGCAGTGTCACGGTGAAAAGCATTTTTGATCATTGGTTTGTTTTGTCACTCTATGGGCAGAGGAAACAGTTCCAGTCTGTTCAGAAATGCAATAAACTCCAAGCAAATGTCAATTTCAAACTCAGATTCAAAGAAAGGGGAGTATGAGAAATAGTCACTGACTTGAAATACCAGAATCATGGATAGTTTTCTCATAAAATTTTCTTGATTGGTAGGTCTGTTCGAGGTCAACTGATAGTTTTAAATTTCTTTTGTCCCAGTCCAATTCCGAAAGCGCTTTGAAGCATTCTGTATAAAGCCATGGCAATGGAACCGCAACAATGAAACACTGTAGCAGATTAATATTCAAGAGATCTGTGTCAGGATAACTAGTTTTCAAATATAGCACAACCGACAGGGCTGTGTTATTTTCCACCAGTTCAAGGTAGAATAATTTATTAGTGTAAATCTTTGGTTTATCATTCTGGTTATTCACTTGTCCCTTTAGTCATTTTACAACTAAGCTAATGGTTCTGCAGACTGCTTTCTATACTTAAAAACAGAGGCGACCACACAAGGCATTAATAATATTTTTAAGTATTTTTCTACCATTACAAATGTAATTAGTGAAGAGATTATTTTTGCATTTTCAGTAAAAATATGCTGCTTTTGCAAAGCTGCAGTGAAAGTCAGTTCAGCAATTCAGTTAATGAGCAACTAGCAATTCATTTGCATTTTCAGTAAGCTGATCATCATACTGCAGGCAAGAGGCTTAGAAGGACAGAAAATTTACAGTGCAGAAGAAGGTCATTTGGTCCACTGTGTCTGCACCCATTGGGAAAAAGCTTTCAGCCGAATCCACTTTCCGGCTCTTTGTCTGTAGATCTTTAGGTTCCAGCACTCCCAAGTGAAAGGTAAAGTTGCTACAGTCTTAGTAGACCATCGGCTGCCTTCTCATTAGGCAGATTTATGACTGGTGGTGTTTTAACCAAGGGTCACCAAGCAAGGAGAATGGTTGAGAGTGAGAGTCCTTCATGGTAACCTCAGCTGTTGGGATTGACTGTTAGAACACTGTTGGCTTTACTCTGTATCACAAACCAGCCATTCAACTAACAAACCTCCCATTTTCAGTTGTAACGAGGGTATATACCCCTGCTACTCAAAGGAACTCCCCACTACTCTGTTCCAATATTTCTGTTGATTATGTTAAGTCAATATCGTTTAAAACATTTTTCTTTCATTCCCCACTTTGAATTCATTTTAGAAAGTTTCAGTAGAGTCAGTTTAAAAAGCAATTGTTTTGAATAATCTGCTAAAATATGTCGTAACAATTTGAATTGAATGTTGCTCATTGAAGAGTCTAATCACAAGCCTCCATATTCATTTTCAGAGCATACTCTGAATATTTATACGTCGTGAATTCTAAGTTGGTAACAAATAAGTGGATTGAAATGGTTAGCACAAATGAATGATTTAGCAGTCACACCAATCCTTGAGCTACTTAATTGTCTTGGAACATGCTCCCAGTTACAGATGTGATTATTATATTCACAATTTGCACTGTTCAATAATTTTTAACCAGGATAGCTGATTTGCAAAAGGGAGTCACATAATCGGAATAGAATCGGTAGCACAATGCCCAATTTCGGGAGCAGTAAAATTCTCCTCAATCTGCTGTTCCTCTCCACTTATGGTCATAATGTGCCCTGGACTTCAGTTGGACAGCGACAGACAGAGAATATAGTTTGAAACAAAAATAGAAATTGCTGGAGAATGTCAGAAGAGTTCTGAAGAAGCATCATTGGGCTTGAAACACTAACTGTGACACAAGAAAATATAACAAATTATTACAAATGCTGGAAATCTCAAAAAGCAGAAAGCACTAGAGAAACTCAGCGATCTTGCAGCATCTGTAGAAAGTTCTCTCTCCACAGATGCTGCCAGACCTGCTGAGTTTCTCTAGTACTTCCAGCTTTTTATCTACTGACTCACATGCTGGGAGGTCAAACCAAGTACAACACAAATCAATTTGCAAACTATGTTGACATCAGCATGCTCTGGACTCTTATCACCCCTCTCTCTTTCACTCACAATCTTACGTGCACCCAAGCTCATTATGAAACAACTCGACCTTGAGCATGTTAAAGAGCACTTCAGTATTTACTTCTGGCTTCTTTCACCTTTCCAGCTAGCCACTCTCACCAGCTGTCAAACAGTAAAGAACAACATCATATCCCACACCCCGACACCCACATCCCCCCCGCCCCCACCACCCGCTCCTCATAGCTTAACAATCAACCGCTTTCTATTTTAAGCCAGCATGTCATGCTCCAACAATTCAAACTTGGGCTCAAAGAACCATACCTGCAAGCATCTAAAATGAAAAATTTTTGAAGCACTGAAAAAATCAGCCAGCTGGCCAGACGATGGAAAAAGAGCTCTTCCTGTTTACGTCCCTGAAAATCTAGCGTGCTTTGACAGCAAGAAAAGGACTGTTCATTTTTCACCAAGAAAATAATGGAAAATTACAGGGTTGCTCAAAATGCCACACAGAAGTGCTACTAAAGCATCTGTTTCATAAATTCTTCACATAGCTCAAATATGCTTGTACTTATTTGGTAAAACAAGATGGATGGATTTTAGAGCGTTGTCATTGTACTTGCAACAATTTCAGTGTAAGATAAAAGGCCACATTTGCATTATACAAAGTGCATGTTCTCGTTTTATTGTGCCTAATCCAGGGAATTCAAACTGCATGTCCCACAGATATATTTCAAAGGATCATAGAGTTATACAGCACAGAAGCAGATCCTTCGGTCCAACTTATCTCATTTGCTAGCATTTGGTCCAAATCACTCGAAACCCTTCCAGATGCCTTTTAAGTGCTGTAATTGTACCAGCCTCCCACTTCCTCTGGCAATCCATTCCATACATGCACCATCTTCAGTGTGAAAATGTGTCCCTTAGATCCCTTTCAAATCTTTCCCCTCTTACTATAAACCTATGCCCTCTAGTTTTGGACTCCCCTACCCTGGGAAACAGATCTTGCCTATTTACCCTATCCATGCCCTTCATGATCTATAGCAAGGAGACCAGATTTGCACACCAGTATTCCAAAGGTGGCTTAACCAACATCCTGTGCAGTTACAACATGACATCCCAACTCCTATACTCAATGCACTGGCCAATAAAGGCAAGTGTATCAAAAGTCTCCTTCACTATCCTATCTATCTGTGACTCCACCTTCAGGGAACTATGAGCCTGCACCCCAAGGTCTCTTTGTTCAGCAACACTCCCAAGGACCCTACCATTAAGTAGTATAAGTCCTGCCCTGATTCGCCTTTCCAAAATGCAGCACCTCACATTTGTCTAAATTAAACTCCATCTGCCACTCCTTGGTCCATCAAACCATCTGATCAAGGTCCCACTGCACTCTGAGATAACCTTCTTCACTGTCCACTACACCATGAATTTTGGTATCATCTGCAAACTTACTAATGTTACTGCTATATTCACATCATAAAAAGCATTGAATCCAGCAACAATCCTTACACCACACCTCGAGTCACAGACCTCCAATCTGAAAAACAACCCTCCACCACCCTCTGTCTCATAACTTCAAGCCAATTTTACACACAAAGAGCTACTTCACCCTAGATTCCAATGTAATCCAACTTCGTTAACCAGTCTACCCAGAGGAACCTTGCTGAATGCCTTGCTGAAATCCATGTAGACAATGTCCACCGCTCTGCCTTCATCAATTTTCTTTGTCATTCCTTCAAAAAATTCAAACAAGTTAGTGAGATGTGATTTCACTTGCACAAATTCATGTTGATTATCAGTAATCAGTCATGATCAATTAAGTGCTGATTTTTGTTTCTTTTTAAGTTTACACTCCATTTTGAGGTTCAATCAATTATTGAGATTAAATACCAATTGCTGCCTTGGACTTGACACTGCCAAAGTTCATGACTACCGCACAAAAAAATAACTGGGAGGCAGGTCACACATCTAATAAAGTAAAGTTCTCTTTTATCATGTGGTTTTGTGCCTACACCCAGGAGTTAAGAGTTCAAGACAACTAAGTGAGGAGAAGGCCAGGTCCAGAACTGTCTTCAGGCTAGGGCTTCTTTGTAAAACTGTTTCTTTTACATTAAGAGTAAATACTAATATTCAGAGACATATTAACCTTACTGGAATATTTTTCAAAAGACTGTTTCATAAATTCTACCACCTATTGCTAGCTGGTTAGCTCCACATTCTTCTCTGCTTACGTTTCCGACTTTTTCACTTTATCTTCCAATCTATCTAACTTCACTTATTATATGCTTTTACACCCATAAAGGGATAGTTCCATGATATTACTGCAAGGGGCTTCCAAGTTAAAAAACCTTTATGCAGCTGGTATTGTCCCACCCACTCAGGCAAACAATGCTTACTTTCTAAGTGAGTATATTAACACATGATCTTCCATATTTCTTCAATCAAGGGGGTTGTGAATCTTTGAAATTTTCTACCTTAGAATGTTGCAGATGGTCAGTCATTGAGTACATTCAAGATCAAAATGACAGATTCTTAAACACTAAGGGAATCAAGGGAAATGGAAATAAAACATGAAAGTGAAGTTGAGGTATAAGATCATCAGTGATTTTACTGAATAGACGAGCATGTGCGATGAACCAAATAACTAACTTCTGTTGAAAAGACAAGCATTATCCAATTAAAATCATAGACTGAGTATAAATTAATCATGCATTATTTAGAAACTTCATTTTTTTTCCTTTTTAGCTTCAGGCATACTGATATCTGAAAGATACTACACAGGATTGGAAATAATATATAATCACTGAACACTCAGGTAGACAGAGACATGGTGAGAATAACAGAAACAACAGGGACTAGAATAGGCCATTGAACCCCTGAGGCCTTCATCACCATTCAGTTAGATTCCGGCTAATTTGCTAACATAAGTAAAGTTAAGTATGGCTTCGCATGCTTTGAGAGTTACAATTTGGCTCACAAATTCAAATTCTGGTTTAATCTTTTTCACATGTAATTAAGAAATCAAGGTTAAAAGGCAAAGTGCAGGATGCAAACAAGATTAAAAAATGGAAGGCAATGACAGTCAGGAACTTAGCTAAGATTTGGATTTTGACTTAAATAGGAATTTTGGGATGGATACAGTATATTTTCCCACTGATGGAAGTCTAGAATACATGTTAAAATAGAAAGTAATGCAGTTATTTCAAAATTGAGACCACAGAACCAAAGCAATAACTGCACAAGGGTACAGCACAGGGATAGGCAAGGATGGCACTGAGCTATTCTCAACCCATTTATAAATGTTCTTCAAAATCAGCACTTTTAAAATACATATACAGATCGTTTCAAAGTATATCCTAATCACAGCCAGTGATTATGAAATAGCATTCCATATGTATTGCCCATCTGGTAATAATTCCGAGCTTGTGCCCCAGCATTGCCAATTCTCAAACTGATAGAGCCAGCCTGTCAATGCATTCCATCTCAAAACCTTGTATAATGCTTTAAGCTTCCACAGGTTCTCTCTTAACCCTTCTTTGACTTGGCAACAATAAGTGCTCAAATTTGTTCAGTTTCAGGAAGCCTGCGCTTTGGATTTTCCACAGAACTGCAAATTGTTTTTGGAAAGGATGGAAGAAATGTGATGCAGCATACTCGCAGAAGGTTGGGATGAAGGAAGTTTGAAGGAATTCGTTAACAGGCAACAAACTTTCTTGCCTGTTGCCATGGTGCATGAAGGAAGTCGCAGAAGTCCCTTCCCAGATATGGAGGCAGGGTAGAGTGCAACATCATAGAAAGAGGCCATCCACTCAAAAAGTCCATGCTTATTCCTGCGCAGCAATCCAATTAGTCCTATTCCTCCAACGTATTCCCCTTACCTGACAAGTTTATTTGGTACAGGTGCCTTTCTAATTTTGTTTGTGAAATCATTGATTGTCACCCTCATAAGCAGCAAGTCAAGTTATTACATGATTGCAAAATAAATACTGTCTCACCCAACTCCCCTCGCCCATACCTCTTGCTCAAAACCCAAAATCTGTCTCTCCTCGTTCACAGCTAACAAGCACAATTTTTCCTCGCCTACCATATCCAGTACTATCATAAATTTACTTATCTTTATCCTGTTAATCAACCAGTCAAACAAGTTGCTAAATTCCCTTATCCCTGGAACTACACTGGTTACTCTTCTCCACACCCTCTGACGGACCCTTGTGTCCCTCCTAAACTGTGATGACCAGAATCGACGCAATAGTCCAGTCGTGACATAACCATAAAGGCTGTGAAATATATAGGCAGCACCTCCTTCCTGAACTAAACATTTTCACTAATAATTGAAGAAAAGACAAGAAAAGATCTGATCAGTTTTTACAACACCAGGATGCACCAAAGCACTTCACAACCAAGAAATTTTTGAAGAATGGTCACTGTGGTTATGTAGCAGCCATTTTACACACAGTAAGAACCCACAAACAGTAATTAAATAAATGGAGATAACGTATGTTTAACCATGTTGCTTCAGGATTAAATTTTTGTTGGAATATCAAAATGACATTCATGCAATTAATTGAAAAATGAGGCCACATAATCAGAGTCATTCAGCATGAGAACAGGCCCCTTCAGTCCAACTCGTCCATGCCAACGAGATATCTTAAATAAATCTAGGCCCATTTGTCAGCATTTGGCCCAAATCCCTTCCCATTCATATAGCCATCCATGTGCTTTTAAACAGTTGTAATTGTATCAGCCTTCACAACTTCCCTCTGGCATCTTATTCCATTCACGTACCATCCTTTGCATGAAAAGGTTGCCCCTTAAATCTCTTTTAATTCTTTCCCCTCTCACCTTAAACCTTTGTCCTGTAATTTTGGACTCCCTTATCCTTGGAAAAAGACCTTGGCTATTTACCCTATCCATGCCCCTCAAGATTTTATCAACCTCTATAGTCACCCCTCAGCTTCCGACGCTGCAGAGAAAATAGCTTCAGTCTATTCAGTCTCTCCCTTGAACTCAAACCCTCTAATCCTGGCAACATCCTTGTAAAACTTTTCTGAACGCTTTCAAGTTTAACAACACCTTTCCCACAGCATGGAGACCAGATTGAATGTAATATTCCAAAAGTGGCTTAACCAATGTCACGTACAGCTGGAACATGACCTCCCAACTCCTATACTCACTGCACTGACTGATGGATGCAAGCGTTCCAAATGCATTCTTCACTACCCTGTGTAAACAAGGCTCAATTTAAGGTTGTATCTGAAAAAAGTGTTGCTCTCCTTCAGAGGGAATGGAAGAGAGGAATGAAAGGGGAAGAAGGCTAGTAGGGTAGGCAAGAAGGATAGGGGAAGGGAGAGGGCGGAAAGAAAGAAAGTAGGTAGAGACAAGCAAAGAATGGAGAGAAATGGAAAGTAGTAAAGTAAGGGAGGGATAATAGTTCAGGGAAAAGCATGTCAAAAGGAGAAAAGGCAGGAAGGGAAAAAGGGAGAAAGCACGGTGGGGAGTTGAAGTGAGGAAAATAAAGCAAGAGGAGAAAAGCACAATGTAGAGGGCAAACAGGGAGAAAAGGTGTGACAAAGAAAATTAGGAGAGGCAAATAAGATTTTGTACAATCTGTTACTGATCCATTTTCATTCGTGGTTTTGAAGGCTGATATGCATTTTCAAATTGAACTGATCAGTGCAGTTCTGTCTTCAAGATACTGATTTGGAATTTTATCGCAGTGACAAGATTGCTTACAGATTTGGAATGAGAACCTCTGGAGTGGTTTATATTTCAGGGAATCTTACAGCTTCTGTAACTACACATTGTTTACGAGACAATATTCATAGCCCATTTCGCAAATTATCATTTGGACGTTAGGTAGGAATACCCTGGTTGAATTCACAAGAATGCCAGAGATATTTTTCAATTTGCCTACAAATCTAAATTTTTTTTTCCTTGAAAGTAGTTTTCATAATGGGAGATACGTCAAAGAGTAAAAATTTTGCTCTTCTGCGCAATTATAATTTCTCAATGTACAAAATCCATGAAATAACACAAAGAAGATATACAATCAAGTCTAAAGAGTCGAGGTTGGCTGGGAGGCTGAAAACAGTTCTGGGATTTAAAGTAGAGAGAAGTTGGGGAACAGAAATCATCCTTAACAATTAAATTGAGGATGAACAGGTGAAACGTTGCAGCTCTGCCCCTGCCGTAAGTTCTCCTTAAGTTTGTGGGCAGCTGGAAAAATCTCACTGCATATTGTGCAAACCTAATTTGGTAGCGGAGTGTTACTGGAAGATTTGACACTTCATGGACTAAGAACCAACACTGTGAATTATGGCTTTTAAAAACTGCTTAAAAATTACTCTACTCACAGAATCCTATAGGTCAGCATGGGTCAAATTTTCTTTGGGATTCATAAGAAAATCAATTGAATAAAAGTTGGTAACAAACTGCAATTTTGTTATTCTTGGAAACAACTTTTCCTGATGTGAGATTATTCCATGCCTGTCTGATTGGCTTCACAATTCTCGATCATGTGTCATGGTACATGAATAGGAAGAGTTTGGAGGGATGTGGGCCAAATGCTGGCAAATGGGATGAGATTAATTGATGACATTTGGTTGGCATGAATAAATTGGACTGCAAAGTCTGTTTCCATACTGTACAACTCTATGACTCTATGAGCAAATTGACAACCTAAAGCAATACTCAGCTAACCTGGTGGATTGGATTTTCTAAGGAGTGGCAATCACTAGTCAGATTGACATTCCTCATAAAATCCATCCCACTAGATTAGCTAAATATGGCCATAGACAGAATGCCACTCTCCTTCTACTTTTACCTGAAAAGAAGAGCTCTGCATATCTGACAGAAAATTCTGATCCTGCAGAACTCTGGAACATAACTTAAATTGAACTGTATCCTTGAAGTAGAGCATAGTTGAAGGAATGCAAACCATGCTCCCTTTTGCATAGTTGCCATAATATTTAAACATACAATCACTTGACGGCGCCAATGGCAGGATATGTATATAAGGTAAGTTTGAGGTGAAGGTGCCCAGTGGGTAAGAAGTACAATGCTAGGGTGCAAAGTGAGTAAGATGCCAACTAAGTGATCGAGTGTTCGTGGTAGATTGGGATGGAGAGGGGATGGGGCTGTCAAAGTCTGTGTAAAGTGGATGTTGTTCTGTTCCAGAGGGGCAAGTGAGGAATGTCAGATCTAGAGGTAGGGTTTGGGGTGTGGAAGGAATCTGGAGAAGACATAGATAGGGGTGGTAATAGGAATGGTAAGTTAGGAAGGTCACTTTAAAAGGGTCCTTACCCAAGACTTATGTTTTAAGGAAAATTTAATCTATTAAAAACCTATTTGCAGTAGAAACCTCTGAATTCTCTGAATGAAATGGATACTTCCAGCGGGTTCCAGACACAGGGGAATTGCCCGGTGGGGTCTTCAGTTCCTTGGGCAAGTCCCTCAGAGTTTGCTACAACTGGGAGTTCCACAGAATCCCAAAACACAACTGCCATCTCTGCTGCAGTGATAATTATCTAGCTATTGGAAAATCTGGGTCAGTATCTGTAAAACCTGAAATTTCATGAAAAATCAATTTTAACAAATATCTAGTACTTTTAGGTGGAGAATTAAAGTAGCTCCTTGAAGGCAAATGAAGGCTGAAGGAAGATCAGTGAATAAGAATCTTCCAACATAGAGGGATCAGAAAATTGCCCTCAGTTACTAGATCTGCTTTCAATTGGTTTGCTAGCTGCTGGGCTCTCCTTACAAACATGTTGTGCACAACATTCAATGTGATTACACTGAATCACGAGAAGTCAAATGACTTTTCATTAGTCAAGTCCAGCTTTGCTTTCGTAGTAGCTGCTTGTCACTCACTGCCTTGAATGCTGAAGGCAGAATCCAGCATCATCATCCATTACAGTTACTGCAGCAAACCTTGTTGGTCAATCCATTATGATATATTAACAAACTAAAAAATAAAGGAAGGTCTGGGCTTGATTGAGACCATTCAGTAAGACTGTGGAACATCATAAACACTCTTCACAGCAGGAATGGTTTGGGAGAAACCAAACAGGCAAGAGTGCTCATTCCTAATAATTTTAGAAAACTGGAAATGAAATAATTTGGATGTCCACTTGTACAGCTCCAAAACATTTCGGTTACAAGGCATTTTGCAAATGAAAAAGGTATTCACATAAAAATTCAGAAGTTGGGAGTGTCTGGAGGTTGAATAAAGAAATACTGCAGAAAGATTTAAACATCAAGTGTCAATATAACCAAAATTAAAATCTTTCCTAATAGAAACTTGAACCTGATGGCATCATGAGGCCCTCTCTCCCACTGCTGAGTCTCCCCATTTTGGACAATACAGATCAACAGTTCAATCCAAAACTACTGCAAGGTTAAACTTCAATTGCTAATTTTTATAGACCGGGGGGAAGTGGGGGTGTCAGTTAGCTCAGTTGACTAGATGGCTGGTTTGTGATGCAAAGTGATGTCAACAGCATGGAATCAATTCCCATACTGGCTGAGGTTACCATGAAGGACTCTCCTCCTCAACCTTTCCCCTTGTCCAAGGTAGGTGATCCTCAGGTTAAAACACCACCATCTGTCTTTCTCCAGCAAGAGAGCAGCCTTATAGTCTGGTAAGACAATGGCAAATTTACCTTAATTATACATTGAAAAGATCAAGTAAAAATGGATTAAAACTTCCTGTTAAATCAGGTCAGGAGATCTTTCAGAACACTTCCATACAATAGAAAATGCTAGTTTATAAAGGCTGATATCCAAGCTGATAAAAACTATTAGTCATTCAAATCAGCTGCAAAGCTGGTTATGCTTTCATATTCGAACTACATTGTGACATGCTAAAAATTCTCATTTCCCTCTTCAATTTCTCATCTCCATCTGGCCAACCACATATTGAAATTTGGGTTAACGCTCACTCCTATAAAACAACAGCTTTCTATCACCTGCTTAAGTGGTTAAATTTCTTACACAGCAACCTGACAGTCATGATTATGCACAGAGGTTCCACACTTCTGAGTTTTGTGGAAGAGTATTCTAAGTGGTGGTGTTCCAGGAAATGAAAACAGCTTCAGGCTCAGTAATGACGGACCTAGAAGATCCAATAACTGTTCATGTTGTCCAACTTCACCAATAATGGGCAACAATTTGAGACCAGTTACTGGAGGATGAGCAATGCCAGTGTGACATAACCAGCAAGAAGCCAAAGGTTTTGACACGGGATGGATTAAAATTTACTGTAAAAAGAAGCACAAAGTTTTTGAGGCTGAGATACGCATGTTTGGAACTAGCAGGCAATTGAAAAAACTTATATCGTGAACCCCAAAGGTGTTTCCATACAGTCCACAGTTCAGATGACGGTTCATCACTATTAACCAAACAAAAATTAGGAGACAGGCAATAAATGCTGACCTAGCCAGTGACTCACACAATCCTGTGAATGGATAAATGAAAGAAAAACACGACTTTTGACTTACGAGCAACTTTGACCAGAGCCCTGAAACCTTGATGAAGAACAAGTTGTGAGGTGGCTTAATCCTAATAGGACAGAAACTGCAGCAATGAAGGACAAAAACATCCATCTCATCCAGTTCCTTCAACAGACTGCTGGCAAACATTTAACCTTTTTAATCTTTGTGCCACTGGAATTTTCCTGAACCCTGTCCACAAAGCACAAACAATGGAGTTGCCCTCAAACTACTACCCCTTAGGTCACTTGCTTGAATTTTGTTGGAAAGGGGCTGCTCCCAAGTGTAGGCCGGATACCCTGATGTTAGTTCAAACAACTCGAGATACATGTATAAAATGAAGGGCATGTTAAATTAAACTTTGCAAGTCTGGTACTCCATTCCATGATACAGTAAGTGGCCCACAAGGCAACAGTTCAGACACACTCTGTTGGACAGTTTTCAGGGAGTGTGACAAGCTTCTAAAAGAAAATTTGTTTTCATAAAATGAAGACAGAAGCTGACAGAATTCTGCTTCCACCTTTGCCTTGATTGGAGGCTGCAATGCCAATTATAAGCCATTTGATTGTGCAGGAGCTAATGCAGTTTACTTGTCCTTGCAGGATGGATATACAGGTTTTAAATGGTCAGAGATATGTTGAGTTATTGTTTAGTGATGTAAGAGCATAACGACTTCACTGCATGAGTCACTTGACGTAAATCATTTTTTTCACCTTCAAAAGGAAGGTTATTACGAGCAGCAATCAGTATAATGCAGTTTCAACATTCAGGGCCAGATCCTGTACAAACTTTCCAGTTCACCAAGGGTATATTCAAATGCAAGCAGAATAATCTGAACAGGGCAGTTAACTGTGATGCTATGTAACATGCACTGAGGTGCAAGGATGGAAAATGTGCAGTTTATCTGAAAGCACACCAGGAGTTCCCCAATGCTTCCAACACAGTTTGCTTACCAAGTTCTTTAAACCTTTGCATAGGAAGTAGATCCATCGTGAGTGACACTGAATTGAAATCATCAGGTCTGGCTGATGGACATCAGACTAACAGGAGTTTCCTGTTTGAGATTAGACAATCCGGACCTAAAATCAAAGCCTTGTCTGTTCTCTCAATTATAAAAAAGAAAGGCTTGGCTACAAAGTGTTTCAGGACATCCTGAGGTCAGAATAAATTTAAATTATAAATCTGAACTATAAATTCAAGTTTAGAAATGCTTTAGCGGACAGACTAGCAAGCGTTATGACCATTTTAGCACAGAAACTTTCCCCATGTCTCAGGCCAGTTAAACCTCCTGAATTCTTAAAGATTTTTCAGGGAAGCTCCTTCCGACTGGTGGTGCATTTCCCAACTATGTTGCATATTGTCAAAACTTGCATTCCATTCCTAAAATTTCCAATCAATCACCGCGTAAAAATTCAGAAGGAAACACAGATTTACAAAAACCAAAAGAACTGCAGATGCTGCAAATCAGGGCTCAAAAACAGAAGATGCTGGAGAAGCTCATCAGGTCTGGCAGCATCTGTGAAAAGACAACCAGAGTTAACATTTCAGGAAATGTTTTTTCTTCGCAGACGTTTCCAGACCTGCTGAGCTTTTATGGCAATTTTTGTTTTTGTTCATAGATTTATAAATCATCTACTCATGAGTCTCAGATACATTTCAGAGTACCTATGTGCCATAAATACAATGATTTGTGTGGCCAAAGTGGAGCCGGTTAGCACATCGGAAGAAGATCCCACAAACATCAATTTAGCCGATGACTCATTTATTTTGTATTTTTTACGCACCCAAAAGTCTCACGCAAGAGAAACAAAATCTAGAGCACTCACAGTCTCTCAGGATCTCCTCTTTAAATTCTCTGCAAACAAAAAAATTCACTCACATATTGTTAGGGAGAGACAATCTTGAGGTCTCACACAAAGAATTAAAGGACTGACTTCCCACTGTGGCCATGGCCAGTTCCCCAAATTCAACTTATCCCAAGAGAAAGCAAAAATACAAATGGATAACTACATAAACACTGCTGGGAATACTGCATATTCCAAAGCTAAGAAAATACAGTGTTTGGTAAAGTCTACATTATTATATCATGTCATGCACACATCGCATTTTGCATGACTCTTTAAGGACACACAATTAAGCTAAAGTGAACATGCCAAATCCTGAAGTTAAGGAGAAAGCCATCTGGAGATTACTGCTGTTTGTATAACTATGGCTTCTCGTTAAAATTAGAAGAATGTTGCTGGAAAGCATTGGGTTCTTCCCTTCTTCTCTCTTGCACTTTTTTATACACTGTATAGAAATGTTCACTTTTGGCACCCAAATTGTTTGGATAGATAAACTGGGCGGATGGATGGACAGAATGGCTAAAACTCTCAGTTCTCTCAATATAATTATTTGACATTGAAAGGTTAGCTGACACAGGTGACAAATGTTGTGTAGCTGTTTTCCAGGAATTTCTTTTTTAACTTCCACATCAGTGCCAAGAACATCACAGTGCTGCAAGGAATCATCAACTCCTGGGAATCCCTCCATAAAATAGAAAGTCATTGCCTCATCCCACTGATAACACGTCTCAAAACTAAATCTTTACCTCCTCAGTAGTCTCCTATTAAAAAACAGTGATGCCGTCCTCATCATTTTAACATCAGTGAAACTAGAGCGAAATGTACAACAAATCCCTCTGTGCTAGTCTTCTCCTGCTATATTTTTGTCCTGGGTGACAGTGTGCAGGGAAAAAAAAGCACAATTCAAAACTCCACTTCTTCTGAGGCGCTGGTAGACCAGTTAAACTGTTAACTTAGCATTGTCATTCCATTCCAATTTTCAGTACAGTTTGAAGTTCCAGAAACAGATAATTAATCCTGAAAATTGGCAATTCAGTGTGGTGGGTTCAATTTTCATCTCAAAACTCCATCACTCCCAATGGCAGGGAAATAAATGCCACAAGTATAGTTGGATTCTGATCATTACCCATTCCCCAAGGCCCAAGTCAGCTCATTTCATGTAAACCTCACGTGTCCAGTCTTTATGATGCCAAAGTGCAGACATTTTTTCCCAGATATATATCTGAGAAACACTGCAATTTCAGATCCACCCACTATGGGCAGGGGTTAAAAAAACCTCCGCCGGCTGCTGCATTCAAATTTGATGTGTAAACACAGGGGAGAGAAATCTGTCAATTCCAAATCAATCAATGCAGAAGGTGAAAGGAAAGAAGAGTGCAACCCTAATCAAACTGCAGGACCACTGTAAACTAAGTACAAACTTCAATGAAAATCTTTACAAAACTCAAGAATGCCATACAGTCATCCATTTCTTTTTTCTCTGTCACTTGGAATTATAGACCGGGCTATAAAACTAAATCTAGATGACTTCAACCTGTTTTAACGTGTTCAGTCTGTAATGGTTCCTGGTTCTATCAGCTGAGAGTTCACATTCACTCACCTGTAGTACCTCGATTGCAAATATGTGGAACACACAGCTTTGGACACGTGGCTGGCTGACCCGAAGTCGATTACTTTCACCCTGTAAGGCTGCCGGATGGGATCAACCAGCATGATATTCTCCGGTTTGAGGTCCGCATGGATTAAACCAAGGCTCTTTAGTTTATTCAGTGCAGTGGCCACCTGCTGGAGGATTGGCCTGATCACCTTTAGGGGCAATGGACTAAATTTGTTCTGCTTTAGAAAGTCATATAAGTTCTGTTCCAACATCTCAAACACCAAACACGTATGATTCCGATGTTGAAAGCACTCGTAGGCACGCACAAAGTTAAACTCATCCGCATTTTCATTGCTCAATCGTGCCAGGATACTGACTTCAATTTGCCCCTGCCGTGCGTAAGAGGGATGATTTTTCAAAATCTTTATCGCCACTATCTCGTTTGTCCCACGCTTCCAACATTTCACCACTTGGCCGAAGGTCCCACGTCCAAGGAAGTCAAGGACCTCATATGTGTTCTTCATTGAGCACAGAACTTCATGCTGCATCAGATGGTAATCACCATCTCCACTCGCACTGTTCTGCTTTGAGGCAGCAGTCACCACAGTGACCGGATTCCCAACACCAGTCTGTAACATTGCTGGCATTATAGGCAGCTCGTCCACAATCTGCATGGCACTACCTCGATTGTCCAGCTCCTCACTTTTTCTCTTCAGTCCACATTTCTGGTAGCTCTCTAGCGAGGTTAGACTGCTGCCTGGCCTCTCGCCCTGGGGTGCCACCGCCAATGGTTGCTGCCGCGCCTGCGCTGCTGTGACCTTGGCGGCACAAGATGGGTTCAATGCAATGGCACTTGCTGCCACCACAATATTCTGTCCACGAGATCTCCCAATGGAATTCTTCAACTGAAAGGAAGAATTAACCACTTGTGATGGGTGGGCAACTCCAAGGTTCCGTCCGTTCACATAAGTACGAGGACAAGTTCTCTCATGGTACGCACAACTACTTGGCTCGACTTTCAATTTTTTCACACTACAAAAGGCACTTGTCTGAGTTTGATAAATGTGTGGTGGGCAGACCAAAACCTGTGAGGCCATACCTGTGTGAACAAAAAAGGAAGGTTAATAATAATGCAAAAAAGTGCAAACTGTACCCATTAACACACAAAAAAAATTCACATAAGAAGGCCCTGATCTGTGATTCATAGCAATCCCTGACTCAAATCTTAGATAATCAAGTTCCAAGTGTCTTTAATTTGATCAACCTCAGCAACTGATTGCTGAACAGAATGTCACATGGAAAGACAGAAAGATGGACACTGTCAAAAATAGTTTCTTGCGATAAAATGTGGCACCCTGTCAACAAATCACAGGAATAGCAGTCATTCCCAGGAGCAGCCAATCCTTCTCCTTAGCTCCAGTTGCATATTGAGCAATGCATGGATCAGCACGAACAGAAAGGGGGAAATAAGTGGACATTTCAGTCAGACTCTCCATGTCCAGCTACATCCAACTGATGCTCCTTAAAAGAGATGACCCAGATCCTACTTGTTCATGGAACATTTCAATGGGAAATGATCTGCCAATTAAAGGAGGAACTAGCAAAGAAAGTTTAAGATGTAAGTAAGGTCAGTATTACCAGGAAGCAAAGAATAGGTTGGCACAACATCGTGAGCCGAAGGGCTGTACTGTTCTATGTCGAGTCCCAACTATGGGTCCCGACCTCCAGTGGGGCTACAAGGTGATATTTTGGAGTCAGGAGCTTCTGCAATAAGGTAGCAATTGTAGATGTGGAGCTCAAACTGAATGCTAACAGTTGCAAGGGCCCTTTAAATTTTCACATCTCTTTCTAATGGTGAGTATGGCCTAATGGACAATCTTTCTGGAATCACTGCTGCTGCAAAAAAGCCTCTGATGCTGTACGGCCTGCTGTGCTCCTCCAGCTCCACACTTTGTTCCCAATGAAAAGCAATGTGTTTTTCTAAGGAAAATCCTGCAGCTTAAACACTTCATACCACATTCAACAAAACTCATCCCATAGCAGATGAAGGGTACCCACCCTACTCAACAATACTCATACCTTCCTACATTCTATTCTGGGATCACAAAGTCCGAGAGACTGGAGTGGGATCACACCAAGTGAAAGTTTGGGAAGAGTGTCACGGAACATACAATGGCTAATATCATAAAGTGTTGTGCATAATGGAACAGTATAAAACAACATATATCAGTTACTGCCAAATCATCTGTAAGTCAGTTGTACCAATCAATGAGATATAAATTATGCTGCTTTTCCTCATCTCAAATTTCATTAATTTGACCACCATGTAATCTTCTACAGACTTTGGACCACCAAGTACCTGTAGCTAAATAACATCTTTCATACACTATGTCCAAAGCACCTCATTAAACATCTTTTAACGATTTGCTTAGAGAAAAAGTGGCTACAGATACCTATTCAATAAATAACCAGTTTAACTTGTTTCAGTAATGTAGGTTGAGGGATGCGTTAGACAACACAGGGAGAATCTCCCAGTTCTTCTGTCAAGTGCCTGTCGTCTCACCAAAAATATGCCACATTGCAGTATTCCACTGAACTGCCAGTCTAGGGTCTGTGCTTGAATCAACAATCTTCAAACTCACAGGCAAATAGGCTACAAACTTATACAAATATTTGTGGTAACCCCTATTGCCATGGGGAAAATATTAAAACTAAGATTAAGTAAAATGAACCAATTTCACTGCATTATCTTGATGGTAAGCTAAACAATTTTCAATAAAGTTAAAAAAGACAAAACATTCTTTAAAGAGAAATGAAAAATGCTTGCCTCTCGAACACGGTTCTACACCCCACGTCAGTACCAAATTTCAAAACTCTCAAAACTTTTAAAATTTAGAACAATATTCAAGTGCAGAAATGTCCCGCAATCCAGCACATAATACAATATTCTTTAGAACATCCAATATTGATAAAAAATCATTTCTGAAGGCGGCGAGTTACAACAATTGATAAATCTTCAGGCAGGTAAATGGAAGGAGTTGCTCATCCTACTGGGCAATTAGATGCTGGATGTTAATGTTGTGCCTAGGGCCGATACATACAGCATAAGCTGCGTTACACAACTGAATTTCAGCAGCCGTTGATAACAGTAGAGAAATAGGGCTAGATGCCTGACAGGAAATTGTCCAGTGTTGCTTGGCACTCTACATCCCTCAATAATAAATACAGCGAGTGTCACCTGCTACCAAGAGTTCAGTGCATCACAGGGTGTGTCACAAAGGAGGAGCTCTGATCACAATATGAAGTTTGCCTCTGCATTTTTAACACTAACAATTTACCCACGTAGCCATTATTCTCAGGCATGCTGAGTTTTTCCAGCAATTTCTGTTTTTGTTTCTGATTTTCAGCATCTGCAGTTTGTTTTTTTTTGTTTCAGTGTTTAACTCTGCCACATCTCTTCCAGGTATGCCGCCTCGAAGAAGCTCTGCTCCTCCCTCCAACAGGATTTCTATTCTAACCCTTTTACTTGTTTGCCGTCATTACTTTCATGGTCACTCCTGTGCTTCACAAGGTCTTTGCCAAAACTTGCCTCCACATCAACATCACATTCCTTAGTGACTGCCTCTGGCTCAGACTCACCCCATGTGAATTATAATTCAAGTTTCAGCATTTGTGTTTTGAATCCATCCAGGATCACAGATGTCTCTGTGACATACAATGTTCCTCAAAGAGTTGCTCTCGCCGAATCCTGAGTGCCTTGCATCACCATGTGCACACTCTCAACCTCTCTATCAGTTCTGCCTCACCCTGGCTCAGAGCTGTCCTGGCCCCACTTTGCATGGCACCCTCCAGCTTATTTGGCATTCTAACAAGAAACTTCTCCTTGTAGGCATCAAGGCCTGCAAGCTGCAACAACTTATTGATATCCATGCTCCTCTGGAATCTTCCTCCTCTCCCCTTCCCTCTGACTCCATCGCCTCTCCCAATCGAACCTCCTGTCATGTGTTTACTATCCCTTCTGACTGTCCACTCTTGAATGCTGAACATTTTTTACTCAGTAAAGACCTCAGTTTTATTCCTCTGTGCCCCCATCCCATTCATGAATTTTGGGCACAACATGACATTGAACTTTTCTTCCGTTACCTTCACCTCTGTGCCATGGACCCCTTTACCCGCTTCCAACACTCTCCCTCCACCTGGACCCCTCCCTCTGGCCTTTGACCTGCACTTGACCTGTTCACTGAGAACTAGCTTGACATTGGTCGCCTCAATTTCTCTGACCCGCACCCACCCCCACCCCCCAAATTCCCCATTCCAACCTTTCTCGGTCTGAACTGACTGCACTCCAGGTTCGCAGATCCAACCCTAACGTTGTAATCAAGCCTGATGACAAGCACAGTGCTGTGGCTATCTGGCATACTGATCCTTACATTGCAGAGGCTGAACACCAGCTCTCAGATACTTCCGCCTATCTCCCCCCGGACCATGACCCCACCATGAAACATCAGGCTATTCTGTCCACAGCAATCACTATTCTTGTTTCAAATGGTGATGTTCCCCCTCCCCAATTCATTGCCTCCAAGCTTACAACCCAAGCCTGCTTTTACCTTCTCCTCAAAATCCACAAATAGGACTGCCAAGGCAGGCCTATTGTTTGTGCTTGCTCCTCCCCCACAGAGCGTATCTCTTCCTACCTCAACATGATTTTTTCCTTGTCTTGTCCAGTCCCTTCCAACTTACATCCGTGATTCTTCTAACGTTATGTCAGTTTCAGAATTTCCAGTTCGAGGGCTCTAGCCACCTTCTGTTCACCACAGACATGCAATCAGTTGTCACGTCCATTCTCCCATCAGGTTAGCCTCAGGGCTCTATACTTGTAACTGGAAAGAAATGGTCTAAACCATTCTCCATCCACCAGCACCCTCTTCTGTTTGGCTGATCTCATTCTCACTGAACAACTTCTCAATTAACTCTTCCCACTTCCTGCAAGTAAAAGGGGTGGCAATGGGTACCCACATGGGTTCTAGTTGCGCCTGTCTCATTGTGGGATATGTGGAACATTCCTTGTTCCAATCCCATTCCGGCCCCCACTCACCATTCTCTTCCTCCTGTACACAGATGACATCATTAATGCTGCTTCCCTCTTGAAAAGTTTATCTACATGATTTCCAATTTCCACTATGCTCTAACCTTCACCTTGTTCATTTCCAACAACTCCCTCGGCATCTCTGTTTCCATTTCTGGGGTAGGCTGTTCACAAATATTCACTGTGAACCCGACTCCCACAATTACCTCGAATATACATTTTCAAACCCTACTTCTGGTAAAGACTCTATTCTATTCTCCCAGTTTCATTATTTTGCAACTGTTCTGCTGATGCCAACTTCGACAAGGGAGTCTCCAAAATGTTCAACTTCTTCCTCACTGCCATGGTTTACATAGTCATCACCACATCCGATCCATCCTCCCACACTTCAGCCCTCAACCCCTCTCTTCTCTCCCATAACAGTGATGGGTTCCTCCTAGTCCTCACCTACCATCACATCAGCAAGCACATCCACAGTATCATTAGCCACCATTTCCACCATCTCCAGTGGGATGCCACTGCAAGACACATATTCCCTTCTTATCCCTTGTCAGCCTTCTGCAGGAACCATTCCCTCCAGAATACCTTGGTCCACTCCTATTTCACTCATAACACCTCCTGACATTCCCACAGCACCTTCCCTTGCAATTTCAAATGGTTTAAAATCTGTTACATCCTCCTTCATCACTACCCAAAGCCCCAGACGCACCTTCCAGGTGAAGCAGCTTTATACGAGTTCAATCAAACTAGTTTACTGCATTTACTGCTTATAATGTGATCTCTTCTACACTGGAAAGATGAAATGCGGCCTGGGTGACCACTTTTCGGAACATCTAACTCTGTCCACAAAAATGATCCCAAGCTTCCTGTTGCCCACCGCCACTTCAACACACCATGGAACTTTGCCAACACCTCTTTCTCAGGCTTCATGCAATGCTTCAGTGCAAGCTGGAAGAACAGCACCTCATTTTCTGCTTGGGAACGCAACTGTCAATGGTCTCAATAATGTTTTCAACAATTTTAGGGCTTGAGCACCTTTTCCTGTGTCCTTACTCCAACCACATATACAGGCCTTGTCATTGCATGGACTGCTACAACAACCATTATCAGCCACTAACAGTCCCCAAATGCAGCTATTCATTCTCTCTTAACTGACCTTAACCCATACCTTTGTCTGTCCGATTGCTTTTGTCTCTCTCTGGGCTCCATTTCTACCTCTCTTTCATTTGTCCCCCCACCCCCACAACCAATCTTTGGCATATATTCCAACCTTTTCCGAGCTACAATCAATTCTAAAGAAGGGTCACTAGATCCAAAACATTAACTTTCTCTTCGCAAATGCTGCCAGACCCGCTGAGTTTTTCTTGCAATTTTTGTTTCTGATTTCCAGCAGATGCAGTTTTTTTTTGGGTTTTTTTCTTGTTTAGCCATTATCTTTGTTTGTCAATAACACATGGCATTTACATAATATCTGTAACACAGCAAAAACTGTCTTTCAAAATTTGATATGAGCCACATTAGGGGATATTAAGATAAACGACCATAAAACCTGTGAGATCTGTCTTAAGGAACATTTAAAAGCCAAAGTGTAGAGATTTAGGGGAATGAATTTCCAAGCATAGAGCCTAGGCTGTTGACATAGCTGCCAATCCCACAGCGAGTAAAATTGGACTCAGGCAAGAGTTGGAGGAATGGATGTGAGTTTGCTCGCTGAGCTGGAAGGTTAGTTTTCAGACGTTTCATCATCATTCTAGGTAACATTATCAGTGAGCCTCCAATGAAGTGCTGATGTTATGTTCCGCTTTCTATTTATCTGTTTAGGTTTCCTTGGTTTGTTGGAGGAATGCAGAAACTGCAGGCAGATTGTGAGGCTGCAGAAGTTTACTCAGAGAGGATCAAAATACCTCTTCTACACTGTAGTAATGTAGGAGCATTGCCGTGACTAGATTTGAAAACAAAGGTAAAAATTTTTAAGTTGTGGCCACACGGTAAGTTAATGTATGTTAAATAATGCAGGATTGATAGGTGAACAGGACTCCATTTTCTGACACAAATTAGGATACTGGCAACAGAATTTTGGGTAAGCTCAAATTTATTGCACAGGGTAAAAGATGGGCAGGCAATCAGGAATTGGCATGTCAACAAAAAAATGCAATATGCTGTCGTGCCATTAGCCTACACACAGCTGACTACCAAATGAGCAGTTTGAGCAAGTCGGTTCAAATAAATTGCAAGTCTACTCAACTAAGTCAGTGCACATTTAAGCACCGAGCCTTAGTAAACATAGCTCAGCTCCTCAGTGAATACTGTCACTTATTCAAAAAATCAACAGCTTCACTGTTAATGAATCCCAATAACTGCCTAAAAGTATGAAATAAAACTGTGAGGTTCTAGAATAGAATAGTCAACTCATTCACAGCAGGCTCTTTTTTTAAAACAAACATCAAGGCATTACTTGTAGGAACAAAGATGTATGAACAGGTACAAAGGGCCACAAACAACAATGAGCAATGAAATTTTAACTTTCTTCTGAGAAAGTCAACGTCCTTAAACCGTGATAAGTACAGGAAAACCAGCAAGCAAAGATAATCTCCTGCACACTGGCATTCATCTCAGTCTGTGTCGTTCAATGTGTGGGAGTTGTACACATAAGATCTCATGTTTAATCATATCTAATGTAACAAATGCTATCAGCTGTAATTTTGCTATTAATAGTCAAATTATTCTTAAAAATCAGATTGAACTTGCAATATCTCTGTATTTCTTAGCAATGATTATTGGGAATTACCTACTTGGTAAGGTTTTTCTCAACCCTCTCTTTAAACAACAAAACAATTACCATGTGCTGTGTTCCTATTCCCTCAAACACTTGCATAGTATGGAATATGGCTCCAGTTTTTATACAGAAGTTAAAATAAATTATCGCTATCTTTTATTCACAAGATCAGGAACAATCTTCTGTTTGAAGCCAGCAGTTTTTTCTCAGTTGGTAAAACAGAAATAAAACTAATAGGACTAGGGACAGGTAAACAAAACTTAATCATCTGATAAGATCACAGATTCAACTCCACTTTTTCTCCCTTTCAGAGTATTCTTAATTTGATTACTATCCAAAAATCTACTGCTTTGAATGTACTAATTGACAGCATCACCAACCTTGAGTCGCAGCATTCCAGAGATTCACAAATGCTCCAGTGAAGAAATTTCTTATCATCTATCTCCTAAAAGGCCGACTCCTTATCCTAAGACTATGACAGTTAGTTCTAGGTCTTTCTCACAGAGAAGTAGCCTCTAAACATTTAACTCTTAAATTCCTGGTGTGTTTCAATGAGATCACCTTGGGTGACTGTGTGGAGTTTGCTCATTCTGCCCGTGTCTGCGTGGGTGCCCCAGTTTCCACCCACAGTTCACAAATGTGCAGATCAGGTGGATTGGCCATGCTGAATTGCCGATTATGTTGAGAGTTGTGCAGGCTGGGTGGATTAGCTATGGGGAATGCAGGGTTATAGGATAGGGAAGCGTGTCTGGATGGATGATCTTAGCAAGGTCAGTGTGGATTTGATGGACCAAATGGCCTGCTTCCACACTGTACTGATTCTACAATTTATCTAAACTCTACAGAATATAGGCCAACATTTATTGGATTGGGGTAACTTCAGCATTTCCATGGGGTAAAGTGGCTGAGAATTGATGATAATTTTAAAAAATAAAAGGAGTGACATGATGTCACAGTGCTTTACAAATCATGCCATATCAAGAAGATGAACATTAAATCAGACTCCATAACACTGGCTTCAAAACCCAACCATACCCGCAGGATATTCCGTTTAGACAGAAATGTTCAACAAAGTTCTTGCAAGTGGTCTCATTTATAAAAAAGGGGGTAACCACAGCACAACAGAGGTGATTAGATTAAAGTGTTGCTAGTGGACAACACGTTCTCCAACCATTCTCCACATGGATAGACAACACAATCAATATATACCAAATACTTTCCACGACATTTCTAAAACAATCGGATAAAAAACGTACTTGAGTTATTTAATAAAAACCCGAGTTCCTCCTTCTGGTCACTGTTACTCCTTATAAAAGCAGAAGTTCTGCTTAAAATTTTTAATTAGATTCATCAAGAATGAAGTATTTAAAAATGACCAAAAGATAGTGCTAAATGATAATCTAAGAGAGGGAAAAGTACATATGGCATCCTTACCCCGTTTTTAGATGTTGTGCCTGCCATTTGTTGTTCAGTTACCTTGAATGAAAACACGCTAAGCTCTAGGTAACAGGCTTGAGAGGAAGCTAACCAGGCATTGTTACAACACTTCCTGTTCAACTATGACTGCCCAAACTTCATTGTTCATGATGAATCTTTACATTGCACAGCACAGCCCTGGAAATTCCAGGCCTGCCCTTCCAAACTCAGGCACATGAAAGCTGCATGAACGCTCTTTAACACAAAGAGTTTCACAAATGCCCTCCTTTATACATCAAGGTGCCTCTGTGTTGCAGCAGCCATATAGGAAGCATGTGTAGTGCCTACACTCTCAAACAATTAAACACACCGCAGGGTAGGGATCAAACAGGGTCCAACAAATGTCATATCCAAGACACACACCAACACATATTGGAAGCAGATAAGTATGAAGTGCCCAATTCTGAAATATGAGAGAGGCATCTTTGTCCAAGTGGGGCTGCAGAAGTATTGTAGGAAAAGAAACTCAGACTAGCACACTCCGTACAATTCCCATAATGGAACTCAGCTATATCTGAACAACTTCTGCAAAAGTTGCCGAACACACTCAGTAATTTTGCGCGACATGTACTGCGTCTACTTTCTGTCATTGTGAGGAAGCATTTTAATCAAGTAATAGCAAATGTTTCATGATTAACAATGAAAGCCAATAATTAACTTACTGCTCAAGTATGACAGTGGATGAATTAGTTTATTCCCTCTGTTGCCTATGGCACACTCTAGAATAGTTAAGTCTGTGGGTCACAGTTGACAGGCTTGACAATTTAGCCTCATATCATTCTATAATCAAGAGAAGCCAACCTCCCAGGCTCATATCAATGCAAAAGTGAGAAGACATAAGAGTGAGAAGGAAAATTTCTCAATTTTTTTCTTTAAACCTCTACCATCCACTTTCTGTAGCTGCTTATATCCTGTCCCATAGCATCACTCATTCATCACAGTTCTCACTTGTAACTATTCTACATTCTTATGATACTCAAGTTTCTCAAGGTACCAAAACAAGATTTGACGCCAAACCACATAACAAGATATTCGGACATGTTACCAAAACATTGGCTGAAGAGATCAGCACAAAGGAACATTCTAAAAGGAGAGAGAGGTTTAGAAGCTTAGCAATTGTATTGCAGGGCTTAGCAATAAAATAGCTGAAAGCACTTCCACCAATGATGGTACAGTTAAATTAGCAGATGCTGAAGGAATCCTGGAGGACAATACCTCCTTAAATTCAACAAAAATTGTGGTTATCCCTTCTTAGGTTAATTTGTGAACCAATATGCATTTGCAAAGTATTTTTTACAATACAGGAAGTACAAGAAAGGTGCTGAGTTCCACTTGGGCTCCACTGAAAGGTCATCAACATCCATTTATCCATGAGAAATCACCAGTTGACTGCACATGACAAAATTTCAAGTAGAATGGAATACACGTGAGTCTAACATAGTCTTTATTTAAGACTTGCTGTATTTCATCTATTAGTTGCAGTGGTTGCAAGTGAATTATTTTGATAAGTACTCTTTATGACCCAAGAATAAATGCATAAGCAGCCTAGTATTGCTTTAATTTTCTGCCCTCATTTACTGTACCTTTAAGATGTCTGGATAATGTACTTTCAGGAACATTTCAATGCTGGCAAGACTCTACTTCATTAAGCAACTCAAACAATAGCTGGTTCAGTGAGTAATAAAACCAGCATTTTGTACCACAAACTCTCGAGTGAATGTTGGCTACAGGATGTAGCGTTCAGGCTCCAAAACGGGTACAGCAGTGCTTCTAGAATCTTCCCTGATGTGACCCAAAGTTAATACCTATGGCCCCAAAGTGAAAATTGAGTGAAGAAGGATGAAGGAAAGCCATAGGGCTAAAAAAACAAATGTTTACATAGGCTTCATAGCTGACAAAACACAGTTCAAGCACCATGGCCATCAATGCTACCTCTCAGATAGCAACACCAAAGTTGTACCCCATGATCCCATGGTCATGACCCACTGTTTGAGAACACTGAATTCAACAGCCTTGAGACAACTAAAAAATGCTGGAAACAAAATCCAAAGGAATTCTCAAAAGACAACTGGACATATACATGCAGAGGCCTCATTAGTAGGATTATAAGGAAATGGCTCATGTGTAGACCTTATCGTTTGGCTTCTTGTATCTGTGCAAGCTCTTCGAAAGCCAAATATCTCCCTCCACTAATAAAAATTCAACAATATGTTAGTCTCAAACAATTCAGAAAACGTAAAAACCCAACGTACTTTAATTTGATCACTGACCAAAAATTAAACAGCACATTTTTAAAGGTTGACTTATTAATGGTGCCTTTTTAATATTTCTCAGTTAGGGAGCAGAACATCTTCCAATTCAGGCATGAAGATTCAGCAGAAAAAGTCAAGTACCTTCTAGTTTGTGTCCAAATTATTCTATAAGCTACCAAAAAAAAGTCACTGTTTCCTTGTTTTGACCACTCACCAAAGTACTGTTGATGATGTCTTAAAGAAGGCACAAATTTAGGCAGAGGTTTACACAGTCCGTCACTGACCAAACTATTCAAAACGTCAGTGAAGAATTCCATTTCAATATCTGAAAGTTAAACAAGACAGCAGGCAAATATTTCAGTACTTTCAGGAACATTTCAATGCTGGCAAGCCTTTACTTCATTAAGCAACTCAAACAATAGTACAATAGAAATGCCAAATTGCATTTTTATATAGTACTTTTCATGCAGTTAAGCACCGAGGTCTTTCACAGGTGCGTCATCATCCAAATAAAAAAGCCTGTCAACAAGCCAAATGGATTAGATATTCGTGTAACTGACTAAATGATTACTCAATTCCACTACAATGCACAGCATTTAACTCAATTTCTACCTTTTGTAAGTGGTCTTTCTGGTTTCCTGGGAAGAACAGACCAACCCTGAAAGGGAAAGGAACACAATGGTCCCAAATAAGATTTCTGTTCCTCTTCCTTCTTCAAAAACATCTTTAGTCGTCACATGAGGTTGTGTCATTCATAAGTTACTGGGCAATCCCTATTTCTGAGAATATTTTATTTCCCTTGAATCTATCCCTTTTCCTGGTTATAATCTCTAATGATCCATTTTGCTGTTTTGATTTCCAGTTCTGGACCTTTATTCTGCCCTTGTGAATTCAATTTTCTGCTTTAGGAAAACAAGCAAATGGGGAAAAAATGTTTCTCAGATGTCTGGCCTGCTTGCCAATTTTTAAAGAACTAAGTTTATAGAAAAATGTCCTTCAGTCATCCAATTCTCACCAGAAAGGGAGTTTTGGAAATTTTGTCAACTAAAGTGAATGACAAGAATACAGAACAAAAGTCAGAGTGGCAGAGGAAATATTAATTAACAGCTTCTATGTCCTATATGCAATGGGCTTTAAAGAAATTAATCAATCCAGACTTTGAATTGAGAAAAGTAGGCCAAACAGAAGATGCCTATGTGAATAGGTGCTGCGTCACCAGTTTGGTAGGGCAAACCTGACGGTACTTCATCTCTAACTTTTCACAACTTGTTTCAAAGCGTCAAACAAGGTAACTTTTCTGAAGAAGGGTCCCCATTTCTGAAGAAGGGTCTCAAACCGAAACTTCAGCTTTCCTGCTCCTCTGATGCTGCCTGGCCTGCTGTGTTCCTCCAGTTCACTATGTTATATCAGACTCCAGCATCAGCAATTCTTACTATCTCAGACCAGGTAACTTACTACTTTGCCTGTTAACTTTTTTGTGCGGTGAAGGAAGATTTCCAAAGGTAGAAGGAATCCTTTTTAGGAAACAGTTGCACTTTAACATTGCAGAGAGACAGAAACTTAAACTTTTCTAGCTTCATTCATAGCCACAGAATATGCCGAGGTACTTGACAGTTAATAAGATATACTGTTGGAATGTAGTAGGAAATGCACTATCAAGGTCCCACAATGAATAGTGTTTTAATGGTGCTGGTTGAGGGATAAATATTGACCAGGACAAAAGGGAGAATTCCTCTGCTCTCCATTGTAATAATGTTATGGACTAAACAGCAGATGGTATACTCCATGTAATGGCTAGAATTTTACATTAATGTGGTGGCCCTACACCCCAAATGGAAAATTGGGGAGACATCTGCCTCTGCGTGGCTGGAAATTTCCAACCTGAATTGATAGCAATTGGATCATTAATTAGTTCAAGACAAGACTATTGCCAACCCCAGCTGGAAAGAAGTCCAGTCTCTAAGAACTCCCACCCATGCAGACAGGTATTATCTGGTTCTAGCAGTGCCACAGGAAGCAGTGGTCACTACAGGGACAGCAAGTAGTCCCAATAATGACCATCACTGGAGTTCAAAAACAAGGTGAATAGAAAGTTTCTGACTAGGGACTGTCAATCTGGACTCAAGAAGCAGAGTGAGGTGTTGCAGGGTGGTTAGCATGTGTTGGAGATGGCAACACAGGGTGCCCAAACAAGAAGGACACCCCCTTGCAGCCCACAACTTGGCTATCAGTGTTTATCCACCGAAAGGCCATCACATGAGCTGCCTGGAAATGGCCCAAAGGGTAGCTTGACGATTCAAAACCAAACATCCCTGGCATTTCTTCAGAAAACAGTACTTCCCTTTAGATATTTGACCAATTAACCCAGCAGTTGTAATAGAATTGATGAGGCTAAGAAATTGGGTGAGAAAAAGTAATGCTGGGTGTTATCCAGAGAGATGGGGCTCAGTGAGCTGTAGCTGTAGACAAACAAGCAACATCTAAAGAGGAGAAATCGGGTCTCAACACCGTAAAGCAGAGTATCAAGGGAGTAGAAAAGGCACTGAAGCCGCCTGCATAGAATCACAGAGTCATGCAGCACAGAAACAGATCCTTTGGAGTAACATGACCATGTTGATGAGTGAACAGCCATGCCAGATACATCTTCATATGACAAGCAATGCCTTAATTTCATCTGTCACCTTCTGTGGGCAGAAATGCAGCTGGGCAGCTTGGGACAGAATGTTATACTCTGGTTCTGAAGATCACAGCTGCACTTAACCTCTTGGCCAGTGTCTCTTTTCAAACCTCAAGTATGGGCATATGTAGCATTTCCCAACCCGCAGAGCACAAAGCATTTGTGAACTCACCCATACACCCAGTAAAGCAATATAGTTTGTCCAATTCATCATGAATCCAGGCAGCCAAGATGCCTCAGTTATTAAAATTTTTAACCATTATTGAGTTCCCTTGAGTACAAAGCACAATTGACTGGATGCATGAGACACTCAGAAATCCCAGTCAAGTCAATGATTGGGAAATGATTTCATTCCTCAATGCCCAGCTTGTTTGTGACTCCAGGCAACAATTCCTGTGGGTGTGCAGACACTATCCAATCTAGGAACCTGTCATGATGTTTACATTCTGCACAACTCCCTGGTTCTTTGAATGTTTGTTCCACTGCATAAAGTCCAAAGATGGGTACATGGGATGCCCTCAGAAGGTGTGACTAATGACGCTGGTGTAAAACCTTCAGACTGACGCTGCCCATGCATCAAAAAATTCTTCTCAAGATAGACTTCCATTAATTGGACTACTCAGGAAGAGCTGTTCAGTAGACAGGTTCTCTACAAAGCCATGATTTGTTGCACGCAGCATCGCAAAGTTTTTCATTGGGGTGAGAAGTGAGAAGATGGGACATGGACCAGTCACTCATCTCCTCAGACAAATAAGGGAGGGAAGCCTGATGGAGATACTCAGGGAGCTAATGCTGATAAGGATGCTAAAGAAGCCAGGCCGGCAGTGAGATGAAGTAGACAGGTCTGAAAGAATCTAGAAGTCATTAAGTTTGAATATGAATGACTTTTCATTAACATTTGTGGACAATCACAATGACAAGGCATTTATGGTGTAGAGATATTTCTGCCACCAAAGGGCAGAACTTGATTTCTATGCTTAAAATGCTAAATTTGCCATTCATTGCAAGTTAACTTGTTCATTTTGAACCAATAACTACCTGATCAGTTTCCTGGCCAGTCCACCACTACAGAATTGTGTAGGATTAATGGGTTTTATGCTTATATAACTCAAACATCAGTTTGCAAGGGGTACTCATTTATTTCAGATACACATAGGGGCCAAAATATGCTGACTGACCCCTGGAACCCAAATATCTAGCTTCATGCTTTACAAAGATTACATGTCTCTCACGCAGCAACAGACAGTCTCAGTGTCCTCTGACCTGCTCCATATGATGTACATGTGAACATGTACAATGATCACATCTCATGGCAGTCAGCAAAGAACATATAGTCAGAAGCCTTAGAAGACTGAAACAGACCACAGAACTGTCATGCAAAAGCAATATTTGTGTCAAGTATCAGGCTGCGCAGAAAGCCTAGATTGACTCCCATGTTCTCTAATAGAGTCACAGAGCTGTACTGCATGGAAACAGACCCTTCGGTCCAATTTCTCCATACCGACAAGATTTCTGAAATAAATCTGGTCGCATTTGCCAACATTTGGCCCATATCCCTCTTAAACATTCCAATTCATATCCCTATCAAGAGCCTGTTAAATGTTGTAATTATAAATGCCTCCACCACATCCCCGGCAGCTCATTCCATACAGGCATCACCCTCTGCGTGAAAATGTTGCAACTTAGATGCCTTTTAAATCTTCCCTTCTCAGCTTAAATCTATGCCCGCTCGTTTTGAACATCCCTTAACCCAGAGGAAAAGACCATGACTATTCACCCTATCCATGCCCATCATGATTTTATACACCTCTGCAAGGTCACCCCTCAGCCTCCAACACACCAGGAAAATAGTCCCAGCCCATTCAGCTCTTCCCAATAGCTCACATCCTCCTTGTCAACATCTTTGTAAATCTTTTATGAGCCCTTTCAAGTCTCACAATATTCTCCCTATAGCATGGAAACCAGAATTGCACACAGTATTCCAAAGGTGGCCTAATCAATGTCCTGTACGGCCGCAACATGACCTCCCAACTCCTATACTCAATGCACTGAGCAATAAAGGCAAGCATACCAAATGCCTTCTTAACTATCCTGTCTTCCTGGGGCTCCCTCTCAATGAGCTATGAACCTGCACTCCAAGGTCTCTTTGTTCAGCAACGCTCCCCAGGACTTTATCATTAAATGAGTAAATCCTGCTCTGATTTGCCTTTCCAACATGCAGCACCTCACATTTATCTAAACTAAACTCCATCTGCCACTCCTCTACCTATCTGATCGAGGTCCTGTTGATCTTCTTTTTCGCTACTGTTGCTTCTTGGTGACACTTTGGCAGCTGAAGTGGTACTTGAGGAAGCTTGCTGGCTGCTTTGTCGGTTTGCCTCTGATGACTTCCGTGGGTACAACCTACAGTGTTCTAGTCTGCTGGGGTCTTCTGTACACGTGCATGTGTAACCTCTCAGACTGAAGGAGGCATTTCGATCCCTGGCAGAGAGGAACTGGTACAGCAGGGCACCTCTGGAGTATCCCGAATGTCAAAACCAAGCCAGCTTGTATCTCCTTGTTGACAATGTGCAATGGCAACTCCCTCACCTATTGAAAAGGCTGGGAATCTAGGTGAGGGTCAAATATGCCCACATATCCAGCAGATAATTATTGTTCTCCATCCTCCACTGAGAAAGCCATCCGTTCCATGAAGTTATCCATATACTCGCACGCCAGAGGCATAAGAGCAGACAGATCTAGGGCAGAATCATCTGCCTTTCTCTTTAGTCTTTGTATGATCTCTGGAACTTCCACAAGACACTGTCCTGCTTTCCTTTGTATTTCTGTTGATACATTAATGGACAAATCCAGGTGATCATCACAATAAAAGCAAACTATTGTGAATACTTGAAGTAGGAAATAAATGCAAAATATGCTGAAGAAACAGAACAGGTCTGGCAGCATCTGTGGAAAAAGAAATAGAGTTAACATTTCAAATCCAGTGACTCCTTTTCACAACTGAGGCTCATCTGTACTGGGTTCAGCAGGGACCAGTTCTCCAGCAGTCCTCCGAGGGTCAGGGAACCCAGCCATTCCTTGCTCCAGGAACGTGATCATGAGCCTACTCTAAATGGATGACCAACCCAATGATTGTCTGTATGCTTGTGGAATGGGGAAAAAGGCATTGACTTTTAACATTTAAGACCATAAGACATAGGAGTGGAAGTAAGGCCATTCGGCCTATCAAGTCCACTCCGCCAGTTAAATCATGGCTGATGGGCATTTCAACTCCACTTCCCTGCACTCTCCCTGTAGCCCTTGATTCCTTCTGAGATCAAGAATTTGTCAATCTCTGCCTTGAAGGCATCCAACGTCCTAACCTTAGGAAAGGGACTCCAACTATCTAAACTATCCATCCCTGTGATAATTTCATAAACTTCTATCAGATCACCCATCAGCATCTGACATCAAAGAGTAAATAAACTTAGTTTGTCCAATTGCTCCTCATAACTAATACGGAGATCAACTGGCTGGTACTGATGAGCTTGGGAGCTGGGGTTCTTCTTCTGTTTTTTATATACTGGCTTGGGAATTGGGTATGGCGGCTGCACAATTAAATACAAAAAATTTGTCAGTTCATGAGCCACCTGCCTTACTCAAGGTTTCAGCAAAATGAAAGTAGCAGACTGAAGAATTCCCCTCTAGATGGCTGTCAAAGTTCAATCTCCCCTTCAGCACATGTTCCTCTTCTGCTTGTGCCAGCTCTAAGAAGGTTAAGAAATTATGTCAGGCATTTATCCATGCCATCCAGGTAATGTCATATTTATTGTAAAATTTCCCTGCTGCAGAAGGAGAGAAGCATCAAGAGGCATGGGTACTGCAACTGCACTGATCGATACAGAGAGAGATATCAATTCCCAGAGCTGTGATTATCTGTATGCATACTAATGAGAAGAATGTGGCATGGAAGAAGTTAAACAGTAAAAGACTCTATATCATTGAAGAGCTACAGTTTAGAGTCATACAATCATAGCATTTGATGTCAGACAATAAAACATTATATTATATGCATGTATGAGATGCATGTGAAGCATTCATTCCCTAGCTGCCTTGTTCATTGCAAGCTTTTGACAAAGGTTATCAGATGTGTACAGTCTTCTATTTCTGAAGAAAGGTCAGTGAACTGATGGAGTGTGAGCTACTCTGTACTGAATCATCTTCTATGTTTTAAGCATGAACCTTAGCTGATAATGTGAGTTGTGCTACCATTGGTAGCTACAATATGAGTGACTGGTAATGAATGCACATGAGTCATCCAATGGAGATTATTGATCGTAGAATCCCTACAGTATGGAAACGGGCCATTTGGCCCAAAAAGTTCACACTGCCCCTCCAAACAGCATCCCACCCAGACCGATTCCCTAACCCTTTCCCTGTAACCTAGCATTTTCCATGTTTAATCCACCTAACTTACACACTCCTGGACACTACAGGCAATTTAGCATGGCCAATCCCCCTAACCTGTACATCTTTGGACGGTGGGATGAAAACAGAGAACCCAAGAGAAATCCACACAGACATGGGGGAGACTGCAAATTCCACACATACAGCCACCCGGGAGTGGAATCAAACCTGGGTCCCTGGCACTATGAGGTAGCAATGCTAACCCCTGAGACAACATGCCTGCCTAGCACCCAATCCTGTGTGTGACAGGTTTCTGCCATGGCAAGCTTATAATACTAAGTCACACTCAAGATGGATGAAGTTTTGAGCAGCGGTGCATATGTTGGTGGAATGCAACAGGTTATTCATCCTCATGTGGCACTGGTGTCAAGTTCTTTTGCGTTGGTCATGGTGACTGCGGTACCTCTTTCCAGGCTGACTTCATCCGTCAGGTTGACATTCTGTTGCGTTCCTCATGCTTTATCTTTAATAATGCATGGAGGATTTAAATCTTGAAGGACTGCCCAGTATGTATCCCTCTACTCCCTGCTCATTCACGTAGCCGTCAGGATACCTCTTCAACATTTCTATTGTAACTGCTTCTACCACTTCCTCCGGTAGCATAGTCTAGGCACTTACCACCTTCTGTGTGAAAAACGTGCTTGTCCCATCTCCCTTAAGCATACCCCCTTTCACCATAAACCTATGTCCCCTTGTAATAGATTTGAGGAGATTTATTATTGTCACATGTGCCTAAATACAGTGAAAAGTATTGTTTTACGTGCAGTACAGACAGATCATAGCATAGAAAGATCATAGGGTTAGAACAAAGCGAGGAATACAAAGCTACGCCTACAAAGGTGTATAAAAGCCAACATTTTACCTTAGGAACTATCTAATCTATCCATCCCTATCATAATTTCATAAACCTCTATCAGATCACCCATCAGCCTTTGACACCAAAGTGTAAGTAAACTAAGTTTGTCCAATTGCTCCTCATAACTAATAGCTCCAAACCAGGAAACATCCTGGTAAGTCTTTTCTAGGCCCCTTCCAAAGCCACCACATCCTTCTGACCAGAACTGTACACATCCAACTGTGGCCCACTGAAGTTCTATACAGCTACAAAATGACTTGCCAATTTTTTGTACTCTATGCCCCGGGTGATGAAGACAAGCAAATCATTTGCCTTCTTGACGACCTGATCCACTTGTGTTGACATTTTCATGAAATTGTGGACCTGTATTCCTTCCTGCATCAAACATTCAAAAATGCATCACGTCGCAATTGTCTAGATTGAAGTCCATCTGCCATTTCTTCACCCAAGTCTCCAGTCTCTCCATATCTTCCTTTATCTCCGGCAACTGTCCTCACTATCTGCAGCTCCCCCAATTTTTGTGTCATCCACAAACTTACTTGTGAGGCCATCTATATTCTCCTCCAAATCATTACAAACAACAGAGGTCCCAACACTGATGCCTGAAGAACATCCATGGTCACAAATCTCCACTCTTCCACGGATACCCTCTATCTTCTATGACCAAGCCAGTTCTATATCCATCTTACCAGCTCCCCGTAGATCCGATGTGACTTCACCTCCTGTATCAGGCTGCCATGAGGAATCTTATCAAAGGCCTTGCTAACGTGTATGAAAACAAGATCCACTGCCCTGCCCTCATCAATCATTGTTGTCACTTCCTCAAAACACTCAATCAAATTTGTGAGACACAACCTTCCTCACACAAAGCCAAGCTGCCTGTTGCTAACAAGTATATATTTTTCTAAATATGAGTAAATCCTGTCTCTAAAAATCTCCAATAATTTCCCCACCCCTGAAATAAGGATCACAGGTCTGTAATTTTCAGATTAACCCTGTTTCCCTTCTTAAACAAAGGAGCAACATGGTCATTCTTTAGTCCTCTGGAATCTCTCCTATGACTAAAGGAAGTACAAAGATTTCATACAAGCCACAGCTATTTCCTCCTTTGCCTCCCTTACTATTCTGTGATAGATGCCATCAGGCCCCTGGGACTTCTCTAACTTAATGCTTTTCAAAACACCCAAGTCTCCCTTTTGGCATCAAAATTTCCTAGAATATCAAGATACCCCTTTACAGGCTAACCATCCACCATGTCTTTCTGCCTTGTGAATACCAGTGCAAAGTATTTGTTGATGACCTTACTTTCTCTGGCTCCACACATAAATTCCCTCCTTTATCCTTGAGTGGACCTTTCTCTAGCTACCTTCCTGCTCCTTATATTTATATAAAACTTTATATATCCTTATATACCTATGACATATATAACTGCAACTTTATTGAAAAAGTTTCCTTTTAAAAGTAAACCATTAATATGTTCTCTTAGAAAACATTATGTTCAAAACTAGATATTTAATTATTTTATTGGAGTAGTAGAACTAGTTCATGAACTTGCCTTCTCTCCTGGCAGCCTGCAAGAGAACCTGTGGGCAAATATCGCTAAACCATAATGTCGCTTTGTGCTTGTCCTCTGATATCGCCAGAATGGACTGCAGTGAACAGCAGAGGTCAAGTAATGCAGCTGTATTTCAGAGGGTTAAGCAGTTTCCAGGTACTTTTCAAATATAATGCCTGGAAGTTAGGGCTGGAAGGTCCCAAAAGGAGGTAAAACACCCTGGCTATCTACCCATAAAAGTTTTATTCATTCGTTTATATGAAATGAGTAGAAAAGAACATAAAACTGAATGGAAAATTTGACCAGCTCCCAAGCACAAGTAACTTGCTTTTAGATCTGCCTCCGCAAACTGCTTTAAAAAAATTCAGCCAATGTAATCTTATAGCACACAAAGACATTATTTGGCTGTACACGCCTGTGGTGGTTCTTTGAAAGACCTATCCAAATGGTTCCACTTCCCCTGCTCTTCCTTCATAGCTAAGGAAATTTTCTCTTGCAAACGTTTATTCAATTTCCTTTTAAAAGTCATCAGTGAACTGGTTTCCACTACCTTTTCTAGAAGTACATTCAGGTTAAAATTTGTTGCATTATAACATACTGAAACGGTCATTCACTTTTCCATCAATATTTTTCAAATTTCCTTTTATCAAAAATGCCTCATTCCTCCTTTAAAAAACCATTATGAATTCCACTCACATCAGGGTTTGGATTAGGGCACCTACATTCCAAAATGTACCCACACTGAAAAAATGTCTTCTAATTTTGGTCTCTGAGCTTCTGATGTCAACCTTAAATGTAAACTCTATAATTACTCATGGACTAACCATCCTCCAAGCAGAGTTGTGGGATTTTTTTACTGTCTTCACTTAACATCTCATCCAAAAACACAGCACACCCGACAATGCAACGCATCCTAAGTACTGCCCCGGGAGTGCCATCCAAGATTATGTTTTCAAGTCTCTGTAGTGACTCAGAGGAGAGGACAATACTACCCACTGAGCCACATCTGACACCCAAGATTAAATTCAAGGGACAAAGAAGCAACAATGTCCATCGGGACTTTCTATTTACAACTGACATCTTGAGCATTCCAACCATTCTCAGCAAAGTAAACAGAGATAAATTCTATTGAACAGCAAGCATTCCAAAAGACCACACCTCCTTCCTATTTCTGCACTTTCAAAACTTGAAGCCATTCAGAAAAGATTCCCAATCCCTTGGAGACAGAATGAAACTCAATCAATGACTCCGAGTAAACATGTCATACTCTCAACACAAACAACACTGTTGATTAGAATGATCTGATTTAATGGCAACTATTGTCTTTCTGAATCATCGATGATTTAAATTTTCATAACAGTTTCAGCAATGTAAAGCTCACAACATGTTAAGTGAGGCAATACTATGTGTGCACCAAACTTTCCCCAAAGTATTCTCCCTCTGCACACATTCATAAGAGCTAATTTGTCCATGTGAGGATGCCTGCCTATTTCACAACAAATTAGAAAAAAAATGCCATTTCTGGAAAGGTACAGCACTATAACAACATAATTCGTGGGAAACAGAGAGAAAAATAATCACAGGTTTCAAAAGCTCCTCCAAGTTGTCAGAAAGTAAGGAGAATCAGCATTTTAAAAACTGCTCCCATTAGTCCTCCAAGATTCACACACTGGAGAAATTATGGTAATTTCTCACTTATTTTACTTGGTAGTTAACAACTTCTAGTCCTTTAGCGCAAACAGTTCTTCCACGAAGCATGGCCTTCCACTGCCAAATGCTAATAAGCTGCCTGCTTTTGAGAATTCTTCCCAACTGTAAGTTCAAATTTTCACTTCTGCATCAAAACCCCCAACGTGTAGGGCATCCATGCTTAAAAGCTTGGTAACCATGCAGAATTGAAACACAGATGACATAGTGTGGAGATGGAGGAACACTGCAGGCCAGGCAGCATCAGAGGTGCATTCTGAAGAATGGTACCTACCCAAAACGTCAACTTTCCTGCTCCTGTGATGCTGCCTGGCCTGCTGTGTTCCTCCAGCTCCACATTCAGTTATCTCTGACTCCAGCATTGCAGGTTTCTACTATCTTTGACAGAGCTGAAACAGCTTTGTGTCATTACCTGTGAGTTTGAGTGCAAGTGTGAAGCCGAAGCCCTGAGTAGGTTCAAAAGCTAAGAACAGTAAAATGACTTGCTCAATACTGTCTCACTTCATTTCATTCTGAAGGCTATGAGACTTGGGATGCACTTACACTTCAAAAGGTCAGCAGTGTGCATCCCCATACCTCAATTATATTTTGTAGCCTTTGCATTTATCCTACGTAGCGCCGATGCACTGCAGTTAAAATCCAACCACCAAGGAAGCAGCCCACAAAAGACTATGGCCTGTTTGATGTTGCCACTGTTATTACAAAGAAGAATTATAGTAGGCAATATGGAGATTACAACTAATTGCTGATCAAACCCGAAAGCATTGCAACAATTGAAAGACCACCTGAATGTTTCACCTAGTCTAACCATTAATCTTTAGCAGGTAATGGTCCTGAGGGTTAAATATCAAACACCTGTTTAAAAACTTATCACGTTTCAAAATTAAGATACTACCAATAAAGATCAAACATCTGATTCCTTGAATAGTCTTGTCCTTTGTTTTCTGAACGGTTTAACTATATTTAAATTGTATTGCAATGGATCATAACTGTAAATTAGGTCCAGAGAGATAAACTGACAAGTTTCACAGATCAGCACTGAGTATCAAGGTGTACTGCTAAGATTCAAAGCTGTTCTCAATACATAAACTGTTGTGCTGCTTGCGGCATTTCCAAATGAGTCCACCACAATTGAGACTGAACTTCAATGAAAAGGCAAGTTAAGAATGTGACTTGAATGTTTGGAACACTGAGTGACAAGGGCATGAGGTGGAAAACAAAGCATGTCAGAAGATGGATAGCCAGACATTTGCTGGAAGTCATGTAAGGTGACAATCTTGGGGCGCTGTGTACATGCTAAGAATGGGGGAAATTCAGAAAATAATCTAGACCTAGCACAGCTGTGTTGTAATGTTGAAAAAACTCCCTGATCCTGAAACTGTGCCACAAGTAATGCATTTGTCTCCAATTCCACTTTGTGCTATTTTAGTGAATGAGTTAATCAAGTAGTTTTATGGAAAATAATGACCGGCATTCCATTTATATTCCTGCTGAACAAGATGTTGAGAGGGTAATGCAATGTGACTGAACAAGCACACAGGACTCAGCCAACGTTAACAGTGTTGAAGCTCATCCTTTTAGTCACATACAACAAGGAATTTACAGTACATGGTTAGTATTTATATCCAAAATCAAAATAGCTGTGGCTGTCTTGTATTCTATTAAAAATGAGCAAACAAGAAAATTTTAGCCACTTATTTTATATGTTGACCTACAGCTTACATACGATTTCACGCACTCATAGGTAGACAAACTGCAATACCTGGTCACATGCAGCAGGCATGCCAAAACCTCCAGTCTTCAAAGACCACTTTCTGTACAGGCTGCATGCAACGTTAAAAGCCACATTCCCATTAATTTGTCTAGAGCCCAAATTGTTGACACAAACAAATCTCAATGTTTACATCTATGATTGATGTGCCAATGAGGCAATACTGTTGAGAAAAGCCAATTTCAAACTTCCATTGGCCCACCAAATTCAAACAGGACAAAAAAACAAAAAAGGATTGAGTGACTTGGAGTTAAAGGGGTGTATTCAGCTGAATGGGCTCTGAAAGCCGAATTCCTAACCTGGAGTCTGCAGCAATTTGCACTGCTCCCACTTAAGGATTAGAAATGTGACCAATAAAATACACATAGCAAAAATGCACTTCTGAGATTACAATCTGTGGGTTGTAAAAGTCGTGTTTTATCTTTCAGTTTTCCAATATTTTCCTCAAAGTGTCAGTCATGGCTCAGTGGATTGTACTCAATCCTCTTGAGTCAAAATCTTAGGTTCAAGCCCTACTTGAGAGACTTGAGTACAAAACCTACTAAACTATTACAAAGGAGAGATACAATCTTTCAGATAAGACATTATACTGAGGTCTCATCTGCTCTCTTGAGTGGATGCACAAGTTCCCACTTTGAAAAACAGCAGTGGAGATCTCAAGTGTCCTAGCCAATACATACCTATCAAGCAATATTACGATAAGAACATTATCTGCTCATTAACACAGTTCTGCTGTGGAAGCTTGTTGTGCACAAACTGGCTGCCAGATTTCTGTACAACAGTGACTTTACTTTGAAAATGTACTTCCTGATACCCAAGATCAAGCCAAACAGAACAGCAATTCATGCAGTTTTAATGAAAAATGGTTGATCTCTACAACCTGGATTTTGTTTCTGATTTCCAGCACCTATAGTTCTTTGGCTTTTTTAAAATTTCCCATCAAGGTTCCTCCCACTCAAACTAAATGCTAAACTCTACTATGTCATGGTCACTGTTTCCCAGGGAATTTTTCATTCTGATACCATAACATACTCTGATAGGAGTGACATGGTGGTAAGCACTGCCGTCTCACAGGGCCAGGGACCCAGGTTCAATTCCACACTCAGTCAGCTGTGTGGAGTTTGCACATTCTCCCCATGTCCGTGTGGGTACCCTCTGGGTACTCCAGCTTCCTGCCACAATCCAAAGATATGCAGGCTAGGCGGATTGGCCATGCTAAATTGCCCATAGTGTTCACGGGTGTGTAGCTTAGATGGATTATAGGAGGATGGGTTGGAGTAGGATGCTCCAGAGGTTGGTGTGGAGTTATTGGGCTGAAGAGCCTGTTTCCACACTGTAGGGATTCTATGATTTATTAAACTGCCTTATTACACATCACCAGATCCAAAATCTCTGGATTCACTCTATGAATTCTCCCTTTGCCAATCCGACTAACCCAAATGACATAAAAATTAAAGTCATCCATGATTACTGTCTGACTTTGTTACATACTCTCATTATCCACGATTTATTCTCTGTCCCACAGTATACCCACTCACTGTTAGGGGATCTATCGACTACTCCTACGAGTGACGTCTTTCCTCTTTTACCTGTACCCATAGTTATTCTATATCTTTTGATCCAAGGGCATTCCTGCTATTGCATACTTCCATCCTGTGCCAACAATGCTACCCCTCCATCCTTTCCTTCCTGCCTGACCTTTTGAAAAGTCACATACTCTTGGATATTTCTTTCCCAGCTTTTATTTCTTGTAACCATGTCTCTGTATTAGCAATATGGTATCCAAAAATGTGTATGTGTGCCGTTAATTCAATTATTTTGTTCCAAATACTGTGCTCATTCAAATAACAAGTAATTAATTTTGCCTTTTAACCATTATTTCCCTTTTTGACCATCTGGGTCACTGTTTTTCTATGTCTGTATACTCTGTACTTTCCTGTCCCATTCTGGGTATCGTTATCCAAACAGCTGACCTATTATGCTACCATATCCTCTTCTCGGTTCCTATGGAACCTCTAAGAAAAAATGTTTTCCCTTTCTAGTTCTGTAGCTAATTATTTCAGTTCTATCAGTTCTGGTTATTGACCCATTTGCCAGAGGTACACTTACTCTCTACTTCCTTCCTTGAAATTGCTCACAATTCTGAATACAGTTCCTCTATTCAGCCTCACCTTAATCCTCTCCACAATTCTAAGTGCTCAAATCTTTCCCTATAACGGAAATCCTTCATACCTGTCACCATCCTGATAAACGTTCTCCACATCCTCCCCAAGGTTTCTCAATGTATGATGACCAGAATTAAACACAAGATTCTAGATGATTTATAAAGTTTAGCCTAACTTCCTAATTTTCCTATTCATTGCCTTTATTTGCAAAGCCATGATATCTACATGCTTTCCTTACTATCTTTCCAACTTGCATTGCTACTTTCAAAGATTATGAGAAAAGGAACCCCCAGGTCCCACTGCCCTTGTACTTCGCAACAAAATATTATCATTTAATTTATATCGCCTATTTTGTTCCTTCCAAAGTGTATGGATTCAATAAACCAAAGAATATGACATAGAATAACTATCCTTTCAAACATTGGCAACCTGTATAAATATTATATGTAACGTGATATTTATTTACAGACCAACACTGTGGTGCATACTGTTTGTGTAGTTCAAATTTCTGTTGCATGCTTCCAGCCAAATTAGTTTATTAGTTTCATAACTCAAGCAATTCCCAATCACACTATCAATTATTGAAATTATTTGTTTTGAACTTGGAATCAAGTGTTTTTGCAGAAATAACAGAAGTTATCGCACATGAAGAGGCCATTCAGCCCAACATATCCATGTCAACTCCATGAGAAGAACTCCACTCACCCTATTCTCCTACAATTACCCTTCACCCTGCAATTTTTTTTTAGATAATTATCTAATTCTGTTATGAAAATCAAGACTGTACCTGTTCCACCACATTCTCAGGCAGCACACTCCAGATCTTAAACACGAACTGTGTAAAAATATTTTTTCCCTCACCTTGCCTATGACTATTTTACCAATGACTTTAATCTGATGTCCTCTAATTTTCGATGCCTCCAACAAGGGCAAAATTTCACCCTACCTACTCTAACCAGAACACCTCTTTCAAACCTCCTCTCATCCTTTTCTTCTCTAAGAAAACAATCAGTATTTGTCAAATTGATTCGAATTGATCCTTGTAAATGAAGTTCCTCATCTTTTGAACCATTCTTCTAATATATGCCTTTGTACTATTCCTGAAGTGTGGTACACCAGTTGAGACTGAACCAGTGTACATATCTATCAGATTCAAAAATACTATTTGCATCTTGAATTGAAACTAAGTCAAGCACATTAATACTTTGATTGGGATGTGATTAATATTAATGTGTTTGATTCGACACTTAAAATTGTAAGCATGCTATATTCATGACCAAATCAAACTCAATGTAGTCAGTCTACATTGATAGAGTAAGAAGTATAGAAGCATTACATTACATTTTGAGGATGTAATTGAACAGCTCTTGGTATAACAAGCAACACTTCAAATCCGACAAAGTAGGTTTAGCTGTAACAAAGCACAAAGAAAGACAAGGGGCCACAATTCCTGAAATCATATCCCAACAAAGTCAAGAAAGCAAAATATGGATGAAGACAGGAGGAGGAACTTTATACATGAAGAACAAAGGAGAAATGCATTAAGGAAGATCGAAGCAGAGTCAGACATTATTTCATAGACTTAATGCTCTCACCCAAATTAATGTTATAAATCATTTGCCCTGACAAGGAGCAAGGACAGGAAATGATTTAATAATGGAATATACAGTACACTAATTATTACAACAAACTGCATTCATATAACATTCTTATTCACTAAAATGTTCCAATGTGCTTCATTGAAGTGTTACCAAACAAAGTTTGAGGCTGGGCAACAAGACCATAATCATAAGATCGTAAGACATAGCATAAGAAGAAGGTCATTTAGTCCACTGAGTCTGCTGTGTCATTCAATGTGGTCATGGCTGGTCTGGTAATCCTCGAATCCACTTGTTTCCACTTCCCTGTAACCCTCCACCTTGAATATATTTAACAATCTAGTTTTGACAGTAAGAAGTAGTCGCAATTAGGTCAGGTGACCAAAAACTAGAGAAAAGGACAAGGTTTTTACGAGTGTCTTAAAAGGAGGTAAGACATGTAGAGAAGTTTAGGCAGAGAATGGGTTTGGATAACTGAAAACATGGTGGAATTATGAAAGTCAGGGATAAACCAAAGGTGAATACTGAAGAAATAACGGGATCTTGAAGAGTTACGTGGCTGGAGGATGTTGGAGATATACACAGATGAAGAGGATTTTGAAACAGATATAGGAATTTAAAATTAAAGGCATTGGCGAACTGGAGCAAATGACATTCCATCAGCACAATGGGAATAGATAACCTAAATTTGCATATACAGGCAGCACAGGTTTGGATAACTCAAGTTTATAGAAGGTTAAAAAAACTGCAGGCTGATCAGAAGAACGCTGGAAGAGACAAAAGTTATTACGGAAAGATTGAAAGTCTTGAAATAAGCTCTCTTGTTTTTTTCACCATCTGTCCAACAGCAAGTTGTTATTTAATATTTTTCCTTTTGTTAAACAATGGGTTCACATTTTTCCCTCCGCACTGTTAGTGTGGTTTGACTTTGCAAGGTCCACAGCAACATTGTTCTAAAGTTAGAAATAAGCCCCAGAAATAAGGCTTATTTCACACACCCTTCAAAGCAGGGAAAGTCTCGCAATACAAGCAAAATTACAAACAGACCGGAAGGTATAGAATCTGAACATATTTAATGAGTGACAACTTAAATACTATACAACCGTGAAGTATCAGTTTATCAATGTCCTTGCTTTAAAATGGAGTCCAAAAGTCTAAAGTTAGTTAGCAGTGAGGAATTCCTTTGTGGAGGTCAGATGCTTGGCTAGACAGCAGCTGAGGAGTTGTAAGCAGCTTTTTCTATTTTTAAAGAAAACTCCGAAAAATCTTGTAAAGAAGTTGTGCTGTCACATGACTTTTGCTTCACTACTTTGACGAAAGGAGGCTTTTCCTTGCTGAATGCACAAATACAGGTTGGTGCCTCTTTTTACATGCCAAAGGCGTTTCCTTTGTCCACCAGAGTTAAAGTGTATTGATTTTGTTTGCAGATTCTTTACTAACCCAGATTTTAAAATTGTATAATTAAAAAGGCAATCGGGCTCAATACTGTGGGAATCATGTGACCAATTCTCCTGGGAGAGGACAGGCAATTACCATCAATACAAAGGCTTTAATTACAGATAGTCAACTGTCTGAGACCCAATCCAGCAGTTAAATAGTGACTGCCACACCTTGTAGATGAGGTACAACTTGCAATTTTATTGTGTATTTTTTTGAGACAATAGTCCTTAGCAGATTATAACTGTATTGGTGTACATTCTCAAGCCATCTGTGTGGCGACTGTCCGTATGATACTGATTTCAGAGAACTTTTCAGAAAGGTTACTGTTTACTACATTTTTAAAGAAGTCATTATTTATAAAATATATATTCAGACACACACATACAGATAGATAGATAAGTATTAACTGCTTTTTTTTACTCTTGTGACTGAGGTCATTGCTGTAAAGCCCCACCCAATAATTCCAGAATGAAAATACAGTAACAGAAAGCAATACCCTCACACTTTGGCATGAGATGGTGAGCCCCACCTCACCTGCGCTGCACTAGCTGTTTTTTGTGCAAATCCAATCGAAGAAGGTAATCTAACTACGAGTCATTATTAACTTTCAATTAATTTTCATCAGCTAAAGTGTTCTATGTAATGAAGAAAAGCAAGAAGAGGTGGGACTTCTGGATTGGGTCATTATCTATGTTCTAGGAAAAGAAACAAGGGCAGTACCAGTTATCTCAGTGGAATTTCACAGGAAGAGCTGTAAGCAGAGACAGGGAAATATTACATGTGAGATACTGCGCCTACATAAATAAGGGGGTTGTGATAGCCTGTAGGATCTCTGCAAATCACATAACATACTCCTGTTCCAAAGCTCCCCAATTCAAGGACTGCAAGCTGAATGTTACAAACTCAAATTTCAACTGACTGTAAGTTAAAACGTCAGTACAACAGTGGTACAGAATCTGCCTTTGGTGTTGTTTTCATGATGCGTTAGTTTCTAAGCGTGTGAGCTTTGGCTCAAGGACAACACTCTTCCCTCTGAGTTCAGAAGATTGTTCGATCTCCAGACCAGAAATTGAGCATGAACTGTTCTTTTTCTAATTGCAGTCAATGTCACCTTTCTGAAACTGGTCTGGAGAGGCAGTTGATGGCATGTTACAATTCAAAGTCATCTACCTTACTTCGGTAACACATACTTTTACATGCATATCGTAGTTATCAAATAATGAGGGTAGAGGTTACAATATTCTTCCCAATATATGGTTGACCAAGAATCTGGCTTGCTCTTACCACCAGCACTGACATGTATTGAAAAGATTTGAAAGTTGACAACTAGTTGCTGCATTATGAATACACCTTTCTTGGCCATCAAATCCTGGAGTGGACAGGATGTTACTGCAGTATCACAAGACTTCACACAGAGTCTCGACCTCCGGCAATAACACAATCAAGATTCAGTGGCTACACTTCAAAAGTACTTTGTTGGCTCGAAAGTGTTTTGAGACACCCAGTAGTAATGAACAGTGCTTTACAATACATCTCTTCCTTTATTTTCCATAGCAGGACAACCCTAAAAGGATTATAACAGGCTAACACTCCAGCACAACAGTAAGGAACTAATGACTTGGGAATAAAAACCAAAAGAACTCCAGATGCTGTAAACCAGGAAAGGTCAGCAGGTCTTGAGGATTGGCTGTCTGACAGAAGGCAGAGAGTTGGGATAAAAGACTCTTTCTCGGAATGGCAACTGGTGACAAGCGGAGTCCCGCAGGGGCAGTGTTGGGGCCACAGCTGTTCACCTTTTATATTAATGATCTGGGTAAAGGGACCGGGGGCATTCTGACGAAGTTTGCCGATGTAACAAAGTTAGATGGACGGGCAGGTAGTACTGAGGAGGTGGGGAAGCTGCAGAAAGATTTAGACAGTTTAGGAGAATGGTCCAGGAAATGGCTGATGAAATTCAATGTGAGTAAATGTGAGGTTTTGCACTTTGGGAAAAAGAATACGGGCATGGACTATTTTCTAAATGATGAGAAAATTTGTAAAGCTGAAGTACAAAGGGATCTGGGAGTATTGATCCAGGATTTTCTAAAAGTTAACTTGCAGGTAGAGTCCTTGATTAAGAAAGCAAATGTAATGTCGTTTATCTCAAGAGGGTTGGAATATAAAAGCAGCGATGTGCTTCTGAGACTTCATAAAGCTCTAGTTAGGCCCCATTTAGACTACTGTGTCCAATTTTGGGCCCCATACCTCAGGAAGGGCATACTAGTCCTGGAGCATGTCCAGCGGAGATTCACACGGATGATCCCTGGAATGGTAGGTTTAACGTATGATGAACAGCTAAGGATCCTGGGATTGTAATCATTAGAGTTTAGAAGGTTGAGGGGAGATCTAATAGAAACTTACAAGATAATGTATGGTTTAGAAGGGGTGGACGCTAGGAAGTTGTTTCCGTTAGGCGGGGAGACCAGGACCCATGGGTACAGCGTTAAAATTAGAGGGGGTAAATTTAAAACTGAAATGAGACGACATTTCTTCAGCCAGAGAGTGGTGGGCTTGTGGAATTCATTGCCATGGAGAGCAGTGGAGGCCGGGACATTAGATGCCTTCAAGGCAGAGATCAAAAAATTCTTGATCTCACAAGGAATCAAGGGCTACGGGGAGAGTGCAGGTAATTGGAGTTGAAATGCCCATCAGCCATGATTTAAATGGCGGAGTGGACTTGATGGGCCAAATGGCCTTACTTCCACTCCTACGTCTTACGGTCTGGCAGCTTCCGTGAAGAAAACAATCAGAGTTAACCTTTCGGGTCCTGAGGGTTCTGAGGAAGGGTCACCGGACCCGAAGCATTAACTCTGATATTTTCTTCACAGATGCTGCCACACCTGCTGAACCTTCCTAGCAACTTCTGTTTTTGTTCCCACTGACTTGGGGTTAGGAGGAGGGGAAATGGAGTTCTTCAAATGTCTACCCTCATAAATGAAAGTAAAATATCCAAGGATACATGCAGAAACCATTCAGAAGCATGCTGCACAATATTTAGCCATCGGCAACATTGCCAAAAGTAGATTATTTAGGATAATCATCTCAATGCTGAATGTATGGCTTGGCAGTGCACAAACCGACTGTTAAATCTACCCATAAAACAAGTGATTACAAATCAAAAGACTTCATCAGGTGTAAAGTACCCTGGAAAACACTGAGGGTGTGTAAGATTCAATACAAAATGCAAGTTTTTCTTTCATTTTTGCTACTAAGGTGTCCTGTATGAGTAACTCGTAAGTTAGCAACAGCCCCTAAGCAACCCTGCTTAACTTGCTCAAGACAATTGCTGAGAACATCTGGTTAAAATGACAAAGTGACTGAACAAATCTAAAAGCAATCACACAGCTCTCAAACATAAAAGCGAGTGGTAGAGCAAGGTAGGAAAACTCAAAAATCTCTAATTCCTCCCTGATAGATACGCACAAAACGGTACTTGAGCAAATTCTTCAAAACAAATGTAGCTACATTTATAATAGTGACTTTATTGGAGGAGCAATCCATCAGTAACAAGGACTCAAGGATGTCCTGACTATGATCAGAATGTTTGAAGTTCAAAATTTCAATCAATAAAGGAACGCTACCTTTAATCTTTGGCTCACTAGCCATCAACATCCCTTCCTTCCCATTGAGCAATTCAGCTCCATTGAGTGCCTTCTAGACGGCTCAACTAAGGACTGTTATTTAGCCATAAAGGTTTTACTGGAAGTGGAGGAACTGAAAGATGCATTACATTTTTTCAATGACATCCATGAGTCAATTTTAGTGGAGGTGGGGCTAGTGAAATTATATTTGCACAAATGCACATAGGTTCATAAATAAACAACACTGAATGATGGGGATCCTCAACTGGCAGGATTTTGAATTGGTCTGAAAATAGAGCTGCATGAAACTGAAGTGGTTGGCGCCGTTACCTCAACTGAGAACCACCACTTAATAATAGAGTTATGAGATGTGCCTCATCAGATTAGCAACCATAGGAGTTGGATTCAAGATATCCAAAATGGAACACAGCTTAGGGGTAGGAAGGGCAAGGGGAAAAAAAGGCTCATTAAATACTTTGAATAATGATATGTACGTGCTCAGCCCAGTCTTTTTTTTAAAGTATGCGAGGGCCTCAGTCTTTTCTGTCATGAATCTCTAGTCAAAAGGTCTTTGGATTGATGTATAAACTCTTAAAGTGGGAATAACATTTTGACAATAAATTTTATAGAAAAGTTACCGCACAGAAAAAGGCCATTCACCCCATCGTGTCTGCGCCAGGCACAAAGTTTTTGATGATCCCAGTTATCACTAAATTGTGTTCACAGATCTGGGGCATTATTAAATGGATATCCTGATCATTACGTTACACATAATGCACACAGTACCAAAATTAGCTGTTCATAAAAACAAACTGGCTGGGACTTTAGTGTTTGACTACTTGAACCTTCTTCACCCCCTCCTTTCCTCCAGCCCAAAACTTTACAATGCCCTTATGGATGTCTTCAGAGTAGGAAATACTCCACATACTTTATTTAGTAAAATATTTCAAATTTAAGAATTGCTCTCAAATTATATGTTTCCAAAATAAGATCACTAGTTTTCAGGACAAACTACTTCGTGGTTCTTCAAGTGTTTGGGGCAATCATGAAGAATGTGAAGTTACTCTTTCTCTAAAATTACTTCAAGTCAAAACAGTTCTTGGTTGCTGACTTCAATGAAATATTATTTTCCTTTTCTCTTTAACTTCTCTCAGCCTAAATTCTAAGTCTTAAACTTGGTCTATAATTATGATTTTGAACAGTACAGTAAACTTTACATTTATCTTTCCTACAGTTGGCAACTTCAACACTTCAAAGCATTAAGCGACAGCCCATGGGCCAAGATCTATTTTCCAGATTATAAAATGCAGGCAGTTCAGCTCTAAGACATCACCTTGGCTCAGTTAATTAGTGCCGCTTTGCCTCTGAATCAGAAGGCTGTGAATCCAAGAACCACACTCCAGAGAAAGGAGCTTTAAATCACATTCAGTGTTGCAGTGCAATACTGAAGGAGTAAAGAAGTGCCACCTTTCAGGTAAGACATTGATAAGAAATCCATCCTACCTTTTTGTGTGGCAACTAAAACCGTCACGGGATTATTTCAAAGAGGAGTAGGAGACATCTCCCTAATGTCTGGCCATTATTTATTCCTCAACCAACATCGCTACATAAAAACATTTGAACCCCGTTTCCTACATTAAGACAGCAACTACAATTTAACAATATTCCAGTAGCCATAAAGTGCTTAGTTATATGCTTATTTTGTGTAAGGCAAGATATAAATGCAACTGTTTCATGTCTTTCTTTTCCATTTGTTCTAACACGCTTGTTCAATATGTTGAAATTCTACAGATCTCGAGATTTGAGAAAGGGCCTAAGTGCTGAGGCCTCATGAAAAATAACTGTCAAATTAAAACACCAAGTTCTTAGCTTATTTAAAGTAATATTATATATTTACGATATACAGGTACTGGTTAGGATCTGGTAACCAAAACCAAGCTACATCTATTTTACTCACTGGCAGAATGTGGAAAGATCAATATCGCACCAGCTTGTAAACTAACACCAGTCTCCTTTACCCTTCCATTTCCAAAACTTCATACCCTTGCCACCTTCTCGCTACATTCGAAGCTCAGCCTGAACTTAGATAGCTCTCTCCTACCCTGCTAACAAGATCCTGCAATCTCAAAACTATGGTGTGCTCGTCTATTTTAGGATTTATTTCTTCAACTTCAAGTCTCTGCAGTGTGAGAACTTGAATGGATTCAGGAACATAAACTCCTCCTCAGCAAATAATTAGGGTTGAGTGCTGCACACTATTAGTGACGTGAAAAGACACGGCTTCTTGCCAAGTTGTAAATATCAGCCACGTGCCCGCGTGTTTGCCCCTCCAAAGCTTGATTCTCCACTGTTTGAATATCTGCAACTTTCCAGTACTGTCAGATGCACAGCCATCCAGAAGTCAGAGTCACCTGTGCTAACAGAGGGGGGGAGAAAAGAAAAGCTACACATCAGGACAAAGAAGCATGATTCATAAAAAGATTTGGAAAAATGAGTCAATTTAAAAAGTTCTACTTTATAGTTAAACTCAGTTTATCGCTACCTCTAAACAGGACAAGCTTCAATCTGTGTGAGGCATGTGTTTGGCTTATTGGGAGGGGGGTGGTCAGAAGACATGATTATGTGCAATTTAATAGTCCAAAGGCCTGAATTAGCAAAAAATTGCCAGTCGCTGTTCTGCGTGCTATGTTTTTTCCAAAGCAAGTTTGTCAAACCAGTGCAAGAAATACATTCCCAAGCTATCAAGCAGACAATCTAGGGATCATAAATCCAAATTGCATCTGCCTAGCTTTACAGAACTCTTGAGTTGGTCAAACATATTTCATCTATTTGCTTTCCTGCTATCATTTACACTGTGCCTATTATCTGATTGGCATGCCATGAGATATAGGAACAGGAAAGTCTACAACTATGCTCAACTAAAACTAAAATTGTACTTACATAACCAATTAAAAATATTTTCATATAATTATCCAGGTTAACTGTGTCATACTGTGCAGCAATTTAGCAAGTGCATGAGCTGTGGCGGCACATAACATCTATGGTGAAACAGAAATAAATGCAAGCAATTTTGATAGTGTCAAGGAAGGAGTAGGAGCTCAAAAGCAAAATGAAGTACATAGCATGTTTACACTACCAGCTCAGATGTGTCACGAAAAGTTAGGTTCTGCTTCAAACTGACACTAACCTTCTGTAACATAGACATGGAGTTGGGACGCAACCCAATTTCAAAAAATATATAGGGCAGAAGTAGGCCATTCAGCAAAACAGGTTTGTGCTGGGAGTTTTACTTCATACAAGCCTCTTCCCGCCATGGAGATGGAGATTTGGTATTATAAGGAGGAAGACAGCCACCTCCATAGAGGAGAAGCCAGTAAAGGTTCTAAGCTATACGTCTGCCATAATGGTACACTGTTTTAAGGAGAGGAGAATGATTTCAAAGGGACTTGAGAGGCAACTTTTCCCAAGCTGAGGGTGGTTCATATATGGAATGAGCTGCCAGAGGTAGTGGTAGATGCAGGTACAGTTACAACATTCAAACACATTTGGACAGGTAAATGAATAGGAAAGGTTTAGGGTAATATGGGCCAAACACAGATAAATGGGACTGGGTCAGTTTCGGAAACTTGGTTGGCATGGACAAGTTGGACCGAATGGTCTGTTTCCATACTATATGACTATATGACTGTATGACAGCAGGAACTGTAACAACCACAATTATAGACTAAACCATACACATATCAATGAGGAGAGGGACCAGATGCATGCAAGAGATGGTGAGGAGATAATGAAAGCAAAACTGTGTAAATAATTTCACCTACTACCACCAGAATAAGAGAAAAAAATGCTGTCAACCTATGATGACAGTCTACATCTCAAAATGGAGATCCTTTTCAGAATTCTCTCCAAACACACTGACGCTTTTGTTCTTAATCTACACATAATTGGGAGATATTTAGTTCTGATTTCCTAAGAGTGACAGACACATCAACAGCTGCCAAGTTGCTCTCAATAAAGAAACGTTATCTACTGTGGACAATGTTCACATCCACCATCTGCTGACATGTTCTCCATCCTCTGAGACTGCATCACACAACCAAGAATTGTTAAATTAATAATGAAGAAAAAGGCTTGGGTGTATGGAGGGGATGGGATTAATATCGGTGTCAATTTAAGCTTGGAGGAAAGTTGTAACCCTGATACTGCTCATCAATACTCACTGGCTAGTTTGCTAAATTTTATACCCCTCCCCTATGGTCTTAAATAAATAGTTACAACCCACTGCTAAACTGAATTTAATCCTTCAAAAACTGTAGCTTTAGCACTGCAAAAAAACTTCACAATGTTCCGAGCATATATGGGCTTTGAATAGTCTCTGAGCACTGTGTATTGAATCTGTGATAATCTAACAGAAAGAAATGGATATCTGGGAATGATCGTAAGACAGTAATCCAAACTTAAGGGTTCATGTGACATCAAAACTTTGGACAAATGGCTTTGAACAGGCAGTCTAATATTGGTCTCTTCTGTGTGTCATTATGCTTCACCATAGAAACACAGACCAAAACTGAAGTTGGAATAAATAACCCTGGAGCCATGGGACTCTTAAATTGGCATTCTTGTAATGCTGGTGGCAATCTATTTAGATTTTAGCTAAAGTAAGACCAACTAGCTCACAGTCCTTATTTATCTGACAAGGCTTGTGAAGTATTAATAGATACACATGACACATATGTATACTTTTTCAACTAATAACTCTCTCACAATAAATTGGCTATTAAGGTCACTGGTTCAAAATCCTGGAATCCTGTTCTTTAACAGAAGGTCATGAGATGGACTGTAGTATTCCGAGGCAGCTCGCCATCAACTTCTCAAGGACTGTATTGGCTGGGCAAGAAATGTTGACCAAGACAGCAACAAACACATCCCAAAAATTAATTTTAAAAATTCATCCTTGCAACCAAATTCTTTATCCATACCACATTCTCTTGCTAAAAATAATAGCTAAGCACCTGCTTGTCTGATCATGCCTCTGTAATGCAGCATAAGACATTTTTCAAAGTTGAAGACACTACAGGCCAGATTTTCCACTCCTTCATTTTTACACCACAATAGAGCTCCACATTTCTGATAGGAGATTCCAGTCAGGACTCCTTTAGAAATGTGGAGCCATATTCTGATAGGACCGTCCAAGCACAGAAATATATTACCTTTTTCAAATCCAAGTCATTGAGTTTAATCAAGATAGCAAAAGATAAGTTCTTGATTAGTTCAGGGGGTCAAAGATTACAAAGGGGAGAAGGCAGGATAATGGGGTTGAGAAACATATGATCATAAAATCCCTACAGCAGGCCATTTGGTCATTTGAGTCCACATGAACCCTCCACAGAGCTTCCCACCGTGACCCACCCCCCTACCTTATGCTTATAACCCTGCATTTCCCATGGCTAACCTACCTAGCCTACAAATCCCTGGACACTATGGGCAATTTAGCATGGCCAATCCACCTAATCTGCACATCTTTGGACTGTGGGAAGAAACCAGTGCACCCAGTGGAAACCCACACAGACACAGGGAGAATGTGCAAACTCCACACAGTCGAACCCAGCTCCCTGGCGCTGTGAGGTAGCAGTGCTAACCACTGAGCCATTGTGCCATCCTATCAGCCATGATCTAATGGCGGAGCACACTAAATGGGCTGAACGGCCTAATTATGATCCAGTATATAATGGTTTTAGCAGTTATATGGCATATTCTGAAATTTAAAAGTCCAGCCTTATGGACAGCCACGTTGACAGCTGCTGTTGAGATCATGTCCAGGCGCTGGCAAAGATCAGATCCAGCAGCAGGGGAATTGCTGCTGTCAGATCTGGAGCAGGGGCATCAGGTCCACTGGCCATGGAAGAGGTGTGACAGATCCAAAGCTGGGGAAGAGGTTCAGGGTTAACAACGAGGAGCAAGGGTGTGTTGGGTCCAGGGGTGGAGGGGTGAGGGAGATGTCGAGTGCAGAGTTGGAAAAGGGTCTTTGGATCTGAAACGAGGGGCAGTGGGTTTGGTCTGCAGCAAAGAAGTGAGGTTGGTTCTGGAGCAAGGGCAGATTGGATCTGGTGGTGGATCTTGGGGATAGAGAGGGGTGTCAGGTCCCCGTGGGACAAGAGATATCAATTCATGGTCTAGGGGAGTTGTAGTTGGAAGTGTATCAACTAAGTTAGGGGTCAGTTATTTACTCAGAAGCTAGACTAGGTACTCAATGGACTAACTTACCTGAGTAGCTATTTAATTAACCATCAAAATCCTTCAATTCTCAGATTTTATAGAATTACTTTATAAGGCGTGCAAGCATAGGGGAATTGCCCAGCAGAATCTTCGATTTCCTAGGCGAATCCTTCACTGTCTGCTAAGAATGGGATTCCACAGGAACCCCATGAGCAATTCCCACCTATGGTTCTGAAACAATTATTTGGCCATCGGAAAATACTGCCTATATAGACGCAGTTACTATAACTAGTCACTGGAATTTTGCTTCCCCACCCTGTCTACATGAGACTTTTGTTATCCCTTCAAACTTATCCATAAAGACTAAGATGGAATAGAACAGAATAATTATAGAACATAAATGAAAACAAAAATAACTGGAAAAGTTCATCAGGTCTAGCAGCATCTGTGGACAGAAATCAGTGTCAATGTTTCGGGTCCACCAGAATGGGTGGCAGCCAAGAAAATGGTGGTTTTTATGCAGAAGATAGGGCAAGGGGAGGGGGAAAGAAGTAAACAATACGATGAGATAGAACCCGAAGAGAGAAAAGAGCAGTTGAATAAAGGAGTGGATAACAATCAGGCTAAGAGGATGAACAGCTATTAATGGGGACTTGGCTGTGTGTAAGAGCAGACCATGTAGTAACACAGCTGATGTGTGGGGTTGGGTCAAGGACATGGGAGAGCTCAAGCCCAAAAAATGTTGAACTTGATATTGAGTCCAGAAGGCTGTAGAGTTCCCAAGCGGAAAGGCAGTTCTGAGGGCGGGTCACTGGACCCGAAATGTTAACTCTCTCCACAGATGCTGCCAGACCTGCTGAGTTTATCCAGCAATCTCAGTTTTATGTTTCTGATTTCCAGTACCTCCCCAAATGTATATTGAGCTGATTCATAACAAGCTTGGACTGCAAAAATTCTAATTTCTGAGTACAATGGTTGACACTACTCTATTCTGCACAGAAAGAGAAAGCCAAAATAAACCCTTTTCTGTGAGCACATTACAAACTTAACTGGATTCAATTTCACTTGGCCATGTACTTGAAGTTAGATTGCCTCCATCTTGGAACATCATCTCAATGCTAGCACGCTGAAACGAGCAAACCATTTCTGAGTAAGTGACTTAGCAACATGGAAATCTAAGGGTGGTCTGGTATAATCAGCAGTGTGATGAGATACAAGCAACAAAGAGCAAACATGTCAGTTCTTTTTTGTCAAGGTCTTTCAGTGAAATCATGACCCTCTTTTGTTTCTCACACCCAGAATGAATAACAGCCTTCAGAAGATTCCTTCAACACAACTAGAAGGTCAGTGAAGCCTGCAACAAGAACTAAGTTCAGAGATAAAAACTGCAGATCGCAATCACCTCTCCCACTACGGTCAGCAGCACAACTCTGTAAATGATATGAAATCAGTATGTACAAAAAGCATGCTGGAACCAACAAATCAGGTACATTCCAATGTCTCAGTTTGAACTTCACCATTTTGAGCAAAAACACTTGAGTGAAACTGAATCACTTTGTATTTCATATCAATAACTCAGAATTGCTCTGATAGCAACGGCTGTGCCTTCAGTTGCTGGGGCCCAAGAACTCTTAAATCCCCTCTCCACATCTCCATAATTCCTTAAATATGCTCCTTAAAATCTACTTCTTTGGTTAACTGCCCTAACACCTACTTGTCTGGCTCAGCGTCACATGTTACTCGATAACACTCCTTTGAAGTGCTTGAGATGTTTTATTTCATTTAATGCATTATGTGAGACCAAATAGTCATTGTATCTTGATTGGTCGTCAACATATTAAATCCTTTGCATTGCACCCAAAGGTTTCAAAGACACAGCATTCTATGCATTGTTTTAACAATGTGCACAACTTACTTCAAAATGTAGTGTGTCAGTTACTTTTACCATTTCAGTTAAATTGCTTTTGAGGCTGCATCATTAAAATATCAGGCTGAGACTGATAAATGTTTAATCAGTAAAGGAAACAAGGGTTATAGGAAAAGGGTATGAAAGTGAAGTTGAGGATGTTTTTATTACTGCAAAAAAATATACTTTATTCATAAAAAAACTTTATCAACATTCACGGTACTAAAGCCATTCTGTACAGTCTGAAGTGAAGAATAATCACAGCAATCATAATCTCATTACATGGCAGAGCAGACATGTTGGATTGAATGGCCAGCCTACTTCTACTCCTACATCTTACAGTCTGAAATTTCCTTCATTCTTATAAAAGGTCCGCTGTGAGCAATTGTAGCTAGCTTTGACTAATTATTGAACAACAGTTGCATAGACTGTCTCATGTGCAAACTGTCAGAATAAATATAAATATGCGGCCTTTGAAGTGAAGTCAGCACTGAATGGAAGGCTTGAGACTTTGATAAGTGTGGAAACTGTTCAATCAGGGAAGGTGAGAGTCAGTGCATGCTCAGTTTGGATAAAGTGAAAATCAGCAGTGACATCATAGAAAATTAAAAAAAACTGCAGATGCTGGAAATCAGAAACAAAAAACAGAAACTGCTGGAAAAGCACAGCAAGTCTGGCAGCATCTGTGGAGAGAAATCAGAGTTAACATTTCAAGTCTAATGGCCCTTCCTCAGAATCTGACTTCTGTCCATAGATGCTCCCAAAACTGCTGAGCGTTTCCAGTAATTTCCTTTTTGTCTGACATCACAGGAGTCTGACAATCTAATCAGCTGGCATGTGCTTACTATAAGGGACAGTATAAATAGCCAGCTTCGGACACCTGCGTTAGGGGAAATGGATAAAATTAAAAAAAAAACAGTAAAACACCGAATACTAAAACTGAATACTCAAACTAAAATTGAAATGTAGATACTGAAACAGTTAATTAAGGAGTAAATAACTTTTAGTTGTAAATGGTTAGTATATTTAAAAGATTTGCTAAGATTGTCATAAAGAATAGCAATTAATTTTACATGCTTATTAAATTAACAAGTTAACTAGCTAATTAGCACAAAGGCAATGGAGAGACAAATGATATGTATTTTAGCTGGGGAACCTGGAGTCTTCTGGCCCCAAAAGTGGTCCTGGACAAACACAGCTGTCTGAAATATCTAAAACTACAGGAACTCTAACTTAAATCTGTTGAGCTTACGGTGCAACACGTCAGAGAAGGGGGAAAACACCTGTACACTTTGCTCCAGAAGGGAGATACACATCTTAGGAAAAAGCAGTCCAATTCCATCTGTAGTATAGAATAAGAAGCTAGAATGACTAGTGAGACAGATCAGGGGACAGGAAACATTGTTGCATCAGAACCTTATTTCCCGCAAATACCTAACAAGTTCAAGGTGGTCACTTGTATGCATGAAAGAAATGCCTTTAGCGAAGAGTAGCAGACTCGCCAGGGCATCTTGGTTCCAAGACAGGAGGAACTGCTGATGCTGAAGAATCTGAGATAACAAGGTGTAGAGCTGGATGAACACATCAGGCCAAGCAGCATCAGAGGAGCAGGAACGCTGACGTTTTGGGTCGAGGCCCTTCTTCAGAAAATTTTCTGACAGTGACAGAAATTTTCTAAAGAAGGGTCTCAACCTGAAACATCAGCTTTCCTGCTCCTCTGATGCAGAAAAACAGAATAGGAACATAGAAAATGATGGACTGAGAATGGCAGGAAGGACCAGAGACAATAAACTTAAGAATACGCTAAAAATCAAGACAAGATGTTTCAAAAATAACAAACAGACAACACTAACAACTCTGTATCTGAATGCATGTAGAATTCAAAACAAAGTAAATAATTTGATTGTGCACATTGCAGTAAATAAAATGATTTGATAACCATTATGGAGGCATGGCTGTACAATTACAAAGATTGGGTAATGAATACTGAAGGGTATGTGATATTTAAGAAGAACAGGAAGCTAGGTAAAATTAGAAGAGCAGTGCTCCTAATCAAAGATGATACTGGTGCAGTGAGTACAGTTCAATTCAGCTCAGGAGACCAGGATATACAATCACTCTGGACAGAGGTGAGGAACAGGAGGATTAAAAAATCATCAGTGGGAATACTTTAGAAGCCCACTAAAAGTATCCACAATTTCTGATAAGTATGTAAAATTAAATATTGGTTTTAAAATTAAAACAAGGGTGATTATCTAGGCTTGACAGGTGAGTAAGCTGAAGCGAGCGGGAATGTTGGGCAATAGATCAATACGGTAGCAGACATTTAATGGAATATTTCAGAATACTGCGAATAAATATATTCCTGCTCTAAAGAAAAATTCTATGTGAAGGCACCGCTATTAGTGATTAACTGAAGTAATTAAGGAAAGCATCAGACTTAAAGGAAAAGCATACCGTTGCACACAGATGAGTGGCTGGTCAGACACTGGACAGAATTTAAAGAATGGCATAGAATGACTAAAAGATTAACCATGAGGAATAAATTACACAATGACAGAAGGTTAGGTATAAATGTATAAATAAATGGATTCCAAGAGTTTCCACAAGGAATAAATTGAATTTTGGAAGACTGAAAATGGTGAGTTAATAGCAGATAATACTGAGATAGAGCACACAGCAGTACAGCACAGGAACAGTTCCTTTGGCCATCCAGTCTGCACAGACCAAGATACTATTCTAAACTAATTCCATCTGCCTCCACTGGGTCTTTATTACTCTGCGCATTCTTCCTTTTCAGACAATAACAGTGCACTAAATTAAGAGACATTTGCTTCTGTCATCAGTATATAGAAACACTAAATATATCAGTAATATTTGGAAATCAAGAGCTGTAAGGGATGCAGGAACTTAATGAAATTACAATCACTGGGAAAGTGGTACTAAACAAACTGACGGAACTGTGGATTGTTAAGTTTCCAGGTCCTGATAGTTTTCATCCTAGGGACATAAAAGCGGAGGCAGAAGATATTAATTTTCCAAAATTCTGAAAAGGTTTCACCTGATTGTAAAACAGTGAATATGACTCCTCTACTTAAGGAGGGAGGCAGTAAACAGGAAACAATAAGTCAAATAGTTTGATGTTCATCATGGAGGACGTACTGAAAGTGGCCATGAAGGCTGTTGTAGCTGGACACTTGGAAAAGTGCAAGATAATCAGAAATTGTTTTGTGAAAGGGAAATCATGTTCAACCAACAAGGAACTTCCTTCCTAATAGCATTGTAAGTCCACCTGTAGCACATGGACTGCAAGCAGTTTAAAAAGGTAGCTCACTACTATCTTCTCTAGATCAACTCAGGGCAGTCAGTAAATGCTGGCCCAGCCAGTGACATTGATACATCATGAATGAATGAAAGCAAAGAAGAACTTATTGTAGTTTCTTTAAAGCAATAACATGTTCTGTGGATAAAGCGACACCTGTAGATGTACTGTACTTGAATTCCTAGAAAGCATTTGTAAAGCTGTCTCCTGTGCAAACTGGGAGCTCAGCATGTAGGAGATTGGCTGATTGGCAGAAAACAGTAAGTTTGCCTAAATGGAGACTTCCTTCTGATTGGCAGGATGTGATAACTGGAGTCCTGCAGGGTCAATGCTGGGGCCTCAGCTGTTTGCAATGTTTATCAATAACTAAGAAAAGTGAGTAAAATCTGGATGGGTGTATGAATAGGAAAAGTTTAGAAGGATATGGGCCAAAGGCTGGCAATGGGTCTAGTTCAGATTGGGGTGTCTAGTCAGCTCAACCAAATTGGGCCGAAGGGCCCAATTTCTGTGCTTTTTGACTGTATGACTACAAAAGTGTGGTAGTTACATTTGTGGATGACTCAAAGATAGGTAGGCAAGTATGTTGTGAAGAGGACATAAGGACGACATAATGTTGACAAATAGTTGATTGAATTGGCAAAAATCTGACAGTTGGAGTACAATATAACAAAATGCGAAGTTCTCCAGTTTAGAAGGAAGAACAAAAATCAGAATACTACTTAAATGGAGAATCACAGCTGAATTCTACTTGAAGATGAATTTAGGCGTCCTCATACATGGGTCATAATAAATGCAGCGTGCAGGTGCAGCAATGCAATAGTAGAGTCACAGAATCATCCAGCATGGAAACAGACCCTTCGGTCCATCTAGTCTATGCTCACCATAATCCTAAACTAAAATAATCCCACCTGCCAACGTTTGGTCCATATCCGCCCAAACATTTCTTATTCATGTACTTACCTAAATGCCTTTTAAGTGTTGTAACTGTACCTACATATACTATTCCACACATTATCCATTTTCTGTGGAAAAAAAATTGCCCCTCATGTCTTTTTTAAATCTTTCTCCTTTCACCTTGAAAATAAAACCCCTCATCTGGAAATCACCCACCCTATGGAAAAGACACCTGCCATTCAACTTATCTATACCCCTCATTATTTTATTTGTTAGTTTATTATTTATTTTTAGTTTATTAGTTTATCAGTTTATAAACTTTAAGGTCACCCTCAACCTTCTATGCTCCAGTGAAAAAAGTCCCAGCCTTTCCATATCATTGAAACACTCCATTCACAGCAACATCCTCGTAAATCTCTTCTGAAACCTCTACAGCTTAATAATATCCTTCTTACAATAGGGAGACCAGAATTCAACACAGTATTCCAGAAGAGGCCTCACCAATGTCCTGTACAACTGCAACATGATTCCCCAATTCCTTATCTCAAAGGTCTATGCACTGAAGGCAAACATGCCGAATGCCTTCTTCACAACCCAAGTAATCAAAAAGGTTCATGGAAAGCTATCCTTTAATAGGAGCAGAATTGAACATAAAAGTAAGAATGTTATACTTCAGTTGCACATTTATACAGTATTGGTCAGATCACATTTCAAACACTATGTGTGGTTTTGAACTTATTTCAGGGAGGATGTAAATGCATTGGATGTAGTTCAGAAGTAGTTTTTGGACTGATACTTGGATTGACCAGCTTATCTTATGATGGAAGGTTGAATAGACTGGGCTTGTTTCCATTAGGGTTTAGAAGAGGGGTGATCTGACTGGGGTATAGAATCATAGAATTTAACAGTATAAAAGAAGGCGTTTAGGCATTTAGCCCACTGTGTCTACACCGAATCCCAAGAGATACTCGGCTAGTCGCATTCTCCAGCCTTATCTCCATAGTTCTCTAAATTCATCACTTTAAAATATACATCAGGCCGTCTCTGTCACCTCATATGGAATCCATTTCCATCACTCTCTTAGATAAAGCACTCCAATTCCTAACAACTCTCTGAGTAAAGAATTTTTCTCCTCATCTCACTCGCTTGCTGACAACAGTGAAAGTATGATTCCTAGTTACTGACATAGCAACTAGTGGAAACAGTTCTTCACTTCCCTCTTCACTCTGTCAAAATTGTTCACAATTTTGAACACCTCAATAATGTTACCTCAATCTTCTCTGCTCCAAGTAGAACAAGCCCAATTTCTCGAACCCTTCCTTTTATCTAAAATCGTTCATTCCTTTATCATTTTAGTAAAACTTGTTTGTACTCTCTCCAGGGCTTTAACAGCCTTCCTTAAATAAGGTGCCCAGAACCAAACACAATTCTCCAGTTGTGGTCAGACCAATGATTTGTTGACATGCAACATCACCTCCTTGCTTTTATACTCTGCCTCTTTTTAGAAACCCAAGGTTCCTACTACTTTCTTAACAACTGTTTCAACTTGCCTGGCAACCTTCAAAAAATTGTATACTTGAGACCCAACGTTCCCTGCTTCTGTATTCCCCTCGAAGTTGTACCATTGAGTATGTATTGACTCTCCATTTTGCTTCTAACAAAATGCATTACCTCACATTTCTCTGCATTGAAATTCATCTCTGCCAGGTGTCTGCCTATTTGGCTAACTTGTCAGTGTCTATGTGAAGTCACTCAGTGTCATCCTCACAATTCACTATTCATCCTAGCTTAGTATCATCTGTATATTTAGAGATTTTGCCATCAACAGCCATTTGTTAATTGTTTACATAAATCACAAAAAGCAAGGGTGTAAACACCAATTCCTGGGGAACACCATTTTCAACTCGTCTCCAGTCTGAGAATTGTCCATCAATTCCTTTTCTGTTTCCCATCATTTAGCCAACTTTTAATCCATGCTGCCAAGGACCCATCAATCCCAAACTAACCAACCTGCCATGTGGGACTGTACTGAATCCTTTCTGAAAGTCCAAATGTACAACATCCACAATGCTATATGCATCTACTGTCCACGTCACTTTGTCAAAGAACTTTATTAAATTTGTCAAACATGACCTGCCCTTGAAAAAGCCATCTTGACTGCCTAGGATTAACTTATTTTCTCCAAGTGTATAATTACCTTATCTCATACCAGTACCATCTGTTAGTTTTCACACTATTTATGTCAAGCTAAAAGATCTGTAGTTTCCTGGGTTATCCTTTGCCACTTTCTTAAACAACAGCATCGCATCTGCAATTCTCCAGTTCCCCCGGGACTAATCCTTTGCTCAAGAGGGCTGGAAAATTTCTGGCAACTGCTCTGCAATTTGCTCCTTACTATCGCAGCAATCGAGGATGTATCCCATCATAACCTGGTGACTTTTCCACCTGGAGTGTCGCCAGCCTTTTTAGCACCTCTTCTTTATCTCTCACTATACTGCTCAGTTGCTCAGCATCTACATTTTCAACTAACCATTGCCATCATTTTCCCTTTTGGAAAAGACAAAAGGAAAGTAAACATTAGTACCTCTGCCATACCCTTTGCTTCAGCAAGCAGCTTACCCTGCTTGTTCCTTATGTGCTCTAAGCTACCTGTCACTAACCTTTTACTAGTAATACATTTAAAGAGCATTTCCCTATATACTACAGCACAGCCTACCATCCTTTTCTCATGTTTCCTCTTAGCTTTCCTTATTCCAGCCTTAGCCTTTCTCCTACATTTGAGATACTCTTCCTGATTTCTATTACTATTACTTTTCCAATATGCATCATATGCCTCGTTCCTCTTCCTTATTTTCTCATGAATATCCTTAGTCATCCTGTGCATCCTAGATTTGGATATCCCATATTTATTTCTCATGGATATGTAACTAGCTTGTACCCAAATCTCTCTTTTTTGAAAGTCTCCCATTTTTCGTCCACTGTTTTATCCACCAATATGCATTTTCAATCAAACCGATCCAGCTCAATTTTTCGACCCTTAAATCTGCCCTTTTCCAGTTTGGGACCTTAGCCCGCAATTTTTTTTATTTCCTGAAGAGTCTTGACAAAGTGGAATGTGGAAAGGATTCTTCCTCTTGGGGGGTTCATTGAGAACTAGGAGCACTGTTTAACAATTAGCAGTCACCTTTTTAGGTCAAGGCGGGGGGAAAAAAATTTCTCATGAGCATTGCGCAACTTCAAAGCTCTGTTTCACTTTAGGTAGCTACATCAGACTCAATGAATTTTTTTAAGGAAAAAGGTAGATCCCTGTTAGACAAGGGAATCAAAAGTGATCAGCAATTGACAGAAATCTGATTTTGAAAACTGAAGCAGACCAATCGTGATGTTATTGAATGTGGAGCTGGCTTGAAGGGCCAAATGGCTTTCTTCTGCTCCTAACTTGCATGTTCATATGTTCATCATAAAGACAGTCCTAAAGACACAGCATTCTATACGCTGTACAGAATGTTCCCAAAGGCACTGCATTCTATACTTCATAACGTGTGTTCACAAACACAAAATGACAGCATTCTATAACTGGTGCAAAATGTCCCAAGAGACAGAGAACTTACTTTGCTGAACAAAACTGACACCCATGAAAATAAACAGAATACCACACACTGTACAAATCGTACCCAGGCAACAGACTAGGTCTTGAGGAGAAAAGTGGTTGAAGAAATCAAAATTACACCCAACAAAACGGGTTGACAGAAACTGTCATGCTTTAACGTTTTCACAAGGGTTCGCAAGTTGCTCTGCTCCAACTGAAAACATTCTTCTGGATGTATTCAATGATTTCAGGCTTTGTAAACTAGGGGAACGTGTAGTGTTTTTTAAAAAAGCAGTTCTATTTTTTAAACTTTCTATCTGCACTTCAGTAGCATTTAACTCGTATGAACTGAGCGCTGTGGCAAGACAAAATAGCCAAGACATAACTGGATACATTTGCATGCATCTTAACATGAAGCCGACTATGGCGGTTTACTGAACTGACAAAAAGCATTTCAAAATGTGAGTGTGAGGGAAAAACAGTCGGCACTCCTTTCAGGACAAGTCAGGGATTGGCAGGAGAGATATGCCGCAGAGGTCAGCTCTCAGACAAGATTTAATGGTGGCTTACTGAAAAACAATGGGATAAAAAAGAACAGTACACGTTCCCCTTCAGTATGACTGTGTCGGCTGCTTCACCTGTTTAAAAACATTTCATAAAATTACAAGAGAATTTTTACTTCGAGGGCTGGAGCAACGCAGCATCAGTAAAATTCACCCTCTTCATAAATCAGGAATAGACATTAAAGCTGCTTTGAAAAACTTTGGGATTTCCTTTCCCAGGATTCACCATTCTGCTGTGGAACAAACAAGCATTCCATAAAAACAGCACTAAAACATTTCAATGATTAAAACAATCTATTCCCAGCACTGCATCAAATTCGAAGTGTATGTTTTACATCAACTCCATGCTTGATATTTCAGTTTGTGTAAACGTGTCAAAAGAAATTCAGTACCAGCATACGACCCTCAGAAAACTAGCCCTGGTTTGCCTCAGATTCAGAAAGTTGAATTTCAAGCTCCACTCCTGAAATCTGTGCACCTTAAGTAATCTGACAGTTCAGCAAGGAAAACTACAGTGTCAAAGGTTCCATCCTTTTAATGAGAAGTTAAGCTGAGATGATCTGACGTGTCAGATGTAAAAGACTGCATGCCACTAACTCGAAGAAGAATACAGGAGTTCTTTTCGTCAATACTTCTCTTTGAACATGCTTCATAAGAAAAAAGGATATCTTCATATTACCACATTGCTGTTTGTAGGAGCATGCTGTAAGCAAATTGGTTTCTGGATATCCAACATTATCTTCCACTTCAAAACAACATTATTAGTTGCGAAGTATTTTGGGGCATCATCAGGTTGTGAAAGATGCTTTAGAAATGCAAGTTCTTTATTCCTTTAACTGATTAATTTACTTACTAACGTTGAGAAAACCAAGGATGTTTTTACAGCTCGCATGGACAATTTGTATTTGTATTGCAAACAAGTCATGCCACAATAGAAGGACATAATGTATTTGGAAACAGTGTCATCAAGAATTACCCAGCATAGAGACTCTAACCAATGATGGGCATTGCCACAAGAAAGCAGGCAATATAGTGAAGGGGCTGGGGGGAGGAGTGAACTTTTTTTATCTTTGTTCTGAACCTAGCCTACGAAACTGGCATTCCAGCACTTATTTTTTATAGTCTAAGGCAATTAGGCTTTGCAAAAAAGCTATGTGGAGGATAGACTGGATAAAAACAGGTGGTCCCCAACAACTCACTTTGTTGGTTTCTGGTGCAGGTCACAAATGGCCATTATTTAAATTACATTTCACAGCTCCTGAAGAGATTTCAACAGGGTTCCCAATCCACTACTATTACGACCAGACTACCATACAAGCCCCTGTATTCTCTGTATCAAATCAAGACTCATTACGCCAACCACTGTGTTAATTCCTTGTTCCATTCTTGCTACCATCAACTAAAATTCAAGGGTTATATCCTACTAGTTTCAAACAAGGTAGAGTGCTGCAAAATGATCTTTTGCCCTTCATTCTAAATAGATGGAAAAGATAGCTGCATTACATTTAATGGTTTTCGATTGAGCTATAAACTCTGCAATGCATCTCTACCCGAAATGTAATACCACTTTTAAAGCTTTATTTTCTCTTGACTAATCCACAGGGCAATTCTATTATTGCCCTGCAAGCGACTGGTTCAATACTGAAAAACAACAAGTTTAGTAACCTTTTGGTGTGTTCGTCATCAAGATGAGGATTATACCTCCAGCCACCAGAAACAAACTGTAAAATTTTATAAACCCTCTTGCAGTGCCTCAGCTGAAAACAATATCAGGCCGACACTGCAGCTCTTTATTTTCAAGTTTTTGGCACATGTGTAGGTTGCAAACAACCTGCAACAGTATGATTTTCTAGTAACAAACCCCACATTCAGCACTAAAGGCAAAAAAAACAAAAACGTGGATGGTGGAGATCTAAAACAGAAACTGCTGGAGAAATTCATCAAATCTGGCAGCATCTGTGGGAAGAAAGCAAAGCTAACCTGTCAAGTTCAGAGACTTCTTAATCAGTTCAGTTTCTGCAATTTCTGTTTCTGTTTCAGTACTAAATGCAGCCCAGTCTGGTGGGGACCTGAAAGGATGGCAATCGTTCAGCTGGATATAAAAGAATGATAATCTGAAATTTGCAGAAAAGCTCAAATGATTGTTTTTCCCACACAAGAAACATTTTTCTACTTGCACTATTTCGACCAGCTCCTGCGTAGTCCTCCCCCAGTGGCAGAGTATCATGGCTGTGAACAGGTGTGCAACAGAAGCTTGAAGTGACATGAACTACTATTTTAACGTTCTTTCCCTAGGGAAGCAGCTGGCATCGATTCATCAACCTTGGCTGCCCCCATTTCTTCACAATGGGAAGTAGCAACACACAACAGTGACAGACGGTACAGACCCCAAATCTACTATTGATCAAAAAACTGAAATTCTCAACCATGGCTTCATCTAGCTAATTACCCAACATGAGCAAAGGTTATCATACCATGTTCTCCTCCTGCCACAGGCAAGTTAGGGCCTAATAACTTTTGGCTGCTATACACACAATTGCAAGTTTAATGCCAAAGATGCCAACACCACATTGCACTGAAACCTTCTAACCTGTCATTCAGAAAGAACCTTAAATCAGCTGATGTTTCAAATAGTTTTAAGATCATAAGAGATAACAGCACGAGTATAGCATAAGATCCCTTGGGTCTTTTCCACCTGTTACCTCAACTCTACTTTCCCACACTACCCTCATATCCATTGATTACCTTCATGAGCAAAAACCTACCGATTTTTGTTGTGAATATACTCAACATCTATAGCCTTCTAGGGGAGAAAATTCCACAGATTCGCAATTTTTGATTGAAGAAATTTCTGTTCATCTGAGTTTGAAAAGGTATTCTGACATAAGCTGAAACATTTAGATGCTTAGGCAGTCTGGAAATACAGCAAGTAAAACAGCTGCCTTCAGCAATCTATATGCTCATAAGCTTTTCACAAGCTCCAGGAAGAAACTTAACCCAAATAATAGTTGGCTATCGAGTTTGTCATCCATTGGCTCAAACTGGTTGGTGCAGACGAATGTGCACAACTGTTTCAATAAATATTCCAATCACTTCTAAAAATGTCTTAACACAGGTTTCATTTACACTACAACTGCAGTGTCAGGGTGCCATGGTTTCACTTGCAATGGTATTTAGTTGATGTATAAATGCAGCGTCAGGAGCTCAGCAAACTCCAAAGCCAAGTGCAGGCAGGCATTAGGCTTAGACTCCAGACCTGCAATGCATCACTTTAGAATCAGAAGTAAAACCACTTCAAATGCTACCAGAAAAGTAGTTTCAGTGCTCTTCAAATTACAATGTAGTTCCTACGACAGTGTTTATGAACAGGACAAAGTCAAACCCTTCTTTAAAATTAAAATGAAACATAGGATCTTTCTCAAACTTCCCAATTGGTTCATGAAGTGGAGCCCAAACGAACAAACCTTCATGAGGAAGGAGATCTAGAATAGTGTGTGAGGGAAAGAAATTAAATTTGTATTTGTACAGAATTTGTAACACACAAAAAAAATCAATGGGCCTGATTTTCTGGGGAGTGTCGATCTCACATATTACCACAATGGCTTTTCATTTTTCACATAAAAAGGTGCCTCTGCATTTCTGAGAAGAGATTCCACTAGGTTTCCTTCCGAAATGTCAACTTCCATTCTATCAGTTCTTACTGCAAAACTGTCAGAGAAAAGCAAACCATGCCCGCTTTTTATGGCAGTCAGCTGCCTTATGTTGAAATACCACTTTGACAGCCAAGGGTCTTGAGGGTGGGGATGAGGCAAGCAGTGCTGGGGATGAAAGAGTATTAGATCAAGTCCATACTGGAGGAGAAAGAGGAATGGACACTCAGGTCTGGGCCCAGGGATGTTGGGTAATAAGTGGTCATCTCCAGCAGCAGGGGTGTCAGGTTAGGTCTAGCAGCTGGAGTGTGTATGTATGTGAGGTTGGATCCAATGATGACATCAAGCAGATTTTAGGGATCAGATCGGGACCAGCAGGATAGTGTTGTCTGAAAGTGGTGGAGGGGGTGGGGCTGTAGGGTGTTGAGTCAGGCTCAAGGGAAGGGCAGGGAAGTCCCAGAATCCTAGTGGGCTGTCAGGTCCTGCAGGTATCAGCCCAGGGTCTGAGGTAGTATATGTGTTCTATGGTGTGCGTGTGCGTGCATGCGTGTGTAATAGCCTAACTTTTCTCAAGTAACTACTTGGCTTAATTTCATATAAACCCTCTGAGCAAGTTCCAGGTGTACAGGAATAATCCAGCAGAAAATTCAATTTCCCGGGCAAGTCCTTCAGAAGGTATTAGACTGGATATTCCACTGGCTCCCCATGTGCAACTCCCATCTATAACAACTGGCCAGCAGAAAAATCTGTCCCATTATGCAGCCCTCCTAGTACTTTAACAAGTTCAAAATCTAACCACCTTTTTGAGTGAAGTGTTTCTCATGAATTCATATTGGATTGTGCAGCTTGCTACCATACAAATCAATGAGGCAAATCGTACGATATATTTAAGGAAAAGTCAGAGCAGTACCTGAAACGGAAATGAATTATAAACTTCTGATAGGGTGAGATAAAAACAAAGTGTAGACAATAAATTCTGGCAGGCTCCAGCTGGTTCAAATGGTCAATTTCTGTGCTGTCTATTTTATGTAATTAACTAAAAGTATGATATGGGAAAAGAAATGGAACTTTAATTGATATACTAAAGCATATAAAACTAACTTTTTCAAATGCAGTCACTGCTGCTATGCAGGTAACAGGATGTACTGGTGGTGAAATTGGTCCAGTAACCTAAAAATGTGAATTAAATTCTAACCTTAGGAATCTGTGAAGTTGAGTTTAATGTCTCTGGACATCTTGCACTTATGCTGCAGGAGATTCCGCCATTAAAAACTCCTGACTACTAGCCAAAGAAGACTCACCAACTGGCCTTCGAGGAAGAGAAACGGACATGTTGCACATGACTTCAATCTCATGCAATGCTATTGACTTTGAATGCCCCAATAAAGTAAACAAGAACATCCAACAACACAACAGGACTACTTGTTAAATGGCACTGTCTTCTGAGGATTAAACAAAATTAGCCAGTTTGCACGTTGGAAAAATCTTTACACTTTCTTCCAAGAAGTGTCATTGGTTTGCTAAAGTCCCGAATTGCCCTGAATCATGAACATCTGATTAAGGGGAAAATGTACTGCCACTGAGCCAAGATCCTACTTAATCTCTTGAGGTCATACAGAGATTTAATTTTTACCAGCTCACTGTTCGATTATCAGTAATTACATTGCAGGTTAAGTACTCAACCGAATCACTAGACTGATTTCTGTTTCTTGGGATGAAAGGGATGTCCTAATGAATAGAGGTTGTGTAATCTGGGTCTTTTTTCTGTGGAATTCAGAAAAATAATAAAGTGATCTCATTAAAAATACAAATCTCCTTAAAGGACTTAACAGGATAGACACAGAGGTTGATTCCTCTGCCTGGAAAATCGAGAACACGAGGACATAGTCTCAGAATAAGGGGCGATCATATCGAGTTAAAATGAGGAGAAATTTCTTTACTCATCAGTCCGTGAATCTTTCGAAATCTCTATCAAAGAGGGTTATAAATCTCCATCACTGAAAATATTGAGGGCTGAAATCGACAGTTTTTTGATTTCTTAGAGAATCATGGAATATGGGATTGGACAAGAAAATGAGGCTCAGGCAGAAAATCACCTATTATTATAGTGAATGACGTAGCAAGCTCAAGGAGTCATACGCAGCGTTCCCATTCATTTTTGTTACTTCTGTGCAGACATCCGAGATCCATGTATTGCAGCAACTTCCAAAATCAATGCTATGAGTGGCAACAGCACACCAAACACCATGTATGGATCTTTACAACGGATGCATAAGTACTCAGCTATGCAGCTTAGGCAAAATGTTGTTCAGCTGGTCTATCCTTACTCGTATGCTTAGGCAGAGATTTTGTGCTTAAATCCCCAGAGTGAAACCTCAACTGGCAATCTTCTGAACGAACAGCTAAGTTCTACAAAATCCTGGCATCTATGAGTCCACAAGAAAAACACCAACAACTTGCATTAATGTAGAATCCTTAAGCCATGATGTTTCAAGTGTCATTGACAAGAACAGATATCCAATCACAAAGAAAATATCAGGATAGATACGTTTTAAGAAATACTTTAAAGAAGAGAGGCAGAGAGGTTCAAAACATGAATTATAGAATTTAGGGCCTTGGCAGTTGAAACAGTCATCAATGGTGGAATGGTGGAAACTGGGGTTGCACAATATGCCAGAATTAGAGGAACACAAAGATATTGGTGAGTGCTGGGGCTAGAAGAAGTTATAAAGTTGGGGATGCCACAGAGGGATTTGAAAACAAGGGTGAGAATTTTAATTTTTGAGTGTTTCCAAAACGAGACCGAGTGGAGATCAACAAACAGAGCAACTGACTGGAAGAAATGGATTTGGTTTATGTCAGGAAATAGTATCATGTTGAATGAGTTCAAGTTTACAAAGGTTGGCAGACTGAAGACCAGCTAAGACAACTTTGCAAAGAACCAAAATCAGAACGTGCTCGGAACCTTAGCATATGTGGAGAGAGAAAAACAGAGTTAATGCTTTGTGTTCAGAAATAGAGTAATCCAGAACTTAAAATGTTAACTTTCTTTCTCTCTCCACAGATGCTGCCATATCTGTCAGGTTTCTCCAGCACTTTCTGTTTTTATTTCAGAATTTCAGCATCTGCAGTATTTTGCTTTTATTTGGAACGATCTACCTTGTTTTGGCTTAGAACAAAGAAGCAGGACACTACCAATGCAGAACATTCAGCTGACTCACAACTGATTGCAGCCAAAATGTTTCCAAAGGAGGAATGGAAGCAGGAGAAATATTGCATGAAATGCTGTGGTGCAGAAACCATATCCAGCCCACTGTTTCCACTGAGGAAACCAGAAACAAAGAAATAATAAACAGGCAGAAACTTTGTCACTCAACCTAACACACTCCTACATAGAGAGCTAGGAGATGAAATAGACTGCAGAAGAAAATCTATGAGTAGATTTTCCAACTGGCACAGATCCCATGTAATTGCTTAATACACTCCCAATAGTTATATTTTAAAACTACCATTAACCATTTCAAGGTCTGTATTATAAAACCTTATCCAAGAGGGACTTTATTCATGCGAATTCAAACTAAACTGCATTAGTTGCGAAATATACTTTCCAGAGTCCAGTTATGCCAATATAAACAAAATGTCGTCTTGAAAATATACAGAAATGTTTCTAGCAATCACAACTGTTAATCCTTCACTGAAGATTAATCACACATCTTGGCGACACCAAAAATCTTGTCCATGTTTCTTATTAAAGAAAACTGCAATAAATGACATGGTGAGGTTGATATATAAAACCTTCCATCTGTACATACCACACATTTACAAAACCTTAAGTCATGCTGTCATGTTTGTGCTGCGTTTTTGGATCAACATTTTCCCCATTACAAATCCTTATAACCACATTTCTGAGAAGGACCAGTGTTAACCTGGCTTGCTAAAATAATGCCCCCTCACCAGTCATGTCTTTTCCAGTTCCTCAGCCTGTCCTGCAAAGAAACTCCAAGTTCCAAATGACACCGTTGCTCTCCTCTCCAAATTACAGAATAGCACAGGATGAGGGCTTTCAGACCACAAAGTTAGAAATCGCTCTTTCCAAGAGCAGTCCACTTACTCCCATACTCTGCTCGTTCCTTAAATCTAAGCAAGTAATCTTTAAATACTTCATATATTTATCCACCTCCATTTGAAAGCAATTAGCAAACCCAACACTTGATGTCAACCAAATCCTAACCAACTGTTGTGTTTTCCCTCATCTCACTCTGGTTCTTTTACCAGTCAACTAAATCTATGCCACCTTTTTATCAACTCTTCACTCAAGAAACAGTTTCGCTTCATTTACTCTAGCTAATAACGTCTTGACATTAAACATCTCTTTCTAATCTCCTCTAAGCCTTCCTTGCTCCGAAATTGTTGTGGGCTTGGCTATTCAATAGAAAATTTAAAGACTATATACAAAAAAAGTTGCAATTGTAATACATTCCGTGCCTTAGCTTCATAAGGCTTCCACCAAGGTTTACCTGAAAACCAACCTTGGTCTTTGCTACGATGTGAAATGTCACATGTCAAAATTGATTTGCATACAATACGACAAAAATAAAGCTTTTTGATCCTTTCTGTGAACGACAGTGCCTTTATTTGATCCAATTAGAATGGCCTGTGCTGGTTGCCAAGCAACTTGAGGCAATTCAAGGTTGTGCACATGGTTGAGTTGATATGTAAATACATACAGATGCTGTGGCAACATGCTTCAAAAAGGCAACCAAATGTTCTGTGGATCCATTAAGTTAAATGACCAAACGAAGATCGGAAAGAATCCAGAACTGCCATATTACACTTACACAAAGAGAACAGTTCAGGAACAATTCATCCTTTCTTCCTGGATTCCAAAATTTCACATGGATAATTTCACAGATGTTCCTGTCTGTGAGAGCTCTAATGCTCCTGCTCTCTACTTCGTAAAGTTGTGTGATCAAGACAGTAACTGCACATAAAACTTACCCCGATCCATAGGACAAGTGCAAAAGCAAATACAGCTACATTAACAGTAATTACTCCTTCCAAAATAAATTGTTTGTTCCAGAGACATTGCATCTAAAGAAGTCTGCAATCTTACCTTGTCACCTAAATTGCTCACTTCACAGCCTCAAATCACCTGGTCACTCAATTCAGCCTTCTAAAAACCATTTGCTAACTCACAACCACCACAAACAGAAAATACAAACAATTCATTTGAAGTTTCAACATTCTGAAGGCATCATATTAAAGGAACATTTTCACTGATGCAAGAAACAGGTAGGTAGCACAAGAATGACAGATTAGTTAAAAACGCAAAACATTATTTTCTGATTTAACAAACTCTGCTGATTTACCATCTTCATTTCTCTATTAGATTTTAAACTTCAGCAAAGCGTAAGAACAAACCTGAATAAGAAAGAAAAAATAGAAGGTGGAGCCAAACTAGTTAGGAGCACTTACATGATATAAACAAAATAAAATGTGAGTTGTAAGAGACGGACAAAGAAGAAACTATGATGGTAAACACGTAAATGGTAGAGATAGTAAGTGAATGTTTTGTAGCTATCTTTAAAGTATAAGGCCTCAAAAAGACAGGGAATTAGAGAGGTGGAGTTAGTGAGGGGGGAAGGAAGAGATAGAGACAGTAGGGAACCAAGAGTGTAGTGAAAATGGAGCAATTAATGGGGCTAAGCATTGGCAAAGAAATTAGCCTTTACCCTTGGGTTTTAAAGCTGGCAGAAATAGTGGACCCCTTAGTTTTGTTCTTGCAGAATTTCCTAATTTCTAGAAATGGTCCCCACCAAAAGGCAAATATTCACGAAAGCGGGGAGAAAGTAAACAGAAAACCAAAGCCACTCAATCAGTCATTGGTAATGTTATAGAAACTATTATGAAATCAGAATATCACTATTACATATGAAGTAGGAGGAACAGGTATACATCCCCCTCAAGCCTGAGCTGCCAACATGATCATTGCAGTTCTGTCTCAGGCCTCAAGAATTTTGTGCCAGCTCAGCATAGCAGTCAGCTCCCTGAAATTTGAAAAATCTACCTACCTATTCTATAAGAACACAAGAAATATGAGCAGGAGTAGGTAAGAAATAGGAACAGCAAGAGGCAAAGTCAACATGGATTTATGAAAGGAAAATTGTGATTGATAAACCCGTGGTGTTTTTGAGGTTGTAACTAGGGCAGCAAGGTAGAAAAGGGGCAACAAGTGGGTGCTGTGCAATTTGCTTTTCAAAAAGGTATCACACAAAATATTGTTATACACAAATATGGCTTGTGGCATTTGAGGTAATATACAGTTGGAATATTGTTAATATACAAGGTGCAGACCGAGGATTGGTTGACCAACAGAACATTTAGTAATTTTCAGGTTGGCAGGCTGTAATTAATAAAGGCACTGTTGCTCATAAACGATTGATTAAAATTATTAGATAAGGAGTCTTGGAGCTCCTGTGTTACAATGAGAGTGTCTTTACCTCTGAACCAGAAAGCCAAGTTCAAGTTTCCATCTGCTCTAGAAGTTCATAAAAGTACCTCTTAATGGACTAATTAGAAAATTTCTAGATTACATTACTGAGTATAATGTATTGAGGTTTGCCAACAATACAAGGATAGGTGGGAAAGTAAATTTTATGTAAAATGTAACAGTCTTTACACAAAAGGATGTAGACAAATTAACTGAGTGGGTAAGAATGCATTAGATATGATACACTATGATGAAATGTGTGCTTCCACACTTTGGTAAGGAAAATACAAAGGCAGAGTATTTTCAAATGGTGGTAGACTGGGTTTTCAGAGGAACCTGGTTGACAGGTGTGAAGGTTAGCATGCATGTTACAATCAGTAATAGGGCATCAAATGGTATGGATGCTTTTCTTACAAAGTGATTGAAGGATATTAAATGTAAGTTGCTTACTGCAATTGTACAGAGGTTTGGCAAGAACACACTTGGAGTAGTGTGTTCAGTTTTGGTCTCCTTACTCAAAGTTACACATACCTTGTACCAAATGCAATCAGAGTATACCAGACTGATCCTTGGGTTACGGGGTTTGTCCAACGAGGCAAAATAGAGTAGGCTAAGCCTATGTTCCTATTTCACTATACATAGCTGAAAAATCAATCACAGTACAGGCTCAAGATACCTCCCCTTGCACCTATTTCCTACATATTATACAAAAGCAGATCCTTAACCAAGTATGGATGGGAAAGCTCAGTATACCAGCATTAACAGTGTCTCCAAAGTCTATGTAAAGGAAATAATTTTAGAGGAAGCTAAATAAACAAAAAGGAGGGAAGAATGGATGGATATGTTGATTGGGTTGGAATGAAGTAAGCTGTGAGGAGACCTATGTGGACTAGAAACACGAATGAATCAAGTGAGCCAAATGATCTGCTTCTATATTGTTGAAACAGTCAGACTCAATTTAAGTGCAGATCCGGTATGCAGCCCAACACAGTATTTGGCCCCAATGATAGCAAGAAATTTGGCAATGTAACATCTATTGTAACATTTTTCAAACAGACTGATATTTTGAAATGCAAATAAATCAATGGCACTGCAAAAAAAAAGCATACACTTTCAAAGCAAGGTTCTGCAGCAAAACCCATTTCGGTAAGCTACTAGAAAACATATTCATCGAAAATCCAATTAATCCTAATAATGCAATGAATGTTCTGAGGCTACAGTGTTTAAGCATATGAATCGACTCCTAGCAGAAACAATAGGGCAAGATAAAGGTCAGGGCATCATTTTATCTGTCAAACCTAAGTCTTCATGCACTAAATACCCCACTTCCAAGTAATGCTCATTCTGGGGAAGGCAGACTACAATAATAACAATAAAAGTACCTGTGACTAAATTAAGGGCATGCTCTGGGAATCATAGGAACACAGAAATAGGCCATTCATCCCATCAAACCTGTCTTACATTCAATTAAATCACAGCTATTCAATCAATGACATTTTTCCCAAATTATCTCCACATCCCTTGATGTCACTTGTCTTCAGATATGTAACAATTTCTGTCTGGAAGATACTCAAATTAAACTTGCCCAGCCACCTGGAGTAGAAAATTCTTAACATTCACCACTGTCTGAATAAAGAACTTCCTCCTCAACTCTATCAGAAACTGCCTTCCCCTTTTTCTGGTTTTAGGCTGATCAGCCAAGGGAAACATCCTATCTACATCTGCACTGTCAAGCGGTGAAAATATTTAAGTTTCAAACAGATCACCTCTCATTCTTGAAAGCTCTGAAGAATGCAAGCCTAATTTCCTTAATCTGTCCTCATAAACAATCCTGCAAATCCAAGGAATAATTAGTGGGCCTCTGTTAGTCTGTGTATATCAAGTAAATCCCTGCTTAGTTAAGGTGGCAAAAACTGCACACCATACTTCTGGTGAAGTCTCACCAAAGCTCTATGCAATTGCAGCAAGACACTGTCTGCTCAAATTTCCTTGCAATGAAGGTGCTGACATAGCATTTGTTTTGCTTGCTGATTGGTGCATCAGCATGTCAGTAGCCACCCAGCCAATTTTTCACTATTTTAGAAATATTCTGTTTTACTTCTGTTGAACTAAATAGCTTCACACTTAATCACATTATATTCCATCAGTCACGTTCTTACCCATTCACTTAGCATGTGCAGATCTTGAATCCTTGCATCATCCTCACAACTTAATCACCTAGTTTTGTGTCATCAGCAAATTTGGAAATATTAAATCCAGTCTCCACATTCAACTCATTTATACAGATTATAGACAACTGTGGCATTCACACTATTCCTTATGGTACCCTACTGTCAACAGTCTGTAATCCTGAGAATAACTGAATTATTCCTTCTCTCTGCTTGCCATCTGTTAATCAATTGTCAATCCATACTTTGATCTTTAGTTTTATTTACTAACACGACAAAGCAAGCATTCTGGACATTATGCACACCCTTGACATACAGATAAAAACATCTAACTAAGCTCTTCAATCCTACACCCTCTCCCACAGTCTACCCACCACCTCAAATCCATTCCAACAGCCATTGGAGAAAAAGCCTCTACAAGAACACCCATCAATCCTTCTTCAAATGTTGGAGGTCTCATAGGGAATGATTAAATGGTTTCAGCACAGAAGGAGGACATTTAGTCAATCATGTCAATGCCGGCTCTCTGCAAGAGGAATTTAGACAGCACCACTCTCCTATCATTTACATGCTGCCCGGTTTCCCTTCATGTACTTTTCCAGATCTTTTTGAAAAGCATTACTGGATGTCCCAACACTGTATTTTCAGCAAGAGTCCAGATTGTAACCACTCACTATTTTTAAAAAAATGTTCTTCCTCATGTCTCTCTCTACTGACTCTGCCTAGACCCGTCATGGTTCTAAATACCTCATTTATATCTAAGGATAACAGATTCTCCAATCACTTGACATAGCAAATTCCCATTTTTAGAATTTTACACTTCAGTTTATATTACCTCTTCATATCAAAATATATTACTTCACATGTTGCGACAGTGAATCACACCTGCCCACTCCTCCAGCATGTCTTGGTCTCACAGTTTTCTACGCTTCCTAGTTTTTTTTATTATCTGCACAGTTTGAAATTTTGCCCTTTACATCCATGTATAAGTCAATAATATAAATCAATAAAAACAGTGGTCTAAACACTAACTTTAGTTCTTCACTACAAGATGGTCAAGTTTGGAATTCTCAACCCCAGAAACTTGTGAAAGCTCAATATGAGCAGGCACAAGACGTAATAAATTGGCTTATGGGTCTAGAATTATAAATATAATAGGGTAATGATTGGATTTCAACTTACCACATATTAACTGGGGTAGTCAGTGTGCAAGGTTTAAAGGAAGTGGAATTCTTAAAATCCTTCCAGGATAGCTGTTTAAGCCAGGATGCAGAAGGCCCTACAAGAAATGGGGGCAGTGCTGGATTTAATTTTAGGTAATGAAGCCCAGCATTTTGCAGTCAGCAATCATAACTTCATTACATTCAAGATTATTATGAAAAAGGATAAGGATGGGCCTGAAATTTAAATTCTAAACTGAGGAAGGCCAATTTTAGTAAAACAAGATATGACATGGCCAGACAGAACTGGGAGCAGATACTTTTTGGTACTTCTATGTCACAGCAATGCAATGCATTTAAGACAGAAATGGGGAAAGTACAGGGCCAACAGGTCCAAAAAAAAGATAGAGGTTGAGACCAACAAATCCTGTGAAACCTGCAGATACTAATGGCTCATCCTTCTAACTTGACTGAATTTTCTAGAGGTAATCAGGAATGTAGATAGGGGCAACATATACAGGGCAGTCTACTTGGACTTCAGCAAGACTTTTTATGAGGTGCCACATGAAAGACTGGTAACGAAGATTAGAACACATGGGATCCAAGGAAATTTGGCAAATTATATCCAGAATTGAATGAATGGCAGGGTGCAGAGAATGATGGTCGAGGGGTGTTTTTGTGATTGGAACCTGTGTACAGTAGGGTTCTATTGGGAACAGTGTTAAGACTCTTGCTGTTTCTGGTACATATAAATGATTTGGACTTGAATGCAGGAGGGTTGATCAGTAAGTTCATAGACGATACTGAAATTGGTGTGATGGTAATTAGTGAGGAGGATAGTCTTAGATTACAGGGGGTTATAGAAGAACTGGTCAGATGGGCTGATCCGCAATGAATTAAATTCGAATAAGTGTGAGGTGATATACTCGGGCAGGACAAAGAAAGCAAGGGAATATATGAGACAATAAGATAATAGGAGCAAAATTCAGCCATTTGGCCCATTGAATCCACTCTGCCATTTGATCATGGCTGACATGTTTCTCAAACCCATTCTCCTGCCTTCTCCCTGTAACCCTTGATCCACTTATTAATCAAGAATCTATGTATTTTGTCTGAAAGACACTCAACTTGGCCTCCACAGCTTTCTGCAGTAATATGTTCGACAGATTCACCATCCTCTGGCTGATGAAATTCCTTCTCATCTGAGTTCTAAAAGATTTTCCTTTCACTCTGTGCTGTGCCCTCTGGTCCTAGTGTCTCCTACTAGTGGAAGCATCTTCCCAATGTCCACTCTATCCAGTCCCTCCGTATTCTGTAACTTTCAATCAGATCCACCCTTATCTTTCTAAACTCCATCCAATACAGACCCAGTGTCCTTAACCATGCCTCATATGACAAGCCTTTCATCCCCAGGATCAATCTTGTGAACCTCTTCTGAACTCCTTTCAACACCAGCACATCCTTCCTTAGAATATGCCAAATGCAATCTGACTACAGCCTTATCCAGCTCAGCAGTTCATAGATAATGGGAACTGCAGATGCTGGAGAATCCGAGATAACAAAGCGTGGAGCTGTATGAACACAGCAGGCTAAGCAGCATCTTAGGAGCACAAAAGCTGACGTTTCGGGCTGAGACCCTTCTTCAGAAATGGGAGAGGGGAAGGGGGTTCTAAAATAAATAGGGAGAGAGGGGAAGGAGGATAGAAGATGGATAGCGGAGAAGATAGGGGAGAGGAGACAGACAGATCAAAGAGGCAGGGATGGAGCCAGTAAAGGCGAGTGTAGGTGGGGAGTTAAGGAGGAGATAGGTCAGTCCAGGGAGCGGGATGAGGTTAGTAGGTAGGAGATGGGGCTGGAGCTTAAGGTGGGAGGAGGGACAGGTTAGGGAGGCTGGGACAAGCTGGGCTGGTTTGGGATGCGGTGGGGGAGGGGAGCTTTTGAAGTCCAAATTGATACCATTGGGGTGCAGGGTTCCCAAGCAGAATATGCGTTGCTGTTCCTGCAACCTTCAGGTGGCATCGTTGTGGCACTGCAAGAGGCCTAGGATGGACATGTCATCTGAGGAGTGGGAGGGGGAATTGAAATGGTTCACAACTGGGTGGTTTGAACCCTTCTTCAGAAAATGACCCCTCAGAAGAAGGGTCCAGACCCGAAACGGCAGCCTGCCCTAATGCTGCCCGGCCTGACGCGCTCATCCAGTTCCACAATTTGTTATTTCATCACTTCACCACACTGTTTCCTTGAGAAACAGCGCAGATGATGATGTGATACTTGTGAGCTTAATGATATGTGATACTTGTGAGCTCTACTCTCCATCAGCCTCTAACCTTTTCCTGGGTATTTGTGCTGCTCCCCACCAATCACTTGGACATTTGTGCTGCTCTCCACCAATCATACTTCTTCAAGCTTCTTTACAAACTTCTTCAGAATTGAAGAGAGACGTGATAGTTTTATACCGTAGACAGGAAAAGGTTAGAGGGTGATGGAGAGTAGAGCTCACAAGTATCAAGAAAACAGGGCAATGAAGTGTTGAGATAACAAATTATGGAGCTGGATGAGCGCAGCAGGCCGGGCAGCATCAGGGGAGCAGGAAGGCTTACGTTTCGGGTCTGGACCCTTCTTCTGAGGGGTTATTTTCTGAAGAAGGGTCCAGACCACCCAGTTGTGAACCATTTCAACACCCCCTCCCACTCCTCAGATGACATGTCCATCCCGGGCTCTTGCAGTGCCACAACAATGCTACCCGAAGGTTGCAGGAACTGCAACTCATATTCTGCTTGGGAACCCTGCACTCCAATGGTTTCAATTTGGACTTCACAAACTTCAAAATCTCCCGTCCCCCACCGCATCCCAAACCAGACCAGCTTGTCCCAGCCCTCCTAACCTGTCCTTCCTCCCACCTATCTCATCCTCCCACCTCAAGCCCCACTCCCATCTCCTATCTACTAACCTCATCCCACTCCCTGGACTGACCTATCTTCTCCCTGACTCCCCACCTACACTCACGTTTACTGGCTCCATCCCTGCCTCTTTGACCTGTCTGTCTCCTCTCCACCTATCTTCTCCTCTATCCATCTACTATCTGCCTCCCCCTCTCCCTATTTATTTCAGAACCCCCTTCCCCTCCCCCATTTGTGCTCCTAAGATGCTGCTTGGCCTGCTGTGTTCATCCAGCTCCACACTTTGTTATCTCAGCAGTTCATCTCTGCTCTTGTATTGTAGCCCTCTTGAAAAGAATACAAACATTGCATTTGCATTCCTGTCTACTAAAACTGCATGTTAACCGTAAGGGAATTCTGAACTAGGACTCCAAAGTCCCTTGGCACTCAGGTTTCGGAAGCCTTTCCCCAATCAGAAAATAGTTTATGCCTCTATTCTTCCTGTCAAAGTGTACAGCGTCACACCTTCCCACTTTGCATTCCATCTGCAATAACAAAGTGTGGAGCTGGATGAACACAGCAGGCCAAGCAGCATCTTAGGAGCACAAAAGATGACATTTCGGGCCTAGACCCTTCATCAGAAAAGGGGGATGTGGAGAGGATTCTGAAATAAATAGGGAGAGAGGGGTAGGCGGACTGAAGATGGATAAAGGCGAAGACAGGTGGACAGGAGAGTATGGGTGAGGAGGTAGGGAGGGGATAGGTCAGTCCGGGGAGGATGGACAGGTCAAGTGTGTGGTAGTAGGTAGGAAATGGAGGTGCGGCTTGAGGTGGGAGGAGGAGATACGTGAGAGGAAAAACAGGTTAGGCAGGCAGGGACGAGCTGGGCTTTTTTTGGGACGCAGTGGGGGGAGGGGAGATTTTGAAGCTGGTGAAATCCACATTGCGCACTGCAGGAAGGCCAGGATGGACATGTCGTCGAAGGAATGGGAGGGGGAGTTGAAATGGTTTGCGACTGGGAAATGCAGTTGTTTATTGTGAACCGAGCGTAGGTGTCCTGCAAAGCGGTCCCCAAGCGTCCGCTTGGTTTCCCCAATGTCGAGGTAGCCACACCGGGTACAGCGGATGCAGTATACCACATTGGCAGATGTGATGGTGAACATCTGCTTGATGTGGAAAGTCATCCTGGGGCCTGGGATGGGGGTGAGGGAGGAGGTGTGGGGGCAAGTGTAGCACTTGGGTTGCAGGTGAAAGTGCTGGGTGTTGTGGGGTTGGAGGGAAGTGTGGAGCGGACAAGGGAGTCACGGAGAGAGTGGTCTCTCCGGAAGGCAGACAAGGGTGGGGTTGGAAAAATGTCTTTAGTGGTGGGGTCGAATTGTAGATGGCGGAAGTGTTGGAGGATGATGCGTTGTATCCGGAGGTTGGTGGGGTGGTATGTGAGGACTGGGGAATTCTCTTTTGGCGATTACTGCGGGGGCAGGGTGTGAGGGATAAGGTGCGGGAAATGCAGGAGACACGGTCAAGGGCGTTCTCGACCACTACGGGGGTAGAAGTTGCGGTCCTTGAAGATTGAGGACATCTGGAATGTATGGGAGTGGAATGCTTCATCCTGGGAGTAGATGCGGTGGAGGCGAAGGAATTGGGAATAGGGGATGGAATTTTTGCAGGAAGGTGGGTGCGAGGAGGTGTATTCCAGGTAGTTGTGGGAGTCGGTGGGCTTGAAATGGACATCGGTTTCTAGGTGGTTGCCTGAGATGGAGACAGAGAGGCCCAGGAAGCTCAGGGAAGTGTTGGAGATGGTCCAGGTAAACCTAAGGTTGGGGTGGAAAGTGTTGGTGAAGTGGATGAATGTTCGAGCTCCTCTTGGGAGCACAAGGCAGCGCCTGTACAGTCATCAATGTAAAGGAGGAAGAGGTGGGGTTTAGGGCCAGTGTAGGTGCGAAAGAGGGACTGTTCCACGTAGCCTACAAAAAGAGGCAGGCATAGCTTGGGCCCATTCGGGTACCAGTGGCCACCCCCTTTGTTGTTGGAAGTGGGAGGTATCGAAAGAGAAGTTGTTTAGGGTGAGGACAAGTTCGGCTCGGCGGATGAAGGTGTCGGTGGAGGGGGACTGGCCAGGTCTGCAGGACAGGAAGAAGCGGAGGGCCTTTAGGCCATCTGCATGGAGAATACAGGTGTATCAGGACTGGATGTCCATGGTGAAAATGAGGTGTTGGGGACCGGGGAATTAGAAGTTCTGGAGGAGGTGGAGGGCGTGGGTAGTGTCACAATGTAGGTAGGGAGTTCCTGGACCAAGGGGGAGAAAATGGAATCCAGCTAGGTGGAGATGAGTTCGGTGGGGATCTTTGTCATTGCACATCAAGACTTTCTGCAGCCTCCCTGTTTCCTCAAGACTATCCGTCCCTCCATTTACCTTTGTATCATCTGCAAATCTAGCAGCAATGTCCTTAATTCCTTCATCAAGATCGTTAACGTATAAAGTTAACAGTTGAAGTCCCAACACTGACTCCTACGGAACTTCACTAGTCAATACGATGAATGGTAGGACCTTGGGAAGCAGGATCATCGGGATCTTGGTGTGCACGTTCACCAATCCTTAAGGTAGAAAGACATATAGATAGAGCAGTTAAGATAGGTTATGGGATACTTGCCTTTATTAGACAAGGCACACAGTGGAACAACAGGGAGATTATGCTGTAATTTATAAGAAGATGGTTAGGCCACAGCTTGAACATTGTGCACAGTTCTGGAATTTACAAAATAGGAGGGATATGATTGCACTTGAGAGGATGTAGAGTTTTACCAGGAGCATGGTTTAGACTGTTTTAGTTAGTGGGGAGATTTGATACCTTGGGGTTGTTCTCCTTGGAGCAGAGGAGACTGAGGGAGGAAATGATTGGGATGTTTAAAATTGAGTGGTGTACACAGGAAGAAACTTTTCTCCTGGGGGCAGAATCAATGGCCAGGGGAATAAGCAATGACTGGAGGAATAAGCAATGACCAGGGCAGAAATTTCAGGTGAGGGTTTTGAAGGGATGTAAAGTTTTTCACCCAGAAGGTGACAGAAATCTGAACATCGCTACCGATAAGGGAGGTAGAAGCAGAAATCCTTATAACAATAATGAAGTATCTACATGTACTCTAGTAATACCAAGGCAAACAGGCTATAGGCCAAGTGTGGGAAGATGGGATTAAAATAGTTAAGTGTTTGTTTTGGACTGGTACAGACTCAATGGGCTTAAGTGCCTTTCTCTATGCTGTACATCTTTTTGACTCTATGACTCTGACGATATTACGGCATGTAGTTATTATGTGAGGAAACGGCTTTGAAGAGCCAGCCAGCCATGTTTTAGAATAGATAGGCAGGGTCAATGGGATAATGGCCTTCTCCCATTCTTATCGGAAAATATCTCTGTAAACCTTTCTCCAGCCCAAAAACAACCATTCAACTCTGATTCTTATCACTCAACTAACTTCACATCCATGCTGCCACTACCCGTTCAAGTTGCAGGCAAGTCTATTCTATAGCACTTTATCAAACCACAATACATTTCACTCTGCAAAAGTACCTTCTGCAGAAAGCAGAACCATCACATTCCTAAAATTTATGGTACCCTCTAAGAACACACATTTTAATATTAGTTGGCAAAAAAGGAGAAATTTCAAATAAAAACGACGAAATACTGGAAATACAGATCAGGTCAATCTGCACCAGTAAAAGGAAAAAACAGGTTAACATTTCAAACATGTAGATCTGAAAACACACCCAGAATCTTTGTAAGTCTTCCTTCTTCACTGCTTGGTGTACATTTCCAGCAATGTCTGATTCTATTGCACGCTGCTGACATACAGATTGTTCCCATGGAAATAACAAGATCAATGCTGCTATTCCAAATTAGTGGCTAATGAAGAAGTTCAGATATAGGTTCACTGTAAATAAACCTGCTCTAATTTACAAACTTTTCAGGCTGATCTGTTTGCTTTTTCCAGCCAAGCAATTTTCTTCGACTGCCTATACAGTTCAATGGTCTTTCAATCAAGTAACTACCTCCATGTATCACCTCATCACATCACTCAGGTCACTTAAAGTAAAGTACCAGTCACTGTTGTTAAGTTGGTAAACTTGCCAGCCAGTTTTGCACTTGGTAATTACATGCAAACGGCAACAAGCCGAACTCCAGGTAATCTATTTCTAGTGGGATTAGTTGAGGGAGGAATGTTGAATTTGTGCGTGTTATGTCTTTCAGGAAGTCGTGCTCAGCAAGACTGCCAAGTGAAGCAACTAGTGATATTATCTGGTCAACATTCTGTACCCAACAAAAAAAACTAAAGATCAAAAGCTTACGGCAGTAAGCAAAAGTCTGGTGATTTCAGCAAGGAAAAGACTGAAGACAGCAAATGAGAAATAGCAAAGAGCTGCTCTGAGGGTAACCATCGTTTCGAGTTTTCAAAATGTGAACTGCTCTGATGTAACTTGTCAAGTTCTTTGTCTTCTAAACCTGTTCCATTGCAAATTACCCATCACTCTGCATATAACAGGAGCAAAGCAGAGGTATAGCCTGAAGGTAAATGAACTTCTTGGACAATACACGACAAAACTGCAGTGCATCCATAGGATTTACACACTACAAAACAATGTGAGAAAAGCATAATCAGAAAAAGAAGGAAGAACATAGCTGACAGCATCTCAGCACTAGACAAAACATACCACACAAAACTGGGCAGTCAAACTTCACCCGACGTGAGAACAAAAGGCTTTCATGCTCAGAACACAATCGCTTTCACTCTTGACACTCAACGTTGCTCATTCACAATTTGCAGTTTCCCCTACCAACGTGGTCCATTCGGATAAACATGGTTTATCTAGCGCTCCCAGTGTCTCACTAGAAGTCTTTTGGCTACGATTAACAAGTGGTTCCTCAGAGCTCTAAAGAGAAAAAAGATATTGAAAAGATTATTTAAATTGATCTCAAAATATCTGGAATTGTCTGCCATGCATTGCTGAATTGGAGCAGCAAATGTCCATGGTCTTACTTTAGCTTCAAAGTACAGCATAATGTTAACTTCTGCTGAAAGCTTATATCAGTAATCAAATACGACATTATACACACCCTGAAATTACAAAGTAGCAGTGGGGTTTTTTCAACTCATATTAGTTTGTTCACTTAATTGGAAAGTTCTTCCTTAACAATACTCTTCATTAAAAAAATCTAATTTTCGAAGCTGAGACACAACTTGAATCAATTGCCTTAGTAAATCAGCTTTCTTGGGCATTCTGTGAATACATCAACTGACTTGGCAGTATACAAACAGCAGGAAATACATAAATAGAAGCTGTTCTTAAAGGGTGGCAGCATTTAACCCAAACATGACAGAGCTACAATTGATTACAATGAACAAGGGAATGTTTGATTTGTTAAGTTATTGGGTTAATGATTCATAGATGTGTAAAGTAGGTCCCACAAACAAATAAAAGCAGGATTTGTCAGATTTCTGTACACCTTTATCTATGTTACTGTAATTGTTGACTTATTACCAAACTATTTCTCCTGCTACCTCTACTAATAAAAATGTTTTCCACAAATATAGTACTAAACGTTTACACTATCTTCCAAATCAAGGAAAGGACTGTTTGTGAGAAATCACAGAGAAAATTGAAAGCAATTACAATACTTAGATCAATTGTAGCAGATTCCATAACAGCTTCACTATGCGCTCTTTGGCTGTTGGCAATATGTCTGAAAATTCTCCCTCAAATATCTTCTCTACCTCATTCACCTTCTTCAAATTAGCATTTAATAAGCTTTGGTTCTCCTACCCTACTATCTCCTCATGTGGCTCAGTGTCAAATTTTGTTTGTGAAGTACTTTTGCGTGTTTTACTACATTAAAGGTGATTTATAAATATTTATAATAAATACAATTTGTTGTTCCTGATGGAAATTTAGCATGAAAACTTGACAGTGAGACTCCCAATTTCCATAAATCAAAGACACTTCATCAAGTATTCAACATGTGGAGTGGGAAATGAAAGCCCCTTCCCACACAAATTCAGGAAATATTTGAAAGGAGGGGGTCAGAAAGTCCCCTTCTTGTAATATCTAACTAAAAGCATAATGCTGGGCCCATTTCAAGCTTCAGTAATACATTTCTCAGTTTATCCAAGTACCTTGGGACATATACACAAATTTACAGATACAACACAGAAGGGCCACCGTATTAGCAGTAATTATCAATAATAGTTAATTGCTTAGTGAGTACACTAATTGGTGAACAATACATGCCTTCGTAAAAGAAAGATTTTGCAAAATCAATCCAACATGTCTTTTGTTGGGGATTCACAAGTGATTCCTGAATTTATCACGATATTTCTACTTGCAAAATAGGTAATAAATGGGTGTTTTGATGCCCATAAAATTTTCTGGGCTACCCATTTTGAGGCAGATTTTATCCTAAAGATGCCTGAAACTTAAAATACATCAAAACATTATGCAACTTGTTTGCAAATTTTCATTGACTGTAAAGCAATTCAGGATATTCCAAGGTTGTGAAGGGTGCTAATCAATCCATGTCTTGATTTCCCTTTTCTCCTTTATTCTTCGACTCACCCTGCTACAAATCTCACAAGTCACTGTTCCATCTTGTTGTCATAAATATCACAGGTCTGTAGGAACAACATGTTCACCAAAAAAAAGGAAGACTACTTTCTGCAACTCATCTGACTGCCATTCAGCAACTGGTTGATTCCAGATAGCACCATCTCCCTCAGGCTCACCTGCAGTGGGAAGTAACAAAATGACGCTGCATGGGCCAAGAAAAGTAGAGGTATATACCCCGGCTCCAGGCCCTCATGAGAAATAGCAGCTACAAATCGCAACTCTGGATGATTAATCCCACATTTTCACAACATCCTCCACAAATCGCAAGCAAACTTTCTACATGCCATCTGCTCCTCTGGTCCAGCACTGGTCATTCGGGCCCGGCTTAGCTGGAGCAATGGAATGATCAATAGTCTGCTCCAGCGTGTCACATGCATCCTTACTTGTGCAGTGTAAACATAAATCAAGGTTCACACTTGCCCAAAGCCTGACTCACTCACAACGTACTGTCACAACATCATGATCACTTTGCTAAATTTGCTAAATTCATCTGCACTGACACCAGCAGAACCTTCAAAGCTATACAGGTAACGCAGTGTATTCATTACTGTCATCTCCATGTGCTTGATTTATTTCGGCAGAGATCACTGTTCTTCAGGCATAGAAACAATGCATGCCTGAACCAGCACATAAATCAAAACTAAAATCCAAACTGAGATAATCTTAAGTCAAACAAGATCACATTATGCTGTTATGTGCTCTAGTTTCCGACAGCATAATCAGATTAAAAACAATCTGAAACAATTTAGTCAAGAAAATCTTCAGTATAATAAAGGGATTCTTACTCCCAGTGAATGCAAGAATTCACATGTTCGAAGTCCATTAAACAACAAATGAGATTATTGAATGTAGAAAAGTACGAGCTGTGCTACACATCACTCCCAGTGCACTAGCTGTCATATATCACATACACACACGCACAAACACATTAACACACTGCAACCAAGGTTACATAGAACATAGAACATAGAACAGTACAGCACAGAACAGGCCCTTCAGCCCACGATGTTGTGCCGACCATTGATCCTCATGTATGCACCCTCAAATTTCTGTGACCATATGCATGTCCAGCAGTCTCTTAAATGTCCCCAATGACCTTGCTTCCACAACTGCTGCTGGCAATGCATTCCATGCTCTCACAACTCTCTGTGTAAAGAACCTGCCTCTCCCCTCTATACATCCCCTCTATACTTTCCTCCAACCAGCTTAAAACTATGACCCCTTGTGTTAGCCTTTTCTGCCCTGGGAAATAGTCTCTGGCTATCAACTCTATTTATGCCTCTCATTATCTTGTACATGGCACTCTCCCCCTCATTCAAATTCAGCAGGGTAGTTTGTTGACGATTACAAGTAGAGACAAAGTTAAATGCTAAGGATCTGACTTCAACACAATATACCTAAAAGGTGGGTTAAGGGAAACATTAAGCAGTCTAATTCTTGGCATGGAAACATGTACACTACAAAATCTTTCCCCATTACTGTTATGTATCAAAACAATATAAACACAAGTTCTTGTCTTGTTAGCTTGATGACATATATTAATAAATTGAAGGTTCTTCCTCCCTTAAAAGTATTTAATAACCAATACCCTCCATCTTGATGACTGAACAACTCCACCCCCCCCCCCCCCCCCCCCACCCTTTGTCATCATATCACAGAGTTCAGCACAAACTGGCCAACAAACAATTCAACACCAAAAACAGTTGCCATGCAACTACTCTGGGTAAACAAGGTCGTTGATCACAACTACTGTGCTCAGAACTGATAACAAAGGCAAGCAAACAATCGGATTATCTTTGTACCAGCACACAATGAACACTAAATGTTAGTCAATTACAGGGCACTTAGGAACACTGGTAGCTTGTGCAAAAACAACCCAATAAACACACACACTCAAACTGATACATGCATGCGCAGACATTGAAACATGTGCAGACACTGAAACATACACAAACCCACACACACAAAAACATGGAGACACACAGAGGCACATACAGAAACACTCATATCCATACAGCTGGTCATTTTGTCCAAATTAAAATATAAATGATCCATAAATAAAAAAATTACAGAAGTTACAACAGACCTTTTGGCCCAACTATTCCAGGTCAGCAGTCACTTCCATCACTTACCCACTTCACACAGTCCTTTTGCACACTTTCCTTCATACACCTCTCTCATTTAATATTGGATGTTCCTAATAGTTTCAGCTTAAACAACTAATACTGCCTCACAACTATGTTCAAAGGAGTTTACAACTTCTTGCGTTTAGTCTCATATCCGCTTTTCAAATGGCAACGTTCACCATAATTCATTCAGAAATTATAAGTCTGTCAATCTAAAACACAGGGTGACAGAAGTATTATATTTCTTCCTCTATTGCCACCATCAGATACTCCTCGAACAAAGGTACTTTAAACTCAAGGGCATCATGTACGCACGCACATGCTCCAGATATTCACCTGTTCGTCATTAGCTAATCCATCCACCCTGTGAAGACAGAGGGATTCTACATTAGCAACTGCTTCAAGACACAGAATGATAAAACCTGCCGGTATCAAACCAGTTCTAAAACTGCCAGTACTAAGAATGTGGATCTGAGGTAAATAAGTTTTTAAAAAACGTTCTTCCCACGGTTAGTCATTAAGTTATTAAAGCTTTTGGACACAAGTTTGCACACTGATCTCATGAACTAATCCCTTTGCTCCTCTCCACTGCATGACAGCTGATCAAAGAACAGTCGAATGGGTAGAGAGGAAGAAGCCAACATCTTCTCCTTAATGTGGCTCACCTGCAAAAACATCAACATCTTTAGAATAACCAATGGTTTAGAGGCTGGCCTCATACATGGTGGATAAGGAACAGATTCAGGTTACTCTGACACGTTCAGGACTGAAAGAGAGAGAGAGAGATACAAACTACTAGTACTGTCCCTTCTGACTTACTGATATGTAGGACAAATCTGACCTGCTCCATCTCTCATTACAGAAAGGTCAAAAGCGGCTTTCTTGACAATTAAAGACTGACAAAAGTATAACCACCAAACCATCATGCATGTAATATGAAACATGAAAAGTGCTGCTACTAATTCTAATTAGATATTCGTCCGAAATGAGAACAGCTCATGAGTGATATTGTGGGTTATGATTCCTGACTAGTAATCGAGAGCCCTGAATCAGTTAGTCACAGAATCTGAGTTTTTTTTTAGATTCCCTACAGTGTGTAAACAGGCCCTTCAGCCCAACAAGTCCACACTGCCCCTTGAAGCATTCCACCCAGACGCATCCCCCTATAGCCCACACACCCCTGAACACTACGGGCAATTTAGCATGGCCGATCCACCTTTTGACTGTGGGAGGAAACTAGAGCACCCGGAGGAAACCCACGCAGACACAGGGAGAATGTGCAAACTCCACACAGACAGTCGCCTGAGGCTGGAATCGAACCCGGGTCCCTGGTGCTGTGAGGCTGCAGTGCTAACCACTGAGCCACTGTGCCGCCCAAATTATATCAAGGCAGTTTGACAACTGAAATTTGATTTTAAAATAGGGAAATGAAAAGCCACTTCCATTAAACCATCGGATTGTTGTAAAACTGTGCATGTTTCACTCATGATGAAATTCTGCCGTCCTTACCCTGTCTGGACTCTAATATTGCACAAATAAGGATAGCGCTTAGCTGTATACAGATGTGGCCTATGGAGTCATTCAGTTGTCAGAGCGACTAGGGACAGGCAAAAAAGGCTGGCCTTGTAAGCAACACTCACATTCCACAAATAACAGCGTAGGCAGAGTTTATATTGCTTTGCTGAAGAAAAGACACAAATCCTCACCCAAGCTGCTGATCCTCAATAACTTCCCTTTCTCTGTGTGCATGAAGATAATATGATGGAAAACTACTAATTTTGAATTAAAATTCACATTTTTCTTTCTAGTGAAAGGAATATAGGGACAGGACAGGAAAGTGAAGCTGAAGTCAAAGGTCAGCCATAATTGCAACTGAAAGGTGGAGCAGGTGCAACAGGCACTGTGGTCTACTCCTGTTCTTATTTTCTACGTCCTAATGTTAGGAGAATGCTATCTGCAAAATTTAGACTTGCATCCATTTCCAACTGAACAATTTCTGTAATTTAGCCAAACACTACCTCGTTCTGAATCTCATCTGAACCACTGGAACAGATGCACAAGACTATCACAGCCACAATGACAAAAGAAAATGATCAAATACCGTGACTGTTTCAGATCACAGCAGAAATTTTCAATTTGTATGCATAGTACTTTGACTTAAACATACCACCCGCAAAAACTGACATCACATTTCTCATGCACAAGTTATGTGATGGAAGATCAGCTGTGTAGGACATGCACCCAAGAGATTATCTTTCCCCGCATGAGAAGCACCAAACAGTTTACACCTGCTAAGACAAACACCCACCATGCAGTCTTTTGCTCACACCAGCAGTTCTCTTAAGTGGTGAAAGCTCTGACAATGTCTCCCCACTCCTGGAATGCCTTGGCAATAAGAAATTGTGATATATAACTAACTCCAACCTTCATATAATTTCACAGCATATAAACTAGCTATTCAGCTCAAACATCTGTCTGATGATTATGCCCATGGACCTCTAAGCCTCTTACTTCATCTTATGCTCTCAGCATATCCTTCTATTCCATTCTCCCTCAAGTCCTTATCAGGCATCCCAGAGCAGAATAAGATCACATTGCTATACGGGCGCTGAAGAGTTAAGGTTTAAGGATGCAGTCTGATGAAACATATGAAAAGATTTACAGCTGCAGTACTACATAACTAGTAAACTGAAATACTGTGCTTGGGTAGGCATTCTGCCACAGGTCTGCTTGTAGCTTGCTATCCTAGGGCTAAAGCTCCTACTCCAATGACTGAAAGTTGCTCCTTTGTACTCACATTTTCAGTGGGTCATAGTTTATTGAGCCATGACCGTGACATAGCAAATTCAGCACAATTCAAGTGGATCAATGCAACAGTTCCCCACCATAACCCCAACTGCATTTTTTTCTTCCTCTTGTTATGATCTTGTGTTGACAAATCCCTCCATATTGAGAAGAATTCTTGATGTAGCTGCCTTGGGATAAATCAAGCTTAATTCTAACGCAAAAGGACATTGCTTGCTTTCTCCTAATGTTATTGGGGACATCAGCAATATGCCACATGCAGACACCAAAAGCAGCTGACCCTCCAAAGCTGTTAGACAGAATTACTTTACAACACTACTGCATATGTTGTGGTGTGATACACTACGCAGACTGCCAGCTCCTGCCATTCATGTTTAGTCTTTTAGCCTTACATAAAGCCTCCCAAGATATAACACAGCTTGCAGCTCACTATCAAAAGTTCTTGTAACATTCATGTTGTAAAGATTATTTTAATAAAACCACAAGTAAGCTTTATCAACTTACAACTTGATATTCTGCTCCCATCACAGCTGCAGACTGGGAAAGGGGGAGTTGTGGCCTGTAAAACTCCCTACTCCCTTAATGCTGCACGCCAACAATGCAGAGCCTCGTTCAGCCCACAGAAGGCTCTCTGAAAACTGTCATCCAGATACGATTGAGAGAATGATAGGCTTCAACTTGCACAACTGTCAGGTCAATGCTGACAGAGGCTAACCACTCCCCATCCACAACAATCAACACCCTCCCAAACCAAAATTACACCTCCTCAACAAGCAGCCGGTTCAGAACTCACAGAGAAAATCCACAGACTTCCTTCTTCTTGTGACCTGAATTTGTTGCCATAGCAAATTACAGTCAGCTGGTAGGTGGGGGGGTAGGGAAGAAACTGCTGGAGCCTGAAACAAGACAACCCATAAGAGCTCAGATCATCACAGCTTGTGTTTTAAAGTTGTCCTCCATTTCTGCTTGATCCCAGTCTTTAAAGAATGTTTTCCTGGAATTATTCCCTGCAGTGTAGTCACAATCCTGTTCCAACTGATGACACTCAGACGCAAAGAAAACATGAAAGCTTTAGGGCAGTCCAAAACAGAAATTTAGCCCATCAAAAGCTAAGAATAATATTCATCTCTATTCCATACGACATGGGACGCTTTCTCCACCTGTTTACTGATATCGAAGCTTTGGAAAGATCCAAAGACATGGTCACTAGTGGAACTGGCACAACGCCAATTTGTAAACCTACCTGCCAGTTGATCTAACTTTAGATTTTGTGTTTCTTTCTGGAATGTTCCTACATGGGTAAAAATGAGAGGCTTGTTTACACTCAAGAAGCTGCTTCTGGAATATGTAGGCACGAGCAAAAGAAAACGAAAAGTTTTCCACAACACAACCACCCACCCTTCCTCCACGCCTGCCGCTGAAAAGTTTGTTCAACCAGCATCACGATCAGATTGGAAACCTCATCCATCGGATGGGAGTTAGCAGAAACCACACACTGCCATGGTCTAATATACAATCAGTTTTAAAGCCAGCGGGCATTGCATTCAACATTCAACTGGTTTGGGCTCTGATCCCAACCAGTTTTGGGAATTACAAGCTTCCAGTAAAGACGCATGGAAGAATCACATTGGCTGGATAAAGAGGCTGTTCATGGTTTGGCACAGAGACACTCGGCACTATTTAAAACTGAGGTATTTTTAGATCTTAAAACTTTCTACACTGAATATATTTAAACTGTGCTTCCAAGTCCAGGCAGAATGCTAAGTAGCAAAGTAATTAGTATAACTTAACAAAGAGGGGCTCCTCACCAGAAGATGTTCAGCAAGGTCATGGTATTTCTGTATGTCTATCTCTTGTCTGTTGTTCCACTAGCAACATCATTTCTGTTAGATATTCTAACTAATGTTTTCTGTAATTACAGCACTGTGTCCCATGAGGAAGTTAACCTTATTTGGTTGATGTTTGGGAACGGAGGCAGGGGTCCCTGAGAGGGCAGTAAGGTTTAACTGGGTCCTGGGTAGAGTCTTTTGCAGAGGAGTATTGTTGAATTTTACAGGGGTCTTAGGAAATCTTCATATTTACAGATAGTCTTGAAAAATATGCTAGTACTTACCGAGCGGAGGGACTGGCTAAGAGGTTCTATGGTAAAGTTTACTGGCATCCCAAACAGTGTAATATTCATCATGGGTACAAGGTAGGAATCTCAAAGACAGTTTATTGTGGGAATGTAAAAAATATATTGTTAACAGAGGGCCCTAAGAAGATAATATTTATTGGTCACGAAATCATGGTATTTACTGTTCACAGTTGTGGATAGGAACAGTAATGTTAGGTAGGATTCAGTATGGAAAGTATTGATGGGAGGGGCAGCTGGAGGACAACATTTCAAGAAGGTTCAGGGAACAACTACACAAAGAGCAAGGGACAAGAAGGGTTTAAAGGTGGTTAGAGGCAGGTACAACTTAAGCAATGGTCAGGGTGTGAGGGCAGTCAGAAGTAAACAGCATTATCCAGTAATGTGAGTACAGGTACAATTAAGGGCAGTTGAGGAACATAAAGTTCAAGCAGGGTCAGACAGTGGGTGCAGTTTAAGTGCAGATGAAGGACAAATGCAGTTGAAGCTGGGTTCAGGAGCAAGTTTAAGGGCAGTAGGGACAGATACAGTTTATCAGAGGTCAGGAAGCATGTACAGTTTAAACAGGAAATACAGGTACATTTTAACAGTAGTTGAAGACGGGTACGAATTAAGCAGGTGCAGCTTCAATTTAAGTAGGAGTCAGTTTGGGTGCAATTTAAGTGCAATTAGGGAGAATGGGTACAGTTTAAATGGGTGTCACAGGCTGTGTACAATTTAAGGAAGGTCAGGGCTACAATGCAGTTTAGCAGGAATAGGGAAGGCTTCAGTTTAAGGAGGATCAGGGGGAGGTATGTTTTAGCCAGAGAGGAGGGAGCATTTCCAGTCCAAAGGTTTTAGTTTTAGTTTAGTAGATATCAGAACAGGCACAGTTGAGCAAGAATCAATGGAAGATACAGCTGAAATGGGAATTGGAATCAGATACTATTTGGCTGGAAATTAGGGAAAGGTACAGTATAATGAGGATTGGCAGGCAGATATAGTTTTGTAAGGATCGGGTACTGTTTAGCCAGGGAGCAGGGGCAGGTACAGTTTCATGGGGATCAGGTGGGGTCAGGTACAGTAGAGTGGGAATCAGGTGGGTATCTTCAGTGCGGATTGGAGGACAGGTGCAGATAAGTGTAGATCAGTTAAGTTTAGTGAAGGTGCAGAAGCAGATACAGTTTAGATGGGCAACATTTTAATGGGGAACAGAGGGAAGTAAAATTTAGTCCGGTTCAGGGGCAGGTACAGTTTTATGAAAATCAGGTTGGGCAAGATATGGTTGGTGGGGTGAGGTACAGTTTAGCTGGGGTTGAAGGGCAGAGTAGGTGCAGTTTAGTAGGGATCAGTTAAGTGTAGCTAGCAAGCAGGGAGCACATAGAGTTTAGCTGGGCAACTGGAGGCAGATACAGTCTAATGGGGATCAGAGGACAGGAAAGGTTTAGTGAGGAATGGGGGAAGGTAAAGTTTAGCAAAGATCTGGGGTAGTTACAGTTTAGTGAGGATTGGGGGGATCTGTTAATTTATTAGCGATCAAGGAACAGGTACAGTTTAGTAGAAGAAATAATGGGAACTGCAGATGCTGGAGAATCCAAGATAACAAAGTGTGGGGCTGGATGAACACAGCAGGCCAAGCAGCATCTCAGCAGCACAAAAGCTGACGTTTCGGGCCTAGACCCTTCATCAGAGAGCAGTTTAGTGTTGTTTAAGGGTGAAAATAATTTAATGGGGTCAAGTACAGTGTAGTTGGTATCAGGAACAACGAAGTGGGCATTAGCTGTAGAGTAGACGGCATCAGGTTACGTTTCACAAAGATCAGACTTTAGCAGGGATGGCGCATCAGGCACAGTTTAGGGAGGATTGGGGGAAATCAGGCACAGTTTAGCGGGCGCCAGGAATCAGGTAGAGGTAGTAGTGGGCATAAAGTACAGCTTCGCTGGGATCCGATAAGATTTAGCAGGGATTGGGGATCAGGAACATTTTGTGGGAAATCAATGGGTATGTGTAGCGTAGTGGAAATCAGGTACATGTTAGACGGGTCAAGGGACTAGCCCAGTGTAGCGGGGCTCGGGGATCAGGTGCGATGTAGTGGGGATCTCGGGACAGGTAAAGTGTAGCGGGGATCATGTCCTGTGAAATGTGAAGCCCCGTGTTGCCGATGAGGCTGAGCTAAAGTTTCGAAGTGAAGAGGTTGGGGGTTTTCAGGACACCCTGCACCACCCGTCCCCGTCCTCCGGGGCCGGCCCTTACCTTGACGGGGAGGAAGCAGGGGGTAGCGGTGCGGCGGTGCCGGAGCCGATCAGGATCCCGATTCCGATGCAGTGGCCGCGCGGTGGAGCCGGAGCTGAGCCGTGTCCGCTGCATACTCGGCTCAGGCCGCTGCTGCCATCCTGTCCGCGTCGGCCGGTGTTGAGGGTGGGGGGGGTTGTTAGGGTGTCCGGCTTGTCCCCTAACCCTGCCTCAACCGCACCACCGGCTCCAGGGACACATGGCCGACCGTCGGGAGGAGAGACTCAAAGGATCGCGGTGCCTTTCGGCCGCCGCCGATCACAGCCGGAATCCAACAACAACAGCAACATGTCCGGGCGCCGCTCAATCTGTCCGAGCGGCACTGCCGTGCGCCTGCGCGCAGCCGCCAGGGGAGGCGGGAACTGGGGGCGGGGAAGAGCGGTGAGCGGGGTCATCCGGGGGCGGGACGACCTGGTGGGAGCGAGGCCAGGGGCAAGGGGGCGGGGTCAGGTGGGTGGGGCTACCTGGAAATGTTTGTGGTCCGAGGCGGCGTGATCAGAAGGGGGCGGGGACATGGAGGGGGGCCAAGATGACGGTGGGGGCGTCGAGGCGGGGTTAGAGTGACGGACAGTCTAGGGGCGGGGTCAGAATAAGTGGGGCGTGGACTCGGACTGAAATTTGAGCTCCGCGAATTAAGATTGTGACCTCACTGTGCTACATTGTCTTCAGATTCTCATCCTCCTCCGGCGCCTTGTCGACTTTGGTCTTAACAGAGTAGAAACCCCCAATTTCCCAGCTGACATTCACCCCTAATTTACATGCCTATCTCTCCCTTACAACAATCACTGCCTCTGTCTTTTGCCCCGGGCACCCTCACAAACTATTCCGACTGCATCAAAACAGCATTTCCCAATTGCTTTCAGTCTGAATGAAGAGTCATCTGGACTCTGGTAAATAAATGCAAGAAGGTTCCTCCCGCTGTATAGCAAGTCCAGAAACAGGGTGACAGACTGAGTTAAGGACAAATTTCTGCATCTAATTGCTGTTGAGCCTGTGAAATTCTCTGCCACAGAAAGTGGTTGAGGTCAAACCATTGTATGTTTTCAATGAGGAGTTAAAGGTATCGAAGCTACTGAAACGAAGCAGGAACATGGTACAGAGTTGGAATATCAGCCACGATCATATTGAATGGAGGAGCAGACTCCAAGGGCCAAGCGGACCATTCTTCCTCCTGTTTTTGATGTTTCCATGGGCTTGAAACACAAACTCTGTTCCTCTATCAGCAGATGTGGCCAGGCTTGTTGAGTTTCTCCAGCAATCCCTGTTTTTATCCATATTTGTATCCATATAACCTGTATTTTTATACAAATATTGACAGAAAGCATGGATAAAGTTTCTGTACTGAGCAAAAAGAATAAAAGTGGATTCTAGCTGAATGTAAATAACTATGAATTGCTGATAATATAGCTCTTTTAGTTAAAACTTTAACCCCTGATAAAACTCTCCTAAACATATAGAGTCAGACATGGACAGAGAAAAAAAGCAATATTATGGATGGAGGAGAAAATTGAAAGGAGGTTCAATAGTCACAGCCAACATAGTTTGCGGAGTTGACCTCTTTTGGCTTGTCAGGACTTGCTGTTTGGCAATCTCTGTCTTCTCCAAGTACTTTTACTTGCCTAAAGGAGGCACAAAGCTACTGCTTCATAACTTATGAAGTCCTTGACTTTATTGGTTTATTGTAACTGGTGAGGGAAAATAAATTGAAAGATCTGGAAAAATTAGAGACAGCCTGAAATAGCACCACAGAGACTGGTACCCCTTCACCAAGTCACTCTTTATTTACAATGGAGCAAGCTGTTGATACTGATCCAGCATCCTCAGAACCATTACGCAGAGTGAACACAATGCCTGAGACTCCTGTTCTTCTATGTCAGCTAGGAACACCTGATTGGATCAGATTAACAGCCACAATCAGGGAATTCATATCCTACAGTGTCCATTTGGCTGACCTCATTACAATCACTGTACAGCCAACATGAGTGTGCTTATGATGATTGTCTTCAGCTTCCCAAAAGCTGCCTTGCATTCTGCTCAATGCTCCCTTTAGGGTTTGTGCTCACACAAAGGCCTTGGAGACCAACACAGCTGGGATGTAAATTAGAGGGAGCACTTATTCTACTAACCTGCCTCTTTTGCTGGTTTCTTCAAGAAAATTCATTCAAAGTACAGCTCTTTCACTGAGATTATACACAAATGTTAGGTAAAGCTCATGCATTCTTAAAACCCTGTGATTTCCCATTTAGTTTTAGCTGTAGGAATTCTATTAGAGCTTTCACTTCCACTGGCCTTGGCAACACTTGTCATTCTCCTAAAGTGTGTCTTAGGTTGGTTACTCTTACTTTCATAAATTCAATTCTGGTTCAGTTTGTTACTAAGCCAGCCAACTCTATTTACTAAGATAGGCTTCAACTTGTCTCACATGATCTTCTCACAGCTTACTCTACACAACAGACATCTAAATAAGCCACACAGTTACAAGCATCCTCACATACAACTTGACTCATAAGCAACTGGAATGGAGCCAGAGCAGTCTTTAAACAAAATGACATCACTCAGCATTGGTCCACGCTATTTGGTGTGACAAAGGTTGATATTTTTTTACCCTTGATGTTAATGGCATTTCCCAGTGCCCCTTCAATAGTTCAATCTTCGAAAGGAACAAGTCGCTGCCAATCAAACAAATGTTTCCCCTAACAAAAACAAAGTTGCTGGAAAAGCCCAGCAGGTCAGGCAGCATCTGTGAAGGACAAAACAGAGTTAACGTTTTGGGTCCGATGACCCTTCCTCAGAACTGTTCTGAGGAAGGATCGCCAGACCCAAAACGTTTACTCTGTTTTTTCCTTCGTAGATGCTGCCGAACCTGCTGGGCTTTCCCAGCAACTTTGTTTTTGTTCCTGATTTACAGCATCCACAGTTCTTTCGGTTTTTATTTTGAATACATCCTCTAATCTAGGAATTGGGGATGAATCAGTCTTCACGACTACGTTTACCTTTAGTATGATTAATCCAGCCAGTTTGAGTACTAACACTACTGGTGAACTCGAGATGCTTAGGCCAGTTGAGTGAAGTGGTTTCCTGCTCCCGTGTTCCAATGAGCCTCAAAGCAAGCTTGAAGAACAGCAGACCAAGCAGCATCTCAGGACCACAAAAGCTGACGTTTCCGGCCTAGACTCTTCATCAGACCAAAACGTCAGCTTTTGTGCTCCTGAGATGCTGCTTGGCCTGCTGTGTTCATCCAGCTCCACACTTTGTTATCTTGGATTCTCCAGCATCTGCAGTTCCTATTATCATTGAAGAACAGCATCTCACTTTCCACTCACGCCCTGCAGCCTCTAGGATCAAACATCGAGTTCAATAACTTTAGAGCCTGATTCCAACCTCCCATGTTTTTTACCTACCTCACACTTGGTCCTGTTACAACATAGGTTGCATTTAGCACCATCACCAATTCTTTCCTGTTCCTAGATCTTATTATCACTCATTCAGCTTTTCTTCTTTCCTGGCTTGCTATCCATAATCTCCTGGATTACTTATCCCTTTCATATCTCTCTCTCTCTCTCTAGGATCCATCTCCATCTACTTACTCCTTAAAGGATATAGCTCTGGAAATTGAATTTTCATATCCATGATACTAAGAATAGATTGATGTACCATTTTCATTTTCGGTAAGGGTCCTACACAATATTCACACACTCAACAGAATGGTTCTTCAAAAACTGGTACGAGTATCATACCTGCTGGTCTGTTTACATGTTGAAGGTTTCTACATATATGATACATTTTGTAGAACTGCTCCAATTTTTTTTTGAAGTGCTGGCTTCGTAAAATGCCAATTTATTGCTACTCGCAATGTCTCCATGTGTAGTTTGCATAACACCACTACTTAACAAACATCTGTCCATTCTTTGTCCACAGGTCTATGAGGATGTCCCAAGCTCTTCACTAGCACTCCAAAACCAATTCATCATCGGCTTCAGAGCCAGTGCAAATATGGCACCACCCCAGAATCTACGGGAGATTGGAAAAATATGACCTGCTTATCCATATTTTCCACTTACTTCTACCCCTTATCACTTGGATACAACTCAGCTGGTTACGGTGATTTATTAACTTTAAGTGCAAACTGTGTATATAATACCACAACATTATCAATTTTAAACCCTTTATCAGAAATACCTCCTCTTTCACCACAATCTGTGCAGCATCTTCTTCCTTGGCCAAGTAGACATTTAATGCCTCAGCCACATCCCCTGCTTCGTGTATAAATCCCCTTTATGAGTCTTAAACAGTCATGATACAACTGTGTTTCTTTGGCTTTCCAACTCTTCACAGGTCACAACAAAACGTAATTGTTCTCCCCATTTCCCAAAATAATCAATAATAGTCGTTCTCAAGATTAGGTTTAGAATAAGAGAATCAACCAATCAGGTTTCTTTATTAAATAAAAATTATTGATTCATTATAAAACAAAATGTATTCAACATGTAAACATGCTAAACTAGTTAACACAGAGTTTGGAATGTGAAATTATAAATGTTTAACCATCAAAATAATCCAACATATATGCACTACATCAGATAAAAAAAAACAAGAAACAAATTCAGAAATGCATTTTGGGATAAACATCTTCAGCCAATAATTGTTAGCTCTTGAAGGCAAAAGGGATAGGAAATGGAGTGTTCAATTGCCTGTCAGTCCAATATTCTTGCAAGCATAGGCAAATCACTAGACACGAACAATTGTCTCTAGATCTTTGTGGATGCAATCATTCAGGAAAAAGTGCAACAAACCTCCTCAGAGGCTTGTCACAAGAACAACTTGATTAGTGTTCCAGGTATCTCATTAGATGCACAACTTGGGATTTTCAGATACGGGACACAGACAAAGTGGGAAGCCATTTCTGCAGACGCTTTTCCCCAACTGAAAGCCAAACAAACAATCTCCAAATACATGAATAACACTGTTGAAAGTCGAACCAGCTCTCTGCTAGTCATGAAATCGAGGCAGATGATCTCTAGTGATCAAGCCCAGCAATTAGTTGAAATGATGAAAATGGCTTGTTAAAAAAATTTCAAGATCAACATGACCCTTATTAAAAAGAAAAATCCAGATTTCTACAGAACATTCCTTTAAAACAGATGAAGTTTACGTAATAGTCCCACTCCTCCTTTTACCACTCTTTATACATTCCCATTCAAGATTTTTGGATTCCCTTTTATGTTAGCTGTTAGTTTCTTTCCTTTTCAAACCAGATACATGTTTCTCTTATCGGCGTTTTCAGTTTCTCTTTCACCTCTGAACTGCCTATATTCAGTCAGACTCTTACCCTTAAGGCCTCATTGGTGGAGTGTGACATTCCCACGGACACCTTGGAATCAGCCGCCCAAGATCGTTCAAAGTGGAGGAGAAGCATCCAGGAGGGCATCAAGCACATCGAGACTTGCCATCGAGAAATAAAGGAAGCCAGGTCAAAAGACAGCGAAAGGAGTGTACTGCAAAAACAATGCTCCACCAATGCCCTTTATCCCTCCATCCCTTCCCCTGATGACTAACTACCCCATGTGTAACAGAGCCTGTGGTAGCTGTATTGGTCTGTATAGACATCTATGGACTCACCCTGAGAGTGGAAGAGATGCATGCTTGTCTGTGACGGACCACCAATCACAATGAAGATGGTGATAGCTGTTTTATCTATTTGACATCTATCAAACGCACACGTTTTTGTTCATCATTGTAAACTCCCTCTCTTCTGGCATTCAGGAAATTCAGAATATCTTTACCCTATCTTTCCCGCTATGGAAATGCACCATGATCACATCCTAATGGTCTCTTCTTCAAGGGTAACTCATTGTCCAGTTGAAGTTTTGCCTGCCAAACTTTGATTTGAATTTATCTAGGTTACATCCATTCTTTCTCCACAGAAATTGGCTATGCATCAGCTAATTCTTCTTTTTATTGATTATTCCTTGACATTTTCCATAGCCAACCGAAATCAGATGGTATCGTGATCACTGTCCCCTAAATGCTTCCTACCGTCCGTTGATCCACTTAGATCACCCCATTTCTAAGATCAGGTTATATCAGTGCCAGGGAGAGAGCTGAGACATGTTGGTATTTCTCTTGTTTAAAATTTCCTCATCCAACTACTCCTTTTAAAAACTTTACGTGCCTGCAAAATGTGTTTTGGGTCCTATAGAGTAGAATTGTGCAGCATCAAGGGCATCATTCAACTTTCTGTGTCTGTGCCAAGCAATTCCTAAAGGATTCCAGTCAGTTGGCACTCCATCCTGACTGGGAAATATATTGCTGTCCCTTCAATGTCACTGTGACAGAATCCTGGAACTCCTTCCCTCTGAACATTGTGAATCTATCTGCAGCAAATGGACTGCAACGCTTCAACAAATAAGCACTTCACTAACCTCTCAAGGGCAAATAAGGATGGGCAATGAGGATGGTGAATTGTTTGGAGGGGAACTTGCAGGTGCTGGTGTCCCCATGTACCCGCTGATCCTGTCCTTCTGGAAGTAGTCTTCGGTTTGGAAAGTGCAGTGTACGGAGCCTTAGTGAATTTCTACAGTGAATCTTTTAGATGGCACACTTTGCTGATGTTGAGCATCTGTGCTGGATGGAGTGATTGTTTTTGGATGTGGTGCCACTCAAGCAGAGTACTTGGTCCTACATGGTGCCAAGCTTCTGGATTATTGTTGTAACTGCACTCATCCAGGTAAGAGGGGAGTACTGAATCACACTCCTGACTTGTGCCTTGTAGATGGTGGATAGACTTTGGGAAGTCAGGAGGTGAGTTACTCAATACAGGATTCCTAGCCTCTGATCTGCCCTTGAATTCACAGCAGTTTTATGGTTGGACCGGTTTAGTTTCTGGTCAACAGCAATGTCTAGGATGTTAGTAATGGGGTATTCAGTGAATGTCAAGGACGATTGGTTAGATTCTATCTTGTTGAAGATAGTCATTGCCTGGCACTTGAGAGACATGAACATTCCTTTTCACTTGTCAGTCTACAAATTGGATATTGTCTGAGTCTTGCGGGATTTGGATGTTGACTGCCGCAGTATCTGAGAAGTTGTGAATGACTTTGTATATTGTGCAATCATCAGTGAAGTGCCTACCTCCAATGGAGAGAAGATCATTGACAAAGACAATTGGGCCTAGGACACTATGCTGAGGAACTCATGCAGAAAATATCCTGGAGCTGAGATGACTGACATCCCATAACTGGAGCCATTCTACTTTACATTAGGTACAATTTGAACCAATGAAGAGCTTTCCTTCAATTCCCATTCACTCCAGTTTTGTTAGGGCTCTTTGATGCCATGCGCAGTTAAAAATGGCCTTAATGTTAAGACCATAAGACATAGGAGTGGAAGTAAGGCCATTCGGCCCATCAAGTCCACTCCACTATTTAATCATGGCTGATGGGCATTTCAACTCCACTTCCCTGCACTCTCCCCATACCCCTTGATTCCTGGTGAGATCAAGAATTTATCAATCTCTGCCTTGAAGACATTTAACATCCCGGCCTCCACTGCACTTCGTGGCAATGAATTCCTTAGGCCCACCACCCTCTGGCTGAAGAAATGTCTCCTCATTTCCATTTTAAATTTACCCCCTCTAATTCTAAGGCTGTGCCCACGGGTCCTAGTCTTCCCGCCTAATGGAAACAACTTCCCAGCGTCCACCCTTTCTAAGCCATGCATTATCTTGTAAGTTTCTAATAGATCTCCCCTGAACCATCTAAACTCTAATGAATACAGTCCCAGGTTCCTCAGCAGTTCATCGTATGTTGAGCCTACCATTCCAGGGATCATCCGTGTGAATCTCCGCTGGACACGCTCCAGGGCTAGTATGTCCTTCCTGAGATGTGCGGCCCAAAATTGGATACAGTATTCTAAATGGGGCCTAACTAGAGCTTTATGAAGTCTCAGAAGCACATCGCTGCTTTTATATTCCAATCCTCTTGAGATAAACGACAACATTACAATTGCTTTCTTAATCACAGACTCAACCTGCAAGTTAACCTTTAGAGAATCCTGGACCAGCACTCCCAGATCCCTTTGTACTTCTGCTTTATGAATTTTCTCACTATTTAGAAAATAGTCCATGCTTGTATTCTTTTTCCCAAAGCGCAAGACCTCGCATTTGCTCACGTTGAATTTCATCAGCCATTTCCTGGACCACTCTCCTAAACTGTCTAAATCTTTCTGCAGCTACCCCACCTCCTCAGTACTACCTGCCCGTCCACCTATCTTCGTATCATCGGCAAACTTCACCGGAATGCCCCCAGCTCCTTCATCCAGATCATTAATATATAAAGTGAACAGCTGCGGCCCCAACACTGAACCCTGCGGGTCACCACTTGTCACCGGTTGCCATTCCGAAAAGGAACCTTTTATCCGAACTCTCTGCCTTTTGTCAGACAGCCAATCCTCAGTCCAAGCCAGTAGCTCACCTCAAACAGCATGGGCCCTCACCTTACACAACTACCTCCCGTGAGCCACCTTATCAAAGACCTTTTGGAAGTCTAGATAGATAACATCCACCGGGTTTCCCTGGTCTAACCTACATGTTACTTCTTCATTGAATTCTAACAAGTTTGTCAGGCATGACCTCCCCTTACTAAATCCATGCTGACTTGTTCTAATCTGACCCTGTACTTCCAAGAATTTAGAAATCTCATCCATAACAATGGATTCTAGAATTTTACAAACAACTGACGTTAGGCTAATCGGCCTATAATTTTCCATCTTTTGTTTTGATCCTTTCTGGAACAAGTGGGTTAATAACAGTGATTTTCCAATCATCTGGGACTTGCCCTGACTCCAGTGACTTTTGAAAGATCACAACCAACGCCTCCGCTATTTCCTCAGCCATCTCCCTCAGAATTCTAGGATGTAGCCCATTGGGACCAGGAGACTTATCAATTTTTGAACCTTTTAGCTTTTCTAGCACTTTCTCTTTTGTAATGCCTACCATACTCAACTCTGGGCCATCACTCTGACCTCACTGCTGGAATTCAGGTTTATTTATCCATTTTTAAACTAAGATTGTAGTGAGGTTAGGAGCTGAGTTGCCCTGGTGGAAGCTGAACTCAGTATCAGTGAGCAGATCATTGCTAAGCAAATGTGGCATAACAGCACCATTGATGACACACTTTCCATCGCTTTACTGATTGATGAGAAGTAAACTGATAGGGCAATAATTGGCCAGATTGAATTTGTTTTTTTTTCTGTGCATGACATAAATGGGAACATATGAAAATAATGTTGGGTCATCTGATTATTGATCTTTTAGTCACCAGAAACAGTTTAAGTTTTTTCTACCTAAACTTTTCAGAGTTTTGTGCAAAGCCCCTCAGCTGTCCTAGCTGTAAAAGAACAACCCTAGCCCCTCTAAGCCCTCATATTTGAAGCCTTACTAGTATCTTATTCCAAAGTCTCCATAAACCCTTCACATCCTTCTCAAGCCCAACATCAGAAACAGTTGTCGTCATTGGGTTAAGCTATTTTATATGGAATCAATAAAAAATATTTATAAAGACCATCAGAAACATAGGTTTCCATATCATCACCAATATCCATTCCATACCATGGCTTTGTTCAATAATTGCACACAACAAGGTTGTTCCTATTATGTAAATAGCTTTACTTCTTTGAATCTGGTGCTAACTGTAGTATATGTTACAAAGCCTACATGATATCCTCCATTACTGCAATGCATTCCTCAATCAACACTGCCACACATTTCCATTTCTGCCCTTTCCTGAACACCTTGTATCCAGTAACATTGAATAGCTTTTTTAGCTGTATTTCTGTTATTTTGCAACATCATAATTCCACGTGACTATCTGCACCAGCAATTTCATCAGTCTTATTTACTACACACTATGCATTCACATATTAGCCAAGTGACTCTAATGTAGGCTTTATTACTTTTCCTGTTCTGATAAACGCACCTAACACGTTACGAATTACAACTCTGGTTCTTCCTCTTACAGTGTTCTTTACACTCTGGCATCCTTCCCTTGTTTTACTTCTATTTCTACACCCCTCCCAAGTTAATTTCAACCCTCCCTAATAGGACTGACAAACCTCCCTGCAATGAAATTAGTTGTGACTCACTTTGCTTTCAAGTTCTACAATTTCAATTCCCGTCATGTTTTGCTCAGCGCAAATTTTAAGTCTGCAGCAATCAGTAAAGTCTTACGAAAACAGGAGAACAAAAATATGACATGAAAGTACATGACAGAAGCAATCCTTCAATATGTTATAGATCAATAGATATTGACCTTGAAATTGGGTGATGCAGGTCATCTGTGTACTGAATGGCAGTTAAACTGGCTACACTGGCATTGAGCCCATGGTTGCTCAAGACTAAATACTTGAGTATGTAAGACAAATACCTTTTTGAGTGCTAGCTCTGAATACCTGTTATTTTTGCCTATACCACGGTGACTGATATTACGCAGTTGAAGCGTAATGAGTTCATTGGGCCCCATCCAGCATATTGGATGCTGAGATATCTGTTCAATGCTAACAAATGCCAAGGCCATGATTATTATTTGATTCGGGTTTCATGCTAGATAAGAAGTTGAAACTTGCTTTCTGACACATACCCTGGAAGTACTTCAATCCTCATCTGTTTGAACCAAATATTGTGGGACATTCCAAAGCAAGGGGACATAACCTTAACAAAAGCTGAAAGAACTGTGGATTCTGTAAATCAGGAACAAAAACAGAAGGTGCTGGAAAAGCTCTGGAGGTGTGGCAGCATCTGTGAAGAAAAATCAGAGTTAACATTTTGGGCCTGGTGACCCTTCCTCAGAACTGATAGTGGTTTGGCAAACATCAGTTTGTGTGCACAAAATAGGTAAGGATAGAGCCTAAAGAGAGAGAAGAGCAGTTGGACAGACAAAGGTGTTGATAACGATATGGCTGGAAAGGTGTCTGTCCAACTGATCTTCTCTCTCTTTAGGCTCTATCCTATTGTTTACTCCCTGTCCCAAACTCCTTCCTATTTTCTGAGGTAGGATCACCAGACGCAAAACATTAACTCTGAAGTTTTCTTCACAGATGCTGCCAGACCTGCTGATCTTTTCCAGCATCTTCTGTTTTTGTGGCATAACTTTAACATGATAGTTATACAAGATAACGAAATGTGAGGCTGGATGAACACACCAGGCCCAGCAGCATCTCAGGAGCACAAAAGCTGACGTTTCGGGCCTAGACCCTTCATCAGAGAGGGGGATGGCGTGAGGGTTCTGGAATAAATAGGGAGAGAGGGGGAGGCAGACCGAAGATGGAGAGAAAAGAAGATAGGTGGAGAGAGTACAGGTGGGGAGGTAGGGAGGGGATAGGTCAGTCCAGTGAAGACGGACAGGTCAAGGAGGTGGGATGAGGTTAGTAGGTAGGAGATGGAGGTGCGGCTTGGGGTGGGAGGAAGGGATGGGTGAGAGGAAGAACAGGTTAGGGAGGCAGAGATAGGTTGGACTGGTTTTGGGATGCAGTGGGTGGGGGGGGAAGAGCTGGGCTGGTTGTGTGGTGCAGTGGGGAGAGGGGACGAACTGGGCTGGCTTTGGGATGCGGTGGGGGAAGGGGAGATTTTGAAGCTGGTGAAGTCCACATCGATACCATTGGGCTGCAGGGTTCCCAAGCGGAATATGAGTTGCTGTTCCTGCAACCTTCGGGTGGCATCATTGTGGCACTGCAGGAGGCCCATGATGGACATATCATCTAAAGAATGGGAGGGGGAGTGGAAATGGTTTGCGACTGGGAGGTGCAGTTGTTTACTGCAAACCGAGCGGAGGTGTTCTGCAAAGCGGTCCCCAAGCCTCCACTTGGTTTCACCAATGTATAGGAAGCCACACCGCGTACAGTGGATGCAGTATACCACATTGGCAGATGTGCAGGTGAACCTCTGCTTAATGTGGAAAATCATCTTGGGGCCTGGGATAGGGGTGAGGGAGGAGGTGTGGGGGCAAGTGTAGCATTTCCTGCGATTTTAGGGGAAGGTGCTGGGTGTGGTGGGGTTGAAGGGCAGTGTGGAGCGAACAAGGGAGTCACGGAGAGAGTGGTCTCTCTGGAAAGCAGACAAGGGTGAGGATGGAAAAATGTCTTGGGTGGTGGGGTCGGATTGTAGATGGCGGAACTGTCAGAGGATGATGCGTTGTATCCGGAGGTTGGTAGGGTGGTGTGTGAGAATGAGGGGGATCCTCTTTGGGCGGTTGTGGCGGGGGCGTGGTGTGAGGGATGTGTTGCGGGAAATGCGGGAGACGCGGTCAAGGGCGTTCTCGACCACTGTGGGGGGAAAGTTGCGGTCCTTGAAGAACTTAGACATCTGGGATGTGCGGGAGTGGAATACCTCATCGTGGGAGCAGATGCGGTGGAGGCGGAGGAATTGGGAGTAGGGGATGGAATTTTGCAGGAGGGTGGGTGGGAGGAGGTGTATTCTAGGTAGCTGTGGGAGTCGGTGGGCTTGAAATGGACATCAGTTACAAGCTGGTTGCCTGAGATGGAGACTGAGAGGTCCAGGAAGGTGAGGGATGTGCTGGAGATGGCCCAGGTGAACTGAAGGTTAGGGTGGAAGGTGTTGTTGAAGTGGATGAACTCGTTTGAGCTCCTCTGGGGAGCAAGACGTGGCGCCGATACAGTCATCAATGTAACGGAGGAAGAGGTGGGGTTTGGGGCCTGTGTAGGTGTGGAAGAGGGACTGTTCCACGTAACCTACAAAGAGGCAGGCATAGCTGGGGCCCATGCGGGTGCCCATGGCCACCCCCTTAGTCTGTAGGAAGTGGGAGGATTCGAAAGAGAAGTTGTTGAGGGTGAGGACGTGTTCGGCTAGGCGGATGAGGGTGTCGGTGGAGGGGGACTGGTCGGGTCTGCGGAACAGGAAGAAGCGGAGGGCAGTTCAGTGGCGATGTTAGGAAGCATTTCTACTCCGAGAGTCATATAGCACTGAAACAGACACTTCAGTCCCACTTGTCTGTGCTGACCAGGCATCCCATACTGAATACGGGCCAGCATTCAGCCCATATTCTTCTAAACTACTCCTATTCAGATGTCCATCTGGATGCCTTTTAATGTGGCAATTGTACCAGCCTTCAGCAATTCCTCTGGCAGCTCATTTCATACACGAAGTTACCCCTCAAGTCCTTTATAAATCTTTCCCCTGTCAACTTAAACCTATGCCATCTAGTTTGGGACTCCTCCAGCTGAGGAAAAAGACCTTGTCTATTCACCATATTCATGCCCCTCATGATTTTCGAGGAAACTCCTCAGCCTCTGATGCTGCAGAGAAAAAAATCCCAGCCAATTCAGCCTCACTCTATAACTCACACCCTCCCATCCCACAGTCATAGAGTTATAGAGAGGTACAGCATGAAAACAGACGTTTCGATCCAACACATTCATACTAATCAGATATCTTAAATAAATCTAATCCCTTTTGCCAGCATTTAGCCCATATCCCTCTAAACACTTACTATCCATATACCCATCCAGATGCCTTTTAAATGTTGTAATTGTACCAGCTTCCACCAGTTATTCTGGCAGCTCATTCCATACACACACCAGCCCCTGTGTGAAAATGTTCCCCTCATCTTAAACCTATGCCCTCTCGTTTTAGACACCCCCAGCCTGAGGAAAAGATCTTGTCTATTCACGCTATCCATGATCCTCATGATTTTGGAAACCTCTATAAAGTCACCCCCCAGCCTCCGATGCTCCAGGGAAAATAGCCCCAGCCTATTCAGCCTCTCCCTATAGCTCAAACCCTCCAACTCTGGCAACATCTTTGTCAATCTTTTCTGAACCTTTTCAAGTTTCACAATATCCTTCCTCTAGCAGGGAGACCAGAATTGCATGCAGCATTCCAAAAGTAGTCTAACCAGTGTCCTGTAAAGTGCAACATGACCTCCCAACTCCTATATTCAATGCACTGACTAATAAAAAGGCAAGGATACCAAATGCCTCCTTCACTATCCAGTCTACCCATGACTCTACTTTCAAGGAGCTATGAAGCTGCATTCCAAGGTCTCTTTGGTCAGTGGCACTCCCAATGACCTTACCATTAAGTGAGTAAGGCCTGCCTTGATTTGGCTTTCCAAAATGCAGCCCTTCACAATTATCTAAATTAAACTCCATCCAACACTCCTCGGTCCATTGGCCCATCTGAATAAGGCCCTGTTGTACTCTGAGGTCATCGTCTTTGCTGTCCACTACACCTCCAATTTTAGTATCATCTGCAAATTTACTAACCTTACCTCCTATGTTCACATCTAAATCATATATATAAATGACGAGGAGCAATGGACCCAACACGTCCTGAACATCCTTATAAATCTTTTCTACACTGTCTCACATTTAACAAAAGGGCAATGGGAATGTGGAACACACCCCTTCCCCCAAAAATTAATATTAAGATGGAGTCAATTAAATGCTACAAAACTATGATTAATAATCTTTTTTATTACGTGCAGGTATTAAAAGGTACAGCAGAATAGGCAGGTAAGTTGAATTAGGATGCAGGTAGCCATGATCTCTTTGAATGGTAGCATAAATTTGAGGGACTAAATGACCCCCACCTGTTCCTACATTCCATCCAGACAATAGGCTTCTAAAAATAGCCTGACGGTTATTCCTGGGAAATTCAGCAACAATGTACATTAAAGAAAAAATAAACAGGAGAAATTTATATTTTGAATAATTGAACTTATATTGAAGTGCCATAATCACTCCAATATGTGTCAGAAAAGATCAGTGAAAAAGTTTGAGACTTCTGAATTAAATAAAATTCAAAGCACAATTAAGAAATTGTGGTACTTAGGTAGCTTTAGGTACGCTTGTCCCTTTCTCAGTAACTATTTGCTAATTGAAATTTTAAAGTACTTCCTCATTTACATATTTTTCTTTCTCTCTCTTTTTTGATGCATGATTAGCATATTTTTAATCATGCCTTTTATTAAAGTTGATTCCGGCCTGTTCTGAGGAACTATATGTATTAAACATTCTTTGGGAATTGTCAATATAATCCCAGCTCAGATGAATGTAGATAACAAAGTGTGGAGCTGGATGGTCACAGCAGGCCAAGCAGTGTCTTAGGAGCACAAAATCTTCATCAGAAAAGGCGGGTGGGGAGAGAATTCTGAAATAAATAGGGAGAGAGGGGGAGGCAAACCGAAGATGGATAGAGGAGAAGATAGGTGGAGAGGAGACAGACAAATTAAAGAGGCGGGGATGGAGCCAGTAGAGGTGAGTGTAGGTGGGTAGGTAGGGAGGGTTTAGGTCAGTCTGGGGAGGACAGACAGGTCAAGGGGGCAGGATGAGATTAGTAGGTAGGAGATGGGGATGCAGCTTGAAATGGGAGGAGGGGATAGGTGAGAGGAAGAACAGGTTAGGGATGTGGGGACGAGCTGGGCTGGTTTTGGGATGTAGTGGGGGGAGGGGGGATTTTGAAGCTTGAGAAATCCACATTGATACCATTAGGCTGCAGGGTTCCCAAGCGGAATTTGAGTTGCTGTTCCTGTAACCTTCGGGTAGCATCATTATGGCACTGCAGGAGGCCCAGGATGGACATGTCATTGAAGGTTGCAGGAACAGCAACTCATATTCCGCTTGGGAACCCTGCAGCCCAATGGTATCAATGTGGATTTCACAGGCTTCAAAATCGCCCCTTCCCCTACTGCATCCCAAAAGCAGTCCAGCTCATCCCCGCCTCCCTAACCTGCTCTTCCTCTCACCCATCCCCTCCTCCCATTTCAAGCCACACTACCATCTCCTACTTACCAACCTCATCCCACCCCATGACCCATCCAACCTCCCCGGACTGACCTATCACCTCCCTACATCCTCACTTACACTCACCTCTACTGATCATCCCCGCCTCTTTAACTTGTCTGCCTTCTCTCCACCGATCTTCTCCTCTATCCATCTTCGATCCTCCTCCTCCTCTCTCCCTATTTATTTCAGAACCCTCTCCCCCTCTCCCTTTTCTGATGAAGGGTCTAGGCCAGAAACATCAGCTTTTGTGCTCCTAAGGTTCTGCTTGGCCTGCTGTGTTCATCCAGCTCCACACTTTGTTATCTCGGATTCTTCAGCACCTGCAGTTCTCATTATCTCAGATGAAAGTAATTTTGGAACAAAAAATTGAAAGAAACTACAGAACGTTGTGCCAAGATTATGGTGGAGGCTGATAGGCTAAACACGGAAAAGATGTAAGGGAGTCTAAAATCAGGAGATATAAATATAGGATAGTCACAGACAACTGCAAAGATAGGAGGGAAGAGTTGGGAAGTGGAATTAACCAAATTGCTGCATAAAAGAAGCAGTGCAAGCTTGCTAGGGAAAGAACTCCTTCTGCACAATGTTCCTCCATAACTCTACGATTGCTACAGCTTTCACTTTTCCAATCCTCATGTCCTTTCAGAAGATGTTTGATAAAATACCTCATAACAGACTTGACAGCAAAACTAGCGTCCTTGGGCTCAGCATGGCTCAAAATTGGCTCAAAGACGGAAGAGGAAGAGTATTTGTAAATAGTTGTTGCCCAGACTTGAAACTGACATACTGTGTTGTTCACCAAGGGTGTATGTTGGGACCACTCCTTTTATATAAAGATGACCTTGACTTGGGCACACAATGGTTAATTTCAAAGTTTATGCAGATGAGTCAAGACTTGGAAGTCTTCATAATCAGTGAAAGAGATAATAACAGACATCAGAAGGTCATGGGTAGAGTTGTGAAATGGACAGACACAGGCAGGTTTGTCTTACACAGAAACGTTTACAATGACTAATTTTGGGAAAAAGAGGTGAAAAAGCATTTGGTACAGTTTACAGTAGTTGCCGGTCAGAGACACCAGGAACTGTATATGCATGGATCTTCGCAGGCAGTAGGAAAAGTTGGGAAGGCTGGGGAAAAAGCATACCCAGTTTTTGAAAGCAGAGGTAACCGTATAAAAACATGGAAGAAATGCCAATTTTTCAATAAATCACTGCTTTGGTCTCAGCTGGATTATTGTGCCCAATTCTGAGCACCACATTTGATAAGTCTATCAAGAACGTAGAAAAAGAACAGAGGAGATCTCAGTTATGTGAAGAGACTGGAATTGTTCTTACCTGAGCAGTAGATGTTGAAGGGAGCTTTGCACGGGTATTCGAACAATGGAATATATGGATTATGAATCAATAAGGGGTATGGTGTGGTGCAGTGGTAATGTCCCCACCTCTCAGTCAGAAGACCTGGTTCAAGTTCCACCTGCCCCACATAACACACCTGAGTAGTTTGATTGAAACAAAATAATGAGCTTTTAAAATGAAACTGTTTTGAATGGCGGAAGGTTACTTACCAGATTGCATACATTTGAAGTAATTGGCAAAAGAACCAAAGAATTGAGGAGAACTTTCATTATGCAGTGAATTGTAGTGATTCGAAAATGGTCTGCCTGTAAACCTGGTGGAAGCCAATTTAAGAGTAAAATTGAGAAGAGCATCAGGTAAATATTTGAAAAGGGGAAAAATCGCTGTCTCTTTTTGAAACGGGTGAAGAGTTGGGCTCATTAGACTGCTCTTTCAAACAGACAGCACAATGGCTCCTAAACTCCTCCTGTGCTGTAATGTTCTGTGTCAGAGATTTTTTAATTGTCTACAAGAGACAAGTTTGGAAGTGGCACATCGTTGCAAATACTGCAGCTGAAAGGCATGTCAGTGACCCAAAACTTTCGGGAAACTCTTGCTGCTTTAACGCAAGGAGTAGTGAGCAGAAATCAGGAGCTGATATGCCTGTAACCAGGTACCCATTAAACTCTTTGAGGATTTCATTGTTTTATGACTAGGAACAGCCAGAAGGGAATCGCAGATTGCCAAACTCAGTCTAATTCACTCTGGGTTCACACGGTTGTTGGCTTTAACGAAGAAAACAATAAAGAACTGATTTCACTGAGAAAAGTTTTAGTAGTAAGCGCTCTTGTCGAAAATCAAGTGCAGACTATTCATTCAGAGATAATAGGAACTGCAGATGTTGGAGAATCCGAGATAACAAGATGTGGAGCTGGATGAACACAGCAGGACAAGCAGCATCTTAGGAGCAGGAAGGCTGACGTTTCAGGCCTAGAAGGGTCTAGGCCCGAAATGTATGCTTTCCTGCTCCCAAGATGCTGCTTGGCCTGCTGTGTTCATCCACTTCCACACCTTGTTATTGCAGACTATTCATTGTCTATTTTTCTATTTCGCTGTGCCATGAGGGCTATTGGCTTCCTGATGTCGTGTCTCCTCAATTCTGAAAGGCAGCAGCAGGCAGTAGGGATAACAAGGTGTGGAGCTGGATGAACACCGTAGGCCAAGCAGCATCAGAGGAGCAGGAAAGCTGACATTTCGGGCCTAGACCCTTCTTCAGCAGGCAGTAGGGTTGCTGTCTGCTTTTAAGGGTCATGGCAAGGTTTCGCCACTAACTTGCAGCCAAGCTTACCTCTAGCCCAATACCAATATTGGATGAACAATGTGAGGTTGGAACCTGGAAGTAACCTAGGCATCGAGTTCCCCATGCCATATTGAAAATCCTATGATTCATTCACTCAGAAGAAGTTGAGTTTATGTGGCAGTATTTACAGTCTCGCAAAAATGTTTTACCATCTATTAAGTAGTTTTGAAGTGTAGAGCAAATGATGGTATGTGATGGTGCACCAGGTACATCAGCAGACATGCACTACAGTCTATGAACAGAGAAGCAATACTCTATGACCAGAAAGTGATGTATTACTTCACAGTAGAGCATTTATAATAGTGTAAATAAACAGAGGATTGCAGAAGCCATCTAAGGCCAGACTACAGTAACTCTTGTTTAGAAACAGACCATAGGTACCAGAAGAGACATCCAAATAGGATCCAGGAATGAAACTAAACCAAACCACAAACCAAACCTCACTTGTCTTATAGGAAACATGATAGCCAATTGGTACAGAGCAGTTCTCCACAAACAGTTAATAACAACCATCTCATCTGTTTTAATGACATTGGTTGATGGATAAATGTTGGCCTAGATGCTGGAAAAAATTCTTCTGCCCTTTTTGAAATAATGGCTGTACAAACCTTTGCAATCAGATGAGAGAGATGATTTGGCCTCAGTTTAATGGCTCATTTGACAGTCAACGGAAAGCAATTTGACAGAGTACCAACAAGGAATTAGCCTTCAGCCCACAACCCACCAACAGAGGTAAAGAAATGGATAAGGTAGCACCTGAAATCTATTCATGGCAGTGATCCCAACTTATTCTAACTCTTTGTCTGCAGGAAAATCTGCTCTCCTGGCTAGTTTAATAAAATGTTATTTTAAATTTTACACAGTCAGTATATTTGCATGTCTTAGAAAACATATTGCCTTGGGTTAGACCTTGTGGATCAACATCCACCACAAATGACATTCCAGCCCAAAATGTTGACTTACCTGCTTCTCTGATGCTCGCTGACCTGTGCTTTTCCAGTCTCACACCTACAAACTCTAGCTTCCAGCATCTGCTGTCCTTATTGACCAGCCTTACTGTCATCATTAGCATTTACTGAAATTACCTCACTAAAATTGATTTGTGTGAGGCAAGTTTTTAAAAATATAAGAAGTTGACAACAAAGAGACTGAATTTATGTTTTGGTTAATAAATCAAAATTTTTAAAAAATGCATGTCGCTTCTGGGATTTTTAATGATACAAAAAATAATAGTTACTTCCTCTTGAATGGTATTGCTGAGCATCAACTATTGTGCGATGATCTACTGGTTATTTTGTTTCCTTCAGTAGTAATCATATGTTGTAGATCTGTTGTACTCTCCAGTAATTTAATCCTGACAAGGCTCGTTAAAAGCAAGCACATACACATGCACACAGAAATATAGAGCTCACAATCACGAAGTTCAATTTTTCAAAGTTTGCTAGACATTGTATTCAATCCCTTTGTGGGATCTGCTTGTGTGACGATTCGCTGCCTTGAAGACAGTGACCATTTCACGAGCAATTCATTGGCTCTGAAGCTTGGTAGTACAGAACCTAAACATTGCTAGACGGAAATATGAAGTTGAAACTTCATTTTTCACTTATTGGAACAAGGCCAAGAGAAACTAGACTTGGATAAAGGGATATAATTTATACAGCATGAGAAGAGTGTACTGATTGGTTAGGTCATTGTTGGCATGGTGATATACAGGAACAGTTAAATGTCAACCTGAGCTTGCAGATCAGACAGGTAAATTCTGATTGGTTAAGATATTTCCATGGCAGCGCTACAGACATTGGTAGTCTCTCTTTACGCTTTACCCAATGAAAAGGAGCAAATCTATGCCAGGACTGACACTCTCACTTTTAATCATGAATGGTACTCAGACTAGTTCAGTTTTTGTTGGAAAGGGCAGGTATCTCATATGTTTGAATAACAGATAAATCTAGCTGTAGAGTATTTTTCTCCACGAACAGGATGTTGCCAGCAAGCCAAAAAGACATTTGCCTCCTATGCAAATGAGTAATGTAATATATGAGTTTCAGTACTGCTATGAGGCCAGGTATGTAGGTCTTGCATTGCAATGTTTGCTCAAATGTATCAAGCAATACATTCCGTTGACCAACAAAACTGGGCAGTGTGCCACGCATGTTTAACCGGGCTGTATTTGCGAATCTCAGAAACAACATGCCCAGCAATAGATGAGATTCTATTATTGGACACTTATTAAAGAATCCAGACTGTGCCAAAAATAACCAATTTAGGATTATCATTTCAGTTTATACGTAATGCAAGTGCATGAGTTAGAAGCTACCTATCTTTGCAAGGTGTATGAAGTGTGCAAAAGAAATCAGGCCTATATTGCACCATTTTCTTTGGAAAAAAAAGTTATGAAGAATACTAACCTCAGCTGTGTTCCCATGGCTATACCCTGATCAATTAAAGTCCACCTGCCTGGCTGAGAAATACGTTTCACAGTCTGAAGAAGGGTCCTGACCCAAAACGTCAACCTCGCTGCTCCTCTAATGCTGCCTGGCCTGTTGAGTTCCTCCAGCTCCACACCTTGTTATCTCAGACTCCAGCATTTGCAGTTCCTGCTATCTCTGAGGTTTCACAGTCAGCTGTTCTTGCTGCGTTCCATGACAACAATGGCCCAAATAGTCAGCAACCTTTTCTCATACTGTGTACATTGGTATTCCTTTATCAAGTCCAGTTTCTTGAGTCCTAGTGCTTATGAGTGCAAGATGAAAATCTTTAACACTGTGTTTCCTTTCAGTATTTTCTATGAAGCACTTAGGGACAGCCGGAAGCCCTGAAACTTTATAGAAATGCAAGTAATTTATTTTATTGGGGTGCAAATCTAGAAGGAAGAGATTAAGAATTATTTCGTAGTTATAAAGAAAGACTGGATAGGCCGGCATTTTTCTCACTGGAGTATAGAAGGTTGATCAGTGACCGTATGAAAGTTGTAAGATAATGAGGGGTATAGATAGAGTTAATGGTAGCAGTCTTTTCCCAAGGATGGGGCATTTCTAGTCTATTGGTCACAAAAAAAAGGCATGGGGGCAATTTTTTTTTACACTGACTGTGGTTTGCATGTGGAATGAACTTCCTGAGGAAGTGGTGAATGTGGGTACAATTACACCAGTTAAAAGACATTTGGCTAAGCGTATGAATAGGAAAGGTTTGGGAGGATATGGGCCAGGAGCAGGCAGGTAGGACTAGTTTGGTTTGGGATTGTGTTCGGCATGGACTGGTTGGTCCAAAGGGTTCTGGTTCCATGTTATATGATTTTATGACTCCCTGACTCAAACTAATATGAACCCTCATCAAACAAACCATTTGCACCCTGAGAATGTACTTCCATTAGTTTTGACTAATTGCGTTTTGTCTTTTAGTATCAACCAAATAGCACTTTTTATATTGATGTTGTCTAAAAGTTTGCTGTGCTCCATAATTGTACAAAGACACCTGGAGCTGGATGAGGAGTAGTGTCTGATATTTCACTCATTCTTGCAGAAAGATTGTGAATATAATGAAGAGTTAAAAGGAGAGGCAAGGAATTTGGAACTGAGGGTAACCTGAAAGCAGTATTGAAAGAAGATGATCAAGGCTGTTCCAGTAGGCCTTACAACAATCAGCGGGTTAACTTGTCAACAAGGACTTTGCGAATATAATAATGCTTCAGCTGACTGCCTCCCAGCCCTTTGACAGCTGGTTCCCAATCTCAACCTGTAGCACAGAGACAAGTTTTCCAACCAGTGTACCCATCACTCCACGTGTCAGACCACGCATCTGTACCAAGTCGATACTGTGGCCCAAGCACCCAGCACCAACACCACTTTATCTTCTTTTTCAGCTCCCACCACAAGTCATGAGTACAGGGAAGTCTAAGCGACTTCATCAAGCAGTAATTTTACAAATATTAGATAAGAAAGGCTGATTGCCAAGTTAAGGTATCTTCCAAATATGATATTGACGAACATAATTATGGATTCCACAACATGGTCTGGCCAATTTTGACTGATTCCCAAAATGAAATATGTGTAGTATAAACTGGGAGTAATTACACTAGTAGTAAATTAAGTACAGATTTAAAGCTCTTCCCATGCATATTAATCTGATATTTTAGCCTGCATTATTAGTCAACCGCAACTGGTTACAAGTGACTTTCCCGTTACCCTGAACAGGCTGGTGCAGTCAAACTGCTCAGAGTATTTGATTGTTAAATTGAAAAAATGTTTCCTATTTCTCAGCTATCGAATTCCTGTCAAATCCAGTGGATTGTGAAGATAGCAACAAGTGATGTACATGTAGCTCAGGGTAAAATGCTTTCAAAAGGAGCAAACCTTTGACTTGGTTCAGGTAAATTGAAAGTGAATGGAAGGTGTAATTTAAAAATAGTTTAAGGTTTTCAAATCCGCTTCATTTGGCTGCAATGCTCTCTCATTAGAAGGTCACTGAAATGAAACTAACTGCACTTCCCTAATTTGAAAATCATCTGGCAATTATATTTGCCTCAGCAACATGCATCAGAGATAAACTACACGAAGAGCACTGTGTGAGTCAGGAAGCTAAGTGCGTCTTCAGGGTAAGTGTGAGTGCTTTGCACAGCCACTACTTTTGTAGTGGATATACAGCTCAGAATGACCAAGAAATTATACTTTGATCTTCTCATTTGCCTGATCCTCAGTAATGGATTGTTTCTTTGCCAGTTTAGTCACCCCCCATCATTGTGCTTGCTAAATCTACATTGACTCCTAGTCTATCAATACCTTGTTTAAAGTTTGAATCTTTGTGTTTAAACCAGATCAAATGATAAATATGTCACTAAACTAAATTCACTCTGATTTGAGCAGTACCTAGGTTCAGTTGGTAGTGCTCTTGTCCCACTAAGTCACAAGGATGAGGGTTTTAAGTCCCACTCCAGGACTTGAACACAAAAAGAAATTAAGGTCGACACTTCAGTGCAGGCCTGAGGTTGCGCTACATTGTTGGAGGTGCTGTCCTTTGATTGAGATACTAAACTGTGACCCAGTGTGCTCTCTTTGGTAGATGCAAAATGCCGTATATTACACTATTTTGTAGAAGTTTGAGGGAGTTCTCCCTGGTGCCATGGCTAATATTTATCCATTAATCAACATCATGAGAAACAAATAATTGTAAACAAGTGCTATTTTTGGATCCTTGCAATGTGCAAATCAGTTGTCAATCATCATATTAAATCGGTTCTGATCAATGTGGCAGTTCTGTTCTTGTGTAATCTCGCGTTGTAAGAAAATTGTGCAATAGCCACGCCATGGAAACTATTGAGACCAGAACTGTGTTATAACCAATACAAATAAGGGAAGTTTGCATTCTACAAATAGCCGTCTAAGTTCTTCAATTGCGTTGGAGTCAATTTGCAACAAAGCAAAATTGACTGTACACAATTTAAAATTTATTGATTGGCTGTAGAGTGCTTTGGGACTTCCTTCGGTTGTAAAAGATGCCATAAAAATGCAAGTGTTTCTTTATGAGTTTAAATGCCACCAGCTGGGTTGTCTAAATTCTATTAATTAAATCAATTTGGAATAAAAAGCTAGAAATCAGTAATGGTGATGGCAAAACTGCCAGATTGTTGAGAAAAGCTAATGGCTCATTAATATCTGTTAACGAAAGATCCGAACTATACATGACAGAACGCAGAAATGTTGTTAAACTCTTATGATGGCAGATTCTTCGCTTGCGAAGATCAGTTGGGAAGAGATTTGTCAGCGATTTCGTTGGCACAACCATTGGTGGCTGTAGACTCCTATCCTGGACCTGCAGATCCTGGAGCAGTGCGGCCAGTGGAATGCTCTGGACAGCGGGGCTTGAGATGAGGGCTCCTTCCTGCGTTTCCATCTGTCCTCTGCAGCTACTGTCCTCGAACATTTGAACTGCTCCGTTGCCGTCATAGTTTTCTTCCGCCATGTGTCCCTGTCAGAGACCAGCTTTTGCCATTCCGTTGAGGCAATGCTGGCCTGAGACAGCTGTTGCTTCAGTTGGTCCTTGTAGCGCTTGCGCGGGGCACTGCGGTTTCTTTTGCCGTTGCAGAGTTCCCTGAAGAGCACTGTCTTGGGTATTCTGGTGTTGTCCATCTGCAATACGTGACCCGACCATCGAAGTTGCTTCAGGAGAAGGGCTGCTTCGATGCTGGGGAGCCGGGCCTTTTCCAGCACTTCGTTGTTAGAGATGTGGGTGGAATCGTTCCAGCAGCAGATACAGAACCCAGGTCTCGGAGCCGTGGAGCAGTGTGGTGATGACCGCAGCCTTGTAAACCTGCATTTTCATCAACATGCTTATCGAGTGGTTTCCCTATACACACTTCTGCAGTCACCCGAAGGTGCTACTTGCTTTCGCAAGGCGATTGTCGATGTCTCCTGTGACTGTAGCATCGTTGGAGATTGTGCTTCCCAGGTACGTGAAGCGTTCGACCGTGTTGAGGGGGTGGCCGTTGATCGAGATTTGAGGTGGGTTGTATGCGCTGCATGGTGGCTTCTGGTACAGGATCTCCGTCTTCTTCAGACTGATCGTTGGCCCGAAAGCCTTTGCAGCTTCGGAGAAGCACGTCACTGCAGTCTGTAGCGCATCTTCTGTGTGTGTGAGTAACTGCCCTCTGAAATGACCAACATCTCAGTTGCCAAAAGCAACTTAACATCAAGAAAAAACAGAGAACTCAAGAGAAAAATAGGGACTGACAATAAATGTTGGCCTTGCCAGTGATGCTTCCATGCCATGAATGTATAGTAACAATCACTACATAGCTCTTGTATCTGTGTACCATCCCCAAGGCCCAACAACTCTCTGAGACCTCTGCATTCCTCTAATTCTGGCCTCTTGCACATCCCAGACTTTCATTGTTTCATCATTGACAATTGTGCCATTAGCTGCTGAGGCACTAAGCTCTAGAAAACTCTCCCTTACCCTCTTGACTTCTCACTCATTCATTCGACCTTGAAGCTACTCCTGAAAATCTACCTGTTAGATGAATTGCCTTGGAGCATTTTACTGCACTACATGCAAACTATCATTATAGTAATGCAACTGTTTAGGAACAGCCTGGGATGCTTCGAAAATGCAAAGCCTAATTTGTTTTTTCATTTGGAATCCTTGGCACTTGGTTTGGTTCCTATCTTTACATTATGTCCTTGAAAATATATGCAAGTACAAGAGGAGAGACCAGTGATAGTAATTGAAGCAGGGTTGTTATAACTGTGATTAGATCTTCTAAACTGTTGCCAGGCTTTGGTTTCCAAACAAAACCTCATGTTTCTTCATGAAAAGAAACTCATATCAAAGCTGTCTATTTGCAACTGGCTGTTGTTTTACTGTCCTGGCTTTTTGTTTTTAATCATTTTATTCAATGTATTATGTAAACAGCTTCCTAGGCAGTTATTCTGAAGCTGAAGGCCACAGTCGAAAGAGTCCTGCTTATAATCATGAGTAATGTGAAGCTACTTGCTGCAATGTGGATCTTCAAAGTTTTGCACACATGTTATTCAATGATGAGACACCAACCTTCACCATCATCCAAACTGTTAATCCACTTAAAATTGATAGATGTAATGAGTATACGTAAAACACTATCGCTGATGTGAACAGCTGCAGGACAACAACACAAGTTAAGGCGGCAGCTTGTTTACTTAACTTCTGCAACAGGAATTGTTCATGCCTGGAAACACTTGGGGGGTGGGGGGTGGGGGGTTTTCTTCACGACTGATCCCTCACTGGGTTGGCAAGTGGAAGAGAAATTTATGGAAACTAGCAAGAGGTTTGAGTCATGAGAGATAATGGGAACTGCAGATGCTGGAGATTCCAAGATAATAAAATGTGAGGCTGGATGAACACAGCAGGCCCTGCAGCATCTCAGGAGCACGAAAGCTGACGTTTCGGGCCTAGACCCTTCATCTAGGCCTCTGATGAAGGGTCTAGGCCCGAAACGTCAGCTTTTGTGCTCCTGAGATGCTGCTTGGCCTGCTGTGTTCATCCAGCCTCACATTTTATTATCAGAGGTTTGAGTCATACCCAGTTCACCAAATGGTGTAAAGGCAGGATTTTCTCAGATGAGAAAACAGAGTGATTTTTGCTTCTGTTATTAAGCCAAGGATAATAACCGTCCCTCAGACAATGCTGCTGTGATGAATCAGCATGACCTTGAAGATACATTCTTACTGCTGGAGAACATTCCAAGGGGCAAGCTGAGAATCAGTAGGACTGTCGACTGCATGCTTGGAGGCAAGCAACCTGTGACTCTTGGTATTTCCCTTGTTAGGAATGATTTCCCAGCCATGCCATCAGCTAAGAAGCCCATCATTATACGCTCACTGGAGGCAGCTGTCCTGCAGCAAGTTGTAAGACCATTGGTGGCTCCATGCCCCATGAGCATTAAGGGTCACAATCATGAATGAACCTGTTTCACTGGAAAGGTTTTCTCTCCAAGACAATGCACCTATCAGCCCATGATTTTGTCTCGTTTTTCAGTGGCTGCAGGGTAGAGAGGCATTCTTCATGTCAAGGTCACCTCAGGATCCAGTCTTGCCTTGAAATTTCCCACTGTATTGATGGGGTTGCTGAGGCTCCCAGCTCAATGATTAGGCCTGCAGAATTGAAAGTCTGCTTGTTGCCTCTAATAGCAAAAGTGCGAACACAGGAATTACTTGCTCGCTGTCACTAACCAGAGGACATGGATCTAAGATCATTGTGAAATAACCGGAAGGAATTTGAGTATTGCATTTTAAAACAGTGAGTTTTTAGCGTCTGAAATGTAATACCTAGAAGATCAGTGGAAGCAAATTCAATAACTTTCTCAATGGAAATTGAATAAATAAACGAAGAGAGATACTTTTTAGGGCAACTGCAAAAAACACAGGGATGTTGCTGGGGTAAAGAAGTTGGGAATCATTGAAGAGTTCTTAAACTGTTAAGGATGATCTGGATCAGAGAAACAGCAAGAAGGGACAAAATCGGAGTGAAAAAGAAGGTTGGACTGAAAATAATGCAGTAGTTGCAATGGTCTGGTTTCCAACAGCCTTCTCTAAGACACTGAAGAATAAAAAAAAGTGAGAGCATGTACAGTCAGGACACAAGTATCTGAATGAATTTCTGGTTAGCTAAAACACAGAAAACAGGCAGTAAGGTAGATGATAGAATGGCAGAAGGTAGGAAGTGCTGTTTCAAAAGGATCTGTGCTGACACCACTGTTGTTGACAATTCACTTGAACAAGTTAGGCCTGCATTCTCACCAACCTGGTGAGATTCTACCAACATTTAAAAAAGACCATGGGAGCCAGTTCCAACCTGTGTTTCTACATCTATTCTCAATGGGCTACATGCCCTCAATCCTCATTATATATTTTTGGCTAACAGCCCTGAAATTCTTTAGTCTGTTGAAACATCTATCCCAAGGAAAAAAAATGCTTGATTGCCAGTTGTTACTCTTAGATCAATTTTGTCAATTGCACAACATTCACATAATGAAAAGTGGTTGCTGTTTCTGCTATTAATAGAACAAAAATTTAGATTGATAACACTTTTGTAGGACTGTAGAAAGTGCAAGGTTTTTTAAAAGAAGATTGTTGTAAATAAATCACTGTTGTTAAAATGAGTCCACATATGCAATTGTTACTATAGGGTTAATTGGCTCTATCCAGAGCAAATTCCAGATGAACTGGCATGCAGGTGTCATAATCTTTCATGGTGGATATTGAAAATGGATGCAAAGGCATAGCTTGGCTTCGAGGACATGAGGGGGTATTAGGAGTGGATACAGGGGCATATTTTAGCATGGAAGGACTCAGAGAGGGTGTGGGGATATGACAAGGTTCCGAGAGGGAAGATCTCACTGAAACAACTGAGACAACATTCCCTGAGTATCAATGCAGGTCATTTAAATTAATGTACCTGATTGTTCCAAAGTCCAACTCCAGTTAGGACCTATCCCTTAGAATGAAAACCTTGCCTTCACATATCTCTCAGGGAAATTTACTGATGCCTGCCTCTGGCTCCAAGGTAAAGGTTTATCCCTTAGACTTTCAAATTAGAAGTGCAGTTGCAAAATATGTGGACAAATTGAGGGGTATAGATAACACTGAGTAAAACTAACAAATTACAAGAACACATGAACAAACTTGCAGGCTGAGGACTAATTGGCAAACAAATTTCAACATGCATTAATGTGGATATTATATTTTGGGAAGAAAAATAAGGGGGTCACTTATTACTTAGAAATTAGGAATCTTAGTGGAGTGGGGGCCCCCAGTGAGTACACGCATATAACCACTATGAGTCGGACAAAGTTCAACAAGGTAATAATAAACAGAAAGCAGCATTTGCATTTATTTCAGGGAAGATGAGAAAATTGGAAAGATTGAAGATTGGAAAATGAAAACAGAATACAAACTAGTATCAGACTTTAGTCAGATCACACTTAGAGTATTTTGTACATCTGGTCCTGATATTGTAAAATTATATAGACGCATGAGCGAGTGGAGAAAAAGTTTATATGGAATGGTACCAGAACTAAAAAATGATGCATATTGAGAATGATTCAACAGGATATGTCTCCTTCTTCGTTTAAAAAAAAGAAGCTCAGGGTGGCCTAATACAGGTCTGTAAAATTATAAAAATTGTTGATGGAGTAGAGCAAAAATCTCCAATTGTGGGAAAGGCCAAAACCAGAGGCCATCAATGTAATATACCAAGAAATCCAAAAGGGAATTCAGAAGGAGCTTCTTTATCCAGAGAGCGGTGGGAGTGTGGAAATCTGTGCCTCAATAAATGAATAAGGGGATCATGAGAACATAAGAAATAGAAGTAGGAATAGTCTATTCAGTCCCTCGAGCCTGCTGTGCCATTCACCAATATCCTGGCTGATCTTTGCCAAGTCTCAACTCTTCTTTCATGCCAGCTTGTCATTAGCCCACTATTTCCCCCATACTTCAAAAAATCTTCATCCTCTTTAAATACTTTCAGTGATCAACCCTCCACAACATTGCTGAGCCATTTTTCCATAAAACAAGGCCAATAATGATCAAATTCCTTGTAGTATCGCATTTCCTGTCGCCTGTTTCAAAACTACAGAAGCTTTGCGTTTTCACACCATTTGATTGTTCAATGGACAGTCCTTGAGTTTTTTAATGATTGAAATGACCCTTTGTCAATGTTCCCTAAAATAACGCACTCTGTTTCCGAACAGAGCCCAGTGGGCTCAACTGTCTGCTTTGGCTGAATAGAATCTACGTGAGTAGCAATCTGGCTTTTAGGAGCAATTGTTCAAAGCTCCTTTGTGTCCACTTTTAACAGGAGATTACAGTTTGTTAGAAAATCCTTAACATGATAAGTATACATTCATGATAATAATCTAGATGCAATTAAGAGGAAGTTAGCTAAATACAGACAGCAGAAGACATTAGAGGGCTGTGCTAATACAGTTAGATGAGGAAAGATAAGAAGAGACTCAAGTTGGAAGGGACTAGTTGGGCCATGGGCTGGTTTTGTGCTGCATATACTGTGGAAGACTGTCTCAAGTTGTTGTTGTAATGTTCAGTGGGGATAAATATTGGCTAAAACGTATAGCGAAGTTTGTTCGCAATATCACAACAAGACTCCTGATTCAATAGCAATAGTAAATTTCAAAATTCACCTTTCTACATCTCTTTCTTTCTTTCAGTCATTTCCTAAAACTCTCTTTTTAGTAAAGCTATTGGTCACCTGTCCTAATATCTCCCTATGTGACTCAGTGCTAAATTTCATTTGATAATGGTTCTGTGAAGCACTTTGGAATGAAATATCACATTAAAGATGATACATAAATGCAAAGTGTTGTCTCACATCGAGGGAGAAACTGAAAGTTCATATCTTTCAAATATCATAATATTCAAAATATCATAACAATGTGTGGAGCTGGATCAACACAGCAGGCCAGGCAGCATCAGAGGAGCAGGAAAGCTGACATTTTGGGTCTGGACCCGTCTTTCAAAATATCATTTCTTACTTCACAGCAGCTACTTTTCTCTTATTTTGCTCTTTGACTCATTTCATTTTGTACTCAGTATCATGAGTCGTTCTGGATTAGCTCCTGCTGTTTGGCCCCTTTTCCTCTTCTCTGAAGAATTGGTCGGTCAGATTTCATTCAAATTATTGGGGAGATATCTAAAGGGACATCATGTGAAAGGAATACTTTCTTCCTGTTTATTGAAGTGAGGTGAGGAGAACTATTTTTCTGCGGCAAGCTGTTATTATTTGGAATTCTCTGCCTGTAAGGTTGTGGTAATAGGTTCAATAGCAACACTAAAATGGGGCTAGGTATTGAATTAGAAAAAAATACTGCAGAGCTGTAGGGAAAGAGATGTGGCAGTGAGTCTAATTGGAAGTGAAATAACTCCACAGTCAGTTGTCGTCCATTATTTACACGTGGAGGATCCCTGATCCAGCTTCCTCGGAGCCAACTCTAAGAGTGAACAGAACCCCTGACACTTCTGTTTATATCTGTCAACCAGCGCTCACTGATTGGACCAAATAAACAGCCCCAATCAGGGAACACATATTCTATGCTATCCTCCAGGCTGACCTCATTATAATCACTGTAGATAGATTTTACATAGACTTGTTGTGTATGGTGGGCCAAGGAGTCTCCTGCTGTGTTATCCTGTTCTGTGGTTCTACAGTTAATGATTCAAAGCATCAGAGACAGCAAGAACTGCAGATGCTGAAGTCAGAGATAACACAGCTGCCTGGCCTGCTGTTTTCCTCCAGCTCCGCGCTGTGTTATGATTCAAAGCATATTTGGTTTTTTTTATCAATAAATAAACTGCAGGTAATACAAACTTTGTGGACTTATATTAATTCTGTATTTGCACGTGATATGATCAGCTGCTCTGGTTTCTCCTCATTTTGGCAGTTTATTGCTGCTCTCCTTTCATTATCAACAGCCCTTCCTTCTCTCATTTTGTTCCTTTTTCTCTGAAATATTTCTCCTTCAGTACCTCTGCTGTACCAGCTCACTTTCTACTTTTAGAAGTTTGAGAAAGGCCCTTTCCTTTGTCTGGACTTCTGATCTTTCTCTTTCAACCTGCATCGCTTGGGGTCCACTCTCTCTGACGACTGTTCAGCTAAGGGCATTGAAACACATTGTTAAAATGTGCTATAGAAATACAGGAAGAGCAGTGTCGCCATTGACTCTGGATAGCACGGTCAACTCTTGATCAGTACATGGTGGTTTTAAACTTCATTTGAAGCTCAAAATCTGGAGAATTTGAATTATCAGGATATTATTTATGTATTTATCATTTATTCAAGATGGCAGCAGAGTAGGACACTGTGGTCAGAGCTCCTCTGCTCGCCAGTCCCTTTCTCTTTCCCTTTTTTTCTGCACATTGCTGCATCTCTTTACTTCCCCCGCCCTACTGAGGCAGTTGAGTCGAGGAGCAGAGTGCGCGAGCCGTGTTCTGTGGCAGAATGGAGCGAGCAGGCCGTGTTCAGCAACGGAGCTGAACGAGCATGGGCCAAGTCATGTGGCAGAGCGAACTTTGGCCGAGTCCTGTGGCAGAGCGAACATGGGCAGAGTCCTGTTGCAGGGCAGGCACAGGCGGAGTCCTGTGGCAGAGCGAACATGGGCTGAGTCCTGTGGCAGAGCGGACATGGGCCAAGTCCTGTGGCAGAGCGAACATGGGCCAAGTCCTGTGGCAGAGCAAACATGGGTCGAGTCCTGTGACAGAGCGAACATGGGCCGAGTCCTGTGGCAGGGCAGGCACAGGCTGAGTCCTGTGGCAGAGCGAACATGGGCCAGGTCCTGTGGCAGAGTGAACATGGGCCGGGTCCTGTAGCAGGGCAGGCACAGGCTGAGTCCTGTGGCAGAGCGAACATGGGCCAAGTCCTGTGGCAGAGCGAACATTGGCCGAGTCCCATGGCAGAGCGAACATAGGCCAAGTCCTGTGGCAGAGCGAACATGGGCCAGGTCCTGTGGCAGGGCAGGCACAGGCTGAGTCCCGTGGCAGAGCAAACATGGGCCGGGTCCTGTGGCAGAGTGAACATGGGTCAGGTCCTGTGGCAGAGCGAACATTGGCCGAGTCCCGTGGCAGAGTGAACATTGGCCAAGCCCTGTGGCAGAGCAAACATGGGCCGGGTCCTGTGGCAGGGCAGGCACAGGCTGAGTCCCGTGGCAGAGCAAACATGGGCCGGGTCCTGTGGCAGAGCGAACATGGGGCAGGTCCTGTGGCAGAGTGAACATGGGCCGGGTCCTGTGGCAGAGTGAACATGGACTGAGTCCTGTGACAGAGTGAACACGGGCTGAGTCCTGTGGCAGAGTGAACACGGGCCAAGTCCAGCGGTGGAACAAACACAGGCCGGGTCCTGTGGCCGAGTGAACATGGGCTGAGTCCTGTGGCAGAGTGAACATGGGCTGAGTCCTGTGGCAGAGTGAACACGGGCCAGGTCCCGCGTTGGAGCAAACACGGGCCGAGTCCTGTGGCAGAGCGAACATAGGCCAAGTCCTGTGGCAGAGTGAACATGGGTCAGGTCATGTGGCAGAGTGAACATGGGCTGAGTCCTGTGGCAGAGTGAAAACGGGCCGAGTCCTGTGGCAGAGTGAACATGGGCCGGGTCCCGTGGCAGAGCGAACACGGGCCGAGTCCAGCAGTGGAGTGAACGGGTGAATCCCAGAGTGGCAAAGGAGCAAGCCCTGAGTGTAAGCCCGCATGTGGAGGCAGAGCGGCCTTGTGCTCTGGGGCCTGTAGGCATGGACTAGAACTTAAGTACTAATGGTCACTTCTATTTCATTCTGGACTTTTTCACTGTTTCACGCTAATCTATATTATTTTGTATTCTGCAACAACACTATCTTTCTTTACTCTGAGATTTGTACCTAAGATGGCACTATTAAAGGCAGCCTTAATAAAAAAAATGTCACTATACTCCTGTAATTCTGTACTGGAGTACATGTGACAGTAAAAAATATTCTCATGTACTCCAGTAAATTCTGCAGCAGCTACTTCAGGCTACTTCCTGTACAGTGTTATTCATTCTTTAAAAATCTTGCACTTATATTACAAAAATCCTTAGAATTTCTGAAGCGCAGTCACCGTTGTTTTGCAGGAAACATGGCTGGGAATTTATGCCCAGCAAGCTCCCACAATCAATAATGTGATAATCTGATTTTCTCTAATGATGTCATGGGAAGGATAAATTTTGTCCAGCACACCAGAGAGAATGCTGTTGGCCTTCTTCAAACTTATGCCAGGGATGTCTTACATCCAGCTGATAGCCTTCTGATGTAACATCTCTTCAAAAGACAGCACCTCCACCTACCATTAGATTGATAAGATGTCGGGAAGTATTTAAAGTCATAGAGGTGTACAGCATGGAAACAGACCCTTTGGCCCAACACTTCCAGGCTGACCAGATATTCTAAATTAATCTAGTCTCATTTGCCAGCCTTTGGCTCACATCCCTGTAAATCTTCCCTATTCCTTAAAGATGTTGGAATTGTACCAGCTTCCACCACTTCCTCTGGCAGTTTGTTTCATACATGCACCACACTCTACATGAAAAAGTAACCTCATAGATCCCTTTTAAATCTTTCCCCTCTCACCTTAAAGCTATGCTGTCTAGTTTGGAACTCACCTATAATGGAGAAAAGTCCTGACTATTCGCCTTATCCATGCCCCTCATGATTTTATAAACTTTACAAGTTCACCTCACAGCCTCAGATGCTCCAGGTAAAACAACCCCAGCCTATTCAGCCTCTTCCTATAGCTCAAACCCTCCAACCCTGGCAACATCCTTGTCAATCTTTTCTAGACCCTTTCAAGTTTCACAACATCTTTCCTATAGTAGGGAGACCAGAATTGAACACAATATTCCAAAAATATACTAGCCAATGTCTTGTACATTGAGAACGTTGAGAGTTTAAGCTTTCTTCTTCATTTAAGGCCACTCACTTCTTGACTGAGGGACCAGGATCAGGAACAGATGGAGCCTGCAGAGAGTTAGGCCCTGCTTTTGAAAGGGTTCTGGATATCAGAGGAGTCAATGTTGCATTGGGAGGGCGAGTGACTGTGGTGAGTTGTTAAGGGTTGTTTATCTCCAGTGCAGCCAATGTTAGTAAATCAAAAATTCAGCAAAGATTTGAATCAGGTGCCGGATCCTTTACTTGCAGATATAAAATGATGAAGTATTGTGCATAGCATGGATTGAAGGTGCCATTTGCATGCCTTTCTGTGCAGCATTATCCAGCTGTCCACTATCAATATACACTTGCTTCCTGCCCACTGTTTTGTGACCTAGCACCTCAGATATATTCCTCATGTTTCATAATTTTACCTCTGTTATTTCTTGGATGCAAAAGAGTGTAAAAGGTTGTTAGGCAGAGGTAAAAGGTTGGACATGTGTATTTGGAAAACGAGCATGAAAGCTTCTCAGTATAACCATCATCTTAACTGAGTTTCCTCATCCTGGCATGTTAACAATTTTCTTTGCAATTTGTGGTGGCAATGTGATGTCATCGGAAAGGTATTAAATATTACCATCCATAGTTGGCTGGAAGGCATTAAAAGTAACAATGAGGAGTTCTTCATTTAAGGCCACTCAATTCTTGACTGAGGGACCAGAATCAGGAATAGATGGAGCCTGCAGAGAGTCAGGCCCTGCTTTTGGTGTTGATCCACATTATTATAATCCTTTCCACAATCTCACTTAATTTTCAGCTTCAGTCGCTATTGCTTAAGCCCCTTGGTGTTGACTGGGTGTACTAGTGAGAGCAGACACCAGCTCTGCAGTGGCACCCAAGATGAATGAAGTCCTTATATTTGGGGAAGGTCTGCTACTATCCTGTTCTGGAATCATAGAATCCCCACAGTGTGGAAGTAAGCCATTCGGCCCATTGAGTTCACACTGACCCTCTGAAAGGCATCCCGCCCAGATCCATCTCTACACTATTGATGCATTTCCCACCCTAAAGTAGCGGCAGATTTATTGGATTTCATTTGACAACTGCCTCTGACATCATAGTCTCAGGTAGTCTATGCACCACAATACACTATGCATTGTCCCCTGCTGAAGTAAGCCCTGCACTACTTCCATTTTTCTCTGTGCCTGAATTATTCCAGGTAATAGTAAGACTTTGTCTTGAATTTGTAGAATCTTTTGATCAATCATCTGTAGCCCTTCAAACACAAATCTACTTCCTTAATGTCTTACCACACAGCCACTCAGGGATTCTTGTTCTTATTTAGAGCCATTAAACTGTTTCTGGATGATCAGTCATTAGAATCTCTATTTGCAAAGTCCGCCACTCGTTTACACTTCAGTGACCACATCTGAACATCCATTACCATTTAAATGCAGCATCTATTAACATAACAAAATATTCAATACTAAAATACCAGTCAATTAAGCATTGATGAATAATGCACAGACTAATGATGAATAATCCGATCAATTTCTTTCCCGCTGGTGTCACAGCCTTTACTGTATGGCAGATATAAGTACACTATTCAGAAATTGCAGCAGGATCTTGATCAGCTGGGGAAGTGGGTCGATAAATGATAAATGGAGTTTAATATAGATAAGTGTGAGGTGTTGCATTTTGGAAAATCAAATCAAGGCAGGAATTTCATGGTGAATGGTAGGGCCTTAAGGAGCATACTGGAACACAGGGACCTTGGAGTTCAGGTGCATGGCTTTCTGTAAGTGGAGTCACAGATGGTCCAGGCAGTGAAGAAGGCTTTTGGCACACTGGCCTTCATTAGTCAAGCATTGAGTATCGAAGTTGGAAAGTTATGTTGCAGTTGTACAGCACATTGGTGAGGCCACACTTGGAGTATTGTGTTCAGTTTTGGTCACATTGCTATTGAAAGGATGTTATTAAATTGGAAAGAATGCAGAAGAAATTTACAAGGATATTGCCAGGACTCAAGGGACTGAGTTACAGGAAAAGCCTGGACAAGCGAGGACATTTTTCTTTAGAGCATACGAGACTGAGGGGGGAATCTTTTAGAAGTGTATAAGCTCATGAGAGGCATGGATAGGGTGAATACACTCTGCCCTTTTCCCAGGGTTGGGGAATCGAGGACCAGAGGGCATCAGTTTAATGTAAGTGGGGAAAGAATTCATGGGAATCCGAGGGGCAACATTTTTTACACAGAGGGTGGTATGCATGGAATGAGCTGCCAGTGGAAGTGGTTGAGGCATTTGGATGATTACATGGATAGAAAGGTTTAGAAGGATATGGGCCAAGTGCATGGAAATGGGGTTAGTGTGGATTGACATTTTGGTCAGCATGGGCCAGTTTGGGCCGAAGGGCCTGTCTCCGTGCTGTAGGACTCTGTGACTCTATATCAAGGAAGAAATGGGGCATTAAACACCAGTAACTGCTTAGGAAAGAATCCTTACTAAAGTTCAGGCAGTCCTGGATCATAAAACATTTGAATGACAAGCCGCAATAATTTTATGTAAGTGCATATCTCCAATTTAAATAACGAGGAGGCAGACTTACTTTCTTTTTGCTTAAAGTTGAAGAAGTTGAAGAACTATCAAGCTGGAAATCCTCTATACAAAGAAAAGTGAAGTTATGTCTGTTTCTTAGCATATATGTTTGGGTAAAGCATTAAAAGTCTTCCTATTGGGTTAAGCCATAAGATGTAGAAGCAAAATTAGGCCATTTGGCCCATCAAATGCTCTGCAATTTGATCATGTCTGATATGTTTCTCAACTCCATTCTCCTGCCTACTCCCTGCAATCGTTGATCCCTTTACTAATCGAGAATCTATCAATCTCTGCTTTTAATACAATGGGTTCCACTATTCTCTGGCTGAAGAAATTCCTCGTCATCTCAGTTCTAAAGGGTTGTCTCTTCACTCTGAAGCTGTGCCCTCGGGTCCTAGCCTCCCACACCTAAGATGAAAACATCTTCTCCATGTCCACTCTATTTGGGCCTCTCGGTATTTTGTATCTTACTAACCTTCGGAGTACAGATGCAGAGTCATCAAGAACTCCTCACATAACAAACTCTTCATCCCCAAGATCATTCTTAAAAACCTCCTCTTAACCCCTCAAAGGCCAACACATCTTTCCATCAATATGGAGCCTAAAACTGCCCACAATATTCCAAATGAAGTCTGAAAGGAGCTTTGTACAGCCTGAGCAGTACATTTCTGCTGTTGTCTTCTGGCTCTATTGAAATGAATACGAACATTGCATGTCCTTCCTAACTGCCAACTGAACCTACACATTACCCGTAAGAGAATCCTGAACTTGGACTCCCAAGCCACTTTGTGCTTCAGATTTCTGAAGCCTTTCCCCCTTTAGAAAATAGTTCACACCTTTAATCTTCCTACCAAAGTGCATAACCTCACAATTTTGAACATAGTATTCCATCTGCCATTTTTTTGTCCACCCTCCCAGCCTGTCCAAGCCCCTCTGCAAACTCCCTGCTTCTTCAACATTACCTGTCACTCCAACTATCTTTGTGTCATCTGCAAACTTAGCAAGAATGCCCTTAGTTCCTTCATCCAGATCGTTAACGTATAACGTGAATGGTTGTCATCCCAACATTGACCCCTGTAGAACTCCACTGATCACTGGCATCCATCCTGAAAAAGACCCCTTTATTTGTATAGTCTGCCTTCTGCCAATCAGCCAATCCTCTATCCAAGCCAGTTTCTTTCCTGTAACATCATGATCACATCTGTTGGCTCTATTTTGTTGAAGTTGCTTGTTATCTCCTCAAAGAATTCTAAGAGATTTGTCAGACATGACCTCCATACCATGAAGCCTTGCTGACTCAAACATATTTTACTTGCAATTATCTGCAATTTCATCCTTTATAATGAACTCTAACATATTGCTAATACCAAGGTCTGGCGAACTGGCCTATACTTTGGAGCTGGAGAAACACAACTGGACAGGCCAGTTCCTCCAGCTCCACACTGTGTTGTCTCTGACTCCAGCATCTGCAGTTCTTCCTATCTCTGGCATATAGTTCCCTTCCTTCTGCCTCTTCCTTCTTAAACAGTTATGTTATGTTAGCTATATTCCAGTCCTAGGAAACTCTCCCTGACTCCAGTTATTCATGAAAGATCACCACTGATGCCTCTGCAATCTCCTCAGATAGCTTCTTCAAACTCTGGGGTGTAGCCCATTTGGTCCAGGTGATCTATCCATCATCAGACCTTTCAATTTCCCCAGCACCTTCTCCTTAGTACTGGCCACTACATTCACCTCTAACACCCCTTACTCTTGGGACGTTCTGGTATGCCACTGGTGTCTTCCACTATGAAAACTGATTCAAGGTACCTGTTCAGTTCCTCTGCTGTTTCTTTGTTCCCTATAACTACTTCTCCAGCCATATTGTTCAGCAGTCCAATATCAGCACTTGCCTCTCTCTTGTCTTTTAGATATCTAAAAAACTTACTGCAATTTTTTTATATTACTACCGAGCTTGCTCTCATATTTCATCTTCTTCCACCTACTACTTTTTCAGTTATCCCCTGATAGCTTTTAAAGGCTTCACATTTGTCTGGCTCCCCATTAATCTTCACCACATTGTAAGCTTTTATTTTCCCTTCTATGCTGTCTCTGACTTTCCTTGTCAGGCATGGTTGCCTTGATCTCCACTTGGTGTGTTTCTCCTTGGGATGAATTTCTGCTGTGCATCCCGAATTACCCCTAGAAACTCCCGCTATTGCTGCTCCACTATCTTCCCTGCCAGACTCGGCTTCTAATCAATTATGGCCAGCTCCTCCCTTGTGACGTTGTACTTGGCTGTACTCAATTATAATACTGTTATGTTTGATTCCAGCTCTTACCTCTTGAACTATAGGGTGAATTCTGTCATACTACAGTTGCTGTTTCCTTGGGGTTCCTTCATAAACTCCTGAATCAAGTCTGACTCATTACCCTTCACCAAATCCAGAACTGCCTGTTCCCTTGTAGACCCTAGAACAATATGCTCCAGAAAGATTTACAGATATTCTGCAAATTCCTTTTCTTGAGACCCTGATTTATTTTCTTCCACACATACTGATTACTGCTTGGAGGCCTGTACATAACTCACTTCAAGTTCCTTTTATCCTTTGCTGTTCCTCAACTCTACCCACACAGATTCTGCAACTTCCCACACTGTACCACTTCTTGCTATCAATTTAGTTTCATTTCTTAAAAACAAGGCAACCGTAACCCCCTCTGACTGTTTGCCTATCCTTTTGAAAAGACATATATCCTTGGATATTTAGTTCCCAGCCCTGATTTTCTTGTAGCCACTGTACCTAATCATTTCAATCTGTGCAACAAGCTCATTTACCATGTTCCCCATGCACTGTGTGCAAAGATGTAAATTGTTTCACTGGAGAGGAGTGCTTGTGACCCTAGGCAGTGCAAATGAAGAGGCAAAAGGGCAGATGTTGTATCTTCAATGCTAGCATGGAAAGATACTGTGGGAAAGCTAGAGGCCTGGAGGTTATACTGTCTAGTGATTCGGACGCCTGGACTAATCATCTGAAAATGCATCTTCTATGTCCAGTAAAGCATCTGAGGAACTCATATTTAGTGAATTCGATGAAACTGAAATTAAAAATCTCCTCTCAGTCGTGATGATCATGAACGTACTTCACTTACATCCCTCAAGAGAGGAAATCTGCCCTTCCTACCTAGTCTGGGCTTTTGTGTTACTTCAGGCCCATTGCAAATTGGTTGACATTTAATAGTCCTTGGAAATGGTCCAACAAGCAATTGTACATGAGTCCAAAAAGATCTAAAAGGGTTAACACACTGGACTGCCATAAGAACCATGTTCAGTGATGATTCCATCTAAATTTTTGGGTGAAACAGCTTAAGATATCAAAATAAAGAGATCAAGCATATGGTCCTCTCAAAGTCTCCTCAACAGCTAGCATATCAATGTAATCCGTGAGTTGTTGCAAATGTTGTTTGAGCAACTCATACTGCTGTTCATCGTGCTCACCAGAAGGTTGGTTTTCTGCGCCATCCTCTTTCAAGGTTGAGATCTGTAGGGATTGCTTGATCTGGTGTGGTGGAGTAACATGCAATTGATAGTCTGAGAAAGAAGCTGTTGACTTGAGCCAGATAACAAAGTCTTAGTCCTTTGAGAATCTAAGCTGTTTTCTCCATAAATCCATATGACACCATCATAGTCAGCTGTGATTCAGGTACTCCTCAGTATTAATTCTTTCACACCTTATACGACAGCTAAAATGTAATAAACTATATCTCGTTTTTTTCTATTGAAACCAGGAAGTGGTTTTCCTGACCACATTAGATCAAGCAGGCCCTGTATTATCCTACATTTAAGGGAGGACAGTGACAGTTATCTTCATCATGAGCAGCTCATATTGTGAAGAGAGCTGACGTGTCATACAACAAGGTAAACAGCGTCCTGGGTTTGATTTGACTGATCATGGTAATCATTCTGAGCAACAACGTGAAATCTTCAGACTTGATGTGAAGTTGCCTGCTCGTAAGATACTGTCAGTAGCAGGGAAGAGCTGAAGATTGAAGAACCCGACAGAAGAACTCCCTCTGGCAATCCTCAACAAGGAAGGGGTGTCCTGGAACAGGGGAGTTAGAAACTCCATGGGATAAAGAGAATTAGTAACGGCAAAGCAGATACTGACTGTCTGGTGAATCTGTGGTGGTAGAGCTGAGCTAGAGTTCAGCAGTGAGCGAACAGACAGCAGAAGCTCAGTGAGTAAAATTTAAAATTCCTGGGGCGGGGGGGGTGGTGTTTGGGCAGAGAGGAATATTTAACTGACATGGTAAGAAAAATCAATAAGTAAAAAGAATTCCTTATGGCTTAGATCAAGCATCATTCTAACAGTGAACAGGGCTCATGAGGCAGCTGTGGAAATAGAAGTAAGAGGACGATGAAAAAAATTAATTCAAGGTCAGATCCAGGGATATTGTAAAGCCAGTAATTAAAGTAACAGATTTAGCCAGACTAAAAAAAAACATAAGCAGGCATGGTTTAACAGGGACAGAATATTTTCAAGATTATTCAGGTCACAATAAACGAATGAATATGTGACTTAAAAAGCAATTTGTTGAATCATTCAGTCCAATTATAATCAAAGTGAAAACTAGTTAATAAAGGTATGAACAGTAGAATTCTTACAGAGAAGCTATGAAACAAGCCAGAATCATCTGTTTTACCCGCAAAGGTTGGGAATCCTCCATTTTAGCCATTAAATGTGGAAAAGCCCTCAAAACAGCAGCAAAGAGTGGTGTTAATCGTATTATTGCAAAATAAAAGTCTTTTAAACAAGCAAAATATATAAACATATTTGGAAGACATGGTATCAGAAATAATATAGCCAAGCAGACTTAATTTCAGATATGTGCCAAATAGAACAGATAACTGGACATCTTGGAGAAAACAATTTCTGAGATATATAAAGGCTTTTGAATTAGATTGAAAGTTAGAAGTAGATACATTTCCATACATAATTGGGAATTTAGCTGATGACTTTTACCTTGCAAAGGGATAAAAGAAGCAACATATGCTTTTGAAGTAATGGTAAAAACATCTAACAATTACTTTAGCCTCAGAACTAATCAACTATTGGAAGAACAACATGTAAAGGATGAGTTCAGATTCTAGGGGAATCTATTGATGATTTCATGAATGATCTCTGCAGATTAATAAAGAATAGCAATTATGTTGATTTTATGTCAGAGTTCATAAGTGACAGAGTTGTTGTAGAAATCGCTTATAAATCTTATAAGATTTATTACAGATCAAAGAAGAGATGAGCCTCAAGTAAACCATTCAGATTGTGAGTGAAGTAGATATCTGATGTAACACAGCTCGACCATGGAAGGAAAACATCGATCTTGGAGATCAGATGGTGGTAAATATAATTTTATATACAAGTATATAATATTAATAATGAACAAATTCTTCAGGGACCTGTTATATATGGATCTGAAATGTTTTTTACAGATCAATACGGAAGAGTGCATAAGCAACATTCACTCTGGTGATATATGGAGTTGTAAGCAGAGCAGGTTATGATCTTGAAGGAGTAACACCTTGTCCTCCTCAAAGTCTCTGCAACAATGTCTACCACATTAATGTATCCTGTAGTCACCTGTTAACATGAAATTGACTATTTCCTGGATAGTGATTGTAACATAGTCAGACATGTGGACCTCAAAGAATATGAGTTCCCTGATTGGGCCAGATTAACAGCCCCAGTGAGGAAGTCCCAGCTAACAGACGAAAAGAGTAGTGGTGCATTTTTGTGGAATCATTCAGTTAAATTATAATTAAAGTGGATAAATAAAGGTAGGGACAACTGAATTCTTACAGAGAAGCTATGAAACAATCAAGAATCCTCTGTTTTACCCGTGAAGGTTGCGACTCCTCCATTTTAGCCATGAAATATGGAAAAACCCTCTGACAGCTGGCTCTGAGGGAGCTGGACCAATGTCAAGACTTTCCACATGTGAACAAAGCATGACTTGGTGACAGGATACCGGCCTCTGTGGAGTTACTTCACCTGTTCATCACAGGCTACTCTTCTAGTAAAACCACTGTGTTAGGATGGATAACAAGTGGTGGCGTTGCCAGCAATGTCCACATCTCATGAAAAATTAAGATAAGAAATTAGCTTTGCTCTATCACACTAGACTAAGCATGCCCAGTAGTTTGCTACATTTAAAGAGGATGATGGCTGCAAAATTCATCATAGGCCGTGGGTTTTTATACAGCATAGCAGGCTGGCCATATGACACGAGCCACCGAGTAATTAAGAAGGCTTGTTCTCAAGGGTAATCAGCATTATGTTAGGACAGAATAAATATCAGCCTGGCAAGCAAATCCATATCCCCCAAATTAAGTTCTAAAATACTTCAGTACATAGTGCAGGTTGACATTTAGTGTATTACTGGGAGAATGCAGCCTTATCAGCAGTGCCATTTTTTGGATGAGACATTAAACTGAGAACCTCCCTGCACAGTCAGATAGATGTTAAAAAAAATCTGAACATAATATTTAAAGGGGAGGGGGAGTTCTCTCCACTGTCCTGGGCCAACATTTCTCCTTAACCAAAATGAATAAAACAGATTATCTGGTCCATGTATTATTGCTGTCTGTGAATTCTTGCTATGTGAAAATTGCCTGGAATTTGCTTTTCATACATACAGCAATGACTACATTTAAACACGTCATTGGCTATAAAGCTTTCTGGGACATGCTGAGGTTGTCAAAAGAATTACTCAAACATAAAACAGAGACCAATTGATATGTGGTACTATATCAACACTTACATGTTCAGATCACGGTCCTGCGTGATAGCAGCTCTCACTTGGTATTAACCAGAGGAGAGGAAAATATGTTTAATCAGTATTTTTCAGCTGGTCCTTTCCTGTACTTCATTTGTATGTTTGTTTAAGATAGATTATTCAGAATTTTATTGTCTTGCTATTTGTGGGAGCTTGCTGTGCACTAATTCACTGCTGCATTTTCTACATTCTAACAGGGACTAGTCACCTCGCTAGACAGCTGGTTTTCCATGCATACTGACACCAAAAGTATGGGTTCAATTTGTGTACTAGCTGAAATTACCACAAAGATCCCTTCTTAACCTCTGCCATCTTCTGAGGCATAGTGACCTTCAGTTAAACCATCTCTCTCCAGTTAGAGAGCAGCCTGATGATCCTCTGGGACTATGGCAACTTTACAAATTTTGAAAAGCATTTCCCTGCCTGAAAGGCATTTAGGGATATCTCTAATATCCCCCATCATTCTCCATATAAGGCAAATAGTATAGTTCAGAATCAAACCTGTAATGAAGTTTCAGTCTAGATTAGGTACTTGTCAGTCACTGAGCTTCAAATCCACAATTAGATGCAAACGGAAAGTACAACCAGCTGACCCAAGCTGACATTAAAGGACAATTCGCAAGGGAGATCTCTCTTTCTGTAATATGTCAGGTGCTAACTTTCTTTACTCTCTTATTGCATTGCCTGATGACCCCTCAGTCACATTCTACAAACTTTGTATGTTCAGATAGTAACCTTATGTTGTAACAGGGAAACTTTGGCACAATACTTTTGTTTGGGTTGTACAAATAACTTTCAAGGTGAAATCAATTGAATAATCAATGAAAAGCATAGATTTCTGAATTTCACACACAAGTAAATTTAGAAAATAAGATGCTACCTTGGAACTTTACCAAATAATTTAGCACCAGAAACTTGGCTGCTGCCTAAACCCATTTGTTTGCTCTACAAGATCTACTTTATCAACAATCATAGCAAATCATTTTCACAGTTCGTTCTCAGATTTATTTTTACATATACTAAACAAAACCCTTTCTCTTATTCACCAGCGTGACTTTGAAATGTTCTCCTTGAAGCAAGAAGAATAACTTGTCCTTATTTTGCACATTCATTAATAATCAGCATATTTCTTGAATTAATGGTTTTCTGCATTCAAAGTGAAAAAGAAGATTTACATTGATGTAAGGCACTTCATTACCATTGAAGGAGTTTTGATATGTTGTAATGTCAGAAATATGGCAACCAATTTGTGGAGAAAAATTCTCACAAGTGGCAATGAAGTTGACTGATCATCCAGTTTCCAGGTGCCATTAGCTATGGGTTAAGTGTGGGAAAGCTCCAATGTTTTTCTGCAAAATGGAGCCATGAGGCCATATACTTCAATGTGAGAGAGTTGAAAGATCCTCAGTTTAATGTCTCATCTAAAAGTGTCACCTCTGACAGTTCTTGTGCTCAAGTCTCCAGAACTTGAAGCCTACTGCCTTGAACTCAGAGCTAAAAAGTGTAAGCAGAGAGTCATGGTTAACAACCAAGAACAGGAAGTTGACTGTGCAAGATTATCCCAAATGAGTTAATATTTCATAAAAGTAATTGGAAAGCAGCATAGAAGTATATAACTCCTCATAAGTCATCTAAGGGGACTTTTTCATACATGCACGCTCTTTACAATGCATCTCTTTATTTATGAGTATCCTGTAAAACTCGGGTATCAGAATCTAAAATTATCACTCACTTGGTAGATCAAATACATGGCTAAAGTCCAGCTAAATGAAGCAAAGGTTCGAGCTGAATGAAATTTGTCAGGTGTGAATTATGCAAGGAGCGAGGAAGGGTTTAGAATAGGGAGTTTAATGAATGATGAGGAGTGCAGATACCTGAGAAATAACACATCCAAGAAATTTTGACTGCCAAGGCAGTTGGAATAATGTACAAGCAGAGGATAATGTGGAGAACATCTCCTTTTTGTTATATGCAATTTGGCATGTATGAACCAGCACTCAAGGAACACTAACATTTCCAAGCAGACTGTTCCAAGGTATAGCTATATTTTACAACTAAATTTAATTCTTCCTAGCATTAGAGGCAATATGTTTTGCAAAGTTTTGAATAGGAAACTAAAAACAGTTCAGAAATCATTGAAAAGCAGTTCCAGGGTCGCTGTCGGAATTGAAACAAACATAGATAGAAAGTGGCTCTTACATTACACTGGATCTGTGGAGTGAGAACTTGGGAAGTGGCTCAAAGATATAATAGTATTATTGGGGCTTAATGAGAAGTCAAGAGCCATTAGATAGCTTTTTACAGATGGAACTCAGGAGAAGTTCCAATAATCAGCACGTAGAACTAAGCATTGGATTGAGGGCTCAGGACAAAGCCTGGGAGATGTTAGGATATGGATAAAGAAATGTAATGGTTCAGTCCAGTTTTGAGTAAGAATGAAGGAAGCCACAATACTAATTGCTTGATGCAGCTGATTCTGCTTAGAATTTAGGAAACAAACCCAGGTCAGTAATGGCTTGGTGAAACTCATTTTGTGAAAAGCTGGAGTTGTACCGGTGAGTAAGCATAGTTTCCAGAACCCAAGGAATGTAGCCCTAGGAAAGGAAGTTTGAACTACATGAGCAGTCATTGAGGCATACCATAATGGAACAGCTTTTGAAAGGGTTTCAAGGCTACCCCAAACATCAAAAGTGAGCAATTTGACTTCATTGTAAAGTGTTACTGAAATGGTGAGCTATAATGCCATTCTTGTTAGTGAGATTGTTGACAAATCCATGGAACCTGTCTCAATTTCAACATCTATTTGATGATTTTCATGGAATGTTTAACGATGAAACTGGAATTAAATACTAGTCTCAGTAATGGAAGCATATAAATGCCACCAACAGACATAATACCCTGCTTAGAGTCCTAGAGTTATAAAACATCTTTCCTATAGGAGGGAGACCAGAATGGAACACAGTGTTCTAAAATGGCATAACAATGTCTAATGTCCAAGGTCCTGTACAGCCTCAACCTGACATCCCAACTCCTATACTCAATGCACTGACTAATGAAGGCAAGCATACTAAATGCCTTCTTCACCACCATGCCTCCCTGCAACACCATTTTCAGGGAACTATGCACCTACACGCCTCGGCCCTTTTATTCGACAATACTCCCTCGGGTCTTGCCATTAACTGTGTAAGTCCTGCCCTGGATTTGTCTTATCCAAGATGCAACACCTCACATTTATGTAAATTATCCTGACTCTGCCACTCTTTGTTTCATTGGCCTATCTGATCAAGGTCCTGTTGTACTCTGAGATAACCTTCTTCCCTGTCCACTAATTTTGGTGTCATCTGCAAACTTACTAACCATATCTTCTTTTTTTGCATCTAAATTATTTACATAAATAACAAAAAGCAGTGGACCCAGCACTGATCCTTATGACACACTACTGGTCACAGGCCTCCAGTCTAAAAAACAACCCTTGACCACCACCCTCTGCTGGTCCATTAATATCCCTTATGGAAGGAAAACTACCAGCATTGCCAGGTTTGTCTTACACATGAGTTCAGTCCCACAGAAATGTGGTTGTCTCCTACCTACTCTCTGACCTGGCCTAACAAGCCATTCTGTTCGAGGGCAATTAGAGATGGACAACAAATGTTGGTCTTGCCAGCACTGCCCATGAAAGAATAAATTAAAAGAATAATCTGTCTGTTACCCAAATTTGCCTCATGGTAAGTTTGGGATGTTAAAATATAAGTTATATGTATTTTTGCATAGTTTAAACTCTTTCTTGTCAGTAATTTTGCAAATGCGATTGAAAATGATTAGTTGTAATAAATTAGTTATTCTTTGTTGACAAAGAAATTCAGTTGAATTGCTTCTAATACAAAACTAGATGGGGTCTAAAACCTATATAATTGGCCATATTACCACCCTAGTAAGGCTTAAAATTTGTTGTGAGCAATGGAAGAGTGGGACAAAAATGAAATTGGTGCACACCCCCACTTCAGTCATAACTGTAGGAGAACAATGAAACAACTATGCTTTTGCCTTTGATTTCCCTTTGTTGCTTCAGTAAGGATTAAACAGACTGATGTCTTTTTTTGTAGAAAAGAGAAAGTGAGTGGCTAGAGGTGATAGAGTTCTTGTGAAAATGTGCAATGGCTTGGTAGGTGGGCAAAGAGAAGATATTTCCACATGCAGGTGAAATCAGAAGTGAAGTCAATAAATGTGAGATGATCGCTAATAAATCCAACTGAGAGGTCAGAAGAGTGGTGAGAATGTGGAAGTCAGCACTGAAGGACTGATTGAGGTGAATAAGTCAGTAGATATCAGGGGAATCTGGGACATAACCTTATGAAAAGTTGTAGGCCATTTAAAACAGAAAAGAGGAGGTATTTCTTGATTTATCGGGTGGTAAATTTTTGGAATTCTCGACAGCAATGTGTTGACAGTTCAATCATAGAGCAAGTTCACGACAGTAAACATTAGATTTCTGAAGTCTAATGATGTCAAATGATACGGAGATAGTGTGGGAAAGAGGCATTGAGGTAGATGACAAGCCATGATCAAATTGGTTGATGGAGTTGGTTTAATGGGCTGAAAGGTCTGCTTCTGTTTCTATGTTTTTAAGGTTAGGAATAGGAAGAATTAGAAGGATATGTTGTGAGAGTGAGCTTATGTGGACATAGAATGAGGCTTGGTATGGAGCATATGCACCAACATGAACTAATTGGATTGAAAGACCTGGTCTTGTGTTACCTTGAAACTCTTTATGGGTAGGATGGTGGCAGAAGAGGAAGATGATCTTTGAAAATGTCACATGAGGTAAGCAAGGAAACAGAGCTACAATACTTATGAAGGAGGGAATGAATGCTGAGACATTGTAGAAAGAACTTGTACAGAAAGGAAGAAGCTCATGCAACTTAATATGGTGAGAACTCAAATAATAAAACAAGTCAAATCAAAATTAACGAGAGTGAGGTTGATCCCTTGCTTATCGAGCTGGCTGGTTCTTGTTCAGTCGTTTCGTCACCAGGCTAGGTAACATCATCAGTGCGGCCCCCGATGAAGCGATGTTGTCCTCCTCCACTTGGAATTTATGATCCTGTCTGTCAAGTTGAGTTCTGCTCTGTATGGGTTTGTATATGGGTTTGTAATTCCACATGTTCGTTGATTGCATTAGGAATTGAAAACCAGGCTTCTGGGAATTCCTGTGCATGTCTATGGCTGGCTTGAGCAAGGATGGTCACGTTGTCCCAATTAAATTGGTGGCCTTCATTTTCTGAGTGCACTGAGGTGAGGGAAAGTTTGTCGTCTCTTTTTTTTGTAATGAACACCAGCTAGCAAACTAGCCAATGGCCTCATCCACAACCCAAGCTACAAATCTTGTGAGAAGCTTAAAAATTAATGAGATTGAAATAAAAGCAAACATATGTAGATGAACAAAAAGATGAATGGTGATTAAAAAATGATGTTGGCTGCTTCTAATTATTTCCTCTACTTCTCCAGCAATTCATATTTAATTCAATGTCCAGATCTTCCCTTCAGAAATGTAGAGCATAAAAGTTTAATGGAGCACTGTGCATAGTGATGGGTCCTACACAATTGGAATGGTTTTTGGGCAATAAACAGAGTACAGCACTTTTTAACTAGGGTGTTCTTGAAGACAAGGAAATGCAAAGAAAGTATTGAAAACAAGGAATCTGACTGAGGAGCCTTATGTCATGTCTGAAAGAACCTTCCTGTAATTTGGGTTTGGACAGATAAATTCTTGGCAAATCAAACTATGGAAGATTATAACTCACTCACAGATAATAAGAACTGCTGATGCTGGAGTCAGAGATAACACAGTGTGGAGCAGGAGGAACTCAGCAGGCCAGGCAGCAGCAGAGAAACAGGAGCTTCTAAAGAAAGGTCCTGACCCGAAACTTTGGCTTTCCTGCTGTTCTGCTGCTGCCTGGCCTGCTGTGTTCCTCTAGCTCCAAACTATGGAGGGTGTTGTGGCTACTGGAACAAAAGAATAGATAAATGTTTTAGAAAAGACAGGTTAAAGATGGAATAGAGGTAAGGTAGATTGATTACTGTTGATGTGCATGAGGTGTGAAACACAGATCTGGTTACACCTAAAAATGGAGTCTCTGAGTGATCTGGTACAGGCTAGGCTAACAACTTCTGGATGTAATTTTTTCGTCAGTAACAGGGAAACAGTAGTTTTATCTTGCAGCATGGAGGCCATTTACTGTGTCGGGGAAACAGTGAAGAGAGATGGTGCCTTCAGTACTGAGGTAGAAGATGGTCCATCACTTATAAGTGATGACAGGGAAGGAAAACTCTGCTCCTCATGTTCCAACTTGCATCACGTTCTGTTCACCTAACACCCACTGCACTTAGTGGCCTCCATTGGCTCTATAGATCCAGAACAGTATTTTAAAATTCGCCTCTCTGTTGGCAAATCTGCATGAACTCGTCCTGCCCTATCTCTGTAACTCTCTTCCCTACAGTGAAGAGGGATTTTACCTACAACCTCCTAAGATTTCTGTATTTCTACAGTTTTTATCTCTTGGACCTTTTCGGTTTCTTTTGCTTCACCAGAGGCAACTGTGCCTCCAACTGCCTGGACACTAAACTGTGGATCTCCATTTAAACCTCTTCAGCTCTCTATCTCTCCAATGTCTACTGAGATATTGCTAGAAATTTTTGGATCAATTTTTTGTCAGCTGCTCTGTTATCTCTTCATGTGGCTCAGTGCCAAATTTTGTTGGTTAAGGCTCCAGAGAAGTATTGTGGTGTGTATTATTGTGTTAAAAGTATGATATAAATGGAAGTTGTTCTTGGCGAAAAAGAAGAAGAATGCTGGGTAATGATAGATACTTAGAGAAGTCAGCAGATATTCTGGGAGAGAACAGTCTTGGCTAATGAGGACTGATACATATTGATGAAGGAAAATGCCATCCCAAGGAGTGGGATACATATATTAATGAGATCAATATTAATGTGAGTGCAATATATAATATTATTCATCTGTCATTCAAATGACCATCTTTGTCTGTTTTCTCTTTTGAATAACAAAGATATATAAATAGAAGTAAGCTTTCTGAAATCCAGGACTGTTTCTGACACTCTGAGCATCGAAAGTCTATTCCCACTGTTGTGAGCAAAAGCCAGAATAAAAATCACAAGTGCATTAAAATGGCACATTTTTATTTGTTATTCTGCAATCTTGGCGATTGCTCATAAAACTTTCTAAGTGAGAGAAGAATTTTGCACCATTGGCAGTCAAGAGTTATCCAACTGGGTAACAAAGAATCTATCTCATTTCTGATTGATACAAAAAGGTGGAGTTTTCTAAGTATGGGGATGTGAAGTGACCAATGGTCAGGTGGTTGTACAGCATGTGATGATATCTCCTGGACACATCCAAACAGAATTGGCAAGCATAGAACAGTGACACTGATTCTATATAGAAAGCATTTCTGAGAAAAACAAAATGGAGCAATATGAGGTTGGATTTTTTTTGACAGTTGGCTGAAATCCTGTCACAGGAACTAAAAGACCCTGGAGAGAAATATTCCCAGTGGTGGCAAATGAATTGACCAATATTTGAGTAGCCATTCATTTGAAGGATGGCAGACTGCTCTGCGCACTGGCCCCGAATCCCCGCCACTTCCACCTCCCTCCAAAAGAGCGGGCAGCAATTGAGAATTTGCAGTTCTTTCGGTTTTTATTGTATTGCATCTGTCGAGTTTAACTTTGAACTTAAGTTTTTCCTTCGTATGATAGTTGCAATTGACAGGCATTGAGTCCTTTCAATTACTTAGGCCTGCAGCTGTCCAGACTGGTCTGGTTACAGTTTATTGCAATACTCATCTCCTTTCCCTTCCTAAAACTGATGGAAATTCAATCTAATCTGTGGACTCCGTACCTTGAAATGTAGCCTTTTTAAGTGTACTCAGCTCTGTTTTTCAATGCTACCCCCCAATTCATAAAGAAATTAAGCAAAACTTAAAATGCTGTATTAAAAATCAATAGATTCACAATGGATTGAGCAGATTGAACCCCAACCCCTGCTGTGTTGAGGCTCTAATTGCATAAATCTTTCGTCCCATTCAACTAATATGGTCCTTTCATAATCCTATTGCTTTAGCTGCTTGTCTATTGTCAGAACAGTGCTGTGTCAGCAGTTTTTGCCCTTCTAGTGAGCAATGTATTGTCATTATGGATGATGATGGTAAAAAAAAGAGAAACCTCGTGACTGGGAGTGTAATTGGATGAAAAATACACAGACTCGACAGGCTGGAAGGGATTCGCTATTTGCAACATAAGCAAACATTTCACTGGACTTTACCAAAGCCAGTTGTCAAGCACTTGTAACACTTGTGGGTGCCCCACTACAGGAAACATGAATGCATTGGAGACAGTGAACAACAGGCTTCAGTAATGAAGATAGATTGAATAATTGGGGCTAATTTTCTTGGAGAAAACAAATGGATTTGATAGAAGTTTTCAAAATTGTGGACAGATTTGAAAAGAATCGTTAGGAAGAAGATGCCCCTACTTCTAAACAAAAAAAAATTGAGACGGCATAGATTTAAAGTAAAGTGCAAAAGAAAATATCTTTTTCTCAGTGAGCAGTTATAGAATGCATTGCCTGGAAATGTGGTAGAGGCAGTTGCTTAATTGGATAGAAATGATGTGCAGGGGTATAGGGAAAAGTCAGGAGATTGGCACAATATAATAGAACCAGTGCAGGCATGATAGGCTGAATGGCCTAAATCTGCACTGTGATGATGCTTTTTAGTTCAGTGATATCAAGTGCAGAAAGTTGTGGCTCCATGTCCTATCAGAGACCTGAGCACAAAACCTGCTGATCCTTTGCCACCATTTCAAAGAAGCTTTCTCCCCAGTGCCCAGACCAATATTTATTGCATTTAAAAAATCCCAAAAAACACACTTTTCTCATTTGTTCACAGGATGTAAGCATTGCTGGTAACACCAACACTTATTGCCCAACCAAGGTGTTGATGAGCTGCCATGTTGGAATGTCGCAGTCCATCTGGTGTAGGTACACCTACTGTGCTCGTAGGAAGAGAATACCAAATTTTTGACCCTGCAGCAATGATAGGATACAGGAGATATATTTCCAAATCAGAATGGCACATGACTTGGAGGGCAACTTGCAGTTTGTGTTCCTATGTGCCTGCTCTTCTTCTTCTTCTTCTTCTCAGTAATAGAGGTCTTGAATTCAGAGACTGCCGCTGAAGGAAGCTTGGTGATTTATGGAAATCAGGTGTACCTGAACAATATACCCACACTGGCACATCAAAGAAAAGTAAAAGATAATAAGAAAGCTTAACAGGAAGACCGAGGCATGACGTGTTAGAGATAGAATCAAAGAGATGTACAGCACAGAAAGAGACCATTCGGTCCAACTTGTTCATACTGACCTGATATCCTAAATAAATCAAGTCGCATTTGGCCAATATCCCTCTCAACCCTTCCAACTCATATATCCGTGCAGATGTCTTTAAAATGCTGTAATTGTACCCACCTCCACCACTTCCTCTGACAGGTCATTCTCTGCACGCACCATCCTCTGTGCGAAAAAGTTGTCTCTTGGGCCCCTTTTAAATCTTTCCCCTCTCACCTTAAACCTATGCCCTCTCATTTTGGACACACCCACCTTGGTGAAAGGACCTTGTCTATTTACACTACCAATTCCCTTCATGATCTTGCAAACCTCTATAAGGTCACGCCTCAGCCTCTGATGCTCCAGGGAAAATAGCTCCGGCTTATGCAACCTCTCCCTATAGCTCAAACTCTCCAATCCTGGCAACATCCTTGTAAATCTTTTCTGATCTCTGTCAGGTTTCACAACATCCTTCCTCCAGCAGGTAGAACAGAAATGCACACAGTATTCCAATTGTGGCCTAACCAATTTCTTGTATACCCACAACATGACCTCCCAACTCCTATACCCAATGCACTGAACAATATGTTTGAAAATATTAAATAATTCAGTAAGATGAGTCTAGAGATGATGTTTCCAGTTGTTTCCAATTTCCAAACTGGAGCTGCAAACAGCAGTTGGCCACCAATGAATCCAATAGAAATTCAGAAAAAAGTTCTTTTTATGGTAGAGATGGTAGGAACTGCCAATGCTGGAGAATCTGAGATAACAAGGTGTAGAGCTGGATGAACACAGCAGGCCAAGCAGCATCAAAGGAGCAGGAAAGCTGATGTTTCGGGTCTGGACCTTCTTCAGAAATGGGGGAGGGGAAGGGAATTCTGAAATAAATAGACGGGGTGGAGGAGGAGGCAGATGGAAAATGGATAAAGGAGCAGATAGGTGGAGAGGAGATGGACAGATCAAAGAGGCGGGGATTCCATCTGCCTCCCCCTCTCTCTCTATTTATTTCAGAATCCCCTTCCCCTCCCCCATTTCTGAAGAAGGGTCCAGACCCGAAATGTCAGCTTTCCAGCTCCTCTGAGGCTGCTTGGCCTGCTGTGTTCATCCAGCTCCACCTTGTTATCTCCTTTAATCTAGAGAATTCTTTTTATCAAGAGAATGGTGAAAATGTGGAACTCACTACCACAAATAGTGGTTGAGGCAAAAGGTTTGGATGCATTTTAAAGGAAGGTAAATATGAAGGAAAACAAAATCAGAGGGTTGATGGGTGTAGGTGTGAGGGGGCTCGAAGTGGAGCTTAAACAATAGCATGGATCATTTGGGCGAAATGGACTGTTTCTACACTGTAAATACGTTGTAAAATCAAACTGGCTGCCTGCAATGATACAGGCTGTAAACACTGAGCCACAGGTAAGTGTAGAGCAGACAAACACACAAGCAATGACAGATAAGAAAAGACCCTTTGATCCAATCAGCCTGTCCTACACATCTCAAGATATAACTCCTACCTAAACCAGGTTATCATGTGAGAAATGTAAAATACCAGGAGTAAATCGAGGCTACTCTGGGGATTCAGAAAAATGTGAAATTCCTTTCTGACCCCTAGACGCACTTTAAATTTGTCGAGCTGGTGATTTGATAACAATTATTTAATTTTATTTGAGGTTAAAAATGTTCTTTTGCAATGTTAGGAATTAATTGGATTTTCTTCCATAGAGTTTAAAAATGACAAAATTGCCAGTTATTTACTGTAGGTATATGGAGAGGGTTGGTTGAAAGGGCAAGGGTCTTTTTTTTAAATTCTCTGACAGAAATAGCACTTTGACAGGTCTTTAGAGCTTGATTTTGTCCACGAGGTGGTTCTGTAGAATGATCAAAAATATCACCCCTTATTATTATGAAACAAAGAATTGCTGATGCTGGAAATCTGAAACAAAACAGAAATTGCTGGAGAAACTGAGCAGGGCTGGCAGAATCAGTGGAGAGAAAGCAGAGTTAACATTTTGAGTCCAGGGTTCAGAGTTCAGGTGTGAAGAAGGGTCACTGGACTCAAAACGTTAACCCTGCTTTCTCTCCACAGAGGTTGGCAGGCCTGTTGAGCACCCCATATTGGCATGACTACAGCAAATTTTAATTGTGTGATCCTGTAACCTGGACTGTGGCCACACCAACTTCATTATGACAAGGGGCAGTTGCCATATTAAGAACACATAGACAAGCCGAAATCTTGGAAGTGTTTGCTGCCCTATGTTTAAAACTGTGCTGAATTGACTAAACTAGTGAACATATTCCATGCTGCAGTGAGCGATTAACTGTTGCAATGTAAACAGTATTGCTAATCAGATTACATATGTTCAGGTTATCAGTTGCGTCACTGTAACACCCCCACCCACACAACAATGACAGTCAGTAGGTAAAAAGAGTGAAGCCTATTTATATATCTCACAGCATTAGACTTCACAGACAATAAGAATGTTTTTAACATCATCATTGTTGCAATGTGGGAAAGATGGCAGATATTTTTGTGCACAGCACAATCTGTGGTCAGTGATGTGAAATCAATCAAATGTTCTCTTCTTCAGTGCTGGTTGAAGGATAAATATTTGGAGAAAGCGATGGTGGAGTGGTTTTGCTGCTGGGCTAGTATTGCAAGTATTCAATGAAGAGTACAAGAGAGCAAGTAGGAGCAGAATGAATCATACCTAAAAATTAACTTGAGAAATCTCCAACACAGGACTACTTCCATGCCAAACAGCACAAGCAACAAGTGATAGAGCGAAGCAATTCCACAAACAGAGCATCAGATCTAAGGTCTGCAGTCTGGCCACATCCAGTTGTGAACGTTAATGATCAATTAAACAACTCACTGGAGTAAGAAGGACCCACAGATATCCTCATCTTCAATGATGGGAGAGCCCAGCACATAAATGCAAAAGATAAGGCTGAAGCATTTGCAACAATCTTCAGCCAGAAATGCTGAGTGGATGACCTATCTTGGACTCCTTCAATGTCCCCAACTTTACAAAAATGCCAGTCTTCAGCCAATTCATGGTGAATCGGTGGTTAGCACTGCTGCCTGACAGTGCCAGGGACCTGGGGTCAATTCCAACCTTGGGCAATTGACTGTGAGGCGTTTGCACATTCTCCCTGTGTCTGTGTGGGTTTCCTCCGGATGCTCTGGTTTCCTCCCACAGTTCAAAAATGTGCAGGTTAGGAAGATTGGCTATGCTAAATTTCCCATAGTGCCCAGGGATGTTTAGGTTAGGTGGGTTACACATGGGAAATACAGGGGTAGGGGAATGGGTCTGTGTGGGATGCACTTTGCAGGGGCAATGTGGGCTCTTGTTGGGCCCAATGGTCTGTTTCCACACTGTAGGGATTCTATGATTCAACTGTAAGTGAAATTAAGAAATGGCTGAAGGCACTTGATTCTACAAAGGCTATGGGTCCTGAAAAAATTCTCGCAATAATACAGAAGACAGATACTCCAGGACTTGCCACACCCTTAGCCATGCTGTTCTAGTACAGCTACAACACATGCATGGAGGAAAATTGCCTAAGTGTGTTTTGTACACAAAAAAAAGCATGAATTCAAACTGACCCACTACTGCCCTTCAGTCTACTATTGATCATTAGCAATGTGATAGCAGAGGTGATCAACAGTGCTGTAAAGCAATACTTACTTAGGAATCAGATAGTAGGAATTGCAGATGCTGGAGAATCTGAGATAACAAGGTGCAGAGCTGGATGAACACTGTAGGCCAAGCAGCATCAAAGGAGCAGGGAAGCTGATGTTTCTTCAGGGTCTAGTCAGCTTTCCTGCTCCTCTGATGCTGCTTGACCTGCTGTCTTCATCCAGTTCTACACCTTGTTATCTCTTACTTAGGAATGACTTCTTAACAATAATGACTGATGCTCAGTTTGGTTTTATTGAGGATCATTCAGCTCCTGACCTAATTACAGCTTTGACTAAAACATGGGGAAAAGAGTTGGATTCCAGAGTTGAGGTGAGAGTGACTGCCCTTGCCATCAAAGCCACATTTGACTGAGCATAGTATGAATGAGACTTGGCAAAATTGGAGTCAATTTTGGAAAGCTTTTAGCTGGTTTGAGTAATAATTAACAAAAAATAAAATGATTGTTGTTTGTCATCTTAGCTCCAGGACATCTCTGCAGGCATTCCTCCGGGTAGTGTCCTAGTCCTAAACATCTTCAACTGTTTCATCAGTGGCCTTCCCTTCATCATAATGTCAAGAATGGTACTGCTCACCAATGCTGTACGATGTTCAGCACCATTCATGACTTCTCAGATACTGAAGCAGAGTGTTTCCAAATTCAGGAAGACCTGGTTCAGGCTGAAAAGTAATATTTAAACCACACAAAAGTCAAGCAGTGGCCATATCCAACAAGAGAGAATCTAACCATTGCTCTTTGACATTTATTATCTTTGCTGAATCCCCCACTATCAACATCCTGGGGTTACCATTGACAAGGAGCTGAATTGGACTAACCACATAAATACAGTGGCTATAAGATCAGGTCAGAAGCTAGGAATACTGCAGCAAGTAAATCACCTCCTGACTCCCCAAAGCCAATCCACTATATATAAGGCACGAGTATAGAATGTGATGGAATACTCCCCACTTGCCTGGATGGGTACAGCTTCAACAACACTCAAAAGGTTTGACACCATCCAGGACAAAGCAGACTTCTTGGTTGGCACTACATCCAAATTCACTTCCTTCAGCAACACTCCCTTTAATTTGCATTCAAAGGGTCTGCACACAGTGATTGGCATGCAGATGCCATTACTAGTATTGATTTCCCTTTGTGAAAGTTGCTGCTGTGCACCAACCAGGGACCACTGATACTCAATAATAGCAGATTATACCATCTATGAGATGCACTGGATAAATTCACAAAGGGTCCTTAGAAAGGACCTTCCAAACAAGCTAGAAGGAATAGGGCAACAAATACGTGATAACACCACAAGCTGCATTTTTTAAAAAATTCAAATATATACTGCATTCATAAAAAAATCTTTACTCGTATGCCACGCACATATGCAGTTTTGTTCTGTACATTAGCATATCAAGGGAATAATCAAGCATTGGATTTTGACTCCATCCAAACAAGCTGAAGTCATCTCTTACACATACAAGAATATACTTACATGCATTTGAGGCAGTAGGATGGGCCTCCAGTTGACTTCGGTAACATATCTACCATCTTTGAAATGGTGTTATGAGAGCAGAGGAACCTTGATTGATAGTTCATGTGAAAGGACAGCACAGTGCAGGTACCCCACAGGATACTGTACTGTATGTGAGCTTGTCACTGACAATTAGCTATCCTGAAAAACAGTGCAATCTCCACAGATACAGGAGCTGATTCAACTCAGGTTTAATCCCCTTTGTCTGAAGCTTGAGATAAGATACTGATTGTGTAAGGTTTGAAATCAGGAGCTTAAGCAATATTTTAAACAGGTCAGTTAATGACTAATGTAGGAGATGCAAACCAGGAGCAAAAGGATTTTAGAAATAACATTGCCAATATTTACCAAAGAATGAATTCTCTATGCATGTCACAATTGTATATCTGCTATTTTGATCTGTCTATTTTAAAGTGGTTGATTTCTCTGATATGAAATGCAAAGTAAAAGACATTCCTATAAAAATCCTATGTAGCCTGTGAAATCAAAATAAAAAGGCATTAACACAGCACATTTAACATAAGAAAAGGCACCTCACAAAAGCAATTATCGTACAAAAATTGACACCAATTAACATGGGGTTGGTGAACAAAGCTTGATCATGAGGTAAATTTGATTAAGAGGTAGACTGACTTAAAAAAGAAAAAAGAGCTGGAGAAGTTGAGGAGATTAGGGATGGAATTCCAAAGTTTAGGATTTTGAAATCTGAAGGCATGGCCACACTTTGATGCTGAGGAAATTGAGGATGTTCAAAAAGACAGTATTAGGGGAACACAGAGGTTATGAAGGGTTGAAAGGCTGGAGAAGGTTTTGGAAATAAGAAGGTTGAGGCCTTGGAATAAATGTAAATGCCATCAATAGCAAGTTCTGGGCTTATGTCTGATGAACAAATGTGATAGATTTCCAAAACTGAAAGGGATTGATTCTCAGTCTGACTATAGTGATCTTTCAATTAATCAACTGATCTAATTTTTCAATCTATTACAGTGAGTATAGATGAACAGAAAGAAAAGGAGAAAGAGAAGTCTGGGTTCATGGTGAGACAAGTGTCCAGGAGGTAGATGGTTAATCATTTCTTTCGAAGTGATAAAGTGCTAGCACTCATTTATTTTGTAGGCCTGGCCTATAATTAACTTCTTTTCTATCCAAGTAATTTCACTATCAATCATGAGATGTGCATCTGCTATGACATGCATGTTGAGCCAGGCTTTGCAGTTGCTATTGTTACTCTGTGCTTCCCAGGTAAACATGAGATGATATTCTATTACAAGAGGTACTATTGATATGGGGCAGCATGGGGCACAGGGACCAGTTTTGCGCTTGTGTTCCCGGATTAGGAATTTGCATACATTCATGGGAACTACCATCTGAGCAGTTTGCTGAGTAAAATACTGTTTCTTCATTATTCCCATTTTTTAAAAAGAAAATTGTCTTGGAAAATTTGGTGGATTGTTATAAAAACTCATTTGGTGTATTTCCAAGATAATAAAATGTGAGGCTGGATGAACACAGCAGGCCCAGCAGCATCTCAGGAGCACAAAAGCTGACGTTTCGGGCCTAGACCCTTCATCAGAGAGGGGGATGGAGTGAGGGTTCTGGAATAAATAGGGAGAGAGGGGGAGGCAGACCGAAGATGGAGAGAAAAGAAGATAGGTGGAGAGGAGAGTATAGATGGGGAGGTAGGGAGGGGATAGGTCAGTCCAGGGAAGATGGACAGGTCAAGGAGGTGGGATGAGGTTATTAGGTAGGAGATGGAGGTGCGGCTTGGGGTGGGAGGAAGGGATGGGTGAGAGGAGGAACAGGTTAGGGAGGCAGAGACAGGTTGGACTGGTTTTGGGATGCAGTGGGTGGAGGGGAAGAGCTGGGCTGGTTGTGTGGTGCAGTGGGGGGAGGGGACGAACTGGGCTGGTTTTGGGATGCGGTGGGGGAAGGGGAGATTTTGAAGCTGGTGAAGTCCACATTGATACCATTAGGCTGCAGGGTTCCCAAGCGGAGTATGAGTTGCTGTTCCTGCAACCTTCGGGTGGCATCATTGTGGCCCATGATGGACATGTCATCTAAAGAATGGGAGGGGGAGTGGAAATGGTTTGCGACTGGGAGGTGCAGTTGTTTATTGCGAACCGAGCGGAGGTGTTCTGCAAAGCGGTCCCCAAGCCTCCGCTTGGTTTCCCCAATGTAGAGGAAGCCACACCGTGTACAGTGAATGCAGTATACCACATTGGCAGATGTGCAGGTGAACCTCTGCTTAATGTGTAAAGTCATCTTGGGGCCTGGGATAGGGGTGAGGGAGGAGGTGTGGGGGCAAGTGTAGCATTTCCTGCGGTTGCAGGGGAAGGTGCTGGGTGTGGTGGGGTTGGAGGGCAGTGTGGAGCGAACAAGGGAGTCGCGGAGAGAGTGGTCTCTCCGCAAAGCAGACAGGGGTGGGGATGGAAAAATGTCTTGGGTGGTGGGGTCGGATTGTAGATGGCGGAAGTGTCGGAGGATGATGTGTTGTATCCAGAGGTCGGTGGGGTGGTGTGTGAGAACGAGGGGGATCCTCTTTGGGCGGTTGTGGCGGGGGCGGGGTGTGAGGGATGTGTTGCGGGAAATGCGGGAGACGTGGTCAAGGGCGTTCTCGATCACTGTGGGGGGAAAGTTGCGGTCCTTGAAGAACTTGGACATCTGGGATGTGCGGGAGTGGACTGCCTCATTGTGGGAACAGATGCGGCGGAGGCGGAGGAATTGGGAATAGAGGATGGAATTTTTGCAGGAGGGTGGGTGGGAGGAGTTGTATTCTAGGTAGCTGTGGGAGTCGGTGGCCTTGAAATGGACATCAGTTACAAGCTAGTTGCCTGAGATGGAGACTGAGAGATCCAGGAAGGTGAGGGATGTGCTGGAGATGGCCCAGGTGAACTGAAGGTTGGGGTGGAAGGTGTTGGTGAAGTGGATGAACTGTTCGAGCTCCTCTGGGGAGCAAGAGGCGGCGCCGATACAGTCATCAATGTGTATTTCCATCCTCTTTACCTTGACTGGTTTGAGTTGTAGTACATGTGACCAGTCCTGCATCAATGGGATTGACACTTAATGGCCTGTAAAGTGATCTCATGAGCCAATTTATGTAAATCAATTAAGGATAGGATATAAACGGCATCCTTTGCCAAAGATGGCCGTGTTTTGGGAATAAGTGAATTGCAAAGGGCAAATTATCAGTGGTGAATTACAAATTATATTATGAACTGTCATGATATTTTCTGTAGGGAGTTGTTATGATCAGGAAAAAACTGCCCGAAAGGAGGGAGGAAGCAGTTTCAAAAGGAACTTTGAAAAGATAGTTGGATGTAGACTTAAAAAAGAAAAATCTTGCAGGGTTATGGGAAAAGACTGGAGTTAGAGATTGACCAAATACCTTTTTTTAAAGGTGGCCAGATGGCCTCTTTTTTGCTATGAGGGAGAGAACACTTTGAACCATATAATCCACACTGTCCAAAGACTCCACCTGAGTACCAGAGTAAAAATCAGCCCCCCATTAGAACAGCCTTGACTGCTTTTCACAGCTCACTTGTAGCTATATTGTGTGTGCATACATATCATATATTTCACAGGTCATTTGCGGCCAAATTGTGTGTACATATATATTCATGATAAGCTTTCCCTCGAGATGAGTCACCTGGAATGTTTGTTGGCTGGGGCCAGATCATCTTTCCCAGCAGATACTGTAAGAAGCATAAGTAAACAACAATTTTCCTTTGGTGCTATACATTAAATTTTTTCAACACAGCGAGAAAATTGCATCCTTTTAAATGCACAAGAGATTTCATCAATTTAAATATTTCTGAACTGAAGAAGTGATTAGCACCAACACAGTGTTTCTTTTTTCTCAAATGGACACTTGAATGTGGAAAGAGAACATGTGAGTTTTGGATTGACTTAGTGTAAAACAGGCCTGGAACATTTGCGCCAAATGGCCTTGTTCTGCACCATAAAACTTCATGTTTCTCAGAATTTAGATATCTTTTCTCATTATGAAATGGATGTCTTAGAGGATAAATCAGCTAAGAAATGACTGTTGGAGCTACGGTGTGTAAACCTGTGTCCTCTCTATCATGTTCCTTTTATAGCCACCTACCTCCACCTCCGTAATATTGTTCATTTCTGCCTCAGTCTTGGCTGATTAAATGGCAGAAGTATAACAGGCAAGGAATATGAACTTAGAGCTTTGGTTAGTACTTGGACTACGACATTACTGCAATTACAGAGATTTGGCTGAAAAAGGGACAGGACTGGCAGCTAAGTGTACCAGGTTTCAGGTGTGATAGAAAGGGAGGTAAAAGCGGTGCGGGGAGCTGTATTACTGGTAAAGGAGTATCTCGCAGCTGTACTGAGGGAGGATACATAAGAGGACACGTGTAGCGAGGCAATATGGGTAGAACTCAGGAATAGGAAAGGTGAAATCACAATGTTCAGGATATACTACAGGCCTCCCAACAGCCAGCAGGAGAGAGAGGAGAGAATACGTAGACAGATTTTGGAAAGATGTAAAAACAGTGGTGTTGTTCTGGTGGGTGATTTTAAATTCCCAGCTATTGACTGGGCCTCACTACGTGTAAGGGGCTTGGATGGGGCAGAATTTGTAAGGACCATTCAGGAGGGATTCTTGACACAACATGTAAACAGTCCAAACAGGTAAGGGGTTGTACTGGACATGGTTTTGGGAAATGAACCTGGCCGAGTGACTGAAGTTTCAGGGGGGAGCATTTCAGGAGTAGTGACCATAACACCGTGAGTTTGAAGATATTCATAGACATGGATAACAGCACCCTCAGGTGAAGGTATTAAATTGGGGAAAGGCAATCTATAACAATATTTGGCTGGAACTGGAGAATGTTGATCGGAGGCGTTTGTTTGAGGATAAATCTACATCGGACATGTATGAGTCTTTCAAACGGCAGTGATAAGAGTTCAGGAGCAGCACATTCTTATGCAAGTGAAGTATAGGTCTGGCAAGTGACATGAACCTTGGATGATGAGGGATGTTATGGCCTTGGTGAGAAAGAAAAAGGAAGCACACGTAAGGTGTAGGAGGATGGGAACTGATGAAGCCCTTGAAATATATAAGAAAGGTAGGAAATAACTTAAACAAGGATTCTAAGAGTTAAAAGGGGTCATGAAAAGTCATTTGCAAACAGGATTAAGGAGAACCCCAAGGCTTCTTATACACATAAAAAGCAAGAGGTAGCCAGGGAAAGGATTGGCCTACTCAAGGACAAAAATGCAAATTTATTTGGTAGGTGAGGTCCTAAATGAATACTTTGTGCCAGTATTCACCAAAGAGAAGGAATTGGTGGATGGTGATCTCAGGGAGGTCGTGCCTCACTAACTTGATCACGTTTTTTGAGGAGGTGATGAAAATGGTTGATGACGGAATAAGCAGTTGATTTTGTCAGCATGGGCTTCAGTTAAAGCCTTTGACGAGGTCTCCAATGGGAGACTGGTACAAAAAGTGAAGTCACACAGTATAAGGGGTGAGCTGGCAAGATGGTAAAACTGACTTAGTCAGGGACAGAAGGCAGCAGTGGGAGGATGCTTTTTGGAGTGGAGGGCTGTGATTAGTGGTGTTGCACAGGGATTATTGCTGGGACTTCTGCTGTTCATGATCTACATAAATGATTTAGAGGAAAACGTAGCTGGTCTAATTAGTCAGTTTGTGGATGATACAAAGATTGGTGGAGTTCTGGATAGTGAGGGGGATCATTAGAGAATACAGTAGGATATAGATCAGTTGGAGGCATGGGCAGAAAAATGGCAGATTGAGTTTAATTTAGATAAATGTGAGGTGATGCATTTTGGAAGGTCCAATACAGGTGGAAATTGTACAGAGAAAGGCTGAACCCTTAGGAATACTGATATGCAGAGGTATCTGGATGTCCAGGTCCACAGATCACTGAAGATGACAGCACAGGTAGATAAGGTAGTGAAAAAAGGCCTGTGGTATGCTTGCCTTCAGTGGAAGGTGCATTGAGTACAAGGATGGGCAAGTTATGCTGTAGCTTTATAGAACTTTAGTTAGGCCACATTTGGAATATTGCATACAGCTCTGATCACCACACTACCAGACAGATGTGGATGCTTTGGAGAGAGTACAGAAAAGGCTTACCAGGATGTTGTGCGGTATGGGGGATTTTAGCTGTGAAGTAAAGTTGGATAGACTGGGTTTATTTTCAAAGGAGGAGGAGGAGTGACCTTACAAGAATTTTATAGGATTGTGAATGGCATTGATAAGTGATGAGTGGTAAGTATGAGGCTTTTTCTCAGGCTGACGGGGTCAAATACTCGAGGACACAGGTTCAAGGAATGAGGTCGGGGGGAGGGAGGGTGCTTAAAAGATGTGCAAGGCATGTTTGTGACACAAAGGGGTGGTGAGTGCCTGGAACACACTGCCCGAGTAGGTGATAGAAGCAGACACAATGGCAGCATTCAAAAGTACCTGGAAGAATACATGACTAGGAAGGGAATAGAGGATATGGATCCTGTAAATGAAGACAAAATAGGTTAGTGCAGACTTGGAGGGCTAAAGTGCCCGTTCCTGTGCTAAATTGTTCTTTGTTCTTTGACAACCTGCTGAAATTCCTATCCTTGCCTTTGCTACTTCCAGACTCAACCATTCCAATTCTTTCAGGCTGGTTTCCCACCGTTATTTTGAACTTTTGCTCATTAAAACCTCTGCTGTCTGTCACCTTATTTGCAACAATTCACTTTCACGTGCTTGGTGACCTACACTAGCTTCGGGTCCATCAAAGCCTTAAACTTCAAATTCTCAAACATGTTTTTCAATCTTTTTGTAGGCCTTACCCACTCTATTTCCATTACCTCCTCCAGCCTTAAAACCTTCTGAGATCTCTGCATTCCTCCAATTTTGGCCTCTTACACACTCCCAATTTTATTCATATTCTCTGCGTTATAAATCTTGCCATACAACTCTTGTACTGTCTACGTCAGTGGGTAGCAACTTTCTAAGAAGGTATTATTTAACTGTGGTCTCTTTTATGGGCAGGTCCATTAAAAATAATGATTACTAAAATGACCGGACACGTTGCAAACTGACGGAGTGGGGATGATTTTTCGTAATGATATGCATTAAAATACATTTCAATTTTTAAATGACTCTTTCAAGGCATAGTGAATTTGTGGAATTTTTACTGCAGAGGTCTGTTGAGGCTGGTTCGTTAAATATATTCAAGCCTGAGGCAGACAAATTGTTCATCAAGAATATCAAAAGTGATGGGGAAAAGGTGGAAAGAGGAGGAGTTAAAAATAATCAAATCAGACATAATCTCATTGAATGGCAGCGCATCAGACTTCGTGGATCAAATAGCCTACTTCTGCTCTCTGGTCTTGTGATTTTATTTATACTGAGGCCAAAGTTAACATGAGAACTGAACATCAGCAATTAGATGATGGTGACTGCCCTTCATATTGAGGCAGCTTTTGGCTGATTGTGGCATCAGGGAGACTTAAAATCACTGAAGTTATTGAGAGCTTGGACAAAACTCTCCACTGTGCGAGCTCAGCTAGTGCAAAAGGAAATGGGTGTGCTTGTCGGATGTCACGCAACTCAATCCCAGGTCATCATGACCAGAGCTACTTAGGTCCTCTTCAACACTGATAATTCCTTGCATTGTAAGGTCAGAAGTAGGGATGTTTGCATAATGTTCAGAACCATTGGCAACTCATTTATTTAACAGCTTTAGACTGCCCTCTGGTGGTGATGAATAGAGTCTATTACAAAATTCTTTTCCAAGCATTTCATGACTATATCTCTACAGTGCAAAAATCCTTTTGCAATCACAACAATGCATTCTATTGCTCAACAAGAAAGGAAGAACTTGCATTTATGTAGGACCTTTCATGACTTCAGGAAGTACTAAACTGTCTTACAGACAATGAGGGTGTGTTGTCCAGTTGAAGGTATTATATTTAAGGTGCACTGCAACTCACAGGCCCATCTGCTTTCTCAGGTGTTTATAAAACATTCCATGATATCACTTTGGAGAAGAAAAGACGAATTGCCCATGGTGTGCTGAAAAATAATAATCTCTTCACTAACATCATTTAAAAATTCTGATTATCCAGTAATTCTAATTATTATATTGTGCATTGTGGGATTTTACTGTGAGTAAATTGACCAATACAATTTCTAAATTAAAGAACTCGAATGATAAGGGTTTGGTAAACAAAAGACAAAAAAGACAATTACTACTGATAACCAATCCATTTTGGGCCTGATTTTATATCTGAGCAAGATGATGAGTTTTGGATTGACTGAAATAAAGTCCAATCTCACGCAGCCAGAGGCAAAAATCTAGCAGTGCTAATTGTCACCAATTCATTAATCAGAGGAAGTGAACCTTCAGAATCAGAATGTGATGTTTGACATATCATCCAAGTTGGTCATTATACAAGTTGCCATGGCAATAAGGATAGAACATACATAGGCATGGTGACCCACTTTATAATGGGATGGAAAGCGCACTGTGTTGTAGCCAGCTAACAAATAGTAAATGCTTGTTTCTCGACATTCTCATTCATCACTTTAATGAGCACACATCTCGCAACACACATTACTAAGGCTAGTTACATTGATTTGGCATTTGCCTGAGTATTTGTGTAGCATTAGCAAACAAACCAGAGGCAACATCAAAAAGTATTACATTTCATAGAATTCCTAAAATATGGAAGAAGGCCATACAGCCCATCAAGTCCACACTGAGCCACCACAGAGCATCCCACCAAGATCTAGCCCCTCCCAACCCTAACTCCATCTAGATTGTACATCTTTGGCCTGTGGGAGGAAACAAGAGTGCTCAGAGGAAACCCACCCAGACGCAGGGAGAATGTGCAAACTCCACAGAGACAGAGGGTGAAACAGAACCTGAGTCCCTGGGACTGAAAGCCAGCAGTGCTAACCACCGAGCCACCATGCCACCCTTTTTCTGCAGTAAGTTGTTATGATCTAGGCTGCACTACCTGAAAATATGGTGGAAGCAGATTCAGTTGTAACTTCTAAAAAATATATTTGAAAGAGAAAAATTTGCAGGGCCACTAAAATGAGCAGTTGGGCAGGTAATGTAAATAGATATCTCTTTCAAGGACTCAGCACAGGCATGAAGGTTGAATGGCCTGGATTTATGCTGCAGAAGGTGTTATTTCTATTTTCATTTTGCATCTCCTGCAAATTTGCAGTGTTTTGCTATTACTAGGTGTGGAACCGAATTAGATAGACAGATAAATAAGATTAATAAATAAGACAGATGAGACACATAGAAACAAAACAATGAATGGATCTACGAGCTTGCTTTTCCCAGTCTGGAGAAAGTAAACAACATTATGTGTTAATTTACAGGTCGCCTCAATTCTTCAGCAGATATATTTCGATCTAGAAATGATTCAGCTTTGGAATGGGTAAACTGCCTGATGCTCCTTCAAAATAGTCCCATTAGATTCTGAGCAAGCAGGCAAGATCTTGAGTTCACATCTTATCTGACGTTGTAGAGATCATATAGCATCAACAGGCAATTTTGTTGATGGATTGTCACCTGAAACCATGACTTCTGAGGTGGAGGTGAGTAACTGCCCCCTGAGTCACAAGGGGCTCCAATTTTGCATATTGGTTCAGTGTACTGAATGGACAGCATGGTGGCTCAGTGATTAGCCCTGCTGCCTCAGAACGCCAGAGACCAGGGATCAATTTCACACTCTTCGGCAACTGTCTACATGGAGTTTACATATTCCCTCTGTGTCTGCATGGGTTTCCTCTAGTATGCTCCGGTTTCCTCCCACAGTCCAAAGATGTACTGGTTAGGTAAATTGGCCATGCTAAATTGCACCTCGTGTCCAGGGTTGTGCAGACTATGGGGATTAGTCATGGGAAATGCAGGGATAGGACAGGGGGGTAGGTCTGGGTGGGCTGATCTTTATAGTTGCTGCGGACTCAATGGGCTGAATGGGATTCTATGATTCTGCTGCACAACTTCACACGCCAGGTCAGAGGAGAAGGAAGAAGTATGCCCAAACTCTGACCTTCTCCAGGTCACTAACTTGGGAATAAAGGCTGTGTTGTGCCATTCAGTGCCCTCGTCTTTCTCAGCGGCTCGCTTGAAATGAATAATTCCACACATGCGTGAGTGTTTCGGGGGATTGTGCAGTCACAGCATGTGGGAGGAACCTTCAGTGATGACCTTTTCTCTAAGCAAACGTGGGCTGATGGGGCCTGAGTGCCCTTTTGTTTGGAAGGAACGCAAATTGAATCCCCAGTTACTGCCATACATGCTGTTCACAGTGTAGATGGAGATGTACTGAGCCCTGTGATTCTCTCACAGGTGCCTGTTTGGATGAAACAGCTGTCCCTGCCAAAAGCTTTCTTGTACAAATCATAGCTGGTGAGGAATATTGTTTCATTCTGCTTTATGCAGTCAGGCACACAGAGATGAAACCCACAGAGGACCGTAGCTAATTTCATTTTTAAGGCGCAGTCGTATAAGTTAATCTAAAATCAACTAACCTCAATAATTGGATAGAATGGGAAGTGCAACTGTGAGGAAATAGTTTATGGGCTGATAATTTTGTGTTATCCTTTTGGAAGGAAAGCTAATGGTCCGTGAGCTATCTCTTGCATTCTACAGTCTGATGTTACCCCCATTTGGACATCTGCCTTTCTTTGATTTAGTTGGATAAACTGGACGAATAGTTTATGGTTTTGAAGTTAATCATTTTAAAGACAGAGGTCCACTCTGTTGAGAAATTTCTCAAGATGGTCTTATTCCACCAGACAAGTCTCTGCTCAATTAGTATTAACTAGAAGCCAAAGGTCTGCTGAATGTTAAACAAAATAATTAGACAGGGTTGAGTGCTTGTATAATATCTGCAATGCACCACATGAGGGACAGATGGTCTCTCCCTCAGTCCCTTCAAAACACAGTGTTAGCACCTGCTTACCACCGTAAGAAAGCAACACATTCTACAAATCTTTTCAAGGGTGACCATTCTTACATGTAGATTATTCAGAGTTAATATAAAACACATTGGGCTTGAAATTTAAGAATCCAACGCTTGACTTTAACAGTGGTGTTCACCCACGTGCTTTAACGGCTAATAAATAGGAATGGACAGAATTGTGCATCATGAACCAGCGGCCCTTTCACAATGAGCAGTAACGCCTCTTCCTATGCTGTAGGATTCTACAATTCGAAGCAGCATTTTTGCACATGTCAACGAAACGTCCTTAGATGGCAAAAGCACGAAGGACTGAGCTGCTGTCATGGTTGGTGCTGGCATGACTAGGGCAAAAGTCCAGTGATTGACATCCCAAAAACCCCTCACCCCAATGTTTTTGAGCTGCTGCTACCCTGATCACAACCTTCATAAAAAAACAAGTTGGCTGAGAAAGTTTTTGTTGACTTTAAGGCATAACTGTCTTTTGACCGTTTCACTAGAAATCATTACACTTTGTATAAGGAATTTCTAGATGTGTGAAATGGAGGAAGTATGTGCCAATATTTATGGACTAGGTACGAAAATGTTATTTCCGAGAGAAGACAGTTTTTTTTAAGTTAACCAAAGGTAACTACATCCTCTTCTCCCCAATATGTCTGCTCCATAGATGGGCCACTCATAGGAATGTCAGACTGGATTTTAATGGTTGGGTCATGGTCCCAGTATTGGCTTCAATTCTGTGGCAGGAAGGGGCAATGGCAGGAGGTTGCTTCTGAGCCCTGTTTAGTGAAGGATAGATCGTGGACTGAGGAAGAGGATGTCGTGTGAGTGAGCCCACAGTGTTATCCAGCTGGTAGCCCCACATGAAGAGGTAGGCATTGCTGAAGCAACATGAAGCTGAGGCAATCACGGAAAATACCAGGTGGGAACAACTGTCTTATTCTGAAGATGAGAGCCCTGGCACAGGATTGTTGGCGGCTGAGACTTTGGGTGTTGTCAGGTCCATGCCAAGCAGATGGAAAAGAGAAACAATGATCTACTGGTCTTCCACTGGGAGACTGCCTCTAATTTAGTTCAGGGCTTCAGCCTCATGGGAGCCCAGCCACTGTCAGGAATATCCCAGCAGCAGCAGCAACACTTCACACCCAGGGGACCCAGTAATAGGCAAATTACATACCTGCCACAGTTAGACAGGGTAGTCTCTACTGTACTCATCATGCCTCCAGCAAAATTATAGTACTGGGAACAAATCAGGGAGCTGACCCAATACACTCCTTTCTGTTTTTGCTTCCAGTCCCTTTCTCTATCCTACCACTGCAGGACAGAAAAATTTTAGCCCATGCTGTTAGGAGTAGGCCAGTCAGCCCCTCATTATTATTCATTTAGTTTATGGTTGATCAGGATCACAGACTGAAATATTCTTTCTGCAGTTTAGTTTCTAGTTTACTCTCTTAAATGCAGGTGGTATCCACTCTTTCAACAATCTGATTCACTGTGAATTGTAATGTTTGACAGTAAACGCAGGAAGAATAGCTCCTTGTAATCTTCGCTCAATGCTCTTTATATCGAGAAGAGCTGCGTCAGACACAGAGCAAGATTTACACATGCAGTTGTAGCTGACCCTAAAGCTGTGAACTCCCAAAAATATTATATATAATTTTACAACGCCAAAACATGGCACTTGGCCCACCAGGTCCATTTCAGTGTTTATGCTCCATACTAGCATACTCACATTCCAATTCATCTAATCTTCTCACCATACCTTTCATTCCTTTTCCCCTCATGCAATTATCCAGATTCTCCTTAAATGCAGCAGTTACTTCATGAGGTAGCTGTTGTAACTTTATGGAATGCATCTTTAAAGAGGCAATCTTAAATTACTAACAACCATTACACATCTGAACACCAGGATGTGATGTGTTATTGCTCCTGACTGAAGTCAGTCTGTAAGTAGGAGGCCAGAGAGCAGATGGACTATACTCAACTTCCCCTAAACATTATCTGTATATCATCTCATCTTCAAACAAAAACTCACATCGTTGTTTCACCAGTCCTTCTGCAGGCTCAGTGTCTTTACATTGAAGAAAAAAATAACATGAGTGTAGCAGTTCCACATTCTACCCACTTTGGTAAGAAAAAGTATTTTTTGGCAATTTTCTTTTGGATTTGCAGCTATTTCTTTATTATAGCTTTTTCTTTACTTTGGCCACCAGTGGAAACATTTTTTCTATTTCCACCCTATCAAACCTTTGCGTAATTTTGAAGGCATGTACTCAGACATGTGTCTTTTTAAAGAATAAAATGGCTTTCGTCAACTGATGACATCACAAAATACAACCAATTAACAACCATATTTTAAAATGGCAATGCAGAAAGTACAGAAGCTAACTTGAGTCTCCTACAAACAGCAGTGCAAAATTATCAGATAATTTGCTTTGTGATGTGCATTGACAGATGAATTTTGACCCTAAAACACAAAGCAGATAACACAATGGGGGATTGCAAGAACTGCCGATGCTGGAGTCAGAGATAACGCAGCATGTAGCTGGATGAACACACCAGGCCAGGCAGCATCTGAGGAGCGGGAAAGTTGACGTTTCAGGTCAGGATGCTTCTTCAAAAGATTCCAACCCGAAACATCAACTTTCCTGCTCCTCTGGTGCTGTTGGGTCTGCTGTGTTCCTCCAGCTCCATGTTGTGTTGTTGGTAACACAGTGGGACCTTTTACACCCACCTGAAAGAGTGCATAGGGTCTGGCACCTCTGACAGTACAGCACTGGGCTGGGAGTGTCAGCCGAGATTTCATGGATCTCAAAAGCAGGATTTGTATCCACAACATCTATCTCAGAGGTCAAAGTATTGCACACTGACTTACAACTAGCACCGAACTTGAGAGTCCTTCCAGCAGTGTCAATGGCCCAAATCCATCGTTGACACAAAGAAAACAGGCTTTGATTGCTGACTGACATTGTTGATGGAAGGGAGCTGCAGTTGATAAGAGTTGGTTGGAGGAAGAAAAGTCAAATGAATGGACCAGTGAGCAGACACAGGGAGAGGAGCAAATCCAAAGCATGGAAAGGTAATTCAATTCTGAGCAGGTTTTTCTATGCGCTCTCTACTCAGAGGATGGTGGAATCAAACCAGATCAAATATTTGGTAAAAGGAGCGAAATTTGCATTGGATATTTTGCACATGTCTGCTTTAAATTTGTACTTTCTCCGGTGAAGTACTTTTTCTATCATGCACGGGTAGTGCTGCAGTAATACTCCTGTAGTTTTTCTGCATTATTTCAAGAGCAGACCATGGCTGATGCTGCAGACTGGCTCATCCAAAGGTTAAGGACTACATGCTGCAAGACACACTAAAGCTTGGAGCAACCTCCAGCAGGGCTTGATGGGGAAAGGCCACAGACTGAGACTCTACCAACATAATACAGTGAGGGGCTGGAATCCAGGTGAAACTCCTTGAGGTGTATGCTCCAGAGGATATTTCACCTGAAACAATGATAGTAAAATAGCCTATAACTGTAATAAAAAAAGATGATTTAGGCACAGGCAAGATGTATTCTCTCAAAAGAGGAAGGTAGGACAAATAAATCAAAATTTCCTTGGCAGATAAAGAAATAGAAGCGAAGCTAAAGAAGAAAAGTGGAGTTAAACCTGTTGTTGGAGAGCAAATGTAATTGAGGACAAAGTTGAAACCAGAAGGTTCAGAGATGGTGAAGAAGCAAATTGGGATTGTGACAAAAGGCCAGCAGCTAACAGAAAATGAATTCTATAAGTCTTCTGCACCACATCAAAAGTCAAAGGGTAGTAAAAGGAGGAGTAGGGCTTTGAGGGAGCGAAGAGAGGATTTAAACTCAGAGACAAGAGGCATGCCTAAGGTGAGAACAGGCAATGGTGACAAAGCAGGAAACTCAAAGGTAGTGTGAATGGGTTGGAGAATTGCAAACATTAAGGCTTTATTCAAAAAAAGAATCTAAAGATTGGCGCAGCAATGACGGATCAGTCAGTTTAATGTTGGTGGTGGAGAATTGTTAAACACAATCGCTGCATGGAAAAATGTGGATTTATTCAGAAGAGTCAGCGTGGATCTGTTAAGAGAAAATGGTGTTTAACTAACTTGCTGGAGTTTTGGGACAGTTGGCAGGGCAAGGCTGATGATGCGGACTAGGAGCAAATTACTGCAGATGCTAGAATCTGTTCTGAACACAACAAATGCTGGAGATCACAGTGGATCAGGCAGCATCTACGGAGAGAGAGCAAGCTGACATTTCGAGCCTAGATTACTCTCCGTCAGATTTTTGGCATTTTGGTGGACTACATGGATGTCCAAAAGACACTTGATATAGTGCCACACAACAGACCTGTGAGGAAAGTTATAGGTCATTGAATAAAAAGGACCGGCCAACCGCATACAAATTGGCTGAGGCATACAGTCAATTGTGATTTTATTGGCTGGAGGAAAATTTGTCTCAGTTTCCCAGGTGCGTGCTTTCCCTGACCTAAATCTTGGTGCGCACTGTGGAATGCAATGCCTGGTTGTGTGATGGAGGCATGTTCACCTGAATCATTGAAGTGGGCATTTGATGATTATTTATCTAGAAATAATGCGCAGCGTTACAGGGAAAAGGCACAAGATTGGCACTAAGTTAAAATATTCAGAGGACAGGCGCAGCCATGATTGGCTGAATGGCCTCTTTCTGCACCATAAAAATTCTGCAATTTTGTAAGTGTGGTGAGACACCTTGGAGTCCCACTTAGCTGATTAAAAGTGGAATTGTAATGCATTTTATGTAATGCCAAATTTCAGCTGTTACATAATATGTTTACACAAACTTTGTAAGTTGTATTTTTTAAAATAAAAGTCTGTATTATTTTTGATGGTGCCCTCATTATGCTCCTGGAGTATGTCTATGGTTGTCACATCGTATTCTTTCCATGTTCCTCTAATTGTTTTTGCACTGAGTTACTGTGACCTGGAATGTACTGTCTGAAAGGGCAGAGGAAGCAAATTCAACGGTAAGTCTCAAAAGGCAACTAAATAAAAACTTGAAAGAAGAAACAGTCTCAAGACAATGTGGAAAGGATTCCAAAATTGACTAAGTTTTCGGACCTTGCAAAGAAACAGTACGTGAAGTGATGGGCCAGGCATTGTTTTTGCTCGACAATTCTATTCTGCTATGATACTATATTTAACTTCAGTAGAGAAAGCCAGGCTATTTTGTCTCATGTCAGGTAATTAAAATTTTAAGCATTTTCAATAAGGGATAGTTTAGCATAGATAAGAATGGAGATGAATTGAAGTGAGTTTGCTCAGAGGTCCAATAGCCTCTGTTTTTTTTAAACCCTTCCTCATCATTCTATCAACTTTGAATTTTCAAATGAGACAATTGAACCCACATATCTTTGAGAGATTATCTTGTTCCTCCCATACTCTTTCCCCTTCCCTTTCCCACATAGCTATGCTACTCCTTTTTATGTCTTTCCCATTTAAATTTGATGAAGGAAATGCCAGATGCATGTACATATTCAGATTTTACACAACAAAAACATTTGTGTAGAGCTTTTAATCTGCAAGCAATTCACAGGTTATTCACAATTATCAAATGCAATTTGACACCAAACCACGTAAATTAATCTTAAAATAGGCAACGAAGAGATAGATTTTTAAAGGTGGGGTGGGGGAGTTTAAGGAGAGATTTCCACAGTTATCCATATTATATAATGCTAAATATATTGAGCCATGTGCCGGTTGCATCCTGGAAGGGAACTCAGATCAATACTGTATATGTGATAACATCCATAGTAGAATGGACAAAATTCACTTCTGTAATCTCAAACAAAGGACCTGATGAGCTACTGAATTATAATTTGAATTCTAAAATCAGTTTAAGATGGTGTCCATACATTTGTTTGAATCACAATAATGACAAATGACACACCAATTTAAGAAAGGCTTCTGTCTCTCCCTGATCTCCCTCATGAAGAAGCTTCTTCCTCCTTTCCTATTCTGATTGCTTAGCACTGAGCAATCCAGTTTTTAGTCAAAACACAATTCTATTATGTGGTACTCTTGGAAAGTAGGGAAATTAGAACATGTTATGTTATGGACCAGATAGATCCCCTCAAAATATTTTAAGAGGCTAGCCTAGACCCTAACTTCTTCCTATTTTAAAGGTCACCTATCCCCTCCTCCCACCTCTAGCCGCACGTCCATTTCCCACCTACCAACCTCATCCTGCTTCCTTGACCTGTCCGTCCTCCCTGGACTGACCTATCCCCTCCCCACCTCCCCACCTATACTGTCCTCTCCACCTATCTTCTCCTCTATCCATCTTCGGTCCGCCTCCCCCTCTCTCCCTATTTATTTCAGAACCCTCTCCCCATCCCCCTCTCTGATGAAGGGTCTAGGCCCAAAACGTCAGCTTTTGTGCTCCTGAGATGCTGCTTGGCCTGCTGTGTTCATTCAGCTTCACACTTTGTTATCTTGGATTCTCCAGCATCTGCAGTTCACATTATCTCTGAATATAAAGTATCTGTTCGCTTTGCAATGCAACTGGTGAAATTACACAATGTTAACCAAAATACAAATTATTTAAACACTGTAAATACAACCAAAGAAAGAGGAATTTAGAACAACTTAACTTTATTGGAAAATTAATAGTAGTAACTATTACTAATTAACTATTCCAACATAGTAACATCCCACAAACCCACCCCTTGGAAAAATAAAGGGAAATTCAGACCCAGATTCTCACTTGCAGTTGTCCAAACCAGGATGAAAAAACCATCAAGAAAAAATTCAGACAAATTAGCAGCCAGGAGACATTCACTGAAGCTGCAACTATTTTGAGACCCCAATAGCTTCTGATACTACTCAGAAATCCTGAAGCAGGTTATTTAAATAGTAAGAGATTGCAGAAGTTTGAGAGGCAGAGGGAGCGGGGTGGTCCAGCACATGAATTACAAAATGGTTAGCATGCAGGTATACCAAATAATCAGAGAAACTAACAGAATATTATTGTTTCTCGTGAGTGAACTTAAATATAGAAGTAGAGTAATTGTGCTTCAATTATGTAGGGCGCTGGTAGGCCACATCTGAAGTATTGTATAGAATATTGGTCCCCTTGTTTAAGAAAGGATATAATTAGAAGCTGTTCAGAGAAAGTTTACCAGACTAATACCTAGATTGGGCTTGTTGTCTCATGAGGAAAGGATGCATCCACTGGAACTTAGAAGGTAAGGTGCAACTTTACCGAAACATATGAGATCCTGAGAGGTCTTGGTGGGTGGATGTAGAGAGGAAGTTTCCTCTCATGGGAGAATCTAGAAGTTGATCTTAATGAATGAATAATTATACCGGCTCAAGGCACCAAATAACCCACTCTAACTTTTTGTTCATACGGTCATATTTCAATATTATTCAGATACTGAAGCAGTCCATACCCATTTCCAGTAAGAATTGACAATATTCTGGATGGTACTGATTCTTGGCAAGTAATATTTGCAGAACATATATGCCAGGCAATGGCCATCTCCAACAAGAAAAAATCTAACCATGTCATTGAATGGCATTTCCATTGCTTAATCCCCCAGTATCAAATTCATGGGAATGGTTGGGGGGGTAGGGTGAAGGGGGGTGATGTTGGAGAGGAAGGGATGTTGTTCAGAAGCTTAACTGGATGAGAATTGTAAATACTATGGCTAGATTCAGTGGCAAGTAACTTATCTGTTAAACAAAAAAAACAGTCTTTGTGGAATTATGAGCATTAGTGGTGTGCTTACATTTATTGACCATGCCTAATTGCCCAGTGGGTAGCTAAGAATTAGCTATGTTGCTTTCGGTCTGGAATGATGTGTAGACCAGATGAGGTAAGGATGTCGAAAGGCCATAAGGAACCAGATGGGTATTTAATGACAATGCTGTCATGATCATCATTAAGCTAGCTTTTTTAAATTGCAAATTTAGATTGAATTCAAATTTCACCATCTGCCATGATGGCACACGCACTCACGTTCCTTGAACATTAGTTCAGGACTTTAACTGACTTATTCAGTGGTATTACCACTACACCACTGCCTCACCATCATAGAACATAGAACAATACAGCGCAGAACTGGCCCTTCGGCCCTCGATGTTGCACCAATCTGTGAAATAATCTAAGCCCATCCCCCTACATTATCCCACCATCATTTAAAAGACATAAGGCAGGAGTGTGATGAAATACCTTCCACATATCTGGATGAGAGCAGCTCTAAGAACTCTGAAGAAACTCAATGGCATCTTCAAAACGGACTCTCTCCACCACTAAATCACAGTGCCAGTTTCAAAATGCACTGCAGCAAATCACTGAGGCAATTCTGACAGCACCTTCCAACTACCCAACCTCTATTAGCTAGAAGGACAAGGGCAGCAGATGCATGGAATCACCACCCTCCAAGTCACAGTGCATCCTGGCTTGGAACCGTATCGCCATTCTGTCATTGTTGCTTGGTCTGAATGCTGCAAATCTCCTTCTTAGAACACGTGAGTTGTAGCAGTCCATCACCGTCATCACCACCTGTGGGTAGACTACCATTACTTTAACAAGGGAAATTATAAATAGGCTTCAAATGATGACCTTACCAGAAATGCATACAACCTTTGAAAGATTTGTGCTTCAGACTTACTGCACCTCGAGGCAAACTGTTTCGGTGCGTCTGGCAAAAATCATGGAAAACAGCCCAGGTATGTCCTATACACAAAAAGCAGGACAAATCCAATCCAATCAATTAATATCCTGTCAGTCTACATTTAATCATCAGCAATGCAATGGAAGGCACAATATTTGCTCAATGGTAGTCAGTTTTAGTTCTATCAAGGCTGCTCAGTTACAGACTTCATTACTAAATTCAAGACATTAGGGTGAGAATGCTGATTACCCTCGATATCAAGATAACATGGTGTGAAACTGGATGAAGACAGCGGGCCGAGCAGCATCAGAGGATCAGGAAGGTTTGACGTTTTGAGTCGAGTCCCTTCTTCAGAAACAGGGGAGGGGAAGGGGATTCTGAAATAAATAGGCAGATCACTGGCCTCTACATTGCTGAGACCAGACACCAGCTCTTTGACCCCTCCTCCTATCGCCCCCTTGATCATGACCCCACCCCTGAGCAGCAAACCATCAGCTCCCAAACCATCCACAACCTCATCACCTCAGGTGACCTCCCGCCCACAGCCTCCAACCTCATCGTTCCCAACCCCGCACCGCCCACTTCTATCTCCTTCCCAAAATCCACAAAATCCACAATCCTGCCCCACTGAACTTATCTCCACCTATCTGGACTCCATTTTCTCTCCCTTGGTCCAGGAACTCCCTACTTACATCTGTGACACCACCCACGCCCTCCACCTCCTCCAGAACTTCCAATTCCCCGGTCCCCAACACCTCATTTTCACCATGGACATCCAGTCCCTATACACCTGTATTCCCCATGCAGATGGCCTACAGGCCCTTCACTTCTTCCTGTCCCGCAGGCCCGACTAGTCCCTCTCCACCGACACCCCCATCCGCTGAGCTGAGCTTGTCCTCACCCTCAACAACTTCTCTGTCAATTCCTCCCACTTCCTACAAAGGGGGCGGCCATGGGTACCCGCATGGGCCCAAGCTATGCCTGCCTCTTTGTAGGGTACTTGGAACAATCCCTCTTCCAAAGCTACACTGGCCCTAGTCCCCATCTCTTCCTCCATTACATTGGTGACTGTTACGGCGCTGCCTTGTGTTCCCACAAGGAGCTCGAACAGTTCACCCGCTTCACTAACACCTTCCACCCCAACCTTAAGTTTACCTGGACCATCTCTGACATCTCTCTCTCCTTCCTGAACCTCTTTGTTTCCATCTCTGGCATCCACCTGGAAACCAATATCCATTTTGAGCCTACCGACTCCCACAACTACCAAGAATATTCCTCCTCTCACCCACCTTCCTGTAAAAAGGCCATCCCCTATTCCTAATTCCTTGGCCTCCGCCACACCTGCTCCCGAGATGAGGCATTCCACTCCCGAACATCCCAGATGACCTCTTTTTGCAAGAATCGCCACTTCTCCCCCACGGTGCTTGAAAATGCCCTTGACCGTGTCTCCTACATTTCCCGCAACTCATCCCATCCCCTGGCCGCCATAACAGCCAAAACAGAATCCCCCTTGTCCTCACATACCACCACACCAACATCCAAATCCAACACATCATCCTCCGACATTTCCGCCATCTGCAATCTGACCCCACCACCAAAAATATTTTTCCCTCCCCACCCTTCTCTGCTTTCCGGAGGGGCCACTCTCTCCGTGACTCCCTTGCCCGCTCCACACTCCCCTCCAGCCCCACCAACCTCAGCACTTTTCCCTGCAACCGCAGGAAGTGCTACACCTGCCCCTATACCTCCCCCCTCACCCCCATCCCAGGCCTGAAGAAGACTTTCCACATTAAACATATGTTCACCTGCACATCTGTTAATGTGGTATACTGTAATCCGCTGTTACCATTGTGGCCTCCACTACATCGGAGAAACCAAACGGAGGCTTGGGGACCGCTTTGCGGAACACCTACGCTCAGTTTGCAACAAACAACTGCACCTCCCAGTTGCGAACCATTTCAACACCACCCCCCCCCACAAATCCTCAGATGACATGTTCATCCTGGGCTTCCTGCATTGTCATGATGACATCACCCAAAAGATGCAGGAACAGCATCTCATATTTTGCTTGGGAACCCTGCAGCCAAGGGTATCAATGTAGACTTCACAAGCTTCAAAATCTCCCCTCCCCCCGACCACATCCCAGAACCAGCCCAGCTAGTCCCCACCTCCCTAACCATTCCTCCCACCTCAAGCCTCACGCCCATCTTCTACCCACTAACCTCATCCCGCCTTCTTGACCTGTCCGTCCTCCCTGGACCGACCTATCCCCTCTCTAACTCTCCACCTTCATTCACCTTCACTGGCTCTAACCCTGCCTCATTGACCTGTCTCCTCTTACCCTATCTTCTCCTTTATCCATCTTCTATCTGCTTCCCCCTGTCTCCCTATTTATTTCAGAATCCCCTTTGCCACCCGGAATGCTGTCAATTAACATGTGGGATTAGATCCCATATACAAACCCTTGCAAAAAAAAACCTGGAAATGACACAAAACACCTCAACAGACTGGATCATATAAATACTAAACGGAGTTCTGGATGTGAGTTTGCTCGCTGAGCTGGAAGGTTAGTTTTCAGTCGTTTCGTCACCATTCTAGGTAACATCATCAGTGAGCCTCCGACGAAGCGCTGGCGTTATGTTCCGCTTTCTATTTATTAATAAATAGAAAGCGGGACATAACACCAGCGCTTCGTCGGAGGGTCACTGATGATGTCACCTATAATGGTGAAGAAACGTCTGAAAACTAACCTTCCAGCTCAGCGAGCAAACTCACATCCAGAACCTCAACCTGAGCTACAAATCTTCTCAAAACTCACTAAAGGGAGTGGACCTACATCGCTTCAATGGAGGTCTCACTGATGATGTTACCTAGCATGGTGATAAAATGTCTGAACTACACCCAGACAGCTCGGTGAGCAAGTCAACAACCTCACCTACAAGCCGAGCTACAAATCTTCACAAGAACCCTCAACACTTACGGGCGCAACATGCTCAAAATAGCCTGATAATGGAAAACCTTCGCCAACAAACTGAGCGCTACCCGCGAACAATTCCATTTTCTCCTTGAATGCCTCAGGAACCAGGTGCTGCCCCGTTGTGTGAAATACAAACCTCCACTCAACAACCCACAGGTGCACAAAACAGCCAGACAAAATTGCCGCAGAATGCTTCGGGTAATGATTAACGATGTCCATAACTGGCTCCACAAGTACGAGAGAGATTTCATGCCAAAAATCATTATAACAAAACGCCACTGATTGGCAATGGACTACAAACCTAGAACAGGCCATCACCACCGCCACAGGACCAGAACTAAGAAGACAGGCAAAGCTTAGGAAAAGGTGACCTAATTGGTCTTCCCCAAAGACAAGGACAACCACAAACCGGCCTCATGGGTAAGAAACCTATCCAACAGATGACTTACAAAAACTGAGAAAGCTGTTCTAATATTGGACTAAACTATAACCACTGGCATGCGAACAGAACAAAGTTCATGGCCACACTGGAAGCCATACTAAAAAACAATGGAATCACGGACAAAATTCAACAGACCATCTGACGAACTATAATCCCGGCATTGAACTGGAGGAATAATTGGGACACCCTAAACACATCAGAGAGAAAATCACTCAAAGAACTCAAGAATGACAGGAACATCTTAATCCTACCCGTGGACAAAGGGCATATGACTGCCATTATGAACGAACCAGGCGACATTGAAAAAGCACAGGCACTGCTTGCAGATACAGACACTTAGCGAGTTTTGAGAAGATTTATAGCTCAGGTTGAGGTTCTGGATGTGAGTTTGCTCGCTGAGCTGGAAGGTTAGTTTTCAGACATTTCGTCACCATTCTAGGTAACATCATCAATGAGCCTCTGACGAAGCGCTGGTGTTATGTCCCGCTTTCTATTTATCTGTTTAGGTTTCCTCAGGTTGGTGATGTCATTTCCTGCATTGGTGATGTCATTTTCTGTTCTTTTTCTCAGAGGATGGTAGATTGGCTCCAAGTCAATGTGTTTGTTGATGGAGTTCTGGTTGAACACTTACCAACAGGTGGAGAGAGACCCAACACTGCAGCTCAGAAATAGGATCACCCAAACACTGTTGAGACCAATGAATGCAGGAAAAATAACCAAGAAAGATGACATAAAAGTGAAACCAGAAGGCTCAAACACGCCCCCGGCTTATATTGACTCCTTAAACTACACAAACCAGATATCCCCCTCTGACCCATTGTCTCCTACTGGCCACACCTACAAATAGGTTCTCCAAGGACCTACAACAAAGACTGAAACATCTGGCTGATAGATCCCCCAACTCCACCTACTCAACCCAGGAATTCCTTAAAAAGGGCAAGAAAATCAAAATTGATGATGAGATTATGGTATCCTTTGAATTTACTGCGCTATTCCATACACTGGCCATGTTCGTAGGAGGAAACAGAAATGCTGAATGACAGCTCCATCAACAAGGACAACATTCTCAGAGTAATAGATAATAAAATGTGAGGCTGGATGAACACAGCAGGCCCAGCAGCATCTCAGGAGCACAAAAGCTGACGTTTCGGGCCTAGACCCTTCATCAGAGAGGGGGATGGGGTGAGGGTTCTGGAATAAATAGGGAGAGAGGGGGAGGCGGACCGAAGATGGAGAGAAAAGAAGATAGGTGGAGAGGAGAGTATAGGTGGGGAGGTAGGGAGGGGATAGGTCAGTCCAGGGAAGACGGACAGGTCAAGGAGGTGGGACCTGTCCCACAAACCCTTGCAAAAAAAAACCTGGAAATGACACAAAAACACCTCAACAGGCTGGATCATTTAAATACTAACTGGACTAGAACGACATCGCTTCATTGGAGGCCGCACTGATGATGTTTCCTAGCATGGTGACAAAACATTTGAACTATAACCAGCCAGCTTGGTGAGCAAGGTAACAACCTCATCCTACACAACCTTCCCACTCTTATAATCTATGCCATGACTGATAAAGGCAAGTGCCTGAGCTTTTTAACTACCCTAATTAACCTGTCTTGCCACCTTCAGCAATTTGTGGGCAAGCACCCCAGATTCCTTTGTTCCTCTGAAATTCCTAGTGTCCTACCATTCATTGAGTAATCCCTTGTCTTGTTACTTCTTCCAAAATGCATGACCTCACATTTAACAGGGTTAAATTCTATTGCTCCTTTTAACATACATTCATTATCTAAATTTGGGTACAGGAGGCAGTTTGCAGTGAGTTCAAAATTTAGAAACACAACGAACAATCAGAAGGGTAGTATGACACTTCAGGAAAATATAAATAAACTGGAAAATGTATTTCCAGCCTGCACATCTTTGAACTGTGGGAGGAAATGGGAGCACCTGGAGGAAATCCACGCAGACACGGGGAGAATGTGCAAACCCTACACAGGCGGTTGCCTGAGGGTGGAATCCAACCCAGATGCTAACCACTGAGCCGCCATGCTGCTCCACTTATCAGCATTTATTTACAGAGATAAACATTTCAAACTTGTACTTTCCAAGCCAATACTACAAAGTATTCCAGTTAATGCCTACTATCTGCATACAATTGGATACAACTAATCTATAACAACAATGGGAACAGTTTCCTCTTGTCTATTCCAACCTGACCCTTCATGATTTTGAATAATTCTGTCAAATCTCTTTTCAACCTTCAACCCAGGGAGAACAACCTTAGCCTATCCAATATGTACAATTAACTGAATTCTTCATAAGGATGTTTCCAGGGATAAGTGTCCTTTTCATTCTGTCTTAGACCTTCACATCTTTCCTTAATTGAGGTGCCCAGAACAGAACATAAAAGACCAGTTTTTAACATCTGGAATACACTGCCTGAAATAGTGGTGAAAAAAGATTGAATGTTAACTTTCAATTCTTAAAATGGAAAATAATGAAGCCCTTGAGAAGAGGAGTGAGTAGGATCAATTGGATAGTTCTTACAGATAGTCAGAGAGGCACAATGGTTGGAATGCCTCTGTGTGTGTTGTACCACACTTACAAGTTTTGTTGCCTCTGGCTTCAGAAGTCAACAGATTCCTCTCTATTTCTGGGCTGTGTTTGGAGGTGAATAGGATATCCTTGAAGAGCTGCCAAGTCAGCAATTTCAATATTTAGAAAGGGGCCTGATTGTTTAAGGCAAAAATTGTGGGTTAAATTTACAGACAGTACACAAATTTGACAAACTATGAGGAACTCATTAAAGTCAGTAATGCGAGAGAATAGGAAGGAATCAGTAATCAGTGAAACTGACATGTTGGAAACCCTTTAAATAGAGGTGAAGCCAACTGCTGCTGCCCAGTGTACTGGAAAAGCCAGACCTCACAGTTCTTGTTCAGATAGACTGGCTTCCTTTTGCTTCAAGGTTTTTGGAAGTCAGTTTACTTCTCTTGGATTCCACTCAACTTGCTCAGCATCAACCATCACTACACCATATGTAGCACTAGTTTGGATCTTGCTCTAAGATGAAGCAAAAGAGCAGAAACAGCCGTTTTCTCCTCAGCCATATGTTCCTCAGGACAGAGAGAATTTCCACATCTGGAAGAAGGTAAGACCCTCAATACAGAATCAGATTTTGCAGAACACCAGTGCCTCAGAAAGCTCAGGTTTTCACATATGGTCATGATGACACATCCTGTGCAATGGATCCAGTAGGCATACATTGCCGATGGCCATCAAGGCATTCTTCACTGAAGGGCTAGCCTCATCTTGACATCCCCCTGATGTTTTGTATTTGCTTCGCATTCAAGGACAGAAAAGAGCAATGTTTACTAGAAATGGATTGAAAGGAGAGGATGGAATAACAACAATGGTGGACTGGGATTGTGAGGCATGGAGCATGACAGCAATAAACTGAGAGTGAGCGGGAGTCTTAGCTGTTTTGATTGGGATGTGAAAAGATACATTGTCAGAGGAATGGGCAGAATTGGAAGGTGTGTTGTTCTGAGGATCCCATGAGGAGAATGCTGGGGAAGTGAGGAAAGTGGAGCTTGATACTTCAAAATGGATGATATTTTCCTTTCCTGCCCTTATGAAATTATTGAATCTGTTACTGCATAGTCTCCAGGATTGAGGAACCACATTCCTCGCTTCCTTGATCACTTCCATTGTTACGTGCTAAGTCCTCTTTTTCCCCACGTGCAGGAGTCAGTACTTTGGGGAAGAATCCAAATGCAGTGCAATATTCAGATTTGGTTTCCGGAGTCTCCCGTTAACCGCAATGTAGAAATCAGCCACACTGAGTACACTGGAGTCCCATTTAACTGCAGATCCTTCTTTTAACAGGAACAAGGACGTCGTCATTGCGTCTGATCTCCGAGGTTGTTCTGGAAAACGGGAAGCAGATTTTTAGTGCTGTGGCTGCAGTGAAAAGACACAGAAGATCCTGCCAAGCTTCCCTTCAGTGGCACCACCTCAGCATGCATTATACTACACACCAAATTGACGTGGAACTATAGCACAATTGCTTCAATACCATTGGGTCAGAGATTCTGGAACTCCTATCACAACAGCCCTGTGGAGCACCAACACAGATAATCTCCAACAATTCAAGGAGGTGATTCACCACTCAGGAGTAAGGATAGAAATCACAAGCCCTGATGCTGTTGCTCCAACTAGAGCCCTGAGTCCAGTTATTGGAGCTTAAAGGTGCCCTCCTCTCCTGGGCCAGATATTTTCTACAGCCTGACCACAGATGTTGACACACCTCTGGAGCAGGTGGGATTTGGAATTGGGCCTCCTGACCCACAGGTATAGGCATTACCGCTGCATGAGAAGAGCCCCAGTCCTCTCCTGGGCCATGTACCATTACTGTTTGAAGTGCAATGTGTAAGGACGGGCAAGAACCATTGTCATTGCCAGTAATGTGCACATCTTCAGAGTGAATAATACTGTTAAATATTGACACGCTACAACTGGCCCCACTCGGGTCAATTTTTGCTGTCTGTTCCCTTTCTCACCTTCAATAATTCCCTAATTAATACAATGGAAATATTCCAGGAAATGTCTTTGTTGGATCCCTCCTCTCCTGTAATTGTCTTGGAAGATGCATCTGCAACTTCCTGGAGAATGTAGACATTCGGAGACGGGGGGGGGGGTGGATCACCATCCCTAGTGACTGGTTTTCAATGAATTCTCCGCCAGCTGGAAGCATGGGTTGGTTGGGGTGGAGCTGTTCCAATTCTGGTGTCAACCCCCCGCATCACGTCGTATCACGGTGTAGCACATCAGCAGACACCCCGTGCCTGCAGCTTCAACAAGGGGCGGAAGTGTCTCTTTGGAGGGAGGCCTATGGAGTGTGTGCACCTTGTCGCGGTGACAGATGCCGGTGTGCAAAGCGGGTTAAAGCTGCTCGCTTTGCATTGAAGGCTGCCCCGGTCTGACGTAGTGAAAGCGCCTTTCGGGGGCTCTGTATGGAGAATGGCGGATGCAGAGTCCATGAACTCGCCGGCTGCCTCTCCCTTTCCGGGACTCCACATCAGCTCGCCTCCCAATTTCAGGTAAAGCAGAGGCACCACCAGCGCCGATTTCGAGTCGTGGCTTTTGTGCTGTCTGGCAATGTTTGATCTGAAATGCAATAGCTGATGAGCCAAGGAAGGAGGAGGAGGAGGAGGAGGAGGAAGGGACATCTTTTGAGCATTTAAAGGGGGTGGGAAAAGAGATACAGAAACAGCTAGGTCTGCGAGAGCAGACACCGGGAGCTCTTCTCCAAACCCCCCCCCCCCCCCACTGAATCGTGAGTAACACTGAGAATTGGGTTTAATTTTGATTTAATTGCAGATTGTTTGGGTATGCGCGTTTCTGATGGTGGCTGGAAGTGGCAGATTGTGTTTCAGGGCGTGGACAGCTCCCGGTTAGAATGGACCGGGAAGCAACGCTGGGGAAGGTTTTATTTTAAATGTGAGATCTTTTTCTTTAAGAAACATCTTCGGAAGTGTGTTTTCCCCGCGGAGATTACAATCCAAAATAACGTTTGGATCATCTTCCTTATTTTTTAAAAAAGCTGTTTATCTCACGTTTGTTAAACTGGATTCGGGACGGCCAGGTTATTTCGTGGGTTGATGAGTCAACCTCATGCATTTGTGAGTCTATTTGTAATGTAAACATGATGTAGATGTTGGGAAGTGCAGTGTTTAACTCGGGAAAGGACAGCTCGCCTGAAACAAACTATCAAATTGCGTGGTATTTGAATTTCAGCTCTGAAATGGTAATTAGGCTGTCTGCTTCTCTGGTCTGGAAAGATTGTGGATTGAAATCCCGTTCAGAAACTTGGGCGCAACATTTTGGTTGAGGTGCGCCCTTGGGATGAAGCGTTACTTCAACGTTCTGTGTGACCATAATGTGAATGCTTCTATTCGCGGGGTGGTGAAAAATACTGGGGACTCTTCCTTTTTCGCTACTGTTTATTTAGGGCCCAAATGAGATACACACTTTAAACACTTAAAACCTGATCTTCTGTTGTAGTTTGTGTGAATCAGCTTTGTAGGCTGCCATATTCCTGAGATTGCAACAGTGACTACCCTTCGTAAGCATTTCATGGTAGCTTCTGATTAATTCCACCTCTGAATCAGGTGGGACTTGAACCAGGCCTTCTGGTGCACACGACAGTACGCCACAAGAATCCTCTAGCATTTAGTTTTATTTTCTCTTAAAATCTGGAAGTGTTATTATACACACTCAACCTGCCCCATAAGCTTCTAATTGGCTGTCAAGTGATTAGTGATGGCTGAGGACCAGGAAAGGCACTATGTAAATGAAAGCCTATCATTATTAAATCAGATGTTGTACAATGACCCACGTTTTGCTCTTTTAATATGTGGGATTTTCTCACATCATCTTTCCAGTGTTTTTGTTCTGGTGAAATTACTTCCTGCTGTTTTGACCCTCCATGATTGATTTTCTATTGTTCCTGGAGGCATAAATATTCCTTTATTCTATAGAATTTCCCCAGAATATTTCAGTGATTGAGACGGTATCGTGGTTTCTATTATGTTTACTGGCAACTGGGACCATTACTCACTGGTATAAGGTATTTTCTATGAAATTTAGAAAACTGAGGGATGACCTGGTTGTGACCTTTGACAGGCATAAAGAAAATGCTGCCACTCGGAGGTTCCGTGAATGTGAGATAATCGCTGACAGTTCCAGATAAGAATTCCAGGGGAAATTTCTTCGCACTGAGATTGTGGCACTGCTACTGCATGGAGTGGTTTTAGTGAAGAGTGTAAATGCTTTTAAGAAGAAAGTGGAGAAATACAGGGAGAGGAAAGAAAAGAAAGTTATACAATGGAACAAGATTAAGTTGTGTCAATATAGTGTGGGAGCTGGATGAACACAGCAGGTCAGGCAGCATTAGGGGAGCAGAAGAGTTCATATTTTGGATCACCCTGATGAAGGGACCTGACCTGAAACATCGGCACTCCTGTTCCTCTGCTGCCTGACCTCCAGCTCCACGATGCATTGACTCTGAAAACAGCATCTGCAGTTCTTTCTGTCTAGAGTTGGAGGGAATTGATGTGACACACGAATAACAGCCTGGCACCAAAGAGATACATGGCCAGTTTCTTGGCTGTAAATTCCATTTAAAATTGCATCAATTGTAGGATTTCCCCCTCCAGCCCTAAAAACAAAGTCAGAGCTCAGTGCTCCTTCACTTCTGGCCTCTTAAACATTCTGTTTTTAATTGACTCACCAATGCTGTCTTCATAAGCTTTGAAATTCTCTCTTTAAACCTCTCTGCATCTGTTGCCTCCTTTTGAGACACGTTTAATACCACCTCCTTTAAATCTTTTGCTTACTTGACCTGTCTCGTCCAACAGTATGGTCAAATTTTAACTGATAAAGCTCCTGAGAAGGGATTTCTGGTGGTGTTTGGGGAATGTTATTGTGATTTCCATCTATATTATTTTTAATTTTTTTAAACCGGTATCACCAACAACTATAAGAGCTTTTATTTAAAGGGATAAGAATCATCTGTTTGTGGGACTACTGTAAGACGAGGTACAAATGGCAAGCCTTCCGTCTTTTCAATAGGGGAGAAACTCTGATACCTTGCCTGGTATGGCCTGGAGACTCCAGCCCCAAACTTATGGTTGGATCTTCCCTGCTGTCAGAAGCAGCTGAGCATGCCCCTTGTGACAAAGGTCTTGCACCTTCTCAAGCAATTGGCGGGTGATCGCTTCACTACCAGCCTGCAGTTTTGTAAAAGTTCGGTAAACGTCAACTTATATTTGTATTGTTCCTTTTCAGTTTAATAATATGTCTAAAATATACTGTTTGGGAGTATTTTAAATCCTAGCCTGATGCACGTCCACTGGATGACTAATGATCAATCAAATTAAGCTTTAAGGAGAGCTTTAAAGATGGAAAGAGAGCTGGCAAGATGAAAAGGTTTAAGGAGAGAATTCCAGAATGTAGGGTTCAGGCACTGGGTACTGTTACTGATGGGGAGCAATGGAAACTGGTAATTCATAGGTCACTAGCAGTAAATTCAATAGAACACCAGCATCTGTCCAATTCTAAACACAAATAGCCCTGTAACTTAATACTCTTTCAGATATCTGGTCAGTCTCACCATTGATCTGCTTGGCCAGTTGCTATGGCATCAAATGGATGCAGCGAATGACTTGATTTTACCCAAAGCCTGAAGATACATGAGAAAGTGGGCTTCGGGTTTCGTTATTGTCAGGGTGAAGCTGCAATTGCTGTGCTGGGTAATATCTCAATTTGGAGATGCCAAAGTTCAATTTCTACCTGGCTGCCTTCCTGGTGACACTATCGACGAAGTTCCAGTGAGTGGCAGCTGCTGGGGTCGAGGAGTCAGACAGAACACTCTCACTCTATCAATTTATAAAACGTGTCGCTGAATTCAACTGTCACTGACTCAGTGACATCCCCGATGCTTTAAATTTGATTAGATCCCAGGCAACCGCAAAGATTCTTAACAGATGTTGCAGCCTGTCTTTCCAAACTTAAAGAAACTAATGTCTATTTCAGGTAGCCACCCTAGATGCCTAATAAGTGGGCTGGTGAAGTTTCTCATTGGACACTGTTCAGGCATCTGAACGCCATAAGAATCTACTTCTACTGCAGTCTCTGTCTCCAGGCCATTTGTGGTACAGTTTCACCAACCTTTGTGTAAAGCAGTTAATACTGTCACAAGAACTGGGGATTACTTTGACAATTGTAGTCACTGGTCTGCCTGAAACAAGCACCTCGAATTGTACACTATTTCAGACGACTGTACTATCCTCCTAAAGAAGGAAACATTCATTAACTGCTTTAAGAGATGCAATTACAACTGATGTCAGTTGTTTTGTTTAAATTGGGTTTTATATAATTAAAGTCCAAATTTAAAATAAGTGATATTCCATCAATTGATGTAAATAGTGTCTGTTATACATGGTTGGTACCTAAATTGGAATATTGTCTGAAGTTACACAAGAATTTGTGGCTAACAATTTAAAGAGCCACTGAGCTTAGTGAAATTAAAACTCTGTCCCATGACACAGTGCAACATGGTGGGTCAGTTGCAGTACATTGTAATCTAATAGCTGTGACTGCGTGTTTTTACTGCTTTAGTGGGGGAAGAAAAACTGTTTTATTTAGATTTGACACTTTGTGAATTGTGAAATTATTTACAATGGATAGTAAGTGGAACCTATTCTAACAGAAAAGAGTCAGATGGTTCATCAGGTCACACTTTCTCACTTGAGTCAGATTACTGTAGGTTCAAGTTTTTCATTGGAAAATTAGAATTATGACCAAAACTGATGCACGCAGGGTGGTACCTAGAATCAACACTTCTGATGGTGAAGTGCCTCCTGAGTGAAATGTTGGACTGAGACAGCATGACTGCTGTTGATTTATCGAGTAATTCTGCACATAGTGGCAGAATTTAGTCTATAGGCCTACCGCAACTAGTGTAATACATTAGCTCTCAATTACCACAATTCCAATAATAGAGGTGTTAAATTTGATCATTTTGTTAGCCTTGGTTCTGGATAGCACTAGCACAAAATTTAGGTGCTCACTTTAATGAAGTTTGAGCCTTTCAAGCGCGGTATGGGTCAATTTACAAATAATGTCTAGAATATTAATGGTATGTTAACTGTATTATCAAGATTAATAATAAATGGGTGAAGGGAGTTAACTAAGTTGAACACTTATTTTGTGGGTTCTAGTGTCCCGTTCCTTTGAACCAGGAGGCTTAGCTTCAAGGTCACATCCACTCTACACATGTGAAAGAATATCTTTGAACAGGGTTGATTATAAAATATGTGTAAAGAGAGGCTACCTTGCATGACTGGCACCACAGGGGCTGAAGAATATCAACCTCCAGGAATTTTATCTTAGGTATAAGTTGGCTGTGAAATTTAGCTTTTGTTACAATGCACCCTTAAGAGCTTGTTCATAAGTTAACTAATTAATTAGTTTGTGTCAGCATGTAAAAGGTTTTGTAGAAAGGAACTTTTCTTCATACTGAGACAATAGAGTGCATCACCAAGTCTCACCGCTCCATTTAAATGTTGTTTAAATTTGATAAGTTTCTTTCAAAGATTTTGTTACAGTGGCCCTTTTTGAGGTGTTATTAACAAGTTTGCTTCGATGCTAAAAACACACAGCGTCCATAGACCATAGAATCCCTACAGAATGGAAACAGGCCCTTCAGCCAAACAAGTCCACACTGACCCACAGAGCATCCCACCCAGACCCGTTCCCATGACCCATCTAATCTACATGTCTCTGGACACTATGGGCAATTTAGCTTAGCCAATCCAAGTAGCCTGCACATCTTTGCACTGTTGGAGGAAACCAGAGCACCCAGAGAAAACCCACGCAGAGAACGTGCAAACTCCACACAGACAGCCACCCAAGGGTGCAATTGAACCTGGGTCCCTGACAATGTGAGGCAGTAATGTTAACCAGTGAGTCACCGTTCTGCCCTATTTAAAGACATCCTGATTAGTGAATGTGGTTAGTTGTTTTTAGTTTGTTCAAAAGATTATAAAGAAGGCTTGAGGCGCAGTGGTAGTATCCCTATCTCTGAGCCAGGAAGCCTAGGTTCAAGGCCCAACTGCTCTAGAGGTGTCATAACATTTCTGAACACTTAGTGTTATGTATAGTACAATACATTGTGATTTGACTTTTTTTTAAAAAATCCACAAAAGAGATTTGATTTGGCATGGAGGATGTTAATTATAGCATTCGTGTGCAATCTCAGGTTTGGAATCCTGGACTATCTTAAATCTATGCCCAACCTGTATAAACAATATTGGAGCCCCTGCTTCATTATTTGAAGAGTCCACCCCTCAGCCTTTTGTTGATTTAAGCTTCATTCTCCAATCTTTTTTTACATGGTGCTGATGTCCAAGTTTGCTATTAACTGGAGCCAGCAGCAGGCCTATAAAGTGGGGTGGGAGGTGCCATTAACAGCATTTCATTTTCTTCTCTGCTCACCTGGACAAGAACTACTGGATGCATGAGAATGCAACTAACTAAGTTCCCCTTCAAGCCATGCATCCACCCTCACTTGGGGAACTGTATCGTCATTGCATCACTGTTATTAGATTAAGCTCCAGGATCTCCCTAATTCCTTTCCCTTTGACTATGCTTAACACCACGCGTTCAGCAGAAATTCAAGAACTTAATTTGCTGCCGTCTTTCCAAGGCTGGGTATGGATGGACAATGAACACTATTCTTGTGAGAATGCTCATGTCATAGATCTAAGTAATCTTTGCTGATCTGAAGGTCTCACATGTCCCCCAGAGGTGAAAGGAATAATTTTCAAATGGTTGGGGGCCAAAAGATCAAATGAAGCTTGGGGTCTGTTCCTTCACAGGTCTCAATTGAATGTGACAGTGGTCTGTCAGCTGCTGCCTGTCTACAAAGAAATGACAGAAAAGTAAATTCAATTTAATCTAATCTGGGCTTCATTTAGCCCCAATTTCTCCACCCATCAGATTTCATCTAAGGCTTCTTTAACTAAAATGCGGCTGCCTCTCTATTACTGTAACAGATATCTGACTTTAGTATTAGTGTCCATTCCTGTGACCTGACTTGGTGGAATTCAAACAGCAGTGGGTGTGAATGTTTTGGGAACAAGCCCACCCCATCTGCAACATTGTTTTTACCCCATGCCTTTGCTCCCACTATTTTAATCACATTTCTGTCTGGTCATTGGGTGAACTTCTGGCTAAGAACTTGGTAGGGTACTAGTTTATTGGAGCTCTGCATTTTGGTACCGGGTCAGCATTAGTTACTGTAGGAAGAGGATATTTTAATTGATGGGCCTCATCCACCCAGAACAACCGATGATCCATCCACAGAGAAATTACTGCTAGCTCATTATGTTATTCATACATTACAAAATCTTTTTTAATATTCGAGTGTAAGTTCCTTGCTGTGCTATTTCGCTAGGGGATTAATTTTATTTTATTCTGTAAGTGTTTTAATGTTTCTGTTTAAAACGTCAGAGAGGTGAAAGGATTAGTTGATGGTATGACAATGAATGAGCAGACTTTCTAGCCCAAGAAGAGGGTGGAAACAGCAGAAAGCGTGTTAGCAGACAAACTGATTGCAGAGGTTGAAAGAACAAGGAGCATTGTTGTTAACAATCCTTTGGAGACACACTGAGCTGGCACGGTACTTTTCAGAACAAAGAGCCTTAAAGAGAAAGTGATTAAAGAGAGGCTTCTGAAGAAAGGCAATGCAGAGGGAGGGAACATGGTACAGCACATTACTCTACTCTAAGCAGTAGAATAATCAAACAAAGGGTTTCTAAAGGAATCCACAGTCTCATGAAAAATCCAGAAGCTGGGGGCAGACAGCTGAATCAGACAACAAGAAATCATGCCTATTCATTGGGCAACCAACCATCTCTGAAGAGAATTGCTTCCACTAAAAGGAGTCAGCCTTCACCTGTGGCTAAGATAACAAGGTCCAGAGCTGGATGAACATAGCAGGCCAAGCAGGAAAGCTGACATTTCGGGCCTGGACCCTTCTTCAGAAATGGGCGAGGGGAAGGGGGTTCAGAAATGGGGTGAGAGGGGGAGGTGGATAGAGGAGAAGATAGGTGGAGAGGAGACAGACCGGTCAAAGAGGTGGGGATGGAGCCAGTAAAGGTGAGTGTAGGTAGGGAGGAGATAGGTCAGTCCAGGGAGGACAGCGGAGGCAGGATGATGTTCGCAGGTAGGAGATGGGGGTGGGAGGAAAGACAAGTTAGGGAGACAGGGACGAGCTGGGCTGGTTTTGGGATATGGTAGGGGGATTTGAAACTGGTGAAGTCCATACTGACACCACTGGGCTGCAGGGTTCCCCAGCGGAATATGGGCTGCTGTTCCTGCAACCTTCAGGTATCATTGTTGTGGCACTGCAGGAGGCCCAGGATAGATACCTCGCCTGAGGAATTGGAGGGGCAGTTGAAATGGTTTGTGACTGGGAGGTGCATTGTTTCGTGCAAACTGACTGTAGGTGTTCTGCAAAGCGGTCCCCAAGCCTCCGCTTGGTTTACCCGACATAGAGGAGGCCACAATGGGAACAGCGGATGCAGTATACCACATTAGCAGATATGCAGGTGAACATCTGCTTGATGTGGAAAGTCTTCTTGGGGGTGAGGGTGGGGGAGTGGGGTGGAGGTATAGGGGCAGGTGTAGCACTTCCTGCAGTTGCAGAGGAAAGTGCCAGGTGTGGTGGGGCTGGAGGGGAGTGTGGAGCAGACAAGGGAGTCCTGGAGAGAGTGGTCCCTCTGGAAAGCAGATAAGAGTGGGGAGGGAAAATGTTTTTGGTGGGGTGGGATTGCAGATGGCAGAAGTGTCGGAGGATGATGCCTTGGATCCAGAGATTGGTGGGGTGGGATGTGAGGACGAGGGGGATTCTGTTTCAGTTGTTGTTGTGGGGAGAGGGGTGTGAGGGATGAGTTGTGCGAAATGCGAGAGACATGGTCAAGGGCGTTCTTGACCACTGAAGCTGGGGGAGGGGGGGGGGTGGTGTGCAGGGTGGCGAAGTTGCGGTCCTTGAAAAGTGAGGATATCTGAGATGTACGGGAGTGGAATGCCTCATCGTGGGAGCAGATGCGGCGGAGGCGAAGGAATTGGGAATAGCGGCTGGCATTTTTGCAGGAAGGTGGGTGGGAGGAGGTGTATTCTAGGTAGCTGTGGGAGTCAGTGGGCTCAATGGATATCGGTTTCTAGGTGGTTGCTGGACATGGAGACAGAGCGGCCCAGGAAGGAGAGAGGTATTGGAGATGGTCCAGGTGAACTTAAGATTGGGGTGGAAGGTGTTGGTCAAGTGGATGAACTGTTCGAGCTCCTCATGGAAGCACGAGGCAGCGCCGATACAGTCATTAATGTAACGGAGGAAGAGGTGGGGTTTAGGGCCAGTGTAGGTACGGAAGAGGGATTGTTCCATGTAACATCCCTTGTCTGCTCCTCACTCCCCTTCAGCCCCACCACACCCGGCACATTTCCCTGCAACTGCAGGAAGTGCTACACCTCTTCTATCACCCCCATCCTAGGCCCCAAGAAGACTTTCCACATCAAGCAGATGTTCACCTGCAAATCTGCTAATGTGGTATACTGTATCCACTGTTTCCATTGTGGTCTCCTCTACATCGGGTAAACCAAGCAGAGGCTTGGGGACCGCTTTGCAAAACACCTATGGTCAGTTCGCACTAAACAATGCACCTCCCAGTCGCGAACTATTTCAACTGCCCCTCCCATTCCTCAGACGACATGCCCATCCTGGGCCTTCTGCAGTGCCACCACGATGCTACCTGAAGGTTGCAGGAACAGCAGCTCATATTCCGCTTGGGAACCCTGCAGCCCAATGGTGTCAATGTGGACTTCACCAGCTTCAAATCTCCCCTCCCCCTACCGCACCCTAAAACCAGACCAGTTCGTCCCTACCTCCCTAACTTGTCCTTCCTCCCACCCCAAGCCGCACCCCCATCTCCTACCTACTAACCTCATCCCACCCCCTTGCCCTGTCCATCCTCCCAGGCCTGACTATCTCCTCCCTACCTCCCCACCTACACTCACCTTTACTGGCCCCATCCCTGCCTCTTTGACTGGTCTGTCTTCTCTCCATCTGTCTTCTCTATTCATCTTCAATCCGCCTCCATCCCCTCCCAATTTATTTCAGAACGCCTCTTCCCCTACCCCATTTCTGAAGCAGCGTCTAGGCCCAAAACGTCAGCCTTCCTGCTCCTCTGTTGCTTGGGCTGCTGTGTTCATCCAGCTCTGCACCTTGTCAGCTCAGATCCTCCAGCATCTGCAGTTCCTGCTATCTCTTCACCTGTGGCTACCTGGCATCAGTTTTCCATAATTGTGTTTTCATTGGATTGTATAGTCTTAGTGCAGAAACAGACCAGTCTGCCCGTTGAGCCTGTGTTGGCAATTTGAACGTTTAATCAAAACGGTCTCACCTCTCGATAACTCTGTATATTGTTTTTGCTTTACACATTTGTCTCATTTACTATTTGTGGACGTTTGCTATTAGTCAAATGTTGGCTTTGAATTGTCACTCCAGCTCATTCTGTGAGCGATAAGAACATAAGCACTTGGAGCAGGGTGGGGCAATTCAGCCGCTTGATCCTGCTACACCATTTAATACTATCATAGCTGATCCCATCTCAGTTTCAACTCCTTTCCTCTCTGCTTCCCATAACCCTTCATCCCAATATTCGTTAAAAATCTGTCCATCCGCTCCTGAAACTGTTTCAATGTTTTGACAGTCTCTTCACTCTGGGGTACTGAATTCTGCAAATTCATGACACTTTTTTAATATAAATAATTTCACCTCATTTCTGTTGTAAATCTGCTACCCCTTATCCTGAAACTGTGATCTCTCTTGCCCCTACTGAGCAAACCTACTTTCGACATCCACTCTTTCAATCCCCTTTAGCGTCCTGTAAGCCTCATTAGGTCTCTTCTCGTTCTCCTAAACTGTAGCGTATAGGCCTCAGCTAGCCCATTTCTGTTCATAAGACAAACTCTTCATCTCCGAAGCCACTCTAGTGAATCTCTCGTGAACTACCTCCCTCCTCAAGGGGACCGAAATTGTGTGCAGTTCTCCAGATATGGTCTCAGTAAAGCCTTGACCCATTGCAGCACATTCACCTGCTCTTACCGTTCTAGTATTTAATTGCTAAAGGAATAAAGTATAATTGTTTTCTTCATTACCCGCATATCAATTTTCTGTGATTCATTCTCAGGGATACCCTCTGTACCTCAGCATTCTGAAGTTTCTCCTCTTAGGTAAAATTCTATTTCTCTAATGAAATTGGATTACCTTGCATATCCAAATTAAACTTCAGCAAATTTTGGCCCGTTCAGCTAACCTGTCCATAACAATTTGTAAGTTTCTTATTTCTCCACTGCAACTTACTTTCTCACATTTTTGTCACCTGCAAACTTGCCTACAGTACTTTTCTTTTCTTACAACCTACATTAATGACTTGGATGTAAATAGTTCGGGACTGATGACTGAATGTCAGGGCATCCTGCTAGGTGCATCTTGTCAACAAGAAAAAACCCTCACTTATCCCACTCACTTATCTCTCTGCTTTCTGTTGGTAACTCCATCTTCTATCCAAGCTAATAAATTCTTCTAGGCCCATTTGATTTTACCTTGTGTATGAACCTTTTTGTGCAGCACCTCATCAAATGCCTTTTGGAAGCCCAGATATACTACTACTTCTACACTGCCCCAATCAGCCATATGATTCGTCCTTTCTCTTGACATGAAACAGTTGCGGGAGTACTACTTCAACAGCTAGAAAGGAGAGTTTGAATTTTGATAGCCACTTTCACATTCTCAGGACTTTGGCTGTAAAGTATATTGCTATCAACTATTTTCGTTGTGGTGCAATTATTGTTATTTGGGAAATGTGCCAGTTAGTTGTTCACAGCAAACTTAGTCAACCAGTTACAAGATAATGACTTTTTGTTTTGATGTTTTGTTGGTTGAAGGATGAATTTTAACTTGGGATACACCTGCTCCCCTTCACAGTGGTGTTTTATATCCATGTCGGAGAGCCAACGTAGCAACGTTTACTGTCCTATCTACAAGATGTCCCCTCCAATGGGTTCAGTGTTCACTATAAGCTATGCTAGAATGTCAATCGTAGAACATGGTGCTCAAGGAAAGCTTGAACCCACAACCTCCTGACATGAGAAACTATCAAGTGACCCAGGCCAGCATCCAAAGTCCTAAATCACTTATTTAGACCTGTGGAATAGTAAAACCCACAGTAAAATTTAATTAGTGTTATGATTTTGTGTTTTATTTTGTGAAATATTGTTCAAGACTCACCGGGCTGTGTTAATTTTGGCACTGCTGCTTCGACTTATTTTGCATCCTCACAAGGTTAGGAGGATAAGGGGAAGCATAATTGAGGTATCTAAGGTGGATTTTATATTCAGAAAGGAAAATAGACAAACTATTTTCTCTCATGCATGAACTTAGAACAAGGTGGCAAACCTTCAAATGAGAATTGGGCTGATTGTTTTGTGCCTTCATCAAGCTTCTTCACACAAAGGATCCTGAAAGCCTTCAGGATTCTCTCAAACTGTTGAGAATGGGGTCTATTGAAAATGTTGAAGCTGACTTTAGTAGACTTCTGTTAGTTAAGCATACTGGAGGAGTACAAAATGGCTCTGTGCGGATAGAATTATGATACAGATCAACCATGATCTAATGTAACCGAAGGGCAGTACAAGCTTGAGGACTGAATAGCCTGGCTTTGTTCCTCTGTTGCGGTGCAGAATGTCAGTGATTCTTCATTGGCAGTGCTCAACCAAATTCCATTCCCCAAAGTCTTTTATTGTGCAATTAGTAAATTTGGTTTTTTTTATTTGTTCAATTTAGTGTGCTGCTGTAACGTTGGGCTATTTTAGGAAGGTTTCAATAACATTCCATCAGCTGTGAGGGTGCAACATGTTAACAATTGCCAAAATTGGAGATGCTTCCATATTTCAATGTGTTTCAGTTGATGTCTTTGAAGTTGATTTATAATTGAGCATTAATTTCCCTGAATAGATGTTGCATAAAGGGCTTAATAAGCAATAAGGACTGTACTCATACTTTTTCCAAGTGTTTAAAGTTTCTGCTTTATTTGTATGTTAGCTACAGCTCAGAAGAAAAACACAATGATGGTTTAATTTAGCCACAGGAACAATAAATGGTAAATTGGATACATTGGTATAGTTTTCCTTTGCAGCAAAACTTATTAGCAAATTAGGTGTGAAGCTTTGTAAGATGTTCAGGACAGGAGTAGACTGTTTATTGCATCAAGACTTAGAATGAAATTGTACCTGATCTGAGATCTTGCTCTGTATACTTAGCTTTATCCAATTTTCCTTTTTTTCATTTGGCTAATGAAAAATCCATCAATTTCTTATTTTAAAATGTTTAATAGTTCCTAATTTCTAGCCTGAACAGTCTTTCTTTTTCTCATAGGTGAATAGTGTAAATGATATTGTTGATGATGAATCTAGACTGGAAACACTGAGAGAGCACTTTGACACAAACATTGGATAAACATGGTTTTGCCTTAGAGTGAGAAGTTATGGGCTTAAGTCTCATCCAAGAGACAAGGCATAAACTGGACTGACACAACAAAGAGGACATTAAACTGTGAAAAGTGTGCTTTTGATTCACCAGGATGGTATTGGCGATAAGGATCCTTTAGTTTAGAGTAGAGACTTGAAATAATCGGATTGCTTTCACTAGAACAGACCAGACTAAGAGGGTAGCTCGTAGTGATTTTTTTTAATAATTAAGAGATTTAGAATAATAATGTAAGGAAGAATATTTCTTGATGTGATACTTCCTTTTAAAATGTTGTGAACAAAACAAACAACCTGAAATTTGTTGTGAAGATTATTGGAGCATGGGATACTATCCCACAGGAAATGGTCAGTATTTAGTAACAATGAAAATAATTGATTTGGTGGTGAAGAATATGTAGAGCCTTGTGAGGAGAGTAGGTGAGATTTGAGTTACTTCAGCAAGCAGCTGTCACGGACTCAATGGACAGACGATCTCCTATGCTGCAAACTTGTGCATTTACTTTGAATAGACTAACCCCTGCCATAAAAATAATGTAGAGAGCATCACCTTTTCACAGTGTGGTCAGTTTTTGTGTAACAACATTGCTTAATATCACATCTAGTTTTAAGATTTTTCTCACATCCAAAAGCAAAGATATGATTTGTAACATATGAATGTTGCTATGAAGTTTGGTAAACAAAGTATTAATGTTATGCTAATTTCTTTAACCAGAGAATGTTTTTGTTTTTAAAGAGTGTTGCAATTAACTTGCTGTAAAAATAATGTTATCAAAATCAATTGGCTACAGTTCAGCTGGTAATTGAATATTCCTGGTGGCGTCTCAATGGGAGTGAAATTAGTTTGTGTGTGCATCTGCTGCAAGCCTGACCTCCTGCTCTGGGAGATGGCTTTACATTACGTGGAGCATGGCGACTGGAATAGGTCTGTCGGATGGAAGCAATCTCAATCCAGTTCAGTGGAAATGTTCAACAGTGTGAGCATGCTGCTTTGTCTGCTCTCATTGGCACTGGATGTGTGAAATGCAAGTCTCACTGGAATTTTACAGCAAAGGAAGAGGCTCATTGGCCCATCAAAGGCTGTACTGACTCTGAGAGAATGAGCAAATTAGTTTCATTGGTCATTGCTTTACAAATGTTTATGTTCCAAATACACACGCAACACTGTCAACTTGTGTTTCTGCTGTGTCTTTTAATATGGCAAAACATTCTAAGGCACTTGAGGTGAGTGACTGTCAAACAAGATTGAAACTGAATTGCATGAAAGTGAGGGCAGGTGACAAGATCTTTGGATAAAGTTGGCTTTCAATAAAGGAGCTTTAAAGTAGGAGAGAGTGTAAGACCTTAGGGATGGAGTTTCATTGTTTAGGGACTAGCGCTAGAAGGCATAATGACCTGTTGGAGTAATGGATTTGGTTTCGGTACCTTTTGCAGCTGGGGTCCATTGTCTAAGAAGTGTATGAAGTAAATTGTTACCCATTTAAATTCATAAGTTATGCTAAAATGGTTTGGGAGGTGAGCCATTCATTCGTTTAAGATAATGTGTCTCGTACTTTCCTTTTTCAGACAGCCTCTTTCTATTCTGAACACTTCTTCTTTTTTGAATTGTCAGCTCCGATTATGTAAATGTTCAGCCATCTTAAACTTCAGCCACTTAATATTTTTAAGAAATTGAGTGCACAAATGCTGCAGGCTTGCTGAAGTCATTTTTGACATAAAACATGATTTATAATAAAAAGTTCCACAAATGTTTTGACACAAGCAAAATTTCTGTGGATGCATGGCAGGCAAAACCCATGGAGAGCGACAGTTAATGATTCCAGTTGTGTAACCTTTGGAAATTAAGAAGGACCGAAATGTTAAACCGATGGAAGAACTAAAGGCAGGTTCCGTGCTAGGGTGAAGGACAGGGGAAATGCACTTAAGATTTTCATGATGCATCAACCCAAGGAAATGCTGATATTGTAGTTAAAAGAAACAAAGGTTGTGTTTTTGTGATTTAATCACCCCTGCGTTTGAACCTATGACCCTTCTTTTCTTTGTTTTTGTTACTCATCTTACCATGCTTCTCCCCCCAAACCCTGCCCCAAACTTCCACTTGAAATCTCTCTCCTCTTGTGTATTTGCCTTCAGTTTGGATGGCAATAGTCAACAATGCAACCAACAATTAATTTCATCTCTATGACCAGCGAGATTGAACGATTATGAAATCAACAGAGGGACAAGTGAAATTAAAAAGGAATTAGGCAAATTTAAAGTCTAGTCAAGTCTAGGAAAAGAAAAATAGATGGAAGGAAAGATTAGGCTGAGTGACAAATTGGGTTAAGAGACAAAAGGGAACATTAAAGAAGTAATGAAGAAAAAATATTCTTTCTCAGAATAAAAATCTAGGGCAGTTTAAATTGCTCCCTTTCTGGACCATGGCATTGATTGACATTGCATTAACAGTAATTCTTCCACTGTGATTACTGAGCTCTTACTTACTGGCCCCAAGTTCAGAAAACACGTTTATGGGTAGACTATGTGGGAGATTAAAGGTAATGGCTTATGAGAAACTATGACAGACTGACCAATTAATCAACAATTCACGAAAATCAAATGATGGCCTCTGTCTTGAACTTGTTAGAATAATAGGAATATGATCCAGCTTGTACTCCTTCCATCAAAAATGCCAGTCTTCAGCCAATTTAATTCACTCCTTATGATGTCAATTCTTGTGCTCCCAAACTAGCTATACTCCTCACCGAGCTGTTCCAGTACAGCTACAACACTGGTATCCACCCAGCAATGTGGAAATCTGCCCAGCTGTGTCCTGTTCACAAAAAATAGGATACACTAGAATCTGGCCAACATTTTATTGCCTATGCTGCAGGGCAGTTTGAGAGTCAAAGGCATTGCTGTGGGTTCAGTCAGGCCAGACCAGGTAAGGATGGCAGTTTCCTTTAAAAGGGCATGAGTGAACCAGAAGATGGTTTTTTTTTCCAGTAATCAACAATGGATTCATAGTCATTGGGCTCTTAAATCTAGGTTTTTCTATTTTATTGAATTCAAATCCCACCATCTGCCTTTGGTGAGATTTGAACCAGGGTCACCGGGACATTACCTGGGTCTCTGGATTTTGGTCCAGTGATAATAGCGCCAGCCCATTTCCTCCTGATATAATATTCTCCCTCTCATCTGAAAAGTGATGAAAGGTGTCCTTGGTGAACTGAAGTGATGCTGAGTCAGCCAAATTGACTTTTGTGAGAATTGGGGACAGGGGCCATCTAGTTAGATAGCAGAAATGAAGATGATTCTGGTCATAAAGGGTTAATCATCTCAGCTCCAGGACATCTCTGCAGGAGCTCCTCAGGATAGTATCCTACGCCCTATCATCTTCAGCTGCTTTGTCGAATACCTTCTTCCTGTATGTCCTGCTGCCTCTCTCCACCCTGACCTTGGAGGTGGGAATGTTTGCAGATGATTGCAGTGTTTGATACCATTCATAATTCTTCAGATACTGAAACAGTCTGCTTTCAAACACGTTAAGATCTCAACATTCTAGCTTTAACTGATAAGTAGCAAGTAACAATCATGGTACCCCAATGCTAGGTAATGACAGACTCAAGAAATCGAACCATCTCCCTATGTCATTCAAATGCAGTCATCGTTGTCATTGTCATCGTAACACTATGTTGATCAGAAAGTTATTCCCACTTAAATACTTTGATTGCAGCAACAAGTCAGAGGCTAGGAATTTTGTGGTGAATAACTCACTCCTTGACTGTCCAAAGCCTGTCCATGATCTACAGTGTACGAGTCAAGTGTGATGGAATACTCAACCCTTATTGAGATGTATAGAACATTAGAACAGTCCAGCACAGTACAGGCCCTTTGGTCCACGATGTTGTGCCAAACTTTTACCCTAAACGTAAGGTCTATCTAAGCTCCAACCTTACCTTATACTATCTTCCATATGCCTACCTAATAGCTGCTTAAATGACCCAAATGAGGCCGACTCCACTACCCTCTCTGCCAATGCATTCCACGCCTTGACCACTGAGTAAAGAGCCTACCTCTGATGTCTCCCCTCTATCTACCTCTCACTCTAAAGCTATGCCCCCTCCTGATACCTACCTCCACCCAAGGAAAAAGCCTCTGGCCGTCTACTCTATCTATACCTCTGATCATTTTGTACACCTATATCACATCACTTCTCATCCTTCGTTGTTCTAAAGCAAAAATCTCAACCTTTCCTCGTAAGACCTTCCCTCCATTCCAGGCAACATCCTGGTAAATCTCCCCTGCACCCTTTCCAATGCTTCCACATCTTTCCTGTAATGAGGCGACTAGAACTGGACACCATACTCCAGGTGTGGCTGAACCAGGCTTTTGTATAGCTGGAGCATAACTTCACGGCCGTTGAACTCAGTCCCTCAATTAATGAAAGCTAACACACCATACGCCTTCTTAACAACTCTGTCCACCTGGGTGGCAGCTTTCAGGGAACTGTGGGCATGAACCCCAAGATCCCTCTTCTCCTCCACACTGCCAAGAACCTTTCCATTAACCCTATATTCTGCTTTCAAGTTTGTCCTTCCAAAATGAATCACCTCACACTTTTTTCAGGGTTAAACTCCATCTACCACTTCTTAGCCCAGCTCTGCATCCTACCAAAGTCCCTTTGTAACCTAGAACAGCCCTCCGCACCATCCACAATGTGACCCATCTTTGTATCATCTATGAATTTGCTAATCCACCCTTCCACTCCTTCTTCCAAATCATTTAGCTCTAACAACTTTCAAGTGTTCACATCTTCCAGAATAAAGTAACCTACTTGACTGACACCTCATTCACCACCTTTAACATTCGATTCCCCAGCACTGCTGAACTGTATCAGTAATACGTACCATAAGCAAGGTGTACTATTATAATTTGCCAAGACACCTTCAGTAGCACATTCTGAGCTTGCAACCTCTCCTACCCAGGAGGAGGAGGAGGAGGGCAGCTGATGCATTGAAGCGAGCAAGTTCTCCAAACCCCTCCACATCCTCTATCTCAGTTTGTTTATTGTCACCAGGCCCAAATCCTGGAACTGTTCTCCCAACAGCACTGGGTGTACCTGTACCAGATAGTGTTCAGCAGTTCAATAAGCTAACCTACTAATACCTTGTCAATGCCATTAAAGGTGGATAATAAATGTTTACCTAGCTAGTGTGTGCCTGCCTGTGTCTGGGTTTGTGTGTGTGTGTCATGAAAATCCAGTCTGTTATCAATAACTGGGCTGATATATCAGAAATAACTTACTACCATCTCCCTGAGTAAGAGAATGTCATAAACTAGGAGACACAGGAGGATATTGAACAGAAATCAGATTATTGGTTTCTCACTAATTTATTCAACCGAAGGAAAACAGCAAGAGATAATGACTTTTCCAAGGAGCTATGGTGAGGGAAATGGTATGTTGGAATGATTTAGGAAGGAGAGTTTCAAAAGTTAGGACTATTGACCAAGGAGGAACGGTGAGCAAGTAATCTGGAATCAGTGGGTGGAGTATGTTCTGGGCTAGGTAGTTCTCACTAGTAATTAACTGAATCAGATGTACACCAGGATAAACTGGCCAGTAGAGAGCATGTGTAGCTTATCCAAATGCAAGAATTAATGCGAGTACAGAAGCTACAGCACAAGTAAATTTTGGGCTGCAGTAAATCAAGTTAGTGGAATTTTGCCTTCCAGCTCAGCGAGCAAACTCACATCCAGAACCTCAACCTGAGCTACAAATCTTCTCAAAACTCACTAATATTATGGCCAATTCAGACTACAGTATTCTGAAGAAGTTACTTTTAACTATTTTTATGTTGACTTGGAATGTTTGATTTTGTCCTTTTTTTTTCTCCACACTGTCTACTTGTCATTCACTCACTCAGTCATGTTTTTAATGCTATCATTATGAAAATGTGTCCAGTAAACCTTTTACTCACTTCTTTATAAATAGGACAACAAAAAACCCTTCACAGCTAAAGAAGTACTTGTTGAAGGTAGTGCAGTCACTGTTGTAAAATAGGAAATACAGGAGCAAATTTGTCCGCAGTAAGTTCCCTCAAATCATACTGTGATAATAATCAGTTCATCTGTTTCAGTAAATGTAGCTAAAAGTTAAATATTGTTTGCCGTGCTGGTGAAAACTCCCCTGCTATCTTTTTCGAAGTAGTGCAATTTAAGTGAGTAGATGGTTTATCATATCATCTGAAGGACAGTACCTCAAAATGAACTGCTCCGTCATGCAATCTTGGAGCAATTATATAATTTATACCCCTAAACATCAAAGGAGATGGAGCTGTGATCCATACCTGGTCTTACCTATGTGTGACTGCAGACCCATAGCAATGTGGTTGACTTTAAACTGCCTAGCCAGCGATGTCCCCATCCTGTTAGTTTTTCAAAATTCACTAACAGTCATACAGTGTGGAAACAGACCCTTTGGCAAATTCAGTCAGCATAGACAAGTTGAACCAAACTAAACTAGTCCATCTTCCTGTGTTTGCCCATATCCCTCTGAGCCTCTATCTGTCCAAATTTCTTTTGTATGTTGTAACTGTGCCTGCATCTATCACTTTGTCTGGCAGTTCATTCCACACACGAATTGCCCTCTGTGAAAAGTTGGCCCTTCAGGTCTCTCTTAGATCTTTGTCCTCCCACCTGCTGGCTAGCCACTGATGGCTGCATCCCATGAGTGAATGGAAAAAGTCATACCAAACAGTGTGATTGTGCAATCTTTTTAACAATCTGCTTTATTCATTTTATTTTGAACAAAAAGATACTGGTTACCTTTTTTAAAAAGTAACTGGGCTTTGGTGAGACCGTAACTGGAGTCCTGGGAAGTTTTGGGTTACACATTTTAAGGAAAGATACGACCATATTGAAGATGTCAAGTGAATTTTCACTACTAGTCTTTGGACTGAAAGTGTTGCCTTATGATGAAATTGGACCTGCACCTATTTGATTTTATTATTGTTGCACATACCTAGGCTCAATGAAATGTTTGTTCTTGCATACAGTACAGGCAGATTATACCATACAAAGTGCATTAGGGTAATAGAACAGAGTGAGGAATAAAATGTTACAGCTGCGGATGAGGTGCAAAAAGAACACGGTCAACGTGAAATAGAGGTCTGTTCAGAAGTCCAATAAAAGTGGGGAAGGAACTGTTCTTAAATCTATTTGATGCAAGTATTTAAGCTCTTATGTTGTGCCCAATGGAAGACGTTGGACGAGAATATAGCTGGGGTGTGAATGGTTCTTTGACTATGACTGCCTTTCCAAGGCAGTGAGAAGTATAGATAGAGACCATGGATGGAATATTTGCTTGTGATGGACTGGGCTTGTGTTTTCAATTCTCGTAGTTTCTTACAGTCTAAGACAGAGCAGTTGCCGTACCAAGCACTGGGTCCAGGCAGAATGCTTTCTAAGGGATATCTACAAAAATTGGTAAGTGTCTTTATGGACATGCTGAATTTCCTTGGCCTCCTGAGGAAGTAGAGATGTTTGGCTTTCTATAAATTCAAATTCAGAAGAATGAGAGGTGATCTCTTGTAATGTTTCAAGTGTATGAAGGGAGTTGACAGGAGACACTGAACTTGCTCTATCTGGCTGGAGAAACTAAAGCAAAGGAACGCAATCTCCAGATAAGGCAATTGTTTAGGACAGAGTGAAGGAGAAATCTGAACACCAAAGAAACACTGGTAAAAGAACCAGGGGGAATATTAGCAGACAGAGCCAGTTGTGATGATACCAAATGCAGAACCTGAAAGGACAATAGAAACTGATTCAATGGTAACTTGCGAAAGGGAATTTGATACTTACATAAATAGTTTGACAAGATGCAATTGTAGGGGTATAGGGAATGAGCAAGGTTTGTGTGGGATTAATTGAATAGTTCTTTGAGAACTAGCACAAGTATCATGAGCAGAATAGGATGTTGCTTGGCAAACATTTCCTTTTGCCTTTTTGCTTAAGATGAATTTCAACCCTGATTAAACCTCCCATGAACTTGTATGCCTGTGCTATAATCATTCAAACAAATGGGTTTACTGTAATTAGAAAGATGTTCAGGAGAGTCAGCCATGTGAGTGCAAAACATGGAGTCCATTGCTATAGCCAGGCAATAAGTCTCACTGCCTTTTTTTCACATTTGCAAGCTACTAAAAATGTAGCTTGTTCCCCTACAGAGCCAAAATATGCTGACATCTAACAACATGGAGAAATATAGGACGTTATTCTTTGCTCTTAGCCGTTCTATGACCTTTTGGGTAGCCTGTTCTGTGTTTTTATAAGTAGTGAGTTTTGTACTTTTTTTTTTGAAGATTTCTTCAGTTAATACTGTTTTCAGTACCTCTGACCAAAATACTTTGCTGTGCTTCAAACTTGTAATTGTGACAAGATAACGTTTGCATTTGTAAATTTTTTTTTGTATTTTTTAGTTTGTGTCACCTGTTTTGCAAGGTTGTGAGGAATTTGAATTACTTTCAGTCATGTATGTCTGAGACAGCATTTGAGAAAAGCATCAGTGAACATTAGAAAGACTGAGGCCATTTTGTCTGCCATAGCTGCTGTTCCCTAGCCACTGACTTCACCCATTTCCCTGGCAAATGTCTGACACAAAGCCTGATTTTTTTTTGCAACTTTGGTGTTACGTTTCACCATGAGATGAGCTTCCAAGCTCATTAGTGCTAACACTAAGACCACCTACTTTCCACTCTCTGCACCCACCTCGGCTCATCTGCTGAAATCCTTTATTCTTTTCTTGACTCTACAGTTGATTATTCTGACATGGCTTGCTGGTCTTGCAGAATCTACGCCTTCTGACTCTAAGGGTGTCTGTAGTTTTGAATGCTAGAATACACACGTCCTAACTTGAACCAATGTGTTCGACTCTCACTGGCTCCTGTCTAAGCAATGATTCAAATTTAAAATCCTTATTTGTGCCTCCCTCCCTGCGGCTGGGATTGGAATTTCCTGCTGGAAAAACACAAGGGTCAGATCTGAGTGTGGACATCTTCAATCAGTGGCAACTGGTCCAGCATTACCACCGACAGGAAGGTTTGTGCCAATATTGCTTAGTGTGCCACCAACCTGCATGACCATTTCGATCTTGCCAGAGATCACATTGACTGTCTGTTGTTGAGCTCTGCAGGTTTACGCAGAGGTGAGGCACATCTGACGGCCAAAAGGTTTTAAACTCTGCGTATAACCTACAATGAGTAATGAAGCATTTTGCTGTTTTCTGATTGAAACCGGATGCACATTTGATTTACACCCCCCACCCCCCAATCACGTAGGGTTAGTTTCATTTAGGATTATGTTTGGCATGGACTGGTTGGTCCAAGGGTCTACCTCCATGCTGTATGATTTCAATGATGTCACTGAATGACAGAACAGGTTTGAGGGGCCAGAAGTCCTATTTCTGTTCGTATAGCACCCTTGACAACCTCCAGATGGCCCAAATGAGGTTTACTGCCATTTTGATACTCTGTTGAAGTCCAAACACTGTTTAATATTGTAAAATGTAGCAGACAATTTGAGCTCGGTAAGATCCCACAAATGGCATTGTGATATTGACCTGCATGGACTCTTTGCATTCTGCTGAGTTTTAATTGAAACCTTCACAATTTTGAGGTTTTAAACTCTGCCTATTACCTACATTTTGTCCACCTGGCTGTTCTGTAGATTGAACATTGATTATAAACTTACACTTGGAGAAGTCCTGTTGGTTGGTGAGCCAGTTAACACAGAACTGTTATTCTTGTAATGGTTTTAGTGCTCAGAAGTTGTAGAAATCTGGCAAGATCTTGCCTCGGAAGGCTATGAACGCTGGTGGACGATTGGAACTTTCAGCACTGAGATTGTTGTATATTAGACAAGAGTATCAAAGATTAATAGTTAGGTCAGTACAGCTGAGGCACAGACCACCTGCAATCTGATTAAAGTGGCAGTAGTAGGTTTAATGGATTGAATGACCTCTGAATTCTTGTGGATTTGGGAAAACCGAAGTTTCTTGTTCTGTGGGTGTCTTTTCAGTTGAGGTCAGATTGTACATTCACCAGCTCTCCCACAGGAGGGTAGGCAGTTTGCAGTCTTGATCAGAATTTGAATTTTTAATCTTTCTAACCCCGTGGGTATAACTTGAATGGAAATATTCAGGATAGATGCTGAGGTCCCCATTTGAATTTTTTTTTGATTTTAGCTGTTAAAAGGAATCTGACGTTGTTAATACCAGAAATTCTGTGACATGTCCCACTTACTCCTCAATGTCTGAGCATGTGCAAATATAGCTCTTGTAATTAACGTTGCAGTACACTTCAGTCTAGGGCTTACAGGCAGAAATGTTACGTGAGAACTCCAAAAAGGGTAGCTAGAGCAGAGCTAGAATGTTGTGCACACCTGTGCTTGTGGCATTACAGGAAGGAAGTAATTAGAGGGGGCACAAAGGAGATTTAATAGGATGTTGCCACGAATGGGGGATTTTAGCTAACAGGGAGCTTGAACAGTCTGGGATAGTTTCCGACAAAATAAATGGAGAGATCAGTGAGGTGTATAAAATTGTGAAGTCCACAGGTTTAGCCTATCCAGGTTATTTCACTTGTCAAACAAGTCAACAATCTGGGTAATAAATTTAAAATAACTGGCACAAGGATTTAAAGTGGACTTGAGTTTTTTTTTAGTCAGTGACTGGAATCACAACTTCAAAGCTGGCAGAGATAGAATCACAGCACTTTAAACAAAACTCATAGATCTGTACTTGAAGTGCTGTGACCCAAAGAACTAGAGACCACTACTAACTGGAAAGCTTGGATTAGGTTTAGAGTAGATTCCCTACAGTGTGAAAACAGGCCCTTCGGCCCAACAAGTCTACACCGCCCCTTGCAGCATCCCACCCAGACCCATCTCCCTATAACCCACACACACACCACTGTACACTACGGGCTATTTAGCATGGCCAATCCACCTAGCCTGCACACCTTTGGACTGTGGGAGGAAACTGGAGCACCTGGAGGAAACCCCCTACTGACACGGGGAGAATGTGCAAACTCCACACACAGTTACCCAAGGCTGGAATCGAACCTGGGTCCCTAGCGCTGTGAGGCTGCACTGCTAACCACTGAGCCACCGTGCCACCCTTTTATTTTAGCCAGTATTGACATAATGACCAGAATGTCCTTTTTTGTTTTTTGCCATTGACCATTTTCTGTTGCTTTGGACTATATTTTATGGCTTTCAGTGGAGTAGAGGAGGTGGAATGGGTCGTGAGTAGTCTGCTGTTTTCCTCTGTTTGCCCATCCATTTGAAGGGGAGCTCATGGTACTGTCACTGGACCACTGACTCAGAGACCCAGGTTCAAATCCCATCCGGGTAGATGTTGGAATTTGAATTCTAAAGAAGTCTGGACGTGAACATCTAATGTAGCAATCTGCAATGGTTTCATGCTTGTAAAACTCCATCTGGTGCACTAACGTATGTTAGGGAAGGAAAAACTGTCATCCTTTGGTCTGGCTTACGTGTGACTCCAGACCATGTGATTGACTTTAACCGTGTGCTGAAGTGACCGAACAAGTCACTCACTGTATCAACTGTTAGGAAGATTCCAAGGAATGCAACCAGATGGACCACCCGGCAAAGACTAAGGGACCAAAAATGATGATTGTCGAACCCAGCCCTGTTGACTCCTCAAAGTCTTCTCGACTAGCATCGGGGGGTTAGTGCCAAAACAGGAGTGTGTGTCTCGGACTAGCCAAGCAACAGCCTGACCCAGTTGTAGTGCCACACAGCATGATGGGATATCACCATGCTAAATGCAACAGATCTAGCAATTCCAGTCTCGGCACCCACGAGGCACTGGGCCATCACCAACAGAATTGTTTCAATCAATTTGAAGGGTACATGGGGAGATTAAATCTAGGGCTAGGGTTAGGGTGTGGGTGTGTTATGACACTTCCCTGTCCTTGAACCCAACTTTTTGGGCTAGAGGTATGAACACTAAGACTCTCAAACATCAGGTGTTTATGGCAATAGGACAATAAAGACACAAAAGATGTAGTGAAGTTTGAGAGAGAGAATCATAAGCAGCTGCTAGCCAAAGCACAGGTAAGAGGGAAAGAGTAAAACCAAATCTGAAAATTAAAAAAAGGAAACAAAATTGGTGCTGAGGTTATGGTTTGAAATTGTTGATCGCTGAGGAATATGTTGAAAATGCAAGATGTAAACTTGAGCTGCAGTATCTGTGTGTAATTGATGCAGAGAGAGTTACAGATTAATATCTGGTGATTCATCAGCTTCTTTATTTAGCTAGTCAAGAAAAGAACTTGCAGCAGTATCATAAACAAAAACAAATTGTTGGAAAAGCTAAACAGGTCTGGCAACAGCATTTGGAGAAAAATCAGTTAATGTTTTGGGTCCAGTGACCCTTCTGAAATTCTGTGGAAGGGTCACCAGACCAAGAACATTTAACTCTGATCTCTCTCCAAAGATGCTATCAGACTTGCTCAGCTTTACCAGCAATTTTTGATTTTTGCTTCTAATTTACAGCATCTGCAGTTCTTTTTTTTTATTTTGCATCAATATCATATCTATCTTGACTTCATGATATCCCAAAATACTTTGTAGCAATGAAATATTTTTGAAGTGCAATCACTTTTTTGCAATGAAGGAAGTATGGTAGTCATTTGCATGTAGGAAGCACCTACAATCTGTTACAGGGAAACTGTTAGACGCTGAGGATACAATGGCAGGGCATTTAGAAAAACAGAATATAATCCAGCAAATTCAACATGGCTTTGAGATGAACATTATGCCTGCTGAATTTAGTAGCATTAGATAAGATTCCTTTACAGTGTGGAAACAGGCCCTTTTGGCCCAACAAGCCTTCACCACCCCTTGGACCGTCCCACCCAGCCCCATTCCCCTATAACCCACACACCCTGAACACTATGGGGCAATTTAGCATGGCCAATCCACCTAGCCTGCACATCTTTGGACTGTGGGAGGAAACTGGAGCACCCAGAGGAAACCCACGCAGACACTGGGAGAATGTGCGAACTCTGTCCAGACAGTTGCCTGAGGCTGGAATCGAACCTGGGTCCCTGGTGCTGTGAGGCTGCAGTGCTAACCACTGAGCCACCATGCCGCCCCCTTCTTGGGGGTAATTGGCAGGACAGATAAGGGTGCAACAATGGATGTAATATGTTTGGATTTCCAGTAAGGCATTTCAAAAGTAGCCTGACATTTTTTATTTAAGATTGGAGCCCATGGCATTTGAGGTAGTATACTAACATGGATAGAGGACTGACTGACTAATAGAGTTGGGATAAGCGGGGCATTTTCAGGAAAGCAACATGCAGCTGGGGAGTTCTACAGGGATGACTGATTACTTACAATATATATTAATAATTTCAGTAAGGTAAATAAATGTATTTATTACTAAGTTTGTGAATGACCCAGAAAAGGTGGGAAGGCAAGTAGTGAAGATGATGCAAAATCTGCAGTGCGATATAGACCGGGTTGAGCAAAATATAGGCTGAAAGGTGGCAGATGGAATATGTTGTGGGAAAGTGAGATTATGTACTCTTGGCAGGGAGGATAGAGTTGAGAAAGACTGCGGATGACTGAAACTTGGAGGGATTTAAGAATCGTCATGGTTAATTCAGAAAAAACACGTTTTAAGTTCATTTTGTCTTCGCAATTGCCAATTTGAAATGTTGCCTTTTTTTTGCAAAGGGAATGCAGTATAAGAGAAGGACATCTTGTTAAATCTACACAGGATGCCAGTTAAATCACACCTGAAAAACTATGTATAGTTTAGTCCCTTATGTAGCACAATATTTTCTGGCATTGGAGGCAGACCAAAGGAGGTTCTTGGACATAAAGGGATTGTTTTAAGAGGTGAGCCTGTGTGTTGAGTCAGTTCTCATTGAAATTTAGAAAGGGAGGAGATCTTACTGAAGTGCATAAAATTGAGGGCTTGACAGGGTGGAGATAGAGAGATTTTGCTTTCCCCTGCAGAGTCTAGGACAACAGGAACAGAATGAGGGGGTCACCTGTTTAAGAGTGAGCCAAGGAGGTGTTTCCTCTGAGGGCAGTGAATCTTTGGAATTTTTTGTGGCAAGAGATTTGTTGAGTATATTGAAGGCAGAGAAATCTTTTAGGAAGAGAGTTGAGAGAAAGTGGATTTAGGGATTATCAGATTACCTTGAACAGTGGAGTGGGCTTGATGGACAGGGAATGCTATTCATTAGGCCATAAAATATAGGAAAAGAAATAGCTCAATGATAACCAGCCGATCTGTTTTTGTGGTATTTGTCCAGCGATACTTATTGGCCCAAGGCACTGGGAATATTGCTTCCTTTTTAGTAAGGAACAGCGATAGGCTCTGTTATCAGCCTAAAAGGGCAGGCATGGGTTCAGTTTGACATCTTATAAGACACTCTGTGCAATACTGTGGCAAACTATGCCACTTTCTGTGGTGGCGTGAAGCCTCAACCTTCAGAGGTGAGCATGCTATTCAGCAAGCCAAGACTGCCATTCTTAAGGTTGGGCTAGTGCCTAGTCACAAGGTTGCATGCCATTTATAAGCTGTGGGGCTACTGAATAGAGCAGCAGGGCTTTGCTTTCCTTAGCTGTTATTTTTGTATGGTAATGTACCTCTGAGAAATAGCTTATAGATCTACACAAGTGGCGTTTGTGCAGCATGGTGTTTCCTAGCTGTGGTGATTTAAAAGCAAGGCTCAAGCACGGTTTCCCTGCTGTCAGAACATTCCAACTGCATCACTCCATTCTGAGAAAATAACATCATTGACTCAACCTTGACTCAGTTTTATTTCCCCCACCCCACCCCACCCCACCCCACCCTGATTGATGCCTTACCTGCTGAGGGATTCTCTACACTGAACAAACCAAATTTTAGTCTGGGTGACTGCTTTGTAGAACCCTTCCAATTAGCGCACAGGCAAGACCATGACTTTTCTGTAGCTAGTCCTTTTAGCACAGCACCCTGCTCACATGCTCATATGTTTGAACTCGGCATGCTGCAGAGTTCCAGTGAATCACAGCACAATCTGGAGGAACAACATCTCCTCTTCAGAGGATTAGGCACTTAGCAGCCTTCTGGACTTAATATTGAGTTTAACACCTTTTTGAACTGTGAAGCTTTGCATGTTATATTTCTGTTAACATGTCTTCCCTTTTCTTCTTCTTCCAACACCCCCACCCGACCCCTTCCAATCCCAGCGGGACGGTCTGGCCTTTCATGCTGGCAGGAGGCACGCCATTATTCTGCCATTCTCATTCTGATCACCTTTTTGTCTGAGCCACCAACATCTTTTCTCTACTGGTACCCTGCACCCACTATCCCCCCCCACCCCCAAACCCCAAACTGCAGCATAAGTGCTGTCCCCTCCACACTTCAACTCTGAAGAGTTATCTAGACTTGAAACATTAACTTGCGCTCAGTCTGTGCATGCTGTCTGACCTGCTGTGAACTCCAGCACATGTTGTTTCTTCTGTCAGAACTTTTTCCATTTGTTTGCCAGCTTCTGTGGGAATTAGTTCCTATGTGTCAGCTTTCCATACACTGCTTCAAGTAAGTGCTCTTGAAGATACTTTATCCCCGCTAATGCTTTTTCTGTCATCCTGATGCTCAGTCTCCATTCATCCACACTGCAGGATAATCTACAATTTCTTTTTGCAGGTAAAATAATTAAAAGGTTTACCTTCATTACATATCTTCACAGCTTCAGTATATCCCAAAATACTTTGCAGCCAATGAAGCACTTTTTGGCATATTTGATAAGATGCCAGTGTAAGACTATGTTTTCACTTTTGTAATTGGAAGACCCAAGTCAATTACTACAGATTTGATTGAGCAGTGAGGATCAAAGATTTATTAATTCTGATGAGTTACAGGCCTGCAGTCTATTTATATTGAGATGTCAGTTCAAAGCGCAGGTTTCTTGTGCCGATTGAATACAGAGGGAGGGACTTCAATCTTGCTCCTTCTGTAACAAATCACAAACACCCAGGCCTTATGAGCCCTTAATATCCATTACGTTCCTGTGTTTGATCAGAGACATCCTGAACTCTGACTTAGTTCATGGTCAATCTTGGTTTGGTTATATAGTGTCTACCTAGTTTCTAATCTTTTTGTAGTCATCTATGTGACCTCATTTTCTTCTGTCTCGTTGCTTTCCTAAAATATTGTTTTTATCATGAGACTGGCGTCTCTCTCTTTTTGTCTTGTTTGTAATTTTTATAATTTCTCATTAAGAGAATACAGGACAATTAACTATGTTTTACTTCTTTCCTCAGAATAAGAGGATGTGTGTTGTCATGTTCTAGAACTGCTTTAAGTTTGTCTCTACAGTTTTATTTTGTTCAACTGGTGAAAGTTTCTCATTAAATCAAACTCCTTACCAGTAACTTTATTTTTGAGACCATCAGCTAGAGACTGTTTTTACTAATAGTTGATGCTTGGAAGAGTTACCTTTTCTATCAATAAATGTTTGTGGTAAAGTAGCATATGGTTCTAAATCTATACAAATTTAGGTCAACACAGAAACTTGCAAGTAGTACTTAAAATCATACCGTATGGATAAAATATTAGTGCATAATGGAATTAATGCAAAAGACAAGTTATGATGTAGACATAGAGACAAAAAAATACTGCTGGTGCCAGGATCCAAGGGAGACAAAACAGGAGACTGGAAGAATACAGCATGGCAGGCAGCATCTGGAGGAAAGGAGCAGCCAATGTTTTGGGTAATATCCATTGACTTCTCCTTTCCTCCTGACGCTGCCTGTCTTGCTGTATTCTTCCAGTCTCCTGTTTTGTCTACAATGTGAACATACCCTTTCAACTTTGAAAGGGTGCTTGTTCTCTGAAATATGAAACTAAGAGTAGCAGTGCACCCTTTCTGCATTGAGTGAGGCTGGATTACAAGTGAGTTAGTCACATGCTTAAATGCTCTACATTGACTGACTACAATTAAACAGGAAAAACTTTAATTCCTTGCTGGCCCAGGTCAGAATTATTAAACTGAAACTTAAACGTTGACCTTCCTACATCAAATCAAAACTTTTAATGCAGAAAGTTTTCATGGTGTAGGGGTTACCACCTGAGCCAACCTTCAACCTGTGCTGGCTAACAGGAAGCTGAGTGTAGGCACAAATGGGTCTGTTTCCAGTTGGCAAGATGTAACGAGTGGTGTGCTACTTGTGCAGTGAGCAATTAGAGATAATAGAACATATTGTTTATTGCAAGAAACGTTGAACGCTAAAGAAGGTAATGCATCTGTTATGCAGGGCACAGCTGAGAATGCATCTAGAATACCATGTACCGTATTGGTCACTTCACTTGAGGCAGGATGTAGATGCATTGGAAGCAATTCAGGAAAGGTTTAGTTGACTGCATGGAATGGGCTGATTTTTCCTTAAAGTATGGATAGACTAAGCTTATACCTGCTGAACTTTTAGAGCTTGATGGCCTTGAGAGGGTGCGCCGCCTTGTGGGACAATCTCTAGCATTTGGAATCAGTATTTTTTTAAAATGATCAGTGTGGAGCTGGAGGAACGGAGCAGGAAAGCTGTTTCAGGTTGGGACCCTTCTTTGGGAAAATAGTGTTCCTTAAGACCAGTGAGGCATTTGTTTTTCCCTCTGTGTTGTCGGTTTTGAAACTGTCTCAAAAGGCAATTGAAGTGTAGCCTTGTACAAATACAGAATGCCTTCAGTTTGCTGGATAGATTCAAACTCCCAAGTTTTTACTAAAACATTAGCAACTGTACTGCTTTAGCAACTACATATGTACATGAAAATATCTTTATTCATAAAGTATATTGTTGAAATAAAAAATGCAGAATCTTAGCATTTTTTAGGCAGAGTATCTTGTCAAGCAATGGTGAGAATTTCCGGGATAGACACGAATGTGGGGGATACAATCAGTTGCTTCTAATTGGTGAAGCAGGTTTGAGCTGCCAAATGGCCTACTCTTACTTTCTGACATGTTCAGTGAATTGTAGGAATGGTGGCACTCAGTTTGCATACAAGCTTGCATTAATAACCATGCAATAATGACTAGATAATCTGTTTCTTGTACAGAGGTTGAGAGATGAATCTTGGCCAAGAAACCAGTGAGAATGTTCATCCCTGCTCCACAGCCCAATGCGCCCCCCCACCCCAAAAAAAGTCCCGTTCATTATCCAAGTAGTGCATTGTGATATTTTACATGTACCAGATCCTCACTTTAACATTTCACCTAAAATTTGGCATCTCCAGCAGTGCAGCACTCCCTCAGCACTGCAGTGGAGTGACAGCCTGGATTTTGACCTCCAACAAAAACAAGCATTTGAGGATGCCTGCTGAGTGACATATTGAAGCTTGGTGAGCAGAATTGACATTGTATTATAACCTGGCAGGAAGCTATTGTTAGGTGCTGAAGTATGTCAGTCCTGGTGGTGGAGTGGCAAAGCCATTCAGTGAAATGAAGCTATCAAAAATGCTTTATTTGAGAGTAAGCAGAGTCTTGTCAGATGGATGGATTTAAGCAGTGCATGATAACAGTCTGATGCTCTGGCTTTTTAGCAAAATTTAATCCCTAACAATATTATTAACAAACTAAGATCTTTTTGGCTTTCTTGTCTTTTGTTTTCAGTTCCTTAATTAAGAGCTGAGCAGCAGCTGGGACTTGGAGCAATCCATGAAGGTTTGGACTTGAAATAGGAATGTGAAAAGTGATAAAGGAACCAGCAACCACGTGAGCTGGATGCTGCTTTTTTGTTTTGCCTTTCCTGCGTCACTAGCTCTGAGAGGTTTGCACTTATTGAGCAGCTCTCTGAAAGCTTTTGATTTCAAATAAACCTGTTGGACTATAACCTGGTGTCATGTGACTTCTGGCCTTGTATGTTGTGGTTTTCAGTTTAATGAAGTGGTGATAATTATTGAGGAGATTATTGAATTCTTCTATTTCTTCTTTGCAAGTACAAAAATGTCAACACATACACAAGGTAATCTTGTGTCTGCATTTCCAATTAAGAGTTAGCATGAATCAGAGGAGCCTTGGAAAATCAAAAGTAGGTTGCCAGAAACACACTACTTTGCAAAATTAGCAGCTGTATATTATTTCAAATTATATCCTTTTTGATTAAAGGGCAGGCAAGTTTGTTTGTTTGTTCAGAAAGTCTTTAAGATGATCTGGAACAGAAATTTCTTCATTTGCACAACTGAATCTTTTGAATTCTCTACCTTTTTAAAGAACTGTAGATGCTTGGTCATTGAATGTATTGAAGACTGAAACGGAGAAGTTTTTGGATAATATGGGAATTGAAGGGCTATAAGGATGAGGAGAGAAAGTGAGGTTGAAATTGAAGTTCAGGCATGATTTTATTGAATGGCGGAATAGGCTGGAGGGATTTTATAGTGTACGCTCACTATTTCTTTGCATGTTTGGGCATAAAGTTGGCACTGACCTGATGTGCCAAATTCTGCATTCTGTGCCAGCGCAACTCTACAAATTCCTCATGCACCTGGATTGATGGGATTAGAAATGGATAGGGAGGGAATGTTCACCACCAATGCTGAAGCAATCTTCAGATGTCACATTACCATAACTCCAAATGTAGTCGTATCTCAGTTTTATTTTTATTTGCCCTTGACTTAGACTTTTCTCTTTGGTTACAGATTTGTTTTTCTTTCTAATCCTATTAATTCCCATCACTGATAATGGGAACTGCAGATGCTGGAGAATCCAAGATAATAAAATGTGAGGCTGGATGAACACAGCAGGCCCAGCAGCATCTCAGGAGCACAAAAGCTGACGTTTCGGGCCTAGACCCTTCATCAGAGAGGGGGATGGGGTGAGGGTTCTGGAATAAATAGGGAGAGAGGGGGAGGCGGACCGAAGATGGAGAGAAAAGAAGATAGGTGGAGAGGAGAGTATAGGTAGGGAGGGGATAGGTCAGTCCAGGGAAGATGGACAGGTCAAGGAGGTGGGATGAGGTTAGTAGGTAGGAGATGTGGGTGCGGCTTGAGGTGGGAGGAAGGGATGGGTGAGAGGAAGAACAGGTTAGGGAGGCAGAGACAGGTTGGACTGGTTTTGGGATGCAGTGGGTGGAGGGGAAGAGCTGGGCTGGTTGTGTGGTGCAGTGGGGGGAGGGGACGAACTGGGCTGGTTTAGGGAAGTCCAGACCCTATACACCTGCATTCCGCATGCAGATGGCCTCAAGGCCCCCCACTGCTTCCTGTCCCGCAGGCCCGACCAGTCCCCCTCCACCGACACACTCATCCGCCTAGCCGAACTCGTCCTCACCCTCAACAACTTCTCTTTCGACTCCTCCCACTTCCTACAGACTAAGGGGGTGGCCATGGGCCCCAGCTATGCCTGCCTCTTTGTAGGTTACGTGGAACAGTCCCTCTTCCGTACCTACACAGGCCTCAAACCCCACCTCTTCCTCCGTCACATTGATGACTGCATCGGTGCCACCTCTTGCTCCCCAGAGGAGCTCAACAGCTCATCCACTTCACCAACATCTTCCACCCCAACCTTCAGTTCACCCTGGCCATCTCCAGCACATCCCTCACCTTCCTGGATCTCTGTCTCCATCTCAGGCAACCAGCTTGTAACTTTTGTCTATTTCAAGCCCACCAACTCCCACAGCTACCTAGAATACACCTCCTCCCACCCACCCTCCTACAAAAATTCCATCCTCTATTCCCAATTCCTCCTCATCTGCTCCCACGATAAGACATTCCACTCCCGCACATCCCAGATGTCCAAGTTCTTTAAGGACCGCAACTTTCCCCCCACAGTGATCGAGAACGCCCTTGACCGCGTCTCCCGCATTTCCCGCAACACATCCCTCACATCCCGCCCCCACCACAACCGCCCAAAGAGGATCCCCCTCATCCTCTCACACCACCCCACCAACCTCCGGATACAACGCATCATCCTCCGACACTTCCGCCATCTACAATCCGACCCCACCACCAAGACATTTTTCCATCCCCACCCCTGTCTGCTTTCCGGAGAGACCACTCTCTCTATGACTCCCTTGTTCGCTCCACACTGCCCTCCAACCCCACCACACCTGGCACCTTCCCCTGCAACCGCAGGAAATGCTACACTTGCCCCCACACCACCTCCCTCACCCCTATCCCAGGCCCCAAGATGACGTTCCACATTAAGCAGAGGTTCACCTGCACATCTGCTAATGTGGTATACTGCATCCACTGTACCCGGAGTGGCTACCTCTACATTGGGGAAACCAAGCGGAGGCTTGGGGACCGCTTTGCAGATCATCTCCGCTCGGTTCGCAACAAACAACTGCACCTCCCAGTCGCAAACCATTTCCACTCCCCCTCCCATTCTTTAGATGACATGTCCATCATGGGCCTCCTGCAATGCCACAATTATGCCACCCAAAGGTTGCAGGAACAGCAACTCATATTCCGCTTGGGAACCCTGCAGCCCAATGGTATCAATGTGGACTTCACCAGCTTCAAAATCTCCCCTCCCCCCACCGCATCCCTAAACCAGCCCAGTTCGTCCCCCTCCCCCCACTGCACCACACAACCAGCCCAGCTCTTTCCCCCCCCCCCCACCCACTGCATCCTAAAACCAGCCCAACCTGTCTCTGCCTCCCTAACCTGTTCTTCCTCTCACCCATCCCTTCCTCCCACCCCAAGCCGCACCTCCATTTCCTACCTACTAACCTCATCCCACGTCCTTGACCTGTCCGTCTTCCCTGGACTGACCTATCCCCTCCTTACCTCCCCACCTATACTCTACTCTCCTCTCTACCTATCTTCTTTTCTCTCCGTCTTCGGTCCGCCTCCCCCTATTTATTCCAGAACCCTCACGCCATCCCCCTCTCTGATCAAGGGTCTAGGCCCGAAACGTCAGCTTTTGTGCTCCTGAGATGCTGCTTGGCCTGCTGTGTTCACCCAGCCTCACATTTTATTATCTTTAATTCCCATCACTGCTTTGTTGTGTAGAATGGTGAAGGAAGCAATTGGCTTTTGTGGATGTCATTCTTCAGGGACAGGACAGGACAGGATGGGGTGGGGGTGGGGTTGTACTTGTCAACAGCAAAGGATTGAAGGAAGACACTAAATTGCTCACTTTCCTATGATACCAACTTTGTACACCTACCTGAGGGCATTACCAGCTCCAAGAGGCACAATTTTTTCATTGTTGGAATGGGTGCCTGCTGAAGTCAGGTAAAACGGCACCAGATAAAATTTGGCAGTAGCTGCTAAGGTGGTTAAGCACCAGGTTATTTTTAAAAGCCTACCTTAGTGCTGTGGGACTTTATGCCAGATGTTTGTAAAAAGCTCCTGTAGCCCTTTGACTGACATACCATCTCAAACTTGCTGCCCTGCCCTATGCCAAGTTGTGCCACCTCTCGTGGTTCATCGTGCTGTGGCCAAGGTATGGACTTTTCACTTACTTAGTCCCTATTATCAGCTTTTCTTTCAACCTGGTTTACCATTATAGATCTCTTTTGTGTACCTAACTGTGTGCCCTCACTTGTGGGCTCCATCCCCAACTATCTTTGTCCCCCTACGACCCCCACCACCATCGTGTGTGTGCGCGCGCCACCAGGATCACTGGACCCGAAACATTAATTCTGTGCCAATCCCACTGAATCGGTGCAAAAGGCTTTAAAGAAAAAGAGCAAAGGTTAAAAACTAAGGAAAGGGGAAAACAAAAAGGAGAAGGGAGTGGGTGCGCTATGGACTCAGCTCTGCTATTCCCCTGCCATGTTGAATCTTAGAGTTATCAAAGCACATCAAACTATTGCAATATAGAAATAAATTCTTCATTTTTAGATCCGTCAGATTTTTCCAAGTAGCTGCTCATGTTGCAATTTGGAAAATCAGTCTGTAGGGAGTATTCCCAATTAACTGCTGAAGGTTGTTTGTAAATTGGGCACTACTTAAACCTGGATAATAAAATGTGAGGCTGGATGAACACAGCAGGCCAAGCAGCATCTCAGGAGCACAAAAGCTGACGTTTCGGGCCTAGACCCTTCATCAGAGAGGGGGATGGGGAGAGGGAACTGGAATAAATAGGGAGAGAGGGGGAGGCGGACCGAAGATGGAGAGTAAAGAAGATAGGTGGAGAGAGTGTAGGTGGGGAGGTAGGGAGGGGATAGGTCAGTCCAGGGAAGACGGACAGGTCAAGGAGGTGGGATGAGGTTAGTAGGTAGCTGGGGGTGCGGCTTGGGGTGGGAGGAAGGGATGGGTGAGAGGAAGAACCGGTTAGGGAGGCAGAGACAGGTTGGACTGGTTTTGGGATGCAGTGGGTGGGGGGGAAGAGCTGGGCTGGTTGTGTGGTGCAGTGGGGGGAGGGGACGAACTGGGCTGGTTTAGGGATGCCGTAGGAGAAGGGGAGATTTTGAAACTGGTCCAGCAACTCCCCACCTACGTCCGTGACACCACCCACGCCCTCCACGTCCTCCAGGACTTCCAATTCCCTGGCCCCCAACACCTCATATTCACTATGGACGTCCAGTCCCTGTACACCTGCATTCCGCATGGAGATGGCCTCAAGGCCCTCCGCTTCTTCCTGTCCCGCAGGCCCGACCAGTCCCCCTCCACCGACACTCTCATCCGCCTAGCTGAACTCGTCCTCACACTCAACAACTTCTCTTTTGACTCCTTCCACTTCCTACAGACTAAAGGGGTGGCCATGGGCACCCGCATGGGCCCCAGCTATGTCTGCCTCTTTGTAGGTTACGTGGAACAGTCCCTCTTCCGCACCTAAAAAGGCCCCAAACCCCACCTCTTCCTCCGGTACATTGATGACTGTATCGGCGCCGCCTCTTGCTCCCCAGAGGAGCTCGAACAGTTCATCCACTTCACCAACACCTTCCACCCCAACCTTCAGTTCACCTGGGCCATCTCCAGCACATCCCTCACCTTCCTGGACCTCTCAGTCTCCATCTCAGGCAACCAGCTTGTAACTGATGTCCATTTCAAGCCCACCGACTCCCACAGCTACCTGGAATACACCTCCTCCCACCACCCTCCTGCAAAAATTCCATCCCCTATTCCCAATTCCTCCGCCTCCGCCTCCGCCGCATCTGCTCCCACGATAAGATATTCCACTCCCGCACATCCCAGATGTCCAAGTTCTTCAAGGACCGCAACTTTCCCCCCACGGTGATCGAGAACGCCCTTGACCGCGTCTCCCGTATTTCCCGCAACACATCCCTCACACCCCGCCCCCGCCACAACCGCCCCAAGAGGATCCCCCTCGTTCTCACACACCACCCTACCAACCTCCGGATACAACGCATTATCCTCCGACACTTCCGCCATCTACAATCCGACCCCACCACCCAAGACATTTTTCCATCCCCTCCCCTGTCAGCTTTCCGGAGAGACCACTCTCTCCGTGACTCCCTTGTTCGCTCCACACTGCCCTCCAACCCCACCACACCCGGCACCTTCCCCTGCAACCGCAGGAAATGCTACACTTGTCCCCACACCTCCTCCCTCACCCCCATCCCAGGCCCCAAGATGACATTCCACATTAAGCAGAGGTTCACCTGCACATCTGCCAATGTGGTATACTGCATCCACTGTACCCGGTGCAGCTTCCTCTACATTGGGGAAACCAAGCGGAGGCTTGGGGACCGCTTTGCAGAACACCTCCGCTCAGTCCGCAACAAACAACTGCACCTCCCAGTCGCCAACCATTTCCACTCCCCCTCCCATTCTCTAGAGGACATGTCCATCATGGGCCTCCTGCAGTGCCACAATGATGCCACCCGAAGGTTGCAGGAACAGCAACTCATATTCCGCCTGGGAACCCTGCAGCCATATGGTATCAATGTGGACTTCACCAGTTTCAAAATCTCCCCTTCTCCTCCGGCATCCCTAAACCAGCCCAGCTCGTCCCCTCCCCCCACTGCACCACACAACCAGCCCAGCTCTCTCCCCCCCCCCCCCCCCCCCCCACCCACTGCATCCCAAAACCAGTCCAACCTGTCTCTGCCTCCCTAACCGGTTCTTCCTCTCACCCATCCCTTCCTCCCACCCCAAGCCGCACCCCCAGCTACCTACTAACCTCATCCCACCTCCTTGACCTGTCCGTCTTCCCTGGACTGACCTATCCCCTCCCTACCTCCCCACCTACACTCTCTCCACCTATCTTCTTTACTCTCCATCTTCGGTCCGCCTCCCCCTCTCTCCCTATTTATTCCAGAACCCTCACCCCATCCCCCTCTCTGATGAAGGGTCTAGGCCCGAAACGTCAGCTTTTGTGCTCCTGAGATGCTGCTTGGCCTGCTGTGTTCATCCAGCCTCACATTTTATTATCTTGGAATTCTCCAGCATCTGCAGTTCCCATTATCTCTGATACTACTTAAACCTGGTTTGGTAATCGATGCTAATGATGGATGGATGAGAGCAATTTATTCACGGATTTGCTACCTGGGCCTGAGTGTTAACAGGGTGTCAATTGGAAGAAGTGTTGAAGACTGTACCTGAAACAGTTTCTTCTGAATTTTCCCAGAGATGAATCCCAAAGGTGCTCATTAAGCAGGATTTCACTGCTGTTTATAACTGAGCTGTCTGGTGCTTCTTTAAAAAAACATTTTCTTTTGTGAAAGCCCATTCATGTTTTAGTTCATTTTCCAGCCAGGAAGCTTAAAAAGTCAATGACTTAGCCTTTGGCCTTGGGCTCATATTAATGCAGATTATTCTGTTGGAGATGGAACCACTGCTATCTTGCCCACAATGTCCTTGGGGATTAAGACACTGCTAACTTGCAACTACTGACCTATTAACTCTGTCCTCCTCAAACTTTCACAAGTGCCACACCCCATTGTTGGTCATCTAACATATACACAAGCATGCCAATCAGACTGTAAAAATGTTTTTCCTTGCCATTGTCCATCTGCACAACAATTGCAATAGCAGCCCCACTGAGCAGCTGGAAACATTGAGATAGTAAGAACTGCTGATGTTGGAGTCAGAGAAAACAACAGTGTGGAGCTGGATAAACACAGCAGGCCAGGCAGCATCAGAGGACCAGGAAAGCTGATGTTTTGGGTTGGGACCCTTCAGAAAATCTGAAATTTCCTCCAAAATAAACAACCTTCTCAGTCACCGGCTTTGTGCTTGACAATGAAAATGTTCATTGTATCATGTATGTTTGAAGAAGAGAATGCGAAGACAGCCAAAATTACTGAACATAACATGGATACCTAATGGTAGTAGCATGGTACAGTGGTTAACACTGTTACCTCACAGGACCAGGGGGTTCTGGGTTCGATTCCTGCCATGTCTGTGTGGAGTTTGCACATTCTCCCGGTGTCTGTGGAGGTTTCCGTCGGGTGCTCCCGCAGGTCAAAAATGTGCATATTAGGTGGATTGACCATGTTAAATTGCCCTGTAGCATTCGGGGATGTGCAGGCTGTGGTAAATGGAGGACCATAAGGGAAGCTGTTTGGAGGGTCAGTGCAGACTTGATGGGCTGAATGGCCCATATCTGCTTGGGATTCATTGATTCTGTACCTCGCTAACATCCAGATTTACTTCAGAACTAAATCACAAAATAAATACTGCAGGCCCTGCATTTCTGAAATAGGTTCAAATCTCTGCAGTCATGGGACTAGGAAATAATAGAGCATTTGAGTTTGGAGTAATCTTGTCATTCCACCAAAAGCTTACTGATGCAATGGTTTGGATAGGATACATTACCCCTGAAAGCCTCTAGCCTATATCTGAGGCAGTGTCATTCTAGTCATGGCTAACTGGAAAGTACTGTGTGACATTTCTGGAGGTTAATGAGGTTTAATAGCAGAGAGGTCAAACCAGTTTTCCTAGCTGCTGTCTGTTCCATGTGCTTTTAAAGATGGCATTTCACCTTTTGGGAGGCATCATCTTGTGCATTTGTAAACTGATACTTCCCTTGACACTCTGCATCTGAGAGAGGTTTTATTTGGTGATGCTTTGTATTCTCTCCTTTATTACTACATTTGAAAGAATGCCAGAAAATCCTGCACCTATTCCTGCTGCGTGAGCTGGTCCTCTTAACTCAAACTTTAGTTTTAGCATTTTTTTTTGTTAGGAATTGCTCAAAAGGTGAAGGTGACGGAGACAGATGGTTTCCTAAGTGAACAATGGGACCCAAAGCTTTAAGGATTGAGAAGAAACAGGAAAAGCAGAGCATAAAATAAGTTGAGCAGCAAATTCGAGGATAGGAATGGAAATAGAGGGAATTAAGGGATTATCAGATAAGTGACCAAAAGGAGAAAGTATGAAAAATTGCCAATTTGCATGAAAAACATCTTGCTGTCAGGATTAAGATTCCACAGTTTAAACTGTACCCAAAACACACAATCTGAAAACTGCAGATGCTAAAAATCAAACAAAAACAAATTGTTGGAAAAATTCAGTAGGTCTGGCAGCATCTGTGGGGAGAAAGCAGAGTTCAGGTTTTTGGGACCAGTGACCTTTTTCTACTGGATCCAGAACATTATATGATTTCTCTCCACATGTGCTGCCAGACCTGCTGAGTTTTTTCCAACAATTTCTGTTAAATTATATGCTTGTGTGTTCCAGAGTGATTGCAGACCTGGAGCACTACAGAAGCTTAAATCTGAAGTGTAAGGGCCCTTTTCATGACAAGTGCTAAAGCCTCAACAAGCCCAACTTTGTGTAGAATTCATTAGGCAAGAAATGCATATATGCAACAATTTCTTGAAATTCATGGAGAGCTGTAGGGTGAGGTTGTAGTTAGTGTTTTGGTTTAGCAACTTTTTCAACTCCTCGCCCATGTCTTCAAGCAGCTGGCCTACTTACCCATGCACAGACACATTATTTTAGCATCAAAGTCTGGACCAACCACTCCAATTGAGGTGATGTTAATAAACTACTTTTTTTATTTCTATGCTCTCTAAAATTCTCCCAAAGAATGGGGAAAAGTGTCACAAGGAGTGCAATTATTGCAATGCATCTCCACTTAAAGCTTTGTAGGTCACAGTTTGTTACTACCATAACTACAGCCCTTAACATTCTCACTTTGATTATTTCGGAACATTCGCTGTTGCGATATCTGTGAATGACAAAAACGCCATACATAATGAGTTTGCCTCACTGACTACTTGAGTAGTTCAAGCAAACAAAATGTTTGTTTCCAATTCAGTCAAATCATGTGTACCCCCATTTATTATTTTAAGACAGTGTACCTACTGCATTGTTGGATTATTTCAAGTAACTAACAACAATTTCACTAGCTCCACTCCTTTCAACTCCTCCATCCCCCACTTTCTTCAACTTGCCAGACAGTTTCTCCTTTATTGTTATGCCCCATGCACTTTTGAGAGGGGGGTGGGGCGGGGAGAGGGGAGAGAGAAGAGCACTGTTTATTTTAGATGGAATTTACAGCCACGAAAGAGACCAGTTGGCCCAAATAATCTGGACCATAGTTCAGAACAGAAAGAGATTTGTATTCCACACATTACTCATCATACCCCCTCTTTCACCCTATCAAGATATCTCTCAATTCTATCCCCCTTTATTTGTTTATTCAGTTTCCCCTTAAATAAATCTCTTTGCTGTTTAGGTTTATGATTCCAAGTGGAAGTTAATTTCATGTGTTCACTACTCTGCAGATAGAGGTCTTTCTCCTGAATTTCTCATTTAGATGAACTAATGATTATCTGATTTTTATCATCTCTGGATTTGGAGTCCTCTACAAGTGGTTACATCTTTGTCAGCTATCTCAAAATTGAGTAAGAGTAATGTTGGACTCAATGGTAACTATTTCCCTGTAAATAGATGCTGCTAGATCTGCTGAGTTTCTCCAGCGTTTTGTTTTGTTTCTATCAAAATACACACCATGTTGGATTGTAAAGAATAATGTCAGCTGAATTTGCACACAGCAATGCCACAATGTTTAATTAGAAACATACTTAATAGCACTGTTCAATAGGAGATCCTGTGATGCAGTAGTAGCATCCCTGTGTGGGATACAAATCCAGACCTTCTGGCCCACACAGACTTGGTCGTGGAAGGTGCTTTTTTTTTTGCATCATCAAACAGATTGAATAACAGCTTGTAAATCCTGACAGCAGATGGTAAAAGTGGGCAAATCTTCTGATCTGCAAATTTGCAGGCAGAAATGACAAACCACTATTGAACCTAACCAGGCAAATAGAGCCTCATTTTACCATCCCAAGAAAGAGACCCGTGAATGTGTAGCACTCCCTCCCTACTCTACTGGGAGTGACAGGCTGAAATATGTTATAGGATTAGACTTAAGTCTCTGAAGTTGACCTTGAAGCCACAAACTGATTACTGCAATGTGAAGGGGTGATCTGCTGAGCCACTGCGAACAATGGATACTTGTGTATTCAGCAGAAAGAGTTTTAAATCCAAGAACTTGACCTGTTTTTTAAAGCTACTGTTGAACACGATGGATTTTGGTTACCTCTACTGGAAAATTTTGAATGGGTCTAACACAGTGGCCATGAATTGAGCAGAGTGCCCAATGTGTCTCTTGACCCTACATTGTTCATGGACCAGTTTTGCCTTTTCCCTGGAACTCTGGCTGTAAGCTGAGTCCAGCAGAGGGAATGCAGATTTATGCAGCTCTAGAACATTGATTAGAGTAACAGGATCTCTCAGACTGCAGGGGTAAAGCGAGCGAGACAGAGAGGGAAACAACAGCTCTTGGAAAATGTAACTTATTGATTTTAGTGTGTAAATAATGAATGAGGATAGCTTAGCCAGCTGGCTGTTTGAGCTGGGCCAGGCTGCATTTCCTGTTTTTGGGCTGGTTATATATAGAGGCTCATATCAAAGCAGTTTCTTTTCCATGGCTTTTTGTACAGCGAAGGGCAGGTTCTTTTGTGCTGGAGAATGGATTTGAATAATGAACAAAACCCAAATCAAGGGCACTGAAGGAAGTGGGATCTTCACCTGCATTTGTTTATTTCATGAACATGTAGAAAGAAAAGAATCAAGTGGCTGATCGATGTCTCCTCCTGCTTCCAAAATGAACTCCGAGGAGGAGGAGGGGAGTTGGATTGAGGATCACTGGGAAGAATGGTAGGAAAACTATCAAATCCAGTCTGCGGCAGTGCAAAAGGTCGCAGGCAGGCGGGTGTATGTTTTGATTTTTCTGCTAAGACTGATTTTGTTTTGAGTCCTTTAATCAGCAGATGATCAATTTGTTACTCGGAATATGCTGAATCTGTCTAACTTCTTCCGTCCGGTCTTCTAAAGGATTGTTTTTTGCCTTGTATGAAACCAACAGGGTTTTCTGGAAAGCTAAGTTAGAATTTCACAGGAATTTTTCTTCTGTAATTTTCTTGATCCATTCCTGGCTATGATCCATCTCGTACCTCTGTTTCAATGCAAACCTACAAATCTATGTACATCAGAGTGAAAGAGGAGATTTAGTTCCATCTCATGGAAATAGGTATGGCGCTTGTATGATTTAAAATTTATTTCGAAAAATTGTTGCACTGTTCCTGGCGTCGTGGTCAAAAAACTTCCATCTAGCTATCAAAATCCTGGCTGTGCTTTACGTTATGTGCCTAATGGTGATTTGTAATATGTGGCTGAGTTTCATCAACTTGCCCATATAGCAGAAACTGGGGTCTACAAAGGATATAGATCTGCTGAGTCATTCAAGAGATATGCTCAAAGGTTGAATTTTCCCCACTTGATCAGTGGCAAGATTTTGGCAGTGAGGAAATTGTGAAATGGTCACTTCAAATACATGTTTTAGAAAACTGATAGCCAGTGTGTGTTTCACTGCCTTTGCACCTTCTACAGCTTTCTCTCCTGACTGAATATTAGTAGTCCAGAGACTTAATCACTACCCCTCTCTCCTTTTCTTCCCTGCCTCACTGAGGTAACATGTCTTGCACAACTTCAGATTTGAATAAAGATAACAAGATGCTGCTTACATCAGAGGAGCAGGAAAGCTGATGTTTCGGGTCTGGGCCCTTCTTCAGAAACCCGTTTCTGAAGAAGGGCCCAGACTCGAGACATCGGCTTTCCTGCTCCTCTGCTGCTTGGCCCGCTGTGTTCATCCAGATCCTTCTTCAGATCTGATTTATCTATCTTTTCTCAATTCCTTGGCATTGGAAAAATTGGAATAGAAGGAGATCACTTAGCACCTCCCAAGCCATTTGTTGAGATTCATCTTGTCCATTTCCAATTTTAAAATGAACAATTGATCTATCATCAATTGCTGTCTTCTGAAGAGTTCCAAACTTCTGCATGCTGCTGTAGTAGGTCGAACAAGGCTGCCACTTTGGTACTGAGGCAGTGTAGCACTGCTGGAGTTGTATCTTAGATTATCACCTTCCTCATCAATGGAGATCAGAGTTGAAGATCCCATGACCGATTTCAAAGAAGAACAGGAATGTTCTCCCTGGTGTCCTGGCTGCTAATATCATCCAATAAGTTTCTTAAAGACTGATTATCTGGTTGATAACACTTTGACATTTTCTGGGAGCTTTGCTGTGTACAAATGGGTTGCTTGTGTTTCTTCAACTTTTAAAAATTCACTCTATTGTCGGCATGGTTGGACCTAGACTTCTTGACTGTTTCTAATTACCCTTTCAGCTGCTGCCTTGAACACTGTAATCCATTTTGGTCTAAGTAACAGCACAATCCCTTTTTGAGGAAGGGGATTCTGGGATTTTTGACCAAGTGACATTGAAGGAATGGCTGCACTTCTAGATAATAGCGATTGTGGCTTTGGAATGCACTGTCTATGGAGGTTTGATTTACTTTTTGCCGTGCACCTTGTAGATACATACATACTTTCTTGTTTTCTATTGATCGGTGTCAAAAGTGAATGCATGTGATGTGGTGGGTTGTTTTATCCTCTGGTATCAAGCTTCAGTGTAGTTGTTGGAGCTGCTCTCATGCCGGTCAGTGGGGAGTATTTTATGACACTCCTGAGTTGTGCCTTGGAGATGGTGGACCGGGCTTTGTAGAATTTGGAGAGGAGTTAATCTGTGCAGGATCCCTAGCGTCTGACATGCTCTTGTCACAGCATTTGTATGGCTAACCTACTTCTGTTTTCTGGTTAATGGTAGTTGGGGATTTCGGGATGGTAATACCAATGAATGTGTAGGGACTATGATTTGATTCTGTCATGTAGAAGATAACCGTTGCTGGCACTTTTCTGGCCGGATTACTTGTTAGCTGCCAGAGGTGGTGGTGGAGGCAGATACAATTACCACATTTAAACGACATCTGGACGGGTATATGAATAGGAAGGCTTTAGAGGGATGTGGGCCAAATGCTGGTAAATGGGAGTAGGCCAGATGGGTCAGTTTGGATGAGTTGGATCAAAAGGTTTGTTTTCATGCTGTATGACTCTGACTTTCTATATTCATCAGCCCAAACCTGGATCCTGGATGTTTTCCATGTCACAGTACTTTTGGACTAAGGTTGAATCAATAATTGAGTTATGAACATCAGTGTATTATCATTGAATGTTCTCACCTTTTTTTGACCTTCTGATTTGAGGGATGGTCATTACAGCTGAAGACAGTTGGGCTTAGGACAATCCACTGAGGTATTCCTACAGAAATGCCCTGGAACTTATTAACCTGTAAAATGGTTGTGCAGTAACAGTATGCTGGGTATGACATCAACCAGTAGAGATCCTCACCACGCTGCCCAATTCCTATTGACTGTTTGCTGTAGTTTTGGTAGGAGTCCTTGAAGCCACATGCCTTATATCAATGATAAACATTCTTCACTTGTCTGAAACTCAGCTTCTGTACCTGTTTGAGCCAAGGCTGAAATGAGGTCACAAGCTGCGTGACCCTGACAGAAGGCAGAGTGTAAGTGAGCAGGTTATTGCTAAGCAGTTGCTGCCTGATAGCAGCACTGATGGCACATTCCATTACTTTATTGATGATCAAGAGTAGATGGGGTGGTAATTGGCTGAGTTGTAATTTGGTGTGTGTATGTACTGGGCAATTTTCAACATTTTGGGTTGATGCCAGTGTTGTAGCTTGGCTGGGAGTTCAGCAAGTCCTGGAGCACAAGTCTTCAGTGCTGTTGCCAGTGCCCCTAGCCTTTTCTTGATGTGAATAAGATTGTGGCAGTGAATTAACTACAATTGTCTACCTCTGGGTGTAAAGCACTTGGAGACATTTGGCCACGAAAGCTTCTAAATGAACACACTTTTTTTTCTTTTTGTGAGGATACCTACTGGAGTTGTGTAGACATCTTATTTAACAGGAGAGTGGTCTAGTAGTAAACTACTAGACCAGAGCCCCAGGTCAATGTTTGTGAAGTATAGATATGAATCCTCGGCACGGCAGATGGAGAAATTTGAATTCAATAACGGAGCCTGTAATTGCTGTGGGAACTGGTGGACCCCATTTTGTGGTTCAGAGTGATCACATCTATAGTAAGTGTTGGCTGCTTGAGGAACTCCAGCTCAGAGTTGATGAGCTGGAGTCTGAGCTTTTGAAAACTGACCCATCAGGAGGCAGTTGCACCCCTGAGGTTAACTGTCTCAAAATTGGTCAGTGGTCAGGGACGGGAAGGTGACCACCAGCATGGATGGTAGTGCTGAAGGAGTCTCAGCACTTGAGCTTGTCCAATGAGTTTCAGATTTTTGCTGTCTGTGGCTGAGTGGGGTCTGGTAGGAGGATGAGCAAACTGACCATAGCACAGTGGTACAAGGAATCATTTAAGAGTTGTGGGGGTCGGGGAGTAAAAAAGAAATGCAGTTGTAATTTGGGATAGTTGAGTCAGGGAAATGATCCTCTGCTTTGTGGCCAGGATCAAGTGTTTCAAAGGCTGTGTTATCTGCCTAGTGCTGGAGTTCACGATATCTCATCACGGCTTCAGAGGAACTTGGAGTGGGAGAGGAATGATCTAATTGTGTGGTCCATATAGGTACCAATGATATCAGTAGAAAGAAGAGAGGTTCTACTGAAGAAATAAGCGGCTAGGAACTAAATTTTAAAAAGTAGAACCAAAGAGCTGGTATTACCTGGATTACCACCTGAACCATGACCAACTTGGCGCAGAGTCAACAAGATTAAAGAAGTAAATGTGTGGCTCAAAGGTTGGTGCGGGAAAATTGGCTTCAAGTTCATGGAACGTTCGCAGTGGTACTGGGGAAGGAAGGAGCGGTTCCAATAGAACGAGTTCCCCCTGAGTCATGCTGTGAGCCCTGGTGATCCTCATAATTAGGGCTGTGGATAGAGCTGAACTCTAAATAGGGGGCTTGTGGGCTCAGTTCCATGGAAAGTTTATAGGAAAAAATTGAAGGGGAGGGAGGGCTCAGCAGAAGTCAAAGTTTCTGTAGCAAGTAATGGAACAGAGTAGGAAAGGGTCGGAGTGTAACCAGTCATGACAGATAAGGAGACAAAGGGGGCAGTTAGCACAGGACTGAGGATGTTTTCAAATATGCATTATAAAGAAAATGAGCTTGCCGTGCAGATTGAAATTGGCAGGTATGATATCGTGCATATCACAATAGCAATGTGCCTACAAGGATCAGGGTTGGGAACGAAATATCTAAGGATGTATCCCATCAAAAGGACAGGCAGATGGGCAGAGGAGATGAGTTGCCTTCTCAGTAAGAAATGAACTTCAAGTTGAAAGCAAGAAGTATAGTTGAAGGCGCAAAATCTGTGGGTAGAGTTGAGGAACTGCAGAGGAAACAAGACCCTGATGGGAATAATGTAGAGGCCTCCCAGCAGTAGTCAGGGTGTGGGGAAGAAAACATGAGATAGAAAAGGCATGTGAGAAAGGTGCTTTAAAATAATCATGGGGGACTTCAGTATGCAGGTGACCTGGAAAATCAGGTTGGTAGTGGGCCTCTGGAAAAGGAATTCGTGGAATGTCTACAAGATGGGTTTTTGTTTTTGGAGCAAACTTCTGGTACAGTCCAGTATGGAAAGGCAATTCTGAATTTGTGATGTGTAATGAGACAAACTTGATTAGGAATTCCCTCACCTTCAGCTTCCTTAAGGACAGTGATAGTAATATGATAGAATTTGCTGTGCACTTTGAAAGGCAGAAGCTGGAATCAGATATAATGATATTACAAGTGGTATTTATTGAGTAAAGGTACCTACAAAGACATGAAGAAAGAACAGACTAACCTTGATTTGGAAGGGGATCCTAGCAGGGAGGATTGTGGAGTAGCGATGGCACATGTTTCCAAGGGTAATTTGGGAGGCACAGCAGAAATTGGCCCCAAGGAAGGAAAACTACTCCGGGGAGGACAAGGCAGCTATGACTGACAAGTGAAGTCAAGGACAGAATAAAAGCAAACAAAAAGATTCAAAATGTTGTGAGGATTAATGGCAAGTCAGAGGATTGAGAATTCTTTTAAAAACCAGGGAATAACTAAAATCCCAATATGGAAGGAGCAGCTTAAATTTGAATGTAAGCTATCTAGTGATCTATAAAAATAGCAAGTATTTTTTCTTAACATAAAAGGTGAGTGAATGTTTGCTGGAAAATGAAGCTGGAAAAGTTGTAGTGGAGGAATTGAATGGGTACTTTGCATCAGTTTTCACAGTTGAAGGCACCAGTGGCAGTGCTAGGAAAGTAAGAGATTATACACTTCAGGAAGAATAGAGGTTTAGATCATGTTCTAAATAAGGAAAGGCTTCAGAAATTGGAAATACGAAGGGGCTTTGGAATCCTAGTTCTGGATTCTGTTAAGGTTAACATGCAGGTTCAGTTGGCAGTTAGGAAGCAAAATGCAATATCATTATTCATTTCAAAAGGACTAGAACACAAGAGCAGGGCTGTCTGCTGCTGTAATAAGCTCTGGTCAGACTGTATTTGGGATTTGTTAGCAGTTTTGAGCCTGTGCCTAAGGAGGTCTTGGAGGCGGTCCAGAGGAGATTTCCAAAAATGATGCTGGGGAAGAAGGGCTTGCCGTATGAGGAGTGGTTGAAGACCCTGGGTCTGTATTCTATGAAATGTAGAAGGATATTGTGGGATGGGGGATGGCGGGGTGCGGATCTGGTTGAAACTTAAAGGAATACTGAGAGACATCAAGAATGGATGTGGAGATGTCTCTGCTAGTAGCAGAGACCAGGACCCGACGGCAAGACACACTGCTTGGTGTGAGTGATGCATGATTTGATAGTTAAATTTATGTATGTAGCAAGCAGAGTTTGTCTAAGCAGTGCTCTCTATAAAGATTCTGTGGTCTATATAAGCAACTGTGTAGCATACAAGGAAGATAACTTATTTAAGCAGTGCACTACAGCAAGTTGATAGAGCCTGCCTAAAGAATGCATTGATCCAAACAGTCTTCAAGATCTCTTTAAATAGTGACCCACAGCAAAAAGTCTACAGTCTATTTGAAAGAAGTTTGTGAACTATAGCAAAGAGAATGAATGACTGAAACTGACCAATATTTCATAGGAACATAGGATTAGGAGCAGGAGTAGGTTTTTAACAGTCTCCAATTTGTGCTCCACCTCTATCTCCATATCCCTTGATGCCAGTATAATCCAGAAACCGTTGGCTTCACTCTTCATATGCTGCATGATTTGAGCTTTCACATTCCTTTGGTGTTGAAAACTTTAAAAAGCCACCACCCTCTGAAGACCTTCCTCCTCATCTCATTAATAATGACTCCCCTCATATTTTGAGACAGTGAATCTAGAAAGAGAAGATTCTAGGGGAGACATCCTATCTAGATTTTATGCTGTCAATCTCTGCAAACTTTAACTTTCAATGAAATTATCTCGTTTTTCAAAACACTAGAAAATACAGGCCAAGAATGTTTAGAATTTGTCTCTGTAATGATGACCATAAAACTATCATTGATTTTTCTTGTTTCTTTGTTTTTTAAATTTGTTCCACCACTGTCTTTTTAGGGAAACTAATTTGTCTCTTCCTTATCAGGATCATGCCTACATGTGACTCCAAACCCACAATATTGTAATTGACTCTTAATTATCCGGTGAAATGACTAAGCAAGCCATTTAGTTTTAGTAGCGCAACTTGGGTTGGCAACAATCGCTGGCCTTGCCAGTTATGCTTGCTTCCCATTGTAAAGAGGAACAAAAACACTCCTAAAACAATCCCATTTTCTAGATATTAGTCTGATGAGCTTCTGTTCCACTCCGTTTATGGTAAGTACATCCTCCTTCAGGAAGGAACACTGCTCACAATACTCCAGGTGAGAGTACACTGTGGTTCCCTACAATTGCAGCAAAACATTTTTACTCCTGATTTCAAACTGTTAGGATAAATGTTAATGCTCTATTTGCCTGCCTTATTGCTTGCTGTGACTGCACATTGTCTTTGTGTCACCATAAGCTACCCAAGTCCCTTTGGATGTCAGCACTTCCCAACCCCTCAACATGTTAAGGAATTCCTTTTTTATTCCCAACCAAGTGAGTAACCTCACAATTATTCACACTTATATTTCATCTGCCTCATGTATTCTTGCCTGTGCATTCAGCCTGTCCAAATCCCTTTGAAACCTCCTTGTACTGCCCTCCCATTCTTGCCTAGTTTTATTTCTTCAGCAATCTTAGACATAGTAGATTTGAGCCCTGTAGACACGTTGTTTGCAATGATCATTGCAAATGTCCAAGTGGACATGTTATCTCTTAACAGGTGGGATGCAAACCCAGAGATTGGTACACTACCAACATATAACATTCCATCTTGAGAATGATCTGATTGATCTTTATATTGTTTTCAATCTGTTAATCTCCAAGAAGTTTTGTTTTTTTAATTTGAGGCAAATTTCTAAACTGTTTAAGCATTGATCTGGTCTACATGTGATTCCTGACACATTGCAATGTGGTTCACACGTAACGGTCATTCAGGAAATAAATACCTCCCTGGTCAGTGATATTCACATCTCATGAATGGATTCTAAAAAGAAGACACAGATCTTAACACACACATCAAAGGAAAGCTTCAACCTGTTTCCCAACATTTTCCTTAACCGAACATCTGAACAAGAAACGTGAGTAGTCCCTTCTGATCTACTCTCTCATTCAATTAGATCATGGCTGAGCTGATTTTTAAACCTCAGCTCTACATTTTGCACAATCTTTCATCATCACAAGCTATCTCTAATTTGGCTACTTATTTTTTTTAAAAAAATCTCTCCATGTACTGAAAGAATGATTGATTTTAAACTTTATTACAAGTAGCAACCAAAACAAGACCCCTTACATAAGCATTTCTAGAAAATAAAGTTGAGGGCCCAACACTGACGCCTAAGGCATGCTACTGGTGACACCTGGGGCCAGCCTGAAAAAGACCCATTTATTCCTACATTTTGCTTCCCATTAGTCAGTCCATTTTCTGTTTAATGCTATTGTGTTACTCTTAAAATCATGAGCTTTTATTTTCCATAATCTTTGGCACCTTTTCAAATACTTCCAGAAAATTTTAGCTCAGTACATCCACTGTTTTTCCCCCTTATCCACAGTACCAGTTACTACTTCAAAGAATTCCATTAAGTTACTTGATTATGATTTTGATTCATTTCTGTTTCCCCTTGAAAAAAAAATTAATAATTGTCTAATCTCTGACTTCCACCTACCTTTGTAGAATCCTGTCCTTTTGAGTTTGACACTACCTTTTCCTTTTTTGAATAAAGGAGTTAGATTGGAAAATTGCTAACCTAAAGGAACCTTCCCTGAAACTAACCAACTTGCTATTTCACTGACTATTTCTTTTCCAACCCTAGCATGAACTACCAGGACCACTTTTCAACTCGTATTCTAACAATTGACTCAGTGGTATTTCCCTAATATCTACAACTTTCTTCAGTTCCTTTTCAATTTGGGATTTACTGCTATTTCTGGGAGTTGACAATTATCTTTTTCTAGTGAAGACTGATGTCAAATATCTTTTCAATTGAACTTTCATCCCTTTATCCTCCATAATGGATTTATGCACTCCATTCTCAAATGTTAATTTTCCTTTCAAATATGAATAAACTTCTCCTGTTTTTATATTTTTTGCTAAATTTCTCTTACTTTAATTTCTGTCTCCTTTATTAATCCTTTAGTAATTTTTCTTATATTCTGTCCAATCTCTGACTTCCTGTCTTCGTAGAATAATATTTCTTGAGTTTGGTACCATTTTTGATGTTTGTTTAAGTTAACCATGATGATGGGTCATACTTATAAATTTTTTAGTTGTTGCAAATGAAATGTATCTATTCTGGGCTACTTTAAATGTTTGTGACTGCATCCGTGTTGACTATTCCTTAGCCTAAATTGTCAATTCACATTCACTAGCTCTGCTTCCATGCCCTCCTAATAGCTCTTGTATGAATTCAAAATAATCTGTGGAACTCATTGCAGAAGGCTGTGGGGGCCAAGTCATTTAACTGTGTATTTAAGACAGATTCTTGATAAGTAAAGGGATCAAGGATTACTGGGAGAAAGCAGGAGAATGAGGTTGAGTATCTCGCATGATCGAAAGTCAGAGCACACTCAATGGGCCAAATGGCTTAATTCTGCACCTCACTTTTTAGTCTAAAACCAAACCTACTTTCCTAGCTGTGGTTTACAAGAACACCAGTTCTAGTCCAGTTGAGACGCAGACTGTCCCAAAGGTTCAGATCCTAGTCATGATGCCAGCGACCCCCATGAACCAGGGCTCCCTGCTCCTACGCTAGTCTTTCGGCCACACATTCAGTCAGAGTCATACAGCATGGATGTTGTCCGAAGGGCCCGTTTCTATGCTGGCCAATGAAGACTACTAACCCCATTTACCAGCACTTGATCCAAAGCTTACCATATCCTAGTATTTTAAGTGCTCATCCAGATACTTCAATGTTGTAAGAATACCTGCCTACATCTCCATCTCATCCAGCACAATCCATATTTCTACCATGCTCTGGTGGGGAAAAAATGATTCCTCAGATCTCCTTTGAAACACTTGCTTTTCACCTCACATTTATGCTGCCTGGTCTTAGACACATCTGCCATGGGGAAGAATTTCTTACGATCTACTGTCTCTGCCTCTCAATTTTGTATATCTCAATCAGAATCCCCCGCCACCACCTCTGCCCCAAGGAAAACAAACCCAGCCTGTCAGGTCTGCCCTCATAACTGAGGTCTTTCATCCCAGGCAATATCCAGGTGAATCTCCTCTGCACCCTGTCCAGAGTAATCACAATCTTTTGATAGTGTGGTAACTGGGACTATACATGGTATTCCATCTGTGGCCTAACAGTGTGTTTTATAAAGTAGTAACAAGACTTCTTTGCTCCTATATTCTGCTCCCCAGCTAATGAAGGCAAGTGTCCTGTGTACAGTCTTCACCATCCTGTCTACTTGTGCTGACACCACCTGGGATATGTGGATTTGTACACCAAGATCCCTTTGTTTCTGAGTACACCTTAAGGAACTGACATTCATTGTGTATAGCCTTGTGTTATTAGATGACCCAAAATGCATCACCTTTTACCAGGATTAACATCACGTCTAACATTGTTCTGCCCAATTTGCCTGCTGCTCAATTACAGATGTAGCCTGAGACCATCCTCCTTACTAACCACAACACCCTCCATTTTTGTGTCACTGCAGAATTACTAATTGTACCTCCTACATTCCAGGATCAATAACTCTCTGCCATGTCTTGCACAAGTTCACTTGTTTCACCTGCCAAAAGCTGAACTAAGGCCCTGTGTTTTGCCCTCTCTTTTATCTGCGATCCAAGTAACAATCTCTTCCTCCCACAGTCTAACGATACCACACTCCAGGAACAACTCCATCTCGGACGGATCGGCTGTATCTTTCAATTTTTTAAAAAAAAATCTTAACTGCTGTTTTACAGTCCCTTTCCCTCACATTGCTGAGAAAATTTTTGATTCTTTTTCCAGGGTTAATTGCCTGAACCTTTCACAACTCTTATGTAAACTTTCTCAACTTGTAGACTTCTATTCAAACTTTACTGGTTTGGTCAGCTGGAGTTACTGTTTCTGAACTGACTGGATTCATTCGGAATTTGCTTGACATGAAGGAGAAACTGGTCTCCATGTTCTTCTGCACTATATCATTGAATCTTCTATTCCAAAGTCACATCTAGTTAAATTGATTTAATGTAAGTATCCATCATAAATTCAATAGTAATACAAATGCAGTTGACTAAAGACCTGTTCCTCTTAAATAATGTAATTTAGTTCAAAAATGATCCTCAGAACTAACCAAAATCCATCTGCCTCTATTTTTGGAATTTTGAATGTTTTTAAAGTGAATTTATACATATATATAACACTTGGACACAAAGTGACTTGACTTTCTGTTTTTAGTTCATATCAATGTGAAATTGCTGCATCACCATTTCAGTGGTCAACTAGAGTGCAATATCACTTTGCTTCTACTAATGTATGCCAGCCAGTACCTTCTCTGGAGCTGACATTAATGCATCCCCCAGATGTTAAAACCAGATGTTTTTGAAAAAAAAGCGCCTTCCATTTTTGTCAGAGATTTGACAAAGAATCTGAAATGTGCAATTAAGAATATGTAGCAAGGAAAGTGTTTAGATGATGCCGAAGGATTCCAGAACAATCTCAAGCCCCTTTCTTAGCCATGGCATTGCCCCATGAAATAATTCACCACTCTGTCAAGAACCTTTTACTGAAATAAATCAACATGTATGAAAAGTAGCGTTGCCTTTTTGTACAAAATATGGTATTGTCTTCCTTGTATGAGTTACAATTAAGCAATCTGGAGACCATGATGTGAAAAATGGGGGGGAATAAAATTAAATCTAATTCATTCTTTGGGGACTGCTGCTGAGGGAATATGAAGAACTAATTCAATTGATGACCGAATCTCGTGGACATTAAGAAATCTCCAGAGCATTGCCTGTATGCTTGATTTGTCATCAGAGGTGCTCAATGTGATTACTGATCTTGTAATTCTTTTGAGGCAGCCATTACTTTCTTGTAAAGCAGACACCGTGTCTGCTTTATTTGGAGCAGAGGTTCAGTGTTCTGCTTCAAACGCAATGAGATTGTGCTCATTCACTTGTTAATGGTTGGTGGCTTACGATGTGTTTATCTCAGCTGGCACAATCTGGAGAGGGTGCAGGCCATGTTGGACTCCTTGTGATGGTAGGAGGTTTTCAAGTGCCCTTGCTCAAAATAACATTTAATGATAAAATAATGTATGTACTACGTGGTCCACAGTTAATAATTCTATAGTTGTATGCCTTTTTAAGGTGACAAAATTTAAGTAGATACAAGCCCAGGTCAGTCAGTTTAATTGCTGTTTGGTTAGATATCTGAAATTGTTAAGGTCTCTGAGTTGTAATCTAAAAGAACATGGTTATAAGAAGCAGATACTTAGCTTCATGGTTGCTGTGATAGCAAAAACAATGTTTTAGAGCTTGAATGCGCAGTCTGTAGTCTGCCGGCTGGTTGTGTTGCCATGCCATTTCTAGTGCATTATGGGAGGATGTGGCCAGATAATGAGGACATTTTCCCCTGCGGAAAGTTGCCTGATGAGAGAATTTTGCTAGTGGCACGTCCTCTGTGCATTGCATGTAAATTCAGTGAAGTGTTTATGATGCTGACTTATGTGGAAGAGGTCAGTTGGCTTATTTTGAGAGTTTGAAAACTGATTTCTCTGTAATGCATTTTGATATTTCACGATTTTAAAAGCAAGGTGGCCATGTACATTTACTGAGTCTATATGATAGGCACAGGGCTGTCTACCTGCTACTGAGTCCCTCATTTGTTTCTTTCTTATCTCCAGCTTCAACTATTCCAGTGCCCTCCTGGTCAAGTCTTTGCCTTGCATCCATCTTTTAAAACTTACGTTAATCACTGTTGTCTGTTTTGAAACTTGTTACTGCTATATTCACTGATCTGCATTGCAACTCTTGTTATCACTGTATTCATTTGACCTGCGCTGGTTCATGTTTTGGACAGTGCATCTTCAAAAAAAGTTTAATCTTCTGTCCCTGTCCCTACATGGTCTTGGCCCTCATCCCTTTCCCCAACTACCACTGCCACCGACTCCCCACTTATTTGTAGAATGTCCATTAGCTAAAGGGCTGTTTTCTCTGCATTAGTTGCTGGTAGTAGAGATTTGTACTAAAACCTTCACTCTGAAGATGTGGTCAGATTGATCCCCTTGAAGACTGTACACTTGGGATTCCCCCTTATAAACTGTCTCATTTTGCAGCAGCATTTAGAGAGGCTTTCAAGTCACTAGTTGAGCTTTTGAAAAGAGATCTTTCAAATGAAGAGGGGTGATGGTGTTTCCCTTGTTCTGTGATAGTCTTTTTATATCTGTTCAAAATCCAGCAGCTATCTTGCTTCCCAAGAGCTGGGTTACATATGTCACTGACTGCTTCCTTGACTCTAATTCTCCCAAATAAAAACAAATGGAACATTTTGGCCTGAATCTTTCCACTGGCTAGTCAGCCTTTATTCCAGTATTGATCAGAGGGTTTGGATCCTACAGAAGCCCCACCATATCACACTCTGACTGGAACCCCCTACAAAGTATATCCAGAAGATAGCCTAGACCATAACTTTTCTTCTTTTTAAAGGCAAGTGTAAGGTATTCTGTTCCAGATGCAATTCGATTGGTCAAAGAATCAGGTTTGAGGCAAAACACACACTTTGTTTACACTTCTGTTAAAATACAAACAAAAGAAAGAAGAACATCATTGGAAAACTTAACAGAATCATCAATTTATTTAACTACTAACCAGCAACTTCCAATATAGTAAATCTCAACATAATAACACATGCTTACACAAACACATGCTTGGCAAAGGTAAATTTAGTAAAATTGTCTCTCATGCCATTCTAGCAGCAGGAACTGTTTAGCTGTAATAGCTTCTACGTCCAGCTTCAAGATTCCAGAAACTGCTGACAGCTAAAACTACAACTTCTGGCTCTGTGGGAGCATGATGCCATCCATCCCTGCTGCTTCTGTTGTTCCAACTTCATCTATTAAAACATCCGAGGTGCCTGAAATTGCTTACATCATCGACTTGGAATAAACCACTTAGCACCTGCGTCTCAACCTTTGCTTCAGTTTTCTTAAAAAAAAAACAGGAAAAATACCTCTAATATTGCCACATTTGCCCCCTTGTCAAAAAAAACGTATCAATATACTGAGATGGCTTCATGTTTTAAAAACTTTCAGTTTCCTATTACAGTATAATGTGTAATATATTGCATTGATTATAAGCATACAAGCATTCAAATACGAGTCAATTTCCTCAGCCACTGAACACCTTTTTGGCTTCCTTCAATCACAGGACTGATACCGTGTCTGCAATGACACTGTCTTATCCTGTCCTGTGTATAGTTTTCAAAATGGCTAAAATAATAAACTCTATCTAAATAGTCTGGGGTTTTTATACTTAAATTTATCCAAAAACTTTAAGGTGTTCTGACCAATATATATAATTCTCATATGTTGAAATGTTGCACTTTTGGGATACTTCTGATGAATACTTGACCTTTTTAGGAAAATGCCCAACAGATCTTTCTATCTTGTCTTGTAAGATTCAGCAGCAAAACTCCCATCACTAGCATCGGTAGTCCCTTTGAATGGCTTTGCATGGTTGGATGTGGCTAACACAACTTTCAGCAGTCGAATGCTTTGTGACACTTCTGTCCACAGATTTTCTGCACTTCAAGAAGTCAGTCAGCAACCACACTGCTAAAATTTGGTACAAACTATTGATTTAAAAATAAATACTCCAAGCCCAGGAATTGTAGTACTTCCCCCTTCTTTGCTCTGGGAAACTCCCCAGTAGCCTTTGTTTTCACGTCCTGTGGAGCCATCTGTTTATGTTTTAATGATGTCGCCTCGGAACATGACTTGGCCTTTTGCAAACTCACTGTTAGCCAGGCTTATCGCTGATCCTGCCACCTGGAGTCAATAGAACAATTCTGCTGGGTGCTCCAAATGTTCTCATGTGTGACTAAGAATGACTAGATCATCTATGTATAACACACAGTTAGGTAATCCTGAAATTACTTTATTGTTAGTTTTTGAAATGTGGCTGGCACACTTATCGTACCAAATGGGATGACTTGAACTTGGTATAGTCCATTCGGTGTCACACAAGCTGAAATTTCCTTTTTGATAAAGGTACATGCCAGTATCCTCTGTCCAAATTAGAAATACAAGTTGCTTATCCAATCTTCTCTGTGCAGTTCTCCAAACATAGGATAGGATACGAATCACACTCTGCAACTGCATTGACTTTGTGATAATCCACACAGTTGTTGGGTGTCATTTTGGTTTTGGTGCCATTACAATGGGTTAGCTCCATTCACTGCAATTCACTTCAATTCTATTGTCTTTAAGCATGCTTTCAATCACTTTTTTGAACTTGTGGCAACTTTAGAAGGTTAAGTCTGAGGTTGTTGCTTAATTGGAATGGCATTCACTGTATTGTACCATTTAGATTTGTTCTTCCCAGATTATTCCCACATCTCCCCATGTGATTCTAAGAATTCTTTCAGGTTACTTTGATTTTACACTCGAAGGCAACTGAATTTATCCCAATTTTTGAGAGCTTCCTGTATTGTCCAGTTTAATTTGAGGGATATCCAATTCTGAATCCTCTGAACTTGGTTCTTCACTCTGCATTGTAACCAGTAACACACTCTCCTTTTGCATTCCTTCCCTATCAAAATACCTTCTGAGCGTATTCACATGACGCAGTGTGAGATTTCTCTCAATCTGGCATTCTTCTCAAATATTCACCTCCATTTCCTTTCAATTTGATAAGCCCCACCTTGGTGAACCTTGCTTTTAAAAGTCCACCTACTGCTGGGACTAACAGTAACACTTTGTTTCTACTAGGAAAATTTATGGATTTTTGATTTCTTGTTTCTTTCCTGTTTTCATCACATGCTGTGCTATTTCTAAATGCTGTCTTGCCAACTCACCTGCTCAATTTAATTTTTCCCCAAAATTTGACACAGCCCAAACATGTAGTCTCCGAGTTCTGACATGACAATTGTTCCCTAATTTCACTGGTCCACACTTTCCTCATGCCCAAAAATTAATTCAAATAGACTGAATTTAGTTGCATCGTTAGATGCATCCCTGAGTACAAAAAGTACAAATGGAATTCCGTTATCTCAATTCTCTGGATAGTCATGACTGTAAGCCCTCCAGATGGGCATCAACTTTGATAGACACTCGTTTGTAATGCTCCTTGCATTTCTGTATAGTACTCAGTGGATTTGAATTGTTTTATTCCCGAGCTGTCCATAACCTGAATAACTTAAATATACAATCAGATCAAAGGGTCAAATTTTATCTTTTTTTTTAAAAAAATGAATAATGCTTCTACAATCCTTTTTAGCTGTGAAGGTGAGGAAGGGAATGGTCTCTGAAAGTCTAGTGGACTCATCCATTACGGTAAACAAAATGTGGGAATCAGTATTTGTTGTAGGCAGGCATCCTATACAATCAATTAAGAGCCTGGGAAGGTTTCTCAATTGTGGAAATGGGTATTAATGGGGCTGATTTTATTACTTCCTGAGGTTTTCCTATCACCTGACACATGACGACAAGTCCAGCAAAATTCAACCACATTTTTATGTAGCCCAGGCCAAAAAAAATTCCTTTCATACTTTGGCTTGAGGTTTCCTTATTCCCAAATGATCACCTGCTGGTATCTCCATGTGGTGCCTGCAACTACTCCACCTGTAATACAACTTGATGAATTACTTTGATCCCTTCAAACTCTGTTTGAGCAGTCTCCTCCTTATTCCTAAAACATTGTCTCTAGGCCTCTGGTACAAACTTATATTTACATTTTAACAGCTTTTTCCACGAGATGCCTCCTCTGATTGTGATGCAAATACTTTATTTAGCTCCGCCTACCAATTTTGTTTGGATCAGCAATACCTGCATGCTCAGTGATTTTTATTTTCATTTTGTTTAGTGACCTTCTCAAATGAAGTGAAGGACTTCCGCATACTTCTCATCAAACTTAGGCAATGCTTGGACATACTTAAACAGGTCCCTACCTGGCTTTGGCTATTGCTCTCCATTACTGTCCTCCTCACTACTCCTGTCTTTTTCACCTCTACCTTTGCAGTTTTAAGTTGACTTTTTTGAATTTTCAACCTCTAATCCAAACTTCTTTCTCCCTTTCCCTTTCTTCCGCTTGGGCCTTCACTTTTTTTTCTCTGCTAGAGCTGTTTTCTATTTCACCTCTTCAGCTTTGAATTGTGATTCAAACTATTTCATTTCCTTTTCTCGTCTTTTTTAATTTTGGTTTTGTCTCTAGTTCAAGTTGCTTAATTTGCTGTTGAATTATAGCCATTTCCAAAGATTTTGATGGCCTTTTAAATGTCGAGCTATTGCTGCATTTGCTACCCTGCCCTGTCCGACCCAGCTGCAACTTGTCTGCCAGTTCCAAAAGTTTTTCTTTTTGGCTTGCTCACTTTCTGTATGAGTCCCAAAGTGTTGTCCACCCCCGAAAGACCTTTTCATGGCTGAGAGTGCCATTACTACATGAGGCAAACCCTATTTAAATCAATAAGTGCAATACCAGAAAGACAACGCTAACACTCCCCACTCACGGCCTTTTGAGTCTGATTTTTAATTCTAAACCCAACCTATGATTTAGAATTCTGATCCATTGAAGAGTCCCCACAAAATACACCTCTCAAAGCCATTGTCATCACACCCGGAAGTGGAATGTTCCACCAGACAATTCCTCCGTGCTTAGAACCTTTTTTTTTTCGAAAGTCCCTATCCAAATCGGAATTTGGAAAGTTCTGATGAAACTAAGTAAAAATATTACTCAGGAAAAAGTTAGACTATTAAATACGTAATTTTACCTCTAAGCATTTGACATAAACCATACTTGCCTCTCCTCCCCACCACCTTCCCCAGTCCCCCAAAAAACCGCATGACTGTACATCCTTCAGACCCTTTATACATCCTTGCGCAGATCCTAATACCCATCCCCCCTCCACTTCCAGAACAAACAGCTTCCAACCGAGGGACCTGGAAAGCTGACATTGCCATTTCTGACATCTCAAAATTGGGCCCTTTTATTTACTTTAAGGTCATTTGGTTTGAAAGTTGTTCTTTTCCACAATTTCACTACATCTGCATCCCTGATTAGTCGTAAAATGTGTTTCCTGACATTTGCCTCCAGCCCTCTTAGCAATCGATTCAAATCTGTGCCTTCTGGTTAGTGAATTTTATTCAAAAATGGGTAAAACCTCAAATGTTAGAATGTCCCCAATGAATATTCTGGGTAACATAGTTGCATACTGCATAGGATCATTGATACATAATGGGAATCTGTTTTAAGCAGACACAGCATATTCAGGAAAAGAAAGTCGAGAGGAGATTTCTTTCAAATATTTTCAAAATTGTGAGGGTTTGGAGCAGAGTAGATGTAGAGAAACTATATTTTCGTAGGTGGAATGGTTGAGAAATGAAGGAAAGTTGTATTTTAATGCTGCAATTGGTAAGGATCTGGAACACACTGCCTGAGTGTAATTTCGGCATGAAGCGGAAATATTTACAGGGTTATCGGGAAAGGGTGGGTGTGTGGTACTAGATCAATAGCTCTTGCCAACAGCTGACACAAGTAAGATTTGGTTGGATCTGTTTAGTGATGCAACCTGAGGTACTTGATCCCACAGACCCATACAAAAATCTTTCTGATTAAGTTCATGGAGAATATTCAATGAAAAGGTTATGCATTTATGCGTTATGAAGGAGACCATTCATTTCATTATGCTGTACTAGCCCTCAGAACACCTGTCCGACTTGTCCCACTCTTCTTCACAAAACTTGACAAAAGTTAGAATATTCTTCATGTGCACTCTAATTCCTCATTATAAATATTACAGCAGAGTAAAAACGCTGAGAACAGAATCAAAATAAATATATACGAAATGTACACTAACTTGATTAACTTTCTAAGTAAAGAAGAAAAGAACTTTCATTTCACCAACATCTTTCATAGCTTTAAAATTCCAAGGAGCTATTGATCCATTGGTGGACTAATTGACCTATTCTTGTTCTATTGTCCATTTTCTATTGAGGTACTTTTTGAAATCACTGCTACTATCCATGAATGGCTGCAACCAGTTTTCACACAGCAAGATCCCACAAACAGCAATACAGCAAAGACCGTATCTATTTTTAAAGGTTAATTTAAGGATTAAAAATAACTACATGTTGTCTTGTGCCCACCTGAATATGCAGATGGTTCAATTCCTGAAGTGTTAACCTAGATTTTGTTATTGAAGTCCGTGGAGTGGGATTTTAAAACAAAAAGTTTTGGACTTTGAGATGACTGTGTAATTTGCCAAGCCACAGTTAATACTGGAACACAAATGTAAGTACAAAAGATTTGTAGAATCTCATTGCTGTGGAAGTTTGTGCAGGAGAGCAATGTATCCTCCCATTTGGTCTTGTGCTGACCCATATCAATTGTCATTGCAGGTTAACCCATGACATAAGCTTGGAGGAGTTTGAAGATGAAGACTTGTCAGAAATAACAGATGAATGTGGGATTAGTCTGCACTGTAAGGATGGCCTGGCTACAACGGTAAGAGTCTGTGAATGCCGGTGCCATGATTCAGCAAATTGGTGGGGGGGTGGGGGGGGGCAGTTGGGTGGGGCGGCATTAATAAACAAAGCCATCACTGCACCAATAATGTGTCTGAGCGATTTCAGGTCCTAACCAAAATGGATGGAGTTTGCAAATGTTAAAGTGTAAAATCATTGCATGTGTTTTTTATATCATTGCCAATGCATTAACTGCAATTCAAACATAACCTGGAAAAATCAATTGCTTGTAATTGTCTAAAGTATTAGGCTTTAGAAACATCTCTCCAGCATGTTATGTGCAATAATCAGTACAACATTAAAACCAAAGCATAGATGTAGTCTAAGTAAGTATTAGCTCTGCCTGGCTGAGTACCACTCATGTCTGTGTTAAAGGCTGAGCATCCAGGTCCAACTCTAACACTTGAGCACAAACTAAATCAAAGCTATTGATCCAGTACAGCACTGAGGTAGCACTACGTTGTTGGAGGTGCTATCTTTCGGATGAGATGTTAACCTAAGGTCTAGTCAGCCCTTGCGGGTTGATGGAACGTGCCCAGTGTCACCATTTTGATAAGAGCAAAGAAATTTTTTTTCTTTTAATCGTTAGGGTGAACATGCAATCAAAATAAGTAACGTGTCAACTAATTCCATGTTTTAATGTCATTAGTTAATGCTGGAGTTCTGCATTCAGTTCTGGATATGGCACTAGAGCTGTGAAAAGTATACAGTGGATTAGAATGATCTAGCAGTGAAGAAATTGAAATTCCGTGGAATTGGAAGCTGAAGAGAATTCTAATGTGCCTTCTGAAAGGGTGAAGTGTTTTTAAAAAAAAATTTCTGTGCCATGTATCCATATAAAAGAGTATAGACTGAAGACTGGGGTGACAGTAGCAGAGTCATTGTGTGATAAGTAATGAAGAGTAATCTGAAAAACCTGGATTTCATTCTTTCAGCCACATCACTTGAATTCTGTCAATTGAACAAGTCTAGAATAAAGATCTGTTACACCGGGTAGCCTCTTTAGATCAGATTATTTGGCACCAAGGCATTTTTAGGATTTGAGTGTTCTAGATTTTTAGAATGATGTTTAAAGGCCTACTAGTGTTTGAATCGGATGTAAATAAGTGATAATACATTATAGTGCAATATGAAAAGTTGTTTTATTTATCCATGTGCTGTATTCCATATATTTCCAAAGTACTGTGCTCTTCAATGTTGGAAACTGCATTTAGTGCTGGGTGGGCCTGATCTGTTTGTGCATTGACTTAATGCAGGCAAGTGTGTCTCTGTAACTTGGGGGCGGGGGGTGAACTGAGGTCATGTGGATGTGTTGGAGGGTTAATCAGCAGCTTCAAATGTGTTCCTACTCCTGTCTAGCCTGTTGTGTATGATCCAGGTTTGGGTTTTACAACACCTAACTGCAGGTAAAGAAAACTAAATTAGACAACGCAGAGAGAGGGGCTGACTAATTAATTGCTCTGTACATGCGTGGAAAGGGTCAGAAGTGATTACTGTCTCTGAGACAGAAGGGCTGATTACTGTGTGTGAAACCTACATCTACCCATCCTTTAAGAACCCTTTAAAACATACTACTTTGCATCGCCTTGCATTTCAACTCCTGTTTGGATATGTTAGATGTTTGTTCTTGACAAGGTCAATTTTAAGCTGCTGGAGTGGATCCCAATGTTCAATTAGCAACCATTAGGGCCATGCTGTTAACCTTGTTGCAGTGTCTCGAGTGGCCAGCCCTGGAGCTCTGTACGCTCTGTTTCTCAAACCCCTGGGTTAGTACTAAAACAGCTGAGACATTGTTCAGACTGCATGCATATTGCTGATGTTATAGTCTCCAGGCCAGTCCACCTGTCTGAGCAAGACCTGCACATCTTGATTCACTTTGCAGTGTGGACTGTTATCCAGCCGTCAAATTAGCAAAGCCAAACTTTAGTTAATTGCCAGGCAGACAGTTGTATCATTTGAGACGTTGCCTGATATCAAGACACCTGACCAACTTTGCAATGCTCCCTGGTGTCAGTGAATTACTACTCATCCCAACTACGCCTGGACTTCTGTTGTGCATCTCACTTAAAGTCACACGTACATCCTATGTGGTGAATTCAGAGGAATTCAGGGTGCAAAGTTGTTTCCCAGGTTGGGAGTATTGTGATTAATCTCCAAACTATATATCTTGTGAATATGGCTTTCTGTTTCTCGCACTGAATCAGGCCCTTGTTTCTCATGCCAGATTTCAAAGCTTTAGTCCTCCATTTCCAAACTGCCAATTAAACAAATGTCTGACTTGACCAAGCTTTACATCTATCAAGTCTGATTCCATCCTTTCAATAAATATTGGCCTGGGAAAATATTTCCTTTTGCGCTGTGATCTATCTTCTCTCGGTTGAGAGGGAGCTTTTTTTCAATAAGAACAGGATTATGGAGGAAGCCGATCCCAGCTGCATTCTCCATGGCAATGCCTCGACCAATCAAATCTTCCTGCTGTGACTCCATATTGGCCATGGTCCAACCAGTGCCCCCTTGTCTTGAATGGATTGTTCCCTTTTTCTAAGTTGGTTTTTTTTGGGTTTTTTAGTATCCGCGTCCTCGCTCTCGCTCCCCCTGGGCCAGGCATTTTATCTCTCAACCACCCACCACTTCCTTTTTAAGAAGGAATGCTGATGCTTTGGCTGAGACTTGGTAGAACCTGTAAATTCGGGGCTCTGCCAGCTCTTGTGCGTTCAGAGAGCAACTTCTTCCCTTTGTTCGAAAATTGAAGCCACTGTCACAGAATCATGGTCTTTCAGACAGCGTCCCAAATGGTTCCACCGCTGGGTTTGTCCTGTTCAACTGCAGGACAGAGCTGGTAAGGGTGGCATTACTGTGGAAGAAGTGCTTGTCCAGATCCCATGAAGTCTTATGGCATCGTGTCAAACATGGGCACAGAAGCTTCCTTTTGGTTACCACTTATGCACGCCTGATGCTGAGGCTAGCAAGGATACTATGTACTTCGAGAGATTTTAATATCCATTACTAGGAGTAGTGCAGTATCACCAAAGCTGACCAAACTATTCAACTGCTGGAGGATAATCAGCCAGACTGGGAATATAATTGGTGAAGATGGGATCAAATATATTTTTCATAACTTTCTCACCACCATCTGCCTTCCACTGATTGATTGCATCTGCCTCGATGTGAAGGTGAGAGTAGTTATTGCACAGTCCTTGTAGAGGCCATGTCCTGACTGGACTGATAATACCTGCTTATGTGTTATGTGGCACTAGCACCATATTAAATAGGATAGATGCAGAGCAAAACACTCAACCAAACTGCAGTATCCATTCAATCCTTAGTGCCATCAGTAGTATAACTTATCAGTTACATTCTGTAACGTCACGGCCTGAAAATCCCCTCACTCTTCCATTGAACCTGTTTCAAGGAAGACTGTGGGGGAGTGTGGAGGAGAGGCAACACCCTGGTCACGTTTTAACATGGGCCTATGTACAAGCTTAGCACAAGAAGCTAATGAACAGCTAATGCATCGGACTAAAATTCTGCAGTCATGCCACATTGAGTCTGAAAGGTTATGGTTAGTGAAACAATTCACTGGAGGAGGAGGCTCCAAGATCTTCACCCTCAATAACAATGGAGCTCAGAAGTCAGAAGTGGATGATTGATCTTGGGCTCATTCAGAGGTTTCCAGCATCACTCCTGCACTATGCAGTCAATTTGATTCACTTTGTGATCTCAAATGACCGAGTGCTCTGATTACAGCAAAGGCAAAGAGCCTAAACCCCTCAACTTTAGCCTTGAACACTCGTGCTTCAGAAATCTATTCCTTACTGAAGTGTTTCAATACAGCTACAACACCAACATCTAGCTAGGGATGTTTGGAAATTTATTTGGGCAAGTCCTCAGTGGAAAAACAGGAGGGAAAAATCCAATCCCTGCAATTTACACTCAATTGCCACTGCTGGTATCATGTTCCACTGTTGTCAAGTGGTACTTCTTCCACCCATTAACCTGCTTACTGATGCTCTGTTTGAGTTCACTTAGGGTCACTTAGCCCCTGCGTTCTCTTTTTGTACAGTCTCAATCCAAACATGGAAAATAATTGCTGGATTTCAGAGGTAAGTTGAGTGACTGTGACAGTCCTTAACATGGGAAGCAGTTTGAGAGTGTGACACCAAGGAGCCTTGGTGAAAACAAAGTTGGTTTATAATAGGGGTAGAGTGTTCCATTGGCTGGAGTTCAGCCTGGCACAAAGGAAGCTAGTTTTAGCTGCTAGAGGCCAGTCTTCTTAGAGCAGGGACGTCACCTGAAGGAGTTTCTCAGCCATTTCTCCAACACTCTCACCCTCTGCCTCCAGCAGCAGCGTGTGTCATTAATGGAGTTCATAGCACTTTCCTGATCTCTCTCTCTCCTAGAAAAGGAAGGACAACAGTCACATGGAAATGGCTCCACTTAAAAGCATTCCTGCAGGGGTCTCACCATTCTTGACTTTGCAAAACATTGTTTGCTGGAAGAATTCTAACCTTCCTACCCACACTGGTGGTGTGCCACACAGACTGCAGCAACTCAAGAATACAGCCTGTTGCCATCATTTTGAAGGCATATAATGCTGGATAACTAATGCCAAGGACGTTCCCATTCAGTGATCATCTAATAGGATAAACAAGCAGGCTTAGATAATCTAAGGAAGGGCCCCTGCACCCAAAACAACATTTAACTCTGATTTTTCTTCACAGATGCTTCCAGACCTGCTGAGCTTTTCTAGCAACTTCTGTTTTTGTTCAGATAAGCTAGGATGGGAGGAAGTTTACATGGAGCATAAAGAGCGTCATAGACCTGTTTGACAAATTGGTTCCCTCTCTGCTTGATATATATACTTTTGTAATTCAATATAAACACACAAACCTAGTTTGATCAAACCATTTCCTGTTGCAATGACACCATTTCATAATAGGTCAGTAACTAACTGCAAAAAAAGTAAATCTGACAGCTGAAAGTCATTGGGCTTTCTGTCAAGGGGTGTATTGATTTTTCAAGTTACTTTCTTGCTCCTCCAGGACTATCAGAAGATCTGGGATTTGCCTTCCAACCTGAAATATGTTCCGAATCTGTTCAAAGTAACTAATTTTAATTATTCACACAGCTTTAATTTTCAGCATTTTTGCATTGTACGTTTGCATTTGTTTGTATACTGGGAACGTGAGTTAAATCTGGGAAGTGGCATTGACAATCGGGATCATGCCTTTTCAGAGACAAAGCAAATATTTTAATGGAGGAAAGAAACTGAGGATGGAAATGAGGAGATGAGGATTTTCTTTTTCTTCTTGAGCTGATCAGGACACACCTGTAATAACCTCCATATTGGTAAATTCTGTCCCCTAATTTGAGGAAAGGAACCAGAAGAAATGCAAATTAAAACAATGCATCAACTTAAGCAGGCTCTTTGCCCCTGACAGACTGGTGCTTGAGTTCCACATAAGTATCCTCTCACCATACTTATTCTAACAGCACATCTTTCCACGTTCACATTCCGTTTGCAGCAGATGAATTAAAGGCCACTGATTTTATTATAATTCTTCACTTGAACCTGGCTCAGCATCAATGGAATGATGCTGTCATTTTGGAGTAATTTTGGTCAGCTCAATCCACTGATTACCTCGGCATCAGTGACTATTCCCTAAATTTTCAATGTATTTCACCTGGATTGTCCTGTTACTGGCTGGATTTTGAATTGATTGACTGACGACTAATTTGTTTTGAAGAGAATAACTACAGAACAACTAAATTTGAGGAAAGCCATCTGGCTGTTCACACTCTACATTGGGAATCCAAATGCATCATCTGCTTTAATTACTTTGCTCACAATAATAGGAACAATTTGCTGTTTTTTAAAAATGAAACCTTCAGTGGAGTATAATGTTCTATTAGAACATAGAACATAGACCAGCACAGCACAGTACAGGCCCTTCGGCCCTCGATGTTGTGCCGACATGTCATACCGATCTCCAGTCCATCTAACCTACGCTATTCCATGTACGTCCATATACTTGTCCAATAACGACTTAAATGTACCTAAAGTTGGCGAATCGACTACCCGTTGCAGGCAAAGCGTTCCATTCCCTTACTACTCTGAGTAAAGAAACTACCTCTATCATCTGTCCTATATCTTTCACCCCTCAATTTAAGCTATGCCCCCTCGTGCTCGCTGTCACCATCCTAGAGAAAAGGCTGTCCCTATCCACCCGATCTAACCCTCTGATTATTTTATATGTTTCAATTAAGTCCCCTCTCAACCACCTTCTCTCTGATGAAAACAGCCTCAAAGCCCCTCAGCCTTTCCTCGTAAGACCTTCCCTCATACCAGGCAACATCCTAGTAAATGTCCTCTGCACCGTTTCCAAAGCTTCCACATCCTCCTTTATAATGTGGTGACCAGAACTGTACACAATACTCCAAGTGCGGCCGCACCAGAGTTTTGTACAGCTTCACCATAACCTCTTGGTTCCGGAACTCGATCCCTCTATTTATAAAAGCTAAAACACTGTACGCCTTCTTAACAGCCCTATCAACCTGGGTGGCAACTTTCAAGGATCTGTGTACGTGGACACCAAGATCTCTCTGCTCATCTACACTACTAAGAAACTTACCATTAGCCCTGTACTTTGTACTTTGCCTTCCGGTTACTCCTACCAAAGTGCATCACCTCACACTTGACTGCATTAAACTCCATTTGCCACCTCTCAGCCCAGCTCTGCAGCTTATCTATGTCTCTCTGCAACCTACAGCATCCTTCGTCACTATCCACAACTCCACCGACCTTAGTGTCGTCTGCAAATTTACTAACCCATCCTCTACACCCTCATCCAGGTCATTTATAAAAATGACAAACAGCAGTGGACCCAGCACCGACCCTTGCGGTACACCACTAGTAACTGGTCTCCAGGATGAACATTTCCCATCAACTACCACCGTCTGTCCTCTTTCAGCAAGCCAATTTCCGATCCAAACTGCTATATCTCCCACAATTCCATTCCTCTGCATTTTGTACAATAGCCTATTGTGGGGAACCTTATTGAACGCCTTGCTGAAATCCATATACACCACATCAACCGGTTTACTCTCATCTACCTGTTTGGTCACCTTCCCAAAGAACTCAATAAGGTTTGTGAGGCATGACCTTCCCTTCACAAAATCGTGCTGACTATCCTTAATCAATTTATTCTTTTCGAGATGATTATAAATCCTATCCCTTATAACCTTTTCCAACACTTTACCAACAACTGAGGTAAGGCTCACTGGTCTATAATTACCAGGGTTGTCTCTACTCCCCTTCCTGAACAGGGGAACAACATTTGCTATCCTCCAGCCATCTGGCACTATTCCTGTAGACAATGACGAGTTAAAGATCAATGCCAAAGGCTTGGCAATCTCCTCCTTGGCTTCCCAGAGGATCCGAGGATAAATCCCATCTGGCCCAGGGGACTTATCTATCTTCACCCTCTGAAGGATTTCTAATACCTCTTCCTTGTGAACCTCAATCCCACCTAGTCTAGTAACCTGTATCTCAGTATTCTCTTCGACCACATTGTCGTTTTCTAGAGTGAATACTGTTGAAAAATATTCATTTAGCGCTTCCCCTATCTCATCTGACTCCACACACAACTTACCACTACTATCCTTGATTGGGCCTAATCTTACTTTCGTCATTCTTTTATTCCTTAAATACCTATAGAAATTCTTAAGGTTTACTCTGATCCTATCCGCCAACAACAACTTCTCATGTCTTCATGAGGCACTTCATGGGGACATTATCAACAAAACTTGACAAATGCCACAAAAGATGATCAGATGGTCAACGCTTAGGCAGAAAGTTGTATTGCCAAAAAAGCTCTCTGTAAAAAGGAACATGCATCTCTATCGGTACCACATGATATATCACAACTGGTTGTCTTTCCCCCCCTCCCCCTCCCTATTTGATATTGTATTGTAGGGGTATCTCGAAGGAGGGGTGGAGAGTTGGACACTTACGGAGTTTGTATCTTAGCTGCTGATGGCAGCAAAGGGAATCATTAGATGTGCAGGAAACAAGAATTGGAGGAGTACTGGCAATATCCAAGGGTATTTGGGCTGATGATGAGTTCACAGATGGGAAAAATGTCAGGAGGTTGTGAAAACAAGGAGAATTTTAGCATGAAGGTATTACATAGCCAAGAGCCAGTCTTAGTAAGTGAACGGACATTGGTGCAGCTTATGGAGGATGAAAGATGAGGCTAATGTGGAAAGCACTGGGCTATTAAGTCAGAGTGGAATGAAAATCAAATGAAGTTTGAGCCCCATTTGCTGTCAGTCTGTTGTGGTTGTCTCAACAGCCCAACCTCCATTCCTCTCCTCAGTCTGGGCATAGCAACGCTACAGTTGAGGGTTTCCAGAGTTGTTAACCTGAGGGAATAACAACCGATTTCAAAACTGCAGAAATGCATGCAGGACATGGTTTCTGTTATACAACTTCAGAAAGCCCTGTATAATCTGAGGTCATCTTGGCCTCTATATAGTCTAGAAAAGCAACAGAAGCATTAAAAATAAATGCGTAACAAATTTAAAAGATATTGAGCAAGCTGTTATAAGCATCAGAAAGGACCTGGCGAACCAGGGGTCACCATCTAAGGATAATGGATAAACCATTTACAACTAAGATGAGAAATCTGCTCTCCCAGAGAGTGGTGAGCCAGTGAAATTCACTTCCGCAGAAAATAGTCAAGGCCAAAACAGTGTATGAATAAGGAGTTGAATGTAGCTCTTTGGGCAAGGGATCAAAAGAAGAGGTGGGGGAAAAGCAGGAACAGACTTTTTGGATTAGATCCCCTACAGTGTGGAAACAGGCCCTTTGGCGCAACAAGTCCACGCTGCCCCTTAGAGCACCACACCCCTGAACACTACGGGCAATTTAGCATGGCCAATCCACCTAGCCTGCACATCTTTGGACTGTGGGAGGAAACTGGAACACCCAGAGGAAACCCATGCAGATACAGGGAGAATGTGCAAACTCCACACAGACAGTTGCCTGAGGCTGGAATTAAACCCGGGTCCCTGGCACTGTGAGGCTGCAGTGCTAACCACTGAGCCACCATACTGCCCCTTTTTGCATTGGATGATCAGCCACGGTTATGTATAGTGCAACAGATTGGAAGGGAGAAGTGACCTACTTCTCCAATTTTTGATATTTCCAAAGCAGAGCTCCTTGGCAATAAAAGGCTGAGGAATGGCCTAATTGAGGTTTTTAAAGAAAAAGGAAAGTTTTGAAAGGGTAGGCACAGAAAGTGTTACCAGGGCAGTGTGGTGGCTCAGTGGTTAGCCCTGCTGCCTCACAGCACAAGAGACCCAGGTTCGATCCCATCTGGGAACTGTGCACCGTTCTCCCCATATCTGCTCTTGACTACGGGAGGAAACCGGAGTAACGAAGATGTATAGGTTAGGTGCATTGGCCATTGGGATTGGGAGGGGTGGTGGTAGGTCTTGAGTGGGATGCTGTTCAGAGGGTTGGTGTAGCCTTGATGGGATGAATGATCCCCCCCCCCCCCACGCCCCCAAATCTACCTACTAACCTCATCCCACCTCCTTGACCTGTCCGTCTTCCCTGGACTGACCTATCCCCTCCCTAGCCCCCCACCTATACTCTCTCCACCTATCTTCTTTTCTCTCCATCTTCGGTCTGCCTCCCCCTCTCTCCCTATTTATTCCAGAACCCTCACCTCATCCCCCTCTCTGATGAAGGGTCCAGGCCCGAAACGTCAGCTTTTGTGCTCCTGAGATGTTGCTTGGCCTGCTGTGCTCATCCAGCCTCACATTTTATTATCTTGGAATTCTCCAGCATCTGCAGTTCCCATTATCTCTGATACTATTTTAACCTCACTGCGAAGCCTCTTCCAGGGATGCCTAACCTGAAGAAGTTACCCTCCTCCCTCCGGACCAACCTCAGGGAATCTCTTCCCCCTTTGCAACTCTCTTGTAATCTCTTCGGCCTTGAAACTGCTCGACCATGTCCTGAAGCAAACCAGGTACCACAGCCACATCACCTTCCTCAGCACCTGCCTACGGAACCAGATCATCCCCAAGGGACTACAGTCCACATTTCAGCCTTCCCAATTTGGCCCCAACCGTGACCACCTCTACACCCAGAATATTCAGACCCTTCAGAAGCGTTTCTCCCTGCGACTCCTGAAACAGACACTCGCAGCCATGCGCCGGCACCTCCACACACTGCAATCCAGCCTGCCCCAGCTCAGAGCCTCCCTCTCCCAGACCTGCAAAGGACCCCTGCTGTTTTTTATCCTCCGCAGGATCCACAGACTGAACATTCAGTTTCACTCAGCTTTACTGGACACCAAAAATCGTAAGTTCAACCAACTCACTGGCCCCTGCCACCCACAAGAGGATTCCTGCGCCTCCCAAATCCCGAGTCCGTCCCTGCCCCTCCCCCACCATGCACCCGCCGCTATTGACCATGAGGACATGGCCGGAGACCCCACCGATAACATCACATCCGCCTCCGCCGGCCACACCACTTCCGGAACCGCTGCTGCAGTCACCACCTCCACTTGCAGTTACAACACCTCACACACCACCCTCACCGCAGCTGCTGCCACCCACCCCGATACTCCAACCGCTGACGGAACCCCGCCCACGGCCGACGACCTCATCGCTCCGCCCACAACCTCCACAGCCAGCAACCCCAGAGGAGACAACCACACTGAGCCCTGCCGCATCTTCACCATACCCCCAGACCTCCCACTGACTGAGGACAAATGGTCAGCCCTTAGTAAGGGGCTCACCTTTGTCCCCCTACAACCACACATCAACGCATACCCGTCATGATTGGACATGGAGCAGTTTTTCCGCCGTCTTCGCCTCCCTGCCTACTTCTTCAACCGGGAGCCTAACCCTCCCTCCACTGACCCCTTCACCCGCTTCCAACACAAGTCCTCCTCCTGGACACCACCCCCAGGCCTCCTACCCTCCCTCGACCTCTTCATCTCCAACTGCCGTCAAGACATTAACCACCTCAACCTCTCCACCCCTCTCACCCACTCCAACCCCCCCCCCCCCCCCCGCAGAACGGGCAGCCCTCCGCTCCAACCCCAACCTCACCCATCAAACCCGCAGACAAGGGTGGCGCAGTGGTAGTATGGCGCACTGACCTCTACATCGCCGAGGCCAGACGCCAACTCTCCAACACCACCACCTACTGCCACCGCCCCCTCGATCATGACCCCACCCCCGAGCACCAAACCATCATCTCCAACACCATTCATGACCTCATCACCTCAGGGGACCTCCCACCCACAGCCTCCAACCTCATTGTCCCCCAACCCCGCACGGCCCGTTTCTATCTCCATCCCAAAATCCACCAACCTGCCTGCCCTGGTCGACCCATCGTCTCAGCCTGCTCCTGCCCCACCGAACTCATCTCCACCTATCTGGACTCCATTTTCTCCCTTTTGGTCCAGGAACTCCCCACCTACGTCCGTGACACCACCCACGCCCTCCACCTCCAGGACTTCCAATTCCCTGGCCCCCAACACCTCATCTTCACCATGGACGTCCAGTCCCTAATACACCTGCATTCCGCATGCAGATGGCCTCAAGGCCCTCCGCTTCTTCCTGTCCCGCAGGCCCGACCAGTCCCCCTCCACCGACACCCTCATCCGCCTAGCCAAACTCGTCCTCACCCTCAACAACTTCTCTTTTGACTCCTCCCACTTCCTACAGACTAAGGGGGTTGCCATGGGCACCCGCATGGGCCCCAGCTATGCCTGCCTCTTTGTAGGTTACGTGGAACAGTCCCTCTTCCGCACCTACACAGGCCTCAAACCCCACCTCTTCCTCCGGTACATTGACTGTATCGGCGCAGCCTCTTGCTCCCCAGTGGAGCGCGAACAGTTCATCAACTTCACCAATACCTTCCACCCCAACCTTCAGTTCACCTGGGCCATCTCCAGCACATCCCTCATCTTCCTGGACCTCTCAGTCTCCATCTCAGGCAACCAGCTTGTAACTGATGTCCATTTCACGCCCACCGACTCCCACAGCTACCTAGAATACACCTCCTCCCACCCACCCTCTTGCAAAAATTCCATCCCCTATTCCCAATTCCTCCGCCTCCGCCGCATCTGCTCCCACAATGAGGCAGTCCACTCCCGCACATCCCAGATGTCCAAGTTCTTTAAGGACCGCAACTTCCCCCCCACAGTGATCGAGAATGCCTTTGACCGCGTCTCCCGTATTTCCCGCAACACATCCCTCACACCCCGCCCCCGCCACAACCGCACAACGAGGATCCCCCTCGTTCTCACACACCACCCCACCAACCTCCGGATACAACGCATCATCCTCCGACACTTCCGCCTTCTACAATCCGACCCCACCACCCAAGACATTTTTCCATCCCCTCCCCTGTCTGCTTTCTGGAGAGACCGGTCTCTCCGTGACTCCCTTGTTCGCTCCACACTGCCCTCCAACCCCACCACACCCGGCACCTTCCCCTGCAACCGCAGGAAATGCTACACTTGCCCCCACACCACCTCCCTCACCCCTATCCCAGGCCCTGAGATGACATTCCACATTAAGCAGAGGTTCACCTGCACATCTGCCAATGTGGTATACTGCATCCACTGTACTTGGTGTGGCTTCCTATACATTGGGGAAACCAAGCGGAGGCTTGGGGACCGCTTTGCAGAACACCTCCGCTCAGTTCGCAGCAAACAACTGCACCTCCCAGTCGCAAACCATTTCCACTCCCCCTCCCATTCTTTAGATGGCATGTCCATCATGGGCCTCCTGCAGTGCCACAATGATGCCACCCGAAGGTTGCAGGAACAGCAACTCATATTCCGCCTGGGAACCCTGCAGCCTAATGGTATCAATGTGGACTTCACCAGTTTCAAAATCTCCCCTTCCCCCACCGCATCCCTAAACCAGCCCAGTTCGTCCCCATGCCCCCACTTCACCACACAACCAGCCCAGCTCTTCCCCTCCACCCACTGCATCCCAAAACCAGTCCAACCTGTCTCTGCCTCCCTAACCTGTTCTTCCTCTCACCCATCCCTTCCTCCCACCCCAAGCCGCACCCCCATCTACCTACTAACCTCATCCCACCTACTTGACCTGTCCGTCTTCCCTGGGCTGACCTATCCCCTCCCTACCTCCCCACCTATACTCTCCTCTCCACCTATCTTCTTTTCTCCATCTTCGGTCCACCTCCCCCTCTCTCCCTATTTATTCCAGAACCCTCACCCCGTCCCCCTCTCTGATGAAGGGTCTAGGTCCGAAAGGTCTGCTTTTGTGCTCCTGAGATGCTGCTTGGCCTGCTGTGTTCGTCCAGCCTCACATTTTATTATCTTGGATTCTCCAGCATCTGCAGTTCCCATTATCTTTGATGGGATGAATGACCTGTTTTCACACTGTAGGGAATCTATGATGCCACTTGTGATCAAGACTAAAATTGGGAGTTATGATTACAAGCATTAAATCCATTAGGGGTACTTGGTGACACCCATTTACATGTAGAGTAATAAGAATGTGAACCTACCACACCATGCAGCAGAGGTGGTTAGAAAAGCATAAATAAGATGAAGGGAGTAAGGGGCCCACTGACAGGCTGAGATTGAGGCAGCTCAGGAGAATAGGCAACAGTTAGGTTTAGGCTGTTTCCTTACTGAAGATTTGATATGACTCTACCATTGGTAGTTTTTTTTTCTCTCATGTTCTAAACTTGGCATCCATCATCTCTAATTGTTTTTTCATTACATTTGCAGCTGATCCAGTGTTGACTCTTGTTACAGATTTGCTGCTTAATACACAGCATGCTGTGACTCCTCGCACCCACCCCACCATTGGCATTGTTGGCATCAATAGACACACAACTTCAATATATAAATAAAATCGTTAATACCCACGAGTGGGAAACAGCCGAATAAGGCAGGGAAAATACAGTGGATGCTGGAAAACTGAAATGCAAGCAGAACATGCTGGAAAATAGTCAGCAGGTCAGGTAGCTTTTCTGTTATGAATTTGTGAATTTTTTGAAAAAACCTTAGTAAAGCTCCATGTTCAATGACCTTTATCAGAACTGGAAATGATGGGATTGAACAGTTTACAGCAAGTATAGCGGGGGTGGAGGGTTGGGAAGAATAAATGAGGGTCTGCAACATTGGAAGGAGGGATTAAATGACAAAAGTGATGGCGCAAGACCAAAGCTTTACATACGGAACATTTTCCACTTAGAAATGCATGCATCAAGGGGGATGAGGAGGATTATGCTTGTGAAAAAGGATTTTGATTGTTAGTTGAATTCCATGTCCCATTTTGGGTACAGCCAGAAGCAGTAAATTAAATATTCTTTGTGAGAGCACAGCCTGGGGCTGAAATATCCTAGTGCTTATTCTTGCAATTTATCTCATTCAGCAGAGCAATGCTTTGACAGAGGAAATGTCATCTGGGGATAAAAGGGTCAGATAAACATCAAAGACTGCGTGACTCTCTTTTTGTCTAGTTTATTGTGCATCTCTCTCACTGTTTGTTTTGGACAGTCTCACCAGGATTAGTCACTCCCAATCCTGGGGATTTTCCCAGAAGCAACTGCAGTTTCCTAGTTTCTAGCTTTTGAGTTGGTGATGTGATTGGCAAGAGCAGGGCATCAAAGTATCCTAATGGCGCAGAAAGAGACCATTTCGTCCATTGAGTTGATGCTGGCTCTGGCATGGATGTAGAGCAGTTTGATTCATTCCAGTCTCCTACTCTATGCCTGTAGAACTAAGATTTTATTTCCCTCTTAAAATTATCGAATTAAATTTTTTTTTCGAAATCATTGTTCCCCTCTGCTTTCATCACTGTTTGTAGGTAGTCTGTTTCAGAACATTATTGCTTAATCATAAAATGATGCTTTACCTTGCATGTGTGCTGTTGCTAAAAGAATTTAAACCTTGCAACGCCTAGTGAATGCTCTGTACCATCAGCTAAGGAAACCAGCCTTCCTCCATCTAAGAGATGGCAAGAACTGCGGATGCTGGAGTCAATAGATCGCAATCAGGAGCTGGAGGAACGCTGCAGGCCAGGCATCAGAGGAGCAGGAAAGCTGATGTTTTGGTTTGGGATCCTTTTTCAGAAAGGATCTGAAGAAGTTTCCTGACCTGAAACACCAGCTTTCCTGCTCCTCTTGATGCCGCCTGACCCGCTGTGTTCCTCCAGCTCCACATGGTGTTGTCTTCAACTGTTTAAAACTGTCATAAATCTCTCCTACCCTCAAATGTGCCACCAATCACCTTTTTGTTCCAAGGGGAACAACTTTTTACCTCTCCAATCAAACCTTTTTATATCAAATCCCTTATCACTACTACCCATTCTGCTCAGTTTTTTTTTGTGCTCTCTCTCAAGGATACTTTTCACCTTCCTAAGGTGTAGACTCAACCCACCAATTGCTTAATAGAACAGAGTATCCTGAAGAGATTTTCCAGCCTCGTACCAACAATGTGGGACTTGAGCTGTGCGATTGAGTGGAGAAAAGTTGTTTAGCCTGCTTAGGGTTTTAACATTATTGAGTTTTGACAGATTCAAGGAGAAACTGTTTGCACTGGTAAAGGATAGAAGTTTAAGATAAATTGGCAAAGAACTGGAACAGGTGATTGAGTAAACATTTTTACACAGCCAGCTCTCTTGATCTAGGATGCAATGTATGAAAGGCTTGTGGATGCAGATTCAACAGTAGTTTTCAAACTGAAAACGGATTAATAGAACCACCAAATGATGCCATTCAGGCCATCAAGCCTCTGCTGGCTTTCTGTAAGAGCGAACTAGCACATCCCATTCGCTGCCTGTTTCTCTAGGGTCCTGCAAGTTCTTTTTGTTCAGGTCCTTGTCCCGTTCTGTCTCGGAAGCCAGGATTGAACCTGCTTCCACCATCCTTTCAGGCAGTGCATCTGAACTGTAATCACTTGCTATATAAATGTTTTTATCATGTTGCTTTTCAGCTCCCCCACTGGAAGGGGATACGTTTTCTTTCAGAGCTATAGAACTAGGCCTAGTGGGACTGTATCTCAGCAGTTTCAAAGAGCTCACACAAAGGCAGTAGACTGAATGAGAGGAGCATGGTGTTGTAGGATAGTGAGTGGGGGAGTTGTTCAGTTGGATGATAGGCCTGTGTTGTCACCATTCACTTCCTCCCTGTTGGTTTTGTTTTCCTTGATATCAAGTCCCTGCTGAGAGATTTAAGTGGTCCCAAGGCCTGATTCTGCCTGTATCCAAATTAAACTTTGTAAATTCAAATAAACTATTGGGCATGATCATCTTTCCACTATTACAAGTGAGAAGGCACTATTCGTGTTTTTGAATATTCAGATACATAATACTCTATAGGGAATATAACAAGAAGATTGCTCATTTTACGGGCAAGTGCTTCTTGATGAGTATAAGCGTTTGCATCTGCCTGGATTTTACAATGGATAATCAGTGATACACTGCAGATGCCACGTCTTTACCAGCTCAGTGCCAATTCAGACAATGGTCCTGTGAAATGTCAAGTACCAACCTTTGTGTTAACAAATGATTGTAGATCCAAAGAGACACACACTGGAACCTGTTAAAATACTGCATGCTGTACATAATGTTTCTTCTTAGATTGAAATATTTCCATTTCACATTCTCATGGCTAGTTGTCAAAATGTTAACTACTATCTGAAGTGTATTCTGGGTTTGGAAATGGATATTAATAGTCACTTTTAAAGCATCCTCTTACTTGCTTTAAAACAGGATCCATCTCCCCCTCATACAATAGCCCTATTTCAAACGTAGGCTTCGGTTATGTTACGTTGAAATGAAGGCAAATTGATTCACTGCTTCAGCTCACCCAGCCTGACAGTCTCCAAAAATTAAAACAAACTGAAACTATTCTCCGGATGAGTACTGCTCCAGCAGCACTAAGATTGAACCCACCCAGAATAACAGTCCACTTGATCCACCAGCTTCAACCTTCACTCCCTTGAACACTGACGCTCAGTGGCGGCAGTGTGTGCTATCCACATGAATCACTTACCAAGGCCTCTTCAATAGCACCCTCCCAAACAACATTCTGTCCTGACTTAGAGTCACAGAATCATTCAGCACAGAAACAGACTTTTTGGTCCAAACTAGTCCCACGTGCCTGTGTTTGGCTCATTTCTCTAAACCTTAAAAACCAGTTCTGACAAACCCGAAATGTTGACTGATTTCTCTTCATAGATGCTGCCAGACCTGCTGAGCTTTTTACAGTAATTTCTGTTTTTGTTGCCTTTTTAAAACTTTCCTATTCATGCACCGATCCAAATGTTTTTTAAATGTTATAATTGTACCTGTGTTCCACATATGAACAATTCTGTGTGGAAAAGGTTGTGCTTCAGGTCCTTCATCAGAGAGGGGGATGGGGGGAGGGAACTGGAATAAATAGGGAGAGAGGGGGAGGCGGACCGAAGATGGAGAGTAAAGAAGATAGGTGGAGAGAGTGTAGGTGGGGAGGTAGGGAGGGGATAGGTCAGTCCAGGGAAGACGGACAGGTCAAATCTCCCCCGCAGAACGGGCAGCCCTCCGCTCCCTCCGCTCCAACCCCAAACTCACCACCAAACCCGCAGACAAGGGTGGCGCAGTGGTAGTATGGTGCACTGACCTCTACATCGCCGAGGCCAGACGCCAACTCTCCGACACCACCTCCTACTGCCTCCTCAATCATGACCCCACACCCGAGCAGCAAACCATCATCTCCAACACCATTCACGACCTCATCACCTCAGGGGACCTCCCACCCACAGCCTCCAACCTCATTGTTCCCCAACCCCGCACGGCCCGTTTCTATCTCCTTCCCAAAATCCACAAACCTGCCTGCCCTGGTCGACCCATCGTCTCAGCCTGCTCCTGCCCCACCGAACTCATCTCCACCTATCTGGACTCCATTTTCTCCCCTTTGGTCCAGGAACTCCCCACCTACGTCCGTGACACCACCCACGCCCTCCACCTCCTCCAGGACTTCCAATTCCCTGGCCCCCAACACCTCATATTCACCATGGACGTCCAGTCCCTGTACACCTGCATTCCGCATGGAGATGGACTCAAGGCCCTCCGCTTCTTCCTGTCCCGCAGGCCCGACCAGGCCCCCTCCACCGACACTCTCATCCGTCTAGCTGAACTCGTCCTCACACTCAACAACTTCTCTTTTGACTCCTCCCACTTCCTACAGACTAAGGGGGTGGCCATGGGCACCCGCATGGGCCCCAGCTATGCCTGCCTCTTTGTAGGTTACGTGGAACAGTCCCTCTTCCGCACCTACACAGGCCCCAAACCCCACCTCTTCCTCCAGTACATTGATGACTGTATCGGCGCCGCCTCTTGCTCCCCAGAGGAGCTCGAACAGTTCATCCACTTCACCAACACCTTTCACCCCAACCTTCAGTTCACCTGGGCCATCTCCAGCACATCCCTCACCTTCCTGGACCTCTCAGTCTCCATCTCAGGCAACCAGCTTGTAACTGATGTCCATTTCAAGCCCACCGACTCCCACAGCTACCTAGAATACACCTCCTCCCACCCACCCTCCTGCAAAAATTCCATCCCCTATTCCCAATTCCTCCGCCTCCGCCGCATCTGCTCCCACGATAAGACATTCCACTCCCGCACATCCCAGATGTCCAAGTTCTTTAAGGACCGCAACTTTCCCCCCACGGTGATCGAGAACGCCCTTGACCGCGTCTCCCGCATTTCCCGCGACACATCCCTCACACCCCGCCCCCGCCACAACCGCCCCAAGAGGATCCCCCTCGTTCTCACACACCACCCTACCAACCTCCGGATACAACGCATTATCCTCCGACACTTCCGCCATTTACAATCCGACCCCACCACCCAAGACATTTTTCCATCCCCTCCCCTGTCTGCTTTCCGGAGAGACCACTCTGTCCGTGACTCCCTTGTTCGCTCCACACTGCCCTCCAACCCCACCACACCCGGCACCTTCCCCTGCAACCGCAGGAAATGCTACACTTGTCCCCACACCTCCTCCCTCACCCCCATCCCAGGCCCCAAGATGACATTCCACATCAAGCAGAGGTTCACCTGCACATCTGCCAATGTGGTATACTGCGTCCACTGTACCCGGTGCGGCTTCCTCTACATTGGGGAAACCAAGCGGAGGCTTGGGGACCGCTTTGCAGAACACCTCCGCTCAGTTCGCAACAGACAACTGCACCTCCCAGTCGCAAACCATTTCCACTCCCCCTCCCATTCTCTTGATGACATGTCCATCATGGGCCTCCTGCAATGCCACAATGATGCCACCCGAAGGTTGCAGGAACAGCAACTCATATTCCGCCTGGGAACCCTGCAGCCATATGGTATCAATGTGGACTTCACCAGTTTCAAAATCTCCCCTTCCCCTACTGCATCCCTCAACCAGCCCAGTTCATCCCCTCCCCCCACTGCACCACACAACCAGCCCAGCTCTTCCCCCCCCCCCCCGCCCCCCCCACCCCCCCCCGCCCCCCCCCCCACCCCCCCGCGCCCCCCCCCGCCCCCCCCGCCCCCCCCCCCCACCCCCCCCCACCCCCCCCCCACCCCCCCCCCCCCCCACCCCCCCCCCCCCCACCCCCTGCATCCCAAAACCAGTCCAACCTGTCTCTGCCTCCCTAACCGGTTCTTCCTCTCACCCATCCCTTCCTCCCACCCCAAGCCGCACCCCCAGCTACCTACTAACCTCATCCCACCTCCTTGACCTGTCCGTCTTCCCTGGACTGACCTATCCCCTCCCTACCTCCCCACCTACACTCTCTCCACCTATCTTCTTTACTCTCCATCTTCGGTCCGCCTCCCCCTCTCTCCCTATTTATTCCAGTTCCCTCCCCCCATCCCCCTCTCTGATGAATGGTCTAGGCCCGAAACGTCAGCTTTTGTGCTCCTGGGATGCTGCTTGGCCTGCTGTGTTCATCCAGCCTCACATTTTAGTACCTTGGAATCTCCAGCATCTGCAGTTCCCATTATCTCTGTGCTTCAGGTCCCTTTTTTTTTAAAAATGTCATTTTCCTCTCACCTTTTTAAATAAGAAAGAAGCCTTCCTAGTTTTGAACAAGGAACAGCCCTTTTGCTATTCACTTTTTATTTATGCCTCTCGTGATGTTATAAGCTTCTATAAGGTCAGCCCTCAACCCCTATGCTCCAATGAATAAAGTCTGGAACTATGCAGCCTCTCCTTGTAACTCAAACTCTCCAGTTACTGTTTTAACTCCAAGGGTTAATTTATTTACTGAATCCCTGACATGTGATTGTTCACTAAGCTATACCTTTAATGAATATTTGCTTCAGTAGTCACCAGTGAGAGGGACCTTTTGACATTTGTGAGGACAGCATGAAACAGGATGATATGCTTGAACAGGTTGGTGTTAGGAAGGAGGATGTGCTAGAAATTTTGAAAAACATGATTGATAAGTCCTCGCTCTCCACTGGAGGAGTGCCAGATGATTGGAGGGTGGCAAATATTATTTCCTTGTTCAAGAAAAGGAATGGCGATTGTAGACCAGTCAGTCTTACTGCTGTGGTGGGGAAATTATTGGAGAGGATTCTGAGAGACAGTATTTGATTATTTGCAAAAGCACAGTTTGATTAGAAATAGTCAGCATGGCTGTGTGAGGGGCAGGTCATGTGTCTCAAGACTTATTGAATTGTTTGAGATGTAACAAAACACACTGAAGGCAGAGAAGTGGATGTGGTATACATGGATTTTAGCAAGGCCCTTGATAAGGATCCCGATGGGAGGCTCATTCAGAAAGTAAGGAGGCATGGGATTCTGGGAAATTTTGGCTGTCTGGATACAAAACTGGCTGTCCAATAGAAGACAGGGTGGTAGTAGATGGAAAGTATTCAGCCTGGAGCTTGGTGACAAGTGCTGTTCTGCAAGGATCTGTTCTGGAACCTCTGTGATCTTTATAAATTACCTGGATGAGGAACTGGAAGAGTGGGTTAGTAATTTTGCCGATGACAAGAAGACTGGTGGAGTTGTGGATAATGTGGAGAGTTGTTGTAGGTTGCAACAGGACATTAACAGGATGCAGAACTAGGCAAAGAAGTGGTGGATGGAATTCAACCCAGAAAAATGTGAAGTGATTCATTTAGGAAAATCAAATTTGAATACAGAATGCAGGGTTAATGGCAGTATTTTTGGCAGTGTAGAGGAACAGAGGGATCTTGAGATCCATGTCTATAAATCCCTCAAAGTCACCACCAAGTTGATAAGGTTGTAAAGAAGGCATATGGTGTGTTGACTTTCATTGGCAGGGGAATTGAGGTTATGCTGCAGCTTGATAAAGCTCTGGTTAGACCACACTTGAAATATTGTGTTCAGTTCTGGTAACCTCATTACAGGAAAGATGTGGAAGCTTTAGAGAGGGTACATGAGATTTACCAAGATGCTGCCTGGATGGGAGGGTAGGTCTTATGAGAGGTTGAGCAAGCTGGGGTTTTTCTGTGTAGGCCACCAATAAAATAGTTATTCAGCATGTCATGTTAATTCTAGCCACTTCATCAAAAGGTGCAAAGTGCCCAAAACTTAAGAAAACCATGGAATTTGCTTTCATGCTATCATGTAATTTTGTAATCATCTAATCTCCTACCCTCCTCATCACATTGTACTCGACACGAGATCAGTGAGTTATAGGTATACATGAAGTTGTTATAATCCTGGTGGACCATAGAGTCTCTCGCGCGCTCTCTCTCTCTCTCTCTCGCGCTCGCGCGTGCGCGCTCTCAGAGAGAGAGAGAGAGAGAGCGAGAGAGAGAGAGAGAGATGACTGACTCCTCATCATGCCTCAGGTGAGGGAGGGGAGCAGCCGAGAAAGAGCCTCGGCCAATGCAGGAATTGATTCCATGCTGTTGGTGTTGGTTTGCAATGTAGAGTAGCCATACATGTGTCATAACACAAAGGAACAATGACTAACTGGATTTTTTTGGTTGCTGCAAGTTGCATCCTACTGGCAACGTGTGCCTTCTGTGGGGCTACAACTGTTCAAGATGGCAACTTACCATCACCTTCCCAAGGGCAATTAGAGATGGACAATGCCCACATCATGTGAATAATGATTGCCTACAATTCTAGGTAATCCACACATATTGTGACATTTACGTAATCTCCTGTGAGAGATGAAAGGCCAGATCAAATTCCAGGCCCATTTTGGGGACATTGCTCATTGGGGATCACATTGGCTCAGACAATTCCCTGCTACATAAGATTCCCTTTTCACAAGATGATTTCAGCATCAAGAACACGATCCTGGTTTTCCTTGAAGGAATTCAACAAATATGAATCAGCTGCATGAGCCAGGAACCTGCTGTTCTAAGTTCTGGGGAAACAACAACCTCGAATTTCACTATAAACAGGATGTCTGGCCGTTATTAGTGGGTACTTGTGGGAGCTTGCTGTGCGCAAACTGGTTGCTGTGTTTCCTACAGTACAATAGCATGTGCTTTTCAAAAGGCATCATTTTATTGGCTGTAAAATGCCCTTACTTGCCATGAGATTGTGAAAGGTGCCACATAAATGTAAGTCACCTTGCCGTCTTTTATATAGTGAGAATACAAATGAGGTATGGTAATGATAAGAGAGAAACAGTGTAATCTATAACAGCTCCTATAACTGAAAATATTATTGAATTAAAATGGCTGAGGGTGATTCTTTGTCTTTGTGTTTATGAATGAGGCTGAAGCTCTGTTAAATTGGCAAATATTTAACCTCCAGAATAGTGAATATTCATATAACAGCATCTTTGACAGCAATTTCTTTCCTCACTGTCTGTGGAATAAACACCAAAACAGAGACACTTGTTTAGTATATTACATGGGAGGTTTGCTTTGAGTCCCTATGATTATTTACTTCATGCTTTTGAGAAAAGAATTAATGAGATCTCTGTTTTCCCACTGAAAGCTTGTGATGTTTAATCGTTTCCTTGCCGCAGTGGTAACAATAAGTGATCCATAGACTGTTCCAGTCACACAGTATCCCCACTGAGCCATTCTAAATCTGGCTTGGCCAGCGCTGACCCATCACTACCAATAAAGGATGGGTGGGTCCTATTTAGTTGGAGAGAGCTTTAGAAAGCGATGATCTAATGCATTAACAGATGAGGTAATGAAATCTGCTGGGGCACTGAGCATAGCTGTGTGTGTGTGGGGCTGATTGGCAGAGTTGAACTGCATTGTATTTTTTTTGTCAGTCCCTTGTATGACCCTGTGAAAAATCAGAAGATGAGCTTTACATTGGCAAAACAAATTAAGGTTGAGATGTGGATCTTAAACTGAAGGTACGTGGTTATGTCCTTTTTACAACATGGTAAATTGGACCACTGTTGCTCTTGTCAGCTTCTTTGTGAATAGTAAGGCTGTTGGTAAAATCCAGTAAAGCTGATAAATTAGAGATCTTACCTATCTCAGTGGGAAAGTATTTTTTTAAGCATTAGTGCCTGCTGGCCAGATTGGTCAAAAATGTGGATGGGGGCTGGAGAGTCAGGAACTAGAATAGGACTGAACATCAGAAGCAGCAACCAGTAATCCATCAAGCTGGACTGCAGGCCCTTCCCCTGAGAGAAGGGGAAGATTCAGAGCTTCGATTTGACGAAGAGAGATGCAGTTTGTGGCTTTCAATGCTGCCATGATTGGGATTGTTGTGAAGGTGCACATCTGCAATGGGCGTGGGCAATGTGGAGTGGAAAGGCTTTGTATCTGATCCTAATTGAGGGACGAACTGGGTAGCAGGACTTCGGTTTGACAACTGAGATGATGTGGGAGCAGTGAAAAGAGGTAGGGTGGCTGACTGTGAAATATTAGAAATTAACAAAGAGAGGTACCAATGAGTTGAGTGACTTAAAAGTGGATAAACCTGCAGGCCTGGGTGAGGTGTATCCCAGGCTGTTAAGGAGAGAAGGCATTAAGTACTGCAGCCCTGACAGTAATTTTCAGGACCAAGACCAGGCAGGAAGCTCTGAGCATTGCAGTCCTCAGGGATGTAATTGTCTACGTGCAAGACAGAGGGGCTAGGCACCTGTCTCATCAGCCTGGACCAGGAGAGGACCTTTTGATAGAATATCGCTCACCTATAGAAGGAATTAGCGCTCAAGCATGGGCTTGGGAACAGAATCCACAATTGGATCTGACTGCTCTACAACGTCGCTAGCACAGTCTCAATCAATGGTTGGGAATCGGAAAGCTTCCTGATCCGATCTCTCGAGTCAAGCAGGACTCCCACAAGTACCCTGCCTTGTTTGTGTGTTATATAGAAACCTTGAGGAGCCCATCAGGAAGGGTGTGAGCCTGAGACGAGTGACTGTTCAAGGCAGCTGAGGCTAGTAGTCAAAACCTCCCTGTACATGGATGACATCACCGTTTTCTGCTTCGATCCGCTGTCGGTGCGCGTTTGTGAGCGGTTCGAGCTAGCCTCAGGAGCTGAGGCAAGAGTGAGGCCATGTTCTTTGGGAACTGGGTCGACTGATCCTTTTATCCCCTTTAGCCATCAAGCCTTTTTGAACGAGCTGGGAATGTGGTTCAGAGGAGTTGGTGTGCAAAAAATCTTGGGAGGAGCAAATCCTCAAAGTGAGGCAAAAGTTAGCTGTGTTGGAACACCGCTCACTCTCTTTTGTGGGTAAAAACCTGGTCATTAGATGTGAGGTATGCTTGGTGTTGCTGTATATGATTCAGGTCTGGCCCATTCCCTGAGCCAGCACCATTGCAATCACCTGAGCCATCTTTCACTTCATTTGGCGGTCAAAGATGGACACTGTCTGCAAGGACACCATATGTAAAGCTCTGGATAAGGAGGGGAAGGACATACCCAATGCTGCCTGCATTCTGATGGCCACTGTCGTGTGCAACTGCATCAAGCTGTGGGTAAACCCTTGGTGTGCAACCGTCAAGTGTCACTGCATATTGAAGTACTGCCTGTTCCTGATGTTACAAAGCATGGGCCTGGCTTCGTTGCTGCAAAATACTCTAGGTATTGGGCCAATACCTAATCACTTCTACCTCATGGAAAATGCCTTTGACCACAAGTCCATCAGACGATTGTCAGCATTTGGCTTCCTTGAGACCCTGCTGGAAAAGGAGAGGGTGGCTCCTGTTGGGTTATTCCCTGAGAAAACTGTCAGTCATTTGGCAGAATGCCGCATCACCAGAGCTTTCTAACAATTAACAGGACATCACCTGGCTGTGGTGAGTCGGGCACAACCTGTGATATCCCTCTTGTACGCCTGGTGAAGAGACTGTCGCACATCTGTTGGAATGTGCCTTTGAAATGAAAGTTCGGGAGAGAGATGCAATAGTGTTGTCAAGGTTTGTCCTGAGTAGTTCCATGACGCAGCATGCGTGTTTTTGCTGGCTGTTCCCCCGGATGCACACCAAGACGAGCATCGACATGTTTGGAGTGCCATCACCTCGGTGAAAGATGCTCTTCAGTCTATCCGAAACCTGTCGGTCTTCCAGTACAAGGAGTTGACCTTGATTTAGAATATTGCAGACTAGCACATTCCAAGGTCCAGGACTACATGCTGTGGGTCACCTGCTGCCAAGCTACAGTGAGGAAAGACCACTGTCAAAAGTCTTTCTGCCCAGATAGAATGAGGATCTGCTCAGTTATCAGGACCCCTCTTTTTGCATCGTTTTGTATGTAAATAGTGTCCTGCATGAATAGGAAATGCCTTTTGGTTTTTGCAACTGTGGAGATGTCACATTCCAATGTTTGTTTTTCTCCCTTGATATGGAAAGTCTGTACAGAACTGCTTTAGTACCTGTATATGTACATAAAAGATTTGAATAAATAATAATTTTGCCATTAAAACAAGTTCAGGTCCTCTCTGGTCACCGTTGAGGTACTGGAAGATTACCTGTCCCGTTCCTTTCTAAAAATAAAAGGGAAACTGTAGACTAGGAAATTTACAGGCCAATCAGTCGAACCTTGATGAGGAAGTTGTTAGAAAGGATTCTTAGGGACATAATACATCTGATCTTAGAGACCAGATCAACTGGGGATAGTTGGCATGGATTTGTTAAGGGAAGGTCTTATTTGATGAATATGAAGGAGTTTTCTGAGCAGATGACCAGAAATGTTGAGGGTAATGTAGGTGATGCGTTCAACCTGGACTTTTGCAAGGCGTTTGATAATGTCTCAAGTAGATTGATCAAGTAAGAGAGAGCCCATTGGACACAAGGCAAACCAAAAGTGGCTGATAGGAGTGTGAGAGGGATATTTGAGACTGGGATTCTGGTTTTAGTGGGGTTCTGTAGGGCACTTTGCTGGGGCTAGCTGATTGTGGTGCACGTTAATAATCTGTACTTCATTGTAGGGGATAAAATCAATACATTTGCGTATAACACAAAAATTGGTAGGATGGTAACTTGCGTGGTGGGTAGCTGTGAACTTAAGGAGGATATCAGTGGACTGGTCAGACAGGCAGGGCGGTGCCAAAGGAATTTGGCCTGGAAAAGTGGGAGGTAAAGGATGTTGCAGTGGACCAACCAGGCAAAAGATAATACTATAAATGGTAGGACAATGGAATGTACTAAAGATTTGGAGGGAATTTTGTGTGCAAATACACTGAACCCTGCAAGTAGCAGGTACTTTAAAGTGGTTAAAGTAACGTAAGGGATACTTACCTACAAGGCTTGGATAGTTAAAACCGAGAGCAGAGAGGGGATGTTAGAACTATATAAATCACTAGGTAGACCACAACTGGAGTACTGCATTAAGTTCTGGTCATCACCATTATAGGAAGGATGTAATTGCCGTGGTGAGGGTGCACTGGGGAATTTACCAGGATGCTGTCTAGGCCAGAGGGTCTGACCTATGAAGAAAGATAGGATAGACTGGGGTTGTTTACCGCTTGGAGCAGTGAAAATCGAGAGGGCACCTGACAATGATGTATAAGGTTGAGGGTTATAGACAGAGCAGCTAGAAAGGCACTTTTTTCATTAATAGACTCTAACCAACCATTATAGTAAGAGGTAGAGGCCAAGAGAAGAGTTTCTTTTTAGAAAAAATTAATGGTGTGGGATGCCTGGACCTCACTGCTTTCAAAGGTGATTAAGTCACGAATTCCACATTTTTGAGCAATAGTTATGCATTCTCAATCTTCAAAGGTTTTGGGCCAGAGGTGAACAATTGATTAATGTTGTCAGATCTTTAACTGACAAGGATATATTGGGCTGAATGTCCTGTACTATAAACATTTTTGCGTCTATCTAACTTTATAGCCCTGCTATAACATCATTAACAATATGACAGATGTCCGACAAACTGGTGAGGTCAGTTATAGAGTCATATATCATGGAAATAGATTCTTTGGTCGAATTCACCCACGCTGACCAGGTTTCTCAAATTAAACTGGCCCCATTTGCCTACAGTTGACCCGTATCCCCCTCAACCTTTTCCTATTCATCTACCTCTATAGGCATCCTTTTTAAATGTTGTAACTGCACCTGCATCTACCGCTTCATCTGTAGCTTCTTGCTTTCTATCTCTCTCTGTCTTTGAACAGAGGAACTAGGTTCATTATCTTCAATTCTATTGGAACCTTCCCCAAAATCTAGGGGATTTAGAAAATTAAAACCAACGCATCAACTATTTTACAGGCAATTTCCCTCAAGACCCTATTGGGTCTATGTTCCCACTAACTTTAAGTCAGCGTACAGCAGAGGCTTCCTGAACTGGAGTCAGTAGATCTATATGCGAATTAGTGTGCACTGATCCCCTGCTTAGAACATTGATCAGGGTCCTGCCAGCTCACTGTTCTAACAATGTGCTTATTATCACTTCTCTAGTGATTTGTTATTTTCACATTTCTCCCTCCTTTCATTTCCTGATTTGCAACAAACCTCGGTGTTATTTGTATTCTCTATAGCGGTGACTTTTGCAGAATGCCTGCTCAGATCAGCTGCCTTCTCTTTTTATTAAAATATGCAGAAATAATGCTGTGTCTCAGTTATGGATTGGTTTATATTTGGAGTGGCAGAGCAGTTGGTTTTGGTATTTGTTGCCGGCCACTTGCCGATTCTTTCTTCCAGCATTGAAATGTGTGTGGCCCTTAATTGACTAAGGATGGACAATAAATACTTGAGGGCATTGAATCAAACAAAAGGTATTGGACTAAAGTCATGTTGACTTGACCAAGGAGAGCTGGAAAATTCCTCCCCAGAAAGACAATAATGATGCAATTGGCTTCTTGTATATGTCTGTCCAGCTTTTAATAAATGCATTGATAAAGGGGATGTAATCTGCAAGAAAAGTTCACATTTGTACAGCACCTTTTTAAAATGGTAAAACCTCATGAGCTGCATCATAGGCATGTTGAACAAACACAATTTGTCACTGAGTCAGTTCAGGAGACATAAAGATGGCTGGACAAAGAAGGTCAAAGTGATAGCTTTATGGATAGTGTTGAAGGAGCGAGAGCTGGAGATTGAGAGAGTATCAGAGCTTTGGGCCCTGGTGGCTCTTAGTTTTTGTGTAGGATTTTTTTTGTAGAAATGCTGATTGAAAGGATATTGACTGAAATAGCAATGGAAGCAGATTCAATGTTATTTTTCAAAAGTGGAAATGGTTAATAGATCTCAACTTTTCTTCTAGGGAAAAGCAAGGGAGTGTGACTAATGGATACGTTTTTTAAAGAGTTAGTCCATGCATGATGGGCTGAATGACCTTCTCCTGGTTCAGTAGATTAGATTATCTAACTGAGATAATGCTACTGTCCTGTTTTGCTATCCATAGATGTGTCATTAAGCATGCACATTCAATTGTTTCTTGATCTGTTGAGGCATTGCCAGAAGAAATCATCTTTCTTCCTTGAGGCATTCTTTACCCACTAGCTGAGGTCTAATTGACAATGTCTAGGCCTCTGAGATTAGGGTGTTCATCAGTTGTACCTATTCATAACCAACAGCTGGAAAGTTGGTGATTTTGTTTTTTTTAGTGGTTGTTTTTCATGCCCTCTTCAGACACCATCAACACTTCTCTCACAAATGGCTAGTCCTTTCACTTAGACTGTGCATGTTGGCAGGTACACAAGGGGAGTGGGAGCCCCTCCCAACTCAGTCCTCATCTGACGTGGTAACGTAGTAGGATAGAATTCAGAAGCAAACTCCCTAGTTCTGATGACATCAAGGTCAATTGTAGTGCAGTTGACTGAGATCACCCAAGTCTTTCACACAGTTGTGAGGAAGGCATTTTAATTTACTTGTGCAGATCGGTAGCATTCACAATCTGATTGATATCTCTTTCTGTCTGTCTATCTGTTCCATGTCAGTTACATGCATGAATTGGCCATGAGCTATTAAAACAGCTTATGTTCATTCATTAAAATGCCTCCTTGTGCTATTTTTTAAAAAATAGATACACAGAAAATAAGCCGGTTGGGGTTTCGGTGGGGAAGAGGTGGAGTGGGGATGCAATTAGTTTGCCTTATTAGTTCCATGCTTCCCCCCCCCCCCCCCCCCCCCCCCCAAAGTTTAAATCATAATAATTGAAATAAATTAGTGCTGGAGCATGGGGATTGAGGAGAGAGACCAGGTTAGTCTCTAGTGCAGGAAAGAACAGTGTGGAGAGGCTTAGGATGGCATGGAGGTAATGTGCACGTGAAGTGGTACAGGTGGGATGCTCCCTAAATTCTGTGTGACTGATCCATTTGAATACGCATGCATGCACATGCACACAACCCACTCCCTGCTAAGACTCCCTAAAAACCTACTGCTTTCATTAAGCTTTTGGTTACCCGGTCTAATTTCTTCCCTCTTATGACCGTTTTTTTTTGCTAACCTTCTTCTGCTGTGGCAAAAGTCTGATACCCTCGAAGCAATCTGAGAGAAAAGCTTGATATAGGTTGGCAGGCAGTGAGGAATTCTTTTTATAAATGCGATCTCAACAAATCATTCTAAACATTTCTGATAACACTGAATTATCATCCATTCATGTCGTAAAGCTACCCTATTTGTTCCAAAGATGCAAAGAGTGAGCTATTATTCCATTTGCTGTGTTTTATCCTCCAATGTTCCTTAGCGACGGAATTATCGTTGGATATTAATAAGCCACCTCACAAAGAGAAAAGAAGTAACAAACCTCTCATCAATGCTTCATGTGCGACAGGAACTTTGAAGTTTCAATCTGCTTCTGGTATAATACAGAGCTGTTATTTAACCCCTCTGAATGCTGGAATTCCTTCATAGATCTTGCAGTGCATTTGTTTTCAGTCTGGTACATAATGATAAACTGACTTAAAAATCACAAGAAAAAACGTTCTTGTTCTGTTTTCCCTCTCCATTAGTCTCTAGAACAGAATCTTGTGCCCTTCAGGATTATTTCAAATTCATTCTCTGAAGACTGTTGACTCAGCCTGCAGCTGAAAGCCTGAAGTTATTTTTAAATGGCTGCTAATCGCTAATCCCTAGATTTATTTTCTCTCTCATCCATTTGCTAACTATTTAGCCAAATGGACAAGCTAGTTGGATTAGAACCTGGAGAAAGACTGTCTGGAGGCCCAGCTGGGGAGAGCTGTGACCATGGATGGAGCATATCCATCCTTTCTATCATAAACCGTGAAAAGATACAATGTGCTACAGAGAATCTAACAACCTTGGTCAGTCAGCTATCAAATAGGAATTCTCCAGCATGTAGGATTTTTTGAGTTGTTTACCATTATGCCATTAACCAAGTTTTTCTATACACTGGATCCAATGGATTGGTTCCCATTTTACTGAAGTCGGCAAGAATGCCAGCTGTCTGATTTTAGAATTACGTAGAATTTCCATTGCAGAAATAGAGCATTCGGTCCAGTTGAAGTTTATGCTGGACATGAGCCTTGGCCGACCCTACTGCATTTAAATCTGTCAACATATCTTTCCACTATATCCTGCCTCATGTGTATCTAGCTTTCCTCAAACACATCTGTGTAGTTCATCTTATTCACCCAAGCCAAGCCTAATTCTCCCCAGATCCCTTGTACCCATTGGATGCTGAGGGATCACGCCCTGTGCTATTGGATCTGACACCACCATCTTCCCTTTTCCAGGACCTGACATCACTTTCCTACCCTGACATCTCACCCTTCCCCTTCTAGCTTGCTATCAGAGCCAATTCCGCACCCTCTTCCACACCCACTTCACCCAAACCCACCCTAACTGCCATTGAGTTGGGCATCTTCACTGTCTTGAACCTGGTCCCCTATTTACATGGCACCCCAGTCTTACATGTTACTCCTTTCACAGGAGCGATCAGAGTTTCTGGATGAGCCCTTAGTGTGGAACTGGAGGAACGCAGCAGGTCAGGCAGCATCAGAGGAGCAGGCAAGTTGCAACTCACTGCCTTGCACAAGGAAGGACCTGTTAGTTTCAAACTATGCTTCACATTTGTGAAGGAGCTGTGATTGAAATCTCGTACTACAGCTAGAGAGCTCTGCCTTAATAAAAATGAGTGAGACTGAGGGGCCACTTTGACTGGAATTGTCACTCCTTGTAAAATCCAGCCCACCTTTGCTGAGTAACTCCTGACTTAGTAGCATGAAGGCTGGGATTGAATCCTCAGCTTGCACAGGAATCCATGTAAACAACAAACAGTGAAGGAAACTTACCCATTTGTCTGGATTATTTCTCACTTTTTCTGTCTCTAACCAAACTCCCTTACCTGCATCTCAGAATTACAGGCCATTATTTATCATGTGATATGAGAATGCAGTGTGATTTTAGTCTGCAGCACAGATGGAGACTACCTAGGCCACTGTAAATCTCCATAATGTCAAGAAAATCGGTGTACATTGTTAAATTACTTTTTGTTACTGCCTTTGATAAGATTAAGATTTAAAATCTGTGTAGTTTAAGCTAGTTCTGAAAATAGCTTCACCAGATGCTCAAGCCAGGTGAGCATCAATCTAGCACACATAGCTGAGTGGCGCTACGAAGTCTCCGGGCTTTTCAGTAGCTCTTTTTATTGATTGCTGATGTGCATCTCGTGGTGAATGAGCTTCTCGGGTATTGAGAACAATCAGCGCCTTTTATCCTGCTGAGTATTAACCTGGTTAAGAGCTTGTGCTGTTTAGCCCTGGTTTTGCATCTCTTTCGTGGTCAGTGATATTAGCTTGGTTAAGGGTCAGTTTCAGAGCTTGCAGGATTTGGGGACAACTGTTTACTTAAGACGTTGGCTGAGTGTAAGGAATCAGCATCATAGAAGGTAGTCTAACTGACTGGATGTAAATAGGATGCCCTGCATTGATCTCCTGGGCGTCTCAACCATTCACTACTTATGAACAGCTTAAAGGATGAGATAGAAAATTGTGTTCAAACTTGTTGGTTATACAAAAAAACAGTGGCATTGTAAACAGTACGCTGGAATTAAAGCATTCAGATGACTTGCAGAGGGATTAGCTGTATGGGCAAAATTATGGCAAATAGATTTCAGAAAGAAAATTGTTTCTCTTTTGGGCCAAAAATTGATAGAAAATAGTGCATTGTAAATAGGGAGAAGTGAGAGATGGTGATCCAATGAAAGACTTGTGCAACCCAGATAAACAAGTCACCGAAATGTCATGAAGGAGGAAAGAAAATTATTGAGAGGGCAAATGGAATGCTAGCCTTTTCTGTTCAGAACGCTAGTGGGTGAGGGTGGTGCTTAAGGCATGCAAAATCCTGGCTGGAGTACAAGTCAGAAAGCTGTGTGTAATTCTGGGTGCTATACTTTTTTTTGGAAGAAAGTATTAGTGTTGCAGGGAGTGCTGTATTAATTAGAACATTACTTGGACTCTGAGTACTAAGTTGCGAACTGATTTTAATTTGTGCATTCTCTGGAATTTACGAGTGTATGAATTAGGATCACGTATAGACGAAAGCACATCCTTTATGCAAAGGGTGGTGGAAATTTGGAACTCTTCCCTGTAGGGGCAATTGATGCTATGTCAGTTTTTTTTAAACTTTAAAACAGAGATTGATACTTAACAACTAAGTTAAAGGGTCTGGATCAAGACGAGATATGGAGCTAAATTGTAGGTCAACCATAATTTCATTGAAAGGTGGAGCAGGCATCAAGGACGAAATGGTTCCCCTTCTGTTCCTGTGCTCTGATCCCTGTTTTCCTGCGTAGATCGCCTGCTAATGGGGATAATTCAGAAAAGTAAAAGGACAGATTAACTTATACTAAGACTTTTTTCTTAGCAGTTTAATGTTCCAGGTGCCCTCCAAACTCTGAACAATGTTATTAACAAGAGAGTCATAAAATCCATACAGTGGCAAGTCTGTGCATATTTGGATCTATTGAATCCTGAAACCTATGGCAAGAGAATCTGAAGGATTGGCTAATATCAGGGTATTGGATTGAGCAGTGCTAAATTGCACACTGCCAATCCCAAATGACTGGAAGATAATGACAAGGTAAACTTGTTTTGTTAGCAATGTTTGTTGTGTTGTGGTTGACCAGGACTGAATGAATTAAGAACATTTAGAAATAGAAGAGGGAATTGACCATTTGACCCTTTAAGCCTGCTTCACAATTCAAAGATGATCATGGATGGTCTCATGAGATAACAAAGTTTGGAGCTGGATGAACACAGCAGGCCAAGCAGCGTCTTAGGAGCACAAAAGCTGACATTTCGGGCCTAGACCATTCATCAGAAAAGGGTCTCATTGTGACTTTAATGCCACTTTCCTGCTTATTTCCCATAACCTTGTTGAGTCTCAGATCAAACATCTAGCCAACTTAGATTTCAATACATTCACTGCCCCATACAGCAGTGTAGACTGGGGTGGTGAAATTCAAATATTAACAACCTTAAAGAAGAAATTTCTCCTCTTGTCATTGCTAAGTTGCCTACCATGTATCCTTAAACTGTGACCCCTTGTTCTGGGTTGTTGGTAATCAGGAACATCCTTCCTGCATTTACCCTGTCTAGTACTGATATATCGTAGGGCTCGATTAGATCAATATTAGATTTTTGTGTTTATAATGAGTATAAAAGTTCAAACTGCTTAACCTTTCCAAAATGGCAATCCTTTAATCCTCAGAAATATCTTAGTGAACATTCTCTGAACTTTTTCCAATCCAAATAGATACCTCCCTTTATTTAAAGAAACATAAACTGCACATGATGTCGGCTTGTCCATAGCCTGAATAGTTGTATCAAGACTCCCCTGAATTAATATTTCACTCCCCCCATTCAATTTGCCTTTCTAATTATTTGTACCTGCTTGCTAACTACTTGTGATTCTGATACAAGGATCTCTGTTATAAAGCTTTATTATTATAATTACACAATTATAATGCTTTTCTTTGAAAAAGTGGCATGGGCTATTTTATGGCCCTCATCTGAAAGGGCAGCAATGGCCTTGTTTAACGTACCGTCCCAGTGTACAGCCACAAATACAGAAATGGACAGTCATACTTCATCTTGTGCCCATGTTCCTGCAATGAATCTTAAACCCGCACGATCCAACCCAGCAGTGAGAATGTTGCACACTGACCACCCACTGATAGTTTTCAAACTTAGCCCCTGGTTATAATGAAACCTATTAGCACAGCAAAGTCACTCAAACAAACAAAAATGACCATGTTATTGTAAGTAATGTTTGCTGATCGGTCACCAGGGAGTATACATTTTCCATTCTTCAGAAACTGCCGTGGGACCTTTTGAAGGGGCAGACAGGACCTTGGTTTAGTGCCTCATCTGAAAAATAGCACCAATGACAATACAGCAATTGGTGTGTGTCAGTCTAGATGAACAGTCAGGTATTTCCCACAATGTGCCACACAACGTCTTTTAAAACAAAATACACTCAGCCAGTTTTGTGCAGCTGCTGTTACTGTGTGAAGTAGCCCACAACTATGCAGCCCTCACATGAACTTCCAATAGGAACAGCTTTTATCGTTGCACAGTTCTCAGTGAGGAAAGGGGAGTCCATGAATAATGAAGAAACACAGACTGTCAAAGTGGAAACTATCCACACATGCCTTCAGGTGATAAATGCACTGAAGTTATTGGTTTTCTAATGGGTATGGACCAGTTATTCAAAATCAACATCAGTTTTGACCTTTTTGAATTCTCTACAGTAACAAATCTACACTAGATTTATACTGGTCTAGCATGTCGAATGGATCAGGGTTTTGGCAGTCTCTTGCTGGCAGTGCTGCTGAACTGTATTGAACTATCCAACCTGTATTCTAATTCACGCCAAAATTCTGTTCACCCGTTATTCATACAAGCTGATTGAACTCCATTGACTATTGGTCCACTGATGCCTTGATCTTAAATCTCAAGCTTCTCTGAAAGCCTTGCTCCTACCTACTTATGCAACCTTCTCCAATTTTACAAGTCTCCAATAATTTTTTTTTTTCCAATTCTGCACTCTTGTGCGTTCCCAATTTTAATCACATGCCTTCAACTGTGTGGCCTAAACACTTGAATTCCCTCCTTCAACCTTCAGGTTTCTCTACCTCTCCTTTTTAAGATGCCTATTAAAGCAACATCTTTTGACAAGGCTTTTACTTATCTGTCTGAAAGCCTCTGTGACTTGGTGATAACATGGTACTGTATTAATGATGATGGATAGATGGTCTTTCAGTTGTTGGGAAAAGTCTGATTTTGTTCTTATTGCGTGTAACTTTGGCAATTGTTTTGGTCTTTAGAGCATTGTTTCTAGTTTTGCAGGTTTTTCCTGCAAGAACAACTTATGACAATTGTGACTAATCAATGAGCAGATAGCCGCATCTAATGTACAGAAGGGCAGGGTGGATATGGGAAGTGTATGCCGACTAATTAGAAAGGAAAATGTTCAGGTCTATGGGGAGAGGGCAGAGGAGTGAAACTAATTGGATGAATCATTCAATAAAGTATAGGAAGGATATTATTAAACTTGAGGGCTTGGAAAAGATTTACCAAGATGTTGCTGGGAATGAAAGGTTTGAGTTATAAAGATAAACTGGGATTTGTTTTACTGGAACATAGGAAGTCCGTAGTGACCTTTTTTGTAGAGGCAATTTAGAAAATTGAGGGACATAGAAAAGGTGAATAGCGATGGCCTTCTTCCTAGGGTGGGGGGAAGTTCAAAACAAGGGGGCACACTTTTAAGGTGAAGGGAGAAGGATTTAGAAAGGATGTGAGGAGCAACCTTTTCACACAGTGGTTCGTGTGTTGAATGAACTGCCAGAGGAAGTGGTGGATGTGGGTATAAGAACAACATTGTACATACATTTGAATAAGTACATGAATAGGAAAGATTTGGATGGGTATGGGCCAAATGCAGGCTAGTGAGACTAATTTGGTTTGGGGATGTGGTAGGCGTGGACTAGTTGAACCAAAGAGTCAATTTCCATGCTCTGACTCTGCCTGAATTAGTAATACAGACATGATGGGCTGAATAGCCTTCACCAATGTTCCATATTTCAGTGGTTCAGTTAATGTATGTTCTGGATTAAAATAAACGTGCTTTGCTCTGTGTGAATTGTCAGCATCTCCCAGTGATGAGAGCTATGATTTTTACTCTGTTAACCTGGAGGATATTTCCACTTGCTCAGATAGCAAGAGAGCAGAGAGATTTTAAGCCTCTCTGGCACTGAATTACAATCTTCTATATTGTATGTATAAAATTTATCTACTTCCATATAAACAATTGACCCTTTACTGTCCAATCTCATTCTCTCCTTAGTCCCATGTGACCCTGGAGACCAATAATGCTGCAACGACAAGCGGAAATGATGCCTGTACTATCCAGGCAGAGATGCTGCAGCTCGACCTGATTGATGCTGTTGATGATATCGAGGAGGACGACAACGGTCCTCCGAAGGAATCAAAGCCTGACAGCATGGCATCTTACAAGCCCAAGCGGCCCACGACCTTGAATCTTTTCCCACAAGTTCCTCGTACTCAGGTAAGACGGATGAATATGACAGTGTTCCTTTTGGTCTGCGTACAATAGCTCACCGTTTTTTTTTAAAATGACCTCAGCAGCTGATCCCACTTTAATCTTGTTTCTTGGACGGCACGTCATGTACAGGAAAAGATTTGTTTTTGTTTTTCCTTTCTTGCAGCCCAGCTGAATGGCAATAAGGATGGATATTAAACTTCCCTGGGTTTATAGTCGGTCATTAATCATGCAATTCAAATATCCCCATGCCTTCGTAATCACTATTGCTTTCCCTGGTTACTTAATCCAAAAAACAAACTGTAGAAGATTGCAAGGATTGCCTTCAGCACTGAGTGTCTAATCAGATTACTGTACCAGTAGACAGTAGCATCAGTGAAGTGCAGACTTGGCTACTGGGTCAAAACATGTATTACGCCAGCTGTGTAATCTGTATGTGGAAGGAATCCAATGGGACATTGACGATAGAAACTGCAATTAGTGCTTAAAATTGTGGAAGTCAAACAACATGACAATAGAAATCCATTTCTAATCAAATTGACTGGTCTTAGTGGTTCTTGCAGAAAATCACTTGCAAATCTGCTTTGCTAGTCGCAAGTGAATGCCTCATAACTGTGTGTAAGCTGTAAAGTAAAAATAGAAGGGTCGTGTTTGTACATAGAGCCGTTCACAATCTCAGGATGCAAAAGTACTTGACAACCAACAAAATACCATTTTGATATATAGTCATTGCATTGCAGAAATGCAGCAACTAGTTTGGACACAGTAAGTTTCCACAAATTGAAATGTGAAAATGACAAACTCATCCGGTGATGTTGATTTTTGAGGGTTGAATGTAGACCTGGATATCGGCGAAAACATTTTCCTTGCCTTATCAGCCATTGGCGTATTTTACGTGTACCTGACATGTGCATCGGCCTCTGATAATTAATTGATTTATCTGAAAAATGATGATTCTAATGCTGCGGCATTACCTCAATATTGCAACTGGGAGCATTGGCCCAGATTTTTTGTTTTGAAATCTCAGGAGTGAGAGATAAACCTAACACTTCGTGACTTCGGGGCAAAAATGTGTCTCAGCCTCACATGCACAAATACAAATGTCATGACTGCGGTGACTGATTATTCCCATTGCTGTTGTTCTGCTGCATGCGGTTGACCTGGGTGAACGTGTACAGAGTCAGAGCAGATTTGCTGTCCCCACACAGATTGGCAGATTTCAGATGGAGATATTGCTTTTATTAACCTGTTTGCATACGAACAAATTTAACATGGCAATTCCTGGTTAAGTGACAATCAAACCATTTTGGCGGGTTAGGACGGAATGGAAGAGAGGTGCCAGTCTCCTCTGAAAGAACTGAAAAGAAGTATCAGAAATACTTGGGGGGTCGGCAAAGTGAAGATTTTTTGATTGTCTCCTAGGGAAAAGTGTTTTCCCCACTCACCATAGAATGGAAAATAAATAAACTTTATTGGTCTCACCTACATAAGTCAATAAATCGCCATCTTTCTTACCATAGGAACAGCACGTTAGAATATGAAAGGGTAAATAATGTCCCATCTCTTCTTTTAAGTTTCCCTCTCCCTTTTCTCATTGGAGATGTGGTCATCACTGGAAAGGAAAGAATTTGAAGTGGGAATTTTATATAGCAATTTAAAAATTTGCAAAAAATTCTGCAATTTGCAGTTTTCTTCCTTACCAAGTATCCCTCCTGAGAACATGTTGAATTTTCTCTCAGAACAATGCGCCCTCTAAACCTGATGTCACTATCCTCCCAGGATCAGGTGCAGTTTATATTTTCCCCCCTTCCTTTGCCTGCTAGAACAAACTGAAGTTGAAAGCTGTGGCACATTTCAAAATAAGAGAATGGAGACTAAAGTAGGAGCAAAATTCCATTTTGTTTGTTTTTATTTGACAGGACAGAAGTAGCAGAAATGATCCAAAATCGATATAAATAAAACAAATCAATGTAGAAATTCGTAGCTCTGAAACAACAGGCCACTCAACCTAGCTTCATGATAGTGTATCTACTCTACATTAATCTCCTCCCAGTCCACTTCATCTCCCCCTATCAGTATATCTCTCTTCTGTTATCCCTCAGATGCTTATTTAGCTCAAAGTACCTATGCTATTTGCCTTGACCAAAACTTATGACTGAAGCTGAGATTCTCACCAGCTCCTGTGTAAAGTGGTTGCTTCAGTTTCTTGTTGAAACATTGAAAATAAGAGGAGGAGTAGGCTATTTCAACTTTTTTGAGCCTGCTTTGCCATGCAATATGATCATGGCTGGTTATCCAAATGGACACCTGTTTCCACTTGCACCCTATAACCTTTGAACTCTTTTCAGCCCCAAGAATTACATCTGCCTGATTATTGAAAGTGTTCACTGTTTTGGCCTCAATCTCTTTCTGTGGTAGGGAATTCTACAGGCTTACCACTGTCTGGGTGAGGAAATTTCTTCTCCTCCTCAGTGTCTAAATGGTCTACCCTGTTTGACGTATGAAATAACATCTCTGAACAGGTTGATTTAGAACAATATCTAGGCTATGGACCCGGTTCTGGAGTCCTTGTTGTCAGAAACATCCTTCCTGCATTTAAACTCTAACAGGAGCAGATAGCTTAAGGTTTGAGATCCCAGCCGTACCCCCACACCCCTCATTTTGTTCACTTGTGTTTCCACCAGTCCAAACTGATTCTCTCTCAGCATCATTCTTACTCTCCCAGGAATTGTTCTGGTGAACCTCTGCACTCCTTCCATAGCCATAGATCTCCTCCATTAAGGAGATCCAAACTACTCACAGAACATGTACGATTGCAGCAAGACATCTCTGCTCCCGTACTCAAAACCTTTTCCTATGAAGGACAATGTACCATCTACCCTCCTCTTCACCTACTGCACCTACACGCTTCCTTTCAGAGACTAATGCACAAGGACACCTAGGTCCCATTGCACTTCCCCTTTGATAATCTATCACCGTTCAGATGATAATTTGCCTTGTGTTTTTATTATCAGAGTGAATAACTTCATGTTTATCCAGATTATGTTATATCTGTCATGTATTTTTACCGTTACTCAACTTGTCCAAATCATACTGAAACATTTCTGTATCCATCTGTCAAGTCGCCCTTCTACCCTTTTTCTTTTGGATCCTATGAGGGAGCAAGTTATCTTACATCTAGTCCTCTGTTATGAGACAGGAATAATTTAATGAGCTCATTATTAGAGATCTTCTCGTCAGGAGCAATCTCAGTATGATTGAATTTAAAATAGAGATGGAATGTGAGAAGGTTAAATCCAGCACCTAAGTCCTCTGCTTTAAACAAAGGAGACTATGGAGGAATGAGGGAGGAGCTAGCTAAGGTAGATTGGGAGCAAAAACTTTATGGTGGGTCAATTAGGAACAGTGGAGGACTTTCAAAACAGTTTTGCACAGTGCTCAGCAGAAGTATATTCCAATGATAAGGAAGAACTGTAGGAAAAGAGAGAGCCAGCCATGGATCCCTAAGGAAATAAGGGAAAGTATCAGCTTGAGAAAAAACACATACAAAAAAGCAAAGAGTAGTGGGTAACTAGTAGACTGGGAAATCTTTAAAGGCCAACAGAAAGCAACAAAAAAGTTGTAAAGAAAAGTAAGATTGAGAGTAAACTGGCTCAGAATATGAAAACAGGCAGCAGAAGTTTTCTATAAATATGTAAATCGTAAAAGTGTAGCAAAGGTAAACGTTGAATCTTTAGAGGATGAGAAGGCCAATTTAATAACTGGGAATGGTGAAATAGCTGAGACATGAAACAGTTATTTCGTGTCAGTCTTCATAGTGGAAGACACAAATAACATGCCAAAAAAACTGACGACAAGAAGGTTCTAACAGGTAAGGACCTAGAAGCTATCAATTTCACTAAGGAGGCAGTGCTGAGCAAGCTAATGGGGCTAAAGGTAGACAAGTCTCCTGGCCCTGATGAAATGCATCCCAGGGTACTAAAAGAGGTGATGGGGGAAATAGCAAATGCACTAGTAATTATTTACCAAAATTCACTGGACTCCGGGATGGTTCCTATAGATTGGATAACTGCCAATGTGATGCTACTGTTCAAAAAAGGAAGTAGACAAAAAACAAGTAACTATAGACCAGTTAGCTTAACTTCAGTAGCAGGGAAAATGCTTGAATCATCATTATATCCAGATGTCTTGCTATTTCTTCCATTAAATTGTCCCATTGGAAACACCCCAGTGTGGGTTCATGAAGGGTAGGTCATGTTTAACTAATTTGGTGGAATTCTTTGAGGACATTACTTGCATGGTGGACAATGGGGAACCTGTGGATGTGATGTATCTGGATTTCCAGAAGGCATTTGACAAGGTGCCACACCAAATGCTGCTACTTAAGATAAAGTTGCACAGTATTGCAGGTAATGTATTGGCATGGTTAGAGGATTCGTTGACCAGTAGAAAGCAGAGAGTAGGGGTAAATGGGTGTTTTCTGCTTGGTGGTCAGTGGCTAGTGGTGTGCCTCAGGGATCAATATTGGGACCGTAATTGTTTGCAGTTTACAGTTTGGAGTTAGGGACTAAGTGTTGTGTGTCAAAACTTGCAGATGACTCTAAAATGAGTGGTAGAGCAAAGTGTTCAGAAGACACTGAATGTCTGCAGAGGGATATAGTCTAAGTGAGTGGGCAAAGGTCTGGCAGATGGAGTACAATGTTGATAAGTGTGAGGTCATCCATTTTGGTAGGTATAACAGCAAAATGGACTATGTTTTAAACGGTAAAATATTGCAGCACGCTGCTGTGTAGAGGGACTTGGGTGTCCTTGCGCATGAATCGCTAAAAGTAGGATTGTAGGTGCAGTGGGTAATTAAAAAGGCAAATGGAATTTTGTCTGTCATTGCGAGAGGGATGGAGTTTAAAAGCAGGGAGGCTATGCTGCAGCTGTATAGGATCCTGGTGAGGCCACACCTGGAGTATGGTGTGCAGCTTTGGTCTCCTTACTTGAGAAGCGATAGACTAGCACTGGAGAGGGTGCAGAGGAGATTCATTCAGTTGATTCCAGAGTTTGGAGGGTTGGATTGTGAGGAGAGACTGAATAGACTGGCATTATACTCATTGGAATTCAGAAGAATGAGGGGAGATCTTATAGAAACATATCAGATTATGAAGGGAATAGATAAGGTGGAGACAGGGAGGTTGTTTCCGCTAGCAGGCGAAACTAGGACTAGGGGACATTGCCTCAAAATAAAGGAAAGCAAATGTAGGACTGAGGTCAGGAGGAACTTCACCCAAAGGGTTGTGAATCTGTGGAATTCCCTGCCCAGTGAAGCGGTTGAAGCTACCTTGCTGAATGTGTTTAAAGCGAGGCTAGATAAATTTTTGAACAGTAACTGAATTAAGGGTTATGGTGAGTGGGCGGTTAAGTGGAGCTGAGTCTCAAAAAGATCAGCCATGATCTTATTAAATGGTGGGGCAGGCTTGAGGGATCGGATGGCCTACTCCTCCTAGTTCTTATGTTCTTACCCAGTTTTGGATTTATTAGGGATGACTTTACATTAATGGCTCCTTGCTTTGGTCTCTCTTCTTCTGTTCCTCATAAGTGGGGAACAACTTCTGTTTCCTCTCTACTGAACTGCATCTATTTTCTAAAGACTTCTATGGGATTTCACTCTCAAAAGAAGAGAGCTGCAACTTGCTCAGTCATTCCTGAGAGCTGGAAGCTCCAAATTCTGGCATGTCAAAAATAGCCCCGATCTTGTTTCTTGTAGAAATATTCTCTCGTCTCTAAAATGATAAAAGGAACAATTCCAGATTGGCAAACGGTGCTTGTGCATGTCATTTGGTGTTATTTTGAGGCTGTGACCACCAGCACACCAATATTGAACCACTGCACATCCAGGCTTACTCCCCTTCAAGTTATTTATTCTTCCCAAATCAGTCCTTCACTTGATTTGGCCCTAATCTCAAGTCAACATTCTACCAACTTGCTTAACTCTGTGCAAAGTTGAGATCTGCAAAAGTAGACATTGCAAGACTTGTGGAGCTCCCTGCAATTTTCTCTTATTTCATTGTAACGTTTTGCCAATTGGCAAGGGGACATTAGCCATCTGAGCTCTTAAGGTCCAATCATTATGGAAGCCACGTGTTTTAAATATACTATCATTTAGTTTAACTTCCTTCAACTTTTTATCTGAGTATGTAATGTTGTAAACTTTTGGAGTCATTATTGAAGGAATAAAACACAACTATTGTCTTGTATGGCCTGTAACTTCTCAAATCGCTTCATAGTCAATGACACACTTTTTTTGAAATTTGGTCACTGTTACTACTTGGGAAATGGTGTCTGTTTTGTGATCATTATCTCACCTCAGCAAATATTTTAGAATATAAAAAAATTATGAAAGATCGTACTAGCGGGGAACTAGTAAGCCTGAATAAATTAGGGTTGAGACTAATACACCCAAGCAGAAATTACATATTACTGATATGTCTCCAAAGACTGTAAGGAATTTGGAATCAAAGATAGAAAATTAACTGGCTAATGTTGTTAAAGAGCAAGAGTGTCCTAGCATGTTTTTGTTTTTTGGTTTTTCTGGTTGCCAGGTGCTTGAGTTAATCACTCATGACTTGGAAAATGAGAGTTCTTGCTTAATTCAGAATTGCCATCCTGACTGCTAGGAGGCTCTGTAGGCTAATGTCTTATTACACCAAAACTGACACACTAGTACATCTGTGAATGTGGCCTCATGGAAACACTTACCCCATGTACAATGGCTACCTGGCTAATTAAATCCTATTTCTTTACATACAGTACAATACAGAATGCACATTATTGGTGCTTTTGGTGTATGGTCGCAACACTATTACAGATAGTGTCCAAGTGTTGGGAAAGCCAATACAATGTGCAAAGGCAATGACTAATTTGAGGCAATGACTTTCCTTCTGGTCACTTATCTCCAATCGCCAAAGGCCAGATCGTGACAGTCTGACATGAAGTGGTAAGGGTTGCTAGTGTAGCCAATGACTGCAGAGATTATTAAGCTTTGCTGAACTGGAACTGGCCAAATTATTTCAAGTCGGTCTAATTTAGATTACTGAAAAAATAGTTGAAAGAAACATCCCTGCAGTTGATTTAATAAACATGATTGCTGCCTATCAATTTGTAATTTGAGGCTAAAATATACTTCAAGTAGGATGGCTATATCTGATATGTGGTTCCAAGTGAAGGAAGATCTAAGACAAATCTGCACTTAAGAACCTAGCCATTTACCGATAAGGAGCACTGTAAAGGTCAACGTTCCCTTCAGCCTAAATTGAACATTTGCTTCTCATTTAAGTCACAAGCGCATGATTCTTCAGTAGACATTGTTCAGGGCTATTTCTCCTGGAGCAAGATAAGGATTTGGCAAAGAAGTTCTTGCATCACTAATATGATCTGACTGTGGTAGCAAGTACTCTATTTGATTTAAATTCAGCAACAGAATTTTAAGGAAAAAAGAGTAAGTGTTAAGCCAGCAATTGTTGCAGAAGAGACATCAGAACGGATGTTGTGATTCAGTTTTAGCCAAGAGGTCTATTGTGTTGCTGAATAATAATCTTTAAGATATATCAAGTGTTTGGCTAAACAGCCAGGAACTTTATAGTGGTTTAAACGTAGTTAAAACAAAATTTGAAAAGGTATTTTGCAATCATTACAAATGAAAAATTGGACATTGAGCCATATCAAGCATTATTAGGCAAGATAGCCGTAAGCTTCTTCAATGGATAGCTTTTAATGAGCTTCTTGAAGCGCAAGAGAGAAGAAGATAGAGACAGGGATTTCAGGGCCTAAACAATAGCACAGCAGCAATCAAGTGTTCAAGATGCCAGAATGTAATGGATATAGATATTTTGGATGGTCATGAGTCTGTTAGAGATTACAGTGATAGGTAAGCGCAGACTTGAATAGATTTGAAAGCAAGAATTAGATTTCTAAACCAAGATGTAGAATGTGGAGACCATTAGGGTTACTTTGGAATAGTTGAATCTAGAGGTCTCTGATGCAGGAATGAGTGTCTCAACAGTAGATGAGGCAGGCGAGAAGTCTGACAGTGTTAAAATGTGAAACTAGACCATCTTATTTATAGGAAAAGGTTTTTCACTGTGGGGAAGGTTCAAACTTAAGGGCCATAATGATAAGAAAGTAGTACATCCAATAGGGAATTTAGGAGGTTTTCTTTTATCTGGGGAGTGGATTAAATGTGAAACTCACCCTGACATGGAATATTTGAGGTGATTTGAATAAAATTGAAAGGAAATTCTGTGCATGAGGGAACAAAGACTAGACAGATGTGTTGTTAGCTTTGGATGGAGGAGCATCTTGTAAAGCATAAAGAATGGCAAAGCAGTGATAATGGGAACTGCAGATGCTGGAGAATCCAGGATAATAAAATGTGAGGCTGGATGAACACAGCAGGCCCAGCAGCATCTCAAGAGCACAAAAGCTGACGTTTCGGGCCTAGACCCTTCATCAGACACGAAACGTCAGCTTTTGTGCTCCTGAGATGCTGCTGGGCCTGCTGTGTTCATCCAGCCTCACATTTTATTATCTAGAATGGCAAAGCAGTTGGGCTGAATAGCCTATTTTTACAATGTAAATACTGTGTGCTTGTACATAATAAAACTTGGGAGAGATGTAAAATGGGCTGCCAACTCTGTATCACATGCTTTACACTTGCACACAAAGCCAGGAGCTGTGACAGGATGAAAGGAATAACTGGAACCAGACTGACACTTCCATGCTAGAAGCTTCTTTGTTCGTTGTGCTAATGTTATTGAAGATCAGGTCAATGATAGCACTTCTGACTTCTGGCATAAATGAAAAACTGGATGATACAAGCCCTGCCACCAGTTAATCTCCCCAGATTGAAGACTGTCAAGAGAACAGGAGAGGTGTTTTAACGTGCAGGATAGCCCATATTCCCAGATCTGCTCTGTTGCTTGCAATCTTGATTTTTTTTTCACCGTGACAGTTTCGGTCATTCAAAAGCAGGACAATTATATTGAATTATCTTTTGTTATTGTAAGTTGCTGGGCCACTTCTTGAAGATGTCATATGTCTCGGTGTGCTGTGCAGCTTCATGAGACTGCAGTTCCTTGGAACTGCAACTGGACCGAAAACACATCTCTGATTTTCTCTTCTCAGATGCTGCCAGACCTCCCAGCTTTTCTAGCAACTTCTGTTTTTGTCCATGAGACTGTTGCCATCTGCCCATAACATCATTTGTTTACCTTTTATTGCAGGATACACTGAATAACAACTCATTTGGCAAAAAGTATAGCTGGCAAGAAAAGGTGTCCCGATCCTCTTCCCCACTCAAAACAGGTATGTGTTCCTGCAATATGCTGTCTCTGACATGTTTGTTTTGGCGCTGCAACTTTAAGAGTAAAATTTACTAACTGGGTTCTGAAACCATCAATCTTGTCCAGTGAGCTCTAGGGGCGCGTATTGTACAAGGATGTTTTTAAACAAAAATGAAGTGAATATTGTGGTTGGTTGGAACAGGAGCTTGCATCGTATAGCCTCCTTAATACAGTACAATGTTTAAGACTCTTCACTGGAAAGACAAAATGTGGAGACAAAAAACTCTGTTGACCACTGCGCTGGGAATCCAGTATTCTAATGTGTTCCTCACGTGCATGATCGCATAAATGTCACTCAATCCCTTGAGTCTGTTCCATCATTAACTTAGATCGAGGGAGATCTGATTTCTCCAGATTTTTGTCTACTCTGACTCTTCACTATATTGCTTATAATTTTAACCCTATCTACTGTTTATAAAACAATCAAAAACTCTCTGCTTCCCCTACCTTTTTAAAAATAGCATTCTAAAGACTGATGACATTCTTAAAAATAATTTCTCCTTATCTGCCTTTAAATAGGTCACCCTTTTGTTTTAAAACAATGACTCCTCTTTCTAGATTCCCCCAAAAGAGGACACCTTGCTATGCACACCTTGTCAAGACCTATCAGGAGCCTTTGTTTGTTTGTATTGATCATCTCCGACCACTTTGTAAATGCCAGCGATCCAAGCTTGGTCTGTCTAACCTTTCCACCCGTTCCATCCATTAATCTAGTATGACTTCCCCGAAGTGCTTCTAGTGTATTTACATCCTTCCTTAAATAAGATGACCAATACAGACACAACTCAGATGCAGTTTCGGCAATGCCATCCATGACAGCAGAAATATAATATGCCTACTCTTGTATTCAATTCTCTTCACAAATTAGATTACAATCATGGTATTAGGTTTAATGACAGAGAGGCCCTTCAGTCCAAACCATCAGGTGACAGCTGCAAGCTTCTGGGCTTTACACACCCTCATTGAGGCCTACTCCTCAGAATCCAGTGATGAGAAGGTACTTTTTTTAATTTGTTTTTTCAAGGAGTGGGGATCAGGTTGGGAGAGGGGCCAGGGTAGATTAGAGGCAGTGGAAGGAGAATGGCTTTAAGAGGCCACTCCCTTGCCTGCCACTCACGCTTCCAATTGCTATCAGATGGCGGGGGGCAGGTGACTGGGGAGGGGGTGAGTTGAGGCCCTTGAGTGGCCATTTCTTGACCACACTAGGGTCTTAATTGCTGACGAGTTGAGAAGGTCACCCATGGACCTTCTTAACGAGCACTTAACTGGTAAGGTAACAAGATTGGGGTGAGTTTCTCTCCAGTGCCAACTCGTCCCATTATTTCACCTTGCCTCCAAGATCCACCCTGTGTTTAACTAATTCCTTTCTCCACAGTTAGCATTTAATCTGATTCTACCATCCCAGTTTCTTCCAGATCCCAAAACACCCGTTGGGTGGAAAGGTCTTTCCTCATGCTGCTACCTCTTTTTTATCTTTTAAAAATGACTTCTAATCTGTGTCTTTTCATTATTGACCTTCAGTTGTGGAGACTGCATGTTTCTTTTGTTAGCTTTATCTAAAATTTTAAGCACACCTTTAGATCTGTTACTAACCTTCTCCTGTGAATTGCAATTGCTGTGGTATGGATAGAGGCCATTTGGCCCATCATGCCTGCACTGGTTCTAATACCTAGTGCCAATCCCTACCCCTCCTTTTTTCCACCCCCCCCCCCCCCCCCCACCGGCAACCACCCATACCCCTGCTCACCGCATCCGTCCAAATAATCATCTAATGTCCTCCAGAGTGCTTCGATTGGAACTTGTCTCCACCATAGTTCCAGGCAGTGCACTTTAAATTCACAACCCTATTCTAATGCTTTTTATTTTTCATAGCATGTGACTATATCACCCAGCAAGGCCAGAATTTGTTTTCCCTCATTCGTCTGAAGTGAGCAAACTTGCTGGGTGATTTCAGAAGGCATTTAAAGTCTGGACTCGCATGTAGACCAGACTGAGGCTGGCAGATTTTCCCTTCTAAAGAGCATTAATGAATCAGATTGATTTTTGACTATCACTAGCAGCTTCTTAGTCACCATCACTGAGATCAACTTTTAATTCCAAATTTACTAATGGACTTCAGATTTCACCAGCTGACATTGTAGGATTTGAACCCATTGTGTTCCCAGAGCGTTGGCTGGGGTCTCTGCATCAATAGTCCAGTGATCATTTTACCTTTTGCTTTGAGACGAGCCCAAGTTCTACTTATGATTTTAAAACTAGAGCTAATCATACAGTCATAGAATCCCTACAGTGTGGAAACAGGCCATTCAGCCAACTGAGTCCACAGTGACCTTCCAAAGGGTACCTAATCCCAGCCCTGTGCCCTATTCTGGTAACCTTGTGTTTCCCATGGTTGATCCAACTAGCCTGTACATCTTTGGACTCTTAGCTCTGCAGATATTGGAAGTCTACAGAGAGACGTGATAGAAAGCTTCAAACAGTTCTGTGCAGAGAACTGGACAATTTTTAAAATATAAAGATTGGAATTCTACAAGTGAATTACAGCACAACCTGTGTGTGCCTGTTATTTTTGTCCATTTGTTCGTCTGCTACTCTCTCTGTATCCTTGTACTGCATTCTGTCCCTTGTTCTCTCCTCCTTAATTTCCCCCTCCTTTCCAGCCTCTTCCTCCTTTCTTCCTTCCTTCAGTTTCCATCCCTATTTGCCCTTCTCTTTGCTCTTGCTATCTTCCATCCTCTTGTCCCACTTCTCCACCAGCACCACCTTCTGTATTCCTGTTTCTCATTCATCAAGCTGTCTTTCCTTCACACCATAACTTTTGTTTCTCCTCCCTCCCTTGCTCTTTATCATTCCTTCTCACAGTCCAGCCCCTGGGCCGTGTCCAGGTGATTATTTGTACCTTTTGGCTGACAGGCTGATAGTGTTTGCTGAGCAGTGCACAAGCTGACTTTCTGTTTAAAGGCAATGCAGTGGCTGAGAGAATAGGGCAGCTGTTTTGTTTGGGGTTGATGTCTTTTGTTTGGGACATTTGAATAACCTTTTGTGTATTACAGGAGAGGTGACTCCCACTCACGGGTGCCTAGGAGATGAGGTGAAACCAGCAAGTGGCATCACTGACAAAGCAGCGTCGACTGCCCAGGTCAACACCTGCAGGCGGGCACTACCAGGACAGAGTGAGACTGTGGCTTCCAATGCCACAGGATGCTCGGCACCAGCCATGGCCTCTAACCAGCGGGGGAAGGATAATGAAGGCCAACACGACGAGCACATTCGGTACCAAACACAAGTGCCCATTGAGGCGACTGAGGAGATCTACCTAACTCCGGTGCAAAGGAACTCTGACTCCTCGGAAAATGAGAAGCCCTTCCTGTCTCAGTCCACCGAGAACCGTATGTCCATCAGCTCGGACGTAGACTTCACTCATTGCCTGACCCTGCCAGGCAACCCGAAACCATCGATCAGCGAAGAAGACGAAGTGCTCTCGTGCCTTTCCACGTCTCACAGCTGCTCGTTGCCACGAACCTCGCTCAACGCAGAGCAGCTCTGCCCACGGACCTCAGTCAGCTCTGACAGTGCGCTGTCCTATGACTCGGTTAAGTACACCCTGGTTGTGGATGACAACATGCAGTTGGAGCTGGTGAGCCTAAAGAACTGTTACTCAGGGTACAGCGATGACAGTGATTCAGCAACCGTCTATGATAACTGCGTTACATCGCCATACGAGTCTGCGATTGGGGAGGAATACGAGGAGGGTGTGCTGAAGAGGGACTCAATCTGTCTGTCAGAAGACTCCACGCCTGAAGCAGATATTCCTTTCTCCAAGAAATTCCTCAATGTTTTTATGAGTGGAAGATCAAGGACCTCTAGTAAGTAGCTTCCACTTTTTCCAAACCAGGATTCGATGATTGCCCAGTGAGTGGCAGTGGGTGTGTGTATAATGTTGTAGAAGTCAGTCAGTCATGATTTGGAGTCATTCTGAAGTTCCCAGGCTTAACTTGCCAAACAAATCCTCCTCAGGTCTTATGACATATAAGAATGTTAGACACAAACAGAAATGGTCCATTCTGGCTCTTCAAGCCTGTTCTACAATTCAGTATATCACAACTGATGTTTACCTGTGGGCAGCACAGTGGCTCAGTGGTTGGCATCACTGCCCCTCAGCACTGGGGACCTGGATTTGATTCCACCCCCAGGCAACATGGAATGGTTGCTGGAAGCTCCGGGATTTAGATGCTTTAAAAGAAATAGGAAGAGTTGAAAAAGAGGCTGGGAAGTGGCATTGCTAGTCAGGGTTAGTATAGCAGCTACTGAAAGGCCTTTCAAGGAATAATATGTCTACAGAATGAGTTTGGGTTGAGGCCAGGAACAAGAAAGGAGCAGTCACTTTGGGTTTTTTTTTAAACAGACCCCCTAATAGTTGTGGAGAAGTGGAGGAGCAGACTGGGAGACAGACACTGGAAAGTTGCGGAAGTCACAGGGTTGTAGTCATGGGTGACTTCAACTTTCCAAGTATTAATTGAAAACATTTTAGTTGTAATAGTTTAGATGGAGAGGATTTTGTCCAGTGCATTCAGAAAGGAGTCCCGACACAGTATGTAAATAGACCAATGTGAGGAGGGGTCACTTTAGATTTGGTGCCCGGCAATGAACTGAGCAAAGTGTCAGACCTGTTGGTAGCAGCATTTTGGCGGGAGTGATCATAACTCCTGTTACTTTTACAATAGTCATGGAAAAGGCCATAGTCATACAGCAGGCCAAAGTTTATAATTAGGGGGAGGGAAATTATAATTCTGTTAGGCAAGAACTGGGTAACATAAAATGGGAGCAAATGCTGTCAGGGAACAGCACTGTAGAAATAAGGAATTAAGGAATTCGTACTGCGTGTGCTCGGTATGTTTGTGCCTAGCAGGTAGGGAAGATGCGGTCAAGTGAGGGAGCCTCGGCTCTCAAGAGAGATTGAACGACTAGTTAAGAGGAAGAAGGATTCTTATGTAAGGTTTAGGAAACAAGGAATGGAAAAGGCTCTAGAGGGATACAAGTTAGCCAGGAAGGAGCTGAAGAAAGGGCTTGAGAGCTATAGGGGGCATGAGAGAACCTTGACAGAATCAAGGAAAACTCCAAGGCTTGTTACACGTCTGAGGAATCGGAGAAAGGGCAGAGCTGATCAAGGATAGTAAAGGGAATTTGTGCAGTGTCTAAAGAGATAGGAGAGGTCCTTAATGAATACTTTCCTTCAGTATTCACAAATGAGAGGGACCTACTTGTAGAGGAGGACTGTGTGAAACAACAGGCTGGTAGGCTGGAGGAGGTGGATGTTAGTAAGGAAGATGTACGAGGAATTTAAAGGAACTTGAAGATTGATAAATCCCCTGGGCCTGATATGATTTATCTAAGGATTCTATGGGAAGTGAGGGAAGAGATCGCGCAGGGTCTTTGGCAATGATCTTTTGTCCTCACTGGCCACTTGCATAGTGCCAGAAGATTGGAGAGTGGCAAATGTCATTCCCTTGTTCAAAAAAGGGAACAGGGATAACGCTGGAAATTACAGGCCAGTTAGTCTTACTCCACTAGTGGGCAAATTATTGGAAAGGGCTGTGAGAGATAGGATTTATGATCACTTGCCAAGACAGTTTTGACTAGTGATGGTCAGCATGGATTTGTGAAGGGCAGATCAGTCCTCACAAACCTTACTGAATTCTTTGAGGTGACCGAACACGCGGATGAAGGTGGAGCAGTGGATGTGATGTACACGGATTTAAGTAAGGCAGTAAGGAGGCATGGGATGGGGGAAATGTGGCAGATTGGATTCAGAATTAGCTGACATTTAGAAGACAAAGGGAGGTGGTGGATGGAAAATATTCAACATGATGCTCTGTTACGAGTGGTGTACCACAAGGATCTGTTCTGGGTCCTCTTCTATTTGTGATTTTTGTAAATGATTTGGATGTGGGAGTAGAAGGATGGATTAGTAAGTTCATGGATGATACAAAGGTGGGTCACGTTGTGGACAGTGTGGAGGGCTGTTCTAGGTTACAAAGGGACTTTGATAGGATGCAGAGCTGGGCTGAGAAGTGGCAGATGGAGTTTAACCCTGAAAAGTGAGGTGATTCATTTTGGAAGGACAAACCTTAAAGCAGAATATAGGGTTAATGGAAAGATTTTTGGTAGTGTGGAGGAGCAGAGGGATCTTGGGGTTCATGCCCACAGTTCCCTGAAAGCTGCCACCCAGGTGGACAGAGTTAAGAAAGCATATGGTGTGTTAGCTTTGATTAATAGAGGGATTGAGTTCAAGAGCTGTGAAGTTATGCTCTAGCTATACAAAAGCCTGGTTCAGCCACATCTGGAGTATTGTGTCCAGTTCTGGTCGCCTCATTACAGGAAAGATGTGGAAGCATTGGAAAAAGTGCAGAGGAAATTCACCAGGATGTTGCCTGGAATGGAAAAAAAAGTGTTATGAGGAAAGGCTGAGAGATCTAGGGCTTTGTCTTTAGAACAATGAAGGATGAGAGGTGATGTGATAGAGGTGTACAAAATGATCAGAGGTATAGATAGTGGACAGCCAGAGAGATACTCCTGGGGTGGAGGTAGCTGTTATGAGGGGGCATAGCTTTAAAGTGAGTGGAGGTGGATATGTACTCAGTGGTTGGGGCGTGGAATGCATTGCTGGAGAGGGTAGTGGAGTCAGCCTCATTAGGGCCATTTAAGCAGCTATTCGATAGGCATTTGGATGATAATATAAGGTAGGGGTGTAGGTTAGATAGACCTTGCATTTAGGGTAAAAGTTCGGCACAACATCATGCGCCGAGGGGCCTGTGTACTGTTCAATGTTCTATGAATGTGTGGAGTTTGCACAGTTCCCTTGTGTCTGTGGTTTGGTCCCACAGTCCAAAGATGTGCTGGTTAGTTGGATTTTCCATGCTAACTTGGCCATGGGGATATGGTAGGGCCTGGATCCAGGTAGGATGCTGTTTGGAGGGTTGCTGTGGGCTCAATGAGCTGAGTGGCCTGCTTCCACTCTGTAGCGATTCTGTGATTCTATCTTTCTGCAAAATCCCCATACTTCCCTGAGTACTCAAAATTCCATCAGTTGCTGTTTTGAAGTGATTAAACTGTTGAGTATATGTAACACTCTCTGGTATAGAGAATTAAAATTATTCCTGAATTTCTGGGTGGAGACATTTCTCCTCACCACAATCCTAAATGGCAGATCTTCATCTTGAGACTGGGATGCCATGTCTTCAATTTCTCATGCAGCGGAGATCTTCTTCCAGCATCTGATTTGTTGAGCCCCTTTGAGTTTTGCACCATATCTGGACCATTTCCGTGCCCATTGCTTGTGCGAAGTGCCTTGGGGTGGTTCGCTATGCTAAAAGCACCATACAAATGTAAGTTGTTGTTACCTTCCCACACTAACTGGCCTATTTTCTCTTATATACACAATTTTTTTCTGACCAATCAAGGACAGTGTGGAAAGAGAATTGAGAAAACTGTGTGTTTTGCTTTTAAACCTGCCGTGTTGCTTCCCCTCGCTTGTTACCGGACTAATCCAGATGGTTTGCAACTCTTAGTCCAGGCAGAGACTACTACTTTGATTTTAATCCTTGTGGCAGGATTGTGGGATTCCAACTGGGAGTTTCCAACACGCCCCCTTGGACACAATAGCAGAAGCAGCTATTGGCTGACAGATAGGTAGAGGGACAGGTAGTATTGGGGAGGTGGAGAAGCTACAGAAGGATTTGGACAAGTTAGAGTGGGCAGAGAAGTGGCAGATCAAGTACAATGTGGGAAAGTGTGAGGTCATGCACTTTGGTAAGAAGAATAGAAGCATTGAATTTTCTCCCCATTTAAAAATAGTCAGAAGTCTGAAGTACAAAGAGGTTTGGGAGTTCTTGTCCCGGATTCTCAGGGTAAATTTGCAGGTTGCGCCAGTTGTTGGTAAGGCAAATGCAGTGTTGGCACTTATTTTGAGAGGACTTGAATATAAAAGCAGAGATATACTACTGAGGCTTTATTAGGCTCTGGTCAGGCCACAGTTGGCGTATGGTGTGCAGTTTTGGGCCCCATATCTCAGGAAGGATGTACTGGCCCTTAAGCAATTTTGGAGGAGGTTCATGAGAATGGTCCCAGGAATGAAAAGCTTAACATACGAGGAACGTTTGAGGACTCTGGGACTATACTCTGAATTTAGAAGGATAAGGGGGAATCTAATTGTAACTTACAGAATACTGAATGGCCTGACACACTGGATGTTGGGAAGATGCTTCTATTGGTAGGAGAGACTAGGACCTGAGGGCACAGCCTTGGATTAAAGGGAAGACCTTTTTAGAACAGAGATAAGGAGAAACTTCTTCAACCAAAAAGTGGTGAATCTATGGAATTCACTGCCACAGAAGGCTGTGGAGGCCAGGTCATTGAGTACGTTTAAGGTTGAGATAGATGATTCTCTTGATTATCAAGAACCTAAGGGTTACGGGGAGAAAGCAAGAGAATGGGGTTGAGGAACTTATCAACCATGACTGAATGGCAGGGCAGACTCGAAGGGGTGAATGGCCTAATTTCTGCTTCTATGCCTTACAGTCTTAATTAAATGTAGTTTTAACCATTTGCAATTGTGGTATCTTTTACCAATGTTCAAGCAATTAAAGTCTTCAATTTTCTAGAAGAATGATGGCCTTAACAATAAGTCAATCTTGTTCAGCCGAGTTTATTTCAGAATAAAAAGCTTACACAAATAATCTAGGTTGATGTACTCCTGTGCAGCGGGAGTGCTGCATTCTGAGCTGCTGTCTCTCAGTTGAGATGCCCCAAGGAAACAAAGGCCACGAGTATCTTCTCAGTTGGTTACTTCAGATCCCATAGTAATTATTTGAAAATGAGTGAGAAAGCTCTGTATTGTCTTAGCCAATGTATATCCCACAAGCAACATCTCAAAATACAGGTAGTTAGTTGATAATCTCCCTTGCTCATCTTGCCATGATTGGGCAAAGCTAATTAAACGTGCTTCAGAGTCTAGTGCTATTAAATATAAATAACCTATGGTCACTGGGTAATGAGTTGAAACATACCACTTTAGTTTGGAGCAAGGTACTTACTGTTGGACTTTTATGGCAAGAACTTATTTTATATATTGTATATTTTGCTGTGTGGTTCTTATGCCAACATTCATGAGTTAAGATTCAAGACAGACTCTTCAAAGAGAAGGTGAAGTCAGCAAATACCTTTGGGGTCAGAATTCTTTGACTCTGAATTACATAGAAAGATTAAATTCTACAATTCAAAGATAAGCCAGGCTTTAATCTTACTGTTGCTTTATTGAAAGACTATTTCATAAACTCTACCACCTGATGCTGTTTCTTTTTATTCCACATTCACTTCTGCAAATGTTTCTAAAATTTGTGGCACGACTTCATGCTTCTGCCTGTTTAAGTTTATTTTGTATTTCCACGTTGTGTGTTGACAAGGGAGGACGTGGCTTTTAATTTCATTTTAGATTTGTTCTAGGAGTGTTATTTGGGGTGTCTTTGTTTATTGGTCTTTAAATATCTTGAGGTGAATGTTCACTGCATTGGAAAACAAGGATAGAGAGGGAAAACAGAACTATTGCCTAGCGACAGGAGTCTGGTCAGTCAGCATGGCCGCGCTCAGTCAGAGCAAGAAACATTGTTTTGAGACTAAATTAACAGTCAGTACAGGTAGAGAAAAGTCAATTGCTTAAGAGGATCGTTCCAAAAGCGTTTAGAAGTCTTTGAGGGGAAATCTACAGATTCCAGCCGTCCAATTGATCAAGGAACTTTTAAAAAAGCAGACAGGATGACCTTCTACTGAAGTCGGAATGTGTGTAAGGTTGGAAGTAGCAAGAATGCTAGCTGTTGGAGTCATAGTGGATACAGTGTGGAGCTGGAGGAAAACAGCAGCTCTCCCAGCATCAGAGGAGTCAGAGTCCTGATGAAGGGTCCAGACCCGAAACGTTGATTGTCCTACTCTGCTGCCTGACCTGTGTTCCTCCAGCTCCACACTGTATCGGCAGTATATGTAAGGTGTTTGAAGATAAAAGGGTTAAATGTTTACTTATGATACTTGTCATAAGAAATTTCAAGTAATTCTCTGTAAATTGTAACATAGATATTTTTGAGTCTTTTTTTTGTTTAAAGTACATTAGCAGCCTCATGAGTATGTTCAGTTTATCTTGAATATGATTAACGAAGTAACAAAACTGAAACTTGTGGTTTATCAAGCTGGATTTTGCTTTGGGAATTGGCTCTGTTGTGTAATCATCAGCTGGGATCATAACAAAATGAAAGAGAAACAATTCCCAATAGTTGCAAGGTTGACTAGAGTGCACAGATTTAAGGGAGTAGAAGTAACAGAACCAGAGGTGATATGAGGAAAATCCTTTTTTAAGCAATCATTAGTTTAGGATTTGGAAGACGTTACCTGATGGGAGTGGTGGAAACAGGGCCGATAGTAACTTTTAGAGAATTTGATACATATTTGAAGGAAAAGAGAAAAGGAGTGGGACTTCGTAGATTTATCTTTCAAAGAGCTGATTTAGACTCACGAAGTGAGGCCATTCAGTTTATTTCTGTTATTCTATCACTGTATGAAGTTCACCACAGTAATTACTTTTCCCAGCACTACCTTCCTTCATTGCATGCAGTGGCGATAGCCCACTTTTCCAACTAAATGCAGCCTGAGCACAAATGGAATACAACCTGACAGCCCGCTGTCTAGAAAAACCAGGTTAATAAACACAATGTATGAAGTAAGATTAGAGAGATTGGGCTTATTCTCTTGGAGCAGATTATAAGGTGACCTTAAGGTGTTCAGAATTATGAACAATTTTGAAAGGGTAATGAAGCATATTCTGTTTCCACTAATTAGTCTGTCAGTGTCTAGGGGGTCACCGGTTCAAGATTGACAAAAGAATCAAGAGAACTGAGTGAGATAAGAAGAAATTTACCTACTCAGAATAAGATTTGGAATACACTACCTAGGGATGAGGTGGAGGTGGATTCTGGAGGTTTCAGAAGAGAGCTGGATATGTATTTTTAAGGTCACAAATTTAGAGGGCTACAGAGAATGGGCTGGAGGATGGGACTTGCTGGGTATCTCTTCCGGGAGCTGGTACTGACGCAATGGGTCAAATAGCCTCCTGTAATATAAAATCTATGCTTTCTAAAGGAATTTCGTGCAAATGATGTGAGAATAAAGATGTATTCAGTGGGGTGGCGAAGGGTAAATTTTCCTCAAATGAAACTACTCATAAGAAAGTTATTTGGAGTCATTGAGTAAAGTTGGGTGAGTGGGTTAGATGATTTTGATTTGTTTAGTGGTTTCTTTATTGTTTGGATGTTTCAAAATCAAATTTACTGCCTAATGTAGGAAGTGGCTTGATCTTGCTGAGAGGCACTCTGTGCCTGATTTCAATAAACCAGCAGAGGTAGGGTGGTGGGAAGTTGTCATCCAACGTTGCTGTTTGCCCTGCCCATGCCCAATTCTGTGCACCGAAACTTGGCCAAGATCCAGCCTGAACCCCCAGTGAAGTGGTCAGAGCATTACTGTAAACAGACATCAATTAAGGTAATGCTGTTGGCAGTGAAGAACTGCAGGCCTGATTCGATAGTAATTCATTCACTGGGTGGGCTAGCAAAAGCTTAGGAGGTTGAGAGGTGACCTGAGAGAAGGTTACAAAATAACGAAAGGTATAGACAGAGTTGATGGTGGTCGGCTTTTCCCTAGAATGGGGAGTTTCAACACTAGAGGACACATTTTTAAGGTGAGCGGAGAGCGATTTTTAAAAGACATGAGGCAAACTTTTTTTTCTTACTCCGCATGGTTCGCATGTGGAATGAATTTCCTGATGAAGTGGTGGATGCAGTAAGACATTTGGATGGATGGATGAATAAGAATGGTTTGGAATGATATGGGGCATGAGCGGGCAGGTGGAACTAATTCAATTTGAGATTATGTTCGGCATGGACTGGTTGAACCAAAGGATCTGTTTCCATGCTGTCTGACTCTGACTTTTAACTCTATAATTTCCGCCCCTGGATCTTAAATGCTAATAAGTGCATTTCCGTCTCTGTTAAAATAGATGAAAACGGTGTCATGGAAGTCGGTCTGGTGGGAAAAGGCTGATGTCACTAATTTTAATTCTTAGAGTTGATTTAAATGTCCAGGGAAGGAATGGTTCATTTCAAGTGTTTCTACTGTCCCAAGACACTTTTTTTGCAATATCATTCTCTGAATGTGGTGATAGGGACAGTTTTTGTCCATTTCTGTTGCCTTGTGGAGGTGGTGATGGACTTGCTTGCTGTTGTCAGAACCTTGATACAAATGTGGAAGCTACAGCGTCACTTTGGAATACAGAGAAGCCTTTGGCCCAGAATCATACCCCAGTGCACGTGGTATAATAGATTTCTCACAATGAAGAGTTGTTAATAGAACACTGAATTTTTCTCAACAGTTCATCAGCTTCAGTGTAGTTTTTAACTGATGCTGGCTTTGTACTTCAGATCCTTTTTGAAAAAGATTTTAGTTTTCAAATTTTACACACTTTTTTTTCCTCTGGATTACTCGTCCAGTAACACGATTCTGGTACGTCGCCACTCACAGAAACTTAGGTATATTAGGTATAGATAAAGGCCACAATTTCCTTATGAACCCAAAAATCAAACTATTGCAGATGCTGAAGATCCAAAACACAGATTGCTGGTGAAACTCGGCACGTCTGGCAACTTCTGTTGGGAAGAAAGCAGAGTTAATGATTCCGGTCCAGTGACTCTTCATTAGAACTGATGGCAATGAGGAAAAACTGGTCTTTATACTGAAGGTGAAGTTGTGGGGGTTGGGTGTGGGGGTGCGATGTGATGGTGGAGGGAAGGGAGAGGTGAGCAACAGGTGGAGATGGAGCTCAGAGAGAGAGAGAGACAGAGAGACACACCAAGATATGAAAGGAGTATGTAAACAAGGGAATTATAGATGGCAGACTAGGGCAGCAGAACAGCTGAAGATGTGATAATGAGAGCTGAGAATAAGCAGAGAATGTCGTAGGCCAGCTGTAGGGTTCCATCAAGCCTCAGTGCAAATTTGAGCAACGTCACATTTTCTGCTTGTGAGCCCTGCAGCACCTGGGAATCTACATCCAGTTTATTAACTTCAGATTCCGTCCTTCTCTGTTTTTTATTTGCACCCATCCCACACCAGGTCCTGTTATAACCACTAATATCTGTTACAAACCCACCAACTCCCACAGCTACCTGGACTATACATCCTCACACCCCACTTTCTGTAAATACTCCATCCCATTCTCTCAGTTCCTCCGTCTCCATCGCATATGTTCAGATGAGGCCAACTTTGACAAGGGAGCCCCCGAAATGTCCACATTTTCCCTCAACCGAGGATTCCCCAGCTCCCTTATTGACAGGGCCCTCAATCGTGTCCGACCCATCTCGCGCATTTCTGCCTCACCCCTTCTCTTCCCTCCTGCAACAGCAATAGAGTTTCCCCTCTCACCTACCATCCCTGCACCGCCCCCCCCCCCCCCCACCAGCATCCACATCCAGAAGATCATCAGATGCCATTTCCACCACCTCCAGCAAGATGCCACCACCAGACACATTCCCCTCCCCTCCCTTGTCCGCCTTCCACAGGGACTGTTCCATCTGGGACACCCTGGTCTATACTTCCTTCACCCCCAACACCACCTCAGCCCTACGGCACCTTCCCCTGTAATTCGCGAAGGTGCAACACCTGCCCATTTACCTCCTCCCTCCCCGGTATCCAAGAGCCCAAACATACCTTCCAGTGAAGCCACTCTTCACCTGCACTTCCCAGAATCTAGCCTACTGCGTTCGTTGCTCACAAAGTGTAGACTTGGCAACCACTTCGCAGAACAGCTATGTTCTGCTTGCAAAAAAGACCCTGAACTACCTGCTGCCTGCCACTTCAACGCACCACCCTGCTCCCTGGCCAACATCTATCTCCGGCTTGCTACAGTGTTCCAGTGCAGCCCAGCGCAAGCTGGAGGAACAACACCTCATTGTCCACTTAGGGACCCTACAGCCCTCCAGACTAGATATTGAGTTCAAGAATTTCAGCGCCTAAACTCTGCCATGTCCTAGCCCTTCACCCAACACACACCAGGCCTTGTTACCACAGAGCCTGCCTTTACACAGCCCCTGTTGTTAGTCACTAACAGCCCCCATTAACAACTATTCACCCTCCCAGCCTGATCGTTAGCAACTCCTCTGTCTGCCCAACTGTCTGTCTCTCTCTTTGGCCTCCTATCATTTACTCCCTTCCCTACCCTACCCACCTCCAGATTTTCTGCATATAAACTGACAGCTTCCCAGCCACCATCAGTTCTGAGGAAGGGTCACCGGACCCAAAATGTTAACGCTGTTTTCTCCTCCACAGATGCTGCCAGACCTGCTGTACCTTTCCAGCAACTTTGTTTTGAGTCCTGTTATAACATTGCTTTTAGCACAGCTAACCCATTTCACCCACAGTGGAGCTATTATCACATCATGTGGTTTGCTTTCAGCATAGGCTAACCATTCTCTGCTTCCCTCTGATCTCTTTATCACTTCAGCTTCTCTACTGTCCTAGCCTGCCTTCTATAATTCCCCTTGTGTCTTTCTTGCGCTTGTGTTTTTTTTTGTTTGTTTGTTTCCCCCACCCCTGCCGAACCACGTTGGTTGTTAACAGGTCTGGAGTGACCAGACTTGAAATGTTAACTCTGCTTTCTTCCCTCAGATGTTGCCAGACCTGCTGAGTTCTCCAGCAACTTCTGTTTTTGTTCAGCTTGACTCCTGTCACCATTAATGTTGTAATTTTCCTTGAATTTTTCTGGGATTGTACCCAGTGGAAATTATTGCTTATCTCCAGGTGATTGGATGGTCACATTAGGCATGTGTAATGGAATGGGATTGATGGAAGAGGGGGACATTGAGCAATTTACATAGGGGACAGTAAAAGAAAACAAATTGTATATCAATAAAGTAGTGAATGTACCCCTGTTCACATGTGGATTTGGCCTGCATTGAGTGCAACCTGGGCATATTGTTTTAGAAGAACAGCAATGGCTGATAGAACTATAAGTAATAGACACAGTGGATAGAAAGCAGGTCAAGAAGGATGGGCACACTTTTTTTTTAAAAAGTGTAAGATGGAGGTTAGAGGAATTTGAGAACATTTTTACTTAGTGTGTGGTTGGGTTTGGAATGATCTATCTGGGAGGGTAAAAACTGAAAGAAATGCAGATGCTGCCAACTGGGAACAAAAACAAAAGTTGCTGCAAACACTCAAGTTGTCTTCTATTGTCTTTCACCGTGCTATGCACTGTGTAACACTGTGCTGCAACATCCCTCACTTTACCATTACCATCAGGCCAAGTGACCAACACCATGCAGAACTAAACATAAAACAGCAGTCTACTGGGCCTCTAACATAGAACTGCACAGATCCTAACAAAGGCAACATCTTGGCTGTCGTGCTGAAGGCTTGTACCTCTGAACCAGCCACTCCCACAGCCAAGCTGTTCCAGAACAGCAACCAACATTAGTATCTATCCAACAGTGTAGAACAGCTCAGATATGTCCTGTCTGCCCACGTCTCTTGCAAGAAAAAACAAAGGCTGGAAAAAATCCAGCCCAGCCAATTATCAGTGTACTGTCCATTAGCCAAGCGGTGGAAAGTATCATTGACAATACTATCAGGCAGCTCTTAATCGGTGATTACTTCCTCACTGAAGCTGGATAGACTTTAGGGACTCTTAGCTCGCAGGATCTTGTGATTATTCCATATAAAGCTTGTGATGATCTGCCCCAGTAATGACACCCTTTCTCATCGTTCTTGATCAATGAGTCAGCAAGATTTGTGATATTGTTTCTCCCTCCTGGGTCTTGGATATGTTCATGCAGTTATACTTTCTGCATTGCATAGTCAAATTTCAAAAGGCCTTTCAAATCTTTATGACTGAAAACGGTGGACAAATTAATTCACTTATATAAAAGCAAAGTCTTTAGGATGCTGGAGATCTCAAGTGGGTCTTGCAGTATCTTGAGAGAAATCATTTATATTAATATAAACTTCTGTTTCGCTGACTGTTCGTAGAACTTGAGTGCTCAAAGGCTGGGGCTAGGTGTAGAAGCCAAGTATAAATAGTGTTCACGCCAAATCCTTCCCAAAACTCCTTTCATTCCATGTGCAGAGTGTTTAGAATTTGTCGGCTAGTATGTCTTGAGGGTATGCACACTTCATAAGGGGTAGAGTTCAGTGCATCAAGTTAGTTTTTTGCAGAAATGTCTCTCTAGAATATGACAAAACGTCATTAGAAACTCGGGATATGAACCTTTCCCATTTTCTCCAATTAACTGAATGGAGGAATCGGATTCTAACCAGAGTGGGAATTGGTCTTGTGCTTTGATGCATGACACATCTGTAGTGCAAGAAGAAAAAGGCTGCTTGAGTATCCAGTACAGAACCTGCATGTTTCTTTTGCCTTGCACTGCAACTTACCAATGCTATTAGAAGATGAAAGAAACGATATCAGAATCTGCTGAGAAAAGGACCTGAATTCTGTCAGTAGTTTCTGGTTTGCAAATGATACATTGATATTAGCAGACACACATTCTGCTCGTCCAATAATCATCTTTCCAACTTCCTTTGTCTGAGGTGTTAAGCCACTGTTTAAAATCAGGAAAAGAATTCTGAGAAAAATTCTTACCACTGTCCTGCCTTTCCAGAACCCTCATCACCTAGCAGTATTTTTAGTGTACGGAAGAATAAAATCTTCCAGCTATTTAGTCCAGCATGCTTATGCTGCCTCTTTTGGAAGATCTATCTAAATAATCCAATTTCCTCCTGTCCTTTCTTCATAGTCCTGCGGCTTTCTTCCATTCTAATATTTATCCAGCTCTGTTGGCAGTTTACGACTAAATCTGCTTCACCACCTTTATCAAGAGTTGCCAGAGCCTGGGCAGGTTTAAACCGTTTGAGGTGAAGTTGTATTCAGAGTAACTGGCAGAATATTAGCCTTTAGGAAGGTGGGTGTGGAGTTTGCTTATCTTTTAAATACATTGGCATTGAAAGTAGTTAATTTAAACTTGTGTTTGTTTCTGTTAGGTGCAGAATCCTTTGGATTATTTTCATGTACGATAAACGGAGAAGAAAGAGATCAAACACACAGAGCAGTATTCAGGTAAGAGCCACTCCACATCAAATACAGGAAGGCACACTTGACTCATTTGTGCTTGTGTTAATCATTAATTAGGGCTACCGACACCAACTCAATTTACCTGCCTTTGGATCAAGACACCACTGGTTTCATGATAATAAAATGTGAGGCTGGATGAACACAGCAGGCCAAGCAGCATCTCAGGAGCACAAAAGCTGACGTTTCGGGCCTAGACCCTTCATCAGAGAGCTCCTGAGCTCCTGAGATGCTGCTTGGCCTGCTGTGTTCATCCAGCCTCACATTTTATTATCTTGGAATTCTCCAGCATCTGCAGTTCCCATTATCTCTGATACTATTTTAACACCACTGGTTTCATTGTTCCTTTTGGTGGATCCACTGGTATCATGGCCAATATTTGTCCCTCAGCCAATGTTACTGAAACAGATTATTTGGTCATTATCACATGTGTGGGACCTTGCCATTTTCCCCATGGCGTTATTTCCATTGGCTACAAAGCTTTTTGTGATGTCCTATTTTGCAGCCTGCTAGAACATCCGAAGTACAGTACTACTCTGAAAGACCTGGAGAAATGTTGAACATCGTTAGCGATTCTTAAATTATCTTTTCACACATCTGTTGGAGGCAATGAACAGGAGAATCCTGGTGGAACCCCAACACTGCAGTGCCCCTGACTTCTGATGCACTTTAGTTAGCCAAACTAAAACTTCTGTTTGCTCCTAGCACTTTCTGCTTAAACAGTTTCCAACTTTTCTTGAATAAAATGTTGAAGGGACAATTGTCCATTTGTATTAGATATCATTTATAGTGAGATTTTTAAAACTATTTTCAACAGTGACTCTTTATTTTTAAAAAATGGAAAAGGTGCCTATGTGAGAGAAGGAAAATAACATACATGCTGCTGAAAACATATCTGTCTTTAAAAGAAAAGCAGAAAAGGTGAAAAATGTTTAGCAGATCAGGCAGCACTTGAGAGAATTCTTTCAGGTCAATGTTCTGTTCTGACAAAACATTAGCTGCTTCTCTTGCAGATGCTGTTTGAACTTTTGAATACTTTTGAGCACTTTATTTGTTTTTGTTTCAGACTTCCAACATCTGCAACAATTTACTCTTGCATAAATCTTGAAGTCTATTTTATGCTTCAGAAATTTCAAAGCATAGAGACCAGACAGTTACAAGAATAATTTTAATCTTCAGGAATTTAAAATTGGTGTTTCTAAAATGCCTTTCTCTTTTTTAGGCTATTGTTTAACTGCACCAAAATGTTCTTGATCTGAACTGCTTGTTCCCTTGGAGTGGCATCATTTATCTCCATCCCTGATGCTCATGCTCCTTACTCCTGGCCTTGTTTAATTTGTTAATCACTTGTTAGCTAACAAATAACTGATTATTAACCCATTTGATTCCTTAAAATGCACAGGTTCTGCTGTTCCTCCTTCTGATTTGGTTTCAAAATGATGCTGCTTTTTTTTTTGCATGTTTTCCTACCTCATTTCTGATCCATATTGCCTTGCCATGTCAATGCGGTCTGGTTCCCTCACTGCTTTTGAACAACCACACTCCCACTTTTCTGTACTGCCTCCATCGCAGTTGCCCGAGAAAGGCAGTTTACACCTGCAGTAATCACTTTCAGCTCAGGGGTGAGGCAATGTTTATTAGCCTAACCATCAGTACCCATACATTGCAAATGAAAAATTAAAAGTGAATACGAATAGAAACTATTATAATCAGTGATGCTTCGTGGAGGTTTTTTTGAGACCACGGTAAAACTTAGTTTTGTTGCAATCTTTCTTGGAGGTTGTTGAGGAGCAGACGTAGAGATTACTTGTTATTTGGGATGCATTTGAAAACAGTTATGAAACAAATCATGTTAAACCAACCACCTCTGGTGGATTAACTACAGCCGGATACAGCTATTTGATACTTAGTAACTTGATCTAATTTTTTTCATTTAGGAAGTGTTTGCAATTATAAAGCTGATGTGGCATTGTTTCCTGTGTTGTCGCAATTAATTGTGTCTACATGTTTGTGCACAATGTATTTGTAACACTGCAGGGAGGGAATGTATAATTGGCATAGTTTTTAAAACCTGTTAAAATAACTCAGAACTAGAATAATTTATGATCAAGCATTGTAATACATTCATTATTGGCCACTTAGTACCTCTCTGCTTTTTCAACACATGCTTTAGTGCTCTTGTGAGAACAGAACTAATTGCAATTTACATTGTTGTTATATTTGTCTATTGTCCAAAATCACAACATAATTAGATGCAAGATCATTGAGGCATAAAGGACAAGAAGGACAAAAAAAAAGTTGTGGAAATTTACTACTTGTGTGGGGATGAGGATGGAGCAAAAGAAAATAATGAGAAAAGAAATGTTGAAACAGAACATCTGTAGGGAGTAATTAAAAAGGTTCAGGAGAGTTCATGCAAAAACACATTACTCCAGAATTAAGAGAGATAATGGGAACTGCAGATGGAGGGAGTGAATATTGAAGGTGCAGAGTAGGCTGCCAAGCAAATGCTGTTCTTTATCCTAATAGTGTTGAGCTTCTTCCATTTTATGGAGTGCAACCATACAGACGAATGCAGAATATTCAATTACACTCCTGACTTCTGCCTTTGTAGACAGTTGATTGGCCATTTGGGAGACAACAGGCAAGTTATTTGCTGCAGGATTCCTAGCCTCTGACTTACTCCTATAACTCGAAATTTTACATGACTGGTCCAGAGCTGTTTGTGGCCAATCATAATGCTCAGAATATTGATAGTGGGTAATTTTGTAACAGTAATGCTACTGAGTGTCAAGATAGTTAAATTCTTTTACATATACCTGGTGCTTTTCATGACATGCTCTTCTACACTGTTCATTGAACCACGGTCGGTTCCTGGCTTCATTAAGATAGTAATTGTAGGATTGGGGGATATGTTAGGCCATGAGGTTACAGATTATGGTTTAATCCAATTCTGCTAATTGCCCACAATGCCTCATAGTTTGAGTTGCTAGATCTGCTCAAAATCTTTCAATTATCATGGTGGTATTGCAACACTACATAATGGACAGTTTCCTCAAAGTGAAGGTGGGAATTTTGTCTTGATAGGGACTGTGCCATTGTCACTCCTCCCTTTAACTGTCTTGGATAGATCCATCTATGACAAGTAGAAAGATGAGGCTAAGCACAAGTAGATGTTTCCTCTTGTTTCCTTCAGCACATAACGCAGACCCAGTCTACTAGCTATGTCCTCTGACTTGGCCAGCACAGTCAATAGTGGCTCTATTAAGCCATTTTCAGTGATTTTGGCATTGAAGTCCCACACCCAGAGTTCATTCTCCAGTCTATTTTGCTCTTTCCTGCAATTGGCCCTCAGCTTGAGGGAGGATGGATTCTTTAGTCAAGTTAGGGTGTGGGGAGAAAGGAGACTGTCAACAATAATCAACAGACGTATCTTTGGCATGAAACTTTTCAGAGTCGGGCATCAGCGTTAAGAACTCCCAGAGCAACTGCCATGTCTAGCCTGCTGATGGGTCAGGATGTACCCAGCAATGGGGATGGTAGTCTTTGGGACTCTATAGAATCATTCTCGAGTATGATAATGCCAAGCTGCTCCTTGACTAGTCTGTGAGACAGCTCTCTGAATTTTGGTGCAATCTTCTAGCTATCAGGGAGGAAGACTTTACAGCGTTGAAGTGACTGTGTCCTCCTGTCTTTTTATGTCCATATTGATGCTGGATGCTCTGTCCAGTTTCACTCCTTACGTTAGGATAGTGCATTGGTACAACGTGACCACTTCAGAGTCAACCACATTGCTGTGGGGTTTGGAGTTAGAAAGAATGGTTTAAATATAGCATATTCCCTTCTGTGAAGGGTATTAGCGAGCAAGATGGACTTTTTACAACAATCAACTATGCATTCTTGTTTGTCATTTAATTCCAGATTAATTTAATTCAAGTTTCACGGTCTGCTTCTCTAGAACTAACTGGAGTGCAATTTGTTATGTCATGTGTTCTGCGCTGTATTGTTCCATGTTCTGTGTTATTGTGTAATGGGGGCAGTATTAGTGAATGACTTCAGAGTAATGCTCCCTCCCCAAGGATTCACTGGCCACAACATGATTGAACTTTACATTTAGTTTGAAAAAGAGTAGATTAGGGTGAAAATCTTAGTCTTGCATCTAAAAAAGGGCAAATACATGGACGTGAAAGCTGAGCTGGCTAAAATAAACTAATAGGTGATGGATTAATAGAGACACAGTGGCACACATTTAAGGTGATATTTCAGAATGTTCAGAATAATTACATTGCTACTGTAAAGAAAAATTCTAGAGAGGACCCACCATCTATACTTAAAGAAGTTGGGGTAAGCCCCAAACTTAAGGAAAAAAGCATACCATTGCCAAAGATGAATGGCAAATCTGATGATTGGTCAGAATATGAAGCCCAGCACAGAATTACCAAAAGGCTAATCAGGAGAAACATCAGTACGAGACAAAGCTAAAAAACTAGCTTCCACAGGCAGTGTTTTGATCCTTTTGCACATGAGATTGGGGAAATTAATGGTCAATAATTAAGACTTGGATTAAACAAGCACAAATTTTGTTTCTGTACGCACTAAAAAGGATACAAAAACTTTCACTAATAGCTGTAAATCAGCAGGTAGTAAGGAAGAGAAGAGGTTAGTGAAATTATAATCCTCAAAGGAAGTGGTAAGAAGCAAACTGACAGAGCTGTGGGCATACATGTCTCTGGGACCAGGTGGTCTTTATCCTCTGGTCTTATAAATGTAGCTGATGAGCTGGTAGATGCCTTGGTGCTTCATTGACAAAGTTTCTTTGATTGGAGAAATAGCAAACATAACCGCTTAATTCAAGTCAGAAGCAAGACAAAATGGATGCTATAAACCAGTTAGCTTGATGTACAGTGTGGATTAATAATTATTACGGATTATACCTGTACAGTTTTGGGAAAACTCCACCATAGCCGGGAACAGTCAGTATGGTTTCATTCAACAGAAATGACATCTTGACCAATTACAATGTTTGAAAGACATTTGGATAAGTATCCGAGAATAGGAAAAGTGGAGAGGGATATAGGCCAAATGAAGGCAATTGGGACTGGTTTAGTTTGGGAACGTAGTAGGCATGGACTAATTGGATGAAAGGGCCTGTTTCTGTGCTGTATGACTCTGGACTCTTAATAAACCATCTGGCCACAATATAAATAGACTGGATGCAATTTCCCACAGTTCTGCTCTGGAATGTGTTACACTCGGTGCCATCTTTAGGATGAGACAGTAAAAGTGAAGTCATGTCTGCCCTGGGCGAACTGATCGAATGGCACTATTTTGAATAAGAGCAGGAGAATTATCCCAACTGTTGATTTAACAGGCATCCCTTAATCAATGCCACGAATAGATTATCTGATTATTGTCACATTGCTGTTCATAGGCGCTCCCAAGTAAAAACAAGCTGATTTGTTTCCAACATCATAATGACTACACTTCAAAAATACTTTATTGGCTTTGGATGTGCAGTGGTGATGAAAGACCATACTAAATTCAGTCACTTTTTAAAAAAAAATTGCTATTTGATTAAAAGCAATTGAATTTGACTCATTTATTCGTAAATCACAAATGTGACTATCTGTAAATTCACTGCAATTAGACTTCCACCTGAGTTTAATTTCAATGAAGTTTTAGTGCTTGGAAGGGCTTTTCTTTTCTCTTTTTAAGGTGGTCTTCCTTGTCACCCTGTGTAGATTTGTGCCCCGACATGATGATGAGCTGGAGTTAGAGGTGGACGACCCTCTTCTAGTAGACGTGCAGGCTGATGATTACTGGTACCATGCCTACAATATGCGAACGGGTGAAAGAGGAATCTTCCCAGCATACTATGCACTCGAAGTCAACATGGAACGAGGACAATTTTCCGGTATTCCACTTGCATAAATTTAGTAAAGCCAGGCACTCATACCAATAAACATAATGCAAGCAACGCGATGGAATGCAGAAAACTGAATCTCACTGTCAGGCAGCGCCTCTAGAGAAAGGAGAGAGGTTAGCTCAAAACACTAGACTGATGGACGACTTTCTGTTCTAATTTTTGATCAGTCAAATTTTTGATTAGATTCAGCCACGATATTACTGAAAAGTAAACTGACACCTGCGCAATAAGCAAATTGCTCAGCCAGTTGGGGGATAGGGTAATGCTGAGAAGTAAAGTTGGTGATCGATTTGTCCTTCATGTTAATAGCAACTTGCCCTTGGCCTTCCCAATATTTGGAAAGTGGATTTGTACATTAAACTTGCTTTTCAAAAGTGAGGGAGGTAACAAAGTCCATAAGCAACATTTTGACACCATGGTAATCATTTCTTCTGGCCCAGAAAAGAGATCAATTTGATCTTGCTCCCACAATGAAAACATTAACTTGCATTTTCTGTAAAATGGTAAGCGCTAAAATTAGACCACTTTTATTTTTCTAGCACTTCCATGTCAAATCGAACATGGTGTTACTTTAATACAGACTAGGCTTGTCGTCCATTTTGAGGTAGCCGGAAGTGATGTTTATTCCAATGTTAAGTGCATGCTATCAGTGCAACACCAGAAATCATTTCAACCCTATAGTAATTAAATGTTTCCAGTCAGTCAAAAATTTAGAGCTTGTTTTAAAACATTCCTTAAACAAATAGATTGATGTTACAAATATGCATTCTTTTCCCCCCCCCTTCCTGTGTATGTCTCAGCAGCAGTAGCAGAAAAGAATGACTGGGTAGATAAATTCCATCTGAAATTCCTGGGTTCAGTCCAAGTGCCATACCATAAAGGGAATGATGTACTGTGTGCAGCCATGCAGAAGGTAACATGAAAATTAACTGAGAAAATACTATCTTCTGAAAATCAAAATGGAACTGTTTTATCCTGGACTTGAAACAGTAGAAATATGCCTCATATGGGATGGTGGGAAATAAACTCTTGAACTGAGATTTAAATGATGAATGAAAATGTTGGCTTTTAAGTGAGTTGGATAAGTTTGTTAGAATCTTTTGTGGATAAAGGGAAAGCAGCTGATGTAATTTCTGTGCATTTCCACATCCTGGACCCTCTTTATTTAAAGAAAAAGCAATTAATAACACAAAGTTTGTGCACAAAATAGTCATTTGGAGTTTAGTATAATCAAGGCATGGTTAATGTATTAGCTAACAAACACGAACCAAAAAGTAGGATAAAAACGATATTTTCAAGTTAGGCTGTGAATCGTGAATTGCATCAAGGATCAGTACCTGAAGTTCACTGTCTGCAATGTCTATAAATGACACATGAAGTGGCACAGTAGTGCAAAGTTGCAGATGATGCCAAAGTGGATGAGAATGGAGGCTGTGTGAAGGACGCAGGCTGCTGCAAAGAGATATAGAAGGTTAAGATAGTGGACCAGGAGGTTACAGATGGGTGTAAAGATTGGGTAACGTGAGCTTATTCGTTTTGGTAGTAAGAATAGAAAAGCAGAGTTTTTATTGAGATGAAGCTTGTAAATGTTGAAGTTCAGAATGACTTGAATGCATTAGTGAAAAGAACACAGTGACCATGCAGGTACACGAATAATAGGGAAGGCAAGTGGCATCTTGGTCTATATTGTAATGGGGTTGGATCATGATTAGGCTAGTTTTGCTGCAATTTGTGCAGGACTTCAATGAGACAACACCTGGAGTACTCAGTATAGTTTTGATCATTTTAATGAAGCATGTACTTCCATTAGAGGTGGTACAACATGGTTTACTAGATTGGTTCCTGGGTTGACAGAGCTTCTCATAGGAGAACTGAGTTCATTAGGTGTATGCTTTCTTGAATTTAGAAAAATGACATGATCTCAGTTTGAAATATGTAAGTTTCTGAAGAACAGACAACAACTTTTTTTTCCCTTTTTTTAATGATTCCAGAACATGCACCCCATAAGTGATAAGTGATCAATCATTTACGAGTAAGATCAAGATGCATTTTCTCACTCAAATTGTCATAAATCTTGGAAATTCTTTGCACAGAAGTTAGTGGTTTCCCCAAGAATATTTCTGAGGCTGAGAGAGATTGTTGATCCCTCAAGGAGTTGAGGGATGTGGATTATCTCAACCATCATCGATGGCTGAAAGGGTGTTTTGAGCACAATACGTCACAGGGTTTACCTACCTTAAAGGATCTTATTGGGAAGACGATTGTTAGACCTCAGCAAGAACATGATCAAATATGCTTAATTGAAGGGAGGCAATGGTCTTGTGGTATTTTTGCTGTACTGTTATTCCAGAATGATCAGCTGATGTTCCGGAAACCCTGGTTCAAATCCCACCATGGAAGATGGTAGAATTTGAATTCAGTAAAAAAAAATCTGGAATTAAGGGTCTAATAATGATCATGAAACCATTTCAATTGTTGAAAAAAACCCATCTGTTTCACTCTAATATCCTTCAGAAGGAAATCTCTCATCCTTACCTGGTCTGGTCTATATTTGACTACAGATCCACAGCAATGTGGTTTACTCTTAATGGTCCTGTGGGCAATAAATGCTGATCTAGCCAGCGATGCCCATACCCTGTGAGTGAATTTAAAAAATGCTGATAGGAAGGAAAATTTTAAGCTTGCATTTATATTGTCTTTCATAATCTCGCAGCTTCCCAAAGTTGTTCTGATCCTAGCCAATGGGAATACTGGGGAGGTCATCTCCCTAAACGAAACCTGGCTTGAGACATGACCTGCTCAATTTTTGCACTTGGTTCATGATTATTTACTCGAACATAGTCATATGAGACTGCACATATGTTTTAACAACACAGCATAAGTTTTAAACACAAGAAATAAATAAACCAAGTTGTATACACATTATAGGAGAGTTAGAAAGATGTTAACTCTAAATAGCAAAAGGAGGTTTAACCTGTTTTCCAACTGTTTTATTACAAATAGTCTATTTCAGAAAAGTTTTACTTTTAAATCTTTGTTTTTAACTTAACTGACTCCTCCCAGTTTCTTTCCCTTCAACTAAGATAATTTTATGATTCCTTTCCAAGTTTACTTGCATGAACATTTCACAAGTTTGGTGCCTAAACGTTTTTTTTTCAGTTCTAGCATCTTGAAGATTTCTATCTGGTTTCCCCTGGCCTAGAAGTTCCACGGAATAAAATTTTAACTCTGGTGACTCGTTCCCCTGAACTAAGTTTTTGATTTGTCTGGTCTGAGAAACTGTTCCAACCAAAATTGAGTCTTGACTCTTCTGGACAGAATTAAAAAGATAAAACTAAAGCTTTTCTGGTCTGTTGGAACATTAGCAGCATAAACATTCAATCTATTAAAACTAACTGCAGTAACATGCTCTTTTTGGAACTTTTGCTTTTGAGTCACTGTTCCAAATGAATTTCTGACCAGTTGGAAAAATATTAACTTCAGAGAACTAACCCACATCCACCTTGAAACCCAAGTCCTAAAATATTACTCAACACATTCCATCATATTAAGCACTTTGGCACTGTTGGAAACAATTTGTAGCCACTTTATGCGCAGCACACTTGCACAAACTGCTGAAGGATATGACTGGATTGTCTGTTATTGTGACATTTTGTTTTTAGATATTGGTTGGGATTTGTATGTATCAAAGGGAGGAAAAAAAATGAACGGATACAGGATTAAATTGCTCTTTTAAAAATGGCACTTCAACTTCTGTACTTGAAGTCTAAACAACAACTTCCTTCTTTATAGATTGCAACAACAAGGAGATTGACTGTGCAGTTCAACCCTCCCTCTAGCTGTGTCCTGGAGATCAGTATGCAAGGAATTAAAATAGCTGTACAACTCGATGGACGTGGAGTCTATGAAAAGGTCACTTATATCTTGTCTGTAACACTCTCATAACTTAACTGTTGAATGGAATGACGGTAGTTCACAGCACAAAATTCTCGCATGGAACATTTTCCCTTCAGAGAATCCTATTTCTACATTTATAACTGAAATGGCCTTGACACAATTCTGCATTCTCCCAGTGGAGAAATTGCATTACGTTTTCATGCTCAGGCTCAGTTAGGCCCACCAGCAGCAAGTTTGAGGAAAACCTTTCTCAAAGTGAGTGGTCTAGAATCTAGAATGTGTTGCCTGAGATTTTGGTAATGTCAGGTTCAAAATGGCTTTCTAAAGTTAATTGGCTAAATAGCTGAAGAGAGATCTATTTTACAAGGCTACAGAGGCAGGGTGAGTGAGCTGATTTGCTCTTGCAGAGGCCGGGCATTAAAGAAATTGACTTCCTTCTCTACTTTAACCGATCTATGATCCTGTGAGCTCCCCCCTCATATAAAGCCATGTGATATCGATTAGACAGAAATAATTAGGCTATATAACTTGAAGTAATACGCCTCTCATGGAGCTGCATATGTTTTGTCAGATCATTGTTCCTTGATGAGGGATGTTACCAGAAAAGTGTGCAACATTAATCAGTGCTTGTCTTACAGTCCTACACTCTGTGTATTTCCTATTCCATGTTTATATTGGAAAGTTTTGTAGAAGTCATCATTTAGTCAAATGCTCCCATCCTGCAGCACATTCACTGATGGTAGCGTGTAGTTTTAGCTTTCCTGGACAACTTCCATCATAAATGTCAACAGAAACACAGTGGGGAAAGAAGTTGTGTAACTGAGTGGAAAGCTAACAGTTTAAAAGAAAAATTAATGTGGAGAGGTTACAGGTGTGATTCACAGGAATTTTTCTGGGATTAGTTACATAATGAGAGTGGCAAAACAAGGGTCATTCTCCTCAAGTTTTTTAAAAAAGTGAAGAGATTTGATAAAAGTCTTTACTTTATTGAAACTCATGATTTCAAATAAAGAAAAACTGGGCTGAGGACTCAGAAATCAGAATATGCAGATTTCAAATAATTAGCAAAAGAGCCGGAGGCAACCTGAAGGAAATCCTGGTCACACAGCAAGCTATTAATGTTTGGAGTAAATTGCTGATAGTGTGATTGATACTGATTCAATAACAACCTATTTTAAGAGGGAATTGGGTGAATATCTGGGAGAAAATTTTCAGGGATGAGGGGAACAAGTGAGGGAATTACTGACTAAAGTACACTTCTGAAAAATCTGGCATAAACTGGAGTCCAAGAACCTACCTTCTATGCGATGCTGTTCTACAATTCTGTAACCTGTATATTGTACATTCATTCCCTTAATTCGGAAATCTCTTCACCGACACAAAACTAATTTTGTTTTTAACTTTATTTCAAATTTTTCATGTTATACATTTTACATTAACTCCCTTAGTTTTTAACCAACATTCCTTTAATAACTAACACTATGATATATATACAAGTGGGATCATGCTCTTTATTACTCTTTCTGCTCATCAAACACAGCGCAGGAATTTGTACACCATGGAATTAGAGTCTGAAAATATCAACAATAAATTATGTAGCATCCTTTTATTAATTTAAACAATATACATCAGTGGCCATTGCGAGATGTTGCATCTAAACTGGGATGAAATAAACACTCGAAATATCTGCAGACTTCATATGTCATGTTTCAAAGTGCAGTAATAAGTATTATGCTGGTTTCTTCTAACTTTGTGTTGGAAACGTACTGTCACCCACTAATTTATGAACATCCCTCGTTGTAATCCCATTCTGAGCAACTTCCTGTTGTGCTTTGAAGGATTGACACAATTAAACACTCTTCCACCTTAGCAGCAAAATAGTACGTGCTATTTGACCAGAAGTGACTGACTATATTGAGAGACTTATTCTGAGCAATGCCATGAAAGAGTTGGCTATCGTTTCATGTTTAAAATGCCCATGCAAAAAAGTACACTTGCATCTGCACAAATATGAAGCATAAAATGCTGCTTTTTAAAATGAATTCTGCTCCTATCTTTTGTTTTATGACAGGCCAGTAAATGCAGTCACTTTTTTCAGCTGAAAAACGTTTCTTTCTGCGGGTACCATCCAAAGAACACCAAGTAAGTCCTATAGAATTCTTCAAATGGCAACTGTTGATATTGATGAGAACAATGTAACTGCAATGAATACTCGGCACCACGGCAGGAAAGGACATTCCCGTTTGCTGGAAATCTTTGTCAACCCAGCCATATTATCTTCTCCGCTTCAGATGTTTATTCTCACACATCATAGAATCCCCACAGTGTGAAAACATACCATTCGGCCCATACATCCACATCTACCCTCTGAAGAGCATTCGGCTCTATTTCCGTAAGCCTGCATTTCCTGTGGTTAACCAACATCCTTGGACACTGGGCAATTTAGCAGGGTCAATCCACCAAACCTGCACACCTTTGGATTATGGGAGGAAACCAGAAGAAATCCACGCAGTCAGGCTGGAATCGAGCGCAGGTCCCTGGCACTCTGTGAAGCTGCAGTGCTAACCACTGAGCCATCATGATGTTTAAAAGCACAATATAAATGCAAGTTATTGCAGTACCATGGGCTAAATCTTTCACCTGGATATTCACCCATGGACTGTATCACAGACAAATCCAGTCAGTCCCCACCTGTTATCTAGTTAATTGAGTAAAGTGGTTATGTGACTGAAATGGCCATTCAACAGATTGGAATTAATAAACCAGCACAACGTTGGTTCACCTTGTGCTGTGGCACTTTGATCATTTAAATTCCATGTTAAAAATATGGAAGTAATAATATCAGTAACAGTGCTCACCAGGAACAGGAATCTGGTGTCCCAATTCTCTCTAGCCGACGTGGCACCAGTCCCACACCAGTATTCTCATACCCATGCTCATTCCCATTCTATTCCCTGTCCTCAGTGGCCTAGCAAGGAGATTAAGAAACAAATAGCAGAGTCTTGTATAGCTCAAGAATTTGGAAGGTTAGCATACAGGGCAGCATCTGGAATAGTCTGAAGTACAAAGATGAAAAAGGACCTAAAAGTAGAGATTTTAACAAACATTGTAACTGTAAAGCATCTGCGTTCTTTCATATAGAAAGGGGCATGGCAGCTTAGGTTTTGAAGGGGTTGTGAAGGAAATTTGTTGGATTGGTTCCAACAATGGGGAATGTGAAGAAGGAGAAAATCGAGGAATTGACCGAAAAACTCAACGCTGGATGCTGGAACCTGAAACAAAAACAAATTGCTGGAAAATCTCAGCAAGTATGGCCATATCTATGGACAGAAATCAGTTAATGTTTCGGGTCCAGTGACATTTCTTCAGAGCTAGAGGAATTGGTGTCTTTGGAACTGAAATGAAGTGAAAAGTGTTTTGTTTTGGAAGCAAATTCAATAATCTTCAAAAGGGGTTTGGATACATCTTTTGAAAGGGAGTAATTGTAGGGAGTGGAAAAGAGTGGGATTAACCAGATTGTTCCTCTGAAACAGAACTGGTGCAGACTCAATTGCTTGGTTTCTTCCTGAGATGTATTATTCTAGAGATTGTATTCCATGATTCCAGACTCTCGCTGGGGAGACAAACGAAACTGGAATTGTTCTCCTGTGAACGGAGAAGGTTAGGACTTGTTGAAGGTGTTCATTTTGTTCTGAGTCACTGGTTTGAAACATTAACTCCGCTCTCTCCCCACAGTTGCTGCCAGACCTGCTGAGCTTCTCCAACAATCTTGTTTTTGTTTCAGATCTCCAGCATCTGCCTGTTATTTATTTATTTAAAATTCCAGACGGAGAGGAGTTTTTAGACAGGGATTTTTTTTTGATCTGGGCTGCTTTATTTGAAAGAGAGATGTAAGTAAGTTCAATAGTAAGTTTCCATTGGATAAATACTCAAAGGATAAATGATGCTTCGGGGAAAGTGAAAGGGAGTGGTACGAACTTTATTTTTTCAAATGAGGCACGATGGGTAAAAGAGCTTCCTTTTACACTGTAAAGTTCTCAGAAAAATCTATGTTGTATTCCTGCTGCATTTTTTTTCTCTTTCCAGATATTTTGGATTTATTACCAAACATCCTTCAGACCATCGATTTGCTTCCCATGTTTTTGTCTCTGAGGATTCAACCAAACCAATAGCCGAATCAGTGGGGTATGTTTTTATCTCTTTCAAACTTCCTTTTTGTGTGTGTGTGTGTGTGTGTGATAAAAAGGAGAAATTCACTGCGTGCTCCTGAGGGTCAGTGTGTTTAAAGGAAGTGTTGCTCAGACAGTGGACACTGCACGAGTGTCATCTTGTCTTAGGCCCATTTTCCCTTTTGTCAGAGTGTCACTTCTGGCTGTATAGGTAGACCCGCATCCATGACTCAGTTTTAGGTTCGTAGTCCCACTAGAGAGACTGGAGTGACCTTCACAGTACATGCAGAAACCAAGAGAAATTAAGAAGATACAGTTGATCAGTGCAGGTGATAAATCAAAGCCTTTGCAGTCTGATTAGCTGGGAGGAATCTTCTTACACAGAACGGAGTTGGAGCATGGAATGGTCTACAATAATAATAATGAACATTGCACCATATTAGCCTTTTTAAAGGGAAATTTACACCACATAAAGATATGGCAAAGAAATGATGGGTTAAATGGACTCTATCTACATTCTGGTTTTATGATCCTACCTTCACAAAATTTGTGGTTATTCTTTCTGCCTGATTTTTTTTTTCCTTACACTTATCAGCTGGAGAAGCACAGCAAGCCAGGCAGCCACCTGGAAACTGGAGGAAGAACACCTCATATCTGCCTTGGGAGCCGACAGCCCAATGGCCTAAACGTGGATTTCACCAGCTTTGAAATCTCCCCACCCACAGCCTCAACCCATGTCCAACCCTCCCCCCTCATCCCCATTTCTTTTACCTGACACAACCTGTCCATCTTTTCCTGCACATATCTGTCCCCTCCACCTCACTGACCAATCCCCACCACTCCTCACCTGCACTCACCTATCAATATTCCATCTAACTCCCCCAACTTTTCTTTCTTTCCTTCGCTCTCGCTCTCGCTCTCATTTCTGAAGAAGGGTCCTGACCCACAATGTCAGCTTTCCTGCTCCTCTGATGTCTGGCCTGCTGTGTTCCTCCATCGCCAGACTGTTATCTCTGACTCCAGCATCGGCAGTTCTTGCTATCTTTGTATTAAAAGCAAAGCCAGTTTTAAGTGAGCTTTGGCAGTAAATTTACACAGATTATATATCCAGTGATCTTGTGCTTTGTTTCATTCTTGTCATTTGTGTTAGCTAGAACATGGAAATGACAATAGACTGTGTTTCGTGATTTGCTCCTGGATTTGAAATTGGCTGACCTCTTTACCAACCTTTGCTCCACATCCCACATTACCTTTATCTCCCCAAAAACATCTGTTGATCTTAGTTTTAAACGTCAATCCATGTGCAGCCTTCCCAACATGAATAATCATTGGGATACAACTGTAGAAGATGACAATTTGTCCTTTCTCAAATGAGGGTTGGGGATGGTAATCATTATAACTGGGCAACAATTTATAGAGTTCGTCTTTTCCTGAATTTGAATAAAATGAACGCATTTGATGCTGGGGGTTTGTAAGAATGGATCGCTGTTCATCAGCCAGGGTGCAGAGCTTCCATGTGGAATCCATTATTACAATTTTACGCAATTCTTTTCAGCCCAAGTGGTTTATAACGGTTCTAGAAACTATTTTCCTTCATGCCAAATGATTAGAGCTGGGCAATGAAGGAGACATGAGCTTGGCATTCAAAGTTAACTTTTTCTGTTTCCCCTCTTGTACAGGAAGGCCTTCCAGCTATTCTACAAAGAATACATTGAATACACCTGTCCAACAGAAGACATCTATCTGGAGTAGAAGCCTCTGACCTGTGGTGCTGCTGTGAACTTCTCAAACTCACCATGATGCATGAACATACTGAGCCAGAGGTCTTATATCATGATACAGAACTATACGACATCTCATTTGAAACATTTTACCTATTGTTACTTTTAGCCATGCTACACGGGTTGACAGCATTCTCCATCAGTTTGTGCCTCTTATCCCTCTTCTCTGCAAACCCAGTCCTATCTTATGTTCCATCATATCATGGCAGAACAGCTCTACTGCTTGCTTCTTAACACCCATGTGATGCATTTGGTATGTACTCTGTGTGGTGGGCCAGTATTTAAACCTGGCAAAATAGCAGGACAGAATGACACCAAACCACTAGGGAGTTACAAGATTCATTGTAACAATGATGTTACACTGTATTCATTAATAGTGTTGTGTGTAAAGTTCTTAAACTTTGTTCATGGAGTGTACAACATGATTTATTTAAAGGGTTGATGACAGCACCTTCTTCTCCACTTTGCTTCTTTGCACAACAGTCATTCCTTTTTTTTTTCAAAAAAAATCTGCACGATTACCACCTTCATCAAGAAGACCAAGCTTTGCTGAAGGTCACATAGCTTCATGGGTGACATCAGGCTAATCAATTCTCAATTGCTGCACAGCCCTTTGCAAGTTCACAAGCGTGTGGTACCGCATTACAATATAGTCAAAGGCATTGTTTCAATTGTGATGCATAGGTTTTAAATTGTTTTCATAACATGGCATTCTGTTACAATCCAAGCTGATGGGCAAGTAGATCCCAGAATGAAAGCTAATTTAGTTGATCTTAATTTGTATTTTTAGTTTGTTACTGTGGTGTTTAGTCATTGACTATATCCACACAAGGCTGTCAATGTTCTTTTTAACATGCAAACTCAAGTTTATTGCACAAAAGAAAAGTAAACAAATCTATATTGATATTTGTGTATGTAAATTCATTTTAAATCATTTTAACATAAAACAACATGATTCAATCTTTTTTGCCCCAGCAGTATCCTTTTTCAGATATCCCATCGCAGAGAAATATCACTTCTATTTTGAGTCTTTACTTAACTGACTTTTTCCAGTTTTCTTTTTGGACTGCTGAAACAGTTTTAACACTTCTTCCTTCCAGTTATGATGGCCTGAATCTTCTCTTAATTGTAATGGCTTAAATCTTTTTTTTCCATGTCTGATGGCTTGAAAATGAATACACAAAACTTGATGGCTTAGAGACATTACAAACTAATTTGCCTTTCTGCTAGGATGACCTGCTCTCCTGAACTGAGTGTCTCTCTTTAGCTAGCATGAAACTGAAATCTGACTCTTCTCAACTGGACTCAAACTAAACTGAGAATGGTCACTGTACCTAAAATGTTTAACTCTGATTTCTCATTACAGATGCTGCCAGACCTGCTGAGTTTTTCCAGCAAATTCTGTTTTTGTCTGTGATTTACAACATCCCCACTTCTTTCAGTTTTTGCCAGTAGTCTGCAATCATTTGTTTTTCTGTTTATCATAAACTCAGCAATGTAAACTCTGTATCTGTTAATATCACACATCATGTTAGTCAGTTGCCATATCATGTGTTTGGAAATGATGCATTTGGTTCACTTTTTGAAATAACTTTCTGACCTTTCTTTTTTTTAAAGTGACCTTCACACAATTGAAACTAAAATGTATCTATCCCTTTTTTTAAATCGTGCCCAAATTCACCATGGTAATGTATAATAGACCATTATCATAATTCATTATTTCCTGGTTTTATCCGTCTGCAGTTGCTCTGTACTAGCTGAAAAGGACAACTTCTGTATTTATGACCTGGGATTTAGAGATTAAAATTCCTCAATTCCAGCCTTTTTCCATTAAAGCTATGGATTGACAAAGGTGAAATTCCCCTGCACATTTGTCCCCTTTTTCTTTTTGTCTATTTTGCCAATTTGTGTTTACGTACAGTGAGATGTGTTTTGCAACAGTCATTTTGCCACAATCGAGACTTCCCCTCCTGGTTGCTAATCCTGGGATTGCATTACTATAGCTGATAGCTATGATTTTTGTACAGAAAATTGAAGTGTGCTAACTCTAGGTTGACTATGCCCCATGAACTTTCATCATATGCCTTCCTGCCTCTAATCCTTTTGTCCCCTTCCTGCCTTTTATTAGATACAACTTGACGGAACACCACCCTCCCACAAACATTAGAAATACTGTTACTCAAATTAATTAATCCTGATGCGCTAGTGAGTCTCCACCCCTCCGCCGCCTCCACGTTTATGATGAAAGTGATCAAGGATAATGAAAAAAAGGAACAATTTTTCTTTCATGTTTCCCCTTTTGATTTTTCTTGTGAATTTTGCAAGTAACGGTTTCCCAGAAATTGAATTTGTAATTCCTGGAGACTTTGAGGCAAGCTTGGAAGATTCATAACCTTAGGACCAACAAACTTCCTGTGAAATTCCTAGTGGGCAATCTGGGCCCTGAACAGTTTCAATGTTTGCAGGTTACATGACCTGTGTCTTAAACATGGCTGTCCATGTAGGGCATAGTCCAGATCTTTTGGTACTGTTAGTAAATGTTTGTAGTTTCACTTTCATCTAATCTACAAACTGGGGTCAGTCAGAATTTAATTGTTTGGCAAAGTTTTCAGTGCTGCACTGGAGTGTTCTAGCACTGAGATCACTGACTGGTGTGTCAATTAGTCCTACTATTCTGTTGCACCATGCAGTGTGAAATTGTTGTGGCTGGTATGTGTCCTAATTTGTTTGCCTCATAAATTTGAATAACAAATTCATTCATCTCTGAATGCAAATTTATGCTTCATGGAACATGAGTTACCACTTGTAGCAGAGGGTGCCAAAAAAGGTGAGTGCAATTTCTGGCTCTCTTTTTTTTAAGATTATGCACTCTGCTTCCCTCTTTATTTGCCTTGCACAGGACAAAACAAAAAATCCTGCAAAGATCAACTTAAAGCATTGGGATACGTGTGAAATCTTCGCAGTATATTGAGAGGAGTGGTGCATTGATGTGAGAAGAGGATTGATGGAAAGATTGACAGTGCCAGAGGGATCAACATACACTGGGCACCCCACCTTCCAATGGATTACATTTATAAAGTTTAAGATTTGTAACTCGGGTTGTGAATGAGGTTGATGACTTGTTTGCTGAGCCGGTGGGTTTGATGGCAGACGTTTTGTCACCCTGCTAGGTAACATCATCAGTGCACCAGTGATGCCAACCATCCCCGCAAACAGGCATATAAATAGCAAGTGGGACAGAGCAATAATTCTTCACCAGAGGCGCACTGACAATGTTTCCTAGCAGGGTGATGACACGTCTGCAATCAAACCCACCGGCTCAGCAAGCATGTCTCAGGATAATATCTATCTCATCATGTCTTGTAATTCTGTTCAGGGCACACATCCATCTTGTTCTTTATTCTCATTTTATTGTTGGCAGACTGACCTGTTAAGGAGAAAAGTGTTGTGTTTATGATGCGAACTTCATGAACTTATATATCCCAAAATTCTTTACTGTCAATGGATACTTTATAGCAATTACTCTCACTCAAGTGACTGTTCTGATTCTTACCTTTTACACAACAGGGTCCCATAAACGGAGCAAAAAAAAATCAGGCCATCTGCTTCTGGTGTTTGCGGAGTAAACATTAACCTTCTCTCCAAGTTGCCCCCTTCAAACCAGTCTCTGTCTGGAATGGGAAATACTTCACTGTTCCTTCAGTGTCACTGGGTCAAATTCACTGTGGGTGTTCCTACAAAAGAAAATCCTGCTATTTTTAAATAGAGCAGTGGGAATTAACGTGGCCATCTGAGATCACAGACAAAAGTTTAACAGGGTTTTAAATCTCTTCTGAATGATGACATTGCTGACAGTGTAGCACACTCAGTATTTAACTAAACTGCCAATGTGGAATAGATCCTTAAGATTCCAGAATTGGAACTGCATCTTCAGATATCAGTAAAGATATCATTTATGTGGATTTTCTCACACCACCACATCAAGTAACTAACCCAGTGGTGGTACATTAGAGGACATATTGTGCAGGAACACACCATTCTCCAACACAATAGTCCATTCCAATGATTACTGCTCGACCCAAACCACCTCCCATAATTCCTCACTTAAAACTATTTTAAGGCTCAATCTCCTTCTTCAAATGCTTGCCCAGATCTTCTGTAAATGCATCTACTGTTATTTGCTTCAAACATTGCTTGAGGAAGCAACTTCCACATTCTCAACTCTTTTTGGGTCAAGGAATCTTATCCAAATTCCCAATTGATAGTGGAAACATAGCAGTGGATCTAATTACACACACATTTGTTGTTAATAGTGGGATGACAATATCTAACACTGACTCTTGAATTTAAAAACAAAAGTTAATGATTCTGTATTCAAGTTCAAAATGAATTGCATGCATTATGCAGTGAACCAGTTATCCTGGGGAATGGACAAAGTGAAGAAAGAAACACTTCAGTAGGTTCAAAAGCATTTTCAATAGGCCTCAAAATAGCCAGATCTGGGCCAGTATTTGGCCAACTTGATAAAGCAATCATAAGCAGTCATATACTACAACCCCAAAGTGTACCACTAGGAGTTTGGAGGGTGAATATATTCCTGATACATGCTGTTAATAACTGTCATATTTGAATATTTATAACCTGTCATTGAAAGAAGGATAGGTCACAGCTTTGATGCAATTAATAGGATAATTGTTTTGGTTTAGAGGTTACAGCTAATTTATTTAGATGTGCTGTTGAGTTTGAACTGCCCTGACTTCATCTGAAGAATCTAGTTATCTCTTTGGTCATCTTTAAAAAATATCAAGGAGTGAACAGGACACCCACTGATGCAGAACTAATACTTTCTTCCACGGTTGTACGAAGTCCAGGAGGACACAGTACTCAACTTAATTCCCGCCAATATTTCTTGGCTAAATTTTGAACAGTCCAACAATGTCCAATTACCACATCATGCAGTTAAAATATTAGCTGCTCTGTTTAACGCCACATATCAGGTTTAAGGATGATAGGAGGCATTAGGTAGAATTGACCCTTTTGTGGCTTCTACCACAAATTCAGTAGGTTCTAATCATGCACATGTTCAGGATTTAATAAGTTAGTTCTCGAGGTGAGGTGTTGTGACACAGGAAACTTGCATATTAGCAGCTTGATGCACTATTAAGTTATTTGAGACAAATCTGTGCCATCCTATGTTGATGGATTGTCGTTGAAACAAACACTTTGTTTTCTGAAGGCTAGCATGTCTGCAGACTCACCTGCTGCACCTCGGTAGGTAGATCACAATCTGCTAGGGTTTGTAAAGATTGTTACCCACTGCTCTGGCATGTGACCATTAAATTCATCTCGCAATAGTGCTTCTTTTTTGCTTCAGTTAACATGAAAGTGGCATGGCTAATGTTATGCCTGAAGGCATTTAGCAATCCATTCTCTAAGTGGAGAAATCAAAAATATTTAAAATGTTATCTTGACTGGAATTTGATGTTGCAAAAATCTTCATTTAGGGAAGGGTATATTGACAGTGCAGTTTAACAATTTACGTGAAAATGTTGGGAATAAAACATGTAATCTGATTTCATCCCCATCTTTAAAGTACAAGTTATGGGTTTTAAACCTCGGGTTAGCTGTCACAATTGGCCTTTGTATAAGCAATGAATATATCTGCAGAATGTAGATAACAGTCCAGCCTCAGTTTCAAAACTCTCGAGGAACAACAAAGCAGTCTCTGGAACAATGCAAGGGAAGGGACAATAGGTTGGCTTCCTGTTCCCAATTATTATCCAATGATGAATGCCTGAAATGGTGTGTGAAAACAGGTTGATTTATGGTTGTAATGCACTCCATGGTCAAATGTCCTATCAGAAATTTTGTTTCTTTGCACACTCGTACAGCATATATTAGGTGAGATCTAAGTGGTGTTTGCAATTGAACTCACATGGAAACGGGATTCCTCAAGAACGGGGAAAATGGGGGGACAATGAAAAAACTAAATTAGAAAATGTGTCTCTAGCTAACAAGTAAAATGCAGAATAACATGCCCTCCTAAAAGTCTTATTTTAGTTTCATATAATATGGTTACAGAACTTTCAAATTTCATGTTTTATTAAATAAATATAAAATTAACTATTTGATATGAATCACTATTCAAAAATAATCAAAGGCATCAGTTTCTGGGTCGTCCCTCTTGCTACGTCCGGCATTCCTTAGAAATAGGGATGGTGTTTTCTTTCGTTGCCTCCTGGGCTTAGGAATTGCTGGTTTTATGCCATATTCTGTCAAGAGAAGCAAAGGGTCTTTATTAATTTATAGATTAAGATGTTTTGTTTATTTTCTTCAGCTTTGTCACATAGATTCCTGGAACTGTCGTCTTGAATTAAAAACTGTGATGTCAAGACACCTACATATTTAACTACATTTTTCCAACTGCAGTGCCAAGAGATCAATAAGTAATTGCCTTGCTAACAGTGCTTTAAAGATATCTTGCACTGACTAGAGAATATCATGACACACACCTAAAGTAACTTGAGTTCAGGGCATTCTGTAAGCCTGTGCGGAGTGATCTTGTTTCAAGAAAAAACTGGAGGAACTGCAGATGATGAAAATCAGAAATTGCTGGAAAGCCTCAGCAGGTGTGGCAGTATGTGTGGAAAGAAGTCAATTAATGTTTCACATCCAGTGACCCTTGTTTAGAACGGACTGTAGCTGGAAAAGGATTGATGTATGTGTTAAAGCTAGGCTGGGGAGAGGTGGAGAGGAGTAAAGAGTAGGTAGACGTGAAGCCTAGAGAGAGAAAACAATAGTTGGACAGACAAAGGAATGGGTAGAAGTTAGCCTGGGAAAAAGAATAGCTGCTATTGGGTACTGTTAGTGATGACAAGGCCTGGTATGTGGAGGTTAAGTAAAACCATGGGTGTAGGTGCTTAGGCCATAAAATTATTGAACTTGATTTTGAGTCCAGAAGGTTGCAGAATTCCAAAGCAGAAAATGAGGTGTTGTTCTTCCAGCTTCCGCTTGAGCTTTGTTGGAGCACTGCAGCAAGCTTGAGAGAGGTATTAACCAGCAAACATAATGTGCTGAAGACAGAATGTGGGTGTCTTTCCACAGATGCTGCCAGACATGCTGATTTGTATTTCATTTGGTTACAGATATAAAGGATGACAAGCAAAATTACTCACTCCAGTAGGAATGTTGTACTGAGATGATACAGCCTATTCAAAATAAGTGAAAAATATATTTATACAGAATTACTTGAGAAAAGGTAGCTTTTCATTAATTTTTTGGTTTAGCACAGGATAAAGTAATATACAGCTTGCAAATTCCAGTTTTTGAAAAAAAACTTATTACTGCCTCTGTCATACTTTTTGCTTCTCTCAATAGATTATCTGCTCAGCCTTGAACTGCTGCACTATTCAACAACAGTGTATATTCCTCAATCTTCCAACTCCAGTTTAGTGAACATTTTCCTTGATCTCCTTCAGGTTTCAGTTTTTTTTAAACCCTACTGCTTGATACCCAGCTTTTTTAAAAATTTCCTTCCCTCATTTTCCTGAATATGTTGTACTCGGGAAGGTTAAGCATCCAATGTACCACCCTTTTTGAGCCAGGTCAAAGTTTTCCCCACAACATCATTAGGTATCTTTAATCTATGGCAGCTTTTAAAATGTCTTCTCAAATCTTTGAATTCATCTGTTCAGTCAGATCTGTAACTTGCTGATTACTGATCCAGGTATACATGTCTTTTCTTGTACTGCATGTGATATTGAAAATGGTGGTGTTGCAGGAATACAGTGTTATGGTTGTTGAGTAGTTTTAGAGAATACAGACCTCTGGCTGATTTAGCCCTCAGCCACAATGACTTACCTCAGCACTAAATTATGATCTTTGTGGTTTGTTTGAGGATACTGCCTTACATAGCTGAATTGCTGATGAAGTAATCACCTGGGTGCTCTTTTTAATCAATCTAATTTTAGTTTTCTGTGAAATCTCTTTGTACTTAATATCATAGAATTTGGTGTAACTGATCACATGTTCTCATTCTGATCAGGGAATGCACTTTCAAACAGGTGAAAAAACAGTTCTACCTGCTGTATTGGCCAATAATTGTGTCAAATCCACTAAAATCAGATTATTTGCTCAGATTATTGTAGTGCTGTTTCTGGGAGCTTGCTGTGTGCAATTTGGTTGTGCCATTTCCTACACTACAGCAGTGATGACACTTTTTAAAAAATGCTTCATTTTGCTTTGGAACATCCTGAGTTCATGAAGGAAAAAAATCTGTAGAAATGCAAGTTGACCTTTTCAAAATAAACAGGGAATCAAAGGTTACTGTACCATCAAAAAGTCCAAAGTGCTGTCTTGGGTGACTCGAGTCCATTGCATTCCCAATGTTTTCTTTCTTCACTCTGATAGTGAAAAGAAGACATAAACAACAAATAAATTAGGCTAGCTTTATATTATTTTAAATATTTGATAAATAGACATTAGAAATGAATGATTCCTACTAACGTTGGCGTACCGTTTCAGTGAGAGTGTTACGCCCAAATCAAAAAGTACCAAAAACAAGACAAGGTTGAGACAAAATTTCTTTAAACAATTGTTTGTTTTACTAGTGAAAGTGTTCATTATTCCTTTTAAAGAGAAAATAAAATCAAAACTTTGCAGCAATTGAATAACAAATAGCAACATCAAATCATAACATTATAAAGTATAGTCCTGCCCAGGAGAGTGAAAAGTCAAACTTTAAACAGTTCTATTTAGTAAAGATCATCACCAAAACATAATTGCATATGCACTTATGATGTCACTCTCTTTATGAGGCAAGAATGTTCTTTGTATAAAAAGAATAGACTGTCGAGAGCTTTGTTTTTAATTGGCCACAAGATTGCAAACACAGGGATGTATTCATGTTTCGAAAAAGAAGGGTTGAAGTTCATCTTTGTGTTGCTCTGGTCAAATGAGGACTTGTTTCCAAAAGCGCAGCTTTAATGTTGGTTGTACAGTAGCTGTGAATTCCCATTTGTTAGAGTAATTAGGTTTCAGGAGACAAAAAATTATTAGCATTTTTAGAAGGAATGAAAACAAACTCCAAATAGGTGACGAACACAAATGACAGTACACTATCTCTTTTTCCAAAGACAATTATAACTACAGTTGCAGAATACCAATATACAAGAGCATTTTTGTAAATCCATGATATTCAATAGCAATTTTCATGTGATTTGCATTCTCTGTGACCCTCCCAATTGAACTGTGTGTTGTGCAGCCTGTCTGATGATGATTTAAATCAAATTACACCTTTTTTTTTTGTCAAATTTTCTTCAGCAGATCTGTTTTTATTTCAGATCTCCAGCCAAGGTTTGTTGTTTGTTTTATTCCATATAACTGTTGGGTGTATCTGCTCCTCTAAAATTGCTAATCAAATTGCAGCGACCCAATTTCTGTATTACAAATAGGCACAGCCCTAAGGCAAGTGAACAAAAAATCTGTACACCCCTCAGAGAATTAATGTCACTTTAACTTTTACATAGGTATTTCTTGCTAATTGTGCTGTTGAAGGAAAGACGAAAAGCTTCAGCAAAATGTCTCATTTCAAATAATAGACCAGCCATTATGTTATGCTAGGTCTTACCAACACTTTTAGCACAATTACAACACTGGCACTTAGCTGGGCAATTTTCCACAGTGCCAGCGATGTCAGTCTGGCCAATTATTGCCTCATCAGTCTACTTTCGCTCATCAGGAACACGATGGAAGGTATTGTCAATAGTGCTATCAAGCAGCACCTGCTGAGCAATAATCTCTAGTAATTTCCAGTTTGGGTCCTGCCAGAGCCACTCAGCTCCTGACCTCACATCAGTCTTAATTTAAGCAGATTTAAAAGAGCTAGAGTCAACAGGTGACGTGAGAGTGATAGCCTTTCACATCAAGGCCATGTTTGACCAAGTGTGGCATCAAAGTGCAGTGCTAAAACTGCAATCAATAGGTAACAGTGGCAAACGCTCTTCTGATTAGAATTGTACCTGGTACATTTAATGTTGTGGTTGTTGGTGGTCAGTCATCTCAATTCTAGGATATTGGGTTAGTGTCCTAGACCCCACCCCCTTCAGCTACTGCATCAATGGTATTATCTCCATAAGGCTAGAAATTGCACAAATATCCCAATCATCACCAATGTTCAGTGCCATTCATGACTCCTAAGGTACTGATGTAGTCCACTTTCAAAGGGAACGAGATCTGGAGAATATCCAAGCTTGGGCTGACAAGTGACAAGTAACATGTGTGCCACACATGCCATGTAATAACTGTCTCCAATAGACAGACAATCTAACTACTGCACTTTAACATTCAATGGTGTTAGTGTTACTGAATCCCTCACAATCAACATTCTGGAGATTACCATTGAGCAGAAACTGAACTGGATTTGCCACATAAATACAGTGGCAACAAGAACAGGTCAGAGACTAGGAACGCTGCGTCAGGTAACTCATCTCCTGATTCCGAAAACCTGTCTACCATTTACAAGGCACGAGTCTGCAGTGTGATGGAATACTCCTGCTTGCTTGGATAGGTGCAGCTCCAAAAACATTGAAGAAGCTTGACACCATCCAACATAAAGCAGCCCACTTGATTGGCATTACGTCCACTAGCAGCCATTCCATCCTCCACTGATTCTCAGTAGTAGCAGCGTATACTATCTACAAAATGCACAGAAATTCACCAAATATCCTCACAAAAACCCATGACCACGTCCGTCACGAAGGACACCACCACCTACAAGTTTCCCTCCAAGCCTCCTGACTTGAAATATATTGCCATTCCATCACTTTTGCAGGGTCAAAGCCTGGAATTTCCTCCCTGAGAGCGTTGTGGGTCAATCTACAGCCTACGTACTGCAGTAGTTCAAAAAGGCAGCTCAACACCACCATCTCAGGGACAACTAGGATAAATGCTGGCCCATGTCCAATGAGGGAATTTGAAAAAAATTAAAGATGTGGAGGAAATGCTAAACTGGAGCTTTCTTGCACGAATAAAGTTCAATTATGAAAGTCATCATGATAATTGAGGAAAGAAAGACAAATATTTACATTTGGATGTCCTAGGGTACTTTTCAGTTCAGGAAATTGTCTTGAAGTGCAGTAACGTAAGGGGAAACAGAAGCCAATTTGTTCACAGTAAGTTTGCGTGACTGGTAAGGTATGTTCAGTTGTGGAAAGTTAGGGGAGAAATTACAGGACCCCTAGCAGAGATCTTAGTATCACTTGAAGTCACAAGTGAGTTGCTGGAGGATGAATAATGTGCCTTTAATTAATAAAGTTCCCAGGCTTCTCCTTCCATTCTATAAAATTCTGAGTCTGACATCAGTGGTGAGTAAGTTCTTGGAGAGGATTGAGGGAGATAAGATTTACATGGATTTGGAGAGGTAAGATCTGATTAGGGATAGTCAACATGGTTTTGTATGAAAAATCGTGTCTCATTGAGTTTTTTTTGGAAGAAGTAACCCAGAAGATTGAGGGTAGAGTGGTAGACATTGTCTGCGTTGTCAAAGGCTTTATAAAAATCAAGGTTCCATGTGGTAGACTAATTAGTAAAAATAGACCACATGGGATTCAGGGAGAGCTTGCTAATTGGATATAAAGTTGACTTGATAGCAGATGTTGATGTTAGAGGGTTGTTTTTAGGACTGCAAGTCCGTGGCCAGCAGTGTTCTGCAAGGGTTGGTGCTGGGTCCACTTTTGATTGTTATTAATGTAAACAATTTGGATGAGAATTTGGGAGGTATTGTTTGTAAATTTGTGGATAGCACCAAAATTAATGGTGTAGTTGACAGTGAGGAAAACTATTTAAGACTACAAAAGGATCTCAACTAATTGGGTCAATGGGTGAAGGAGTGGCAGATAGAGTTTAATTTGGATAAGTGTGAGGTTTTGAATTTTTGTAAAACAAGCAAGGGAGGTGTTATATAGTTAATAGTAGGGCCCTGAGTAATGTTGTTGAAAAGTGACATATAGAGTTGAACCCCTAGACCTCTTCTGAAATTTGTGTCACAGGTAGACAGAATGGTGAAGAAGTCATTTAACATGCCTGCCTTCATTGCTAAGAACTTTGAGTCTAGGATTTGGGACATAATATTTAGGTTGTGCAGGACACTGGGGCTACTTTTTTGGAGTACTATTTACGGTTCTGGTCACCCAGCTGCAGGACGAATATTATTAAACTGGAGGGTCCAGAAAAAAATTAACAGGATGTTGTTGGGACAGGAGAGTTTGAGTTGTAAGGTGATGTTGGGATTTATCTCACATGAGCATAGGAGGTTGAGGAGTGACCTTTAGTGGCTTCTAAAATTATAAGGGGCATAGATGAGGTGAATAGCTAAGACCTTTTCCCTCGGGTGGGTGAGTTCAAAACTAGGGGTGATATTTTTGGGGTGAGAGGATAAAGATTTAAGAGAACTAAGGGGCAACTTTTTCACACAGTGTAAATGTGGAATGAACTTCCAGAAAAAGTGGTAGATGCAGGTACAGTCGCAACGTTTAAAAGACATTTGCCTAGGTACATGAATAGGAAAGGGTTAGAAGGATCTAGGCCAAACACAGGCTAGTGGGACTAGTTTAGGTTGGGAAGCTTGGGCAGTATGGATGAGTTGGACTTTTTTTTTCTAAAAGGCAAACTGATTAAAAATGCAAAGCCCACTCAAAGGCAGAGATGAGATAGCAGTAGAAAATCACCTTCAGTGTGTACAGAAAGAAAACTTCCCTACAATCAAACCATATGAGTCAGGAAGACATTAACAAATGCAAGATCCTGGATCTTAACCATGCCTTCTATACACTTACCCATTGAAAAGAAAGCTCTCCAAAGGATCTATTTCCATGCTGTATGATTCTAATGGTAGTGGGAGCATGACCAATGCATTTCAATAGATGATGGTAGAAAGATGAGGACAGCACAAGAAACCAGTGAATTTTTGTTGTTTTTTTTTGAGGTAGTTCTTGAGGCATCATTCATGACCACCACAGATGGATGGGGACTGAAATGGTTTTAAAAAGACACTTAGCAAAAACATTAACTTAAAATGACCACTAGCAGCAGCTAACCCACATATTTTGGCCAACTTTCACGAAACCCCCAATGTGGATTAAATAAAAGAGATAATAGGAACTGCAGATGCTGGAGAATCTCAGATAACGAAGTGTGGAGCTGGATGAACACAGCAGGCCAAGCAACATCTTAGGAGCAGGAAAGCTGATGTTTCAGGCCTTCATCAGAAAGGGTCTAGGCCCAAAACAGCAGGCCAAGCAGCATCTTAGGAGCACAAAAGCTGATGTTTTGGGCCTAGACCCTTTCTGATGAAGGCCTGAAACATCAGCTTTCCTGCTCCTAAGATGTTGCTTGGCCTGCTGTGTTCATCCAGCTCCACACTGCATTACCTTAGATTAAATAAAAGATAGTACGAACTGAAGTTAACTTCTTTCTAACAGGCAAACTGATTAGAAATGCAAAGCCAACTCAAAGGTAGAGATGAGATAGCAATAGGAAATCACCTTCGGTGTGTACAAAAAGAAAAATTCCCTACAATCCAGATCCCTACGCTCAAACCATATTATGATTCAGGAAGACATTAACAAATGCAAGATCCTGGATCTTAACCATTCCTTCTATACACTTACTCTTCGAAAAGAAAGCTCTCAGAAATCCATACAGCATCATTATTTCAAGGGGCAGTTGATCAGCTTTGAGAATGTTAGGAGGGAGTCTACTGTCACAAAACCCATCATAAGTGAAGCTGGCCCAGTTCCCATGGAAACAACAAAACAACTCAAGGGAGCCGAGAACTTTACAATAAATGCAACCTTCACTATAACTGACGACACTCATGAAACCAATATGTCCCCAGACTCAGAGACAAAGGACTCAATTGTATATTATTTTCTCCTCCCTTGTACTGGACACTATCACCTCTTTACTCTGTATCCATGTGTATTTGTGTGAGAACCCAACAGCCTGCATGAAGGCTGTACACCTGACATTTTTTATTCTTTTTCAGGGTTAACATTAATCCTTTCACACTAGAAAGTCTTAGGATTGGCTCCTACTGCTGCTGTAAAAATGAGTTAGCAATATTTTAATAGGAGGGAGAGATATGCTTTCATGCTAAAAATAACTTAAAATCTTTGTTGCAACCGTTTGGGGAGGTTGAAAAGAGGCGTACTAAATCAACCCACTTCACCTTGTCAGAACAAGTCTCACTTTAATAACATATCAAAAAGGTGGCTTTCTGACAGTGAAGCGTTCCCTCGTGGTCAGCTGGAGATTTCCAAGACTGATTTTTCTTGCTTGTGTCACCAGGGTATATGAAATAAAAGTTAAGTTGAATAGATTTAAGCTATTTCTCATGAATGGCTAGAGTGATGGAATGGCCTCCTGTCCTACCTATTGTCATCATTTTTCAGGAGTGAAACCATATGATATCAATGTGATCCACTCCAGTCAGCATACAGAATTGTTATAATACAGGTGGCCATTGAGCTCACAGTGTTCACACTAGTATTCCAAATGACTTCATTCTGTGACACTCCCCTCTTGCTTTATATTCATTCACAGGGTGAGGACCTTGCTGGCTAGGTCAGCATTTTATTGCCCAGAGGGCAGTTAAGAATCAACCATTCCTTGTAACCCTGTGTATTCTTTGCTTGCAAATACAATCTAATTCCCCTTGAAATGATTCAATTGAAACCACCCTGCAGGACCTCTTGACAATACCTTCCACACCTTAGTCCTTAACTGTATGAAAACGATTTTCCTCACATCACCATTGTTTCATTTACTTCAAGTCTGCATCCTTTCGTTTCTTATCCTTTCATGAATGGGAACATTTTCCCTCGACCTACTCTATCCAGAATCCCTGTGATTTTGAATACCTTTCATCTAACAACTTTCTCTTTGAGAACACGGTCCTACTTTTCTATTTTCCTAACTCTCATGCATCATTGGAATAGTGTGCCAGAAATCTCTCCTTACTGTTCCTCTGGAGTTCTCACAAAAATGAAAGATTTTATTGGCGTATGCAAAATTTCCTAATCTACTTGCCTGTTTAGAACTAGAATAACAGAAAGCAGAGGTCAGATTTTGTAACAAGGATTATTATTTATTGCAAATAAATAGATTCTAGCTGCAGGTATATGACAATGAAGTGCTGACATATGAGTGAAATTCTCAGCCCCCTATCCTTATACACAAACACCCAGACAGAAAAAAACTGGACATTATGGATGGAGGGGATATGTGGGAAGGCGGTTCATTGTCTCTTATCCACATGGGTCACCGAAAAGATCTTTGCCAGGACATGCTGACTTTTTAATCTCTCTTTTCCACGTACTTTCACCTCCTTGCAAGAAGCACAGATCCACTGGTTCAGCAAATTAAAATCTCTGACTTTGTCAATAGCATGGAGCTGGAGGAACATAACCCGTCAAGCAGCATCAGAGGAGTAGATTAGTCAATGTTTTGGACCCAGACCCTTCTTCAAGACTGGGTAGGGGGAAAGGGGGATCTTGAAACTGGTGAATCCTATGTTTAGGCCAACAAACTGTAGGCTCCCAACATGGAAAATGACATATTATTCCTCCAGTTTGTGTGTGGTGTCATTGTGGCAGCAGAGGAGGCCCAGGATGGACATGTCACCCAGGGAGTGGGAGGAGGAGTTAAAATGGTTAGCAACCAGAAGGTGTTGATTATAGCATATGGAGTCAGCTGCCCCGCAAATCTGTCACTGAGTCTAAGTTTGGTCAAACCAATGTGGAGGAGGCCACATCGGGAGCAACGGACATAGTAGACCAGGTTGGAGGATGTACAGGTGAACCCCTGTCAGATATGTAAGGTTTGTCATGGGCCGTGGGTGGAGGTGAGAGAGAAGTAGTGTAGGAATATGTGTAGCACCTCTTGTGGTGGCAGGAAAGATGCTGGTTGTGGTGGGTTTGGCGGGGAGTGTGGAAAGGACAAGACAGTCACAATGAGCGGTCCCAATGAAAGGCAGATAGGGGTGGGGAGGGAAATATCTCTTTGGTGGTGGGGTCAGATTGTAGGTGGCAGAAATGACAGAGTATGATGCACTGGATGTGGAAGTTGGTGTGGTGTGCGAGGGCCAGGGGGATACTGTCTTTATTTTTGTTGGGGGGAGGGTGTTTGCGGGTAGAAGTGGGGGAAATACAAGAGACGCAGTTGATGGCATCATTGATCAGCAGAGGGGCAGGGAGGAAGTTGTGATCCTTGAAGTAACAGGACATTTGGGATGTCCAGGAGTGGAATGCTCCATTTTGGGAGCAAATGGAGTGTAGGCAGAGGAATTGAAAGTAAGGAGCATGGGTGAGAGGAGGTGCAGTCATGGTTACTGTGGGAGCCAATGGATTTGAAATAGATGTCAGTGCTGAGACAGTTACTGCATATGGAGATAGAGGTGTTGGAGATGGTTCGGGCAAATCTGAGGTTGGGGTGAAAGGTGTTAGTAAAATTGATGAACTGTTCAAGCTCCTCATGGGAGCACAAAGCAGTGCCAATACATTCAATGAAGTAGTGGAGGAATTGGTGGTGGTGGTGTGGGGGGGCGGGGCTTGGAGGGGCAATGGTGCCAGTATAACAGTGGAACAGGGACTGTTCCACATATCCTATGAAGAGGCAGGCATAGCTCGGACCCATACAGGTGCCCGTGGCCACCCCTTTTATTTGTAGGAGGTGGGAGAAGTTAAAGGAAAAGTTGTTGAAGGACAAGTGCCATTAAGTGGAAGAGTGTCCCCCTCCCCCCAACAAAAATAAAGACAGAGTCCCCCTGGTCCTCACATATCACCCCACCAACCTCTGCATCCAATGCATCATTCTCCACTGTTTCTGCCACGACCAAAGAGATAGTCCGCCCCCACTCCTCCTCCACCATCTACCTTTTGTAGGGACCGGTCACTTGGCAACTCCTTCATCCACTCTACACTCCCCACTAACCCCACCAGTTTCAAAACCTCATTCCATGTCTAACCCTCCCTTTCATCCCTGCCTCCTTGACCTGACACTACCTATCCATCTTCTTCCCCACCTATCTGCCCCACCCTTCCCACTGACCAATCCCCACCACCGCTACCTGCATCCACCTATTGCCAACACCTACCTTCCCTCATTCAGACGCCTCTTCTCTCTGTTTATTTTCCAGCTCCCTCTCCCTTCCCCAGTCCAGATATGTCGATTTTCCTGCTCCTCTGACGCTGCATGACCTGCTGTGTTCCTTCAGCTCCACACTGTATTGAATCTGACTGGAGCATCTACAGTTCCTTCTATCTCGAAAATCACTGACTAAGTGGTTAAAAGAAACAGCTTACATCAACTAGTGAGGGAAGATAAATTGGCTTTCTTCAGGCTTTAGCCATTTTTACTGCAGGGGGATATACAAATTTCCTTCTCAGAGGTCCAAAGGCTTATGACAATATCATTTATACCACAAGCTGTTCACTACCTAGGAGCCAATCACATAGTGGTGGCAGGTAGAAGAACGATCATTGACTTTCCACATTAAGCAGAGGTTCACCTGCACATCTGCCAATGTGATATACTGCATTCACTGTACACGGTGTGGCTTCCTCTACATTGGGGAAACCAAGCGGAGGCTTGGGGACTGCTTTGCAGAACACCTCCGCTCAGTTCGCAATAAACAAATGCACCTCCCAGTCGCAAACCATTTCCACTCCCCCTCCCATTCTTTAGATGACATGTCCATCACGGGCCTCCTGCAGTGCCACAATGATGCCACCCGAAGGTTGCAGGAACAGCAACTCATATTCCGCCTGGGAACCCTGCAGCCTAATGGTATCAATGTGGACTTCACCAGCTTCAAAATCTCCCCTTCCCCCAACGCATCCCAAAACCAGCCCAGTTCGTCCCCTCCCCCCACTGCATCACACAACCAGCCCAGCTCTTCCCCTCCACCCACTGCATCCCAAAACCAGTCCAACCTGTCTCTGCCTCCCTAACCTGTTCTTCCTCTCACCCATCCCTTCCTCCCACCCCAAGCCGCACCTCCATCTCCCACCTCCTTGACCTGTCCGTCTTCCCTGGACTGACCTATCCCCTCCCTACCTCCCCACCTATACTGTCCTCTCCACCTATCTTCTTTTCTCTCCATCTTTGGTCCGCCTCCCCCTCTCTCCCTATTTATTCCAGAACCCTCACCCCATCCCCCTCTCTGATGAAGGGTCTAGGCCCAAAACGTCAGCTTTTGTGCTCCTGAGATGCTGCTTGGCCTGCTGTGTTCATCCAGCCTCACATTTTATTATCCCAACCATCATTGACCGTTGGTCACCACTCCACATATCAATCAGCTACTTGATACTGGCTTAAGTTTCAATTTTTACACACTTCCCAGTGCCAGCTCATCAGCAATAACCTTCCCCCATTTCTTTAACGAGCAACAGTATAAACAGCACTTACAATGAATAACTTGCTTTTAAAAAGTGCAGCCACCCCTTCTAGCCTGTTCCTGTTACACAAATCTAAACTACATAGGCCTAGCCTATACATAACTGAAGTTCATTGCCTTGAAACCCTTCATGATCAATCATTTTTGTACCTTTTCCAATGCTTTCACATTTTTCTTAGAGTGTGGTACCCAGACCGAATAGATATTTTTTGATTAGCGTGTTCAGAGATGTTATTACAAACCTGTGGAGCTGATGGGACTTAGACTCAGGCCTCCTGGTCTAGTGGTGCAGACATAACAATTGCAATTCAGAGCTCTAGTACTACTCCTTTACTTAAGGGCAAACACTCAATTTGGATGAATCTCTTGCTGCTGTTCACCCATTTTCTATTATTACAACAACAACTAACCTCACTTTTGAGAGCCTTGCATCAACAGTCAAACTTTGATTAATGCTGTCTAACCTTGACACATTATTTGTCCAATCTACGGCTAAATGTTGATTTAATGTTTGCACCTTCCCTCAATTGCAATGTTAGAAGTGGAGTTCTTTGCTGGTGATTGTGCAGTGCTGTGCTTAATTCCTCCGATAATTAGTAATTCATGTCAATATGCAGCAAGGATATCGACAGGAAATAATCACTTTCAACACAAGAACTCTGAAACTCCGTACTGAACAGCACTGTGGGAATATTACAGATTCTCCTTTGAGCCTGCCAAAGATGTGCATATTCTGTGAACTAATTTAAAATAAACTTGCTGCTATTGAATTGGATCATTCCAATGTCAATCATTGATTAATATTCCATCTCCTGAGACACTATTATTTTATGCTACTGCCAAATCATACACCCATCTCTTTAAGTACAACTGATTCAATTGCTGGGCAATCATAGGTCAACATTAGGCCAGCTAGTTTAACATCTGTCTCAGGAAAAGGCTATAATCTGTCAATTAGGTAGTAGTAGCAGATTATTTAGAAAATCATAATACAACTGATAAAGTTAACACGGTTTTGCGAAAAAGACATTGTGTTTGACAAACTTATTAGAGTTATTTGAAGGACAATACAAGCTTTTTTGACTTCCCCTTCCTTTTTATATATTTAAAGTGAACACAGAACCCTTAGAAAATGAATCAGGTGATAGTTATGGAGAAAAAGAAAATGACAGCGGAGTTAAACAGATTTTGCCTCTATCTTTATGGTCAAAGATACTTTGTACATCCCATTAATACAAAAGAATGGGATGGTGGAATTGTGTCGTCACCATCACTAGAGAGGTAGTATTAGACAAACTAATGGGGCTAAAGGCAGATAAGCCCTTTGGTGCTGATGTTTTTCTTTTGAGGATCTTAAAAGAAGTAGCTATTCAGATTGCGGATGACGGGTGTAATTTCTGGGATTCTAGAAAAGTACTGGAGGACTGGAAATGTGACACCCCTATTCAAAAAGAGGAGGCAGAAAGCAGGTAACTAAAGGCCATTAGTCTAACATCTATTGTTGGAAGCAATTATTAAGGAAGTAATTGCAGCACATTTGGAAAGTGATAATCTAACCAAGCAGAGTCAGCAAGGCTTTATGAAAGAGAAATATGATCTGACTAATTTATGAAAGATTTTTGAAGATGTCTCAACCAGAGTGGATAGAGGGGAACCAGCAGACGTCTGATATTTGGACGTCCTGAAGGCGTTCAACAAGGTATCTCCATGAACGTTGAAGTTGTAAAATAGCCCATGGTGTGGAATCTAGTAAATTGGTATGATAGAGAATTAGTAAACAGCATGTTTTTTTTCAGGTTGGCAATCTGTAATCAGTGGGTTTGTGTAGGGATCACTGCTAGGACTGTAACTGTTTACAATATATATTTATGACTCAGGGGAAGAAGCGAAAATACTGTAGCCAATTTTCAGTAAACACAAAAATAGGTGGAAAGACAAGTTGTAAAGGGGATACAAGTATATTACAGAGACATTGACAGTTACATAAGTGAACAAAAAAGTGGCAAATTGAGTATAATGTAAAATGGAAGGGAGAACAAAAGGACAGAGCATTAGAATATTATTTAATTGGACAAAAGTTACAGAAAGCTGCATCTTGAAGGGACTTGGAGTAATTACACCAGAATCACAGAAAGCTGGTGTACGGGGGCAGCAGCTAATTAGGAAGGCTTATGGAATATTGGCCCTTATTTCAAGGGGTTGGAGTGGGGAAGTCTTACTGCAAATGTACAACGTACCAGTGAGACCACATCAGGAGCAGTTTTGGTTTCCTTTATTTAAAGAAGCTTATTGTTTCCTTGGAGGCAGTTCAGAGTAGTTTTACAAGATTTACAAGGATGATCCCTGGTATGGAAGAACTGTCGTAGCAGCAAAGGTTAAACATGCTGGGACTGTACTTACCAAAGATTAGAAGAGTGCAAGGGGCTTAACAAGGTGAATGCTGAGAGGTTGTTTCCCCCTCATTGGAGAGTCTAGGACTTGAGGGCGTAGTCTCAGAATAAAGGAGCAGTAATTTACGACTGAGATCAGGAATAATTTCTGGTTTCAGAGGGTTTGACTCTTTGGAACTCCTTTACACAGACAGTTATGGGGACACAGTCACTGTATATATATTTAAGCCTGAGTTTGATAGATTCTTGATGTCAGGAAAACCAAGGTTACGGGAAAAGGCAGGAAAGTAGACATGAAGAAAATTGAGTCAGCAATGATCCCATTCGATGTCAGAACGGTCTTGGGGTCTGAACAATTTACTCCTCAATTCTTACATTCTTATATGAGGATGTAACAAGCAGGGATGGTAAATAATGTACTGTATTTGGATTTCCAAATGGCAATCAATAGGTTGCGACATAAAGGCTACTGCACGAGGTAAGAGTTCTTGTTGTTGAGTGTGATATATCAGCCTAAACAGAGGTCTGGCTAACTATTAGGAAACAGAACATTGGGATAAATGGATCATTTTCAGTTTGGCAAACTGTAACTAGTGGAGTACCCCAGAAATTAGTGCTGAAATATTTACAATTTATGACTTCAGTGAAGGGACTCACTGTATGGAAGCAAGTTGTGAGGATAACACAAAGAGCTTGAAGGAAATATATGTTGAGTCCAACTCGTCCAGAGATATCATCAACTGATTTAGTCCTATTTGCCAGCATTTGGCCCATATCCCCATAAACCTTTCTTATTTATGTATTAATCGAGCTGCCTTTTAAATGTTGTAATTGTAACTGCCTCCATCTCTTCCTCTGGCAGCTTGTTCCATACATGCACTACCCAGTATATAAAAATGTTGCCCTCAGGTCACCTTTAAATCTTTCCCCTCTCAGCTTAAACCTATGCCTTTTAGTTTTAGGGTCCCGAGGGTAAAGGACCTTGGCTATTTACCTTATCCATGCTGTTTGTGATTTTATAAACCTCTATAGGTCACTCCTCAGCCTCCAAACCTCCAGGGGAAAAAAGCCCCAGCCTATTCAGCCTCTTCCAATATCTTATTTCCTCAAATCCCAGCAACATCCTAGTAAATCATTTCTGAAAACTTTCAAGTTTCACATCTTTCCCACATCAGAGGACCAGAATTGAATGCAGTATTCTAAAAGTGTCCTGACGAATGATTGGACAGAATTTGACAATGGAGTACAATGTGTGAAAATATGGGGTTGTCTACATAAACCTGAAGAACAGAAAAGCAGAATATTAAGTTAAATGGTCAGAACTTTTGAGTCTTTCTGAAAACATACACATTTGGTCAAATACTTTTGCACTCACTAGGATATTTTGCAAAAATTTCAGATGGAAAAAACATGTACACGCAATGTGTCTATTTTAACTGAACAAAATAGTTGATAGCTACTCATTGGTTTATTTTTCAGGATAATGCCATAACTAAGCAAAGTTAACCAGTTTGGTTTAAAACTTAAACAAAGCCTGACAGTTAACGATCAATCATAATTAACTGGTGCATTAAACATGTGCCTTTCTTCCAGCAATACTCAATATTCATGTGAATGGAGAGGCTGCAAATGCTTTTGTGGAAAAGAGTCTACATGAATTTCAAAAAGTTGTCACACAGGTACACGTAACAAGTCATTAAGATGTCTGATAAATTATTTACCTTTATTGCAAGAGAGATGAAATGTAAAAGCATCAGGAAGTCTTGCTACAGCTGCTCAGAGTATTAGTGAAACTGCAGCTGGAATACGTACAGTTTCTGTCTTGTTACTGAAGAAGATATACTTTGTTGGAAGAAGTTTTGCGAAGGTTCAATAGATTGATTGTTGATGTATGACATTGAGCAATTTAGGTCTTCACTCAATCGACTCTAAAGTGAGGGAACACATTTTAAAAATGGGGCACCTTGGTTTTACGTAATTTGGAGATGATTAGGAATTCCTCCTCTCGAGGGCTTTTTGTGTTTGGAATTCTCTTCCCTTTGAGCAATGCAGGCTGGGTTAGGTTTTTGATTGACAAGGACATCAAGGGTTATGAGGGCCAGGCTGGAAAGTGGATTTCAGTCCACAATCTGATCGGCCATGAACTAAAGGAATGACAGCTTGCTGAGTTGAATGGCTTTCCTGCTCCAATTACTTATTTTATCCTTCATTGATGGTTAAAAGGAAGTGTTTTACATTTCTACAGTGCATTACACAACCTCAACATATCGTGATGTAAGTGAAGTCCTAAATTTATTATAGCGTGGAAGCAGGCCATTAGACCCAGCGGGTCCACACCGACCTGCTGAAGAACATGCCCCACTCAGACGCACCCACCGCACCCCCACCACCGCCCCCCCCGCCCTTACCATACTCCTATAACCCTTCATTTTCCATGGTTAATTCAGCCACCCTGCACACCCAGGACACAAAGGGCAATTTAGCATGACCTATCCAGAATATCTTTGTACTGCAGGAGGAAATCCACGCCGACACATGGAGAACACCCAAACTCCACGCAGACAATTGTCCGAAGACGGAAGTGAACGCGGCTCTCTGTTGCAAACTAAAAACCAAAAGAACTGCGGATGCTGTAAATCAGGAACGAAAACGAAGTTGCTGGTAAAGCTCAGCAAGTCGGGCAGCATCTTTGGAGGAGAAAACAGAGTTAACGTTTCGGGTCCCGTTCAGAGGAAGGGTCACCGGACCCGAAATGTTAACTCTGTTTTCTCCTCCACACAGATGCTGCCAGACCTGCTGAGCTTTTCCAGCAACTTTATTTCTGGTCTCTGGTGCTAACTGTTCAGCCACCGCTGTATTGTAGGAAATGTGGCAGCCAAATTGCACACAAAACTAATCTCACAACAGCACAGGGCTGAATAGTTTATATTATGTGGAAGATAGTGGATAAATTAATCAGGTTTCAAAAGACAAAAACAGAAATTTCTGTAAGAAAACTGAGTAGGTCTGGCAGCGTCTGTGGACAGACAGCAGAGTTAGTGTTTAGGGGTCCAGTTCTCAGTGGACAATTCTCTCATTTTCTTCAAAGTACTTTGCTACGGACTGGTTTACATCGACGCAAAGTGGGACATGCTATCTCAGCCAGGAGGCAGCACGGCTGACAGTACAGCACTGCTGTGGGATTTGAGAACTTCTGTATATCACTCCCTCAGCCTTGACTTAGAGTGCAGATGTCCCTTCCTCTGCACGCGGAGACGAGAGTACAAATATCCACCAGAACTGGTCAACGACACTTTTAAAGAGGTCGATTTAAAACATATTCACGAACAGACAGAGGAAAAACAAAGATGAATGTCCACCATTTGTAATCGCAAATACCGCCTTCCCTTTCTTCTTCACTGGATTCTGGTTCCCGGTCTGTCAATTGTTAACCGTCTCTCTTGCTACCGCTTGCATAATCCCGCCTACCATCTCATTTAATTGGATCAGCCTCTGCCCGTTATCGGAATGTCAAGATACTGTTGGATATAGGTTCTATCAATCAATCAACTCTACACGATGATTGGGAAGCATCACTGTCAATCAACGCTTTCTGCATGACATCCTGGAGCAGTGACCGCCCTCTATATTAGCATTTCTCTACGTCTGGGTCTCACCCATTTGGAGACCGAATTGGCAGGCCGACTGGCCAGTCACAATTTAAATCTGCATGATTCATGCATGGATTGGTCTGTTCTGTTGTCAATCAGTAGTGTGGGTGGGATCATTGTCCAGCGGAGGCGTTGCGCAGGCGTCGTTGCGCCAGTCTCTGCGCGTGTGTGGCCTAACGGTCGCTGGGTGCGCGGAAAATGCGGAAACTGAAAGGGGAGTCGCGGCCGTTGAAGCAGGTGAGAGGGGCGGAGCACAGCTGGGCTGATGGAGAGGCAGAGGCCGCAGTCCGCAGACTCCGGCATCAGGAAGCCGGGCGGGATCACTCACAAAAGCAGTAAACCGTCCCAACGACCTCAAAAGTCGTCGCGTAGTAAGGTGACGTCTGTTCTATTCCCATGCGACCACCCGGCCGCTTTGCAAGTGGGGCAGGCGAGGACGAAAACCCGGGGCTGTAGGGATCGGAGTCGCCTCAAACGTCCAGGCCGTTTCTAGACAAACCCGCATCCGCGTCCCGTTGCGGACACCGGGGGCTGCCCGCTTTGACAGCCACCCTCCCCGATGCCCCGCCACCCGTTCTGACGGCTCCCCCTCACGCCCCGCGCTGGAGAAATTCCCATACGCGAGCCGTTCCTGTCACCTCTCCAGTACTTTCACTATCGGACTGTTTTTTTCCAGAAATTATTTTTGGCTCGGCGTTGAGAGAGCAGATCTGAGGTTATTGTCAAATCAGCCATGATCGTTATGAGAGTCGGAGCAGGCTCGATGGGCTGAATGGCACACTCCTGCTTCCTGTTCGCATGATTAATATTTTTGTTTCCTGTTTCATTGCGTCCTTGTCATTTTCTTAACTGCAGAAGTCAAATTTCCATATTTAATGTAAAAAAATTTAAAATATTGTTTGGTACTCTAACTTGCATGTTGCTCCATTCTTGGTGCAAGGATGTAATGACACAGTTATTAAGTGACCTGAAAAGATTCTAGTTCGTGAATCGTGTCCCAAACTGATCATTGCCGGCGCATCTTGTGTCACTGCCGCGTTGGCTCCTGCGTTCACGTCAATAGCAACTTGAATTTATATAGCACCTTAAGTATAATAAACTATCCGAAGACACTTGAGTGGCAAGTAAGAAGATGTATTGGCACTGAGCCAAAAGAGAGGATAGTAACTGGCGAATAAAGACTTGGTCAAAGAGGTAGATCTTCAAAGGCATCCTACAGAAGAGAGATGAGGGAGCACTAGGATTTGGGGCTGAAATGGCTGAAGGCATGTCCTTCACTGGAGTAAAGAAAACAGAGCCAAAGAAAGACTGCAGATGCTGGAAATCAGAAACAAAATATAAAATTGCTGGAGAAACTCGGCAGGTCTGGTAACATTGTGGAGACGAAGCAGAATTAACGTTTTGGATCCGGTGATTCTTCACAACCAGTTCTGCAAAGAAAGCAGAGTTAACCCTTTGCAGAACTGGTTGCAAAGAAGGGTCACTGGACCCAAAATGTTAACTCTGCTTTCTCTCCATAGATACTGCAGAGTTTTTACCAGCAATTTCTGATCTTTGCAAAGGGAACAGGTAATGTACAAAAAGCTATTATTGAAATATAGCGGACCTCTTGAAGCACTTTCGAGTTGAAGAATGTTACAGAAGTGGGGAGGGAGGGATATGTCATGGAGATGTGTTAACATTTAGATTGAGAAATCAGGAGGTTTGTGGACTGAACTTGAGATGGATATAAAAGGTTGTGAGATCTTGTTACCTAAAGTTAGATTGTAATTTGGACACTCCAAAAATGCTAGGACAGTGTAGATGTTTCTTTCGCTATGATAGCTTAAAGAGGAATGGAACCCAGTTAGGATAACCTCAGTCAGTTTATATTAGGAGAAATTGCACATTTTGACAGGCTGCCAAAAAGTCAAGAATAAATGATAGTGTATCACAGTTAAAGGATTTTGTTTTTAAACTTCATTTACGACAATGTCAGTGCTGTGCTGGGGTGGAGTTTCATCGCAGGATTGAGGATAAGCTGAGTGTAAGTTTGGATGTCAGCATTTTCAAGGGCACTGGAAAGGACCAGAAGGTCATATTTGGAAGTAACTTGCAAGGGTAGAAGTGAAGTGCTTTTAAAATGAGTTAAAAGTGGAATTTTTGAAAGGGAGTGGGACAGCATCTAAAGAGAGGGTGACGTTTAGAATATGGTTGGAGCAATGAAGGAATGGGGCAGATTGGGTGTGAGAGTGAGTGAACAATAGGTCATGAGGATAGAATGAGGGCTAAGAAATCTTGAGAAAAGATTTAGGTGCAGGCCTAGGTGTCTGGCAAGGAGGTGGATGCTCCTTTTTGGAAGTTTTGTTTGGGAATGGGGGAAATATAGCAGAGATGGATGGTTGCAGCAAGGATGTCATTGACTGCCAGTTTATGATTTATTTATTTTATGACAAGGGACGGTGTTTTGACTCCAAAGTTATGTGTCGAGGCCTGACATTGATATTAAAATTGGCGCTGGTGGTAAGTGTTAAAACCTACAGTAATCAACATGCTGGCTGTAGCAAAACCACTGATTTTTTTTCCCCCCGTTCTAAATGTGGATATAGTGATTTATTGTTGAATTGTAAAGATGTAAGGATTTTTGATAGGCTCATAGATTGTATTGAAGCTTTTAAGGAAGAGATTTTGTCCGTGCATTTCTCTAGTAGTCAGTGAACCACAAGAACATGCCTCAATGATTGAGTGGATTTTTTAAAAAATTGCTTTCTCTCTGAAATGTATTGAAATGATCCATTTTAGTTTTTTCCCATGTGATTCTAAGTTATGTGGAAATAATGTTTAGAAAAGTGTTAGGTGAACTTTATTGCTTTTGGTTACAAAGTTGCACTGACTCTCCCTGTTCTTGCCTGTTTTTAAAAGTTTATGGGAAAATTGAAGCAGTCCCTGTTTAAATTTCTAAAATCATTTTAACTGGATTTTTCTTAAAACGCTTTTCTTAACTATTTAAATTATTGCAGTAATCCATTTACTGGTGGCATCGCTTCTAAATCAACCCAAGTATTCAGGAATTGCTGGTAAGTTGAGCTTGAATTTGAAATTGATCTGAAACTTGATAGTGTGACAAGAACTGGGAATAGCATGCTGCATCTTCTTTTTGGGTTAACACACAATTCTAAATAAATGTCCTGTGCTATTACTTAGTGGTGAAGACGAGTGTAACTGAGAATAGAAGCAATTGGTCTGAAGTTCAGATACTCCCTGGCAATTTGTAGTGACTTAATCTGCATGTCACTCTGTAGATAACATCCAAGTTTGGTGTATCAGTGCTGTAGCTTTGTTAGTTATTATCTGAAGTTCATTACTGATACGTTTTTCTCTAAATTTTGTATGAAGAATCGTGGGTATCTAAGCAATAGAAGATTGGACGTACTTAAGGGTGAGGTGTTAGAGGAACTAAGGCCTGATGCAGGTTGAGGAAAGGTCTGTGGAGATCTTTTTCAAAATTTTCAAAATTACACAAAATGCCACAGTGCTGGAACGGTTTTAATCAATGTCATGGGTACTATCCTATGTGACTTTCTCCTCCATTCTGCTGAACCTGTCCACAGCCTTTGCTATAGTTGATCTCATTCCACCAACCCTAGCTCAATTGACATCCAACTTGATGGGATTGCTGTCTTGGTTTCAAGCTATCTGACTGCAGCTAGAGTATTACTTGAAATGGCATAGCTGTTCCCAGTTTTGGTATGTTCCAAAGATTATCCTTAGCCCCAGCCTGTTTCTCAAGTATGGGCCCTTGATGACACCATCTGAAAGCACAAAGTTTCTGCATATTTACTGTGTTGATTTTAGGGCATTCACACTCTTGGTTTTCTAATATAGGAAGTTGACAATTTGTCAGTAATTTTTCTTTAGTTTATTGGCTTGTTAAGGAGCATCAGTTTAGAGATGATAAATCAATTTGATAAGGAAAGTATACAACCGCATCTGTTGGGGTTGATTCACTGATACATCAGTATAAATAGTCATTTGGCCCAGAATGTTTTTCTCTGGGGGCAACAACTTGTTCTTTAGCTGAAGAGTTGGGGAACTCTTCCCTGGGTTTTCATCCTATTCTGGTTCATCTTTTATCCACCCGATGAGGGCTTCTGTTTCAGAACCACCTGATGAGGACAAAAAAGAAATTGCTGGAGAAACTCAGGTCTGGCAACATCTGTGGACAGAAAGCAGAGTATTTGTTTTGGGCCCAGTGAGCCTGCTTCAGAACTGATTGTAGCTAAGAAAAGTTGGTATGTATGCTGATGTTAGGAGGGTGGAAGGTATAAACAGTAGGTGGAGTTGAAGCTGGAGAGAGAGAGAGATAGAGAGAGGGGGAGAGAACGGCAGTAGGGCAGACAAAGAAAGGTAAAGGTCAGCCTGGGAGAATCAATAGCCGCTGTTAGTGGTTGACAGTGGCTTGGTTGTGGTAACAGCCCATATGATAATGCCTGGTGTGTGGGGGGTTGGAGGAATGACATGGAAGAAGGTGCTCAGGCCCTAAAATTATTAAACTTGATGTTGAGTCCTGAAGAGTGCAGGTTCCCCAAGTAAAATGAGGTGCTGTTTTTCCAGCTTGCACTGAGATTCACTGGAGCACTGCAGCAACCTGAGACAGAGATGTTGCCTGTTGAACACAGTAATGTGTTGCAGTAGCAGGCAATTGGAAGCTCAGGGTCATTTCAACGGACCGAACATATGTGTTCTACAAAGTGGTCATCCCAACAGTTGTGGTTGTATACTTTCCTTATCTAATTGATTTATCATATCTAAACTGACGCTCCTTAACAAGCCAATAAACTAAGAAAATTACTGACATGTTGTCACCTGCCTATATTAGAAAACAGTGAGTGTGAATACAGTTTCATCCCTGTACATTGTGAGCAACAAATACTGTAGGTTAAGTGGAGTGCAGAAAAATCACTGCTTTATCTGGGAGGTGTGTCTGGAACCTTGGATATTGACGAGGGAGGAAGAAATGAAAGGTCTCGTACCTTGTGTGATTGCATGGGAAGGTGTCATGATAATGTGGAGATGTGTTTAGAGTGGTGGAGGAGTGAACTGGGATGTCCCAGAAGAAAGACTCTTTGTAGAAGGTAGGGGAGGGTAATGTGTCTGGAATTGGCATCCCATTGGAGGTGATGCTGGTAGGGTGGGAGGGATAAGACTGGGTGAGGGCTGAAATAGGCGAGGTGGGTTGAACATGGCTGAGGAACCCTTTATTGATGAAGAATGTTAATGTTTTCATGGACCCTTAGTAGAAACTGGCATCATCAGAACAGATGAGATGGAGGAACTTGGAAAATGGAATAGAGTCTTTGCTGGAAGCAGTGTGAGGATGCATGTCAAAGCAACTGAGTCCATCGGTTTGTCATGGATATTGGTGGGACCAACCTATCCCCAAAAATGGAAACAGTGATGTCGAGAAAGAGACGGCAGGAGCCAAAGATGGACCAGGTGAAGATGAGACCAGAGTGGAAGTTGGAAACAAAATCGTTAACCTATTTCAGTTCTGGACTAAAGACAGATGTAGCACCAACAATGTCATTGTACTGGAGAAAGAGTTCTGGGTGGGGGCTGGTGAAGGACCGGAACAAGGAATATTCCATGTACTCCACAAAGAAATGGGTATCACTGGGTCCTATGCTGGTATCCATGGCCACAGCTTTGAGTTGAAGAAAGTGAAAGGAGTTAAAGTAGTTGTTCAAAGTGAGAATGAGGTCAACTGGGTGGAGGAAGGTGAGTGGGAGTGATTCAGGCCTTTTTTTTTCCAGGAAGAAGTAGAGAGCCCTGAGACCATCTTGATTGGGAGAATGGTAAACGTGTAAAGGGATTGCTCATTACTGGTGAAGATGAGCACCTGGAGCCCATGAACTGGAAATTCTGAAAGTGACACAGTCAGAAAAATTGCATATGTAAATGGGGGAGGACTGGACAATTGGAGAAAAAGCCAAGGCAAGATAGGAAGAGATGAGTTCTGTGGGGACAGGAGTAGGCAAAAAGAATGGGTTGTCTGGGCAGTCCCGTTTGTGAATTTTGGGAAGGAGGTTGAATCTAGTTGTATGAGGCTGGCAAACTGTGAGCTTGGAGGCAGTGGGCAGTGGCTAGCTCTCTGATATTTCCTCCTGTCTCCCTGGGATCATGACCTCTGTGTTGAACACCAGACCGTTCTATCCACAACAGTCACTAATCTGGTGATCTCCTCCCCACTGCCTCCGATTTTGTAGTCCCCTAATTCTGGACAGCCTGCTTCTACCTCATTCCAGAAATGGGTGGATCCACACTTGCTGAGTTTCTCTACCATTTCTGTTTTTGTTACAGAAATTCAGCCAGATAGTTCTTGGTTTGTGTTTTTTTTAAGCCTGATGAGAACTGCCGTCTGACAGAACTCTCCTCTGTCCTTGGAATGTACTGTTATATCATATTGCTTAGGTGCAAGTAACTTGTGTTGTGTTAATCAATTTTGTGAACCTTTGTTGGCTAATGGGCATGGGACAGCTACTCATGACATTGGATGATTGTTGTCCCCTTCACCACCTTCATTTGAGGGTTAGTTAACCATTTTTATTCGAAACAATTCTGTTTATTCGCAAAAACAACACATGGCTGGACTGAGATAACAAGGTGTAGAGCTGGATGAACACAGCAGGCCAGGCAGCAACAGAGGGCAGGAATGCTGAAGTTTTGGGTTGAGACCCTTCTTCAGAAAGTTTTCTGAAAGTGACAGAAATTTTCTGAAGAAGGGTCTTGATCCGAAACGTCAGCTTTCCTGCTCTTCTGATGCTTCTTGGCCTGCTGTGTTCATTCAGCGCGACATCTTGTTATCTCACATTGCTGGACTGTGTTTGGTGCCAGTAAAATTGTTGATGCTAGCACAATGGAGAATCATGACCTCTGTTTTTGTAATTCTTCCTTTTAGTTTTCACCTGCCAGAATTTTGGAGTATTAATTACTGCTATAATACCTTTTAAATAAGATCTCATGCTACACAGTAAATAATAGTAAAATTAGGTTTTTAAGGGAGCCTAATGTTCAACAGCTGATGACACCCAACTCTACTTCACCACCAACATGCTCAACTCCTGCACTGTTGCTAAATTATCACTTTGTTTATCAAGTATTGTAAAAGAAGCTTCCTCCAGTTAAATATTGGACAGATTATTTTTGGTCTTTACTCCAAATTCTGCTTGGCTTCCAACTCCCTCCTTCAAAACATTCTGACATTGGAATGAGTCTATTACCAGACCTGACCACAAGATGAGCCTCTGATATCATTGCAAACTTTATCTCTGTCTTGACTCATCTGCTGAAACCTGCAACCTTTTGTTACCTCCAGACTTATCTATTCCAATCCAGTTTTTACAGGTCTCTCGCATTCTACCCATTATTCCAAAGTTTGTCGCCTGTGACTTAACTTGCATCAAGTTCGATATACCTATCAACCCTGCTAACTGACCTGCATTGGCTCCCGGTTAAGAAATGTCACAAGTTTGAAATGATCATCCTTGTTTTGCAATCCCTTGTAGCCACCTTTGTAATCTCTCTCTGTTCCACAACTCTTGAGGTTATCTAGGCCCCTTTGTCTCTGGCTTCTTATGCATTCCTGTCTACATTTGCTCCACCATTGACGGTTTTGACCTTGGTTATTGTGGATCTCAAGGCCCTCCTTTTAAGGCACTATGTAAAACCTACCTCTTTGACCAAGTTTTTCATTGCCTAATGAAATACTTGTGGCTTGCAATTGTACTTTTTTTATAATGCTCCATTGATACTTTGAGACGTTATATTGAATTAAAGGTGCTATATAAATGTAAGTTGTTTATATGGTCTGTTTTAAAAATTCTTCTATGGGATGTGGTCGTACTGTCATGGTCAACATTAATTGCCTGCCCTTAAAATGATTGGCTTGTTCAGGCATTTCTGAAGGCATTTAAGAGTTGATCACATTACAGTATTGTGGGTCCACAGTTGCGTGTAGGCCAGATCAGGTAAGCATGGCAAATTTCCTTCCCTAAAGGACATTAGTGAGCCAGGTGGGTTTTCACAAAAGCCGATGATCGCTTTATGATTGTGATTCCTGAGACTGCCTTCAGTTCCAGATTTTTGTTCACTGAATTTAAATTTCATTAGCTGCTGTGGTGGAATTTGAACTTTATTGCCAAAGGATTATCCTGGACTTCTGGGTTACAGTTGAGCAACATTATCACCGTACCACTTTGGCGAAAACCAATTTGCAAATTGACAAGTTGTTAACTAGCCGCCATAATTTAAGACTAACGCCGAATCACTGAAGGGATAGATTCATGGTGGTAAAAACTGACTTGCCTCCTGATTGCTTTTAGTGCCTTTAGTGCCCCACTGGAAGAGATGATGGAAGTAGAATCCATAATACCATTGAATAGAGGAGTAATTAAATATTTGAAAGTCAAAAATGTTCGAGTATGCAGGAGAACGGGACCAAGTGGAAAATTTGTTGAGAAACTGTGAGCTGAACAGTCTGTTTCTATTTTGTAATTTTTTTTTGTGTAGCAGGTGGCGGGAAGATGATGCTTAGGGGATTGAAATGTCTGCAAGAGCAAAGTTCAGTATTTACAACCAGATGACTCCTAAGAATGGAATCATACTTTTGTGTTATGCCATGTGAAATTTGTTATTCACACTAGGAGACAATGTATATTTTTTTCAGTCTCCTGAAATTTTTTGAAAAGAAGATAATTAATGAAATGAAATCCTTCAGCACCTGGTCAGTGGTCCAATTTAAGATGGAAAGAAAAAAGACGCCTTTTTTCAGGGTGATCTATGTAGTAAATGTGGGGCCCTTTTTACGAGGATAGTGATAGGAAACTTCTGCACAATTTCCCTGAATTTGCATGCTTCTGTCAGTTATACAGTCTTAACAGTCATTGTAAAAGGCTTGAGTGACTGCCAACTAATACTGGTGAAGTTTTCAACCTTTGTTTGCAGAAGTTTAGAAAAGGATCAGTTGGTGACTTCTCTTAGCAAGGCGAAGTGATATGTTGCGGTAGCTGAAATTGGAGAAAGACTGTCCGTTATGTTGGCTGGGACGAATAAAGAAAACCAGTTGTGTGCACGTTATTGGGCACAGCCAACTTGTTCATTCAGAAAGAGTTTTGTTATTTGCCATTTCTCAAATCTTTGTGGAAGTAAAAAATGTAATAAAAGGTAAAAATTGTCATTGTACAGATAACCTATATCTATTTGTCTTTTTGAAACTTCCTAGGCACGGACCACAAAAACACTTAGGTCCCTACAGTTTGCTAATCCTGGCCGACAGACTACAGAGTTCACGCCAGAGGCCAGTCGGAGAGAGAAACGCAAGCAACAGACAAAGCCACCGAGTCAATCTAATGCAGACAGGTAATGTATTTGTGATGTCTTTCGAAAATTGAGAAATAAAGTTGAATGGTCGAGTCCATATAGGGTGCAAACTGGACCCAGCAGCTCGTAGCTATTGAGTTGAGGGAAGTGAATGATTTTAAAGTTTCACTCAGTGGTTAGTGAAATTAATAAGTGGTGATGAATACAGTGGCTTCTAAATCTACTGAGAGGTGGGGCAGGGGTGGGGAAGTCTGTAACTGCTATGACACAGCTCTTCGCCAAAATTCTGAAAGAATACCTCAGCTACTGTTGGGAAGCAAAAGTGTTGAGAGACATGGAACACCAAAAATGTTGTTTAAAAATTGTGAAGACAGCTTGTGCAGAAAAATACTAGAAATAAAATGCCCTTAGAGATTCTCTTCACCATTTCCAAAGGTCTTGTGGGCTTAAGTTTGAAAAAATTTGACCCGGCATGTCTGCCTTTGTATCCCTGGAGCTTTCCTAAGAATTATCAAACAAGTCTGTGTATTGCTTAGTGGCTGTTCCTTTTGTTTGTAAAGTCCCTGTGTAATTCTGTCGACATTACCAATGATTAGCCGTTGCCTGTTTTTTTTCAGTCTCTGACAGGTTACTGGAGCATTTTAAAACCAAAGTACTACCACCTTTTACTGGTATAGGGCATCTGGGTGCTAAAGCTAATTGCCTCTGATTTAGCCTCCTTAAACTCCCATGGCTTTGTCTCTATTGTATTTATGGGTTCTCTCATCCTTTTTAGGGCGGCTTGAACGTCTTCGCGTTGGGGTAGGTAACAAAATCTTTCTGTTTAACTCCTGTTTTTCAGTTTCTTTGGGCTATTCTGGGATCTTACCAAGCATTTCCCCACAATATAGTTTAACTTCCTCTTTCTGATTTATACTTGTAACTCCACATTCTGCACCTTTGGCAGGAAAACTTGTTCTTTCTCAACTCCAATATGTCTCTTACTCCATGTTAGAATTCTTTCTCTCTTTTTTTCTGCTGAAATTTGTGCTCTAATCTCCTGCTTTCCAGCTCTGTCAGTCACTTTGTTGCCTGGGCAATTATTCTTGGTGCAGGACTGCAATCATATTTTGGTTTTGACCCTCCTATCTGTTCGGATGGTGACTAAGGTCAAAATGCACAAAACTTATCTGGATTACCTTGAATCTTTTCACCTCAGGAGGTACTTTCATCACTGTTCTCCCAGTGATAAATTACAATGATCCCAGGTGTAGAGAAGCTGACTTTTCACTTGTTAGTTCTTCCTTTCCTATAGTGTCCTTCATAGTACCATTTTCCATTTTGCTGTAAAACAATATTAAGAGAACTTGCTGTGGTGCTTATACTTGTTTTAAGGATAATTACAGTCACTGACTTTTCCCCTTGGCTTCCAGTTAATTACTTTTATTAATCCATTCAAGCTTGTTCTTGCGTTTAGACTGGTCAGATTTTATCTGCATATGATTAAATCTAGCTCATTTGCAATTTGTCCTATGTCAAATTTGAGGCCCCAGTCTCAGTGATGGAAAAAACTGAGGTGAATTGAATTATTCTTATTGTTCCCCTCTTGCCCATAGCAGAGGTAGTTTTTAATTTCGTTACTTAATTTTCTTTTCAAATAGATGGTGATGTGTTTCCCCAAGCCATGTTTGTGAAGTCCAATTTACAAATGACCCTCAGCAATTTCCTTCGTATAAAAACAATGTGGCATTTGTGAATGCATTCACAACCTAATGTAATGGTTTGCAATGCACGTTCGTGTGCGCACCTACTCATCCAAGGAAGAAAGAAAGAGAAAAGAAAGGAGAGAGTTGCAAGTTAGGAATTACGTGGAATCAAAGGTACTGTCCAGAGGTCACATGAATTAGAGTGCAGTAATTTAATGTCCTCTGGCAATCTTTCTCGTTGGTCATGTAGAGAATTCCCTTTGTTGGACTACCAATACAGATAAATTGTTAGAGAAGGTACGTCAGTTGTAGATTGGTTCATTTCAGTGGTGAAATGCAGGTTTTTACCCAGAAACTAGACAGCTGAGTGGTTGAGATTAGAGGCAGTTTATGCTGTGTTCTCACCTGGTGTTACAAGCAGATTGAAAACAGTCAAAACTGTGTTATTAGACCTGGTCAAAACCCAGCCATTGCACTTGCAGCTTGGGTTTTGGCTTCTCCTGCTTTAGTTATTGAGATTGGTTTTAGGCAAGACAACATCAAAACATTGTTAAGAAGATAACTGAAGACACGTTAACACCAAGTCGAGCATATTATGTTTCAGTTACTTTCTTTTGAGCCAATCTGGTTATGAAGACACATTACCTGGGGTTTCTGTGTTGCTTTGACAGTCATTCACATGGGCGAAGTGACATTCCGAAGAGATACTGAGTTTGCTTTTCTCTGGTAATTGCTGTAATTTTTAGAAGCAGCCAACTTGCCTGTTCAGTGACAAAAAAAACTGCAGATGCTGGAATCCAAGGTGAACAAATAGGAGATAATAAAATGTGAGGCTGGATGAACACAGCAGGCCAAGCAGCATCTCAGGAGCACAAAAGCTGATGTTTCAGGCCTAGACCCTTCATCAGAGAGGGGGATGGGGTGAGGGTTCTGGAATAAATAGGGAGAGAGGGGGAGGCGGACCGAAGATGGAGAGAAAAGAAGATAGGTGGAGAGAGTATAGGTGGGAGGTAGGGAGGGGATAGGTCAGTCCAGGGAAGACGGACAGGTCAAGGAGGTGGGATGAGGTTAGTAGGTAGGAGATGGGGGTGCGGCTTGGGGTGGGAGGAAGGGATGGGTGAGAGGAAGAACAGGTTAGGGAGGCAGAGACAGGTTGGACTGGTTTTGGGATGCAGTGGGTGGAGGGGAAGAGCTGGGCTGGTTGTGTGGTGCAGTGGGGGGAGGGGACGAACTGGGCTGGTTTAGGGATGCGGTGGGGGAAGGGGAGATTTTGAAGCTGGTGAAGTCCACATTGATACCATTAGGCTGCAGGGTTCCCAAGCGGAATATGAGTTGCTGTTCCTGCAACCTTCGGGTGGCATCATTGTGGCACTGCAGGAGGCCCATGATGGACATGTCATCTAAAGAATGGGAGGGGGAGTGGAAATGGTTTGCGACTGGGAGGTGTAGTTGTTTGTTGCGAACCGAGCGGAGGTGTTCTGCAAAGCGGTCCCCAAGCCTCAGCTTGGTTTCCCCAATGTAGAGGAAGCCACACCGTGTACAGTGGATGCAGTATACCACATTGGCAGATGTGCAGGTGAACCTCTGCTTAATGTGGAATGCCATCTTGGGGCCTGGGATAGGGGTGAGGGAGGAGGTGTGGAGGCAAGTGTAGCATTTCCTGCGGTTGCAGGGAAGGTGCCAGGTGTGGTGGGGTTGGAGGGCAGTGTGGAGCGAACAAGGGAGTCACGGAGAGAGGCTTGGGGACCGCTTTGCAGAACACCTCCGCTCAGTTCACAACAAACAACTGCACCTCCCAGTCGCAAACCATTTCCACTCCCCCTCCCATTCTTTAGATGACATGTCCATCATGGGCCTCTTGCAGTGCCACAATGATGCCACCCGAAGGTTGCAGGAACAGCAACCCATATTCCGCCTTGGAACCCTGCAGCCTAATGGTATCAATGTGGACTTCACCAGTTTCAAAATCTCCCGTTCCCCCACTGCATCCCTAAACCAGCCCAGTTCGTCCCCTCCCCCCACTGCACCACACAACCAGCCCAGCTCTTCCCCTCCACCCACTGCATCCCAAAACCAGTCCAACCTGTCTCTGCCTCCCTAACCTGTTCTTCCTCTCACCCATCCCTTCCTCCCACCCCAAGCCGCACCCCCATCTCCTACCTACTAACCTCATCCCACCTCCTTGACCTGTCTGATTTCCCTGGACTGACCTATCCCCTCCCTACCTCCCCACCTATACTCTCTCCACCTATCTTCTTTTCTCTCCATCTTCGGTCCGCCTCCCCCTCTCTCCCTATTTATTCCAGAATCCTCACCCCGTCCCCCTCTCTGATGAAGGGTCTAGGCCCGAAACGTCAGCTTTTGTGTTCCTGAGATGCTGCTTGGCCTGCTGTGTTCATCCAGCTTCACACTTTATTGTAGTGTTTGATAGCAGCCATTTTAAGTTCAGAAGAAGTCCTTAACTTTTAAATAAAGTAATTGAAACAAGATAATATACTTTTAACAAGACAATTTACAATTTCTTTTCCTGTCCTCTGTACATTATGCAATACATTCCATCTTCTACAGTCTGTTTAGTGAATTACCTGGCTACTTTGTTGTTATTCATATTGTTGTACTTTTTGAGGTTCTTGCAAGGCATACATAATAAACTGGCACATTTTTGTGATTAATGAGATTCCAATCAAAGGTGCCAGTTCCTGTGTTGTTATTTCCAACTCACAATTGCTCCCTTTAGGTTAATGTGCATATGAAAAATCTCATTTTCTACATCTTGTGTTTGATTTCTCTAAAGCTGAAATAATACATTTTATTGTTTAACATACATATTTAATAGCCTTCAGGCAATTCTGTTTAGTTAAACATTTTCTTTTAATTGCTTTCTTCCTGAACTGGTTTGTCTCCAGACAACTATTTTTCTGATACATATGCAGTCTTTGCATTTGGAGAACCATGTAAGTATTTCCTTAACATTAATGTGCTCAGATTCCGTTTTGAGATTGAGTAGCCAAGTGCACTTCCTTTTGTCAATTTACTTCCTTTCAGTTGAGAAATCTATTGGTTTTTCTTCTATCTTTTGTAAACCTATTTTCAATGATCAATTAATATGCTAGGCTTTGTGTAGCCCCACATGCTACAGGGCATTAGTCATTTGTTCAGCGCAGACAAGAGCAGAACAGTGGTGTCCTGATAAGGCCACTGTTTGCTGTGTATTACACAAACTCTCAAATGGGCCAAAGGTCCTCACTTTTTAGATCTGAAATTTTACCAATTTACCCTGAAAGGCAACATACCAGAAAATTTGACAAGTTTAGCAAGCTGTATCATTGGTGCTAACAATGTAATGATGACATTAGTTATATTCCACTAATAAGATACTGCTGCTCTTACAAAAAAGACGTTCTGCCTAACCGATAGTTGAACGGCATTGTGTATGAATGTCATTGCTGATGTGACGCAAGATATGCCTGCCATTTATCTCACAGATTGGCTGATTGGATCAGATTTGTTCTAATAGCACCATATAGACTAGACTCAATTATCTCTTGCTTACAAAATCCAAAACAAAATATCTGCTGTTCATGTTACTTCCCTATGGTGCTGCACTTGTTGAACAGCCTTGAGTGGGCTAATATCTATATGAACAATTTTCAGCAAAATATATTGGAAGTATCCATACTGTTTATTAGATTGCTTCTGGTTCCTTTTGTGTCCTCTTTCCCCAATCAGAAACAAGTTTTGTTTTCGGAGTCCAACCAAGGGAAAAGAGACAGTTATTTTTGCCTTCTGTTTCTGAATCTTGATCTTGTGCTAAAACTAATTTAATGACAGTCAATGTAGGGGTGAAAACCAGTAATGAGAGTCTAACTGCACATGGGCCGGGTAAGTTGCATATTGTTGAAGTTATTTCTGTGGACAAAGAGGAGTATCTTTTTATTCTCCCAAAATATTAAAGTTGGTGGAAATTGTTTCACAAATCCAAAGAAATCTCTAAACTGAGAAGAGCAAGTAAACTTAGCAGCATATGATGTGAATTCATTGAAATATATGAAACTTCTTAAAAGACTTGACAGGATTGATACTGGAATGTTGTTTCTATTATTGGAAAGACTAGAATTTGCAGGAGGACATAGTCTTGGGAGATGAAATTGGCTATTTTGGGCTGAGAAGGAGGCATTTCTTCACTGAGGGTTGTAAGTATTTGAAATTTTCAACTTTGATACCAATAGTTTTTTGAACTCTGTGAATTGATGGTGACGTAAAAGATCAGCAGTAATTTTATTGGCGGAGTGAACTTAAGCCTTATGACGCAATCCTATCCTATGTTAACTAAAGGAATAGATGACAAGACCTCAAGGGATATGTTAATGGCTGAATTTATTCATGTGATTGAGTGGAGTATTAATAACTACTTTGTCACCACAATGAGATGTTACTAATAGCTTTAAATTTCATTCTATGCAACCTTGCAGCTGGCATTTGAGCAACTAATTAGAGATACAATAGAACTGGCACTACAGCTTGTGTATCATGAGGTTGACTCAAGTTTTGATAGAGATTTTACACAAAAACATAAACAATAATTCCCAAAACAACCAGACGGTTGTTGTACATGACAATGAAAACTTTAACTGTCAGATTTGCCATACTAGAGTTTGATTGTCTTTTGGCTTGTGTTGATATTTCCCCTCCTTCTAACAAGAGAGTCTGTGTCCTGCGCTTATCAAGTCAATTCCTTTTGAACATATGACTGAAGAGTAGACCATTTGACTGCTTGGAACTGCACCACCATTCAATAAGATCGTGGCTGACAGCTTTAGTTTTGAATTCCATATTTCCATCTTCCATGTTCCCCAATAACATTTATTCTGATATTACACAAATGGCTACTTAAGTGTAATTTCTTGATTGCATCTCCTAAATCCTTAAGCTGATTCTTTGAGAAAGTTTTGAAATATGGGCAATAAATTCTGTTTTGCCAGCTGTATCCCTAGATTTAATATCAAAATTAGAGCGACTACATCTGTGTGCTCAATACTTTGATACATAATTTCATTTCATTAAGTAAGTCCAGTGTTTATCCCTTTCCTAAAAATCAAAAGTATTCAACTGTCATTCGTATTGTGCGTCTTTATTAAATTTGTATGTGGACAAAAATACGAATATTTTTCATGGAACTGTAATGTCCTGATCAAACTGCACCTTGAGTGTTGTCAAATTTTGAACTCCAAGGTGTAAAGGTATATTGAAGCAATGTAGGTGAGTGGTCCCATGATACTGGCCTCTAACATTACAGGATCATTTCCTTGAAGGAGGTTTTCTCTCTCTCTGGGACTGTTTAATTTTGGATGTAAAGTGCAGACTTACTATGAAAGCATCCGTGTGTCTCTGGAAATGGTGATGGTTGAATGAAGGAATATTGGTCCTTGCTGGTTACGGACTGAATTGTTACAAAGAATTTCTTTGTCGACTTGGAATAAACGTTTCTATTTTATTGGTAGTAGAAATCCTGGTTCTTTGTTCATTTGAATATTGTGATGTTATAAGAGCCCCTTCTGTATAATGAGAAATGGCAGGCAGAATAGGCTTCTGCTTCTATATTTCTAAAAAATATTGGGAATTTGCAGTGTGCATTTAGTCTGCTTCTGATGGAAATTAGGAAGTGGGGCGTTTGAGTTTTTCATGCTAATGATCTGGAAAAAGATTACTCTGCTTTAGGTAACAAAGTGTAGAGCTGAATGAACACAGCATCAGAGGAATAGGAAGGCTGACGTTTCGGGCCTAGACCCTTCTTCAGAAATGAGGGAGGGGAAGGGGGTTCTGAAATAAATAGGGAGAGATGGGGGAGGTGGTTGGCAGATGGATAGAGGAGAAGATAGGTGGACAGGAGACAGACTGGTCAAAGACGCGGGGATGGAGCCAGTAAAGGTGAGTGTAGGTGGGGAGGAGATAGGTCAGTCCAGGGAGGATGGACAGGTCAAGGGGGCGGGATGAGGGTAGTAGGTAGGAGATGGGAGTTGCATGTAGGAACAGCAACTCATATTCCACTTGGGAACTCTGCAGCCCAAAGGTGTCAAAGTGGACTTGACAAGCTTCAAGATCTCCCCTCTCCCTATTGCATCCCAAAACCAGCCCAGCTTGTCCCTGCCTCACTAACCTGTCCTTCCTCCCAACTATCCCCTCCTCCCACCTCAAGCCCCACCCCCATCTCCTTCCTACTAACCTCAGCCCGCCCCCTTGACATGTCTGTCCTCCCTGGACTGACCTACCTCCTCCCCACCGACACATTCACCTTTACTGCCTCCAACCCCACTCCTTTTGACTGGTCTGTCTCCTCTCCACCTATCTTCTCCTCTATCCATCTTCGATCCACACCCCTCCTCCCTGTTTATTTCAGAACCCCCTTCCCCTCCCTCCCCTTCTGAAGAAGGGTCTAGGTTCGAAACGTCAGCCTTCCTGCTCCTCTGATGCTGCTTGGCCTGCTGTGTTCATCCAGCTCCACGCCTTGTTATCTCGGATTCTCCTGCATCTGCAGTTCCTATAATCTCTGCTTTAGGCACTTTAGGTAGTAACTTTAGTTACTTTCTGTTGCAGCATGGTAATTCTGAATGCTCAGATTAACTATTTGTTCTTTCAGGCAAACAATGCCAATAAAAAGCAAGGTTTATGACAGTCAAGGCCTCCTCATCTATAGCAGGATGGATCGGTGTGATTGTTTGGATGAGGATTGTTTGGGCTGCTTCTACCCCTGCCCTAACTGTGGCTCCCAAAAATGTGGAGTAGAATGTCGCTGTGACCGCAAGTGGTTGTACGAACAGATTGAAATTGAAGGTGGTGAGGTAATTCGCAATAAAAATGTGAACTGAGCTTTTGAAGATTTTTGAAAAAGTATTTTTATTTATAACTCTAAACTAGAATGTGCTATTTCCCTCAGTGATTGTTTAGGAATGTAGACTTGTCAAAGTATTGGCTAAAGAAACCAAGGTTCGTTCCAGTGAAGGGAAACAAATTGCATATCTTAAAATGTATACTTACATATTTAATGTTTTAATTTTAGAACATTTTAAATATATGATCAACAGTGTTAAATGTTTCATGTATGCTGTAAGTGTGAATGTCGGCTGGAGGATTGTATTTTATCTACACTGAATTAACATGTTCACTCTTTTTAAGCAATAAATCCTACCTTTATTGGTTACTTTGTTTACTTCAAATTACTGCATAATTTAAAAATCATTGCAAAATTAAATTGCCATGGCTCTGCTGTATCCATGTATTAACTGTAAATAAAGCTCATTCCTTTCTCTTAGCATACCTGTGTGGTGCCTGAAGCTATTTATGTGCCTGCTTTTTCTAAAGCAGTGATTACTCATTAATGTATTAGTTTTTTGCCAGCAGATCCATGAAATGTTTGTGGTTAGATTAGTGTCTTCTTTGAAGCATGACATCTTCAAATCTGCATTGCATTGCATACCATTCCATCCCTCTCATACCATTCTCACTCCTTGCATCCCTGTCTTAGTCAGGAGCAGGGCCTCTAGATTTTCTCAACTAACAAACTGAAATTGAAATTCCATCTGATATCTCTATTTGACTAACAACTTTGTTTTGTAATGCTCTTGTGATGCACTTTGTGGCATTTAATTGGATTACAGCTTTTATCGGAACAAGAGCTGACCATTGAATCTGCCCTGCCATTTAATAGGGTCATGACTGATCAAACACTTCAATGCCTTTTACCCATGCAATTCGCATAATTGTAAGGCATTGGTAATCAATTTCTACCTGAAACATACTTAAAGGCTATGTTAGAGGATTCCAAAGGTTCACAAACAGCTGAGTTTATTAAAAAGTCCTTCTCATCTTTAACTCAGGTGGCATCCCCCTTAATTTTAAAATTGAATTCCGTAGGTGTAGACTCTTAAACCGTGGTAAGCATCTTAGCAGCATCTTCTCTCTATCCCTTTAACTATTTTGAGAGTTTCAATATGATCACAATTTACTGTTCAAAACTCGTCGAATACTGGCCCGGTTTGCCCAATTTTTTTTTTCTCTCAGGTAGTCCCCATCTAGAACTATTTTTGTGAACCTAATAATTTTCTGTAAGTGAACACTTGATATCTACCTTCAGATTTAAGAGTGCCTCAGTAAGTGGCAAGATGATTTGATTTTGTGGAGGAATACCTGAGTTGCTCTCATTTGATCATTTAACAACAAACATTGGAGAGGTCAGGGAATGTGGTTGTGATGTATACATAGGTGTCAAGACTTTCAAGAATGTCACTGGGGGCAGTGTATGAAAGAAATACGTGGCCAAGGATGTGTTACATAAGCTAATGATCCCGAAAAGGGTAAATTGTGAAGATTGCGAATGTTATAGACATTTTTTAATCAACCCATTCAGAGATGTTTTATGCCTATTTGGAGCAGGGATCCCTACCTCGGGACTTAGAGGCTTTGGTTCAAAACCCACCTGTTCCAAGTCCAGAGGTAGGGACACTGCCACTGCACCACAAGAGCCCCATTTCTCAATGTCTAACCATACTTAATTGCTTTTGTGATAAACTACATCCTGTTTTTAAAGTCTCTTGTTAAGAGACAACAGTGGTTGATTGCCTTTCTCAGGATTGTTCATACAGCATTCTGCTATGTTCAAGTGGTAATTTCTCTATCTCTGAACCAGAAGGCTAAGGTCCCACTTGCTCCAGAGGTGGGTCAGAACATGTCTAAACAGGTTGATTAGAAATATATCCTACTGTGCACAAACACTGCAGCTTCTTATTTAGGCCCCACTTATAACCGTGTTGTATGAGAAGAAAACCACTACAGTTAACTGTACAAATTTCTGTTGTGTAAATCTCCTACAGACCTGTGGTTACATGAATGCTCACTAGGTGTCAGCAAAAGACTTAATTTAAGCAGTTACTCATGACACCATAGACATTTAAAGTCTGATTCTGGAGTTTAAATATTCCATTTTGTACATTAAAAATGATTAAAAGTATGATTTCCCTTCCCAGTGTATTAACCTTCAGAAGCATGCAAACTAAGAACAGCTGAATAATCCAGATGGCCGTTATTTGTTTGGTACATTTGCACAAATTAACATAATATGAATAATATTTATTCATTTGTCTGACATATATTGTGCCAAATAGACATGCTTCACATGACTGATGTAACAACTAACTTAAGCCCATTATTTTGATTGTGTGCAGAAATACTCATAAAACCCCCCAAGTAACACTCCCCCCATTCTAAAAATTGCAAATTGTGGGAGAGGCTTCGGCTCTTTTAGTAGCCTCTACATGAAGCGGAGTTTCTTAATGTATATCCTGAATGGCTGGCTCTTATTTTAAGGTTATGTCCCCCATATGCATGAGGCATTTTCAAGCAATGTGTTAGTGGTCAGAGGCAGGAAGGCTGTTGGCTGATTGCCTACCCCTGTCTGGTCCAGTGGGTACTGTGGCGATTGTCAATCATTCCTATATTGTAACCACATGAGAATAACAAATAAGTGTCAATTACAAGTAGTAGTTCACATTTATGACTTAAGATGAAATATGCACAAATCTAACCATGTAGAAAATTGTTTGGACATGACCACACTGTTCAATGTGTTTGCTGTAAATTATTTATCATCTTTTTCCCATATTATAACAGTGGTTACACTTCAAAGATACCTCATTGGTGGCAATGCACTTTACGACGTCTTGAACAGAAAGCTGTTTTATGATTCAAAGTCTATCTTCTAAGCCTCTTCTGTTGCAAGATACTTCAGAGTGGTACTGTGGGGCTTTGACGCTCAGAGATGCTGGCTATCATGTGAAGCTATTTGACCAAGGCTGAATTGGCTTAGCGAAAGCAAAAGTCCCATGACACCATTTTAAAGGAGAGGGGAGCTAGTCCCAGTACCATTCCCAGTTTATATCTTGCATAACATAATTGACCAGAAACACATTCCTCTGGTCATTCTGACATTCCTATTTGTTGGACTTGCTGTTTGTAGGTTGCTTGCTATATTTCCCTATACTTCAATAGTGACCACTGCTGTAAAGCACTTCAGGCCATCCTGAAATTGTGAAAGGTACTATAGAAATGTAAATCTTATTTATGCAGAAATGGAAACAAGCAACTGGCAAATGCAGAGATTCTCCAGTAGAGGGTGCCACAATTGCAATATTCTACTGCAGTTCATGGTTTCACCTCCAGTTGCAATTAATGTGCCTTTTATAACTAATGAATCAAATGTTGCCAACCATGAGTTCTTTATAATTACCAATTGGTTGCAATGTGCAAAAAGGCTACTGTATATTTAACTTCCAAATAATTGAAGGTATTAGGTAAAATTGTTAATTCTATATATGTGATATAGATAGAACACTTAAGTCATCCAGTGATAGTGAAATGTGTGATAAAATGCAAGTTATTTTTCTTTAATATTAAAGTATCAAATGATGGAACATCGCAAGGTCCAGTTAGCCCAGTGTCAATGGATGTTTTTGTTGTGTTTGAGATAACACAGGAATGAAAGGTTATTTTGAACTTCACTTGCACAGCTTGCCCTGTTGTGTGTTCTTGCATTTACTCCCTCCTGAGAACCCTGCAAGGAAGGATGAGAGTTATCAGAAACTGTGGTTAATTATAAGACCATCAGATAATAAAATGTAGGCGCATAAGTTACCCATCCTATCTGCTCTGCCTTTCAGTGAGATTGTGGTAATCTGATCATCCTCAACTTCATTTTTCTCCTTTATTTCTGTAACCGTTGACTCCCTGATTTGCTTTTCAAACGGACTTGTTTTAAAAGCACTTTGAGTGGGCTTAATAGCCCAATCTGTACAGTGCTCTGCTTTTAAAAACAAATTCCACAGATTTATTGTCCTCCTGAAAGAAGGAATTCATTATCTCTGTCTTGAATGTACAGTCCAAGACTCTGAGATTATGCCTTCCGGACCTGATTGGTTAATTTTGGAGACTGCATTGGATTCCACCAAACATGATGATATCCTGGGTGGAGAATTGAGATGTCTAGGTGGAGATCCTGATGAGGAATGATGTGTAAACCTGGCTGCTGATAGTCTGGGTAATTATGTCTAATTAGCCATTGTAACTTGTACTGATTGTTGTCATGCAATAAAGTAAATCTTCTTGTTAAAACCCACTTGTGACTCACCCTCAACCAATGCTAAACAACAAGCTCTTTGTCTACACAGGGTCAATGTCAAAGGATAGCAATTCTGCAATAATTAACTTATCTCCTGCCTCCCTAAAGTTCGTCCACCATCAACAAGACAGAAGTCAGAGTTTTGGGTGATAGTGAGCAGTTCCAACAATATTCCAGCAGCTTGACAACATCCAGGACAAAGAAGCCCACGTGATTGACTCCACATTAACAAATGTTTACACCCTTCACCACCAATAGACAATGGCAATGATGTGTACCATCTACAATATTCATAGCTGCAATTCACCAAGAATCCTTAACCACTACCATCTAGAAGCACTGGAGCAGCAGAAGCATAAGTACACTGCTGCCTGTAATTTCCCATCCATGTTACTCACCATCCAGATAGAGAAATCTGGACTGGAGATAAGTTAGCTCCAGACCATTAAAGAGGTTCACGGAAATGTGTCACAGCTAGGAAGATGAAGAGCTTGCTGTAATATCACAGGCTTGCTGGACCCCAGTTTCCACTAGTATTGGGTCTGGACTGGATCCCTTGGTGAGGATCATAGTTTGTACACCATTGTGCAGCAGGCAGATGACCAAATTTGAAGAGGATGCTCCGTTGTCCCTCTCAGTTGACAGAGTTAAAGGGATTTGTTTTTATACACGTGATCCAAAATAGCTTTGTATAATGGTTGCTGCACTTTTTTTTTGAATATATCATTCCATGAAGATCATGTCCACTATGCCTCTTGGTGGATGGAATATGTATTGTGGAAAGCATAGTGAGAGCAGACATCAATAATGAAAGATATGGTATGTCAATGCAGCCTCTGGGTGACAATGTATAATGAAAGAGATCTCAAACCCAACATTCAGCCAAGAGTAGCAATGTTACCAGCTGTTCTGTATACATTGGAGACATATACAGTAGACACTTCAAATACTTTGGGAAGTATCACCAGCAACAGTTCCACAAAATCTTGCAACTCCCCTGACAGGAGAGGTGCCCTATTATATTTGATAAAAGCACCAATCTGGTATTGAGGTACTGGGTGCAGTCAGTCAATTGGCCACATCCTCTTTATACCTGACGCGAGACTTGTAAAATGAGTTCTCTACTCTGATCATCAATATGATAAGCAATTACTGAGGCTGAAGGGGATACACTACAAAGGCATCCTTAAAATCTCCCTAAAAAATGTGCACTGATGCACGGCAATCTCTAGCCCAAGGCCCTCCAAATTGGAGAGGAATCATCCACAAGGGTGCCAACCATTTTGAGTCTCTCCAAGAGGCCAAATTGAGCACAGGAGCGAATAATGGAAGGCCCACATGAAAACCCAAGCATCCCAACCACCTACCTCAGCAAGCACCACCTGCCGCATTTGTGGTAGCTTTGATGATCCAGTATTGGAGTATTTAGTGCCTTCAAGATTTACAGCAGCGGAGTAGAAGAAAATCATCCTTGATCTGGAGGGACTGCTGAAGAAGAAGTGAATAAGCGAGCTGTTTCATACTGTAAACAGGAAGTCTGTAAGTTTACAGAGTGGTGGAAATGTTTTCTAGCATCAAAAAATGTTCAGATGTTAAAAATCAGCAATATTTGCCAGAAGAAGCAAATATTGAGAACAAGAAGGAGTACAACCTATTTGAACTCGTTGATGAAACATTAATGAAGTTGTTCAGACAGCAAAATAAAGTATGACCAGATTGATTCAGCACAGATTTTACTTTGTTGCTAGATAATGAAGCAAAACAAGCTTGAGCAACATTTTGATTTTTTTGTCTTCTAAAGAAGTGCTCTTAGTACCAGTGATAAGGGTATTACTAAATAAAGATCAATCTTCCAGTAACAAAACTTAAAAATGTGGAAATGGTTGGATCATCAAAAACATATCTACAGAAGACAGATGAATTTGCCCAAACTGCTCGACAAGAGTAAGTAAACTTCAACACAGATGTATCAGCAGATTGAGAATAAAGATCTGCTTGAATAAAATAAAGATGACATGCTTGCAACTCCATTGGTGAGGTGGGGGGACGGTGGATGGGAGCAAATGTTGACAAGGGTGGGAATGGACTGTTGTGTAAGATAATGGTCCCGTTCTGCCTGGGACTGAAGATAAAAACAGAGCCATGAAAACTAACAGCATGCAGCAGGAATCACATGAAAAACACAGCAGAATCTGAAAGCTGTCAGTGCTGTCACTTCCAAACTCTTAATTTGGCACCCTCAATATTCATTTTCCTTAAGCCGCTTACCACCTTTCTATTTACTTACACCTCTTTTTTTCTAAAATGATTTTGCCCCATATTTATTGCTAACTTTAATTATGTTGCTACTATTGCTATTTTTGCTCTCACAAGTATAATATAGTTGGAAAGTAGTTCCTACTTTCAATGGCATTAAAGTTAACAGTAGAGGAGATCCCAGATACTCATTAAGAGTCTAAAGCCATCTGAGCCTCTAGTTTTCAACATGCAACAATGATCTTCACTATATAAAGTTAGAAGAGCAATACATCTACTATATATGTATACTTATATTCTGACATCTAGAATTAATCTGATGTAAATGTTGACAACAGGCAAACGATGGTCAAACGGCTGCAGAATTTTTTATTTAACCTATCTTTCTAATCAACCTGTTTAGAGATGTTATTACACGCCCCTGGAACAGGTGGTAGTTGGACACGGGCCTCCTGATCAATGTGTAGGGACACTAGCACTGTCACATAAGAGGGCCAAATACCACTCAGTGTACAGAAAAGAACAAATCGGATGAAGAAAGATCCATGAATTTCTCAGTAAATTCCACACCATCCTTCCCCTGAATTTACTGCCACTGAAGATCATCAGATCTCATAAACTTCATCAGCAATTCCAATTCTCCAGTTAATGATATTCTGGCTGTGAGGGGTGTCCTTCTTGTGACACAGTGATACTGTCCCTACACCTGGACTAAGAGGCCTGGGTTCAGGTACCACCTGATCCAGAAGGGTGTAATAACATCTCTGAACAGGTTGTTTAGAGAAATAGGTTAATTTTTAAAAAACGAAGCAGACCCAGGGCTGGGCATACAGAACTATCTGCCCTGAGCTAGGACTAACCTATGTATGCCACAAGTATTGGTTCTGTTTTGGTGTTCAATAATAAATGATGTTCCTTTTCAGTTGGGCTTCCAAAGTATTTGGCTGTGAAGGTGCCTTCTTGTGTCACAGTAGTATGCCCCTAGCCCTGGACTGGGATGCCTGGCTTCAAGACCCACCAACCCTAAGGTGTGTACTAACATCTCTGAACAGGTTGGTTAGGAAGATAGGTTAAATTTTTTTAAAATCTGGCTGTGAAAACCCATCATGCATTTCCTCAGTACCTGATTAATTCTGGAATTAAGAATCTAATGATGACCACAAATCCATTGTCAATTTCCAGAAAATCCCACCTGGTTCACTAATGTCCTTTAGGGAAGGACACTGTCATCCTTAGCAGGTCTGGCCTACATGTGACTCCGGACCTACAGCAATGTGGTTGACTCTGAACTGTTCCTGGGCAATTAGGGATGGGCAATAAATGCTGCCTAGCCTATAATGTCCTCATCCATTAATGAATAAAGGGAGAAGCACCAATATTTCACCTTCCTTTCCTGGGCCTATGCTCCCCTGGATCCTTGAAACTGCACTCTAGCATTTATTGGTACACCTTTAACTTTTTAAAGCTAACTTCACCAAGACTGCTTTTCTGCTGTCAGATTTTGTTTAGCTGAACCCACTGGCTTCTGGGATTTCTGTGAGTCCTAATGGCACAGAGATAGCCAACTGCTTTGGGGCATTTCCATTAGATCCAACCACATAGAGCCAGTGGCCCTGTTACTAACATGGCTAATAGCATGTACCCTGTGCTTCTGTCTTTGCTTCACATCGATTCACCAACTGGCTGCAACCCTGGAACTATTCTTCAGTGACCCCTTGAACTGCTTGGAGTCACCTGTTGAAAACCTCGCAATTAGCTTCACCCTTGTTTTAGGCATGATTGAATTTAGCAGCAAGGAGAGCTTAAATGTTGCAACCCTTTAAAATTGTCTGTGCTTTGAATTTTCCAGTCTTCACAGCTTGCTTATATGGTACAGAGTACATACTGCAAAACAGAATTTTACCACAGTGGGTTTAACCCTGTATGGTCCACGTTTTCCACTAGAAAGAATTATAAGTAAGATTCCCTTCTGCTGAATACTTCTTCACATTGGGCTTCAGTATCAGCTCTGCTTCCAACTACACCTTGTGCTGGAACTTCTGTCAGAATTCATCTCGTGCTGACTATCAGTTGCAGTACGAATGTAGTCTGTTTAGAGAGAAAATTGAACAACAATGGCTTCTGATTTGGTAAAGCATTGAGCTAAGAGAATATGATGACAAATGACATAGAGCAATGATAACAGGACTGAGCGGAAATTCTTTTATGGTTGACAGGCATTCTAGTCACGACAGGGAATTGTAGCAGGCTGGTCACCTTACGCAGCTAGTGATCCAAAGACCTAAATTAATGATCAAGCGGTAGGAATTCCATCCCAACTAAGTTAATTGAATATACTGGCTCGCCAGAACAATTGTGAATTTAATATGTTGGTGTATCTTTGACCACAGCCTCATTAAGCATATTGTCTAAGAATGGTCAATTTACCTTTACAGCTTTAAAGCTTTTACTTTCTGTAGATTTCCACTGCCCTTAGAGAATAGGTAAGCAGATAATGATACCTTTACTATTACACTGGAAGTTGCACTTGGATATCCTACCTGATACTTGATTAGTATCTTCACTAGAACAAAGTGTGAAGCTGGATGAACACAGCAGACCAAGCAGCATCTCATTTTCACTATGACTGTTTTCCTATATAGATTTTCCTTTATTTTCTTTCCTGGGAGAAAGAAAATTTAAGGGACTATTACAACAGTTTTTATCTACTTTATCACAAATCTCACTGCAACCAACCATTCCTGCCCTGCCAAGCTTTGCTGTTGATTAGATACAAGGCAATTTTCCCACAAGGGAGGGTGTGAACGCTGTAAATCGCATCTGTCTATCTTCCAGTAGCTGGCTGTGCTGCACAATTGGCAATGGCTTAAAAGCAGGTCACATGCCCTCTCTCTGCCTTTTATTGCAAAAGGCTTGGACTTTAATGAGGGACGGACAAAATAAATGTTAAAAAAAGTGATGAAGTTTTTAAAGCCTGTTGCCTGTTCTTTGCACTGCATCTCTAGAAAGAGGCTTATACCTTGTTTGTTTGGGTTTTTTAGGCATTTTTTTCTTAAATGTAATGAATCATGTTGTTCCATTCTCAAACTTGAAGCTGAGCATCTGTTTTGTTTTGTGATTTAACAACTCATTTAGGTTGTTTTATTCTCTGAAAGCAACTGGGGTGGGAGCCAAAATTATCTGTTCTGATCCAGAGCCCAAAACACTGGTTTATAATGCACCATTCTGAACACTTAGACCTGAATTACAATTACTGTCTACAACATTAGTCTACTTATTTAATAGAGGTCAAAATAATATTTTTTCAATGTGTCTTTTTGAGATTTTCTCAAGATCTACATTTTAATTTTCAGGATTTTTGGATTTTTAAAATTTCTCCCCATTCTCATCGTCTCCTTCATTAAGTGATCCAGCCACGTGGTGCAATACCTTAAGTCATTACCTCTTATTAATTTGTTTCCAGGCTCCCGTTTTTAAGTAGATATCACAAATCCCAAATGGAAAGACTCTGTATTACGAAATAGCTCATCCAATATCAAACTAAGGATTAATCAGATCAAAACAGCACACAGACCATGTGTCAATGTTGTAGTGTTATGTCCTATATTAAATTACTCCTGAGAAACTGGTAGTGAACTGGCTTCTTGAATATATTCGCAACCTGGCTGACCCACTTCAGAGGGCATAAGAGTCAACGTCATTGAAGTGGATTTGAAGAGATCAGAGCAAGTAACAATAATTTTGTTTCTTTAAAGGAGATTACTACATCAAATATGTAAAGCAAAGAAAGGAACTGGGCAATGGGAAGAATGCTGGTTAAAATAGTATCAGAGATAATGGGAACTGCAGATGCTGGAGAATTCCAAGATAATAAAATGTGAGGCTGGAAGAACACAGCAGGCCAAGCAGCATCTCAGGAGCACAAAAGCTGACGTTTCGGGCCTAGATCTCTGATGAAGGGTCTAGGCCCGAAACGTCAGCTTTTGTGCTCCTGAGATGCTGCTTGGCCTGCTGTGTTCATCCAGCCTCACATTTTATTATAATGGGAAGAATGCTACTTAGTTTTGGAAATCCTCTGACACACACAGCTAGCACAAATTATTTAAATGAGTGACCTCCTTCTATGCCGTGAACTTCTTTTGCTCAGTGGTAAAGATCATAACATAAAACACCAATCGGGCCATTCAGCCTATCAATGCCAATTCCACTCTGCCATCTCTAATACATCAATATCCTCTGGGCAATGGCGACAAAGCTGTTCTTCATACTTCAAAGCAACCCTCACCATTGATTCATACTATGTTGCTAATAATTTCCTGAATGTTAGTTCAGATATGAATTTCAAAACACCGAACCTTCTTGATTGAACAGGCATTGCTATAGCATGTTTTATAGCCTTAAGGTGTTTGCAGTCACTTTTGATGTGTGGTCATTGTTGTATGTAGGAAACATGACAACCATTTGGCCCACAATAATAACAATGAAATAATGGTCAGATAATTTGTTTTTTGTTATCTTAGCTAAGGGATAAATGTTGGCCAGTTTACTCGAGAATGCCCCAGCTTTTCTTTGAAATAACACACTGGACTTTAAAAAAAAACATCCACCTGGGAGGACAGAGGATCTCAGTTTAACATTTCATCTAAAGATCTGCATCACCAGCTCTGTCACTGCTGGGCTGGGGTGTCATGCTTGATTATGTGTTTAAGTCTTTCGAGTGACAATTGAACACAAATGTCCGGCTGCTTTGGTGAGATTATAAATGTTAAAAAAATCGTACAGAACAGAGAATGACCATATGGCTAAGTGTTAATAATGACCTCAGACTGAATTATTGATCTCACAATGTAATCAGTGATCACTCACAAGTTCTTTTTTGGTCTACAGTCACACAGTATGATCCTTCTATGATGGACATTAAAATGAATGTGACTCAGGAAATTGTGGACCTCACTTGTGACTAAATAATTTTGGTGAACCAAAGAAAGCAAGCATCCCATTGATGTCTGTATAAAGACAAGACCAACCTGATGATTTCATTGACTATTCCCTTAGATTCCAGGTGCTCACTGAAGCCTAACTATTAATGTTTTCAGTAGCCAAAATTTTTTATGTAACATTTTTTTTGACACAAGCATTGATTTTAAGTGAGCCAACAACTCTGCTAAGATAGTAAACAGTGGAACCTGTACCGAGGCAATAGTCAATTATCCACCATTTTCCAGGCTACAGCACACCTAAGACCAGACCAATATTTAATTACTAAGGTTTTTTTGAAGCAATGCCAAAACCTTTAGTTGTAAATTTCAAATAATTTCTCTGAGAATCTCAGTTCCTGTAATATAATCTTTCTACCTTGTACTTTGGTGATTAAATAAGAACACCATATGGTTAATATACAAACGCTGTGTCAAGCAATTTAAGTAATTGTTTTCCTACAAAGCCTCTGAACTTGCTTTTAATTAAGGAGTTTCATTGGGACATGGGCTGGTTGTAACTTAAACTGGATGTATTTCAAACTTTTAACTACTTTTATTACAGGTTGAAACAAACTAAACTACAAAGAGAGATTTAATAGAGATTGTTCAAACCGATGAATGCTTTTGAGTGAAAAAGGAGAAGCCATTTCCACTGGCTGGAGGGTTGCTAACCAGACAGCACAAAGTGAAGGTAATTGGGCCAAGAACCAGAGGGAAAATGAAGAAAACTCTTGTGGTACATTTGCTAAAAATGGGATGGAATCAGAATTTAACAGTAACTCACAAAAAGAAATTGGATACAGATTTGAAGTGAAACATTTGAAGAGCTATAGAAAAAAAGAGAATAGAGGTATGAGACTAATTGTCAAAATCTTTCAAAGAACTTGCCAGGGCACAATAGTCTGTAGATTGCAGACGTGTTTACACATGCTGACAAAACATGAAATTTGATTCTAAAATTTGGCATTACTTGCTCTTCCTTAAACATGTATTTTGTCAACTTCTTTTCTTCAATGCCTTATCCTCCTGGCCAAATCCAGTCTAGGAACACAGAGATGTGCTCTTCTTACTAAATCTACTACAGTTTCAATTATATGATGTGATATAAAGAAATTTTCTTTGTCTCTTACGCAGTGATCCAAGGGAGCTTAATGGCCCAATTTTTATTTTTGACACTCAGAGAAACAGGGCTTTGGGGATGGGGCAGGAAAGCAGAATTGTGATGGAAGGTTTGCCAAGATGAAGAATGGTCTTCTCCTGTTCTTATTGATTATAGTCTCATTCTTCCAGGAATTGCTTTTTCTGGGCTAATTGGTTTGTCTTCGCAGTTTGAGTGTCTTTGGCTTCTAGAAGGCACATGCCATAGATTTCCATCACTGGCAGTACAAAGCTTCTAACTACAGTGTCTTTACTCAGTGAGTTGACATTCATTCAATTGAGTACAAACATTCTGCAGACTCATCAAGTAACACATTGCAGTGAAAAATAAACTCTGGAAGATATAAGCTAAAGTTCAAGGGAGGGAATTCTTTCCTCTGAGTGAGAGAGGACACGGGACTTCTGAAACAACATGGGAGAGAGAGGAGACAGAGCTGCATAAAGAGCATTGGAGAGATAGGGGAGAGCAGCTACATATAGAAGCTGAGAGAGAGCAAGAGAGAGGACAAAACTACACAAAGAGTATCAGATAGAATGGGGACAGCAGCTTCATAAACAGTGTGAGAGATAAGAAGGTCAGCAGCTTCTCAAACACTGTGAGGGAGAATGGAAGCAACAACTTCATAAAGAGGAGAGCAAATCTGTGTGAGAAGGGCAGCATCAGTGGGAGATAAAAACATGCAGCAGAAAGCCCCTTTAAAACACTTTCTATCTGTTAGAGCCAATGTGTAACATCACAGGAAAACAGGTAAACAGGTAGGCAATTGGTGGGTATTTAATCTGCGCCTCTATGTATTAGCCACATGGTTTAATCAGTGGATGCTATTGCAGTTGAAGAGTGCAGTTGAAAAAGTAACCACTTTTTAAAAATATTACACCCGAGTTAACTAATTAGTTGAAAATAAGGTTGTTGGTTGGATGATTTCTTGTTTTTGAAGCATGTGGGAGCGGATGGATATCGGCATGATCCACAGTGACCACATCTGTTGCAGATGTGTTGCAGACTTAAGGAACTTCAGCTCAGAGTTGACGAGATGAAGTTCAAACAGTAGACACTGTGACACATCAGGAAGAGGGAGAAGTACCTAGACACTGAGTTTCAGAAGCAGTCACATCCCATTCATTACATCACGTTTGGTCCAGGAGGTTGTGACTATGAGTGAAGCAGATGTGGGAATCCAGAATTTAGTCGTGGAGGAGCATCAGCCACCTTTCTCCATTAGATACAAGGTTCTTGCCCTTCATGTGACCAAGGGCAGAGACTACAGGGAACATAGGCAATCTGACCTCATAACCATAGTCCAGAGCACCATTCAAGTGAAGTTAAGTGAGGAAAATTGTTTACACTCAATCGTTATGGGATGGAATGTGCTGCCTGAATGTGTGGTGGAGACAAGTTCAATTGAGGCATTCAAGATAGCATTGGCTGATTATATGAATAAGTAGGGAAGAAAGCAGGAGACTGGTACTAGTTAAGGATGCTTATTTAATGACTTGGTGCAGGTTTAAAGCCTGCTTCTGCATTACAACACTTTAGTGATTCCGTGAAGTGGGGATTAAGAGAATGTTGTACTAATAGTGGATGACATTGATAACAGAATACATATTGTTCTCTGCAGAAGAGACAAAGAGTCCCGAAAGCTGTGTTGCCTACCAGGCAACAAAGCTCAAGACATATTTCCTGGGCTGGAGAGGAACTTGGAGTGGCATGGCAAAGATCTGTCATTGTAGTTCACATAGGTACCAGTGATGTAGGGGGGACTAGGAAAGAGGTTCTTCCGTAGGTTTGTGAACAGTTTGGAGCTAAATTAGAAAGCAGAACCACAGAGGTTCTAATCCCTTGCTACCCGAATCACATTCAAATTAGTGAAGGGTAAATAAGACTGGAGAAGAAAAAGTATGGCTCAAAAATTGGTGTGGTGAAAATGGGTTACAAATAATGGGGCAGTAGCACTAATGTCAAAGAAAGCGAGAGCTGTTAGGTTGGAATGACATTCATTTGCATCACGCTGAGACAGCATATTGGTGAATCAAATAACCAGCATTAAACTAATTGTGGAGGAAAGGTTTAATTGAAAGCAGGTTTAAAAATTAAAAAAAAATGAGAGAGCAGGGATGCAGTGCAGTGAAGAGATGATTGATAATCAAAGAGTCACAGAAAAGGGTAGAAAATTTATACAGAAGCGTGCAGCAGGAACTAGAACCAAAGTAAGCAAGCATTGTAATAAGTCAATACTTAAGGCTCTTTCCCGAATTTACACATTTGTAGTAAGATGCATGGGTTGTCAGCACAAATGAAAATAAATGAATATGACTTGAAAGTTTTCATAGTGACATGTTTTCAGGGTAGCCAAGACTCAGGTACTCTGGACATTCTGGAAGAATATGCAAAACATTAGTAATGGAAAGTGTTATTGCGGTGGTGAAAAATGACATAGGTGCAATAAATTGTGAGGTGGAATTAGTTTAATTGGAAATACGGAATAATAAGGGAAAGAAGTCAAGGGTGTGAGTTGTCTCTAAACCCCTTAAGAGTTTCCTTTCTGTAGAAGGAAGTATAATTCGAAAAATGAAGGAAGCATGTAAGATGGCACTACAATTATTGTAAGAGATTTTAATCTGCATATTGACTGGACAAATCAGATGGCCAAGGGAATCATAAAAAATTAAGTTGTAAATTCCATCAGGATTTGTTGGAACAGTACATTGCACACCCTAACTGGGAACAGGCTATTTTAGATGTAATTGTGTGTCATCAGTTAGGTGTTATATGAAATAGTGGTTAAGGATTCTCTAGGGTTATAGTGTTCTCAACATAGTAATATTTCGAAATTTGTTTAAAGGAGAGCAACTGAGGTCTTGTATCAGAGTCCAAAACTTACATAAGGGCAATGAAGAATGTGTTGTCTAAAGTATGCTGCGGGAAATAGCCTCAAGGGGAAGTCAAAGGGTAAGCGTGACAGACATTTAAGTAATTTTTTTCATAACGCTCAATAAAAATGTGTTCTAATTATTGAGAAGGACTCATTGAGAAGGATGCATCACTCGTGGTTAACAAGACATCAGAGAGGGTATCTCATCCAAAACGGAGGCATGCAAAGTGGTGACAATGATTGTTAGGCCGGAGGATAGGATTTTTTTAGGAAACAGAAGGGGATGTCTGAAAAGCTAATATCAAGGAAGAAAATTGATATGAAAGTAAATTCAGCCAGAAGTAAATAAAAGACAAGCCAAAGCTAGAAGGATATAAATCAACATCAAACATGGCAAACCAACAGATTCACCTACTCTTCCTGGCAGACTTTGGTATATTGGAAAGATTTTCAAATTGATAATATCCCATTTGGCAATACGGTAAATGCACCTTCTGGTTGCTCAGAGCCCAAGAGCAAAAACAAAATATAATAAGATTCATCAGAAATCATCACTGAGTGTTGGACGGTAGGATTAATAGCAATGGTTATGGAACTGCATTAGCAATCTGGAGATATGAGTTCAAATCCTACCATTTGATGAATAAATCTGGAGTAAAAAGCTAGTGTGAGTAACAGTGTTCCCTCAAATTTTCTTTCTGGCTGCATGGGCCTCTGATACCCACATTTATTTGTGATTTCCAGAAATCAGTACTGTGATTTGCATGCTGACACTGATTGCTGTACTCAGAACATCAAAATCTACAGTTTAGAGAGAACGTTGGTCAGTAACTTTAAACTAAACAATTGGAATGGTTCTAAATTCTGTCTGGTTTAGCCTTTAGGGAAGGAAGTCTGCTGCCTGTACCAGGTCTGGCCTAAATGTGACTTGGCAACCACAGTAATGCAGTTGACTCATAATGAATCCATTAAATGGCCTGTGAAGTCATTTGGTTGTAATTGAGAAGGTAGCTGATCAGTGTCTCCTCAAGGGTAATTAGAGATGGGCAATGAATGTTGGTCTTGCCAGTGACATCAACATTCCTTGCATGAATTAATAATTCAAGGTCCTGAGAGAAGCAGGGCTGTCAGGCAGAGAAGTTAGTTATCTCAGTTTGTTTAAAAGGCTAGAGGTGACGAAAACTGGTTGAAGAACCAACTAGAGATGCAATTGTTTTCCTGAGAATAGAGATTATTTATCAAGAGGTTTGTAAAATGTATTCTTGACTATCAGAGAAGCCTCATTAACCTGAGATCTGACCTGTCAGGTCAATGTGAAAGATCCTTGAGCCAATGTTTGGAGTAAGAGAGGAATTGGGGGTGGATAGCTCTCTGTTGACTCTGATATTCTGTCCTTTCTTGACTGCCCTTTGATGTCAAACTGGGAAGTTAGGTTAAAGGCTAAGACAGTAGAGTTGCAGTCATGGGCTCATGGAGATATTTGATAATTCACAGTGAAGACTTATTCCAGTCCAGTGAGAAAAAAACACTTTGTGAAGCTACATCTTCCATGACTGAATATGAAAATTAAGCAGAACATTAAATTGAAAGAAACACTGTGCAAATCAGCAGACAAATGATGGTTTAGAAGATTGGCTAGGCTTGAGGAACCAGCTAAGATTGACTAAAAAGATCAGAAAGTGACAGAAATCAGATAATAAATGAAAGCTTGCTAGAAATTCTTTTAGAATTCTGTTAGACTTCTTTGAAGAGGTAACAAGTATGTTAGACCAGGGAAACCCAGTGGATGTTATCTATCTAGACTTCCAAAAAGCTGTTGATAAGGTGCCTCACGGGAGGCTGCTGAGTAAGGTGAGGACCCATGGTGTTCGAGGTGAGCTGCTGGCTTGGATTGAGGATTGGCTGTCTGACAGAAGGCAGAGAATTGGAACAAAAGGCTCTTTTTCAGAATGGCAACCGGTGACGAGTGGTGTCCCGCAGGGTTTAGTGTTGGGGTCTCAGCTGTTCACTTTACATATTAATGATCTGGATGAAGGGACTGGGGGCATTCTGGCGAAGTTTGCCGATGATATGAAGATAGGTGGGCAGGCAGGTAGTACTGAGGAGGTGAGGAGGCTGCAGAAAGATTTAAGACAGTTTAGGAGAGTGGTCCAGGAAATGGCTGATGAAATTCAACGTGAGCAAATGCGAGGTTTTGCACTTTGGAAAAAAGAATACAGGCATGGACTAATTTCTAAATGGTGAGAAAATTCGCAAAGCAGAAGTACAAAGGGAGATGGGAGTGTTGATCCAGGATTCTCTAAAGGTTAACTTGCAGGTAGAGTCCGTGATTAAGAAAGTGAATGTAATGTTGTTGTTTATGTCAAGAAGGTTGGAATATAAAAGCAGTGATATGCTTCTGAGACTTTATAAAGCTGTAGTTAGGCCCCATTTAGAATACTGTGTCCAATTTTGGGCCCCACACCTCAGGAAGGACATACTAGCCCTGGAGCATGTCCAGCGGAGATTCACACGGATGATCCCTGGAATGGTAGGGTTAACGTATGATGAACAGCTAAGGATCCTGGGATTGTACTCATTAGAGTTTGGAAGGTTGAGGGGAGATCTAATAGAAACTTACAAGATAATGTATGGCTTAGAAAGGGTGGATGCTGGGAAGTTGTTTCCATTAGGCGGGGAGACTAGGACCCGTGGCACAGCCTTAAAATTAGAGGGGGTGAATTTAGAACGGAAATGAGACGACATTTCTTCAGCCAGAGAGCTTGTGGAATTCATTGCCACGGAGTGCAGTGGAGGCTGGGACGTTGGAGTATAAAATAAGCAAATGTCAGCTTGTCTATATTGCCAAGGAAGGATTTGGAAACAAGGACACAATATTAAAATTGACATTAATAAGACTAAAGCAAATCTTGTGAGTATTGAACCCTTATTCTCATCACAAACTTGGCTGTCCATTGCCTGTAATGTGCTTTGGGTACTCTGAAGCCATAAGAAGTTCCACATTTATATGCAAGTTCATTCTCCCTTTTAGTCTTGGTGTCTTGGGTTGGTTAGCTCAGTTTGTTGGATGGCTGGTTTGTGATGCAGAATGATGGCAACAGTATGGATTAAATTCTTGTACTGGCTGGGGTTGCCATTGAAGATCATGCCTTCTCAACCTTGCCCTTTGCCTGAAGTAGAGTGACCCTTAGGTTAAAGTCACTACCAGTTGTCACTCTCTAATGAGAGAGTAGCCTGTGACCCTCTGGTAACTTACATTTCACTTTTCATTACTCCTTGAACCAACAGCATGGAAAGGTGATTAACTGGTGATTCACCTCATGATGGGATAATGTCGCTTAAATAGTGACTGATATTCTTAAGTAAAAACTTCAGACCCATTGGTGGAAAAGCTCTTCTTGTAATTTCTCCATTTTCTCCTCAGTTTCTTCCTGCCTGTGACCCTGCCTTCTGGAATTTTCTTCAAAATCCTCTTCCCATTGCAACAGTCAGGGTGCAGTTTGAACATTCATATCTGAGTCAGAAAGTCGTGGGTTTGAGTGTCATACTGTCAGAGACTGGAGGAGAAAATCCCTGCTGACAGATTTTATGCACTACTGAGGTAGTGCTGCACTGTTAGAAGTGCCATTTTTCAGGCAAGGTGTTAAAGCAAAACCCATTCTACCTTCTCAGCTGTGTATAAAAGATTTCATGTGATGATTTCAAAGAAGAGTAGGGTAGTTCTGCCAAGACCAGTATGTATCCCTCAATTAATATTATGAGAAACATATGGTCAGCTCATTCCGTTTTTGTGGTACGTTGCTGTGTGCAAAATTGACTGTTGTATTTCTTGCTTTACAGCAGTGACTGCAGTCTGAAAAGTTCTTCATTGGTTGGAAGTCTCTTTGAGACTATTTAAAATGTGCCTAGTCAATGTAGGTGTTTATTTCTTTCCTTCACTGGAAAGACATTGTCAGCAGCAGGCAGTATTAACTGAAAAGGGAGAAAATTGACATCAAAGCACAGAAACAGTTTAGTGCCTATGTGCCATTAACCACTCTGCTTCCTGGCAATCATCCCACCGTACATTGTGATTCACAGGATCCAAGCAGGTTTTGTTGTGCATTGATTTGCCTCCCTGACCTCAAGGATTAAGCAGTTTAAAATCGGGGCCAGTTATTTAAAAATGACCAAATGATGTCGGCTGCGACATACAGAATACATGCCACAATATTCCACGGCACGGTCAGACTTGCTTTTATCTCTCAATCTGCTTCTCAAATACAGAGTGAAATGTCCATTCATCAAACAATTACAGCTGGTGCTTGGCTTTTGGGTTTGAGATGCAGTGATGGCAAGCCTGATGTGTACCCTTGAGGATCTGTGAGTGAGGTTCCTGCCACGTTGTACCTCCTCCATGCTAATTACACAGCTTGATTTGCGGTGATGTGAGAACAATGACTGGAAGATAAGGAACCCAGTGCTGGTGCAGTCCGCCTGCCAGAAATTGCTATTGACATTTCAATTTTGCATGATTTTTCTTCTTTGATAGCATAATAGGGAAAATTTACATTTGAATAAAGAGCAAATCGTACACGTCTCTGCGAGTTTCAGAGAATGTCAAAGTGTTTTTTTTCCAATTACAGATCTATTTCAGATGGTATAATGCAATTAAAAAGTAACTGGTACAAGAGCAGCAGCAAGGTTATGATCCCAGCCAGTCCCATCTCTTTTATTTCTCTGCAGAAACATTCAACTGTCTCCTGACACGTCCCCCCTCCCCCAACCCACAAAAAGCTGTGTGCGGCTGGTGGATTCAATTGGAATACTTATGACAAAGATCAACAAAGTTTTAATAGGTAAGGATGGCAAGAGGTACATAACTAAGGCAGGTACATTCCTCAAGAGACAGATGTCTGTTTGAATGGAGGCGGAATGTGGGTCAAGAGGCAGAGTAGTCTCCAGTGTTCTCATGTTACCAGGTTCAAAGCTCATTGTCTTTGAATGTTTGCATGAAATTCCAAATAAATTGGAGGACCCCTCACTGTTTGATATGATCCTGCTTTTAAGTCCATTGAAAGTCATGCATAGTGCCCTGGATTTGAACTAATATTGTAGAAGAATAATAAATGCCAAACCCAATGCCCATCACACTCCTGACATCCTTTTTAATTATGTAGAAAGGACTACTTGCTTTTTCCTAATTACTTGGTGCAATCTTCTTGATTTGTACATCAAGGTTTATTTACATGATTGAGGCACCTGTCAGCTGTCGGGGATGCAAGCCACTTAGTTGTTACACACGATATGGTTCTCACGATAATAAATGGGAACAGAAGGAAACCATTCATATGAACATTTGAACATATGAATGAGGAGCAGAAATAAGCCATTCAGCCTCCGTGAGATTGTTCTGCCATTCTATTAATCATAAGTGATCTGTATCGTGGCTCCATTAATGTTTCTTTTCTCCCTATCTTTTCATACATTTACCTAATAAAAGTCTATCAATCTCAATCTTCATGATTGCAGTTAACTCCTGGAATTCAAAATCATTTTGTGAATGGAAAGGACTACTTGCTTTTTCCTGATTACTTGGTGCAATCTTCTTGATTTGTACATCAAGGTTTATTTACATGATTGAGGCACCTGTCAGCTGTCAGAGATGCAAGCCGCTTAGTTACTACACACGATATGGCTCTCACGATAATAAATGGGAGATGCAGACTTCCAGACTTCTGATTTCTTTCGGAAATAGTCTGTTAAGTTTATAGAGATAGTAGAAACTGCAGATGCTGGAGAATCTGAGATAACAAGGTGTAGAGCTGGATGAACACAGCAGGCCAAAGCAACATCAGAGGAGCAGGAAAGCTGACGTTTTGGGCCCAGACCCTTCTTCAGAAAAGGGGGAGGGGAAGGGGGTTCTGAAATAAATAGGGAGAGAGGGGGAAGTGGATAGAAGATGGATGGAGGAGAAGATAGGTAGAGAGGAGACAGACTGGTCAAAGAGGCAGAGATAAGTAAAGGTGACCGTAGTTGGGGAGGTAGGGAGGGGATAGGTCAGTCCAGGGAGAACGGACAGGTCAAACGGGTGGGATGAGGCTAGTAGGTAGGAGATGGGGGTGGGGCTTCAGGTGGGAGAAGGGGATAGGTGGGAGGAAAGACAGGTTAGGGAGGTTGGGACAAGCTGGGCTGGTTTTGGAATGTGGTAGAGGAAGGGGAGATTTTGAAGCTTGTGAAATCCACATTGATACCATCGGGCTGCAGGATTCCCAAGCAAAATATGAGGTGCTGTTCCTGTAACCTTCAGGTAGCATCATTGTAGCACTGCAGGTGGCCCAGGATGGACACGTCTGAGGAATGAGAGGGGGAGTTGAAATGGTTCGCGACTGGAAGGTGCAGTTGTTTAATGCAAACTGAGCATAGGTGTTCTGCAAAGCGGTCCCCGAGCCTCTGCTTGGTTTCTCCGATGTAGAGGAGGCCACAATGGCAACAGTGGATACAGTATACCACATTAGCAGATCTTCAAGTGAACATCTGCTTGATGTGGAAAGTCTTCTTGGGGCCTGGGATGGGGGTAAGGGTGAAGGTGTGAGGCAGGTGTAACACTTACTGTGGTTGCAGGGAAAAGTGCTGGGTGTGGTGAGGATCGAGAGCAGTGTGGAGTGGTCCCTCTGGAGGGAAAAATGTCTTTGGTGGTGGGGTCAGACTGATGGATTTGATTGGTGGACTTCACAAGCTTCAAAATCTCCCCTCCCACTACCACATCCCAAAACCAGCCCAGCTTGTCCCCTCCTCCCTAACCTGTCCTTCCTCCCATCTATCCCCTTCTCCCACCTCAAGCCCCACCCCATCTCCTACCTACTAGCCTCATTCCACGCCCTTGACCTGTCCGTTCTCCCTTGTATGACCTATCCCCTCCCTAACTCCCCACCTACATTAATCTTTACTGGCTCCATGCCCGCCTCTTTGACCTGTCTGTGGCCTCTCCACCTATCTTCTCCTCTATCCATCTTCTATCCACCTCCCCCTCTCTCTCTATTTCAGAACCCCCTTCCCCTCCCTCATTTCTGAAGAAGGGTCTAGGCCCAAAACATCAGCTTTTCTGCACCTCTGATGCTGCTTGGCCTGCTGTGTTCATCCAGCTGTACACCTTGTTAAGTTTATAGCCCACATTTTCAGGACTTCACCAGAGCAAATAGATTATCTCTAGCTGGTCTACTGAATCCCTTTGTTAACTAAAATGTCTTGAGAAGCTCACCCCTCAAGCTTCTCAATACAAGAGAAATTAAGCTGCGTAGATGCAGCCTGGCCTCCTGTTTTAACCCCTTAAGCCCCAAACTTATCCTAGTGAGTCAGCATTGCATCTCTTCAAGTTCAGGATATTTTCATGAGGGCTGGTGCCCCAAACTCACTGCAGTGCTGAAGGTGTTGCCTGACCGCTGAGCTATACAAGTGAAGCATCACTTCCTTACTTGTATTCCAGCCCCCTTGAGACCAAGGTCAACATTTTATTAACCTTTTTTGATTGCTTCTTATACCTGTGCAGTAGCATTTAGTGCTTTGTTTACTTGGACTCCTCAATCCTATTGCTCCTTCACAACTATCAGTCACTCTCTAATAAGAAAATAATCTGGTTTGTGCTCCTTAGATCCAAAGTAGATGACTTTGCACTTGCTCAATTGATCTCTGCCTGCTATAGTTTTGTCCACTTACATAGTCCGTCTTTTGTTTCAATGTAACTCTTCGCTCCACTCTGTGCAAGTGCCTCTTAAATTATCTGCAGTACTGCACACGCAACTCTCATTCATCAAATTATTGCTATGCATCATTAAAATAAATATGGATTAAGTACCCCAGTTTATTTTGACTGGAAATTTTGCATTTGTGTGAATTTGTTTTGGTCAAAAGTTAAAGATAGCTTTCATGCTACTTACTGCATTTGTCAGAGTTGTGCATAATCACTTAAATTCCAAAGGTTTATAATTTTAGTCAGTCAGGATTTAGACACATGTGGATTAGCATCTGCAACAGTGGCCTTGATCACAGTCAGTGACAAGCTGCTGTAGCCATTTTAAGGGATCCTGAAGAATAAAATGGTCACCGGGTAATGAACAGTCAGCCATCAGGCCTTCTGTTTCTTTGACGTCAAAGATCTTGCCTCCTTGTTAAATAGAGGACAGGGAGCTCCTTTGCCCTAGCAGTCTCTTGGGAGTGGTGGCCCCTGCAGGGACTGACGGGGCCAAAACATTGCTGGAGGCCCCGAGCTTGCCAGAGCAAGTCAGGTAAGTCCCAGCAAGGGTATTGAGGTGTGGGGATTGTTGGAAAGGCTGGGTGAAAGTCTTTCAGAGGGCATGGGCTTTGTCAATGGGGCTCTCCATCGAGCACAAGATGCCCACTGGGCAGAGACCTCCCTTAAATTTACCTCTTAATGAACTCAGTTGATTTCTGGGTGTGAAGCTACCTTTGGCCTGACTTAAATGGAGTGAGGTGGAAAGACTCCACTAAGAACTCCACCAAGTTGTGAGACCAGGCAAGTAGACAAAGATTGGTCAGAGTATGTTAATGGGAATAAAGCAAAAATTGTCAAGCTCCATGACCTCTTTGTTCCCAATTTTAAAAAGTACAAGTAATGTACAAATTCCTAAATAAAACAGAGTCCTGCCAGTTATGTGGAATATACACAGCAGGTGGTGGAATTCAAATTCAATAAAATGTCTGGAATTAAGAATCTAATGATGACCATGAGCCCATTGTCAATTACTTGAAAAGCCTATCTGGTTTACTAATGTCCTTTAGGGAAAGAAACTGCTGTCCTTATCTGGTCTGGCCTACATATGACTCCAGACCCACAGCTATGTGGCTGACTCCAAACTGCCCTGTCAGCTATTTACAATGCTGCATGAGGAAATCTATCATGTTGGCATCTGTGACTTGGAGTCCTGCATCTGATGATCAATTGCCGATTAAAATATCCGATGTGGTCAAGATTGATCACTGCAGCGATCAAACTCGACCACATGGGAAATTTTAATATTTTAATATATTTTAACATATTTTAATACTTTTAATATTTTAATAAAATATTTAATGTTTTAATATTTATCATCTATCATCAGATGCAGGACTCCAAGTCACAGAAGCCAGCATGATAGATTTCCTCATGCTGTATTGTAAATAGCTGACGATGTTTAGGAACATGTAAATGATATTACACACTGTCTGGGCATTAATAAAGTGATTCCTCTTCATAAAAAGTGCTTTCCTATTCATCAAATTGCAGGAGGTTTGGTCACATCTCCAGTGTTCTGTCAATTGCTCCTTGTGCTAGAGTAAGCTTATCTAACTGCAGGGCTCAACAGCTCCTCCTGTTTACCATGATCCATCAGGATGACTGTGAACATCAGTAATCATCCTGGTGAGGAGCTGACTGACTAATTAATGTGATTATGGGCCAACTGAAAGGATCGAATATCAAAGATCTTGATGTGTCCAGAAAATTCTGGTCTCCTCTATGAAGTGGGCTGCAGGGCTTTGGCCAGTTGTTGCTATATTTCTCAATAACTGCAAGACAGTGTAGGGGGAAACATTACTGAGAATGACTGTAAAATGCTAATCTAAATAAGACTTTCTGAGTTATGGATGGCAGTAGAAAGAAGAGATGTTTGTCTGATTTCTCGCGATAACCAGCACCAATCCAATCATTTCTATATCCTCAAACCTGCTCTTTATTGCATTGTATCTCGCATTACAAAAGACAATGCATTTCAAAACTCCCCATGGTTTGTAAAATGTTCTTGAACATCCTGAGGCCACAAATTCTGCCCTTCTTCCTTCTTTAGTTGAAAAATAGAGGATGTGTATTTTGAGCAGTGCTGTGTAACACTAGATGCAAATTTCTTGATCGAATCTCTAAGTTATCTGAGAGAATAACATGCAGTTGAAGTACTGATAATTTTTAATAGCAGAATCCTGTTCCACCCAACCTGTTCCACACCATTTGCACCTCTAAGGTATCTTCTTGGAGATCCTACAGCCCCTTATAGGCATTTCAGTCAACCTGCTCAGACATAGAATCATAGAATCCCTACAGTGTGGAAACAGGCCCTGCGGCCCAACAAGTCCAAACCTAACCTCAAAGCATCCCACCCAGACTCACCCCACTATAACCACCTAATCTACACATCCCTGACATTACGGGCAATTCAGCATGACCAATCCACCTAACCTGCACATCTTTGGACTGTGGGAGGAAACCGGAGCACCTGGAGGAAACCCACACAGACAAGGGGAGAATGTGCAAACTCCACACAGACAGTGGTGAGGTTGGAATCAACCCCCGGTCCCTGGCACTGTGAGTCAGCAGTGCTAACCACTGAGCCACCGTGACATTACCATGGAGCAGTTGGGACTTGAACCCAAATCTTCTGGCCTAAATCCCTACCGGTGCTAATTATTTAGTTTGGAGCAGAGATTGGGAGGCACAGGCGAAAGAGAGAGACTATTCAATTTGTTACATTGTACAGAGAAAGCTCTTGACAGTCCTGCAGAGGAAATGGCAAAACCTTTGGAGGAAATTTGGGGAAGTGCAGAACTGTTGGAGAATTGGTAGTCTGCAGTTTTCTAGTGGATTCAAAACACTAATTTGAAATTCATTCCACTTACTGCCCCATACCCAGATTAGTAATTTCACTTGAAAAGGCCAAATGGTTCATTTCAGGGATTAATAAAAACTAATTGCCTTACATTACCACCATTGGTAATGCCAGTGTTGCGGTGATGGTCAATGCAGTAGAAGTTTATCGGCTGTAAATCAATGGATTTATCACAAATATCTGCTCAACCCAGAATCCAAGTAATAGCGAGAAAAGTTCAGAAATAAAGTTAAGAGAAGATCAGAAGTTTTAAGATCTGGAAGCTATTGAAGGCAATAAATGTAGCTGGGTGACAAGTGACGTAAGAGTTTTGCAATCTTCAAGTATAAATTAATACAAAACAAGAACAGTATTAAATACTGAAATGTGGGTCTCCTCAGCAGAGGTAATTGCATGAAAAGGGTTATGTTATCATGAGGAGTAGGAGCAGGAGTAAAACCATTTGAGCTTCTGAGCATTGATACATAGCTGACCCTTTGCCTCAATTTCATTGTTAAAGCTTATCCCCAAATCTTTAGATGTTCTTTAGTGTCCAAAATCTATCAACCTCAACAGCAAAACATCCATGGTCATCTCAGGTACAGAATTCTAAATTACCAAAGCATTGAAGTGAAAAAGTTATCCCTTATCTTCAATCAAATAATCTCTAATCTAGAGAATATGCCCCCCCGAGTTACAGATTCTCTAGCCAGCGTGATAACCTCTCAGTCTCTACCCTGAGCACAATATATTATTTAGCCTACAATATGTGGCAAATAATGAACGGATCAAGAAAGCCCAGATAAATGCATCTATATCTTTTGGAGAAGGACATTTTCTTTACAATTCAAATACGATAACTTCAACTGGAACCAAAATAGCCACCACAATGCACATTCTAGAGATTGAGAGGAATGTTCAGTCAAATCTAAAGGCTACACTATTAAATCAAGATGTCAGTTTTTGCCCCATCTCTCTCCAAAGTGCTGCTAAATCACTTTCAGGCCCAGTTAATGTGTCAGGTATCAGAGATAATGGGAACTGCAGATGCTGGAGAATTCCAAGATAATAAAATGTGAGGCTGGATGAACACAGCAGCCTCTCTGATGAAAGGTCTAGGCCCAAAACGTCAGCTTTTGTGCTCCTGAGATGCTGCTTGGCCTGCTGTGTTCATCCAGCCTCATATTTTATTATCTTATAATGTGACAGGTATCTTTCTTTATCTCATGTGTGAGCCTAGATGCCATAAGCATATGGCAACAGGCTATTTATTCCTGGAGGTGCCATCAGAATCTTAAAATTCTCATCCTGTGTCAAATTCCCTTCCTTACTCTCCACACCCTACCTCTGTAATCTCCTCCAAACTCTCAAATCTTTGAGGTCTCTCTGCTCTTCTGTAAGTCTGGCCTCTTGCCTATTCCCAACTTTAATTGCTCCCGCATTGGCAGTTTTCCTTCAACTGTCTGAGTCCAAATGATGGAATTCTTCCCTAAAACTCTCCAACTCTTGAGGTCTCTCCTGTTCTTTAGATATTATATGAATGTTACCTCTGATGACTGAAAAGGATCAATCTTTGGATCCTGCTATTTCTTATATACTTGCAGCACTCATCATCCAAGAATATACCATTGTTTTTCAGTTCAATGTTGACAACACCTAGCTTGATCTCAGCCCCACTAATCCATACAAAAATACAAACAGTTAACAGGAGTAGGTGCTTTGGCCCCTTCTGGCTCATCTGATTGAACCTCAAATCCACATTTGCAATTACACTTGGCCACTTATCATACCCTTGGTTTCTCAAATGGTGTTAAACTGTCAGACTGCTGATTTGACATCTAATACTGGATAAGCTGAAATTTTCTCCAATTTAATAATGAAAAGCTAGAAGACGTTCTGTTCAAGCTTTCAACTCAGGCTCTAGGCTGTCACTTAGACCTTTCTCCCTGGTAGGCATCTGAGACTGCTTGTAACCTTGATGTCATATTTAACTCAGAGATGCATTTCCAATCAAACCACAGCATCATTTAGGCAAACTAATTCCACGTTCATAATATACGTGATTTTTCCCTTGTCTCTATTCATCTGATTCTGAAACCCTCAAATGTGTGTCATTAGCTCTCGATATGATTATTCCATTGCTTTCCTGGTTGGCTTGTGAACTTGATGTCATCCAAAATATAGTTATGCACATCCTTGCTTCCACCTAGTCCAATTCACGTATCATTCCTCTGTAGCTGATTTACATTGGTTCAGTCAAGCAATGTCTTGGTATTAAAAATATCATCTTTATTGTCAAATCAGTTATCTCACAGCTCCCAGTTTTTGTAAACAGCTCCAACCCCATGGTACTCCAAGGTGTCTGTACTGCTCCAATTCTGTTCTCTTGAGCATTCAAATTTTTTGTTGCTCCAGCATTGATAAACATGCTTTCAGCAGTTTGGGCCCTAAACTCTCAAGATCCTCACTTCATACCTCTTTGACTCTCGACTACGTTTTCTTCCCTTCATAATATTTCATAGAATTTTCCTCTTTGACAACACTTTGGCCATCTGTCCTAAGTTTGTATGACGTGGCTCGATGAGTAATGTTGCTTCTAACACGGTTACAAAGTGCCTTAAGAGTTGAAAGCATGCATTTATATGTTATTATCAGCCAATGTCTGCATTTTTCCAGCAGGGGTCATGAGAATATAACATTGAGCAGTAACACTGGCGAAAATAGGGGGTGAAACTAAAGTATAACATCTTGGATATTTGATGGCAGTTTGAGCTTCCTGACGACAAATTATGGTTAACCAGATGAGGAGAAATTTCTTTACTCAGAGAGTTTTTAAAACTTGCACAGTGCCTGGGAAAGTGGTGGAGACAGATTCCATAGGAAGTTTCAAAATGGAGCTGGATATATATTTGAAAGTGATGAATTTAAAGAGTGACAGAAAAATGGCTAGAAAATGGGACCACCTGGGTAGCTGTTTTGGGGCACACAACAAGTTAAATGGCCACCTTCTATTCTGTGAAATTCTATAATTCTGTGATATATGTGAATCCTTAATGAACATATTTACATGTCATACATGCTCATTAAAAGGCCTGCTCACCAGAGTTAAGGACATCTTTTTATTTAAGTAATCCATGACCAAGAAATGTATGCTTTCAGATTCACAAGTGTATAAAAAGGGGCATGCAGTATGCAGCCTTTTTGCTGCATTTGGAAGATGACAAGTGTTGTTCGGTCATTGGTGGGAATAATTGATTGAGATGGCATTGAAGGGGAAAAGGGCATGTTTGATCAAGGGAGGGTGGGAGTGAGAAAGAGAGAGGGAACAAAGGAGAGGATGTGGGGACATATGGAGTGGGAGGAACCTCAGATCATGCGTGTGGTGGTCCTGTGGGTGTGGATGGGTTGCTTTCAGTCCAAGGATCATAGGAGAGAGATGATCCTAAAGGGTGAGTCAGTGCTATCGATAGCAGAGTCTTGTGCATTGAAATTAGTGTTCAGGGCAGCAGAAGAAACAGTCATGGTGAGAAGAGGGAATGTAGTAAGGTGATAGGTCCAGAGTCACAGGCAGTTATCAGAAGGTCACATGGGGTGGGTATGGGAATGAACAAAAGCAGTGGGGAGAATAATAGGGGAATTCAAGATCAACGTCAGCGTTGGGACAGTCACTGGTGGAGGCTGAGGGAATGGGAAATGGCATGTGTAGGTAATGGTTATAGATTCCAAAATAAGGGATTGTTTTATTGGGTGGGTTGAGGCTGATGGGGGAGGGATCACAGGTGATGGCGCGGAGATAGGGAGCAGGTCTAGAATTGGACAAGCATCATTTGCAAGAAATCTTGCAAATATAGCTGCTCTGGAAGTGCAACTACTGTGAGAGGAGTCAAATCTTTTGAGTAGGTGGAATTGACTGATTCAAGAATCAAAAATAACGGTGGGAAGGTCAAGGACGATAGAGGGAGTGGAGGGGATGGTGGATGGCACGTTGAGTGTAACAGGGATGATGTATCACTGGGCCGTAGGCAAACCTGTGGGTTGCTGATTGCTACTGAAAGCAATAAGAGGATAAGCCAAAAGAGTTCAAGGCAAGGGTGATGGACGGAGTGTCAAGGGTGATAGAAGGAGGGTTGTTGGTTAATGCGGGAGGGTGCACAGTCAAGAATTCCAGTTTCTAGGTCGTTATTTGATGCCCATGCATATGTCTGCATCAAAAAGAAGGGCTCTCTGTAATGAACCTTGAGGATGGTATTGATCACAGTGGGGTTAGTAGAGATGAAAGTGTGTGTATAGGGCTTCCCATGTTCAAAAGCACTTTTGGAGGAACGGGAGAGAAGCTGGAAGGTAGGTGCAGATCAGATCGTTCCTGGTCATTAGTCTGAAGATTACCTCAAGATGACATGATAGATTACATGAATGCAGTTCTTTTGCTGGCTCAGGTTCAGCTGTTGAAGACCCAGCAGATAGTGGCCAAGGGACTAATATAGCAATAAACAGAACAGCAACAGGGGGTGTCAGGGGAACAGGCAATTCAAGACATTCTTTTAGACTAGGAGGCCACTCAGTTTTCAGAAGCTGTAAGAGTTACTAAAGTATTGAATTTCTGATGACCAATACCTAATTCAGATGAACTAATGAATTGTTTGATACACCATGCAGCCACACTATGGCATTCTAAGTCACTGCTGGATTTCCACAGTAAAAGGAGTAATAAACAGCACCAATATGATGTTGAAGCCCCCCAGTGGCCAGCAGCTTCATAAACCAACAGAGCTCACGATATATAGTTGATCTGTGATCACAAGAATCAAATCCTGCAAGTGTGTGCTTGTTCCCACGCAGCTCTCGACATTCTTACAGCTTCACCAACTCTCCAGCTATGCTTCTCAGTACAAGTCACTGCTCCCTGCACCCATGACTAAAACAATAGAATGGAGATCCCAGCATGTATTCAGCTGCTGCTGTATATTCTGCTAGACCTAATTCTCCACAGTGAACATTACCCTTTTCATGGAGGTAGCCAAGCGTGCCTGTGCACAGCTATGATGTCTTTCAACTTTCACTCAGTCTATGCATGTCCTCTGGCATCTCCAGCCTAGACATACCCATGCCTCTCTCTATATCCCAATCAGGTCTCTTTTGGTGGGTTGCAGAGCTTCACTATTGGTTCAGGGCTCAGCAGGTTCCTTGCCAGTCTCAGCCCTCAGACTGTCAGAGACCATTGAGGAAACAGAATCCACCAGCTGTGGCCATGTGTTTGTGGTCTGCTCCCCGGTCGTTATCCAGGAGCCTTATCTAGAATATGCACTCAGCAAGCTGACAGTCTCTGTGCTGGTAGAATGTGCAAGGAAATGCTATGACAGTGATCCTTCTGAATCCTTTATGCCACAAAGGCAGAAGCGGTACTGTACGATGACTACCTATTCCTCATCCACTTCAACTTGCTTCAAGCTTTGCAGTGGAGAATGCAAAGAATTAACTCAGGGTTGTGCACAATTCCTTTTTCTCATTAATGTTTTAAGGGTTATTCGTGTGTGTTGAGTTGAACAACAGACTGGAGACATTCTCACTGGATTGCTTTGAATTTCCACCTGCACACGATTGCTACCAATCCTCTCTGGCCAGCTCAGAGGCTCCCCTTCAGTGGAAATCAATCCTCATATGTCAGGGACACATCTACTCAATTTATAGCACTCTATCCAGGAGGGAGGATCAGAAGGTTATCCTGCAAACTCAAACTGTCTGCTCATACAGTCAGTCTAATGCAGCTGGCTGCATGGAATGGGCGTGATTGCCTATTGAAGTATCTTTCAAGTATGGTGCCTGGACCATTGACCCTGTGAGGTAATGGGAGATTTGGATTTCCTGCTTGGTCACAGCACATGATTCGCTGAGCTCCTTAGCTATGTGTAGCTAACTTGACTGGCCATCACATGAGAAGTGCTGCACACATCTGTGTTTGCCAACAACAAGCTTGGTTACAATTGATTATTCCACCGTTGATTGTTTCTTTCCTATCCCTTTATAAGCTCACAGTTAAAGTTAAAGGTGTGGGCTACCTGCATGAGTCAAAGTGTGTTACAACCTGTCCAAAGTTACTCTGCCCCTTGCCAGACATCTTGGAGCATGAGGCCAAGTAATTTTCAACTCCCAGAACGTATTATCACTTCCTGATGTTGACTGTGGCTCAAAGCTGGTGAGAATGACCATCAAACCATGAGGCAGGAGTGGAGATCCGGGGACTGCGATGGGTTGTGTGAGTTGGAGGGGTCATACTGTTGGCAAAGTACCAGAGAAGGTATTCTTAGCGAGGTAAGTGAAGAAGGTGGGTAGGACAGAGTATCAGAATATTACAGCGGCAGACAAAGATACAAGGTGTCTTTGTGTTGCTCAGGGGAGCCACACTTGCTCTTCTTATTCTGTAAGAATACAACAGAAGAGTACCTGTAATTCAAAACTGTATTTGTAATTCATTTTCCACTTTATCTTAACTGCTTTCAGCTATGATTCTTGTTATGCTCGAGGTGGTCCTAGTGATTTCTGCATCAACTTCCTGAATGGGGAAGCTAAAGAGTCGCTGTGGAACTGGTGAAATCAAAAGGCTCCATTCTATCACATAAGGTGCATTTGTTGGGGCGTGGGTGGGTCTTCCTGTTAGTTTGATACCATGGCAACTGAGTAAGGAGACTTCATGAGCACTGCATAATCCCCATGCATCTTGACCTCACCTGCACAAAATGATAGCGATAGGGTTGGCATTTTCCTGTCATGACATCCTACCTCTAACTGTCTGAGTCAAACAACCTTTCCCATCACACCTCCAGTATCTTTCAAACTGAAAGCCAAAAACTGCACTAAGAATTTGAAGAAAATGCACTTTGTTATAACACCCAGACTTTGCGGAATTTCCCACGAGTGTTTGCTTGCAGCTGTGATCTCAAAATTAACCTTTAATTTTCAGAGAGTCCTGGCAATCCTTGAGTGTTGGCAACCTTAATGGTAAGTTAAAAACGACCTACTCAATCTATAAACAGATCAATTCCCTCGCTCCCTGGCGTCTAATAACTAAATGCTTTCTGAATCTTTGATCACCCTTGTGACTCTGACCCTATATGTCTAAAACAGTAAATGTAATTTTTCAAAGCATGTTACATGAGGATTTCCTCACAAATCCACCAAACAACAAAAGTTCCTCACGCTTAAGTGGTGCAATTATTGAAAAAAAGCCTGCTGGAATGTAGAGATCTAAGGATACACATACACAAATCTTTGACTGTGGCAGGTCAAGTTGATAAGGCTGTTAAAAAAAAAGCACATGGAAACCTTAGCTTTGTAAATAGTGTCATAGACTGCAAAAGGAAGCAAGTTATGCTAAACCTTGAGGTCACTAGTTAGACATTAGAAGGAGCATTCTATTAAATTTCTAGGGAGTACATATCAGAACATGGTGCAAAATATATTTATTGGATTACTACTGAATTTAGGGTACTTCAGTTCTTGGGAATGGTTGAATAAGTTATGGTTTGTTGTCATAAATGCAGAGATGGGTTAAGAAGAAACTTGAGTACAGCTACTCAAAATTATACAGGATTTTCAATTGAGTATGGAAAGACAAATTGTTGCACTAGGCGGGGCCTGTTAGTAACCAGAATACACAGCTGTCAGATTATTGACAAAAGAACCCAGGGCGGAAATCAGGAGCATTTTATTTTGCGTTGAGTTATTATCTGGAGGGTACTGTTTGGTCCAAGATGTTGTTTCATTGCTTTCAAAATGGAATTGGATAATTACTTGAGAAAGGGAAAAATTTCCATGTTCTGATGAAGAGTCACCAAACTCAAACACTAACTCTGCTTTTTCCCACAGATTTTGCAAAGAATCATCCATTCCTTCCCCATTGCCTCTACCATGTATTAGCTATTGCTCAGAATGGTGAATTTGCAAAAGAAACCCATTAAGGCTGGAACAGTTTAGCTGTAGAACTTTCTGCGTATCAAAGGAGGCAGGGGTTGAGGGATAGGGTGGGAAAATTGAGTTGAGGTTGAAAAACCAGCCATGATTTTATTGAATACGATGTGGAGAAATGTGGGATGGTCCTCTTTGGTTGAAACATCAGAAATATAGACTATATTTCTTAAGTGTGAGGGACTTGGAAGTGTTGAAATTCAAAGGGACTTTCATGTCATTGCTCATGAATCACTGAAAGCCAGATATAGTGCTGAAGAGAAAAAAATAATGGGTCTTTATTACAAGCAGATTTGAGCATCTGAGTAAAGATTTCAATACTGCAATTATAAAGAACATAGATGAGACCACATGTGTGCAGGTTTGGTCTTCTTAGCTAAGGCTTTTCCAAAGATGAAGTGCAACAAACTAATTCCTGGAATGGAGACATTATCCTACAAGGAAAGATTAAATAGACTGGGCCTGTACTATCTGGAGTTTAAAAGACTGACGGGTGCCTTTATTCAAACACGCAAGCTTCCTACCGGGATTGACAGTAGGTGCAGCAAGGTTCTTTGCCTTGGATTACATGCAATCTCAGAACAGGCCATTACGGACAGAAATGAGGAAGAGTTTTTTCACTCAAAGTGTGGTGAATGTTTGGAAATTGTCCTCAGAGGGCTGTAAAGACTCAGTCATTGAGTATATTCAAAACTGAGTTTGATAGATTCTTACATATTAAAAACATCAAGGGATACAGGAACAGCATGGGGAAATGCTATTGAAGTAGAAGACCAGCCATGAAATCATTGATTGGAAGCATAGTCTTGAATGTCTGAATGGCCTATTCCTACAGTTGTTTCTTTAATGGTGGCACAAGTTCAGATCTTCTCTTGTTTCTATTTTGTATGTTCTAATGCATGTTTTTCAAACTAATACAAAAATTCATGGAAATGCAGGGTGTGTCAAATGTAGCGCATTGATAGTGGGTGAATTGTGTCGCAAAAAAATTCACAAAACTGCACGTGAATTCCGCTCTGTCATGTTAATTGTAATCAAGTCAGTTCATCCTTCTCACATGAAGGTGTGCAATCCCTGGCACAGGCAAAGAAGTCTGAGGTACGTTTATAATGACAATTGTTTGATCATCATAACCTCACCATTAATGGGGTTAAATTACTAGAATAAGCACTGAACACAGGCTATAATTATTCTAATTATTCTGCCATGCTAGAGAAATGTCATGAAAAAAGTTGTTTTTAATAAAGTAAATTAAACAATCAGACTCATCTAGGACTGTGATGATTTAATGCTGTTTGTATTCCTGTCCTTGCGGTCCTTCAGGAAAGTGCAGATCATAGTGCCAGCTTGCAGTATTTTTACTGGTGAAATATGCTTTCTCTTTTATAATCAACCTGTTCGACATCGTATGACACATCTTTGGGGAAGGTGGGACTTGAACCTGAACCTTCTAGCCCAGAAATGCACTGTTATAGTCTAGTGACACTGCCATACAAATGGGATATCATTTCATCAGGGATTCTTGTTAGATTCATGATCAGGCTGCGACCTTGAATTGGTCTTTAGTCGTTACTGATGGGAGATGAAGGAACAGCTGCTGTCGACATGATTACTGCACAGAGATGGATCTAAACACAAAGGGCGAGAGCAGCACACTGAGTTAGCAAGAGCAATAAATTTTGCTGTTTTTCTTTTCCTGTCAGGGTAGAAGTTTCAGCCTGTAAGGATCCATATACTTGGTTACAGATTTTTACGGCAGAGTAATTATTATATAAATATGAACCTTTCAAGGCCCTGACAGTGTGAAATGTTGTTGCAGCCTGCCCTTTTTTAAACAAGAATAATTCCATGGGTGCAGAGTAATGTCAAACATTTGGCTTTATATGCAATTGTGTGTCAAATCTACCAAAACAGCACTTAAGGGGTACAGAATATCCAACGTAGAAGAAATATTGTTCCTTGTTAATAGTTTAAAACAAAAGAGGGGCAGAATTTGCACTGCAACTGCAATCAAGCACTGTCACCGAAATTGCCTTTGAAATGGTGTTAGATAACATGTCAATTCACCCAAATGGCAAAATCTAGTCGTATTTCACCAATCAGCACAATTTAGGCATGATGATAAAACACAACCATAATATTTAATTGCTATGCAATCTAACCTGTTGTAAAAACTGTCTTTATTTTTGTGCTTTTTAAAACTGTGGATTGAAATAGGGAAGCACTGTTTGAAAACCACTATTTTGAAGGACTGCTGCATGTTTTGTCAGACAAGTAAACTGTTCACTAACGGCAAGCGTCATATACAAACCTATTTAAACGAACAGTAATTGAAGTGGTTGCATATGAGTTGGAGCCAAGGAGTTGTTTACTAATGCAGCTGGGTGATAACAAGAAGTTTATATTTTTAGACTATGGACTAGTAATCAGTTATCAATCATAAAAGTCATTTGTCGATTAATATCTGTCTGGTTAGCTCTCAAGTAACTGAACATATCAGGGCTGGGAACAAATAGACAAGGGTGTTTTGATCTCCCTTTAATACTTTTGATCATCAGTAAAGTGATGGCTGATTGTTGGAGGTCAGTCCTTTCAGATCCAGGATTTTTCTACAGGAGATCCTTAGGGTATTTTCCTAGGCCCAACCACCTTCAGCTGTTTTATCATTAGGTCAGCATTAGAGATGTTCACTGTTGACTGCACAATGAACAGCATCATTTGTGACTTCTGTAATACTGAAGCAATTTGAGCCCAAATGCAGCAAGACAGTATCCAAGCATGGGCTGACAAGTAGCAAATAATATTCATGCCACCCAAATGCCAGGCAATGACGATCTCCAACCAGACAGAACCTGTCTATCACCCCTTGACAAACAACGGCTTCACCATCATTGAATCCCTACTTTCAACATTCAATGAGTTGCCATTGACCAGAAACTGAACCGGATTAGTCATGCAAATATTTTGGATACTAGAGTTAGTCAGAGTTTAGGAATATTGCAACAAGTCACTCACTTCCACACTTGTCAAAGCCAGTCCACTGTCTACGAGGCCCAAGTCAAAATGTAGTTTGTCTGGATGAGTGCAGCTCCAACAACAGTCAGGTAAAATAATCCATTTGAATGGCACCACATTCACAAATATTCATGTCCCTCTCCATAGATGTTCAGTAGCAGCAGTGTGTGCAAGCTTCAAGAAATGTTGTAGAAATTCACCAGAGCTCCTTAGGCAGCACTTTCCAGACCCACAACTATCACAATTTAGAAGGATAATGGCAGAAAATATATGACAACACTACCATCTTCAAGTTCCCTTCCAAACCAATCATCATCCAGATTCAGATATATATTGCTATTCCTTCAGTGCCCTGGGTCAAAGTTCTGGAACTGATCCTTAATGGCATTATGGGTGTGGCTAAATGGACTACAATAGTTTAAGAAAGGACTCACCCACTACCTCACTCAAGGGCAGTTAGAGATGGGCAAAAAAATCCTGGACCAACCAATATTGCCCTGTGAATTAATAAAAGCAAAAAAGTGCTTTGGCAGTCTTCTGTTTTTATCAACTGTATCTTGATCCTTGTGGTAAAGATGGATTCTTTCTTTATATAACTGAAATTCTGACAGAACATTGGTAGAGTGACAATCAATACTCAAATGTTTGCTTTCCATCTTTATCAATCCCTTTAAAACACCACTGCAAAAATTTGTCTTGTAATTTGGTGGTTTTTTCTAATTTTTTTATCATTGGCTTCCCTTTCTTATGTTGTTGCTTTAAAAGTAGCAGGCTTGCAGTGGCTGATGACGTTTTCACCAAAAAAGATAGAGTAATGAGATGATCCACACCTTTTGTTTGTTTTCATTTCATTTCTGAAACTGAAGTTAGAGGAACTGACCAACATCTGGACACAGGTAAACCCTTATTTATTTGAGGAATGGTCTTTTTCAGTAATTTTCTTCTGCATTTATACTAGGATTGATTTATTAGATTGGAGCTGCCTTTTAGCACTAATAAATTGTGTTCAGCCTAAGCTTTTTTGAGAAGAGTGGGTACTCACAAATCTTTATTTTCTATCAAGATTACGTTTTGTCAGTATGGATTGCAAGACTTTAATCTTGGTTGTAGTTGGAATTACAACTGTAACTCTGAATTTAGGCAGCTGATATGAATGACTCAGCAAAAACATCTCTTTACCGCTGCTGCTAATGTCTTTTAGTGACACTAGTTACTACCAACCAACTGTCGCCATTTGCTTTTAGTTCCCACTTGCCAGCTCCATAACATAGCTTCTTGGATTAAACACTGCTATCAGTATGATGTGGTCTGCATACTGCCCTCTATATTAGTCATGTATGTATATTATTCAGATTCTTATTTAGACAGTTATTGAACTTTATTAATATATAAGCTACTTGCATTGTTACCACATCACAGACTGTAACATAATCTTGGTTATGTGCCTACTTACGTTACTGTACATTACATACACATAGCTGACTGACTAAGCACGCAACACTGACTCCATTGCACTGAGAGAGTGACTGAAAATGAGGTGGCTACCTATCGCTGGAAGATCACATGTTGTGATGTCATGTAACTGCCTTAAAGATACAGTGCCTCTGTGGCCTGGAGTCTCACAGAATCACAACAGCAGAGCTTGTAAACTATTATCATCAATGTTTATCACCCCGTGTTGTTTCTAGTCACCAAGCAAACTCATTCCACGCTTTGATTCTCTGAGCTAGGATCATTCCTTTGATTGTCTGGATCTCATCCTAATGATCAGATTTCGAGCTGTATTATTAATTCATCCTTTTTTTTTGCAGATTTGTCACAGTTTTAGATACAAAGCCTTTAACTTTTTTCTGTTTTTCCTTGACTATTTGCTTTTGTCCCTTTCTGACTTGTTCTGCATTTTGTTTACTCAAACTGCCTGTATGCTGTTGACTGATCTCCCTTTCCTGAATTGGCCCATCACCCTCATCTATCACTTTCATGAGGTGAAAGCTTTACCTACTGTTTTATTATATGATTCAGGGGGACGCTGCTCTCAGCCCTGTTTTGATGGCATCTGTTCCAACAGAACAGATTCCTCTTTCCCTAATCTGTTGCCAGTGTATCATTGATTCAAAGCCTCTGCCTTGCATGCCACTCTTCCAGTCATACATCCAATCTTTGTTAATCTGCTTATCCCAATGCCATTTATGAATGGACAGGAAATAATCCAGTGATTATTAACCATGCAGATGTTGTAATTTAATGTAGCCCCTAGCTCCTGCAACTTTTTCAGCTGAACATCATTCCTAATGTTACCTGCATGGTCTATCGACTTTAATAACTGGGCAGAATGGGTTAACTAATTTACCCAATGACTTCTGCAGATTCTGATGGGAGTCTAGTAGTAGAAATGGTAATATGATCTAAAATCATTGATGTAAAACATCTTAATGAGTCAAACATACCTCCTAGGCACAAACTGAGTGATGGACTCAAGACAGTTCTTTGACGAGGTGTTAAGGTGAAAGGTTAAGGATCTATTGGGTACTGTTGTTGAGTATTTTTGTCAGGATATTAATCTCTGTCTGTTAGCGCCATTGTCACACTCCAGATTTACTCACAGTACCTAATATTGTGCACTGGATACCCCAATTTAACGTCTAATACATTGAGAGATGCAATCCATTTTTAAAGAAGGAAGATTAGCCATTGAGAGTCTGGAGACTACATTAAAAACAGGTTCAGTGTATTCAGCCAGCTACAGTTACCTGGGCTGATATCTTTAAATGTGTGCACTTCAAGTTAACAATTAAAGATCATAAACCATGACCTCTGCCCCTGAATAGGAGAAGGGCAACAAGTGCCTCTCTGCCTAATAGCACTGTGGCATCATGTGGCATGCAGCAGTTTGAGAAGAAAACTCACCACTGTCATCTCAAGGGCAATTAGGGACAGGCAATAAATGCTGGGCCTTGCCAGGGGTGCCCAGGAAAGAAGTACTTCTTACATTGAAGACATGATATACAGTGTATTGGAAAATTATGTCTGCCAAACAAAGGAAATGGGAAAATACAGCTAGCTGGAGATTTCTCATGAGCAAATTCTTAGACTTAATAAAGAGAGAGGCAATCCTATTTCAAATGAGTTAAAATGTTCATACAACAATGCTCAAAATGTTCGTAATAAAACAGGGGATTTGAAAGAAGTCATGTATTGGGAGAACGCAAAATTACGTTGGAGCTCGACTTTACATTCTCTCACTGATGGGTTTGAAGGCAGTTCTAGTAAATTCGGATTATCATTATGTGAGTGAACATTAACACCCTTTACGAGGCATAACTAAATTCAAAAGATGCCAAAAAAGATATTGTCTGAAACTTAACAGACTTAAGGCTCACTCCCATGTGATCTAACATCTTTACAGTATATTTGAAGTCGTTTTATTTGCTTGTACGTAGAGGAAGGCATTAAGGAGAAGCTCAAAGGAAAGAGGTGGACAGGTGGAGATGATTGCAAAGGAATTTCAGAGCTCCAAGCCCATGTTCTGGAATCATCATCAGTGGTGGAGTGCTGGGAATCAGGATTTAGAGTGAGACTTTACTATCATGTGTACTCAAATACAAGAGTACAGTGAAAAGTTTACAATGTCACCATTCCTGGCACCATCTTAGGCACAAAGGTAATTAGGTACAAGGCAGAAAAATAAAGAAACAAAGTTAAAGGTTAAACATTACAGCCCTTCTTTGTGTTCAGTAGAAACACACAGAAATAAAGTTAAAAGTTCAACAGTCTGTCTTGAGTGCTTAGCCATGCTGGGCTCACAGTTCCTTCAAGGGACCGATCTCCTCCACTTTGGCGCTCTCTCTGGGAGACCTTGGGCTATTTGTTCTTACCAGCACCGCTGTGGATGCCGGGGGACCTCCTTCTCCACCACTTTGGGATTTCCTTTTCTCACATTGGGCTCAATCTCCAAACGCCAAATTCCCAATCCAGGTTGCCAGCCACTGCCACACTTCGGACCGCCAGCTGACTGGCAAATTCCCAATCCAGGACCCCAGCAGTTGCCACACACCAGACCTGTAGCTGACCGCCAAAGTCCTGATCCAGGCCCCAATGAAGCTGCGATGCCATCAGTGCCACTGCTTCCATGCCCGAGCTCTTTGCAGATGGCAAGTAAGTAGGAGGAAAAAAAACACAAACTGAAAAACTGAAACAAAGCTCAAGAGTCTTGATTTGATGGAGTTCAGATGTTGCAATGTTGAAGAAGGCCACAGAGAAAGGGAGGGACAACACCAGGATGAGAATATAAAAATTGAGACATTGCTTAACTGTAAATATATGTCAGGCAGTAGAGGGTCAATGAATGAATGAGACTGGGCCCAAGTCAATGTACAGACAGAGGAGTTTTGGATGAACTTCAGTTTGTACAGGGTAACACCCATTCTAATTGTCAAGACGAAGGGCAACAAAGGCGTGAATGATTATTTCAGCTGCAGATGAGCGAACCTCATTGCAGAGCAAGCATATGATATGGAAGTGGAATTTGGTGCTTTTGGTTCTGGTGCAGATATATGGTTAGAAGCTCATCATGGCATATAGTAAGGGTGACATTCTGTTCTCATAAGACAAATCGTAATGGAGGAGCCATATGTTCAATGTGCCTGATTCAAAAGAGGGTCTTGGCTTAACAACCTCTTTTCTTTCAAAAGATCATGAACAATTTGCAGCTCTCTTCTCGCTCACTGAGAAAGTGTGGAATGCTATTAATCATAACAGAAATGCCAAAGAATAAGGTTCAGTAAAATTTCCCCTACATCTCCTTTGGGAATTAAGCAAACTCCAGCACATCAATCTAAAGTTCCAGCCTTTTATTTAACATTCGGATTTTCATTTCCTTTAGAACTGAAGTGGTAGTATCCCACAAGTTATTTGACTATCCATCCCAGGCTGGAGGCATGGAAAAACCTGAAGTGAGTGGGTTATTTGGGTGTGAGCTATCATTCTACCATTTAAAGAACGAGTTTCCCAATCTCATGTTACTTCTATACCTTGACCCAAGACTAGCTTCTGTGGCTGCAGGTATTCTGTCAGATTACTGTCTGGAGTTAGAATGGTAGCCATCAGGCATGCTTTCAAACAACTACTTCTTTCATTTAGTTTTGCAGCACGGGTAAGTGCTTGTGATTAATTATGTTTTAAAACAGGAGGGAATTTAAGAAAACGGTGTCGGGGCCAACATCATAAATCACTAAAGTTGGGGGTTGCAGAAACCACATGTTTCCTGAAATCTGAGACTACACCTCATTGGCACTTAGATGCAGTGCACGCAATGTGAATGGCTGATATTGCTACGCATCTCATTTTGAAACAAAATTAGATTCTCCAGATGATTCATGCCTTGTAGGTGACTTGCAAAGTGCTGTCAATATCTGTTGACAGAGAAGTGCAGTGAGGTCATGGGGTGGGTCAAGACTGAGACATTAATGCCAGTGTGAACATTATAGCAGAAAAGGGTGAATGGTGATACTATTGCATGCTGTGATGCTAGAGTGCGTCATCAGTGATGTCAGTTCACTTGGAACTGGGGTCGAAAGGAAGAAGATTCTGGTAAATTATGCCTCTGTAAAGAAACGTTCATTCGTTTTCACTTGTATGGTTTCTGCTCCTCATCTGTTAAAGCAGTCTGAATCTGATTGTGAAACGTAGGCAAGTATCAATCACCTTTCACCTCCCTTGTTGGTAAAAACTTGTTTGTGTCCTATGTCTCAACTAGGAATATCTTTTTTCCTGAGTGAAGTGAGCTCAATTAAATCAAAGCATACCACTGCTCACAACTAAAAAGATAACATCTTCACCTTTACGTACCTGAGTGCAACAGGAACAGGAGTGCTCCCCAATCCACATCAAAGAATGTGGACAGTTGTTTCACTCCCATCCCTAATCCATGTTTCAAAATCAGGCATTTCTTTATTTCTTGCCCCACGCTTGTAAAGCATTGCTGACTTACCATGACATGCCTGAAAAAAAAGGTAATGGTGGATAGAGCAAATCTTAATAACGATTATCATGGAACTCCTGGATTCTTGTAAAAACCCATCTTGTTCACTAATTCCCCTAAGCAAAACAATCTGCCATCCTTACAATCTGTCATACTTGGTATGGTCTACATATCATACCTGATCCAGAGATATATGATTGATTGCCAATTCTCTCTGAAGTAGCCTAGTAAATCACACAGTTCTGGTGATCTGCTACAAATGTACGCCATTAAATAAGATCACGGCTGATCTGTGGCCTATCTACATTTATGAAAATGTCAAAGAAGCATAAAATGATGTGGACAACCTAGTACTGACCAACAGCTTAGTAATGTGTGTATCAGAGAGTAGGAACTGCAAATGCTGGAGACCTCAAATGGCAAGATAATAAAATGTGAGGCTGGATGAACACAGCAGGCCAAGCAGCATCTCAGGAGCACAAAAGCTGACGTTTCGGGCCTAGACCCTTCATCAGAGAGGGGGATGGGGGGAGGGAACTGGAATAAATAGGGAGAGAGGGGGAGGCGGACCGAAGATGGAGAGTAAAGAAGATAGGTGGAGAAGGTGTGGGTGGGGAGGTAGGGAGGGGATAGGTCAGTCCAGGGAAGACGGACAGGTCAAGCAGGTGGGATGAGGTTAGTAGGTAGCTGGGGGTGCGGCTTGGGGTGGGAGGAAGGGATGGGTGAGAGGAAGAACCGGTTAGGGAGGCAGAGACAGGTTGGACTGGTTTTGGGATGCAGTGGGTGGGGGGGAAGAGCTGGGCTGGTTGTGTGGTGCAGTGGGGGGAGGGGATGAACTGGGCTGGTTTAGGGATGCAGTGGGGGAAGGGGAGATATTGAAACTGGTGAAGTCCACATTGATACCATATGGCTGCAGGGTTCCCAGGCGGAATATGAGTTGCTGTTCCTGCAACCTTCGGGTGGCATCATTGTGGCAGTGCAGGAGGCCCATGATGGACATGTCATCAAGAGAATGGGAGGGGGAGTGGAAATGGTTTGCGACTGGGAGGTGCAGTTGTTTGTTGCGAACTGAGCGGAGGTGTTCTGCAAAGCGGTCCCCAAGCCTCCGCTTGGTTTCCCCAATGTAGAGAAAGCCGCACCGGGTACAGTGGATGCAGTATACCACATTGGCAGATGTGCAGGTGAACCTCTGCTTAATGTGGAATGTCATCTTGGGGCCTGGGATGGGGGTGAGGGAGGAGGTGTGGGGACAAGTGTAGCATTTCCTGCGGTTGCAGGGGAAGGTGCCGGGTGTGGTGGGGTTGGAGGGCAGTGTGGAGCGAACAAGGGAGTCACGGAGAGAGTGGTCTCTCCGGAAAGCAGACAGGGGTGGGGATGGAAAAATGTCTTGGGTGGTGGGGTCGGATTGTAAATGGCGGAAGTGTCGGAGGATAATGCGTTGTATCCGGAGGTTGGTGGGGTGGTGTGTGAGAACGAGGGGGATCCTCTTGGGGCGGTTGTGGCGGGGGCGGGGTGTGAGGGATGTGTCGCGGGAGATGCGGGAGACGCGGTCAAGGGCGTTCTCAATCACCGTGGGGGGGAAGTTGCGGTCCTTAAAGAACTTGGACATCTGGGATGTGCGGGAGTGGAATGTCTTGTCGTGGGAGCAGATGCGGCGGAGGCGGAGGAATTGGGAATAGGGGATGGAATTTTTGCAGGAGGGTGGGTGGGAGGAGGTGTATTCTAGGTAGCTGTGGGAGTCGGTGGGCTTGAAATGGACATCAGTTACAAGCTGGTTGTAACTGATGTCCATTTCAAGCCCACCGACTCCCACAGCTACCTAGAATACACCTCCTCCCACCCACCCTCCTGCAAAAATTCCATCCCCTATTCCCAATTCCTCCGCCTCCGCCGCATCTGCTCCCACGACAAGACATTCCACTCCCGCACATCCCAGATGTCCAAGTTCTTTAAGGACCGCAACTTCCCCCCCACGGTGATTGAGAACGCCCTTGACCGCGTCTCCCGCATCTCCCGCGACACATCCCTCACACCCCGCCCCCGCCACAACCGCCCCAAGAGGATCCCCCTCGTTCTCACACACCACCCTACCAACCTCCGGATACAACGCATTATCCTCCGACACTTCCGCCATTTACAATCCGACCCCACCACCCAAGACATTTTTCCATCCCCACCCCTGTCTGCTTTCCGGAGAGACCACTCTCTCCGTGACTCCCTTGTTCGCTCCACACTGCCCTCCAACCCCACCACACCCGGCACCTTCCCCTGCAACCACAGGAAATGCTACACTTGTCCCCACACCTCCTCCCTCACCCCCATCCCAGGCCCCAAGATGACATTCCACATTAAGCAGAGGTTCACCTGCACATCTGCCAATGTGGTATACTGCATCCACTGTACCCGGTGCGGCTTTCTCTACATTGGGGAAACCAAGCGGAGGCTTGGGGACCGCTTTGCAGAACACCTCCGCTCAGTTCGCAACAAACAACTGCACCTCCCAGTCGCAAACCATTTCCACTCCCCCTCCCATTCTCTTGATGACATGTCCATCATGGGCCTCCTGCACTGCCACAATGATGCCACCCGAAGGTTGCAGGAACAGCAACTCATATTCCGCCTGGGAACCCTGCAGCCATATGGTATCAATGTGGACTTCACCAGTTTCAAAATCTCCCCTTCCCCCACTGCATCCCTAAACCAGCCCAGTTCATCCCCTCCCCCCACTGCACCACACAACCAGCCCAGCTCTTCCCCCCCACCCACTGCATCCCAAAACCAGTCCAACCTGTCTCTGCCTCCCTAACCGGTTCTTCCTCTCACCCATCCCTTCCTCCCACCCCAAGCCGCACCCCCAGCTACCTACTAACCTCATCCCACCTGCTTGACCTGTCCGTCTTCCCTGGACTGACCTATCCCCTCCCTACCTCCCCACCCACACCTTCTCCACCTATCTTCTTTACTCTCCATCTTCGGTCCGCCTCCCCCTCTCTCCCTATTTATTCCAGTTCCCTCCCCCCATCCCCCTCTCTGATGAAGGGTCTAGGCCCGAAACGTCAGCTTTTGTGCTCCTGAGATGCTGCTTGGCCTGCTGTGTTCATCCAGCCTCACATTTTATTATCTTGGAATCTCCAGCATCTGCAGTTCCCATGACCTCAAATGGCAGCTTTCCTGCTTCTAAGATGTTGCTTGGCCTGCTGTGTTCATCCAGCTCCATACCGTGTTATCTAATAATGTGCGTACCTTGTTTCTATCCTGTGACCGAATCTGTCATTCTGCTCACTCTGGAAAAACCCTGTGTTTGTGTGCTTGCTTACCAGTGCAAGTTTAGGATATGCAATTCTGGTTGGACGAACCTCTGAAGATTTTATCGTGCTGCTTTGTATTTGCAACTGCTTAGCTTAATCAACATCCTTTGTTCCCTTTTCCAATGTATGTTAAACTAATAATAAAGAAACTTTAAAAGTATTGTTTTTAATGCCCTAGTAGTTTTTCTACTGCTCATGTTTCCGGGAGATTAGTTTTTAATTCCCAGAGACTCCAATACAATCCTAGATTGTTGGTAACCCTATAGATAGGCCATTTCTAGGAGGAGTCACATTTCAGATGTTAATGCATTAAAAGTAGCTAAGTGGCCACACTGATATCAGGTATGTGCAAACAACAGCCCAGGAGGTCCAAAGATTTCATAGACACTTTTCTTTCTATCTGGTTCAGATTTACATCGAAATGTTCAACCTAGAATGCATCAAATATTCATCTAATTCACCTTCCACTATCCTGCTCTTCATAAGATACAATGAGAGTGGAGATGTTGATGAATCAGAATGAGCACTCTTTGTCAGTAATTCTACAAGTCACCCAAACAGGAAGTGAGGAAAGTCTTGGAGAACTTTATGAGCTGTAGATTCAGAGTCACAAGCACGCTACATTAGCTCACCACACATCACACCTCTTTTTAAATTTATTCATGGGATGCAGTTGCTGCTGGCTGGACAAGCATTCATTGTTTCTTCCTAGTTGCCCTTGAGAAGGTGGTGGTGAGCTGCCCTCTTGAACTGCTGCAGTCTATTTGCTTCATGTAGAACAATAAGGCTGTTAGTGAGGCTGTTCCAAGATTTCACCCCAGTGAGAGAAAAGGAACAGTGATGGATGTGAGATAATAAAATGTGAGGCTGGATGAACACAGCAGGCCCAGCAGCATCTCAGGAGATGGATGTGAGTTTGCTCACTGAGCTGGAAGGTTAGTTTTCAGACGTTTCGTCACCATTCTAGGCAAAATCATCAGTGAGCCTCCGACAAAGCGCTGGTGTTGTGTCCCGCTTTCTATTTATATGTTTAGGTTTCCTTGGGTTGGTGATGTCATTTCCTGCATTTGTGATGTCATTTCCTGTTCTTTTTCTCAGAGGATGGTAGATTGGCTCCAAATCAATGTGTTTGTTGATGGAGTTCCGGTTGGACAGTGATATTGTTTCAAGTCAGGATGGTGAGTGGCTTGGAGGGGAAATTGCAGGTGGAGGTTTTCCCATATATCAGTTGCCTTTGTGCTTGTAGATGGCACAGTTGTAGGTTTAGAAAGTACTGTGAAGAAACCACAGTGGATTTCTCATACATAGTACACACTGCTGCTATTGAATGTCAATGATGGAGGGACTGAATGTTCATGGTTGTCATACCAATCCAAATGGACTACTTTGTCCTGGAGGTGTGAAGCCTCATGATAGTTGTTGCAGTTTCACTTATCCAAGCAAGTGTCCTGACTTATGCCCTATGGATTGTGGACAAAATTTGGGGGATTAGGAGGTAAATTACTCATTGGAGGATTCCTAGTCTCTGATCTGGTCTTGAAGCCATTGTACTTATAGGGACAATCCATTTCAATTCTGATCAATGACAAACTCCAAGATGCTTATCTCAAATTACTCATATCTTGGATCCTAAATGTTAATTTCTTCTGAAAAGCAAGAACACAATGAACAGGAGCATAGATCGACTAGTTAATCCCTGGAGCCTGCTGCACCATTCAGTATGACCACAGCTGATCCACTTCAATTCCGTTTTCCTGCCTGTTCTCCATATTCTTTGATTCCTTGAGATCAAATGTCTGTCTTAATTGAGTATTAATTCACCCTGTTAAGCTTGCAATGAAATTTAATACAACCATGGCTAATCGAACACCTTTTCAAACACCAAATACCTTGTACATCATTGGCAATCAGAAATCGATTAATTTCTATTTTAAACATACTCACAGATTGGGCATACATGGTGTCGCTGATGGAGAATTTCAGTTACTTGCAAACCTTAGAGTAAAAAGATATCTGTTCATCTTGGTCCTAAATGACATACACTTTATTTTTAAAATATGCCATTTGGTTCCAGCCTCCCTAACCAAGAGAAATATCTTAACTTGCATTATTTTGTGGGTTTCAATGAGATCACTTCTTATTCTTCAAAACTCTAGAGAATACAGACCCAGTTTGTTTGACCTCTCTTCAGCGACAGTTCCACCCTTTCAGGAACAAGTCTAGTGAACCATCATTGTACCTGTTTTATGGTAATATTATCCTTCCTGAATTAAGCAGACTAATGCTTCACACTGTACTCCAAATGCAGTCTAATCAAGCTCTAGTACAATTGAAGCAAGACCTCACTACTCCTGTACTTTTGCAATATAGGCTATATTCTTTTAGTCTTTCTAATAGCTTGCTGTATCTGCATGTTAGCCTTCAGCATTATAGACAAGGAAAGCTAGATTCCTTTGTATATTGACACTTGTCAAACTTCCATCATTTAAGAAATACTCAGCACATCCCTTCCTTCGAAGTGGATAACATCACATTTTTTCCACATTGTATTCCAACCATTCAATCAGTAAACCTGCCCAAGACCCCATCGCGTTATCCTCAGAACACACAGTTAGCTTTGTACCGTCTGCCAATTGAACAGCTGTGGCACAATACTGATCTTGTGGTAACCTCCTAGTCACAGCCGACAAACCAGAGAATGACCCCTTTTTGACTCTGTTTTCTGTCAGTTAGCCAATCACTAATCCGTACCAGTACATTATCTCCTATTCCATGTGCTTTAATTTTTCTAATCAATCTACTGTTGTCAAATGTCAAATGCCTCCTGACAGTCCGTATATCCTTCAACTTCTCTTTATCAGTTTTGTTAGAACATCTTCAAAATTCACCAATAAGCTTGATTTCTGATTTGCAAATGCATGCTGACTACGCCCAATTGGATCTTTACAATAGCTTCTAGCATTCCCCTAACTACTGATGTAAAACTAACATGCCTGTAGTTTCCTGTTTTCTCTTTTCTTCCCTTCTTAAATAGTGGGGTGAGATTTGCTAGATTTTAATCTGTATGAATTTTTCCAGAATCTGTAGACTATTGGATGATGATCCCTAATGCACTGACTAACTCTCCAGTCACCTCCTTCAGCACTCTGGATATAGGCTGTCAGTTCTTGGGGACTTAACATTTTTCAGCCTCACTAATTTCTCTAATACATTATTATTAGTAATGCTAATTTTCCTCAACTCCTAATTCATCCTTGTCTTTTGGATATCTAAGCCTGTGAGGCTTCTTATATTTTTCTCAGTGAAAACAGATGAGAAATAATTGTTTTAGAGATAGTGGGAACTGCAGATGCTGGAGAATCTGAAATAACAAGGTATAGAGCTGGATGAACACAGCAGGCCAAGCAGCATCAGAGGAGCAAGAAGGCTGATGTTTTGGCTCTGGTCCCTTCTTCAGAAATGGGGGAGGGGAAGGGGATTCTGAAATAAATAGAGAGATGGGGAGAGGTGGAGGATGGATAAAAGAGCAGATAGGTAGAGAGGATTCAGACAGGTCAAAGACGTGGGGATAGAGCCAAGAAAGGTGATTGTGGTTGGGGATTAAGGTGGGGATCAGTCGGTCCAGGGAGGACAGATGGGTCAAGGAAGTGGATGAGGCTGGTAGATAGGAGGTAGGGATGGGGCTTGATGTGGAAAGAGTGGACGGACAGGTTAGGGAGGCCAGTGGAAGAGTTCTAATTTGAATAATGTGGCAGTTATCACTGGTATCCTGGATAATACTTATTCTTCACTGAACAGCAGCTGTTAAAATGGATTACTTGATTGATTTTTGTGGAATCTTGCTCTGCACAAATGGCTGCCACATTTCTTATATCACAACAATGACTACACTTCACAAATGATCTAATTGTAAATTGCTGTGACGCACCCAATGGTATAAGGCATTCTGTAAATGTGAATCCTTCTTTCCTGGCTGACTCTTGCCTATAGAGAAATTCATTCCAGAATGTAAACTTAAAAATTAAACTTTTTTTTACCCACAAAGATATCCTTAACATTCTCATTGGTGAAACTGAGTTTATGAGAGATGGTAGGTCGAAAGTTCATTCTGGAGTCGGGAATCTGATGCTTCAAACTTTTCCAGGCCCTGACCACACGTGAGGTCAACACCAGTGACATGATGCAATTCTCAAAGTGTCAGTAGAGAGTTTGGCCCTCAATTTGTGGCATTGGGTGTGGGCAAGGAGGCAGGAGCTAAGCACAGCAGGATAATTTAAAAGGCTAAAGGCAGTCAAAACTGAGCATGCCATTGCCTTTGAATATGAATGAGCTGGGTGCATAAAGACTGGGCTTCTAAATAGCCATTCCTGGGCATCCCATATTTTTCTGATGCTTTCTTTGATTGAGGCTTAATATGCAGGGATTAGCTATGATAAATGCAGGGTTATGGGAATAAGATGGGGGCATGGTTGATCTGCATGGGACGCTGTTTGGAGGGTCAGTGCAGACTTGATGACCTCTTTCTGCACTGAAGGGATTCCATGTTTCTATGAAAAAAGGTTGTGGAAGAGAGCAGAGCTGTAACCTTCCCTCTATCTGGAAAAAGTTTCCAGTGAACTTGACCAGATAGTACTGACAAGAGGTGGCCCCAGACACCAGCAAGTGTCCAAATACTCTCTACACATGAAATCAGGCCTCTCAGCTCTAATGATGATAACTCTGTGGTACTGCAGGAGCAACTGAATTTCAATCTCCCTTTTAGACCATCTATTCACACTGCAATTAACAGCATTAATGGTACTCCGCACGGCTCTGAAAAGCTGCCCTTAAACTTAAACTTGCTGCAGTTCCATTGTGTTCCTTGTGCTGTGCACCATTTGAAAATTGTTAACTGTTGCTCTCTATAAAAGTTCCATAATGAACTCAACAAAAAGTTAATTGGAAATATGAGGGTTGCCAGGCTCCCACATCCTCTGTTTGCACATTTTAAAAAAGTCCCCAATTTTCTGGGTCAACTTGAACTCATCTGTGTTGAGACTGCAGGAAAGGAGAAGTAAGTGCCTTATTCTCGCTGCATGTGTTGAGGAATCTATCCATGATGTGGAGGAAAGAACGACATTATAAACTATTTTACAACCCACTACATGGACAAGAGCAGAAAGTTGGAAGCTAATGACCAATTTGCACACAGAAAAAGCAATTAAATATTTTTAGTAGTGTTAGTTAAAGCATAAGGATCAGTCAGGACATTGAAGTGAATATTGCTGCTCTTCTTCAAGATGAAATCTTTTACATCAAGCTGAGACAGAAGATATGATTTGGCTTGTCATCAGAAAGCATTCCCTCAATACTGAGCATTAGTGCTGACCTGCATTACATGCCCATGTCTATATTGAGGAAAGTTTGCTTACAATATTTTTGAACAGGATCTCAGACTAGTCAAGGTCAAGGAAACATACTTCAGTAAGATCCCTCTCTGCCACAAAACAAGGATAAAAGAAACTGAAGATTTCCGGGTTAAATTAACTGCAAATACAATGGTGATCAGAGATGATGGGAACTGCAGATGCTGGAGAATCCAAAATAACAAAGTGTGAGGCTGGATGAACACAGCAGGCCAAGCAGCATCTTAGGAGCACAAAAGCTGATGTTTCGGGCCTAGGCCCTCCATCAGAAAAGGGGTCTAGGCCCGAAACGTCAGCTGTTGTGCTCCTAAGATGCTGCTTAGCCTGCTGTGTTCATCCAGCTCCACACTTTGTTATTTTGCAAATACAGTGGTCTCCATTTACGAAATAAGGCAAGACACGTACACATCACATACATTTTTATTATTTCTGAGTTTGAATTGGATGTTTACATTCAAACTGCATTGAATTTTTGTGAAAATAAATGCAGCTTCTGCCCAGTCTGGCCATTTAGCATCGTTAAGAAAATAACTAGTTGTTTAATGCACAGAATCTAATGAGCACAATGCCATTCAAGAAGGTGTCAGCCATGATTCAATGGCATCACTCATTGCAGTTGTGTGTATGTCAGCAATAGCTTGCTGGGTAGTCTTCATGTCTCTGAATGATAAAGCTACAGGCTCAAGCCCCTCTCCAGAGGTTAATAGCGAGACTGGCTATTTCACTACAATGCAAATTCTCGCAGATGAGAAGCTAAACCAAGGCTTTTTCTGCTCTCTCTCGTGTCAATGCAAATGATTCCATGCCATTATTTCAAAGAAACACTGGGTAATTTGCCCTGATGTGTTGTCCAATATTTTGCCATCATCTAACACAGACAGAATAATGTCTCTGGTGTGCTCAAGATGAAATAAACTAGAAGGAATTAATTTTAGTTCCACATTTCAAAAAGGCTTTTCACTACCTCATCACGGAGGGAAATACCAAGACATTCATTCTGAGCATATTACAAACCAAGATTTGAAACATTCACAATTTGTCCATGCATTAAACAGAAGCGAGTCTGATTTGAGAAAGTTGGCATTCTTGAACCATTAGACTTCATAGTGATGTTACAACATTCTGGGGTTGGCTAGATCACTTCAGTTAAGAATTAAGAATGTTTGTGTTAGTCTGGAGTCACATACAGGCTTAGCTGATGAATTTCCTTCTCAATAGATGTTAGGGAAAGCAGTTCGGATTTTAACAATAATCCAACAGTTTCATGGTCACATGTACTGTTATATGGCATTTATTTACTCTTTTGTGAATTAGAATAGAATCTAAAATAAATGTGAGTTCAGAAATATGACCATTACAACGTAGTATCTGTGATATTGCTCGATGGTAGATTAACATATATTCTGGTCAGTGCAATAATATACAGGAAAGAAAATATTCATTATGTGGAATGAGCATTGGTAATGATGGCAAGGAGATTCTGTCATGTATATACCAACTTCAATTATGCAACAAAATGAGTAGAATTCCCATTGGAGTTTTGGATGCGGTCCAGATGGTCAAGTGACACAGGCAAGACTCTGGTGCATTGAAGATTATACAAGATATGCACAAATTGGAAATTCTGTCTTTCATCTGTAACAAGTAGAAGCTTTGAAACAAAAGCAAAATGTTATGGAATTTTGAAGCCAATGAGCGTCAGGGAAGAAAAAACTGCAGGAAAGAAAAAAGGCTGATTGCTCTCCGCTCTGGGTTCCAGGCCTGTTAAAGAAAATCGCCTCACAAAAAGCATAGCAGGAATATTTTTAAACCCTTTGATACAGTGCCAGTGCTGGTCAATCTTTCACATGTGCAGATGAGGTAAAGTTTCCATGAGGGCGAGAGAAAGTGGGGACAGACTAAACAACATCCAGTCTCCAGCCAGATCATGAAGGAACAGCTGCAACAGCTTGGCAACATCACCCAGACAGTCAAATGAGTCTGATTAATCAAAGTGCAAGAGTAAATACAGCAGCCCTGAGGACATTGAATCAAAGCATTGATCTTTAATGAGCTGGACTTCTGACTTCACATATCTGTGATATTTATGAGCATGTTTGTGCTGTCCCCTTACACTACTTCATGGGCTTAATATTAAAAGCCTCTGCAACACAATTAATTTTAGTTGCATGACATTGTCTTTGCCGGCCCAACCTACAGGTTGCATTACCAGCAGTCCACAATAAAGCTTGTTATTTCCCCAATGGCACCAATTACCCTGGCTACAAAGATGTGCAGTCAAATAAACCAGTGAGATTTCATTACAGACAGACACTACCTATTGGTGTCAATGTTAGCCTGTTCCCTGTTGAAAATATCCACCTATTTCTCTGCTCTCTAATACTATTCTTGAGCATGTTTTCCTTCAGGAGTTTATGTATACCTTTCTTTTAAATCTGAGATTTAATTTAGTTCTTCAATCTTGGAGTGGTGAACGTTCAGTTATTGGTGGTGTTTTGAAACATTTAATCTTGGGATGTGCACGTGTATCAGTGGTAGAGTACAGTCACCTTCCTACACAGTATCTAATCAACCTGTTCAGGCATATTGTAGCACACCTCTGGAACAAATGGGATTTGAACCTGCCCTGCTGGCTGAGAGACAGAAACATTACTGCTGCGTCACCGAAGCCCAAATAGGAGCTAGTTATAGTATCAGAGACAATGGGAACTGCAGATGCTGGAGAATTCCAAGATAATAAAATGTGAGGCTGGATGAACACAGCAGGCCAAGCAGCATCTCAAGAGCACAAAAGCTGACGTTTCGGGCCTAGACCCTTCATCAGAGAGGGAGATGGGGAGAGGGAACTGGAATAAATAGGGAGAGAGGGGGAGGCGGACCGAAGATGGAGAGTAAAGAAGATAGGTGGAGAGAGTATAGGTGGGGAGGTAGGGAGGGGATAGGTCAGTCCAGGGAAGACGGACAGGCCAAGGAGGTGGGATGAGGTTAGTAGGTAGATGGGGGTGCGGCTTGGGGTGGGAGGAAGGGATGGGTGAGAGGAAGAACCGGTTGGGGAGGCAGAGACAGGTTGGACTGGTTTTGGGATGCAGTGGGTGGGGGGGAAGAGCTGGGCTGGTTGTGTGGTGCAGTGGGGGGAGGGGACAAACTGGGCTGGTTTAGGGATGCAGTAGGGGAAGTAGAGATTTTGAAACTGGTGAAGTCCACATTGATACCATTGGGCTGCAGGGTTCCCAAGCAGAATATGAGTTGCTGTTCCTGCAACCTTCGGGTGGCATCATTGTGGCAGTGCAGGAGGCCCATGATGGGCATGCCATCTAAAGAATGGGAGGGGGAGTGGAAATGGTTTGCGACTGGGAGGTGCAGTTGTTTGTTGCAAACTGAGCGGAGGTGTTCTGCAAAGCGGTCCCCAAGCCTCCGCTTGGTTTCCCCAATGTAGAGGAAGCCGCACCGGGTACAGTGGATGCAGTATACCACATTGGCAGATGTGCAGGTGAACCTCTGCTTAATGTGGAATGTCATCTTGGGGCCTGGGATAGGGGTGAGGGAGGAGGTGTGGGGGCAAGTGTAGCATTTCCTGCAGTTGCAGGGGAAGGTGCCGGGTGTGGTGGGGTTGGAGGGCAGTGTGGAGCGAACAAGGGAGTCACGGAGAGAGTGGTCTCTCCGGAAAGCAGACAAGGGTGGGGATGGAAAAATGTGGGGTCGGATTGTAAATGGCGGAAGTGTCGGAGGATGATGCGTTGTATCCAGAGGTTGGTAGGGTGGTGTGTGAGAACGAGGGGGATCCTCTTGGGGCGGTTGTGGCGGGGGCGGGGTGTGAGGGATGTGTTGCGGGAAATACGGGAGACGCAGGAACTCCCCACCTACATCCGTGACACCACCCACGCCCTCCACCTCCTCCAGGACTTCCAATTCCCTGGCCCCCAACACCTCATATTCACCATGGACGTCCAGTCCCTGTACGCCTGCATTCTACATGGAGATGGCCTCAAGGCCCTCCGCTTCTTCCTGTCCCGCAGGCCCGACCAGTCCCCCTCCACCGACACTCTCATCCGCCTAGCTGAACTCGTCCTCACACTCAACAACTTCTCTTTTGACTCCTTCCACTTCCTACAGACTAAGGGGGTGGCCATGGGCACCCGCATGGGCCCCAGCTATGCCTGCCTCTTTGTAGGTTACGTGGAACAGTCCCTATTCCGCATCTACACAGGCCCCAAACCCCACCTCTTCCTCCGGTACATTGATGACTGTATTGGCGCCGCCTCTTGCTCCCCAGAGGAGCTCGAACAGTTCATCCACTTCACCAACACCTTCCACCCCAACCTTCAGTTCACCTGGGCCATCTCCAGCACATCCCTCACCTTCCTGGACCTCTCAGTCTCCATCTCAGGCAACCAGCTTGTAACTGATGTCCATTTCAAGCCCACCGACTCCCACAGCTACCTAGAATACACCTCCTCCCACCCACCCTCCTGCAAAAATTCCATCCCCTATTCCCAATTCCTCCGCCTCCGCCGCATCTGCTCCCACGATAAGACATTCCACTCCCGCACATCCCAGATGTCCAAGTTCTTTAAGGACCGCAACTTTCCCCCCACAGCGATCGAGAACACCCTTGACCGCGTCTCCCGTATTTCCCGCAACACATCCCTCACACCCCGCCCCCGCCACAACCGCCCCAAGAGGATCCCCCTCGTTCTCACACACCACCCTACCAACCTCCGGATACAACGCATCATCCTCCGACACTTCCGCCATTTACAATCCGACCCCACCACCCAAGACATTTTTCCATGCCCACCCTTGTCTGCTTTCCGGAGAGACCACTCTCTCTATGACTCCCTTGTTCGCTCCACACTGCCCTCCAACCCCACCACACCCGGCACCTTCCCCTGCAACCGCAGGAAATGCTACACTTGCCCCCACACCTCCTCCCTCACCCCTATCCCAGTCCCCAAGATGACATTCCACATTAAGCAGAGGTTCACCTGCACATCTGCCAATGTGGTATACTGCATCCACTGTACCCGGTGCGGCTTCCTCTACATTGGGGAAACCAAGCGGAGGCTTGGGGACCGCTTTGCAGAACACCTCCGCTCAGTTCGCAACAAACAACTGCACCTCCCAGTCGCAAACCATTTCCACTCCCCCTCCCATTCTCTAGATGACATGTCCATCATGGGCCTCCTGCACTGCCACAATGTTGCCACCCGAAGGTTGCAGGAACAGCAACTCATATTCCGCCTGGGAACCCTGCAGCCATATGGTATCAATGTGGACTTCACCAGTTTCAAAATCTCCCCTTCCCCTACTGCATCCGTAAACCAGCCCAGTTTGTCCCCTTCCCCCACTGCACCACACAACCAGCCCAGCTCTTCCCCTCCACCCACTGCATCCCAAAATCAGTCCAACCTGTCTCTGCCTCCCTAACCTGTTCTTCCTCTCACCCATCCCTTCCTCCCACCCCAAGCTGCACTCCCATCTACCTACTAACCTCATCCCACGTCCTTGACCTGTCCGTCTTCCCTGGACTGACCTAACACCTCCCTACCTCCCCACCTATACTCTCTCCACCTATCTTCTTTACTCTCCATCTTCGGTCCGCCTCCCCCTCTCTCCCTATTTATTCCAGTTCCGTCTCCCCATCCCCCTCTCTGATGAAGGATCTGGGCCCGAAACGTCAGCTTTTGTGCTCCTGAGATGCTGCTTGGCCTGCTGTGTTCATCCAGCCTCACATTTTATTATCTAGGAGCTAGTTATATTTGTTTCTTAATCAGCCTGTTCAAAGATATTGCCATATGCCTCTCGAGCAGCTGGGATTTGAATCCAAGCCTCCTGTCTCAAAGCTCTGTCAACACTACTGCATCAGAAGAACTACTTAGAAAACACAAAACCAGAGGCAGAAACAGTTAGCTCTTCTCGGGAGGAATCCCTTCCAGATGCTTTCTCATCAACCTGTTCAGAGATGGTGTTACACAGTTCTGGAGTGGTTGTCACCTGAATTTAAGTCATCCTAGCTCAGAGGTAGGGACATTTCTACCCCTTGTCACTTTTGCAGACTGAGACTAAAGGCCTACTTAATTGGAAATTGTAGGGAATAAAACTATTATTGAGTTTTAGTGAGGAGGCACTTGTCTTACATGCCAAGATGAAGTTTATTGCTTGCTAACAAAAGGTAGAAGTTACATTGATTAGTTAGGTATAATTACAAAGTTTGCCAGGAACCAGAGATGACACATCTGCTTCCATTGTGAATTTGTGCTATTCAGCCCTATTCTTTATGTGACATCAACAAGTTGAGCGGAACTTATTGCAATCTCTAACATTAACCCTTTCAGAACAATTATCTCATACTAAAACATCACTAATGGGATCAGATTTATTGCCCACCTTCAGTTGTCATTGGAGACTATGCCTGTGTACTTTCTGCTTGAAATCGTGCTGAAAATTTTTCCACAATGATTTTTGGTGTGAAGCATGCCCCAGAAATAATGAAAGAGCAGAGATTTCTGTCCAAGTGAACTATGCCAGAGTGAAACCTGGAGAGGATCCTGGGAGTTGGTAATGTTCCTGCATTGGCCCTCTCAGTAACTCTGCAACATGGGATGTTGTTGAAGGATCCCAGGCACATTATAGTCGAGCTCACAAACAGGATCTGCTTTGATCTTTTGCTGGTTACATAAGGACAGTGCCCACCATCACCCACTCCCATCACAACCCCAGAAAAAAAAACTGTTTGTGATTAAAAACACGAAAAAGACCTTGCTCTTGAATGTGTGCTGGCTTAATTTTCTTCCAAGCTTTTTAATTCCACAGATAAAGAACAAAAATGTGTCCCAATGATTTCCTTTCGAGACAGTGCTCCTGTTTGAGGTCAGCATTCTGTCAAGTACATCCTGTTTGTTAACAAGGTGATCCCATTGTAAACACTCAAAGCCACAAAGTCCTGGATGTTTATTGAACAGAAACCTGCCTTGGAATCAAACAAGGCTGACCTAAACTTGGCAGTCATAGCAATTATAAAACTTCAAGTATTTACGTCAAGGATTGTCCCTGTTTTGATATACTGCTGCCATTTTACACCAGTTAAACAGTTGATGTACAAAACAACAAAGACCTTATTTCTTTCAACATTGCATTTATGATCTATTGTCCTGCTTGCTATTTGGCCTTTTAAAAAGTCAGCTGCTCAGCACTTCAGCAGAGGCATAGTTATTTCCATAGAATGTTCACCATATATCATGAAGCAATATATTGGACAGCACTGGCCATGAGATAGGAACACAAAGGTCATTTCTATTTGGTGCGTGACTACTAATATTTGAATAATATTCAAGACCTTCAGATAAAACCATATTAATTCCCAAGCCTTCATTCGCATCTTGCAGAAGCACCTTTGCCCAATGGGCACTGCTTGTATGTCAAGTTTATTGGCTGATGAATTGCTAATCTGCTTTGATTGAAAAATGGTCATTCAGGACTCAGGTAGTTCTTTAAAGCTGAAGCTGCCTAATAATCACATTTCACTGAGGGGGTGCAGATCACAATGTGAGAATTAACCTCTGTACTTTCTACATTACAAAGGTAACTACAATTCAAAATAACCTTGCTGACTGCAAATTGATTCCTGACGTTAATGAATTGCAGTATATATTTGCACATTCTTGCTGTCTTTTACCGAAGGCATACAGACTTTCTAACTTGAGTAAATGTGATGCGTGTATCTGGAGTTCCTGAATCACATGGTGTATGTATCTTCAATTTTTGCTGGATAACATAACAACTTGTATTCATTTAATACCTAAAACATAGTAAAACATCAAAAGGGTTTTGTAAAAGATTAGCATGTGGAGTTTGATAAAGAAATGTCAGGGTATATGTCAAATGTTTGGTTAAAGAACTCGTGTTAAGAATCATCTTAAAAGATGAAAGATTGATTATAAGACAAAAAGAGAAAATTGTATAACTTATGAAATGGCAGCTGTGAAGGCAAAGCCCCCAATAGTAGAATAATTTAAAATTAAGGATTTGTCAGAGGCCAGAATTGGAGAAGCCCAGAGATCTCACAGCCTTTTAGAACCGGAGGATGTTGTGTAGAATGGTGAGTACCATCCACTGGTGGCTTGTGGTTAGTGTGCGGTGCTGCAACAGTCCTCGTTTCTGTGCTGAATCCAAGGGACTGATCAATTATCAGAGGTAGAGGATAAACCACTACAGAATCTGAACAAGAAGAGGCCCTCACATAAGAAGTTGTTGTTTATTTCCTGATAGCAATATGTACAGTTACTATTGACTATTAAGGCATAATTCCAGCTGTCAGGAGTCACTGATCACCGGCCTGTCTCCATTGGGAACTCATAGTAGACTGCCCAGTTTTACACCCAAAGACTGTTATATCTACAAATTGGGTAGAATCAATGCAGCTTTAACATTAATTCTACCAGGAAGGCGATAAAGCTAGGGTCATGAAGAGGGCAAGATGGAATTTGGATGCAAGGATTAGAATTTTAGTATTAGACATTTCTTGACCATTTGTAGATCATTGAGCATCAGGGATGGAGCTGGTGGTGTATGTGTGAATGGTACTTGTTGTGAGTTATGGAATGAGTGAGCTACAATTTATGGTGGAATGAAGGAGTTTGGTAAACAAAGCATTGAAATAGTCAAATGGAGATGCAATGGAAGACTGGATTAAAGTTTCAACAGCTGACGAGCTGAGGTAAGGTGAAATCGTGCAATGGAATCGGTTATGGAGATGAACTAGGCAGCCTTGGTGATTTATGGGATTATATGATCAGAAGCTTATCTCAGGGTTAAATATTACACCAAAGTTGTGGACATTTGGATTCAGCCTCAGGGAATTGCTAGAGAAAGGAATGGAGTCAATGGCTAGAAAATTGAGTTTGTGTCATGGACAGAATACATAGCAGTTGATAAGATTCTGCACAAAAGATAAATATACCAGGTAAGATCACATGGGACTCGATTATTAGCTTGGACAGAGGATTGGTAAAGTAACAAAAAGCATACAGTTGGGGTAAATGAGTCTTTTTTCCTAGTTGGCAAGATGTAACCAGTGGGATGCAATGGGGTTTGATCCTCAGGTCCCAACTATTTACAATCTATATGAATGACTTGGATAAGGAGGTAGAAATTTCTACAGCCAAATTTGCAGATGACACTAAAATAGGTGGGAAAGTAAGTTGTAATGAACAAATAAGAAATTTAAACATGGATATGGATAAGTTCAGTGAATTGGCAAGAAATTGACAGTTGAAATTTAATGCAGATAAGCATGAGTTTACCTATTTTGATTGGAGGAACAGAAAAGCAACTTATTATCTAAATGAAGAGAAAGCTCAGAGTGCTTGAGTGTAGAGGGGTCTGGGCATCCTTGTGTTTGAATTGCAGAAAACTAGTATGTAAGCACAGCAGATAATGAGGGCAAGTAAAATTTTAGCATTTATTGTTAAAGGAATAGAGTACAACAGTAGGGGAGTGTTGCTGCAACTGTGGAGGGCATTAGTGAGACCACGCCTGGAGCACTGTGTGCAATTTTGGTTCCATTACATGAGAAGGGGTGTACTTGCTTGGGAGATAGTTCAGAAAAGGGTCACTGGATTGATTCCAGACATGAGGGGTTTGTCTTGTGAAGTACGATTGAGTAGTTTAGGCCTATAGTCACTGGCGATTAAAAGAATGAGAGGAGATCTAATTGAGGTCTATAATATGCTAAAAGGAATTGGCAAAATAGACTCAGAGAGGATGTTTCCTTGTGTGAGGCAATCTAGAAAGGGAGGTTGTAGTCGTAGGATGAGGGGTAACACATTTAAAACAGAGCTGAGGAGAAATTACAATTCTCAAAGGGTCATAAATCTGTGAAATTACCTATCGTGGAGTGCAGTGGATGCTAGGACTTTGAGTACATTTAAGGAGAAGATAGATAGAGGATTATTAGGGGATTGGGTGGTATTGGGGAACAGACATTAAAGTGCAGTTGAGGCCAAGATATGATCAGTCATATAAATCTGTGGCTGCGGTAAATACATTAGGTACTTTCAACATCACCAAATGTGATCCAATACTGAGGCATTCCCAGGATGTGGATGCAGTTTTGGGCCACTGCAGCTGATGGAGCCTGTTGACACTGAGTGTTGCTAAGCATTGTGTATTACGTTAGCAGCATTCTACAGCCCTAATGGGAAAGTGAAGAGTAGGAGAATGGTACTTAATATTCTTGCAATCTTCATTCTCACCTATTTCCTACCTTTAACTGTCAACAACTGCTATTGTATTTTCTAATGCTAACCTCTCCATCACCAGCTGTTTCTTGCCCTTGACAATCAGTGCAAACAGAGGCCATTCTTCCCATTGCTCATGTCCCAATTCTTTGAAAATACTATCCAAATGGTTCCACTCTCTGCTTTGTCACCATAGATGTGCATTTGTTTTCTTTTCGGTTATTTTATCCAGTTACCTTCATGTTTCCTATGTATTTGAATCAGATTCCATTGTATTTTCAGGATATGCTTTACAGAACACAGCAACTCACTATATAAAACCAAAAGCTTTCTCAATTTTTAAAAAATTAGTTTAAACCAATCATAGTCCCAAGGTTCAAAATCCTTCTAATATTGGAAAACAGTCTCTTCCTCCCTCGTCTATCTAAACACATAATAATTTTGAACAGGTCTCTGGATGTGAATTTGCTCACTGAGCTGGAAGGTTAGTTTTCAGACGTTTTGTCACTTTTTTTTAAATTTGAACAAATATACTTAATTCATAGAATGTACAAAAAATAAAACATTTATACACCTACCCAGTCATGCAAGCCACTCCGGGTTACCCAGGGGGTACGTACACCAACTAAAGGAAAAAACGAAACAGAGAGGAAAAAAAAACAAAGCAAAGAAACCGCCCCGGCAGTCGTCACCCCGCACAGTCCCAGTTGGCCCCCTGACCAGTTGGGGAAGGCGCCAGCTGGGCCCAGTTACCAGATAGGGTTCTTTTCCCTTTTCTGGATGAGGGGGCTCATACGGTGTTCTTTCCCCACCGCGCCTTGGCGGCAGCTGCCCCAAGCTTTAGCGCGTCCGTCAGCACGTAGTCCTGGACCTTGGAGTGCGCCAGTCTGCAACACTCGGTCGGGGTCAGTTCTTTCAGCTGGCAGACCAGCAAGTTGCGGGCAGACCAAAGAGCATCTTTCACTGCATTGATGGTCCTCCAGGCGCAGTTGATGTTGGTCTCAGTGTGCGTCCCCGGAAACAGCCCGTAGAGCACGGAGTCCCTCATCACGGAGCTGCTCGGGACGAACCTCGACAAATACCACTGCATCCCCCTCCAGACCTCCTGCGCATAGGCACACTCCAGAAGGAGGTGATCGACAGTCTCGTCCGCCCCGCAGCCACCTCGAGGGCAGCGTGCGGTGGTGCAGAGATTCTGGGCATGCATAAAGGATCTCACTGGCAGAGCCCCTCTCACCGCCAGCCAAGCAAGGTCCTTGTGCTTGTTTGAAAGTTCTGGCGATGAGGCATTCTGCCAAACGACTTTGGCAGTCTGCGTTGGGAACCACACGACGGGATCCACCCTCTCCTTTTCCCGAAGGGTCCTGAGGATACTACGTGCTGACCACTGCCTGACAGCCTTGTGGTCAAAGGTGTTTCCTTTCAAAAATTTCTCCACGAAGGACAGGTGGTACGGAACGGTCCAACTACTCGGAGCGTTCCGCGGCAACGAGGCCAGGGCCATCCTTCGCAACACCGGGGACAAGTAGAACCTCAGTAAGCAGTGACGCTTGGTGGTTGCGTACTGAGGGTCTATGCACAGCTTGATGCAGCCGCACACAAAGGTAGCCGTCAGGGCGAGGGTGGCGTTCGGTATGCCCTTTCCCCCATTTCCCAGGTCTTTGTACATGGTGTCTCTGCGGACCCGGTCCATCCTCGACCCCCAAATGAAGTGGAAGATGGCCCGGGTGACCACAGCGGCGCAGGTCCGGGGAATAGGCCAGGCCTGCGCCACATACAACAGTACCGAAAGCCCCTCACACCTGACAACCAGGTTCTTACCCGCGATGGAGAGGGATCGGAGCGTCCACCTGCCCAGCTTCTGCTTCAATTTGGCGATACGCTCCTCCCAAGTCTTAGTGCATGCCCCAGCTCCACCAAACCAAACACCCAGCACCTTCAGGTAGTCTGTCCTGACGGTGAAGGGGATGAAGGAGCGGTCGTCCCAGTTCCCGAAGAACATTGCCTCGCTCTTACCCCTATTGACTTTGGCACCTGAGGCCAGTTCAAACTGGCCGCAGATGTCCAATAGTCTACTCACCGACCGACGATCGGTGCAGAAGATGGCGACATCGTCCATGTACAGGGAGGTCTTGACCTGAAGGCCTCCGCTGCCTGGGATAGTCACGCCCTTCAGGCTCACGTCCTTCCTGATGGAGGCGGCGAAGGGCTCCACACAGCACACGAACAAGGCAGGAGAGAGTGGGCAGCCCTGCCTGACTCCAGATCTAACAGGAAAACTGTCTGATTCCCACCCGTTGATCGAGACTGCGCTAACGATGTTGGCGTATAGCAGCCGGATCCAATTGCGGATGCCCTCCCCGAACCCCCATTTGGAGAGGATGTCCCTCATGTAAGCATGAGAGACCCTGTCGAAGGCCTTCTCCTGGTCCAGGCTGACGAGGCAGGTGTCCACCCACCTGTCCTGTACATAGGCGATCGTATCCCTGATGAGCGCGAGGCTCTCAGCGATCTTCCTGCCCGGTACAGCACAGGTTTGGTCAGGGTGAATCACTGACTCCAGGACAGACCTGACCCGGTTGGCAATGACCTTGGCCAGGATTTTGTAGTCCACGTTCAAAAGTGAAATGGGACGCCAATTCTTAATTTCTTCCCTCTCCCCCTTCCTCTTGTAAATGAGGGTGATGATGCCCTTCCTCATGGACTTGCACATTTCCCCTGCCCGAAGTGCACTATCGTACACCTCCAGCAGGTCCTGGCCGACCAGGCCCCACAGAGCAGAATACAGCTCGACCGGTAAGCTGTCGCTTCCGGGAGTCCTATTCCTCTGCAAGGACTTGAGGGCTCTGGCCAGCTCGTCCAGGGATATCGGCCGGTCCAGCCACTCCCTCGTGCCGTCGTCTAAGACCTCCGTGATAGACGACAGGAACGACTCGGAGGCCGTGCTGTCCATGGGCTTCGTGTCGTACAGTCCGGCATAGAAGGATCTGCTGATCCTCAAAATGTCGGGCCGCGACGACGTCACCGAGCCGTCGTCCTCCTTCAGCCGGCTAAGCACAGAGCTCTCTTTGTGCACCTTCTGAAAGAAGAAACGCGAGCACATCTCGTCCTGCTCCACGGAGCGGACCCTGGACCGGAAGATTATCCTGGAGGCCTCCGCGGCGAAGAGCAAGGCTTGCTGGCCCCTCACCTCGCGGAGGTCCTCCGTGGCATCGACCCCCATCAACTGCAGAAGGAGCAGGTTCTGCACCCTTTTCTGGAGTCGCGACAGCTTTCCCCGCCTCTCTCTTGCCTTCTGAACACCCTTGAGGACAAAGAACCTCTTGATGTTCTCCTTCACCGTCTCCCACCAGTCGCCTGGAGACTCAAAGAGGGGTTTCACGGTTCTCCAACTGGCGTACTCCCTCTTAAGCTCCTCGACGTTCTCTGGGGTCAACAGAGTCGTGTTGAGCTTCCACGTCCCCTTGCCGGCCGGCTGGTCGTCCTGTAAGTGACAGTCGGCCAGCAGGAGGCAGTGGTCAGAGAAGAACACCGGCTCGACGCCGGTGGACCTGACCGAGAACGTCCGTGACACAAACAGGAAGTCTATCCTTGAGTGGATAGACCCGTCTGGCCGCGACCAGGTGTACCTCTGCTGCGCTCCGTCTGCAGGGGTGCTGAAGACGTCGAGCAGCTTGGCGTCCTTCACTGTGCCCATCAGGAATCTGGACGTGACATCTAGTTGACTCCCCCCACCCACTGTCCCCACGCCGGATCTTCCATCTGCATCAATGATGCAGTTGAAGTCTCCGCCTAGGATGACCAGCCTGGACGTAGCCAGCAGGGGTGGAAGCCGCTGCAGGACGGCCAACCGCTCACTCCGTACCGCTGGGGCGTACACGTTGATCAGCCTCAGGGGAGCATTCCTGTAGGTGATGTCAGCCACTAGGAGGCGCCCCCCCACCACCTCCTGAACTTGAGGGATGGTGAAGTCGCGCCCCCGCAGCAGAATAGCCAGGCCCGAGGAGCGACAGTCGTTACCCCCCGACCAGATCGAAGGCCCACAGGTCCAGGTGCCGGACCATTTCCCGTACCTGCTGAGGTGCGGTATCCCGCACTCCTGCAGAAACAGGAGGTCCGCCTTGACGGTGGTCAGGTAGGCCAACGTGGACACACATCTCGCGGTTGACTTGACGCTGCGCACATTAATGCTCGCAATTCGTACCCCCATTGTGGGCAGTGACCGCAGTACCCTCCCCAAGTCCAAGGTCCAGCCCCTCCATCTGTCCCTTCATGCCCATTGCCCGGGCTAACTGCTGGACGCTCTCCGGGCTCAGGAAACCATCCATGCTGCCTTCCGGGTGGCAACACCTGTCAGGGGTGCGGAGGTAGGAGGGTCCGGCTCCGGGTCAGGCTGGGGACGCGCTGTTTCCTCCTTCCCGCCTGGAAGTTCCGGGGGGCCCTCCAGTGCTCCAGCGGCACTTGACTGGGTGTCGGAGTGAGCCTCAGGACGCCTCCCGTCACCTGGAAGCGGGGTGCTGTTTTCCTTCCCCCTCGAGACCTTTAACTTCTGCTTCGGGTGGGCCATCTCTGAATCCTCCTCGTCAGAGGAGCTCTTATAGCCCCCCTGTAGCTGCCTCTTCCCACCTGATGGTTGTGGTTCCTGGGCCCGTCGACGCACCTTCCTCCTCGCCTTCCAGACTGTTGTCCACTCCCCTGGGTCGCCTGTCGCCGCCTCCATTGGCTCCGGGTTGTCGGGGGGGATCGGAGCCTGCAGGGGTGCTTTGCTGGCCTCGGGCCCATCCTGCGGGGCTGGGCCCTCCTGCACGGCCTGGCCCTCCTGCACATTAGTGGGGTCCTTGCTGGGCCCTGGTGCCTTCCTCTCCTCCGGGGGGGCTGGCCCCGCATTTCCCCTGCCGGCGACCTGGGCGTAGGTGGTACCCCGCCGCGGGCATGCCCTATAGAGGTGGCCCGCTTCCCCACAAAGGTTGCAGCTTTTTTCTTGTGAGCAATCCTTTGCAAGGTGTCCCTCCTCCCTGCAGATGGTGGCTTTGCAGTCGGCCGCCACGTGACCTGACCTACCACAGGCATGGCAGACTTTATGTTGCCCTGCATAGGTCAGGTAGCCCCTGCTCCCACCGATCGCGAAGCTGGACGGTGGGTGTGCGACATTCCCGTCTGCGCCCATCCTCAGCGTCACCTTGACCTGCCTCTTACTCGTCCAGATGCCAAAGGGGTCCACGATGTCAGTGAGGTCCCCTTCCACCTTCACATACCTTCCGAGGAAGGTCAGGACATCAACTGCTGGCACGTGCGGGTTGTACATGTGGACAGTCACCATACGGCTCCTCTGTGCTGGCATCACAAACAGTGGGACAGCGGTCAATACAGAGAGGGGGCCCTCACCTCCTTTCTCCTTGAAAACCTCTGGGAAGCGCTCGCAAAGCTTGGCACTCCTGAAGGTTACATCGTAAAAACCTCCTCCGGGGAAATCCTGCAGGCAGTAAATGTCTGCAGCAGCGAACCCGCAACAGTCCAACAGGACCCTCTTCACGAAGAAGGTGCGGTCCACAGGTGCACCTTCATCCACCTTCTTTACAGAAACATGGATGGTGTTCCGGACCCCCTGACCTGGGGCACGAGCACTTGCCGCAGCCATCGCTGCAGGCTGGCTGCTCCCCTGAACCAGCTTTAGGCCGAAGCCAGCATTAAGATCCACTGGTCGCAAGGGTGCACAGCCAACCCGACGTCTTCCTTTCACCTCCAACACAGCACTCTCCTCCTCTCGGTCCACAAGAGAGTGGGTCTTTATTTTGTTCAAGATGTAAGCTGGTTCACTGAGCTTGAAGGTTTGTTCCCAGATGTTTTGTCACCATTCTAGGTAACATCAACAGTGAGCCTCCACTGAAGCGCTGGTGTTATGTCCCGCTTTCTATTTATCTGTGTAGGTTTCCTTGAGTTGGTGATGTCATTTTCTGTGTTGGTGATGTTATTTCCTGTTCGTTTTCTCAGAGGATGGTAGATTGGCTCCAAATCAATGTGTTTGTTGATGCCGTCAGATGGAGTGCAGCGGAGATACACCTGGTCGCAGCCAGACGGGTCTATCCGCTCAAGGATAGACTTCCTGTTTGTGTCACATGTGTTCTTTGTTTTGTTTTTTTTCCTTTAGTTGGTGTACGTACCCCCGGGTAATCTGGAGCAGCTTGCATGACTAGGTAGGTGTATAAGTGTTTTACTTTTTGCACATTCTATGAATAAAGTATATTTTTTCAAATAAAAAAAGGTGACGAAATGTCTGAAAACTAATCTTCCAGCTCAGCGAGCAAACTCACATCCAGAACCTCAACCTGAGCTACAAATCTTCTCAAAACTCGCTTGAACAGGTCTATTTAATTTCTCATTAATCCATTCTCTTGTTAATAGTTTTTCTTAAATATAAGATACAAGGAATGTTAGATCAATCCTCACTTCTACACTGTCTCCACGTAACTGAAATCTCTCAGCCCAGGTACAATTCTAGAAAATCTCCTTGCCCCCTTTAGTTCTGCCTTAACTAATTGGGAAGTATCAATCTGCTTTCTAATGTTCATTGAAAGTCCTGGATTTAATCTGTGCATTTTTTCAAGGTCATAGAAACAAATAGCAAAAAGTTTATTGTTAGTGGTTTATCACTAATAGCTCACATATAAGGACTTTTGTTTCTGAATCAGTTGTCTGTAGATTGAGCGCTGAGGGAGTGCTGCACTGTCTGATGCAGCAGCTTCGGGATGAGATGTTAGTTGCCCTCTCAGAGGGAATTGTTCAAAGGAGAGCAGGGGAGCCCTCTTTAACATCCAAGTCAAGTGCCCATATTAGAGAAGGGCATGCAAGTGTGGTCTCGGGGCCAGCAATGAGAAAGCACTATGATTGTGAGCCTCCACAACTGAGATATCTTCTCTGAACACCAAACAGTGTTGTTTGATGAAACTAGAGTGACTTGATTTCATTAAAAAAAATCAATGCCAATGACTGGATGAGCTGCATGCACTGATTCTCAGGAAGATGTTGTGACAATACAGCCACAACGGGAGATGAAGATGTTCCTGGCATGCACAAGCCCTCCATAGCTTGTAAGAGGAAGTTCTAAAAGAAACATTCGGGGAGATTGGTGAAGCTTATCCAAAAGCTCTCCCTCTCTAAGGCCCAGAGACTTTGGTGAGGGTGAAAGTGAGTTGTTAGAAGATGTGTAAATTGTGTAAATAGCCAGTGAGGATAATGCTGGGGGTAGGGGAAAGTCATGCAGTAAATGGTTTATCATAACTTTACCCAAGGAGTAGCTGCTGAGCACATGAGTAAAAAGCTATCAGATCACATCGAACTGGGGCCTGATTCTGTAGGGTTACAGGCATGTCCTCTTTTACCATCCCTTATATCTTTATGTTAAAGAAAGACTGTTAATAGTCACTCACATGAGAATAGACCTGATCTCCCAAACCCACTCTCAAAACCCCAGTGAGAGTGAGTAAAATACAGTCCCAAGTCTCTAGTACATGTTATGCCTCATTTCTTCCAATGCACGAACAGCTCCCGCTCCCCGGTTTTATAATGGGACATAGTCTACATTGTTGTATATACATTTAATCCATTATTCATAGGATTTCCACTCACTTTGTGTGTAACCACATTTTTAGATTCATATCCTAACGTTCTATTTATTGCCTAGCCATTAATGTCCTCCTTTACATTATTTTCTTTCCTGCATTCTCCTGCCTTGCCTTAGATCTTAGACCATAAGACAATTAGATATAGAAGCAGCAGTAGGTCATTTTATAACGGATCAAAACTGCCCAGTGTTCCAGGTGTGATCTGTTAAGTGCCACATAGAGTTTTAGCAAGAACTACTTATTTTTACACTGTGTTACACTTGAAATAAATGCCAACACTCCATCTGCCTCCCTCATTAACTGTTGAACTTGGATGCTCAATTTTTGTGACACATGGACTAGGGCTCCCAAATCCAACTTTCTGCAGTCTTTCCCATTAAAATGACATTCAGCACTTCTTTTCTCCTGCTACAGTGTATAAAATCACATTATCCCATTCTATATTCAATCTGCCAAGTTTTTGCCCACTCACTTATTTGTCTGTCTGCCACTACAGACTTTGTATCATCCTCACTACTTAACATCTCACCTATTTTTGTGTTGTCTGAAAACTTGACAATAATGCATCTACTTTCCCCATCCAAGTCATTAATACATATTATAAGTATTCATGGCCCTCAGCATTGATTCTGACAACATTCCACTGGTTATAGGTCATCATCCTTAAAATGCCCCATTTATCCCAATTTCCCAACTTTTATTAGTTAACCAATCTTCAATTCATGTTAAAATACTACCTCCCGTATCATGGACTCTTACCTTATGGAATAGCCTAATAAGTGGTACCTTATCAAATTCCTTCTGGAAATCTAAATATGCAACATCTACTGGTCTCCTTCATCTACCATGTTTGTTACTTCCTCAAATAGCTGTCATGAATTTGTCCAGCATGATTTTCCTTTCATTGCTGACTCTGTTTAATTACGTATTTCTGAATATTTCACTGTTACATCCTCCATAATAGACTCTTACGTTTATTCAATGGCAGATGCTAAGACAGATTGCCTATAGTTACTTGTGTTTGTCTCCCTCCATTTTAGAATAAGGTTGTTATAATGCCAGCTGTACAAACCTCAGGACTTTTCCAGAATCTGACGATTCTTTGAAAATGATCAGTGCCCCCGTTATCTCTGTAGTTACTTCCTTTAAAATCCAAAAATGTCAGACCAGGTGATTTGTTAGCCTCTAGTTCCATTCGCCTCCCTTGCATTTTTGCTCTGGCAATAGTTGATGTGTCTATTTCCTCTGCTACCTCTGAGTGGCATAAATGTGTGAATTTCTATAGAGCATGACAAATACATTCCTAATAAATACCATGTCAAGTTTTTAATATTGCAAATTCAATGATTCAATCATTATTTGCAATTGTAGATGATTTCCAAACTGCAGTAAAAGACCAGGTAGTGTTGTATATCATTTAATCAGGGAAAAGTACATGGTGCTTATATCCTTTCAAAAGACATTTGGGGCAAGGTCTGTATAACCTTGGACTTTGGTATCTTGTAAGATAGTTCCCTTAGGCAGCTGGCTTCTATTTTCAACTTAATGTTGTTGCTGTTACTTTGAGAAATTGACCACAATGTAAAAAAGTGTTTGGGAAGCTTTCTTCCTTTTTAATCTGAGGAAGTTGTTGAATTGACTACGACTGTCTAAGACAGAATACTTCTGATTATGCACTTTGGAAGAGCAGTCAATTTGCGCAAACTCCCGCAAAGAACAATGCGATAAAGATCAAAATTCCATTTGTAATGTTGTTTGCAGGGTAAATATTGAGCAGGTTACCGGGGAGAACTCGCATAATATTTTGTTGAAATAATCATAGAATCCCTACAGAGGGAGGCCATTTGGCCTATTGAGTATGCACTAATCCTCCGAACAGCATATCACCCACCCCCTCACACTACCCTTTCCTAACCCTACATTTCCCATGGTTAATTCACCTAGCCTGCACATCCCTGGACATTATGGGTAATTTAGCATGGCCAATCCATCCAACCAGCACATCTTTGGCCTGTGGGAGGAAACTGGAGTACCTAAATGAAACCCACACAGGCACAGGGAGAACAGGCAAACCCCACACTGACAGTCCCCGACAATAGACTTGAACCCATGTCCCTGGCATTGTGAGGCACAAGTACTAACTACTAATGTCCTGGACATAGCAAGAACTGCAGATGCTGGAGTCAGACACAACACAGTATTGGAGCTTCAAGAACACAGCAGGCCAGGCAGCATCAGAGAAGCAGATAAGCTGACATTTTGGGTCGGGTTTCTGAAGAAGGGTCCCAACCCAAAACGTCAACTTTCCTGCTCCTCTGATGCTGCCTGTCCTGCTGTGTTCATCCAGCTCTATAGTGTACTAATGTCCTAGGACTATTTATATCCATCTAAAAGAGCAGATTAGACCTTGATTTAATATCTCATCCTAAAGACTGGGTCAACACGAGGGCAGCGCACCATCACTCCCAGCTGGAACTTCACACTAGGTTTTTGTACTCACATCTCTGGAATGCACTTGGAATAACATTACAAAATCCTTATAAACTTGGCTTGACTAAGAAAATATGCTTTCTCCCAGTTGATTAATTTAAACATGTAGTTTATAACATTTCTGGTCTCAGTCCTGAGCTCAACAATTTTACAGCATAACCTCTGCCCCCATTTTGATTTGCTCTTCTCTCTTTGTTTCTCTCTTATTTCTTTTCCTTTACATCTAGGCAACCGTTCTGTCGTGATTCTGTCATTCACATCTCCACTAAACTCGTCTCGTTTTTTAAATTCTTTCCATTGTTACTACATTTGGACTTGCACCATGGACCTTTGGTCATTTCATCTTTCCTGCCCTCTATTCTGTTAGGGAACTTCCCCTTTGCTCTTCCTCCCACATTCCTCCTCTTTCAATTCGTTCAAAACCTATTACATTTCTAACTTTTTCCTGTTCCGATGAAGGTCACAGACACAAAGTGTTAATTTTGTTCTTCTTCTCAGGAAACAGTAATGTTTTCTGATTTTTATTTACCTTTCTAGCTCCCGTTCAGTCCAGTGTAGAAAACTTCTGATGGGTTTGGATAAGGTTGACAAGGAAAAACTCTTCCCATTCATTGGCTGTAAGAAGTCCAGGGGATGTAGATTTAAGACTTTGGAAAAAAGATGCCGGGGGAATGTACAGAGGAACATTTTTACATATGGAGTGTTCGTGATCTGGAACTTGCTGTCCATGAGGGTTGTATGTATGAATCAATGATTTCAAGGGGAAATTGGATGGGTGCTTGAAAGACATTCCCTTGTAGGGTGATATGGCCTGCGCAGGGGAGTGAGATTTTGGGGATTTCTCAATGTGAAGCCAGCATGGACTGTATGCCCCAAATAGCCTCTTTATATAGGGCAGACAGAAGGAACCTGTATCCTTTGGCAGAGAGTTCAAAAACCAGGGGTTATAGATTCAAACTTAATGGCAGAACGATTAGAGGGGATGTGAAGAACATTTTTTTTATGGAAAGGGTTCTGGGTGTCTGGAAATCACTGGCTGAGTTACTGGTGCATGCAGAGACCCTAAACTCTTTTAAAACGTTCCTGAGTCTGCCCTTGAGGGCTGGAAGCTGCAGAGCTATGGGCCACGTGCAGGAAGATGGGATTAAAAAGGGCATCTGGGTGTCTTTGGGTTGGCATGGATAAGATGGGCTAAATGGCCCCCTTCTGTGCTATATCATTTCTATGGCTCTATGCAGTAAATGATGCTGTGTAAATTGTTCTATTTAATGAATCTCTGATGTCCAACCTGTAAAACTGGGAGGGGGCCTCACCATTTTAGAGCAAGATACACAATTTAAAATTGTCAGAGTGTAATAGGAAACAAGTGGATAGTTCCTTCCCTCTCCTGTTGCACTTCCCTTAGCCCAATTCATTTCTACTGCTTTACCATGCCCTGTGTGACCCGGGGTAATTTCCATTGGATGGCATGATTGAGGTTGGAGGGCAGTTACATTTGAGTCCGGGAACGGAAAGAATTGATTTTATTTTATCGTTAATTGTTACAGTTATCAAGACTGACCTTTGTTTCCTTCAATAACCTGTGATGATGCTAATAGCCAAACATGAGCCTTTTATTGCATTTGGTACCTGAAGCATGAATTGTGACCTGGAGTAGGGGAGAGTGGAAGGAGACAAGGGAAGAGTGAAGGATCAGAAGGTTGACAGGACGATTGGAAACTTAGGAGAAGTGGTTGGATGTAGCTTGAGGTTGTGGTGATGGGTGAGAGGATGGATAGGGAGTGGGAAAGAGTGAGGGGTGGAAAAGGGACATGGGAAAGGACAGGAAGAGGAGAACAGTAGCAGAGAAGAGGAACAAGAGTGTGATGGGTATGGAGGGATCGTGAGGAAGAGAGTATGCCCTTATGAGGGCCCTGTTCTCTATGACATGTGAAAATAAAACACCTCCTGCAGTAAAAGCAAACTTTCTCACTATAGATAGTGATCGGTTACGGTAGTGTTTCCTGAACCAGAAAAAGCTGTGCGGCTATCTCCAGCCACATCTTCCAGATTGTTTGGAATGCAGCTGCCTGCCTTCAGGTTAAAAGCTTAGCCCTGATTCCAGACTGGATTCTACCAGCATCTCAGAGTACAGAGCCAACTCTGAACTCAGTGACCTTCACTGATCCATCAGTTGCTCCAAAGCCGCCTGTATAGTAGGAAACAACAAACATTAAGATAGCATCCTTATAACGTCAGGGCAAGCCTCCACCCCTAACCACCAACCCCCACCCCCCATCAACTGCAAAGGGCTTTAGAACAACAACAACCTGCATTCTTTTAGCAACTTTAACATACTATTAAAATATCTCAAGGCACATTAGAGAAATGAGGACAAAATTTGACACTGAGCTACTTAAAGAGATACTGGGTGCCCAAAAAGTCAATCAAAGTGTTCAGATGTGCCTTAAAAGGCTGGAGAGAAGCAGAGTGAGAGGTTAAGGGAGGAAATCTCAGAGCTTTAGGCCTGTGCAATAAATGGTAGGGCAATGACATTCTAGCAGATGGCCAGAATTGGAGGAGTGCGGAGATCTTGGAAGGCTGGAGGAGATAGGGAAGGACAAGGGATTTGGGAAGAATGGATGAGGACTTTAAAACAGAGGTAGTCCCATTCTGGATTATTCGAGCAGTGATGAGTGAGCATCACATTATTTATTTTTGAAACGTCAATGCAAGATTTACTGGAATGGCAAAAGGGTGAAAAATACACAGATCTCACATTCCAGCTGACATTCCTTTCTCGCTGTTTACCTAATGTCAGTGAACCTACATCTGAATTGTGCATGCATTGAAATGACAGAATTCAGTTTGATACATAGGCTGTCAATGAGATGCATTTGCAGAACTAGTACAGCAGCCGATGTTGCTAAACCGAAGCTTCTATAACCATACAACACAACTCCTTACCGCTGTTAAAGGTTTGGGCAGCTTGATCAAATTAGAACATATATATACAGCACAGAAAAAGAAAACATTCAGCTCATTGTCCCTATCCCAACTTTCCTTTGCTTTTTCCTGTATCCCTGCATATTTATCCACCTTTCCTCTCCGGAGACTTATTATTTGTCCTACTTTGGATAAGCATTCAGGTAGTGTATTTCCAATCATAATACTCCATTAAAACCTTATACCTCACAGAGCTTCTTCTTTATTATCTTAAATCTGCGTTCTCTGGTCATCAACCCTTCTGCCATTGGAAATATCCCTATCCACTGAATCTGATCCCTCTATTAAAGTGAGCACAGTGAGGAGGGTTTGCATTTGTAATATTTTTCAAATCAGCATGTATTGACGCATTATGATACACTTCTGGCATAGATGGGACTTGAACCTTCTAGCTCAGAGACATGGACAATACTAATGTGACACAAGACCGACTTGCTAACTATAACTAATTTCAGAGGGCATTGAACTTATATTTTAAAAAATCAGAGAAATTTGAATGAAAGAAATGGAAAAGTACAAAGGATGGTATAATTAATTGGGTAGCTCCTTCATAGAACCAGATATGGAGGGCTGAATGGTCTTGTTCTTCTGTATGATTTTATGGACATCTCAAAGCGCATCACGATTTTTTTGTCATTCTTCATAAGATATGGGCGCCACTGGCAAGACCAATATCTTTTGCCCATATCTACTTGTTCTTGAGAAGCAGATAGTGAGATACTTTCTTGAAAAGCAGCAGTCCATACACAACAAGGACACACACAGTGCTGTTAGGAAGAGATTTCCAGGATTAAGATCAAGTGATAGTCAAGGAAGAGTCATCTCACTCCAAGCCAGGAAGTCATGCAGCTTGGAGAGGAATTTGCTGATGGTGCTGTTCCTAAAGGATCTGCTGCGCTTGCCCTTCTAGATGGCTGAGGTCATAGATTTGAAAGGTTGTTGAAGGAGCTTTGATGAGTTACTGCAATTTATGTTGCAGATGGTATACACTGCTCTCACTGGGCAGTGGAACTGAAGGAAGTGAACATTAAAGGTGGTGGGTGGCGTGTCAATAAAGCAAACTGGTGTTGCATTTCTTGAGTTGCAATCATCCAGATCATTGGGAGGTTGTCTACCTAACTTGTGCTTTGTTAATGGTGGACAGTCGTTTGAGGATCAGGTGGCGAGTTACTCACCACAGAACTCCGAATCTCTGATCTAACCTATTGTCACAGCATTTATGTGGTTGTCCCAGTTCAGTTTCTTAACAATTGTAACCCCCCCAAGGATATTAAAAGTGATAAATTCAGCAATAATCCTCCTACTGAATGTTGAAGGTAATGGTGAGATTGTCTCTTCTTAATCTGTTTCTTATAGTGAAAGTATTGAAACATTAAATCTTGTTACATTTTCCATTCAGCCATTCACTGAAAAATTGAATTTCTTTTTAAAATCATCAGTCTCTATGGGGGAATCATAAACAGATTATGTGGTCATTACGACATTGTTGTGTGTGGGATGACACGGTGTGGAGCTAGAGATACACAGCAGGCCAGGTAGCATTAGAGGAATAGGAGACCTGACATTTCAGGTCAGGACCCTGAAACATCAGCTTTCCTGCTCCTCTGAGGTTGCCTGGCCTGCTGTGGTCTTCCAGCTCCACACTGTTATCTCTGACTCCAACATCTGCAGTTCCTATTATCTCTGAGTTGTGTGTGGGAACTTGCTGTATACAAAGATGACTGAGATATTGCTATATTTGAATGGTGACGATATTGCAAAGTGTTTTGTTGGTTATAAAATCACCTTAAGGTTGTAGAAGGGGTTTTATAAATTAAAACTATTTCTTTCCCTCCAAACATTGGACTATCTGGCGTTACCAGTTTTGTTTCCTTCACCAAGTTCCACTCCACAGATAGAGATAATGGTGGTTAAGGAAACTTGTTAGATCATTACAATTTTTAAGGGAACAGGAACCAGCATTTGACACAGATCACATTATGGTGTTCCCAGGAATAGCAGGGTGCAAGTCTAGGATCACTTCACTTCGACTGTATGCTTCATTGGCACTCTAACCAGCAGGTAAAACACAGTCACAGCAGAAAATAACATTTAAACAGCACCTTTAAGATCACAAAGTAACCAAATCCACATCACAGTTGGAAGCTTCACATGAAAGATTGGAAGATAGAGTGAAAAACTAAAAATGCCAGACATCTGACTTTTAGTAATTTCTGTTATATTATGTTGCAAAGTCGAGTAGAGTATGTATGTGTTAGGAGGCAGGGTGTTAGAATTTGGTGTTTGTAACATACTGGTTGGAAGCATTGCGTGGTCCCTTTAAAAGATTGTATTTTTTCTCTGCTTAGAGATTTAAACAAAATGTCTGTGAGCAGTTTGAAAGTTTGAAATTACATAGAGAGCACCTGAATTGAAACATTTCTATCAAAAGGCTGTACAGTTAGCAGGCCAAACAGCAGTCTTGTCTTTTTACTGAGACAACAAGTTTTTGAATTTAGCCACTCAATTTGAAATAAAGCACTTAGATACAAAAAAAGTTACATTTAAATCCAATGGTTTTGACAACATAAGACTGATCCTAATATAAAAAAACTGACGTTATCAAGGGTATAAAAGAAGAGGCAGCTAGACAAAGACAGGAGAGTGAACTGCCATATGCCACAGTTAACAGTTTTCAGCTCTCAAGAGACGCTCGCTGGTTGTCACAGTCTTCTCGGAGGTTTCGAGAAAGCACCATTTAAATTAAAGGTACCAATGACACAACTAATTCATATTCTTGACAGAAGAATCAATGGCGAAGGTGTTCCTGACAGACCATTCAACAGAGAAGGCACAGAGCATTCCAGAAGACACGTAATCTGGCTTTAATGTCAGGGGCTATATTTTATTTTTTAAATTTTATTTTATATAAGTGGGGCTTGTATTTATTGCAACAGATACCATTAAAATCTTGTTTTATTCAGGAGTAGTTAGTAGTTAGAAAGGGTTTATTTAGTTTGCTAATAGTTTAGTTAATATGTTCATGGTTAGAGTCACATAACTAAAGTGTTACTGGTTGATTGTAAAGTGAGTGTCAGAGATTTCTATTAGTTAACCACGAGAAGTTGCTGAAAGACAGGCTACACCACTTTTCACACTCCTTTTACAGATTATAGGCGAGGCGCTCCTCTTCAGGTGTTGGTTTTTGTTTTCAGAGATGGGTCAGCCTCTGTTTTATAACTATTATAAGACACATAGTGCAAAATAATACCTTCTGCCTGAGGCACTATTGAAATATAAATAGTGTACCAACCTTACAAAGGCATTTTAGCACTACTCTCAAAAGCAAGCTTTATGTCAAATTGTCTTCCATCTATTTCTTTCCTCCCATTGGATTAATTTCTATTGTTTACGTAGAACCAGGGGAACCACCTTGAATATCAATGCTGCATCATCACTCAAACATCACTCCCAATATGGCACTTACTGAACTTCTGTCATAATTTTGATTTCTTAGTAATTATTGGTGGTCAAACATTTTATTAACAGTTGAATGTTGTCATTTTGCTTTTTTAAAATTACTTCATAACTAGATTTTCCCACTTCTTTGAAGCTTGCCAAATTTGTAGTGCATGCAATTCCACAATGTCTGATCACATGCCAAAGTAGCCTTTCTCCATTTGACAGCATTGGTAGGCTATTCATCTGTGGAGGGCATCACATTGAAATCTGATCATATGGTATGCAGGTTCCAAATGATCTTCGTCTGATGCCTAGTCACATGAATGTTCCAACATGGTAACCTCAATGAAACATGTGCATGATCTATAGCACCTTGCTCCTGGGGGAAGGCAGCTATGTTGTCAAAGTCTGCTGCCTGGGCTGCAGTAATGACCACATTATGGAGAAATGAGGTAAATTGGTGTGATCTGGCATAAAGTGTGTCAGTAACAACCTTGATACATTTGTGGGTCAATGATTGAGAGATCTCACATAGGTTCTCAGTGAATCCGTAGAAGTAGCCTGTTGCATAACATATGTTAACCGAGTTGTCACCTCGACAGCCATTAGGATAGAATGGGCACCCACTATTTCCACTAGCAGTCAGCACATTTCGTGACAGTCTCCCTGTGACATCATCAGTCTGTGATGACACAGAGCTTTGCTCATTTGAAGGAAATGGCATTAAGGATGATAGGCTCTCGGCCTCCTGAGAGAACTTTCAGCTGTGATATCTTCATGTGGAGGCTGCTTGGCAGCTGCTGGAGGTTACTGATACATCTGTTCCTCCTCCATTTCTCTTCATTGTATGGCAGCTGTAGTGTGGATAAGCTCAGCTATGGCCGAGGTTTGCAATGAGCGTGTAGCAGGGGCTTAGAACAGCTCCTTAGTAATTATACATTACCATTCACAACTCTCACAAACGACAGTTTAGAATAGTCTCCCATGCACATAGGTCATGGTGAACTCGGGCAAGGAGGGCCCCGGAATATCTCCACATGGAACTTCGACAGAGGACCTTATTGCAATAAACATGTCGTGTTGGAGAGAGACAATAGGAGATTATAGGTCTTTTTTGAGCACTGAAACCTTATCCTCCTAGGTCTACATCATCCCAGAAAGGTGTCATTCCATGTAAGAGCACAGTTCCAAGTGATTGGGACTCAGTTGTGTGTTGCTGTGCACATTTTGAGAATTTGCAGCATCTTTGTACCTGTGGCTCACAGCTGCCACTGGTTGCCCGTGGCTCTGATTGATTCACTGAGACGACCATCTTCAAGCTGCAATGACCAATGACATGGTCAAGGTTGCTTGTGACCAGCATTTGCCCACAACACATTAGTACGTTGTATGCATGTCACATGCACTATGAGATACTTAAAGGTGGCTTCAACCTTTACTATGTAATTACCTGGTTAATTCAATTGCAACTTGAAGCATCCCAAATCACTCACAAGTAGACCCCGCATGGTCAGACAGAAAACAGAACAGACTCCGTTAAATCTGGATGCAGTCACAGCCATTTTCCATTTTCAATTCATTTGTGTATGGCAGGAAATCAACGTCATGGTTGGCTCAGTGAGTCTCAGGCTGAGCCGAGTAATCAAGTCCCCAAACTTCAGCCCTGTATTTCTTAAAGTCTTGTTCTGCTTGGCCAACCCAAATCAGTACCACTCCTCCACACACCAACTGTAACGCTCACCATTACCTCTGACGCTCAGCCTTCCACTTCAGTCTTGCCCACCATTGTGTTACACAGTCCCACATTGGCGCCACAAGTATTAATATCTACTGATAACCCCTACGCTATTCCATTCCACCCTTGCACTATTGTCTCCCCCTCTTATATGACAAAATTCACCCCCTTCACCATTTTTGAGCCTTCTGCATCCCAGATTATTTCTTCCAATCCCCAGCACTGAATTCCCCAACTTTCCCAACATTACAGCTTTCCCTGTGCTGACTTTCATTCAGAGAGCCTACAGGAATGACCATTGCACACGCTTCTGACCAATTTGGATGTATAGCCCCAAGTGAGGACTGATTCGTCCACTCTGAGTGAGCTTTGTGCAGCTTCCTGACTGACTGACCACACAGCAGGCAGGTGGAACTAGGAACAGGTCTGGCAGCATCTGCGAAGAAAAAATCAAAGTTAACATTTTGGGTCCAGTGACCCTTCCTCAGAACTGAACTAGGTTAGTATGGCATGAACTGGATGGACTGAAGGGTCTGTTTCTGTGCTGTATGGCTCCATAACTTCTCTGACTGATTGCACGGGAACTGTAGACTTATCCCAGCAACATACTGGACTGTCCCAAGCGTATGACTGACTGTGCCTAAGCTCTGGTGCGATTTCAATGTGTTTGCTGCTGGTATGTTCTGCAGATATGAGAGTGTCACAGCACAGTGCTGTACCACAGCATGTCCAGTACCACTGACAAGCTGCCTGGGTTTACCTTTTAGCTCTGCCTGAGGTGGCAAAGTGGCAACAAGCAAGGCAATGTAGGGATGGGCTGACCATCCAAGCACATCATGAGTAAGTGCTTAGGGGAGTAAACAAACAGCCCTGAGATGCAACCTGATCCAATCCATGAGCTGTCTCTGGGCACTGAGTCTCTTTGCAGCAGCATTTCAATGAAGGGTGAAAATGCAGCATTGATGTGCAGAGGCATACTGAAAAGATTAGAGATGTGCCTTGATAATGCTGTGAGGCTGCTATGTGTCAAGGTCCGTGGATGGTGAGGTGTGTGCAATTGCTCTCCATGGTGACATTCCTGAGATCTTGGTGTCTGTATCCAGTATAGAGGTCCAGAGGAGCAAGCAGTGAGCAGGAGTTGGCAGGTAACTTGTCTGATTTCCATGTTGGTAAGCTTTTGTGCTCCTGAGATGCTGCTGGGCCTGCTGTGTTCATCCAGCCTCACATTTTATTATCTTGATAAGTGTCACTGTCTAGTTTTTATTTGGCAGGTGGTACAATGAGAAGCTGCATGTTCATGAGATAAGAATAACTAATGATTACATGCTAATGCAGGTCAATGAGTCTCTTGCTACTGACAAGTAAGAATCTCATCTTGCTGTTCAATGTTATTTAGAAAGAGATTTTATTTACCCTTGACAACAATAACAAGTTCTGCAATGGCTCCCTTATGTGATTTTCCCAACTTTCTTGCCAAGGCTCACATTATTCTGGAGCTGGGAAGATTTTGCCCCAGGTTCATCATGTACAGACAATAACTTGATTTATTGAAACACATTCAATCTAAACAAATGACAGAGAAATAATGCCTTTCTAACTTACTGCTGCGCGATTGACACCTTGAAAAATCCTAAATTTGCATATTCAGTCACATTTAAGACAGACGAAAGATAAATCGTTTGATATAGACACTTTGAGTGGAATAAATGTAGACAGAAAAAACTCTGAAGATCAAAAGTTCAGATCACAAGGGTGGGTTAAATTGTTCCACAGTTTCCTTTGATTCATCGCACTGACGACATGCTGTTGTCTATTAAGCATTGATCATTCTCCACTTTGATAGTCAATCTGGTGGATCTAAGTCATTCCTTGTTAGAATTTTTTTTCTTTTAGGCTTTCTTGGTTTTTGTTCCTCTCCTTTAGAGACAGAGACAGACAGAAAGGGGATCAGAGAGAGATGTTTTCGTTTTGCCATCTTTACAGATCTCTAACAACCTTGCACCTATAGAGAAAACTCTAATCTGTCAGGCAGCAGCTCCTGGACTGATAATGGGAATTTGCATCGTCAGATTTTTATGATCAAAAAGAGTAAACATTGAAAAATATGAGCTCGTTTTTGAAAGAATCAAGAAGTGATTTTATTTTGCTTAGGAGAAAAACCCACAGTTTGGAAAGCATTTGGTTTCAATTCGCAGGGGACCTCACTGAAGGTGAGGTCAGAAAAGTTTCTCCTGGAAATTGAGTTATTTCAAAACAGCTAAGAAACAGATTACTTCGGAATAAGGGTTTTAATTTGGAAATTCCAGACTGGAAGTGTTGAGTAAGAACCCTGAAGGGGTAATTTGAAGCGAAGACAATTTAAGCACAGTTAAGCACAGTTATGTGGCTATTCAGAGGAAACACTATTGAGCTCTCAAGTTCAGGAATAGAAATAAACATTTAAGTCAAACCTATAGATATGAGAGAAAAAGAAACTCTCCCTAATATTTGAATACAATAAAGTGATGGTGTTGGGAATGGATGGCATGGTATTTTCCCATGTGCTTTGAAATCTTTCAAATTGTTTTATATGTAAATACAGATAGTTCTGCTATAACGTGTGTTTCGTTAACGTGAATTGGCTGTAATGTGATTGATGAATAGTTTAGTTGTTAGCTGTTTAGATTACACAAACTTTCTACAGTAAAGTATAGTGATTTTCTATGGTGATTTTCTATAGTGCAAGGTCACACAAGAACGCACTTATCATGTTTTAGGAGAAATATCTGTAGCTTGGTACATTCTATTGAATCTTTATTTCTATTGCTTAATAAACTTCTGTTTTGTTGTTAAAACCAAATCTGCAGTATTGCCTACAAGTGTTTCAGTGAAAGATCATCACATTAAATTTTGAGAAATATGATCTATCAAGTGAAGAATCTGAATCTGAGTCTCAGCCTGAAATCTTAGATCTGACTTGTCCAGCATTAATACCAGTTGGGATCATAACTAACTTCAACCCTCAAACTCAGCTCCTACTCTTGAAGTGATATCTGTACTCACAAGACAACAATCTTATGTGTACTGTGTCTGCTTTGAAGTGCTCATAAGGTGACTATGTCTGGTGTGAGTGCCTAATGGTAGAGGTCATATGGCTACTGCGGATCAGGAAAGATAAATTTGCATGATTGTATTTCAATCCAAACACAACATTTCTTATACATAGTTATACTTAGTATGTGATGTTGATGTTCACTGGCATGCATGTGGACTACCTTTGATCATCAACATAGACTTAATATCATAGCAAAGATATCCTGACAGCCAACCTCAGAGCATGTAAACTAGAAAGGGAAAGGTGAAAAAGCCCTGGATAGATCCAAACGGGAATGCCTGTCGTCAAACTTCAACAATTTCACAGTCCACAAATTAATTTTTCGGTGTGCTCTCCTAATGATAAAAAAGCAGCAAATGTGTGCACAGCAAGATCCCACATAGATAAATTGGACAAATGATCATTTTTTAAAAAAAGTGATATTGGTTGAGGGCCAAAGTACAAGGATAACCCAGTCCCTTATTTTTCTTTGAAATAGTATGTGCTGAGAAATCTTTTACTTCCCCTGGAGAGACCAGATTTAACATCTTATCCAACAAAACACAAATACAATATACACTGAGAGGACTAGCAGTTGATGACAAAAAACAACGTAATTCGCTGGCGTTTATGTTTCAAAAGGCTCCAATCTCTCCCTGGCATTCCTGAGATAATCTCCAGTCTGAAGTAAATTTTGTTTGACAACCCATTGCTTTCACACCTGCTTCCAGTTTTGCAGAAAAGCAGCTGTTTGTCTAAGCAGAGTAATGGGAATGACTGAAAACAGGAAATGACAGGGAGAGAGTGACAAGTGATCTGGAAATGACACTCGACTGTCTGGAGGCTGCTTCTCCCAGCACATGCTGTTGCCATCCATGGACTGTAGCTTCACAATATGGATAGGGAAGATTCCCACTTACCACTCTAATTGGACTCTAGTTAGCCCATCATTATCTTCATAGGTATCTCCTTTCTTCTTCAATTTTAATGATTAACTTTTTTCAACAGCAACTTATCTACTATAGTGTCTTCAATTACAAAAAAGAGAACTTGTATTTAAAGAACATCTTTCATGATCACAGTTGTCTCAAAATGCTTTTCAGCTAAAGAAGTATGTCTGAAGTGTAGCTGAGTCATAAATGCAGTAGCCAAATTGCACATAGTAAACTCCCAACATACAGCAATATAATAATCCCAGAAAAATCATTCAGTTTTGCGATGACGGTTGGGGGTTAATATTGACCAGAAAACTGCATCTGACCAATGGTTATGGGAGAAAGTGGGAACAGGTAGTGGGTTGGATAATAAACCATCATCATATTGAATGGTGGACCAAGCTCGAAGGGCTGACTTGCCCATTCCTGCTCCTATTTTGCATGATTCGATCTCCGTGTCCTTTGAAATAGTGCTATGCCATTTCAGTCCATCTGAGAGAGCAGACGGTTAAAATTTCATCAGAGATAATAGGAACTGCAGATGCTGGAGAATCCAAGATAATAAAATGTGAGGCTGGATGAGCACAGCAGGCCAAGCAGCATCTCAGGAGCACAAAAGCTGACGTTTCAGGCCTAGACCCTTCATCAGAGAGCTAAAATTTCATATCGGGTCTGTGGAATTCTTCACCACAGAGGGCTGTCAAGGTTGGGTCATTAAGTATACTCAAGGCTGGGGCAGACAGAATTTTAATCATTAAGAGAATTAAAGGTTATGGGGATAAAGCAAAAGTGGAATTGAAAATGATCAGATCAGCCATGATCTCATTGAATGGTGCTGCAGAAAAGATGGGCTGAATGGCTAACTTCTACTGCTATACATTACTGCATTGTCACCTCTGCTAATGTGGCAATCCCTCAATGCTCCATTGGAGTGTCATCTTAGTTTTTGAAAGGGTCTCAATGTAATTTTGTGATTAAAACAAGGTGAGGAAGTTGATGGGAGTGAGTATGAAATAGCATTTGACACTAAGGAGATATATAAGGGCAGATGACCAAAACATTTGGTCCAAAAGTTTGTTTTTAAGGAACATTTTCGTGCAGGAAAGTGAAGTGGAGCGGTGGAAAGGTTTAGGGAGTACATTTGATACTTAGGGCCCAGGCAGCTGCAGGATTTGGCAGTGGAAGTGGAACAATCACAAAAGCCCAGAAATAGGTGAGGTGACTTGGAGTTTTACAGAATTGTTAAAGATTACAGAAATAAGGAGGGGGTGAAGACATGGAGAGGAAATGTTACACCAAAAATCAGCATAGGTTTGTGAGCACATCGATCAGTAAATGAGACTCTGTGCAAATTAATAATTTGTATTTCCCACATGCCGGAAGATAAGGTTGTTAATAAACAAAACTTTTTTTTTTGTTTTTCCTTGATAAAACCTGGTGAGAGTTTCTTTATCTTCGATAGTGGTCACAATTAGAAATGCAACATTCTAGAGAGTAAATTGACCATATTTCACATTTGTGACAACTCATAGTATAGTGAGGCTTGACTTCCCATGGACTATCCTCATGAGGGTCTCCCACAAATGTTTGGAAGCTTGGTGCCAGTATCTTTAAGCAATGGCAAAGTGAGATGTGGAAAATGATGAACTGGTAAAGGATAAAAGGTTGGTTATGTAAAATAACATGGTATGAGAAGCATGTAAAACTATCCTCCAGATAGAAGAACTATTCCTCATTGATTTGCAAGACTAATGAAGGTCATGGCCGTAGAATTGGCAAAGCAGATGAAGGTGGAATTTCCTGAAAAAGAAAACAGATAGTTAACTTCTTGGCACAGCATTTGTAAGTGGTCAGAATACAAGGCGTTCTATGCTTATCAAATGGTGAATCACTTGGGTTAGTGAGAATTCACAGACAGTGAAAGCAGTTGAAATGGAATTGAAAATTAAAATAAAACATCAGAAGAAATTGTAATGTAGAAGACATAAACTTCAACTTCAGAGAGAGGAGAAAGGTAAAGAGGGAGAATTTAAGCGGCTGGAACTTGAATTTCAAAAGTAACGAGAAGACAAGAGAGAGAGAAAGGGAAGGAAAAATTATACTGCTTTGGAAAGCAGTAGGTTTTTTTTGAAAATGAGGCCTCAGGAACAGTTGCACAAACAAGATCCAGATATTTTTCATTATAGGGGAGGCAATGGCCTACTGGTATTATCACTGGACTATTAATCCAGAGACCCAGATAACGTTCGGGGGATTTGGGTTCAAATTCCACCACGGCAGGTGGTGCAATTTGAATTCCATAAATATCTGTAATTAAGAATCTAATGATGTTGATTGTTGGAAGAAAAAACCCTACCTTGTTCACCAATGTCCTTTAGGGAAGGAAACTGCCATCCTTATCGGGTCTGGCATACATGTGACTCCAGACCCACAGCAATGTCGTTGACTATTAACTGCCCCCTGGGCAATTAGGGTTAGACAATAAATGCAGCCAAGCTAGCGACACCCTCATCCCGTGAATGAATAAAGAAAGAAAAAGATCAGAGCAACGGGCAAACAAAATCATTCAGCAGAGATTACAGCATACCAGAAGCCAAGGCTAGAGTCACCAACTTTCTGAAGGATGGGGATAATTCAAAACTGGTGTTTAGCATGTCTCCTTTAAATGAGGCTAAAAACAGAGAACCAGAATTAACAGTCAATTCACACTGAATCTAAGGTTGAAAGCATTCTGTTTGTTTTTAATAATTTGTCCATGTGGCATTGATGGCTAAATCAGTATTTACTATCCACTCAAAGTTGTCCAGAGGGCAGTTAAGAGTGGTGTGTTGAGTCACATATAAGGCAGAACAGCAGATTTCCTTCCCTAAAGCACATTAGTGAAACAGATGGTGTTTTTATAAACATGGTTGCTATTAGACTAGCTCTTTCTTCCAGATCTTTCACTGAATTCAAATTTCACCATCTGGCTTTTGTGCGATTCAAATCCATACCCTTGAACATTGGCATGGGGTTCTGCATTGCCAGCCCAGTGGCATTACCACGACTCTGCCACCTCCCCATTAATTTTCTTAAGAATAGAGTTCTGGGGAGGAAGTTGAGAAGCCTTCATCAACTCATGGTTGTCCATCATTTAGGCAATGCCCAAACAGTGCAAGAAGATATTGTGAGTAGCATTTGAAATTCTTACAGCAGAACATGTAGGTGTACAGAAAATGCAGACTCAACAGACAAGCGTGTTACACGCAGAGGGAGTTCTGTAAAACATTTTAAACAGTTGCAAGTGGTGGTTTTGCCATGTATTTACTTCCATTGTCCTTCTAAGTAGTTGTGGTCATGGGTTTGGAAGGCACTGCCAAATGAACTGCATTTCTTTTCTTCATTTGTTTGCAGGATGAGGGCATTGCTGACTAGGTCAGCATTTATTGCCCATCCCTAATTACCTAGAGGGCAGTTAAGAGTCAACCACATTGCTGTGGTTCTGGAGTCACATGCAGGCCAGACCGGGTAAGGATGGCAGTTACCTTCCCTAAAGGGCATTAGGCTTTTCTGACAATTGACAATGGGTTCACTGTCATCACTAGATTCTTAATTCCAGATATTTATTGGATTCAAATTCCATCATCTGCCGTGGTGGGATTTGATCTTAGACCCCCAGAACATTGTCTGGGCCTCTGGATTAATAGTCCAGCGATAATACCATGAGGCTATTGCCTTCTGCAAAATGTCTTGTAGAAGGTACACATTGCAGCTATTGAATGTGGGCGGTGGATGAAGTATAAAATAATTGAAGTCCACTTCTATCATCAGCAGATGGAGCTTTGGAAAGACACACGTTCAGTTGCTCAAGACTATGATTACAGCAAATTGACATTAATACCCACAGGATTGGGACAAAGAACTGGATTTTGTTATTTGCCACCACAAATTCCCCAAATGGATCTATTGAGTTTAGTCCATCAGAATCGATTCATAGTCACGAGGTAAGTGGCCCATTAAAATTACTCCATAGAACATTTTCAAGACAAATAAATTTAATGTTGGAGTATGCGCCCATATTTTCAGAGACTCACAGAAACATATAAGTAGCACTGGAGCATTTAAAAAACTTCACAGGCAAAAGTAAAAGAATGAGCAAACAAGCACACTATGTAACTAGAATGTTCCAAATAGTCAACAAAGTCTTAGTGTTGTTACTTTAACAAGGTGAACATCTAAAAACAAGATTCAGCTTCCATATAAGGTAGTTACTTCTCTGGTAGATATTCTGGACTGCAGGAAGATCAATTAAATGTGATAAAACAATGTCACAGGAGGGAGGAAGATAAGAAAGAGAGAGTCTGTCTCGTGGTAAGTCTAGTGGAGGTTGACTCAGATAGTGATAGAGAAATAGAAGGAGAGGTAGATAATTCAAGAATGAATCTCCTACAATCTGATCAGCTAATGTTGAAATACTGGGAGAGTCATACACCATATTTTCATATTTAAAGGACAGAAGATCAGAGGAAGAGCCCATAAGGTTACACAGGGAATCCAAGGAATTCTGCAGAGATACATCTAACTGTACAATGTTAATCAGGCAAGATGTAGGTGTTGGGTATAAGTACCAATAAAACAACATCCTTATAATGTCAGCCTGGAAATACCAGCTCAGGAGGAAACCAGTCACCTAAACTAATATTGAATCTAGTCGAGTAGCATGTTTATTACACAGACAGGCAAAGATAATATGATCAAAAATGTGTCAAACAGCTTTTGAGAAGGTCACAAATCATATGACACCAGGTTATAGTCCAATAGGTTTGTTTGAAAGCACAAGTTGTCAGAGCATAGCCCCTTCATCAGATGAAGTGAGAAAGAAGCAGATAGAACACAGAATTTATCAGTAAAAGATCAAAATGTCACATAATTGTTGTAACTGAGTATACCCAGTCTGACTCCAAACCAAAACACAACCAGATTTTAAACAAGGCATCCCAGTTAACATGCATGGTCTGACCTAAAACGTCACTTCATTTTTACACTGATAAAACCTTTGGTTCTCTCAGGGCAGTTACTTGAAAGAAGTTTGGGGATTTCAATATACATATTAATTAATTAAAACCTTTCCACTGATTAAAGATTTCACAGCTTCGTAAGTTTGTTTAATGCATCCTCATTCGTGATGTGACCCTTTGATCTTTTACTGATAAATTCTGTGATCTGTGTGCTTATTTCTCACTTCAGCTGATGAAGAGGCTATGCTCCGAAAGTTTGTGTGCTTTAACCTGGTGTCATATGATTTCTGACCTTGTCCACCCACTCCACATCGTAGCTTTTGAGAAACTGAAGCAATCCTAATGGCTTAAAAGATGATCATTCCCCTGGTTTTACTAAAACTTTTAAAATGGCAACTGATGCAGTGACCTTGGGGTTGGGGGGAGGGGAGTGGGGTGATATCTTTTGTTGCAACATAATGAATTAAAAGAGTAACAGAAGTACTCTTCAGTAGAAAAGAAAACTATTGAATTATTTTTTATTCACTCATGCAACTTGGGCGACACTGGTAGTGCCGATATTTATTGCCTAACACTTGTCACCCTTGAGAAGCTGGTGGTGAGCTGCCTTCTTGAATCACTGCTGCCTCTCTATTATCATTACTGACTCTTAAACAATGTAAGCTTAAAGTCTGTCATGACCATGAAGATACACTAATATACACTAAACATATCCTCTGGCTTTTTGAAGATTCAAAATACAAGATTATTTCGATGGAGCTTATTAGTTCAACTTTTTATAATGTCAGAATTGATTGTATCCTTGGAAAAGATAATGTAATTGCTGACAGATTATCAAGAATTAATGATGTTGGGTTGGTTCAACATTTGAGTCGAAAAGATGACAAGGATTTACAGAAATCCTGTATAAAAAGTGAGGGTTAATGAATTTTTTTCCATGTGTTTTATTGTATACATTTCATGTTTACCCTGTGATAAAATACATTTGAAAATGGTGTTCCATCTCACCAAGGGTGAAATATGTAAGGATTATATGTATATTATGTGAAAATATAAACTGGAAAAATGAAATGGACTATTTTGTTGCAGAGGATAAACCAGATTTTAAAAAGGTTACTTGAAGGCATGGTGGAGCTATGTAGTAACTCTGGTTACATAAAGATATTATTTTTTTGATCTGATAGGCATCATTTTGTGAGACATAACAGCATGGTGTATCTTAATTAATAATGTTTTTGCCATATGTTAGAGGATAAGTTTGTCATAATAAATAAGTTCCTGTTTTCTTATTCAAACTTGTGCAGCAAGTACAAAGGAGAGAGATACTAGGGGCAATGGAGATTTCCTCCTTGGTCCTGCGGAAGGATATTAGATGCACAGTGAAATTTCAGAAACAAATGTCATTAAAACACAGCAGATTGGTTCTTGATCCAAATGCTTATTGAGTTGGCCTGATGGGGACACCTTGGTTTAAAATAGCAGATTGAATCCAGGTAAGAACATTAGAGTCTGATTTTCATATTTAAAGTGAATACTGGGGTGGCATTGTGGCTCAGTGGTTAGCAGTGCTGCCTCACAGCGCCATGTACCTGGGTTTGATTCCACCCCGGGTGGCCATCTGTGTGGGGCATGCACATTCTCCCCGTGCCTGCGTGGGTATCCTCGCAAGGTCCAAAGATATGCAGGTTAGGTGGTCTGGCCAGGCTAAATTGCCCATCATGTCCAGGGACGTTCAAGCTAGATGGATTAGCCATGGGGAATGCATGGTTTCAGGGATAGCGTAAGGGGGGGGTGACCTAGGTGGGATACACTTCAGAAGGTTGGTGTGGACTCAATGGGCTTAATGGCCTGCTTCCCTACAGGGATTCTATTTTGCTGTGTCACTGAAGTAGCCAATTTGCAGGAGGGAAGGGGTAGGGCTGGAGGAAGAGAATGATGTTAACTCACCCTCTTCATACAAGAACAGAATAAATAGGAGCAAGACTGTTGACACAGTCCGGCATACTTTGTTTCAACTGGCACTCTTGATAAAACTGGAAAAAAATATGTACCTCAAATACCGCAATGTCTTAGTATTTACGCTATAGGTAAATTATAACAGTGATGTATATACCTGCTGCTTTACATTCCTATTACTTAGTGTGTGTTTTTACATTTATTTTAGGAGGTGTGTTGATGTTTTTACATAGATTTTTTCAGGCATTATGATGTTTTGAAGCTTTGGTTGGTCAAGGTTTATTGTAGTTATGTGTTATCTCTTGATTATCTGGAATATTTGAGCAACTGGCGTGCTCCTGGTCCCATAGGTGCCTGTGAATAAAAAGTTTGTCTTAATACTCACTGAGTCATAGCTTATTGACAATGCTCCAGGCACCACTATCACTATCTCTTGGTATACACTGTCCCACTAACGTCTAAGGATTCACAAAAAGCTGCGGGAAGACGTTTTTCCTCGTTTATGGCCTCGTCGGCTGAACCTCCTTTCTGGAGACTGCGGGCAGACTTTCTCGGATGGTGGGCTTGCTGGCCCCTCATTCAAAGATTTGGCTGCTAACGCATCAAACTGACACGCGCTGTCAGGTAGTTTCCCACAATGGAGCATTAACTGACTAATGATGAGATTTAACTGATTAATGGTGAGATTTTTGCCATCATTCTTTGAGACTCCAATAACAAAGGACCTATTCCTCCAAGAGGGGGAGGCGGTAATGTCAGTGGATTGTAATTCAGAATCCAAAGTGAATGGTAGGACATGGGTTTGTATCCCACCTGAACAGCTGATGAAATCTTAATCCAACGAAAAGTTCTTAATGGCGACTATGTCGATTGTTATAAAAAGTCTTCTAGTTCACTAAACTTCCTTTAGGGAAAGAAAAGTACCTTCCTTGTCTAGTCTATGTGTGATTCCAGATCCACAGCAGCATGAATGTTAATCGTCCTGTGGGTAACAAATGTTGGCCTATTCAGTGACATCTACATCCCATGAACAGAAAAAAAATCCTCTCCTCACAGGACAAGCCTTCATCCCAGTAATATATAAACAGAATTTTTATTGTACCCTCATTTAAGGCAGGTATAGCCATTCTTGTGAAGAACAGCAAAATTATTCTATGTTCCCTAGTTTTACACACTCTGTTACGTTTGATGGAAGGGACAAAGAGTTAAACTTTGATGCTGTGATGCTATATGATCATGAAAAAAATAAGATTATCCATTCGAAGGTGCGGATAACTTCTGAATAGCTCAGTGAAAATCAGCTGGTCCACAGAAGGCAACTTTTAAACTGAGTTGCGGGAATAAAAACAAGAAACCTCTTAAGTAAAAATCTTGCAGTTTTATTTAGATATAAAGGCTGCTAAATATATAATATCACAATAATTTTATGGAAACAAAAGAACTCTATTCGCTAATTTCCGTTCAACAGAGAGAAGAAAATCAAGAGAAAATAAAAGAAGCCCTCCAGCATTTATAATGCTCAACTTTAAACAAGTTATTGGGCAATTAACCTTTTCTTCTTCATGTGCGCGAGCGAGCTTGCTTTTATACACAGTGCAAAAAACAATAATAAAAAAAAGACCAGCAGTTACAAGAATAAATAAGCGATAATGAAGGTGAAGGTGTGCATTTATTGTAGGGTTTCACAAATCGGTGAAGCATTGTGGGTTGTCATCTTTGCATGATCTGGGCTTATATGTGACTCCAGTCCCACACGAATGTTGCAGAACTTCAACCACCCTCTGAACTGACCACGGCAAGATAGCTCATAGCATTGAGACAATGGACGACAAATGTTGCCCTTGCCAGGCCCAAGATTAATTACACTGAAAGTGATGTTCAGTAAGTTGAAAGCCCAGATATTAAACAGAAAGAGGCCATTTGACCACTGGTGTCCGTATTAGGCGTTTGAAAGAGGTTTGCTCGAGGATACCTCAGGTCTGTGACCCTTAATGAGAGATACTTTTGAGCTCAATTAATCCGAATTTGACCCAACTTGTCTCAGAGTAACTTTTAAATTACACCTCAATAGTTATTATGTACTTACAGTACTGCATTCAAACTATGTCTGTTCTTTACTGGAATTGAGGCACACGACTGAAGCACTAAACTATTAACAATTCTTCCCTTACAATTGTTCCCTTACTCAATTACTCATCACTTTTCAAGCAAATGGATTAAATCTTCAATTTCTAATAGGAGGAAAATTGAGGACATTACTTATTCCTGGACTATTGCTATTTTCTGCTTTACGCTGCAATTGTCCAAGATTATTGACTTCAGTTTGCTCCTAGGAACATAAGACAGAGGTTGTAAAACTTGCAAAATGAAAAGAAGCTTTCAACAGTGCCTTTATTGGTATCTGGTGGGGCAAGTGGTAGAAAAGGCAGGATGTGAGGTGTATCCATGTCCTTGGTTTGTGAACTGTAGAAGAGGACAGCAAGATTTCAGTGTATGGAGCTTAATTTATAAAGCACCCATCAATGTAGACATGCTGTTGTTCTTTTTCCAGTGATTTCCTACTTTTGTCAAACTACAGAGTCTGCATCTGTCTTCGGCTGGTTGCAAAACTTGGCAGATGGGGAGAGTCTGGAAATGGAGGCAGACAAGTAACAACTCAAGAAGTGGGGTAAAATGCCTACTATAAAATTTCACTCCTAAACATTCTCACTTTTTAAAGCCCCAGTGATCTTTGAATATTTGCCATCTCCTTCACTACTGATCAGCATTTGTGTCATTTATGAAGATCTTTGGAGCTTTTCTTACATCAAAAGTACTGCAACAATATAAGATGCTGCTGTCTCAGCTAAATGAAATTATAATTCCAGACCTGAATTACAAATGTCTAGGCTATACTAGTTTCTTGTGGATGGCTGCCAGTTGTGAACAACAGAGTGCGGGTTTCCCACAGCATTTTATTTTAACTTGGTTGAAGTTTACTCAATATATGGCCATTGTTTTGGTGCTGAAATCAATACATGTGGGTAGTTAAAAACCAAAAGAACTGCAGATGCTGTCAATCAGGAACACAAACAGAAGTTGCTGGAAAAACTCAGCAGGTCTGGCAGCATTAGCGAAGAAAAATCAGAGTTAACATTTCGGGGCCGGTTCTGAGGAAGAGTCACTGGCCCCAAAATGTTAACTCTGATTTTTCTTCACAGATGCTGCCAGACCTGCCGAGTTTTTCCAGCAACCTTCTGTTTGTGTTCCCTGCAGGTGGTTATTTCCTTATGAATCGGTAATGTAATTCTTTTGTACGGGATAGGCTCCATTCATGGAACCACAGATGCCAAATGGCCTATTACTGGGAGCAAAGCTGTAGTGTGGAGGACAATTTTAGTCCTTGTTCCTGATGAAGCACACACTTGTCTCCTAACAGGTGAAACATAGGGTTGAGTTCTGGAATGAGAAGGCTGTGCAGAATATGAATACATTTTTCCCAGCATCCAGAAGCACAGGAGGTGATTTCATTGAAACATAAAATTCTTAGTGAGTTTAAAGGGTTGATGTGGAGAGGTATTCCTTTAGCTTTGGAGTGTAGAACTCTGAAGTCCTAAATGGCTGAACCCTTAACCTGAGAGTGAGAATGGGAAAAGCATCTTCATTCAGGGACTGTGAATGTTGGGAATTCTCTACGTCAGTATGCTGTTAATGCGTTGTCATTAAACGTACTCAAGATTGAGTTGGGAGCTGAGGGAATCAAGGGAAATGGTGCAAGATGCAGGCTAATAAAGTTGATGTAAATGTGAAGCCACAATCTCATTGATTTGTAGAGCAGGCTCCAGGGACTTTATGACCTAATGATGTTTCTTGGGTACTTAAACAAGTGATTTCTATGACCTAATGACATTTCTTGGGTAATTAAACAAATGATTTTCTCCATTTTCAATCGATGTACAAACAAGGTCTCTCCTTACAATTGCACAGGAAAATCTGGACGCAGCTTTTGATTAAACAAGATGGAACCTGAAGCACACAATTCTGCAATCACATTAAGGAGGAATCAGTGTCGGCATTATGTCATCACAAATCAATATTACCGGTTGACCGGTCCGTCATTTGCTTTTCTCATTAACAAGCTACTCATATGTGTTTCCCAATATCTGGAACGGCAGCTTGCCAGAATCCATTGGTCAGTGAGAGAATTTCTGAAGCATTTGGTTAAGTCCTATGAGAATCAGAGATGTAAGCATAATGTTGTCATTTATACTTGTTCCTGAACAGAAGTTACCAGTTTGACTGAAACATGGAGGATAATGTTGAATCCAATTAAAACTATTCCTTCCCAGATGCTCAGCTTGTCACTGTAGCTCAGGAATGATGGGAATATTTCCTGATTGTCCCTGCACACTGACAGAACATTCCTCCACTCACTTCTGTCCCATTTGATGGTCCTTACAGTGCTGAAAGAAAATATGGCTTGATGCATGCATCCGAAAACGGGTATTTAATGGTAAAATGACTTCCTTTGACTGCACTTCAGAGCAACACTGGGGTTCAAATAGAAAGGTGAGCACATATCCGGATTCCTCCCCAGGGTCAGACTGGCCATTTTAGCTGACTTCCCAGAACTTTGGGTTTCTCAATCAAAATTCTTCCTCCCGATGAAGTGTGCCTAAGCGATTTGCTTCTGGACACAGCTCCTCTGACGGCGTCTGATCCTCCCTACAGCCCACATCTACTCCTGGACAAGTGATTCCTGTTTCAAATTTCACAATTTGAGAATGGTACTAAAGTTAATGATTTGGTCTAATTGATATACAGTGGGCTGTGACAAAACATGGCAAGATGTTAACAAACTTGCAAAATGGGTCTGCCACTGATAAACAGATCATGAATGTGAGATGAACAGAGCTATAACTATCTAAATGGAGTGCTGTAATCTGTGGGTATTGAGACCCAAATCACTAAAAATAGTGGAACAGGATAGTCAGGCCAGGAAAATGCAATCAAAGCAATGGAGCTCTAAGTGATAGAATTAAAGCAGAGAAGTTATGTTAAACTTGGATATAACTTTTCTTAGCACAGACTTGGAGCACTTGAATTTAGGCAGAAGGTTTGAAGATGTGAGGAAACTTTTTTCTCTCAGAGTGATGGGAACTCATTGTCTACAAGCACGGTAGTGGCTTGTGATACCAAGGCACACAAAGCTATGGGTCAAGGACTGGAAAATGCAATTAAAACCATTAGCTGGTTAGTTTTGACCAATGTGGACATGATGGACTAAAGGGCCTTTTCCCGCGTTGTGGATCTCAATGACTCTGTATTCTGGGCTGTATATTGTATGAAGGATATAGGAGTACTGGAGAATTGGCAAAGTAGATTTTACTGGAACACTGCTCAAACTAAGAGCTTGTAGCTATCAGGAAAGATTGAAATTAAAGAAGAGAAGACTGAAGAAGTGACGTGGTACAGCTCCTTATGACTATGAGAAACATTAGTGAGGTAGATATGGAGAAAATATTCTGGCCTTGGAGCAAGACCATAACAAGTGATCATGCATACAATGCAGTCACCAATAGAAGCAATACATAATTCAGGAGAAACCTCTTCACTCAGAATAAGAATATGGAACTCACCATCACAAGGAGTAGAGGCAAAAAGCATAGATGCAATTAAGGGGAAGCTACAAGGGAGAAGTAAACAATGAGGGAGACAGAATAGAGAATAAATTGAGGGTATCAGATGAAGAAAGTTGAAAGGAGCCTTGTGTGGAGGATAAATACTGACACGGAACTGATGCCAATACTGACCTGTTTCTGTGCTTTGAATGACTGTCAAACTATGCGAGGAATTGATTACTGAGGGATATGGGTCAGGAAAGCACAAAGAGAACATCTAAACACTTCTTGGAGTGGTGCTGTAGGATCTTCATCATACAAATTGCTGCACACAACATAATACCCAACATAAGAGCGAAGGAACATACAAGTGGTAACTTTCGAGACAATTGCAAGCAAATAGTTCACCAAATTAAAACAAAAGTGTTTGATTTCACCAAACTCTGATGGTGTCTCAAAGTGGATATTCCAGACTTGTCCCAGGGAGCACGTTTGTGACCTTCTGATATATGGGTTGGTGAGTCTCCATGCGAGGATGGCCCATATTGAAATCAGGCTGAAGGGATTGGGACTCAAACTGATCATAGAACAAAATTCCTGAGAAATAATGACACAGCCTAGGAAGGTGAAGTAACCTCCTTAAAGAGGTAGTGCATCCTTGTTTTGATGATGAGGTTGAACCTCACTTGGTTACAGATAGTATATAAAAAAATACGAGAACTAATAGTTTGGCACGTAGTCCTTGGTAAGATCCATTCCTCTTTGGAACAGTTGCAAGATATTGGCAGATCATTCAAATCATTTTGTGTAACTCCCATCTGTCAGAAGAAAGTGAGGATTATGGGTAAACAATTTGAGACAATGGTTTAGGCAGTTGGTTGGGTAAGGATAGGTTTCATGGGCCTAATGGTCATTTATCATTCTTGTCTGTTACAATAGAGAGTATAGAAGATCAATTAAAGTAACTTTACTCCCTCCTTATCAACATTCCCATGCCACTTGGTCTAATCCATCCACTTACAAATCCTAACTACAAACATCTCATTTAGGTACAAGGGTCACAAATCACCCTCTGATTTTTCAGATTCATTTCACACTGGGAAATGACTTGCTTGTGCTCATGAACCAAACAGAAAGCCCTTCACAGAACAAGAACTCGGCATGCAGGGAATATAGCAGCCTCATAAGGGGATAACCAATGGTCCAATTCACAGGGTTATTGAATGGCGTCAATTCAGCAAATTAAGTGTTCTACGATCTGGTCCATTGGTAAATAGGAACAGTTTCTGTATCTAGCCAAGTCTTTAACCAGGAATGACATTATACAGCTAAAACATTAAAGCAAACTCTTTGTGCAAAAGCATGCACATTAAATGGACACCTTTAGCTTCATTAAAGTATTTAGATTATGGGCTTTCTTACTTTTAGAAATGGAATACAGGGAATAGAAAATTGGTAGGCTTGACTGAGGGCCGAGAGAAACTGGTGGCATTAATCTGTAGATGATTCCAAAGCTTCGTGAGGGTTGATCCGTCTAAAATTCCTTCCTCCATTAGTTTAGTACTGGCCATGACATGGGTGCTTGGCAGTACTTGTTGAAGGGGCACAGATCAGTAGGGACATGTGGAGGGGGAGTTTCAGAAGGAATTCATTTGGTTACAATTGTCCACTTTCATCTCAAAATTTTGTTGACGTTGGCCTCTTCAGAAACCTCCAACACCAAGAAATCTGAACTGAACTGAAACCAAAAAGCTGACACTCAATGACTGCGATTATTTCTTTAACAGTTTAACCAGCAGATGCAAACAAAATATCATAGTTCAGCTCTTACAAAGTCACAAAGCTTCATTAATCTTATGAGAACCAATCTGTATTAACAGCACAATCGCTACGATTTGTACCAGCATTTTTACAAAAAAAAAGAGAACCAGGTCATACAAGAGAAAACATTTAAACAGAATTATTATTTTTCTTTTAAAGTCACGCTTTCCATTAGAAAAAAAAATGGCAGTTTATAGAACCTCCATTTTAGTGTGAGGAGCAGTTCTCAGGAGCCTTGTGGGTTCGGAAGGTCAAAGATAATTGGCGGATTTATTGGCTGGAAGCTGACTGTGCAAGTGGAGGCGTTTATGTATGTTGTGTAGCCATCTGTCATAATACCGTAACCTGTGGAGAAGAGGGTCACCGCAGCATTAACTTTCCAAAGGAACATCAAACTCACTACCCCGCGCAGACACCAGCATCCCGAGCTCACACTGTTTCACACCCACTGTGCCCCAGTGCCGTATGGGTTCAAAGTAGGCAACTTCAAATTTCTGTACCTGAGAGCTAATGGGTGTTGTCCATGACTCCCTTTTCCTTTAAAATATTTCTTAAAACTAACCTCTTTGACCACGCTTTTGGTCACTTGTCCTCATATCTCTATGGGTGTCAAATTTTAGTTTACAAACCACGCCTGTAAGTTATCTTAGGATGTTTTACAATGTTAAAAGGTGCTATGTAGATATATGTTGATGGTACAAGAGAAACACATCTTGAACTGTATGTGTTCTAGTCCTCAATCTCCTTTGCCCTTTTTAATGAAAAGAACGTCAGAGTTGCTCTCAAATTGCTCAGAGGCAGCCTTGGTCAGAAGAGTTAGGATCAAGGCCTACTCTAGAAACTTGGACATATAATACAGATTCAGTTCAATATTGAGTGAGTGCTGTTCTATTACCCTGATGTACCCACATAAGGTATGATTTATCTGGATAGCATGCAACATAATAGCTTTCATTGTATCTCAGTACACGTGACAATAATAAATCAAATCTAATCGTAACTGTAGGATACGTGGCCAAGTTAATAAATGGTTAAACTAAAGCTCATATCTACCCTGTCACATGGAGACAAAGATCCCATGAAACAAATAAGAAACAGCATGTTCACCCAGTTTCCTGGCCAACATTCCCCTCTCAAACCAAAATTCAGATAATCTATGGATTAATCCATTTGCTATTGATGCTGTCTTGCTAAGTGCGAAATGGGCACTTGGATTTTCCTACAAACATTGACTGCACTTCAAGATAAAAATCTACTTCACACTATTTTGTCCTCCATATTTAATGAGGTTACAATTCCACTCGGAAGAATTACAATGAAGATTCAGTGGATTGTTTCCTATGGTGAGAATGTTTGTCTATGAAGAACGGCTCAGCAAATTATGTCTACCCTCTCTGAGACTTTGAAGAATATGAGGTGATCTCATTGAAATAAACAAAATTCTGAAGTGGCTTTACAGGGTAGGTACAAGAACCTGCTTCCTCTGGCTGAGACATCGAGAACATGAAGACATGGTCTCAAGATGTGGGACTGTGGGTCATTTTGGAATGAGATGAGGAGGATTTCTTTCACTCAAAGGGTTGTGAATCTTGGGAATTCTCTACTGCAGAGGGCTGTAGATATTCCATCACTGAATGTAACTAAGACTAAAAGAGATTTTTTGCTCTCCCAGGGAATCAACGGAGATATGAAATGGTCAGGAAATGGGAGCAGAAGCTGAGATCAGTCACAATCATATTGCAAGTAAGTGCACAACCAATAGGCCGACTTCCCTGTTTCATACTGAAATCTCACGGATTGTGAAAACGGACATTCAGAAACCAAGGCAATTCTTCAAAGTGGCTGAGACTGATGGAGAAAAGCAATTCTTGCAATGGGTTGTTGCATTAAAGTTGATAACTGTAGCTCAACGTGGAATGGGGCATTGAGCTTCACTAATTAGTTTTAATCATTTAATGTTAACCTACACTGTTCAAGAGGGAAAAAAAAGCAGAGTCTTTAGGAATTTCCCAGTTTTCCAATTATCTAAAAAGACAGCATGTTGAAAACTTTATAGAATTCTCGTAACTTCCAGTCCATAGGTAATAAATCCATGGATGTACTGAGATTAACCCTGTGTGTTATCTATATTCCTACTTAGACAACGTGTTATTTAAAGTGCTGCAATGATAAATAACATCATCCACTGTAAGTCATCAGTACGTGATTGCCTCAACGAATGTGCATTTATACAGCATCTTCAAGTATCGTTCCAGTCTCCCAATGAGCATCTCAGCTAGTAACTTTGCAGTGTGACCACTATCGGCTTGTAGGAAAATACTGGAGCCAATTGGTACATAGAATTACAAACGGTCAAAGTTGTGCTAAACTCAAATCAGATTTTGGCTGGAATAGGGTACGGATCTAGTCACCACACAGTGTAAGGGGCTTTGAGACAATGGAGAGGGTGGAGAGCAGATTGACAAGAATGATACCAGAAATATAGGGATATTATTATGACCAAAAAAAAAGTTGCTGGAAAAGCTCAGCAGGTCTGGCAGCATCTGTGAAGGAGAAAACAGAGTTAATGTTTTGGGTCTGGTGACCTTTTCCCAGAACAGATGGTGGCTGGGAAAACGTCAGTTTATATGCAGAAAATAGGGAGGTGGGTGCAGTAAGGAGTGAACGATAAGACAGAGCCCAAAGAGAGAGAAAGACAGGTGGACAGACGAAGGAGTTGCTAACGATATTATTATGATTCAATTAAATGCATTTGGCCTTTGCAACAGCTAGGAATGTCAGATCCAAAGACTGCACAGAACTGTGCTAGTACCTGTGTACGTGCATAAAGATGTTTATGAACAAAGTATAGTATTGCAATAAAAAAATCTGACATTACTTCACCAGCTATAAGTGGATCACAAAAATGAATTTCAAATTTAGCATGGTGGTTGTTCACTAAAACACAAATACTCCAGGCTGCAAATTTAGTTTTAACGTAAAACTGAAGGTTATTGCACAAAAGAAATAAAAATAAAATAAACTAAACAATTTTTCTAAATTTAAGTTTGTTTTGCTGAGCATTTTGAAATCTTTCAAATGCCCATCTAGTGTCCGATGCTATCATCTTACAGTAAAATTCCAGAGACATGTTCCTTTCCTATCAAATCAAAAGGCATGACTTAATTGCTTTTTCATTGTTCCTATCCTGTAAACGGTGGAGTCTTTTCCACAATATCCACAATACTGAGACCTTAAAGATTCTCAGCTCTGAATAATCAGCAGACTTCAAACCAAACATTCCCAAGACTGGAAGTTTTTACAAACTACAACATTTAAAATGAGGTAACTTATTCCCTCAATTGTTTTGAGCAATTTACTTTTCCAGGAGAGGTTGCACTTGCATTTGACCCCAGTTAGATATCCTTTGAAATGAATCCAAAAGCTTTTTAGTGAAACTTTACGAATGTGGTCACCATAAATTCTGCTACAGCTAATGGTGTAACATATTTTCTTGCCAGTTGTGAGTCCCCACAATCACAAAAATGCATTAATTCTATGGGTGTCCCTGTCACTGTGCACTCTCTCTGACATATATTGGCTTTCAAATCAGAGTTCAAGAATGCATGACTGAAATCATTTTAAAATCCTGTCCACAACAATAGGCTAACAATCTAGTGTCACAAATTTAACCATTTGTTAATAATCTTTGCATTTTTGCAAAAGTTATTTTCTGCAATAAGCTAGATCTTTACAAATTGAACAATCCTGGCTGACTTGGTTCTGATACTGATACAGTCTAATACATAATTAGTAACACTACCTCTGTTTTCAAACTCAAACTTTATTGTGGTCAGTGGTGGAGAGGGTCAAAGGAAGGACTCAGATCAGCCTCCTAGCTGCCGTGTAACAGTATGGATAGAGTAAGCACTCTATATTGTGGAGAACTGCATAACTGGAGGCCATCCACATGAAATAGTCAGCAAGAAATCTAACAGAGAATTCAGAAGAAACGTATTTACCCAAATAGTAGTAAGGATGTGGAAGTCACCACCTCGGGGGCAAGTTGAAGCAAATTGTGTGCACATAATTATGGATAAGCTAGATAAACATGTGAAGGAGAAGGAAGTTGAAGATAGTGACGATAAATTTAGCTGATGAGAGATGAGGATCATGTGCATTATAATGGCCGGTACATTCCTTTTAGGCAAAATGGCCTGTTTCTATGCCATAGATTCTAAATGACCATATACAGGATCGTACAAAGCAGTGAAACTTGAATGCTCTTGTTCTTCTTTTTATGTAAAAATGATGGCTCCGATACCAGGTACCACCTACTGTGAATAATGTTCTTTATGCCTCATTAAAAAGGTAACACACAAGATTATCTTTCCTTCAGTGTTGTATTCCCATGGTACTGTGCTGAAGGTCAGTCTTCAGCCTGTGCTTAAATCTCTGAAATGGCATTCAAATCCACAACTCCCTGACTTTGGAGAGAAAGACTATAATTTTAAGCAAACCAGTAGTAACTGCCAAAGACAAAGGCTCTTGTATGTCTATGGTCACAGAACAATTGCACAGATGACTGGGGATTAGAGGGAGAAAGACAGGATCAGGGATTGAAGAGAGTGAGGATTGAGATAAAGGAGACAGAGTAAGAGGGAACATTGCAGAATTGGGAATGGAGTAGTGAAGAAATGGAAATAAAGAAAATTATATGTTCAAAGTAGGTTATACAGGGATATTAAAGTGGCCTAAAGGGCGGATTGGAGAATGAGTAACCATCAGTGGAGGGAACGGAGGTGGAGAAAGGCCATGAATAGTCAAGGGGGCAGTTTACTGTTTCCCACCATGGCGACTGAAGGAACCGACATCACAAAAGTGAAAGTGGAAAGGTGACACCAGTCAAAGGGGAGCAGCTTGCGAAGACATTCAATTGAGGTATTCAAAACTGATAGTCATCTGGACAGGGAGAAACTGTTCCCATTGGCAGAAAGATGCAGAAACTGACTTAAAGTGACTAAAGGTGAAATCTGGGAAAACGCTTTCTGTTTTATAATCACAATCATTGTTCAGATCTGGAATGCGCTGCCCGAGCGCATTGAGGAGGCCAATCCAGTGGGGTTTTGTAAACCAGAGGAGAAACAGAATTCAGGGTTAAAGGAAAAGGCCAGATGATTGGGGCTTTCAGAGAGCAGGCAGGGGCTTGACAGGCCGAATGACCTCCTCCATTCTGTGATGATCTTCTTGCTGGTGATTGGGTGTGATAGGGAAACTGCACAGCACGGGATGCTGAAAGTGAAGGTAAATGGCACTTTTGATGGCTATGAGCCTGAAAAGAGTCGGTCAGTGGTGCTCTTTAAGGTGTAACAGCAGTGTGCGGTTGTGGGTTCAAGGTGGTGCAGACATTACCCCTGACCCATACCAATCTCTAATTAGAGTGGAGAAGGTCCAGATCCCACATGAGAAATCACTTTGATGTGAAGCCACAGTTGATAATTCTGGTTGCCTACTGATTTATTAAGAACACAGCAAGACTGAGTCGACAGACGTTTGTGTGGAACCAACTGTGATATCAGTCTGCGGTTACCTTGATACAATAACCCCTTGCTCACTGTTTTAATGAGGAGCCACTTCATCTAAGCTGGGCTGCTGTAGCTGTTATAATATCCATATAAGTAGAGCTGACACAACAACAATTGTTATTTAATTATCCACCAATATTCATGACCGGATGTGGCAGGACGGCAGAGCTTCGATCTGATCCGTTGGTTGCGGGATCATTTGGCTCTGCCTATCACTTGCTGCTCAGGCTGAGTGGGACACAAACAGATCAGTTTGTGGCTTCACCAGGTTACCAGGTGTTACTCCTGACACACCCTGCTGCACTCGTCATTCAGCCAGGGTTGATGCCCTGGCTTGATGGTAATAGTAGAGTGGGGAATATGCTATGGTTTCAGAATATGATGGAATACATTTCCACTGCTGCTGATAACTCACAGCACCTCATGGCCTCCCAGGTTTGAACTGCTAGATCTGTTTGAAGTCTATCCAACGGTGATAATGCCATATGATGAGAGGGTGTTCGCAATGTGAAGACAGGAATTAAAGTCTGCAGAAAGACCAAGTGGTGATCACTTTTGCTAATACTGTCACGGACAGATGCATCAGCTGCAGGCAGTTTAGTAAGGATGAGGTCAAGTATGATCTTCCCTTGTGTTGGTTCGCTCACCACCTGCTTCAGACCCAGTCTAGCAGCTGTGCCCTTTAGGGTCCTGACCAGCTCATTCAGTAGTGGTGCAACCAAGCCACCCTCATTGCTTCCTCCAAGTGTTGTTCATTATGGAGGAGTGCTGATTCATCGGCTAAGGGAGGATGGTATGCGGTAATCAGCAGGGTGTTCCCTTGCCCATGTTTAACCTGCTATGAGATTTACATCCCAAGCTGTTTCACAAATAATGAAACACAATTTGACACTGCGCCACATCAGCTACTTGGGCATATGTCCAAAAACCTGGTCAAAGAGATAGATTTTAAGGGGTGTATTAGAAGAGGAAAACAAGGTAGATGGGTACGGATGTACAGGCAAGAAATACGGTTTAGTCAGCTGAATGTATGGCCACCAATGGTAAAGTGATTACAGTCAGGGTTACAGAAAAGGACAGAACAGGAATAGTGTATCGGTCTTCAGATGGTGTTGGAAGCTGGCAGAGACAAGAGTGGATGAGGCCCAGGACCAATTACTAGAGTGAAAAATTATTTGGGTGTCAAACTGATACAGATAAGGCATTCCTCTGCAAATAATGGCACATCCTTGAGGCCACTTTGGGAATATTCAGGCTTATCTGGGAGATGGGGATGGTGTGGAAAGAGAATTCATGGGAAGCCCTATGTGGATTCTATACACGCCTGGCATCTTCTGCAGATACTGAGACAGAAGTGGGGTTCGATCCCCAGTAAATATTGAGATATACCTCAGAATGAACTAACATTGGATATTGAGACACTCCTAGAGACCCAGTGCAAAAACAGAAACAAGTCTAGGAGGACCTCTTGCATAGGACAGCTCCCTGTAGATAATGAAATATTTCTGGGGAGTGCTGTAAACTTACAGATCAGCTATAATCCCACTGAATGGCTGAGGGAATGAATTACCTCCGCTTGTTCCCTATGTAGACGCGATGTGGTCAGGCATTCGCTGACGAAAGTATTTGATTAGCTTAGATTCCCTACAGTGTGGAAACAGGCACTTCAGCCCAACAAGTTCACATCACCCTTTGCAGCATCCCACCCAAACCCACACCCCTGAACACTACGGGCAATTTAGCATGGCCAATTCACCTAGCCTGCACATCTTTGGACTGTGGGAGGAAACTGGAGCACCCACAGGAAATGCACGCAGACACAGGGAGAATGTGCAAACTCCGCACAGACAGTTGCCCAAGGCTGAAATCGAACCTGGGTCCCTGGTGCTGTGAGGCTGCAGTGCTAACCACTGAGCCACCGTACTGCCCCTATTTGCAAGCAAGTATGTTCAATACTGGATTAATGGCTGTACTTGATCAATCAACAACTTGGGGTGACCAATCTTTTCTATTCAATTATGGGAGAGTGAGAATACAGTGCCAGGAATCAGCAGCTAATCATGGCTGAGAACATTTAAAAAAAACTGGAAGTTTCTCCCTCAAAAATGTTTGTTGCTCCTTAAATGGCTCCAAAAATGATGTTTCAGGAGGAGCCTGCACATTGGGTTGCTGTTGAAACAGGCCGATCCATGAAATATCTGGCTTGTCCTCCATACACTGTTTTCCGAAAGCATTTGATATTTTAAGAAACAATTCCTGTTACACGAATTGCTACCTGTGTTTGTTTGTGTGTGTGTGTGTGTGTGTGTGTGCAATGGGAAATGCAAATGTGTCCAAGATGACATCAAATGATTAGCTGTCTAAAATAATAAAATGTGAGGCTGGATGAACACAGCAGGCCCAGCAGCATCTCAGGAGCACAAAAGCTGACGTTTCGGGCTTAGACCCTTCATCAGAGAGGGGGATGGGGTGAGGGTTCTGGAATAAATAGGGAGAGAGGGGGAGGTGGACCGAAGACGGAGAGAAAAGAAGATAGGTGGAGAGGAGAGTATAGGTGGGGAGGTAGGGAGGGGATAGGTCAGTCCAGGGAAGACGGACAGGTCAAGGAGGTGGGATGAGGTTAGTAGGTAGGGGATGGAGGTGCAGCTTGGGGTGGGAGGATGGGATGGGTGAGAGGAAGAACAGGTTAGGGGGGCAGAGACAGGTTGGATTGGTTTTGGGATGCAGTGGGTGGAAGGGAAGAGCTGGGCTGGTTGTGTGGTGCAGTGGGGGGAGGGGACGAACTGGGCTGGTTTTGGGATGCGGTGGGGGAAGGGGAGATTTTGAAGCTGGTGAAGTCCACATTGATACCATTGGGCTGCAGGGTTCCCAAGCGGAATATGAGTTGCTGTTCCTGCAACCTTCGGGTGGCATCATTGTGGCACTGCAGGAGGCCCATGATGGACATGTCATCTAAAGAATGGGAGAGGGAGTGGAAATGGTTTGCGACTGGGAGGTGCAGTTGTTTATTGTGAAGCGAGCGGAGGTGTTCTGCAAAGCGGTCCCCAAGCCTCCGCTTGGTTTCCCCAATGTGGAGGGAGCCACACCGGGTACAGTGGATGCAGTATACCACATTGGCAGATGTGCAGGTGAACCTCTGCTTAATATGGAAAGTCATCTTGGGGCCTGGGATAGGGGTGAGGGAGGAGGTGTGGGGGCAAGTGTAGCATTTCCTGCGGTTGCAGGGGAAGGTGCCGGGTGTGGTGGGGTTGGAGGGCAGTGTGGACCGAACAAGGGAGTCGCGGAGAGAGTGGTGTCTCCGGAAAGCAGAGAAGGGTGGGGATGGAAAAATGTCTTGGGTGGTGGGTCGGATTGTAGATGGCGGAAGTGTCGGAGGATGATGCGTTGTATCCGGAGGTTGGTGGGGTGGTGTGTGAGAACGAGATGGATCCTCTTTGGGCGGTTGTGGCGGGGGCGGGGTGTGAGGGATGTGTTGTGGGAAATGTGGGAGACGCGGTCAAGGGCGTTCTGACCACTTTGGGGGGAAAGTTGCGGTCCTTGAAGAACGTGGACATCTGGGATGTGCGGGAGTGGAATGCCTCATCGTGGGAGCAGGTGCGGTGGAGGCGGAGAAATTGGGAATAGGGGATGGAATTTTTGCAGGAGGGTGGGTGGGAGGAGGTGTATTCTAGGTAGCTGTGGGAGTTGGTGGGCTCGAAATGGACATCAGTTACAAGCTGGTTGCCTGAGATCGAGACTGAGAGGTCCAGGAAGGTGAGGTATGTGCTGGAGATAGCCCAGGTGAACTGAAGGTCGGGGTGGAAGGTGTTGGTGAAGTGGCTGAACTGTTCGAGCTCCTCTGGGGAGCAAGAGGCGGCGCCGATACAGTCATCAATGTACCGGAGGAAGAGGTGGGGTTTGGGGCCTGTGTAGGTGCGGAAGAGGGACTGTTCCACGTAACCTACAAAGAGGCAGGCATAGCTGGGGCCCATGTGGGTGCCCATGGCCACCCCCTTTGTCTGTAAGAAGTGGGAGGAATCAAAAGAGAAGTTGTTGAGGGTGAGGACGAGTTCGGCTAGGCAGATGAGAGTGTCGGTAGACACCCACTGCATCCCAAAACCAGTCCAACCTGTCTCTGCCCCCCTAACCGGTTCTTCCTCTCACCCATCCCTTCCTCCCACCCCAAGCTGCACCTCCATCCCCTACCTACTAACCTCATCCCACTTCCTTGACCTGTCCATCTTCCCTGGACTGACCTATCCCCTCCCTACCTCCCCACCTATACTCTCCTCTCTACTATCTTCTTTTCTCTCCATCTTCGGTCCGCCTCCCCCTCTCTCCCTATTTATTCCAGAACCCTCACCCCATCTCCCTCTCTGATGAAGGGTCGAGGCCCGAAACGTCAGCTTTTGTGCTCCTGAGATGCTGCTTGGCCTGCTGTGTTCATCCAGCCTCACATTTTATTATCTTGGATTCTCCAGCATCTGCAGTTCCCATTAGCAGCTGTCTAAAGTCATTTGTTTCACGAAAAAGTGATCCTCCAGCACTTCCTATGTTTCTGAAAAGGAATTTAAAAGGATTCCGTCATGAGAACGTTCATAAGATTTTAGGCAACAATTAGAAAATATATTCCAATTAATATTAAACAACGGCTTAATGGCATTGTTAACTTTGACAAAAAAACCTAACAGTTAAGTTCTCGGTGGCAGCATTGCTTCCCTGAGTACAGCTTTGAATTATACTTTAGATATTAACTTAGATTAACTACTAACTCTGCGTTCCTCCCAACACTGCATCCCACCTATCGCACTGCACACTTTTCTATCACTGGTGTCTGTCTAGACATGTTGTTTCCTCCCTAAACCTTTCAGTATCTCCTCAAAATCCTGCTTAAAGCTGACCTGTCTGATCACCTGGCAAGCTGTCTCCGTCTTTGACTCCCTGGTCAGATTTTGTTTCTGACTGTGCTCCCATCAAATGCCTTGCAAGTTCTTCCCCATTCCATAGAATCCATACCATGTGGAAACATGCCCTTCGGCCCAACAAGCCCATACTGACCCTCATAGCATCCCACCCAGATCCATCCCCCTACTCTATACATCCCTGAACACAATGGGCAATTTAGCATGGCCAATCCGCCCTAGCCTGCACATCTTTGAACTGTGGGAGGAAACCGGAGCATCCAGAAGAAGTCCACGCAGATAGGGGGAGGATATGCAGACTCCATGCAGACAGTCGCCAGAGGGTGGGATTGTACATGGGTCCCTTGTGCTGTAAGGCAGCAGTGCTAACCAGTGAGCCACTGTACTGTCCAAACTAAACTGCTCCAGGTGAGGCTCAAACTCACAACCTCGGTATTGCACGTGCCTCTGTACTGTCACATAAGTACCGCGCGCTGACTGATTGTGCTGCTGGAGCTGCTATAAAGGTGCAAAAAGAAAACAACTTCCATTGCTGCTGTTGACAGTCGGTAGTGGCACTTCCAAGGGAGGAAGATTTTGGGTCACTTCAACACTGTTTCCGCTGATGAGGAATGATTTTTACACTGTGCTCCTCTTCCTGTTTAGGAACTGGGAGTGCACCAAACAGTCAACAAGGAGAAACAGTCGGCCACTTAGCCCTTTGAGCTTGCCCTGCCACTTAACAAGGTTTGATTTTAACCTCAATTCTACATATTTGCCCGTAATTAAGAATCCATCTACCTCTGCCTTAAAAATATTTAAAGATTCTGCATCCATTGTCTTTTGAAGAAGGGAATTCCAAAGACTCAACCCTGAAGAGAGACAAAGAAAAATGAAAAGCAAACTTGTATTTACACAGCATCCTCCATGACCGTAGGACACTCTAAAGTGTTTTACAAGTGGAGTGACTCAGTGAAGGTTGTCATGCTGTAAAGTGCTTTTGCGATATTGATTGAAGAATAGCTTCCATATTGTTCTTCAAAATTATATCATGACCTATTTCTCATCCACTGAAGAGAGCCAATGGTCTTCAGTGTAATGTCTCACTCGAGAGGCAGTAACTCCAACAGTACTCCAGTAGAATGTCAGCAGAAATTTTTGACATTTATGTAAACGATCTGGATGCCAACATAGGAGGTATGGTTAAATTTGCAGATGACACTAAAATTGGAGGTGTAGTTGACAGCAAAGGAAGTTACCTCAGAGTACAATGGGATCTTGATCAGACGGGCCAATAGGCCAAGGAGTGGCAGATGGAGTTGAAGTTAGATAAATGTGAGGCGCTGCATTTTAGAAAGGCAAATCAGGGCAGGACTTCTACACTTAATGGTAAGGTCCTGGGGAGTGTTGACAAACAAAGAGACCCTGGGGTGCAGATTCAGAGTTGCTTGAAAGTGGGGTTGCAGATAGATAGGGTAGTGAAGAAGGCATTTGGTAAGCTTGCCTTTATTGGTCAGTGCATTGAGTCTCGGAGTTGGGAGGTCATGTTGCAGCTGTAAGGCCATTGGTTTGGCACTTTTGGAGTACTAGGTGCGACTGTTTCCCTTCTATAAGAAGGATGTTGTGAGAATGGACAGTTTTCAGAAAAGATTTACAAGCATGTTACCAGGTTTGGAGGGTTTGAGTTTTAGGGAGAGGCTGAATAGGTTGGGGCTATTTTCCCTGGAGCGTTGGAGGGTGAGGGGTGAACATAGACAGGTTTATAAAATCATGTGGGACATAGATAGGGAAATATACTAGGTCTTTTCCAAAACTAGAGGGAATAGGTTTAAAGTGAGAGGGGAAAGATTTAAACGGGATCCAAGGGGCAACTATTTCACACAGAGGGTAGTGCATGTCTGGAATGAACTGCCAGAGGAAGTGATGAAGACCGGCACGCTTACAACTTTTAAAAGGCATCTGGATGGGTAGATGAATAGGAAGGGTTTAGAGCTAAATGCTGGCACATGGGACTAAATTTATTCAGGATATCTGGTTGGCATGAATGAGTTGAACTGAAGTGTGTTTCTGTGCTGTATATCTCAATGACTCTCCAGTCCCTGAAATGGGACTTGAACACACAACTTTGTGGCTCAGAGGCAAGAGCGCTACCTTTTCAGTCACAGTTGACACAAGCAGGAGAAACAGGAATGGAAATTTAATAGCCTGTAACACTCCATTAGGGGCTGGTCTGTGATTACTTTGAAGGCTGCAAGCACCGGGAAACTCCGAGTGTACAGATTACAATTTCTTAATCTGTGTTCTCTGTCGGACCAATATTCACCAGAAACTCACAAACTGTTGGCTTTTCAAAGGACATAACCGCACGATTCTGTTAGACTGGAGAAAGCTTTGCTATTATGGTGGGTAAGAGCATGAAAAAACCTGACTCATTAGCATTTAATAATCATTTTTCAATTGTTTGTTTGAATCATTTCTAATGGGATTTTTCACCACTGAAGGGAATATTAACACCCACATCAGTGGTTGTTGAGGAAATGGTGCATGCAATGTGAGTATTCTAAGAATATTTGTGAAATCTGCTAATTAATATCACTATGCTGGAATGTTAACTATCTCCCCGTGCTATTCGAAGACATTGCCATCAGTGAATACCCCCCCCCCCCCGCCATTAACATCCCGGGGGTTAGTAAATTACCAGAAACTGAACTTGCTCAGCCATATAAATACTGAGGCTATAAGAACAGGTAGAGGTTTGGGTATTCTGTGGCAAGTACCTCACTTCTTGACCATTTACAAGACACAAGACAGGACGGGGTGAAGTATTCTATACTTGCCTAGATAAGCGCAGCTTTAACAACATTCAGGAAACAGCTCCCACAAAATCCTTTGCAAATCGCACACTCTCATCACATGGAAATATATTATACTCCATCACAAACACTGGGTCAAAAATCTAACGGGTCCATAGGTGTATCATCTCCATATGGACCAACAGAAGTTCCAGACGATAGCTTACCAACATCTTCTCAAGGAGATTTAGGGATGGACAATAAGGTCCAGGCCTTTCCAGTGACATCCACATTCCATGAAAAAAAAGAGGAATACTTTGTTCTAAGGAATAAGGAACAATTATTTTGACTATTTCTCACAGCTTTCTGGGAGTAGTCTTTAGAGAGAAATTGAGTGGGAGAACATGCAAAATAATTTGATAGCAGCATGCATAAGAACAGTCGTTAAATTTAATATTGATCTCGCTCTCTATGCACATTCTCTGTAGCCATAACATTGTATTCTTCACTCTGTTCTGTTAATCTAATGGACCTTTGTATGATATGATCTGCTTCTACTGCACACAAAACAAAACTTTTCACTGTACCTCGGTATATATGTCAATAATAAATCAAATTAAACCAAATCAGCAGTCAAAATTTCAGGCTTCATTCTAAAGTCATACATAAGAACTTATGGAAGAAGCTATTCATGCCTCATGTGTATATTAACTCTGTCTTGTTGCATAATCAACTCACAGCCTCAACAGCTTTTCAGGGGAGTTTCAAATTCCTTCTCCTCTTTGTATGAAGGAGTGCTTCCTGACATCACACCTGGAAGATTCAGATCTAATTTTAAAGTTATGGCCCCTTGTTCTAGGAAGTAGTTCCTCTCTCTTTATCCTACTATTCCATTCTTTCTTGAGAAAGGATGTTTCCATCGTAAACAGTTATATTTACATTTTAAACGTGAATTGTGTGTGCTAAGTTGTCGGGTTGGATTTACAGCTTCTTGCTGACTGGAGCTGCTTTTTGGTAGAGATGAAAAAGGTAGTTATCTGGCAAAACATGCCCATGTTGATCAAAGTCAGATATAGTGATCACTTAATGTTGTTTTGTTTCCAGTTGCCACTCTTGTGGCATTGATTGAATGGTGTATTTTTGTCTAAGGTTCCAGCTTCGGATGAGACATTGAGTAAAAGCTATGAGCCCCTCGATCTGGTTTTAGGGTGGGGTGGAGTTGGGGGGAAGGTTCCCGCTTTGCCAACTGTATATGCTTCAGGTACTGCTGGGTACAAAACAGCCCATGGTATTGTTTGAAGACAGGGAGTGTCTTTAGCATTCAGGTCAACATTACCCCTCAATCCATGATGCTAACAGAGGAAGCTGATGTGAGGTGGCAAGAGGTGCATGTGGCTGCATGAAAGATACCACACAGAAACAAACCATGTGGAGAAACCGGTGAGTTCTCCACCTGAGCTTCCTCTCGCCCTCCCTCATGCTGCACTATCAGCATAAATTTCAGATCCTTGCTCTTTGTTGAAAGAAAGGATCTGCATTCACCTGGCACCTTTTACAATATGCTTGGGTGCCTTACAGCCAGTATTTTAACATGCTAGAAACTACTGAGATGGAAGCAACATGGTAACCAATTGTACACAGAAACAGTGAAGTGATAGTGACTAGACAACCTGCCGTGTTAATTTCAGGATAAATATTGGCTGGATTCCTCGGTTCTGCCATGGGAACTCTGATGCCTACCGAGAGAGTAGATGTGACCTCAGTTAAACTTATTATTAAAGAGGTAGGAGCTCTGACAGTACAGTGCTTTTACACTGAAATATCAGCCTGTATTTCTATGCTTTAGCCCAGGAGTGGAACTTGAGACTTCGCAACTCAGAGGCTCCCAAAAGAAATGTGTTGACATGTGCTTCTCTAATTTCCTTTTGCGTGCTTAAATACTAATCATTTCACAACTCCTTTGGGAGTAAGGTCCACTCTCTGGGAAAAGGTACCTGAACACTTTATTTCTTGGTGACTGTCTTACATCTGGAGCCCTTAATATGGCTCTTTCTCTCTGTATGCACACTCTTAAACTGTTTCATAATTCAGACACCATCACAGATTATTTAAATGCTGATTCTATATACCATTGCATTAATAAATAACAAACTCTGCCTGTTACATCACTACACCGAAGTTTATAGCACTAATATTGAAATAAAAGCAAAATAATGCCTTTGTTAAAAAGTAGGGAGGGAAATGTAACTACAAACCTGTACTCTTAACTTTCCATTTATTCCATTGGTGTTTGGTAGATAACACGTTCTGAAAATAACTTTCACCCTGATTTGCATAAAAGCCCATGCACCTCAAGGCAATTCTGTGGGATGCGTAAATCCTGGGGTTCAGGGAGTGGGTCTGAGTCAGTTTAATCAACTTGTTATGACTCTATCTGGAGAAGGTGGGACTTGAACCTAAGCCTCCTGATACAGAGGTATGGGCACTACCACTACACTTAACAGCCCCAAATAGGGGTCTATTTCAGTAAATCATCAAATTTGATTTGATTAATTGTGGTCACGTGTGCCTAAGTACAATGAAAAGCTTTGTCTGTGAGCAGCACAGGCAGATCATAGTAAGCAAGGCCATACAGAGCATTGGGTGCTCAGACAAAGTGAGGCATATCGGTTACACTGTGCAAAGCAAGAACAACATTAACAAATTCTGTTTTCCTTCAGGGAATGAAAGGTATTTTGGAGCACACCGTGTAACACTGTAGGTTTCTGGATTTCTTGCATTTTCCCAAATTGGACGCAGTAGGCATTTAGCTGGGCTGCTCAATGTCTCACATCCATGAAGCAAGAAGTTGCCTGATTACTTGGTGCACTGGGCTCAACAATTCAACGCACACGAGGCCCATCAAAATACCCCAGCTTCATGTCCAAGGTCAAAGGGCAACTGCCACTAAAACATCCCATTGTCACTCTGTGATTTCTCCACAGCTCATCCCTGGGGTCAAAACCCAATCCTTCCTCTCCCTCAGGCTGTTCACTCTCTCCTCAGATTTACAGAGAATTAAAACCTAAATCCAATGTCACCCATTTACCTCATCTTGTGACTGGATCTTTCACCAGTGTTTGCCAATGAGAATAATCCTTTGGAGTTGAATTCCAGGTATTGGCTAATGGAAATAAATCATCTGGTTTTATCAGTGATTTACTACTATCAACCGTGCTGCGCGAGGTGCTGATTATCAAAGACACTCTTAACTGAAGTCCTCAGCTAAATGATCCCATGGCTACTATTCCTGAAGAACAGTAATGGAATTCTCCCCAGTGCCCCAGGCCAAAACTTATCCCTCAACCAACATAAAATGATCATTCTTCAGAACATAGAACAGTACAGTACTGTAAAGGCCCTTCGGCCCATGATGTTGTGCTGACCTATTATCCCACTAAGATCAATAAAACAATAACACATGGGCTCATCTGGGAGTTGAACCCACTACACAGTACCCTAAGCTAGAATCATACCCCTAGACCAACGAGCCGTTCTTTTTGGGTGCTTACTGAGTACATTTGTCAGCTGTTATCTCATACACTATACTTCTGATTGACTATGAGCATTTTGTGATATCCTAAGGTGGTGTAAGACACTACAGAAATGGAAGTCAGGATCAGGTAGAGCCTTGACGGGACCTCACTGCAGCTATTGTATTGGGTGCAGTTTTGACGGTCCTTACCTGAGGATGGATATTCTGGCTGTGGCAGGGGTGCAAAAAAGGTTTACCAGACTGATTTCTGACTGATTGAATTGGTCAGGACTATACTAATTGGAGTTTAGAAGAATGAGGGGGTGATCTCACAGAAACCTATAAAACTCTAACAGGATGTGTAAATGCAGCAAGGATGTTCCTGATGAGTGGGGAGTTTAGAACCAGGGGTCACAGTCTGTAGTGATGGGGTAGGCTATTTAGGAGGGAGATGAGAAGCTTCTTCACCCAGACAGTGGTGAACCCGAAGAATTTGTTGCCATAGAAAGCTGTTGAGGCCAAAACACTGAACGTTTTAAGGCAGTGTTGATACAGGTCTTAGGGCTGAAGAGATCAAAGAGTTTGTGGAGAAAGTGGGAAGAGGGTATAAGAGCTGGATGATCAGCCACGGTCACATTGAATAACAAAACAGGCTTGAAGGGCAGAATGGTCTACTCCTGCACCTATCTCCTATGTTTTTATGTGGGTGTGACTCTACCACAGTTGGCTGATTGACGATGAGCACTTTGTGACATCCCAAGGTAGCGACAGGCACCACAGAAACGGTTTAAAATAATCCAACGAACTGCGGATGTCAGATATTAGAAACAAAGTCAGAAATTGCTGGAACCCATCTTTCCACTGTGATATTAGAGCTCACAGTCACTAGACTCCTGGTTCATTATGAATTCAGACACTGCCATGAAAAGCCGGGAAGCTGTGAAGGTAGTTGGTGGGCTCACATCAGAGAACAGAAGCTGCCAAGTGGTCAGCAAAATCCAACCAGGAAACCAGAGAGACCTGCATTCATATAGTGCCCTTCATGATCTCAGTAAGTCCTAAAACACTTTACAGACAGTGAAGTACTTCTGCAGTAAAGTTGCTATTGCAGTGTAGGAAGTGTAGCAACCAATTTGTACACAGTAGAGGTTGCATAAACACTAAGGTAGTGATGGTAATCTGTTTTAGTGATCTGACTCAGAGAGGAATATTGGACGTGACACCAGGAAATATGCTTCTCCCCTTCTTCAAAACCCTGCTATGTCTGTTCCTGCCTTCAACTAGTGTTACACCCAAAATTTTGCATCTACTGCCAGTGTAGCATACCTTCAGTGCTGCAACATGAAAGGTCGGATTTAAGTTCCTGCTCAAGTTTCAGGAGTGGGACTTCAATCCACCAGCTTTCATCTCCAAAGTAAGAGTGCTACTCACTGAGCTGCAGCTGACATTGATATCTTTCTGTGGAGTAAAGAACTCAGTTACCCTCCTAAGCCGATCCCAGTTCACGCAGTAAATGGCTAACTTTAACCTCTTTCAATGAAGCATCAAACAAGAGGTGAAAAGGAAACACACGCCTCTAAAGAAAGAAATGCTCACTAACTACCTTCTTGGCAACTGGGGGGGGACGGGTGTGCATTAACTATAAATCTTGTCGTATTCCCAGAACCATTTATAAAAGTGCATTTGGGATTGAGAAAGTTCACCAACCCTCGTGGATTCCTCCAAAGACGTGTAGTTTTGGCCGTACTCGCCTCTGCACTGTGTTTAAGAGCTCGACACAGCCAACTCTCTGTAACTCTTTGGGAACCCAGTCTCGAAAACCTGAAACCAAAAATAAAATGAAAACCATACAATGGGATTTGTTTCTAATGGGCCCTGCTTAATAATGGAACTACACCATGCTGACATTTAGCCTACTGTTACACTGGAAATGCGTTGTTTAATTTAATCCCTTTTATGACAGCTTAGATTCAGGAATTAATGGGATTGTCCCTGTTGCACAGTACAGTAAACAGGATCTATGTACTATGTTGCTGGTAACGTGGAGCCACATGTTAGGCCCACCAAGTGTAATTGCTGAGATTGAGCATAAGTTGTTGTTACTTTCATATCTTCTCAACCTTTCCTCAGAGAACAGACTTCTTAAACGAAAACAAAAACTGAAATTGCAGGAAAAGCTCAGCGTCTGTGAACAGAAGTCAGAGTCAACGCTTCAGGTCCAGTGACCCTTCCTCAGAATTGAGATGAAGCTGGTTTACAGTCTCATAGGCTGCAATATGGAACACAGCGCATAATATAGCATCTCCCTGGCAAATTACAGACAGAAGCTAGCACCTCTACGGGGGCGGGGAGGGGGCATTTTGATAGGTTTACACGTTTTTAATACAAAAGATCAGCATTGTTACTCAGAGTGTGTTATTTTTCTTTAATTTGTTCATCCAAGGCCACAATGAAAAATTCTTAAACTAAGTCTCCAGTAGTTAGCGCTGCTGCCTCACAGAACCAGGGACTCGGATTCAATTCCACCCTTGGGTGTCCCTGTGAAGTTTTTATGTTCTCCCATGTCTGTATGGTTTCCTCCCACAGTCCAAAGATGTGCTGGGTAGGTGGACTGGTCATGCTAAATTGCCCATAGTGTTCAGGGATGTGTAGATTAGGTGGGTTATAGGGGAGTGGGACTGGGCGAGCGTCGGTGTGGACTTGTTTGGCCGAAGGGCCTGTTTTCACACTGTAGGGATTCTATGATCTATGAAATGTTGGTGCTGTTTTGCACACAGCTGTGGAGATACAGTGGATCTTTCTAAACTAGGGAGAGGGTTGGAGAGAAGACCCTGAGTTGGAACAGATGCTATCTGATTGATGCAGTTTTTGCAGGTATGGGATTCTGATATGTTTCATGTATGAGGGAAATCCCATTTCAGCAAAGCCATTTCACCACAATGCCAAGTTCAAATAGATCCTATTTTAGCTATCGCCAGGGCTTTACCTGCAGTATGGCTGTAACTGTATGTAAACACAAGACATTTTTGAAGGGGCAGTGAAGTCTGTTTAACTGTCAACATTTGAAGTTATTTTAGTTGACAGCCTTTTAAAAATGAAAACAAAAACAAGCTACAGGCTTCACTCACAGATAAAACAAAAACATTTGATGTATAGCTTTGAGTGACAGGCTGTCACAGATTCAAAAGGTGTTTGGATGACGTTTCCCCAGACTCTTTATAAATGTTTGGCTGATTTCTGAGAGCAATGACAATCTCATCAAGGAGAATCTCTGAATCCACAGTTTGATAGACAGCTTGAAGAGCCTATTAAAGGATTCGCTTGCCTTGATGGAAGTTTGCTTTTAGAAGTGATTAAGCATTGAGATTTTTTAAAAGCTTTGGCTCAGCTTTCATGAATAAGATTTTCAAAAATAATCAAGTTTGCATGGACTATCTGTTCAGGGCTTCTCTAACATTGGACTGGCTATTAGACACCCTTTCTGAGTGTGTTTTTGACATGGAGGTAAGTAAAATATGTAGGAGGCCCAGCCCACTATGCTCCCAACCTTCCCAAACCCGCCTCCATAAAGGAACAGCCTGTCCATTACATGCAGTAAGCTATTAAGGATCAATTGGGCCTACCGATAAACCTACCTGCCTTCATCATTCAATGGGGTGTAGGCAGGCAGGCAGCTTTATTTATAGAAATGGCAGGATAGCGGCTATTATTTTTGGCAGTTTCCCTTTGCAGAGGGTGGTTTCTATAGGCTTGCATTATCCATTCCAAGGGGAATTGGTCACCCAGCAGATAATAATGTCCACTGGATGTCAATCCAGAATTGCAAGCTGGACCTGTGGTCTCTGCTCAGTGGGTCGATCCAGCGTGCAGTATAAACAGGTTTCTGACTCCTGAAACAGCAATGTTACTGTGAAGCAAAAGGGTGTCTAACAAGCAACTACAGAATGCCCTTTACACTGGGGAGCTTTATCCTGATGTATGAAGTGACTACCTTTATTTCTGTTCTTGTAAACCCCTTTTCAGGGTGACAGGCGCGTGTACACGCGGGGCAGGGTGACGGGGCAGGGAGACAGACACGTGTACACGTGGGGAGGGTGACACGTGTGTGCCAAACCAATTCTGTTTGATATAGGTGGCTGGAGAACTTTACTTTTGTTCTTGTGGATGATCTTTAAAGTTTGACATCTCTGCTTTTAAATGAAAGCTGAGTTTTAGGTCAAGAAATCGGAGGTACATATTCCTTCAATTATGCGATCTTTTCAGTGTCATTTTGTTGCTGGTTATAATGGAGATTTGAGGTTATCATGGAGACAATAATCTCATCTTTATACGTAACATATCAGTGTAACTCAGTGGGTAGCATTCCTGTTTCTAAGAAGTGGTTGTGGGTTTAAGTCCAATTGAGCTGATGTACCTGAGATGCTAAATTGAGTCCCTTCCTTCCCTCTCTGGGGCATGTAAAGAACCCATGGCATTGCTTCAAAGAACAGCAAGAGATTCTCCCTGGTGTCCTGTTTGATGCAGATGATACAGTCATCAGCACATTCCGGTATGCAATGTATATGCGCAACAGTCTTTCCCCAGATAACACCCAAAATAAATGATGCATTTATGCCAGTGCCACCAGCAGGGGGCACAAAGAGACAGTACGGGCTCTGTCAATGACCAAACATCACGAGGTACTGGAAGGAAATGGCAGTGGTGGAAGTGACAGTGATGTGAATAACTGCACTTGGGATGAATTAGGGGGTGTCATGGGGAGGTGAGGGAGATGGTGAGAGGGAACAGACACAGCAGCAGTTCCCGTCTCTGTATGGCTCTCCGGGTGGCGACATGGTGGACAGGGCTGTCGCAAATGCTGCTGGCCTACCCACTGAGATAGCGTGCAGTCTCCTCCAGCTGGAGCCCAAGCCCCATGCCAGTGGCATATGCGTGGCTGACGACATTATGGCGCACCAAGCACAGGGCCACGATCAGTGCTGTCATTTTCTGTGGTGATCAGGTGACATCTCTGGCTTTGTCTGAGCATGTGCAGTGTGTAGTCACTCCATAAAAGAAATGGTCTGGACACTTGTCTCATCGGCTTCTCCCTCTGCACAAATCAGCTACCCCGTTTTGTGGGCGGCCTCACCTAATTTCAAAAGTAATTTATTCAGTGGGCAAACAGCAACATGGTTAAATATAAGCTCAGAAAGTGTTAGAGGAACCCAGCACGTCTGGCAGCATCCGTGGAGACACAAATAATGTTAATGTTTTGAGTCTGGTATGATATGTCTTTTTCCACAAATACTAGTGATATTTCCAGCACTGTTTTTATTTCCGATTTCCAGTATTTTACATTTATATTTGTAATATGATAATGATGAGTTAATCTGTTTCTGTGATGCTGTTTTCAGGGAAAACAAAACCCAGCTCCCCGGCTGCTCTTTGCAATACTGCCTTGGGATCTTGTACATCACCTGTGAAATGCGGACATGATCTCATTTAAAGGTCTCATCTACAGACGGCACCCCTGACAGTGCAGCACTCTCAAAGCACTGTATGTACTGGCAAACAGAGGTGGGATATGTGCTCAAGCTGCTGGGATGGCAACTGAATCCACAATTTTCTGTCAGTGAAATACAAGCGCTGCCCACTGAGCTACTTGTGAATGTTAAAATAAAGAAGCAGCTTTAACCCCTTACCCAATGGTGGTCCATGTGTCATGAGAATATCGATTCCCTCTGGAATTAGATTCCATTTGTCCAACAGAGACTGGCCTCTGGGCAAGTTGAAGCCCCAGCCATTAAACCACGGTGTCCTGCAACACAGAGCAAACAGGAGTCAGAGCTGCTGAGAAATATTTACATGATCACCAAGCTGTGTGCAAAATCAAGCTTCCTGCTGTGATCCTCCATCATTTCTGAACGGTGCTGAGAAATGAAGTATTAGGAAGAGTCCAGGGGTCTTACAGCAATATTGTGTAGGCTTCTGGTTTGTGATCAGTGATTTTTTTAGGTGGTTCGACTCACCCCCCAGATCCCTGGTTCTGACACTAGACTTATTTAGGAATGTGAAATGAAGAAGGCAGGAGACAGATGTATCAGGGCAAAAGAATCTCTGCGTTTATTAAATACAGAAGGGAAGTATAATACATGAAAGAAGTAAATATTTCAAACAGTGAAATTGGCAAATCACCTATACAGAGGACAATAACTAAATACACTATTCAATTAAACACAGGTTAAACACTATTAGAAGCTAAACAGTTGTGTTGATCACAGAAACTTTTATCAGGCTTCCTACCCTTGGGGTTCCCTGCACTGTCACCACTCACCTTCCCCTCCCTGCTAGCTAGGTTGGATACTTTGCAGTCTCGGGAGTTTTAACTCACCACTGGGGAAAAAAGTGATTTTGAAGTACAGCTGGCTGCTCCCGCTTGCTGTACTCAGTGCCTCGCTGAAGACTTTGGATGGTGTAGGCCGTCAGTCTGTGTTGAGTCCACTGATACGGTAGGACATGGAGTGGCTGAGTACTTTGGTCTTCCTCACTTTGTGGCGGTTTGTGCAAGCCGGCTTTCACCTCAGCATGTGTCTGAGGCTTTGTTGTATCAGACGGGTCGGTGGTTTTCGGAGATTGGCGCGTCTTTGTTCTGCAGGTAGTGGTCAGTTGCTGTTGGTTCCAATGGTACGGAACCGGCCTGTGTCGGTAGGTTTCAGAATTGCTGTCGGGACTCCTCTACCGGAGATAGCAGTGTCGATAAGCTCTTGGTGAGATAGCTCTCTCAGGTCAGATCGGGGCCTGCAGTTATACTAATTATGGGCCTGTTATCTTTGTGCCAAATCCGCGTTGGCCATTGTGTTACTGATGTTCCTTTTGAGGTCAATTGGCTTCCTGGTAGTTATCATTTTAATCATTCATGAGGGATGAGGGAGTCACTGGCCAGGCAGCATTTATTGCCCATCCCTAATTGCCCCAGTGGGGAGTTAAGAGTCAACCGCATTGCTGTGGGTCTGGAGTCACATGTAGGCCAGACCAGGTAAAGACGGCAGTTTCCTTCCCTAAAGGACATGAGTGAACCACGTTGGTTTTCCCAACAATTGACAATGGGTTCACGGTCATCATTAGATTGTTAATTCCAGATATTTATTGAATTCAAATTCCACCATCTGCCATGGGGGGATTCGAACCCAGGTCCCCAGGGCATTATCTGGGTCTCTGGATTAACAGTCCAGCGCTGGTACCACTAAACCAGCACCTCCAACTTAAGTGATAGTGGGAATTGCCGATGCTGGAGAATCTGAGATAACAAGGTGTGAGCTGGATAAACACAGCAGGTCAGGCAGCTTCAGCGGAACAGGAAAGCTGACGTTTCGGGTCTGGACCCATATGTATGAACGTATCTTGATTCAGGTTAAATGCCCAATATCTCTGCAAATGAATAGTGATTTAAATTGAATGCCCGGTATCTGCAGAGTTCCAAGATGTGTAGGTGTGTAGCCCGCAGTGTAAAAAGTGCTAGCTTTCAGTGTAGAGTGTTAGGTCTGCATGATTGTTATCTTAGAGTCAAAGTGTGAATTGGATTTTCAGGCTGAACAATAGTTCCAGGCAGATGTCTCTATGTCTGTGTATTTTTTCCAGAGGATAGCCCAACTGCCTTTCCTTTACTTTTCAACGTTTTTGAAAAGTCAATGGTTTTGGTCCAGTACTGTAGATGATAAGGATTTTTGCTCAATCCTTTAGTTGGCTTACCGACTGACCATGCAACACATTATAACTTCCAAAGGGAACTCAGACAGGTCAGGAAATTGAGACATATTGGCCGAGATTTGATTCGTTGATTTGCCTTCTGACGGGTAGACTTGGTGAGGGATGTGATGCCGGCAGAATGCCAAGGGTCTCAGTTGGGTGGACAGTAAATCTCATTCCTGGGCGGTTTTGCAAGCCTTGGGAAAAGTAGGCTGTCAAGAGGAGCTGGGTAAACAATCTACATAATTAAAGAGGTAATCAATTGGTCATTTTCTCAGACTGACGGGCATTCCACAGAATGCAGAGCAGTCTAGTTATCTTCGTGTGTGTCCGTGTGTCCCTGTGTGTGGGGCGTGCGCGTATGTGTGTGTCGTCTGTCTGTCTGTGTGTGTGTGCGCGAATATGTGTCTGTTGTATATGTGTGGGCATGCATCTGTGTGTTGAGTGTGAATGTCTGTGAGTGTGTGAATCTGAGTGTGTGAGAGTTTGTGTGTGTGAGTCAGCGTGTCTGTGGATGTGCAAGTGTGTGTTTGTCTGCGTGAGTGTGCGTGGGTGTCTAGGTCTGTGTGTGGGTGTGTGCATATGAGTGTGTGTGTGTGGATAGGTGTGTGTCTGTGTGTGTATGGGTGCGAGTATGTGTATGTGAGTGTGCGTTTGTGTGGCTGTGTCTGTGTGTGACTGTGTGGGGGTGTGTGTGTGTGTCTGGGTATGTGTGCGTGTGGGTGTGTGCGCATGCATGTGGATGTTTGTGTGTGTCTGTCTGGTGTGGGGGTGTGTGTGTGTGTCTGGGTATGTGTGCGTGTGGGTGTGTGCGCATGCATGTGGATGTTTGTGTGTGTCTGTCTGGTGTGGGGGTGTGTGTGGGTGTATGCACGTGGATGTGTGCTGGTGTGCGTATGGGTGTGAGAATGTGTGCATGAGTGTGCGTTTATGTGGCTGTGTTTGACCATGTCTCTGTGTGTGTGGGTGGGTGTAGGTGTCTGTGTGTGTTTGTGCACGTGTGTATGGGTGTCTGCATCTGTGTGTGTGTGTGTGTGTGTGTGTGTGTGCGCGCGCGCGCGCGCATGTGAGTAGGTGTGTGTCTGTGTGGGTGTGTATGCGTGCGTCTGTCTGCTGTGTGCCAATGCATGTGGGTGTGTGCATGAGGGTGTGTATGTACACGTGCATGTGGGTGTGTGTGCACGCATGTGCTTTTGGTGTGTGCCTGTGCATGCTTTTGGTGTGTGTCTATGCGTGTGCGCACCTGTATTTTTGCCTCTGTGTGTGTTTGTGTTTGTGTGTGTGTGTGTCTGTCTGTCTGTGTAGGGGTGAGTGTATGGTGTGCTTGTACATGTGTGTGGTAGGTGTGTGTTTGTGTGGCTGTATGTGGCAGTGTGTGTGTGTGGCCGTGCGTGTGTGTTTGTGTGGCTGTATGTGTCTGTCTGTGTATGTGTTTGTCTGTGTGAATGTGTGTGTGTTTGTGTGAGTGTATGTGGGTGTCTGTGTGGGTAGATGTGTGTCTCTGTGTGTGCATGCATTTGTGTACCTGTGTCTATGTGCGTGTGCATGTGGGTATGTGTGCACATGTGTATGCATGTGAGTGAGCGTGCGTGCGCATGTGTGTTTGTGTTTATATGCATGTGGGTTTGTGTGTATGTCTGTGTGCAGGTATGTGTGTGGATGTGCTTGTGTGTGAGTGTGTGTATGTGTGGGTATAGCATTTGTGTGGCTGTCTGTGGCCGTGTGTGTGGGTGTACGTGTCTGCGTGGGCATGCACTTGTGTGTGTCTGCATGTGTGTGTGTTTGTGCACGTGTCTGTATCTGTGTGTGTGTGTAGTTGTGTGCCTGTGTGCGGGTGTGTGTGCATGCGCATGCGCGCGTGTATGGTTGGCTGCGTGTGGAGCAGAGGCCGGAAGCCAGAGTTAATAGGTATGAAGCTGGAAAAATACAGCAGGTCAGACAGCATCCCAGGAGTGGGAAAGTCAATGTTTCAGGCCAAAACCCTTTGTCAGGACTGGGGAGGGGGAGAGAAGCCCAGAAATAAATCAAGGAAGAGGGGTCTGGCTTTGGAAAGGGTGGGAGAGATGGTGGCAGGTGGATGCAGGTAGGGGTTTATTGTTTGTTCCGTGGCAAGGGTCGAGCAGATAGGTGAGTAGGAGGATGCACAGGTTAGATCAGGTCAGGGAGGTGAGGGGGAGGGGGAGGGCTGGGCATGGAGGGATTTTGAAGCTGGTGAAGTCAATGTTGAGGTTATTCGGCTATAAGCTCCCAAGGTGAGACATCAGGTGATGTTCCTCCAGTTTATGTTTGGCCTTACTCTGACAGTGGAGAATGCCAAGGATGAACATATCAAGGGAGTGGAAAGGGGAATTAAAATGGATGGCAACCAGAAGGTCAGATTGGTTAATGTGTACAAAGCACAGATGCTCTGCGATGCAGTCGCTGCATCTGCGTTTGGTCTCCCTGATATGGAGGAGACCACATCAGGAGCAACAGATGCAGCAGCTTAGGTTGGACAAAGACCAGGTGAATCTATGCCGGATCTGGAAGGATTGTTTGGGGCTGGGGAGGTGCAGGGACAGGCGTTGACCCTCTTGCGGTTGCAGGGAAATGTACTGTGAGTGGTGTAGAAATTGGTGGGGAGTTTAGAGCTGACGAAGGTATCGCAGAATGAACGGCCCCTGTGGAAAGCAGACAGGGATGAGGAGGAAGATATCTTTTTGGTGGTGGGGTCTGATTGCAAGTGGCGGAAATTACAGCGACTGATGCGTTGAATTTGGAGTTTGGTGGTTTGGTACGTGAGGACTAAGGGGATTCTATCCTTATTGTTGGGGGGGAAAGAGGTTTGAGGGCAGAAGTGTGGGAAATATCAGATGTGGTTAAGGGCATTGAATTATACAGGAAGGGAAACTACAGTCCCTCAAGTAGGAAGACATCTGGGATATCCTGGGAGCAGATGCGGTGGAGGCGAAGGAATTGAGAGTAGGGGATAGCATTTTTGCAGGGGGAGAGGAGATATAGTTGAGGTAGTTCCAGGAGTCAGTCGCCTTAAAATGGATGTCAGTGGTGAGTTGGTTTCCAGAGATGGAGGTGGAGAAGCCCAGTAAGGGGAGGGCGGTATCAGAGATGGTCTAGGTGAATTTGAGGATGGGGAGGAAGTTGTTGATGAAGTTGATGACCTGTTCAAACTCTTTGCTGGAGCACAAGGCAGTCATCAATACAGCGGAGGAGAAGGTGAGGGATGGTGCCGGTGTTGTTATGGAAGAGGGACTGTTCCACAAATCCTACGGAGAGGCAGGCATAGCTTGGGCCCATGCGGATACCCTTTGTTTTGCAGGAAGTGGGAGGAATCAAAGGAAAAGTTTTTGGGAGTGAGGGCCAGTTCTGCGAAGTGAGTGAGAGTGTCAGTGGAGAGGAACTCATTGGGCCTACAGGAGACGAACAAGCAGAGGGTTTTTAGGCCCTCTGTACGGAAGGTACAGGTGTAAACGGACCATATGTCCATAGGGAAGACGAGGTGTTGGGGGGGTCCTGGAGAGCATGGGTTGTGTCACAGATATAGATAGGGAGTTACTGGATCAAAGGGGGAACAAAGCAGTTGTGGCAGTGAGGCAGGAGCAGGCAGAGACAATGGGTCAACAAAGACAGTCTGATTTATGGATTTTGGGAAGGAGATAGAAATGGGCAGTGCGGGGTTGGGGAACTATCAGGTTGGAGGCTGTGGACAGGAGATCTCCCAAAGTGATGAGGTTGTTGATTGTCTGAGAGATGATGGCTTGGAGATCAGAGGTTGGGTCATGACTGAGGGGACAGTAGGTGGAGGCGTCAGAGAATTGGTGTCTGGCCACAGCGATGTAGAAGTCAGTTAGCCATACTACTACTGCACCCCCCCCCCCTTGTCAGATGGGTTTAATAGTGAGGTTGGGGTTGGAGCTGAGGGCTGCGCATTCCGATGGGGAGAAGTTGGAATAAGTGGGAGGGGTGGAGAGATCCAAGCGATTGATGTAGCAGCAGCAGCAGTTTGAGTTGAAGGAATCGGGTAGGAGGCCAGGAGGGGGTGTTGCAGGGGGATGGAGTTTGCTGGAGGTGGGAGAAGGGGTTGTTAAGGGGGTGGGTTAGATTCCCGTTCAAAGAAATAGGCACGGAGGCTGAGGCAATGGAAAATTTGTCCTCAGCCCTTTTAGGAGGACTGACCATTCAGCCTCAGTGATGGGGAGGTCAGTGTGTTATGGGTGGGGTGGGTTTGGTGGTGGAATGGTGAATACCCAGGAGGTTTTGGGGCTGGGGCAGACTGTAGAGCTGGGGCCAGGAGCGGGGATGGAGACTTCATCTGGACTGGGGGTGTGTGCTGGAGTGGTCACATAGGTGGAAGAGGAAGTTACCCGGCCCTCAATGACATCAGCACTCATGTGATCTTCTCCCCGGCCCCAACCCTTCCTCTCACCCCAGCCTCCTTGGCGAGACACAACCTGTCCATTTTCTCTCCCATCTATCCACCCCACCCACCTCACTGACCAATCCCCACCACACCCTACCTGCACTCACCTATCACCACCCCACGTACCTTCTCCACCCCTGCCCCTCCTCTTGATTTATTTCAGAGCTCCCCTCCCACTCCCCACATCTAAGGTGCTCACCTTTTTCACATTCACTCCAGTAACAACTTCTTTTTCAAAATGTCCATCGTCCTCCTGAAGGATTAAAGCACTTTCCCCTTGCTTCCCTCTACAATTCGATTATTCTCTGCAGCACAGCATTTTTGCAACACAGACCTTCAGTGTTCAGGGAAGTAAGAGTAGCTCATGATAACAAAGTGTGGAGCTGGATGAACACAGCAGGCCAAGCAGCATCTCAGGAGCACAAAAGCTGATGTTTCGGGCCTAGACCCTTCATCAGAGAGGGGGATGGGGTGAGGGTTCTGGAATAAATAGGGAGAGAGGGGGAGGCGGACCGAAGATGGAGAGAAAAGAAGATAGGTGGAGAGGAGAGTATAGGTGGGGAGGTAGGGAGGGGATAGGTCAGTCCAGGGAAGACGGACAGGTCAAGGAGGTGGGATGAGGTTAGTAGGTAGGAGATGGAGGTGCAGCTTGGGGTGGGAGGAAGGGATGGGTGAGAGGAAGAACAGGTTAGGGAGGCAAAGGCAGGCTGGGCTGGTGGACAAGAGGGGTGGACCAAGGACCGCAACATTACCCCCACAGTGGTCGAGAACGCCCTTGACCGCGTCTCCCACATTTCCCACAACACATCCCTCACACCCTGCCCTCGCCACAATCGCCCAAAGAGGATCCCCCTCGTTCTCACACACCACCCCACCAACCTCCGGATACAACGCATCATCCTCCGACACTTCCGCCATCTACAATCCGACCCCACCACCCAAGACAATTTTCCATCCCCACACTTGTCTGCCTTCCGGAGAGACCACTCTCTCCGTGAATCCCTTGCTCGCTCCACACTGCCCTCCAACCCCACCGCACCCAGCACCTTCCTCTGCAACCGCAGGAAATGCTACACTTGCTCCCACACCTCCTCTCTCACCCCTATCCCAGGCCCCAAGATGACTTTCCATATTAAACAGAGGTTCACCTGCACATCTGCCAATGTGGTATACTGTATCCATTGTACCCGGTGTGGCTTCCTCTACATTGGGGAAACCAAGCGGAGGCTTGGGGACCACTTTGCAGAACACCTCTGCTCGGTTCGCAACAAACAACTGCACCTCCCAGTCGCGAACCATTTCCGTTCCCCCTCCCATTCTTTAGATGACATGTCCATCATGGGCCTCCTGCAGTGCCACAATGATGCCACCCGAAGGTTGCAGGAACAGCAACTCATGCTCCGCTTGGGAACCCTGCAGCCCATTGGCATCAATGTGGACTTCACCAGCTTCAAAATCTCCCCTTCCCCCACAGCATCCCAAAACCAGCCCAGCTCGTCCCCTTCCCCCACTGCATCCCAAAACCAGCCCAGCCTGTCTCTGCCTCCCTAACCTGTTCTTCCTCTCACCCATCCATTCCTCCCACCTCAAGCCGCACCTCCATTTCCTACCTACTAACCTCATCCCACCTCCTTGACCTGTCCGTCTTCCCTGGACTGACCTATCCCCTCCCTACCTCCCCACCTATACTCTCCTCTCCACCTATCTTCTTTTCTCTCCATCTTCGGTTCGCCTCCCCCTCTCTCCCTATTTATTCCAGAACCCTCTCCCCATCCCCCTTTTCTGATGAAGGGTCTAGGCCCGAAACGTCAGCTTTTGTGCTCCTGAGATGCTGCTTGGCCTGCTGTGTTCATCCAGCTTCACACTTTATTATCTTGGATTCTCCAGCATCTGCGGTTCCCAATATCTCTAAGAATAGCTCATGCTTTCTTTTCTATGCCTCAGTATGCAACATGAACTCAATGCTTTATGCAGAGGGAACACTGATGCTGGTAAATGGTTTTCAAACAGAAAAGCCTGATGCCCTTAGGTGGTATACATTTGAACTCTCTATGTCAATAATTAATCACAAATTTCCAAAAAAGATACTTAAACCAAAGCAAAATACTATGAATCCTGGAAAGCTGAAGTAAATGTAAAAAGAAAGCAGTTTAAGAAGGCAATTCAACACCACTTTCTCAGAGACTAACTGAGAAGAGCAAGAAATGTTGGTCAGACAGGTTCAGGGGTAAATGAAGAGAAGTTCTGGAAATACTCAGTTGGTCTGATAACATAAAATCTTAATTGCTTTTCTCTCTTCAGAAATGCTGCCTGAATATTTCCAGAAGTTCTATTTTCATTTCAAATTTCCAGTATCCACAGCAAATAAAATACATATGCTCAATGTGATTTGGAAATCAGCAAACCGGAACAAAATCTCCATGATTTCTCGAATCCACTCCATAATTTTCCTGTATAATAAATGATACCATCTCAAAATAAAATGTATACAAACACAGCACCAATTCATTCTCTAAGATCAGCCAACCAACATCACTTTTATAACTGGTCTTCAGTTAGATTTACACGTTAACCAGAGATTTGAGAGGTTGAGTCTGTCCTCCTCAAAAGATGATGAATGGCAGATCCAGATAAGAGTCTCACCAAAGGAACATATTTTTTAAAAAAGCAAAGAACTTGCATTCACAGAATGCCTTTTATGGCTTTAGGCAATTAAAGTGCTTTAGAGTCAATTCAGTACATTTGAAGTTGGCATTGTTGTAAGAAATATGCATGTATGTACACGTATGTGTTAGTGCATGTCTATCTGTGCATGTTTGTGTTTGTGCATGTGGTACCGAGCATAGTTTCCTATCCCACATCCTCTCCATTACCAAGACCATGTGCAGGTATTTCTACTATAACACAATAGTGGCATCCTTGTGTGACTTCGCGGTATAGAAAGTAGTGTTATAGGGAGTGGAACATTGCAATACAAACAGTAGAAAGTTTGCATTATCCAAACAGCGTCCGCCATTCATTAATCACATTACAGCCAATTTAGCCCTTCAACTCTCAGGTATGAAACTCTCATCCATGGCTTTAGTCATGTCCAATCTTGACTATACCAACCCTCTTCATGCCTGGCTTCACACATTGTGCTCGCTATAAATTCCAGGTAGCTGACTGGGTTTTCCAACGGGTCTTCATCATCATGATGCAGTGAGTTCATCTCAACTGCCTGCAGGTGGAGTCTCATTGGCAAGCTGGGCCCCGAATAGGTCATCTGGCTGGCCCTGCCTATCCAGGGGATAAAGGGACAACTACAGATTGCCCTGTAGCAGGTGTCTCTTCCTGTTTCTTGAAGGTTTTTTAAGCCTCTCAATGGTCCAATAATGTGGTTGAGTGCTCCTCTGTAGATGGGATCAGTGCTGCGCCCTCACTGTTCACAATTTATACAAATGGATGAAGGGATGGAAGGTCTGGCTGCCAAATTTGCTGATGACACAAAGATAGGTCGGAAAGTAAATTGTAAAAAGGATGTGAGAACTGCTACAGAAAGATATGGACAGGTTAAGTAAGTGGATCCCAGGCTCGGAAGTCCTACTCTACCGCCATCTTACAGAAAGCTAGTCACCTTATTTAAGGAAAGATGCAAATGTGCCTCACGTAGTTCAGCAACTAATACCTGGAATGGGTGGGGAGACAATAGGATCTGCTGGTGCTGGAGAATCTGAGATAACAAGATGTGGAGCTGGATGAACACAGCAGGCCAAGCAGCATCTTAGGAGCACAAAAGCTGATGTTTCTGGCCTTGGCCTAGGCCCGAAACGTCAGCATCCCTGCTCCTAAGATGCTGCTTGTCCTGCTGTGTTTGTCCAGCTCCACACCTTGTTATCCTGGAATGGGTGGGTTGCTTTATAAGAAAAGGTTGGATCGGCTGGGCATGTATCTACTGGAGTTTGGAAGAGTGAGAGATGACGATTGAAATGTAGAAGATCCTGAGGAGTCTTGATGCAGTGGATGTGCAGATGATGTTTGCTCATGGGAGTACTAGGGGTCTGAAAATAAGGTGTTGCTCAAATGAAACAGATGAGGCAATTCTTTTTTTCTCAAATGCGTCGCAAGTTCTTTGGAACTCTCTTCCTGAAAAGGTCATGGAGGCGAGATTTTTTTAAAGCTAAGGTAGTTACATTCTTGCTAAGTGAGAGAGGTGAAAGATTATCAAGGATAGATAGGATTGTGGATTTGTCATTACATCCTGATAAGCCATGATTTTATTAAGTAACAAAGCAATCTCAGGGGACCAAGTGGACAATTCCTGCTCTTTGTAAATTGAACGACCATGTTTCCATCTCAAAGAAAGCAACACCCAGGCATAATTCAATGCTGGTGACAGCTGTCCTGTTTACTAATTCTTTCCTTCCCTCGTGGCCTTTCTTCCAAAAGTTCTTTTCCATGCTGACTTCCTCTTCAAATTCAAAAGCTTGCTAAAATATAAAACACTGTCTGACAGCTCCTTTGATATATGTTCTTCGCATTCCTTCGCTACTTTGCTGAGAAAATGCTTTGAGGTGTTCGTTTTCTGAGAGAAATGTGGGACAAACATACTTATCTTTCCCATCTCATTCCATTGAAACAAGATCCTCATAATCATATTGCAGCAAAAACAATCTGAAAGAACCAATCACTGTGACACTGCCTCATTCTACTGCATACCTCTAGAACTAAAAGTTGCTTGGCATCAGAAATCTCACAGGGAAAAATCTCCAGTTTCCAAGTACTCCGGTTTCTTGCCATGGTCCAAAGATGTGCAGGTTAGGTGGACTGGCTAAAGTAAGTTTCCCATAGTGTTCAGGGGTCTGTAGATTAGTTGGTTTAGAGGGGGATGGGTCTGGGTGGGATGCTGCAAGGGTCGCTGTGGACTTGTTGGGCCGAAGGGCCTGTTTCCACACTGTAGGGATTCTATGATTCTATGAAATGACTCTAAGACTCAACTGCAGCTCATCAGCACTTCAAACCCATATAGACAACAAAGCAGAGGCTGAGGCAGGGATCGGATTAAGGTGTACAAAATTATGGCAGGTATAGATAGGGTACACTGTGAGAATCTTTTCCCCAAGGCAGTCATAGCTAGGACCACAGGGCATAAGTTTAAGGTGGGGAGTGATTAGTTCAGAGGGGTTCTGAGGAAAACAACTTTTTCATCCAGCAGGTGGTACAAACATGGAACGCTCTGCCTGAGAGGATAATGGAAGCAGACAGTCTCACGACATTTAAGAAGCATATGGATGAGCACTTCAAATGCTGGGGAACAGTAGGCTATGGATCAAATGCAGGAAAATGGGATTAGTGCAGTTTGAAGAAGGGCCTGTTTCTACGTTGTATGACTCTATGTCTCTAGAGTACGTGCTTCAGTCAACTTTCTGAAACAGCATGATTGCCGCAATGGCTTGAGGGCGCAAAGAGGAATCATGTTTGTTATTGAGCAAAAGATATTCTCTTCATGATTCAAGATAACAAAGTGTGGAGCTGGATGAACACAGGTGGCCAAGCAGCATTCGGTCTAGGCCCGAAACGTCAGCTTTTGTGCTCCTAAGATGCTGCTTGGCCTGCTGTGTTCATCCAGCTCCAAACTTTGTTATCTTAGATTCTCCGGCATCTGCAGTTCCCATTATCTCTCCTCATGCTTCTTCTGTCTGAAGCTATTTTTTTAATAAAAGAAATGGCCAACACTGTCAAATTCTGAAGTTGGCTGTTATAATCACCTGACTGAATTGGCTGGAATCCTCCAGAACTTTCTTGTAAAGCCAGTTCATCAATTCCTCCTCAATTCCTAGCGACTTTGGCCTGCTGTCTATCGTGACTGTAGACATCCTGACTTACACAAAGATCATCACAAAGGAATTGCAAATTACCCAAATAGAAGCAAAGTAGTATGGATGCTGAAGAGCTGAAATAAATAGCTTGGTAACGTCATCTCGGTCTGACATTTGGAGGATCAAAAAACCCTTTTCTGCCAGAGACCAAATCTCAGGCAAGGGAGACTGACAAGCTGGGGTCTTCACAGTGAGCTCAATTGGGTGTGGGAAGTGGAATCCACAGTATTTGCATTTTGCATTGCAAACCAGCCCTCCAGGTAACCCACCCTTGTGTTAGTAGGATTGTGAATGAAGCAATTTCCCATGTTTTGAATATTTTGTGAACAAACTCTCCTATTTATTTCATCTGAACCGGGCTCATTTTAAAAAAGTGGAATCCTAACAACTAGGGTTTGTAACACACCCTTTGGCATACCTCAGTAAGGGACCAGAATTCAGAGGGAAAGGAGTAACTCAAACAAAAGCTTGCTGGCTTGGAAGGAAGATGTATGGATATGGCAAGGAGGGATGAGTAATCAGCCCTAATTACTGGACAAAATATGAGGTTTGAAACAAGATTGGAAGTTCTTTGAGAAGCCAGCAATTGGAAATCCAGCAAACACCAAAATCCCAATTACCTAATGCTGCTCTGGTAAGGGTCAGGTAGCAGAGAAAAGACACTGGCTTTACATGCCTGAGGATGCAGCAACAATGGAACACCACAACTTGTAGAAACATACAGTACACCAGGCAGTAATTCAACCCACTGTTTCATTACTGGGCCAACTCACTGGTGGAACTTTATAATTACTATTACTCCTCTGCTTTTTCTCCCTTTGTTTCCTTTCAACAATTTCAGGTTTTGATCAGAACTTTGAATCTTCCTCCACTGCCTTTTCGGGCAGTCATTTTACTAAATGAGTAAAAAGAAAATTCCCTCATCATCACCTTGGGTTCTTTTGCCACTTACTTCAAATCTGTACTGTCTATTTACCAACCCTTCTTCCACTGGAAACTGTTTCTCCTATCTATCAGAAACTATTCAGTTTTGAGCAACTCTATCAAATTTGCTCATAACCTTCGCTGCTTTAAGGATAGTACCTCCAAATTCTTCAGTCTCACTGCATGATCAAAACCTCTCAATCCTGGAACCATATCAGAGGAATCTCCTTCGCACACTGTCCAAGGCTTCAATATCCTTCCTCAAAGTATGAATGCCAACAGAGAAGGGGCAGAGGTTCAAAGAAGGTCGAACAGTGGCAAGGGCTTTATGAGATTCCATCAGTTTTATTAAAGGAACTGAACAGTGCAAAATAGATTCACTGAATTGAAAGTCTGCACTCGCATTCTGGAACAAATGTTATTGATCTTACAAGAAATGCAACATGAAAGAACACCTTTTTCTGACATCATCACATTGATGCATGGGTTTATCTGATGTCAGCGACCATCTGTCCTGACCCCTCCACTGCCCCCATAAAGGCAGGTTGCTGATCAGCCATTCAGGACCAAATAAGCCACAAATTGCTTTAGCCAAATAATTATATTCTTAACTTATTTCTTTATTTTTCAACATTTTATCTAAGATTTTGTAACTCGGTACATCATAAAAGAACTTATGACACTGAGTCACGTAGGATGACCAAAAGTTTGGTCAAAGAGTTAAGTTTTGAACAGCACCTTATTCAAAGAGGAATGAGGTTTGGAGGCACAAAAAACACTTAGGGAAGGAGTTCTAGAGCTTTAGGGCCAGCCAGTTAAAGGCAAATTGTAATGATTCAAATCGGAGTTGCTTAGGCGGGCAGAATGAGAGAAGTGCAGAGATATTAATGGTTTGTCGGGGGTGATTATAAAAAGTGGTATGACCATGGAGGGATTTCATAACAAGGAGGAGAATGAGGAGACCTTATTCTCAACCGTTCGTCTGACACCGGACTAGACAGTTTACAACCTCTCCATTATTTTCAGGTACTGGAACAAATTCACTTCAGTCCCAGCAACTTTAACAACCATGACCTCAAAAACAAGTGAAAAACAAAGTCATAGTGTTGCCTTCCTGGTAGGAAGTGAGATAAAGGTAGCAAGAAGGGGAAATAATTGAATGAAGTGGTCCCAGAGAGAATCTCTCCCACTTCTTGCCACTATGTGCTGGACCAGAAGCTCCACTAGGGCCTTTCTCAACTTGCCAGCAATTAAGGCCCCTAAGTGATCAATTAATGGCCACCTTAGGGTCTCATCATTAGCCATCCAAATACTTTGGGTAACCAGGGAAACATACCTGGCGCTTTGGGCAGGGATTGGGGTGGCCTCTATTTGGCTCAACTGTGGGACAAGTCGAGGGAAGGTTGAGGTAGGGGGATGCAAGGGGTGGCCTTTGGAAGCCACTGACCTTCCTGCCCTTCGTGTAGATCTCCTGACTGCCCTCTCTCTGTGGCCTTCTGGAAGCAAAAGAAAACGATCTAACTTCTTGCTGTTGGATCTTCTGGAGAGTAGGCCTCAGCCGAGGGTCTTTGCGACTGGAAGCTGCAGGCCTCAGACTGGCCAGTAGTTTTCTGGCAAGGCAGGACGTCACAATTGTAGCCTGTGATAGCTAAGAAGCTTGCTGGATAGCTCTTAATGCAATGATTGGCACACAATATGGCCGGCTTTCACAGTAGCATGGGTGGCAAGTTGATCAATACATAATACCTCTGCCTTCACAGTTTGGCTCAAAAAGAGAAAGTCTTGGCCGAAATGTTTATTGCACTGAAATGTTTGAAAAATTCTCATTCTCTTCTAGCCATGAGGCAAATAGATTTTCAAGTAAAGATTTTACCATTTAATTTCAACATGACAATAATTTACTGCAAGCATCTGGAAAGACTGGGCCATAAAATTTCACACTTCAAGGATAAGTAATACATGAAGGATTCTCCATAAAAATACTTCATTTTACAACAACAATCATCAGAAATACTCACTGTCTGAGCGGGACAGCAATACACGTACAGTTTGAATAAAACCAATTGTCTTTGAGAAAGTGTTACATATAATATAGAGATAAAGGGATCACGTGGAATGGGAGGAAGCAGGAAGAGAGCACTGAATTGGAGGATGAACCATGATCGTGTTGAATGGCAATGGAGGCTTGAGATTGTCTATTCCTGCACCTGTTTTCTATGTTTCAAAGGAGCAGAGTGGAATCCTGGGAAGGGGGTGTTCCAAGTTATCAAAATCACCAATTTTCCAGTCATGGTTGGTGTATTAATGTACGGTGTACAAGTGCCTGTGACAGGTTTTAACTGTAGCTCAGTGGGTAACATTCCAGTGTGTGTTAGAAGGCTGTGAGTTCATGTCCCACTCCAGGACTTCAGCAGATGATCCAGCCTGACATTCCTAGTGCTGTACTGAATGCACACTGCCATGGCAGAAATGCCATCTTTCATGACATATCAATTTAGGCCAGGCCTGCCCTTGAAGGTGGATATGGAAAACTTCATGGCCACTATTTCAAAGGAAAAGTGGGTGAATTTGATTCTATCTGAAATTTAACCAACATCATAACTACGGCGACATTTTGAAATGTTTCACAGGTTGCAGAGTGCTTTGGCACATTGTTAATGCTCCTAGAAGAACTGGCAGCTCTTCCTTTAACCAATAAATAATTGTGAAACTGTATACAGATAAGGGATGTATTTACTGTAATTAGCTCATTGGTTTCCTTTGCTTAGCTGATATTGTCTTTCAGGATTAGAACAATTAGTCCCGGAATGTGTGAAGTATTTGTCAGCAGGTCCCAAAGGGAATTTAATAATTTACAAGAGATGCCTAATTAATAACTGACAAACCACGAGAATCTTGTCAATATTTTCAGGAGGTTTCTGAGCAGGATCTCAACAGTACTCAAAGATTACCAGCTCTCCAGGATTGTCCTAGCATTCCCAAAACTTAATCGTTCGCACTTTGCTCTGGGCAGCATGGTGGAGATCAAGAATTTTCTGCAGATTTGCGTGTTGAATACTTGATTGGTTCAAAAAATATTGGAGATGGAGGTAAAATGAGTGTTAGACTAGACGTGGCTGTTTGGGGTGCAACATCATATGATATAACTTTAAGAATAAAATAAAAATTACTAAAAACCAAACTGTCAACCCTGAGAGTAAGACTTACAACGTTAGGTTATTATTTGCAAAGAGGTTCCTGGGATGTTTGTAGCAGCGCCATCACTGGTTGAAGATTGTAAATACAGCACAATACATTAAACAATACTGCAGATTGACTCAAGTACCCCCCCTTCATGATTTTTTTATTTCTACATTAATAATGTAAAGATTAAGTAGTAGTGCAAATTTAAAATGCGGACTGAATTACACCTGCACACCCGAGTCTAATTATCTTCCTCTACCCTCACTTCAGTTGAAGCCTACAGTTCAAAAGGAGATTGACTAATTATAAAGAAGGACTAAATTGCGATAGAGATTGGAATCACACCTCCACAATGCTTCAGTAACCTTACCACAATCATTTTAACTATATCTTCACTCTTTGCATCTATAATTACATTAGACGGAAGCGACAAAGACCAAGGCTGTCCCAATTAATGAGTTGGGTAATTGAATAGCGTATTAATGACTGCAGCAAGTAATTGAATATTCACACATGTTAAATCAAAGCAGTGATGCAGTTCTAGCAAAATGTGTGCTCCTCCAATGTCCCTGCTACGTTGAATTCATCGTAGCGCATTTATAATAACACCCTTTTGTAAGCAAACACGTGAGCTGACTGTACGGGTCCAAAATGTGGACTAACTGGGCACGTGGAAGATTTAGACCATAAGAATGTAAGAAATAGGTGCAGAAGTGAAACATGCAGCCATTCAAACCTATCTCACCATTTAAAAATATTAAGGTTGATCTGCCCTCGGCCTCAGCTCCTCATAGGATGATATTTTTAAAAAAATCTACAAAATCTTTAAATATTTTCAACCAGCCTCCACAAGTCTCCGGGGTAGAGAAATTTCTGACATTTTCTATGCTGAGGGAAGAAATTCCTTTGTATCTCAGCTGTAAATGAGTGTCTCCTGATTCTATAATTATGTCCCCTAGTGTGAGATTTCTGCACGAGTGTAAATATGTTCTCAACATCTACCCTCAGAATCTTGTAGCTTTCAGGAAGAACACCTCTCCATTCTTCCAAACTCTAATGAACAAATGCCTCTAACAAACAATTTAGTTCCTTCGTCCCAGGAATTAGTTGAATGAGTCTCTTTTGCACTAACTCTAATTCTGCATCTCTATTTTAAAACATAGGGGCCAGAACTGTGCACTCTTCCAGGTACACAGTGCCACCAACCTCCTGTACAGCTGTGACAAGACTTCCTTGTTTCTAAACTCCAACTTCTTAATAATGAAGACCAAACTTCCATTTGCCTTTTTAATTACTTGCTGCTCTTATATACTTTGTGTTTCATGCAATACAACACCTCTACACTTTTTGGGGGTATTTCCTATTTACATTGTAGTCTGCCTTTTGATTCTTCCTACATTAAACTCTATCTGCCAAGTTTTTATCCACTTGCTCAATCTATCTATATCCTCTTGCAGATTCCTTGTGTCTTCATCACAACATGTCCTCCCAACTACTTTGAGTGGTCGGCAAACTTGGATACAGTACACTCTGCCCTTTCTTCCAAGTCATTAATAGGCAGTGAATAGTCAATCCTTGGATCACTCCATTAGTTACAGTTTTGAAAAAGATCCATCAATTGCGACTCTCTGTTTTCTGTGTATTAACCAATTATCAATCCATGCTCATGCATTACCTCTCATACTGTAAGCTCATATCTTCTGAAATAGCCTTTAATGCGGCATTCATCAAATGCCTTCAGGAAATCAAAATACACTACATCTACCAGTTTCCCTATGTCCTCAAAGAACTTTTGTGAATTTGTCAAAAGTGACTTTCCTTTCACAAAGCTTTTGTGCTAAGTTTTGCTAAATACTCTATTTTGTTCTTCATAATGGACTGTAGCATTTTGCCAATGACAGATGCTAGGTTAACCGGCCTTTAGTTTCTTGCTGTTTGTCTCCCCCATTCTTAAATGGGATGGAGGAGGCATATTCACAATTTGCTAAACCATAGGAACCCTTCCCAAATTCAGTGAGTTCTGGAATATTTTTACCAACACCTCCACTATCTTTGCAGCCACTTCCTTTTAAAATCCTTGGCTACAAGCTATCAGTCCTGACAACTTGCCTGTCCTCAGTTCATTAGTGTGTCAAATACTTCGTCCTTTGTAATTGTTACAAGACGCTTCTTCCCATTAGCATCTTGCTTCTCTGGTATCTTTGAGATGTTTATAATGCCCTGCACAAGAGGACTGACACAAAATGTAAGTTTAAAAAGTCTGCTGTTTCCCTGCTCCCCCTTATCGAATCCCCAGTTGCAACGTCTAAGAGCCCCACACCCACTTTAGTTACTCTCTATTTATATGTGCATAGAATCTCTTGCTGCCTGTTTTAATATTTCGTGCCAATGTACTTTCATGATCAATTTTCTCCCTTTTAGTTCACTTTTAAGTCATCTGTTGCTGGTTTCCTAAAAGAAATCCAAAACCTCTGGCCTACCACTAGTTTTCGCTGCCTTAGTTTTTCATTAGGTTCTTTCCTTGACTGCTTTTGTTAACAACAGGTGGTTCATCCATTTCAATGAGTTCTTTTTGACGAATAAATATTTTGAACCTTGTGAACTAGCTACTTCCACCTCTGCATTGACTCATCTACTGATCTTCCCCTTAGTCTATTTCCCCAGCCAGCTTTGAGACAACCTTTTCTTCAGAGTTCGGTAATTGGCTTTATTTCGCTTGAGGACAGTCGTTTGAGATCCAAATTGGTCTCCCTCAGACCGAATTTGAAATTCTACCATTTTATGATCGCTCTATCCAGAGGGTCCTCAACTGTGGGATCTCTTATTAATCATAGCTCATTACACATTACTAGATTTAAAATCGCCTAAATAATCATTTTGAAACAATTATTGTGAAACGGACTGCGCTAAGAAGCAATTCCAGATGCAGTCCACAAATTTGTCCTCCGTGTTTGATTTATCCAGTTAATATGCAGGTTACATGATATATGAAAATTATGGTGCATTCTTACACACCTCTATACTTTCCTGACTTGTACTTTCTCCTGCAATGAGGCACTCTACAGAGGTTCACAGATGACTCCCACCCATGACATTTTCCCTTACTATTCCCTATTACTATCTAAACTGATTCCACATCACAATCTGTTGTATCTGGATCACTACTTGCCACTGCACCAAAATACTCCTTTATTAACAAAGCTATTCCATCTCCTTTTCCTTTTTACCTATGCTTTTGGAACATCCAATACCATTTCTCCCAGTATTAATCACCCTATCACACCATCATAATAGCTATTGAATCATACTCATTTATTTCTATTCGTGACGTCAGCTCATTTACAAATGTTACATACATTCAGATAAAAAGACTTAAGTTTTGACTTTTTGCCATTATTACCTATTCCGGTTCTAATTTCTACCGCACTTTTCTGTTCATAATTTATGTCCCTTCTGTCACACTGAGTATTGTTTGCCTCTTCACTATCCAGCTCCTCATTTATTTTTTCATCTTCCCATCAACTCATCCCCACAAAGGTTGGAGGTGTCGTTGACAGTGTAGAGGGCTGTTGTAGGCTGCAGCGGGACATTGACAGGATGCAGAGATGGGCTGAGAGGTGGCAGATGGAGTTCAACCTGGATAAATGCGAGGTGATGCATTTTGGTAGGTCGAATTTGAAAGCTGAGTACAGGATTAAGGATAGGATTCTTGGCAGCGTGGAGGAACAGAGGGATCTTGGTGTGCAGATACATAGATCCCTTAAAATGGCCACCCAAGTGGACAGGGTTGTTAAGAAAGCATATGGTGTTTTGGCTTCAATTAACAGGGGGATTGAGTTTAAGAGTCATGAGATCTTGTTGCAGCTCTATAAAACTTTGGTTAGACCGCACTTGGAATACTGCGTCCAGTTCTGGGCGCCCTATTATAGGAAAGATGTGGATGCTTTGGAGACGGTTCAGAGGAGGTTTACCAGGATGCTGCCTGGACTGGAGGGCTTATCTTATGAAGAGAGGTTGACTGAGCTCGGTCTCTTTTCATTGGAGAAAAGGAGGAGGAGAGGGGACCTAATTGAGGTATACAAGATAATGAGAGGCATAGATAGAGTTGATAGCCAGAGACTATTTCCCAGGGCAGAAATGGCTAGCACGAGGGGTCATAGTTTTAAGCTGGTTGGTGGAAAGTATAGAGGGGATGTCAGAGGCAGGTTCTTTACGCAGAGAGTTGTGAGAGCATGGAATGCGTTGCCAGCAGCAGTTGTGGAAGCAAGGTCATTGGGGTCATTTAAGAGACTGCTGGACATGTATATGGTCACAGAAATTTGAGGGTGCATACATGAGGATCAATGGTCGGCACAACATTGTGGGCTGAAGGGCCTGTTCTGTGCTGTACTGTTCTATGTTCTGTTCTAAATGAGTTTAAAGGCCGATCTACAACCCTGGTTATACAATTCAGTAGGACGCTGGTTCCAATACTAATCAAATGAAGCTCACCTGACAGCTCAGTATCACCTTTTCAAGGGTAATTAGGTATGAGCAATAAATACTTGCCCAGCCAAAGACACCCACTTCACACAGCCTAATAAAATAAATAAAACTAATCTTGGAGCAAACAGAGATGAAAATCCGGCCTCTAAGCCCTGAGCTTTGCAGTAAGAGGCAAGTGCTAACTGTCAGCCATTTCATGTTTATGAAGCTTACTAACTTGATGAATAAAGCTAAGTATGAACACTCCAACAGACAGACATTAAATACAGTGTGCTAGTGTTTATAACATGCCCTCTCTAACTCCACTGTATGACCGTATTAATTCTGATAAGCAACCCTTTAAGAGCTCCAAGGTCCTAATTCAACCCCTCTCTAGAATGCCCTGGCACAACAGAAAACTGCATGGTCAGTGAATCAGTCACTCTGCCAAAATGAATGGGTATGAGGGCATTCTGTTTATTCACACCATCCTCTAAGGTTCTATTAAACATACTTAATTGATAGATTCACACTTAACAGAATAGCATCATTAGTGATTCTATTGTCCTTAAAAATCATTTCCAGGGTCTGAGCATCACTTGCAAAGATGGCATTTGTTGTCCATCTCTAGATTTCATCAGAAGGTTGTGGTGGTGTGCCTTCTTTGTTGTGGTTTGATTGAACCAAGTAGGGAACAGGGACCAAAGTGAACTGGAGGCACATACTTGTTAGGACTTGTTCTCAAGCATCTGGCCGTGTGAGTTAGGAGGAGTAGGCCATTCTGGCTCTTAAGCCTGCTCTATCATTCAATGAGATCCTGGTTGTTCCGATTACTTCACATTCCCGCCCACCCTGATAACCTTTCGTCCATTGCTTATCAACAATCTACCTACCTCTTCCTTAAAAATATTCAAGGATATCTACTACCTTTAGAATAAGACAGTTCCAAAGATCCTCTGATAAAAACAACTTCTCCTTATCTCGGCCTTAAATGGGTGGCTCCTTATTTTAGAGCAGTGAACCCTGATTCTACATTTTTCCACAAAGGGAAACCTTCAAGCACCCTGTCCAAACTCCTCAGGATCTTGCATGTACCAATCAAGTCGCTTTTTACTCTTCTGAACTCTAGTGGATACAGCCAAGTCTGTACAACCTTTCCTCATACGACAATCTGGCCATTCCAAGTTTTAGCCGAGTAAACATTCTCTGAGCCACTTCCAATGCATTTACATCCTTTCTTACATTAGACTGATGTTATAAACATTGGTGTCACTAATGTCCTTGGTAACTGCAGCATAACCTCCCTACTTTTATAATCAATTCCCCTTGCAAACATTTTACTGGCTTTACAAATTATTTATTGTACCTGCAAATGAACTTTTTGCAATTCATACACTAGGACACAGTATCATAGAGTTCTGTAATCAGTCACCATTTAGGTAATATCCTTTCTTTTGTACAACTCTCAAACAACCATGGGAGTGAATATGAATGCATGTTCTCTGGATTCTGGATCCAGTGACACAGACACCCTGCTATTATCCTCACTTAATGCCAATCATAGCTCAGTAGTAAACATTCTTCCTTTTTCAGTCAAAATCCCATTCTAGAGGCTTAAACCCATAACTGAGGATACTGCTCAGTGTTGAGGGAAGGGTGCACTGTTGCAAGTGCTATGTTTTGCGGCAGACCTTAGGACATGGTCCTGTCTGCTCTCTCAGAAGGATAAGATGATCCCATGGTAATATTCAGACATGGGCAGAGGAACTCACCAAAGTGTCCTGACCAACATTCAACTCACATCAATAAAAAATAGATACCAATTGTTACTGCATTTACATTTGTGGGACCTGGCATTCCACCACTGGGGTGCTGTGCCCACTATTCCCAGGAGTCATCTCAAAAGTTAAAGATTTTACAAAAGTACACAGAGTTCCCAAATTTTTCTGGCTGACCATGTTTCAGTCCTTTATGAGAATTGCTACTTATTACAAATAACTAGACTGTAACTGCATATAAATGATTACAAGCCACTGGAATATTACTTGAGTAGTTAATATTCTAAACTCCTCAGATGCGCTTCAATACAGATAGGCACAAAGATGTGTGTGTGTTATGGGCAGTGGGCAAAACTGGAAAGGTAGTTCATTGGCCCCTGTATGCAGAGGTTGCAAAGAGTTAAGAGACAGAGGGTGGTGATGGAAGGTTGCTTTTCACACTAGAAACCTGTGACCAGCAGTGTGCCTGAAGGATTGGTGCTGAGTCAATAAGTTTGCAGAAGACACCAAAATTGGAGGTGTAACGGACAGTTAAGAAGGTTACCTCAGAGTACAATGGGACCTTGATCAGATGGGCCAATGGGCCAAAGAATGACAGATAGAGTTTAACCTGAATAGATGTGAGGTGCTACATTTTGGTAGAACAAATCAAGGTAGGACTTATACACTTAATGGTAATGTCCTGGGGAGTGTTGCTGAACAAAGAGACCTTGGAGTTCAGGTTCATAGGTACTTGAAAATGAAGTTGTGGGTCGACAGGATAGTGAGAGAAGGCATTTGGTACGCTTGCCTTTATTGGTCAGTGCACTGACTATAGGGTTAGGATGTCAAGTTGCGGCTGTACAGGCCATTGGTTCGTCCACCTTTGGAATATTGCATTCAGTTCTGGTCTCCTTACTACAGGAAACATCTTGTCAAATTTGAAAGGTTCAGAAAAAAACTTCTCAAGCATGTTGCCAGGGTTGGAGGGATTGAGCAATGGGGACAGGCTGAATAAGCTGTTTTTTTTTCCCTGGAGCATCGGAAGCTGAGGGGTTGATTTTATAGAAGGTTATTAAATCATGAGGGGCATGAATAGGGTGAATGGTCACGGTGTTTTCCTCTGGGTAGGGGAGTCCAAAACAAAAAGGCAAAGGTTCATGGTGAGCGGGCCAAGATTTAAAGGGACAGGAGGGGCAACCTCTTTCACACAGAGGGTAGTGTGTGTATATATATAAAACAGAGCTGCCAGAGGAACTGGTGAAGGCTGGCACAATTACAACACTTTAAAGGCATCTGGATGGGTATATAAATGGGAAGGGTTTAGAGGGCCATGGGCCAAATGCTGAGAAGTGAGACTAGATTAAGGTTGTTGATTTCCTCGCTGAGCTGACTGGTTGTAGTTCAGATGTTTCGTCACCATGCTAGGTATCATCATCGGTGCTGCCTCCGATGAAGTGAAGTAGTTCTACTCCGCTTGCATGATCTGGTCTGTTAAAGTGCTTGGTGCCATTTCTGGTTCTTCGTTGCAAGAGTTTGTATATGGGGTCTAATTCAACAAGTTTATTGATTGCATTATGGGTGGATAACCAGGGCTCTAGGAATTCACATGCGTGTCTATGCTTGGCTTGAGATAGGATGGTCACATCGTCCCAGTTAAATTGATGGCCCTCGTTGTTCGAGTGTACTGAAATGAGGGAAAGTTTGTCGTGTCATCTTGCTGCTAGTTGGTGTTTGTTTCTTAGATCTGGTCCTGTGCTGTTTGGTGGTGATGGCCTGCTCTAGGGTTGTGGTCCACTGCCAGTTGGCAGCGTTTTGGTATAATGAATTTTGGCATGAAGTCTCTCGCTTGTACTTGTGGAGCCACTAATGGGCATCGTTAATCATTACCTGAAGCATTCTGGCCATTTTGTTTGGCTGTTTTGTGCACCTGTGGGTTGTTGAGTGGAGGTTTGTATTTCACACTGCGGGGCAGTACCTGGTTTCTGAGGCAGTCAAGGAGAAAGTGGAATTGTTCGCGGACAGCCCTCAGTCGGTTGATAAAGGTTTCCCATCGTCAGCTAGATTGGCAATGATTCGCTGCTCATTACACAACACCCCGTTTAAGATGCCCTGCTCTCTAGTTGGTTCCTCCAGATATTGGCCAAGAAAGCCAAGTGTATACACTCCAGGAATTCCTCCTCTATGCATTGTGGCTAATTTGATTTGCACAATCTATGTGCCGATTAATATCACCCATGATCACTGATATTCCCTTATCACATGCATCTCCAATTTCCTGTTAAATGCCATTCTCAACATTACCACTGCAGTTTGGGGGTCCACATATGACGCCCACTGATGTTTTTTGCCTCTCAGTATTTCTCACCTCTATGCAGACAGACACCACAGTGTCAGAGCTGATATTCTTTCTCACTATTATGTTGACTTCCTCTTTAACCAGCAATGCTGCTCCACTACCGTTTCCTTTTTGTCTGTCCGTCCTAAGTACTAAATACACTGCGACATTCAGTTCCCATCCCTGGTCACCCTGCAGCCATGTCTCTGTAATCCCAATTATATCATCCCAGTTTACATCTACTTTAATTGCAAATGCTCTGCGCATTAAGGCACAAAGCCTGTAAGCATGTCTTTGTTAACACTGTTTGTCTTGCTCTTATTTTTCTCAATAGCCCTGTTTGAATTTTGTCCTTGGTTTCTCTGTCTGTCACTTTTCTCTCAATCCCTTTTCTACCTTTTGTTTTTGTCCTTGCTCCCTCCTTCTCAGACTCATTACATCGGTTCCCATTCCCCCCAGTTCAAACATTCCCCAACTGCTCTAGCAAACACTCCTCTGAGGATATCAGTCCTAGTCCTGCCCAGATGTAACCTGTCCAATTTGTACAGGTTCCACCTCCTCTAGAACCAGTCCCAATGCCCCAGGAATCTGCAACGCTTCCCCGACACTATTGTTTCAGTCACGTATTCATCCGATACATCCTGTCATTTCTCCACTGACTAGCACGTGGCACCGGCAGTAATCCTGAGATCACTACCTTTCAGGTCCAATTTCTTAACTTTCTTCCTAGCTCATAGTATTCTGCCTTTAGGAGCTCATCCCCTTTTTCAACAATGTCACTTGTACTGATATGTACCATGACCACTGGCTATTCACCCTCTCTTGTTCAGAATGTCCTGTTCCCACTCTGAGACATCCATGACCCTAGCATCAGGTCTGTAATGCCCTAAATTAAACAGATTCTACCTACTCTTTTAATCGCCAGTAAACTGAGAGAACTAAGTAGCTATTTAATTATATAGAACTGGGCTGTCGTTGAAGAAAGACAGACTTTGCTGAAGTATTTTGTCTTACGGTCATCAGGACAACTCACAAGAATACCAATTCCAGGGGAAAAACCATCATTTATATCACATGATAAGAGAGTGCTGGCTGTTTGGTAAGTGAAAGCTGATGGAAGACGCAATTGCCATGGAGAATGTACCATTTAATGAAAACGGACAGTCAACCATCAGCCATTGTTTAAATTTCATATCAGGCAGTTTCATCTCAGTTTGGCCAGGGCATTGCCCTGAAAAATGAACCTAGAAAATGAAATGGCAGTTATCTACTTTGTTAAGCTGAAACTGGGGCTGTGTCTTTTTCCAGCAACACTCAATTAAATATCCTTACTTTCTAAACAAAAAGTGGGCATTAGATTGTGATGAGAAATGTAAATCTTTTCTTGATTTCCCCCCTCCACTTCAATGTAGAGTTTCCAGAGAACTTCTAGATCTAATTCAATGCAAAGTGATTCTCGAGCTACATTAGCTCGATGCAATACTGAGCCTTGCTCTTCATTCAGAAACTGTGCTCAAGGTTTGGTTGTGATTCATTACCGCTGGTCAGTGTTGAGGGTCAGTCTGCTTCACGTAGAGTCATCCAGCAACGAAACAGACCCTACAGTCCAACAAGTCCACGCTGACTATGTTCCCAAACTAAACTAGTCCCACCTGTCTGCGTTTGGCCCATATCCTTCCAAGCATTTCTTATTCATGTACTTATCTAAATGTCTTTTAAACATTGTAACTGTATCCACAACTTCCTCTGGAAGTTCATTCCACATACAAAAAAATTGCCCCTTGTGATATTTTTAAATCTTCCTCCTCTCACTTAGTCTTGAACTACCCTACTCTAGGGAGAAGACTTTTGCTATTCGCCTTATCTATCCCACTCATATTATAAACCTTTATAAGGTCACCTCTCAACCTCCTGCGTTCCAGTGAAAAAAGTCCCAGCCTGTCCAGCCTCTCCTTATAACTCTAACCCTCCAGTCCTGGCAACATCCCAGTAAATCATATCCGCAGAGTATCACAAAAATGTGACACACCGTGAATCACGTTAAAATCCAACAACAGCAAAAGGCGCACAGCGGTTTAAACAGTCATGGGCTGATTTGCTCAGATCTGCATGAAGGGATTAACAGATATTTCTCAGGGTCACTGGCATTTATTACTTTTGCAGGCCTGAGACACTGCCTGTATTGTTGAAGTGTTTGAAGATTATGAAGAAAAGGGAGCACTCCAAGTTTTTTTGTCCTTCAACAAGACGAGCTGCTAAAGTACTGGGAAAGAGTAAGTGAGACACAAAGACTGCTGCACTGAATATTACCAACCACCTCCCCACCCATCCTTCAAAAACAGCCACACAGACTGGAACACTGCATCTTCTGCAACACAATAATTCCGCTTGTCTGCCTGGAGTTTAGTTCAGTGGGTCCAATCTGTGCACAGCAAGCTCCCACACATAATGAGAAAAATGACCAGAACAGGTCGCTTGATTTTTATTGAAAGAGATGTCAATTGACGAATAAATATTGGCCCCAGGGAGAACTCCCCTTTCTTCTCCTTTGGAAAGGGTGCTACTGAAATCTATTATATTCACTCAAGAGGGCAGACTGGAGACTCAATTCTAATACCTCATCCAAAAAAATTGCACCTCTGACAGTACAGCACTCCGTCAGTACTCTGCTGAGTGGGACAGCCACACTTGAGTTTAATGTTAAACCAGGCACACTTAAAGTTAGAAATGAAGCCTTGTAAATATTAGCGTACAGGTTTTAAAGCATTCAAATAGCATGTCTTTATGTGCTGTCTACAAATTATGAACAGTTTCATTTGAACAGATGAAAAATTCATGCTGCATTATTCACAGTCCCTCATTCAGGCTGTATCTTACGGTTTTCTTCAAAATTTGATTTGCTGAAGTGGACCATTGTGAAGAGTTCAGTGTGGGACCTGAAACCACCCACATGTCATTCCAATCTCTCAGCTGTAGACCATATGCACTGACCTTACCGACAACAACCTGCACGTATGTCGTGCTTTTAATGTTGTAACCGTATAATGGTAGCGTAATCAAGACAAAATGTGACACCAAGTCACATGATGAGATATCACAGAAGCTAGTTGGCAGCTGGTTGGACAGCCAGATTTTAAGGAACATTTTAAAAGAGGAGATAGATAAAAATAGGCAGAGAAATTTAGAGATGGAATTCTGTGCAAAACATTATTGATCTAAAATGCAGTCAATCAATCACATTGCAACGACACAAATTTTGTTTGATCATTCAATTTTGGAATGTTTGCATTCGAATTGTATCTAGCTAAAAAGACAACTGTATGAAATGCTCGGTATTATCAAGCTGTCAAAATAAATTAATTTGGAAGGAGCTGTGTGCATCTAACCTGCCTTGCGTTTTCTTTCAAATTTCATAACTTATTTATTAACCACAGTGTGCTACACATTCACTCAGTTTCCCATCTCCAACTTAGCAACCCATTTGTGACTAGCCTGGAGCACTGACAGACGCAGTCAGGTCAAAGCAAGTGCCTGCCAATGTTTCTCACAGCAGTGCTGGAGCTTATGGCTTCTACAGGACAACACCCGCAACATGCCTGACTACTCATGCTTGGTGCATAACCCCAATCAACAGGCTGGCTGGATCCCAATTACTCTTTGCATTTAGATACTGATTTTAAGCAGTAGGAAGTATCTACAATTGAACAGCACCTTGGGTCCAAAGGGCTTCAGAGCCAATGAATTACTCGAAGGTGATTGTTAATTTGATAAACATGATGCGGAATTTTCACACAGCAAGCTCTCACCAGTGGCAAATATGTGGATATGGACTTAACCTGGTGATGAATAATATTTCCTGGCTCTTTAAGGGAACTCGCTTGCATTTATTTTTCTGCTGAATAGCGTTATGGGATCTTGACCTTCACCTGAGGGAGGGAAGAAGCCTCACAGTTTAACATTGCACGTGAAAGACGGCATCTCTGGCTGTGCCATGGAATCAGCCAAGACTGCCTGCTCCAATATCTACTGCTGTGGGGCTTGAACACGAGACTGACTGACACGAAGGCGGCAAGGAAAGCCTCCCAGGCTCTGGAAACTTGAGCTCATTGAAAATTCTGCTGAATTATCTTCATTTAGACCATGTCCCATTCATCCACCACCTTGTGCCCTGCTCAAGTTACCAAATCATAAGATATAGGAAGTGAATTAGGCCATTCAGCCCCTCGTGTTGCTCTGCCATTCAATCGTGGCTGATATGTTTCTCAACCTTGTTCCCCTGTCTTCTAACCATAACCCATGATCCCCTTACTAATGAAGAATCCATCTATCTCTGTCTTAAAGACAGTCAATGACTTGGCATCCACAGCCTTATGGGGCAATGAGGTCCACAGATTCACCACCCACTAAGGAATTCCTTCTTATCTCGATTCTAAAGGGTTATCCCTTCACTCTGAGGCTGTACTCTCGGGTCCCAGTCTTTTCTACTGGTGGAAACATCTTCTCCACATCTACGCTATCTGGGCCTCTGAGTATTCTGTAATCTCCCATCATCCTTCTAACTTCCAGCCAGACTCGAAGTCCTCAACCGCCCCTCATATGACAAGCACTTCATCCCTAGGATTATTCACTAAAGGTTCTTAGACAGCACCTTTTAAACCCGCCACTACTTCCATTTAGAAGGACAAGAGCAACAGATACATGGGAACACCAGCTCCTTCAAGATTCCACCCACTCCCCCCTAAAACCACTCACCATCCTGACTTGGAAATATATCGCCGTTCCTTCACTGTTGCTGAGTCAAAATCCTGCAATTCCCTCTCTAAGGGCATAGTGGTTCAACTCACCGCAGGAGGACCTCAACGGTTCAAGAAGGCAGCTCACCACCACCTTCTCAGGGGCAACTAGGGACGGGCAATAAATGCTGCCCAGCCAGTGACGGCCACATCCCACAAATGAATTTTGAGAATTCTCCTTCAGACCCCCTCCAAAGCCAGCCCATCCTTCCTGAGATACAGGGCCCAAAACTGCTCATAATATTCCAAATACAGTCTGACCAGAGCCCTGAGCAAGTCTCAGCAGCATATGACTGCTCTTGTATTCTAGCCCTCTGGAAATGAATGCTAACACTGCAATTGCCTTTCCAAATGCCAACTGAACCTGCAAGTTATCCTTAGGAGAATCCTGAACTAGCACTCCCAAGTCCTTTTGCATCTCAGATTTCTGAAACCTTTTCCCATTTAGAAAACAGTCTTTGGCTCTATTCTTCCTACCAAAGTGCATAACCCCACACTTTCCCATATTGTATTCCATCTGCCACTTCTTTGCCCACTCTTCTAGCATGTCCTAGTCCTTCTGCAGCATCCCTGCTTCCTCAACACTACTTGTCCCTGCGCCTATCTTTCTGTCATCTGCAAGCTTAGCAACAATGCCCCCAGTTCCTTCATCTCCTCTGGTCACTGGCTGCCATGTTGAAAAATACCTGATTATGCCCACTCTCTTCATTCCGCTAACCTGTCAATCCTCTATCCATACCAATACCTTGCTCCTGACACCATGGGCTCTTATCTTATTTATCAGCTTCCTGTGCAGCACCCTGTCAAAGGCCTAATGGAAATCCAAATAGAACATGTCCAATAGCTGTCCGTTGTCTAATGTGCTTGTTACTTCCTCAAAAAATTCTAACAGATTTGTCAGGCATGACCTCCACTTGATAAAGCCATGCTGACCCAGCCCTAGCTTAATGTGCATTTCCAGGTAAACCGCAATCTCATCCTTTATAATGGATTCTAACCGTTCTACAGTTTCCTGTCTTCTTCAGCAGGAGTGTTACATGAACCATTTTCCAGTCCTGACTCCAGTGATTCCTGAAAGATCACCACGAATGTCTCTGCAATCTTCTTAGATATATCCTTCTGAACTTTACAGCGTAGTCCATTTGTTCCAGGTGACTGATCCACCATCAGATCTTTCAGCTTCCCCAGCACCTTCTCCTTCGTGATGGTCACTACACTCACCTCTGCCCCTTTTCTCTCTTTAAGTTCTGTCTTCCACTGACAGAACTGATGTGATGTGCCTATTCAGTTTTTCCGCCATTTCTTTGTTCTCCATTACTACTTCTCCAGCCTCTTTTCCCAACAGTCCAATGTCCACTCTTGCCTCTCTCTAATGTTTTAGATATCCAAAAAATAACTCTTGCAATCTTCTTTCATATTAATAGCCAGCTTATACTCATATTTCATTTTCTCCACCCTTACTGCTTTTTTAGTTACCCTCTACTCATTTTTAAAAGTTTACCACTAATCTGCACTGCATTGTTATGCCTTTGCTTTTATGCTGTCCCTGATCTCCTTCATCAGCCATCGGTACCTCACTCTTCCCTTAGTCTGCTTCTTCTTTCTTGGGATGAATGTCCGCTATGCCTCCTGAATTAACCCCAGAAACTCCTGCTATTGCTGCTCAACCATATTCCCCTTTCAATCAACTCTGGCAAACTCCTACTCATACCTTTGTAGCTACCTTTATTCAATTATAATACCATTACATCGGATTCCAGATTCTCCCTCTCAACCTGCAGGGTGAATTCTACCATAATATGGTCACTGCCACCAGGTATTCCTTCACCTTAGGTTTTCTAATCAAGTCTGCCTCATTACATATCACCAAATCCAGAACTGTTTGTTCCCTTGGAGGGCTCTACCATAAAGTGCTCCAAAATAAAAACATCTTGTAGACTTTCTACAAATTGCTCTTCTTGAGATATGCTACCAACCTGACTTTCTGATACAATCTGCACACTGAAGTCTGCCATGATTGTAGTAGTAGTGCCTTTCTTCTGTGCGTTTTCAATCTTCTCATTTATTTTCTTCCTCACCTTCTGTCTACCCCTGGGTGGCCTGTACATAACTCCCATCAAGGTCTTTTTATCTTTTGTGGTTCCTCAACTCTTGCCACACAGATTCTACACCTTCTAACTCTATAATACTCCTTGTTATCGATTTAATTTCATTGTTTACTAACAAGGCAATCCCACCTCCTCTGTCCATCTTCCTGTCCTTTCGACAGGATGTGTGTCCTTAGACATTTAGTTCCCAGCCCTGATCCCCTTGCAGCAACACGTGTGATGCCCACAACATTATACCTGCCAATTTCAATCTGGGCCATGAGCTCACATACCTTGTTTCATATGTTGTGCGTACTTAATTATAGCACCTTGCTTCTCATAGCTATTCCCTTATCTGTTGCGAGTGAAGTTAGATTCCTGACCCTTTTCATGCCTCTGTCCTATTACTTGCTGTAGAAACTTTAGTAATCTCTGCTGAGCACCCCCCACTCTAATTTTTTTCCATAATATTCCATGCAACTGAACCCACACCCCCCACTATTTAGTCTACAGCTCTATCCACAACCCTAATTATGTGCTTCACCAGGACTCTGGTCCCAGCATGATTCAGGTAGAGCTTGTCTCAGAGAAGCTCAGACTTTCCCCAATACCAATGCCAATGTTCCATCAGTTCAAACCCATTTGTCTCACACCAACCCTTGAGCCACAAATTTACTTCTTTAAAAACTGAAATTAAAGAAGTAAAATTTACTTCTTTAGTCTTGTTGGCTCTGTGCCAATTTGCACATGGTTCAGTAGTAATCCAGGGATTACTACCTTTTCTGGTTATGCTTTTTAATTTAACCCCGAGCTGCTAGAATTCCCTGAGCAGAATTTCTTTCTATCTACATTGCTGGAACCAACATAGACCATGACAACTGGATTTTTCCCCTCCCACGCCAAATTCCTCTGCACCCCAGATGAGATATTCTGAACCCAAGCACCAGGCAGGCAACAAAGCCTTCAGGACTCTCGATCCTGGCCATAAACAATAGTGTTTATTCCCCTGACTATACTATTTTCGATCACAGCTACGTTTCTCTTTTCTCCCACCTCTTGAATGGCTCCCAGTACCACGGTCTATGATCAGTTTGCTCATCCTCTCTATAGCCTCCACACTCATCCACAGAGGAAGCAAGAATTTCAAAGCTGTTAGGGAAGCTCGAGGGTTAAGGCTCTTTCAGCACCATTTCCTGCATCCCTCGACCTGCCTCGCTGATAATCACATCCTCCTGTCCCTGACCACTGACTGCATTCAAAGTTGTTAACTTAAGGAGTGCGACTGCCTCCTGAAGCACAGCATCCAGGTAACTGTCCCTCTCCCTGATCTGTCATGGCGTTCCTTAAGCACCCAACACTTGCTACAGATGTGGTCATTCTGAACCACAATCGGGTCTACCGACTCCCAAATCACGCAGTTAAAACACACTGCCTGGCCCTGCATCACTATTTTAATTACTTAGTTCTTACCTCAATTTTGATAAATTTTGTACTAGTCTTCTAGTTTGTAGCCTGCAAAAAATTCCCCAGTAACAGTAACCTACAACAGATAGTCAAGTTAGTAGCTATCACCAAAAAATGAACTTATGGTTTACCCGTGACGCCACTCATTAATGCCTGGTCCCTACCCTGGGCTTCAACTGATCCTTTTAAAAAACAACCTTACAAAACTGTGATCCATTACAAGCAAGCAAAAAATACCTCTTCCCCTCTGCACCGAATTCCCATGCTGCCTCCAAATTCCCTGAGCTATGTGCTCAATCAGGCTCTCTCTGTCTGGATGCGGTCTCTCCTTCCGGACGGTGCTACACTTACTGACAACAAACATTTAAGCACGTCAATGCAAATCAGGGCGAAAACTCCCTCAGGCCAATGCCTCTGCTAATGCTAACATAATATGGCATTAAAATTTTCAAAAAATTCATTCTTGGGGTGTGAGCATCACAATTTAGGCTGGCATTTAAAGCTCATCTCTGACGATGAGAAGGTGGTGCTGAGCTGCCTTTTTATAACACTGATGAAATGGTTCGACACAGTTCAATGGCTTGGTACGCACTTTAGACAACTCTTAGAGCTAGCTACGTGGGTGTGGGACTGGAGTTACTTACAGGACTAGATTGGGTAAGTACAGCACTAAAGGACATTAGTGAACTAGAAGTGTTCTTTGAAACAATCCCATAACTTGGTGATAATGGGAACTGCAGATGCTGGAGAATCCAAGATAATAAAATGTGAGGCTGGATGAACACAGCAGGCCCAGCAGCATCTCAGGAGCATAAAAGCTGACGTTTCAGGCCTAGACCCTTCATCAGAGAGGATGAAGGGTCTAGGCTTGAAACGTCAGCTTTTATGCTCCTGAGATGCTGCTGGGCCTGCTGTGTTCATCCCGCCTCACATTTTATTACCTATAACTTGGTGCCACTTTTATAAAATTCATTTTTTATTTAAAAACTTAATTCGAATTCTGAAACTGTCATGGTAAGGTCTGAACTCTCACTATCTAGATTATTAGTCCAGTGTGTGCGATAGCATCAGCGAGAGTCAGTTTTGCCCTATCTTCTGGATGGGGCATCTCTGTTTGATTTCTGGGCTAAATGAGGATAATGCACTTTAAAACCTATGATTTGGCATCAGCTGACAACCCTTTGCCAGTGCGGTAATGTAATCTTGTGCGCCAAGAGACATCCCTTTAAAATGGGCCAACGGCTAAGGTGCACAGCCCAAAACTTAGTTATAAGTAAGACACTGAACTGCTTTGCAAGAGGTGGGTCTGGCTGGAAAGGTTCGATTCTCACAAGTTGGGTAGATCGGATTAATGGGGAGACCCCAATCCCAGCAGCTCAATGAAATGGTCGGCAAGTAATCCATATTACAACTGTGGGGCTTCACCAGAGAGTTCGCCACCCACCAGATTATACGAGTTGTGGTTACCTCCTGTTGAAGATGTTGTAAGCAAGTGTAACATGCACGTTGTAAAAGGGTAGAGGAAAGGAAGGCTGTTTAGAAAATCTCACTTAGTATCACGTCTGGTAGTAGTGGCAGTCTTGTGCCGGGTTTAAATCAAATGATCGTCAATTTAAACTCATTATTTAAGAGAGTGAGGAAAATGTTCAGTAAACGTGTTTCTGAAATGAGGAATATTACGTCGGAAGGAGAAGTTAAGGCGGAGAGATGTTTAAGGGGAAAATGGATAAATAGTTGAAGCACAGGAAATCATAAGTTTGTGAATTTTTGGTTACTCCAGGCTAGGTGGATTAGCCATGCTAAATTGCCCATATTGTTCAGGAATGTGTAGATCAGGTGGGTTATAGAGGGATGGGTCTGGGTGGGATGCTCTGAGGGCCGGTGTGGACTTGTTGGGCTGAAGGACCTGTTTCCACACTATAGGGATTCTATGATTCTATGATCTGATAAAGTTCTACGCCATTTATGCCAAGCACCATAAATATTAAACAAAATTTCAGAAAGTGTAAATCAATTAGGAAAACGAAAAGCTTTTGAGGTATGCCCTGGTCAAAATTTTAGGCTTTTTTCCCCCGAAAATAAATGACTGTAAGGAGTTTTGAGTGAAATGCAGTAATTGAGGACAACTGGAAAAAATGTTAGTATTTGAAGATGGCGTATCAGTTTCTTCAAACAACATTGTGACTGACAGTCATCCACACCTAAACTTGAACAGCTCTTCAGATTATCACACTGCCAACCTTTCCCAGCTGTTTTATCTGGAATTTTCCAGGGAAAAAGGAAGTCCAACATCTATGCTGCATAGGTAAAATCTCTCCAGTGTTTAGGTTCCCGGCTACAGAATGGAAAAATTTTAAAATTCAAATTGGAATGCACTATTTAAAACTCATCTTCCGCCCACTCTTTACTCACTACCCAACCAGGGCCAAAACGATGACAAGGAGATTGCTTGCTACATTCATCATGCCGTTCTATGGTGCATTAACATATTTATGCACTCTCTAGACAGATAATAAAAAAAACTTTAATTTCCTTGTCTGAGACCAACCCAACTGACAAATAAAATCTGACACCTGGGATAACCCAGTACATGAGCAAACTATTCATTTTGTCTTCGCCTTCTTGTCATCACAGTGCAAAGGTCACACAAGGAGGTGGAATAATAGATCAAGCTGTCAGAGCCAATGAGGAGGAGCATGTTAATGGGGCTTTTATTTCACCCAGGAGAGCAACGTCTGGGCGTATATACATACAGGGTCTTGACTTCACCCATTATTTACTGCTGCGGGAAGGAGGAGTAATGGGAATAAAGGAGCCACTTGGCTTTTTTTCTGCTGAAATGCCGGGTGATAGAGTCTGGGCCATGCTCTCAAACTCCACGTCAAGTCAAAGCTGGGTTTACTAAGTAAACAGCTCTGAGGAGGTGTGCTTCCAGTCTTCACAGGATTCCGGCAGAGATATCGCCAACCCCTTTCTCATTTACCTAAGGTCTCACTCAAAGCTCATGGCCGCAGGTGAGAATGCCTCATCCACGCCTTTGTTATCTCCAAGCTCATCAACTGCAATGTCCACCCAGGCAGATTCGAATTTTCACCCTCGTGAACTTAGTTATCTAAAATTCACCTGCCTGTATCCTAACTTACACCAAACCCTATTCACCCACTATCCTAGTGCTCGCTGGATTCCCAGTTAATCCCTCTAATTCTGACCTCTTGGACCTTTCCAATATTATTAATCATTCCAACAGTGACAGCCATATTTTCAGCTATCTGGAACTAACATTTGGAAAACCTTCTAATTTACCCAGCTGTCCTTGTTTTGACACTTTGATCAAGTTTATGTTCACTGATCTTAGAATCTTCTTATGTTGCTCAGCATCAAATTTTGTTGAACAAATGCACTGTGAAGTGCCTTGGATGATTTACTTTGTTAGAGGCTCTGTATAAATGTAGGCTGTTGTTCTGAGTCTCTTCCAGTGACACCATTACCGTCAGAAACTCCTGACCTTAATTAATCAAGCACCAGCCACAGTTCCGTTTGTATTTACAGTATTCTGAACTTCCTTGCAATAGCAGAGACAAGTGCTAAGCAGATTTAAAGCTACAAAATTGCAGTCAACATTGCAGTCTTTGCTAGTGAGACTCTTATGTTAAGAATAAGGGCACCTGTTCGCTTCTAAGTATAAAGGGCTGCACACAAAGTCAATGGCTGCTTGTGTTGGCAAAATGATTGGGGGGCAGTGCTCTGGATGTTTGTGATTTCAAATAAACCTGTGAGACTATAACCTAGCGTAATGTGACTTTTGACTTTCATTGAACCCTTACAGTATGGAAGCAGGCCCTTCAGCCCAACAAGTCCACACCAACCCTCACAGCATCTCACCCAGACCCATCCTCCTATAATCCATCAAATCTACACATCCCTGAACACTATGGGACAATTTAGCATGGCCAATCCACCTAAGCTGCACATCTTTGGATTGTGGGAGGAAACCCATACAGACATGGGAAGAACATGCAAACTCCACACAAACAGTTGCCCAAAGGTGGAATCAAACCTGGGTTCCTGATGCTGGGAGGCAGCAGTGCTAACCACTGAGTCAGTGTGCCACCCACACTGTCACAGTGATGTTACAGCATATGTATCTACAAGGCTGCAGAAATATGTGCTCTCTTCCTATGAATGTCATGTTCAAGCTTGTCCAAGTTCACTCAAGATTGTTGAGTACACCTTCCCACAGGACTGAAAATTAGGCAAATGTGATTTGGTTAGATAGGGTTGAAAAGAACATCAGGAGTGAGTGGGGTTAGATGGTATGGAACAGTAAAAGTCAGGAGGAAGTAGGAAAGTAGAATTAGACATGGTAAAGTATTACAGGGTGAATGGGGAATAGATTTTCATGATAGTAAAGGTTGCCTCAAGTGAGTAGGAGAGTGGCATTCAATTGGGTGAAGTATTAACAAATGAACAGGGAGTGGAAATAGAACAGGAGACACATTATGTTACAGGAAATGCAAGCGAGTACAATTAGACAGAGGAAAAATAAAGCATGGAGAGAGTCGCAGGGTGGTGTGAGCTAAGAGTTGTAGTCTAAGGAGGATGTTGAAAGGTATGGGGACTGTGCAGAATAATGGTATTAGACTGGTACAGAGATTACGGGGTTAGTATCGGTTGGTCTGCATGAATATTAAAGGATCTAGGAAGTGAATAGAAGAATGGAATTAGACTGGAGTGGACAAAGTGAGATGACATCAAGTTGTAGTCCAAAAGGTCTATTTGAAATCACAAACTTTCGAAGCGCTGCTCCTATGTCAGATTATGGAACAATGGAAACAAAGCAGTACATTAAACAAGATTCAGTTAGAAATTTCTGAATTTAGAATAATTTAGAAAGACAGAACCAGAAACAAAAGGTTTAGTTTTAGTTTTACATTGGGGAAAATGAATGTGTAAAGCAGTACTCGTGAGAAAATGAAAAGATAATAAAACTGGACTGGGAATTTAATAATAGTGCAAGACCAGAAGTGTTTGGATAAAACCCCGAAGAGGTTATTTGAAGCAGAGAAGATTTAATCTTAGGTCTTTTAAAGCTCCAAGAAAAGGCCATCAGATTTTCAAGATTAGAAGTGGAAGTCAGTTAGAGTAAGGAGTTAGAGAAGATAACTACTCTCTGTTGCAAGTACTGTACAAGGGTGTTTGTAAGATCTGTCAAGTAGTATTTGCGGGATTAATAGACACTAAGGTCATGTTGTAAGTAAGTTGTCCATTTTATCTTCATTTATTTTGCTTAATAAACTTCTGTTATATTGTTAAAACTAAATCTGTAATATTTTGTGCTTGTGTTTCAATGAGAGACCACCTCATTAAAATCCAAGAAAAAAAATGACGTATTAGACCAGATTTCAGTTTGGGATCTGACTTGTTCAGTAACAACATTAGCTGGGGTCATAACAATTGCCATATCAGGTCTTTTGAGAGAGTGATTGAGAGCATCTTTATGACTCCATGAAAATCAGGACCAGTATCTCTTTTAAGATTTATACTTTATGCCCTTAGAAGATCAAGTTAAAGAAGAATAACATTTTCAGTAAGAATCCTGTTCTTCTTTACAAAAAATAACAATAAATTGTCAAGATGGCACTGCAGAGGATCTCAGTTAGTAACTGTTTATAATTTGTCAGGGCGATGTTATATTAATCAACGTATTTCAGTGTATTTCACATCAGAGCCTACCAGACTCTTAACCAGCCTGCTTATCGCAATACATTGTTCTGAGGAAAGACTGAACAGATATGAAAACAGCAACAACTTCTGATTGATGCCAGCAACTTCATTTTATTGATTTAACAGCTCTATTATGCAGTGTGTACAAAGGCCTGATCATATTAGAAAAATACCCTTCGGCAGGGCTGATCCCACTAACTGTGGTAACACTGCTGCTACATTAATCAGTGGCCTTTTTGTTACAACAATAAAGGACATGTCAGCATGGTGCATCTCTCTAATTAAGTAATTCCACTAGAAATGAAGCCTATAGAAAGCAAGTTTACATATCATATCACTTCAGTCTTTGGCTCTCACGTGAGGAGGAACTTATTCACTCATAAGTTGATGATGTTTGGAACTGACTTCCCAGAGGGCTGTGGAAGCTCAGTATTTTCAAGACAGAGATTCATAGATTTCTGGTTATAGTTATTCATGACATGAGGGGATGGGAGGATTGTAGCGAAATATGATGTTGTGGTAGACAAATCAGCCATGACTGAGAATGGCATTGTGTTTTAAACAAGTGTAATATATATTTTGGAGACTTGGATTTTAACCAATAAAAGAGGAATGGATAAAAGAGGAATTTTGATTTATTTTGTGAAGTGTGTTTTAAAAAATAATCAGAAAGTCTATTTGGGCCAGTGGCCTAAATACATCAGTTCCAAGAAAAATCATGTGATTACAGTCTGCAGTTTGTGAGAAACCTGATAAATTTTTATACTGTTGGGTTCACCTTCCCCTAGCAGAAGAATCAAATCAGCTTTGCATAACCAATCAACCAAAGATTCTTAACCAACTACCATCAACGTAGTTTCCAGCCCACAGAGCTTCCAAGTCAGGAGACTTTGAATAGAAACCCTCAAGTTGTCAAAACTGAAAAAAGGTTAGATCATCAGAACTGAGAGGGGATCATACCAATGGACTTAGAAAGGAATTCAATATTGTCTCCACAGCCCAAGAGAAAGAAACTGGGGATATCTACAGTACAATAGTGATAATGGGAACTGCAGATGCTGGAGAATCCAAGATAATAAAGTGTGAAGCTGGATGAACACAGCAGGCCAAGCAGCATTTCAGGAGCACAAAAGCTGACGTTTTGGGCCTAGACCCTTCATCAGAGAGCTCTGATGAAGGGTCTAGGCCCGAAACGTCAGCTTTTGTGCTCCTGAGATGCTGCTTGGCCTGCTGTGTTCATCCAGCTTCACACTTTATTATCTGGGGATATCTGCAGTTGAGTAAAGATATAAAAACCTCTTTCAAGAATATCGAGTCTCAGCACCAACTGGACATGGCCCTCAAAACATCTGAGGTAAGGAATAGATCATCGCACCATCCTCAGGAATTTACCTTTGCAAAGAAGGTCTCTAAAGTGATGAAGTACTTTTGTCGAGGTTCATCCTGGGTAGCTCCATAATGCAGGAATTTGGTCTTCCAGTGCAAAGTATTGTCCATGGCAGAATGCTGCAGAATATATTGCATATTCCAAGATCTAGGACTACATGTTGAAAGGCACACTACAGTTTGGGGCAGCATCCACAAAGGTGCAAATGGTGAAAGGCCACATGTAAGGTTTTTCAACCATACTGCACTGAGCGCCTGGAATCTGTATGTAATGGGTCCTCAGTAGCAGGTGGCGATGGTGAGGGAGGATGCTGAGTAGGGTAGCGTGTGCCAGGCCTTTAGTAAAGGATGCGAAGGTGCAGAAGGGCAATAGGCAGAGCAGCTGAGGCAAGCAAGCAGACCATCTCTGGAGGAAAAGGCAGCTTTGGGTGGGGAGAAGAAGAGGTACCATTAGACAATGATCAAACAGACAAGATTTCCTCCACAAGATGTAAACCAAATGTAAAGGGGAGGTGACGGCCTATTGGCATTTTCGCTGGACTATTAAGCCAGAGACCCAGATACATTCTGGGTGCCTGGGTTGGAATCCCACCATGGCAGATGGTGGAATTTGAATTCAATAAATACCTGATAGTTGTGAATTCACTGTCGACTGTCAGGAAAAACCCATCTGGTTCAATAATGTCCTTTAGGGATGGAAACTGCCATCCCCACCTGGTCTGGCCTAAATATGACTCCAGATCCACATGGCTGACTGTTAACTGCCCTCTGGTCAATCAGGGATGGGCAATAAATGCTGCCTTGTTGGTGATGCCCTCATCCTGGTGAATAAATAAAGGAAAATAGAAACTGTGTGTTCCCTGTTTAATCTTAATTTCCCTTCATGTTTGCAACGACCTGATGCCAGTGGAAAGAAGAATCGATGTTTTGCAATTTTTAGACCATTCATGCGTAGAACTCCTTGTGCTCTGTCTGACACAATGTGTACAGTGAATATAATGCATACTGCACTTGTATGGGAAACGCCTGACAGTGCAACCTGCACTTTGGTGAAAAATTCTGCAATTTCCATAATGTCTAATTTGTAATAATTTAGATTGTACTTTTAGTTATTTTACGAATAAGGTATATTATTGGAAAATAATGAGAATCGCACTATAAAATGTGAAGGTAATAATCTGCATTGCTACAACACCCTTCCAATTTGGACATCCCAAAGTAGTTCACTGCCAATTAAGCACCTCAAGTGTAGTCACTAGTTGCAATGCAGAAAAAAACAGCCGCAAATTTATCACATTAAGGTCGCGCAAACAACAACTTAATAATTGCCAGATAACCTATACGGATGATGTTATAAACATAGGCCAGAACACTATGGGAGAGTTTCACTGTTTCTCTTCAAAACTGTCCCTTCGGATCTCTTTACATTTGCCCGAGAGAACAGACGAGGCCCCAGGTTAATGTCACATCATAGAATGAAATTTGAAGGCTTTGGGTTTCGCAAGGCTTGAGGCAAGTGTCATTTAATTCCTTTCAAGGCTGGCAGGCTGTTAGCAAGTCATTTGTGCTCATGTTTTTATATTCCAGAGTTTCACAATTTCGGCGCCAACTACAGGAAGCTAAGCGACCAGGCTGGTTATGAGAGGATTAGCTGCTGTCTGGTGTCTGAGTAATAGAGTAGTATTTCCCCGTGACCAGGGGATAGTCAAGCAGTACAAGACTTTTATGAATTGTTCAAGGGTCTGTGTTTGAATGGGAAAGGTTGTCAGAATAAGCCTCTTCATTGCAGAGCCCGTTGGATTTACAATAGCACAGTATATATTAAAAATAATTCAGCGTATCTTGCGTAAAAGCTCACAGTATTTGATTTGACCAAATGATTACCAGGACACCAACCTTACTTTGAAAATATACGCCTGGGGTCTCACATCTCCCTACTACTCAAACATTCCCCAACACAAGAGCCCACAAAGATCTTTGGGACTCCCCAGGACCTGACCACAAATTTCACTGACTTTAATCGTTCTGCACCCGCACCCCCCCCCCTTCATTTATGACTGTACCTTTAGCTCTGGAATTGTCTGCCTGAATCCCTCCAACTCTTTTGGGACCTTTAAGATGTGCCTTAAACCTACTTCTTCTTTCAAGGTTTTAGTCACTTGTCCAACTGTCCCCTTAGGTGGTTCAGTGTCAAAGTGCCTGGTAATCACTGCTATAAAAAAACCTTGGGACATTATTATATTTAAGGCGCTACATAAAATTGAAACTTAAGCCTTTGGTAAAGGCATTGCCCCAGCCAACAATTATTTGTCAGCAACATCTTTAAAAGCACATTTCAAGAAGGCTTTACGTTCTTATTTGTGGAAACTCGCTATACGGAAACTGAGTACCACATTTCACATACTGCAATAGCGACCACATTTCAAGATTAAAAGACAATAAAATATAGGAGCAAAATTGGGCCATTCGGCCCATCAAGTCTGCTCCATGGCTGATATGTTTCTCAACTCCATTCTCCTGGCTTTCCCCTGTAACCCTTCATTCCCTTACTAATCAAGAACCTATTTCTGTCTGAAATACACTCAATGCTTGGCCTTTGCGGCAATGAGTTCTACAGATCAACCAGCCTCTGATTGACGGAACTCCTTCTCATCTCAATTCTAAAGAATCGCTCCGTCACTCTGTGCCCTCAGGTGCTAGTCTCTCCTACCAGTGGAAACATCTTCTCGAAATCCACTCTATCCAGGTCTCTCTGTATTCTGTAAGTATCAATGAGATTTTCCATCATTCTTCTAAACTCTACTGAGTACAAAGTCCTAAATCGCTCCGTTGTATGACAAGCTCTGCACCTTTGGGATCATTCTTGTAAAACTCCACTGGACCCCTTCCAATGCTGCCACATCCTTTCTTAGATCCGTGCCCGTAACTTCTTACTATATTCCAATTGTGGTCTGGCCAGTGTCTTATACAACCTCAGCTGTACTCCTCTTCTCTTGTACTCCAGCCCTCTCAAAATGAAGGCTAACATTGTAGAGATTGTAAGAACTGTAGATGCTAACATTGCATTTGCTTTCCTAATTGACAAGTGAACCTACATGTTAACCTTAAGAGCATCCTGAACAAGGACTCCCAAGTCCCCTTGTGCTTCTGATTTCTGAAGCCTTTCCTCATTTAGAAAATAGTCTAAAGCTTGATTCTTTCTACCAAAGTACATAACATCACACATGCCCACATTGTATTCCATCTGCCACTGCCCATCTTCTAGACTATCCAGGTCCTTCAACAGCTTGTCTGCCTTCTCAATACAACCTGTTCCCCCCGACCTGCGTTTTTTGTCATCAAACTTAGCAAGAATGCCCACAGTTTCTTCATCCAGATCTTTAATGTATAACACGAATAGCTGTAGTCCGATACTGACACCTGTGGCTCTACACCGGTCATTGGCAGCCATCCTGAAAAAGACCCCTTTATCCCTAATCTCTGGTTTCTGCCAGTCAGCCTATTCTGTATCTAAAGGACTTTATTTGACTGTACAAAATAATGAAACATGGATGCCGGAAATCATAAACAATATCAGAAATTGCTGAAGAAACTCAACAGATCTGACAGTATCTGTGGACAGAAAGCAGCATTAACGTTTCTGGTCCATTGATCCTTCTTTGGAAAGGAATGGCCTGAAGAAGGGTCACTGAGCCCAAAACATTAGCTCTGCTTTCTCTCCATAGTTTCTGCCAGACCTGCTGAGTTTACTTAGCGGTATAGTACTTTGGGATTTCCTGCAGTTGAGGCAGGTGCCAAAGAAATTCAAATATTTTCTTTTCCTCTTCCACCAACAATAAGCAGAGCCAGGGTTTTCCCATCAATCATATTCTAATCGAGCTGAATATGTTACAAAAAAATAGGGGAGCAAAAGGGAGATGGAGTTCAAAGTAACTAAAACTGAGGCAGAAAAATAACAAAGTAATGGGCTCAAAGAAGAGGAGCTCTGAAGCTAGTGAGACTGGTCTTTTCATCACACTGGGCTGTTGGTGAACAGTCACCATGTTTTGTCATCTCGGCAACCGCTCTGCCCTCATTGAATGCCTATCTTACAGCATTTGGGGATTTGGCACTTTAGCAACCCAAAATAGATTTAGAAGGATTCCCTGCTGAAAACATTGACCCATGATGACTCCTGTTTGACTGGGGTGCCACGCACTAGCTTTAGGCACCACGCCCGTTTCTAATGGACTGCATCGCATCAATGCTTTCTGCACGAGATTGGATTTATCTACAAAGCATCAAAACTGGAGATAGCTAGGGGTTTCCTGCTGGAGTCAGAAGTACAGCAAGGTTTAGCCTTACTTCCCAATTGAAGCCAACATTTCAGTATGGTACTGAGCGAGAGCCACATCACAAGAGATGGTGCCCTTCAACTGCAAAGTCAAAACAAAACCCTGCCTACTGGTTCCAACTGCAGTAAGAGAAAGATCATGTAGCATTGGTCAAGGGTGATCAGCTGGTAAAAATATCCCAGCTCTTCACGAAATACCACCTGAAGCAGATTCACTCGTCACTTACCTCATATTCTTTGTGGGGTCACGCTATGCAACTTGTAATGTCTGCTTGCAGGACAACAGTGATGTGCTTCAAAAGAAGATGAAGGAAGAAGGGGGCATTCTCGGAGTGTGACAGGGTTCCAAACAAAGGCAAGCTTCAAGGAGCTGAGCATGAATTCCCAGCTTATGGATTGCTGCACTGTTGGTGGTGCTGTTTTTCAGAAGAGACATTAAACCAGACATCCATTTGACATAATTCTGGCACAGACACAATTAAATTTGGTCTTCTGTACTGTAACGACTCTGTGATTCCTTGACTATCTTGAATAAGACAACACTTTCTCTGGCAGTTCTTTCCACATACACTAAGCACTCTGCATAAAAAAAGTTGCCCCTCATGTCCTTTTTTAAATCGTTCTCCCCATACCTCAAAAATATACCTTCTGGTTTTCAACACCCCTAACCGAGGGAGAAGACCCTTATCAGTCACCTTATCTATGCCTCTCATGATTTAATAAACCTCAATAAAGGTTACTCCTCAACCTCCTATACTCCAGCAAAAAAAGTTCCAGCCTTTCCAGTCTATTTTTATATTTCAAACCCTCCATTCCTAGCAACATGCTGGTAAATATTTTCTGAACTTTCCCCAGTTTAATAATATCCTTTCTATAACAGGGCGACTAGAACTGCACACAGCACTGCAGAAGAGGCCTCTGTACAACCTCAGCATGACGCCACAACTCCAATACTCAAAGGTCTTATTGTGGAAGGAAAGCTTCTCCTCTACTCTGATAAAACTGGCAATCATTTTAAATCTTTGTTATTTGGTTACTGCCCTTTTTGCCAGAAGAGACTGTTTCTTAATACTTGCTCTATAATACCACCAATTCTGACTGCCATTATCAAATTTGCCTTGGTTCTTCCCTAATCTAAGGAGAGCACCTCCAATCTACTGGAGACCACCACTGTGCATTCTCTCCAAGATGTTAGCATGCATCCTAAGGTGCAACTCATCCACACACAGCAAGGAAAAGAGAAGCAGCAGCTCTAAATAAGGCTCAGGTCAACATGATAACTTCTCATGAGCGAGAGTTTGTTTTAAAAATTTCCTTCTTACTCTACTGATCCTAATGCCAAGTGCAAGAGACATCATTAAACATGAAGTAATTTATCCGTGTGTTGAATTCCCGAAGCCTTCTGGGTTAAGTATGAAACAAAAAGATAGAACAATTTCCTGGTCTCCTGTATTAGTCCTTCTGGAACTTAAGTCACCAGTTGGAGTCCCTCATTTTTCGAAAGAGTATGCAAAGGAATTATGCAGCAACATTGATTTGGTGCTGCTTCCACTACCGGGATGCTGTCAAACCGAGCTCGTGGGGTGCAAGCCTAGTCAGCATAAGCAGAAGCTGAGACTCAAATGCAACTCCCCTCAGTTAATCAATGAGCTCACTTAACGATTCTGTTAACCATGAAACAGTATTCAAGGCACCATGCTCTTTAATCTCTAGTCTTTGCTTCAAGAGGGTGTTGAACTACTATTAGTAGCTGGCAATGCTAGTATCAGTGCCTCATTCCATTACCAAAGTCAATGTACAATTAGCAAGTCTGCAGCTCTATTTTACTGAGAGAAATTAACACTACCCACATCTATATCTATTTTGAGTGAGATGAAGCAGGTTTAAGCAATGCATGATAATGATATCTGAAATTTTCCCTTCATGTCATAAGCCACATATTTGGAACTCAAATCAGCCATGATCTCCAATAAATTGTGAAGGAGATCAACAGACTGAATGTCCTACTTCTGTTCTATGTCCGATGATCTTAACAATATCGCTGTTCCTTCACTTGGGTTGGATTCAAAACCTTGAGCCTCCTGTCTAACTGCTTTATGGGTGTATGTAGATCAGATGGCTGCTTTGCTTCAGGGCAATGGCTCACCACCAACACTGCATGGGCAATTAAAGATGGGCAACAAATGTGGCCATTTTAATGATGCCTACATTCCGCGGATGAATCAAGAAAATTGTAGGCCCAATCAATGGCTGCCCATTCTTAAACTTCACACATGAGGTAGGTCTTGTTTAAGTTTAATGGGCTAAAGCGTTGTTCCACACTCAGTGGCAATGAAGAAAAGGATCTGGCCTTGCTCATTTTCCTTCAGAAGTACATAATTCCTCTCAGAAGGACGATGCTAGGATTTTTCAGTTGTAATTACAGCGTAATTATACGTTGCGTTCTGACTGGAATGCATCCAAAATGGCTGGGGCATTAACAACCAATACCTGAAATACATATATGTAAATAAAGAGAGTCTGGAGCGAGCTTAAATGAGAAAAAGGTGTCACACCGCTGTCTCCAAGCAGTTTTCCCATCCAGTGTTGTTTGAACATAAGAGTCCTCAAATGAAGAGGCAGCAGATAGGATTTTCCTGGCCCCTTGGTGGCCAGGTCAGGAGTAAGGGCTCAGAAAAATAACAGAGGGCAGCCACATCAGGATTCCAGGCCCGTCCTGTCGCTTGCTGATCATTCCAACAGCAGGACTGAATGCAGATTGCCAGCACACCAAAACCAACATGGGCAGTCAATATGAATCATTAACAGCCATTTTAAGTGTGATTCTCTTGAGCCATTGGCACTTATAGAGTCATACAGTCATACCTTCGGTCCAACTCCTTCATGCCAACCAGGTTTCCAAAACTAAACCAGGCCCACCTGCCTGCGTTTGGCCCATATTTCTCCAAATCTTTCCTATTCATGCATCTCTGCAAATGTCTTTATGATGTTTTAACTGTACCTGCATTTACCATTTCCTCTGGCAGCTTATTCCAGATATGAAACAACCTCTGTGTGAAAAGGTTCCTCTTGGGTCTCTTTTAAATCTTTCTCTTCTCAACTTAAAAATTACGCCCTCTGATTTTGAACTCCCTCACTCTCGGGAACAGACCTTTGCCATTCACTTTATCTGTGCACCTCATGATTTTATAAACCACTGTAAATTCACTCCTCAACCTCCTACGCTCCAGTGAAAAAAGTCCCAGTGTACCCTTATAACTCAAACCCTCTAGTCCCAACAACATTCTTGGAAATCTTTTCTGAACCCACTCTAACTTAATAATATCCTTCCTGTAGCAGAGCAACCAGAACTGTACACAGTGCTCCAAATGTGGGCTCACCGCTGTCCTGTACAACCGCAACACAACATCCCAACTCCTATGCTCAAGGTCTAAACAATGAAGGTAAGCGCGCTAAACGCCTTCTTTACCACGCTATCTACCTTTGCTGCAACTTTGAAGGGACTATGTATCTGAGCTCCTAGGTTTCTAGGTCACCAACACTATCCAGGGCCCTACCATAAACTGATTTGTTTGCTGATTGCTTTTTTAGGTATTATCTCAATTAACAACACACCTCAGCAATGACTAGCCCTCCCAATGGGGGTGCCCAGTCTACTCCAGGTAGCACCTGAGTTGAGAATGGCACTGCCAAATCCCAGCGTTAAGTAAAACCATCACATAATGCAATATTCATGATCACCACGTCATGCTACACTTGAAACATGATCGATCATTCGCGAACTTTTGAGCTGATCTCAGGTATAACAAGCAGCCAAATGCACAAAGATCACCCTCTACATAGAATCGTCCACGTTTTATACACTGGAAAGATATTATCATGTCTCTCTGATACCTAAAGATTTCATCAAATCTCATCAGAAACGAAAAAAATAATCAGACTTTAAACCATCTCTTCTCTCCATATTGGAAATATGATTGGGCTTGTCTACAACAAAACAAAGGCCATTTCCACCATCATTTAAAAAAGATACAGAGTTTTATAGCACCGAAACAGACCCTTTGGTCCAACTCATCCATGCCCATCAAGTTTCCCAAACTAAACCAGAACCACTTGCCTGCATTTGGCCCATATCCCTCTACCCCTTCCTAATGATGTACCTATCTAAGTGTCCTTTAAATGCTGTAACTTTACCTGCAATTCAAGTAGCATTCCAGAGCTGAATAGCTGACACTGGCACCTTGTCATCCTGGGAAATGTACAATTTTCAGGTTCCAATTCGGGAACATGTTTATTGTCTGGTAGAGATAGCCTTGACAGGGAATCTGCACTGCTGTCAGTATTTGATCTCACAAACAGGTTGACAGTACTAGTGCCATCACTGACAGTAACCCAATGTATGGCCAAAAACAGAGGTTAGAGGTCTATGATTGGTCAGTAACACAAAGATCCTGGCGTAAAGGAACATGATGCTCAATCCTTCTGTCTCAGCTTAAGCATAATTCTCCTCCGTCTCTGTCAGTGACCTTGATGCGAACGTGGTGTGCCTTTCCTCTCCATCTAGTAACACGTTTGACTGAATAATGCCAATCCCATAAGGCAAGGCATCAAACGCTAACTGTAGTAGAAACTTTGGGTCAAAATGTGTTAACACTTCCAACCTTGAGAAGACTTGCTTCACCTCACAGTAAGCCACCTCACATTCATTTCCACAGCTGCCCTATTCCCAGCAACCGATGCAGGGTTTTAGCATGATTTTCAGAACCAACATTCCGACAAATCATATCAAACATTTATGATGCCATACTGCAGTCATAAAATTCCTGCCTCTGCTTAGCACCCCATTTCCTGCTCACAATCCAGGTTAACCCTCCAGGTACAGTACTGAGGGAATGCTGCACCCTGAGAAGAGATGTCTTTCAGATATGGCATGAAGCTGAGGCAGCCCTCTCCAAATCGAGTGGAAACAAAAGTTCTACTCATGATTTGTAGAAGCAGAAGATGCTATATCCAGTGTCCTGCCCAATCCTTTACCCTCAACCAACTCATAAAACAGATGATTTTCTCATTCCACTCATTGGTGTTGGTGAGGCTTTGCTGTGCACAAAACATTTCTTATATTACAATGGAAACAACACTACAAAAAGTACTCAGCTATAAAGGTGTCATGATGTCTCTTTTCAATAGAACAGAGGAAAGCTCTCTAAATCGATGACAGAAAAAAGAATTGTGAGGAAGCGACAAGAACAACAAGGCAAGCAAACGCAGAGGAGTGGGCTTCCTGTTAAATCTGAAACGCTGATCCTCACATTCAAATCTGAAGGCTTCTTGATTTTTGTGACCTCCTGTATGCAACTATAACCATACAGGACTCTTTATTTTCCCAACTCTAGTCTCTTTGCAGCCTTCTCTTCGACTACTTCACCAAGGGCAGCAGTATGTTCATTTTAATTCATTCATGCTATACAGGCGGTGCTGACTGGGTCAGCATTTAATGCCTATACCTGATTGCCCAGTAAAAGGTGACAATGAGCTGCCATCTTGAACCGCTGCAGTCACTGGTGTGTAGGGACACCCATGATGCTAATACGGGCAGAGCTCCAAGATTTTGGCTACGCAACAGTAAAGGGATGGCGACAGAATTCCAAACCAAATGGTGCAATACGTAGAGGCCACACATACTGCAATCTCGGGTCCCACATAAACCTCTGTCTCCTTGACATGCCCTCAGAGACCCTCCAGCTGTTTGACACAGCTTTTGATGACACCACCTAAAACCTTCTGAGGAAGGGCCACCGGACCCCAAACGTTAACTCTGTTTTCTCCTCCACAGATGCTGCCAGACATGCTGAGCTTTTCCAGCAACTTTGTTTTTTTGCCTTCTGAAACCTTGTTTGGCTCAAATGTGCGAACGATACTCCTGTGAAGAACTTTGGACATATTTGTAAGTTAACACTGTACAAATAAATACAAGTCATTCTTGAACAAATAAATAGATTCTCACCCAGTTTGCACTGGAGTGGTGGGTGAAAATGAAGAGGGAAATCCCATTGGGCAAACGTCTCATTTCTCGAAGGGACAAAGGTCTCTTCACCCATGGAAGAAAAGTCCATAGAATCGAGCATTTTGTTTGATGCCATGAATATGATACGTTACAAATATATTATCAGAAAAAAACCTAATTATTTCTCATTTTGAACTGAAACTCTATCCGTGCAGCACACAGGATTCTTTCAGCAGTCTCCAAAAAAATAATGAGGGTTTTTGTGTGACTCTTGGAGCCTCGAAAAGTAGTCCGAGCAGCTGAAGAGACGAACTGCTTGGTGCTGGGCAGTTTGCTCATCGTGTCGGACAAGGTTAGATCATCATAGATGTACGACTGGACAGACAGAGACGCTAAAAGACTTGCCTGTTCAGGATAGATGGAAGAAATTATTACTTAAAAATGGCCAAAGGATGCAGAATGTTTGATTGTTCCCCTTTGCTATTTTTAGCGCATATGCTTTAAAATAAACAGCTGAAACAGCAGCTAGAAGAAAGGCAGACTTGTATTTCTAAAGTTCCTTTCATGGCTCCAGGACACCCAAAAGCATTACACAGTGAAAATAATTTTTGAAGTGCAGTCACTGTTATAATTATCTACAACATAGCAGCAGATGTGTGCACTGTAAGCTCTCACAAACAGCAATATGATAAAGACCAATTTCTTACAGTGACCTGGGTCAAGCTATGGATTCCTTGAAGTCCACTTGAGACGGCAGACAGCCCTTCTGTTTAATGCCTTGTCCTAGAGAACTTCCAACAGAATCCCTCAGCACTGTATTGGGAATGTCACCCTGAAATATTTCCTCATGTCCTTTTACTGAGACTTAAAACCATAATCTTCTGATCCGGAGTGCAAACCACTGAGACAAGGTAAACGTACCAAAGATTATCCTACTTTCAAAAGTGGTTGTAATTTTAAGCCTTAAACTAATATTCAAGCTTCAACTTCATTATCAACCATTTTCTTTCTATGGTTCAAAACAATCCTTTTTGGAACATGACTTTGAATTTACTCGAGTTACTGTGCCTAGAACCCAACATCAGAGAATGGGATTGGGATTAGGAATGGAATGGTGGCCAGATGTACTGGTGGCCAGGTACAGGAATCAATTGGGAATGGGAACTGGGTCCAAATAAGTTATTTTTCTTCTTCGGAGAAAGGAAGTATCTAGGCCACAAGGTCTTTTCTTAACCAGGCTAGAAGCTCATCGACACACCCACTCATGGCTCAGATGGTTTGCATACATGAATAAGAATTAACATCCTTGTATTTACATGGTATCTTGAGCAAACTCGGGATATTCCAGAGGGCTTAGGTCAATAATGTATTTTTGAACGGCAGTCATTACTGTAACACTGGAAACATGGTAATGAAGCACTGCACAGAGAGCTCCCAGAACGTGAAGATTATCCCTATTCAAGGGATGTTGGCAATGGGATAAATATTGACGAGTAAGCAGTTCCCCACTCTAAATGGGTGAATGGCCTTTGTTTTATACAGTCTACAGCGCGAGAAAGGCACTTTGGTCCATCAAAATTGTGCCTATCGAAAACAACCACTTAACCATTTTCCAGCACACAGTCATAATCTTGTAAGTATTGGCATTGCAAGTGCACACCCAAATACCTCTTATATGTTGAAGCTTTCTGCCTCTACTTTTCTAAACCTCCTGGCCCTTACCTTAAATCTACGTCTTTCTAATCACTGATCCCTCCAATAAGAGGAAAAAAAATGCTGTTGTTTAAAGATCACTCTGAACAGCAAAAGCAGAATCAATAGAATGAAAGACAGCAAACCTGGGGATGAACAGCAGGATAAATACCTGAGGATCGGGAACAGTCAGAGCGAACCTGGGGATGAACAGCAGGATAAATACCTGAGGATCGGGAACAGTCAGAGCGAACCTGGGGATGAACAGCAGGATAAATACCTGAGGATCGGGAACAGTCAGAGCGAACCTGGGGGTGAACAGCAGGATAAATACCTGAGGATTGGTAACAGTCAGAGCGAACCTGGGGGTGAACTGTAGGATAATTACCTGAGGATCGGGAACAGTCAGAGCGAACCTGGGGGTGAACAGCAGGATAATTACCTGAGGATCGGGAACAGTCAGAGCGAACCTGGGGATGAACAGCAGGATAAATACCTGAGGATCGGGAACAGTCAGAGCGAACCTGGGGGTGAACAGCAGGATAATTACCTGAGGATCGGGGTCAGTCAGAGCGAACATGGGGGTGAACAGCAGGATAATTACCTGAGGATCGGGGTCAGTCAGAGCAAACGTGGGGGTGAACAGTTGATGGTGCATCTCAGGAGGGGGATGTGGATATGATAGGGCATGTCCATTTAAAAAAAAGATGATGAGTGTTTTTGAAAAGCATTAAGGTAGACAATGGATCTGATGGGTTCTACCCCAGAATGCTGCGTGAGGCAGATGAGGAAATTACTGGGGCCTTGTACAAAGTCTTTGCATCCTCTTTAATCACAGGAGAGGTCCCAGAGGACTGGAGAATAGCCAACATTGTTCAAGAAGGGCAATAGGGATAATCCAGGAAATTACAGGCCAGTTAGCCTTATGTCTGGGGAAGGGAAATTATTGGAGAAGGTTCTTACAGAGAGGGTTTGCTCACATGTTGAATAGTATGGACTTATTAACAATAGGCAACATGGCTTTGTGTGGGGAAGTTCATGTCTCACAAAATTGATTGATTTTTTTGATGGAGTGGCAAAGATGATTGATGCAGCAAGAATGGTAGATGTTGTCTATGTGGACTTTAGCAAGGCGTCTCACAGTAGGCTGATACACATGGGATCCGTGATGAGCTGGTGAGATGGATACAGAACTGGCTTAGTCATAGAAGGTAAGAGTAATGGTGGAAGGGTGTTTTTCTGACAGGAGATCTGTGACCAGTGGTGTACCGTAGGGATCAGTGCTGGGATCCCGCTTGTTTCTAATAACATGAATGATCTGGGGGAGGATGTTGATGGCCTGATCATTAAGTTTGTGGATGACACAAAGACTTGGGGGCCTGCAGATAATGAGGAGGATTACCAGTGGATGCAGCAGGATATAGACTGGCCGGAAACTTGGGCAGAGAAATGGCAGATGGAGTTTAATCTGGACACACACAGGCCCACAGTTCCCTGAAAGTGGAAACACAAGTGGTTAAGGTGGTCAAGAAAGCATATGAGAAACTTGCCCTCATCAGTGGAAGCACAGAGTATACACATTGGTAAATCATGCTGCAGCTGTGCAGAACTTCAGTTTGGCCACATTTGGAATATTGTGTACAGTTACCACCAGGGAGGGTACAGAAATGGTTTACCAGGATGTTTGAAGTGTATTAGCTATGAGGAGAGGTTGGGCAAATTTAGTTTCTTTTCACTTGAATGTCAGAGGTTGAAGGGAAACCTAATAGAAATTTACAAAATTATGAGGCATAGACAGGATGGATAGTCGGAGTCGTTTCCCCACAGTAGAAATGTCAATTACTACGGGACATAGGTTAAAGGGAAAAGTTTATAGGAGATGTGACAGGCAAGTTTTTTTTTTACACAGAGGGTGTTAAGTTCCTGGAATGTGCTGCCAGAGGAGGTGGTGGAGGCGAATACAATAGAAAAGTTTAAGAGACATCCTGACAGATAGGTGGATAGGGAGGGAAGAGACGGAAATAATGGGAACTGCAGATGCTGGAGAATCCAAGATAACAAAGTGTGAAGCTGGATGAACACAGCAGGCCAAGCAGCATCTCAGGAAGAGACGGACATGGATTGTGTTGATGCAAAAAATCTTTAGTTTAGAAAGATTTCGTGTGTTGGCAGTGGGCCAAAGAGCCTGCTCCTGTGTTGTACTACTCTCTGTTATTTGTTCGTTCTTTGTCTACCTTACCTATGCTCCTCAATTTTATACATCTCTAGCATGTTCCCCTTCAGACTTCTCTGCTCCAAGGAAAACAATTCCAGTCTATCCAATTTCTCTTCATTACTAAAAACTCTTACCAGGATGTCTCCCGGGCTGGACTTTCCTCAGCACCATCTCCTGTATATTCAGATCCCTTCTAGAACGTGGATTCCACAACTGCACACTATACTCTATCTGTGGCCTGACCAACAATTTCTACAGTTCTAGCATAACCCACCTGCTCTTAAACTCTACGAGTCAACTAATAAAGGCAAGTATCCCTTATGCCTCCTTGACCACTTTATCTACCTGTCTCACAAGCTCAAGGGGCTTTTGGACTTGTGGACTAAGATCCCTCTGATCCTTGGTGCACACGAGAATCGTTCCCTTCTCTTGCTTGTCTTTCCCCGGTCAGTCGCCTCACATTTATCCTGACTGAATTCCATCTGCCACTGATCAGCCCATCTGACCAACTTGTTTATTCCTTCCTGTAATCTAAGGGAATCCCCCTCATTATATACCACCCCACCAAATGTTGCATCATCCATAAATATACTGATTAACTTCCTGCATTCAAATCCAAATCAATTATTTTTTAACATAAACTAGTGAAAATCAACACAAAGTATTCACTTAAGATAATAAAATGTGAGGCTGGATGAACACAGCAGGCCCAGCAGCATCTCAGGAGCACAAAAGCTGACGTTTCGGGCCTAGACCCTTCACCCTGATGAAGGGTCTAGGTCCGAAACGTCAGCTTTTGTGCTCCTGAGATGCTGCTTGGCCTGCTGTGTTCATCCAGCCTCACATTTTATTATCTTGGATTCTCCAGCATCTGCAGTTCCCATTATCACAAAGTATTCACTTACTAGGTTATCCAGCTCTAAGCATAAATTACCCATGTGGTCCTTAATGGGCCTTACTCTTTCCCTGGTTATCCTTTCACCTTTAATGTTCTTGTAAAGTTACTTAGGATTTATCTTTTCATGCCTCCATATTTCCTTTTAGAGATCCCCCTTGTTCTCCACAGGGACTTGTGCTATTTTGAACCCCCAGTGTCTGCCATAATCCTCCCTTTTACCTCTTTATCCCATTCCGTTCAGTTTACACTTTCAAGCTTCCCATATGCGTTCCTACTTTAATTCTGGAGATAATAGCCTGGTCTTCTTTATACGTGGAGTCAGAATGGCACCAAAATTAAGACCGTCTCCAGTAGGAGTTAATCTAGCCCAAATGTAATACTGCCATGCCCTTCCCTTCTACTTTTGTGTCAACCTCTTATTAAAATGTGTCATTTCTTTTAGTGACATGCTTTATTTTGACCAGTCTCCAGTATCTGAAGTCTATGAGTGTGACAGAACATGACTGTAAAGACTTTTACCAAATTTTTATACATGCATCAATGAAAGCATTCATTCTGGATCCATCACAGCATGGTACAGCAACAGCTCCCCAGGACCATGAGAAGATGCAGAGAGTTGTGAACACAGCATGGTCCACTGGGGAAGTCAACCTTCCATCCATTGATTCCCATCTACACTTCCTGCTGCCTTGGGAAAGGAGTTAACATAACCAAAGACCACGCTCATTATAATCTCTTCTAACATCTTCCATCGGGCATAAAATATAAAAGCTTAAACACACATACCAACAGATTCAAGAACAGCTTCTTCCCCCCGTTATTGGACTTCTGAATGGACCTCTCAAATTTCAAATTTAATGTTGACCTTGCTGTTTGTGCACCTTCTCTGCAGCCACAGCTTTGTGTTCCATACTCTGTTCTATCATCCTAATGCACTTTATATGGTATGATCTGCCTGTACTGCATACAAAACAAAACTTGTCACTGTATCTAGGCACATATGACAACAATAAATCAAACCAATTCAAAACACTTGCCTGTGACCCAACGGTGCAGCACAGCAAAGTTTTAAACACAGATGCAATCGAACAGAGAGTGATTTCTCAGCTTCAATCGGTGTGAAGGCAACCTGAAGCTAGTGTATCATTCTGCGCCATGTGCAGATGTGCAAATTAGACTTGGTCTGTTCTGTGTCTGTGTCAAATAAATCTCCCGCAGCCAGATACCTTTAACATATTTAGTGAATGGTATTTTCCCAGTCCTGAATCAAGGCCTGGAGGAGTGCAGAGATATTTACTTTGCATTCTGCTCTCTGTATTAGCACTTAGCTATTCTACCAAGCAGCAAAAGCCTAACTTTAGGAAAGAAAGGAGTACACAAGCTGAGGACCTGGAACAGGCAGTCACCATCACCTCAAGGTGCAGCTGAGAGGATGACAAAATGTAGGGGTTGGTGGCCAGATAGATAGGACAGAAAAATTGGTGGGTTGTTATACTAGACTTGTATTAAAGCTTGGGCAGATTACACTGAAGTACTTGTGTGCGTGCGCAATCAGTAATTCACCTCCAGGTCATTGTCAAGTGCTGCCCTGAAGCATGTTAGAGAAACATTTTCAGTGAACATTCAGAAAAAGTTTCTTCTAATCAACTCCCCTAGTACAATGTCTCCTCCATCTCTTAAAATCAGTGGTGATCCTGAAAAATATAGGCCAGTTCCCATTTCTTAGGAAACTCTTCTCAATAAAGGTAGACCACAAAAGGTTGACAACAAAACCTAGACAACCCTTTCAGAAAAAGGGGTCAACTTTCCTGCTCCTCTGAAGCTGCCTGGCCTGCTGTGTCCCTCCAGCTCCACACTGTATCATCTCTGAATTCAGCATCTGCAGTTTGCACAATCTCAAAATTCATCCAAACCTTCAATATGCTAAATGGGCTAGTGATGGAGGGGGCAGAGAAATTAAATAGAAAGGTAAATTTGACTTGAGTATGTCAAAAAGGATACAATTCCCATCAAGGTTCTCTGTCAAGGGATGTACAAATCAGGAGATTAAATGGGGTAGTCTTTCAAATAGCTAGCACAGGAATGGTGGACCAAATGGCCTCCATCACTGCACTAAGTATCTGTGAGTGGAGGCTTAAAGAGGAGTTGGTCTTAATGTTTTCAGTTTTGGAAGGGCTTCAGCACAACAGCAGCAGACAAATTAACTCGAAGTTAAGAATTTACACAGCAATGCCACAATTGAGTCATATTTAAACCTGCTGTTAGCAACAGTGAGCTGGAATTTCATCTCAGCTCTCTCGTGCAAAATGGCAAATGCTGTGCAAATGAGGTTACAACTCCAAGCACAAACAGTGTTTAGCTCAGATGGAAAGACTATGATCTTATGTGTTAAGTTAAAAGCTTTGTTTCAGAACCCTCTCCCCTTCCCCATTTCTGATGAAGGGTCTAGGCCCGAAACGTCAGCTTTTCTGCTCCTAAGATGCTGCTTCGCCTGCTGTGTTCATCCAGCTTCACACTTTGTTATCTTGGATTCTCCAGCACCTGCAGTTCCTATTACCTGATACAATTTTAACCTCACTGCGAAGCCTCTTCTAGGGATGTCTAACCTGAAGAAGTTACTCTCCTCCCTCCGGACAAACCTCAGGGGATCTCTCTGCCACTGCAACTGTCTTGTCCTCTCCACCTATCTTCTCCGCTGTCCATCTTCAATCCGCCTCCCCCTCTCTCCGTATTTATTTCAGAACCATCTCTCCCTCCCCCATTTCTGATGAAGGGTTTAGGCCCGAAACGCCAGCTTTTCTGCTCCCAAGATGCTGCTTGGCCTGCTGTGTTCAACCAGCTCTACACTTTGTTATCGCGGATTCTCCAGCATCTGCAGTTCCCATTATCTCTGATGCAATTTCCCACAATCTGCCAGGTCCCTAGATCGAACTCTTCACTAAAAATGCAAGAAGTGCAGATACTGTTTTGAGGAAGGGTCACATTAACTGTAAGGTTTTTCTTCACAGCTGCTGCCAGACCTGCTAAGATTTTCCAGAAACTTTTGTTTTTGTTTTGAATTCATTACAGCCTGTTAACTGTACCCATTTGCAGCTCTTCAAGAAGTCTCTTATAATTAAACGTTTTTGTTTTGATGCAGGGACAATAATAGGCATCATCTTAAAAAGCTTCCAACTAAGAAACTGCCTACACTACTGCAACATAACCAGCTAGTAGTTGTGTCAGATATTTTAATGTTGTTTCAGTTAATTAAAAAGGGATTTTTCAAGCTATTGCAATTAAAAACGTCCACATTTTTGTGATCATCTCATTGATGCCAAACTACCATAACCGTATATTATATTTTTTCCAGGTATATTTTGTGGCAAAACTCTGAAAAAGATTGCATGCTAAAACACAGCCTGACCAGGACATACTTTTACCAGAACGCAAAATACGCAAACGCGAGAGAAGAAAAATAAGAATTGCTCCCCTCAAAATGGGCCCAATTTGTGTTGAGATTGTGGCCAAAGCTGAAACTCTACTCCCAGCGACTGCATAAGTAATACAAGCCCTTGCAACAATGCCGGAATCTGGTAAAGGGACAAAACAGTCCTAAACTAAGGAAAACAGCAAAACCTTACAACTCTGATTGCCTTATGGGGAGCAGAGGACACCAGAAAGTCATCCCACGAACAAACTGTCGAGCGTTTCCGAGTTAACAGATAAATAACATACACACAAATTTCAAAAGCCGGGGCTGGCAGGCAGGAAAGGTTTGCTGACATTCGATTCTGTCAGATAAAGGTTGGCAAGAAGATGAAAGCACAATTACCCACTCTCCATTGCACGGAAATGAAAGGAATGGCTCATGAATACATTCTACTTACCATTCACGAACATTGCTTACTGGTGCCTGCGTGTCCAGGAATATAAGGATTAAGTTACCTTGCAAACCAAAATAACTGCTTGCCTTTATAAACCTGATACATGTGAGCTGTCGGGAAGTATAATGAGAGGGTAAAGCCCTTGTCAAGTCAATTCTTTGACAAATTTAGAAGCAAATCCCTTCATCATTTATTGCCAGAAGACATTAAAGTCACAAGGCAGAAATGGCCAAATTCACAAAGCAAGGAGATAACAATCTTTTTCTTTCTGCCTAATTACAACTGCTTTTCATTTATTGACTTAACCTTGGACATTGATAGTAACTGGGCCCTCACACATCGAGGGGTCTAGAAAAGAATGCCCTTTCAATGGAGGATTGAAAGGTTTTGCACTTGGAAATTAAAAATGGTTATGCTCCCCCTACCCCACCCGCTTCCCCAAACCACCTGCCCTATGCTTCCCCTCCCTTCCTTCTTTTTCTCCTCCTGAATTCCTCCTACTCCCATCCCTCAACCCTATACCCAACAGCCCCCACTACCCACCCCTCCCTAACCGATCTCCCACTAACAGGCACAAAATGCCTAACCCCAGGCCCAATCTCACAGCCATAATATCAAACAAAGAACTGTGATGCTGGACATCTGAAACAAAAACTGAGCATGCTGGAGAAACTCAGATCTGTGGAGAAAAAAAAAAGGCAGATTTAGCGTTTTAAGTCCAGCAACCCCTCATTGGAACTCAGTCTCGCGGTCACACTGCTTTCTTCAACGCATTGATTGGTCAGTATCTAACAAGGAGCTTTACTTAATGTCTGCTTCAAATTCCAATGACATTTACTTGTAGTCACATCTCCAGTATCAGGCTTAAAGACTGTACACTCTGCCAATGGTGGAGGGCAGGACACCGTCAGGACGCAGCACAGCTTTGAAAGAATGGATGGCAATAAGCCTGGAGGCAGGGTAAGCGAGATACAGAGACACACTAACGATTAAAAAACTTGAAATGGGATGTTAAACCAAGGCTCCATCTGTCTTCCCTGGTCTACAGAAAAGATTCTATGGAAATATTTCTCAGAGGAGCAGAAAGGTTCTCCCCAATGTCCTGACCAATATTTGTCCTCAATTGACATTACGAAAAATATAGATTATCTGGTCACTGCTGTTTGTGAAAGATTGCTGTGTGAAAATCGGCTGCAAAATTTCTTAAATTACTGTCGTTCAAAAAATGCTTTTCATTGCCAATAACATTCCAAATATGTTAAGGAAGCTATATATTTTTTCTCTCTACATAATAAGCTGGGGCCAAGCTGTCCTGGTGACACTGCAGTTGAAACAGTTTCGTGATGAATGGGGCATCCAGATTGGATAGTCATAGGCTGAAATGAATTCACAGGGTAGAAAAGCAAAGTGACGTACAATGCATGAGGTTTGAAGTGGGAGCTCTGCAGGCTAACTTTGTTCTCAACAACGTACAGCTAAATAAAGTCTTTCACAGATATTTTAGCAAATTAATGTTTCCCTTGATTGAGAAAAGACATCTTTAATGAAATCCTATCTGCACAGTACTCTTCATTTCTCTTTGATCGCAAGTGATTCAGACTTTTCTCTTACAGCATTACTCACTTCGCTGCAGCTGGGAAAGCGATAGAAACCTAACTCTCAAATGCTTCTCTCACAACTTTACCCACTTGTCACACTTTAGGGAAGATGCAAGGGTCCTTCGGGCAGTTGGAAAGGTTGGAGCTCTCCTTGGAGCAAAGGAAATTGAGGGAAGGTTTGACAGAGTGTACAAGTTTATGATAAGGCTGAATAAGGTCAACTAGAAAAACAAACTGTTCTAATTAACCGATGGTTTGGGGACAAGGGGACACAGATTGAACCTTTTGAACAAGGGATGCAGCAGGAACACAAGTAAGAACAAGTTGGTGCAGCAAGTGTTAATGGAACATGATGCAAATGGTGGAAGAGAAATCAGTTATGACCAAGGGATAATAGATGGCCGTGTGAAATAAACCTGGAAGGCCACAGGAACTGACAGGGGCAAGGGGACTGACAGGAATTTCTTCAGCCAGAGAACGGTGAATCTGTGGAACTCACTGCCTCAGAAGGCTATGGAGGGCAAGTCTTTGAATGCACTTAAGGCAGAGATTCTTGCTTAGTAAGAGGGTCAAGGGTTACGAGGAGAAAGCAAGAGAATGGGGTTGAGAAACATATCAGCTGTGATCGAGTGGCAGAGCAGACTCGATGAGGCCAACGACCTAATTCTGCTTCTCTACACTGTCATCATATAGATACTCCATGGAGAACCAGAATGGAATTAATGGGTCAAATTGTTGTAATCAACTATAGTTATATGACTTCTGCTGAGCCATCTTTAAGGAGTCCCAAGTCTCAGATATCCAAAGAACAAGAACAGAGAAACAGGAGTAGACCATTCAGGTGAAGATGGTAATATCACTCGACGAGATACCTAGACCTACAGGCTACTACCCAGGGACATGGCCTCGAATATCACTACAGCAGCTGGTGATCACCAAATTCAATCAATAAATCTAGATTCAGTCATGGTGACCAGGAAATGATGCTAATTCTCAGGAAAACCAAATCTGGTTCATAATATCTTTTAAAGGAAGCAAATCTGTCATCCAGAACCAGCATGGCTTACAGGATACCTGACCCACAGGAATGTGCCCTCTAAAATACAAACATACAAATTAGGAGAAGGAAGTCACTCAGCCCCAAACCTCTCCTGCCATTCAGTAAGGCAATAGAGATCGATTTGTGTTTCCATACTATGATCTAGTCCTGATAACCTTCAATTCCCTTTCTGAAGAAAAATCAGTCTATCATAGGGTTACACATATTCAAAGATCCTGCCTCTGTCATTTCTGACACAGAGATCCAAAGGTGCACAACCCACAGGGAAATATTCTTTTTCCTCATTCCTGTTCTGAAAGGGCAGCTCCTAATTTTAAAACAGGCAGAAAGAACAACTCAGTTTAAGAGCAATTAAGAATGGCAAGACATGTTGACAAACCTTTACCTAATATCCACTAACACCTTTACAACACGAAAATTCATTAACATCAGTCTTAAAACATCTATTTACTCCAGTACTTTTGTTTTTAAAGCAAAGAATTCCAGAACTCCACTACTTTGCTTGTCCCCAGTAGCATCAGAGGAGCAGGAAAGTTGACATTTCTGAAGGAGGGTTCCGAACCGAAATGTCAACTTTCCTGCTCCGCTGATGCAGCCTGGCCTGCTGTGTTCTTCCAACTCCACACTGTGTTATCTCTGGCTCAAGCAACTGCAGTTCTTACTATCTCTGTTTGCTCCCGAATTTGTGTGGAATCACTCATTCTCTGCTTTAAGTCAAGTTAAAATCAAACTTTTATTTTGTTGAAAATTTCTACAGCACTTTAAAAAAGTTTCCCATTTGAACACAGCATCTTTGCAGAGAAAGGGAGGCTGTAAAATCTATGTGCTGTAAAAATATGTAAAAATGGGTAACAGTGAGGGAGGCTCAGATGTCACAAAACGTCTCTAAATTAGTGGCCTGAAGGCAAAGACGTGAACAATGGAAAAGGAGACAATCATTTCTGACTGAGGTTTCATATTCTGGGTAAATGCAGGGGGCTATAGATTGTCTCTAAATGCAGGAAGTCGAACAGTTGAGCCTTATTTACCAAGTGCGTTTAATCTTATCTGTCAATCTGTTATTTCCTCTCTGAACACGCAGATCCAAGTTCACAAGCAATGCTGCAATAACCTGTCACTGGTTTAGGTGACAGCTCTCCCTGTACAAAAGAACACTGCACTCAGAGAGTTCATTAAATTTGAGGAATGGGTAGGAGACCCTGTCTAGTCTATTCAAAATGTGCTGCTAAACCCCTTCACTTACCTGGGCCTTCAATTATCCAAGGCTTGCTTCATTCCCAATTTCTCATGTTAAAGAAGAAGTGTAGAATGTATTTTCTGTACTAGCTAGACTAGTGGTCTCTACTTGTGGATAAAAAGGCTGAAGAGGCCTTTAAATAAGCTATAAACCAAGGGCACCATGGTGGCACAGCGGTGAGCACTGCCGCCTCACAGTGCCAGGGACCTGGGTTCAATTCCAGCCTTTTATGTAGAGCTTGCATTTTCTGCTGGGTGCTCCAGTTTCCTCCCACTGCCCAAAGGTGCGCAGGTGAGGTGGACTGGCCACGGTAAATGCGATGTTAAAAGGATAGAGTGGCATGCTCTTCAGAGGGTTGCACAGGCACAATGGTTTCTTCCTGCGTGCAGGCATTCTGAGATTCTCGATGTTTGACTATGTCACGTTCCGTTAGTAATACTAACTGATCTTTCCATCTTTCCACCAACCATCTTTCGCCTGTGCAGCATGTTTGACATATTTGAATCTGTTCAAAAGAGAATGCCAGCGACTGATTTTACATTCATTCCTTGTTGTTCTCTGCTTTTTTAGTAACTCATCCAAGGAATGAATGAGAGGCCAGTTCATCACTAATTTCCTGAGAAGATGGTTTGGAGCCACCTTTTTGACTATAACCAGGTAGACTGCTTTGGTCATTTCACAGAAGAGGGAAGAGTCAATCAGGTGATCGGGAGACTGGGCACCAAACTAGGTAAAGGCGATAGATTCCCTTTTCTTAGAAATATTGACAAACAAGATTTAACACAGTGTGGAGCTGGGTGAACACAGCAGGCCAGGCAACATCAGAGGAGCAGGAAAGCTGACATTTCGGGTCGGGACCCTTCTTCAGATGAAATTGGGAGGTCAAGAAGGGCCCTGACCCAAAACGTCAGCTTTCCTGCTCCTCTGATGCTGCCCGGCCTGCTGTGTTCACCCAGCTCCACACCTTGTTATCTCAGACTCCAGCACTGGCAGTTCTTACTATCCCTGAGCAAACAAAATTTGCCTTTTACAATAATCATAGTCACTGTTGCAGACATTGGATCTCTTTCTTTGATCAGTTTGATTCTGTTTTAAGAGTTCTCAGTAGCCATGGCGAGATTGGAACACTTATCCCTGAATTATTAGTCCAGTAACATGACCACAATGTGCCACATAGTTCTTTAAGTTGATCATGGAGTACGGTTCCACAATAGCTCACCCAAGCAGTGATCTCACTCATTTGCAACAGACAGTAAGAGCTATTGCACTACAGGGGTTTCAGAGGCACAGATATATTTCTGATCGGCCTCTTGAACCTCCATCAGGAAGGGGAAATCCCAGAGAGATTCTCCTCCTAATCTTTACAAGGGGTCACTGAAAGGTTGACTGTGAAATATTCCGACTGCCTTTGGCAGAGAGATTCTGTCAGGCGTTTCTGTCAGTCATTCCGCACACACTTGGGACTGGCTTGTACCACTGCCTCGGTTACACGCTGAATAAACTTGCAGTGCTTTAAGGGAGCTTGTCAAGGAATGTCCACCTGGTTAACTGTGAGGTATTTCACCAACAACGTGCAGAAATGTTGCCACGATAACTAATGTCAGAGCTGAATAACACTGACAAATCACTGATGTTCCATGCAGGCAGTTATCACCAACATTTAAAAGGACTCTGAAGCAGAAATAAAACAACGTACATTAACTGTATATGTCCGCAAACATTTTCTCTTGACTAATTTCCTGTCCTTGTCTATGAGTCAGAAGGCATGGGTTCAAGTCCCACTTAAGAGACTTGAACGTACTGTCTAGGCTGACAAGCCTAGTGCCGTACTGAGGGAGTGCTGCACTGCAGGAGGTGTAGTCTTTCATTTGTAGAGCTAAAACAAGGCCTTTCCTGCCCACTTAAGCGAAGCAGCATTGGAAGAAAAAAAACAGGAGATCTCCCCAGTGTCCTGGACAATATTTGCCTCTTAGCTGATTTCACTGAGAAGCTATCTTGACATTATCTCATTGTTTTTTGTGGAACAGATTAGCTAACATTTCTGACCTTAGATGACTATAGATGAAAAGTACTTTGTTGGTGAAATGCAACTTGGGACAGGCTAGAACACAGCAGCCAATTTACACATTGTAAGCTCCCACAACAGTAATATGATAATGATCAGATCATTTGTTTCTGCGATGTTGCATGAGGCATAAGTATTGGACCAAGGCACCCCTACTCTTCAAAATAGTAGAACGGAAACTTTCAGAGGACAAAAAGGATATTGGTTTAACATTTCATTCTCAATATGATACCCTGACAATGCAGCATTCCCTCTGCACAACAATGGAGTGTCAGTCTGGATTTCAGTACTCAAGTCCAGATGTGATATTTGAACCCAGAACCTTCTGACTCAGACTGCTATCAATTGAGCCACAGGATTGTGTCTTTGACAGTAAAGACATCCCAAGGTGATTCATGGTAAGGACTCAAGATTTGACAGTGACACACATAACAAGGTAAGGAGAAATGGTCAAAAGTGGTAGGCTTTATGAGGGGAAGGTGGTAAGCGATGTTAAAGGGAAGGAATTCCAGTGTTTAGGGCCTAAGCAGCTGAAGACATAGTTTTTACTGGTGAAGATCAGTGATTTGCAAGATGCCAGAACTGGAGGAAGCAATTAATCAAATGGAGTTAGCAGGATTGCTGACCAAAAGCTTGGACAAAAAGGTACATCTTCGGGAAGCAATTAATCAAAAAGAGGTTAAGCAAATTAAATACCAATTCTCACACAGCCCTACGTGCCCAGTGATCACCGTCAAGTACATGCTGCGCACAGAATTCAGAGGGAGAGGTTTGTGCTTGCATCCTTAGTTGCAGCAATCAGTTTTTAGGGAAGTGCCTAGAAGTCAAACAATTGTGTGTGGGAGTCACCACTCCACAGAAATCACGAAACCACCAAACACTACCCTGCTTTCTCAAGTCCCCACAAATACTGACAGACAGGTGGGTGTCTGAGTAGCAGATGCCCTGCCCCTCCCAACACCCTCCACTTTTCACTGCAGAACTGTTTGTTTTCATTTGAATATTCTGCATTGTGTACCTACAGTAATTTTACTGTCTTTTTTTTGTGGCACACAGCCAACCTCTCTCTCTCTCTCTCGTTCCCTTGCTAACATTTAAGAAAATAAGCAAATTGGACACGGTTAAAAGAACTTATATTTCACCACAGAAATGGTTTCATTGGGTCCAGGCCAACACCAACAGCCAGCATACCAAATGAGTAAACTCGTTTTGCTTTATTCTCAGCAAACAAAGAATTATGTATATATTACATAGAAATTACAACATAGAAATAGGGCCTTCAGCATAACTGGTCCAAGTCAGTGTTACACTCTAATCTATCTCCTCCCCACCCTTTCATTCATTACTGTCAACATATCCTTCTATTCTTTTCTCCTTTATGTATTTATCCAGCTGTCTCTTCAATGAATATGCATTATTTGTCTCAACTACTCCCTCCGGTAGCAATTTCAACATTATTACTACTCTCTGGATAATAATATTTGTCCTGAATTTCTCACCGGATTTATAGGTGCCTACTTTATATTTATAGTCTCCAATTTTCAAGTCTTGGAGCAGAAACATCTCCACATCTAACCAATCACACCTTGTTACAATCTCAAAAAAACCTGAGAGTCAGCTATCTGCTTTCTCTCTTCTACAGTAAAAAGAGACCCTGCCTGTTTACTCTTTGATACTAGTCACAACCTTTTCATTCTGGCATTGCCCCTGTAAATTGTTTTGGACCTTCTCCTGTGCTTCTGTATCATTTTTGTAATATTGGTACCAGAACTGTTCAAATATATGATACAAGAATCTATGTTTACCTGACTTCTGTACACTGGCAACTTCAACATCACTGGCTTATTGCAAGAAAACAGTGCAGTTTATTGATATCTCTTTGGAGAGGAAAATCTGCTGTTCTTATCCGATCAGGCCTGCGTACATCTTCAGAATCAGAGAGCAGTACTAGGCTCTCAATTGCCCTGTGGAACTGACTAGTAAGCTGCTCAGTTACATTCAACAGGATGACTCACCATCTTTTTAAAGCATAATTTATAACAGGCAATAAATGCTAACAAGACCCAATTCCATGAATGAATACAAAGCAATACTTTTGAGTGAAGACAATGGGAATTGCAATTGCATTGAAAGTCTGCTGGACTGAACACATGATGATCATTTACAAATATTAAATAAGACTTTGGGTTATATGATAAGGAATTATTTAGGAATTATCTCGGGAGTGGGGGGTGGGGGGGGGGGGTGAGGGGCTGTGGGGAACTATCAGAACGTAATCATAGTGAATCCTGGATTTACCCTGACCAATTGCGCCCATCAACTGAATTGAATTGAATCATTTATTGTCATGTGTATTCAATGTAAAAATACAGTGACAAGCGTGTACCTTCACCGTGCATACATGGTGCCATTCACATTAACCGAGAATAAGGTAAGAAAAAAGATAACTTAAGACAGTCCAACTTTCCTTCCCACTGACTTAACTCCCACTTCCTGCTGTAGCTAGTGAGAATAAAACATGAGAAGCTAGAAATCTAAATTACATTTCATCAAATATCTCTGCTGTGTATTGACTGACATTCCCTTACTTACACTGAGAAATCCAGGACTTCATCTCCAAACTTAAAACTATGCAAGCTACAGGGAGGATCAGTACCGTAACTGTGAGAAAAAAGAATCAATGAAGTTTGCTCTTAAAATATCAACCGGCAGATTTTGCAAACACTTTGGGCATAAGGGTTACAAGGATGGTTCCAGAACTGAGAGGTCACACCCATCGAGGAAAATTGAATAAGGTGGGAGCCCCATTTTGAAGGAATGTGGAGTAGCCTAATAGCTATATTTAAAATTGTGGAAGTCTTTGATCCAGTAGAACTGGAGAAAATGTTTCCACTGGTCAAAGCATTCAAAACCAGGAGTCGATAAATCAATAAATTGAGAGGGGAATTCTGCAGAAACATCCTAATCCAGAGTCACTGAGTGATACAGCACAGAAACAGACCCTCCAGTCCAACCAGTCCAGGCTGAACATAATTCCAAACTAAAACTAGTCCCACCGGCTTGCTCCTGGTCCATATCCTTCCAAATCTTTCCTAATCATGTATCTATCCAAATGTCCTTTAAACATTGTAATTCTACCAACAACCATCGCTTCCTCAACTCAATCACCCTCTGTATAATAAAACTGTCCATCATGTCTTCGTTAAATCTCTCTCCTCTCACCTTAAAGTGTGTCCCCCTAGTCTTGAAGTCCCCCATCCTGGGAAAAGACAACTACTATCGACTCTATTTATATCTCTCATTATTTTATAAACTTTTATCTCCTCTTAACCTCCCACGCTCCAGTGAGAAAAGTCCTATGCGGCCCTTCCTCATAACCCAGACCTTCCACACCCAGCAACATCCTGGCAAGTCTCTTCTGAACCCTCTCCAGCTAATAATATCCTTCCTATAGCTGGATGAACAGAACTGGACACAGTATTCCAGAAGGGGCCTCACCAATATTCTGTACAACCTCAAGATGACTTCCCAGCTCCTATACTCGAAGGACTAAGCAATGAAGGCAAGCATGCCAAACACCTTTCTACCCAGCCTGTCTATATGTGACGCAAATTCAAAGAATTATGTACCAGCATTCCTGGGTCCCTCTCTTTTACAACACTACCCAAGGTCGTACCATTAATTGTATAAGCCCTACCCTTGTTTATGGTACCAAAATGCAACATCTCACATTTTCAACATTAAACTCCAACTGCCGTTTTTCAGCGCTTTGCCCTATTTGATGAAGATCCCTCTGTAATCTTAGAAAGCCTTCTTTACCATCTATTATGTCATCTGCAAACTTACTAACCATACTTTCTACATTCTCATCTGAATCATTTACATAAGTGACAAACAAAAGAGGACCCAGAATGGATCCACGTGGAACACCGCTGGTCACAGGCCTCCAGTCTGCAAAGCAACCCTCCACCACCACTCTGTGCCTCCTGCCATACAGCCAATTATGTACCCAATTGGCAAGCTCACCCTGAATCCCTTGCGACCTAACTTTATTAATTAGTCTACCATGCAGAACCTTGTAAAAGGCTTTGCTAAAATCCAAATAAACAATGTCCACTGCTCTGCCATCATCAATCTTTTTGGTAACTTCCTCAAAAAACTCAATCAAGTTTCTAAGAAATTATTTTTCTGGCACAAAATCATTCTGACTATCCCTAATCAATTTTTGCCTCCCTAAATGTCCATAAATTCTACCCTTTACAATCACCTCCAACAATTTACCCACAATGTCTGACCCCTGGGTTTATAGTTTCCCCCAGTTTCTCCCTACAACCTTTCTTAAACAAAGGTACAACATTAGCCACATCAGGCACCTCACCCATGCTTATAGATGCTGCAAATATTTCTGCCTGGGGGTCTCATAATTTTCTCCCTTACCTCCCACAATGTTCTGGAACACATCAGATCAGGTCCCCGAGATTTATCTAACTTTATATTCTCTAAGACCACCCAAACATTCTCTTCTGAGATGTGAACTGCTTTTTGGTGATTTAAAAAGCACAAAGCTTTTTGCCACTAGGAAAGAATTTGGCTAACAGCATAGGCACATTAAAGGATCCCAGAGATAAGAAAATAAAGAAGAAAGCTGTTTGCTCTAATGGCATTAGATGAAGTAGGGTGGAGAGAAGCTCCAGTGGAATAAAAAGCACAGACGTGGACAACTTGTATTTGAATGCTGACGTTTCGGGTTGGGACCCTTGTTGAGAAAATTTTCCGACGAAGGATTCCAACCCAAAACGTCAGCTCGCCTGCTCCTCTGATGCTGCCTGACCCGCTGTGTTCCTCCAACTCCACATCTTTGACTCGTGTTGGCAGTTCTTACTGTCTCTTTATTCGAATGACCTGGTTGTGTTGTACCTTGTAATTCTTCTCAATTGATTTCCACTTCAATCTTGCACCTTCTGCAACCTGACCCTGCACCAATTCATGGTGGTAGGCATTCCAATGATGTCTTTATTTCTGAGTTTTAGAGCACTTTGTTCCATTGATTGTAAGCTCTTTAGGTGGAGGCAAGGGGCTCTCACAACCAAGAGTCTGAGTAACCTAGTCCCCAGCCCTTCATCAGTGAACCTACCAAGATGGAAACCTGGCATTCAATGTAGAATTTACTCTGTGCTTACCAGATACAAATGCTACAAGTCACTAATACGTCACTTAGGCATTATGAGTTTATATATCACAAATGACACATTGGTTGGCTCAACATTTTATAACCATCAGCTCAGATATTAAACTCTGTTCAGGTGAATGCTAATGATCCCAAAACCTAGTTAAAGAACAGGGAGTTCATCCTGTGGTCCAGCCAACATTCCTTCTTCAATCAACACTTAACAGTTTATAACTGTTCATTCACCTTCAACGCAACTGTCCAAACGCATTGTCATGTTTGTCTGGGAGCAAAATTTGCAGTCTGTGGAATCTTTCTATGTACAAAACACTTGTGTGGCAGTAGGTGCTGTGCCATTGCTTATAAAGTTACCCAGTGAACTCTGTGAAGGTAATTCTACAGGGAAAGCGTGATGGGAGTGGAGTGGGAGGTGGGGATTAATGAAATCAATACAGTGGTTATATAAATGCAAGTTCATTTCTCCCATTGAAAAGGCAGGTTAAGTATATTGATTAGTGTCAACTTGGTACCAACTTGAAGGATATGGTGCACAGCAGCACCTTCAAAGTGCAAAGCAAAGCATTTTTTTTAGTGGCTGTTACAATCATTCCTCTTCCCATTTCTATTGCACTTAAATTATTAGCAAACAATGGCTTGGCAGGCATCCTACCACATGACAGTTTACAACTAAATCTCACTTGGTTATTAGGAAAATTGTGACCAGAAGATGCATTTGATGCTCCTGATTGCTTTAAAGGAGAAAAACCGTCAGCCTCTCGAGGTGTTGAAACAAACATTTGTGGCAAGCTAAAACACTTCTGGAATAAAGAATACAACACCAGCTGATTGGATTTATCTCCTAACGCTATGAATCAGGGTGTGGGATTATTCACTCAGCCCAAGTGACCATCACTTTGTGGCTCAGTCCAAGTGAAAAAAGAGAGTCTGCGTTCCAGCCCCGATTCCAGAGCTTTTGAGGATGATTTCTAGGCTGACATTGCTAACAGAGCACTGCACTTTTGGAGCTGCTGTCTTTTGGAAGCGATATTAAGCAGTGACCCAAGCAGTCAACTCAGATGAACATAAAATAACCCAGAGCACTATTTCCAAGAAGAGCTGGGGAGGCTGATATCCGTCCATTAACCATTACCACTTTGCTGTTTACGTCAGCTTGCTTAGTGCACACTGGCTGCCATTATTTCCCACCATATAAGAGGGACTACACTGTTTTTTAAAGCTGTAAAGTGCTCTGGTGGTGTCCTGAGGTCATGAAAGTGCTATAGAAATGCAAGTCTTGCTTTCTTACTGTCAAGGAGGCTGCAAAAAGCATCTGTCAAGTAACACAGCGTCACAACAAAAGATTCTATTTCCTGCTCAGAACTACCTATATCAAGGGCTAGCCAAAGAGAGAAAAGCATCTATCATCACACAATTAAAGAGGAATAGGAACAATGAGAATTATCAGGGGCACAATCTGTTTGTGTATTTCCATATTCCGTACACAGTGCTTCCTGACCAGTCAATGCATCTGGAGTGGAAAGAGAAATAGATGCGGATGATCATGGGGCAAGGATGAGGAAAGAGCAGGGAGGGCATTAAGGGGAGGGAGGAGGAAAATCATGAAGGGCATCAATAAGATAAATTGGCAAGGACCTTTCCCCAGGTTAGCGGAGTCCAAAACTAGAGATTTAAGGTGAGAGGGGTAAGATATAAGAGAGACCTAAGGGGCAACTTTTTCACACAGAGGGTGGTACATGTATGGAATGAGCTGCCAGAGTAAGTGGTAGAGGCTAGCACTATTCGAACATTTAAAAGGCACCTAGATGGGTATCTGTATAGGAAGGATTTAGAGGGATATGGGCCAAATGCTGACTAATGGGACTAGATTAATTTGGGATAACTGGTCGGCATGGACGATTGGACCAAGAGACTTGTTTCCATGCCTTTCAACTCTATGACTCTGCGACTTTAACGGGAAAAGACAGATGTGAACTTGTGTGGGTCTTAAGAAAGTTTATAAGAGGGTAAAATTGTGATCAGAGATAATGGGAACTGCAGATGCTGGAGAATCCAAGATAACAAAGTGTGAAGCTGGATGAACACAGCAGGCCAAGCAGCACCTCAGGAGCACAAAAGCTGACGTTTCGGGCCTAGATCCTCTCTGATGAAGGGTCTAGGCCCGAAACATCAGCTTTTGTGCTCCTGAGATGCTGCTTGGCCTGCTGTGTTCATCCAGCTTCACACTTTGTTATCTTATGAGAGGGTAAGGCTGGAGACGTGGGACGAGGAAGTGGTCCGTTAGGACGGACGTTGTGCGATGGGATCAGCGGGCTGAGGCGTGAGGTTAGTGAATCAGGAGTTTGAGGAGTACAGGGATGACTGAGGAATTGGGGGAGTAGGCACTGACTGGATAGGAGTGGTGGGGGTGTGGGGAAGGTGAGGTAAGGTCAGTTACTGCGATCCCATTTCCAACCACAGCTCTCCAGGTAAGTGTGCACTATCAGATGTGATGGGCAAAGCCACCAGACTCATTTTAAACCTAACATCGCTCAGTACTTGTGAAAATGTCCATTTTAATTTGTTTAGCACACAGAGACTACTGGTATGATATGTCCAAGTATCAGTCTGGCCTTACTGTCATCCCTTCCACTCCATTCACATCATCCTCTTAAGAATACAGCTCAACTCACAGGAGTAAACTTCAAACTGAAGGTGGATCACAGCGAGGTTATTCACATTGAACACAATAAACTTCAATGGTGTTACTGTCACTGAATCCCCCCACTACCAAAATCCTGGAGGTCACCATTGACCAGAAATTCAACTGGACTCACCACATAAACACAGTGGCTACAAGAGCAAGGCAGAAGCTAGGAATCCTGCAACGAGTAACTCATGTCCTGACTCTTCAAAGCCTGTCCACTGTCTATAAGGCCAAAGTCAGGAATGTGATGGAATACTTCCCGCTTGCCTGGATGGGTGCAGCCCCAAGACTCAAGAAGCCTTGACACCATCCAGGACAAAGCAGCCCGCTAGATTGGAATCACATCCAAAAACATCTACCCCCGTCACTACTGCTCTGTAGCAGCGGTGTGTACTATTTACAAGACATGCTGCAGAAATTCACCAAAGATCCTTACACAGCACCTTCCAAGCCCACCACCACTTCCGTTTCGAAGGACAAGGGCAGCAGATATATAGGAACACCACTACCTGCAAGTTCTCCTCCACTCACCATTCTGACTTGGAAATATACTGTCATTCCTTCACTGTCGTTGGGTCAAAATTCTAAAAGTCCCTCCCAAACCACATTGTGGGTCAATCTACAGCACAATGGACTGCAGCGGTTTAAGAAGGCAGCTCACCACCACCTTCTCAAGGGCAACGCATGGTAGGCAATAAATGGTGGCCCAGCCAGCAATGCCTAGGTTCCACAAGTGGATCAAAAAAGCTACACCACCATAGACAGTTTCCCTTTGCTATCACCATCAACCCTCGTGCCACTTAATCAGTAACTGAAGTTCCCTGTTGTCTTTCTATCCATTACCTCTAATGTGAAGTGAAACTTGCAAAAAGTGTAGCCAATTTTCCTGGGAGGAAAGTCGAGCTAAAGCGGTAGACCCCTATCTGGCAGGCCCTAGTCTACACAGGCTGAGACAGGGTCCACTTCACACCAATGAGCAGATTGGCCTGGTGGCATCAATGTTCCATCTCAATTTTTTCAAGTTTAGTGTATTCCAGTTCTGACCCAAGGTTATTTGAATACTCTGCTTCTTCTCTTCCCCACAGAAGCTGCCAGACCTGATGAGGATTTCCAGCAATCACGTTATCTTCCTTCCATTACCATAAACCAGCTGACACTTCCTGAGCTTCGCTGACCAGACGGCATATGCCAGCTGCATCTGGGACCTCTGTGGATAATTGGGATAGAACAGTCATTGATGCCAATAATGCCAACCCGTTCATTGATGTGAAGTGGACCCTGTCTCAGTCCCTGTAGATGAGGACCTGCCAGTCAGGGGTCTACTGCTTTAGCTCGAATTTCCACATCAGGAAGAGTGGCTACACTTTTTGCAAGCTTCACTTCTTTGAAAAACAGGGATTGAGACCATTCAGGCCTGTAGATCTGTGACAGCTCTTTGCTTGATCAATTCAGACCCTATTCCTTCTGTCCATTTTGGCACTAGATATTTATTCGCTATTTTTGTTAGGAACATAGAGAGAAAATTGAGCAGGAACAGGCCATTCAGCCCTTTGAACGTGCTCTGCCTTTCTTAGTGAACATGGCTGATTGTCCAAGTCTGTACAGTGTTCCTGCTTTCCCCCATATTCTTTGATCCCTTTAGCCCGAAGAAAGATATCAACCTCATTTTGAAAACATTCAAAGTTTATTCCTCAGTTGCTTTTAGTGACAGAAAATTCCATTGGCTCAGCACTCTCCGGGTGAAGAAATTTCTCCTCGTCTCAGTCCTGAATAGCCCACCCTCTATCCTTAAACTGTGACATTAACACAATATCCCTCAAAAGCATTAATATCTAAATGGCTGAAACTCGACTGACCTCGGTCGTGGAATACATTCAAACCACAGAGGATCCAAACGCCCTTGGGTTAGGGAATTCCAAAGGGCTCACAACCCTCTAAATGAAGAAATTTTTCTTTACCATCATAAATTACTGACCCCGATCCTGAGATTTGGTCACACAGTTAAAGGCTAATTGGAAACAGCCTCCCAGCATCTCTTGACACCTTCTCCCATTCACCAAGTCATTTCCTGTTCAACCCTTGCAAAATTCTTCATGATAAAAATAACTTTTATATCATCTCTTAACTTTCACTGCTGGGGCAGCGTAAATTGCTCCAGTGTCTCTCCACATCCCTGCTGTCATACTGCTTTCATAAAACCTAACCGCTGCAGAGCACAAAGCAAGTCAAATTCTATCACTGACAGGGAATCAATGTTAAACTAAGTGGTTTTGAAGAGACTGATGTTTCAATACAGTCACTCATCAGAAAGAACTGTCCTCTCTGAACATTTAGATCATGAATATGCTGAAGATTAAGGTTGATTCTGTGGTCCTGGTTTCCACATTGCCAGACTGGAACACTCAACCAGGAGTTGCTGTTCAGCAAATTAGTGACTGCTCTGCAATCCAATTTGACGGGATATTTTTCTTTTCCCATTTAGATTGCAGACAGATTCTCAATGGCAATTTTTGCCTGTCAAAATGTCATTGGAAGCGGGGTTCCATCAACAGCAGGCCCTTGCAAAAAAATTATCCCTCTCAGTTTGCTAAACATCACACGGAAACAATCAACATTTTACAACATCTTAAGTGCAAATGGCCAATATTCCTCTTCCCGATGAACACCTAAGTCCCTCCATCCAAGTCTCAGATCATGGGTTCAAGTCACACTCAAGTTCAAGATGTCAGTTATGGTTCAATAGGGGGCACTCTTTCTTGAGTTTAAGATCCAAACCAGAGGCTTGAAGGCAAATTTCAGGCTCTCTGGTAACTTCCACAGTGCTTTTCACAACCAGAGCCTGTTCTGAAGCCTGCCATGGCCAACGATGATCTTTTGAAGTGTTGTTAATGTTTCCAAGTAGGAATTTACGCACAGCAAACTTGGCTGAAGCAGTGCTGTACTGTTAGAAGGGTTTATCCTCAGGAGGAAGCTGCTGTTCTTTACAACAAAAGGGGCAACAGGATTAGTTTTATTTCAGTCAAGAAATGTCACATCCGACAGAGGAGTTCTTCCTCGGTGATCCACCGAGAGAGCAGTGATCTGGAACTGAAGTTGTGATCTCCCAAGTGCTACTTCTCGGGGACTCGAAGAACAATTATCTTCAATCTAACTTACAATGAAATCCTAGCATCACCAATGACCAGGTTGGATAAAAGACCCCGGATCATCATGGAAAGGACATAGCAGTAATTAAAGGAACTGCCTCAGAAACTATCTCCAGAAAGACCAGCCTGCTTATTTTTTCCAAAATGAATTCACCTGAAAATAACTAGCAAATTCAAGAGTGTAAGTCTCTAATAAATTCTCCAGTTGGTATTGGGGTTACATCATTAATTATATCCTCTCTCTGGTTCAGAGGCAGATTTTTTGAACAAGAAACGTTAGCAGACCCTCTGGTCCAAAACAGCAATCCACCTTCCCTCCCCCCACTATTTATCGTGTTAACCAGATGCAGCTCCTGTTTACTTCGCAAGGTTAAAGAAGGAACCCAGTTTCTCAGCACTGGGGAGGCAGACTTTGTACTTGGAAGACCAGAGGATGGGTCAGAGGTCAAAGTACTTCTGCCCTGTTCGGTGCTTGTCCTTTTCTGAACTGTCTGGCTTTGAGGAAGGAACTGATAAAAATAGGATTAAAATGTGCGGCAGATACAATGAGAGACGCTGAAGTAAAGGGAGAATTTTTCCTTGTGATTGATGGTTGAACAAATTCACAATAGAAGGGCTACTTAGAAAAGGAGACCGATGAAAAGGCAAGTGGGCTTTCATCTCCAGCATTTAGGCTGCAATGCCATTTTTCAATAACCCTTTGCTAAGGACGCTGGGTTAACTGTCTGAATTCCAACACTTTCGTCCTTTCACAAACGCTTTCATTTTTAACAAGCTCTAATCTTGCACTGGCTACTCTCACGAGTCAAAGTCGCAAAATGTCAAATATGCATGAAAGCCCGGATTTCACAAATGTATCCTCAATACGATTTTTTTGCCACCTCAACCTTCACAATTTTTTTTGCATTATTAAATACAGCGAGCATAAACCGATGATAATGGAGCCCGAGGGCAAGATGATGTCTGGCATCTCAGTGCATGAGGAATCGGGCAATCAACTGAGGATTGAGAAACAAATTGATGCATTAGGCCAAAGGAGAAACAGGAAAAGCAATAAGCAGAGGGAAATAAAGACTTGCTTGTGAGAGGAAATGGAGAAGTTATTTTGAAAAATCTCAACAATAGATTGCAATAATTGCAAATAGTGCACCCATGTTCAAAAATGAAGGGAGTATAAACTTAGATTGAAGTCAGTAATGGGCAAGCTTTCAGAAAACAGTAAAACTACTTAGTGTCAGCCATGGCTTAGTTACAGGTGATGTTCCCTTTGATTTCTCCAGCCACTGCACAGATGTCCAAGGTCAACGCGTGGCAGCTAGAGATGCTGGAAGTGAAATGAGTGGGCACAATGATCGGTAGGTGCAGACCTTCGGTGGAGCTGTGCCACCACGTGCAGCTTACAGGGAATGCTGGTTACATTCACCTCTGATTGAAAAGGTCCCAGGTCCAGGGGTTAGGTGCATTAAAAAAAAACAATGCTCGCTTTCTAGAATAGTACTGAGGGAGCGTTACACCGTCATCTTTCATATAATGACATTGAACCAAAGCCCCAAATATCAGGCCCGAAACGTCAGCTTTTGTGCTCCTGAGATGCTGCTTGGCCTGCTGTGTTCATCCAGCGCCACACTTTGTTATCTTGGATTCTCCAGCATCTGCAGTTCCCATTATCTCTGATCACATTTTCACCTCACTGCGAAGCCTCTTCCAGGGATGCCTAACCTGAAGAAGTTACCCTCCTCCCTCCGGACCAACCTCAGGGAATCTCTCTCCCATTGCAACTCTCTTGTACCATCTTCGGTCCGCCTCCCCCTCTCTCCCTATTTATTCCAGTTCTCTCTCCCCATCCCCCTCTCTGATGAAGGGTCTAGGCCCGAAACGTCAGCTTTTGTGCTCCTGAGATGCTGCTTGGCCTGCTGTGTTCATCCAGCCTCACATTTTATTATCTTAGCCCCAAATATCATCTCAGATGGGAGATCCCTTTACTACTATTACATAGGAAAGCAGGGAATTAGTACCTTGCATCCTGGCCATAATATCTATCCCTCAAGCAACATCAGGAAACAAAAAGGTTGATGCTACACTCAGAATTTATAATAAGTCAGCCAAATACACATTAGTCTGTGGTGCCAACAGGCCATAGCAGCAACTTGGCCAAGCATGGTATAATGAAGGAGTAGCAGTATGTCTTGTTAAAAATACATCATGTTTGACTAATTTGTTTTTGCTGATTTAACAGATAAAGCGGATGAGAATAATGGAGTTAATGTATATATGGATTATTAAAAAGATACTTGATAAAAATACCATTAAACATGGGATAAAAAAAGGGTAGTAGCAGTATTGATACAAATTGGCTCGGAGATGTAAATAAAGATGAAGGTGAGTGGTTATTTTTCAGACAATGGGGAAGGTTACTGAATTGTTCTCCCTGGTGCATCACGAGTATCGCGGCTGTTTATCATACACAATGGTGTCTTTGTCTCGGTGGTATCGGGCGAAATATCAAAATATGCAGGTACTAACACAAAATCTGAAACTGTCGTTGACAGTGAAGGCAGCGATAGAATTCAAGGGGACAGGACCAGGCAGCTTGAATGGAGTGACTCAAGTTCGAGAGAAATCAACACAGGAAAGAGCAATTAATGCACAAATGGATGAAACTTATAGGGAGGTTGAGAGCCAGCTGCTTTTTTTCACCAAGCTGTCCGTTGCTCTTCTTCTCCCACGTGGTCATTTGAACATATCCACTTTACTCCTGTGAAGCCAGCATTACGTTCCTCCCTTTCACTGCTGGATGTCAAACTGTTCGCATGAAATCAGGAATCTGGCTCCCAGTTGCATGGATTTAAATTGATTTGGGGTTTTCTGCTTCTCCTTGTACAGATGCTTAGGGGCCGCGATATTTCACTGTCATTTCATCTGCTGGGAGTGGGTTACCTGGATTTCTCATTATTACCCTGAGCTGCTCCTGTTCACAGTGGGGAGGCAGATACTGTCAAGGTTAAAATGCCTCCAAGTGCGAGTAACTCCTTGTAACTACTTGCATCAAAACTCTTCTACAGAAAATGGCTTGGAATTAAGTTCCTTCCCTCAAATTCGGAGGAAAACTCCCACTTAAACTTTATTTATTTATTTTTCCACTTTTATGCTAGGTTAGGTGCATTAGCCAAGGGCAACCCAGGGTTACAGGGATAGAAGACGGGGAAGAGTCTGGGTGGGATGCTCTTCTGGGTGTGGACTTGTTGGACTGAATGGTCTGTTTCGACAATGTAGGAGTTCTATGGATTCTATGGAAGACTATATCGCTGAACATTATAACTTATTTCTTTATTTCAGTAACTAAGGTTTTGTACTTTCGTACTTTGTACCGAAGATTGTGCCTCGTGAAGTGACATTGTACACTTTTGACTGTACTCTTCTGCCTCGTACTTGAGCCACATGTGACAATACAGCCTAATTCTAAGCCTAAATCTAAAACTATTGCCAGAGATAAACTTGATTCAGAACTGAAAAGATTGCAGGGCTGTAATATTAAAGGTACACAAAGAGGAATCTCTTGGTGTTTCTATTCCAGAACTGGAATCCTGGAAAAATTCATTCGACCAATAACTCAAAACTGTCCAATGTATAAAGGGAATCCCAAAGCAAGAAACTGGGCACACAACCTGATGGTCCCACCTTATCGAAAATAAAGCAAATCAATGAATCTTCAGCTATTATTAACATCCCTGTGGTGGTTTAAGTTTAGATTTGGTATCAGTAAAATTGACAATATTTGGAAAATACAGTATTGCTGCAAATTCTTTCACTCAAAAGCAAAGGTTCTTGCAACTCTTATCCTGGGAATTGTGGAAGTTGTGGGTTTGATCCCCTTCCAGAGAGTTCAGTGCAAAATTTTGGCCCAGTGTACTTTTGTCTGTCTAACCGAGATACTCCAAGATCTCTCCCTTGACAAAACCATTAGGTGGCCTGTCATTATACCAGGCACCTGCTGGTTGCAAAAGCAGGAGGTCATTCAAATCTCAAGCCTATTCTGTCATTCAATGAGCTCACAGCTAATCTGCAACCCAACCATTCCTATCTGTCTAGCCCTTCATGCCTTTATGTAACAAAAATCTATCAATCTGAGACTTAGAACTGCTCTTGCATCAAAACCGCTGTTTGCAGAATGAGTACTAAACCTTTACAACCTTTGCTTTTAGAGGTGTTCTTGATAACACGCTTAAAAGTCTTGCCTGTACTTATTAGATAATACTGCCTTTGCCTTAGTCTGGGTGAATTTTTCAAGCAAGACCAAGGTCAAACTGAAGTTGAGAGGGTAAGGGAAGTGCACAGTACAATCAAATAAAAGTAATATCCAGCAAATGCTGGAAACTGGAAACAAAAACAGCAAGTGCCAGAGAAACTCAGCAAAGGGACAAAAACACAGGCTTAACCATTTGAATCAGAGTTTCACAGAACAGGAAAGATACTACACTTGAAGGGGAAAGTACAACTGGCAAAGAGAGGAGAACAGAACAGTCAGAATCCAATGAGTACAGCCAGTGAGGAGGGTGCCAGCTGAGTGGAGATGTACAGTGCCAGGTAAATAACGTACGAGATGTGTAGTGTGCATGGCGCTAAGGGTTTATTATGCCAGGGAAGATTGCACAGGCACAGGAAGGTGCATAGCGACAGGGGGTTACAGTGTTAAGTGAGATGAGTGCCAAGGCATAAGGATGCCAGGTAAGTGATAGTGTTCAGCATAGATTGGGGTGAGTGGAAGACACCAGGTTCAGTGGTTGGGGAAAACAGTGCCAGGTCCCATGGAGATGGGCGGTGTGTCGGGTCTCTCTGCAGGGGTGGTTGCCAAACGCCTTGCCTTCTGCTTATGCCCTGTGTGGATGTTCTGCACACTGAAATAAAAATCACAGGGGATGTCTGCTGGAGGAGAGGTCAGGTCTGGACCCAGAAGAGGAGGGAGGGGTCTTTTGTCACTGTCACAGGTCCTGGGAGAACAGGGCAGGGTTGCGAGCAGGGGTTGTTAGTGGCTTGGATAAGTGCACCTCAGCGTGTGTGAGGTAAAGTGGAGGGGTCGGCTGGGGCGGGTGGTCCTTTGTTACGTGAAGGCATGAAGGGCTAGAAAGATAGGACTGGTTGGGTTGCAGATTAACTATGATCTCATTGAATGTTAGAATAGGCTTGAGATTTGAATGACCTCCTGCCTTTGCTACCAGTTATTCAGGGGTTAGACTGGGTACTTAATAGTTTAATATTGTCTAACTATTTACGCAATTGCAGCAGAACCAACTAACTCCTCTGATTTAAATGAATATTTTCGGGGGGAAGGGTTCTGGACATAAAGGAACTACCCAGTGGAACAAAAGATAACAAGGTGTAGAGCTGGATGAACACAGCAAGCCAAGCAGCATCGGAAGAGCAGGAACGCTGACGTCTTGGGCCTCGGCCCTTCTTTCCTGGGCAAATCACAGATCACGTAGGCTCTCCATGCGCCAATCCCATCTACAGTTCAGGAACGATTAGCTGGCCAGTGGGAAATCTGGGTGGGGATATACTGAAAACGCTGATTGCACTTAGACTTGTTAAGATGAGTTAGTCCAGAGCTGGTGTGCATCTGAGTTTGCTAGAGGAAGTTGGAATGTGTTTGGCAAATTCCATAATCCAGCTTTCCATCGTTATCCAAGTCGCTGGGCAGGGGGAGGTCCCAGAGGGTGGCTGTAGCAAATATTGTACATTTGAGAAAAAGACAAGTGCATTCTGAATAAATACTGGATACTCAATTCAACATCAGTGTTATGAATAATAATTAGGACATGTTGGAAAGGTTTAAGTTAATTAAGAAAAACGAGCAGAAGTTTGTAAAAAGGAAATATATGCTTGCCTAATCCAATAGTATTTTTTGATGAAGTAACAGAGAAGGTTAATGAAGGGAAAGCAGTGGATGTTGCTCATATTGATTTTAACAAATTCTTCAAAAAGCACCGTATAAAAGGCTGTGTACTAAGGTTCAAGCTCATTGAATAGGAACATCAGTGTCAGCTTGGATTAAAAAAAAATAGCTTTAAAACTTGGTAAATGTTTTTTTTCTTACTGGAAGACGGTGGTTCAGTGCTAGAATCACTGCCTTTGTGTTATATATTTGCCAATGATTTCAAATTTGGAGCAGTGTCTGTCAGAGAGGATGTATGAATCGCCTGCAATAGGACATAGACAGATTAGCAGAATGGATAGACAAATGAAATTTAATAGCGAAAGTCGAGATGCTGGAATTTGTCAGAAAGAATGGGGACAGACATTAAAATAAATGACACAAGTCTATGGACTATGAAGATATAGAGAGCCCTGGAAGTCATTTGCAAAAATCTTTGATGGCTACAGGACAAATCGAGAAACCATTAGACAACCATGTATCTAACCAGTGAGCTTCATAAATTAAGACACTGAGCAGCAGAACAGGGACATTTTGCTAAACCTTCATGGAGGTTCTACTTGGTTGAATTGAGGTAGTGCTTTTAGATCTGACAACCATGTTTTAGCATGGATATGACGATCTTTAAGATGTAGTGAAAATTTCCAAGAATGGCTCCAGGGACAAGAGATTTTAGGTACAAAGTTAGGCTGAAGAAGCCGGGATTCTTCCCCTGGCAGCAAAAAATGAGGAGGGTTACTCTAATTCAGAACAGCTCTAGCTGAAAGAGGCAAAGAAAAGCTGTTCCCATGATCTTATGGTACAAATAGGAGATGCAGAAGTTAAAGTTTTGGACAAGAGACACAGGATGGAGATGAGGAAGAAAATCTTTTGCTCAGCATGTGGTAACGTCCTGGAATTCATTGCCTAATTGGGATGTGAAAACTGACAAAGAGTGATTTCAAAGGTAAATTGGATGGACACGAATGGAATAAACATACAAAGCTACAGAGATAAAGCAGCGGGATGTGATTCTAACAATTACTTCTTTCTGTACTCTTTTGACTCATCATTTTCCCTGAAAATCTTGCTAACTTTGCTCAATCCAGGGAACATAAACCTAGTGAGTACAACGTAACTCTTGGAGTCCAGGATGCATTCTGTTGAAACTAAAGTGCACTCTCTCTGAGGCCAGTACATCTGCCTAAGGTCGGGTGCCCAGATTTGCTCACAGCTGTAGCATGATTTCTAACCACTGTCATATAGTCCTTTAGATACAGAAACCATCATTTCAATTAGGCTTTTTTGATTTGTTTTCTATACCTGCCCATGGCATTTTAATGATTTATGTATACAAACCTCTAAGTCGCTTTGGCCTTTGCTGTTTCCACTATTCATCATTTCGAAAGTGCCCTGATCTGTCCTGTTTAGCTCCAAAGTGGATGACCTCACAATTGCCTGAAATTCATTTTGAAAGAACACAAATGGGAAGGAACTATTGCTGCAACGTGCTTTCTACCTTATGAAGACATAATAGGACTTGGCTTATAAAGATTTTAAAATATATAAATACATATAAACATCATTTTCAATTGCAGTTCACTCCTGACATTAGCAATGAAACAACATTAGCTCTGACATGTTGGCAATGTTTAAAAGGCAGTTAGATAGACACATGGACGGGCAGTGAATAGAGGGACATGGACCACCTGCAGGCAGATGGGAATAATATAGAATTGTATTGTGGTCAGCACAGGCGTGGTGGGCTGAAGGGTCTGTTCCTGACCTGTACTATGATCCTAGGTTCTCCTTAAACTCATACACCAATCTGAGTGGAACATCTTTCATGTGCTCCTTTTGTTGCCATTAGGTTAATATCCTGAAGCTTTCTAAACAACAGTTTCTAATTTACAATAGCTGAAAACTTAACATCAAACAGAACGAGTAAAATATACTCTTGCTCATCCCTGGTTTTTATTATTCCGCTATTGGCAGCTCTGTCATCAGCTGCCTAGACTGTAAAAGCTCTGCAAGTCTCTTCTTCAACATTACTGTCTTGTATCAGTCACTCTGTAAAATCTAAAACAAAATAAAGAACTGCAGATGCTGGAAATCTGAAACAAAAACAGAAATTGCTGGAGAAACTGCCAGTTCTGATGAAGAGTCACAGACTTGAAATGTTAACTCTATTTTCTCTCCATGGATGCTGCTGGACGTGGGTGTCTCTAGCATTTTCTGTTTTTACTCCATAAAACTTACCATTCCAACCAACTCTGGGTCACCTCTCCTATGTGACTAGGTGTCAACTGTAATTTGATGATTGCTTTCTTTAAGTCCTTTGAGAAATTTTCCTATGCCTGAGATCACTATATGAATGAATACTGGCATTGTTCCTCAGCTGTAAACATTTATAATCCTAAATTAAATAAGTTCAGGAAGACTCAATCCAGTTCCAAGTGGGCATGACCCTATCCTGTGCACGCAATGATCTTTAAAGTTAACATCGATTGCCAATATGATGAACAAGGTTACAAACCAATAGAATGCATAATATTAGACATTATGGAATCACAAAAGAAATAGTAATAGGAGCAGGAGTAGGCTATTTGGCCCTTCATGCCTCCTTCTCTATTCAGAATAATTATGGCTGATCATCCAACTCTGTACCTCTTTCCCACTTTCTGCCTCTACTGTCTGATTCCTTTAACCCTAAGAACTATATCTAACCTGTCCTTGAATAGCCTATTGCCTTAACCAGTTTTTGTGGCAGAAAATTCCACAGGCTCATTACTCTCTGGGTGAAGAGGTTTCTCCTCATCCCAATCCTAAATGGCCTACCCCACATCCTGAGATTGTGACCACTGATTCTGGGTTCCCCAGTCATCTGGAACATCCTTCCTGCATTTATTCTATCTGCTTCTATTAGAATTTTATAGATTTATATTGACCCCCTCATTGTTCTTCTGAACTCCAGGGAATATAGTCTTAACCAATCCAGTCTCTCCACTCATGTTAGTCCAGGAAGTAGTCTCGTAGACCTTAGTCGTATTCCCCCAATAACCAAAACCTCTTCTTCAAGTAAGGTGACCTAAACTGCACACAGTACTCCAACGTAGTCTCACCAAGACATCCCCCTGCTCCTGTACTTGCAACCGCTTGCTACAAATACCACCATACCATTTACATCTTTCACTGCCTTCGCACCTGCATGCTCACTTCCTGCAATTGGCACAAGGACACCTAGATCTCGCTACACCTCCACCTCTCTCAATCAATCAGTTAAGTCAGATTCAGTTAAGAATCTGCCTTTCTGTTTTTATTACCAAAGTGGAGAACCTCATGGAAAAGATATCATACTAGTTGACTACGGTGTGTTTCTCTGAGCTGAGGGTGTTACTAGGGCATAGCAGAGACAAGTTTCACTTGGTATCATGACTTGGGACTCCAGGATGCTCTCTAGTAGGGGACACAGTCCATTCCCAAACCCTGTCAGTCTCATGTTTGATAAACAGGCAAGAAAATTCCCAAATCCAGAATTTGAGAAAACACCTTCTGGCATTGTGCATGACTTTGGAAGTTGCTAATGGACTAGTATAAAGACCCCTGGAATGGGACATTGTCTTGCAAGTCCTGACTTTTCCTTGCAAACACTTTTCTAAACTTAACGCATTCCAATCAGATTTGGAGACTGGGAGGGCAACCTTCTAGTGTCTGGCTTGCATCAAGCGCCTAGCCGCATAATTGGCAGTGACACTTTATGGTTTTCTGGGACTCACAAGGTCACATTACAGGTCAGAATGAGGAAAATAACATCTTTTTGATGACTAGGTGCTGCCTGGGAAAGAAACTATAAACCCTCAGCAGCCACTTGTAAAATAAATTCAGAACAGTGCATTACTTAGTATCATGCTGTACTACTTAACAGCAGCACTGAGGGATGTCTCCAGTTCTATACACCTATTGAACAAAGCTCTTGAGGAACAGGATGCTAGCTAACCCATCCCATTAGACAAATGAATACAGCGTGAACTAAACAAAGGAGATCTTAAATGGGAAGATTTTAAAGTGGGTGGAAGAGCTAGAAGGAACTGTAATAGTTGGGCTCATGGTGGTGATGTGATGGCAGCTCAAGTAGATCTGGTCATTTAACAGGCTGATGGAATCACAAAGCTGATACCAGCACTGAGAGGCTGTAACAATCAGGGAAGGCTGTAAACATGTTTGAATATCTGGGAGACTACTCAAAAGGAGCCAGAGCACATCTGGGGATGGTGAATAAATTCTTCACCTGGGGAATTGGAGCATGGAAATTTGCTATCGCAGGACTAACAACTTCAGTTAGGATTGCAAGGTCCCTCACAGTCAAACAGTCTGCATTACACAGCAGAATGGAAATGGTCTAATAGGTGAAAGTTTAGGGGTAATGTTTTGGGGTAGGGTGGGAGTATTTGACACCTGTGGAGCCTGAGCCCCTTTAATCACCACCCCCTAAACCCATCTCCATCCACCGCTCCGCACTCTGCTCCCCCGCCCCCCACCTCCCCCCAGCTGAGCTTGGCCACTCCTGCTTGCTTCAACTCTCTCCCTGTTCTTGCAGACAGCAACATGGAAAATACAAACAAAAACTCCTGGAGACCACTGTAATTATCAACATATCTCTAAAGATTTTGTGATAATATTTACATGCTCCCAAAGCGAATATATTGGCAAAACACCTGGGTATGCCTGCAAATGTTAACTCACAGCTTCCCATCTTGGGCTTATCTCAGACACAGTAGCAGCTTCCCTGAAGGCAGCAGTTTGTTCCCAGGCTACAGCGACTGGGATAACGGGCTTGGTGGGTCAAGTCAAGAATCTGAAACAAACTGGCATACTACTTCCCCGCAAAAAGATTTCCCGTCACAGCATCTCTAGGGTCCAAGCGAAACCAGTTTGATATTCTCCACTTTCCACCAAGTGCTATTCCCCACTTATTAGCTAAACCTAACCTTCCTCACCTCCATCATAAGATCAGTAAATTAACAGGCACACCGTACAACATCCTCAGAGTGATGTGTGAAAGAGAAACAACAGTGTTGACTACTCTGTGAAATTATGAAATGAAAATACACACACACACACACACACACACACACACACACACACACACACACACACACACACACACACACACACACACACACACACACACACACCTGTTGAGCTTTCCGCTTTCCCTTGCCAAGTACGCACGTACAGCTTGAAGTCAAGGACTAATCCAACATGCCTTTAAAATCACAACAACAACACTGGTATCTATACATTTCAGATGATAGAACATCCCAAGATATTTGACAGGAACACGATCAAACAAACTGATACACAGCCACATAATAAGAGGTGAGGTAAGATGACTAAAAGCTTGATCAAAGAAGTCGGCTTTAAGGAGTGGTTAAAGGAGGAGAGTGAGGTGAAGGGGTGTCAGGGACAATTCCAGGGCTTTTAAACGAGGCATGGCCACTGGTGGAGAAGTGATGAAAACTGCAGATGTGCACAGTTCAGAAAGGGAGGAATGCAAAGATCTTCCAAAAGTGTGGGAATGATGGAGATCACAGAAATAGGGAAGGATCAGGCCTTGGAAGGATTTGAAATCAAAGAAAACAATTTTAAAATCTTATAAGCACAGAATGGTTACAGCCTGGAGGGAAGCCATTGAGTCTATTGAGTATAAACCAGCTCTCTAAACAGCAACTCACCCAGTCCCACCACAACACTCTTTTCCATTTCTATTGCAGATTTTTTCACTTCAAGTGTTTATCCAGTTCCCTTTTAAAAAACCATGATTAATCTGCCTCCTTTAAACTTTCAGCCAGTCCATTCAGAGTTTTAACCACATGCTGTGTAAAGACATTATTCCTTTTGTTACCACAGCTTTTGTTGTCTATAACCTTGAAATTACGTCCACTGGCTTTAAACCTTCCCAACAATGTAAGCAGTTTCTTTTTAATCACTTTGTTCAAATCCTTCGTGATATTGAATATTTCTGCACAACTTCATACAATGGGATTAAGCATTGAATTTCCAGAGGGAATGGCGGGAACTGTACAATGTGAATCTTAAACACAAAAATAAGTGCTCCAACAATAATTATTTTTAAAAAGAGAATCCTACCCACAAAGCCATTACTATTCCAAAAAAGTAAAATGATCAAAAATCATCCTAAAAATAGACTAGACCGATTGCCCCAGTATATTTGCAGTTAAGTTCCATATTTCGTCCAGTGATCAAAGCTATTCATCTGTGATACCTAGCCAAAATCTCCAAACAGAACAGGTTAGAACACAGAGCATAGAACTGTACAGCACAGTACAGGCCCTTCAGCCCACAATGTTGTGCCGACCCATTATCTTACTAAGATCAATTTACCTTACATTTTACTATCCTCCATGTGCCTACCCCAGAGTTGTTTAAAAGTCCCTGAAGTATCTGATTCTGGTTGTTTTTATTTAAACCAAATTAAAATAAGTCTTCCCACTAGGAGCATTATAACTTTAACACAAATGCAAAGGAAATTTTGGCAGTCGAATCAAAATAGTGTGACAGGGTCAGGATAGGGTTAATGCATTCCAGCTTCCGTGGTGCCCATCTGTACCAAAAACCTGTAAAGATGAGAGCGAACACCAACCATACACTCGCTTTGCAACCACTCTGAGTTTGAGGGGAAGGTAGTCGGGATTACAGCCCCCTCCAAGATCCACTGCCCGGCCTTACTGAAGAGGCTGGGGTGGTGCACAAGGCTCGTATATGTGCCACAGTATCATGAACAATTAATCAGAGGATCAGGCAATAAAAAGAATCACAGACTTGAGTGTGAGGAGGAACGCCAGCAGTCAGTTGCTCTCAAAGTACTTTAGAATGCTTCATGACAAGTAGCAGAGGAGGGGAGTCAAGCTGAGGACAGGTTCCATGCAGAGAGGCGTACTCTCAGGGTGTCAATTCTCCACAGCATCTGCCTGTCAACAAATGAAATTCTACAGAATGGGAAGAGGTCTCTGGAGGGTCGTGGCTACTATTGACATCATTAAACAATTAGTAGGACCGATCAGTAAAGTGACCAATGGTGAGACAGCAGGAAGCAGGGTGGTAAGAGGCTGGAGGTCACATGCTGAAACTTCCAACAACATAATTCAATCAGATTTGGGCATCCCAAGTGGAATTAAAATGAGGGAAGTGGAAAAAAAAAGCCCCATTTTGTTCTGTATATTTCAACAGTAGTACAACGTTAGAGCTTTCTCCTTGTACAATTTAGCCGGGACACGAGAGGCACAGGACCAGTTTGATATTTCTCGATAAAGAAGTAGGATTTCTCGTTCTCTGCCCGATTACCTTTAATGTTTCTAAATCCCTTGCTATAATTTTTAAAATAACAGCTTCTAACGTCTTCCTTCAACAGATGTTAAGTGAGAGATAATAAGAACTGCTGATGCTGGAGTCAGAGATAACACAGTGTGGAGCTGGAGGAACACAGCAGGCCAGGCAGCTTCAGAGGAGCAGGAAAGCACAACTTAAAAGGCCAGAAAAAAATCTTCCCCCATTTTATTCTTACTTAAGGGCCTGGGAAAAAACTTAATTTGAATCTACTGATTCAACTACACTGGAAAAGGACTTGATAAATTCAATGTATAACAGTGAATATACAGACTTTGGATTTATGGCACTGAGGGATCCCAAAGAGACAGGGACGGCAATCAGTGTTCTACCAGGAACACTGATGATCATAGGCTGGTTAGGAGCCACAAGTCATGTCTCACTAAATAAAAACAATATTTTTGAAGAAGGATCCCGACCCGAAACATCAGCTTTTCTGCTCCTCTGAAGCTGCCTGGCCTGCTGTGTTCCTCCAGCTCCACACTGTGTTATCTCTGACTCCAGCATCAGCAGTTCTTATTATCTCTCACTTAACATCTGTTGAAGGAAGATGTTAGAAGCTATTATTTAAGAAATTATGGCAGGGGATTTAAAAAAATTAAAGGTAATCGGGCAGAGAAAGAGAAATCCTACTTAATCAGTTATATAGATTTCTTTAAGGAGGTAATTTTGGCTATGGATAATGGGGAGCCAATGCATTTTGTGTATATTTCCAGAAGGCACATGACAAGATGCTATATCAAATGTTATTGCAAAAAATATACATGGGGTAACATGTTGGCATGGGTAGAGGATTGGTGAGCTAACAGGAAACAGCGTTGGCATCGATGGGTCACTTGCAGTTTGGCAGGGCAAAATGCACGGCGTGTTACAGGAATCAGTGCTAAGGCCTCAGCTTTTTACAGTTTATCCTTTATTTGTTTACGGGATGAGGGCATTGCTGGCTAGACAGCACTTATTGTCCATCCTTAATTGCTGTGGGTCTGGAGCCAAATGTTGGCCAGACCAGGTATGGATGGCAGTTTCCTTCCCTGAAGGACATTAGTGAACCAGATGGGATTTTCCCCCAACAATGGACAATGAATCCAAGGTCATCATTGGACTCTCATTCCAGACATTTATTGAATTCAAATTTCACCATCTGCCATGGTGGGATTTGAACCTGGGTCCCAGAATGTGATCTGGGTCTCTGGATTAACAGTCCAGTGATAATATCACTAGGCCATTGCCTCCCCCTCACAAATGTCTTGGATGAGGTCAAATGATTGCCAAACTTGCTGATGACCCAAAGAAAGGAGAAAGTAATTTTTGAAGAAGAAATCAAGAAGTTACAAAGGGGCATGGACAGGTTGAGTGAATGAGCAAAAATATAATAAATGCCGCGTTGTGTGGAAAGATGTGAAATTGTCCATTTCGCCATGATGAATACAATAGCTTTTTTTAAAAAATGGTGAAAGATTACAAGACTCTGAGATACAGAATTATCTGGGTGTCATAGAACAAAAAGGCTAGTGTGCAACTAATTGGGAGGGCGAACTGAATGATATCATTCATTGTGAGGAGACTTGAATCCACAAGTCGTTATACATTCATTTCAGGACATTGGTAGGTCACATCTGGATTACAGGACACAGAAATGGTGTCCGTATTAAGGAAGAACATAAATGTCTTGGAAGAACTTCAAAGAGGGTTAATTTGCCTTATAGCTAGAAATACTTTGGGTAGAAGTTGGTCAGATTAGGCCTGTATCTACTGGAGTTTAAAAAAGTAAGCAGTGACACAACTGAAAGAGAGAAGATCCTGAATGATCTTGGATATGAAACAGATGTTTCCTTTTGTGGGAAAATGTAGAACTAGGCGTCACTATTCAAAAATAAAGAGTTGCCCACTTAAGCCAGAGATGGGGAGACTATTGTTTTTACTGAGGATTGTGAATCTTTGAAACTCTCTTCCTCAATAGTGAGTGGAAGCAGAATCTTTGAATATGTTAAAGGTAGAGGTAGATAAATTCTTGATAAGCGAAAGGGTGAAATGGTATCCTTGGATAGGCAGGCATGTGGAGTAATCGGATCAGCAATGACCTTAATGAATGACTGAGCAGTCTCAAGGGGCTCTTGCACCTAATTTATCATGTAGTCTTTAATATTCAAGAACCAATCTGCGTCATCCTGCAGTCACATCTCTGTAATGTGCTACGAGTACATCTTTATTTCAGATCCTGCTTGCATTCCATCTTTAATTGTGTCCTTTTATTATTTTTATAGCCATCAATTTTGTCCGTTGATTTATGCTCTCCCTTCTTGTCTCTGTATGTTTATCATTTCCCATATTTTGCCTTTCTCCCTTGCCTCAACATTGCTGTTTGATTTCCCATATCATTCCAAGTCTGATCCCTTTACTCCAATATTTAGTTTAAGCTCCTGATTAATTCCCTGTTAATGCAAGTGACTCGAACATTTGTACCAAAATGGCTCAGGTGTAGGTGGCCTAAAGCCTCTGCTTTCCCAAGGACTGCTGTCAATGTCCCAGGCACAGGAACCCACTTTGATATATATTTCTTTCATTGTTCCTGAGCCAATATTCTGGAATTTCTTACCTGTCCCAGCTGTAGGAGAAACAATTTAAAATTTCCACCGTCAATGTCTGGGCTACTAGTGATAAGCAGTAAACACTGGCTTTGTTATAATTCTCACAATTAAAATAAAAGCTCTGAAGAAGTCATACCCAACTCGAAATGTTAACTCTGTCTCTCTCTCTCTCAATCTCTCTACAAATGTTGCCAGACTGTTCAGTTTCTCTAACATCCTCAGTGTTTTGTTCAAATTTCCATCATCAACGGTATTTTAGTTTTATTTAAACAAAATAAAGTCTATTCCAAGTCTTCTGCTAACTCTCACCATCACTTCAGTCTGTTCCTCTTGTCTCAATGTGATAACATGCTTCATTCTTGGATGGATGAAGTACCTGCCTCAAGCTCTCCACTAGCTAGGCTGCAGGAAATGACCAAGAACAAGACGTCAATATCCCAATATCCACATAATCTCAGCCAGCTTTTCTCTTCACCCTAACAGGGACATACTGTCCCTGGACTCTTGATTTCACACTTTTAAAAGCCTCTCATTTGCCAGTTGTTCCTTTTCCTTCAAACAGAATCACCCAATCAACCTCAGCTAGATCCCACCTAATGGCCCCAAACTTAGCCTTGCCCCAGTTCAGCACCTTAACCTGTGACCCTATCCTATTGTTTTCCACAACTATGTTAAAACTAAGAGAGTTATGGACATTGGACCCAAAGTGCTCACTGACTGACACACTTCAGTCACTTGCCTGAGCTTACTTCTGAAGAAAAGGTCCAGTGTGGCACCCTCCTCTGCACAATGATTTAGGAAATTTTCTTGGACACATTTGACAAATTCCACCCAATCCGGGCCTTTTCCACTCGGTAGCCCAGTCATTACAGGGGAAAGTAAAATCTCCAATCAGGCTCAGTGGTTAGCCCTGCAGCCTCACAGCACTAGGGATCCAGGTTCAATTCCACCCTCGGTCGACTGTCTGTGCAGAGTTTGCACATTCTTCCCGTGTCTGCATGGGTTTCCTCCAGGTGCTCCGGTTTCCTCCCACAGTCTAAGATGTGCAGCTAGGTGGATTAGCCATGCTAAATTGCCAGTAGAGTTCACGGATGTGTAGCTTCGGTGAGTTATAAGGGGATGGGTCTGGGTGGGATGCTCCAAGGGTCGGTGTGGATTTGTTGGGCTGAAGGGCCTGTTTCCACACTGTGGGGATTCTATGTAATACTACCCTATCATTCCTACAGGTATCCACAATCTCTCTAGCCATCTGCTCCTCTTGTTCCCATTGGATACTTAGAAGTCTTCAATGCAGTCCCAACAGAGTGATCATCTCTTTCTTGTTTCTAAGTTCGAACCGTATGTCCTCATTTGATGACCCCATACAAATATCCTTTCTAAGTACTGATGTTATGCCCTCCTTTATCAAAAGGACAACTCCCCACCTCGCTTACTTGTGCTTCTGTCACACCTGTAGATCCTGTATCCTGGGACATTGAGCTGCCAGTTCTGCCCTTCTCTTAGCCATGTTTCTGTCCTGGTTATAATGTCCAGTCCCCAGAGCCAAACCATGCTCTCAGATCATCTGCCTTACCCATCAGGCCTCTGCATTGAAATAAATGCACTTTAAACCAGAAGGCTTTTCCCTCCCTTTACTCTGCCCCTGGTTATCCTGAATAGTAAACTTGCTTTCGATGGCTAATGTCTTTTCCTCTGACTCCTTGATAGCTCCTCTCTTATCCAGAGCTCCATCTCCCTGCCAAACTAGTTTAAACTTTCACAGGTAACACTAGCAAATCTCCCTGTGAGGACAGTGGATATCCATCAATTCGAGTGCAACCTGTCCCTCTTGTACACATCACCTCTGCCCCAAAAGAGATCCCAATAATCAAAGAATTGCAAACCCTGCCCCTCACACCAGTTCCTCAGCCACGCATTCATCTGGCCCATTTTCTATTTCTATCCTCACTGGCACATGGCAATGGAAATAATCCAGAGATCACTACCCTCGAGGTCCTGCTTTGTAAATTCTTACCTAACTCCCTACAATCATTTCACAGAACACCATCCTTTTGTCTATCTATATCATTTGTACCTATGTGCAAGTGACCCTTAGCTGTTCACCCTCACCTTTGAGAATGTTCTGCAACCTCTCAGAGACATCCTTGACCCTGGCTCCCGGGAGGCAACATCCCATCCTAGTGTTTCTTCTGCGGCCATAGAATTTCCTGCCTGTCCTGCTTACAACTGAGTGTCCGATCAGTATTGCCCTGCCTGACTGCAGCCCTTCCTTCTGAGCCTCAGAGCCAGTCACAGTGCCACTGACCTGACTGCTGCTACTATCTCCTGAAAAGTCATTCCCCCCACCACCACCACCACCCCATCGCCGGCCAACAGTATCCAAAGCTGTATCCTTGAGCATATGTCTCTAGCCCTGCCTCATCCAACCTTATCCATTGGTCACCTGACATGTCCATCAGCACAATGCTGTACCTTTCCAGGCCAATGAGTGAACTGGATTGTCTTTGTTAACTGACTGGATGATTCTTGAGAATCAGCAGTAAATCAATCACCTTTCACCCACCATTTAAGAGATTCTTATGACAAACAAATAATGATTTTTAAAGAAAATAAAATGGACTGTACTTACTGCCTCCTATTTATTTCCTCTCTGATTGTTGCTCATTAGCAACACCCTGAAGGATTCAGGACGATCGTGGAAGGCTGGCAATCTCCACTGGCCACTAGATCATCATTCATTAAAATTTCTTAAGGGAATGGTTTTGTTGCAATTTAATTCATACCAGGAGACAGACAATTTCCCTCACTGCAACTGGGGTCCACTACAAATCTACTTGACTGGCCATTAGATGTACCAGGACATCCCAAGGATGAGAAAGGCACTATCTAAATGCAAATCCTTTCTTTCTTCACAGCAAATCATCACGCTAATAGGACAAATCACTGCTGTTAATGTGGGTCAAGAGACAACTTGCTCCAATTGAACACACTGGATTGAAATGGCTAGTGCAATGCTGCACAACATGAATAAACTAGAGTGAACAGTCTTTCCACTAGCAGCTCTGTCTGGCTGAGATGAAATGACCCGGAAAAGAGAAAGGATGAGTTTGACTTTTGGTTTAAAAAAGTAACGACCCACTGTAATCCACATGGCAGAAAACACCACATTTTCGACACATTACATTCAGATGTAAATCACCACTTGTTACCACAGCAACTGGATGTGACAACAATCGCGGGAAATTGGGTCTTCTGCTTTGAACTACTAATCTTTACCCCAGCTGAATGTGATTGGCTTGCTAGGCCTCTTCAGGGAAGCTAGGGCTGCCATCAAAAACTTGTGTTTCAAGAGCCCAGGTGTCAAAAAAATCTCTAGGCATTTGGGCTGGAGCACTGGCAAATGGAAACTTGACACTGTGTCACATGAGGAGGATAGGACGGGACAGGGCAGATGACCAAAGGCTTGGCTGAAGAGTTGTCAGAATTAAAAATTTCAAGGAGTATCTTAAATTGAGCAAGGAGAGGTGGAGAGATAACCCAAAGCTTAGGGGGCGCAGGTTGCTGAAGGCAAACCAGCAATGGGAAGCGACTGAAAGGAAGAACGTGCTAGAGGGTTTGGAATTTTTTTGATGCTTATGGAGATCACTGAGATTGGGAATAGACTAAAATCATATACAGACCAAACCAGGTAATGGTCACAGATTTCCAACTGCTTACAGGACACTTCTGAACCATTGTGGTGTTGTTAAGCAAACAAAAGTGACCACTTTTATTAAAGCTGCCTTTGATTTGTACATATTACAAACCTAAATTTAAATTACCAAAATGCAATGACAGTTGGCACTCTTGATTCTTCTAGTTTATTTGTCGGAGCCTGTGGAATCAAAGATCAGTAATATAGGCATGTTATTACTGTCCTTGGTTATGTAGCATTATTCACGGGGAAAGAAAAGGATGTTAAGAGTACTTAATGGAGAAGAGAAACATATCCCACGTGGAAGAAATCAGGAGAGATTAGGTTAGATTAGATTCCCTACAGTGTGGAAACAGGCCCTTCATCCCAACAAGTCCACACCGCCCCTTGAAGCATCCCACCTAGACCCATCTCCCCATAACTCACACACCCCTGAACGCTACGGGCAATTTAGCATGGCCGATCCACCTAGCCTGCGCATCTTTGGACTGTGGGAGGAAACCGGAGCACCCGAAGGAAACCCACGCAAACATGGGGAGAATGTGCAAACCCCACACAGACAGTCGTCTGTGGCTAGAATCGAACCTGGGTCCCTGGTGCTGTGAGGCTGCAGTGCTAACGCCTGAGATTACTAATATTACAGTCAGTAGCAAAGGAAAGATAAGTCAGCTTTTATTTAACAAGTTACACCTTCAGCAAAGCACAGTATCAAACAAGCAAGATGCATATGGAATTTGCTGTTTGAACTGAGTAGCAAGAACAATTTAAATAGATTTAGCTTGCATTTACTCCAATGTAAAAGATTGAAGAGTGGTTTAATTGAGGTGTTGATTTGAAGTGATTGAAGGTTTTCATAGGTTAAATACAGAAAAGACTGCTTCCGCTAGTTGGAGAGTCCTGATCTAGAAACATAACGATATAACTGGAGCTAGGCTGTACAGGGGTGATGGCTGAATGCTCTTCCTTGTACAATGGCTATGGAAGTTGGAACTGTCTCCCCAATAAGCTGTTGAGGCTGGAAGTCAATTGAAAATGTCACAATGCTGATCTACAAGACTTTTGCTAGTCATTAAAATGTTATGGAACAAGGGAAACCAAGGACTTGAAATAGAATTAACATACGGATGAGCTATGAATTAACTGAATGACAGCACAGGCTCAGAGGCTGAATGGCCTCCTCTTCCTTTGCCTCCTCAAAACCTTGGCATAAACACATGCAGAGATAAACATACACAAGCATCAGTATGTGCAAACACAGGCATACAATGTATGCATTTACATTGGATAACAGACAAAAGTACACCCTGCAAAATAACTAAGTGTGGAGCTGGGGTGAACACAGCAGGCCAAGCAGCATCTTAGGAGCACAAAAGCTGGCATTTCGGGCCTAGACCCTTCATCAGAAAAGGGCGATGGGGAGAGGATTCTGAAATAAATAGGGAGAGAGGGGGAGACAGACTGAAGATGGATAGAGGAGAAGATAGATGGAGAGAAGAATATAGTTGGGGAGGTAGGGAGGGGATAGGTCAGTCTGGGGAGGACAGACAGGTCAAGGGGGCGGGATGAGGGTAGTAGGTAGGAAATGGAGGTGCAGCTTGAGGTGGGAGGAGGGGATAAGTGAGAGGAAGAACAGGTTAGGGAGGCAGGGACGATCTAGGCTGGTTTTGGGATGCAGTAGGGGGAGGGGAGATCTTGAGGCTTGTGAAATCCACATTGACACCATTGGGCTGCAGGGTTCCCAAGCGGAATATGAGTTGCTGTTCCTGCAACCTATGGGTGGCATCATTATGGCACTGCAGGAGGTCCAGGATGGACATGACATCTAAGGAATGGGAGGGGGAGTTAAAATGGTTCACGACTGGGACGTGCAGATGTTTATTGCAAACCCAGCAAGGGTGTTCTGCAAAGCGATCCCCCACCTCCGCTTGGTTTCCCCAATGTAGAGGTAGCCACAATAGGTGCAGAGGATGCAGTATACCACATTGGCAGATGTGCAGGTGAACATCTGCTTCATGTAGAAAGACTTCTTGAGGCCTGGGATGGGGGTGAGGGAGGAGGTGTGGGGGCAAGTGTAGCACTTCCTGCGGTTGCAGGGCAAAGTGCCGGGTGTGGTGGGATTGGAGGGGAGTGTGGAGTGGACAAGGGAGTCGTGGAGAGTGTGGTCTCTCTGGAAGGCAGACAAGGATGGGGTGAGAAAAATATCTTTGGTGGTGGGGTCGGATTCTAGATGGCAGAAGTTTCGGAGGATGATGCGTTGTATCCAGAGGTTGGTAGGGTGGTATGTGAGGACGAGGGGGGATTCGGTTTTGGTGGTTATTGCGGGGGCATGGTGTGAGGGATGAGGTGTGGGCGTTCTCGACTACTGTGGGGGGGAAGTTGCGATCCTAGAAGAACAAGGACATCTGGGATGTACGGGAGTGGAATGCCTCATCCTGGGAGCAGATGTGGTGGAGGCGAAGGAATTGGGAATAGGGGATGGAATTTTTGCAGGAAGGTGGGTGGGAGGAGATGTATTCTAGGTAGCTGTGGGAGTCGGTGGAAGTCCTCACATATCCCCCATCCCCCTTTTCTGATGAAGGGTCTCGGCCCGAAACGTCAGCTTATGTGTTCCTAAGATGCTGCTTGGCCTGCGGTGTTCATCCAGCTCCAAACTTTGTTATCTTGGATTCTCCAGCATCTGCAGTTCCCATTATCATTACACCCTGCAAAATATGTTTTAATTAACACTACTGTTACCAGAGTAACATAGGAGGGTATGGGCCACAATCTAATGGCAGTCAGCCTCTGTAGGATCAAAGTTTTCTTTCTCATTATGTAAAATGCCTGCATGAATCACAATAATCCTGTACAGTAAGAAGAGGCAGTGCTATGGTTAAAGCCTACTAAGACTGCAACAAGAAAAAAAGCTACCTAGCTTCAGGGGTTAAGTGCAAATTGATTTAGATTGCATTTCTAGTGGAGAAGCCCACAGAGTTTCAATCAAGATCACACAAAAAAAAGGCCTCTGATGTTAATAATGTAAATAAACATGAGCCAAGCTGGTCATGGCCTAAGCTCTCCTTGTACGTGACTAGATATTACTGTAATGCAGTGCAGGTATTGAATTACATAATTACACAGGCTGACAGCCCATACTAAACCTAACAGTAATTGCCCGTCTCAGTGAATACACCAAGTCCTGACATATTGAGGTCACCAGATAGAGCAGACACTGCCAGAATACATTTTCAGGCTGAGGATGAATGTGGAGATGCTCAGCTATCTAGGCTCCCAGGAAACACAAGTTTATCTACTGCAACGTTTAACATCTGAATCTCACTTGTTTCTATTAATACCTGGTTTCTAGATCACTTTATTTTACAGTGACTAGCAACAATTCAGCTTTGTTGATATAATTGGGAAATATTATTCCCATCTCCTCCAGTAGCCTAGGACCGATTTGTTGCTCAATGTTAATGATGAAGCGATTCAGGCTTTCACACAATATTCTTCTGTTTGTCATTTTAACAGCAGCAGGGCCAATAACGTACAACGCTTTCAATCTAACAAAATACCCCAACGCACATCACGGGAGAATTAAAAAATAACAAATTTCCCACATAAGAAAATATAAGATGGATGGTCAAGAAGTCTTGTCAAAGACAAACTTTGTGAAGTGCAGTAGCAGGAAAGTGAGGTAAAGTGTCAGACAGAATTTCAAGGCTGATGTCTGCAAGCATTTCTTTGTACAAAGGCTAGTGGAAGTTGGAAACTCTCTCTGGAAAGCTGTTGAGGCTGGAAGTCAACTGAAAATCTCAAAAAGCAGATCATTAAGATTTTTAGCTAGCCATTAAAACGGTTTTGCAACAAAGCAGAAATTATGGATTTAAAGTAGAGTTAACACACAGATGAGCAATGACAGTGAAGGCTCAGTAGTTGAATGGCCTCCTCCTCTTCCTTTGCCTCCTCAAAACCTCGGCATAAGCACATGCAGAGATAAGCATATGCAAGTGTCAGTATGTGCAAACACCAACTCAGCAGCTGAAGGTATAAACCACCAGCCGTGGAGTGATTAAAATCAAGGATGCTGATAGAAATCAGAATGAGAGAAGCACAGAGACCGTGGGAGTCTGTGGTTCTAAAGGGGATTACAGAAATCAGGAGCAGCAGAGACACGGAGGGGCTTGAAAATGAGGAGAAGAGATTTAAAATCCAGACGTAGTTTAACCTGGAGCCAATGTAGCTGTGTGTTAACATGTAAATGAGGCAGATGACCAGCAAAGCCTCCCAACTGGTTTTTCACATGAGCCAAAAACCACCTACATTTACACGGCAACTTTACCATTGTAAAGGAGATCAGAGAGATGTAGAAAGGAAGAGAGATTTCGACTGAGAATTCCAGAGCTAACAAAATGGCCACCTGTAGTGGAGTGGTTAAAATCAAGGATTTAAAAGATAGATCCTCAGCTGAGAAGAGTAAGCGAGCGATAGTTATTGTTGTGGGAGGTTAGTGACATAGTTCTAATGTCATGGGACCAGTCATCCAGAGACCCACACGAATGCTCTGGGCACATGAGCTCAAATACTTATGTCAACTTTAAAACAATTCTGGAATTAACAACAAAAACCCATACAAAACTGCAGAGATTTCCTCAGGGTCATCAGCAATTGGGTAGCTCTTTTGCCTTTGAAGATTGTGGATACAAGTCACATTCCAGTTGGCAGATCCCATAACACATAAGCCTAACACTTTGTGGTAATGATGGAGCGCAGCACTGTCGGAGGTATTATCAATGAAATTTGCTTCAAAATACAGTTCCAAAAATACTAAACAAAGGCCTGAATTTTCACTCTTGAGCCACAAACACAGAATTTCTGCAAGCCTGACCCTGGAGAAATGTGCCCCAACATTTAGGATTTTCATTCCTAAGGAAGGGAGGTGGGAGTCAACTCCAAGGTGGAAGCGGAAGTTGAGGCTGTTGACCCTGGACCAAGTATGGAGGCTGCTGTGAGAGCAGCCAGGCTGGACTTAAGGCCTGCATCGACGAATGGGAGCTTTTGAAGTAAATTAATGAAATTAAAAATAATTCCGTCCCTCACCCTTACTTCCCAGCTACCAGTCCCTCCATATACCCTATTATTCTATCCATTCCATCACATGCTGTTCATCCTTCCCCACAGCCCCTCAAATTTTATACCAACACATGCCCCTGCACTCAAACCCAGGGTTCCTTTTTATCTCCATGCCAACCTATGGCCTTCACCATCACCTATTTATTTTCATAACTCCTCTGCTAACTTTACGTCAAATCCATGCCAACCCATACTCCCAGCCATTAACTACCCTTTGCTGAAATGAGGTAAAACAACAAGTGTTTATTGAGAAATTCACTGCTTATAACATAACCTACTCTCCGCAATTAAAACAAAGCAGTTCACTATAATTAACTTCCTTTAATTTCCTACAAAAATAAGCATTGGACATTATAGTCTCACATCAACAATGTTGAAGCTGTCGATTGAACTGCGATAGCTTCACCTCTGAAGGTTTATATATTCTTTATTTCCTATCCCCACTGTAAGAAGCACAGGACAAACACAGATTAATATAGATCAAACATAAAGGATTGAAATTTTCCTTCTCCATGTTGACTAGGCTACCCAAAAATCATCGTTGGAAGATCATTAATGAAAAGGATGGGGTGTCTTCAATGTCATGTGTGTCTTTTGCTGCTATTAAATAAAGTTGACAAGGTTGGATCCTAGATATTTGGGCATTTCATTATTTCCTGATTAAAATTTCCATCATTCCAATACACTTGAAAGACTTGTTCTGTAATAAAATGGGAAGCTCTTGCAGCACTCAGTTAATGCAGATTGTAACTCTCACCAAATTCAATATTGGCATGGAAACCTCCCAAAATTGCTGGGTAAATTACAACAAAACAACTTGAGCTTCTACTCTGACATCTAGATATAGCCTTTGCTAGTGACCTAAGCGATGACTTATTTTTACGTACCACCCTGAAAATTCTTAGATACTTCACAGGAGTGTTATCACACTAAGGTTGGTATGGCTTTGAAAAAGAAAGGAGATATCGAGGCAAATAATAGTAAAAGAAGTAGACAAGCATTACCTTAAAGTGAGGAGGGAGGGAAAAAGGTTGAGGAATGGAGTTTCAGATTTTAGAAAGTAAAGTACTGGATGGCAGCCAATGGTACAGTGTAAGCAGGAGAGGCATTAGAGATCATAACTGGGGACCACAGAGATCAAGAATGACTAGAGAAGATTACAAAGAAAGTGAAGGGCAATGTTATGGGGATGTCTGAAGTAGCACAGGAAAGTCCAGTTTGAATGTAAGTTTGTGTATTTTGTTGTACATGATTGTAGTGTCTTGTATGTATTTGAGGGCTGCATATTTAATAGTCTACCAATATCTATCAATTTTAATTATCCTAGCAACAAGTGTTGGTGAATTTAAAATTAAACATGACTATTTATCATCACATACTTTCACTGAAAATTTAAAATAGCAGGCCTGTGTTTTCTTGGACAAATTTATGTTTTTACCAGCAAGGTGACTTTGTAAAAGGAGAGAATTCTCAGTTAGCTACTTCTTAGAGTTGAATTACCAAGAGGTCAGCTCTCAGGTGAACTTGAAGTTGGAGCAGGGTGAGGGTGGGGCCAACTTGAGGTAAGGCTGTATGTTACCTTAGATGTCTTGTTGCTGGTTCAATGGCTTTTCGTATGATCTTATTCCTTTTTAGAACAGCTTCTGCTGTTATTTTCAAAGACAGCTAACAATCATGGCAGGCGTTGCCATGTGACCTGTTAAGAGACCAAAGTCCTTTTCTAGATAAGGCAATGTTAGATCAGTAAACATGCTGCATTGTGGCTTTGTACACCATGAGATTGTTTAGGATGTGGCACCACCACAAAACAATCAAAAGTACTTGAGATCCATTTCCCATTTGTCTGAAACCCATTGAGTTTCAATGTTTCTACTGTCCACGGCGAAACAGAGAGAGGAGTTTGCTGCTGTGTTGAAGTCCTCTTTGTCCTTATCATAGGTATGGATTTGACAGGTGGCTTTGGTAGACTACAGTTAAATTAGGTATTTGCTTGACTTTCAGAGCTGTCTAAAACTAAATGTCACCAAGTCACATGGCATGTTTCAGCCACTCTCAACAGCTGGGTGTCCATTTTTAAGTATATAGCTTTAAAATTTGCAATATTTTGAATTCCTCAGCATTTAGCAGACCAATGAACATCGGCGAATATAGGTAAATAGGACTTCGTGCCAGTTAGGAAATGTGAAAGAGTTCTGGATGAGATCAAGTTTCTGGATGAACAAATCACTGTTTAAATATCAGATATTTTCATTTGTACGGCCGGGGAAGCAGTGGTAGTTAAGTCAAGGTGAGCGATCCCAGACCATGGAACTGTGACAGCAGGTAACCAGTCCAGACAATCATTCCTAGCCTACTATTTAGCAGTCTTGGCAATATTCTGTTGTGGTGTCCAAGACTAAGACACAACGCTGTAGTGCTTTTACGAGGCACTAACAGTCCTGCTGTTTTATTATCAGGTTCAACCTTTGCCGTCTCTTTTTGTCTCGTGTTGTTCCTGACTTCTATCCATGTTTAAACTGGTCTCCCAGGGTGCAGTAACTAGTTGTCTTTGTGTGGCCTTTTCCCCGATTCAACTGTCTTGCAGAAGGCCTGCTTTGGGTAGATTAGGGAGTGTTTTTGGAAACAAGCAAAGCCTGTGCTGCAATATCAGTTTACAGCAGTGCAATACAACCCTTTGATGTTACCCCATTAGACTGAGAAACAGCAAGAGAAACCAGCACCACCCTGTGTTCTTTTACAAGCCATCATGTCAGTCCAAGTCTATAACACGGCTGTATCCTTTCCAATAAATTTAATGGCTTAAAGTCCGGGTTTCCAAACAACTTCATTAATTTTTGATTACAAATTTCATTATTCCAGTTTACTTCGACCCAGATAGAGGTGATATTGAGTTATTCCTGGCGCTATGGGCGGCCACCTAGTTGGGTAATATCAGCAACCTCTCCTGTTTCAGTAACAATGTGTGTGTAAATGAGGCAGGAATATCAGAGAGGAATGCCACATAAATGCATTTAGGTGTTTGTACACAAACACTGCAAATAAAAATCTCCAGGGTAAGGATTTGGAAGTCTTGTCACTATGACAAGAATACAGTACACTAAAACACCGTTCTGACTTCAGCTGGGGTGATATATTCAGTCTTGGGAACCACTGTTTCAGGAGAAAGTCAGGGTGTACTAGCATTATACCAGGGATGAGGGACTTCAATTATGGGAAAGAGGCTGGAGAAATTGGGCTATTTCTCTTGCTAGCACGGAAAGATATGACTTCAAAATAATACTGAGTCTGCTCTGCCATGGCCAAACCAATAATCCTCAACTCCACTTTTCTGCCTTCTCCCAATTCCTCCTCATCTCCATTTAACTGGGTGACCCTTACTCTGAGATTATGCCCTCTCGTCCTAGACTCCCCCAGCTAAGTCAACAACCTCTCTGCATCTACCCTGTTAAGTAGACCACAAATTTTATACGTTTCAGTAAGATCACCTCTCATTCTCCTAAACTCCAATGATTGTGAGACAATCCCTCTGTAACAAGGACCAGCCGAGTGAACCTTCTCTGGACTGCCTTCAATGTCACTATATCTCTTCTTAGTTAATGGGACCAAGTTCTTAGTTAATGGGACCAAGTTCATATGATCCAAGGTGTGGTCTGACCAGTGCTTTGTATAGTTTTAGTAAGAGTTATTTTTTATACTTGCTTACTTTTATGCTTACTTTTATACTCCATTCTCTTTGAAACAAAGGCCAACATTCCATTCGCCTTCCCAAAGACTTGCAGAACTTGGATGTTAGCCTTTGGATTTTCATGCAGTAAATAAAAAGAATAATTTTTGCAGGTCAGTAAACAGAGGACACAGATTGAAACTCACAGGCAAAAGTACCAGGGATCACAAAGGAAGCAGATTTTTATCCAGTGTGTTATGATGATCTGGAGCCCACTGCGCAGAAACAGTGAAGAAGACTGAAAACAAAAAAATGCTAGAAGTCACAGCAGGTCAGGAATTAAAGAGATAATGGGAACTGCAGATGCTGGAGAATCCAAGATAATAAAATGTGAGGCTGGATGAACACAGCAGGCCAAGCAGGCCAAGCCCTCTCTGATGAAGGGTCTAGGCCCGAAACGTCAGCTTTTGTGCTCCTGAGATGCTGCTTGGCCTGCTGTGTTCATCCAGCCTTACATTTTATTATTAGGTCAGGAATTAACACTGCTTTCATTCCACAGATGCGGCCAGTTCTGTGTTTCTCCAGCTATCTCTGTTTTCGTTGGAAATATATGCATTCCCAGTCAGTGGATCCAAACTCTGGAACGCTCTCTGTAAGAGCACTGTGGGCGTACCTCCCCAGCAGACACTGTGTTAAGAAAGCAGCACACCACCACCTTCTCCAGGGCAAGCACAGACAATGAAGCTCACATCCTTGTATGAATAACAATGAAAAGTATGACTGTGGCTTCTTCATGCCTTTAACAATTGTGAGAAAACCACTGTAACTTGGTGCCTTCCTATTCACAGTGAAGCTGGATGGGTTGCTCTCAATGTGTTTCATTCTTGTCAACCCAATCGCAGCCAGAGAATCATCTCTAAAGGCTTCTCTTCCCAATGCCACCCAATTGCCTCCAGAGGTCCTCAACGACCTACATTGCCTCCTGTTTTCCATTTAGCTGCTGCCCTTTGAATTCCAAGTGCACGTTGATGAGGGCCAGCTCTATCTCATCACCACCTCTCTCAAATCTCACAGTGCTTTCAATGTGCCATTGCTTGCATGACATCTAATACTGGATGAGTAAAGATCTTCTCCAAATAGACAATGCAAAGGGACCAATCATTGGCTGAATGCCAAATCAAACTCTGTTCCCGATCTGCCGACTCCATCCTTCCTCATGGCGAACGATCGAGGCTGAAACAGTCAGTTCACCACCTTGGTGTTATATGTGACTCTGAGACAAGCATCTGGTCACATCTACTCCATCATGAGCACTGTTAATATTCACATCTGGAGTATCGGCCATCTATGCTGCTGTTGCTTTGCATCCCCTAAACATGATATTCTACTGCTTCCCTGGCCAGTCTCCTATCCTCCAGCTTCTAAAGGAAGGTTAATCCAAAACCCTGCTGCTTATTTCCTAACTCATGACAACTTACATTTGCCCATTACCTCTGGTGGCCTGCCTAGGCCTCCACTAAAACAAAACCTCAGTTTCTAAGTTCCCATTTTTGTTTTTAAGTCCTATTATGTCCTCATACTTCCTTGTTTTTGTAACATTCACCATATCTAAAGCACTCTGCGATCCTCCAATTCCAGTCTCTTCAGCCTCCCCAATTATAACTGCTCTATTATTGGCTGCCATGCCTACAGTTGCTTCAGAAAAATGCCCTGGAATTTCTTCCCTGACACTCTTTGCTTCACTTCTAGGTCTCTCTCTCTCTCTCCTCCTTGAAGATGCAACTCAAATCTTAACATATTGAACCTTTTGGCCACTTTCCTAATATCTCCTTCTCTGGCTCAGTGTCAAATTTTACTCAATATTGCTCTTACGGCATGCATCACGATAATGTACTGAGCCATTAATAGGCAGTATATAAATGCAGGAACAAAAACAAAGTTGTTAGATAAGCTCAGCAGGTCTGGCAGCATCTGTGAAGGAAAAAAACAGTGTTAATGTTTCGGGTTCAGTGCCCCTTCCTCAGAACCTGACCCGAAACGTTAACTCTGTTTTTTTTCTTCACAGATGCTGCCAGACCTGCTGAGCTTTTTCAGCAAATTTGTTTTTGTTCCTGATTTACAGCATTTGCAGTTCTTTCGGTTTTTACCCAGTATATGAATGCAATCTTTTATTGTTAGGATACACGTTCCAAACATCAGTACATCCTGTATTGCATCACTGCACAGGCCTTTAATTTTTTTTTGCTTATTTTCTCACTCTCTCTTTGCTTCATCTCCACAAAAGGAGACACTTTCCATCAAACAATTCCCATCGGCTACGGGACTGGTCTACACGATCCAACCTGCTTCCTGCCTCAGGCAAAATGAAGTGAACATACACTGGGCTGACCAGATTAGTTCATCCTCCCCCGCTCCATAGATACATTCCACTATAATAGACACTGGTGCAATCAAGGGCTCCTACAAAAAAAGCTGGTGGGTGCCAATCAAAACACTCAATCATTTCAACTCTAGTGGTAGATGCTTGACACCATCCATGTAATCACCACATGCTGCATTTTCACTTGAGTATCAGTAGGATGCACTGTTATACATTCCAGAGACGGCGGCTCTTAATTTAGGCCCAAGTTTCCAATACAGTACAGAGAAGGCACTGCATTGTCCGAAGTGCCATCTTTCAGAACAGATATCAAACTGATGTTTTTCTGCCTACTCAAGCAGATGTAAAGGCGTAAGAGAAACAGCGCAGACACACTGCACTAGTAATCCAGACACCAGGATTAATGTTCAGGAAACAGGAGTTTAAACACCAGCTAAGCAACTAAAATTTAACTAAATAAATCTGAAATATGAAACTAGTATCAGTAATGGTGACCATAAATTACCACATTGCGGTGAAAATCCAGCTTGTTCTCTAGAGTATTTTAGGAAATAAAATCTGTCATCTTTGTCCAGTCCAGGCCTGTGCATACATTCAGAACAAATGAAAGAGTATTGAGAGCGGGAAGGAAGTGAGGTGCATGTCCACAGGTCCCTGAAGGTGGTAGGACAGATAGACAAGATGGCAAAGGTAGCGTATGGGAGGCTTTCCTTCATTGGACAAGACATTAAACACAGAATCAAGATGTAAACATTGTATGATAATGCTATACAAGACAGCAGTTAGGCCACAGCTGGAATTTTGACTACAGTTCTGGTCACCACATTACAGGAAGGTCAGAATGGCTAAAAAGGAAAATGGAGGAGATTTACAAAAAAGTTGCCGCTGCAAAAATTTCAGATCGGAGGAAACATCAGATAGTCTAGGTTAGTTTCCTTATAACAGTGGAGGCTGAGAGGTGGCTTAATTGAGGTGTGAAAATAATGAGGGGCTTGCATAGAGTGGAAAGGGAAGATTTGTTGCCCCTGGTGGAGTGGTCAAATACCATGGGGCACAGACTTAAAGTGATGGGTAGAAGGATTCCAAGGGACATGATGATGAACTTTTTCATCCAAAGGAGGGCACCTTAGGAAATCATCGCTGAGTTTGATGGTTGAGATGGAAACCCTCAACTCATTTAAAGGGAATCCATATCTCTACCTGAAGGGCAACAGCCTGCAAGGTTATGGGCCAGTAACTTATAAACAGGATTAGAATGAATGGGTCATTTATTCAGCTGATACAATGGGCTGAATGGCCTGTTTCTGTGCTGTAATTTTTCCATGCTTCTGTACGATTCAAGTCCAACAGTGATGGGGCTTCATTTCAGTAAGTGCACAGCTGTCTTCAAGAGAAAGGTAGCTCAACACCAGCTTACCAAATGCAGTTGGGCATGAGCAATAAATGCTGGCCCCGCCTACACTGCATGAATGAAAATAAGAGTGCAGTGGAGTTCACCTGCACAAGTCAATAATGATATATCCCTCACGCAGCATTGCTGTTCAAGGATCTGATCATTTTCACATTATAGCTTGTGGGATCTTACTATGTTCAAGTTGCTTGCTCTATTTCTCCACATAACACAGACTATGCTTACAAAAGTAGTTGTGAAACACTTTGGGAAATTGTGAGGTGCCATAAATGCAAATCTTTCTTTCTTTATAAGCAGACTAACTGTTCTTTTAAAAAAAAATCTGTGATAAACTGAGCAGTTCCAGCAACTTGTGTTTTGCTTTGGACATAGGATGACATTTGAACCAAAAATATAACGCAGTCCAAACGCTGAATAATGTGTTTGTCTCTTTCAGGTGTGCTTCATGTCAGAACAGCACCAAAGTTTGGACAGCTCTCTTCCCCAGAAATAATCTACTTGATGGTCCAGTGGGAATGTGTTGATGAAACAAACCTCATGGAACCACAGAACTTCGTTGGAAAATACAACAGTTGATAGGCTTTCCAAATATCCTGCACAATGCCTTTGACGAAATAGGTCTTTCCTAGTGTCTGTTAGGATGTGAATGGATAGGGTCTGGAATGTATGGCTTGTAAGGAGCTGGAGCATTCAAGACGGAATTGGATCAGTACCTGAAAATTTGCTGAGTCACAAGACAAGGATGAAGGTGGTAAACTGGTTCAGTTGCTCTTGGAGAGTGTGAGCACAGATGCAAAGGGCAGTTGGCCTACTGGCCTAGAATTTTATAATTCTACTAATTAAGCCGTAATGTAGAATAAAACCTGCCTGTTAATGGAAGATATAAGAAACCAGAAAAACAGGTTAAAACTTACCACGGTGTGCCGTATATTTGAAATCCTTTCACCGTTACCTCCGAGTCTTGCACATAAATACAATTGGTCAGGAGTGACTGGACATTATCAAAGTCCTCGGGTTTCAACTTGGAGACAGATGGGAAGCGGTAGTAGTCCTGCTTCACCAGCTCAGCAACGAAGTCCTTATCAAACGTCAGTTCATGGTTTCCAGCGATGACTATTTTATATTCATAGGGAAGGCTTCCTGTAATTGCAAATGAAGCACTTAATTACAACCTTCCTCCCTTGTTAAACATGCTCAAGGAATACGTAAAGGGCAAAAGAGGAAATGTTTTAAAAATGTACAGGCTGCCAGAACAATTGTCGCAATAACAAAAGGTTACAACAGGCACCATTAATTCCACTTAATTATTCAACACATGGGGATTGTGTCCCATTTCCACAATTACTTCCAGGACTAAATTTAAACTCATGACTAACATAGGAAGTTTACTATTAGGGCTCTTGAAAGATCGAACTGTCGTAAGGGATTCTGATGTACATAAGATTGCTTTTGTGTTGGTTCGGTTTCATTGTTTTCATTTGAACAATACTGCATGCTGATATTGTTAAGTATGCTGATGTTTTTTGGGGCATCAATAATGTCATCAGGCACCATTGAGGTCATTGGAGAGTGGTGACGTCATGGGGGTAGTGGTATCATTGGGTGCCAGCAAGGTCTTTGGGTACTGGTTAGGTCACTGGGGTGGTGATGTCATTTGGGGTGTGATGTCACTGGGTGCAGTTGGGATTGGAGGTCATTGGGAATGATGAGGTAATGTTGATGTGATTGTGGGTGTCAACGATGTAATTGGATGCCAATTGCGGATGAGGCCATTGGTGTGTGGTTGATGTCATTCAAGAGAGGCAGGATCTGTCAATTAGATGGGCAGCTTGAGGGCACAGAATCAATATTTAGTGAAATGGCATCATCATCCATGCAACCTGATTCAATGGTAGCAGTTAGTCGTGGTTCAGTGTGCTCCGCTCTTAACTCTGAGTCAGAAGGGTTTTGGATTCAAGCCTTACTTCAGAGACTCGAGCAAAATATCAACACCGGCACATCCTCTGCAGTGCTGAGGGAATGCTGCATTGCCGGAGGGAATGTTTTCTGGATGAGACTGTGTCTGCATTGGCCCTCTTGGTAGATATTGGAGATACATCGTACAATTTTGGACAAAAGCAGGAGTTCTTCCTAGTATTCAAACTAATGTTTTATTGCAGTTAATGTTGCTAAAAGAAATCATACGGTCATTGTACCTTGTGGGATACAGCTGTGTCAAAATTGGCTGTTTATGTTTCTTACATTATGACACTGACTAACCAGTTCATGCTGAACACAATCCCAAACGAAACTAGTCCCACCTGTCTGCTACTGGCCCATATCCCTTCTATCCACCACTTCCTCAGAAAGTTCATTCCATACGCGTACCACCCTTCAAAATTTGCCTCTTATGGTCTCTTTAAAATCTCTCCCCTCTCACCTTAAAAATGTGCCGTCTAGCCTTAATGTTGGGTCTTATATCAAATCAGGCAGGAGCTGTATCATTGTAAGAGTCACACTGGAAGTTGGTTTTATTTGAACAGCTGAGTAGTGCAGGTTAATGCCAGAATTAAAATAATTCACAATTAAGTTAAAAATGTGCACAAAAACTGATAAAATCAAGAAAGCACAAATTGTCAGTACTAGGGATTGAGGCAATCTCCCAATGCAAGTAGTCACTTCTGCTCTTTAATTTCAATAGCACTATATTGTAATGAAATGACTCTTTAAAAATAATTATAGTCCTTTTTTTTTAGAAGGCTTCTTTCAAATATTCTATCACTTTGTTTCATGCTAAGGGGAAAGTAAGGAAAAATATCAGTGATTATTTGACTGACAAAAGCTCTTTATACAGCACTCAAATTCCTGCTATCTAAAACATGTGACTAAAAATTGTGACAGGCCCATTCAATTTTTCCACGTATGATAAAGGTGGATAATATATTACTAGCCACTGGGAATTTAAGTAGAGGTAAAACAGATGTGCAGTTTTAGTTCCGTAGAGGAAAAAGACATCAGAATGTAAGTTGGAACACTGAACTAAAGACAGCATTTCCAAAAATGCATATGATTTAAGTACATATCTGGAAAAACCGTGGTGTTAATTGATAGTGTTTGCACAGCTGGCATATAGAGAAAATAGACTAAGGGCCACTCGCAGTTTGAATCCTATGAGAGTATGTGTAAAATTTTAAAGTTGTTTGAATGGAGAAGGGTTTTAATTTATTAGAAGTGGCAAAATGTTTCAAGTTTCAAGGTAATGGGAATTAAACGTAATTTTCTTGACCATCAGCCCTGAAAAGGAATCCAAGCAAGAAATTGGTTAAATGAGAAATTAAAGAATTAACAACTTCTCTCAGATTGAGTGTCTGTAAAGGATGCTGCTGGGAAACAAGTGTAAGCTTTGTTTTGGCATTAATGCTAAGATCTTTTCAATTTATAGCTTTGATTAGTTCTTTGCTTTGTGTTGTAGTTTTGCGTTTTATAGTCAAAGAACACTGGCAGCCTCATATGAATCTGTTCGGTGGCTAACCACCACTGTACCCAATTACAAAAACTGAATTTAGTGATCTATCAAGCAAGGTTTTGCTCTGGATTCTTACTTCTCCAGTATTTCCATCTGCTGAGGTGAAAACACACGTCAACTGTCACAATATGCCTTTGGCCACTGGCTGGCTCTGTGAAGTGACTTTAAGTATGCCTTACAACAGTCACCATCTTACATTTATAATAATTAGTCAAACACAATTCACTGGCGTAGTAAATCTACTTAATGCAGAGAGTTCACTGTTCTTGCTATTGATTCTCTGATAGCACCTTGAATGCAGCTTTACTTGTAACAACAAACTTGGATTCTCTGTTCCTCCCCGGATTCATGTCAGTGAACCTGCTAATTCTAATATGAGCCTCATTTAAAATTGGTTTCTAAGAGATCAGTGTCCAAGAGTTAGCTGCTGTTTGTTAATGTTACTAAATCCATCTCTTACAACTTAGCTTAATGATTAAGTTAATTTTCAGAATTCTGGAAGTGAGAAAAATGACCATGATGGGATTAGAAATACACATCGTATGTGTCATTAGACTAAGATTCTCAGTTACTCACCCAAACGTCCAACCACAACAGTAGCATACCCAAGGATTGCCTTCCCAATCAACCACTAACAGGCCTGTATGTGGTCAATTACTGACAGTGTTTAATTGGGATGCAGTAACAGGAAGGCCTTGGCCCCTGACTCCACTATGCACCCTGCAGTCAATTTGGAGTAATGGTGCTTGGTGATCATGTCACTTGAGAAGAAATCGAGGCATCAAGGCTAATGCTCAGGCGACAGGTATTCAAAACTCACCAATTACAAAAAATTAAAAATAAGATGTTGCTGGAGACAAATGGCATTTGGTTTGTCTCCAGTACCATCTTATTATTAATTTTTTGTAATTATCTCTCTGCTTCAATTAGTTGGATTATAGGTCATCCCTTCACTGGCTATTCAGTTGTTGACACTTTACTCTCACGCTGTCTGACACTTTTGCTCACCTGCAGAGACTTATTATTCAGCTGTCGACACTCCACTGACACCATTTGTATGATCTTTTGATCTCTCTAGCTATAAATTCTGTGCCTCTGTGCCTCTCTTCATTATGAAGCAGCAGCGCTCTGGAAACTTGTGATATCAGATAAACGTGTTGAACTATCACCTGGTGTCACGTGACTTCTGACCTTCCTTAGATAAAGAGAATAAAACTGGTCACAGTACCAAAAACACTGAAATGGGACTAGAGATTGATCGACTGGGCAAGGAAGGAGGACATGCAAGGAACACATCCAACCAGAGTGGACAATTTACCTTTTCCTTTGTTTTTAATGGGAAAGCTGTGCTGTGGGAGAGGTTAACCCTGACTCAGAGCCTAATACCAAGCCTCAGACCATTTGCTGTCTCTAAGTCTGCACGTTGAATGAATGCTTCAAACATGGATGTAATTATTCACAGAGTTGATGTGAAAATCTTCCACCAGGAACGGGTGACACAGTGGTTCAACTTTTAGAACAATCCAAATATAATTCTGCACATGCGCATATAAACAGAAAGACAGATTTCTACAACATTGATAGAAGCACAAAACTTCTGGACTCAGGAGACCATTCAGCCCATTGTGTCTGTTTCAGATAGAAAGAGCCTATCTAACTCAATTCTACTTCGCAATTCTTTCTTTTTAGCCCTTTAGGTTTCAGTGTGGAGACAAGTATTTTTAAATGCAATGAAGACTTGTGCTTTCACAAAACCATCAATACTTTCCAAGGGAAGGCATTTTTCTTCAACTCTACTTTAAACCTTAAATTGGTTTTAATCTATGTCCCTTTGTCATTGACCTCTGTGTGCTGGGAAGTAGGTTCTTCCTATCTGTGCTGTCCAGGTCCCTCATAATTCTATTTACTTCAAACAATTCCTCCCTCAGCCTCCCCTACTATAAATACAAAGAGTTTCCAGATTTATTGTTTTCACAGATTTCATATAGACTTTGAAGAACAAAGAGTGATTTCAGAGTTTTGATGTGGATGGGGTCTAGGGAAGGGGTGGTGGGTGCAGGGATTGGATAGGGGGCAAGAGTGAAGGTAAGAATACAAGACTACCAATCGAAGTGCCACCTACTCTGCCAAGCTCAATACTTTTTTAGATGCCATCTTACATGAGCAAGAGACAAGAAGGATAGAAAGAAATCAGAAAATGTGTTTGTATCAAGAGTATGTGACTTAGAAAGCATTTATAGAACATAGAACAGTACAGCACAGAACAGGCCCTTCAGCCCACAATGTTGTGCTGACCATTGATCCTCATGTATGCACCCTCAAATTTCTGTGACCATATGCATGTCCAGCAGTCTCTTAAATGACCCCAATGACCTTGCTTCCACAACTGCTGCTGGCAATGCATTCCATGCTCCCACAACTCTCTGTGTAAAGAACCCGCCTCTGACATCCCCTCTATACTTTCCTCCAACCAGCTTAAAACTATGACCCCTCGTGTTAGCCTTTTCTGCCCTGGGAAATAGTCTCTGGCTATCAACTCTATTTATGCCTCTCATTATCTTGTGCGTTTCATGAACTCATAATATTTTGAGGCATTCTCCAGCTGATGAATTATTTTTGAAGTCTAGTCACTGTTCAGTTTTATGAAATAGCAATCTCCCATAATAAACAATATAGTGATAATGACCAGTTAATCCATGTTCAAGTGAGAGAGGTCAACAAGCAGAAATAGTAACTCTCACCACAGACTCTGCCTGACTGCTGAATGTTCCCAGTGTTTGAAATGATGTTGGTCGAGAAATATATAGTAGGCAGGGCACGACGGTGAACTCTCCTATTCTTCACTGAAATTACACCATGGGGTCTTTACCATCTTGTCCGCAAGGTTATCACTGACAGTGCAGCACTGGAACATACCACTTCCTATCAGCCTACTCTTCATATGATTGAGGATATTCGAGACTAAGATTGACAGATTGCTAGATATTAAAGATAGGGGGATATCACTGGATAATGGTGTAGAGGTAGAAAATCAATTGTGATCTAGTTGATTGGTGGAACATGCTTGAGGGGCCACATGGCCTACTCCCATTCCTATATTCACTTGGAGAATCTGTGTCCAATGCTGACAGTGAAAATTGAATACCACTGATTAACCGTCCCTTTAACATGGACTTTAAGTCCAATTGGTATCCAAGCGCAGGCAGGACAAATCCCAAAGTGATCGCGAGACATTCAATTTCCTTCAACCATCCTGACCTCAATACAGAGTAATTGATCAATAGACTCTGAAAACCCAATATTTTGGAGCATTGCAACCCTCTGGCCAATGATGTAAGTCATTCAAGCTGTGGATGGTTAAGTATTTCCGAAAAAAAAACGCCATCCAATCGACATAATGGGACAGAAGGATGGCCATTTGGCCCATTGCGCCCATACTGTGGAGTAATCCTGTCAACCCTATTCCCCCAATTTGTAGCTCTACAAGTTTAATTTACTCAAACTGCCACCCAGTTTCCTCACAATCATCAATCATCTCAGCCTCCAGCAGCCTCATAATGTTAAGTTCCAAGGTATTACCATTCCCCGAGTAAAAAGCGTTCTTCCTCACATTCCTGCCATACTTTGCCCAACACCTTAAATCTACATCCCCGAGTCCTTCTACCATAAATAAGGGAAACAGCTCCTCTTTGTTCATCTTATCTAGGTTAAGTGAGAGAGCAAGGGTCTGGCAGAAGGAGTACAATGTTGGGAAATGAGATGTCATCCATTTTGGCAGGAATAACAACAAAATGGACTACTATTTAAAGCTGCAGCACGCTGCTGTGCAGAGGGACCTGGGTGTCCTCGTGCATTAATCACAAAGGGTTGGTTGGTGGGTGCAGCAGATCATTACGAAGGCAAATGGAATTGTGTCCTTCATTGCTTTTCGGATGGAGTTTAAAAACAGGGTGGTTATGCTGCAGCTGTATAGGGTGAGGTCACACCTGGAGTACTGTGTATAGTTTTGGTCTCCTTACTTGAGAAAGGGTGTACTAGCACTGGAGGGGGTGCACAGGAGTTTCACTAAGTTGATTCTGGAATTGAGAGGGTTGGCTTAGAAGGACTAGACTGGGATGATACTAATTGGAATGGGTGGGGGGGGGGGGGGGGGAGAAACGGAATCTTATAGAATCATGTAAAATTAAGAAGGGAATATAAGATAGAAGCAGTAAGGTTGTTTCCATTGGTGGGTGAAACTAGAACTAGGAGGCGTAGCTTCAAAATAAGGGGGAGCAGATGTAGGACTGAGTTGAGAGGAACTTCTTCCAAAGGTTTGTGAATCTGGAATTCCCTGCACAGTGAAGCAGTTGAAGCTACCTAGCTGAATGTTTTTAAGGCAAAAATAGATGGATTTTTGAACAATAAAGGAATTAAGGATCATGGTGAACGGGCAGGTAAGTGGAGATACCAAAGTGTAGAGGTGGACGAACACAGCAGGCCAAGCCGCATCAGAGGAGCAGGAAAGCTGACATTTTGGGCCTAGACCCTTCTTCGGAAATGCTCCTCTGGAGCTACTGGCTGTGGAGGCGATGGGTGGAGCGACGTCGGCATCGGTGTTGGGCGGAGTTGCGTCGGTGTCGGTGGTGGGCAGAGTTGCGTTGGCGTCGGCGGTGGGTGGAGCGGGGTAGACAGCGGCAGTACCGGCGTCAGCAGGTGAGTCCTCAGTGTCTGTGGTGTTGGCATCGGAAATGGAGGCGGTGGAATCAGCAGCAGTGCCGATGGCGTTCGCTGTCCTGGAAGTGGTGTACCTGGCGGCGGAGGATGTGACATCATTTGTGGGTGCTCGGAAAGTGGCCACATGGCCAATGGTGGCGGGCACATTGTGGGGAAGGTCCTGGGTAGGGCTGGGGATTTGCAGGGTGGAGGAAGCTGATTTTGGGTGGCAGGCACCAGTACGTTTTCTGCACTTACAGTTTTTAGTGTCCAATAAAGCGGAGTAGAATTGTGAGTTCAGGTTGTGGATCCTACGAAAAATAAAAAACAGGAGAGGTCCTTTGCAGGTCTGGGAGCGGGAGGCTCTGAGCTGGGGTAGGTTTGATTGGTGCCAGGAGATGCCGGCGCATTGCTGAGAGTGTGTATTTCAGGAGTCGCAGGGAGAAACATTTTCGTAGGATCTCAATGTTCTGAACGTAGACATTGTCACGGTTGGGGCCAAACTGGGAAGGCCTAAATGTGGACTGCAGTCCATCGGGGGTCATCTGATTCCGTAGGCAGGTATTAAGAAAGGTAATATGGTTGTAGTACCTGGTTTGCTTCAGGATGTGGTAGAGCAGTTTCAAGGCTGATGAGATTACGAGAGAGTCTCAGTGGGAGAGAGATCCACTGATGTTTTTCCAGAGGATAACTTCTTCAGGGAAGGCATCCTTGGAAGAGACTTCACTGTGGGGTTAAAACTGTTTCAGAGGAACTGCAGATGCTGGAGGATCTGAGATAACAAGGTGTAGAGCTGGATGAACACAGCAGGCCAAAGCAACATCAGGGGAGCAGGAAAGGTGATGTTTCGGGCCTAGACCCTTCTTCAGAAACAGTAAGTGGAGCTCAGTCTCAAAAAGATCAGCCAGGATCTTACTGAATGGTGAATCAGGCGTGACAGGCCAGATGGTCTGCATCTGCTCCTATTTCTTATGTTATGTTTTAAACCTGTCATAAACTAAACATAAATATCTCCAGCAGATCTCCCTTCCAACTCCTTTGCTTCAACAAGAGCAATGCCAATTTCTCCCACCTAAACTTAAAGCTAAATTCCATCACCTTTGGAACCATTCTGGTTGATCTCCTCTGTATCCTCTCAACTCCACTCTGGTAATCAGATGGATGCATTGCCCTAGGTGTGGCCGAACCAATGCTTCATGTAGGCTCAGCAAACTTTGAAAGTGCCAGATTTCATGAAGGTTGAAGTGACTGCTGCAGTCTAACGGAGGCTAATGTTTTGAACTCGCCATTCCCTGCCCACTGGAAAGTCTCAGGACAGTGCACTCCTCCTACAGCCTCCCTCCCACAAATGGGAGGGGAAGCAATTTTCTGATGCCTGCCTCTGCTCAGTGCCAGGATAACGCATTCAGAAAAGCAGCCTTCCAGATTTAATGGAGCAGAGCACCCTGGAGCATTCATGCTTCATCTCTGTAAGGAAGGTGTTGCACTGTCATTCCAGAGTTTGTCTACTTTTTTTTAAGTAAATCTAATCTCTGAAAATTCAGATCAAAATTTCCTATGACTGCCCTTCATTCAAAATCTTGGCTCGTACACTAAAACACAGCTACCAAGAAACAGTTTAATTACTTAGAAGGTAGCAAAGGGCAACCTTTCCATTGAGATTATGCAACCCACAGACTGAAACAATATTAAGTTTGAACCTCTGCCAATGAAAACATTTCTAGTGATACCATCATCCTTTACAGACAAGAGCACTTAGGTTTCAGAAGGGGCCTCCAGTAGCACAAGTGCTCATTCAGGACAACAGGGGTCCAGTCCTATGCAATGAAGCACAAACAAGTTTAGGAAAGGTACGTGGGGTGCATCCTTTGAGCACAGAGACTGCAATCCTTTATTTCACTCTAGTTTTCGTGGATGCAATTGGCAGTGAACAGCAATGTCTACAACTACTCCAAAATTAACACAAGTAAAGGAAGTGACCATTCAGCCCCTCAAATCTGTTCTGCCATTCTGTTTGTTCACGGTTGATCTGTAATTTAATCTAATCTACTGCCATGATTTTAATACTACAACCAGATGCCGAAAATTCTGCAAAAACTCAGCAGCCCAATTTAACTCAAAGTGTTAACTGTGTTTCTTTCTCCATGGATGCTGCCAGACCTACTGGGTTTCTCCAGCACTGCCTGCTTTGTAGCATCCACAGTTTTTAATGATTTCACTGTTTTTAACCAGCAAAAATTTACTTATTCCACTTGTCACGTTTCCAATTGACCCCAAGCTTCAACGACTGGTAGAGAGGTTCAGAATGCCACAACTGCTTGCATGAGCGTGTGCATCCTGACAGCAATCCTGAATGGCTGGGTTTAAATATGTAGGTGATGCCTGCCTGTTGTGCAGTCTGCAAATAGAGGAAACAATTTAGAAATTTCAGGGGTTTCAACCTTTGTATCTGATGATAGTACAATCCCTGAGGCATCCCACTAGTTGCTTCCTGCCAATTTGAAAAGAACCCATGAATTCCTACTCTTTGTTTCCTCTCTGCCAACCAGTTTTCTAACCATCTCAATATACTTCCCGAAATCTTATGCACTTTAATCTTGCAGAAATATCTGTTATGTGGGACTTTGTTGAATACTTTCTAAAAGTGCAAGTATACCACATCAACTGGCTCCCCCCGTCAACTCTTCTAGTTACATCTTCATAGAATTCCAACAGATTTGTCAAGCATGATTCCCCTTTCATAAATCCACGCTGATTCTGTCACTGCTTTCTAAATGCTCCGCTGTAACGTTCTTGATATTGGATTCTAGAATTTTGCCCACCACCAATGTTAGACTTTTGGTCTATAATTCCCTGTTTTCTCTCTATCTCCTTTTTGGAATACTGGAGTGACATTAGTACTCTCTAATATGCAGGGACTGTTCCAGAGTCTATAGAATCCTGGAAAACTGACCACCAATGCATCCACCATTTCTGTAGCCACTTTGTTCAGTTCTCTGGGACGTAGATTATCAGGTGCTAGGGATTTATCTGCCTTCAATCCCATCAATTTTCCCAGCACTACTCCTCCACTAATACTGACCTCCCTCAATTCTTTCCTCTTACTAAATCTTGCATTCTCCAACATTTCTGGTATCTGATTTGTGCCCTCTTTTGTCCAGACAGAACCAAAGTACATGTTCAGTTGCTCAGCCATTTCTTTATCCCCCTATTATACATTCCCCCATTTCTGAATGTAGGGGACGTACTGGTCTTCACCAATCTCTTTCTCTTCACATACCTACAGAAACTTTTCGTGTCAATCTTTATGTTCCCTGCAAGCTTACTTTGGTACTGTATTTTTCCCTTCATAATCAATTCCTTTGTCCTTCTTTGCTGAAGTTTAACCGAGTCCCGAACCTCAGATGTATTATTTTTCTTGGCCAATGTGTATACTTCTTCCTTGGGTCAGATACTGTCTCTAATTTCCTCTTACCCATTTTGCTTTTGCGACAGACAGGAATAAACAGTTGTTTCAGTTCCCCCAAACATTCCTAGAATGTTTGCCATTGCTTATCCACTGTCATCCCTTTAAGTAACTCTTCCTAATCTATCAAGGCCAACTCACACCTCATATCTTCATAGCTTCCTTTATTAAGATTCATCACTCTAATCTCCCACCCCACCCTCTGTCTTGATATAAAAATTCTATCATATTATGGTTGCTTATCCCCGACGGGTCTCGCACAGCTAGATGAGCAATGATTCCCTTCTTATTACACTTTTCCCATTCAAAGATGGCCTGGTCTCTAATTGGTTCCTCCACATAATGGTCAAGAAAACCATCCGTCTATGGCATTGTGGCTGATTTGATATGACCAATCTATGTACAGATTAGTGTCACTTATGATCATCGATATTCCCTTATCACATGCATCTCTAATTTCGCATTTAATGCCATTCCCAATATTACCACTGCAGTTTGTGGGTCTATATATGACACTCACTAATATTTTTTGCCTCATGGTATTTCTCAGCTCTACCTATACAGACTCCACATTATCAGAGCTAATATTCTTTCTCACTATCCTGTTAATTTACTCTTTAACCGGCAATGCCACTCCACCACCTTTCTCCTTTTGCCTGTCCTTCCTAAATACTGAATGTCTTGGGACATTCATTCTCATCCCTGGTCCCCTGCAGCTATGTCTCCACAATCCCAATTATATTGTATAATGCTGTAGAGGAGGAATTCCCTAGACTGTTTATGGATGGTTTTCTTGACTAATACATGGAGGAACCAACTAGAGCGCAGGCCATCTCAGGCTGGGTACTGAGTAAGGAGAGCGCTGCCCTCTCATTAGAGACAGGCAAGTGGCAGTGGTTTAAATTGAGGGTTGTCATACTTCAGTTGAAGGGAGAGATTAAGAACAAAGTCCTACAGAAACATCAGCAGGTGCAGGAGTTGAACCCCAGGGGTGGCATTACTCTACACAGCAAAACAGCCATCTAACCAATTGCGTTAACCAAGACAACAACCACCACAAGCTCACCTTGAACACAGTAAAACAAATGACCAGTGCTCATCACACAAAATACACTGAGTCATGTCAGGAGATGCTGGGAAAGGTGCTGGTCAAAGTGGTAAATTTTAAAGGCTATTTTAAGGGATTGGCGGTCAAAAGGTGGAGAAGTTTACGGGATTTGGAAACTATATCTTGTGAGGAAAGTTGTAAAGTGATTAAGTTGACTTCAAAGGCTTTGCAACATCCTGGACGCATGCTGGGCTATTCATTGCTTGTAAGTTCCCGGTCCTTCTCTACTTTTGTCCCAGTTTAAAGATTACCTAACAAGCCTTGTCCACAAGCACAGTTAGAGAGCAGACTTCTATATGAAGTTTCTGCCTTTGCTCGAAGAAGCCACTGTATGTCTCTCATTTCTCCGGGTTCACTAGCTAGCACTTCAGCTGCTTCAAATTGCTCAGTGTTTTGCACTGAATTATTTAAAAAAAATCTCTTTAAATGAATCCCTAGCCAGAGAAACTGGAAGCTTGAATCTGGACACCTTCAGAATTGTTGGTCGGGGAATTCCTAAATCAAGTAACGGTATATCTGCAGGCTCACTAATGCAATATAGAAAAGACAGAATTGCATTGTTACATGAGAATTTCACATCAACTCAATACGGTTTGCTGCAGCCTTTCTGCAGTTCAATGAATGACAAAATGTAGAATTATTTGTAACGCTTATCAATTTTTTTAAGGAGTTTCCACAAGGATATTTTCAGCCGAGCCAGTGCAAACAAGCAGAATGGCCAAGTCAGAACATGTGAAATATGCCTGATGCTGGAGCATGGTCAGTACAGTCTGCCCTATGTTGTAGGTGTTGAGTTCTAACCAAAAAAAAAGTATCTCTTTCATGTCCTCAGTATGTTGCAGCCGTTTCACAGCCAATGAAGTACTTTTAAATTGCAATCCCTGCTATAATACAGGAAGCCAATTTGTGCACAGCCACAGTCCGCAAGCAGTAATAACACAAAATGATGATATAATCTGGTGTTGTTGGCCCAGTGATCCATGTCGGCCAGGACAACAGAGGAATCATCCCTGCTCACCAGAATAGTGCCGTGGGATCTTCTCCTTTCACCAGATGAAACCTCATTTTAAAGCATTAGCAGGCTAAGTTTGACACAGTGACAAACCTCCACTGAAAGTGTGATTGAGGCAGATTCAAAAAAAAGTTTAAAATAGCAACGTTTGCAAGGCATTGGGTTATGGGCAAGAGAGGTTAACCTTTTACTGATACAAACAAGAGGAGGTGGTCATTTATGCTCCCAGGAGTCTGATATCCCATTTAATGAGATCATTCCGATCTGTGACCTAACTCCACATGCTGACCCTCTCCCCACATCCTTGAATAACTGGTAAACAAAAATCTATCAATCATTCTCAATTATAAAAAAATAACAGTTGATCAAGCACCAACTAGGGTTTACAGAAGAGAATTCCAAACATCAACAAGCTTTTCTGTCCAGAAGTATTTAGTAACTTCATTTATCTTTCACCTAAAACAAATGATTTATCATTTAATGCGTTATTGTATGTGAATTCTTGCTGCCGACATATTGGTTGTCAAGTTTACCTTTCTCGTGGCAGTGACTATACTCAAAAGGCAGTTTTGAGACAGTCCGAGATTCGAAATGGCACGATAGAAATGTAAGGTCTTTCTGAATGCTTATCTCAAACAAAATAATATCTCTGTGAAAATGGTGAAGAGAGAAACATCAGATAAACAGGCACGACTCCTGACTGCAAATCTGTTCACGATCTGTGATGAACAGAGTGGGAATTCCACATCTGCGGCAGTGTCTGGCAGAATTAAAGGTGCACGGGATGCCAGATTTGAAGGTGCTGCGGAAGATCTCAGAGAGCTGGAGGAGCTTGCAGAAATGTTGCCTGTATCCACTCAGGAAGACCAGATGGAATGGAACATTGATTTCTTCTGAAAACGGGTCACTGGACCTGAAACATTAACTCTGATTTCTCTCCACAGATGCTACCAGACCTCCTGAGATTTTCCAGCAATTTCTACTTTTTGTTTCACCTTGAATACCTTTGATTAACAAAAAAAAACTTGTAATATTTCTCTTTAAAATTAACAAGTGGCCTAGAACGCTAAGCAGTTTGCTGAAGAGAATTTCAAACTTCTAGCAGCCTTTGTCTATTGAAGTATTTCCTAATTTCGCTCCTGTTAAGGTCTGTCTCTTGTTTAAGTCCCCCAGTTGTAGAATTTCCAACAAGCAGAAATAGCTTCACTCTAGCTGCCCTTTCTGCTTCCCTTAGCATCTTCAGAACCTCAGGCAAATCACACCTACTTTCTAAATTCCAAGAAATACAACGATAGGTTGTATAATGTAACCTTTGGAGTCCAAGCATTATTCACAAAGAACACAGGTGCAAAATTAGGTCATTTGGCCACCAATCAAATCTGCCTCAATAGCCTACTACCTACCCTGAGACTGAGGCTCCTTGTTCTGGACACCCCAGGCCAGTGGGGAAATTTCATCATACATTCAGTCTGTCTTGACCTTGTATAATTTTATATATTTTAATCAGATCCCACTCATTCCTTGAAACTCTAGTGAATACAGGCCAGTCAACCCTATCTCTCCCCAGAGAACAAATCTGTTGTCCCAGGGATCAGTCTTTGTGCTACACTTCCTCTAATGGCAAGTACATCCTTTTGTAGGTAAAGAGTAAATCTATGCTGCGCTACCAAGACTACTATATCCTGCCTCAGGCATGGCACACAGAATCGTTCAGAGTACTTAAGGTTTGATGTAATCAAGGCATCGTACAACTCAAGCATGATTTCTGTTCCTTTGTATTCTAGACAAGGGCCAGCATTCCATTAACCTTTTTGGCTATTCTCTTATGTGTGTGACTTTTTAATGATCTGTGTATCTGGGTGCCAAGGTCTCTTTGGAGTATCATGGTATCTGGACATTTCATCATTCCGAATGCAATAGCCAGATTTATATAATTTAAAATATGGGACACAGTCAGCAATCCATCAACTACTAGCCAGATATCATGACTATTATACTACCATACTGATAGCAGCTCAATCTACCTATTGTAGCAAGGCAGCTGCAGTCGCCCTGAACCCACCAACAGAGCAAGAAGCAGCAGGAAGTTTTGAAAAACAAATTTCAAAAGTAAAAAAGCTCAGGACTGAGGAAGCTCACTTGTGTAATCTGAATACCTATAAACCCTGATAAATATAATCCAGAATTATCAATGAATCCTCCTTGGCTGAGAAAAGTGCCCTGTGTCAAGATCAGATAAAATGGAACCTCAAAATATACTGAGAATTAAAATAAACAGCAATTTTAAAAATCTAATTCCTTTATTTCAACAGGCCTTAAATATAAGGGATGAAAGATATACTATAGACACACGAATATCTGGTTGGACCCTATCTGGAATAACTGCGTTCAGTTCTGGGCGCCACATCTTGGGAAGCATATACTGGCCTTGGAGGGAGTGGAGAGTAGATCCAGCAGAATTACACAAGGGCTAATGGGATTAAATTACAAAATCAGGTTACATGCACTTGGTTTGGATTGCCTCATGTCTAGAAGATTAAGGGATGATACCTCTGAAGTGATTAAAGATGACTAAAAGAGTTGATAGCATGGATATTTCGTCTGGTGGGGAAAGAATATGAAAGGAGGAACCATATTGCTTAAAGTATAGGGATAGGTGTGGTCAGAAAACAGCTCCTCACTCCAAAAGCAATGGAAATTGGGAAATGAATTCCCCAAAATGATAACTTCAAGACTGAGATGTCAATAGATTATTGTTAGTAAAGGGTATTAAATATTACAGAACAAAGGCAGGCAATTGGAATAAAGATATAGATCAGACATGATCTAATTGCATGACAGAGCAGGTTGAAGGGGCTGAATGGCCTTCTTCTGTTGCTTTGTGACTAATAATCTCATTCTGAGGCAATTCTCTTTTACAGTCAGGAGGATTTCTCTTTGTATCTGGAACAAGCAGGAAAAATATCACTTTCTACAGTTTCCCTAAGTGAATGGGTTAAGAATTTGACGACAAACAGTGTATTACACTCTCAGACGCTTAAAGGCCAAACACTATTAAAAAAAACCTTAATACTTTCCCTTAATAAACAAGTTATAGACTTAACTTCTTTTTGTGAGATACTAGGGTAGCCTGAAACTATAGCAGAGGTTGGCATAATCCTCAACAATTTAATAATAAAAGCCATTCCTCAGTTTTTGAAATTCTGGAATATCCCCTGTGTGCATCACAGATCAATTTAAGTGGCACTTTTTCACTAATCAAAAAGAAATGGAAGGTTGAAATCGGCTTACTGTATATTGAGCAGTCAGAAAGCAAAATACAATTATTGCAAATAAATTACATTTGCCACTCTCAAGGTTGATTGTTCAAACTACAGTTGAGTGCAATCGAACATTATTTTTAAATATGTCAATACGTGATTCCATTTTCTGTGCAGGACAGGCTTCAGGCAGATAATTTAATATTTTAAGTACTGCTTCTAAAGTTTTGTTGAAAATCACACCATATCATGACACACACGGTATGCACAGAACTAAAGGCTTACCACACGCAGTTAAATGGAATCTGGGAAAATGTTGTTTAAAGCAAAGACTTGCATTTGTTAGGAGATTTTCAACAACCGCAAAATGTCTGGAAGTGCTTTTCAGCCATAAAGCGCTAATGGTAATGTAGATAACATGGTGGTCAATTTGATGCACAGTAAGCTCCCACAAACAGCAATGAGATAATGATCAGACAATCATGTTGATCAAGGGATAAATATTGCTCATGGCATTAGGGAAACTTACGTTAATCTTCTACAAAATGGTGCCGTGGGGTTATTTACAATTTAAGGGTAGTGTGGTGACTCAGTGGTTAGCATTGCTGTTTCACAGCACCAGGGACCTGGGTTCAATTCCACCCTCCGGTGACTGTCTGTGTCGTGTTTGCACATTCTCTCCATGTCTATGTGGGTTTCCTCCGGGTGCTCCTGATTCTTCCCACAGCAAGTTAGGTGGACTGGCTAAATTGCCCATATTGTTCAGGGATATGCAGTCTAGGTAAGTTAGCTACAGAAATGCAGGGTAGGGGGATGCATCTGAATGGGATGCTGTGCTGAGGATCAGTGTGGATCCCTTTGGGCGAGATGGCTGGTTTCCACAATGTAGGGATTCTATTCTAATCAAGTCAATATCTTAAGGAGGGAGGGGGACAAAATATCGATAGATATTTAATATCTGTCACTGGGAAAATATCGGCATCTACTATAAAGGATGTATTGGCAGAGCATTTGAAAATACGTAATCTAGTCAAGGAGACAACATGGCTTCATGCCAGACAAGTGTATTACAACTCATTGAGGAGGTGAAGATAGATAAAGATGAACCAGTGGATGTGAAATATTTGGATTTCCAAACATTTGGTGTCTTATCAAACACCACAGGGTTACTTAATAAGATGAGTGTTGGGGATAGAATACGAGCTTGGATAAGGTATTGGCTAACTAATAGAAGGCAGAGGTTTGGACAGAGGGGGTACTTTCAGGGTGGAAACCAGTAACAAATGGAGTGCCAGTACTATTGCCACAATTATTTACAATATACTTTAACGACTTGGATGACCCAAATGCATGTATTATCACCAATTTGCGGATAATACAAATATAGTTGTGATGGCAACTACTGGTGATGACACAAACAGTCTACAGAGGGATATAGACAGGTTGAGTGAGTAGCCCATAACGTTGGCATGTGCAATACGATGTTGGAAAATGTGTTTTTAGGCACTAGGGGCAGGAAGAATAAAGGAGATAAATATCATTTAAATGGGCTGTACAAAGACTGCAGAATACTGATCTCTCAATCAATATCATAGAATAGATTGTCTGGTCATTATCACACTGCAGTTTGATGCTTGGCTGTGCACTTCAACATTACAGCTATGGTTCCATCTCAGAAGTACCTTCTCTTTATTCTTTCATGGGATGTGGGTGTTACCAACAAGACCGATACCTGTTGTCCGTATGTTACGGCTACTGAATTGAGCGGCTTGTGAGGCCATTTCAGAGGGCAGTAAAGAATCACCCACATACCTGTTTGCCTGCAGCCACATGTAGGCCAGATCAGGCAAGGCCGATAGATTTCCTTCCCTAAAGGACATCAGTGAACCTAATTTTGTTACATGAAAAACGACTATGCCCATAAAGTCGCCATTAAACTAGCTGTTAATTCCAGATTCAACTGAATTTAAATTTTACCATCTACTTGGTGGAGTTTGAACCCAAGTCCCTAGAGCAGTAATCTGGGCCTCTGGATAATCAGCCCAGTGACACTTCACCATGCCTCCAATTCCCAACTTCACTAAATGTCAGGGGACTTGGGACAGGTAATAATTGGAAAGGTGCTTCTTTTACATGATACTGAAACAACAAAATCACTGGAGTTGGACAACTCCATTGTCTAATCACAACTCGTTGTTGTTAATAATAAATTGAACATTCACATGAAGCCTACCTAACCTTGCAATCACTGATCAAAATTGTACTCACAGATAACCTGGATGAAGAGAAGACTAATATTTAACTGAAGAAACTGGTTTCTTACCAAATATCTTCTATTGTATAATGTTCAACCATCTACATAAATTTCTCACAACCTGCAATGGGCTTCTGGCTACATGACAATAGAAATCACAACAAGAATAGTAGTTTTCCATTGTTCTTTAAGGAGAACAAACGCAGCTCTCCACTTAAAAAGTGATGGCAGTATTAGCAAACAGCACACTACACTGCACAACCCACCACTCATTGGTGCATTCCCATTGTTTCACTAACAGCATAAAAGCCTTTTAGCTCACAGGCACTGAATGTGCAATAAAGGCCTTCGATCATGAGCATAAAAGAACAACTGGGCACAGTCACCCAAAGCAACAATCTACCTGTTTGTTTACTGGGATGGGGGAAGGTAACTGATGAGTGCAGCCTGCTAAAACAATCTTGAAAATAATGGTCTCCATTTGGTGAAATTGAGAACTATGAACTTCCCGCAAGACAATTACATATTTAAAAGTGGGAGGAGAGAAGCGTGAGGATGTTTTCTCATCGGGGCTGGAGTATAAATCAGCTCACAGGCAGACAACAAACAGGTACTGTAGGAGGGACGTGTTACAAAAATGTGCACTGCTCTGTTGACCAGTTTACCAATAGTACAGTACCTAGGCACTGAAGAGAAACCGAGCCCTACTGTGCATTATCCAATGGGAATCAAAAAGATGAGGGGGAACTATAATGACTGGATGGCTTTAATGTAGTAAAATATCCCAAGATGCCTCACAGGACTGGTTATTAACTAAGAATTTGACAAGCAAAGTATGACAGCAAGTGACCAGAAGTTTGGTCAAAGAGGTCAGTTCTAATGAGCATCTTAATGAGTAAAAAGGGGCAGAGCTACAGTGAGTGAAGAGAGATTTGGGAGGGGATTCTGGAGCTAAGCACATGGAGAGCTGATGACTATATTTAGTTGTAAAGATAGGAGAGGGCAAGACCATGGAATAATTTATAAACAGGGATGACAGTCTTATATCAGTGCATTACTGGACCGGAGGTTGGAGTTGCACATTCTCCAGTGTCTACGGGAGTTCCTTCCGGGTGCTCCGGTTTCCTCCCACAGCCCAAAGATGTTTTGGCTAGGTGGATCAGCCATGCTAAATTGTTCGTAGTGTTCAGGGATGTGTAGATTAGGTGGGTTATAGGGGGATGGGTCTAGGTGGGATGTTCTGAGGGTCGGTGTGGACTTGTTGGGCCGAAGGGCCTGTTTCCACACTGTAGGGATTCTATGATCTATACTGTAACTATCTATAAGTAAGACAAGAAGTTACATCTGTTGCTTAGCTGTACTGGTAGAATTTGGTAAGCTTCCATTCTATGGATTTTCATTAACCATTTGTTGCTTCTGTAACAGTGGCCTAAACTCGAATGGGAATAGACGGGTTAAACCTATAGAGGATGTTCCCAATGATCGGAGAGCTCAGAACCATGGGTCACATAGTTTAAGGACTGACTATTTAAGACAGAGATGAGGAGAAATTTCTTCACCAAGAGCGTGCTGAGACTGCGGAACTCTTCGCCATTGGAAGCATTTGAGGCCAAAACATTGAATGTTTTAATGCGTTAGATATAGTTTGTGCAGCAAAGAGGTCAAAGAGTGTGAGCAGAAAGAGGTATCAGAGTAATAAGTGGAAAATCAGCCATGATCGTATTGAATATGGAACTAAATCCACAGTGGACGGGAAATATTCAATATGGCGCTCAGTTACAAGTGGTATGCCACAAGGATCAGTTCTGGATCCTCTTACATTTGTGATTTTTGCAAATGATTTGGATGAAGGAGTGGAAGGGTGGACTAGCAAGTTCACGGACGATACAAAGGTGGGTTGAGTTGTGGTTGGCGCAGAGGGCTGTTCTAGGTTACAACGAGACATTGATAGGATGCAGAGCTGGGCTGAGAAGTGGCAGATGGAGTTTAACCCTGAAAAGTGTGAGATGGTTCATTTTGGAAGGATAAATTTGAAAGCAGAATACAGGGTTAACGGAAAGATTCTTGGCAGTGTGGAGGAGCAGAGAGATCTTGGGGTTCATGTCCACAGTTCCCTGAAGCTGCCACCCAGGTGGATAGAGTTGTTAAGGAGGCATATGGTGTGTTAGCTTTCATTAGAGAGAGTGAGTTCAAGAGCCGCGAAATTATGCTCCAGCTATACAAAACCCTGGTTCGGCCACATCTGGAGTATTGTGTCCAGTTCTGGTTGCCTCATTACAGGAAAAAATGTGGATGCTTTGGAGAGGGTGCAGAGGAGGTTCACCAGGATGTTAGATAACAAAGTGTGGAGCTTGATGAACACAGTCGGCCAAGCAGCATCTCAGGAACACAAAAGCTGATGTTTCAGGCCTAGACCCTTCGTCAGAGAGGGGGATGGGGAGAGGGAACTGGAATAAATAGGGAGAGAGGGGGAGGCGGACCGAAGATGGAGAGAAAAGAAGATAGGTAGAGAGGAGAGTATAGGTGAGGAGGTAGGGAGGGGATAGGTCAGTCCAGGGAAGATGGACAGGTCAAGGAGTATGGAGGGTGCTAGCTATGAAGAAAGGATGAGTAGATTAGAATTATTTACATTAGAAAGACAGAGATTGAGGGGAAACCTGATTGAGGTCTAAAAAATCATGAGAGGTATAGACAAGGTGGAGAGCAAGAAGCTTTTCGCCCCCAGAGTTGGGGACTCAATTACTAGGGGTCACAATTTCAAAGTGAGAGGGTAAAAGTTTAAGGGAGATATGCATGGAAAGTTCTTACACAGAGGCTGGTAAGTGCCTGGAACACGTCACCAGCGGAATAGTAGAGGCAGGCACAATAGCATCATTTAAGATGTATCTGCTCAGATACATGAATGGGCAGGGAGCAAAGGGATACAGATCGTTGGAAAATAGGTGACAGGTGTAGACAAGAGGATCTGGATCAACGCAGGATTGGAGGGCCGAAGGGCCTGTTCCTGAGCTGTAATTTTCTTTGTTCTTTGTTTCGTTCTTTGTCACTCTGTATCATTTCAATGTCAGGACTGACCCCCTCCATCCAGTGAGCCTCCCCTTCCACTCCCATTCCTCACCCTGGCCCCTGCCCCTCTCAGTGAGACTGACTGGTACCACCACAGCAGCATCATTGCAAAGTATCAGTTCAGTGGCACAACAGGTCAGGGGCAAAGCATTCCTTGGGGCAACAGCAGCAACAACAACTTGCAGTGGTATAGCACTTTTAATGCAGTGCAACACCTAAAAGTACTTTATGGGAGAGTCTAGCAAGCCAAATCTGTGACTGTATCAAAGTCATCGGAATAGGCTTTCAAACAATGGGTGAAAGATATAGGTTTTTAAGTGCGTCTTAAATGAGGAGAGAGAGGGGACAGGTGGGAACATTCTTGAGCTTAGAGCCCAAGTAGCTGAAGGCATGGTCACCAATGGCAGAGGTGAAGGAACATGGAATGCACAAGATACCAGAAGAACACTGAGCTTGGAGAGGGTCATGGGGCATGGAGAAATTTACCAAGATAGAGACAAACAGTGCTGGGATAGGGACACACCCACCAATACTGGCTGAGGTGGGATGAGGACTACAAATGATCATTTGCTGGCCGCTTAATGGTCTCAAAGGGCCTAAAATAGGCAGGCCTCAACTACCTCTGTTCCACGCCCCATAAATATTTCTAACACATTGGGGTGAGAAGGGTAAGTGGTGGGGAGGCCGCTCATTAGATTTTGTGAGGTCTCCACCTTTCCCCACTATCTTCAAACCCACTGGCAAAGGAATATGAAGGCAAACTCATAGAATCTTGGGCAGAAATTCAGGCAAGAAATTTGGAAACACTTCTTGGGCCAAAGGATTTTTGGAAAAAGCAGCAGGTGCTAACCCAAGCAATCATTTTATGTCAAATGATCAAATGATTTGTACTAACAGGAGCATTAAGGGGTATCAGCCAAAACGGGAAGATGCAGTTAAGGTACATATTGGCCATGACCTCATTGAATAATGGAAGCAGCTGAATGTCTATACCCAATACCTCATTCTCACACACTGTTTGGAATTTTAAAGAGGTCTTCCTTTTGGCTTGAGCAGTGGTTTTAAACCAGACATGCATGGCCTGAAGCTCCTTCAATTCAAGACAATTTCAAGTGGGTAACTGATATGTTAACTCAAGAAGAAATAGTCTTTTATCCCATGGGAGGACAGGCCTCTTCAGATAAGGGAAAAAATATTATCAGACAGTATGTTTCTCCATTTAAATGCAACAACATCTAACCTGGAAAAGGGGAGGGGGGGGCGTTTTCTTTCCTCCCTTTATCTTCAATAATTTGGGACAGAGCGTAAGTACAAAATAAATGTTTGAGATACAGCTCCCCACGTGCATGTGGCACTCAGTCACTCCCTTATGTCAGCCCCAACCTCCCTAACTCCTCTCTCAACTGTTTGTGAGTACAATAAGATAATCTTTATGAAGAATACTTCATTGGGGTGGAGGGAAGGGCAACAGGGAAAGGAAAGGAAAGATAAAAACTTTGTTAGTAGCATCCTGTGTTCCCACTGTAGCAATCTGTAGTCATTAGACGCTTTGATTTAATTATCAAAATTGTGAATGGCATTTGTACAACAGAGGTTAATTAGGGTCACAAAGAGCGATCGAGGAAAAAAGAAGGACTCTTACCTAACCAATCGTTGAACTTCTTAACCTCCGTGGGGAGTCCCAGCTCTGTAAAATCACCCGTGTGAAGCAGTATGTCCCCATACGGCATCTGAATGCCATCTGTTCGGGAGTGTGTGTCTGAGACGCAGACAAATCGTGTGTGGCCTGCTGGTTTCGGAGTGTCATATGGGACAGGGTCAACCCTGAGTGCATGCACAATAAGATAAAGAGACAAAATCATGGCATTAACAAGACATTAATATAGCTGCCACTTGCTCATTAGTGACCAGTCCAGACAGAAATGCAGACCCGTTAGCATTAATTAACCTTTAAATTGCAAAAATGCTCCACTGATAACTTGCGCGCGCGTGCACACACACAGAGGTCAGTCAAAGAGTCGGGAATTAAAACATGGGCTGCGTTAGGATCCATGTCCTCTTTTTTAATAAATTAAATTGCAATTACAAATGATTTACACTACCTCATTAAAAATTATACTCTAATTAAAGTCACTTCAGAAACTGCACCCAATGCTGTTCAACAATTAATTTAACATTTTCAGACAAGGAGAAATCAATTCAATTTTTTTAAACCAGGCAAGGCTTCTCAGCCATTGACAGCATTGTGTGCCTGTTTTAATTTTAAGAGAACATGTGATTTATTAACCCATTAAAGACTGCAGGAGCATAATAATAACAGAAAATAAGGTCACATTTCAAATTTACTCAGAGAATGTTGTAAGGTAAAAGAGAATCTTGTTTTTAATTACAAGAGCAGGGAGAAAAAATTCATCACAATATAAGGCCTTTTGTCTCATCGTAATCCATTTGGTACAGACAATATAGGTTAAGAAAAGAGATGAGTTGTTAAAAGCAGAAAGTAGGGGCTTAGGAAGTAAGCTGAAAAGTAGGACCTCAAAAGGCAGTGACCTCAGGATTACTACCAGTGTGTAAGGCAGAGGAAAAACATCAGGATATATTAAATGAGTGCTTGATAGAAGAGATGGTGAGAAGGGAGTGTTTCAGATTCCTGAGGTATTCAGGAGTATATCCAGAGGTATTCAGAGTTTGTGTCGGATAGACAAAGAAGGAAATGGTGGTGGAGTTACATTGCTGGTTAAACAGTAAACTAATGCAATAGTGAGAAAGATTACCTGAGGTGCAAACTTGCTATAATTAATTGGGGATATGACTTAAAAGGATGGCAGTAGAAAGGCAATAGCAAAACATTTAAAGAGTGCCTGGATGAATTGTAACAAGAGTTCATTCCTGCCTGGTGCAAAACTGAAACAGGAAAGGTAGCCAAACCACAGTTTACATGAGAAATTAGAAATAGTATTAGATCCAAAAGACGGGCATACAGATTGGTCAGAAAAAAATATACCTGAGACATAGACATTGTACAGCACGGAAACAGACCCTTCAGTCCAACTCATCCAAGCTGACCAGATATCGAAAATTAATCTTGTCCCATTTGTCAGCATTTGGCCCATATCTCTCTACGTCCTTCCCGTTCAGTACCCATCCAGATAGCTTTTCATTACTGTAATTGCACCAGCCTCCACAACTTCCTCTAGCGGCTCATTCCATCACACGCACAACCCTCTGTGTGAAAAAAGTTGCCTCCTAAATCTATTTTAAATCTTTCCCCTCTCACCTTAAACCTATGCCCTCTAGTTTTGGATTCTCTTATCCTGGGCAAAAAAACTTTGGCTATTCACCCTATCCATGCCCCTCACAATTTTATAAACCTCTATAAGGTCACCCCTGAGTCTCTAACACTACAGGGGAAATGGACACAGTCTAATAGGCCTCTCCCTATAGCTCAAACTCTCAAACCCTGACATCATTTTAAATCTTTTCTGAACCCTTTCAAGTTTAACAACATTTTTCCTCTAGCAGGGAGACCAGAATTGAACTCAACTTTCCAAGGGCCTAATTTCCTGTTTTTGCAAAGAGTTTCTAAATTATAGGGCTTCATTGTATATTTGGCTAATCTGTCTGAGATTCATTGTTCTCATTTTAGAATATTTAAAACATATCCTAGATGTAACTATTATTGTTCCGTGCATGCGCAATAGTTAGGTTTTAGAGATTACAGCAGGTCAGATAGGATTCATGGAAAGTCCGCAAGCTAACATTTCGAATTTAGATGACTCTTCTTCAGAGATGACGTGGTGGTATAGTGGACAACGAAGTAAGTTACCTCAAACTGCACTGCAACCTTGCTCAGATGGGCCAATGGGCCGAGCGGTGGCAGGTGGAGTTTAGTTTAGATAAATGTGAGATGTTGCATTTTAGAAAGGCAAATTAGGGCAGGACTTAATGATAGGGTACTGGGAAGTGTTGTCGAACAAAGAGATCTTTGGGTGCAGGTGCATAGTTCCTTGAAAGAGAAGTTGCAGGTAGTCAGGACAGTGAAGATGATGCTTGGTGCACTTGCCTTTATTGGTCAGTGCATTGAGTATGGGAGTTGGGATGTCATGTTGGTTAGGTAGATTAGGAGCAACTTAGAACTCAAAGGAGGGCAAAGGAATTGATTAAGAAAGAGTACAAGAGTAAGCTTGCATGAGAAGTGACTAAAGGATTCTACAATTTTTTGAAAAGAAACAGATTGCTGAACACAAATGTAAATCCCTTACAGTCAGAAATAGGGGAATTCATAATGGAGAGCAAAAAATGCCTGACCAACTAAATACATTGTTTGGTTCTGTGTTCAAGAGGGGGACAGTGAGAACATACCAGAAATGTTAGGGAACATAGGGTTTAGTAAAATAGAGCTACCCATGCAAATTGGGGAAGTGGTGTTAGGGAAATTGATGGGATTGAAGTCTGATAAATCCCCAGGGCCTGATAATCTACATCTCAGAGTACTTACAAAAGTAGTCGTAGACATTGTGGATATATTGATTGTCATCTTCCCAAGATTCTTTAGACGCTGGAACAGTTCCTATCAATTGGGGGTAGCTAATGTAACCCTTCTATTTAAGAAGGGAGATTCAAAGATAATTGGGAATTTTAGACCAGTCAGCCTGATGTTAGTAGAGTGAAAAATACAAGATGCAGTTACAAAAGAATTAATAGTTGAGCATTTGGAAAACAGTGGCAGGATTGGGCAGAGTCAGCACTGATTTACAAAAGAGAAATCATGCTCATCAAATCTAGTGGAACTCTTTGTAGATCTAACTAATACAGTTGATGAGGGGAGCCAGTGGATGTGGTTTACTTGGGCTCAGAAGGTTTTCAAAAAAGCTCCACATAAGAGATCAGCACATAAAACTGAAGTGCATAGGACTGGAGATAATGTATTAAGATGGGAAACAAAGAATAAGAATAAACAGGCCTTTTTTTCTGAATAGCGAGCATTGACTGGTGGGAACTGCAGGGATCAGTTCAAAGATCCCAGCTATTCCCTGTACATATTCACGATTTGGATTGGAGAACTGAATGTAACAACCCCATAACTGCAGATGATACAAAGCTGGATGGCAGCATAAGCTGTGAGGAGGATGCAGAAATGCTTCAGTGTGAGAATATAATGTGGATAAATGTGAGGTAGCAAAAAAAGGAGGGCAGCTTATTACCTGAATGCTGTAAATAGCATAATTTGAGGGCAGTATTGGGGTGGCAGCACAGTGACTCAGTAGTTAGCACTGCTGTCACACAGCTCCAGGGACGCAGGTTCAATTCCACCCTTAGGCAACTGTCTATGTGGAGTCTGCATGTTCTCCCTGCATCTGCATGGGACTTTTCCAGGTGCTTGGCTTTCCTCTCACAATCCAAAGATGTGCGAGTCAGGTGGATTGGCCATGCTAAACTAACCATAGTGTTCAGGGATTGGTGGGTTAGCCATGAGAAATGCAGGGTTTCATGGATAGGGTAGGGGAATAGGTCAGAATGTGGTGCTCTTCGGAGGGTAGGTGTGGAACCGTTTGGCCAAATGGCCTGTTTCCACATTGTAGGGATTCTAAAAAATATTGAGAGAAGGGAAAGTACTGCAAGACCCAGGTGTCCTTGCACACCCGTCAATGAAGATAAGCATGACAGGTGCAGCAGGGAGGTACAGAAAGCAAACATTGGCCTTCTTAGAAAGAGCATTTGCTTACAGGAACAGTGATCCCTTGATGCAATTGGACAGCTTTGGTGAGGCCATATTAGGAAAATTGTGAACAGTTTTTATTTCCCTACTTGAGAATGGATTTCCTTCTTACTAAGGGACTGCAACAAAGACTTTTTTAAATTCATTCATGAGATGTGGGCATCGCTGGCTAGGTGCCAGCATTCATTGCCAATCCCCAATCTCCCAGACAGTAGTTAGAGTCAATCACATTGCACATGTCATATGTAGGCCATTCCAGTTAAGGATGGCAGTTTCCTTCACTAAAGGACATTAGTGAACCAGATGGGTTTTCCCCTGATATTTGACAATGGTTTTGTGATCTTTCTTAGATACTTAAATTCCAGATTTTTATTGAATCCAAATTCCGCATCTGCCACAGTGGGATTCAAACCTAGGTCCCAGAACATTAACTGGGTCTCCTAATTACTAGTCTCGGGATAATACCACTAGGCCATCACCTCCCCTAGTTTAAGGCTGATTCCTGGGATGACAGGACTGCTGTATGAGGGGAGGTTGCATTGGTTAGGATTATATTCAGTGGAGTTCAGAAGAATGAGAGGAGATCTCACAGAAATTTATAAAATTCTAACAGGTCTAAGCAGTATAGATGCATTAAGGATGTTCCCACTGGCAGAATAAAGGGCCAGCTGTTCGGGATAGTGACGAAGGGAAAGTTCTCCATTCAGAGAGTGGTGAGCCTGTGGAATTTGCATCCTCAGAAAGCTGTTGAGGCCAAAACATTGTACGATTTCCAGAAGGAGTTTGACATAGCATTTGGGTTTGAAAGAATCAAAGAATACGGAGGAAAAGCAGGAGCAGCAGGATACTGAGTTAGATGATCAGCCATGGTCATAATGAAAGGTGGAACAGGCTTGAAGAGCTGAATGGCCTACTCCTGCTCTCAATCTCAATGGTGATATGAACATTTCTATTCTGTCTCTTTATGACACCCAGTGGTTTCTTCAATACTCCCATTTTTTTTTGTTGCAACCTAGAAATCATTCCATGTGTTGATCAATCATTATGTAAAAGAAAATGTTTGCATAAATCCTACCTTTGCTTTTCTCTAGCATGAGCCTACATCCATTTGTTGCATGTTGTGACCTAGCTTGAAGTATTGTTTCAAACCTGCATACACTCTACCCTTCCAATCCACTATAGCTTGATAGCGTCACCTTCAGGCCACTTTCCTAAAAGGGTAAAAGCCTTGTAGCCCGCTGCGACTCAATAGGGAGCACTCTTTCACTGCTGGGTCAAAAAGACTGTGGGCTCAAGTCTCCACTAAACAGGCTCAAGCTGATGCTACTGCAGAGTGCTGCGCTATTGCAGATGCCACCTTTTGGAAGAGCTATGAAACTGTGGCTTTATTTGCCACCACACCATTTAAGAACAGCAGAAAGGTTCTCTCTGATCCTGTCCGATATTTATCCCTTAACCAGCATCATTAAAACTAGATTACTTGGTTTTGTCAAATTGCGGATTGGAAACTAGCTGTGGCATTTTTTTAAAACTTTACAATGGTAACCAAAATTGACATGTCCTGAGAAGATGGTTTGATAAGTATATGTCGTTGTCCTCTTTACAACAAAGGGAGTTAAGAGAAGAAGGTTAAGTTGTGATTCAAGAGGTGTGTGATGAAGAAAATAGGAGAAATATCTCCCAAAGGCAAAAAGATCAACCACCAGGATATACAGAGTTCAGGTAAATGGCAAAAACATCAAGCAGGGAGATGCTGAGAAGTTAATTTATTCAGCAAGTTCTAATGTGGAATGCTTGAAGAATCATGAAAGCAGATTCAGCAGTAACTGTAAACAGGAAAGTTTCCTAGAATATGGTGAAAGTGACAGAACGCTCCAAATTTACTCAAACATCTAACTCAGAAGCTGAATACAGCCTTTTGGATAAGATTACCATGAAGAAAATAGACTATATGTATGCATCATGGTGTGACAAAGATATTGAATATATTTGTTAATTTTTGGAATATTAAAGACAAATGGATTTTGGTCAGTTATGTGAATATTTTTTAAACATGTCAGAAAGTCATTTGGCCAGTGATCTAAGGGCATCAATTCCAAGCAGATGAGAAACTGTAGTCAAATGCTGGTAAGAACCTTTTGTGGTTTGTATGGATAAAATGTTTATACTTTTGGATTTATGAACAGGTAAAGTAAACACATTAAGACAATTAATTTAATTTTGACTTCAGAAGAGAAGACCCAAGCCTCTCTAAATTTCTCTAGGAATTAGTCGCTGAAACAGATGGTGCTGGGATTGGTGGCTAAAGCTTTGACTTGATGTTTGTATTAAGCTCTTTCTAATTGTCTTCTAAAGCATGTAGCTTTGTCTGTTTATTTTTTCTTTTATGTAATAAACTTACAATTGATGTTGAAGGACATTTTCTGCCTGTGAATAAGCTTAAGTGTCTAACTATTATATTAGCCAACTAAAAAATATACATAATCTATTAAGCCAAGTTTCTTTCTCCGGGATAACTTGACCTGTACTACCACCAGCAGGGATCATAATAGTACGAAAGGCTAATGACAGCAGATTCAGTAGGACCTTTCGAAAGAGAGCTGGATAAATGCTTGAAAATGAAAAGATCTGCAGGGCTATTGGGAAAGGGTAGAGAAAGTGTAACACATTTGGAAAGTTTTTTCGCAGAGGCTCAATATACTATCTTGCCTCACTCATGCTCTGTGATAATACTGTAGTCTCAGCACAGTCAACAGAAAAGCACAATGCTCTTTCAATGCTATTCCTTCATTTGTTATTTCAGCAGAGAAGTTAGTCTATTTCAAACAGCAGACTGAATGTTGCAAAAGTATCAAGCTATTTCTCACTCTTATCACTGCCAGCAGCAAAACAGTCTAGATTCTCCTACAATATTCAGGATTGTATCATTGATAGACTATCATCTCTGTAAGAGAACGCACACAACACAACACAAAAGAATCAGCTGACATCTAAAAGAATCAATTATTGATTAAGGCTCCATCTGTGAGGCTCCATCCCTGATGGAATTTAAGAAGGAAAGTGGTTGTGGCAAGTTAATTCATATCCTTTTATTATGAGGCATTTTGCATGCTTGCCTTCATTACTCAGACCTTTGAGTACGGGGGTTGCAATGTCATGTTGAGGCTGTACAGGACGTTGTTCAGGCTTCTTCTGAGGTACTGTTGCTGTTCTAGTCACCCTGTTATTGGAAGGATATTATTAAATTGGAGACGATTCAGAAAAGAATTACCAGACCTTGCTGGGAATGGAGGGTTTGAGTTATAAAAATAGGCTGTGTAGGCTGGGACTTCTTTCAGTGGAGCATAGGAGGTTGAGAGGATGAACTTATAGAGATTTATTAACTCATGAGAGGCAGAGATTAGGGAAAAGACCTTTGCTATTCACCTTAAGTAGGGGAGTTCAAAACTTAGAAACGTCTTCCAGCTGAGAGGAGAAAGATTTAAAAAGAACATGAAGAGCAACCTTTTGTTTTTACAGAGTGTGTTAGTGTGTGGAATGAACTGCCAGAGGAAATGCTGGATGCAAGTTATAATGATTAAAAGACATTTGGATAAGTACTTGGATAGGACAGGTTTCGAAGGATATGGGCTAAGCGTAGGCAAGCGGGACGAGTAGAGTTTGGGAATCGCGGTTGGCATGGGCTACCAGTTGTGCACGCAATTTACGCTGACAGCAACTGATGTAACTGCGTACCCACGTTTTGGGTACAATACGAAGGTTCCACCGGAATCAATACCCCTCATGGTCTCAGTCAGAGACTGAATGCACACTCACGTTCAATGAGTCATCAATTTGCAGCAATGAGTCATCAATCTAGTTACTATGACTCCACAGTAGCAAAATGAATGCAGTCCATTAGACTGCTGATGCATTAGGCAGTCACATATATTACTTGACCTACGTCTGAAAATGAACTGCTGGGCCAACACAATTCTGAAGCAAGATGACATTGTCTAAGGCAGGCAATCATGGAACAGTTGGAAATACCCATGCCCAAACCAGAAGGTGTTCTCTACAAGAACCACTCTAAGAGACCTGTACCTATAATCTAGGTGGACATTCGACTGCAGTTCTGAGGAGTGCTGCACAGTCTTAGGAACCAATTTTCAGATCAGAGAAACAGGTGGATGGAAAATGAAGTCACATTAGGATTTTGAAGAAGAGTATTCGGCAACATCCAGGCCAGTACTTCCCCCTCTTCACATCCCCCACTCAACCTCAACCAACATCACAAGAACAGATAGCCTAGCAATTATCTCCAAATCTTTACTGTGGGTCTTTATGTCCACATACCTGAATTCAGGGGGTGTCCACTTCACCGCACTGAGCTACAGATTTGTGTGCCTACCAAGACTGTGCAAGATATTCACTGTGCCTATCCCTGATTTCATCCGTCACTTCACAGAGCATTTAAGAAAAGTTTTACTGAATCACAAAATGCTCAAGTTCAGTCTGAAATGCAAGGTGGTATTTTCAAAGAAGAAACAAGGAAACAAAGAAACCTACAGCACAGGAACAGGCCCTTCGGCCCTCCAAGCCTGCGCCGATCAAGATCCTCTGTCTCACCTGTCATCTATTTTCTAACGGTCTGTGTCCATTTGCTCCCTGCCCATCCATGTACCTGTCCAAATATATCTTAAAATATGCTAACGTGTCTGCGTCTACCACCTCTGCTGGCAACGCGTTCCAGGCACCCACCACCCTCTGTGTAAAGAACTTTCCACGCATATCTCCCTTAAACTTTTCTCCTCTCACTTTGAACTCATGACCCCTAGTAATTGAGGCCTCCACTCTGGGAAAAAGCTTTTTGCTATCCACCCTGTCTATACCCCTCATGATTTTGTAGACCTCAATCAAGTCCCCCCCTCAATCTCCGTCTTTCTAATGAAAATAATCCTAATCTATTCAACCTCTCTTCATAGCTAGCACCCTCCATACCAGGCAACATCCTGGTGAACCTCCTCTGCACCCTCTCCAAAGCACCCACATCGTTTTGGTAATGTGGCGACCAGAACTGTACACCGTACTCCAAATGTGGCCGAACCAAAGTCCTATACAACTGCAACATGACCTGCCAACTCTCGTACTCAATACCCCGTCCAATGAAGGAAAGCATGCCATATGCCTTCTTGCCCACCCTATTGACCTGCGTTGTCACCTTCAGGGAACAATGGACCTGAACACCCAGATCTCTCTGTTCATCAATTTTCCCTAGGGCTTTTCCATTTACTGTATAGTTCACCCTTGAATTTGATCTTCCAAAATGCATCACCTTGCATTTGCCCGGATTAAACTCCATCTGCCATTTATCTGTCCAACTCTCCAGTCTATCTATATTCTGCTGTAATTCTTTCTTTTCAATAAAAGAAATTACGCAACAAGGCATGAGGTATAAAATGATCAAAAGCAGGATGTTAGCATAGGTCAGAGGGGCTCCTGGGAATGTTATCTGCATTTTTGATCACTTTAATATGGATTCAAAACCAAATTCTTCTTCCTTTGAGGTTCTCTGAAGTAGCATTCTCAGTATTAATCAGACTCATGAATTTTGTTCTGCACCAGGATCCATTCCACATATTGTACAGGAGCAAATCTGCTTAGGTGTTGAAGGAATAGTTCAGTGCCTAAAGCAAGCTGAACACATCAAAATTTGTCAAGGTTTATAACCCTATTTGCTCACTGTCTGATTAACTAGGTCAACTTCTACTTAATAACAAGTAATCACAAGCTCTGAAGGAGTTTTTGCAAAATTATTTCTTGCTGGATTGACATAAATTGCAAGGTCAGCTGAACTTACAACAAACACCATTCAGTAAAGAAACTCTGGTATCAATCCAGAATACCAGGGAAAGCTCCCCTGCTTTTCTTTGTAATACAGCTCTGGCATTTTTCACAATCACCTAAGAGGGAAGACTCCACTGCGGTTTAACATCTCACCTTAAAGGCTATAGTTGCGTCATAAGCCAGCTACTCATACACAAGGTCTGTTTGGAAGTAAAACTGCAAGATTGGAAACAGGAAGCCCATTGACAGCATCAGAGCAAGGGCCAGTGGGAATCATGAGCGATATCCCAGTCCTGCCTCCATTCAGGATCACCAACTTGGAGAAGGCGGATGCCACAAAGCAGAAAAAGTAGGAATGCCAATAGGGTGGAAATAGCAACAATATGCATTGTGTAGTGCCTTTAGCACAATCAGACTTCCTAAGGCATTTCACAAGAGCATTATCAAGCAGATTTTGGCATCACATCACAAAAGGATGTTTTAGATCAGATGACCAAAAGCTTAGTCAAAGATCCAGATTTGAAGGAAGGTCTTAAAGAAGGAAAATGTAAAGTTTGGAGGTTGACAAAGGTGTAAGGAGGGAATCCAGAGTCTGGAGCCTGGACAGCTGAAGACATGGCCGCCAATGATGGAGCAATTGAAGTCAGGGATGTTCAAAGATACCCGAAGTAGCTAAGTGCAGATAATATCAGAGGGTGGCAGAGATTAAAGATATCAGACTGCAAGGCCAAGAAATAATCACCTGGACGAGGGGACTTAGCATCACCTAGATTCCTGGGGGCAGGCACAGCAAAAGGCCACCCTGTCAAGGGGATTCCACATGCTCTACAGAAAGGGCCCATCAATTTGAATTGCTAATTAACAAGGTGATATCGAGAAAATGACAAAAAGTGACATTCCCGTCTAGGGATTTGTGGAAACCTAGAAGAAAACCCCAATCTCTGTTTCCAGCCCTGTTCTCAGAGAAGTCTCCAAGATCTGTCTTCAGCATATTCAAATGTATATATTTCCTCCTCATTATATGGACAATGAAATTATCAAAAACAATGTGTAGGTTGGCAACGCGTAGGATTTCACTCTTATCACTTTAAAATTAAATCAGGAACTGAGGACAAAAATAAGAATTAATATTAACTCTTGTTGGTGATACCAAAGTAATAAAGGAATTTGTCAGAGGTCTCACTGCATTAGCAGAGTAGGAGAAGGCCATTCAGTCCCTCAAACAAATTGCAGCATCCAATTAAACGATGGCTGATTTCATTACTGACTCTATACATCTTTTTCGTTGCAAATACCTTGGTAACGTTACCTTTAGGGTAGAATGAGAAAATCCCTTCTGCGCAGGTAGGGTTCCCAGAACAAGGACATGTCACTTTAAAATTAGAGTTAGGCCATTCAGGATGATGTCATGTAGCCTTTAGTCCCACAGTTAATGTGGAAATGTGGGACTCTCTGACAAAAAGCTACAGAGGCTGGGGTGGGGTGGAGATGGGGATTGGTTTGGGTGGGCGGTGTTCTACAGAAAATTCCAAAACTGAAATTTTTAGACTTTTGCTTGCCCTAGGGTAAACTTAGGTAAATGAAAATATGACACCAATGAACCATAAACAAGCCACATGACGGAATAGAGTCCACGGGTAAAATAGCTTCCTATATTCTGCAACAGCAAAAAATTCAGTCCTGAAAATTTCACTCCACAGCCTTTTTGGAATAGAAGTTCCTAATTTCCATCACCTTTTATGTGAAGCAGTACTTTCTGTTTTCACACAAAGATCTTCCATCATATTTTGGGGGACAGAATGAAGGAATTTTCAAAAAGCATAATGGCAGGCAAAACTCCTGAATGAATTGATAATTTAGTTTACATCATGAATTAAAAGCAAATGGTATATATTGGAAGAACAAAAATACGAAAGGTTACCAATAAATGTAGGGAAACAGGATTAAGTGTAAATAGTTTCAGTTAAAGAGTTAGTATCTGCTCAGGGCAAATTGGCTAAATGGCCTCTTCCACACTGCAACTTACAGTAAGCCCACTGCTCAGAAAGAGGCTGCACAGCTCAACCGGACTATTCTCAGGAAGGGTCACTCAACCCGAAACATTAACTCTGATTTCACTCCACAGATGGTGCCAAACCTGATCAGCTCTTCCAGCGGTTCTTTTGTTTTTTACAATTAGACTATTTCTGTGTTTATGCTTCACAGGCACCCCGGTCCAATTCCGCCCTCGGGCGACTGTCTGTGTGGAGTTTGCACGTTCTCCCTGTGTCTGTGTGGGTTTCCTCCAGGTGTTCAGGTTTCCTCCCACAGCCCAAAGGTGTGCAGGCAAGGTGGATTGGCCATGCTGAATCACCCATCGTGTCCAGGGATGTGCCAGCTAAGTGGGTTTGCCATGGTAAGTGTGGGGTTATGGGGATAGGGTAGGGTCTGGGTCCAGCTGGGATGCTCTTCGGAGGTCAGTAGTGATTCAATGTGCTGACTTGCTTCTTTCTGCAATGTGAGGATTCTATGATCCTATGAACCGGGAGGTCTAGGTTCAAGTCCTACCTGCACCAGAGGTGCATAATAATATCTTTGAACAGGTTGATATAAAAAAAAGCAACATGCTAGGCCCCCCCTGTCGAGCAGTAGCCATGTCCCTATCCTTAAACCAGGAGGTTCGGGTTCGAGTCAAACCTGCTCTACAGTTATGTAATAATATATCTGAACAGGTTGATTAGAAAAACAGGGTAAGTTAAAAAGAATTAAAAATCCAAAATCCTTATTTGATTTGAGCTCCATGATACTTCCAATGGTGCTAGCAGTTCAAGGCAGCAGCTTAGCACTATGTTGATGAAGGCTGGTGCAGGTCTGTGCCACTGACTTCTGTTCTTCTGCACCGTTCTACTGCACCCTTGCCCAGACCCCCAAGGAAGGTGTTACAAAGTTTGCAGGCTACAGTGTCTCACACTGATTCCCTCTCGACCAATATATACAATCTACAATAGTCATCTCTACAATGTCAGTGCCAAAAAAGAATTAAACATTGACACGCCAGGTCAGAGACTAGAACACAATCCCAATGCAACATATTTGGAAGTGACTCTTGACTCGACTTTGTCCTTTTGGAAACTTCTGAAGAAAACAGCAAAGGTCAAACCCACTAACAAATGAGTGACAAATTTTCTGCACATACTTGTTATTGCCAAACCACTTCGCTGACCTATCCTACTCCACATAAAAGCACAATGCACTTGCCTTGCAAAGGTTATCACACATATTTCCTTGACACTCAATTGAATGCAACAATTTGCATCATAACTGGAATCCTCTACTCAATACCCTGACTTCTTGTACTCTGAAACAACACTACATCAACACATGCACCAACTTATGAAAGCCCTCAGGTTAGGCAAAACTACCACGCTGCAACTCACTTGCCCACACCACAATGACATGTTCAATCCACCTACTGCTTGCTTTGCATCTTGATGCCCCACATAAAAGGACCTTTTGGAGCAAGATCCACCTTCAGACATCCTTTAGATCATGCAATGGGAAGCATGGAACATCACTGACAAAATCCCTGAGCAAATCATGCACTTTGAACTATCGCAGCAAGACTGGGCAGGTTAAAGGCCAGCTAGTGCCCTGGCATAGCCGACCTTCACTGCTGGGAGATAGTAAGAACTGTAGATGTTGGAGTCAGAAATAACACAGCGTGGAGCTGGAGGAACACAGCAGGACAGGCAGCATCATAGGAGTACCAAAGTTGATGTTTCGGATCAGGGCCCTTCTTCAGAAGATGCTCTGATGCTGCCTGGCCTGCTGTGTGCCTCCAGCTCTACACTGTGTTATCTCTTCACCACTGGGGCATCAGTATGTTACCCTTATGTTCTTGTGGAAAGGCACAAACAATGGAGTGTCGTGTCCACCGACTAAGTAAAGATCCAATCATCTTAAACTGTGCAAATGAGAAAGCTATTGCATAGTATCACAGATTTGCATTCACGAAACACAGTAAAGATCACCAGTTAGGAGTGAAAAACAAATGCTGACTGAACCAGCAATACCCATACATCTTGTGAAAGAATACATGGAGAAAGTCACTCCAACATGGTTGGCTCTTAACTGCCCTTTGAAGCGGCCAGCCAAGCCTCTCTGTTACATCAATGGTCCAAGAAGACTCAGTACCATGGTAACGAGGTAAGAAATGCTGAAGTCACCAACACCACCCATATCCCTAGCACTGCTCAATATAAAAACAGAACTGGGAACTCAAAATCAGAGTCTGTTGGAACTGACCGAAAATGGGTACAAACTTTCAATTCAGATCTGTTGAAATAAAATATCTGCCGGTTATTAATTGATTTTAAAATGTTGAAAAGATGGTGCCTTCTCTTTGAAACACAAACATAAACACTGGATGCTTACGAGTCACTTGACAGGTCATTGTAACATGCCTCAAACAGTCCTCCCAGCTTAAAAACAATGTGTCAAATTGGCCAGCATTCAAAACAGTGTCATAATGATTTTAGAACTTAATCATTTTGGAAGAGCACTGAAAGACAATATAAACTAGAGGGTACAATTCTAAAGGAGGTGCAGGGGCAGAGGAGCCTGGGTGTTTACATGCACAGATCATTGAAAGTGACAAAATAGGTGGAGAGATCAGTTAATAATGAGAAGATGTCAAGACAGGTGGAAACAGCAGTTAGTAAAGCAGGCCAGGCAGCATCAGAACAGCAGGAAAGTTGATGTTCCTGGTTGGGTCTGAAGAAGGGTCCCGACTTGAAACATCAACTTTCCTGCTCTTCGGATGCTGCTTGGCCTGTTGTGTTCATCCAAATCCACACTGTGTTATATCAGACTCCAGCATCTGCAGTTCTTACTAGCTCTTAGTAAAACACAGTGTTCTTGGTTTTATTAATAAGGACGTAGAGTGTAAGAGAAAGGAAGTGGCGTTGAACTTGTACAAGACACTTATTCAACTTCAGTTGGAGCTTTGTGGGTGCCACACTATAGGAGTGACATGAATTCATCAGAGAGGCTGCAAAAGTGATTTACAAAATGTTTCCTGGAATGAAAAGCTTCAGTCCTAAGGAAAGACTGAAGATGTTGCAAGATAATAAAATGTGAGGCTGGATGAACACAGCAGGCCAAGCAGCATCTCAGGAGCACATTGAAGATGTTGCGACTGTTTCTCCTGAGAGACGATTCCATCACAGTTTTCAATATCATGTGTGGTGGGCAGAGTAGATAAGGCGAAGCCATCCCTGCTCGTTTAAAAAAAAACAAGAATGAGAGCTCACAGATTTTAAATTGAGTGCAAATGAAGCAAGCAAGGCAACAGCAAAAACTTCTTTCACGTACTGAGTAGTTACGGTATGCAATGCACTGCATGGAAATGGGGACATAGCAGATTCAACTGAAGTATTCAAAAGGGATGATTATTTGGATAGAGATGGTGTGCAGAGAAAAGGCAGGAGATTGTCAAGTAATAGAAACCATGCAGACAAAATTGACTGAATGGCCTGCTACCACACCATAACAACTCAGTAATTCCGAGACTCATTGAAAGGAGAACATCTTTAATCTAAACACCAGGATTCTAGCACTTCATTGCACAGCAACTGTTTCAATAAAACTAGCGTTAATATCTTTAAGCTTTCTTTATTATAGGGGCATACCTGTTTTAAGCACATGCAATAGTTGAAATATGTGTTTTTAGAGGTACTTCTCTGTAAGTGTGTATCCTCAACAACTAAATGCAATATTGAGAGAAATATGTTGCACATTTGCTAGAAAGCAACTTCAATCCTCTGAGGATAAAGAAACAAGTCTTAATTCATTACACTCTCCCTAAAAATGTCAGCTAGAATTCTGTAAACATTACACTGCAACCAACCAGAACTCCTGCAAAATAAAACTCTTCTAAAATCACCATAGAAGTAGGAGGTGAACAAAATGATTTTAGATTCTCTGGAGTGCATTTTTTCTCAGACGTCTTTTTACGGGCGCTCTGAGCAGACATCATGTGACTGTTATAGAGCAGAACCATATCCTGTCAAATCCGTGTACTTTATGGAGCACAATGCACTGCTGTGTAGAGAAATCACTCAGCAACAACAGCAGCAGCAGGCTGGTGAGGTGAACCAGAAGTCGGCAATCAAGGAACTCAATAGCAATTAGTGCCCTGCAGTTTCCCACTGCCATACCTCAGTGGGTTTTAATGAGACACTGGCAACTTAAAGCTGCTGGACACTGATCAGTTCCATGCAGTTCCCTCAAACTGGGAAGTAAAAAGACTGTGGGAGGGTATAAAACTATTTATACAGTGAGCCTCAGATCAATGGAAGTTCTCATATTCTTGAAGAGCTTCCATCCAATCTGGGTTAAATTAGCTCTAAAAATCAACAGATCAAAACAGTTTGCATTTGACTCGCTTGCACAAAAAGGTGAAAATTTCTGATTCATTGCAACTTGTGTTCCCTTTCTCCTCTCAGTTTTAGTCCTTCTCAAGCCCAAGGGATTTGCTGATCTTTCAGTTCTAACTTCTTGCCTCTGCTTCAGTAGCTGTGCACAATTAAGACCTACTCTAGATGTTCGAGCATAAAATCTAAGCTCATACACCCAGTGAAAGACTGTGGGAGAATTGCTTTCTTGAAGCACCACTACAGCATTAATGCAAAGCACTGTCTACCCTCTCAGCTGAGTGTACAAGGTCTGTTTTGAAAAAGAGCTGGGGAGATCCCTTCCTTTATCCTGACCAATGCATATTCCCTAACTAGCATCACTAAAACAGATCATCTGCTGATTATTACACTGCTTTTTGAGGGAGCACACTGTCACAAATTGGCTCTTGTGTTTTCAAAACTACAGTGGTGATTTTACTTTGAAAAGTACTTCATTGGTTTCAAAGTGCTGAAGGGTCTGATAGGGTTAGGGTTAAATGCAAGTTCTTTTCCGCTTATAAGATCGTAAGAAATATAAACATTAGTTGGGTGTTAAAAATCAATTGGAAAAGTAAAGAAGGCAGTAAGTCCTGGCCAGAATGCTTCTCCCCAACCAAAGAGCCAGAACTGGTCATTAGCCTTATTTGCAGCAAGTTAGTGGTACAATATGGTTTTGGAGTTTGCCTACATTTCAACAGATCTGAAAACAACCTCATTCTAAGACAGAGGTTATTGAGTTTGAAGTACTCTTGGCAAACATTGAGATACATGCTTAAGGGCTACCTGTTCCCTTGCTCGCTGGTTTCATATGTTCCATCACTGTGCACTGTAACCAGTGAGGTAACCAGTGGGACAAAGGAAATGTGCAGGTTCTTTTTGTTAGAGATATTAGAGTACTTGATTTCTATCACATGACTGCCCAAAATTTCCTTAACACAAATACGGTCATGTAACACAACAACAAAGGAGCTGCAGAAGTGACAGAGTAAAAATTATGAAATTTCATCCATGGTCCTAAACTATATATATTTTAAAGCAGAAGACCTTTCATCGCAACAAAACAAAACGTTGATATTACTTCAACAAAGCCATACATCAATGTACCGTTTGGTTAGAAAGGAATTACACTGATTAGATTGGTGTACTGAACTATCTTAGGGGTTTGCTAAAACTGGCCACAATGAAAATCCTATTACAATAATCATGGTATTTAGATGCTGAAACAAGGCCTATGGATGGCACACAGTTTTGCTGCATTAGATGGCATTTTGCTATCTACATAAAATTAAAACAGTAACAGATACTGAAATAACACACGAGCTAACTGGGCTGCACAGGCATAAGAAAATGCCTGTTAAGTGCAAAAGTGCCAGAGTTCTCAAAACAACTAATACATTAGGAGCAGCAAAGGAAATGTTAAACTATGCTGCCTAAAACTTTCAAGCGTTTCTCTCAGCTAGAGAAACAGCAATGGGAAATAACCAAGTAAGGGTGGAGAGCTTCCCTTGAAAGCGGATCAGTCAGGATGTTAATAGCAGTTGGACCAAATTACATGAAAGAATGAGCCAACCTTCCATGTTCCCTCGACCTTCTGACTGGCTTTACAGACAATGGCTTACTTCTGAAATGCAGTCACTATAACGTAGGAAAATGTAGGAGCTCATTTTCTGCATTTACAAAAAGCTATATTTTGAAAGTGCCTCGGATGTAAGAGAACATCCCAAGGCGCCTCACATGAGTGTCAACAAATCAAATTTGGCACCAAGTCTGTCAGGGCAACAATATAGCAGAGGACTGAAAGCTTGGTCAAGAAGGGAGGTTTTAAGGATTGTGTTAAAAAAATGAAAGAGTGGTAAAGCAGCAGGTAGGTTTAGGAAAGGAATTTCACAGCCACCGATTATTCAAATCAGGGATGTTCAAGTGGATGGTATTAGAACAGCATTAATTCCTTGGAATGTTATGGAGCTGAAGAAGCATACAGAGATAAAGGGGTCAGCGAGAGGCATGAAGGGATATATAGAACATGACAGCACAGTACAGGCCTTTCAGCCCTCATTGTTGTGCCGACCTGTCATACCCATCTCAAGCCCATCTAACCTACACTATTCCATGTACGTCCATATGCTAGTCCCATGATGACTTAAATGTACCTAAAGTTGGCGAATCTACTACCGTTGCAGGCAAAGCGTTCCATTCCCTTACTACTCTCTGAGTAAAGAAACTACCTCTGACACCTGTCCTATATCTTTCACCCCTCAATTTAAAGCTCTGCCCCCTCGTGCTCGCCGTCACCATCCTAGGAAAAAGGCTCTCCCTATCCACCCTATCTAATCCTCTGATTATTTTATATGTTTCAATTAAGTCACCTCTCAACCTTCTTCTCTCTAATGAAAGCAGCCTCAAGTCCCTCAACCTTTCCTCGTAAGACCTTCCCTCCACACCAGGCAACATCCTAGTAAATCTCCTCTGCACCCTTTCCAAAGCTTCCACATCCTTCTTATAATGCGGTGACCAGAACTGTACACAATACTCCAAGTGCGGCCGCACCAGAGTTTTGTACAGCTTCACCATAACCTCTTCGTTCCGGAACTCAATCCCTCTATTAATAAAAGCTAAAACACTCTGTGCCTTCTTAACAGCCCTGTCAACCTGGGTGGCAACTTTCAAGGATCTGTGTACATGGACACCGAGATCTCTCTGCTCATCTACACTGCTAAGAATCTTACCATTAGCCCTGTACTTTGCCCTCCGGTTACTCCTACCGAATGCATCACCTCACACTTGACTGCATTAAACTCCATTTGCCACCTCTCAGCCCAGCTCTGCAGCTTATCTATGTCTCTCTGCAACCTACAGCATCCTTCGTCACTATCCACAACTCCACCGACCTTAGGGTCGTCTGCAAACTTACTAACCCATCCTTCTACGCCCTCTTCCAGGTCATTTATAAAAATGACAAACAGCAGTGGACCCAACACCGACCCTTGCGGTACACCACTAGTAGCTGGTCTCCAGGATGAACATTTCCCATCAACTACCACCCTCTGTCTTGTTTCAGCAAGCCAATTTCCGATCCAAACTGCTATATCTCCCACAATTCCATTCCTCCGCATTTTGTACAATAACCTATTGTGGGGAACCTTATTGAACGCCTTGCTGAAATCCATATACACCACATCAACCGGTTTACTCTCATCTACCTGTTTGGTCACCTTCTCAGAGAACTCAATAAGGCTTGTGAGGCACGGCCTTCCCTTCACAAATCCGTGCTGACTATCCCTAATCAATTTATTCTTTTCGAGATGATTATAAATCCTATCCCTTATAACCTTTTCCAACACTTTACCAACAACTGAGGTAAGGCTCACTGGTCTATAATTACCAGGGTTGTCTCTACTCCCCTTCTTGAACAGAGGAACCACATTTGCTATCCTCCAATCATCTGGCACTATTCCTGTAGACAATGACGAGTTAAAGATCAATGCCAAAGGCTCGGCAATCTCCTCCCTGGCTTCCCAGAGGATCCGAGGATAAATCCCATCCGGCCCAGGGGACTTATCTATCTTCACCTTCTGAAGGATTTCTAATACCTCTTCCTTGTGAGCCTCAATCCCACCTAGTCTAGTAGCCTGTATCTCAGTATTCTCCTCGACAACATTGTCGTTTTCTAGAGTGAATGCTGTTGAAAAATATTCATTTAGCGCTTCCCCTATCTCATCTGACTCCACACACAACTTACCACTACTATCCTTGATTGGGCCTAATCTTACTTTCGTCATTCTTTTATTCCTTAAATACCTATAGAAAGCCTTAGGGTTTACCCTGATCCTATCCGCCAACAACTTCTCATGTCTCCTCCTGGCTCTTCTGAGCTCTCTCTTTAGGTCTTTCCTGGCTACCTCGTAGCCCTCAAGTGCCCTAACTGAGCCTTCACATCTCATCCTAACATAAGCCTTCTTCTTCCTCTTGACCAGAGATTCCACCTCCTTCGTAAATCACGGCTCCCGCACTCTACAGCTTCCTCCCTGCCTGACAGGTACATATTTACCTAGGACACACAGGAGCTTTTCTTTGAATAAGCTCCACATTTCTAATGTGCCCATTCCCCTGCAGTTTCCTCCCCCATTCTATGCTCCCTAAATCTTGCCTAATCTCATCGTAATTGCCTTTCCCCCAGCTATAACTCTTGCCCAGTGGTATACACCTATCCCTTTCCATCACTAAAGTAAACATAACAGAATTGTGATCGCTATCACCAAAGTGCTCACCTATTTCCAAATCTAACACCTGGCCGGGCTCATTACCCAGTGCCAAATCTAATGTGGCTTCGCCCCTTGTTGGCCTATCTACATACTGTGTCAGGAAGCCCTCCTGCACACACTGGACAAAAACTGATCCATCTACAGTACTCGAACTATAGTGTTCCCAGTCAATATCTGGAAAGTTGAAGTCCCCCATGACAACTACCCTGTCTCTCTCATTCCTATCGAGAATCATCTTTGTTTCCTTTCCTCTACATCTCTGGACCTATTTGGAGGCCTATAGAAAACTCCCAACAGGGTGACCTCTCCTTTCCTGTTTCTAACCTCAGCCCATACTACCTCAGTTGACGAGTCCCCAAACATCCTTTCTGCAACTATAATACTGTCCTTGCCCAACAATGCCACACCTCCGCCCCTTTTACCATTTTCTCTGTTCTTACAGTAACATCTAAATCCTGGAACCTGCAACAACCATTCCTGTCCCTGCTCTATCCATCTGAAAAACCACTGATGAGAATTTTAACTCAAGGCATTAGTTAACCGAAAGCAGTGTCGGTCAGGGAATAATGAGTGAATGGGACTTGCAGCAAGTTTGAGTAACAACAGTAGAGCTTTGAGCAACCTCAAGTTTACAAAGGATGTGGAGGCCAGCCAGGACTGTCCTGAAACTAACAAAGCTAGATGTAGTCAATGCACAAATGACTACAGCAGGATATGTTTAAGCCAAATGACCAACTAATCTGAATTGTGTTCGAGATGTCGTCCCCACTAGTAAGGCTGAAATCTAGTGCCTATTTCACATTGCCCTGAATAGCAGTTAATTGTGAACCATGTAGATGGTGGGTCTGGAATTACAAACATGTCGGATCAGATGAAGGAAGCAAGATTTTCATCCTTAAAGAACATCAGTGAATGAGCTGGGCTTCTATAACAATCCAGAAGCACTCTCTGATAGCTTTAGCCTCAGAATTGCCAAAAGCAAATTTGAACACTCAAAATTCCTTGGTGAGATTGGAACTAACTTGATAGAATCAAGAAGTCTGGATTACTAGTCTAGTAGCATAACCAGTGCCCTATTGATACACTATGATTTTCACCTTAATGGGGGAAGGGGGGGGGACGTTAAGTTTTAGTTTAATTCTAGAGGTGAAAGTTCAGCGGTGTCTAATACATTGCACTGTCAAACACGAACAATTCTGCTAGTTAAACTATGACATAAATGCTTGAAAAAATAAGCACCTCGCTTAATATAGTAGACAGAGAAATGCTTCATTTAACAGTTCACCTAGAAGGGCAGCAGTTAGTTCTCTGCCTGTCTGTGCTTTACAATGGCCTTCTGAACTTGGCAATTTATCAGTCGCAAGATTGTTGGGATATGGAATGCACAGTCTGATATGACAGCGAGTGGTCAATATTAGTTTTCAAAGATTGGTTATTGGACTGTAAACTTTAACTGTTTCTCCCTACACACTAGCTGCTAGACTTGCTGAGTTTTCCAGCACTTTGTGCTTTTAATTTCTGATCTCCAACATTCACAGTACTTTGCCTTATCATTCACTCAAGTGATTCTTTGAATGAAGGGGTTGTCTTATGAGGAAGATTGAGCAGGTTGGGCCTAAACCCTTTGGAGATAAGAAGAATGAGAGGTGATTTTATTGAAACACACAAGATTCTGGAGCAGCCTGGAGGGGGCAAATAACCTATCGCTGTTTTTAATTCTTGTGATCCTTTTCACCCAAACTCGCCCAAATATTAACATAAAATTAACTTTAAGGATTAAAATATCAGTAGTGTATTTAAAATTCCTCATTCAACATGCTCATGAGTCACATTCTATTCCTGATTTGATTATATCCTCCCACTGCACTTTTAACATCATTATTACATAGCTTTTCTCACCAAGCTCCACAACCTTACAAGGTTTATCACTGAATTCAAAGAAAAGGTTCTTCAAAAGTGAAATTAAGCACGTATAGTGAATGATATGGAAAAGAGAGATCCTGAAAATAACTCTGAACTACACTGTGAGGGTCGAGCAAAAGAGGGGCTCACTGGTTTAAAGCAACTTAAAGCAAAGTTAGGAATAATATCAGCAACAACTTCCATTTATATAGTGCCTGCAATGAAATGAACAAAGATAACTGAGGGTAATTGATACTGAACCAACATTAGGACTAAAGTTTAATCAAAGAGATAGATTTTAAGGAACGTCTTAAAAAGAAGACAGGAGGAAGAGGCAGATAGAATTGCAGTCCCTAAGGCTTTGATGGCTGACTGCCAACAGTCGATTTGTTTTTGACTGGTCAGGGAGTGGTTGACGTGCGGGTGGAGCTAACTCCGAGATGGATTACTGGAGGCGAAAACCCTTGGAAATAATGGAAGGAACAATTTAGGCAATGTACTTGCACAGAGATGGGGATTTCTGAAAGGCTTAGCTAGAATGGGCTGAATGGGTCGTCCTCTCATCTTGCGAGTTGATTAAGTCCTGACAGCTGCTTGTCTTTTATCAGATCTTCAACTTTGCTTGTAAACTTGTTGCTGGACTCAACAAATCAAATGAGAAAATGAGTACTTGCCGTTTTGCAACTATTAAACTTTTCTTCGGGTATACAGAACATAGAACATAGAACAATACAGCGCAGAACAGGCACTTCGGCCCCCGATGTTGCACCGACGTGTGAACTAATCTAAGCCCCTCCCCTACGGATAGGGTAAAAGGAAGTAGAAAGAGTAGGTGTAGATAGGTAAAGTTGGAGAGAATGAAATACAATGTGGGAAATTGTGAAATTGTCCATTTATGTAGAGGCGACAAAAGAGAGACAGATTCTCTAAGTGGTAAGAGGTGGCGGAGCTCAGTGATGCAAAGGCATTTGGGTGTCCACGAATTGCAAAAGGTTACTAGGTAGGTACAGCAAGTAATTAGGAAAAATAATAGCATTAGGATTTATCACAAGGGGAACTGGATACAAAAGTAGAAAGGTTATGCTTCAGTTATTCAGGTCCCAGTAAGATTGAAACAGGAATCTCACCCACTTGACCTGTCCGTGCTCCCCAGACCGACCTATCCCCTCCCTACCTCCCCACCCATACTCTCCTCTCCACCTATCCTCTCCTCTATCCATCTTCAGTCCGCATTCCCCTCTCTCCCTATTCATTTCAGAATCCTCTCTCCATCCCCCTTTTCTGATGAAGGGTCTAGGCGCGAAACGTCAGCTTTTGTGCTCCTAAGATGCTGCTTGGCCTGCTGTGTTCATCCAGCTCCACACTTTATTATCTCAGATTCTCCAGCATCTGCAGTTCCTATTATCTCTGATCACAAAAATTTAAAGACAGCATCTTACACTAGCGTTTGTTATCGGCGTTCTCATGTTGCTGCTCATGCAAAAACTGTCAGCATTATTCCAGCTCCATATGAACCCAGAGTGACAGCTAATGCAAACAAAGAATCGACACTGAGCTTCCGTCCATTGGATGATCAATGGAATGAGAATGTGATTACTTCCTCACTGTAAATGCGCTGCGTTTAGTTTTCTTAGAATTATACTGGACAGGAGGCCTCTCACTCTGTGCCGATTCTTCTGTACAGCTGCCCAAATACAAATATTTATCCAATTTTTTTCATACGTTGCTACTGAATCTGTTTCCACCATCCTTTAGGACGCTGCATTCCAAGCCATTGATTACAATTTGTTTCCCGTGTCATATTTTGGTCAAGATTAAGAAGGAAGCACACGTTGGGTATAGACATCTGGGCTCCAGTGAATCCCTAGAAGAATATAAAGTCAGTAGGAATACACTTAAGGAGGAAATCAGGATGGCAAAAAGAGGGTATGAGATAGCTTTGGCAAATAGTGTTAAGCAGAATCTCCAAAGGGATTCTACAAATACATTAAGGACAAAACAGTAACTAGGGAGAGAATAGGGCCCCTTTAAGATCAGAAAGGCTGCCTATGCGTGGAAGCAGAGGAGATAGGAAAAGATACTAAACTAGTATTTTGGATCAGAGTTTATTGTGGAGAAGGATATGGAAGGTAGAGAACATGGAGAAATAAATTTTGAAAAGTGGCCACGTTAAGGAGCTGGTGGTGCTAGATGCCTTAAAATGCATACAGGTGGATAAATCCCTAGGACCTGATTGGGGATACCATACAATACTGTTGAAAGCTAGGCAAGTGATTGCTGGTCTCCTTGCTAACATATCTGTACCACAGGCGAGGTGCCAGAAGACTGGAGGTTGGCTAATGTGACGCCACAATTTAAGAAAGGTGATAAGGATTGGACAGGGAACTATAGATCGTTGAGCCTAACATCAGTTGTGGGTAAGTTGTTGGAGGAAATTCTGAGGTTCAGGATTTACATGTATTTAGAACAAGGACTGATTAGGCATAGTCAACATGGCATTGTGCATGGGAAATTGGGTCTCACTACCTTGATTGAGTTTTTTGAAGAAGTAACAAAGCAGATTGATGAGGGCAGAGCAGTGGACATGATCTATATGAAATTCAGTAAGGCATTCAACAAGGTTCCTCATGGTAGACTGGTTTGCAAGGTTAGATCACATGGAATACAGCGAGAACTAGCCATTTGGATACAGAACTGGCTCAAAGGTAGAAGATAGAGGGTGGTGGTGGAGGGTAGCTTTTCAGACTAAAGGCCTGTGGCCAGCAAATGTGCTACAAGGATCAGTGCTGGACCCTCAGCTTTTCGTCATTTATATAAATGAATTAGATACGAACATAGGAAGTATGGTTAAAATGTTTGCAGATGACACCAACACTGGAGGTGTAGTGAACAGCAAAGAGGTTACGTCAGAGTACAATGGGAACTTGATCAGATGGGCCAATTGGCCGAGGAGTGGAAGAAGGCGTCTAATTTGGGTAAATGTGAGGAGCTGCATTTTGGAAAGGCAAATCAGGGCAGGACTTATATAATTAATGGTAAGGTCCTGGGGATATTGCTGAACAAAGAGTCTTTGAAGTACAGTTCCTTGAAAGTAGAGTTGCAGGTAAGCAGGATAGTGAAGAAGGCATTTGGCATGCTTGCTTTTATTGGTCAGTGCATTGAGTATAGGAGTAAGGAGGTCATGTTGCAGTTGCATAGGACATAGGTTAGGCGTCTCTTGGAATACCACATGCAATCCTGGTCTCCCTGCTATAGGAAAGATGTTGTGAAACTTGAAAGGGATCAGAAAAGATTTACAAGGATGTTGCCAGGGTTGGAGAGTTTGCGCTAAAGGGAGAGGCTGAATAGGCTGGGGCTGTTTTCCCTGGAGCGTTTAAGGCTGAGGTTTATAAAATCATGGTAGGGCATTGATAAGGTGAAGAATCAAGGTATTTTCCCTGAGTTGGGGAGTCCAAAACTAGAGGTTTAGGTTTAAGGTGAGAGAAGAAAGACTTAAAAGTGACCTAAGGGACAACATTTTCATGCAGAGGGCGTGTGTATGGAACACACTGCCAAAGAAGTGGTAGAGACTGGTACAATTACAATATTTAAGAGCATCTGGTTGGGTATATGAACAGGAAGAGTTTGGAGGGATAGGGGCCAAAACTTACAAATGGGACTAGATTAATTTTGAATCTGGTCACCATGGACAAGTTGGACCGGGTGTCTGTTTCTATGTGGTATATCTGTATGACTTGTTGATTCTGGTTCTTTGGATAATCCCCTTAAATCTGAGTTCTTCCTGCCACTGGAAACAGTTTCATGTTTACTGTACAGGTAGTTCTGCAATAACACGTGTTTTGTTAACATAAATTGGCTGTAACACGAGCAATGAATAGTGGATGCTATGTGGATAATGCAAAAATTCTGCTGTGCACGTATAGCAATTTTCTGGAGCAATTTCCCTACAATGCAATTTTCTGTGGCGCAAGGTCACGCAAGAATGCAATCAGTGTGTTATGGGAGAACTACCTGTGTTTCATGATTTGGAACATTTCAATCAAATCTTGTCTGGTCTAAGGAAAAAAACTCAACTACTCCAGAATTTACACAGAAGTGAAGTTCTTTACCCCTGCTACCATTCCAGTCTCATTAATCTATTCTCCACTCTAAAGGATTAACAATCTTCCTAATATATCATGACGAAGCCCCTATAATCATGCTTAGATTTGGTGCAAGGCAATTACCAGGTAATTTGTCCAAACAAGTTTTAAAAATCCATACACACAGTATCAACCATACTAACTTCATCAACACTCTGCATTATTCAATCAAAAAAACACAATCAAATTAGCTAAACACTATTTATCTTTCATAGATCCAGGCTAACATTCATTGTTTAGTTCATACTTTTCCAAATACCAATTTAATTGGTTTTTGAATTACTCACACTTCATTGTTGCAGGGCACACTAACACATCAGTACAGCAAAGTATAGTTGCCGCCGTGATAAACAAGAGCTACAAACCTGAAGCCTTTGAATGCTGAACAAACAAACAGAATTGAACAGAACACTTAGAAACCAGTATGGTATTTAAGCTGTTTCCTTAGTCAAATGGCGGTGGTGTAGGGCTTCTGAGCACAGGCTCGTCCACTCCATCCACTTTTCTTTTTGTTTCTTTTCTCTTTTCTCCTCTCTTCTCCTCAAGTGTTAGTTTTCTCTCTTCTATTTTAGTTTACTTACCTTTTGATAAAGAGCTGGGTCATGGCATCAGCATCGGAAGCAGTGAGGAGGCCCTGCAGCGTGGACTCGTGGCAGCGTTGGAGGCGAGGTCGGGTTCCTGGTGGCTTCTATATTGTCAGGGCAGCCCTAGCGCCGGCTCCTGGTTGCTGCTGAGGCAGGTTTTGGGTTCCTGGCCACGTCTGCGTCTGGCGAAGACTTACGGAGGCGGCAGCGGAGGAGGATTTGGGCCCAGTACAAGACCTGGTAGCATCAAGCAGTGACTCCATCAGCGAGGTGAGCCCGAGCGGTTTCATGGTGGCAGCAGAATTGAGATTGGACCGGTGCAGTACCCAGCAGCGTCGGTGGCATTTGTATTGGCTAGGTCCAGCAAGGACTCAGACTTGTGAGGGCATTATCAAAGAGTGGCGACTTTCATTCCAGCAGCAACAGCACAGCAAAGGGGACTCATGCCTAGCCACCAGGCCCAAGGTCCATGACGAGGTACTTAACAAGGATTGTAAAGCTGTACACTCTTTATTTCTTCAGTTTTCTGCCTTTATATTCTATGGTTTGGTTTATTTTTCTGTGTTTAAGATGGTGAAGGGTGGTGACACTACACACACTTTTCCCAGCATTTTGTAACAAGATACATGTGACAATAAATAAATCAAACTGAATATCAAAACATCATAATACATTTCCTAAGTTGCAACAGGAACTTCAATTCAAACAAATTTCAATGGTTACAGAACACTTTAGGATCGGTGAACATTTCAAAGATATTTTCTAAATCCACATCTTTCCTTATTTTATCCTAAACTCTAAACATAAAACCTAACCAGTGCTGAATCTTATTTTTTGATCTGGCCTTATAAAGATATTTTTAATCAACACATTTGTAGCAAGATTTGGAAGATGGCCATTTGGCCCATCGGACAGGTGTCAGCTCTCAACGTCCACTTCTCCCTCTCTTCTCCCATAACCTTGTAAATCACAAATAAATATTTAACAATCATGAATACGACTTTAATGTGACTTTTCAGTCATTGTGGCACACACTGTAATATGGTACAAGTTGTAAATTTATCAGTTTTGTATCTGATGCTCATGAAAATAAAGGCAGATTTAGCAAGGGTCTCACTTTGCACTGGCTGCAGTAAAAGTGTGCCTGAATTGAAAGTCAAAGCCCGATTTGACAACAGAGTGACACTCCATGGAGTATAAAGGTCTTGCCCGAACACCAAGCTCATTACATACACGGCGGTTTAACAATCAGTGCCAATCCACGGTATAAGAACCAGGAAAGGCGATATAAAATATTCAATTCTAAATGGGGCACGGGAGCAGAAGGACCTGGGGCTATAAACGCACAAATTGCTGAAGGTGGCAAGGCAGCTTAAGAAAGCAGTTAATGAGGCACAAAGGAGCCAGGGGTTTGAAAATAGATGCGCAGAAAACAAAAGCAAGTGAAGTTATGCTGAACCTTAAAAGTCACTGCTTTATTCTCAACTGAAATCTTATGTCCATTTTTAGGCAGCATACTTTAGGGAGGATCTGAAACCATTAGAAAGGGTGGAAAAGTGATTTATGAGGGTACTTTCAGGACGGGTACTTCAGTTACTTGAATAGATTGAAGCAACAGGGGCTGTCTCCTTACAAAAGAGAAGCTTGAGAGAAAATTAGATAGCAAGCAGTCATAACCATCAGGGGTCTGGACAGTTGTTCCCATTGGTGGCCAGGTTCAGGTGATAGGAGAGGAAACCTTTTTTTAACTGTACTGAGTAGTTAGGATTTGGAATGCTCTGCCTGGGAGGGTGATGGAAGCAATTTCTATCATGGCCTTCGAAAGGGAATTGGACAAGAATCTAAAAAGAAAAAAAAAACTGCAGGGCTACAGGGAATTGGCAGAGAAGTAGATCTAGCTAAGTTGATATTAAAGAGAGCTGTGCACAAGGGACCATTAATTCTTTAAATGTTTTTAGTTGCTTGAATAGCTGGTTCAAACTTGCCACTGCCTAAATTAGAAATACAGAATAATTATATTTTTATTTCTAAAGGTACTTCTTCAAAGAGAGAGAGTACCTTTTCAATACAATTGCCAGTTTTTGGATAAGTCTCCTCCTTTAGCATGAGCTTGTTTCACACAAGAGAACTCCTTTCCAAAAACAGTTTCATCCAAATATTCCTATTTAATCATAGTTAAACATTTAACCCTATTCTGGAGCCAAATTGTAAAGTGTTCTTTGCTTGGGAAATGACCTGGCTCAATTCCTACTCCCAGTCATTCCCAAAGAAAAATCAGAACCTACATGATTTATCATTTGCTGGTTATTTTGTTTCCTAATTCTCCCGAACCACCAACTTGACCTCTCATCAAAGTGATAATTCTTCAATGGGCTACAGTTACCACTCTCAGCCTGACTACTGTTGCGGCATATCCATATTTGTGGATTAGGAAGCCAGTAATGACAGCTATTCAACTGTGGGATACATCACATTTGAACCTATTCTTGGCTGACATATGCAAGTGTTGCAAGCATATGATCAGTCTATATGGAAAATCCAAGAATCTCCAAACTCATTACACTTCCTAACATTTAAACAAAAGCATAACTTTAAAGTTAAATGCACTTCAATGCGATTACTTCAATAGGTAAATGAAAGTGCAACAGCTTAATGAATGAAGTACATTGGTAATGTCACTCATTACAATGGATAACAAGTTGCTTGGATTGAATTACCCGTTTGACATTTAACTGAGGTTAAAATGACTGCATAAACTGTGGGGCAAAGTTCAAGCAGCTCATAACCATTGTCTGAACTCTTAAGAATTGTACTATGGCCTTGGAAACACTCAAGAACACTATATACTTTTTTGAAATACGTAGCACGAATTTCAATATTATCTTTGACATATTCTGAGGGTCTGTTGTGTAGTCAACATTATCTTGAGATATGCCATCAGCAGTCACATTAGTGATTAAAAGCAGCTACTCGGAATAATGTATTACTGTCTCAGCATTGAAAAGAGACTGGCATGAGTTTTGCTCCATTCAGATTTATTTGCATATAATCCACTTTATGCAACAGCATTCTGGAACTGCCTACTTCAAATTCGCAAGTTTTCTCCACTTGCGAGCAACACCTTTGCTGCCTATTTACTAAGATGGGTGAAATTCCTCCTAATGAGAGAACAGCAGGATGTTTCATCCTGCCACCCACTGTAGTTTCTCAAAAATTGTGCATCTCAAATGAGTGGCACTCCTATGAGATCAATGGGTGCTTTCCTGCACCAATATCATTCTGGTTAGACAAATTACAGGTAGCAGAGATTATGCATCTGCAATAACAGATCAAGTCACAGTTCTACCACTGTGCACCCAGCAATTCAAACCTGGGTCCCCTGCAAATCTTACATTTGAATACTGCCTGTATTATACATCATGCATTTAGACTCCCCACTGTGTCAACCTGCTGCTAAAAGAACTACTCCCATTGTGTATCCTGTATTTTAAATAAGTGCCCCATTGCGTAGACTGCACTTAAATATTGTGCTGCCTGTGTTTATGTATTGTCCTATCGTGAGTCCCGTGTCTGACACTTGCAGTCGATTTTTGTGAACATATATCTTAGCTCATTTCTGACATGCAATCTCTGTTTAAAAATGCAACAACAAAATCACTTCTAAAATGATTTTACTTTTCAGTTCTGATTTCTAAACATATTACTTTTGCTCAAGCGTGCTGCCTCGTCAGACCATTCTTAGAACCAGACAGTGGCAACCGCTAATCAATCAGGTAGAGTCAGATATTGATAGGTAATAGCTGTGAAATAAACGTGTTTGTTTTTGATTTTCTACAGATCCGTAAATTATTCAAGTGCTACGCAGTGAATTTTGAATTTATCTTGACAAATATTCCTAAGAACAGGAAGGAAATGAATTCCAGAAAACAGTTTGCCTCTCACACAGAGAGGCTCCTAACTGCAAAATCCATAAAAAGTCAGGTACAAGCTTGCACATAATACAATTACAAACACCCGTCTGTCCCCTAGCTACACTGTCTGAGGTCTGCACACTGCATTTTCTTTTAATAGCGCAGTCAAATAAATATGAAGAAATCAGACATGCCTTTGATGTTTCCACCATGAAAACTTTCAAATCAAACTTTAATAGATGCTGCACAGAAAAGCCAGGAACTGTTTAAGAATATAGTAAGTGCTGCCTGAAATTTTGTGACAGTTTCAAACCACCACTTACAGATCCTCGGCCAGTAAAGGGGAGGGTGGGGAGATAAAAAAGGAACACTGCCTCATTAAACAAAATATCTGGATAATGGAAACCATCTTCTGTTTTATTCAGTCAGTCAAAATTAAGATGTGGGCTGAGATACATTTAAGCTCTTCAGGGCTACGTATTTGCCCATTCCCTCAGCTTTTGACAGGAAATTGACAAACAGGTTACCAACCTACTGTAACAATTTACTGGTCGATTCGAAGTCAAAAATATAGATTGTTATGAAGTGTTTAGATGTTCAGTCCTCTGCGCACTTTAAATGACTTAAAGGAGGTAGAGATTGCAGAAGAGCATTTAAAAATGTCAAATCTAGGGATTGTGGTGGTTGGGGGGCTTTCGAGTTTTGTTTTTGTTTAATTATAAGTACGCAATGTGATAATTTACGTTGTCAATACGGGGTAGGTGCGTGCTGTTTTTAATAGAAATACAGACCCAAAGAGACCCGAAAGATTACGCGACCAGATGTGGTGAGATCTACTTACATATGCACGTGGGGTGGCTGGAAGCGACTCTGGTTAATGTTGTAGTGAGTGAAAGCTTGAGTCGGGTTGGAGCTGTACTCGTCCACCGTGATGGTAATTTTTCCCTGCGAAGGAATTCCATGAGCCATCATCCCGCGCTCAACAAAATCCATTTACAAGTTTCCTGCGGTAGATGTTAGGCAGCACATCGTGGGACGATTGTTCTTATAAGGGTCCAGCCTTCCAACCGGGAAAACAGTTACCAAATTAAATTACAAAGAGAGCAATATTTTTCCTTAAAAATGAGCAATCCTAGAAAGAAAACAAAAACACAATTTGTAAAATTGTATGAGTGACAGTGGGATTAAATAAAAGTAAATTGGCGAGTGGGACAGGCGATTGCCAGATTAGGTTTACAATAATTTCCAAAATTATCTGGAAACATTTCCCTTTAAAGTTTTTTTCCCCCAGAAATACGGTGAAATAAAATTGTTCATTGCAAATGATGTATTTTTCCTAAATACAATTTGTCCAGACTCTAAACCCTACCAAGTGAATCTGACGCCGACTCCCGCTGAAAATAGCACGGCCGGGTACTGTCTGTATCAAAATTTACACCCAGACGTATCAGGAAACAGGCTCAAGTTCATGAACTTGGGATGAAAGAGATCATTCTATGCTGTAAAACCTGTTCATCCCCAATCTATATTTTTAACAAAAAAGCACGAGTTTATGTAAATAAATGTCTGAACATTAATATTATCTTAAAACACCCAGCACAGGGCTTGGATGATATAGACCTCACTGGCTTATTGGACCTCAACTCCAACAGGCGAGGAGATGCTAAGAAAGCCAGTCTGATCTGCTTCCTTTGCCTGGCCTCTGGTCTCCGGCCCTGACACCCGCTTGGTAGCAAGAGAGAGATCCCTCACTTCCCACTGCTCCACATCATCCCCTCTTCCAAACGTCATTCATTCCCTCAGCTAACTCCACTGCCGTCACTCATTCAGATTTTTCTTTTTTTCCACGAATATCTAAGTCAACATACTACAAGACACGAGAGCAGTTAACCATCCAATACCCCTCTTAACATCATTACTTAAACTGTATTAAGAGGCTCAAATATTTCCCCTTTCTCCCTATGTGTTTTACTGATAATTGCAAAATGCAAAATACATGGCCTATTAATGCAAGGTGCCTGTAATTTATCACTCTCGGTCTTCGGCCAATTTTATAAAACAAAAAGAAATCCTTCCCTTTCGCTTATAAGTGACAAATCTAGGCCTCTTAAGATGTTTACAAATATCCATGAAACCAAAGCTTCGCAAATTGTTACAAAATTGTTTTTTTAATATATATATGTATTCACATCAAGATCAATAGTTCAAATTGAGCCTTCTGCGCCAAATTACCTGTATCAACACCGAACTCGGCTGCAATTTTGCTGAAATTAAATAGCAATGCTGAAATTGTTTATTTTTTTAAAAAAGCGAGTGAGCATATATGAGTGTGTATGGGGTTAGAGGGAAGAGAGTGGAAATCAAACGGCGGAAAGAGGTGTAAGAGGTCAGTAATTGCACTTTGCATGAGATCCTGATCTTGCCTTTTGTGCGGTAGGTTACGAGAAAGAGCAAAAAAAATACACGCACACACACACACGAGCCCGGCCTTCGTCGCAGTTGCTTAAAAAGATCGCAACCATGAAAAGACTTGTGTGTTTGTGTGTGTTAAAAAAAATTAACCAGGCAAAAGCGAAATCATTACCCCACACCCCTCCCCCCCGCCAACACACCGGTTAAACAGGGAGAGTTTCTATCTGACACTAACAAGACCTCGAGAGCATTGCAATTTCTCAGAACTATTAAATCCGATACATTCGCTTTTTTGGCAACACAACGTTCGAAAATAGAAGGTTCAGTTCGAGCCATTCTGTTTCTCTCCCGCGCTGTAATGACAAGGCACCTCTAACCCAGCAGCGCCGACCCGGGCTTTTGTGGTTGCTTCTATTCCCCTCTCTTCCCTTTCTCTCTCCCTCCCTTTCCTTTCTTTCTCTCCCTCTTTTCCCTCCTCTCTTCCACATTCCTTCTCCTGTTTTCTTTTCTTCCTCTAACGCGCAAGGTTTCTGTTTCTGCTTTTACACACACACACATAAAGATTACCTCGGTTTGTGTTTTTTTGAGTGTGTTTGTGTGTTGTGGTTGACTCGAGAATCCAGGATTGTCCTTTTCGGCTCTTCACAGGAGTCGATCCATCAATTGTTGGGGGAGGTGGGGTGAAGAAGGAGAATAAAGGGGAAGATGGGTTGGGGGGAAGGGGAAGGGAGGTGGGGGTTAGGAGAGGGAGGGGGAGACAGAGAGAAAAAGGATTGCCCGCTGAATGTCTGTCTGGAGAGCAAAGGTGGGCAGGCGAGGAAGGGCACTGGGTTTAAAGGTGAGCTATCCTTGTTTTCGGCTCTCTTCCCTCCCCGGGGCTCGAACCTCCGACCCGCCGGCAACCGGGAGCTGATGGCAGCGAAGCCTCGCTTTCGACCTTCGCTCGGGTCAGTGCTCCCGCAGGAGGAGCATAGGGAGGGAGGGAGGGAGCGGTGCAACCAAAAAAAGGAGGGGTGGCAGAGAAAGAGCCACAGGGAAGGTGGGGAAAGGGTTAGGTCATTGACAGACAAGGGAAAGCAAGGCAGACAAGCAAAGGGACACTGCAGGGAACATCAAGGAGAACACTGACATATAATATCCACAGAGCAGATTTCTGTTATATATTTGATTATATACGAAGATCACATTATGTACAACTATTCTCTTAAAAACAACTTTGAAAGCTATTTTTTTTAAAAAAAAGAAACTTTTCACGTGTTCGTGTGTTCATGCTTAAAACCAACTTTTTTTTGTGGGTGGGGAGTGTCTCGGTTTAAGTGTACTTCTTTGAATGGCTTTCCCTTTTTCCTGAAGATCAAATAAACAGGGATCATAAGTTAAAGGAGAGAAAGACAGAGCTACTGCGAGTGGCGGGAAAGGAGAGTGAAACAAATGTGGTCATAATTAATTTGTGCCTCGGTAACTTAGCTCTGATAAACGGATCTTAATGTTTTGATGCTCACGAGTGTCACAGTGCCTGCAGCAGCAACATTTGCCGGGTTGTTATGTACGTGTGGCCTGAGGGGATGGGGAAGAGGGCAGTGTGGCCTGTTAACCCTTAGGAAGCCGGGTGAATTTTCACATTGCAATAAGCGGATGCTAATAGCAGAAAGGGAACGGTCTGTTTGAAGAGGTTTATTTAAACGTAAGCGTGTGGAAACAAGTGAAACAGGCAGTAGCCATGTGAGTTCTGAGGATGGGAGAGGGCTCTGGAGAGGGGAGTATGCTGCATGTGAATAGAAAGGAAGGTGGGGATAGGTCGAGATATGGTGATGAAACGGAATGGGCTGGGTGACAGCATTCGACTTTGAAGGGAGAGGAGAGCACTGCTGCATAAATTGGTACTCATATATCTCGAAAATGTCAATAATTTTACATGGAAAACACAGCATGGGACAAAGAAAATATGGATGCACACAGGTAAAATTCTTCATCTTCGCAAACTAAAGTTCTGAAGATCATGCAGAGACCAACCTCTTGAATACTGAAACTGAGCCTACAATTACTGTTTTGCTGTGAATCCTCTATCAATGTTTTAAAGCTGGCTTCTGACTGTCACTTGCTCAGTTCAAGAATATAAGAGGTGGTAGCCCATGAGCTGACTGTCAGCATTGCCCCATTAATAACAACAGAAATTCTTGAAACCTGCTGAGAGCAGGTCAAGCAGCAACCATGGAGAGAGGTATGGCAGGTTATTAATGTTGCAGGTTCACAACTAGTTCTGCACATTTCCTTTATTACAGCTGTAAAATAGTACACACAAGAAACTGGACCCACTGGGATGGGAAGCCAGATTATGTAGAATGAATGCTATATGAATATTTTCCCTTGCACCTCTTCAGTAACCTAACTTAAGTGAGAAATGTATAATGGGTAGAATAGGACCATTGTTTAGCAATGACAGAATAGGTTACACTCTGGGTGGGATTTCATATTTATAAAGCAATGCTTTAGGAAATTACATCCCACAGTATGTTGTATTTCATCATTTCAATAAGTTACTCTGGCTCTGCAACACTTTAAGACTGGAACTAGTATTTATACATCAACTTTGACAACTCCAGGACATGCCAAAGTCATGTCAATGAATTACTTGCCATCATGAAGTCACTGTGGGAATGTAGGGACATACTTGATGGGAGGGTAAACTGTGAGGAGAATGCAGAGGTGCTTTATTGTAATTTGGACAAGTTGCAAGAGTGGAAAAATGTGTGGCAGACAAAGTAAAATCTGGATAAATGTGATGTTAACCATTTTGGTAGCAAGAACGAGAAAGTATATCATTATCTGAATAATGATAGATTGGGAAAATGGGACATGCAATGTGATCTCATGTCCTTATACACCAGATGCTAAAAGTAAATGTGCAGGTGCAGCAGAAGAAGGCAAATGGCCTTCATAGCGACAGCATTCAGACACAGGAGCAGGGACGTCTTGCTGCAATTATACATGGCCTTGGTGAGACACACGTGGAGTATTGTGTGCAGTTTTGATCTCCTTATCTGAGGAAGCTGAGGAATCTGACTGTGGTGAGAGTGCAACAATGGTTTACCAGACTGATTGCTGAGATGGCAGGACTAATGAATGAAGAAAGAAAGGATCAGGTGGAACTGCATTCACTGGGGTTCATAAGAAAGAGCAGGGAACTCATAGAAACCTATAACATTCTAGAGGATGAGACAAGGTAAATGCAGAAAGGATGTTCCCAATGATCTGGAGGCCTAGAACCTGCCTGTGGTCCAAATTTAAGGATACAGGTTCGGCTATTTAGGACGAGTATGAGGAGAAATTTCTTTATTCAGAGAGTGGTGAGCCATTGGAATTCTCTGCTATGGTAAACAGTTGAGGCCAATACACTGAATATTTTCAAGAAGGACGTACGGAAATAGTTCTTAGGGCTAGAAGAATCAGAGGGTATGCGGAGAAAATGTGAACAGGATGTTGAGTTGAATGATTAGCCATGATCATAATGAATGACAGAGCAAGTTCAGGTAGCCTATATGTGTGTTTCCATTTTCCATGTTTCAATGTTTCTACAGTAGGTAGCAGTCTGCTGTGCAAGATCTCACAAACAGCAATGATAGAAATGGACATAGCACGTGTTTTATTTGTGATTGATGGGTAAATATCAGCCAATGTGCCAAGAGAACTTCTCTACTTCTCTTCAAAGTTAGACTGTGGGATCTTTTATATCTATCTGAGAAGACAAAAAGGGGGATCTTACTGTCTCTTCTCAATGATGACACCAATTTGTTAAAACCAGAATAATATTTGTGCTCAATTCTTTGGAGTGAGACCTGAATCTACAACTATTTTTCTGAACAAGTGATGGTCAGGCATGTCTTCAAGGTTAGAAGGTTTCCACCTTGTCTGAATAAAAGTGAAAACTGAACTGGAGGTTAACTTACTTTTTAGGATACTCAACAACAAGGTAATATCTAGGATTCTAAGATATGGATTGAATTTCCTGATGATAGCACAGGTGGTGCCATATGGGTCATGACCCTCGAGCTAATGCTGCCTTCTTATGGCCCTGTATTTTCCTCTGCTTCAAATACTTATTCAATTTTCCTTCAAAAAATGCAGTGGTCTCTCTTTCAATATTTTCTGTGGCAAAACACTCTATGCACCAGTTACCCACTGTGTAAACAATTATTTCTTAGTCCCTCTCCTCTCTGCCAGTTTGAGATCACTCAGTTTTCTACCAAATTTTAACCAAGAAAATAGTAATTTTCGAGTCACCTGCACAAAGACCATTCGAATTTGTAAAAACATTTTAACTGAAATGTTTAAAATGATCAAGAAAGTTGACAGGGAGTATAGAAAAGTGGTCTTGAAACAGCGTCCAGGAAGGAGATAGCTTAGTGACATGGCATAAAAACAACAATCTCTCTCTCAATGTTAGCAAAATGAAGGAGCAGGTCATCGACTTCAGGAAGCAGAGTGGAGGACACGCCCCTCTCTGTATCAATGGTGCTGAGGTGGACGTGGTTGAGAGCTTCTTCAAGCTTCCAAGAGTAAATATCACCAATGATCTATCCCAGTCCACCCACATTGCCATTACAGCCAAGAAAGCACACCAATGTCTCTGCTTCCTCAGAAGGCTAAGGAAATTCAACATGCCCACAATGACTCTTACCAATTTTTATTGATGCACTATAGAAAGCATCCTATCCAGATACACCACAGCTTGGTATGGAAACTGCTCTGCCAAAGATGGCAAGAAATTACAGTGAGTTGTACTGCCCAGTCCATCACAAAAATCAGCTTTCCTTCCATTGACTCTGTCTATATATCCCGCTGGCTCGGGAAAGCAGCCAATAGAATCAAAGACCCCTCCCACTCCAGTAATACTCTCTTCCACCCTCTTTCATTTGGCAGCAGATACAAAAGTTTGAAAGCGTGTTCCAATAGATTTAAAAGCAGCTGCTTCCCCAGTGTTACCAGACTTATGAATGGACCTCTTGTATGTTAGAGTTGATTTTTCTCTGCACCTTCACTGTAGCTGTAACATTACATTCTGCATTCTGTTCCATTGCCCTGTTGTACTAATGTAAGGTATAATTTGCCTAGTTAGCATGCAAAGCAATACTTTTCACTGTATTTCAGTACGTGTGACAATGGCAAATCAAATCAAAAAAAATTATTGTAGCATTCAGCAAAGACTGGTAAAAAGACAAATCCAGGTGAAATATTATCATGCAGAATCTTATGGGAATATGAAACACACAGCCTAAAGGATACAGGGTCATTGTGAGAACTAGACTCTTACTTGGGAAATAATGATCATAACAAATGTAAGACTAGATATTGTGGGTAAGTGTACTGAGTGAGCAAGTCCATAACACACTGATGGATCATAAAGGGAAGAAAGACTTGCATTTATCCACTAGTCTTTACAGCTATCAAACAAATGAAGTACTTTTGAAATATAATCAATATGGTAATGCAGGAAACATAGCAGTCAATTTGTGTGCAGCAAGATCCCACAAATAGCAATGACAGATATCCAGATTTTCCGTTTTAGGTACAGTGGCATAAATGTTAGACAGACCCCATCTGCCCTTCCTTGAATAGTTTAATGGAATCATTTGCATCTAGCTATGAGACCAAATAGACTGTCACTTAACTCTTCTTGAGTGCACCCATTTGGAACAGGAGCACAGTATGCTCCAGGGCAACCCCCAAACTGTCACAAGATATTTATTATTCTATTGCTTATTGTAATTTTCTTAAACATTTTTCCCACATTATTGAAAGCTTTTAATTACATTTATTTCAAAAATGTTTTATTTTCTCTATTCCCTCGGGTAAATTTCTTTTCAAAAATGACTCCAATGGGGTTGTGGTGGCCCAAGCACATCACAGACATTAGTCAGCCCTAGACCACAGCACGCTTCTCTGGCAATTATTCTGCTCAAGTATGTCAGATTGGGGGACAGGCTTTAACAAGCACAACTACAGCCGACTTGTTGTAGGAGCAACACTGCCAGTAATTGTGGAGGTCACCATTGTCCTAATTTTTAATGCTGACAAGCTGTGAATTTTCCCTTGATATTATATTTGTAGCAAACAGGGAACCACTGAGTCGACATGTATTGTCAGCATGTTCATTTCGTGCCTAAGTGGTGACAATGACAGTTATCACATGCCAGTGCCTTTCGCAAAGCACAGGAAAATCTCAGGTGGCTGCCATGTGCCAAATCTAAAGTCATTTCTCTGACATCAGCAACTGTGTAAAAATTGTATTACACTGCAAAATCCTTGGAAGATGTGAGTGTGGCAAGGTTTTCAATTGTAACACACTCAGAAGGAACAATTCACCTACTCCCGAGGCTACTCCCTTGCCTTTTCCCTGCAGGCTTGCAAATATTTTCTTATCAAATAATGATCCAAACTCCCTTGTGAGAACCTCTATTGACTCTGCCACTGTAACATTTCCAAACCTAATCACTCAGATTTGTCTCATGTAGCCTTTCCTTCTTTTACTAATTGCTTTTAATTGAGAACATGGGCCTGTATCCTTACACCAATGGGAATAGTTTCATTTGATCCAATGTGTCTAACTATTCATGGAATATCTCAACCATGCCATTTGCACAAACCCTTTTTCTGGTCATCATCAGCACCACTTCTCTTTTGATCATCATTTCATGATACACATGCCTGTAGAGGACTTCCCAATTCCTCTTCATGCTCTATGTCAATCTCTTGTCATATTCTGTCCTTGCTTCTTTTATTTGCTTTATGAATTCCACTCTGTAACCTCAATATTCAGCATTAATTCCCAGTTGTCTTATCTTCCTGAGACATGTCAAAAGCATAATCCATCAGATTAAAATTAATCTCCTGGACACTGGTGCGAGAAGTCAGGGAGAAGAGTCTGAGACTGGAAATTATGTTGTTGGTCTGTCAATCAAGAATCATCAAAGAAGAGATTGTTTATTTTCAAAGCAGTGTGGGAAGATGAGAATGGACATGTTAGCCAACCAATTGTGGCAGAAAATACACCAGGCATGTTTTGACATAGACCCATGTCCGAAGTTTCAACATATCAAGACTTAATGCAAACTAGAAGAGTAATTGGATTTCTCTTTTGAAAAAAACGTATAGAAAAATGTACATCTAATAGCTATAACTTGTTCAAAAGTTCCATGTTTTGATATACATCATTTTAACTGTCAGACAGAAGATTTAGTGTCTGGCCTAAGAGAGTCAAATATTTTTTGATCTCGTGAAAGGTCACTAGACTCAAAATGTTGACTCTGGTTACAGATGCTGCCAGACATTGTGAGTTTTAGAGTTCCACTCCAGTGCGCAATCACTGTAAATAGATGAACATTTAACAAGAATACATAGATTGCCAAATCGAGAGGATTCTGCATAAGACCATCAGGAAGTTTCATTTCACTTGACATTTTCTTAATAACTAAAATGCAATTGCCAGATTCTTAAAATTGCTCACTTCATTCACTCATAATTGAGATTGAGATTGATACATTAACTAAGAGACATTTTGAACATTTATATCAAAATAAATAAACTCTGGGTCATGTGAACAATAAACTTAAGAAGGTGACAATGAGCTACAAGGTTTTTTGATATTCTGTGTTACGTGCATTACAGATCAAAAAATTAACTAGAGAAAGATTTAATTTTTTAGCAAGTTAGATTGTTGAAATCAAAATGCAATGAAGTTGAAATTATTAACTTTTTTAATGTAATTAAAACAGTATAAAACTAAAGAAACAAGACATTGTGAAAATACTGAAAATCTAATTTATACCATTAATTGTCTGTGTGTTTCAAGTGTCTTTTTATGTGAACAGATGTAAGCCTCTATTTAGCCTTTTAGGACATAGAAATTAAAATAATGAGTAACTATTGAATTTATGTTCCCTTTAAGGCTGTTTTAATATACCAAAGCTGCGCAGGAGATCTCGGGTGCAAATTCTGCAAGATCAGCTGAGAAATGGTTGGCCAACTGGACCAAACATCAACCGAGTGTCAACTTTGAGGAGTTCCATGTTAGGTTTCTCTCCATGAGGCCCGACAGGCTTTCTCATGTAAATTTATGCTCCTCATCTTATTATGTATGCAGCACACCTCTATGACACCACACTCACAGTATCTTGTGCTCTACAGCAGCAGGAGTACTTATCACTGCCAGGACCATCCAGAATTTCCGCTGCTCGAGCCATAGTTAAACTGCAGCAGTACACCGGGTCAATCACTGCCAGCCAGAAATAGCCCTTCTCTGTTGCAGTGTTGGAAGAATTGCCTTAGAGTCACAGCAAATTGGCACCCTGATTTACTGAACCTGCAGATCTCAATGGAGAGAGGGGACTGTCCTCTTTATCAGGATCACCAGAGGAGATCACAGCACCAGGCTCTACCAGCCTGGTCAGAATTTGCCACCTGGGTCAGCACAATACCCACATTTGGTGGAACACCTAGTGTTTCAGGAAGAAGGTAAATGATCTTCAGCAAAGCTAAGTGCCACCATCTTCTCTCTCTGTGACCTCACTCTCATAGAGACAGAGAGCATAGAAACAGGCCCTTTAACCTAACATGTCTAACCCAACCAACAAATACCAAGCCATAGTAATGCCATTTGCATGTTCTTGGTCAATAGCCTGCTGTGCCCCTGCATTTTAAGTGCTTGTCCAGATGCTTCTTACATGCTATGGGAACACCTGCCTCCCCACCTGTGCTACTCTCCCATTATTACCACAGTGAAGTTATTCTTAACTTGTCCAAACTTCTACCACTATTTTGTAACTCATTTTCCCTCTTGTCTCCTGCAGGTACCAATAGCATTCACACAGTCACCACTATGAACCCCACAGACATGACCTGCCTGGGAATCTGTTGTGAAGGAAACATCTTATGCCTCTTGTTGGCCCCAGTGGAAAATGCAATGGACATCTTGACTTGGCATTCCTCCTCCAAACACCACCTCTAACCTGAATATAGTGCCACAACCCCTCTCTCTCTCTCATGGGTGTGGCATTCCACAGAAGATGAGCAACTCTAGCTCTCCTGTACCTTCAGTGCGACATGAGAGCCCCGGTGGCTGGAAACCCAACATTAGGATTCTGCTCCAAATTCACTGAACGTTGGTGCTGACCTGGCTTCCAAATGTATATATGTGTTTCTCATCCATGGTTCTGACAGCCTTTAATGCATTGGCCATAGAGATGATCAAAGATTAATAGAATCCCTACAGTGTGGAAACAGGCCCTTCGACTCAACTAGTCCACTCTGATCCTCGGAGCATCCCGCCCAGACCCATTCCCCTATAACCGTATAGCCCACCTAAGCTGCACATCCGTGAATGCTACAGACAATTTAGCATGGCCAATCCATGCACATCTTTTGACAGTGGGAGGAAACCAGAGCATCTGAAGGAAACCCATGCTGACATGGGGAGAATGTGCAAACACCACACAGACAGCGAACCAAGGATGGAATCAAACCCAGGCCCCTGGTTCTGTGAGGCAGCTGGGCTAACCACTGAACCACTGTCTTCTGTACCTGGATCCACGGCACAGTTCTAATGAGCCCATGAAATCAATATCAGAATCAAACAGCTGCTCAGGAATGTAATCATTCAGCAGTTGCAATACACTCAAATAATATTTGAACAGTATGCTTGAAGCAGTGGATCATGGAGACCTCAGACTCAGGCTGGAGGAATGCCTCTACATGGACTTTGCACATCATTGCCCAGATTCAGATGTGTGCTGCTCAAGCCTTTTTTGGTGCACATGCAGCAGAGAATTTTATGAGTGGCAGAAATAGCAAGAACTTCTCACCTCACACCCAAACCTTAGTGCATCCAAAATATGTAGCTTTGCATGTAGAGTAATGGCATGGAGGTATAATGGTCTAAGATGTGAAGTGAGCATTCCTGGCACCTAGTACATGCCATGGAATCTTGGAACATGTTTTGGGATCAATTTGAATTGTTACAGCCGCATGACATTAGTTGTGTTTTACTGCCATGGGTAGGATTAATTTGCAATGTTGAATGGTAAGGCCAGGAATTTTAGTTGACAAATGAGGTTAAGGCATGTGACCCACAGACAGCATTTTATAATGTAAAGATTGTACTTTTTTGTTGTTTTTTAATTCTGTTATGAAATGACAAAAGTACTGTTTTAAAACCCAAGATTGCTGCATTGCTAGAAAGCAAGTAATTTGAAACTCATTGTTAGCACTGTTTGAACAGCTGCTGGTTACAGCATTGTTTGCAGATGGACTGTAGCCCAGGGGTTTTGTACAGAGGAAGCTTTGGTAACAACAAGAAACTGATTGGTTTGTGGACTAGTGACCAGTTCTTGATAACAAAGGCCTTCTGCCTGCTATCAATCGTGTGATTGGTTCTCATGAAACTGAACAGCTTGAAGCTGGGAACAAAATACCATTAGATCTCTACCAACTGTGAGCTCTGACTCTGTTCTTTACAGAAAACCACTTTAAACCTGAAGAAAACTAGTTTATCTTTCCTTCAACAGTTTATGTAGGCTGTGATTTTTAACTGATAAGTCTGACACCCCTTTATGAGTGTGCAGCCACCCTGCACCTCTTGTAAAGTAATGGAAGTATCCAGAGAAGGATGATTGAGAAGAAACATTCTGACCACAACAAGGACCATCAGAATCATCTGAGCATCCCTTGTAAACAGGAATCAGTGAAGTGATTCTTCAAATTTTCCCTCTATCCAGAACTGATGTTTTTTTTTCCTGTCTGTGACTATATGTTTAAAGGGAAGTTTATAAAGGGATTAGTGTTTTAATGAGTAATGTTGTACGCCAGTGGTCTGCGATTGTTAACTTTTAACTGGAGTATAAATACTTGGAATAAATAGTATTTTTTTAAAGTACAGCAACATACTTTTGGCTCATACTTTTTGTCAGTTTGACTGTAATAGGCAGGTAAATTGGGGAATTTAGTGGGACATTAGTTCTAGCATTCTAACACAGTTAGGTGTGACAGTGAGAATTGATGTGTTTCACCTGTACTCTGTGAGTGTCTGGGACGTGGACAAGGAAGTTGGGTTGGGAAGAAGATCAGCCATGAACTCATTGAATGGCAGAATAGGCTGGAGATGTGGAATGGCCTTACTGCTTCAATTTCTTATTTTCAACAATGAGTTTCCCTGTAATTTCTGCCTAGCTGTGATCCAGGAAAGTCTGATCTATGATGTTATTGTAGAGATAACAACTCAAAATAAGTATACATTACAACCAAATCTGCCCCACACAGGAAACTCTCCATTCATTGTTCAGTTCTGCTCAGTTTCATGAAACCAACCCATAGGCCGCAATTAGTGAGGGTAGGTAGCTGCACCTCCTCCAAAAATAACACTCAACACAGGAGCCCCCCCAAGGCCGTGTCCTCAGCCACCTACTGTAGTCCCTGTACACCTATGACTGTGTTGCTAAATTCCAAATGAACGTCATCTACAAGTTTGCTGATGACACTGTTGTAGGATCGATATCTAACAATGACAAGTCAAAATGCAGAAGGGAGATAGAAGGTTTGGTGATGTGATGCAATGAAAACAATCTGTCTCTCAATGTCGGCAAAACTAAAAATCTGATCATCGACTTTAGAAAGTGAAGAGGAGAGCACAGCCCCACATACTTCAAAGGAACCGAGGTTGAAGGAGTGAAAAGCATCAAGTTCCTTGGAATAACAGACATCTTATCCTGAACTTCCCATGTAGATGCAACTGTCAAAAAGGTACAACAGTGCCTCTTATTCCTCCGGCTCAGGAAATTTGGCATCTCCATAAGGTCCCTCACTAATGTTTACAGATGCACTATTGAAAGCATACTGTCTAGCTGCATAACAGCCTGGTATAACAACTGTGATCAGAGATAATGGGAACTGCAGATGCTGGAGAATCCAAGATAACAAAGTGTGAAGCTGGATGAACACAGCAGGACAAGTAGCATCTCGGGAGCACAAAAGCTGACATTTCGGATGAAGGGTCTAGGCCCGAAACGTCAGCTTTTGTGCTCCTGAGATACTGCTTGGCCTGCTGTGTTCATCCAGCTTCACACTTTGTTATCTGGTATAACAACTGCTCTGCCCAGGACTGTAAGAAACTACAGAAGATTCTGTGCACAGCCTAGACCGTCAAGGAAGCCAACCTTGCATCCATGGACTCTATTTACATGGCCCACTGCAGCGGAAAGGCAGCCAACATCATCAAATACCCATCGCATCCCGGTAATGGCCTCCTACAACCTCTTCCATTAGGCAGAAGAGACAGAAACCTGAACACACACACATGCAGGTTCAGGAACAGCTTCCTTCCGGCTGTTATCAGACTGTTGAATGGACTCCAGCCTCAAATAATGTAACCTGTATGCCTGTAAGTCTTTTTGATCTGTACATCCTTTGCTGGCTGTAATCTGCCTGTATTGCTCATAAGCAAAGCTTTTCACTGTGTTCAGTATATGTGACAATAAATCAAAATTAAATGACTCTCTCTCAAAATCAAACTTGGAGTACTCTTGTTTTCTTCTGAAGAAAAGAACTTCTTTCTTCTGAAGAATAAAGAATAAACTGTGGTAGTTTTTACTTTAAATGACAACACAGATCAACACAGGCGGATTAACTTGTGATATTTTTGCAGTTTCAGCAATTGGAAAAATATTAAATGAGTAAATTGACTGTTGCCACAAGGACTCCATCTGCTGAATGTTACCACTTGGATCCCCAAGGCGGCTAGGTTGGAGGAAAGATAAACTGGATATGAAGTATTACACTGAAAGGTTTTGATTTAAGGTTGGTCAATAATTTCCTATGGGCAGCAGTTATGATTAATAAGTACTTTTTGAAGGTGTCACAAGAAAGTCAGCTTTCAGTGTATCTTGAGTATTTGCTGAATTTAGATTCTGATTTCCTGGTTATGTATAAATTTCTAATAGCTTAGAGAACGCTCATGTGCACTTTGCTGTTCAACAGCCATAAGTGTTGGAAACAGTTTCTTGAGCTAATTGAGGCACTGTCCTGAGAATACATTTTGGTTCTCAGTGTCATAACTCTGATTTCTATTTTATAAAATGAGGGACACTGAAAAACTGCAAAAGAAAATTCACAAATTGGATTCCAGAATCAAAGGGATACACTGAACAGGAGAAACCAACAGCTAGTGGCTCCTTTCTGAAGGAAAGGGATGACTGAGGGGAGACAAAATGGAGGTATTTAAGATTATGTAGGGCCGTCTTGATTTTACACTCTCAGCCCCATACAAGGTTGAAAACAAATTGTAAAATTCCACTTGCCAGCCCTGAACTTGTGTGAAATCTTACAGGAGTAGGAGAAGCACCAGGCAACCTGTTCTTATATCTATCGACACACTTAGATGGCTGGTAATAAACCATGAAGGGCAGGTCAAGCCCACACTGCTCTGGGAGGGTGATGCTTAACAGGTAGCCCCATAGCTTTACTGCACAAGCCGTTGGTGGGCAAAGTGGGGAATTATCACCTCTATGTGTTTTCTGTGCCCATTAAGATAATCACACCCTCAAAACCCCAACATCAGATGTAGCTCTTTGCCCTTCCCGCAGCATCTCAAACCTGACACCCCAATCCCTTCTTTCCCATCAGTTCCACCACCCCCCCGCCCCCGAGCCTGCCATTCTGACCACAACACAATCCTCCCCAATTATTTTGTTCCCAAAAGTCACTGGGGACTGCCTGAAGTTGCAGCGATGAGATGAAAGTGACTGCCCTTGACATCAAGGCTGCATTTGACTGTGTGAACCATTAAAGACCCCTCATAAGCCTAAGTCAATAGGAGCCAGGGGAAATTTCTTAACTGGTAGGAGTTATACCTGGCACAAAGAAAGATGGTTGTGTTTGTTGGAAATCAGTCTTCACTGCTCCATTAAATCATGACAGGAGTTCCTTGGAGTAGTACCTGAGGTCCAACCATTGTCAACTGCATCATCAATGAACTTCCCTCCATGACAAAGTCAGAAATGGGATGTTTTCTGATGGCTGCGTGATGTTTCACACTATTTGCTATGTCTCAGATACTGAGGTAGTCCATGGCCAAATGCAGCAAGGCCTGGACAAAAGCCAGGCTTGGGCTGACAACTGTCAAGTACATTTGCATCACACAAATACTAGACAATGACCACATCTAGAAAGAGAGATTCTAATCATTGCCCATTTAGGCTCAATAGTATTACAATCCCTGAATGCCGCACGATCAACATCCAGAGAGGGGTTATCGTTGACCAGAGATTCAATTAGACTAGACACATAAATACTGTGGCTACAAGAGCAGGTCAGAGGATAAGGATCCTGCAATGGGTAATTTACCTTCTTACGCTCCAAAGCCCTTCCACCATCTACACAGCACATTCTGAGATGTGATGGAATACACCCCAATTCCCATTTGACTGGCATCACATTGACAAACATTTGTTTTCTCAGCTACTGACAAGGACACACAAGCGCAGTGGTGCTTGTCATCTGCAAGATACATTGCAGAAATTCATTAAAGTTTCTTAGATAGCATCTTCTAAACACATGACCACTACCATCTAGAAAGATGAGGACAGCAGATACAGAGAAAGTCCACAACTTGCAAGTTCTTCTCCAAGCCACTCACTATCCTGACTTGGAAATATATGACCATTCCTTCAATATTACGGTGTCAAAATCCTGGAACCGAGGCATATAAATAACAAGCCGGACAGAACACCGACGCTTCACCGGAGGCAAACTGACGATGTTACCTAGCAGGGCGAAGAAACATTTGCAACCAAATCCACCAGCTCAGCGAGCAAGTCTACAACCTGAGCTACAAATCTTCTCAAAAGCTTTAAGCACCTACCGGCACAACATCCTCAAACTGGCCTGCAGATAGGGAACAAATGTGGTCTGACTGAGTTCCACCCGCAAACATCTATACTTCCTGCAAGAATGCCTCAAAAAGCTGGTACTACCACAAAGCTTAAATATAAACCACCTATCAACAATCCACAGGCACAGAGGACAGCTGGACAGAACAACGCAGAATGATAAGGGTCATGATCAATGATGCCCACAAGCCTCCACAAACACAAGTGGGAAATTGCATGCCAAAAATCTCTGTACTCCAATGCAACCCACCAGGAATGGAAACCACACTGAGACAAGCCATCAGCACACAACAATAAAAGACCAGAATAAAGAAAAGAAGAGTCCTACAAGAAAAAACCTGTCCAAAATCACCCACATCAATGACATGGGCAATACAGATTCATAGATTGAAAACATCTCCGACTGTCCTAGTTCACGGACTGAATTATAACTACAGAGATGCCAAAAAGACTGATTTCCTGGCTGTGCTGGAATTGATACTAAAGAGCAACAGACTCATGGAAGAAATACAACAGACCATCAGACAGACAATAGTCCCAACACTGAACAAAAAAGGTAAATGGAACACATTCAACACAGATGAGAGGAAAGCCCTAGAAAGACTCAAGAAAGACAAGAACGCTGTAATCTTACTAGCGGACAAAGGACACATGACAGGAGTCCTCAATAGAGCCCAATACGTCGGGAAAGCTAACACACTACTAGCAGATACTGACACCGATCAACAGATGGCAATAGACTCAACACCACAGTTTGGGAACTGGAATTCAATGACCCTGAAGAAATTATACAACTCAGGAGACATCAGCAAGACAGACTAACAAAAAATGAAGCCAGAGGGATCCAACACATCCTGATTCTATGGACTGCCAAGGTATACAAACTGCGGGTCCCCCTCAGACCCATTGTCTCACTACCTGGCACACCAAAATATTGGCTTGCCAAAGAACTACAACAGAAATTGAAATACTTAGTGGACACCACCACCCATTCCATCAACTTATTCCAAGAATTCCTCAACATCATCATGAAGACCAGGATAGAAGAGGACACGGTGATGATATCCTTTGACGTAACAGCACTATTTACATCCATAAACATTGACCTAACCAAAGAGACAATTACCACACCAGGCAGGCACCCCAGGACACCAACAACATCAATAAGGATACCACTATGAAACTACTAGATCTGTGCCTCACAATCTACTTCACCTTTAACGACGGCATATACAAACAACTCAAAGGAATACCAATGGGATCCCCAATATCAGGACTGATTGCAGAAGCAGTAATGCTAGAAGGGACAGCACTCCCCACTCTGCAGCTAAAACTTTGGGCCTGATATGTAGAGGACACCTTTGTGACTATTAAATGCACAAAACTAGAAGAAACCCACCAACACATAAACAACATCCTCACTGGGATAAAATTCACAAAAGAAGAAGAGAACAACACACAACTACCCTTCCTAGGTATAATGGTAGAAGGTAAGAACAATGGGGAACTCCAGACTAGCATATATAGAAAGACCATACATATGGACCAGAAACTCAATTACACTGACAACCACCCCAATGCCCACAAACAGAGCTGCATCAGGACACTATTTAAACAAGCCACAATGCTTTGCAGCAACCCGGAACTACACAAAGCAGAACAGGAGCACCTATATGGAGTCTTCAAACGGAATGGATACCCGAAAACCACAAGCCGCCATTACATCCGAGGCAGATCACAACAGGAAGACACAACACAGTTAGACTCACCAATAACACTACTGTACATCACGGACATTTCAGAGATGACCACAAGACTGCTCAGACATCTAGGTAACAGGGTAGCCCACAAACCAACACCACCCTACGACAGCTACTGACGAATGTAAAGGATCCCACATCCAAAACAAGCAAAACTGGATTATTACACAAAATACCATGCAAGGACTGTGAGAAACACTACAAAGGCAAAACTGGAAGCAAACTGACAATACGGATACATGAACACCAACCATCCACCAAAAGACATGACTAATTCTCACTTGTCTCACTACACACGGACAACAAGGGACACGATTTTGACTGGGACAATGCATTCATAACCGCACAAGCCAAATGGAGGCACACAACAGGGAATTCTAACTGGAACTTCATCAACAAACACATTGAATTATACCCTGTGTACAAGCCGCTGAGAAACAGAACCGGAAGTGGTACCAAAGACCCCAACAAACGGAGGCAATATAAATAGCAATTGGGGCAGAACACCAATGCTTCACCGGAGGCGCACTGACGATGTTACCTAGTGGGCTATGAAACATTTACAACCAAACCCACTGGCTCGACGAGCATGTCTACAACCTCATCCTAGAACTCACTCTCGAATGACGTTGTGGGTGCCTCTACACCAAATGGACTGCAGGTATCTTACTAGCAGTTACAAGGGCAATTTGCAAAGATTAATAAACACTGACCCAGTGTCCCACGAATGAATAAAAATGAAACTTCCTACCTGATGCTGCAGGGAAAACAATACTGCCAGCGGTGTGATTAACAAGCAGCTCTCTGAAGTAGGATGTCTCATCTCTGAAGAACAGAAATCCCACCGCTAAACTTTTACTGAGCAATTGGCGGGTAGGTGGCAGGGGTTCACCACTCTTCCCGAAGGTCAGTTTCTAATGACATTTTAGTTGCATGGGTCATAGGGACCACAGTGTATCAAAATGCAGCACTATGGAATGAGTTGATAGAGCAAATATAGAAAACGTGTTTCCACTTGTATGGATGTCTATGACTAAGGGCATGACGAAACTGAAATGACATTTAATAAAGATATGCAGTGTGAAGGTGCTGGTGTTAGACTGGCGTGGACGAAGTCGGAAGTCATATGACACCAGGTTATAGCCTAACAGGTTTATTTGAAATCACATAAGCTCTTAGAACATAACCCTTTGTCAGGTAAAGTGAAAGACAAGCAAACAGACACAGAATTTATAGGCAGAGAGATCAAAGGCAGAGAGATAAAAAAGTCGTATATATGGTGAGTGGAGTGTCAAATAATAAGTCTCCGCAGGTAATCAGAATGGTTAGATGGCGTGAGTAAAGTGCCAACAGCTGAATAACAAGTGAAGAGATAACCTATAATCTGAGAGATAATCACAAAAAAATCAGGTAGTACTGGTGACAAACTAAATAACTGTAATAACATGGTAGGTATAAAAGCCACAGGCTGTGTGTCTCACCAAAGTAATAAGTTATCCAAAACTGTGCAAACTAATTAAGGTAGAGAGATCATAAAAATCCATCAAGGTGATGATGTCAAAACAGGATAGCATGAGGATTATGCAGTTACAAAACTGTATGGCAGGGCTACATGTAGCAAGGCATGAATCCACGATCATGGTTGAGGCCAATTTCATGGGTATGAAACTTGGTTATCAGTTCCTGCTCAGTGATTCTGTATTGCTGTGTATCTCGAAGACTTCAGAGTCGACAGAGAGATTCGTGGCGCAGTGATCAAAGAAGAAAGAGTTGAATTTGACCCCTCCAGGAGGCTGCTACCCTAGGCTCAACATGAACGCTCAAGCTGTCAGGAGATGCGTTAACACCAGATTCATCAGCTGTGCTCACAAGATCACGCAGAATGTCACTCAAGCACAATGCAATGCCATCCAGGCTCTCAAGACCAACCACATCATTCTCATCAAACCAGCCAAAGAAGCACACTGACAACTGAACAACCAGGAACACTACAGACAATTACTTACAGATCTGACCAAAGTACACACCTGTCAACTGAAATGACTGATCAAGACCTTTCATTCAGAACTTCAGAGTATCCTATGCATCTTATCCCATGTACTTTGCTCGTAGGAGATTTCTACAGCCTTCCAAAGATACACAAAGCCAACACAACTCGACATCCCATTGTATCAGGCAATGGGAGAGAGCCTATAGAACATAGAACATAGAACAATACAGCACAGAACAGGCCCTTTGGCCCTCAATGTTGCGCCGACCTGTGGACTAATGTAAGCCCCTCCCCCTACACTATCCCATCATTATCCAGATGCTTACCCAAGGACTGTTTAAATGCCCCTAATGTGGCTGAGTTAACTACATTGGCAGGCAGTGCGTTCCACGCCCTTACCACTCTCTGAGTAAAGAACCTGCCTCTGACATCTGTCTTAAATCTATCACCCCTCAATTTGTAGCCATGCCCCCTTGTACAAGCTGAAGTCATCATCCTCGGAAAAAGACTCTCACTGTCCACCCTATCTAATCCTCTGATCCTCTGAGCCTCCATGGTTATATTGAGGGCATCTTGAAAGCCTTTGTACAAGGAACTTCCAGCTTCTGTCGCAACACTGAAGATTTCTTACAGAAACTCAGCATCCACAGACTGGTTGAACCAGGAGCATTCCTCATCACAACAGGCATTTTAGCACCCTACACCAGCATCCCCCACGATGACAGCATCACCACAACAGCCTCAGTACTCAATACCACCAACTGTCAATTCCCAGACGCCATCCTACAACTCATCCGCTTCATCCTCCACCACAACGTCTTCACCTTCAGCAACCAGTTCTCCATCCAGACACACAGAACAATCATGAGGACTAAATATTCCCCCAGCATGCCAGCATTTTCAAGCATAAGTTTGAGCAAGACTTCTTCGCTGCGCAGGATGTCTGACCAACGTTATACACTAGATACATTGACATTTTCTTCCTTTGGACTCATGGCGAGGAGTCACTGAGATGACTACATAGTGATATCAATAAGTTTCATCCTACTGTCAGGCTTACTATGGATTACTCTCCAGAATCAGTCTCATTCTTGGACATGCGCATCTCCATCAAGGACGACCACCTCAGTACCTCACTCTACTGCAAGCCCACGGATAACATCACAATACAGCACTTCTCCAGCTTCTACCCTAAACATATTAAAGAAGCTATTCCCTACAGACAAGACCTGAACATCCACAGGATCTGCTTAGATGAGAAGGAACGCAAAGGACAACAAAAGATTTTGAAGGACGCCCTCATAAGAACGGGATAAGATGGTCAACTCATCAATCACCAGTTCCGATGTGCCGCAGCCAAAAATAGCAACAAGCTCCTCAGAAGACTGACACTGGATACAACAGATCGACTAGCCTTTGTCATCCAGTACATCCCCAGAGCAGAGAGACTGTGCCATGTTCTTCATATGTTTAAGGTTTCACAGTCACTTGAAGGCAAGAAGTGGAGGTGTAGGGATGATCTTGATGAGATGCTCGTCGTTTGCAATGACAGCTCAAAGATGTGCAGGTTGGGTGGACTGGCCATGCTGTATTGCCCATAGTATCCAGGGCTGTGCAGGCGAGGTGGATTAGCGAGGGAAAATGCCAGGCTACAGGGATAGGTGAGTGGGTCTGGGTGGTATGTTCTTTGGAATGTAGATTTGTTGGGCTAAATAGCCTGCTTCTATATTGTCAAGATTCTATGAAATGCAATAATGAATGAGAGAGAAACATACCCAGAGAGCAGAGAGAATGTGGAACTTGTTACACAAGGATTACGTGCAGTTGATAATATAGATAGGGAAGCTAGATAAGCACATGAGAGAGAAAGGAATGGAAGGGTATGTTAATGGGATGAGATCCAGTAGGGCAGGAGGAGGCTCCTGTGAAACATAAATAGCAGCATAGATCAGTGTAGTCAAAAGCTTTCTTACAGTTTTCTGGGAGATGGTGTAATTCTACTTAGGTAACAAAGACATCATTGGAAGACTTAAGATAACCTTTTCCTCTATGTGAACTAATTGTTATGGCTAAACGGTTGCAAACCATGCTGTCCAGTAAAACCCACTCACATTCGTAGTGAACCATCAACTGTAAGTTGCTGATAGTTAACTGTTAGACTAGCACCGGCAGGTTCAACACAATAACAGTGAGAAAATAACAAAGTGTAGAGCTGGATGAACACAGTAGGCCAAGCAGCATCAGAGGAGCAGGAAGACTGATGTTTCAGACCTAGACACTTATTCAGAAATGGGGGAGGGGAAGGGGGCTGTGAAATAAATAGGGAGGGAGGGGAAGTTGGATAGAAGATGGATAGAGGAGAAGATAGGTGGAGAAGAGACAGACTGGTCAAAGAGGTGAGGATGGAGCCAGTAAAGGTGAGTGTAGGTGCGGAGGTGGGGAAGAGATAGGTCAGTCCAGGGAGGACGGACAGGTCAAGGGGGTGGCATGACGTTAGTAGATAGGAGATAGGGGTGGGGCCTGACCTACTAACCTCATCCTGCCCCCTTGACCTGTCCATCCTCCCTGGACTGACCTATCTCCTCCCTACCTCCCCACCCACACTCACCTTTAATGGCTCCATCCTTACCTCTTTGGCCAGTCTGTCTCCTCTCCACCTATCTTCTCCTCTATCCATCTTCTATCTGCCTCCCCGCTTTCCCTATTTATTTCAGAGCCCCCTTCCCCTCCCCCATTTCTGAAGAAGGGTCGAGGCCCGAAACGTCAGCTTTCCTGCTCCTCTGATGCTGCTTGGCCTGCTGTGTTCATCCAGCTCTACACTTTGTTACCTCAGATTCTCCAGCATCTGCAGTTGCTATTATCTCTGAAAAAGTGAGTTTGATTATAATGGATTAAAAAGAGAAGGGACAGTTGGTAGAGCAAATGATCAATATGCAGTTGTAAGGGAGAAGGTGGCAGGCAGTAACTTGGTGTGTGAGCTGCCATAGTCCTGGATACTATTTGACTTTCAATGCATGAGCTGGAGAGCTCTAAAGCCATTGGGATCCCAATAGGCTGCCAGCACAGCCCTGCAACCAACCAACAAACACTTTCCAGGCAGATTGTTATCAACTGCTTTGTCTGTCCAACTGTTCTTCTCTCTCGTTAGGCTCTGTCCTATCATTTACTCCCTATCCCAAACCCCTCCTTATTTTCTGGATATAAATTGACATTTTCCCAGCCACCATCAGTTCTGAGGAAGCATCACCAGACCTGAAATGTTAACTCTGATTTTGTCTTCACAGATGCTGCCAGACCAGCTGAGCTTTTTCCAGCAACTTCTGTTTTTGTTCCAGAATCTAACCATGCAGCTTGACCAAATCAGGGAAGTTGCGATCGGATGATCTTGATGCTGAGAAGACCATCTCATTTAACTCTACGACTTGTTCAGCAAAGCCCATGCCACTCAGAGCCTTCTGATTCACTAATGCCCCTAAGGGAAAGAAACTGTCATCTTTATCTGGTCTGGACAACATGTGGCTCCAGACCCACAGCAATGTGGTTGACTCTGAACTGCCCTCTGGGCAATTAGGGATAGGCAATAAATGCTGCCTGACCAGCAATGCCCCCATCCTGTTAATGAATAAAGAAGAGGGCAGCATGATAGCTCAGTGGTTAGCACTGCTGCCTCACAGTGCCAGGGACCCAGGTTCGATTCCAGCCTTGGGTGACCATCTGTGTGGAGTTTACATGTTCTCCCTGTGTCTGCACAGGTTTGCTCTGGTTTCCTCCCACAGTCCAATGATGTGCAGGGTAGTTAGATTGGTCATGTTAATTTGCCCATAGTGCTCAGGGATGTGTAGATTAGGTGGGTTGTTGGGGGTTGGGTCTGGGTGGGATTCTCTGAGGGTCTGTGTGGACTTGTTAGGCCATTGAGCTTGTTTCCACACTGTAGGGCTTCTATTAAAAAACAAACCTGAGGCGATGAGGTGGTGGATGGTTTGGTGATCAGGGTGGGGTTGTAGTCGAGGGGCAGTAGGAGGAGGTGCCAGAGAGTTGGTGCCTGGCCTTGGTGATGTAAAAGTCAATGTGCCATACCATTTCTGCACCCTCCCTTATCTCTGGGTTTGATGGTGAGGTTAGAGTTGGAGTGGAGGGCTGAGTGCAGGAGAGGTTGGAGTGAGTGAGAGGTGTGGAGAGATCGAGGTGATTGATGTTGCGATGGCAGTTGGGAATGAAGAGGTTGAGGGTTGGTAGGGGCTTTAGGGTGGTGTCTAGGAGGATTGTGTGTGTTAAAAGTGGGAGAAGGGATCAGCAGAGGGTGGGCTAGACTGACTCTCAAAGAAATAGGCGCAGAAGCAGTGGAAAAAGACTTTATTGTCCAAACGTGAATGGAATTCATTGAAAAGCTTAGAATTCACTTTCTGTGTTTTTCCAACAATTAGCAATGGATTCATGGTCATCATTAGATTCTGAATTCCAGATATTTTATTGAATTCAAATTCTACCATCTGCCATGGCAGGATTTGAACTGGGTCCCCGAAAATGTTCTCTGGGTCTCTGGATTAACAGTCCAGTGATAATACCACCAGGCCACCACCACCCAAATGGGATGGGGTGATCTGTAACGGTATAGATATATCACGTCACTGCTAGTCATGTGCCTGCCTCTTCCTAGGATACGTGGAACAGTCCCTTTTCTGCTGTTACACTGGCACTATCCCCTACCTCTTCCTCCGCTACATCAATGACTGCATTGGTGCTGCCTCGTGCTCCGATGAGGAGCTTGAACAGTTCATCAATTTTACTAACACCTTTCGCCCCAAACCCAAATTCAATTGGACCATCTGCGATACCCCCATCCCCTTTCTGGACCTCTCTGTCTCCATCTCTGGTAACTATCTCAACCTATCACCGTTCCAGCTGCCTTTCTGCAGCCCCATCCATCCTCCATCCCACCTCCTTAATCTGACACAACCTGTCCACTTCTCTCCCGCTTATCTGCCCCACTCACCTCACTGACTACTTACCACCACTCCCTACCTGCATTCACCTATCACGATCCTATCTGCTTTACCCCATCCCCACCCCTTCTCCCTCTATTTATTTCCCATTCTCCTCCCCCATTTCTGAAGAAGGGCCCCGACTCGAAATGCCAACTTTCCTGCTCTTCTGATGCTACCTGGTCTGCTGCGTTCTTCCAGCTCCACAATGTATTGACTCTGACTCCAGCGCCTGCAGTTCTTGCCATCTACAGCTTTTGAATGCTTTTCGTGAAGAAATTTCTCTTGCTCCTGGTCCTATCTCAGTATCCATACCTGATGCATTGCCTTTGATAGGAAGTAATGTGTTTGGTAAAGTTAGAACATGTTTTGGTGCCATTTTTACAGATCTTTCCTCCTGAAGATTCAGGAGGGATCAACTAAATGCCTTTTTGCTATTTCAAAAATACACTTTATTCATAAAAAAATGTATATACATGCATAGTCACTAAAGCAGTTCAGTTCTGTACAGTAGTATGTGAGGAAAACAAACAAACATTGGAGTTTGACTTTATCCAAGAAACAAATCCACAGGCAACTTTTACTTGTGCAAGATAACTGAACAGACCCCCCAGAGCCCCCACCACTACTACCCCCACCCACACACCCACACACACACACACACACACACACACACACACTTTAACTTTGGCAGAGAGGCCTCAGACAGTGGTCTTTCCCCATGGTGTCTTGGTGGAAACATTGAATGCCATCCCCATAGAGTTGCAAAATATCAAAGAAGGAACTTACATTTCAACAGCAGCCTTCCATGACCCAAGGATATCCCAAATCACTCCACGGTTAATTAAATACTTTTGAAGTATAGTCACTGTTGTAATGCAGGGATGTTAAAGGTCACGGCAAGTTCAGTTCGGGTTAAGCATCAGCTCAAGTAGGTGGCAGCAACTCACATTTCATTGAATGGCCCAGCACACAGACTGCAGTTCTTAAATGACATTGCATGCATTTCCAATTTACTAAATTAATGCGCATTATAAAGAAGGGCATTCAACACTTAGATCCTTCGGCAGCAATAATGAGCTTCATTTGTGTGGAAATTTCAGAGAAAAAAACCCAAAAAACTTTGGATTTAGCAACAAAGTTCACAACCTCAACAACCTTTACAGCCAATGAAGTACAGATCATGTTATATTGTAGGAAACGGTCTGGATCGCCTGCATGCAACATTCTCCCACAAATGGACATACAGTAATTATCAGATAATGTGTTTTTTATGATGTTTGTTGAGTCATAAATATTGGCTTGCACACTGTGTAAAAGATCTCTACTCTTCTTTGAAACAGTGCCATGGGATCTTTTAAAACCAAACAAAAAGACATAAGCCAAGCCTGGGTTACAAGCCCCTGTAACTGAACATGATTTACAGAGTGTGATGCCATGGCTGTCATATGTATAGTTTTTAAAACATTCTAAGTCAGAATAGATAGAAACATGGGACTACATCTTATTTTTGCCTGAGTGCAAATTGCATTGAATTTTTCTGAAGGCTTGCTGTCATGAGGACCAGCTAATCTTGCCATGCCCGCTTCTTTGATTACCTATGATTTTGCTCATGCCAAATTTCCGCTCCATCTTACCGGGTGGAGTTCCCAGGCCAACTAGCTGCTTGACAAATATCCCAGAATTCACTGGCACTCCTTGTGCCCATGTCACTTTTAAAGGATAACTCTGCCCCTGAACAAACAGCACCCTGCGTGGTTGTTGACATGTTCTCTGGCCATGGCAGTCAGAGGGGATAATCAGTGCTCGCTTTATGCACAGCGTCCTGGCGCCCCTGCTGGATAGGATTTCATCCTCCTTCAGGTACAGCTGTGGGCGTCACAACACCAGGCCATGCCAGCCCGGTCCAACATTGCCAAACAAGTTAAAGCAGTCTCAACCGTCTGGAGGCATTCCCAGCATTGTAGGAAGAAAGTGTGTCCTTTTCCGTCCTACCAGTTTAAGTTCCATCACCTTTTCCCATTACTATCTCTGCTACTGTACACAACTTCACCAAGGCTCCATCACGCTCATTAATGCCAACCACATCATCCCTCATTTGCCCCACCCCCGGCACCACTAACCCTATACTGCCTGCTGTTGTACCTCGTCACTTGTTTGGGATATTCCCCCAGATGCGTCAACAGCAATAACTGCCTCCAACTTTCATCTCTTTTAATACCTGCCTCTCTGTCATTCCGTAAGGAAAACAGACCATAATAGGATCAAGATAATAAAATGTGAGGCTGGATGAACACAGCAGGCCAAGCAGCATCTCAGGAGCACAAAAGCTGACGTTTCGGGCCTAGACCCTTCATCAGAGAGGGGGATGGGGGGAGGGAACTGGAGTAAATAGGGAGAGAGGGGGAGGCGGACCGACGATGGAGAGTAAAGAAGATAGGTGGAGAGAAGAGTATAGGTGGGGAGGTGGGGAGGGTATAGGTCAGTCCAGGGAAGACGGACAGGTCAAGGAGGTGGGATGAGGTTAGTAGGTAGGAGACGGAGGTGCGGCTTGGGGTGGGAGGAAGGGATGGGTGAGAGGAAGAACAGGTTAGGGAGGCAGAGACAGGTTGGACTAGTTTTGGGATGCAGTGGGTGGAGGGGAAGAGCTGGGCTGGATGTGTGGTACAGTGGGGGGAGGGGACGAACTGGGCTGGTTTTGGGATGCAGTGGGGGAAGGGGAGATTTTGAAGCTGGTGAAGTCCACATTGATACCATTGGGCTGCAGGGTTCCCAAGCGGAATATAAGTTGCTGTTCCTGCAACCTTCGGGTGACATCATTGTGGCACTGCAGGAGGCCCATGATGGACATGTCATCTAAAGAATGGGAGGGGGAGTGGAAATGGTTTGCGACTGGGAGGTGCAGTTGTTTATTGCGAACCGAGCGGAGGTGTTCTGCAAAGCGGTCCCCAAGCCTCCGCTTGGTTTCCCCAATGTAGAGGAAGCCACACCGGGTACAATGGATGCAGTATACCACATTGGTAGATGTGCAGGTGAACCTCTGCTTAATATGGAAAGTCACCTTGGGGCCTGGGATAGGGGTGAGGGAAGAGGTGTGGGGGCAAGTGTAGCATTTCCTGCGGTTGCAGAGGAAGGTGCCGGGTGTGGTGGGGTTGGAGGGCAGTGTGGAGCGAACAAGGGAGTCACGGAGAGAGCGGTCTCTCCGGAAATCAGAGAAGGGTGGGGATGGAAAAATGTCTTGGGTGGTGGGGTCGGACTGTAGATGGCGGAAGTGTCGGAGGATGATGCGTTGTATCCGGAGGTTGGTGGGGTGGTGTGTGAGAACAAGGGCGATCCTCTTTGGGCGGTTGTGGCGGGGGCGGAGTGTGAGGGATGTGTTGCGGGAAATGCGGGAGACGCGGTCAAGGGCGTTCTCGACCACTGTGGGAGGAAATTTACATCTCTTGTGACATCAGATTGTGTGGGTAAGAGCTATGGGAGAGGGATAATGTGTTGGGATAACAGAGGAGTTTGCCAGTATGTCCCAGAAGGAATGGTCTCTTTGGAGTGCTGACAGAGAGAAAGGGGTAGATGAAGATATATTTGATAGTGGAATCATTTTGGGGAAAATAAGGGAGGATTAGCTTTTAAAACTCCTTCACTTTGCTTTTCTCAATAAATTTCATCTAGTCTCCACTCATACCACCAGCTCTTCAATGCTTCCCTGAAGTTATCTTATAGCAAGATCAAGATTTGTGTCAATGACAAATATTGAAAGTGTGCCTTGCACACCCAAGACTCAGTCCTTAATAAAGATCATGAAAAAAACAGGGGGATGACTTTTACTGGAAATTAGCTCAGGGTCAATCGTGGCAAACTTCATGGAGGGTTTTGTCTCCATGAGCCCTACTGAGATTTCTCACATTGTTCTAAAATTCGCCTTTTTATCAGTATACCACGCCTCTCTGGCCCTCCACTCATCCAATCTTCCCAATCTCCCGAGACAGAAGTACTGTCTTTCGCTGGGACTTCCCAGAATTCCTGGCACTGCAGTTTCCTTTAAAGCCAAGCTGTACACCAGGTAAAGAGCTGCCACCAGGACCTTCCTTCATCATGCATGTAGTGGGGTAGAGTGAAAAAAACAAATGTCTCTGAGGGCATATAAGTGGCATAGCTGACACTTTATTATACAGACATGTGCACTTTCATAAATTATTGCTAGTTAAGAGCTAAGGTACTTAACTCATTCATCCTGAACCTGATCACATCTTAGAACCCTGCCTAAGGGAGTTCTACTCTTTCCCCAATGCCCAGAGTGGTGCAACATCTTCTCATTATTTAATGTGAGACCATCACATACTGGGAAGCCTTCAAACATTTAAAAACAGTCAATTTTCTTCAGCAACAACCAAAGTGAAGAACAAACAAACAAACAGAATCTACATGACAAGGTGTAGAGCCAGATGAACACAGCAGGCCAAGCAGCATCAGAGGAGCAGGAAGGCTGACATTTCAAGCCTAGACCCTTCTTCAGAAATGGTCTAGGACCGAAATGCCAGCCTTCTTGCTCCTCTGATGCTGCTTTGCCTGCTGTGTTCATCCAGCTCTACACCTTGTTATCTCAGATTCTTCAACATCTACAATTCCTACTATCTCTGAAACAGAATCTATATTTGCTTCTAGGAACAGACAGGAACTTCTTGAGTGAAACAAGTTTACAGTCAATGCATAATTACTGCACCCAGCTCTCATCTTACTGGAGTCATGTATGAGTTAAGTTTTACCTGAATTGTTGCCCTTGGTGCTGCAGTGCTCTATTTCTGCAGGTGGTAATCCTCCTGTGCAATGCCCTCATCTTTCTCCTTGGAAGACTGATGCTACTCTCCAAGTTATTCAGAGTCTGTCACATCTTCTGTTTGCCTTTTCCACTTATGCAGAGCAAAGCATGCCAGGATACTGTGTTACACTGTCTGCAGTGTATTATAAAGTTCATGTCCCCCAGACTAATTCAAGCATAGGAATCTCAACCTCAGCAGGTCTATTGTCTGAGCCAGTGTGTTTGACAGTAGATGTTTCATCACCCTGCTAGGTAACATCATCTATGGTGAAGCATTAGTGTTTTTCCCCACTTGTTATTTATATGCCTCAGTTTGCTGGGGTGGTGGCGTCACTTAAAATTCTGTTTTTCAGTGGTTTGTACATCAGGTCCAGTTCAATGTGTTTGTTGATGGAGTTTCGTTTGGAAAGCCAGACCTCCAGGAATCCCCTATTTTGCCACTGATTGGTTCATGCGATTATGGGTGTGTTGTCCCAGTCCACTTCATGTCATCCTTTGTTTGTGAGTATTGAGACCAGTGGGAATTGGTCATGTCTCTCAGTAGCTAATTAGTGTTCGTGTATTGTCATTGTCAGTTTTCTTCCAGATACAACACAGCTAGAAGCACTAGTCATCCTAATGTACAGCAGAGACATATCAGAGATGACCATAAGACTACCCAGACCCCTAGGTATCTGAGTAGCCCACAAATGAATAACCACCCTGTGACAGCTACTAATGAATGTAAAGTATCCCATACCCACAACCAATAAACCAACATAACATACAAAATACTATGAAAGGACTAAGAGAAACATTACACAGGCCAAACTGGAAGAAAACTGACAGTTAGGATACACGAACACCAACTAGCCATCACAGGAGTAGGAAGACTGACAGCTCCTCTGATGCTGCTCTGCCTGCTGTGTTCATCTGGCTCTGCACCTTGTCATGCAGATTTTGTTTGTTTGTTTGTTTGTTCTTCACTTTGGCTGGTCCTGAAGACCATGACCAATTCCCACTGGCCTCAATACACAGAGACAAAGGAGGACATGAACTTGACTGGGACAACACATCCATAAGAGCACAAGCCTGACAAGCACATGCTAGGGAATTCCTGGAGACCTGGCATTCCAACCGGAACTCCATCAACAAACACATTGAACTGGACCCGATATACAAACCACTGAAAAACAGAACCGGAAGTGTTGCCAACCACCCCAGCAAACTGAGGCATGTAAATAACAAGCTGGACAGAACACTGATGCTTCACTGGAGGCGCACTGATGATGTTACCTAACAGGGTGATGAAACATCAGTGACCAAAGACACTGGCTCGTTGAGCAAGTCTGCAACTTCCTTCACAACCCAAGCTACAAATCTTCTCAAAAACCTGTGAGGTCTATTGTCTGATCCACAATGGTCATCGTTGAAGAACGGGCTGCATTGTATCTACTCTCAGCCTCACTCAGGGGATTGCATAATGGACCCTTCTGCCATGGTTACAAAGGGTAGCCCTCAACTTGCAGTCACAATCCTTGCAAGTAACATTCCCTCTAATTTTTCTGCTGCTGCAAGGACCTCCAAGGTTCATGTGAAACAGCAGCTTCTGAAAGTGGGAGCTATTTTGGCACTTCAGTGCTTGGCATGCAAGAGTTTCTTACAGACAACTGAAACCCAAAGCTGCAGGACTGACTGTGGCCCAATCTCTGGACAGTAGTGATATGGATTCTCTATTCTGACTGTCTTAAGCAGCAGACCGCTTGTGTCCACACCGTCAAACTGACAGTAAATGCTGCCCTAGGTGTATTGTGCGGGAATACCAAAACTGAAGGCTGTCTCCCTTGGCCTAGCTGAGGCCTACTCCCTTGAGGTATTGAGACATGGACAGGGCTAATCTCATTCAGTGTATTTGCTGCCTATGCTGCTGGCACATGATGCACGTGTGAGTTTGCTGTAATTTGTTGCTGTATAGCAAGATGTTCATTTCCTGACCTGGTGACGACTGACAAACTGCCCAGCTTTATGTCTGCACTAAAAGGCAAATCAAGCTAGAAGTAATATGAGCCTTTAATCTCTGAATGAGGGGGCAAAGTGTTAAAAGGAAAGGCAAGGCAAGGATGCGGTGAGTGTCCAAATAGGCATAAAGTGATCGAGCCGTGAAGACAGCGAACAAGCAGCCCTGAGAAGCAGCCTGGTCCAGATCATGAGCCGGATGCCTGTCGCTGGGAGCAAAATGTCCTAGCAGCAGCATCCCAGGGAACAGTGCCAGGGTGCTTCAAATTGAAGTTTTGATGCACCATGCGATAAGTCTACAAGTCGGATACAAGTCTGATGCCATCACCCGTGGACAGGGGTCTACAGGGAGCAGCTACCCGTGAATGGAGCTTGTCCTGAGGTGTTGGTGCCTGGTGCCTGATGGAGGTCCAGAGGAGCAAGTGGCGAGCTGGAGTTGCGTGGTACCCTCCCTGACTTTCATGCTGGCAATTTTCACTGTCTAATTGCTACACTGCATGTAGGATAATAGGAAATTCTGTACAGGAGAAACTAGATTAGGTAATATTGACATACTAATGAATGCAAATTGCTCCCTCACTGCTCACTAGTGAGATTCTCTGTTCCGAAACTTGATTGGAGAATAGTACGTTTGCTCTCAATGTTGAGAGTCTAATTCCTGCCAATCTCATGCTGTTTTACGAACTGATTCACCAATTCAAGGACTGGAAAGATTCTGCTCATTGTTTCTGCTCATAGGCTACTCCACCCTCGAGTTTGAAAAAAAACAAGCATGCAACAATGCTCTCTGTTTTTTGATACTCTTGAATTCATTTCCATATCTTTTAGGTATTGGTCAATGAACATATGTTGGTTAAACCCCAAGGAAAGCTCCTGCTCTTTTCCAAATACTGCAGTACTGTCAGGTCTTTTACTTCCAGCCAAGAAGGAAGGCAGCATCTCAGTTTATCATCCCATCGAAAGCACAGAACCGCCAACCGGAATGACGGTCGAGACGTTGTGTTAGAGTCTCTGCTCCATTACCTGGACACATGTACATGTCCAAGCAACTGAGCCATGGCAGGTACAGCCTTGTGTGCAGTGAACAAGGAATAAGAAGTATTGACTGGTGAAAATACAGGCCCATTACACTCACTTACTAGCAATGACAGGCTTCATTCTGACAATGATTGCCAGGCCTGCAAGTCAGCTCAGTGTAGTTTGAGAGGGGCTGCTGAGCGATTTTAAACAGAGGCTGGTGCAAACTGATGCAACTGGTTACAAAGAGATCTCCCCAGGCCGGAGAGAAAAGGGGAGTTGAAGGCACAGTTGTCCTAAGTCAACGGATAAGTTCACATTTGTACAGGGCCTGTCTGAGTTCAACAAGGCTGTGTGTGGTGGAAAGGATACAATGGTTACAATCCTAGCTTAGTTGAAAGAGATAATTTTTAAAATCAAAATAGAATATCAATTCTGGATTCTTCCATACCTCTCTGAAGAATAGCCTCCTTCATTTCTTAAATACCAAGTGTCCTTCAGCCAGTTCTTTTCCTTCAGTGTCCATTTAGTAATGTTCAGTTGCACTACATTTCGGATCAATGCTTTCTAGAAGGAATTGCATAATAAGGGCGAATTTTGGAAATCTGAATTACCAGAGAATGCCGGAGAAACTCAGCAGTTAACAGCTGCATCTGTGGAGAGAAATAGAATTAACATTTCGAGGCTAGTATGACTTCTTCAGAGCTTGCAAGATAGTGGAAGAATCTTGCAGTGGATAGAAGTAGGTTGTCTAACTGTGTGAGATGCTTAAACAAGTGGACACAGATAATAGGACACAGCTCTCCATCTTTGGAAAAGTCAAATAACCTTTGAATGTCCACTGAATAATTGGGGGACCAGTAGAAAACCAGAATGATTAAGATGAAGGAAAATTTGAATATTCAGAATTAGTAGTATTATTAAATGTCCTAGAAATTGTCTACAGATTGGCATAGTTGCTATTTGGAAGGTCAACCATCCCTGCTGTTTCCAAGAAGTCTTCAGAGTTCACTTGCACTGTTGTCATGTAAGCACAACAAACATAAATAGTGAGTAGGAATGGGAAAGTTGCAGAGGTGCCTTCCAACAGAAAATGAGCAGGAGTGCAACAGAGCACAGTAACTACTATTTCTGTAATGGAGAATTATCTGCAATAGCAATATCATTCAGGGAATGCTATAATGAATGAAATATTGGATGCTCTCTCCTCACACCAAAACCTCCTGATCGCCAACCTGGCCCCTAGGGAAGGGCAGTGTGACCTTGAAGTGTGTGATGACATGTACGGAAAGCTCTGGTGTAACTCAACCAGCAAAACTGAGTTTGGAAGATGTATGCAGGAAATTCCAAATGGCTTCTCTGCATATTTCTTCCAATCATTCTAAGGGGTTTGCAGCAAATGAAACTATTCCTGTAATTTAGCAGCCAGGGAGTATGCTGCATGATCAAGTTTCCATGTGCCACTGTTTAATGCCTGGAGAGCTCATTGTACTTACTTCTCACAAAGTGAACAGTGAACATAAGAATTTCAGGGACCAACTCCAAGAGTGCATTCAATGCTTGAAAGTTCGATTATGTGACTTTTGTGACAGGCAACCTGGGTATTATAGTGTGATTGTAAATATAACTTCAAAGCAATTTCTGAGAGAAATAAGGGAGAGGGTTCAAAAAACATTTTGGTTAATGTTGCATATGTGGACTTTGAAAAGCTGTTCTTGTTGGCTAAATTGGAGATCATGGGTTTGAAGGAGCAGGGATAGCATGCATATCAAATTGGCTAATGGACAAGAAAGCAAGGAGTAGTAATGAATTATTGTTGTTTGCAATCGCAGAGGAAGTACACAATAGTGACCCCAAAGGTTTTATATTGGGAGCATTGCTTTCTTCAATATATTTAATGACGTGTGTTTGTGTGTGTGTGTGTGTGTGTGTGTGTGTGTGTGTGTGTGTGTGTGTGTGTGTGTGTGTGTGTGTGTGTAAATGTAAAGCCTGGGAAATAGAAGGGCTAAGTGGAGGGCTTTCTCAAAGTGCTCGCACGAATACAATGGGCTGAACAAACTCTTTTTGTTCTGTAGATTCAATTAAATTCAGGATCGCAGTCAGTAAACACTCTGAACAACTGTTGTCCTTGGGAAAAGTGATTAATGATTGTGGTTTTCTGATGTGGAGGTTAGACAAATGCTATAAAGAACTGTCCATGGTGACAAGTCTGTCTTGTCAAAGGCAGGACAGACAAGCTTTCAGGTTTAATCCCATCTTTCATTTATCCTAATGTGTTAGATAAAAAGGGCATGGAATGGAAGCATCAAGGGAGAAAAAGAAATCAACAAGGGCCCCCAGTTCTATTTTCAATCCAATGAGTTCTATTAGAGAACATTGCTGCCTAGATGTTGATTGACCCTCCCCACAGTCACCTTCTTAGCTTATAAATGAAGATTATTTTTCCTTTTTGCTCATGGAATGTAGGCATTGCTGGCAATGTCAGCATTCATTGCCCATTCCCTAAATCCCCTGAGAAAGTGGCGGTGAACCTTTTTCTTGAAAGCGGCAATCCAAATGGTATAGGTACATCCTATGATTTGTGACCCAACAGCAGTAAAGAATGGCATCAAAACAATGTGGGTGCTGGCAATCTGAGCAAAATGCAGAAAATGCTGGAGACACTCAACAGGTTTGGTAGCAACTGTGGAGTGAGAAACAAATTTACTGTTTTGACTACAACATGACTCTTTTTCAGAACTGAGAGAAGGCTCTTTTTCACATTGCATTTGCAACATTAACTCTGTTTCTCTCTGTACTGATCTCCAACAAGGAAAGCATAAGGACTTCCTTATCATTCAGTGGATTTACCACTATTGAATTCTCCACCATCAACATAACTATCACCTTAAATGGACCAGCCATACACATACTGGTAGCATCCAAATCTGTTGAGTTTCTCCAGCACTTTTTGTGTGGCTGGGAAGGCAATTTGTGGTGCTGGAATTATCATGTGCTTGTTGGCTTTGTCCTTCTAGGTGTCAGAAGTCACAGGGTAGAAGATGTTTTAAAAAGAACTCTTAGTGAGTTGCTGCTGTGCGTTGTATAGATGAGACACATAGCTACAATTGTAAGCTAGTGAGGGTGCGATTTGAAGTTTTAAGCAGGTGGATAGAGTGGTGATCAAGGGGGCTGCTTTATCCTGAGTGTTATTGAGCTTCTTGAGTATTGTTGGAAGTACACCTATCCAGGCAAGTGGAGAGTCTTCTATCACACTCCTGACTTGTGCCTTATAGATAGTGGACTGGTTTTGTGGAATCAGGAAGTCAGTGACTTGCTGCAGAATTCCCAGCTACTAACCTGCTCTCACAGGCACGTGATGTGTATGGCTGGTCCAGTTAAGGTGATGGTCAATAGTAACCTTCAGAATGTTGATGGTGGAGGAATCTAAAATGGTAAATTCCACTAAATACTAAGGAAGATGCTCATGCTCTCCTTGTTGGGGACAAGTATTGCCTAGTACATTTGTGGTGTGAATGGATATTTCAGCAAGGTTCCAGAAACTATCCCAGAATTGACACAGTGCATTTTTACAGGTATATCGGAAGAGGTTTGAGTCAGTCACCCAAATGCTCCAACATTTAGTTAGATCAACTCTATTTACTTGCCTTTACTTCTTATTACTTGATTGAAAGACACAATTGTTCCCTCCCAATTGTTGGCTTTTCAAGGAGAAAATTTCAAAAGTAAGTTACTCTTTGTATGAAAAGGTAATGCTTTAATTTTAAGATTGTGAATTATTGTTCTTGATGCTGCCCAAGTGGAAGTAGTTTCTCCAGATCTAACCTATCTTAGAATTCTAGAATAGCTAGAGCCCAGGAACAGACAGTGGAGTCCTTTAAATCTGTGGCACCTTGACTCTGTTAGTTTCATTGGCGCACTTTGTCCCATATCCTGGCAAGGCTTTTCTCTTCAAGGTGATTTGCCTACCTAAATTTCTTGTGAAAGCCATGATTGAATCTGTCCCACTATACTGTCTGACATTGCATCCTCGTTCCTAATTACATGCTGCATGAAAAGAGTTTTCTTCATGTCGCCCTTGTTCCTTTTATCAATCACCATAAATTACTGTCCTCTGGCTGTTGGCCCTTTTGTCAATTGTAACAATTTTTTCTGCCTTTTCTGTTGAAATCCTTAATGATGTTAAATATCTTTATCAAATCTCTGTTCAATCTTCCCTTCTTTAAGAGCCTCTCCAGTCTACCTGTCTAACTGAAGTCCCTTCTTCCATGAGCTATTCTTATAAACCTTTTCTTCAGCCTTTCTAAAGATCTCACATCCATTCAAAAGAACAATCACTCAGAATTGGAAACAATACTCCAGGTGTGGCAGAACCAGTGGTTCATATAATTCTGCATAATCCCTTCATTTTTGCATGCTGTAATACAACTATGATAGGACTTGACCTTAGAAGCAGTACATTAATGAAACCTTGTAACACATCTGTGAAATCTGGAGTTGCTTTTAAGAATGATTGAACATTATTTTTAAAGCTTTCATCAATCATAAAGTTATCAATTGTACCTTTCTTGAATAATAAGAACCAATGGTCTTTGTGGCCTAATGGTTCTTGATCTTTGAGGAAGGGCCAACAGGAAAGAAGTTAAGAACAAAGTCTGGCAGAGACTAAGGAGAGCTGCAACCATGAAGAGCTGGATGGTCAAGGTGAGCAGGGCACAGGTTGTAGACATACAACGATTACAGATAGAAAAAAAAATTAGAATTCTTGTGAGAAGGCGAAGCATACTTTCAGGAAGACACCAGTTTCTGTTGGACAAAAAAAGGAGACAGGCATTCTTGAAGGTACTGTGTGAACTGACTAAAAAGATCTAAAACCTGGAAATCTATGTTAACAGCTCAGAGGTGTTCATACATTCCTATGAACTGGGATGCTGTTGGTAGGTTGGTTGAAAATTAGGTGTGGAAAACTATACCATCAGGACAGTTATGACCTGACACATGCCAGTGGAACACAAAGGTGAAAGCGTCAGCAGATACGGCTCATAACCTATATTGTAATAATAACAAAACAACATATTGTAGAACTGTGTAGCAATTTCTCATAGAATCCCTACAGAGTGGAAACAGGCCCTTCAGCCCAGCAAGTCTACACCGACCCTCAGAGCATTCCACCCAGACCCATTCCCTAATCTACACATCCCTGAACACTGCGGGCAATTTACCATGGCCAATCCACCTAGCCTGCACATCTATGGACTGTGGGAGGAAACCAGAACACCTGGAGGAAACCCACACAGACACGGGGAGAATATGTAAACTCCCCACAGTCACCCGAGGGTGGAATTAAACCCAGGTTCCTGGTGCTGTGAAGCAGCAGTGCTAACCACTGAGCCATCACGTAGGGGATGAAGTGAAGGTTGTATAAGGCCTGTCTTTGTCGGATTGGCTACTTAAAGTCAAATGTACTTTTTTGTTTAAGTATCATTTGCTGATTAATTTGTCTTTAATTTGCATTGGTTTTGATTCATGTTGCAAAAAGTGAAATTTTGTGGCCATTTCTTCTTTGGCAGTCATTTGTTAAATTTTGTAATTTTGATTTATATTTCCCTCATGAGTCCAGTACAGCTTCTAGACTTTTACACTCTAAGTCACTGGTTGTAAATACCAGGGCCCCATAGATTTTATTAACTGCTTTGGTAACCTATTGTGTTACGTTCAAAGATTAGAGCACAAATAGCCTTAAGTCCCTCTGTTTTTGCACCTCCTTTTCAATTGATTCATTTAGTGCATAATGCTGCACTGCAGAACTACACTGCAGAAGATTCAAAGATTCTATTTTGCTAAGATACAGGGATATCATTTTAGGGCAAACATTTTCCAGATTTATATGTACCCTATATCTAACATTCCTGTGTATGAGAATATCTGGTTCTTATGTCATTGCTGTTTGTTGCTGTGAACAAATTAGTTGCCATGCTTCCAACACAACATAGTGAATTTAAAAGAACTTCATTGGCTATAAAACACTTTAAGATGTCTCAAGGTGAGAGATGCTATCAAAATGCAAAGCTTTATTGCTGTTTTATTGCTCTGGCAGGTCACCATAGGTATTTTCTTTGTCCAACATTAATTTATATATTTAACAGTACGTTTGGTGTGCTTCAATTTCATAATTCAAGGACATGTTTGGCCTTTTTAGAGAGATTTAGATAATCTATTACTCAATGCGTTGTTGCATTAGCCCTTCAAGCCTCTGCAAAGAGATCCAGCTGGCAGCACTGATTTGTATAGTAAACTACTCACATCAGGCACCTTCACATGTTAGACAGAGGTAAAACAATCTGAAGATGCTGATGGGATACAAAGTGAATGGAAATAATAGGATCAATAACTTGAGGTACAAAAAGCAAGAGAGTGGAGTCGAGGTGGATGAGAGACAAGCAAAGGCAAACAGGCAAAGAACAAGAAACCAGAGTAATAAAATCTCAGGAGAGATCAGCACAAAATAAACATCTTGTCAAAACTGGACAAGACACAGAAGGGAAAAATGAATGACAGTCGCTGATTTATATGTGGTTTGGCACTGACCATTGTAATGGGAAGAGCATGCAAATATCTAATGTAATAATGGTCACTGCTTTGCAAAATTAATTCATCATCTGAAGTGCTTTGGAATGTTTGGCATGTACAAGCAAGAATTATTATTCTAATACTAATCAGTGATCCCAAAACAAGGTGCACTGAAATTAACATCATTTTGAGAAGTCTTTGTTATGCCAATTTTGTTTCAAATGGCCAAGTGTAGAATCTCCTATGAATTAACTCAACTGGAGAATGTTTTAGAATGTAATTTCTTGTGTAAAAAATAATAATTAAAGTATTCCTTCATAGCATTCATAGCATCACTAGTAAGACTAACATGGGACAGTTTGATCAATGCAGTAGTTAATAGATCTATATCAAAAAATAAAAGTGTTATGACCACTCTGTCAGTCCCCTCCTCATGAGTAGCTTGTATTTAAATAACTGAAAATTGTTTTGCTAAATCCGAACAGAAAAATATACTAGTTACTAGTATACTGTAGTCAGTCTCAAGCATTAATTTTTATATTCCAAGAAATTGTGAAAAGATGTCTTGTAATAAAGTTTAATTTTAAGACCCACTCATTATGTGAAGGGTACATAAATCATTCCATGGTACTACTAGAAAGACAAATCTTCGTGTTGGTCTTGGCCAATATTTACCCCTTAACCAATGCAAAAATAAAACTGATGATCTAGTTGTTACGCCTTTGCTGTTTTGAAAGCTTGCGCAAATACAACATATTTCCTACATTACAATGGTGACTACCACTTTGAAAATAAGATGTATTTCATTGGTTGTAGAGTGCTTTCGAACATCATGTGGTTATGAAAGGCGCTATATAAACACAATATTGTTCTTTCCCTTTCTTAAGTAAAAACTGAAAAACACAAAAGATTTGACAGAACCTGAGGAGAGAGAAACAGAACTAAAGTCTTGGGCCCCATGACTCCTTTTCAGAACTATTCCTCTGACAGGGCCTTTGCCTGGGTTATGGAAGAGAGGAACTTCAGGTTGGCAAATGATCAAGATACATGTTTGCAGGACAGTCATAGAAACATTACCTCCTTCATCTGATACTCTACAGCCAATATTGAATTAACAGTTCATATTATGTTCACTCACGTCAGACAGTCATAGGATGATACCAAACAAAAGTAGATTGTTCTGCCCATCATATATGTACCTAATATTTAAAGGGGCTATGAAACAGTTTGATCAACCAAGCTTTCCTCATAGTGCTGCAACTTTTTTCCCATTATGCTTTTGTCCTATTACTGTTAATTGCTCCACATGCCTCTTTAAACTGCCTTTAAATAAAGCAAAATAAATTAATACTTTTTCTTTCAATTTTTACAGATCAACTTTGAAATAATCCAGAGATTTGATACTATCAATCAAAACAAAAGGGAATATCTTGGCCTTGCTCCTTTGTCTCACAATTAGAGTCTACCTTCCACAAATAAGGGAAAAGCTTTCAATCAAAAATCAAACCTTCCGTGTTGCCAGACTATTATAACCAGATGTAATTTACTATTAGAAGCTGTATTGTTTTCCAGATACACGTGGAGAAGTTTATTTTGTCATGTTGTTGGGTTTTGAAAACTTTCTGTAGACTACTGTTGGATGAAGGGAAATCAAATTGGCTAACAGAAAAAGACCAATTGATCCATCAAGCCTATCCAACAGATTGGCGGCTGGAGGATAAAGACCAGACACTTTCTACTTTTTTCCCTGACTATGCACATCCTGAAGCCATATAATCTCGGTCTATTCCCATTCTTCTGTAGTTTAATGCCACAACTCACTGGAGCAGCACACTAGAAATCAAACTGCATTATTCCCAGAGCCATCACGAAAATTAAAGACTGAGTTCACAAAATTCCAAAATTTTCCGCCTTTTCAAAGATAGGTTAACAGAAAGAACAGACCAGTTTCTGTACTTAACAAGAATGACTATTTATGATAATAAATACATTCCAGATACAGCTAAACAATAATGAACTGTCAATCTATAACTGCTAGTTAAAACTGTAACCTCTTTTAAAACTCTCCCCATACACAGACAGAGAGACAACAAAACAATCATGGGTGTTATGGGTAGAAAGAGAAACTGGAATGCAATTTAATAGCTCTTGTCCAAAAGCTTCACTGAGATAATCCTTTTTGCTTGTCAGGGCTTGCTGATCTTTAACTAGCAGAAAACCATGCAGCTGTTGGCAGTTGGAATGCCTTTATTGTTAACAACTGTTCACCACTCCCCAGACCAATTAGCTACTTGTTGCTGGTCGATTTTCACTTTGTGCACATCCACTGCTGCCAGCATATACACAGTAACCTTCCACCACTACTTGAAAAGAGCAGTATAAGCTTTTAAAAGCGCTAACGATAGTGTTGGTAATTTGCTTTCAAAAAATTGCAATACTTCTTCCACAATCGCTGTTTTTTTAAAAGCAGTTCTTTTCCCATTTCATTCCACAATAAAACAAGTGCAGAGAAATAAAAAAAATGAGATTTATATTAAACTCATGTTCCCTGGATCTCTCCTAACTGAAATAAATGATTTATTTTGCTATAGTTACATTACGCACTCTCTCATTGGTGAAAATCCACCAATGCATTTCCTCCCTAGTTGCTTGTAGCGATGTCTTGGAGAATCACCATTAATTTTAAGATAATTTGATGTAATCTAGAAGGGTAGGCAATCATATATCCAGGACAGAATTGGGCCATCTCCCTAATAGCCCCTCCTCAAATCTGATCAAACGTAATACATCTTATCTCACTACACTGACTTCAAACTTGATTGACCAAGGAAGAAATTGACCCACTTGGGTCGTTTCATCCTGGTCCTGGAAAAAAAAGAGTTTCCTCCTTTACCTTATTGAAATTCTCATTGTTCACCAGCTCCTCCTCTTTCACCCTTCCCTCTATATCATTCTCCTTTTCCCTCTTTCTCACCTCTTTCTCCTTCTCACCATGGCCTTCCCTCTCACCCCTCTGTACTTGCCTTTTCTCCTCTTACCTCCTCTCTCCTTACCGTATCTGTCTTCCTCTAATTCTCCTCTTCCTTCCGCCAACCAGAGTTTCCAGCTTTCTGGGATTGCCCAGGTATCTCCGGGGATTGGAAGTTAATCACCAAGCTTCAGGTGGCAGAAAAGATACAGTGGACAATCAAAGATCTTGAGCTTCTTTTTTTCACATTGTTGATAACTTTCACCTTTTGGTTCCAAATCACTGGATTTAGGAGGAAGCAAGACAAACTATTTAAACAGGGAGAGCAATTGAACATAGGAGGTCATGTAATGAAAAGCGTCCAGGATTGCATTTAACTAGAGCTTGTGAGCCTACTCCCATCTGTGCCCTCCCACCCCTCCCCAACTGGTCTTGGTCTAGTTGACCCTCCTCACCAACAGGGAAATAAAGTACATCTGTCACATTGCAGACATTACCCTACAGATGTCATAGTTTGTTACGCATGCCAAACAATCTTAAAATGAGTCTGAAAGCCAGTCATTTCATACTGGGCACTTGTGACTTATGACCTGATATTTCGAAGCAATTTACTCACCTCTAATTGACCTCAGCAATTTACAAGCAGCCACAATTACAGCAGATCCCACAGGGGGTGCTTGAGCAGTGACCTTAGAATGACAGGTCAAACAGCTCGTGCTTTAGGCCCCACGCTGCCCATCATTGTTACTAAAGGAGAATCATTTAGCAATGAGGAAGGAGATCTGCTGCTACCAACTAAATGAAGTACTTGAATGATTATTTGATTAATTCCATTATACAATCGGTAGATATAATAGGTGGCTTAAGGGACCCTAGATATGATCAGGTTGATATCATTCTCCCATGATGTTATTTACTTGATGTAAATGTCAGGACAGTGGGGAAAGAGCAGACAAATGGAACTAATTGGCTTTTTTAAAGACACAGTGACTTTGAAATTTCACAATTCTAGATGAAAGGCGTGTCACAACCTGGTGTCAAAAGTGCTTCTGCTATTGATCGTCAATAAAACATGTTCGGAAATGTGGGATAAATGCCCTTTAACACAACCAAAATGACTGAGGTTAAAGTCCACCAAGTTAATTTATAAAGATTGAAATTTAAATTAAATACTTAAACCTAACAAAAATGACTAAAATGTTGCACATTAACTCCTGACATCACAGTATATTAGAAGAGGAAAGACATGCATTTATATAACACTTTCCAGAAGTGTTTGGGGAGTAGTTTAGAAATATGGTTACTCCTGTAGCAGCAGGAAGTTCCCAGAAACATTGTTGCAATAACAATAGTCTGTGATTAAGTGAGTTGATTGAAGGATAGATATTGATCAGGGTTGCTGAGGCATACTCTTCAGCAAATGGTGTTGCAGGATCTATTACATTATATAAAATATTGTTGTTATTGCTTGTTTAAACTAAAATGACTAAATTGTTACATAAAGATCTGAGTAAGCTATATTGGAGCTTAAGGGTTTTGACATAGTTAATTGCTGACTTGTTGGAGGGAAAGTTAATGTTTGTGCGCTGGTTCCTTGTACTTGTATTGGTTATCTCAACAATAGAATTATATTCCAACAATAAAGGGTCAGTTGGTGTTTCTGCCGAGAGGGTGATGGTGCTAGTTTCAGTCACAGAACATCAATAATCACTGCCAAAAGCAACACCCTTCCCTGACCTGAACTTAAACAAGCACCAACCGACAAAGGGCCTTTGACCAATTTGTGCTTCCTACTGGATGTTATATGCCTGTAATTTCATCGTAAATAGCCAGGTGCATTTCTATATATGTCCTAACAATATGCACTTATAAAGTGCATGTAATATCATGAAATCTCACAAGGTACTTCATCGGAGTGTTATCTAACACTATTTGATACTAAGTCACAGATGAATAGGTGATCAAAAACCTGGTTAAAGAGGTTAATTTTAAAGAATATTTCAAAGGAGAAAGAGAGAGAGAGAGAAATAGGAAGTGAAGTGATAACATTTTAGAGAGGGAATTCACAAGCTTTAATGCCCTACTAACTTGTGGCATTGCGCTAATAATGGGATAATTGAAACCAGGAATGAGCAGGGGAGGACAGAATTGAAGAAATGTCAAGATCATACAGTTGACCTGGAGAAGATTAAGGAGATAGGGAGGGGTAAGGCCGTGGAGGGGTCTGAAAACAATGATGAGAAATTGACCAGCAAAATGCTATAAGACTGGGAGCCAATGTACATCAGTGAGTGCAGGCTGTTAAATGAATGGTACTCGGTATGAGGTAGGATTTGGGCAGAAGGTTTTTGATAAATCTCACATTCATGTAGGTTAGAAGGTGGGAGGTTGATCTGAACAGCCTCAGAATAATCAAGCCTCAAGATAACAAAAGAGTAAATGAAGATATTTCCAGCAGATGCGCAGAGGTTAGGTCGATTTAGTCGATGTTACAGTGATGGAAGTTGGTAATCTTGATGATAGAGTGGAGATGGGATCAGAAGTTCGACTCAAGATCGAAAACACACTATCACATGCTTTTCACATTGGACATAATGGCGAACTGTCACATCTTACGAAACACCTTGATGCTTACGAATGTTTTTCTCTCGTATGTCACCACAACTTCCCTTCTTTTAATATACTTTGTTGCCACAGGAAAAAGGATTAATCTTCCCAAACTCAGGCTGCCTGTGCCATATATTATGAAGACATGTTTTTAAAAAAATGACCTTACACAATTACCGGCTGAAAAATCACTGATTAAGTTTTGAAAGAATAAAAACAGCAGGCTGTTAAGATGGTCACCAAGTGACAGGTCATTTTTATGATTTCTGCACAGACTTAGAGTTATTTCAATTCTCCAGAAAGTTTGCAAATTAGGACCAACGATATGGTATCCTTCTTTGAACGGACATGCTGAGATGTAACCACCTGTGGAACTCATACTTCCTTTGCCTGCACACTTACTTAAAGCCAAAAGCCCAGAATCTCGTCTCACAGCAACACTTAACAAAGATATTTGAAGCGGAACCATTTCATCATAAGTGGCGGAAATAGCCACCACCCAATTCCCCATTATATAGCAACACTTCTCATTTCAAAATATTTATGTTGACAATTGTTATGCAATTACACATCCCCGTACATTATCATTTATTTCAATAAACTACAATTGTGTTTGTTTGTCTTTGTGTGAAAATTTGTATATTTTTATTTTTTTCTTAGGCCAGGTGAAGTAAAATAAAAATAAGCTTTTTTTCTCTTTGAAGAAGAGCCAAGGATACCTGTCAGGCTGTGCATTCTACAGTCAGGGCACAAAAACAGTTAAAACTCGCTGAATTGGCAAGCATGCTCGTTAAGAAAATTGTTGTCAAATGAGGAGTCAAAATGAAGGCATCCATTCCATCTCTCATCACCCAATCATAACACAGAGTATATACAATACAGCCAAAAATACCCTTCCACGCCTTTCGATCATCCTCTCTGCAGCCTGTACACAAAATCATCAATTGTCTGGACTATGCTGTGGTTCATTCAATTATCGGTTCTAAATCTGAATTGACATCAGACATTGCTGAAATGAAGTAAAGTTGTAGAGTTCATTCCCTTGTTCCTTCTCTCGATCCATTTTCAGAGGGGATTGTTTCATCTCCAAATGATTTTTTTACACCAAATCCCTTGCACCCTGCTGTTTTACAGTGACCTTGAGATGTCTTAGCCTGTGGTTTGTGTCTATCGTAAATCACTCACTTGTAGAATCATATAAACCTGCAGTGGAGGAGGAGGCTATTTGGCCCATCGTTCCTGTGCTGAATCAGCTGTTTCTGTTTTTACATAGCCATTCTTTTATTTTTGCTCCTAACCCCGTAAATATCTTATTCTCAGTACTTTTCTTCCATTACCCTATTAAATTGATCTTTGGAATCACCTTTTCTTCAGAGTCTTTCACTTCCTGACAACTCTAAGTGAAAATATTTCTCCCTATTTCACTGTTGGATCTTCTGCCAATGATTTTTAAATCTATTCCCTCTGCTTATTGATCCACTGATCAGAGGGAATTTCTTTCACTTATCTAAACCTCTCCTCATCTTGAAAATGTCTATTAATGTCTCTGTGTCAATTATCTGAAAGCCAGAAAAAATGCCTTAGTATATGGTATTAAATGTTTTTTATAGATGTGTTGTTACAAAAATTCATAACGTGATTGTTTGACAACTTGAGTTCTCAAGAGGACAGATCATGTCAAGCATTAATTTTTATTTGTATTTGTATATTATGTGCTTTAAGCAGGGAAGCACATAGTTCTAGTCTCATTTTTGAGCTATCTGAGTGGGTCAGGGTTCTGGAACAATTTCTTTGCATGCATTTAAATTAGGCTTTTAAAACCATAGATCTGAATATTTCAGTACATAGAACCAAATGCAGAAGAGAGAGAAAAAAAAATTCTGTAGTTGCCTTGAAGAGAAGAAGGCTGGGGGAGATTTTTTAGAAGTTTTCACAATTATATGTGGGCTAGATAGAGTAGATAAGGAGGAGCTGTTCCCTATCTAAGAAAAAAAAACGAGAGGACATCGATTGGAGTGATATGTGAACAAGGTAAGAGTGATGTGAGTGAAAAAGCTTTCTTATGCAGCAAATAGTTAGGATGCAGAATGCATGGCCTGGAGTTGTTGCAAAGGTAGGTTCAGTTGAGATGTTTAAGAGGGCAATGGATGATTATTTGGACAGAAATGATATGCAGATATATGGGGAGAAGACAGGAGATTGGTACTTGGCAATAGAATCAATGCAGACACAATGGGCTGAATGAACGCATCAGCGCTGCAACAATTCTCTGATTCTGGGACCTGAATCTTGGATCGTATGGGACATTTAGAAAGGACAGGAAGCTAGGAAAGGTGGGATAGTGACTCTCAAATAAAAACAAATTACTGTGGATGCGAGAAATCTAAAATTAAAACAGAAAATGCCGGAGAATCCCAGTAAACCTGGCAGCATCTGCGGAAAGAATAACGGAGATAATATTTTGAGTCTGATATGATTTTCCTCCAGTTCTGAAGAAGAATTTAAAAATAAGTCAACCAAACCCTAACTTTGCCCAGGACATTATGCAGTGATTTTTAAAGTTGCCATTCTTGTCAATACTGCAGGGGTGATATAATTGAAAGGAAAGAACCAGCAACTCCTCACAACATAATGGAGTTAAAGGTGAATGTTTTTGGACCAAAATTCATCAGTTGTAAGTCCATAGCAATAATGAGAGCTCTGTAGCCGAACAAATAAGTCATTGCTAAAATCAAATCTGATACAAAATGTCAGGAATGGACAAAATGGTGAAAAATTGATCACAGTGCAGTTCTAGTTATTTTCCTGTATATAATACAGAGGTTTTCAGTGTTTTCAAATTAGTCTTTATTGTTTGGTTATTGAGTTTCATATGGTGTATATTAATTTTAATTTTTCCAATGATCTGCTGATTTATCTTGTAAATCTGTTTATTATCTCACAAGTCAGTTCTATTCAATTTCCATTGTGTGGGAATTGGGTGATGCAGAGGAGGAGGTGCTCCTGAGAACTGGATTGAAATCACTTCAGATTGATGGGATAATAGTCTCCTCTGCCTGCAAGAAGCTGCCTGTCAAGTTGTCCAGGCACTCACAACCTGTCTATTTATGGAAATGTGCCAACAGTACAAAGGTGTCTGCGAACTGATGGCAATTGTGCTGCTGTCAGCCATGGATAGTGGACAGCACTTGCATCTTTGAATCAGATATTCCACTTCAGAGGCTGACATGCACAATACAATACTGAGAGAGTTCTGCATTGTTGGAGGTACTGTGCTTTGTATGAGGTGATAATCCTGCTGTCACAGGTAGAATGAAACTGAGCACCACCCTCACCCCAGTTTAAGATAATAAAGTGTGAAGCTGGATGAACACAGCAGGCCAAGCAGCATCTCAGGAGCACAAAAGCTAATGTTTCCGTCTCCAGCATCTGCAGTTCCCATTATCACTCACCCCAGCTTTGTTGTGCAAGGAAGAATTTATTCTGGTACCTCCCACCCAACTAGCATCCAGTTCAACATGGTACAAATGGATTATCTAGTCATGATTGTTGTCTCAATGACATGGGATCTTGCTGCGTGAAAGTTAATGCTTTTTTTTACAATAGTAAAAAGTTCTTCCTTGGCTATAAACTCATTTACGCATCATGAACAATGTTATGGAAATGCAAGACATTCTTTCTAAAAAGGGGATTTGACCTTTAAATACTTTTACAATATGTTTATCGTGGTGTAACACAGATATAGAGAGAAACATGTTAGCACGAATGTTTCTCATTCTTGGAACAGTTTGTTAGTTAACAGGAAAAAATAAATAGGGATAAATGTGACTTTTTTCGGTTGGCAAGCTGCAACCAGTGGAGTGCCAAACAATCAGGGCTTTGCCTGAACTCTTTGCACTCTCTCTCAATGACTTGGATGAAGGACTGAACGTATGATAGCTACTTTTACCAATGACACCAAGGGAGGTCACAATGTAGGTTCCAAGTGGAGTGAAAGTGTTTACAAAGGAATATAGATAGATAAGTGGCTCAGAGATAGTGGGAACTGCTTATGCTGGAGAATCTGAGATAACAAGGTGTAGAGCTGGATGAACACAGCAGGCCATGCAGCATCAGAGGAACAGGAAAGCTGATATTTCGGGCCTGGACTCTTCTTCAGAAATGGAGGAGGGGAAGGGGATTCTGAAATAAATAGGGAGAGAGGGGAAGGGGGGGTAGAAGATGGATAAAGGAGCAGATAGGTGGAGAGGAGACAGAAAGGTCAAAGAGGTGGGGTGGAGCCAGTAAAGGTGAGTGCGAGTGGGGTACGCCAGTCCAGGGAGGACAGACAGGTCAAGGAGGCAGGGTGAGGCTGGTAGATAGGACATGGGGGTGGGGCTTGAGGTGGAAGGAGTCAATGGACAGGTTAGGGAGCCGGGACTAGCTGGGCTGGTTTTGGGATGAACATAGAACATAGAACATAGAAAAGTATAGCACAGTACAGGTCCTTTGGCCCATGATGTTGTGCCATGGATTAATCCTAATCCAAAACTAAAATAATCTAACCTACATTCCCCTCAATTCACTGCTGTCCATGTGCATGTCCAGCAGTCGCTTAAATGTCACTAATGACTCTGCTTCCACGGCTACCACTGGTAAACTATTCCATGTGCTCACAACTCTGTGGGTGAAGAACCTCCCTCTGACGTCTCCTCTATACATTCCTCCTAAGACCTTAAAACTATGACCCCTCGTGGCAGTCAATCCTGCCCTGGGGAAAAGTCTCTGGCTATCGACTCTATCCATGCCTCTCATTACCTTGTACACTTCGATCAGGTCACCTCTCTTCCTCCTTCTCTCCAGTGAGAAAAGTCCGAGCTCAGTCAACCTGTCCTCGTAAGACAAGCCCTCCAGTCCAGGCAGCATCCTGGTAAACCTCCTTTGCACCCTCTCCAAAGCCTCCACATCTTTCCTATAATAGGGCGACCAGAACTGGACACAATATTCCAAGTGTGGTCTCACCAGAGTTTTGTAGAGCTGCAGCAAAACTTTGCGGCTCTTAAACTCGATCCCCCTGTTAATGAAAGCCAAAACACCATATGCTTTCTTAACAACTTTATCCACTTGGGTGGCAACTTTGAGGAAGCTGTGCACTTGAACACCAAGATCCTGCTGTTCCTCCACACTGCCGAGAATCCTGCCTTTAATCCTGTATTCAGCATTTAAGTTCGACCTTCCAAAATGCATCACTTCGCATTTATCCAGGTTGAACTCCATCTGCCATTTCTCAGCCCAGCTCTGCATACTGTCAATGTCTCGCTGAAGCTTGCAATAGCCCTCGATACTATCAACGACACCTCCAACCTTTGTGTCATCAGCAAACATACTAACCCACCCCTCAACCTCCTCATCCAAGTCATTTATAAAAACTACAAAGAGCAGAGGCCCAAGAACAGAGCCCTGCAAGACACCACTCAGCACTGACCTCCAGGCAGAATACTTACCATCTACAACTACTCTCTGCCTCCTGTCAGCCAACCAATTCTGAATCCAGACAGCCAAATCACCCTGTATCCCATACCTCCTGACTTTATGAATGAGCCTGCCGTGAGGAACCTTATCAAGTGCCTTGCTGAAATCCATGTACACCACATCCACTGCTCGACCATCAACCTGTCTCGTGACCTCCTCAAAGAACTGAATAAGATTTGTGAGGCATGACCTGCCCCTCACAAAGCCATGCTGACTCCCTTTAATCACGCTATGCTTTTCCAAATAGTCATAAATCCCATCCCTCAGAATTCCTTCCAAAACCTTGCTGGCCGCAGACGTAAGACTAACTGGTCTGTAATTTCCAGGGATTTCCCTATTCTCTTTCTTGAAAAGAGGAACAACATTTGCCTCCCTCCAATCTTTCGGTACGACTCCCGTGGAGAGTGAGGAAGCAGAGATCTTCACCAGCAGCTTAGCAACCTCCATTCTCGCTTCCCGGAGCAACCTAGGATAAATCTGGTCTGGCCCTGTGGAATTATCAATCTTAATGTTCACCAAAATTTCCAGCACATCAACTTCCTCAATCTCGATCTGTTTAAGCCTGTTTCCCTGCTCCTCAAAGTTCTCATTCACAACAAGGTCCCTTTCCTTAGTGAAAACCGAAGCAAAAAACTCACTTAGGGCTTCCCCTATCTGCTCAGACTCCACGCACTAGCTCCCTACGCTATCCCTGATTGGCCCTACCTTCTCCCTGATCATTCTCTTATTCCTCACATATGAGTAAAATGCCTTCGGGTTCTCCCTAATCCTTCCTGCCAAGCATTTTTCATGTCCCCTCCTGGCCCTCCTCAGTCCACTTTTGAGCACCTTCCGACCAAGCCCTTAATCCTCTAAATGAAGTGGAGGGACGGGAAATTTTGAAGCTTGTGAAGTCCACATTGATACCATTGGGCTGCAGGGTTCCCAAGTGGAATACGAGGTGCCATTCCTGTAACCTTCGGGTAGCATTGTTGTGGCACTGGAGGAGGCCCAGGATGGACATGACGTCCAAGGAGTGGGAAGGGGAGTTGAAATAGTTCATGACTGGGAGCTGCAGTTGTTCATCACAATCCAAGCGTAGCCATTCCACAAAGCAGTCTCCAAACCTCCACTTGGTTTCCCCGATGTAGAGGAGGCCACAACGGGAACAGCGGATGCAATATACCACATTCACAGATGTGGAGGTGAACATCTGCTTGATGTGGAAAGTCTTCTTGGGGCCTGGGATGGGGGTGAGGGGTGTGGTGTAGGGGCCTGTGTAGCACTTCCTGCGGTTGCAGGGAAAAGAGATCTCATCCCTCACACACCCTCCCCGCAATAACAACCAAAACAGAATCTCCATCGTCCTCACGTACCACCCCATCAACCTCCAAATCCAACGCATCATCCTCCGGCACTTCCATCATCTGCAATCTGACCCCACCACCAAAGATATTTTTCCATCCCCACCCTTACCTGCTTTCCGGAGAGACCACTCTCTCCGGGACTCCCTTGTCTGCTCCACACTCCCCTCCAGCCCCACCACATCCAGCACTTTTCCCTGCAACCGCAGGAAGTGCTACACCTGCCCCTATACCTCACCTCTCAACACTATCCCAGGCCCTAAGAAGATCTTCCACATCAAACAAATGTTCACCTGCACATCTGCTAATGTGGTATACTGTATCTGCTGTTCCCGTTGTGGTCTCCTCTACATCAGGGAAAACAAGTGGAGGCTTGGGGACTGCTCTGTGGAACATCTACGCTTGGTTCACACTAAACAACTGCTCCTCCCAGTCGTGAAACATGTCAACTCCCCATTCCTCAGACGACATGTCCATCCTGAGCCTCCTGCAGTGCCAAAACGATGCCACCCGAAGGTTGTAGGAACGGCAAAGCATATTCCAATTGCACACCCTGCAGCCCAATGGTATCAATGTGGACTTCACAAGATTCAAATTCTTCCGTCACCCGACTGCATCCCAAAACCAGCCCAGCTTGTCCCCGCCACCCTAACCTGTCCTCCCCCCTATCCCCTCCTCCCACCTCAAGCCCCCCCCCACCACCCGTCTCCTACCTACCAGCCGCATTCTGTCCCCTTGACCTGTCCATTCTCCCTGGACTGACCTATCCCCTCCCTAACTTCCCACCCACACTTACCCTTAGTGGCTCCATCCCTGCCTCTTTGACCTGTCTGTTTCCTCTCCACCTATCTTCTCCTCTATCCATCTTCCATCGTCCTCCCCCTCCCTCTCTATTTATTTCAGAACCCCCTTCCCCTCCCCCATTTCTGAAGAAGGGTCCAGACCCAAAACATCAACTTTACTGCTCCTCTGAAGTTGCTTAGCCTGCTGTGTTCATTCAGCTCTACACCTTGTTATCTTCGATTGATAAGTGATTGGGCAACAACTAGCAGATGGGATACGATGCGGGCAAATATCCACTTTGGTAGCAAGAATAGAAAAAGAGGATACTTCATAAGTGCAGAGAAATTGTGAAGCTTGTTGGTACTGAGAGATTTTGATATCCTGATACATGAATCACAAAAAGTTAGTTTGCAGCTACCACAAGTGATTGGGATGGCAAACAGAAAGTGAATGTTTATTGTAAAAGGAATGGAATGTTAAAGAAGGGAAATTTCCCAGAAGCTTTGCAGGGTATGGCCATGACTGCCTCTGGAAGAGTATGTGCAATTTTTGTGTTGTTTTGTAAAAGCATATAATTGTTTTGCAGAGCCTCCTGCATCACCTCCAGAGGAAGCTGATGTGCTGAAAATTTTGTCATACATTAAGATTGGCAAGTCGCCAGGCCCGGACCAGATTTGTCCTCGGCTGCTTTGGGAAGTGAGAAATGCAATTGCTTCGCCACTTGCGAAGATCTTTGCATCCTCGCTCTCCACTGGAGTCGTACCTGAGGACTGGAGAGAGGCAAATGTAATTCCTCTCTTCAAGAAAGGAAATAGGGAAATCCCCGGCAATTACAGACCAGTAAGTCTCACGTCTGTCGTCTGCAAGGTGTTAGAAAGGATTCTGAGGGATAGGATTTATGACCATCTGGAAGAGCATGGCTTGATTAAATGCAGTCAACACGGCTTTGTGAGGGGCAGGTCATGCCTCACAAACCTTATCGAGTTCTTTGAGGATGTGACTAGAAAAGTTGATGAGGGTCGAGCTGTGGATGTGGTGTATATGGACTTCAGCAAGGCATTTGATAAGGTTCCCCATGGTAGGCTCATTCAAAAGGTCAGGAGGAATGGGATACAGGGGAACTTAGCTGTCTGGATACAGAATTGGCTGGCCAACAGAAGACAGTGAGTGGTAGTAGAAGGAAAATATTCTGCCTGGAAGTCAGTGGTGAGTGGTGTTCCACAGGGCTCTGTCCTTGGGCCTCTACTGTTTGTAATTTATATTAATGACTTGGATGAGGGGATTGAAGGATGGGTCAGCAAGTTTGCAGACGACACAAAGGTTGGAGGTGTCGTTGACAGTATAGAGGGCTGTTGTAGGCTGCAGCGGGACATTGACAGGATGCAGAGATGGGCTGAGAGGTGGCAGATGGAGTTCAACCTGGATAAATGCGAGGTGACGCATTTTGGAAGGTCGAATTTGAAAGCTGAGTACAGGATTACGGATAGGATTCTTGGCAGTGTGGAGGAACAGAGGGATCTTGGTGTGCAGATACATAGATCCCTTAAAATGGCCACCCAAGTGGACAGGGTTGTTAAGAAAGCAGGTGGTGTTTTGGCTTTCATTAGCAGGGGTATTGAGTTTAAGAGTCGTGAGATCTTGTTGCAGCTCTATAAAACTTTGGTTAGACCGCACTTGGAATACTGCATTCAGTTCTGGTCGCCCTAATATAGGAAAGATGTGGATGCTTTGGGGATGGTTCAGAGGAGGTTTACCAGGATGCTGCCTGGACTGGAGGGCTTATCTTATGAAGAGAGGTTGACTGAGCTCGGACTTTTTTCATTGGAGAAAAGGAGGAGGAGAGGGGACCTAATTGAGGTATACAAGATATTGAGAGGCATAGATAGAGTTGATAGCCAGACACTATTTCCCAGGGCAGAAATGGCTAACATGAGGGGTCATAGTTTTAAGCTGGTTCGAGGAAAGTATAGAGGGGATGTCAGAGGCGGGTTCTTTACACAGAGAGTTGTGAGAGCATGGAATGCGTTGCCAGCAGCAGTTGTGGAAGCAAGGTCATTGGGACATTTAAGAGACTGCTGGACATGCATATGGTCACAGAAATTTGAGGGTGCATACATGAGGATCAATGGTCGGCACAACATCGTGGGCTGAAGGGCCTGTTCTGTGCTGTACTGTTCTATGTTCTATGTTCTATGTTCTAGAAGTGCTCTGGAAGGCTCATTGAACTCATTCCAGGGATGAAGTGCTCATTTTGTGAAGAAAGGTGGAATGGGTTAGCCTTGGAAGCATGAAAATGATTTTATTGAAACACATCAGATTCTGAGGCGGTTTGATACAATGGATTTTGAAGTGATGGGGAACTAGAGCAATGGAAGGCCAATTATGAATGAGAAATCTTTCTTTTAAGCTGGAGATGAGAAGAAATGCTCTATCCAGGATGTAGAATTCTCTTTCCCAGGTAACAGTGGAGGCTAAGTTTTGAAATTTATTCAAAGCTGAGTTAGATGCATTTCTGATTGATAAAGGAGTGAAGCCTCTGGTGGGCAGACAGGAAAGTCGAGTTGTGGCTACAATCATATCAGACATTATCTTGTTAAATAGAAGAGCAGGCTAACAGTGAGCTTATACCCACTCCTAGGTCCAATGTCTAATTGTCATCAACAACACCTTACATAGTCCTTGGCGGACACTAAAAATTAACAACGTGGGAGCAGAAGCAAGGAGAATAGTCATCAGAAATTATTCTATGACCATGCCTTCAGTGATAGGAATGGAACCAAATGAGTGCTGTCACACTCAGCTAGATAATCATGTCTCAACAGAGGCATTGAAGATGATGGTAGGGTCAACAATACTGAGCAGTGAAGATCGGTCAAGAAAAATGACAAGTGTGTGAAATAAAGGCTTAATTACATCCTTACTCTATGATTATCTGCTGAGTATATGTTAAAAAGCTTCTCCCTAGATGTTAGATCACATGGAACTAGAGCTTGAGTACAAGGGTTCCGGAAGGTATCCTTTTCTATTATGTTTAATAAAACCTGTTAACGTTCACTTAAAAGAGTGTAGATCTGATCTTGTCGCGCAATGATAGATGATGAGCTGACCCATGGAACCAAAGGCAAATGACAAAGAGCACCTGAAGTGAAGCGCAGAGATAGAGCAGTGCTACAGGTGAGGGACAAGATCAGCCAAATGATTTGACCCTTGAAATGGGATAAATACCTAAAGAGAAGTTCAGCAGTGACAAGAACCAGCTGGTGACAGACTTCAGGCTGTCCATGGCACCAATCTTCAGACAGAAAAATCTCATATAAAGCAAAGAAGGCACGCAAGAGGAGCAGTGCAAGAAAAGCAGTAAACAACAAGAAAAAAAATCAATCAGCCACAGTGAATAAAAATATACCAGATGCACTTACAGAGAACAATGACAACACAAAAGAGGAAATCAGCACAATGCCTAGAAAGGGTGGGAGTTAAAAGAAGCATTTTGTCACCATAGTTAAATAGTAAATCTACCAATGATGGAAAAAGCTTCACCTTTGCCTGAACCTCTAAAACATGCAGAGAACCCTGACCAAATTATGTGTGGGGTGAACTGGTGCCATTGGGTTTGTGGATGCCATTCTGCCTGGTTAAAAAGGCAGACAAAGACTAAATCAGTGTATTACTGCACAGTGGCAGTGCCAATATCAGTCGGTTTGGACAAGGCATAGGTGAAGAAACTGCAGCATAAGACAATGTATTGAAAGCTTTTGACTCTTTATTTAGTGTAAAACCCCATTCTTTCCGTGCGAATTCTAATTCACAGAACCAGAAACTAGAGGAAGGCTTTGATTTTTTTAAGAAATGAGTGATACCACCTTTCAGATAATTGTCAATATGGGCCCTTGAAAGAATAGCTCATATGGAACTGCAACATGAATTTCTCTAATAAGGCACAGAACAAAAACTGGATGCAAGAGACACTATGGGGTGTGGTAGATAATTAAGGAAGTGAATTTGGTAGGATATGGCAAGGGAACACACCTGGCCTTGTGAAAACAAAACCTTCAACAACCCTCAATGTGACTAGGACTTAGCCAAAAAAAAGGTAAGGTTCAGCCCTTAGTCATAGTTGGACTGTAGGAAGTATAACAATTACATTACACAGAACAGGCTGCCATCAACAGCAATGAGTTAATGATCAGATAATATGGTTTTGTGACACGTTGAAGAAGTGAGAAACTTTGACAGGACACCTGACAAAACTCTTGTGCCGTCCTTCAAAACAGTGGAATCCCTTACACTGGCTAAAAGGACTGATAGAATCATAGTTTAACCATGTGATCAGAAAAGATGCCACCTCCAACAGTGCAGCAGTGTCTCAGCACTGACATTGGGAATGTCAGTCTATATTTTAAGAATCCATACTCTTCCAACTCAGAAGTAAGCTTGCTATCCTCTGAACCACAGCAGAGTTACAATGCTGAAGGAATGAAAGTAACAGTTTAAACCAGTTTTCTCAGTGCTTTATTATTTCACATTTTCATTAAGGTGAGACATAGTAGTGTCAAAATAATTGACAAAAATGCTTGGGGCTAAGTTAGATGAAGAGAATGATTGTACTCAGTGAGTTGCGATTTGAAATGTGCTGTCTGAGAGAATGTACCAAAAAGTCCCATTGTAACTTTTAAAAACAAATTGCTTCTTAACATGAAGAAATTTGTACAGCGCTGTCGGAATGGCCTCTTTGTGTGCTGTATCTCTCTGCAATGATTTAGCTACAGAGACAGAGGAAGCATTTGGAATTTGTGACTTGCCAAAATCCCTGGAATTCTGGAGAAGTACCGAAGGATTGGAAAACTCCCTATGTGACACCCCTGTCCAAAATTGGAGAGAAGCAAAAAGTGACTGATTACAGGTCAATCAGCCTAACCTCTATTGTCGGAATAAATTATTAAGGAACTAATAGCGGCGCTTTGGAAAATTACAAACAATCAAGAAAAGTCAGCATGGATACATGAAATTGAAATCTGACTAATTTATTTGAATATTTCAAGGACGCCTCAGCCAAAGTGGGTTGAGAGGAATTAGTAGCTGTACTTGGACTTCCAAAAGGTGTTAGATAACATACCTCACAAAAGGTTAAGTCATACGAGATCCTGAACTGGTAGAAGCAGACCAACTTTCTCTTTTAGTTAGAGGGATAAAAGATGTTTGATTGCTGTCATATAAAAGTTACAGGTTCCTCTCTAAGTTACACACCATCCTGAACTATATCCATCACAATCTACATCACATGGAACCTCAATGCTTCCAGAAGGTAGCGCACCATCACTTTTTCAAGCAAGATGAGGAATGCAATAAATTTTGGCCTGACTAGCAACACCCACTGAATGAATTTTAAAAAGTCCTTAATTTTAATATTGTGAGTTGGCATCCAAAAAATTTCACACAATGAATTATTGTGTTATGCGGGTAAAATGGATAGCCATGTTGGGTGTTGCAGGGTACAACAATGAACAGTGAGATAACTGATATACTAATTTACATTGTTAAAATTGGTTATAGGATGCCACAAAGAAAATTGCCTGGTTTTGTCTTTCAAATCATGCAATAGTATTTTTGACAATAATTGGAACAAACAGATTTAGATTACTTGTTCAGCTAAAAGACCTCCAAAAATACAGTGCTCCTTTGGTGTAGGGAATGAAACATAATTGTATCCTCAAATTCTGGAGTGAACTTTGAATCCCAAATACTTCTAAATCAAAGATGAACGTCTAATCGATTGAGCCAAGTAAATAATGGTCTTGATTACTGTATTGGTGTCTAAAAGGGTTAATATTGAGGAGTAGCAAAAACACAACTCACTTTGATGATGTAATATAGAACCGTCTATGATCTTGAAGGAGTGAGACCTAACATCTGGACTTCCTTGAAATGTCTATCTCAATGCCTATCATATCAATGTAAGCTGTAGTGTGCTAACATGCAATGAAGTAAAGCTTGCTAACTAGTTAGACCAGAAAACTTTTTTTTTCCTCTGCCAGACTAGACCAAGCAGTGTTGTAATTTTCTACATTTAAAGAGGCTGATGTCTGGAGCCGTCATCATGAACAGCAGCTCATCTAGCAATGTATACTCACACAGGAGGACCTCAATAGTGGTCTGTGTCATTGCTATCATGACACGTTTATGAAAGCCAAACAAAAGCAAGAAAAGATTTGCTTTTATTTTATAACCCCAATTACCTTCTAAATGCTTAAAAGTAACACAATACTTTTTGATGCAGAAACTGTTGTAAAGTAGGAATACCAATCTTAATCAATCTGTTACAATGGTCGTAACATTCAGGTTGAAGATTCAGACCCAAAGAGGTGCAAATGTTTCCCTGTAGTATCTCATTATTAAAGAGGCATCTGACCCTCTGCTTCATGTTGATCTAGGCATTGAACTGCACTCAACTTATGCCATCTATTTAGATGGAGGCTAGACATCTCTTGGAGATGAAGTTTTTGGCCTTTCATTACCAATCCACCAAAAAAATGGAAACAGTGTTTCCTGAGTTATGTCACCAAACCTTAAATAATTCTTGTGTTCTGTCAACTTACATCCCATCTCTTTAGAGGATGTCAGCCTCGTTGGCCTGACAAGCATTCAGTGCTGACCACAACTGCCTCTGAGAATGAAACCGGAATGAACAGATAAAAGAGTGAACATTTGCTGTTATTGATTAAATGTTTGGTCACCGAATTTAAAATCCTGATAATCTTTTGATCAGCAGAAATCTTTGTCTTTCTAATTGAATCTGCTCTTTATCCCTGCAGGCTTATAGGGAAAAGGTGATCCAACGGATATTACTCCGCAGGGGCCCAGCGTGAAATAGATGGGCTGAGTGGTACAATTCTGTGCTGTAATTACTCTATCTCTCCACACTATTTCAAAGGTAGGTAATCAAGTATTTCTCCTTTCAACTAGGCTGCGATGTTGTGAAGTGCCATGATCAACTCTGTTCACCTTCGCCGAACAGTTCAGGGTGGCTAATTTTATTGCTGTTCAAAAACATTACCGCCATGACAATCCTTCTGGACCTAACCTTTTTTGTGGAGTGGTTGGAGACATGACTCAAACAGATCTCTCTCTCTCCAACCCCCACCATCCCTTTATCCCTGGAGTCAAACTTACTCAAAAATAAATTCACTTCAGCATCCTTAGCAGACAGTGATTTTGTTTTTTGTTGTCTGCCATATGGTCTATTCCAGAATCAGCCAATTTGCAATCTTTGCTCTGGTGCATAAATGCTATGGCATTCAAATCAGGCGTGTGTATGTTTCATTTGCATCTCATTCACATTCATTCCTGTGTGTGTGTATATGGTGATTGATTCATGCAATCTAACGGCAGTGCTATTAACGCCAAGTTATGGGGAAAATGACAATGTCTTAGTATAGCAGAGTCTGAACTATTGACCAGGCAATGCAGAGTGACCCAGGTTGACTTCTCTCTTTCTCTTTCAGGAAGCTCCTTATTTCTTCATGCTGCTAAGAATCATACCTTAACTGTGTAAATTGCATTGAGTGCACGGTTCCTGAAGTGCCAAATTTTCCTCTGACAATAAAATATGCCAGCTGGTGTTATTAACGCTTGAAAATTCATGATACAAGGCAAAGGAAACAAATCTTCTTTTCCCAGGATAATGTTCTGAAGTTACACATTGGTGTATAAACCTTTGTTTAAAATTCTTCACAATGCTTTTCCAGCAGAAGCATGAAGCTGCTTATTTTAGTGTCATTTCTAAGAGCTCTACTTTAGTCGATCTGGAGAGTGGAAATGAAAAGAAATCTATTAATAAGTTGTACAGGAATGTATAACCTAATTTCAAAGCCAAAGTAACATTTGAACAAGCAGAGTTTGACATATTGTATGGAATAGAGCAGCATGGATACTGCTTCACCGTTCAACACAATCATGTTTGATCCTCAGCCTTAGCGCTGCCTTCCCATCTCTGAGAGGTTATTTTAACCTTTCATGGTAGAAAGTGCTGCAAAATCTCAGTAGGTAAGACAGCAGCTGTGGAGAAAAAGGCCATTTTAATATTTCAAGCCATCGATGACTGACAGAGGAATGAGTGTTGACCAGCACACAAGGAGGGAACCAATCACCACACTCAATTTTCTTTTCTGAACTGTGCCACCGAGAAAGCTGAAAAGCAAAGATACATTTCAAGCAAACATATTGATAACTTCGTGCATTTTGTTTCTCACAACACACAGCATCATTAAAGTTTTTTCCTAAAAATCCAGTTGGCCGTCCAACCAGCTCTTCAATTCGATAAGTTCACAGCTGATCTGATTGTGACCTTCAATCCACTTCCCTGCCTGCTTGACATAACGTCTCACCTTCCTGGCAAACTCAATACTACATCCTGTTCTCAATAAATGCCAATATTCCATTCATCTTCCCACAACTTGTCGTAGCTGCATGCAAACAAAAGTAGTTGATATACAAGGACACCCAGATGTCTCTACACTGCAGTATTCTGCAATCTGTCTCCAATCCAATATCCTTTCCTATTTTTTCCACCAGTCAGAGTGATGATGGAGGGTTGTTTTTCAGATGGGATACCTGTTACCAGCAGTGTTCCGTCAGGGTCAGATCTGGGTCCTCTTTTGTTTGTAATTTATATCAATGGCTTGGGGGAGAATATAGAAGGCATTGTGAGTAAGTTTGAAGATGACACCAAAATTGGTGGTGTGGTAGACAGTGAAAAAGGTTTTACTAAAATTACAAAGGGATCTTGATGAACTGGGACAATGGGTTGAAAAATGACAGACGGAGTTTAATCTAGATAAATGCAAAGCATTGTATAGGACCTATATAATTAATGATAGGGCCTTGGGTTGTGTTGTAGAGCAGAGGGACCTAGGGATGCAGGCACATAATACTTTGAAGTTTGCATCATCTATAACAGGGTGCTTAAAAAGGCGCTTGACAAGCTTACCTTATTGCTCAGTCTTTGAGAAACTGTGTTGGGAAGTCATGTTAAGATTATAGAGGACATTAGTGAGGCCTGATTTGGAATTCTGTGTATTGTTCTGGTCGGCCGGTTGTAGGAAGGATAATATTAAGCTGGAGAGGGTTCATAAGAAATTTACCAGGATGTTGCTGGGTCTGAGAGGTTTGAGTTTTAAGAAAAGGCTGGGTAGGCAGGGATATTTTTAACTGGAATGTAAGAAGTTGAGAGATGACCTATAGAAGTTTATAAAATAATGAGGGGAATAGGTAGAATTAATTGTCATTGTCTTTTCACTGGGATAGGGTATTTCTAGACTGGGGACACATTTTTAAAGTGAGAGAAGAGAGAATTAATCAAGACATCAGGGACATATTTTTACACAGAGTGTGGTTTGTGTGTGTTATGAACTTCCTGAGGAAGTGGTCCATCTGGGTACAATTACAATGTTTGAAGAACGTTGCAAGTACATAAATAGGAAAGGTTTGGACGGATATGGGCTAGGAGCAGGCAGGTGAGTTTAGTTTAGATTGGGATTATATTGAGCATGGACTGGTTGGATCAAAGGGTCTGTTTCCGTGCTGTGTAGCTCTATTACTCTATGACACAATGTTGTATTTTGTTTTCCATTTACATAATCTATTATTCCTCCCTTTGCATCCTCCTCAAAATTTACCTTCCTACCTATCTTTGTATCATCAATAAATTTGATCTGCCCCTTTATCCAAGTCATTAATAATGATAGTAAATTTTAAAAAAATGTTCATGGTATATGGGTGTCACTGAATTGACCAACATTTATTGCCCGGAGGGCTGTTAAGAGTCAACCACATTGTTGTGGGTCTACCTCATCCCGCCCCCTTGACCTGTCCATCCTCCCCGGACTGACCTATCCCCTCCCTATCTCCCTACCTACACTCACCTCAACAGCTCCATCCCCGCCCCTTTAACTTGTCTGTCTCCTCTCCACTTATCTTTTCCTCTGTCCATCTTCGATCTGCCTCCCCCTCTCTCCCTACTTATTTCAGAAACCTCTCCCCATCCCCCTTTTCTGATGAATACATATAGGCCACACCAGGTCAGGATGACAGATTTCCTTCCCTAAACGACATTAGAGAATCAGATGAATCTTCTCTGACAATGGTTTCATGGAGATCATTAGGCTCTTAATTCCAGCGACTTATTGAATTCAAATTTCACCATCTCCCATAGCTGGTTTTGAGCTCCATTTCCCAGAACATTACCTGGATGTTTGGATTAATAGTCTATCAATAATACCACTAGGCCATCATCCCCCATTCATCTCCATTGATCACTGCAGCCCTCAACTAATTGCAATATAACAACTGGAAAACAACACATTTACCCCAACACTGTTTCATGCTAGTTCACTGATACCTTTGTCCATGCTAATACATCGCCCCACTTCAGCACTTATTTTGTGCTACAACATTGTATGTGGCACCTTATCAAGCGCCTTTTAGAAATCCAAAAATAATGCAACTGCTGAATCCCCTTTGCCCATCCTTCTTGTTGTATCCTTAGAGAACTCCAATAGATGTGTCAAACAATATTTCACCTTTACAAAACCAGGTTGACTGTGCCTGATTTTATTATTATTTACTACATGCCCTACTACTCCCTCATTGACAATTGAATTATGCATTTTCTTTACGACAGATATTTAGCTAACTAGCCCATACTTTCTGCCTCCTTCCTTCTTTTGTGCAGTGGTGTTAGATTTGTAAGTTTCCAATCCACTTGGTGTTGTCCAGAATCTAACGAATTTTGGAAGATCACATGAATCCATCCATTCTGTTTGGAGTCAATGACTTTAAGACCGAGGATGGGCACTTGTCAGCATTTAGACCCATTAGTTTTCAATGACCACGTTAAGTAACAACTTCTTCCTGGAATGTTCTTGTTTTCTGTTTTATTTGTTCTCCAAAATAGTAGTTTTGATGTCAGACAGAAACTGGATTGAGGCTTGCGTTAGTACTTTCCAAGCTCCTTAACAGACCATCAGCAATGGTTCAATGAGTCCTACTCTCACCCTTGAGTTGGAAAATTGTGGGTTCAATTCCCACTCCAAAGACTTGACCATAAAAATATGGGATCCCATTGCAGCACTGAAGGAGTGTTTCACTGTCAGAGATGCTGTCATTTGCTGCTTTAAAGAAGATCTGGAGAGTTATCCTTATCGTCCCGTCCAATATTATCCACCAATTAACACTGCAAAGCAAAGCTGGTAACGATTCCATTTCTGTCAGAGTATTGCTGGCTCCATAATGGTTATTGTATTTCCTATGTTGCATCATGACTTCAAGAGTAGTGCTTGATTAAAAGTATTATATTTTATTGAAAGCATTTGAGATGCCCAATGGTTATGAAAATGGCCTATATAATTGCAAATCTTTCTCCCTTCATTTGAAAGGACTAAAACAGGTTTTAGGCAAAATTAAATGCAAAAATTTTTTTTGGTATTAATATTTCTCTATCATTTAGCCATGTTATGTTAAAATTGTGAACTGAACTGTGAATATTTCAGTATTTCCTCAAAGATACCATGCATAAAATAATTATCATGAATTTGGATGTACATTTTTTACTGAACTGATTTAAGAGTCACCAATTATACCATAGCAAAACACTTCAAAGTAGAATGATTCTCATGTGATGCAGAAATAAACCAACCCTTCAAATTAACTTCATAAAACAATTTCTAATCATGCATAGTCTGTCACAACATTATTCAAAAGAAACATTTTCATTCACTGCATAAAGGGGCATGAGATATGCTGTGTCATCTTAAAAAAAGCATTCACAGTATTTAGGCAGCACTGCCATCCAGCATTTATGTCCATCCCTAATAAAAGGCAATAAGGGTTTTCCCTTGAATTGAAGGAGGTAATTAACATTCAACCACTTGATTCTTTGCTTGGAACCACAAGTAAGTCAGACAGGGAGTGGGCAGCAAATGTCCTTCTGCAAAGAACTTCAATGAACTAGATGGACATTTTACCACAATCCAGTTGTTTCACGGTCACCATTATTGAGACTAGTTTTGAGCTCATGTCTCTCTGGGTTTGTTTTCACAAACTTTGTACAGATGGAGACATTACACCTAAATAATGGCAGAGGACTGAACCTGGACTCCTGCCCCTAAACACATCTTCTGACATTTTTGCAGGTGAGATATGGGGGTGTGTTCTAAATTACCCATCCTTTGTTTCCAGGAGCAGGTGCTCATATAGATCAGCTGCTGTGTCACCTCGTGTGATTTTGCTGAGGTAGGTTTATGAAGCCCAAAGTGTACAGATTAGACCCAATAGAATCATGTCTGCACAGTATGATGCCATTTGGATGCCAGGAGTACCTTTTTGGAGAGGTAAAGTATACCTTTGGGTGTTCTCCTGAAGCAAGTTTTAGAGAGATAAAGCATCTTTGAGCTTTAATATTTGTCAAAAAAATTGTGAATTTTCAAAAGAAAACATAGATTTCTATTTCACTCTTTTGATACATTTTGAATAATGACTATTATTAAAAGATTTGTGCTGCATTTCTGATTTTACAACCAAATATTGTTACAATCAGTTTTCTATTCACTGAACACTTTGATTGATGCCTCCACGTAACTATGGAATAGAAATGTTAACTTTCATAGGCAATTAAGTGAAATGTTTTCTTTCGTGAGTGGAGGATTAAGTACTTCAGTGAAATGGTTATCATAAGAAATTAGTAAAAAGAATTTCAAGGCAAGGATTTTTCTTTTTAGAAATAGCCACATCATCAATTGACACATAGTTTATATATGTCAGCTTATTTCCCATATCTGTCTGAGGAGAAACTAGGCAAGTTGGGACAGACGGATAAGAATAGCCAATGGAACTATAGATTACGTGTGTTTGCTTTAGGGATACAAAGGGCCATGGGGATGAGTGGAGGCATGGGTTGATGTATGCAGCTTTAGGAGCTGTGGGCGATGAGTTATCGCCTAAGTGTGCATGAAAGATATGAGGGGCTGATGGAAGTGGGTTGAGGTGTGTAGGTAACAAAGTGTGGAGCTGAATGAACACAGCAGGCCAAGCAGCATCTTAGGAATACAAAAGCTGATGTTTCAGGCCTAGACCCTTCATCAGAAAAGGGGGATGAGGAGAGGGTTCTGAAATAAATAGGGAGAGAGGGGGAGGCGAATCGAAGGTGGATAGAGGAGAAGATAGGTGGAGAGGAGACAGACAAGTTAAAGGGGTGGGGATGGGGCCTGTAGAAGTGAGTGTAGGTGGGGAGGTAAGGAGGGGATAGGTCAGTCCGGGGAGGATGGGCAGGTCAAGGGGCCTCCCCCCACTGCATCCCAAAACCAGCCCAGCTCATCCCCGCCTCCCTAACCTGCTCTTCTTCTCACCTATCCCCTTCTCCCACCTCAAGCCGCACCTCCATTTCCTACCTACTAACCTCATTCCACCCCCCCTTGACCTGTCTGTCCTCCCTGGACTGACCTATCCCCTCTGTACCTCCCCACTTATCCTCTCCTCCCCTTCCACCTTCTCCTCTATCCATCTTCAATCCGCCTCCCCCTCTCTCCCTATTTATTCCAGAACCCTCTCCCCATCCCTCTTTTCTGATGAAGAGTCTAGGCCTGAAACGTCAGCTTTTGTGCTCCTGAGATGCTGCTTGGCCTGCTGTGTTCATCCAGCTCCACACTTTGTTATCTCGGATTCTCCAGCACCTGCAGTTCCCATTATCTCTGAGGTGTGTAGGTGACATGGAGGGCATGAAGTGGGTGAAGTGTCATGAGGTGACAACATCTGGAAGGGATGTGGCGTAGGAAGTGTGTAGGGTGATGAGGAGGTACAAGGTGTGTTGTTTCTGTCTTAATCATGTTTTTAATGACTTAATGCAATAGCAGTAAACCAAGGCAGGCTTTCCATTTTCAAACGCCTGTACATGATATGGGGTTACCTGGCTTAGGCCCTAATGCCCAATCACTCCAGAACGAAAATCCAATCTTTTGAGCCACTTTTACCTGGATTGGTTTTGATCAACCCAGGAGCAAAATTCCAAGCCTTACTTCAAGCCTCAGAATTACTAGTCTAGCAACAAAACCATTGCATTATCACCATTTTATTCTTCATTGTTCTTAAATTAAGGGAATATTACACTTAATGTGAATACAGTCATTATAGGCACAACAGTTAAGTGGTCTCCTGTGCTGTGTCATTCTATGATAAGAAATTATTGGACTGCGTACTTGAAAAAGTAACTTATCGTTGGAAAAGTGAGCATGGATTTGAATTTTAAAGGCCATTTGGATAATTAGATCCATGATGATATTTATGTGCCTTAGAAGCTGCATCAAGGGAGAATTCACCCTTCTTGCTACTAAAAAAACTCCTTGTTCAGTTTGTCAGTCTCTTTTTATCTTCTCGGTGCTATTTTTGCCTTCTATATTTTACATTTTTACGCTGTCTAATTTCTAATCCTGGCAATGATTGCAGCAGCCACAAAGCTTCCGAGAAAAATATTTGATGCTGAAGTCAGAGGTGTTAATATTGTGGAGATTCTCCCTGACACAGGAGAGAAGTCAGCTATCGATGCGTTCATTTTGATAGGGAGCAAAGTAATTTTGTTAAGAGTCATGCATTTTTGAATGAAGCTGTATTTTCTAGCTGTATATCCTGAATGTTTTCCCACATGAGTTCCACCTTTGGATAATTCTTTGTGTCTTTTGGAACCATTTCTCAGTTCACTATTACAGCCCAGGTTTTATGTTCTTTTCCGCCTTATGGAGCCGCTGGAATCTGGCACATTGCATAGCAGTTAACGCGCAGGCTGTCACTCTGCTAATGGCAGCAGTTAATTAAAAGGAAGAGTTGCTCAGGCATCGGCCTGTTCCCATACAACACAAATAAAAGACTTTAGGATGGGCTATGTTTTATAAAGCAGGCTTCTTATCAGTGCATTCCTGAATTAGCACCCACAAGTTCTTTGACACGTGAATAATGGTTAATATTCCTTCATTGGAAGGAAGGTGGTAATATAACTCCACCTAATGTCAGTTTGCTGCTGTTTCCATAAACAGTTAAAAACTAGCTAACATTATAACGTAAACAGGCTTTACCCAACCTCATCATATTATCATCGACTGTTGACAAGAAATGCTTATCTTCGTGTGGCAGAGATTGGTTGAAAATTTCCTTAGCATGTGCCAAGACTTGCTCGCTGCCCATTGCTGGACTGTAACATGAAAAATTCTTGATTTTGTTTTCATTTTATTTACTGTTTCATCAATCCAAATACATGAATATTGTTTATTACACAATAACCTTTACACCATAACAAAATAAAGCTCTCAAGCCGTAAGGAGTTCAACAGCATCATCTGCAGACATTTAAACCTGAAAGTGTGAGAATATTTTGTATTTAGCATAAACATTATTAAGGAGCTGGTATTTTTTGTTACTTTCAGCTACAGTTTCAATCAATGAAGGCAATTAATGCTGACTTGCACTGTTTAAGCTGGGATAGCCCAGGCTAAATTCTCAAAAATAGCACACTGTGCAAATGATTCCATCAACCTAGGTTGTAAAGAATAAAGAGAAAATATAGATGAGTGGGATGAAAGCATTGTGAGTAATGAGCCACAAGTACACCTCTGCCTCATTATAAACCTCTCAGTGAAAGCATTATATCTGTTGCAAGATACTGGGGTTGGCTCCTGACCTTTTTATTAGGCATTTTATGTCATGTTATGAGACTTTCACTACACTGAGTGCTTCATTATAATGTGGGGATGTTGTAGGTGATGATATTGTTATGGTACATGTCTGCCACTTCTATATTCTGAAATTTGACTGCTTGTTACGCAAAATTAATTGGCTACAATTTTCTTCCTGTCTCCTGCATCAGGGTGTGGTGCCAGTAGACAAAACTTTTCCACAGATAGGAACTGGATCTTGCGGGCTGAAAGGGTGGCAGACACAGAAATCATCGTCTATTTAGAACATTGATTAGGTGAATGAAATGTTGTGACTAATTGGGCTACAGACCAAGAATAAAAAAGTGGGATTAGATCAGGAATTGCTTCTTTTCAGCTGTGTAAACATCATTAACTGAATGGGCTAATGTGTAGTGGAATTTAAACGCTTTTACGTTTAACTCATTGGCAAGTAAGACTTTATATTACTGGGCTCAGTCGTTTCCACAAAGGACAAGGAACTCTATCTCCTCTTGGCCTGCACTTCTGAGGGCTGATAGAGGCGTCTTACTTTGAAGGCAATGAGGAACCAGCACCTTCTCTTTTGTATTTCATCTTTCAATGACTAAATGCTGTTGTTGCATTTCACTTTGTTTGTATTGAACCTCTATGTAGTACCTTATTGATATTGCCAGGTTTACTAGCATTTGGTGCTGCAGGGAAAATTCTAAAACAATGTCTTTTTTTAATTGCCAGTACTTAATTTGTGTGCCAGAAGTTCAACATTGCTGGCTGCTCTGCAAAAACCCAACAGGAGTACCTCTGACACAATTCGACCAATTTGTAAAATGCCTTGCTCCGTGGTTGGAAGTCATTGATGAGCCATGCCCAATGTTACGGTTTGCAAATTGGATACAGAAAGCATTGTCAAAGGCAGTCACTGAGGCAACTTCATTAATTAGACAAATGCTGGCAGGATGCAGCGACCAATTATGGCTTGGCAATGTCTTTTTTCCCCCTGTAAAACTAACAAACAACTTCCATAAGAACAGTTATTGGACTTCAGAGACATATTGCATCAGATTGTAGGGAGGCAGCATTTTGAGATTTCACAAGTGCGAATTATTAATGACCTGCAGTCTTTCAATATCTGAATGAGATCATAGAACAGTTTCTTATCAGATAATGTAAAATGACTGTTGAGATTGACGAATAGATTCAGTGGGTGCTAGGTCTCTTGTGACGCAGTGATAGTGTCACAACCTTTGAACCAGGAGTCCTGGATTCAAGAGTACCATCTGCCTGAGAAGTGGATCATAACATCCTCAAACAAGACAATTAGAAAATATTCCCTTTGGGTACTGAGCAGTTGGGATACTTTTGAAGGCACGGTTCCAAATTTGCTAGTCTGTCTACATTTAATGTTAATACAGCATTACAAATATCAGCAAATCCTCTAGATTATAACACTGTGCCTCTAAAGCTGAAAAAAAAATTCAGGTTCTGTCAGGAAAGAAGATGTTGTGAACTTAACAACTTTTCATGATTCCCAATAATTTATTCCATGTTACTGCATAAGACTTAGCACGGAATACATTGAAAGACACATTTGCAGGTGTTACTTGATAAAGAGAGAGTACTTTTCAGATGTTGCATAAAATCATTCACTGTTCAAAGGGAATGACTTGAATATTGTCAGTAGAGTACATTTCCTACATGCATAACTAAGGCCAGATAAAAATGGTGCTAGAGGCACACATGGAGCAGTGACAGCCAGGGAAGAGTGCAAGGGACACTATTACTGGAGTTCTTGTCTGAAAGATATATAACATTTAAAGCCATAGGATTCCAGAGTCTTGGGATCATTACAGCACAGAAGGAGCGAATTCATCCCATTGAATCCATCTCAACTTTCTGTGGAACAAACCAGTTAGCCCTACACTGCTACTCTACCTTTATAGCCCTACAAGTTTATTTCCCTCAAGTGCACATCAAGAGCAAAAATTCCATCCGTGTAGGTAGCAAGATTAATTGACCACTTAATATTTCACAGCTTTCTTCCTTACATCCCCCCAGCCAGGTTTTGTTTAATGACATATCTGTGCGCCTAATCATTTGGAGATAGCAAGAACTGCAGATGCTGGAGTCAGAAATTTCTGAAGAAGTGTCCTGACCCAAAACATCAACCTGCCTGCTCCTTTGATGCTGCCTAGCCTGCTGTGTTCCTCCAGCTCCACACTGTGTTGTATCTGTGTTCCTTGTTCTTGTACCAATGGGAGCTGTTTTTCCGATCTACCTTGTCTAAATCTGACCAAATCTTGAAAACTGCAATCAAACTCCACCTCAAACTTCTTTGTTCCAAGGAGAAGAACTGTAGCTTCTCTAACCTAACCTTGCAGTTACATTCCTTCAACCCTGGAAAGTGTAACATTCAATAGAAGATTCAACATCAACAGGAATCCATTGGTGATATTATGAATGATCTTGACAGGTTAATGGGGAAATGTGACTATAGTGACTTCAGGTCCGAATTCATATGGGACAGAATTTTTGTAGGAATTGCTGATGAGACTTTGTCAGCTTTATTATGGCCCAAAGAAGCCCTGATTTTGGTTCTGAGGAAGGGTCACTGGTCCTGAAACGTTAACTCTGTTTTTTCCTTCACAGATGCTACGAGATCTGCTGAGCTTTTCCAGCAATTTCTGTTTTGTTTCCTGATTCCGGAAAATGCCATCCTGCTGGGGAAGATTGGTAAGTCTTTGTTGTGAGGGTTGTTGAGCTTGATTATGATTCAGTGAAAATCCTTTCACAGCTGGATGTTACTTTAACACTTGGTAAAATTTCAAGAATTCCTGCTGAATCTGGTAATTGGTCTATTACCTTATTTGGAGGTTACTCACAAAATTCAAGAATTCACTTCTCCTGTGAAATATTCCCTGTTAACTCAGGTAACCCTCACCCCCCAACACTGGATCTAAAATTGGCTAGTGGCGGGATGCAGATGATGGCGTAGAAAACTGTCCATGTAACTGGAGGCTGGTGTCCAATGGTGTACAATAGAGACGAGTGCTGGGTGGGCATGATACATAAATTTGCAGATGACATGAAGATTGGCTGGAGCATTGACAGTGAATAAGAAGGTCTTAGATTACAAGGGGATGTGGAAGCATTGGACAACTGGCCAGATCAGTGGCAGATGGAATTCAACTCTGCTACGATGTGATGCACATTGGAAGCAGTAACAAGACAAGAGAGTATTCAATTATTGGGGCAATACTAAGAAGCTCAGATGAACAAAGAAATCTTGGGGTGATTGTTCATAAATCCTTGAAAGTGGCACAGCAGGTTAGTAGGGCAGTTAGGAAGGTATACAATTCACTTACCTTTATCTTTTGATGAATAGATTATAAGAACGGGGAGTTGTACAGAACTTCAGTTCCATCACAGCTAGAATTTTGTGTGCAGTTCTGGCAATCACACTCTAGGAAGGATATGGTTGCACTGTAACGGTGCATGGGAGTTTCACCAGGATGTTACCTGGGATGGAATGTTTCAGCCACGAAGAGACACTGGATAGGCACGGGGTGTTTTCCATGGAGTGGACAAGGTTGAGGGGGAACATTTGGACGAACATGAACAATGTCAATGGAAAACAGCTGTTCCCCTTAGTTGAAGGATTAATAACAAGGTAAAAGGTAGGAGGTTTAGGGGGAATGTGAGGAAAACTTCTTTCACTCAGAGAATGGCGGAGTTCTCGAATGCACTGCAGGGAGAGTAGTAGATGTGGATAACCTCACAATCTTTAAACAGCACTTACATGAGCACTTGAAATGTCATAACATTCAAAACAATGGGCTCAGTGCTAGAAAGTGAGATTAGATTTAAATCAGTTTTGGCGATACAGAATTGATGGGCTGAAGGGCCTCTTCTGTATTGCATGTTTTCTATGATCAACTGGGGGAACCTTTAGCTGAATGAATATCCATCAGGGAATACTGCTGCTCTAGTAAAACAGAACTTCTTTTCTTGCAGAATCCTGAAGTTGTGAATCAATCAATTGCTATTTGGTTTGAAGAGGTATTCTCTGTTTTGCAGTATCCTGGACTTTAAGACCAGGCAATTTTATCTTGTCTTGTCAAGTCTTGAGTCAAAGGACACTGTTCTCACTTCTATAGCGTCATAAACAGCCCATATCCATTTTCAGCAAGCAAATCTTTACTCTCAATCTGTTGATGCATCTGCGCTGAAGTCTTTGCTTGAATTTAGTAATTAGGTAGGGGGTGTTAATTTGTGCTTTGCATTTATCTTTCTAGTGACCAAACATTTTCACACCCCAATCCGGATTGTTTTAAAGTCAGCATTATTTCCATTACTGACACTGGCATTTCTGCCTTGAAAGCCAATGGAGTGCTATGGCGTTCTTTGTTGATGATTGGAATGAAAACCATTTCCGCTGGTCCAATTTAATAAAGTGTGAAGCTGGATGAACACAGCAGGCCAAGCAGCATCTCAGGAGCACAAGAGCTGACGTTTTGGGCCTAGATCTTTCATCAGAGAGGGGGATGAGGTGAGGGTTCTGGAATAAATAGGGAGAGGGGGGAGGCGGACCGAAGATGGAGAGAAAAGAAGATAGGTGGAGAGGAGAGTATAGGTGGGGAGGTAGGGAGGGGATAGGTCAGTCCAGGGAAGATGGACAGATCAAGGAGGTGGGATGAGGTTAGTAGGTAGGAAATGGAGGTGCGGCTTGAGGTGGGAGGAAGGGATGGGTGAGAGGAAGAACAGGTTAGGGAGACAGAGACAGGTTGGACTGGTTTTGGGATGCAGTGGGTGGAGGGGAAGAGCTGGGCTGGTTGTGTGGTGCAGTGGGGGGAGGGGACGAACTGGGCTGGTTTTGGGATGCGGTGGGGGAAGGGGAGATTTTGAAGCTGGTGAAGTCCACATTGATACCATTGGGCTTCAGGGTTCCCAAGCGGAATATGAGTTGCTGTTCCTGCAACCTTCGGGTGGCATCATTGTGGCACTGCAGGAGGCCCATGATGGACATGTCATCTAAAGAATGGGAGGGGGAGTGGAAATGGTTTGCGACTGGGAGGTGCAGTTGTTTACTGCAAACCGAGCGGAGGTGTTCTGCAAAGCGGTCCCCAAGCCTCCGCTTGGTTTCCCCAATGTAGAGGAAGCCACACCGGGTACAATGGATACAGTATACCACATTCCAATGGTATCTGCGACCTCCTTCCTGCTGACAGTTTGAAACTATTCTCTTATGCCATTTGTAGTAGATTCTTTAGTTCTGCGTATGCTCCATTTGAGGGTAGAGAGTCTAGTGGAATCTTTTACTGTTTGCTTGTTGAGTGATGAGGGTAACACATTGGCTCAGTCATTAGCACTGCTGCCTCACACTGCCAGGGACCCATGTTCCATTCCACCCTTGGATGACTGCCTGTGTGGAGTTTGCAGTCTCCTTGTGTCTATGTGGGTTTGCTCTGGTTTCCTCCCACAGTCTAAAGATGCGCAGAGATAGTAGGAACTGCAGATGCTGGAGAATCTGAGTTAACAAAGTGTAGAACTAGATGAACACAGCAGGCCAAGCAGCATCAGAGGAGCAGGAAGGCTGACGTTTTGGGCCTTGACCCTGAAGAAGGGCCTAGGCCTGATATGTCAGCTTTCCTGCTCCTCTGATGCTGCTTGGCCTGCTGTGTTCATCCAGCTCTACACTTTGTTACCAAAGATTTGCAGGTTAGGTAGAATGGCCGTGCTAAATTGCCCATAGTGTCCAAGGATGTACAGGCTAGGTAGATTAGCCATAGTAAAGTAGGGTTAAAGGGATGAGGTAGGATGCTCTTCAGTGGGCTCCATGTGTACTCAATGAGCTGAATGGCCTAATTCCACGCTGTAGGGATTCTACGATTGTTTGATAACAAGTTGTTTCTGAACTGTTTGTCCTCTTAGAATTAGTTGAACTCTTGTTATTGCAAGGTTTTTGAGGGCAAGATACAATGCAGGCTCAAAAATGAGGAGGTAGATGAACAGGACTGGATGTCGGGGTAGGGGGAGCTGCAGATCAAGAGAGGGGTGTGGGGGGCGTCTAGCAGAATGGTGATGATAGGTGGACACTGATAATGTGCTGGTCGATGGAGGGATGAATCCAGATGGAGACTCAAACTTGAGGAACAATGCATTGTCTTCCAGCTGGGCACCTTACACCCCGGAGGACTCAACATTTATAATAACCATTGGTAATAAAACAAATAAACTTGCCACCCATGCCCCAACTCTCTTCCCAGCCCCACCTCCTCCCTTCCATTCCACTTAGGGACTGCCACTTCCAGCCACCAACCGGATTCATCCCTCCCATCGACCAACCAGGTCATACATACCACCAGTGTCCACCTATCACCACCATTCTGCTACACTCCCACCCTATCTCCCCCATCTTTATCTGCAGATCCCTCTACTTCCACATCCAGTCCTGAACAAGGGTAATACCCAAAATGTTGACTTCTCCTTTCCTCCAGATGCTGCCTGGCTTGCTGTGTTCTTTCAGCCACCTGTTTGTCTACCTTGGATTCCAGCATCAGCAGTTTTGTTTTTGTCTGAAGAGTGTTGATTGTGAAGCATAATCATTTTCATCCTTGGTCCAGTCTTTGTGTTGCATGTAGCAGACTTCTAAAAGTTTAGGAATTATTCCATATGGTCCATTAGGCTTCAATTGTATCTGCTGCGGCCATGGTATCTGATCTGACAGGATACTGACACAGGAAGGACTGAAGGTGGCAAGGGCATCAAATGTACTCTGAGTTGAGGACTTCAGTGTCCACCAGCAAAACGGTGGCCTGGCTGTACCACTACCGACTGAGATGCTCACACCTTATAGGACTTGGTGCGAGACTGGGTCTGCAACAGATGGTGAGAGACTTCAACGGGGGGAAAAGCATACCCGATTGTGTCCCACCAATCCATCCATGACAGTATGATTAAGGTTGGCCACTGCACAGTCCTTGTAGAGATGAAGTCCATCTTCACATTGCACCCTCTATTGTGTTGTGTGGCACCATTGCTGTGCTAAATGGGATAGATTTCAAACAGATATAGAATGGGAATCCATGAGGAATATTGGGCCATCAGCCATATCAGTTTTGCAGTCCAACCATTTGGAAACCAAAGTGGGCATATCTCCCACTGTACCGTTACAATCAACCCAGGGGATCAACTCGGGTTCAATGAGGGGTGAGGTTAATTAGCCAGCAGCAAACCTAAAAATGAGGTGTGAACCTGGTGAAGCTACACAACGGGAACACTTGCACACCAAACAACATAAGCAGCAAGGTACAGACTGAGCTAAGCAATCCCACGACTAACAACTGCAGTCGCGGCACGTTCAGTCGTGAATGGTGGTAGACAATTAAACAACTCATTGGAGGAGGAGGAGGAGGCTTGACAGACGCTCAGCACCTCAGTGCAAGAGATAAGGCTGAAGCATTTGCAACAATCTTCAGCCAGAAGCGCTAATTGAATGATCCATCTCCAATTTCTCCAGAAGTCCCCAGTGCCATTAATGCCAGTCAATTCAATTCATTTCACGTGATGTTAAGAAATGGCAGGAGGCTCTGACAATGTACTGCAATGGTCCTGAAGACATGTTGTGCACCTAGTTATGTTATATATGCAAAATGCTAGACAAAACCAACCTAACCAATTACTGAGATAGTAGGAACTGCAGATGCTGGAGAATCTGAGATAACACGATGTGAAGCTAGATGAACACAGCAGGCCAAGCAGCATCAGAGGAGCAGGAAAGCTGACGTTTCGGGTCGAGACCCTTCTTCAGAAATCGGGGAGGGGAAGGGGGATCTGAACTAAATAGGGAGGAGGGGAGGCGGATAGAAGATGGATAAAGGAGAAGTTAAGGTGAGAGGAGACAGCCAGGTCAAAGAGGCGGGGTTAGAGCCAGTGAAGTTGAATGCAGGTGGGGAGTTAGGGAGGGGATAGGTCAGCCCAGGGAGGACGGACAGGTCAAGGAGGTGGGATGAGGTTAGGGGGTAGGAGATGGGGATAGGGCTTGAGGTGGAAGGAATGGTTAGGGAGGTGGGGACAAGCTAGGCTGGTTTTGGGATGTGGTCAGGGTAGGGGAGGTTTAGAAGCTTGTGAAATCCACATTGATACCCTTGGGCTGCAGGGTTCCTAAGTGAAATATGAGTTGCTGTTCCTGCATATTTCGGGTGGCATCATTGTGGCTATACAGGAGGCCCAGGATGGACATGTCGTCTGAGGAATTGGCGGGGGTGGGGGGTGCAGTTGAAATGGTTTGCGACTTGGAGGTGCAGTGGTTTATTGCGAACCCAGTGTAGGTGTTCTGCAAAGCGGTCCCAAGCCTTCGCTTGGTTTCCCTGATGTAGAGGAGGCCACAACGGGAACAGTGGATACAGTATACCACATTAAAAGACGTGCAGGTGAACATCTGTTTGATGTGAAAAGTCTTCTTAGGGCCTGGGATGGGGGTAAGGGGGGAGGTATAAGGTCAAGTGTAGCACTTCCTGCAGTTGAAAGGATAAGTGCCGAGTGTGGTGGGGATGGAGGGGAGTGTGGAGCTGACAAAGGAGTCACGGAGAAAGTGGTCCCTCCAGAAGGCACAGAAGGATGGGGAGGGAAAAATGTTTTTGGTGGTGGGGTCAGATTGCAGATGGCGGAAATGTCGGAGGATGATGCCTCAGATTTGGAGGTTTGTGGGGTGGTGCGTGAGGACGAGGGGAATTCTGTTTTGGTTATTATTGCAGATGGGGGTGTGAGGGATGAGTTGCGGAAAATGTGGGAGACATGGTCAAGGGCATTTTTGAGCATGGTGAAGGTGCGGTTCTTGAGAAAAGAGGACAATTGGGATGTTCAGGAGTGGAATGCCTCATCTCGGGAGCAGAGAGGAGGAATATTCCAGGTAGTTGTGGGAGTCAGTAGGCTTGGGGCGGCACAGTGGCTCAGTGGTTAGCACTGCAGCCTCACAGCACCTGGGACCCGGGTTCGATTCCCACCTTGGGTGACTGTCTGTGTGGAGTTTGCACATTCTCCCCGAGTCTGCATGGGTTTCCTCCGGGTGCTCCGGTTTCCTCCCACAGTCCAAAGATGTGCAGGTTAGGTGGATCGGCCATGCTAAATTACCCATAGTGTTCAGGGGTGTGTAGGTTATAGGGGGATGGGTCTGGGTGGGATGCTTCAAGGGGCGGTGTGGACTTGTTGGGCCAAAGGGCCTGTGTCCACACTGTAGGGAATCTAATCTAATCTAATCTAAAATGGATATCAGTTTCCAGGTGGATGCCAGACATGGAGACAGAGAGGTCCAGGAAGGAGAAGGGAGGTGTCAGAGATGGTCCAGGTAAACTTAAGTGGATGAATTGTTCAAGCTCCTCGTGGGAGCACGAGGCAAAGCCGAAACAGCCACCAATGTATCGGAGGAAGAGATGGAGGATAGGGCCAATATAGGTATGGAAGAGGAATTGTTCGGCGTACCCTACAAAGAAGCAGGCATAGCTTGGGCCCACATGGGTACCCATGGCCACCCCCTTTGTCCGTAGGAAGTGGGAGGAATTAAAAGAGAAGTTGTTGAGGGTGAGGACGAGTTTGGCTAAGCAGATGAGGGTGTCAGTGGAGGGGGCTGGTTGGGCCTATGGGACCAGAAGAAGCGGAGGGCCTTACTGCCCGATTTGTCTACGCTCCATCACCAGGAAAGTGATGGAAGGTGTCAGGAACAGTGCTATCATGAGGGAATTGTTTAGCAACAACCTACTCACTGATACTTAGCTTGAGTTCCACAAGCACTAACCAGCTCCTGACTTCATTATGTCTTTTGTTCGAATGTGAACAAAAATGCGTAATTTGAGAGGTGAGGTGAGAGGAACTAGCCCTGACATCAAGGCTGCATTTGTCTGAATGTGACATCAAGGAAGCCTAACAAAACTGGAATCAGTAGGAATGAAAAGGAAAATTGCACAGCAATACTCAAAGATAACTGTCCAATTAAGTTTACATTCTATTAACTAACAATACTGCTTTGTTAGCCCTGTTGCTGTATTTTGATGTTTCAAATTCTGCTAAACAGCAATATTGTATTTCTGTACTGCTTGATGGTTTTCCCACCTTTATAGTGGCCAAAAAGATTTTCCTAGTTCCTCTAGTGTTTCGACCCTTCTGCAGGTGCAATGGAGGCTTTTCCCTATTTTTCCCCAGGTAAAGTGGATGCTTTCTACCATTCAAGGACTAATGTTGTTGAGGAGAATACTGAGATACAGGCTATTAGACTAAACGGGATTGAGGTTCATAAGGAGGAGGTGTTGGCAATTCTGGGAAGTGTGAAAATAGATAAGCCCCCTGGGCTGAATGGGATTTATCCAAGGATTGTCTGGGAAGATGGGGAGGACATTGCAGAGCCTTTGGCTTGATCTTTATGCCGTCATAGTCTACAGGAATAGTGCAGAAGACTGGAGGATAGCAAATGTTGTCCCCTTGTTCAAGAAGGGGAATAGAGACAACCCTGGTAATTATAGACCAATGAGCCTTACTACAGTTGTGGGTATAGTGTTGGAGAGGATTATAAGAGATAGGATTTATTAGCATCTAAAAAGGAATAATTTGATTAGGGATAGTCAACGTGGTTTTGTGAAGGGTAGGTCGTGCCTCACAAACCTTATTGGGTTCTTGGAGAAGGTGACCAAACAGGTGGATGAGGGTAAAGCTGTTGATGTGGTGTATATAGATTTGATAAGGTTCCTCATGGAAGGCTTTGCAGAAAATACAGGGGCATGGGATTGAGGGTGATTTAGTGGTTTGGAACAGAAATTGGTTAGCTGTAAGAAGGCAGAGGGTGGTGGCTGATGGGAAATGTTCATCATGCGGTTCAGTTAATAGTGGTGTTCCGCAAGGATCCGTTTAGGGACCACTGCCGTTTGTCATTTTTATAAATGACCTGGATGAGGGCGTAGAAGGATGAGTTAGTAAATTTGTAGATGACACTAAAGTTGGTGGAGTTGAGGATAGTGCGGAAGGATGTTGCAGGTTACAGAGGGACAGAGATAAGCTGCAGAGCTGGGCTGAGAGGTGGCAAATGGAGTTTAATGCGGAAAAGTAGGAGATGATTCACTTTGGAAGGAGTAACAGGAATACAGAGTACTGGGCTAATGGTAAGATTCTTGGTAGTGTGGATGAGCAGAGAGATCTCGGTGTCCATGTGCATGCATCCCTGAAAGTTTTCACCCAGGTTGATAGGGTTGTTAAGAAGGCATACAGTGTGTTAGGTTTTATTGGTAGAGGAATTGAGTTTCGGAGCCATGAGGTCATGTTGCGGCTGTACAAAACTCTGGTGCGGCCGCACTTGGAGTATTGCATACAGTTCTGGTTGCCGCATTATAGGAAAGATTTGGAAGCATTGGAAAGGGTGCAGAGGAGATTTACCAGGATGTTGCCTCGTATGGAGGGAAGGTCTTATGAGGAAAGGCTGAGGGACTGAGGCTGTTTTTGTTAGAGAGAAAAAGGTTAAGAGGTGACTTAATAGTGACATGCAAGATGATCAGAAGATTAGATAGGATGGACAGTGAGAGCCTTTTTCCTCGGATGGTGATGGCTGGCACAAGGGGACATAGCTTTAAATTGAGGGGTGATAGATATAGGACAGAAGTCAGAGGTAGGTTCTTTACTCAGAGAGTAGTAAGGGAATGCCCTGCCCTGCCTGCAACAGCAGTAGACTCACCAACTTTAAGGGCATTTGAATGGTAATTGGATAAACATATGGATGATAATGGAATAATGTAGGTTAGATGGGCTCCAGATTGGTTTCACAGATCGGCGCAACATCGAGGGCTGAAAAGCCTGTACTGCGCTGTAATGTTCTCTGTTCTATGTTTTAAGCATAAAGCACATTTTTAAAAATGAACTTCTTTGACTGTTGCTTTAATAAATTTTCCCATTGAAATTTTGATTTAAGTCCTAAGTGTCCTGATCCTCCAAACATTAAAAAAATTCTTGTACCTTTCTTCTCAAATTAATCATTTCCTCAATCTTGTAAATTTGCCTTGTATTACACTACTGAAACTGTATGACCTTTCTGATATTGCAGCTGAGTATAAGTTACTTTTCAGGCCCTTGCTCTGCCTGGGTATGTCTCATGGAGCCCAAATGCAATGGCAATTTTGCTTGTTTTGCAGCCTATATACTTCCCTTGCGCTACTTAACAGCTCCGAAGTGATAGTTTTCAGAAAGGCTGCTTTCTCCTTGCTACTGTTCCCACAGGTATTGCTGGACTAACTGTTAATGTCTTCTTGAAGTGGTAATGTTCTTAAACTAGTTAACTCATTTGATATGATAAATTCATTTCAGAATGTTTATAAGACTGAGTCAATTAGTTCCCTGTACTGTTATATATTGCGACTTTTAGTTATTTCAGTAACAGTGCCCACGCTGTTCATCATGTTGAATTGGAACTTGGAACCAATTCAGGCAGCTAGTGGTTGGAGGAGATCATTGCCACCAGTTTGTTTCTGAGCTGAGTCTAAGGGTGTGTTGAATTATTTATGGTAGAGAATTGACCAACAAGACGAGGCCTGCATTGTACAGCAAGGTTTAGTTTATTGAAGAAAGCAGTAGGTACAACTAATATTAAACATCGAGACATAATCAGAATTGCCAGAAGTGAGATATGTTGCATTTTTATTCATCGGGAACCAATGCAAGACTAATTGTTTCTTTATTTAAAGATTGTATGACATCAACACATTGTATGACGCTAATGCAACTTCGACAGGTATTCATTTGGAAATATGTACAACAATCTGGACAAAATTACTTTCCCCCTCTAAGCACAGCCAACTTTTCCAGTACTTTCAATCTCTACTTTCACCCCATGCCATTTGCTCTATGCGCTATGCTTTTAGCAATATTTTATCAGAATTACCTTCTTTAATAAGTCGAAAAGCCACTAAAAGATAAAATCTCTGGCTATCCACTCTATCTATACCTCTGATCATTTGGTACACCTCTGTCAAGTCACCTCTCATCTTTCATCATTCTAAAGAGAAAAGCCCTAGCTCACTCAACTTTTCCACATAAGACCTCTCCCCAATTCCAGGCAACATCCCGGTAAAAGAGATAACAAGGTGCAGAGCTGGAGGAACACAGCAGGCCAAGCTGCATCGGGGAGCAGGAAAGTTGATGTTTCGGGTCTGGACCTTTTTTCTGAAGACGGGTCTAGGTCTGAAAAATCAGCTTCCCAGCTCCGCTGATGCTGCTTGGCCTGTTGTGTTCATCCAGCTCTACACCTTGTTATCTTAGATTCTACAGCATTGGCATTTCTTTTCCAATGCTTCCACATCTTTCCTGTAATGAGGCGACCAGACCTGGACACAATATTCTAGATGTGGCTGAACCAGGCTTTTGTATAGCTGGAGCACAACTTCATGGCTCTTGAACTCAATCCCTCTATTAAAGAAAGCTAATACACCATATGCCTTCTTAACAACTCTATCCACCTGGGTGACAGCTTTCAGGGAACTGTGGACAAGAACCCCAGGGCCCCTCTGCTCCTCCACACTGCTAAGAATCTTTCCGTTAACCCTGTTTCAAATTTGTCATTCCAAAATGAATAACTTCACACTTTTCAGGGTTAACTCCATCTGCTACTTCTCAGCCCAGCCCTGCATCCTGCCAATGTCCCTTTGTAACCTAGAACAGCCCTCCATACTATCCACAAATCGACCTACCTTTGAATCATCCGCGAACTTACTAATCCACCCTTCCCCTCCTACATCTAAATCATTTACAAAAATCACAAATAGAAGAGGACCCAGAACAGATTCTTGTGGTACACCACTTGTAACTGAGCATCATGTTGAATATTTTCCATCCACTACCACGCTTTGTCTTCTAAATGTCAGCTAATTCTGAATCCAATCTGCCACACTTCCCCCATCCCATGCCTCCTTACTTTCTGCATGAGCCTACCATGGGGAACCTTATCAAATGCCTTACTTAAATCCATGTACATCACATCCACTGCTCTGCCTTCATCCACATGTTTAGTCACCTCAAAGAATTCATTAAAGGTTTGTGAGGAGTGATCTGACCCTCACAAATCCATGCTGACCATCACGAATCAAACTGTGCCTACCCAAGTGGTCATAAACCCCATCTCTCAGAGCCCGTTCCAATAATTTTCCCACCACTGGAGTAAGACAAACTGGCCTGTAATTTCTGTGGTTATCCCTATTCTGTTTTTTGAACAAGGGAATGATGTTTGCTTCTCTCCAAGTGTTTGGCATTATACCCGTGGACGGTGAGGATGAAAAGATCATCATCAAAGGCCCTGCGATCTCTTCCCTCACTTCCCATAGAATCCTTGGAAAATTACCATCAGGGCCGGGAACTAATCTCGCTTCAAGTTCCTGAAAATTCCTAGTACATCTTCCTTCCTAATATCCACCTCCTCCAGCCTACCAGCCTGTTTCACACTGTCCTCCCCTACAACTAGGTCCATCTCCCTTGAGAATACCGAAGAAAAGTGATCATTAAGGACCTTTCATGTCTCTTTAGGCTCCGTACACAAATTCCCTTTACAATTCTTGATCGGCCCTACCCTTTCTCTGGTCATTCTCTTATTCCTCATGTATGTGCACCTTGGGGAGATATTACAATGCTTTTCGAGATTGGGTGCATTACTGTCAGAATGCATCAATGGTGGAACGAGGGATCACTGAAGTTGTTAGATGAGTGCCCATTAAATGAGCTGCTTTGTCCTGGATTGCACTGAGCTTCTTGAGTTTTGTTGGAGTTGCACCAATCCAGACAAATTTAGAGTATTTCATCACACTTTTGACTTGTGCCTTGTAGATGGCGGACAGACTTTGGGGAATCAGGAGGTGAGTTAGTTGCCACAGCATTCCTCGTCTCTGGCCTGATCTTGTGGCCATTGTATTTATATAGTGAGGCCAGTCGAGTTTCTGGTCAATGATAACCCCAGGATCTTGGTACTAATTCAACGACGGTAACACAATTGAGCATCAAGGTGCGATAATTTATTTTCTCTTATTGGAGATGGTCATTGCCTGACCATTTGTGTGGCATGAATGCTACCTGCCACTTGCCAGCCCAAACCTGGATATTGTCTATATCTTGTTGTATTTGAACATGGACTGCTTCAGTATCTGAAGAATGATGAATGATGTTACACATTGTGTCATCTCCAATGAACATTCCACTTCTGGCCTTATATTAGAGGGAAGCTCATTGATGAAGCAGCTGAAAATGGTTGGGCCCAGGACACCCCCAAGAGAACTCCTGCAGAGATATTCTGGAGTGGAGATGACTCACCTCCAACAGCCATAACCATCTTCCTACGTGCTAGTTATGACTCTAACCAACAGAGTATGTCCCCTGATAACTATCAATTCCAGCTTTGCCTGTTTTCCTTGACAGCACACTCGGTCAAACACAGGTCTTGATATCAAGAACTGTCACTCTCACCTCACAATTGAATGAAAATTGCTATCTGTAATGGCTGCGATCTAAGGGAGAGGTCAGAATGGATTGCTACATATTGCTATTGGTCAAGAAGCAAATTGATGGAATTTTTATCAAGTGTTTTGAAAGGTGATAGTGGAATTTCAATACTATGGGATATTGGGACCACATCACAATTGTTTCAGGTATTTTTATAGATAAAGAAAATGGAAATATAATGGGCTGATCTTACTTAACTCTTGCATGAGTATGTACTAATGAGCGTTAAATTGTTCATCTTCAAGGCTGTATCACATCAAATAAGGAAGGCTGGTTGTGCAGAGGGAAGTGCCGCTGCCACTGAGCCAGAGGTTCTAGGTCCAAGTCCTGGTCCAGGTCTTAATGCCCAAGGAAGGTTGTTTATCTTAGAAGTTTGATTACCAATCTACAAATCTTTCCAATATGCCCATATCAGGCAGTAAAGGGACGGGCATTCCTTTGGGTCTTCATGATATGAAATGGTGCCACTGAAACCCAAGCCTCTGATCAATGACCTGTTCCAGGAAAACAGAAGTAGCTATGGAAACAGATACAAGCATGATATTTGTCTGACTCGTGAACTAGATGGGAGAAGAGAAAATAAAATTAGATGGAAATGAATTGCACAGAATGTACAGTACAGGAATGGGTTATTAGGTGCAGCTGGCTCACGTTGGAGTTCATGCTCTCATCAAATCTTCTTTCACTGTCCTTCACCGAACACTCAAGAATATTTTTCTTGCTTTCGTGTTCATGTATTTACACAAATTCTCCTGAAATGCATCTATCCTACTGATCTGAACAGTTCTTATGGTAAATGTTCCAAATTCGCACCACTCTCTCAGTGTGGAACTTTCTCCTGAATTCTGTTTTGGACTGATTAGTGATTATTTTATATTTACAGCTTCTAGTTGTGGTTTCTGTCATTGCTAGTGTGTTTATTGAAGTCAGAGATATAAGGTACAGTTAATGTTTATTCTTCATTGATGTCTTATGTCAAAATGATCTGCTCTTTAGCACCTTGAATGATCAGATGTCACCATTTCTTGATAGTTAGAGCATGATTATTGACCGCATGTTCACACTGTTGAGGTGAAACAAATGTAAGTAGAGGAAGTGGAGCTATTAAATTGTTAGGCTGATGAGAGCTGATCAGGAAGATAGGAAAGTAAGAAAGACTGAGAGTGAAGTACAAATTAAGAGACCCAAAGAGAAGCTAGAAGTGGCTGTGCGTGGTGATGTGGAAACATAGGAGGAGAAGATAAAGCTTTTGAAAAGCATTGCAAACTAGGGCTGGCTATAACTATGGGAGTGCAAACTGTTGTATCAAAAAAGCAGAAGCTGAGCTTACTGCTCCACGGTGTATATTTTAAATAAAAAATGTTCAGGAAAAGCCTTAATGGCTGATCTGCTTACTGTTGGGATGAACCCAAAGCAGTTTATCAGCTAGATTGGTAATTTCAGCTATCAGGTTAAGAGATGGCATTTCCTCTTTTATTCTGATCAGTTGATACATGGGTAAAGTGAGACCTTAAAACTGGAAGTCTGAAGATGATTGCAGGCTACAGCAAAGAAAGTAGATTCATGAGTTGCTATTTACACTAATGTGCCTGGCAAGTGGCCAGCAAATGAAGTCATTAATCTGCTCCGAAGGGGTTATGGAGGAATCTTTCAAGACTGCACATTGCAAAGTTAAATTAAAACAAAAGAAAAATCTGTTAATACACACACTTCCAAGGCACCAAATAATGTGAGCATTAGTGAGAAAGTTGAGAGATTTGCGCCAGATTGACAATGTGGAGCTTCTCAATATTAAAAGCAAAAATACCCATTTTCTCAGCAAGTGCTAAGCAGCAGGATATGATTCTCACTAGTGAGCAGTGAAAGACCCAATTGTATGATCTCACTATAACCTAATCTCACCTAATTTGTATTCGGTTTCCTATTCTCCACCTATCAGATAGAAACTAGACTAAGGAAACTCTTGAAATGAAAATCAGAACGGTCGTCCAGCAACTTCATATCGCTATTTGTTCCTTTGGACTTCAATTTGGATACCCAGAGCCAAGGCATGATGAGTAATGACTGCGTGCAACCCCCCATACACCAATGTTGGCACCATGCCAGCATGGCACATGACATGTTGCATGCTATATGAATCTCACACCAAGAGCATCTGCCAAGACCATACTCAGAAAACACACTAGATGTGCATTTACCAAATAGCCATATCTCAAAGTCTAAGGGGAATGGTCCTCAGTCAAGCCCAGGGAGTATTCAGTCAGGAAGCACCCTGGCCCATTATGTCAAGTGTACCACCTGATATCATGTCCAGAGACTTCGATAAGGTCAGTTGGCTGCTTAGGGTGGTCAAGATAAGGGAGTTTGTATCACTGTATCCCATCTGCAGAGTGGGCCTGAATGTGATGTTCAACAAGTCTGGGAGTGGTGGCCAGTCAGTCAGGAAGCTGCACACAGATAAATTTAGTCACTGACTGGGGCTGTCTTTCGAAACTGGTGAGTGGGAGGTACCACATTCAGTCCTGGGGTCAGCTCAGTGAGAGGAAAGGGGATTACCAGGTGCCACTCTACCTGTGGGGAAGGAGTTCTGGAGGTTGGAGGGAGCCAGCTGGGATACAGAAGAGCAAATGATTGTGAAGAGAAGAAGCACATCATGTTGTGCGGCATGGCTCAGTGTACTAAGGGACATCTGAATTGTATGCCATACTCACCCAAGTACGAAATGTGTATAGGAAAGTGGCTGAAACCATGACTGGAGTAGGCAGAGTCAATGTTTTCTTTCCTATCTGAGAACGTAAATTCTATTTGTCAGCAATATGAGACCTTTGAAGGGGCATTTACATTAATCAGACATTTTCAAAGGAGGCATTTCAGTTATCCATCACCGTCGCATTGTGCATGTGAAATGCATGTAGTCTAACTGCACGGGAAAGGCACATATTGTCACAATCAATCTGAACTATGTCATTGGTCATTACAGATTGCAGATAGTCATCTCCTTGATGCAGTAGTCATAAGAAATCTTAAAAGCAGTACACATTGGTCACAATTCACAAAGATAAAGAAAAGTCATGGGGTGCACAGAGGCATTGAGCTGATTCCACCCCACCTTGAACTGTAAATATTCACCTGTATGCTCTAGAATGCAACAATGCCTTTTTTGAATGATATTTGGGTGGGAAGATAAGCTCCCCATATCCAAATTCCATGGCGAGGCATCCCAAATCCAAATTGAAGCTCTCTATGTCCCACTGTATAGAAAAGCATGTTAAACTATAATTTGGGAGTAATCCAAATGCTGACTGCTCACATTACTAAGCATTAGTTCTGTTTTTTAAAGCCCTCATACAGGTTCTTTGGAAGCATGAGCAGTGGATCCAGCCACAGGAGGTGTAGTTATCACTGCTGCTGCATTGTAACAAAGGTGAGGAGAAATAGAGGAGCAACAGATCCACCAGCAAGCGCCGGACTAACAGTGACCTCCAGTAGATGTCAACATCCTCCAGATGAAGAAGTTACAGCTGTATGTCCCCACAGGATGTGAAAGAGGCTCCTAGCCTATTTCTCTTGATGCTATTTTCTCCCAGTTAGTGAGGGTGCATTGCTGAGGGTGTCCTGGGACACTGACACAGGACTATCAGAACTGTTAGAGTGTGGCCTGTGACAGGAGGCCATTCTACCCTGGTGGGTATCAAGTTGATAGCTGCATTAAACATGAATGCACCTGACCTCTTCCAAGGATCCACCGGGAACTCTTTGTGATCTCTTAATCCTTAACTGACAATTGTGTCAAGGCTGTTACTAATCTGACTTGTGCCAGATGATATCACTTTATCTTGTCTCCCCATAAAATGGTCAGTGCTGCAGATCAGGCAGTAATCTTTGCAATTATCCTCTCGGGCCAGTTACAATAGATTATATACTCTTTGTATTGATAGCACCATATCATAACGCAGCTGCCCTCTTCAATAGCAAGAGGGCCTGCTGACTTATAAAAGTGGTTAATATGGGACAAGGATTACCCTTTGCTACCACAGCTCATGGTTCTGTCACATAGTCCCTGACTGAAATCTATTGTCATTATCTAGAAAAGAATGTGCCTTTTGAAGATAAGGTTCCTAAACTTGGATCAGTCTTGGAGGCGACCCTGCAGTACACTCTGTACTGAGTGTGCCACATAAATCTTGCATGTTGCGCTCTGACAACTGAGGCAAGCAAAAGAGGGACACGATGGACTCTGAGGAGCTGGGAGAGTGGCAGCAGTTTTCCATTGAGAAAAATAGATACATTGAGCAGGAAGATCATCTCCAGCATGATGGAGTTTTGAAACATCAAGGGGAACAAACCTGACAGGATTCTATTAAATGTCGATTCCAATAGATGTGAACTGGATGCAGTGATCATTCATTGACTGTAAATTTGTTGATGTCTGAAATGTATGCAGTCATTTTATGTTCCCAGAGACAAATGCAGCTTCTGTCTGTTTTTATTTGCTTTTGCTGTGGTTGAATGTTTTGAACCATTTGAAGTGTTTGCTGTATGTGATAATGGGACAATGTTGTGCTGTGCTGCGCTGCACTGTGCATTGGGGAAAGAGCAGCAATCCCATAAGTAGAGTTCTAAGTTGTGAAGAGGCTAAGGATGGGTAAGCTATTTAGCTTGGTTCTTAAAATACTAATGTGCATTAATACCTGCAATAAAGTGTTAGCTGTGCTACTTATATGCCCTGAGGCGTGTTTGGTTCACAGATGTCATCTACATGCAATACCTGTACAACGAATGACAACTTCTGGCCAAAGCTTGACAGGGTGCATGGCTGGGCTTTAGAGATGGCACTGGTGTCAGGGATCCCAGAATATCCTGGCAGTCGCTAATACTTCTGTTTATGGCAGGTGGGCGAATAGAATCAGCAGAACACCACAGGGCAAGGTGCATAGATAATGAGGTGAGTTTGGGATGACAGTGTACGAAATCCATTCGATCTTGTGGAGAGAATAAAACATACCAAAATTGACACTTGGCAGACTTCTGATAAAACTCAGCACAGAGAATCTATTTTAGGTGGCGAAGGGCATTAAGAACAAGGGGACACAAATTGGTAATGCATTCAGAATGGTCTGCTTGAACTGGTGATGAAAACAGCAGGGAATTGGTAAATACCTGAAAAAGGGAAAAAAGTACCAGGCTATGGGAGAAGGGCTTGGACCCTGAACTTGATCAGGTGATCTGAAAGACCACAGAATTCGATACTAGCTGAATTTCAAGCCCAGAAAAACACCCTTGTAAGAAGAGAATAATGTACATATCATTAAAATAGAACACTGCAGATACTGGGAAGATGAATAACAAGTAGAAAAGGTTACACAACTTCCTGACATGTGCTTTCAGATGCTATAGCCAATGGGGACCATGGGAATGAGAAATAAGAGAGGAGCAAGGATAAATCCTTGATGCAAGCGTAGAATCAAATATGAGGGAATGGGAATGGACTGGGTGAATAATGTTGCCGGTGGATCCAAAGAAAGGGAATTCATGGAATGTTTACAGGATGGCTTTTTGGAACAGCTTGTGATGGAGCCCACAAGGGAGCAGGCTATTCTGGACTTAGCGCTATGTAATGAGCCAGACTTTATAAAAGACCTGAAAGTAAAGGAACACTTAGGAGGCAGCGATCATAATATGGTTGAGTTCAGTCTGCAGTTTGAAAGAGAGAAGGCAAAATCGGATGTAATGGTGTTACAGTTAAATGAAGGTAATTACAAGGGCATGAGAGAGGAATTGACGAAAATCGACTGGAAGCAGAGATTAGTGGGGAAGACAGTAGACCAACAATGGCAGAAAATTCTGGGTGTAATTGAGGACACAGTACAAAGAAAAGAAAGATTATCCAGGGTGGGATTAGACAGCCATGGTTGACAAAGGAAGTCAGGAAATGTATCAAAAAAAAGAGACAGCCTATAAAGTGGCCAAGAGTACTGGGAAATCAGAAGATTGGGAAGGCTACAAAAACAAACAGACAATAACAAAGAGAGAAATAAGGAAGGACAGGATCAAATATGAAGGTAGGCTAGCTAGTAATATTAGAAATGATAGAAAAAATTTCTTTCAATACATAAGAAACAAACAAGAGGCAAAAGTAGACATTGGTGCACTCCACATTGATGCTGGAAGGCTAGTGACGGGAGATAAGGAAATAGCTGAAGAACTTAATAAGTACTTTGCATCAGTCTTCACAGTGGAAGACATGAGTAGTATCCCAACAGTTAAGGAGAGCCAGAGGGCAGAGTTAGTATGGTTGGCATTACAAAAGAGAAAGTGCTAGAAAAGCTAAAAGGTCTAAAAATTGATAAATCTCCTGGCCCCGATGGGCTACATCCTAGAGTTCTGAGAGAGGTGGCTGAGGAAATAGCGGAGGCTTTGGTTGTGATTTTTCAAAAGTCACTGGAGTCAGGGAAAGTCCCAGATGATTGAAAAATTGCTGTTGTAACCCTCTTGTTTAAGAAAGGATCAAGGCAAAAGATGGAAAATTATAGGCCGATTAGCCTAACCTCGGTTGTTAGTAAAATTCTAGAATCCGTTGTTAAAGATGAGATTTCTAAATTCTTGGAAGTGCAGGGTTGGGTTAGAACAAGTCAGCATGGATTTATTAAGGGGAGGTCATGCCTGACAAACCTGTTAGAATTCTTTGAAGAGATAACAAGTAGGTTAGACCAGGGAAACCCAGTGGATGTTATCTATCTAGACTTACGAAAGGCCTTTGATAAGGTGCCTCACGGGAGGCTGCTGAGTAAGGTGAGGGCCCATCGTATTCAAGTTGAGCTACTGGTTTGGATAGAGGATTGGCTGTCTGACAGAAGGCAGAGAGTTGGGATAAAAGGCTCTTTTTCAGAATGGCAACCAGTGACAAGTGGTGTCCCACAGGGTTCAGTGTTGGGGCCACAGCTGTTCACTTTGTATATTAATGATCTGAATGAAGGGACCGGGGGCATTCTGGTGAAGTTTGCCAATGATATGAAGATAGGTGGACAGGCAGGTAGTACTGAGGAGGTGGGGAGGCTGTAGAAAGGTTTAGACAGTTTAAGAGAGTGGTCCAGGAAATGGCTGATGAAATTCAACGGGAGCAAATGCAAGTTTTTGCAATTTGGAAAAAAAAATACAGGCATGGACTATTTTCTAAATGGTGAGAAAATTCGTAAAGCAGAAGTACAAAGGGATCTGGGAGTGTTGGTCCAGGATTCTCTAAAGGTTAACTTGCAGGTAGAATCCATGATTAAGAAAGCGAATGTAACGTTGTCGTTTATCTCAAGAGGGTTGGAATTTAAAAGCAGTGATGTGCTTCTGAGACTTTATAAAGCTCTAGTTATGCCCCATTTAGAATACTGTGTCCAATTTTGGGCCCCACACCTCAGGAAGGACATACTGGTGCTGGAGCATGTCCAAGCGGAGATTCACATGGATGATCCCTGGAATGGTAGGGTTAACGTATGATGAACTGCTAAGGGTCCTGGGATTGTATTCATTAGAGTTTAGAAGGTTGAGGGGAGATCTAATAGAAACTCACAAGAAAATGCATGGCTTAGAAAGGGTGGATGCTGGGAAGTTGTTTCCGTTAGGTGGGGAGACTAGGACCAGTGGGTACAGCCTTAGAATTAGAGGGGGTAAATTTAAAACAGAAATGAAGAGACATTTCTTCAGCCAGAGAGTGGTGGGCCTGTGGAATTCATTGCCATGGAGGCCGGGAGGTTAAATGTCTTCAAGTCAGAGATCAATAAATTCTTGATCTCACAAGGAATCAAGGGCTACAGGGAGAGTGCAGGGAAGTGGAGTTGAAATGCCCATCAGCCATGATTAAATGGTGGCGTGGACGCAATCGGCCAAATGGCCTTACTTCCACTCCTATGTCTCATGGTCTTTTGGTCTTATGGGACAAGAAGTCATCATAGGTAATTCACTAAATATGACAGTTGTGTTGTGTCTCAGGTGGGAAGTATGTGATATGTCTTGAAGGAGCATGGTCATTGAATCATTTCAATAGCATCGCATGTGAACAACTGGTATAAAGCTGGCAGTCTCTAGTTTACTGAGCTCTATTCTCTTTTGGTATGACACACTGTGGGAAACATGCTATAGTACTTCTGAAATGCTCAGTTTCAGCCCAGACAAATAAGTTCCTGTGATTGCCATGTATGTATACATTAAAATATTCCAGGCACTGTAATAAAGATTTGTTGTATTCTTCAGCAATTGGTGACCCAACCTTGTCCTGTGCTTTGGAACTAACACAAGTATTACAGTATGATTGATGTAGATCATCAGTATATCTTTCCACATCACGTCATGGTGTCATAGAATCATGGAGTCCTACAATATGGAAGCAAACCTTTTGGTTCAATTCATACATGCCGACCAGGTTTCCCAACTAATCTAGCCTCATGTGCATTTGGTCCATATCTTGCTAAACCTTTCCAACTTATGTACCTGTCCAAATGTCTTTTAAATGTTGCAAATGGCAGTTCACTCCACATACAATCCACACTCTGCGTGAAAAAATTGCCCCTCAGGTCCCCTATCTCCTCTCATCTTAAAAATATGCCCCCTGGTTTTGATCTCCCCCACCCTAGGGAGAAGACCTTTGTTACTCACGTTTCCTATGCCCCCCATGATTTTATAAACCTTGATAAGGTCATCCCTCAACCTTCTATTCTGCAGTGAGAAAAGTCCAAGCCTAACCCACCCTTCAGTCCTAGCAAAATCATTTTCTGAACAATCTCCAATTTAATAATATCCATCCTATAGCAGGGCAACCAGAACTGCACTCAGTACACACTCACCAATGACCTGTACAGCCTCAATATGACATTCTAACTCCTGTACTTAATGGTTTGAGCAATGAAGGCAAGAGTAACAAACCACCCTGTCTATTGGTGTTGCAAAATTCAAAGAATTATGTACCTGAACTCCTAGGCCTCTTTGTTTGACATCACTTGGCAAGACCCTACCATTAGTTGTGTAAGTCCTGCCCTTTACCAAAATGCAACACTTTGTATTTATCCAAATTAAACTCCATCTGCCCTTCTCAGTCTATTGGTCCAAACGATCAAGATTTCTTTCTAATCTTAGATGGTCTTCTTCACTGTTGATAATACCACGGATTCAGGTGTTATCTGCAAACTTCCTTACCATGCCTGCTAAATTCTCATCAAAATCATTTATATAGGGAACAAACAAGAGTGGACCCAGCAGCCATCCCAGCGGAACATCACTGGTCACAGGCCTCCAGGCTGAAAAACAACCCTCTGCAAACACCCTCTGGCTTCTACTGTCACGCCAATCTGGAATCCAATTGACAAGCTTTCCTGAATCCCCCATAAGCTAACTTTACTAATTAGTCTACCATATTGAAACTAGTCAAAGGTTTTACTAAAGTCCACATAGACAATGTCTACTGCTCTTCCCTCTTCAAACTTTTTGGTTACATTCTCAAAAAACCCAAATAAGTTTATGACATGGGAATTCTCATGCACAAAGCCATGCTGATTATTCCTAATCAGTCCTTCCTTCTCCAAATGCATGTAAATCCTATCTTTCAGAATCACCTTCAACAACTTACCCACCACTGATATCAGACCCTCAGGCCTATAGTTCCCAAACCTTTTACTACAGCCTTTCTTGAATCAAAGCAGAACATTAGCCACCCTCTACTTCTCCAGCACCTCGTCCATGGATAAAACAAATACCACTGATAGGGGCACTCCAATTTCTTCACAATGTCCTGGAATTCACTTCACCGGGTCCTGGAGATTTAGCCACTTTACATCATATCATGAGAACGATTTTGAGAGATAGGTATGGAACAAGGCATGTGCTGTCCCAGCTATCTGTATGGCCATGTGATCAACTTGCTCAATGGTTATGTACACTCAGGAAAGATGATAAGGCTTTTTCCACAGTTACATTAAAGTTAGAAATATTCCATAACTAATCTGATCCCCAAATGTAAATATATAATAATCTCCCAATTTATTCAACTCATCTAATCTAAATCCGTAAATACCCTGGGCTTTGAAAATTGCACGCCAAAGGAAGAATGTACGGTTGGCCTATCAATTTGGTGTCATGTGTGTGCTTGTTGACCTACACTGGTTCCAATTTTAGCAACAGATTGATGTGAAAATTCTCATCCTTATTTGCAATACAATCCCAGTCTCTGCAATTTCCACTAATACCAGAATTTTGTCATGCATCTGTGCTTCTCTAAACCTAGCCCCTTGATTATCCCTGATGTTTCGTGCTCCATAGTGGCTGTGGCCTTGGCAATGCGGGTCCTATACTTTGGCATTCCCTCTTTAAATACCTCTGCCTCTCTTTCCAAGTTACCTTTCAAGCCACTCTGAAAACCTAGCGCATTGATCAAGCAGAGATAGTAAGAAATGTCGATGCTGGAGTCAGAAATAATAGTGTGGTGCTGGAGGAGCACAGCAAGCCAGGCAGCATCAGAGGCACAGAAAAGTTGACATTTCGGAATGAACAGTGCAGGGTCTCGACCAAAACGTCAACCTTCCTGTTCTTCAGATGTTGCCTGACCTGCTGTGCTCTTCCAGCTCCACACTGTGTTACCATTGACCAAGCATGTAGCCATCTTCCCAAATAGACCCTTATGTGACTCAGTGTCATTTTGGAATTATAAAGCCTCTGGGAAAAACCTTTGATGGTTTATTACATTAAAGGTTCTATATTGAAACACATTGCTGTTGTGTACTTTGCTTTAATTTGCCAGAAAGCAAATTGACAGGAAAAAGTGATTTAACATCAAACAGTTAGTCAGGATAATGCATTATTTATAGTAATTGCTAACTGTATGATTCTCTCCAAATGTCAAAACAGCAGATGTACTTTTCCTGTTAGAAAGTCAAAATGTAAATCTAATCCTTGCTGTAGAGTGTGAAGTGCAATGATAACATGAATGACTAGCTTTGAACTCTTGTCAACTTCACACTGAAATGCTGAAAGTAAGATTATGTTCAGACTTTGAATAAGTCTCGATATATTCTGCAACAAAGAATGTCAAATATCTTGCCCAGAATCTTCCTCTGGCTCTCAAGACCCTAGTGTTGAAAACAACGTGGGCTCTACAGATAGGCTCCATATGCCATAGATCAGTGGGTGGGCAGGTGTGGAGCCTTAATAGCACCAACAGGAGATCTTAACACTGTTGAGGCAGATTGATCATAAGGGAAATCAACATCAAACAACTTCGGAGTTATGAAATACATAATTATTTAAGAATATAGCAACACATTGGATGGGGGTGGGGGGGGAGACACACTTTTCCTGGATCCTTAGGACCCCAAGGACCCTCTTTGGTGCCCACACTCTTTAATTTGGGGATGGAACCTTTGGGTCTGAAGTTTCCCACAGAGACGCAAATTTCACTAAGCTGGCACCTTTGCCATGAAATGGGTCACTCTGCCACTGACTGAATGTAGGTGGGGCCTGCAATGGCACTTCAGCGATTTAAATTGGCTGGCCATCTCTATTCAGCAGGCAACCAATATTGATCCCAGAATATAATTACAGATTCTCAACGATGGCAACGCATTGGAGAGTTGTGCAAACATGGCCCTCTGCTATTTTCCTGGCTTTCTCAATCACTCTCCAAGTCCACCAATATGGGAAATGGAAAATTCAGTCACATTTAAATTAAAACTTAAATTTTTACACTGCATTGGACGAAGAATCACTCCCAAGTTGTTGATCACGTAAGAGATTAATCCCAACAACTGTGAATAATCTGCAAGTGACAATTATGAGCCCTTTTACAAACAGTTTTCTGACGTATTATTCAACAGGTTGAGTCAAATATAATTCTGTATTCAATACTTATTGGCATTAATATTATTTGAAGCTTGTACAGAATTTGTTTAGATTGTACTTGGAGCATTGTTCACATTCCTGGCTTGCACATTATACGAAATGACATAAAGGAACCAGAGAAGATGCAATAAAAATTCACAAGAAATATACTTTACCTGGGAGGGTTTAACTAGCAAAGAATATTGAACAGGCTGGCAAATCTTTTCTGAAGAAATGCATTGTGAGACAACCTGCTTATGTCTTTAAGGCTATGAAGGATTTACTGGATGAAACATTTTTATTATTTTGAGTGACAAGATCAAAGGGCCTTAAATAAAAGATAGTCGCTAATAAATCCATTTGGCAGCTCAGCAGAGCTTACTTTTTAATTCAGAGAGTGGTTAGAATGTGGAACTTAGTTTGAGGCAAATAGTACATGCATAAGGCAACACATGTAAATCAGGCTTGGTCTCTCTCACAACTTCTCTGAAACCAGTTGAATGTAAACAGAGATAGTAGGAACTGCCGATGCTGGAGAATCTGAGATAACAAGTTGTAGAGCTGGATGAACACAGCAGGCCAAGCAGCATCAGAGGAGCAGGAAAGCTGACGTTTTGGGTTGAGACCCTACTTCAGAAAGACCAGTTGTGAAATTACACTAGGATCTCACTGTACTGGTGACCTGACACACTTGCCACAAACTAATTGTCAATATGTGATCTCCAAATCAGACAGAATGGTTGAACTTTTTGAATGGGCAGCGCAGTGACTCAATGGTTTACACTGGTACCTCACAGCACCAGAGACCAAAGTTTGATTACAGCCTTGGGTGACAGTCTGTGAGGAGCTTGCACATTGTCTCTACGCCTGTGCGGGTTTTCTGCAGGTACTCAGGTTTCCTCTCACACTCCAAAGATGTGCAGATTAGATAGATTGGCCATGCTAAATTGCCCTATAGTGCCCAGGGATGTGCAAACTCGGTGGGTCAGCCATGGCAATGCTGGGTTATGGGAATAGGTTGCAGGGCTGAGTCTGTTTGGTATGCTTTTCGGAGGGTTGGTGCAGGCTTGATGGGCTGAATGGCCTCTTCCTGCACTGTTGGGGTTCTATAATTTTTCTATGTTCACCAAAATGCTGTACCAAAATGACTTCAAAATATCCAATGCAATAATTACAAGGGAATATGGCACTCTGATTTTGAATGATAGAGAAGGGTGGGATGAGGCGTGGGTAGCATATAAACACCAGCATGGGCTAAATGTTATGTTTTGTAATATAGCCAGTCAGAAGCCTGACTGAGATGTGATCAATGACAGTGGAAAAATGAATGACATAGGCATTGCAGGTTAGAGGGACAGGAGAAAACCACTAAAAGTGACAGCACTGATGGCAGATAGTCAGAATTTTAAACTTGCAACGCGATAGTTTTGACAAATGCTTCATAATGATTTTCCTGATCTAAATCGAGATTGCATTGAAAGAAAGCAATTCTATTTACATTCATAAAATTATTAATCTTAATATCACTGCCCAATGTACTGTCACTTTCATATCAAAAACAGTAACATTTGCTGATTGTTCATTAGATGTTTGGATCTAATACATCAATCATAGCACTACGAATATTAATAGGAAGAGAGAGAACAGATTAAAAGATAGATAACCATATTGTTATATGTTTTAGCTGGGGACATATAGAAATAAATCAGAAACACAATTATATATTTTGGTAAAAATCAATCAAAGTCTGAACTGAACTGATGCTTCAAGGAGGAAATTGTTCCTAATCTTTTAAATTTATTTTCATGTTCTGCACAAAACGTTGCGGTGAATAGAGCCCTCCAGTATTTCCTTTATTGTCTATCCTTCATGAATGCATAACAGCAGACAGTGAATGTCAGCAGAGCCATAAAACCTGAACTCTATCCTGGCCCATTGTTTATTCAACCTTCACAGCAGGTTCCCATGTAGAGATCCAAGTAATTTCTTATCGCAGGAATTTGAAGGAAACTAATTTTCAAAGTAAATCTTTTGAAGTGACTTTTGCTGGCTGGCCAGAATTTGTTGCACATCCTTAGTTGCCATTAAATTGGGCATAGTTAGCTGTCTTCTTGAATTACTGTAGTCTTCATGTGTAAGTACACTCACAGGACTGTTACAAAGAGAATTCCAGGATTTTGACCCAGAAGCAATAAAGGCATTATAGTTCCACGTCAGCATAGTATTTGATACGGAGAAGAACTTTGCAAATGATAGTGTCCGAATGCGTGTTCAAGGAACAAAAACAAAGTTGCTAGAAAAGGTCTGGCAGCATCTGTGGAGGAGAAAACAGAGTTAACATTTTGAGTCCGGTGACCCTTCCTCAGAATTGATGGTGGCTGGGAAAAGGTCAGTTTATATGCAGAAAATAGGGACATGGGTGGGGGCTGTGGTTGTGGTGGGGAGTAAATGATTGGATAGAGCTCAAAGAGAGAGAAAGACAGTTGGACAGACAAAGGAGTTGATAATAATCAGGCTGGGAGGGTGAGTAGTTGTTAATGGGGACTGTTAGTGACTAACAACAAGGGGTATGTAATGGCAGGCTGTGTGGTAAGCACATTATTTGTGTTTCAGAGGAACTGCCCCGTGAACCTTGACTTGTGCCATGTTCCATTCACAGCAAGGAAACAGGTTGATGCTAGTGTTTATGATCAGCATTAAATGTCTCCCTTCCATTTTCAACTAACCTCAATAATGTATCTTTCTACTCCCTTTTCCTTTACGTGTTCATCCAGCTTCCTCTTAAACACATTCAAGACATTTACTTTAACTTCTACATTTTCACCTCTCCATGAGTGAACAAGCTCCTACTGAATTTCCTCATTAGATTAATTGGCTGCTGATACTTACTGACAACTTCTAGTTCTGCTCTCTCGTGCTCATGTAGACCCCTCAGCCTTCAGTTTTTGACGATGTAGAACTCCAATCCAAAGAGCAAAGTAAGTTTCAATTCTAATACTAATAGAGTTTCTTAATTGCTAGACACCCATTTTGCAAAGATATCTGAATAAAAAATTCTCAATTTAGAACAAGTTATGCTATTATAAAGAACTTATAATGAATTGAAATGAACCTGCTGTGAATCTAATCTGATCAGAGATAAATGATACAATTCTTTGAACATTGAAAAGAAGCCAAGAAACTTTCACTAAATTTGTGCATTGTGAAACAAAATATAGCTTTATAAGTAAATTACATTTTTGTGGTATCCCTTTTGGTTATCTTTCTGGTAATAAATCATTTTGATTATTAAGGAGAAAGAAAATTTAATTCCAATGCATTTACCTCAGATTTGTAGGCTTTCAGGCCGGTCATACTGCAGAAATGACATAACTTCAGTCAAATTATAACAATGGATACATTGTTTACTTTCTCTCTCTTAATTAAATTTTGTACATTTGGCTGGTTCTTGCTGAAATGAGGCATTTTGACGCCTGGTCTGATAGTTAAACTTTTAACCTTAAAAATTTTGTGTTGTGAATTCCTTGAGCTGCTAATTGTGTGGCGAGAGCAATGGGACATCTCAGACTTCAGTGATGATTAAGTTAACAGTCTATCAATTTGGACAATGAGATCTAAGATTGAGAAAATAGCACAGCAACAATAGTGCAGGTATTGGGTGAAAGAGAGTCAACACAGGTCCTAGAAGAAATGGAAAGGGAAAGTAGGATTGAATCAGAGAGAGAATCAAGAGTCAAGGAGGAAAGTGAATCATTTTTATGCATTATGGGATGTGAGCATTTATTGTCCATTTTTAGCTGCCTTGAAAATGTGGTGGTGAGCTGCCTTTGTGACCTGTTGCAGTCCATGTGCTATAGTAGACTCAGATATCAATAGGGAGGGGATACCAGGACATTGACTCAGCAACATTATTTCCAAGTCAAGACAGTTGGTGGTTTGTAGAGAATGTGCAGTGTTCCCATGTTTCGTCTGCCCTAGTCCTTCAAGGTGGAAGTTCTCATGTGTTTGGAAGATGCTGTCTAAGGAACCATGGTGAATTTCTGCACTGCACATTGTGAATCATACATGTTGCTCCTAATGAGAGATAATGGAAACTGCAGATGCTGGAGATTCCAAGATAATAAAATGTGAGGCTGGATGAACACAGCAGGCCAAGCAGCATCTCAGGAGCACAAAAGCTGACGTTTCGGGCCTAGACCCTTCATCAGAGAGGGGGATGGGGGGAGGGAACTGGAATAAATAGGGAGAGAGGGGGAGGCGGACCGAAGATGGAGAGTAAAGAAGATAGGTGGAGAGGGTGTAGGTGGGGAGGTAGGGAGGGGATAGGTCAGTCCAGGGAAGACGGACAGGTCAAGGAGGTGGGATGAGGTTAGTAGGTAGCTGGGGGTGCGGCTTGGGGTGGGAGGAAGGGATGGGTGAGAGGAAGAACCGGTTAGGGAGGCAGAGACAGGTTGGACTGGTTTTGGGATGCAGTGGGTGGGGGGGAAGAGCTGGGCTGGTTGTGTGGTGCAGTGGGGGGAGGGGATGCACTGGGCTGGTTTAGGGATGCAGTAGGGGAAGGGGAGATTTTGAAACTGGTGAAGTCCACATTGATACCATATGGCTGCAGGGTTCCCAGGCGGAATATGAGTTGCTGTTCCTGCAACCTTCGGGGGGTTGCTCCTAATGGTTGGTGGTGGAGGGAATGAATGCTTGTGGATGTGGTGTAAATCAAATGGACTGCATTGTCCTGGATGGTATCAAACTCAATGAATGTTTTTGGAACTCCATTTGGAGTACTGTATACAGTTTTGATTCCCACATTTAAGAAAGGATATATTGGTATTGGAGGCAGTTAGAAAGCGATCCACTAGACAGATTCCAGGGATGAAGGGATTGACTTATCACAAATGGCTATATAGGTAAGACCATTATTTGTTCCAGTTTAGAAGCGTGAGGGACAATCTGACATGTCTTGCAGAGGTTGCCATGGCAGATGATATCATCACACGTGGGAATGCCAACCACGTACATGGCAGTTACTCATATGACTTGGCCAATGTTGTCTCCCTCATACACTGTCGACAAGGATGCCCTGAAGCAAGGTATATTGGTGAGACCACGCAGATGCTACAACAATGGATGAATGCACACTGCACAACAATCGCTAGATGGGAATGTACCCTTCCTGTCAGGGAACAGTTCAGCGCTCAAGGACATTCAGCCTCTGATCTTCAGGTAAGTGGCCCCCAAGGCAGCGTTTGAGATACATAACAATGCAGAATCACCAAGCAGAAACTGATAGCTGGATTTTGTACCCAAGAAGACAGTCTCATCTGTGATCTTAGGTTCATGTCACACTATGTGTGACCCCACTGCTCTGTTCTGTAACTGTACAATCTTCCTTACTGTCCTACTTTGACACCATCACCTTGATAAATTGTTATGATCGCTCTACTTTAATTACTTTGTATAGTTTTGGATTACTTCCTACTTTGGTCAGACCCTTGTCACTATCGTGTTATTCCAGTCATTTGGTTTACCTCTAGCACTGCTTTATTTTTAAATTTTGTGACTATCTCTCTGCCTCAATTAATCAGATTATAGATCATCCCTTTGTTTGTTATTCAGCTGTTGTTACCCACACTGTCTGACACTTTGATCACCTGTGGAGACTTATTATTTAACACTTCACTCACACCACTTGCATGATCTTTTGATTCCTCTGCCTGTAAATTCTGTGTCTATGTACACCCTCTCTCACTTCACTTGATCAAGGGGCTGTACTCTGAAAGCTTGTGATTTTAAATAAACCTAATGGATTATAACCTGGTGTCATGTGACTTCTGATTTTGTCCACCCCAGTCTAACACCGGCACCTCACATCACAGTGACATTAATGTTATTGAATTAGTTTCTCACCTCTCATTGCCTGGCACTTCGGCGGTATACAAATGTTACTTGCCATTTATCATTCCAAGTCTCAATATTGTCCGGGACTTGCTGATTCGGACATAGAGTGCTTCGGTATGCCAGATGTCACAAATGGTGCTGAGCATTGTATAGTCATCAGCTATCATTCACCAGACATTATAACAGAGGCAAGACCATTGCTGAAGCAGCTGAAGGTGGTTAGGCCTAGGACACCATCCTGAAGAACTTATACAACATTTGAAATGGTTTCATTGTAATCATTTGCCTTTTAATTCCAGTACTATGGTCGAATTTGAGCCTAGTACCTAGAAGATTACGTGAGCCCCTGCATTACTAATACAGTGATAATATACTTTGCCATTTCTTCCCTCCCATGTTATAATTTTGACATTTTTAAAATCCTTAATGATAATTTATTGCATGGAGAAATAACATTGCTCAAAGCTATTCTGCACTTGGAGGCCTGCTGGCAGTCTCCTCCCTTGAGCCTATTTTAAGACAGATTGTTGAGGAATTGAAAACTGCCCACTACTGGCAAGTAAGTATAATTAAATGATAAATAGAGTGCAATCATAGAATTCCCACAGTGTGGAGACAGGCATTCGGCCCAACAAGTCCACACCTACCCTCCAAGGGGCATTCCGCCCTGACCTGTCCCCCTACTCTATCCCTGTAACCCTGCATTTCCCATGGTTAATGCACCTAACCTACACATCCCTGAACACTTTGGGCAATTTAGCATGGCCAATCCACCTAACTTGCACATCCTTGGACGGTGGGAGGAAACTGGAGCACCTGACGGAAACCCATACAGACGCAGGGAGCATGTGCAAACTCCACACAGGCAATCGCCTGAGGTTGGAATCAAACCCAGAGCCCTGGAGCTGACAGGCAGCAGTGCTAACCACTGAGCCACCGTGCCGCCCCACATTCTTTGCATGCCATATGGAAATTTGTGACAAATCTCCGTTTTGAGACTGAAACTCTTCAATGTGATGGAGGCAGCCATTCAGAGGCAAACCAATTGTATTAGTGATGTTCTGCTTAATTTCCTTTCCCCTCACAATACAATCCCAGGTTATCCTTAATATTACATTTTAAAGTGTTCAGACAAATCCCCCATCTCATGTTTGACTTGCTGCTTCAGCTTCACCTTCCTGTACAATCCTCATATCCTTTAATTCATTAATATTCCTAAACCTATGGGACCGTGTTTTTGATATATTTACTGACTGAGCTCTCTGGTGGAGAGAATTCCAAAAACTCAAAACACTTTGAGTGAAGAAATTTTTCATCACAGTCAAAATGACTTATACCATTTTTCAGGCACTGCAACAAGGGGAACATATTCAAGACATCAGTTTATAATTATATATCATACAAACTGACATTTTCCCAGCCACCATCAGTTCTGAGGAAGGGTCACCGGACCCGAAACATTAACCTTGTTTTGTTTTTCTCCACAGATGCTGCCAGACCTGCTGAGCTTTTCCAGCAACTTTGTTTTTCTTCACCCTCCCAGCATGATCATTAACAACTCCTTTGTCTGTCCAACTGTTTTTCTCTCTCTTTGGGTTCTCTCCTGTCGTTTACTCCATACCCTATTTTCTGCATACAAACTGATGTTTTCACAGCCACCATCAGTTTTGAGGAAGGGTCACCAGCTCCGAAATGTTAACTTTGTTTTCTCCTTCACAGACGCTGCCAGACCTGCTGAGCTTTTCCAGCAACTTTGTTTTTGTTACAGACTACAGTAGCCCCATTTGCCTGCACCTGGCCCATAGCCGACGAGGCCCTGGCATTTTAGATGCTCATCCAAATGCATCTTAAATATAGCTGCCTCCACTACTCTCTCAGGCAGCACATTATATGCTTCTACCAGCCTCTGGTGAAAAACATTTTTTCTTAAATATCCTCTAATCCACTTGCTCCTTACCTTAAGCTTGTACCCTCCTGTCTTAGATACATCTGATTGTTAACATTATAAACCTCTTCATGAGTCTAGTATGATCTTTGTTAGCCCCTTTGTTAGTCAACAGCTTGACTTTTTGAGTGGGAAAGAAACATATTTTATGGCTATTCTGACTGGAGCAATCATGGTAGAAAGAGGTCCAGTGATATGTTGGAAGTAATGCTGCACTTTATGTTATGCAGGATTTATTTGAGGTCTAAATATATTTATTTTATCAGCAACACCCTTAAGTTCAAGAACAGAAGTTATAGCCCTTTGTGTGTGGATGAAATGAAACTTGATTCAGGGCTATTCAAGCTGCCAAACAATATTGAAATGTGTGAAGGGTTAAATAGTATTAGTTCAAATTATTCAAAACAGCCAAAAGATGAATTATAGTTCACTGTCACTCAAGACCAAAAGAAATATAGTCATGTCATATTTCTTGGCTGAATGCACAATCATTATTTCAGCACACAGAGGATTAGGTTGGTGCATGCGAACTCTGGTTGCTAAGATATCTGTATCCATATAAGAAAATTGGCATATTTTAGCTTCTGAGATGGAAAAGATCTGTCATCCCTGGGGCTTCATCATGGACAGGGCCAATAAATAATGGAGTGCTAAATGTCAAGGCAGATATCTGTGCATACACAATAGTAAGCCTGAAAATTACAGAGCTGTCAATTCTATATACAGGCCTTAGTTTGCTTTGTAATCAGTTTGTATTACTTTCTTCTAAGTCTATGACTTTCTTCTACCCCTTTAATAAATGCCATTCATGGTTGTAAATTATTTACAGATACAGCCTCTGGTTAGTAATAGGAAACATGTTCTCGAAATTAATTTCAACAAGGTGATGAAATCCCTGTTGTCCTGCTATAAACATGAACTATTAGACATCAGCTGCTTTTATCCATTTGACTTGATGACCACGTAATTGATGAGTATTTAACTCTTTTCGGTAAAGTGGTAATCACAAAGGTAATCTTTCTTTGGTTTGAAATTCCAATACAATGTGCTTTCCAATGTTCTTTGCATTGTGCAATTGCACAAATTTTGTACAGGTTTTGGTAAATTTGAAAATGGTATTTTTCAAAGATATTGTGCAATCAAAGAAGTTTATGGGCTGGTTCTTGCATTTTATTGGCTAAATCTGAGTTCCGTCAGATTTTTTCAAGAGCTTTATGCCATGAGGTTGAGTAAGATTTTTTGCAAAATAGCCACATGGCATCTCTCATGCTCAATTTCTACCCTATCTTATCACATGCCATTTCCACAACAACATGCCACTCAGTGGATGTCTGCTGAAATGCCAAAATCCCTTGTGCCCTAAGCAAGCATTGGCAGGTTTGCATCTCTCCCCTCACTGGCAATGTAAGACCAGTGATACAGAAGCCTCAAAGCCATGTTTCCATGGCACATATCAGACATGGCTGACATTCCTTCTTTTGCACAATGCTACTTCCTCATCCTCGTTGCTACTTAGGCATGGCACTACATGGTTCACCTGTTTGTAGCTACATCCCATCCAAACAACCTCTCTAAGTCAGTGCTACCCTGTCCTCAGTGCCCACTGCAGACCACAGCTTATCATTGTCCAGTAGAGGCACATCACATACACGCAAAATGTCAAATGCATAAAAACACAAATTTAAGCTTTTATTTACTGAAGGCAAAAAGGAACGGAAATGAAGCTAACAAAGGCCGAATTTTATTCCTATTGAATTTCAGTATCACAACCAAAGTATTTTAGAGTCAACATGGTCTGGTGCTACCACCTCTCTTCTACCGAAATTGGCATCAATGATGTTCTGTCTGGCTTGTGGCTGCCATCGCAATTGATCTGTGTCATGGACAAGGACAGCTTCCTCCTCCCCAGTATCCTTATCCTCCTCCTCAGAAGACTGTTCCTGTTCCCTCCACTCATCTGCACCCAGAACATTGCTCATTATTTGCTTTGGGGCACAGCACATGAGGATGACGCAGCACACAGGCTATACAGGACCAGTCCAATCAGTGGAACCACACCTTCAACAGCCCTGTACTTTGCTCCGCTTTGGCTTGGCTGATGCATAGGTGACTTTAAAATTGTGCTCTGCATCATTCAGGGGGTTACCTGATGGTGTCAAAAGCCATGGTTGCAGTAGCTAGTCCTTGTTGCCCAGTAACTAGTCTTATGAGGGACCTCGAGCCTCAGATGCACCAAGTACACATGAGTGCTCCAGGAAATAGGAGTAGTGGCAGCTGCCAGGATAGAGGGTACAGTAGAGGCACCTCCAGAAAGCAGTAACAGTGATAACAGATCAAGTGAACATTAATGGAAAGGACACCTTTCCTGTTGATGAATTCTGAGTGATATGGCCCTCTCAGTGTAAGGTTGATGGTGCCCTGTGCATGGGGAAAGCCAGCAATGTTCCTGAATCCTGTTGCCTGGGCTGCAGTACTGACTTTTGGAGAAACAAAATGAACCGGTGTGGTTTTGCAAAGATGGCACTTGTTGTTGCCCTGGATGCCCAGCTGACCTTGCTCCACAGAACCCCCCATCACCATGTCCTGAAAGGAGTTGGTCACGTAGACATTCATTGCTGCATTGGCCTTCCCATTACCAGGAGAGGATGGCTTCCCACTCCAGCAGCCACCCGCTCATGCTCCAGCGTCCAATATAGTTCCATTACCATGTCCTGGGACATACGTAACCTACATTGGCAATTTGCCACGTTCATTCCCAGGAAATGGAGTTGGGGCCAGAAAATTCTGTTCCACCTGCACACTTCATGCATCCTTAGGAGGCTTGTGGCTGTGACCTCTCCCTGACCATTGCTCCTCATTTTCCACGGTGACCTGCTGCTGATGCTCTTCCGTTTACTCTCAGTCCTGATCTTCCTGCATTCACCTTAACCTTCTTGAGTAGGCAGCCAGAGCTACTAACATGGCACCAGCAGCAAGGCCCAGCACTCTCAGTGGAAAGGACTTATACTGGGGACTGAAGGGGCAAAAGGTTTCTTAGATCTCAGTGCAGTCATTGGCGTTGGGCCTGCAGAGATACTGATCACTCTTCGCCACACAGTGAGACATGTTGGATATAACAGGGGACATGTCTGCATCATACATCCACATTCTGCCTCAGGCATGTGCAGGAACAGGCTGCAGGTGCCAGGTCAGCAGAGTAACCACCACAAGTCAGGATAGGGATTGACTTTGGTGTAATACCACCCTTCCAACTCTATGATCATATCAAGCACCAAATTTTACATTGCATTCAGCACAGCTAATCATTATGCTTACATGATAGATGAGTACTTGGAATTCTGTGGGTCACGCAGTATCTTTGAAGTTGCATTAATACTGGTTCCCCTTTAACCAGAATTGTCCTCTTGTAATGTTATTCCTGCTTGAATTGAACATTATTAAGATGCCCAGGCTCAATTTGCAACCACCAATTATAAGAACTCACCTGATTGCATTTCCATTAGGTGATGTAATAGTTCAAAGCCAATGCAGTTGCACTTTGCAAACAGTTGCTTCATATTTTCGTTGCTACAATGCCGTGGCATCCAGCAAAAGCGGATCTTGTGCTTTTGACCATCAAACTGACACTGGCTCCACCCACCGTGGGCATTGCTCCTGCCACTTTCCGCTAACACTTCACATCTAAAGAAGGGAATGTTATGGTTGGCAACACAGAAACTGTCAGCACCTGGCACCCAGGTACCACCCCTCTTAGAACCTACACATCCCTTCTATCCTCACACAACACTGACAGCGTAGAGTAGGGCAGTAAGTGAGGTCTCAATGGTGCTGAAAATTGACTTTAACAATAATTTTTCTGACATCGTGATCAAGTTTTAAAAATCGATTCATTTCCACAATTTTGCCTCAATTAGCCTACAGTAATGCAAAAATGCTGAGGCTTTCCATTGTGTGGGTGGCTTTCTCTTTATGGTCTGGTATTGTTATAGTGTAATGATGAGGCAATCAATGTTGCCGTTATGATGAAATAAAAGAAACATCCACAATTAATACGTAAGTATGGAACATCAGGTCTGTGGAAATTGCTGTCTCTTTTATGCTGTTCCTCCAAAAGCTTTGTTACATCAGTACCTCACTGAGACAGATGACAATCAAACACATGTAGGGGTGTGAAGTTGTCATATTTACTCACTCATGACACACTAAATATGCTAAAGCTCCAGAAAAAAGCCAGAGGTACATGAAATGGACATGCGCTTTCTAAAAATGTATTCTTTCTATTTATTAGTGATAAATATTTTGGAAATGAGACAAATGTCTGTTTGTCTGCGCAGGAGTATTGGGAGTTGGACTTTGTGATGAAATGGCCAAGAATATCCTGTTTATATACAGCTGAGGTGCCACACGGTGGATCTAATGACCATGCCTGCCATTTCCGGGAGCTCCAACTGGATTGAGTTTCATTTGGTGAGGTAGCTGCCTGCTAATAGGGAATTTCAGGACTTTGAAGACAAAGGGGAGCTATACATTAGTCACAGCAGTGCCATCAGGTATAGTGGTCAATGATTGGCTGCATGTTGCCCCAGAGCAATAGCATCAATGGATCCTACTGAAGAGGTGGGAGCCAAAAGCAGGATCATGTAGCAGGGACAGCCCCTGCAGTGGGACTAAGCATACCTAATCATTATGGCTCACCCCAAGTCTCAGGGAAGTCATTGGTGTGTAGTTGGTGGCTTCTCCACACTGTACGGATCCTGTAATTGAGGATGCCTGTGGAAGTGATGGCCTAGTGGTATTATCACTAGACTGTCAATCCAGAGATCCAAGTAATGCACTGGGGACCTGGCTTTGAAGCCTGCCATGGCAGATGGTGGAATCTGAGCTCAAAAAAATCTGAAATTAAGCATCTAATAATGACTATGAATTCATTGTTGATTGTCGGAGAAAGACCCCATCTGGTATCGAATGCACTTTGTGGAAGAAAACTGCTATCCTTGCCTGGACAACAAAATGTGAGGCTGGATGAACTCAGCAGGCCAAGCAGCATCTCAGGAGCACAAAAGCCGACGTTTCGGGCCTAGACCCTTCATCAGAGAGGGGGATGGGGTGAGGGTTCTGGAATAAATAGGGAGAGAGGGGGAGGCGGACCGAAGATGGAGGGAAAAGAAGATAGGTGGAGAGGAGAGTATAGGTGGGGAGGTAGGGAGGGGATAGGACAGTCCAGGGAAGACGGACAGGTCAAGGAGGTGGGATGAGGTTAGTAGGTAGATAGGGGTTCGGCTTGGGGTGGGAGGAAGGGATGGGTGAGAGGAAGAACAGGTTAGGGAGGCGGAGACAGGTTGGACTGGTTTTGGGATGCAGTGGGTGGAGGGGAAGAGCTGGGCTGGTTGTGTGGTGCAGTGGGGGGAGGGGACGTACTGGGCTGGTTTAGGGATGCGGTGGGGGAAGGGGAGATTTTGAAACTGGTGAAGTCCACATTGATACCATATGGCTGCAGGGTTCCCAGGCGGAATATGAGTTGCTGTTCCTGCAACCTTCGGGTGGCATCATTGTGGCACTGCAGGAGGCCCATGATGTACATGTCATCTCGAGAATGGGAGGGGGAGTGGAAATGGTTTGCGACTGGGAGGTGCAGTTGTTTATTGCGAACTGAGTGGAGGTGTTCTGCAAAGCGGTCTCCAAGCCTCCGCTTGGTTTCCCCAATGTAGAGGAAGCCACACTGGGTACAGTGGATGCAGTATACCACATTGGCAGATGTGCAGGTGAACCTCTGCTTAATGTGGAATGTCATCTTGGGGCCTGGGATAGGGGTGAGGGGGGAGGTGTGGGGGCAAGTATAGCATTTCCTGCGGTTGCAGAGGAAGGTGCCGGGTGTGGTGGGGTTGGAGGGGAGTGCGGAGCGAACAAGGGAGTCACGGAGTGAGCGGACCGCAACTTTCCCCCCACAGTGATCGAGAACGCCCTCGACCGCATCTCCCATATTTCCCGCAACACGTCCCTCTCACCCCGCCCCCGCCACAACCGCCCAAAGAGGATCCCCCTCGTTCTCACACACCACCCCACCAACCTCCGGATACAACGCATCATCCTCCGACACTTCCGCCATCTACAATCCGACCCCACCACCCAAGACATTTTTCCATCCCCACCCCTGTCGGCTTTCCGGAGAGACCACTCTCTCCGTGACTCCCTTGTTCGCTCCACACTGCCATCCAACCCCACCACACCCGGCACCTTCCTCTGCAACCGCAGGAAATGCTACACTTGCCCCCACACCTCCCCCCTCACCCCTATCCCAGGCCCCAAGATGACATTCCACACTAAGCAGAGGTTCACCTGCACATCTCCCAATGTGGTATACTGCATCCACTGTATCCGCTGTGGCCTCCTCTACATTGGGGAAACCAAGCGGAGGCTTGGAGACCGCTTTGCAGAACACCTCCGCTCAGTTCGCAACAAACTACTGCACCTCCCAGTCGCAAACCATTTCCACTCCCCCTCCCATTCTTTAGATGACATGTCCATCATGGGCCTCCTGCAGTGCCACAATGATGCCACCCGAAGGTTGCAGGAACAGCAACTCATATTCCGCCTGGGAACCCTGCAGCCATATGGTATCAATGTGGACTTCACCAGTTTCAAAATCTCCCCTTCCCCAACTGCATCCCTAAACCAGCCCAGTTCGTCCCCTCCCCCCACTGCACCACACAACCAGCCCAGCTCTTCCCCTCCACCCACTGCATCCCAAAACCAGTCCAACCTGTCTCCGCCTCCCTAACCTGTTCTTCCTCTCACCCATCCATTCCTCCCACCCCAAGCCGCACCCCCATCTACCTACTAACCTCATCCCACCTCCTTGACCTGTCCGTCTTTCCTGGACTAACCTATCCCCTCCCTACCTCCCCACCTATATTCTCTCCACCTATCTTCTTTTCTCTCCATCTTCAGTCCGCCTCCCCCTCTCTCCCTATTTATTCCAGAACCCTCACCCCATTCCCCTCTCTGATGAAGGGTCTAGGCCCGAAACATTGGCATTTGTGCTCCTGAGATGCTGCTTGGCCTGCTGTGTTCATCCAGCCTCACATTTTGTTGTCTTGGATTCTCCAGCATCTGCAGTTCCCATTATCTCTGATGCTATCCTTGCCTGGTCTGGCCTACACATGACTTCAGATCTATAGCCATGAGGGACGGGCAATGAATGCTAGCCAAGCCAGCAATGCCCTCATCTGGTGAATGAATAAAAAAAAAGTACTGGCGATGGCAGAATGACGTGGTGAATTGGTCACCGAAGAGCCTTAATTGACTTCAGGCAGTCCTTGGCTTTCCCTGCTCCTGACTTTATCAGGGTGTGTCAGAAAGGTCCCAGGTTCTTCACTTCTAGCTTTCAAACCAACTGAATGACTCCTTGCCAATCCTTGTCTGCTCTGGAGCTGGTCTGGAGGAGGGCATAAGTTATGCTCTATCGGTCAACTTGTGGTTATTTTGCCATTTTTTTTGGTATGTTAAAGGGTCTCACCAACTCATTTGTCTTTTTCACCATGTTAAGGAAAGGTTTACAACAAGTGAACATATCCTACAATATAGCTTATTTAAAATTCCTGTAAAAATAACAACTTGCATATTCATAACACCTTTAACATAGTAAATCTACACGAAGCACTTCACTGGAAAGTAATCAAACAAAACTTGACACCAAGCCAAAGAAGGAGGTATTAGGCCAGAATTTTTTTATTATGAATGTTGCTGAAATTGCCTACATTTGTTTTTAAATCCACAATTGCCCTCAAGAAAGTGTTGATGAGCTGCCTTTTCTGAACTACTGTTGTCCTTCCAGGGCAGGTACACACTGTAAATTATAGCTCTCAGAGGTAGTGTTTAAATAGTGCTTTAAAGGAAGAGAGAGATGTAGAAAGAGGAGAGGTTTAGGCAGCGAATTTTGGAGTTCAGTGCGTGGCATCTGCGGAGAAGACTGGTTAGTGTGAAAAAGGAATGAAGTTGAACACATGCCAGATTCAAAACAGCGTAGTGAATCGCTGAGTGTTCTTTGGGCTGAAGGAGATTGCAGAGCTCATGTGGGAAAATATCATGAAGAGATCTGAAAGCAAAGATGAGAATTTTAAAATTGCAGCATTGAGCATCAGTGAGCTAATATAGCTGGCAAGCATACGAGGAAGGGTGAATAAGATAACAACCCAAAATAACTTGGAATCTTTTTAAGAAACTTTAAAATTTTAAATTTAAGCAGCTTTGGAATAAAGCAGGATGGAGTTTTTGCTCTACATGTAAAAAATTCAACAACCCCGTGTCTGAAGTGTTTGTGCCTCCTTAGGAATATACAAAATATGGCACGATTTTGATCATATCAAATATACCATGGAAATAACTATTGGATACTGCAGGATCTTTTAAAAACCAAAAGAACAGTGGACGTTGTAAATCAGGAACAAAAGCAGAAGTTGCTGGGAAAGCTCAGAAGGTCTGGCACCATCTCTGATGAGAAAATCAGCATTAATGTTTCAAGTCCGGTAACCCTTCCGCAGAACCGTTCTGAGCTGTTGTTTTGGAGGATCTTTTAGATGTCCTGGGCACTTCCTTACCTCCAACTATGATTAATCTCTTTAGAAAACCAACTTTGGTCGACGTGCAAAGTAAACAGAAGCAAAAATATTAAGAGGCTCCAATTCAAAGAAGGCAACACTATGAACATTGACTGATCTGAAAACGCGTTGTCACAAAAGTTGCAATCTTAAAGCATTTTTCTTGGCAGTTGCATTTTCCTACTCCTCCAGGAGTTCAAAGCTTTACATTTATGCATTACCATAAACTGGCAATTAATTAAAAATACTTAGATTCTGGTACCATGGCCTAGACTGAAGAGTTGTCAGCTCTCTGGTTGTTCAATAGTTCTTGAAGGTGGGTCATCCCTCCTCAAAGAGACAGAAGCCATAACTTCAGGTAACTAATTGCCTGAGTCTGTAAAATGGAGTTGCAGCTTGCAGGGTCCTCAGAGGAATTTTTGGCCCTAACTTTCCAGCTGATAGATAGGGCTACTACCTCTGCATTAGATCCTGGTCTCAGCACCATGAACTGCAAATTCCCAGAACTTAAAGGTCAATTCACATTGCTCCAATATGTGCTTCACACAAGCGATAAGTCTCATTTAGTTCTGACATGATTTTTCTGGGTCTGCAAATTAATTGTCTGTTAAACTCATCATACAAGGGAAAGGCTGCAGGTAGTGCTTGTGTCCCTACCTGTGGGCCAGGAGCACAGGGTGTTAAGTGCCACGTGATCCAGAGGCGTATAATAACATTTCTAGACAGGTTGAATAGAAAATATCTACAAAATATCTTCAAGGTAAACGCTTGAACTTACCAATGTGTTAATTGTGCATCTTTTAGTGCTTGATAATCACCAAAGTAAGTTCATTTATTTTACTTGCCTTTTCTGTTTCCTTTTCTCTCTGATAACTCAATTTTTAGTTCCATTTTATTATTTATCTTCAGTACCAGATTTAATTCTAATATATTCAATTTCCTTCTCTGTTTCTGTCTTAATATTTTAATCTCATCAGCCAAGGAGAAAAGAAGTTGATTCCATTGTTTGTAGAGAGGGAGAAAGATTCAGTGTGTGATCTGGAACTGAGTTTGATTGCTGGCTGTTAATTTAACATTTTTGTAAAGTAACAACCAAAATGTTTCACTTTAAAATGCAGATTGATTTCAATGGACTTGTACAAAATATAAAGTACTAAAACAGATGTGTAAAGTACACCAGCCTACTGATTGCTGACTTTCATGATCCACTCAAACCTCCTCCCATTCTTCCTTATCTTAGCGTCATAAATCTGTCTGTAAATGTAAGGATAAGAATGAGAGCTAGCTCGTTTCTCTTCTGGTAATGTAACTCAGAATTCCCAAACTAACTTTCATGGTGAGTGCTATTCCCTTTATGCCACTAAGTTTCTTCAATACATGATGGCACCATAAACAGTAGTCGTTTAAAGCACACCTAAACTGTAAACTCACTGACAACGCAATTAACAACGTGACTAAGCAAGAAGGAAATCTCTTTGGCCATGCACAGCATTAAAGCAAGGAATTTTGCCCTTGTTTTAATTTTGGTACTTCTTCATCCACATCAGACCGGAAGAGGTATTTGCTGAATTCGAACTCATCCACTCCTAGCTATTCCACCAAAATCCGGGATCAGTGAAAGTGGTGAATCCTTGAAGGCACACTTGGCTGATCAACTGTGCGCAAATTGCCGGATTCTAAATGACTTGCTGACTTGCCTAACTTGCCTAACAGACAGCATGAATGTGCATCAGTTTTGCAAGGATTCAAGGCAAATTTGGACTTCCATATCTGTAAATCTGACAAAGTGACAGTGATAATCATGCTTAACAAGTGTGACTATATCAATAAAATGCACAGCATCCTTAACGACAGGCTGAAACTTACATCCATGAGAAGTGCCGCTCAGGATAATTGGATGGCCGACCTCAAAAGCAACTGGAGAAACTGTTTGCTGGATTTAAAGTGATTGCAGTGAGTTGTACGATGGTATACCTGATAAGATTCATTTTCATGGGTCACTGCATCCACAGATTTACACGCTGTCCAAAAAAAATCAGTGATACCGTTTTAAAATCAATCCTGTGTTAGTTCTGACTGCACAACATGAATTGGCTAATCAGTTGGTCGAATTGCTACAACTCATTTTGAGCAAGTTTCCCATTTGCATGGTAGTTTCCTTCATATTTGTGAATGTAACCAGATACAAATCAGGAATAGGTGTGAGAGTAGTATTTTCAGACCCTTGAGCCTGTTTTGCCTTCTTCAATAAGACTACATAGGAATTGCGTACTGATAGCAATGCAATGTCCATGTATTCCTTTGACATTGCAAGCCTATTCACCAATCTACAAAAGGAAATCATGCATACTGGTACTGTAACAAGATATCATGGTGAATAGACTTACTAATGTTTATATGAATCAATATTAACTGAACATAGGAATGCAGCAACTCTGCAGCTGAATTTAGTTACAACACCATATATGCCCAACTAGATGGTGTTGGCATGGGATCCTTGTGAGGCCCAAATTTTATAAATATTTTTGTTGGATTTCATCAGGAACAATTCTTATATGGGAAAGCCATCTAATTTCCCACCCCATATGTATTTCTGATATGAAGCTAGTACATTTACCATATTGAATCCACAGCTGCATATAACAATTCCCTTACTTCTCTTAATGGATCCATCCTGGGATCAAATGTTTGGTGTGAAACAATCAAATGAACTTGCATCCCTCTATGCCCTTGTTGAGCAATTGGCCAGGGGTTTCTCTACTACCACCCACGGCAAATCTACCCCTACTGGTCAGTATGTATGCTGGGATTTCTACCCTTTCATATATTATAAGATTGGCCCTGTCAACAGTCTTCTCGATAGAGTTTAAGACATGTGTTCACTGTTTAAACTTAATGCTAAAACAAGCCGCATTCAAGCTATCCTGCAGAATAATGGCTACATCAATCAGATCATTTCTCAATATATGTCACACAAATAATGAAAGACTTAAGTTGGTTGCTATCCATCCTGTCTATCTCTGATTATGCTGGAAAATAAAGTATCTCACAAGTTTGTGTAAATAGATAAAGCTAGCTGTTTCACCCTGTTACTGTGCAGTTGCAATAAGATTGGTCTTCACCACTAATAGGATGCTCCCATCAAAACAAACAGACTTTCTGCCGATTACATATCTGAAGAATGTGGTGTATGAATTTCAGTGCCGGGGAGATGCCTGGTATGTAGGCCATACATTCTAAAAACTGGCAGATTTTGTCAAACAATATATTTCTTTGGCTGTTCGCAACAAGCAAGGTAATGTCCATACCCAACTAGCCTGTGCATGGGAAACCATATGCAACATTAGTCTGCATATGGACATCATATATTTGGTAATCCTGAGTGTGCAGAGAATTATGCCAACAACCAGTTTAAGATTGTTAGGCTGGCAGTCTGGTGCACTTCAGTGTATTGCAAGTTATATAAGTTAACATTGTTCTTTTTGACAAACCAAACATGTACATACATTGTATCTGTTTCAGCTCAAAATAAATAGGTGACAGTGATTAGAGATAGTGGGAACTGCAGATTCTGGAGAATCCGAGATAACAAAGTGTGGAGCTGGATGAACACAGCTAGGCCTGAAACTTCAGCTTTTGTGCTCCTAAGATGCTGCTTGGCCTGCTGTGTTCAAATAGCTCCACACTTTGTTATCTCGGTGACAGTGGTTCACTGGTTCGTTCCTCATGGCAATGTCTTGACCAGGGTCAACCTGACTAGTTTGAAGTCGAAAAGCCTGGTAGTTAATAGTCAATCATCATTAACTGCTCCAATTTCACTAGCAACTCTGCTACCAATCAGAATTTACTTGCTAACCAATCAGCAATCTCCTCTCACACAGTTAATTGTTAGTTTTTTCCTCTATTATTATTCTTGCAAATTATCCTGATTGAAAGCATTGATAACATGTACCTTATTGGGCAACCTAACTATTTACAAAGATCTGAGACTTCTAACATCTGGCTGGGACTTGGAGATTTAGGACAGAATATTGTCTTCCCTAGTGTGGAATAGACAATGGTAACAATTTGGGAAAATATAGAAGGAATGGAAAAGAAAAATCAGAATCTTTACATTAAGCAGAGGTTATCCTATTTTTGGTGCTTTCAGAATTTCTTTATTGAGTTGTGACTACAATATTTCCATGAATTTCAGTTTCATTATTAATTCTACTTATCTTATTTCTATACCACTCTAATTCTGGCACCCCCCACCTACTTCTTAAAAAACGAGATGGTTAAAATCCCCAACATGAAAGTTAGTGAGGGAACCTGGTGGCTGCAGCTATGTATCCAGCGCAATGTCCCTGCATACTCTATGGCCACCATCCTCTTCAAGTTTTCATACATGCAAGTTGGCAATGGAAAACCACCAGCCTTACCACATCACCACGGCTGCTCTTAGACCAACTCAAACACCACTTCAGTCCTTCAACACTTTACCTGGTTAAAGTCAATAGCTTACAGTAGCTGGTGCTCAGGGACATCTAGAAACATAAAATCATGGAATCATAGAATCCCTATAGTGTGGATGCAGGCTATTCGGCCCATTGAGGTCACACCAACCGTCCAAAGAGCATCTCAGCCCCACGGGAGGCTCTTCACTTCCTTTCTTAGCACTCAGCCATTTTGCATTTACTTGCAGGCTCTGTGACTTGCAGTACTCTTTTACACAGAAGGAGATGCAGGGACCTTTAAACAGTCAAGAGGGTTCATGTCTCACTGTGCAGCACCAGACTACATCAACATCAGATCTGCAGCATGTGTCAGTAATCTACATGGCAAATAGACCGCATGTGCTTCAAACAAACGGCCATGTCTGAAAATAAAGGGAAAGAGTCCTTAACAGGCACAAGGGGTCAACGGTCAGTCAGGGGCTATGATCATTCTCAGTCAGTGGGCTTGTTGATTCCAGGCCAGGAGGTTGTCCATAGTTAGTCAAATGTTTGTTCTACCTGAGTCTTGTGGACTGGGAATTTGGCTTTGGTCATCCCTGAAGATGAAGAGCAACCAGTCTAGGGTTCACAGGAAGGTCACTCAAGGTGTGGTGGAGTCTTCAGTCCAGAGTCTGTACTCAGTGGGGCCGTAGTGCCAATTCAGGCCAGGAGTGGGCTACAGTGAGTCTTAGGGCTTTGGACAATAATGAGTCAAAATGTCATAGAGCACAGGAGCAAACCCTTTGGCCAACCCATTCATGCCAACCAGGTTTCATAAACTGAACTTGTCCTATTTGCTTGTGTTTGGCCCATATCCCTCTAAACCTGTCTTATCCATATGCCTGCCCAAAAGTCTTTTCCATGTTGTAACTGTACTCACCTCCACCACTTCCTTTGCCAGCTTGCTCCCGCTAAACACCACCCTTTCTTTGAAAATTACCCCTCAGGTCCCTTTAAATCTTTCCTGTCTCACCTTAAACCGATGCCCTATAGTTTTGGACTCCCCTGCCCTGGAGAAAAGACCTTGGCTATTCCACTTATCTGTGCCCCTCATGATTTTATGAACGCCAACAAGTTCACTCCTCAGCCTCCTACACTCCAGGGAAACAAGTCTCAGTCTGTCCTTATAACTCAAACCCTTGGTTAACATCGTTGTAAATATTTTTCGAACCCTTTCCAGTTTAATAACATCTTTTCTATAACAGGGCGACCAGAATCATATGCAGTATTCCAAATGTGCCCTTACCAATGTCTTGTACAGCTGTAACATGATATCTCAATTCCTGTACTGAGTCTTGAGGATGATGAGGATGTGACCAGAAAAGTGGACAAGGATGAAGGATGTTGTGTATCTGGACTTTTAAAAGCCTTTGGACAAGGCTCCACACAAGGCATTAGTTAGAAAAATTAAAACTTACGATTTTGGAGATACTGTGTTGACGTGGATAGAGAACTGGTTGGCAGGCTGGAAGCAAAGAGATGGAATAAATGGGTCCTTTTCAGAGTGGCAGACAATGATGAGTGGGGTACTGCAGGGCTCAGTGCTGGGACACCAGATGTGCACTGTGTGCTGTGAGGAGGGTGCCGAGAGGCTGCAAGCTTACTTGAACAGACTGGCTGAGTGAGCAAATACTTGGCAATTGCAAGATAATGTGGATAAATGTGAGGTTACCAACTTTGGTAGCAAGGCAGATAATTGTTTGAATGTTGGCAGTTTAGGAAAAGGTGAGGTGCAACAAGGCCTGGGTGTCATGGTGGAACAGTCACTGAAGGTTAGAAGTGATAATGGGAACTGCAGATGCTGGAGTATCCAAGATAATGAAATGTGAGGCTGGATGAACACAGCAGGCCCAGTAGCATCTCAGGAGCACAAAAGCTGATGTTTCGGGCATAGACCCTTCATCAGAGAGGGAATGGGGTGAGGGTTCTGGAATAAATAGGGAGAGAGGGGGAGGCGGACCGAAGATGGAGAGAAAAGAAGATAGGTGGAGAGGAGAGTATAGGTGGGGAGGTAGGGAGGGGATAGGTCAGTCCAGGGAAGACATACAGGTCAAGGAGGTGGGATGAGGTTAGTAGGTAGGAGATGGAGGTGTGGCTTGGGGTGGGAGGAAGGGATGGGTGAGAGGAAGAACAGGTTAGGGAGGCAGAGACAGGTTGGTGAAATGTGAGGCTGGATGAACACAGCAGGCCAAGCAGCATCTCAGGAGCACAAAAGCTGACGTTTCGGGCCTAGACCCTTCATCAGAGTGGGGGTTGGGGTGACGGTTCTGGAATAAATAGGGAGAGAGGGGGAGGCGGACCGAAGATGGAGAGAAAAGAAGATAGGTGGAGAGGAGAGTATAGGTGGGGAGGTAGGGAGAGGATAGGTCAGTCCAGGGAAGACGGACAGGCCAAGGAAGTGGGATGAGGTTAGTAGGTAGGAGATGGAGGTGGGGCTTGGGGTGGGAGGAAGGGATGGGTGAGAGGAAGAACAGGTTAGGGAGGCAGAGACAAGTTGGACTGGTTTTGGGATGCAGTGGGTGGAGGGGAAGAGCTGGGCTGGTTGTGTGGTGCAGTGGGGGGAGGGGACGAACTGGGTTGGTTTTGGGATGAGGTGGGGGAAGGGGAGGTTTTGAAGCTGGTGAAGTCCACATTGATACTATTGGGCTGCAGGGTTCCCAAGCGGAATATGAGTTGCTGTTCCTGCAACCTTCGGGTGGCATCATTGTGGCACTGCAGGAGGCCCATGATGGACATGTCATCTAAAGAATGGGAGGGGGAGTGGAAATGGTTTGCGACTGGGAGGTACAGTTGCTTATTGCGAACCGAGCGGAGGTGTTCTGCAAAGCGGTCCCCAAGCCTCCGCTTGGTTTCCGCAATGTAGAGGAAGCCGCACCGTGTACAGTGGATGCAGTATACCACATTGGCAGATGTGCAGGGAAACCTCTGCTTAATGTGGAAAGTCATCTTGGGGCCTTGGATAGGGGTGAGGAAGGAGGTGTGGGGGCAAGTGTAGCATTTCCTGAGGTTGCAGGGGAAGGTGCCGGCTGTGGTGGGGTTGGAGGGCAGTGTGGAGCGAACAAGGGAGTCACGGAGAGAGTGGTCTCTCCAGAAAGCAGACAGGGGTGGGGATGGAAAAATGTCTTGGGTGGTGGGGTCGGATTGTAGATGGCGGAAGTGTCGGAGGATGATGCGTTGTATCCGGAGGTTGGTGGGGTGGTGTGTGAGAATGAGGGGGATCCTCTTTGGGCGGTTGTGGCGGGGTCGGGGTGTGGGGGATGTGTTGCAGGAAATGCGGTCAAGGGCGTTCTCGACCACTGTGGGGGGAAAGTTGAGGTCCTTGAAGAACTTGGACATCTGGGATGTGTGGGAGTGGAATGCCTCATCGTGGGAGCAGATGGGGCAGAGGTGGAGGAATTGGGAATAGGGGATGGAATTTTTGCAGGAGGGTGGGTGGGAGGAGGTGTATTCTAGGTAGCTGTGGGAGTCGGTGGGCTTGAAATGGACATCAGTTACAAGCTGGTTGCCTGAGATGGAGACTGAGAGGTCCAGGAAGGTGAGGGATGTGCTGGAGATGGCCCAGGTGAACTGAAGGTTGGGGTGGAAGGTGTTGGTGAAGTGGATGAACTGTTCGAGCTCCTCTGGGGAGCAAGAGGCTGCGCCGATAAAGTCATCAATGTAACGGAGGAAGAGGTGGGGTTTGGGGCCTGTGTAGGCACGGAAGAGGGACTGTTCCGCGTAACCTACAAAGAGGCAGGCATAGCTGGGGCCCATGCGGGTGCCCATGGCCACCCCCTTAGTCTGTAGGAAGTGGGAGGAGTCAAAAGAGAAGTTGTTGAGGGTGAGGATGAGTTCGGCTAGGCGGATGAGGGTGTCGGTGGAGGGGACTGGTCGGGCCTGCGGGACAGGAAGAAGCAGAGGGCCTTGAGGCCAGCTGCATGCGGAATGCAGGTGTATAGGGACTGGATGTCCATGGTGAAAATCAGGTGTTGGGGGCCAGGGAATTGGTTAGAACGCAGGTGCAGCAGGCAGTGAGGAAGTCTAATGAAGTACTGGCCTTCATAGCGACAGGATTTGATAAGGATAAGGATGTCTTACTGCACATATACAGGGCCTTGGTGAGTCCATACCTTGAGTTGCAGTTTTGGTTTCCAATTCTAAGGAAAGACATTCTTGCTAATCTTGCTGGATTCCAGCAAAGGATCACCAGACTGATTCCTGGGATGGCAGGATTGACATTAGAAAAAAACTGGATTGATTGGGCATGTAGTCAATGGAATTTAGAAGAATGAAGCAAGTTCTCATAGAAATGTATAAAATCCTGATGGTACTGGACAGGTTAGATGTGGGAAGAATGTTCACAATGTTGGGGAAGTCCACAACTAGGGATCACAGTCTAAAAATAAGTGGTAAGTCATTTGGGACTGAGATGAGGAAGAATTTCTTCCCTCAGTGGGCTTTGAGCCTATGGAATTCTCGATTACAGAACTGTTGGGGCTGGTTAGATATATTCAAGATGGAGCTGGGTGTGGCCCTTGCAGCTAAAGGGATCAAGGGGCGTGGAGAGAAAGCAGGAGTGGGATACTGAAATTACATGACCAGCCATGATCATACTGAATGGTGGTGCACGCTTGAGGAGCTGAATGGACCTACCTCTGCATCTATTTTCTATGTATCCATGCCTTGGTCAGGGGATTTATCAGCAAGCAGTTCACAGAGACCCAGGGCAAGTAGGAAGCTACATTATAATTTTTTTTAGTGAACCTGCTCAGAAATGGTCTTTCACATCTCTACAGTGGGTGGGATTTGAACTTAGACCTTCTGGCTGAGAGACAGAGACGTGATCATTTCACCATGAGAACCCTACCTTCGTACTTATAACAACTGGCCAATATTTGTCCTTTCATTATTAAGTTAAAAGCAGATTATCTGGTCATTATCCTGTGGTACTTTATGGGAACTTGTTGAGTGTAAATTGACTATAGATATGCCTACATTGCATAAATAATGGAACTTCAAAATTTGACTATAAAGTACTTTGAAATATTTGATGTTATTATGACCCAATGGAAATGTGCTCTGATCCTCAAGACCTGCCTCCTCATGGGGCATCAAAAAGTTATTGAGTTATTGAAGTGCTGCACTATCTGCAAACGTTTTGTCCTCATTGCTCAAACTAAGCAGCAGTGTAAGCAATGCACACAATGAGTTTCAGCAATTTGTTTTTAATTCCTTCCACCATGCTAGATTTTCAGACAGCCTTTTTCCATTTTAGCTTACAACTAAAACTACAGAAAGTAAAATGATCTGCAGTTCCCATTATCTCAGAAAGTAAAATGATACAGTTTTTGTAGGTATGAAAGGCATAATACAGTGCAAATGGCAAGATTTTTGTTTATGTGACATAGGGAAAATTGGTAAATATAATAAGATCCCTGAAACTCAATTTGGGTCATTTGAATTATTGAATTGTAATTAAAACATTTACTTTGACTTATTGGGAGTAGAATATATTTTGACATTGACCTGTCTGTTTATCTATCTGTCTGTTTATCTGTTTCTCTGTCTAGACATCTATTATTCATCGATTTATCTGCAGATCTATCCATCTCCATATTCATACAAGATGGTATCTTTATGCGCTTCAGTGGTTAAAGGGTTATTTTGTTTTCCCTCATCTACTGTTTGATGGTTGACTGGCATCACTGACAGACCTGACACCACCAATCAGCATCTATTCAACAAGGTCACTTACACCATCTGACTTGTGATTGGCTGCCACTCTTCAGCCTGTTATTACTGTCTCATTTGATCTGAGGCCGGGGGTCGGTCTCTAATCAAAAAGAGAAAAGGGCCAGGAGAAGGTAATTAAATCCTGTCAGAGGCAATTACTGGTTTCAGGGCCTATGTTCTCTGGTGCTGAATGCAGATCACCAAACGCTTCTCTTGTGAAAATTCAGAAATGCTGAAGCAGAAAGGAGTGGGGCGTTGTGGCTGGAGGCAATGAAAAGAAACACTTGCAGTCACTATATTTGATGTAGTTCTTTTCTCTAATGATTGAAATCAGGGCACAGAATGATGACTGTAGACAAAACCAAGGACAGAGATAAACAAAAATCAAGTGGAAAGCTGACACTTCATTTTCCTGTCATTGCTAGCATTGATCTGCCTGTCATTCCCTTTTCACCTTATGATCTCTTTCAGTTGTCTCTTCTCTTTAAAAATGGAATTTGAAACACTTTTTTTATACATAGAATGCATTTTTGTACATAATTTGACAAAGCGCCAAGTATCCGATTCAATCGTGCACTGAAGATAGGGTTCAGATCAGGGAGCCAAACACTGTTTAAAATAGGAAGACAAAAAGTTCTGAAATGACTAGGCTGAAGAGAATCCTTGTTTATCTGGCAACGTTTGCAGAGAGTGCCCTTTTGTTTTTATGTATAAATGTGACTACTCAGTTGAAAGTACCAGTTTATTTCTTTCTTCAGGTCACATCTCTCGTGGCTGGGCACTGAAAGGTCTTTGTTACTTTACAAATCCCTGTTTGTTAGCTGTTGCCCAGACAGAATGTTGACAGTAGAACACTTGACCCACTTGACCTGATTGTTGCTGTAGCCTCTGTAAAGCAACTTAGGATGTTTTCCATGTTACAGGTCCAATATAAATGCAAATTGCTGCTGTTGTCCTTCTTGATCATGTATTCACTTAATACCCACACACCAGCACTTTCCAGAAAGTGATGATTGGTTGGCGGAGTGGGGAGTGGTGCTTGGCAACTCAGAGTGACAATTATGCTATTCTATTTCTCTTTTCCCCCTCTTGACCATAATGACTGCAGGCACTTCAGTACCAATTTTTATACTGCTTGTTAGCCAATGTAGGTCAGGGAACACAAGAACGATAGAACAGTTCTTGCTGTTTTCTAAGACACAGGCAGCAGAGTTTTTGCTGATCTCAGTATAAAGGAGGATAGAACATGGGAGACCAACCAAGAGCACTGGGCCTGCCAGGATTATTAAAAGTAAGTTATGTTGGCCAAAATTAATAGCTTTATGTTTTGTAGAAGCAAGGGAATGGCAAGATAAAGGAAACCCAGTAGAAGTGGCACAGTTAGATTTTTAGAAGTGTTATGATCCCACCTGATATTATTACCAGAGAAATCAAATCCTAGACTGAAACTTTGCTTGATAGCTTTTCTTCTTGTTTTGGTTTTAACAAGTGGTGTCTCTCCGAAACAGTAACATGAAATGCTTCAGATTTTGGTTTAACAATAAAGTTTATCAACAAAAAAATGAAGGTAAGTTGGAATGAACCATTAATAAATGAATCTATTAGAGTGAATCTACTTATAAAAATATTCAAAGCTTTTTAAATATACAGTAAATGTATAATCCTATAAATCTCTAATCATGCTTTTATAAAATTAAATGAAACACACCACCTTTTGTACAGTACCCAAATACACATGTGCAGTACTCACACCAGGGTCTCTGTCTCAAACACCTTGATGGCTTTAAGTCACTGGTGATTTTAACTTACAGACTAAAATTGCAGATTGCTTCTTTCTGAAGCTACTATATAGCTGAGCTTAGACACACTCAACACTAAGTAAACTCTTCAGGCTTTTATCCCAATACTTCTAGTCTGAAGCTATCATCAACTGTTTGCTCTAAGGTAATCTAATTTCACTGTGTGCTTCCCTTTGCAGAAGGGAGACTTTGTTATCACAAGCCAGAACTCAAAGTAAAACTAACAATAAATCTGTCTTGCTCTCTCTAAGCTATAGTCCCTCAGACTTAAAAACCAACCTCTCCTGACTTGGTAAGCTGAAGCTTCTTTATCTAATTTTACCAATGTACATAAAACCCTACATGTTATTAACTCAAAACCCAAAAACTCAAAAACACAATGAATCATTTTAAAGAAGAGATAATCTGTTGATCTGATGAAAAATTCTGATTGAACATGCTCACCTCCAATTTGTTAAATGTCCATACACTTGCGCAACATAAAGGTTTTTTTTAATTCCTTAGTATTTAAGCATTTTTTCCCTTCACCTACATTTTAAAAATTATAGTTTTCATTTTTAAGGTCTTGCTAAGTTTTTATAATGTTTTTACCTTAACTTATTTCAGATCTTGTTGTTGTAAGCATGCTGCTGGGTATCAACAAGCACAGCCTAATAAAAAAAATTAAATCACAAAGCCCCAGAGAGTGCTTCTTAAACAAACAAAAATTAAGGTATGCACCATAAAAGGAAAATTATCAGCATGGATACAAAGCTGTTTGATAGACAGGAAACAGATGTTCAACTGAATAAGCATGGCTAGGATGTTGAGGTGCTGGTGTTGGACTAGGATGGACAAGATCAGAAGTCACATGACACCAGGTTATAGTCCTACAGGTTTATTTGAAATTACAAGCTTTCAAAGTGCTGCCCCTATATCGGATGAAGTGAATAGAACACCCAGACACAGACTTTATAACCAAAGAGATCAAAAGGACACACAAATGGTGGAGTGAGGTGTCAACAGGCCAAATAATAGGTCTCTAGGTTTGAAGTGATATAGTGCATGAGGTGTAAATTTATTACGAGTGGGGCCCAGATTGAAAAACTATAGCCATGTAGAGAGATGTGTGATAGTGAGTTACTTCTGAGTCAGATCTTTATTGGACACAGTCTGTATCTGCACAGTAGAGAGAGCACAACAGAGGGCTACACTGGAAAGAATCAGCAGAGAGGGTACAGCAGGGTGACTGGGGCAGAACAGAGTGTAGAGCAACAGAGAGGAAAAACAGCAAAGTTAGGAACAGCTGAGAGAGGGACAGCAAAGCTGGGAATATCAGAGTGGGAGTGTTCACTTGAAACTATAGCTGGCACATAAACTGTACAGACAGAGGACCAGCTTCCTTGGCATTTCAGAACAGCAGTGTTTCAGGTGGCTTGAGTCGTCACACCAGGTGGTGTTAGGCATTTGAAAGCAGACCTGGTGGTGCTTCTGGCTATACTTTACCAATGTCTAAAAAATTCACCATCATCCTCAACATTTTGCCACTGGATCCTTCCTGGACATTTACAAAGAGGAAAGAAGGGTTTTTCACAAAGACAACAAATAATGACTAAGAAGCTGATGCTAACTTGCTTCTCCTCCCCTCTCTGCTGCTATTGCTGCTACTGCCGTTACTCCTTCCCCTACTGTTATTATTCACTTTCCTACCACTGCCCTCTCTGCTGTTCCTCTCCTGTCTGCTGCTACTGCCCCTTCTGCTTCTAACTCTGCTGCTACTCTCTCCCCTACTACTATCCCCCTTTTTCTACCACTGCTTCCTCTGCTTCTACTCCCCTTTACTCCTTCTGACTGCCACTATTGCAGGCAAAGTGGGAGAAGCAGTAGACACTTGGGTCTGTGGCTCTCGTTGTCTTCCAAGAGGTGTTGGCTACTATTGGTTGCACAGAGAGTACAATTCAAGTTGCTGAAGCCTCTTGCTGTTGCCCTTCCAGGAGGAAAAGAAAGATCTCTGGATGCGTGTCATGACAGGTGATCATCCAATGAATGCTATGTACTCGGTGATGATAACTATAAGGAAGAGGGACATGACTGTAGACATCAAGTGGTGGTTGTGGATGGATTGTGGAGCTCTTTACTGGTTGGGCAGATTGGGGTGGACGTGCTAACAAATTAAGTGGATTTAGGTGATGAACTAGTGTGAGAAGGCACAGTGAGGTGATATGGTAATGGACACAGTAGGATGCAGGTGAATATGCCACTGCAGCCACCTTTCCTGACATGGTTAGATCATTAAAGAACTTTCTGCACTTCACCCAAGGGCATGGTGCTACACTTCAGCACCTACTCTTCTCCTTGACAGCCTCCAACAAGGTCATTTGCTCAATGCTGGGGTTTCTTTCTCCTATTACTTAGAAATAATATTTCCTACCAGTTCCTCACCATACCAGTACATCAAGGAAGGCATCACTCAAACAGGGGCAACCTTTGATTATCTCATTTCAACCGCTCAGCTTAGTCATTTCATTTCAAAATGAAATCCTTGTAAACATTGGAATGGAAATCATAAAACGGGTTCTGCTGCTGCTGGGGCACTCAGATACAAAACGATAATCAGATGGCTGTGTTAGAAAGTTACTGAAAGGCTTAACATACTTCTAGATTTTTGCAAGACCACAAAATAAGGAAAGCAAGGAGCAAGAGTAGGCCATTGGCCCCTTAAGTCGCTCTGCGATTTGGTAAGATTGTGGCTGATCTGATTGTGGCCTTCACTTCACTTTTGTTGTCTGCAAAAGAGTTCCCTCTCCCAGAACATTTCCCGTATGAGACGGGGCCAAAATCTCTTGATCAAGTTGTTGTGATGAAAAATTAAACAAGATTACATTCATAAAGTTTTTCTGCAGTTTGTTGCATATCAAATTCCCATCACACATCATCTCTCCACTGGCTGGCCTACATTGGGTCTTGGTTTGGTGTTGCTTCTGTCTGGAAATCCTTGTCCTTGTTTAAAAATCCCTGGATGGCCTTGACTATCTTGTTCTCCATAACGTCTTCCAGTGCTGCAACTTTACTGTTCTGATTTTTAAGCATTCCTGACTTTGATCACACCATGATTGGTAATTAAGACTTTAGCTATCAGCACTCTAGGCTCTCTAATTCCTTGACACTATCTCCTTTTTAATTATGCTCTATAAAATTTTCTTCTTTGCTTTGATCAGGCGAGGGAGAGCATAAGGATGAATTGGTCAGATGGGCAGTTCAGTAGCTGGTGGAATTAAATCCTGATTAGTGTAAGGTGATGCACTTTGCAAGAAGGAACAAGACAAAGGAATGCATTCACTGGCTGGCTGGACACTAGGAAGCTCAGAGGGAGCAGAAGAACTTTGGGATGCTTGTCCATAAGTCCCTGAAAGTGCCAGGGCAGGTTGATTGGGCAGTTAAAAAGGCATATAAAACATTTCTGAAGAAGAATCCAGACCCAAAACTTCAGCTTTCCTGCTCCTCTGATGCTGCCTGGCCTGCTGTGCACCTTCAGTTCCACACTTTGTTATCTCAGACTCCAGCATCAGCATTTCCTACTATCTCCAATATGAAACACTTGTCTTTGTTAGTCGAGGCACAGATTGTAAGAACATGTAGGTTATGTTGGAGCTGTACACGGCTTCGTTTAGGTCACATCTGAAGTCTTGTGTGATGTTCTGTAGGAAGGATATGATTGCATTGGAGGGTGTGCAGAGGACATTCACCAGGACATTACCTAGGTTGGAACACATGCCCTATGGATAAGCTTGAGTTGTTTTCTTTGGAGCAGAGAAGGTTGAGGGGAGACCTGACAGAGGAGTACAAGATTATGAGAGGCATGGACAGAGTGACTAGAAAGTAACTGTTCCCCTTAGTCAAAAGTTCAATAGCAAGGGGGCATAATTTTAAGTGGAAAGGCAAAAAGGATTTGAGGAAACGATATTTCACCTAGGGGTGGTAGGGGTCTGGAATACATTTCCTCAGTGGGTAGTTGAGATGGGTCACTTCACAGCTTTTAAAACATACTTGGATGAACCCTCCAAATACCATAATGTTCAATAACATTCAAGGTTATGAGCCTAATGCTGGAAAGTGAGGCTAGTGTAAATTTAGAGTGGCTTTGAGAATACAGACTCGATGGGCCAAAGGCCATCTTCTGTACTATATGATTGTGAAGTCTTTTTGAATAACCCTTTATATGGCTCAATGTCAAACTTTGTTTAATAAAACTCCCTCGAATCATCTTGGGATGTTTTCCTACTTTCAAGGTGCAATGTAAGTGCAAGTTGTTGCTGTTTTGTAATTAGATATCTGGATGATGACAAGTGTCAGACGTTAATGATACAAGTTAATGTACCTGCTGTTGAGTTGTACAGTGTATTTGTGTTGCCTGAGTAAACATATTGCAGTGGTTACAAACAGTTATTAAAGCTATAGATTACAACTAATCCGTAGCAGGGTTTGCATGGGGCTATGCACAATACATAAGACCATCATAAATACAGTTCTCACTTCAGCAGCACTTGTGCAGTCACATTAGATCATCACTATTTTGTCAGGTTTATATATAAATATGTACATGCCCAGGATAGAGTGATGGATTATTACACTGGGCTGTGGAAAACATTTTCCCCACATCAAGGATAACACACTCATCTATGCAAATTGCAGATTTGATTTTGTTGTCGGCTCTTTGATGTGAGGAATTTCAGTGAGCAAAAAGCAAACAAAAACTCCAGATGCTGGAAATATGCAACAAAACTGCTACAGTCAGCAGTGTCTGCAGAAATGGTCTCAAAAATCACAGAATGAAGCTACACTGGAGGAGATCTTTTGTCCTGGCTCCTTAAATAAGCTGTGTAATCAGCCCTGCTAACATCTCAGCTTTCTCCATAATCTCACAGATTTTCCCCTTCTAGCACTTACCCAGCTTCCTTTTGAAAGTTACTATCCAGTCTGCTTCCCTCACCCTTTCAGACAATACCTTCAGGATCAGAAGAAATCACTGCCTCAGATTCTTTAGGAGCACGGCCAGAATTTTCCTTGTGTAAATTGAGAAATGTCTGAGTCAGGGATAGGAAGGGGAACATTTCTGTCAACTGTCACTTGGGTAGCCACAGAGTAAAACTCCCTCTGTCTCCATGTCTTTTTTAAATACACAGAGGACAGTCTCACCCTATGTGCTATGAAGTAATGATTGCCAAAGTCTGGCAGGCTCCAAGTAAGCTCAAGGTGACAGAGCACGAAGAAAGTAAGTTGAGTCATTAGATGTATTCTTTGTAGATACAAAGCTGTCTCTGTGGCACAATGGATTAGTGCATTTGACCTTAATTCGGAAGGTTCGTGGTTTGAAACTACCCCCAGAGGACAGCCTTTCTTGCTTTGGGATGGCAAGATGGCTCAGTGGTAAGCACTGCTGCCTCACAGCGCCAGGGACCTGGGTTCAATTCCACCCTTGGGCAACTGCCTGTGAGGAGTTTGCACATTCTCCCCATGTCTACATGGGTTTCCTTTGGGTGCTTCTGTTTCCTCCCACAGTCCAAAGATATGCAGCGTAAGTGGATTACATTTAGATTAGATTCCCTACAGTGTGGAAAAAGGCCATTCGGCCCAACAAGTCCACACCTGCCCTTGAAGCATCCCACCCAGACCCATCCCCCTGTAACCCACACACCCCTGAACACTACGGGCAATTTATCATGGCTGACCCAACTAGCCTGCACATCTTTGGACTGTGGGAGGAAACCAGAGCACCCGGAGGAAACCCATGCAGACACGGGGAGAATGTGCAAACTCCACACAGACAGTCACCCAGGGCTGGAATCAAACCCGGGTCCCTGGCACTGTGAGGCTGCCGTGCTAACCACTGAGCCACCGTGCCACCCCTAAATTGGCCATGCTAAATAGCCAGTAGTGTTCTAGGATATGTAGATTAGGTGGGGTATAGGGCGATGGGCCTGGGTGGGGCACTCTGTGGGTCGGTGTGGACTTGTTTGGCTGGACGGCCTGTTTCCACACTGTAGGGATTCTATGATCCATGAGACACAAGAGTGTCTCTGTGTGCGGAGCAACCTGCACGTTACAGGAGTCCCTAAGCTCCAAAGTGACAACCTGAAGGGCTGTCATTGTGCATGCAATGGTCTGAAAGCAAGAATGTGATGTGGTGAAGTTGGTGGATTGCAGTTGCCAACTTGTGTGGAGGACGATGGTGTCCATGGAACATGAAGGGACACTGTGATGAAGACAGAGCTGTGCGAAGGGCTGGGGAAGCAAGCAGCCACCAGACAACCATTGGCTTTCAGGTAGGGATTTGGCACTGATTTTGGGGAAAGCGAGGTGAATTGAGACCTTAATAGAAATGAAACGAGTTTAGCTAACAATAAGATGCAAATACTTGGAATAAGATAGCCACCATTCACTAGCGAGATGCAAAACACACCGTTTAAACTGGAACAAGATAATTATGATTTGTTTCCTTAAAGTTCAGGATATGATTTTTCAATTTTCACCATATATTCTCAATGTTCTCACACGCTTTAAGAGAGCAGAAAATTCCACCCATAACCTCTTATATCTACCTCTTGATGATGTTTCAAACTGCCTACTTTTAAAATGCAAACAGGGCATATCAAAAAGTAGAAATAATTGACTGTACTTTATTTCTTGAAGCTGGAGCTTTGTAGCAAATAAGAAAGAATGACAAGTGATTGCTCATGCTCACATCAGTTCTATCCAGAGTAACAGCAGGGAGGCAGTGTGAGCATGGCCCTTCAATTAAATATCAAATCAAACCTCCACTGAAAGACCTGTAAAAGACTGGTCTAAATTAAATCCATCCTAGTTCCGGTCCAGACAAGTGGACAGGATTTGATTTCTTCCAAACCATTTCCAAACTGCCCTCCATGCACATTTGAGCACCTGAAGCAATTGCAAAAGTCATTCTCGTGAATACAAACAAGTTCTGTATTGATTGTTGGAATAAGCCATTTGAGACTCACATGAGTACATGTGAAGAGGACAGTCATGCTTTTACTGGGAATGTTTAATAGCAATCTCAGTGCTGTCAGGCCAACTAGATGAAAAGACATTTTTAAAGCTGGATATAGAGATTGTATAAAAATATATTTCAATGTACTGTTCACATGTAGAATTGAACCAGTTTTCTCTTCAATTTGCAAAGAATGATTATTGGAATTAAAAAAAATCTCCAAAGTAGGAATAAAGTCTACAGACAAAGAATTTTCTTCCTCATTTATCTTGCAATGGACGTTGCTAAAAAGCAGATTATCTGACCATTAACATTGTGGGATCTTGCTATGCACATGCTGATTTCAAGGCTCCACCATTATAAAAATGGCCTCATGTCAAAGAGGTACTCCATTGACTGTTAAGACCTTGGGATATTGCGAGGCCACAAAAGGTGCTATCAAAATGCAAGTATTCTTTAACTTTTTCCTCTCAAGTACATTTCTGGTACAATTGCTCATTATCCATAGAGTAGATATTCTGAAAGGGTGACTGAGTGAGAATGACTCAATAGAAGGTTTCTCATGTGCAATGATATGCACAATAGTCTTCTCATTTAGCTCCAGTTATTTTCTGTGGAGCTTCTGTTAGGACTCTGGTTTGCACGCGCAAAAGTGGGATTTTAAGCGATGCCGTAGCAATTTAAAGGCCACTGTAGTAGAGTACAAAATCCTTAACCTCTCAATTAAAGACTCGAGCAGAGGGATACCCTCTGGGATAGAGGGAGTGGAATAGTGGGAGTCATTTTTGGATGTTTGAGCAAATTGTCAATGTAGATAAGATAGTTCAAATGACTCCTTCCGTACTGCACATTTCTTTGGTTGCTTCATATGCACTCATTCATGAGCCTACAGAAGATAAGTAAAATTAAAATGCCAAACAGTAAATTCAGATAATAAGGTAAAATGCTATTAATGCGACTTTGTGGCATCAGTAAGGCCCAGGAACAGTTGATTAATTTGTGCTACTTGGAAGGCTGCCAATGATTGGTGTGCCGAATATCATATCAAAGCAGAAAAAAACCTACAGCAGTTAGCTGATTAATCTGCAAAGCAAAAAAAATGATAAATATTAAAAGAGGGGAAAAAGAGAATGGTGTAGACAGTGACTTTTAGCCGACAAGACATGATGTGAATTGCATGGAAGAAAGGTCAATCTCTCCCCACCAGCTCCATGTTCGGGAAGCCTCAATCCAAAGCCCACTGATTGAGGCTGATAATGCAATTGGATTCAGGGTGAATTGGGAAAATCTATCAGAGATAGCAGTTGTTTTGGGAAAAATAAGGCAGCATTTTTACATTAGGTGTGGCTGAAGTATATTGACAAGAAAAGTGCTCTACTCTGCTGAAGGCTAAGTTATCAGGAATTCTTGTTTCTGGCAATGATCATCTGAAATAGCATGAATTTCACACCCAACACTAACATCTTACACATTTTATTACTGAATTATTTACATAATGTGACATTGTTGCTAAGGTCAACATTAATTGCCCATCCCTAACTGCGCTTAAAAAGATAGTGGGTCGCTGGCTTTTTGAAATAACTAAATGATTTTCCAGGCTATTTCAGAGCCAGTTAAGAGTGGGTCACTTTGTTCTGGGTCTGGAGTTAGTCATGGACCCAGACTAGGTAGGATGACAGATTTCTTTCCATAAAGGACATGAGGGAACCAGATGGATTTTTATGACAATCTGGTGATTTCATGGTCACCATTCTTGATACAAGCTTTACATTCCAATTTTATTTAATTAATTGAGTTATAAATTCCCATCTGCTGTGATGAGATTTGAATCATGCCTCCAGATCATTATTTTAGACATCAGAATTACTAGTCCAGTAACATAAACACTCCACAATTGCACTCGTTTCTTAAGTTGAATTTTATTCAAAATAAATAATGAAACAAAAATAGCTTGGAAATTCAGCAGTGATCTTAATTTTGGAATGCGCTGTCTGAAGGGATGGTGGCAGTAGATTCAACAGAAACTTTCAAATGAGATTTGGATAAATACTTGAAATGAAAGGAAATTCAGGGTTATAGGGAGAAATTAATTATATAGCCCTATCAAAGAGAAGAATGAATGAATGAATGAATGCCTTTGATGATTATCTGATTCCATGATTCTTTGAGTATATCCTGATAGAGAGGGATAGCTCCACCAGTTAACCCTTAATAAATACAGTTCCCTTCTGAAAATAATTTGAATCTTTCCCAATTTCTGGAAATAATTGCGAAAGCAAAACACTAAAGCAGCAAACAGACCATCTGAATTTGTCAACACATTTCACTTTTGCTTCCAATGTTAATGATTTTATTTTCCAAATGCCCTTGGCTGAATGTTGCCTGCCCATTCTGAGAGAACCCAAAGGAAATTGGGGCCTTGTATGGCTTTTTCTCAGAAAGTTTATTTCTTTCATGATTTTGTTAAGAACTTGATACAAGGGATAGAGGCAAGGCTTGCAGAGTAAATGAAATATTGATCTGCACTTTCCCTGGCCTTGCCTTCACCTTGTCCCAGTGCCTTGAGTTACTGACTCTTCCGTTTTGGCTGTAATCGAAATTATTACAGGAGGCCTGTGCAAGTAATTACTTGCTGCGAATCAAAAAGGAGGACCCATCACATCTTTTCTTTGAAGGCGTTATTTAGCAAATCTCACAGTCCACTCCTGCAGTTGTCTCTCCTCACCTTGATTCAATTCTTTTTACAATCATTAATCATACCTGTTGTCGTTGGGAGTTTATCAGAAATGTTAAGAGAGCGGAGTATGCTTGCTCACAAAATAACAGCCAGTTCAGCACTGTAAATTTCAAAACTGTGGGGACTGATGTATATCACTGTCCATTCTGAGGCAATGAGTAGTTTGTTTTGATGATAAATTCTGGAAGCAAGTACCATGAAAAAATTCTTCATCTACTGTAGTTATTTTTTAGGTGCCTTTTCGGTGTTGTCTTGCTTTACATTAAAGGTCACAGCAAGTCTGCTTAAGGCCTGTTCACAGCAAAAGTAACAGCTACCTTTCACCAGAGCTGCTGTACGTTTGCTCTTCCTGCATGTAGCATGGCAGCCAAACCTTCCCTTTCGATTTTTCAGGTAGAAACGCCTGGAGCTGTGCTTTTATTTCATTTTGTAAAACCATCACTTGCAAGTTCCTCTCAAAGATTTGTAAACATTTTTCGCCTTTGTAATTTGGAAATTCAATGACTTTTGTTGGATTAAAATTCCACATGAATATTATGCTTGTTTGTTTAGGCACAGCATTTGCCCAGACCCAAAATGAGACTCCTGAGATGCTGCTTGGTCTGCTGTGTTTATCCAGCCTCACATTTTATTACCCAAAATGAGACTACTCAATTTGAAAAATAAACCAAGCCCAGCAATACAGGTTCTGTACTGAAAAGAGAATACAGATTCTGTATTTTCACAATCATTTGAAACCTGCTGTGCAAGCTCCTTTGCACTTTTTATTCAGTGTAGACTTTTAGTTAGTTGATTCTTGAAGATGCATCCATTTAGTTAGCTCAACCAGTATGCTGGAGAATCAGTTCCTCAACTCATCTCATCATTCAGGACAAACTCAAAGTAATGCCATCCCCTGAAGCTCACATTATGAGCCTGAAGCCCTACACTCCCTGTTGAATCAGAAGTCTAGTTATTTTATTTCTTTTTGAATTCTTCAACAATATTCTTTGCATGCATTCCATAAGTAAATCACTAAGTGTGAGGAAATTCTCCTTTACACCTGGATGGGGATGTAATGCTAATAAGCAAATATATAAATCCATTGTCTGATTTAGTCTCTCCATTATAGGAAAGGCATCAATCCAATTAAATAGAATAATTCCTCCAGTAAATAACAGTGAATCATTGCATATGTATATGTCATAGATTTATGTTAGTTGAGTTCAATTCTAATTAATAAATCTGTAATGCAAGGCTTGGCTCAGCAATGGTGACCATTATAACAAAATAAAAATAAATGACAGAACTGCAGATATTGAAAATCAGAAACAAAAACAGAAATTGCTGGAAAATCTCAGCAGATCTGGCAGCATCTATGGAGAGAAAGCAGTGTTAATATTTTGGGTCCAATGACCCTTCTTCAGAAATGGATCGAAAATGTCAACTTTGATCTCACTCCACAGATGCTGTCAGACCTGCCGAAATTTTCCAGCAATTTCTGTTTTTATGACCATTACAACTATCAGTAGAGCTGTAAAAACTCAACTGGTTCACTAATGTCCTTCAGGGAGGGGTATCTACAGTTTTTAATGGGTCTGTCTGACCTACATGTGACTACAGACCTGCAGTAATGTGGTTGGCTCATAACTGCCCTCTGAGTGGTCGAATAAGTCAATACGTTCTAGCGGTTAGTGATGGGCTTCATATATTCATGGCCAAATCACTGAACAAATAAAGAAACAATTGTACAGCAGTCTCATGAAGCTGAGTCTGCCCCAAAACAATTTCAGCAATAACAGGTTGTTAGAGAAAGCAGGGCAAATTAGAAAATTTAGATTTTTGATATTAATAAAAGAAGTTTCATTCTGCAACCAAATGTTGAACACCAAGGTGAGTGGTGGGAGGACTGTTTGCATGCATTAACATGCCATTATTATTTAATTTAGCTTCAATGAAATGCACTTTTCTATATTGCCACGTACTAGATAGAAGTCAGATGATAACTCTGAACATGAAAGTCAGAATAGGGACCCATGGACTCCAGCTCCTTCGGACCTGCAAGTTGGACAGCAGTGTCCAACATCTCAGAGCATGCTCCATGGGCAGTGGCTACCCACATTACCTATACACAAAGGTTGGCTTTTGGAAACATACCAGCTTCATTGTATCATCAGGGCACATCTCCAACCTACTTACAATGTAGCTCTGCATTTCAGTGTTGTACTTTGGAATGCACTGAATCTTTTATTGGAATGCTACTGCCAGAGCACTTTGTGTGCAGGGACAAACCCCAATGTCATGGACCAGGAGGCATCTCAGGCATTTTTACTTTGACCGCTTAGTGCTGACTCACATTCTGCCTACTTAGATGTTCATGCTATTTCTCCTTGCCTTGTTGTGTTGTGCCCTTTCAGCCAGAGCTTAAAGGCACAAAGTACTTCTGTCTTGCCTTCCTTTTAGTGCAGAAACAAAGCCAGGCAGCAGTCAGTAGTTCAGGGGGAGGACATGTTGGTGTACAGTACAGTGCTGCATCAATCTCACACCTGCATTATGGTTTAAGAGCTTCAACCAAGTGGGCATTTTGGAAATTCGAGGGAAGTAGTCCTCAGCCTGGACAAGGGTTCCAGTATTCAGTAGGAGGTACTTGCACATTAAGTCAAGTATATTGAACAATATCAATGCAGGAACCTAGGCAGAGTCACTCAGTGCTTGAGATGAACAGGGTCAGGGTCTGTATCACAGCAGCTCAGGGAACGAGCCACGGTCAGTCTGACTGGCCTGTTACCAACTCAGAGATTTGTAATTCAATGAGAGAACTGCATTGAGATAATTTAGGTCTGTCATCTGTGTAAAGCACCATCCTTATACGCAGTGTTCTGCGCAACTGGAGCAGGTAAAAAGATAGGTTGTAATAGAAGCTGAAGATCTGGGAGAGTGGCAGCAGTCTTCCAAGAAGGAAGATGAAGCCATTGAGGAGGAGGAACACCACCTTCAGCATGATAGAGCCCTGCAGTGTTAATTGCAAAAAGCCAGGCAGGATGTGGTTGATGCTTGGGTCCCGAAGATGTGAGCTGGATGCAATGATCATTCATTGGCTGTACATTCATTGCTTGTCGAAACGCAACTATCCCTTTTCTGTTCTTAAAAGCAAATGCAGCTTTTGTTTGCTTTTTCTTCACTTTTGCTGTTTTTGAATAAAAGTGCATGTTTTCAATATGACTGAAGGCTTTCCTGGGTGTGATGCTCTGATACTGAACAAGGATAGGTTGTGCTGAGCTTTGGGAGACAGTAGCAAGCCCTTGGACATGGTTCAAAGATGGATGATACTACGGATAAATAACCTGTGTAGCTTGTATACAGCAATATGTGCTCTTATATGTGCGACGAAGTGTCAGCCTCGCCACCCTTGAGAAGATTTTCTTTTATCTCCCTTCCCACAGCTCCTCACTGTCAATGCCTGACCGGGTGTATGACTGGGCTTTAAAGGAATCCTGGGAGGTCCCAACAGTTGTAACTAAATCTGTCTGTGAAGGGAGGGAAAGTAGTGCAAGCACGGTGTCATGGGGCAAAGTACACAGCTAATGAGGCAAGCTGCAGAGTGTAGCATGAGGAAACACATTCGGGCTCATGGTGGGAGACTCTCCATGAAGCTTGCTGATATAAATACCATGAAGCGGAAGTGCCAGTGTAGGACTGGAGCGGACAAGGTCAGAAACACAAACAGATTCTAAACGAGGCCTCACACCTAACATGCATTGTCTGACTTAAAACGTCACCTCTTCTTTACACTGATAAAACCTTTAGTTCTCTCAGGGCAGGGACTTAAAAAGAAATTTAGGGATTTACATATACATATTAATCAATTAAAACTTCTAACTGATTAAGCATTTAATAGCATGTTGGGTTTGTTTAATATGTCCTCATCAGCCATATGACCCTTTGATCTTTTACTTATAAATTCTGTGTCTGATACTAGCCTCTGTCACTAACACCTGAAGAAGGAGCGAGGTTCACAAAGCTTGTGTTTTCAGATAAACCTGTTGGAATATAACCTGGTGTGGTGTGATTTCTGAAAAAGATATAGTGGATGTTGGGTAAAATTCAATCCTAAAGTGCTGAAGGATGTCACTTAGCTCATCCTTCCTGGTTCATTTATTGTGTTCAGTGGCTGCTACAGAGTGAAATGAAAGCAAAATTACAGCAAAATTGATAAGGAAGACACTTATTGTACAATGCACAAATGTTTTTTTCCAACCTATACCACTGGCAGCTCAGAAACAGTTATCCAATTATTGCCAATCCATTTTCCTTTCTCCATAGCAGTTCAAATATATTTGTTTTAAATGTTAGTTTGAAAGTTATTATTGAATCTGCATCCACGCTTCTGATAAAACAGCATGCAATTATGAAGAACCTCTCTTTATTTCACCTTCTAGTTCTTTTGCCAATTATCTTCAATCAGTGGCCTATCTTTCAGACCTTCCTGTGCATGGACACTGTTTGTCCTTATCTATTCTGTTAATCACCCTCCCCCTTAATTTTGAGCTCCTTTCCACAACACTCCCAGCTCAAAGGACCATAATCTATGCTTCTGCAGTCTCTCCATTTAACTGGCCTCCTTTGCCATTAAGTAGTTCCCTTGTACATGCAATCAGAATTGACTGATTTATGGACCAAGGGCAGGCAGAAGGGATTAGTTTAGTTTGGCATCATGTTGAGCACAACATCACATGCTGAAGGGCCCATTCCTGTGCTGTACTGTTCTATGTTCTATGGTTAGTCCTTGCACTCAGACTGGTCCAGAAATTGTGCCATTGTTAAGAGAAGGAAAGTAGCAAGTTTGCTGGAACACATTCTAAAATGAATGAGCTTCCTTGTCATTGGGTGTGAAAGTCATTTGTGAAAATCCCAGAAAAAAACTTTTAAGAAATTGTGACTTGGGAAAACAGTAAAACATATTGCAGCCCAATGGTATCAATGTGGACTTCACAAGCTTCAAACTCTCCCCTCTCCCTACTGCATCTCAAAACCAACACAGCTTGACCCCACCTCCCCGACCTGTCCTTCCTCCCACCTATCCCCTCCTCCCACCCCAAGCCCCACCCCCATCTCCCATCTACAAGCCTCATCCCACCCCCTTGACCTGTCCGTCCTCCCCGGACTGACCTATCTCCTCTCTAACTCCCCACCCATACTCACCTTTACTGGCTCAATCCCTGCCTCTTTGACCTGTCTGTCTCCTCTCCACCTATCTTCTCCTCTATTCATCTTCTATCCACCTCCCCCTCTCTCCCTATTTATTTCAGAAACCCCTTTCCCTCCCCATTTCTGAAGAAGGGCCTAGGCCCGAAAAGTCAGCTTTCCTGCTCCTCTGATGCTGCTTGGCCTGCTGTGTCCATCCAAATCTACACCTTGTTATCTCAGAATCTCCAGCATCTGCAGTTCCTACTATCTCTAAAATACATTCAAATGTTTAATGGAGAATTGAAGGCCTGTTTTTGCATTTTTATTAGTTCTTTTTACACTGATGTGATAGACAACATTGGTGGCTAGCATTTGTAAAGTATCTTTAAAGGAATGATGCTTTAATGCTTCACAACAGCATTATCAATCAGGATTTGGCTTCGAGAGAATTTGGGACTGATGATTAGCACTGCAGCCTCACAGCGCCAGGGACCCAGGTACGATTCCTGCCTCAGGCAACTGTCTGTGTGGAGTTTGCACATTCTCCCCGTGTCTGCGTGGGTTTCCTCCGGGTGCTCCGGTTTCCTCCCACAGCCCAAAGGTATTCAGGCTAGATGGATTGGCCATGTTAAATTGCCCATAGTGTTCAGGGGTGTGTGGGCTATAGGGGGATGGGTCTGCGTGGGATGCTTCAAAGGGCGGTGTGGACTTGTTGGGCCGAAGGACCTGTTTCCACACTGTAGGGGATCTAATCTATTACATAGAACATAGAACATAGAACATAGAACAATACAGCGCAGAACAGGCCCTTCGGCCCTCGTTGTTGCGCCAACCTATGAACTAATCTAAGCCCCTCTCCCTACACTATCCCATCATCATCCATATGCTTATCCAAAGATGGTTTAAATGCCCCTAATGTGGCTGAGTTAACTGCATTGGCAGGCAGGGCGTTCCACGCCCTTACCATTCTCTGAGTAAAGAACCTGTCTCTGACATCTGTCTTAAATCTATCACCTGTCAATTTGCAGCTATGCCCCCTCTTACAAGCTGATGTCATCATCTTCGGAAAAAGACTCTCACTGTCCACCCTATCTAATCCTCTGATCATCTTGTATGTCTCTATTAAATCCCCTCTTCGCCTTCTTCTCTCCAATGAGAACAGACCCAAGTCCCTCAGCTTTTCTTCATAATACCTTCGCTCCAGACCAGGCAACATCCTGGTAAATCTCCTCTGCACTTTTTCCAATGCTTACACATCCTTCCTGTAATGGGGCGACCAGAACTGCACGCAATATTCCAAGTGAGGCCGCACTAGCGTTTTGTACAGTTGCAGCATGACATCACAGCTCTGGAACTCAATCCCTCTACCAAAAAAACCTAACACACTGTATGTCTTCTTAACAGCACTATCAATCTACTTATAAAATACTTATAAAGTAAGCTTATAAAGTAAGCTTTGAAGTTGAGATTTTTTTTGGACAGACAGTGAAACAACTCCACAGAGGATTATACTGCCACCTAGTCATCCTTTATTTACATGTGGAGAAGCCTTGGGACTGACCCAGCTCTCCCAGAGACAGCTCTCAGAGTGAATAGAACTCCTGACACTCCTGTTTATGTCTGTCAGCCAGGGCTCCCTGATGGGATCAGGTTAACTGCCCCAATTAGGGAACTCATATCCCTTGAGGTCTACCTGGCTGACCTCGTTACTATCGTGAAATTCCTCCCCCGCTAAGTCTGGGGATGTAGACGTGTTCTTTATCCTGTAGCCTCGCCTGCTATATTTTTACACTGGGTCTGGTTCCGTTGACTCAGCCTTAGATACTGAGGGCATATACCAGACTATGGTTCATCTCTTGCTCATGGAGAATCTCAAAAGAAATTCATCCTCATTTTCAGGCGGTAGAGGCATCAAGGCTATGATATCTGCCATGTCCATCTCAGACACTGAGGTTTCTTCGATGCTAGGTAGAGGGGGTAAACCCAGGGAATCTGCCAGCCATTCTGATTGTTCTGTTCCTGCCCTGTTTGAGAGTTTGCAGCTGGTCCCCATGCTTAATCAGGACACCCCCACCTACCCGAACTTTGTATGTCACAGACCTGACCTTGTGACAACCAGGCCTGTTCCCCATGCAAAGCCATTTTTCTGGTTTCGGAACAAACTTCATCCCCTGCAATAAACTGTCCGTCTCGCTTAGAGGAGTTTTATGTATGGCACTGGCATTCCTGATGCCAACTCACCCTCTCCCAGGTCCGGGAAAATCAGATTTAACCTGGTGCAGAATCTTCTCCCCATTAGCATCTCTGCTGGAGTTATCCCTGTAGTTGTATGAGGAGTGGTCCGATAATCAAGTTAGAACTGGGACAGTTTGGTGTGGAGTGAAGCTAAAGGCTCTTTCTTTAAGCCTGTCTTCAAAGTTGGCACTGCTTCTTCTGACAGACCATTGAATGATGGATGGTATGGAGAGCTGTTTTGACATGCCAAGTGCCATTCGATGTTAGGATCTAATGTAATCCTGAATAGTCTTGACAAGATGGCATCTTTCTACTTGGGGATGTGTCCAGGCTAGGGAGCCACTGATTTCAAATTAGGAGTCACCTTTTTAGAACAGAGATAAGGAGATTTATTTACTGCCTTTGGAGTGCTCTGCTTCAGAATGTGGGAGAGGCAGTGTCATTTAATATGTTTAAGGTGGAGATAAATACATTTTTGTTAGGGAAGGGAACTTTAGTAATGGGGGGGCAGATGGGAATGTAGAATTCAAACACTAACAGATTAGCCATAGTCTTTGAAATAATTCCATAGAGGCCTGTCACCTAGTCACCTTTTATTTATACATGAATGTCTTCGACACTCTTCTGGCTTCCTCAGAGCCAGCTGTTAGAGTGAACAGATCCTCTGACACTCCTGTTTTATTTCTGTCAGCCAGGACTCCCTGACTGGACCAGATTAACAGTCTTATCAGGGAACTCATATTCTACGAAGTCCACCTGGCTGTTGTCATTACAATCACTACAGTGACTGGCAGACTAGAGGAGCCAAAAGGACCATGTCTGCTCCCAACTCCTGTGCTAAGGTGTTCATTAGGTAAACCAGAAGTCATCACTGTTAGGTTTTCCCCAGGATTTGCAATCCAGCGTGTGGAATCCCACACCCTTGTGACCTGGCTGTCAGAGGTGAATGGCTCTCCACTACATGGAGCACCACTGGGAGCCATGAAAACTGCTAAAAATGAGCATCAATGAGATACTCTAGGCCAGGGGTGAGTGGAGCATGATGGGATTGGGGAGTGAGGTATTGTGAGAGGTTTGGAACAGGGAATGTTTGGAGGCAAGGACAGATGAAGTGAGTTTCAGATGCTTAGATTTTCCTGATGCAAATTCCCTTGGTCAGTCATGTAGCCCTTTTGAAGTAGGTGCCCCCCACTGATGACTGGAAGGAAAGAAGACTTAGCTCTTCCTTTTGGTGTTTGCTATATGTCATCTCACCTGTAGTTGTTTCCGGAATGAATAGAATTTCATAAAAGGTCCATCCTTGTGTCATTGGGAATGTCTCAATATTATCATCACTGGCAGCCCCTCTTAAATGAGGATGACTCTTCCACTCTCAGGGTAAGTCCGTAGCTGTCCAGACCGATATGGCTTCCGCAGGGTCTGACAATCTTGGGGAAAAAGATAGCCATGGGAAGGGGTGGGTGGGTCATTGGTGTGGCTGTGTGCTCCTTATGCTGGCTTCTGGTTTTTTTTTGACAAGTCTCAAAGTGCTTGATGCCTTCCTGGATGCTCCAATGTCTAGTACCATCCTGGTGTACATATGAGGCAGCGTGCAGAGCTTGTGTAGGATTGATTTGATAGGTGGAAAAAGACACGCATATGATTATGCAAAAACAGTACTGCATGCGCTAGCTGACTTAATGCTGACCTGAAGTAAACCTTTGTAAACAGTTTTGATGCACAATGAAGATAAATGGGCTTCAAATTGAAGTTGACATATCCTGTATATGTAAACACACTGTTTATATTAGGATGCTTGGTACTTTAATGAGTCAAACTGCAATAAATCAACCATTTCAAAAGCACTTGTTTTACAAGCCACAGCAGAGGAAAGGTTTTTTGCCTTCAAACATAGAATTTCCTCCATTTTACATAACCTAAAAAACACTTATTATATATGGCAGTAAATGAGTTTCCATAATTAATGGGGGTTTTGGAATCTTTGCAACCACACAACGGAATGAAAATCATTGGGTTCTATAAAAAGAAAATGTTGCCAGATTGCAGCCCATGTGATTAAAGAGACAGTTGTAGCACAGAAAAGGGTCATTCGGCCCATCAGGTTTATATTAGCTCTCCATGGATGAACCCAATCAATCCCGTTCCCCCACCTTATTACTGTAGCCCTGCAACTTAATTTTTGTCAAAGGCCCACCTAATTTCCTGTTGAAATCAATGATTATCTCTACATTTAACACTCTTATGGCAGCAAATTCCAGATTTCTTTTCCATAAGAAAGGAAAATTTCAAGTGGAGGACTGATCTTTTGTGGTGAAATAAAAAGTGTCTAAAACAGTATTAAACTTAAAGAAAAATTACTCAAAGATTGGTTGCTGGTCAGAAGATTAGAAAGGTGAAAAATGACAAAAGTTTAATCAGCAGGAAAGAAAGAGTACAAAAGGAAGTTAACTAAAAACCTAAAACAGGATAATAAGATTTTTTTTAGATAATTAAAAATGAGTTAAAAAAGTGAGAGTTTTATAGAACGCAATCCCAAGTTATAAAAAGAAAAAGCTTGTGAGATAGTTGAATATTGGTTTTAGTTTTTCAACCATCCCTAAATTCAGGGAAAGTTCCACTAGATTAGAAAATAGCAAGTGTAACTTCACTATTCCAAAAGTGAGAGCGCAAGAAATCAGGAAACTGCAGACTAGCAACTATCTGTCTCCTGGACATTGTAAACATTGAGGACAGTAAAATAGGTATAGATTGTCTCAGTGTCACCCGTGCTTAAATATTACCCAGATGCCGTAGTTCCAGATCTCCAAGTCACCTATACCAAGAACATTCAATTTCAGCAAGGTATCGATCACCTTAAGGCTTTGGATGTGTCTTAGATTTGTCTGCGACCACCTCATGTGTCTCACATATGAAGTTCATCATGAAGGTCCTGTCCAGTATGAGTCTAAAAATCCTTCTAGGTGATAAATTGGCAAAGGTTTTAAGAAGCAACTTAATGGAGGAGGGAGCTGGACAGTTTTAAGAGGTGATATGCAGGATGCCAGGTTTGAATACTAAGAACTAAGATCTTCAAAGATTTATAAAGTTGGAGGAGGTTGAACAGATCTACGGTGAAGGGGTAGCAGAGCGGACCTAATAGGACTGTTCTTGCAAAGAGCTAGCACAAAGTGTACACACCAAGTGGGCTCCCTCTGTGTTGTATGTTCCGGGAAGGAGCAAGGCCATGGGTGGATTTCAAAATATTTGCTGTAGCGACGAAAACGATATAGCAATTAAAAACGATGTAGCGACTAAAAACGATATAACAAATAATAATGATGTAGTGATTAAAAGCAATATCGCGATTAAAAATGACTGCCCTTCAAAATAGTTCAGTTGTGTCCTTTTCATCCAACTAATGGGGCAGAAAGGCTTGATTTAACACTTCTTCTGAAAGGTTGAAACCAACTGTGCAGTACTCCCTCAGTCCTGTAGTAGAGGATAGGCCCAGATTTTGCACTGAACTCTCTGGAGACAACTCCAAATACATAACATCAACTCACAGGCAAGAACCCTGGCCGTAAAGCCACAACTGATCAGATGGATAAAAGCTCCACATTGTACATGGGTCTGAAAGAGTTAAAACTGGGAAGTGGCATTAGCTACACCCACTATGATGATGCCACACGGACTTGGAGGCAGAACAGTATAGGATCTCAGAGGAATGAGAGCTAATCTCTGGTCCTGCTCAAAGTCTCTATTGCAGTGAATAGATCTTATGGGGGCCTGGACAATACAAACTATGGAGGGATATGTGGCAGAATCCCACAAGAATTCAATGAGGCCTATCCTGACACTGGGATCAATTCACTGTATCTTTTATGCATCTACCATGCGGTGAGGCGAGCTTCTTTCTGGGAAGCAGCAACTTGCCAATTAAGGGAGACTATAGCCTGGTAAACACCTGATTAATGGTACAACATACCTGATTAATATTCAACTTTAAGTTTGACCAAACACATCAAACAAATTAGATGTCAAGAATTCTAGACATAGGTACCAGGTCTCTGCTTGTTTCAAAGGGCATCCATGTGCATGCCAGGATCTAACATCTCAAGGTAAACTCCATGAGCACTGGCTATGGGAACCCCATGTGAATAGACTCTGGTATTCAATATACATCAGCCCCTAAGAATCCTCTCGTTACATGACCTGTCCACTTAGAGGGCACTTCTGCACTGCAATGCAGTTTGCTTGCCCGCAGCTGCAGCTCCCTGAAGTTTATATCTCTGGTTCAGTTTGCAGTTGTAATGTTTTGTTCTCCTCCTCCTTAGCCTTAGGAATTCCACTACCTCTGTTGGGTTAACTGAGTCAAACATCTGGGATGGAAGTAATGATCTGTGAAGCAATATCAGAATGAAATGTTTCTTTTGCATTTGAGGTCTTGCCATAGCCAAACTATTCTGTCAGCTCTTAATACGCTGCTCACTTTTGGATGAGAGCTTACTTGGCAGTTGCCTTTTACATGATGAGGTGCATTCTCCGCGAACCAGGATCAGTTTTCCCATTCCACAGTCTGCTTTGTGCAAAATTGTTGTAGCCTTGATCTTTATATTGCTTTCCATGCCTGTAGCATTGAAGTCAATTTAGTTCTTGGTGTCCTTCAATATCCCCTGCATCATAGGCTTGCAACCTTGAAATCTTTAGCCAACCTAATGGGTTTATCCCATGTCCCTAACATTCAAATACAGGAGCCTATGAGTTCTCCTGCATGGCTGCAAATGGAAAAACCTCTCCCAAACCCCACCAACTGCCCATGTCATCGTCCTTTTGGTGAGTCTTAGGTGCCCTCCTTCTCAGAATTAAAGGCATCATGGGATACGTTTTTTATATTGGTGTTCTGAGTTGCTGGAGTTTATTTTTCTGTATTCAGCAGTGAATTCTTCACCTCAGCACCTAACAAAGAAGTGTTTTTCTGATTGTGTTTCAGTTCCCTCCATTAGCTGTGTTTGCACGACGCATGGCATTTCAATATTGTATTTCCTGAGAAGCTATGTGTGCCAGGACACGAGAGTCAACTGTGTGTATGATTATTGACTTGCTCATGTATGCTAGAACATCAGAGTCCTAGAGGCATACAGCAAAACAGAGGCCCTTTGGCCCATCATATTCATGTGAACCATCAAACAGGTGTGCACTCGAGACTCATTTTCCAGCATTTCATAAAGAAATGGTACATTGAAAGAATATTTTGCCCTCAGTAGAAGAATCAATAATCAAGGGTCATCTAAGGGAAGAACATTTAGAAAGGAGTTAAATATTTCAACTGCTCATCCAAACACTTATTAAATGTTGATGATATTTTGTGTCCCTTTTACACAGTAAGTTTCAGATGGCTACCATTCTCAGGGCTGTGGGAAGAAACCAGAGCACTTTGATGAAACCCACACAGACTCAGGGCGAATGTGCAAACTCTACACAGACAGTCGCCTGAGGTTGGAATCAAACCTGAGTCCCTGGCACAGTGAAACAGTACTGCTGGCCACTGAGTCACTGTGCCACCCATTAAGATGAACCTAATCCCGAACATGATAATGGAAGTGAACTACAGACCTCAGACTGTCAGAGAAAAGAATCAAACTCAACAGTTTTCTACCTGAAAAACTAACAGTCTAACAAATCCGAAGAGAATTCAATCTGGGAAGACTGTGCAAACTTAAAGTCACTGAATTTGTGAAAGCAGAAACTTTGGGAAACATGCAGTAGTGGTAGTTATAATTATATATACAAACGTGTCATCGTAATAATGAGAAGATTTGCCTGGCAGTAGTAGTAGTGTAGAGGTGCCTGAAAAGGTCTGAAAAGTTTAATAATGAGGAGTGCCATAAAAACCACCCACCACCATAATGTCACATGTTCTTGCGGGAAGAACAACTTAGGATCTCAGAGGAATGAAGCCTAACATCTGGTCCTCCTCAAAGTCTCTGTAACAATGACTATGTTAGCAATGTAATGAATAATTAATTGCAGTAAAACACGTTATCAACTACAAGAGGCTCTTCTAGTTAGACCAGGAAGTAGTTTGTCTCGACCACAGTAGACCAAACAGGGCCTGTTGTTTCCTTCACTTAAAGAGGGTGATTGTAGTTACCTTCCTTGTGAGCGTCAGTATGGCGAACTGGCATGGTCACTCAATAGTATAACCATTAATCACAGTGCAGCTTTGGTGCTAAAAGGTAGGTACAGAGTCCAGTGTCTTGAAAACCCACCAAGTGAACTGCTTTATCTTGAAGACCACCAGATTCTTGACTGCTGTAGTCACTTGTGTCCAAACAGGCAGTTAATATCCTTTTGCAAACCTGTGATATCCCTTCACAAACCTGATAGAAAAGGAGTTTTTTCACACCTAGTGTATAATAGTAGAACATACTGTCAGGAGGTATGATTTCTACTGAGAAATTATACATTTATATTTATATAAAGAATTCTAAGAGTGTCTGTCACACTCAATCATCAGATTCCATGTGTCACATTGCAGGCACTGTTCTTTGTATGAAACAAGTGAAAAATCTTTTTAAAATTAAATAGACAAAAGAAATGAAAGCCAATATTATCTGCCTTTCTGTCCTAACCTTGGGACTTTTTTTTATTCATTCACAGGGCGAGGGTGTCGCTGACCAGGCAGCATTTATTACCCATTCCTAATTGCCCAGGGGCAGTTCAGAGCCAACCACATTTCTGTGGGTCTGGGGTCACGTGTTGGCCAGACCAGGTATCAATGGCAGTTTCCTTCCCTAAAGGACATTAGTGAATGAGTTGTTTCTTTCCTTGACAATTGACAATGGATTCATAGTCATCATTAGATTCTTCATTACAGATAATTTATTGAATTCAAATTCCACCACCTACCATGGCAGGATTCAAACCCTGATCTCCAGGACCTTATCTGGGTCTTTGGATTAACAGTCCAGTAGGCCAACATCACTGGACCATCACCTCCCCAGTGGGATGATCAGTACAGGTCGTGGAGATATCAAGTCACTGCCAATCAAGTGAACCATTCAAAAGTAGCAATAGTCAGCCTCTAACTAAACTCACAACATATTCAGACCTTTGAGCACTAATGTCAAAGTGACAGGCTATGTTAACAACTAAATATTAAAATATGCTTCAGGTCATAGAAAAACAGGGCTTAATAACTGGCATACAACACAACATCTCTATATTGAAAGCATTCTGGTGTCTGTCTGAAGGAATGAGCCATTGTCTGAATGCCCCTATAATTTGCTGATTCGTCCATTTTAACCACTTGAGGGCGTAGTCATCATGGGTTAATCTCATCTCAAACGTCAGCTTTGCAGTAGACACAAGTCAGCCAATAATTTTGGTTTGCCTCTAATTCTGGCACTTGTGCATTTCTGATTTCTTTTGCTCACCAATATCAAGCATGTCTTCAGCTGCCTAGTGCTGGAATTCCCTCCTGAAACCACTTGAATTTGTTTTGATTTCCTAGTGTGTTTTAACGCGGCAGCTATTCACATTTAATGCTGTGCATTATGATTTAGTGTCAGGTGCATTGTAATGTTGTGTAATCTACCTGCACATCTGCCAATGTAGTATACTGTATCCACTGTACACGGTGTGGCTTCCTCTACGTTGGGTAAACCAAGCGGAGGCTTGGGGACCGCTTTGCAGAACACCTCCGCTCAGTTTGCAATAAACAACTGTACCTCCCAGTCGTGAACCATTTCCACTCCCCCTCCCATTCTTTAGATGACATGTCCATCATGGGCCTCCTGCAGTGCCACAATGATGCCACCCGAAGGTTGCAGGAACAGCAACTCATATTCCGCTTGGGAACCCTGCAGCCCAATGGTATCAATGTGGACTTCACAAGTTTCAAAATGTCCCCCTCCCCCACTGCATCCCTTAACCAGGCCAGCTCATCCCCACCTCCCTAACCTGTTCTTCCTCTCACCTATCTCCTCCTCCCACCTCAAGCCGCACCTCCATTTCCTACCTACTAACCTCATCCCGCCTCCTTGACCTGTCCGTCCTCCCCGGACTGACCTATCCCCTCCCCACCTCCCCACCTATAAACTCCTCTCCACCTATCTTCTCCTCAATCCATCTTGGGTCCGCCTCCCCCTCTGTCCCTATTTATTTCAGAACCCTCTTCCCATCCCCCTCTCTGATGAAGGATCTAGGCCTGAAACGTCAGCTTTTGTGCTCCTGAGATGCTGCTTGGCCTGCTGTGTTCATCCATCTTCACACTTTGTTATCTTGTATTCTAATTGGTACTATTTTTGTGTGGTCTCTCCTATTCCTTTTCTTAGTCAGCACCAACCCTTATATTAGCTCGTAGTATCACTTTGTCCATTTTGTGTCTCATGCCTGCGATCCTGTAGTTTGAAGTGGTCCTCACTCAGTAAGTTGCTCCCTGCCTCTTGTCAGTCATCCTCCAAACCCTCATACACAGAGGTAATATGGGAAAAGAAAGAGATGAGCAGGAGTGTTGGCCAGAGAGCACTGTGGACTGTGATAGGATTGGCAAGCAAGAGAGTCCGTGACAACCAAATAGGTTGGAGGGTGTAACTCTAGTGAGCCAGACAGTTGGGATGAAGAGAATCAATGAATGGAGATGCAGGAAAACAGAAAAGTTGGCGAGTGGTTGGGCAGTAAGAAGTTTTATATTATTTAGGTTGGATATTATTTATACCTACATATATTATTTTTATATTTTTAAATTTATTCCATTTTAAATATAGTTTGTGAATATAATAATTTAACTTTCAGGGTAAAATATTTCAATACTTAATCTGTGGGAAATCCTGTAGAAACTAACTAAAACTTTTATGTTAGTTGTAATGGGAAAATTTGAATGACTTCATAATGTTTCCTTTAAACACTTCAGGAACACAACTACGATGAGAAACAAAAAAAATCTTTTCTCCAGTGCAGTATTTGGGGATGTTTTAATATGTAACAGTTAAAAAATAAATATAAACTTTTGTCATTGTTTATTCTAACCTGCTCTTCATATTTCTCTATACTTTTCTGCTCTCCTGCTTCAAATATTTGTTTTGAGCTTGATTCTATTTACCCTTTGTTCCTTAACACCTGATATTAAATTATTTCACTCTAACTCACTTGCTCTTTGTGCTCTGAAAGTCTCCTGAGCTCCAAACACCAGTCAGCCTTTGACCTGAACAGGAGCTCCACTAATTAAACAGTAATTAAAACAGGGTTTTGATTTCTTGGATAACTCATTCTCAGCATGAATTACTTCTGTCCTATATCTCTCTACTACAGCTGCAGTGCTTTGAGATGTGACTGTTTTGTTCACATTATTGCAAAGAGAGATAGAAATGAAAGAGACCACCCAGTCTATATAAGAATAGGTAAGCACCTCCGGAATAATTTCAAGTTACAGAATCATTTACTTAGAGTCAGAGATACACAGCATAGAGACAGATCATTCAGTCTAACTCATTCATGCCAACTTGATATCCTATATAAATCTCGCCCCATTTGACAGCATTTGGCCAATATCCCTCTCAACCCTTCCTCTTCATGTACACATCCAGGTGCCTTTTAATTGCTGATAACAAGGTGTAGAGCTGGATGAACACAGCAGGCCAAGCAGCATCAGAGGAGCAGGAAGGCTGACGTTTCAGGCCTAGACCCTTCTTCAGAATTGGGGGTAGCAAAGGGGGTTCTGAAATAAATAGGGAGAGAGGGGGAGGCATATAGAAGATGGATAGACGAGAAGATAGGTGGAGAGGAGACAGACTGGTCAAAGAGGCGGGGATGAAGCCAGTAAAAGTGAGTGTAGGTGGGGAGGTAGGGAGGAGATAGGTCAGTCCAGGGAGGACAGAAAGATCAAGGGGGCGGGATGAGGTTAGTAGGTAAGAGATGGGGGTGGGGCTTGAGGTAGGAGGAGGGGATAGGTGAGAGGAAGGACAGGTTAGGGAGGTGGGGACGAGCTGGGCTGGTTTTGGGATGCTGGTGGGGGAGGGGAAATTTTGAAGCTTGTGAAGTCTACAATGATACCAGTGGGCTGCAGGGTTCCCAAGCAGAAGATGAGTTGCTGTTCCTATTACCTTCAGGCATTGCAGGAGGCCCAGGATGGACATGACCTCTGAGGAATAGGAGGGGGAAATGGTTCATGACCGGGAGGTGCAGTTGTTTAGAGTGAATTGAGCATAGGAGTTTTGCAAAGCAGTCCCCAAGCCTCCGCTTGGTTTCCCCAATGTAGAGGAGGCCACAACAGAAACAGTGGACACAGTATACCACATTGGCACATGTGCAGGAGAACATCAGCTTGATGTGGAAAGTCTTCTTGGGGCCTGGGATGGGGGTAAGGGCGAAGGGGTGGGGGCAGGTGTAGCACTTCCTGCGGTTGCAGGGAAAAGTGCTGGGTGTGGTGGGGTTGGAGGGGAGTGTGGAGCGGACAAGGGAGTCACGGAGAGAATGGTCCCTCAGGTATGCAGATAAGGGTGGGGATGGAAAAATATCTTTGGTGGTGGGGTTGGATTGTAGATGACGCAAGTGTGGGGGAATGATGCATTGGATCCGGAGGTTGGTGGGGTGGTACGTGAGGATGAGGGGGGTTCTGTTTTGGTTGTTACTGTGGGGAGGGGGTGTGAGGGATGAGTTGCAACCCCATCTCTTTCCTACTAACCTCATCCCGCCCCCTTGACCTGTCCATCCTCCCTGGGCTGGCCTATCTCCTCCCTACCCCCCCCCCCCCCCCCCCCACCTACATTCACCTTTACTGGCTCAATCCCAGCCTTTTTGACCTGTCTGTCTCCTCTCCACCTATCTTCTCTTCTGTCCATCTTCTATCCACCTCCCCACCTCCCTATTTATTTCAAAGCCCCCTCAAATCCCCCATTTCTGAAGAAGGGTCTCGACCCAAAACGTCAGCGTTCCTGCTCCTCTGATGCTGCATGGCCTGCTGTGTTCATCCAGCTCTACACCTTGTTATCTCAGATTCTCCAGCATCTGCAGTTCCTACTATCTCTGAATCCTTTTAATTGTTGTCATTGTACCAGCCTCCACCACATCCTCTGGCCGCTTATTCTCTGCACGCACCAGTCACTGCATGAAATAGTTGCTCCTTAGGTTCCTTTTATAGCTTCCCCTCTCACATTGAACTTATGCCCTCTAGTTTTGGATTCCGCACACCAGGAAAAAGGCCTTGTCTATTTAAGCTTTCACTGCCCCTCATGATTTTATAAAACTCAATAAGGTCATCCCTCAGCCTCGACACTCTAGCCTATTCAGCATCTCCCCATGGCTCAAACCCTCCAATCCTGGTCACATCATCGTAAATCTTTTCTGAACCCTTTCTAGATTCATAATATCCTTCCTGTAGCAGCTAGACCAGAATTGCATGCCCTATTCCAAAAGTGGCTGAACCAATTTCCTGTACAGCTGCAACATGACCTCCCAACTCCTATACTCAATGCACTGGCCAACAAAGACAAGGATACCAAATGCCTTCTTCACTATCTTTGTTCAGCAACACTCCCCAGGACCCTATCATTAAGTGTACAAGTCCTGCCCTGATTTGCCTTTCTAAAATGTAGCACCTCACATTTATACAAATTAAACACCATCTGCCACTCCTCAGCCCATTGGCCATCTGATCAAGATCCCATTGTATTCTGATGTAAATTTCTTCACTGTCCACTACACTTCCAATTTTATTGTCATCTGCAACCTTAGTGGCCATACCTCCTATGCTCACTTTCAAATTATTTATATAAATGACAAAAAGCAGTGGACCCAGCACTGATCCTTGTGGCACACTGCTGGTCACAGGCCCCCCAGTCTGAAAAACAATCTTCCACCAGCACCTGGATAATAAAATGTGAGGCTGGATGAACACAGCAGGCCAAGCAGCATCTCAGGAGCACAAAAGCTGACGTTTCGGGCCTAGACCCTTCATCAGAGAGGGGGATGGGGTGAGGGTTCTGGAATAAATGGGGGGGGGGGGGGTACCGAAGATGGAGAGGAAAGAAGATAGGCGGAGAGAGTACAGGTGGGTTCCACCAGCACCATCTTCAAAAACACTTAGGTATTAAATTAATGCTGTGTCTGTTTTTTCAGGTGGACACATTATTTGAAGAAGAGAAGGAACGTTCTCCCTGATGTCTTGGCCAATATTTATCCCTCAATGAACATTCTCTTGTTAGCTGTTGGGGCTTGTAATGTAAAAATTGTTGGCTATGGATCCTTCAACAGTGATTACAACTCAGAAGTATTCAGTTGATTGCAATGGCATGCGGAGATCATGAGAGGAACTATACAATTGCAAGGTGTTTCATTTCTTTCATTCTTTACTGTACTAAAGACAACCCACAAAACCATTCCAAGTATTAATCATATTTTGAACAATGACGCATTTTTAAAAATTAGAACTTCTTCTGGTCTGTAGATCCATACTGTCCTGAAATAAGTAAATTTAACTTGAAATAAAGCTCCATGTATCTTTTGCTGGCCTATTTAGTGTTGTATGTCTCCATTATGCCTCTAGCATTCATTTCGCTGAAATTTCAGTTTTCTGAGATCCCCTCAAAACATTGGCCTCTGACATTAGAGGTGAGGAATATTTTGAATTAATTTGTCCAGATGGGAAATAGAATTTACTTTGAGCAATATTTTTAACAGAGTAAGGCATCCAAAAGTGCTTCACAGGCATAATTACTGAATCATAGTGCAGAATTACAAGGGGCTACAGCACAGAGGAGACATTCAGTCCATCAAAACTGAACCAGTTCTCTGCAGAAGCCATTAAACCAGTGTCACTCCTTTCACCATTACAATCAGATAAAATTTGACACTGAATCACAGAAGGAAATATTAGGACAAATGATCAACAACCTGAATGAAAATAATACATTTAAGGAACATTTTAAAGGGGGAGAAGGAATGATTGTTTAAGGATGGAATTAAAAAAGGACGTAGACAAAAAGCAGGTAACTATAAGCCAGTTAGCTTAACTTCAGTAGCAGGGAAAATGCTTGAATCTATCATTAAGGAACAACTAGCAAGACATCTGGATATAAATTCTCCCATTGGGAACACCCAGCACATGTTCATGAAGGGTAGGTCATGTTTAACTAGTTTGGTGGAATTCTTTGAAGGCATTACTTGCATCTTGGACAATGGGGAACCTGTGGATGTGGTGTATCTGGACTTCCAGAGGCATTTGACAAGGTGCCACACCAAACGTTACTACATAAGATAAAGTTGCACAGTATCACAGATAAATGTATTGGCATGGATAGAGGATTGGTTAACTAGTAGAAAGCAAAGAGGAGTAGTAAAAGGGTGTTTTTCTGATTGGTGATCAGTGGCTAGTGGTGTGCCTCAGGAATCCGTGTTGGGACCACAATTGTTTGCAATTTACATAGATGATTTAGAGTTAGGGACTAGGTGTTGTGTGTCAAAATTTGCAGATGACACTAACATGAGTGGTAGAGCAAAGTGTTCAGAAGACACTGAAAGTCTGCAGAGGGATATAGTCTAAGTGAGTGGGCAAAGGTCTGGCAGATGGAGTACAATGTTGATAAGTGTGAGGTCATCCATTTTGGTAGGTATAACAGCAAAATGAACTATGTTTCAAATGGTAAAATATTGCAGCACGCTGCTGTGCAGAGGGACTTGGGTGTCCTTGCGCATGAATCGCTAAAAGTAGGATTGCAGGTGCAGCAGGTAATTAAAAAGGCAAATGGAATTTTGTCTGTCATTGCGAGAGGGATGGAGTTTAAAAACAGGGAGGCTATGCTGCAGCTCTATAGCGTCCTGGTGAGGCCACACCTGGAGTATGGTGTGCAGTTTTGGTCTCCTTACTTGAGAAGGGATGTACTGGCACTGGAGAGGGTGCAGAGGAGATTGACTCGGTTGATTCCAGAGTTGAGAGGGTTGGATTATGAGGACAGACTGAGTAGGCTGGGATTATACCCATTGGTATTCAGAAGGACGGAACATTTTATAGCAGCATATAAGATTATGAAGGGAATAGATAAGGTGGAGGCAGGGAGGTTGTTTCTGCTAGTAGGTGAAACGTGGACTAGGGGCATAGCCTCAAAACAAAGGGAAGCAGATGTAGGACTGAGGTCAGGAGGAACTTCTTCACCCAAAGTGTTGTGAATCTGTGGTATTCCCTGCCCAGTGAAGAAGTTGAAGTTACCTCGCTGAATGTGTTTAAGGCAAGGCTAGATAAATTTATGAATAATACAGGAATTAGGGATTACGGCGTGCGGGCGGGTAAGTGGCGCTGAGTTTCAAAAAGATCAGCCATGATCTTATTAAATGGCTGAGGGGCCGGATGGCCTATTCCTGCTCGTCGTTCCTATGTTCTCATGAATTATTGAGCTCACACAGCTGAAGGTCCTATTTCTGCAACTAAACAGAGTGTGCATCTCACTGATTCGTAGATTTGCTGTCAATATCCTCGTGAATTGCTTTGAACTCTAGGGTCTGCTTTGATGAGGTTGAGAATGAACACTTCCTAGTCTTAACTAGAAAAAATTCCTTTATTGAATAAGAAATAGTTTATTACATGTTTGCAACCAGTTACAGATTACACAGAGGCTATGAGGAGGATGCGAACATTGGGTTTTACTCCTTCCAGATCCTGAGCAATTCTGTTCCAAAGTCTACATGACATTATCATAATAGGTCGTGTTTAAGGCAGTCCCGAGATTAACCCTTTCAGGCCCTAACACAACAGAAGGCACAGCCATCACTCATTGAATGGTGAAAATCCAGGATGCAAAAAAGGACTGAATTTGATGACCATAGAGATCTTGAAGGGTTGTATGGCAGATGAAGGACACAGAGTGAAGAACGAGTAAGAACACAAAGGAAGTTGACAACAAGGGTGAGAATTTTAAAACGGAGGCATCTATAAACCAGGAATCAAAATATTTTTCAGTGTGCATAGGGATGCCCTGTGAAGGGGTGTAAGATTTATGACCTGTCCATTAGTGCAAAAGGAAAGATGTTGTGAAACTTGAAAGTGTTCGGAAAAGATCTGCAAGAATGTTACCAGAGTTGGAGGGTTTGAGCTATAGGGAGAGACTGAATGGGCTGGGGCTATTTTCCCTGGTGTGTCGGACATTGACGGGTGATCTGATAGAGGTTTATAAAATCACGAGGGGGATGGATAGGGTGAATAGCCAAGCAAGGTCTTTTCCAAGGGTAGAGGGCATGGGCTTAAGGTGAGAGGGGAATGATTTAAGATGGACCTATGAGACAATGTTTTCACGTAGAGGATTGGCATGTGTAGAACAAGCTGCCAGAGGAAGTGATGGAGCCTGACAACATTCAAAAGGTATCTGGATGGGTATATGTTTAAGAAGGGTTCAGAGTGATATGGGCCAAATGCTGGCAAATGGGACTAGATTAATTTGGGATATCTGGTCTGCATGAACAAGTTGGACAAAAGGGTTTGTTTCCATGTTTTACATCTCTATGGCTCTATGACTTTAAAACCAGCATTGCACTTCATTCAGTCAGCTTCCTGGCACATAGGTTGTGTTAATATTATGCATTAGGCATCAGTTTTAAGGCCCTTTTCTACGGGTCTTCTAGTCCTTGAATATTTTCTTTGTGCTTCAGTTGCCAGAACTGATGCAACACTTCAGGCATAACTGAGGCAAGTTCAATGATACAGCTTCATGCTTAAACACAACTTGGTTATTATAACTCAGCATTTTCCTGCCTTGTTGAAATGCACTCAACAATGATTGAAAGAGGTGACTGTTATCGTTCACAGCTGTTTGCCAGTCTCCTTTAACACTGATCCATCTCACTCACTCACCCAGAAGATATCCTTTGTTTTTTCATCCCTTGAAAGACGTTGATCTATGAATGTTGAAAAATCTGCTACAGTTCATTCCACTTGCAAAGAATTTCTGTTTTATCCCCTGAGTCCCTAGGCTACTTCAACAGAATCAAAAGACCCTTAACTGGCTCAGTTTAGCATCATCAGTAATTTTTCTAGCATGGATTGCACTTTCCATCATTAGCTGTTTATGCTGATTGGATGATTCTGACACCAGAAGCAACTTTTGGGGTGCTCTGCTCAGCAGATATCTCCAAGACGATAATACACCCTTGCATCATTACAAACTATTTACAGCGCAGAATCATACCTTCCACATAACAAGTCCGTGCCAGCGATTGTGCTCAAATGAATCTCTTCCCATCCCTCCTTACCTCATCCTGTCAACATACCTTTCTATTTCTTTCTCCTGCACGTGATTCAAAATCAAAATACTGTGGATGCTGGAAATGTGAAATAAAACAGAAAGTACTGGAGGAAATCAGCAGGCCTGACAGCACCTGTTTTTCTCTACAGATGTGTCCAGAGCTGTAGTACTCCTCCTTCACTTCCTGTTTTTATTCCTTCATGTATTTATCTAGCTTTCTCTCAAAGATATCTATGTTATTCATCTCAATGATTCAATCCCTCCGAACATGTATTTTCAGTCACCTGGAAGGAACTCTTTCCCTAAAAGCACTGTGGGTGTATGTCTATCATATGGACTGCAGCAATTTAAGAATGTGTCTCACCATCAGCTTCTAAAGAGCAGTTAAAAAATAAGCGCGACCTTCTGAATGGCGCTGAAATGAATAAATGAAAAATAGATACATTTTTCCTTGTGGTAGTGTGTTACAAGCATTCCAGCTCCTGAATAGGTAAAGACATTCCCCCTAAACTCCAAACTGGGTTTAGTTTGGACTTTTTCTGCACCTTCCTCTGTCACTATCAATTACTTAACCAGCTCAAAATCTATATCTAAAACCACCACATTTACTTTTCTGCTCAGTTATCAAAAGCTGTCTTGAAATTAAATGTTCTATCGCACGTGGGCTTCCTACATGCATGCTGGATATGTTACTTCATCAAAGAAGTTGTCCAACATTGAACTTCTGCAAAAGCTATTGTTGTTATTTTCACATAAATGAAACCCAGTTATTCTTTCAGTTGCTGAAATAAGGCTAAATTGATCTTTGGTTAATCGGCTAATAGTCAAAAAAAAGATCAGCAGGCCAGGGAGCAATTTGTGGAGAGAGATGAAGTGTTGTTGGATTTTATAGGTTGCCATTTTATCTGCCCCCTCAAACTAAAAATCCAGTCATGAGCCAAAAGCTGGCTATCCTGCAGATGTATTTGGCTGGGGTCAGGGTTAATTAATTGCCCAAATCATCAGGGATTAGGAAATTACACTTTAGAAAGCTGCTAGCAATTCCATAGACCCTGTTGCACATGGTTTGAGTTGTGGCCGTGACTGGAAACACAGGCAAAGTGATGATGGATTCCAGATTGAAAAGTAAATTTGGGGCATTGGTGCAAGCTAGTTAGAGCCATAGAGTTTTACTGCACAGAAAAAGTCCCTTCAGACTATCAAGTCTATGCCAGTTGAAAACAAGCTCCTAATTATCCTCATCCCATTTTCCAGAACTTGCCCTTATGTGCCTCAGCAGGTAACTATAGGCCAGTTAGCTTAACTTCGGTAGTGGGGAAAATACTTGAATCTATCATTCAGGAACAAATAACAAGATATCTCGATATAAATTCTCCCAATGGGAACACCCAGCACGGGTCCATGAAAGGTAGGTCATGTTTAACTAGTTTGGTGGAATTCTTTGAGGGCGTTACTTGCATGATGGACAATGGGGAACCTGTGGATGTGGTATATCTGGATTTCCAGAAGGCATTTGACAAGGTGCCACACCAAACTCTGCTACATAAGACAAAGTTTCATGGTATTACAGGTAATGTATTGGCATGGATAGAGGATTGGTTAACTAGTAGAAAGCAAAGAGGAGCAGTAAAAGGGTGTTTTTCTGGTTGGTGGTCAGTGGCTTGTGGTGTGCCTCAGGGATCCGTGTTGGGACCACAATTGTTTACAATTTACATAAATGATTTGGAGCTGGGAATTAAGTGTTATGTGTCAAAATTTGCAGATGACACTAACATGAGTGGTAGAGCAAAGTGTGCAGAAGACACTGAAAGTCTGCAGAGGGATATAGTCTAAGTGAGTGGGAAATGTCTGGCAGATGGACTACAATGTTGATAAGTGTGAGGTCATCCATTTGGTAGGTATAACAGCAAAATGGACTATGTTTTAAATGGTAAAATATTGCAGCACGCTGCTGTACAGAGGGACTTGGGTGTCCTTGTGCATGAATCGCTAAAAGTAGGATTGTAGGTGCAGCGGGTAATTGAAAAGGCAAATAGAATTTTGTCTGTCATTGCGAGAGGGATGGAGTTTAAAAGCAGGGAGGCCTGGTGATGCCACACCTGGAGTATGGTGTGCAATTTTGGTCTCCTTACTTGAGAAGGGATATACTGGCACTGGAGAGGGTGCAGAGGAGATTGACTCGGTTGATTCCAGAGTTGAGAAAGTTGGATTATGAGGACAGACTGAGTAGGCTGGGATTATACCCATTGGTATTCAGAAGGACGGAACATCTTATAGAAGCATATAAGATTATGAACATAGAACATAGAACATTACAGCACAGTACAGGCCCTTCGGCCCTCCATGTTGTGCCGACCTGTCATACCCATCTCAAGCCCATCTAACCTACACTATTCCATGTATGTCCATATGCTTGTCCAATGACGACTTAAATGTACCTAAAGTTGGCGAATCTACTACCATTGCAGGCAAAGCGTTCCATTCCCTTACTACTCTCTGAGTAAAGAAACTACCTCTGACATCTGTCCTATATCTTTCACCCCTCAATTTAAAGCCATGCCCCCTTGTGCTTGCCGTCACCATCCTAGGAAAAAGGCTCTCGCTATCCACCCTATCTAACCCTCTGATTAGAATAGATAAGGTAGAGGCAGGGATGTTATTTCCGCTAGCAGGTGAAACTAGGACTAGAGGTCATCGCCTCAACACAAATGGAAGCAGATGTAGGACTGAGGTCAGGAGGAATATCTTCACACAAAGTGTCGTGAATCTGTGGAATTCCCTGCCCAGTGAAGTGGTTGAAACTACTTCGCTGAATGTGTTTATGGCAAGGCTAGATAAATTTTTGAAGAGTAAAGGAATTAAGTGTTATGGTTTGTGGGCAGGTAAGTGGAGCTGAGTCACAAAAAGATCAGCCATGATTTTATTAAATGGTAGGGCAGGCTCGAGGGGTCAGATGGCCTTCTCCTGCTCCCATTTCTTATGTTCCTGTTGCAAGTGTACATCTGAACATTGTTACTGTAGACTTTGCCTATTCCCCGATGATGTTTTATATCTCAACAATGTCCTGCCTCCGTCTTGTCTGTTCAAAGGAAAACAACCCCAGCCTATTCAATTTCTCTACATTTGTAAAAACCTCCAGCCCAGGCAACATTCTGATAAATCTCATCAGGATCCTTTCAAGTGCACTCACATCCCTCTCATAATGTGGATTCCAGAACAGCACATAATATGACCTAGCCAACATTTCATTCAGTTCCAGCATAACATTTCTGCTCTTAAACTCCAAGCCTTGGCTACTTGAGGAAAGTACCCCATTTTCCTTCTTAGCCATTTTATCTCCCCCTCCTACTACCTTAAGCACTGGTGGACATACACACCCAGATCCCTCTGATCCTCAGTGATTCTTAGGTTCCTGCCATTCATCATGTATTCCCTCCCTTTGTTTACCTTGCCTAAATGCAACACTTCACATTTATGCAAAATTTATTTTAGCACTGATCATCTCATCTGACCATCCTGCCTATCTTCTCCTGTAATCGTAGGCTATCCTGCTCAATACTTACCACTCCGTCACCAATTTTTGTATTGTCTGCAATTTTACTGGCCAACCCTCCTACATTCAAGTCTTAACTGGTAATATATACCACAAATAGCATGGATCCCAACTCTGATCCCTGTAGGGTCCAGCTGGACACACACTTCCAGTCACAAAAATTACCCCTCGGCCATCACCCTTTCCTGCCACTCAGCTAACTCTGAATCTCATTGGTCAGACTTCCTTGGATCCCCATTGATCACTATCAGTAACATAACACAGTAGTTGGCAGAACCCTCTAAGGGTTTGAAAATCTGGGGTTGTGAGTTTGGGGGATGTGGGGGTTAGTGAGTATGACCTTGACGGTGTGTCTCTAATGGGTGCAGGGAATCCCCTACCTCTTAATAAGGAGGATGCCACCCTCATTTAAAGCTGTCAAGTTACCCATCAGACTTGGGCCTACACTAGCCACTGATAAATTAGGCACAAACCAATAGGCTGAAAGCCTAGCATCCCCCCACCTCATCTACCATAAATATCCAGCCCAACATCAGGTTAATTTCTTGTTTCGATATCTTCACAGCTACGACCAGATCTGCTGAGAATTTTCCATGTTTTCTGCTTCTATTTCAGACTCGTGACATCCAGAGTATTTTGGTTTTTCACTGTGTGTTCGTTTTCTTTCTATTTTTGAATGTAGCCCCCATTCTGGCTCATTTACAGTCTCCTGAATTGAGAGGAGAAAAGCCATAAGCCATAAGGACCTAACAGTTTTTATAAATGGAGCAATTTTGGTAATAGAGCAAAATATTTCTGAAATTTTCTGAAAATATAACTGAAACAAATTTTATCACGTTTAGTCTATCAAGTTAATAGTAACACGTTTGTACATTTTGTACATTATGTACAATTTTGTACATACCTTGCACAATTCTATTTCGCTGCTTCCTACACGGACCAAGAAATATTTCCGGTACGTGAGCAATTATTTCATTCCCTTTATAAAGCATAGAGGCTGTTGGTTTAAGTCAAAGAACACTAATCTCTATGTGAAGCATTATTCAGGGTGTGTTGGGCTGCAAGTTATGGCACTAGACTGTTGGTTTAGTGGTTGTAAGTTCAAATCCCACCTTGGCAAGTTGTGAAATTAAATTCAATAAGTCTGATCGTTTGTGAGCTGTCACAGGGAAAATTGAACTTGAAAGCTGCCAAATTGTTGTAAAAACTCAAATGGGTGTTTAGTGCCCTTCAGGGAGGAACCTGTCACCTCTATATGGGCTAGTCAAAATGTGACTCCTGTTTCATGCTATCCAGTTGACCCTCTTGCCCTCAGAGCAATGAGAGATGGGAAACAAATCAGGATTGTCACTATTGCTTTATCTTATGCTTTAAGCCAATACTGCTATCTGCACATTGAAATACTAGCCTGCAGTATCTCAGCCTTTGGAAGTCTGCACATACACTATCACTGAGGTGGCTTGCTACTTATCACTTAAACCCTTTTGCACAGGAGCACTCCTTTATTTATGTCTGTGCACAGTATCTTATCAAAAACAGCTCTCCAGTCATGTCTAAGATCCCAGTCTGCCCACATGCCCATTCTAGACTGATGACATCTTCTCTCATGCTAATGTCATAGTTATAGAGATCTACAGCACAGAAAAAAAAGGGTCTTCAGCCCGCCGAGTCCTCACTGGTCAAAAACTATCACCTAACTATTTTAATCCCATTTTTCAGCACGTAGCCTGATATGCCTTGGCATCACAGGTGCACTTCTATATACACCTTAAATAATATGAGAGCTTCTGTCTTTACCAGCCCTACAGGCAGTGAGTTACTGATTCCCACCATCTTCTGAGTGAAATAAATTTTCCCTGATATCTCCTCTTAACCTTCTGCCAAATAACTTAAATCCATATACCCCACCATGCCCTCCACCCCTGTCATTGATCTCTCCTTCAAGAGGAGGAGACACATTATGCCCCTTCTTACACAGTAATGCGTCACTGGTGTCAGAGAAGTGTGATCGGTTACATCATTATGATTTACATTAATCTCGTTACATCACAACTATTGCCATAGAAGTGTTGGAAAAATATACATATCCTGACACAATTTTGGAGTGAGATAATGGTTTGGATGTCCTAATGGTCAGACAGTCATTGGAGCAGCATAAACTGCGGTTATACATCAGCACCCCCGTGGGATTCCAGATGCAGCAAACTCTACTGGAATTACCCAGGAAATTGAAGATTCTGATGCGCAATTCCCCCGTGTAGTGAACCGTCTGAATGAGTCCATTAAAGACTGAGAATTCAGAGGGTTCCACTTTCACTAAATTAATCTTTACCCGGAAAATTTAGATGAGTAAAATACTTTGTCCAATTCTGGTGTAATATCCCCTATCCCAGTAAGATTCTATTTGCCCTCTGAGCTGCTACACTGTCAGATAACAAGGTGTAGAACTGAACGAACATAGCAGGCCAAGCAGCATCAGAGGAGCAGGAAAGCTGACGTTTCAGACCTAGACCCTTCTTCACTTCTGAAAAAGGGTGTAGGCCCAAAACGTCAGCCCCTCTGTTCCTCTGATGCTGCTTGGCCTGCTGTGCTCATCCAGCTCTACACCTTGTTATCTCAGATTCTCCAGCATTCGCAGTTCCAACTATCTCTGCCACACTCTCAGCCTGAAACCCTGCCGGCTTTAACACCCTGTTCACCCATCAGCGCCAATTTCTCTCTTGGCCACCTCCAGGACTAATTTCACCCCCATCTTTGGCTGCAACATTCCCTTCCCAACTTCCACCCCTTTCTGATGCTGGCACCAATATCTCTTCTCTCTCACCGCATCCCTCCCCCTTTGCCTAATCCTGACATACTCCCCGTCCCTGCAAGGCCTGTATCCTCATGCTCGGCTGCTGCTAGCTCTGATACCCACACTCCACTGCCCAAACATTCACCTGTCCCACCCCACTAGTCCTGCTAATTCTCAGTTCACGGATCATACCCTTTGTTCTGCAAGGGGACTACCCTTACAGTGTTTATCCTCTTTCTCTTAATAAGTTTAACCCACTATTTTGGGATTCTCCCTAATTTTACCTGCCAGTGTTTTGTCATGCCTTCTTTCCTAATTGCTTTCCTGAACTCCTGAGCCTACATTTTCCATACTCCACTACAACCTCCATTGATTTGTTCCTTTTCTTTTAATTTGCTTGTGGGGTGTAGGTGTAACTGCCTGGCAGGCATTTATTGCCCATCCCAGCTGTTTTTGAGCTGAGTGGCTTCCTAGAAAATTTCAGAGGGCAATTGAGAATCAACTACATTGCTGTGTGCCTGGTGTCACATGTAGGCCAGACCACATGAGAATGGCAGATTTTCTTTCCTGAAGGTCAATAGTGAGCCCAATTTTTCCTGACATTTGGCAATGATTTCAAAGTCATCAGTGGGTTCTTAATTCCAGATTGAATTCCATTATTTTCCACAGTGGGATTTGAACGCAGGTCCCCAGAGCATTAGTTGAGTTTCTGGATTAACAGGCTAGAGATAATACCAAGAGGCTATCACTTCTCTGCACAAATATTTGCTCCCATTGTATCTGCTAAAAGCCTCTCTGCTCTTTCTTAATCCAGTCCTGAAAATGACTAGACATTCAGGGTTCTCTAGTATTTTGCTCTTACAGTTCGATCTAAAGGAAATGCACCTCATGGCCATCCATTCACTCTTCTTGCAGCTCCTTAGACTGTGGGGTGACCACTTCAGAAAACATGCTGATCATGCAGCTTTCAGCCTCATGGATGCACCTCTGTGTCCCCAGCCAAGACTCAAGTTCCAAGACTTGGCATTCAAGCTGTTTGAACCAGCAGCACTTGTTAGAAATATAATCACCAAGACTGCCAGAAGCATCTCGAAATTCCGACATGTTGTATACTGTACAAGGGTATCCTTCTTAAAGATACATTGCATACTAGCTGTGAAGCATAGCATGGCAATAACTCAGGATTTCTAGCCTTGTTGCACAGTATTGCATTACCACTCCAATTAGATTCCTTCCAAATTATCCTTAAAGACGCCTTTATCAAATATAATGAGAATTGAAGTGATAAATCCACCTTCACCATCAATGCATTATAATTTATCCTTCATTATTAGATAGGCATTAAAGTTGATTTCAAATTGCTACATTTAATTTTCTTTCTTTAATGCTGCAAGCTTGCTCACCATTTTGAAAGAAGGCAATTCCTATGTTATGGTATAATGTGCTTGTGTCCAGAGATTTCAGATCCTGCACCTGCACATCTGCCACTCTATACCCAACATGGTCCTCCTTTCCCAGTTCCAAGGATGAGGATTTTCAGCTACATGGACAGACATGAGAAGCTTGAAGTTGCTTTTTTCAGAAGTGGGGGCAAGCTTGCATTTTTGTATACTTTGTAATGTGCAAACATATGGTGAAGAATATTGTTTCCTCCCCTCATGGGGGGTATGGTGGTGAGAAAGGGAGGTGGATGGGGATGCCCCTACCTTCCTGTTGCCACTGCGATTAAGTCTGTGGTGTCAGGATCTGAGAATGGCCCCCCTGCTTTGCTGCTAAATGAAGCCCTTGCAGGATTGCCCTGTGGGGAACACTACAAGCAAAGTTTGGCCTGCTCACTTCCAGACTTTCAGGATACAGTCCTTCATTCAGAGGACATCAGAATCTGATTGAACAGCACTGGGAAATGTGGGATACCCACTATCAGCCAACTTCCAGCCTTTGCTGGAGACAACCATCCTGTGAGCCCTAACCCATTACTTCCATCCTTCCATTACTGAGCCATGGTCTGGAATCCAGGATGGATCCTCAGCTTTGGATGGATGTCATACAGGCAACAAAAGCTGCTCCCTGGTGGCACAGCCAATCAATAGAACTGCTGGTCTTTAATTGTCTGGCAGCTCGTCGTCAGTGTGTTTCTTGTTCCTAGGGATGACATACTGTCTGCCACATGATGTAGTGCGGCTTCACAGAAAGGTAATGCAGGCGGCTCACCATCTCTCCCGCCCATGACTGACACCGCTATATTTTCTAAAAGATTCTGCTCATATAAAACATTACAATTTACAGCAGAGAAGGCATTTGAAAGAGGTATTCAGAATTATAAACCACTTTGAGTACATAGGGAGAAATTATTTCTATTAGTGGCATCAGTAATCAGATTTGAGAATTAGGCAAGTGAATGAGAGCTGAGATGAGGAGAATTGTTTTTTAGTGTAGCAACTGACAATGATCTGGAATACATTGCCTAAAAATGTGTGCATGTTGGATGCAGATCCAATGAAGGCTTTCAAAACTAATTCAACAAGTACTTGAAGAGAAACGTCAATCTGGGTTGTCGAAAAAGAGCAGGGGAATTAGATTAAGTAGACAGTTTCTTCAAAGAACTACTGCAGGCACAATGTATAGGATAATTCTTTGATTCTGTCTGTTATCCCTGATGTAGGTGTGTGAAATCTCCTTCAGCAGAAGTGACACATTTAGGTACATTAATCTAAAAATGTCTTTGATATTATTGGAAGTTTCTGTATGAATGCAACAGTCAATTTAGATGGTAGGAAGAGATTGGAGACTGATAGCTGAGGTTCAGGTGCCAGTCAGTCGGAACCATGTTTACATTGACTGTCTAGAGCTATAATCATTATTCCCAGGGGAATGTTGTGCCCTGGCACAGATTTACACATGTTCAGAGCTTCCTCCCAAAGATTGGAATTTTAAATGTTTAGAAAGTTAGAAGTGGAGACTCCTTTGCTCTGCAAAGTAAATTGTGGCCAGATAGGGTTACAAAGTGTTGAGAGACCCAGCAAGCTCCTGCTTTAAATCAGATTGATTCTATGCTGAATATGCTCTCCATTTAGTGTCAAATTTAAGTAGCATGAGACTCCATCATTTGATGGTCTTTGCTTCAGTCTGGATCCTGGAATTATAAAAAGGACCAGATAAAATGTTTTAGTAATACTATTCGAGAGAGAGCTGCTAGTTGGGAGTTCCTCTTCTTCCAAACAGTGCTACAAAAAGAAGAGATGGGTCGGTTTTGCTTTCTTAGTGTGTAAATTTGACTGTGTAGTTTGTTAATCAGATACAATATACCTCATCATTGGAAGTAATGTGATCTCGCTCTCTTTAGTTGCCGTGTCGCAAGATCAAGCTACAGTTAAATGTTCCTAAATAAAGTTAGTATGTTTTTCTAACCTCAGAAGACTCTGTAAATATCCTTTAGCAGTACAATGAGAACAAAACTACTACAGGTTTAACATTTGCAAAGCAGTAAATCCAATATTGCTGCCCTCCTTTACTGCATAGCAAGGGCAGATTTTATGTGCCTTATCACCAGAAACAGACTGGGAGATAGCAGGAGACAAGTATTTATAAAGGTGTGGAAACCCTGTTGCCTTCCCAACTCCCTCCAATTAATCAGGGGGATGAAATGTCAAGGTTGGCCTTCTCACCCAGAGGCAGATTTTATGCAAACAGCCTCCCCATCACTTTTATGGTGCTTATTGTTGTAGAAATGGTAAGTAAAGAGTTTACTTGTCTCAAAGACATTTGAAAAGCTATGGGGAGGACATATGTGATTGAAGTAATGGGGCAATGGCCTGTGGTAGTAGGTGGATAAGCTGCTAGGTGGGTATGTCAGGTAGTGTAGCAGGTTTGTTGGGTAAAAGTGGATCAGGTAAGTAGAGTGGCAGATTTGTACAGAGTCAAGTTGTTCAGGTGCTTGTTGACAGATGAATAAGGTGTGTGAGAAAGAAAGGTTGCAGGTAAGTTTGATGGCAGGCTGGTGAAGTGGACAGAGTTGCAGATGCATGGGTTGGCGATGTGGCAAGTGGAAAGTGTGATTGTTGGGTGAGGTGAGTAGCTGTGCCAGGGATAGTGGGTCAAGGAAGAGACTGGATGGGGGAGGGGGGTCATGTGATGAGGTCTGGCCTGGAGAAATTTGAGAGGCTGGGGAGTCTGTGAGGTCAAGTCAGGTTGCTGAGAACACGGGTCTTGGGGAAAAGTTGGGAGTTGGAAGCAGTCATTGCTGAGGACATATCAGGCTACAGTTCAGGGCAATTAGTGAGCAATAGTGCAATCAGTCAGGTCAAGTCTATCCCTGTAACCCTGCATTTCCCATCACTAATCCACTTAGCCTGCACATTCCTGGTCACAATGAGCAATTTTGCATGGCCAAACCTTAATCTGCACATCATTAGACTGTGGGAGGAAACCAGCACACCCAGAAGAAACCCATGAAAAAACAGGGAGAATGTGCAAACGTCACACAGGCAGTCACCCGAGACTGGAATCAAACCCAGGTCCCTGGCATTATGGGGCAGCAGTGCTAACCACTGAGCCAACATCCTTCCCACATAGAGTACTACCATAATGCACAGCTAGCAGAGTGTGAAAGTTAGAATTATAAATATATAAATGTGGATATTGGCAAAGGTTTCAACAATTTACAACCAAATCATAGCAAGTCATTACGGAACATGGTGCCACATTGTGAATCTATTGAAGCCAGTTACCTAGAGAGACAACAAATCACAGAAAACAACCAAATTATCAAATAAATACAGAGAACACTGTACAACTGTCCACATGAGTATAAGCTCACCAAATCAGGGCAAGTTATAAAACCTTCAAAATGTTACATTGGAGTTTGAATTGCTAATCTCGTAAACACTGTTTTACCTGTTCTATAATTATCAGCTTGACAACAATAATTATGCAAATAGATTAGATTCCCTACAGTGTGGAAACAGGCCCTTTGGCCCAATAAGTCCACACCGCCCCTTGGAGCATCCCACCCAGACCTTTCTTCCTATAACTTACACGCCCCTGAACACTATGGGCAATTTAACATGGCCAATCCACCTACCCTGCACATCTTTGGACTGTGGGAAGAAACCGGTGCACCTGGAGAAAACCCATGCAGACATGGGGAGAATGTGTAAACTCCACACAGACAGTTGCCTGAGGCTGGAATCAAACCCGGGTCCCTGGCGCTGTGAGGCTGCAGTGCTAACCACTGAGCCACCGTGCCACCCCAAATAAACAAACCAGACTTTATAAGATCAGCAATTCAAACTCCAATGTAACACTAAAGGTTTTATAATTGGTCTGCTTGACAACACACACTTATGTATTTGTATGTATGTTTGTCTTTGTTTATTTATTTGTTTATCCGTTTATCTTTGGAAAAATGGGATATTATACTCTGAATCAGTAAGTGTGTCAATATACCTATAAATGTCATGCTCATGATATTATCACCGTATTGTAGCATGGAATGTGACGGCATAAAGTTTACAGACTCAGTTTTAACTCAGGTGACTTGAAGCATGACATGCTGGTGGAAGGATGCTAAACTTTGTAATTGCATAGATTAATGATAGCCCAGGCAGGGATGTGTCTGTGAATGTAATAATTCTTTATTTACCACAGTGAGCTGTAATAAATTTCTGTTGAATCTTTCTGTACCATATTATCCACATCTAGTTCTTGTGTTATGGATAACATAAGCATTTTTGCATCAAGTAAAGAAATGCTGCTAGAGACAAACCACACATCAGCTGCCAAAATAGTTATTTTCTGTATAAAATACTTTCAACTGTGCTTGAGCTACATAACAATCAATGCGTAGCATACACATTTAATTCAGATGGTTGTGGGTTCAAAACCCACTTCAAATTCCGAAAAGTGGGGAGAGATAGCTAGGTTTTTGGAGATGCTGTTATTTTGGATCAAACTTTAAGGTGAAGTCCTGTCTCCCTTTACATGTGGGTGTCAAACTCCCATGATATTATTCTGAGTAAAAATTGAGGGCTTGGCCCTGATGTCCCAACACAACATTTATTCCTCAATTTAAATCTACAATCTGAAATAAATATCTAACTTGAAGGGGTTTAGAAGGAAACCAAACACATCAGACATAGCCAGAAACCTTTCGAGATAGGGTTTAAATAATATACAATGAGCTACTGACATCATTAAGTTTATGCAACTGTGATATTAATCACATGGTAGAGATTTAGCTGGAAGATTGGAAAAAGCCTGCTGAAATGTCATCATGAATATATTGTGCGTAATACCTTGCGAAGAAATGAGGTCTAGCCTAAGCTTATCAGGGCAGATGAACCCGTATTTAAACAAAATCTTAGATTTATGATATACATTTAGGAACAGCATCAAGCGGACTTGCTGTTCATTATCACATTATCACATTTCCTATATGACAACAGTGACACAACTTCAAAAGTATTATTTGACTGGGAATTGCTTTGGAATTTCTATATTTGTGAAAGAATTATCTAAGTGCAAGCCACTATGTCCACCAGTACAGTGCCATGCCTACTCCCGTACCAATGTGAGATGCATTGCAGTCACACATTGAGGCAGCTTCAACAGCACTTTCCAAACCAATGGCCACCAGCATCCAGAAACTGAAGCATAACAGGCACAACAGAGTGGCACATGCAAAATCCCCTCCAAGGCACACACACCCTTCTGACTTGGAACTATCACACCATTGCTTTACTGTCAAAATCCTTAATAAGGTTGTGGGCTTATCTACACCAACTGGACAGCATCAGTTCAAGAAGGCCACCACCTTCTCAAGGACAATTCAGGATGGCCAGCAAGGCTAGCATGAATAATAAAAATAAATCATTGTTTTCTTTATAATAATGTTCTATTTATATATGCTATCTTTTTCTAAGACCATCATTGTGTCTTTAACATGGTCTCAAATAAAGATACCTTCAGCTGAACACATTTTAGCTCTGCAAAATAAATGAAGGATTGCTGGTAACAAATATTTATAAACTGTTTATCTCAATGCCAGCTGTAAGACACTCATAGTGATGAACAAAATAAAAGATTAGATTCACAGATTCAATCGCAGGCTCCCTTTGTTGAGCAAGATTCAATTTCAGAATGAAAAATTCCCATCTCACCCATCGTAATTAGTTGAATTACTGTTCTACAAATTAATACAGGTGGGACAAGGCCAGGTTGCACCTTGACTGACCTTAAAAATGAATACCGCACAGAATGTTAAGTGATGTCAAAGAGCAGGCACATGTTACATTACCAGAATCTAGGAATATTTTATTTAGTAAGTTGCTACATTTCCTGCACCCAGCTCATATTTAGGCCTAAGGGGTTTTAACGCAAGATGGATTTATTTTTCAGTCTTGCACTCAATTAAACGTACCCAGTGGAAACGCTTGGCAAATCAGCGCAAAACATTCCCACAAACAATGAGCTTTAAAAAATGTAGAAGGCTAATTGCTGTCAGCAATGCCACTGTACAAATATAGCGAAACCCTCCCTGTATTTTAATGCCAATGTCAAACCTTTTAAAATATGAATTATGCAGACTGTATTCAACATTAGAAAGAGAAATGAAGTGTAACAAGAGCTGAAACTGAACAGAATGGGAGATCATAATCCAACAGCTAGACTTCACACTTTGCTTCTACCCTGTAGCTATATGACTGGAGCATAGTTACAGTTAAATTATTTGCTAACATTTATCACAGTCATGTAGAGTAATGCTATCTCCAGGTGTAGGAAATTACCCCGTTGTCCCACATTGTCCCAGAATGGCCAGGAATAGTATCACCTATTGTTTGATAGTATCACCTGGCAGTATGGCCACTCCATGTACCCACCACTGTCCCTGTCAATGAGTTGAAAATGCGATGGGAATTACATCAAAATTCATGGTAGATGATCACACGGAGAACAGAGTTCGTTTATAAAATATCTCTTCTGATTGCAAACAGAGTTACGATTGAAATTGAAATGACCACTCCGTATGAATAATCGGGAAAGTAAATTGAGTAGAGGCTAGTTAAATACAGGAGACTCCTTAAGATTAATTAGTGCACACTGATGGAACAAATCTTCAACAAGATGTGTGTGTCCCTTTCCATAACCATATTGAAACCATTGACTGAGGCATCCTTTTAACATGGGCAGATGGCCTCATGAAATTGATATAATAGAAACTGACAGGAAGTTCGGAAATTCTGAACGTTGTGACCTAATTACTACCTGATTCCAAATGTGGAGAAAGGACCTGAGTTCCAGAGGTGAGGTGAGAGTGACTACCCTTTGAGATCAAGCCAACAGTTGACAAAGTGTGATGTCAAGTGGCCCTAGCAAAATTAGAGTCAATGAGAATCAAAAGGAAAGCTGGAATCATGTCTAGCACAAAGGAAGATGGTAATGATTGTTGGAGGCCAATCATATCAGATCCAGGACAGCTCTGCAGGAATTCCTCGGGGCACTGCCCTCAGCTCAACCATCCTCAGCTGCTTTTTCAATGACCTTCCCTCCATGATGAGATCAGAACTGGGGATGTCCATCAATGATTACATAATGTTGTGTTATAATCTCCATGTGGAAAATGAAATTAAAATGACTGAAATTACTGAATTACTCCCAAATGAATAAGTAACAACAAGATTCCATTTTTGTGGTTTTTCCTTCAACATGAATCAGATTATATGTAAATTATATTTGAATTAGTTAGAAAATAATTGTTAGTAGACACTATAAATTGCACATGGACTAGCAAATTAAAAAAAATTACCTCATGAGTTAGCAAGTGTTCATAGCACTTTATGTTCAAACGCAGCACCATATGCTATTTTACAGGCTTTCCAACTTTGCCTGAAAACATAGCATCACATATTTACTCAGACAATAGTTGTTTTGGTCTTCAAGTCACTTTTAAAATTAGTTACATTCTATCAAGCGCACCAGATCTTGACCCAGTTACTACAAAGAAATGAAGATATAATCCCAAGTTTGGAAGGTGTGTTTCTTGCAAGGGAACTTGTAGATGGAGGTGTTCCTGTGCATCTGCTACCCTTGCCCTTCTAGCTGATGAGGGTTTAAAAGGTGTAGTTGAACTGGCTTGTCCAGTTGCCCGAGGGCATCATGTACATGCTGCTGCTACTGAATGCCAGTGGTGAATGTAGCGAATGAGGAAGATCGTGAAGAGGGCCCAAACCAAATGGGCCGCTTGATTCTGGATGGTGCCAAACTTCTTGAGCTCTGTCAGAGCTGCTTCTTCAAGTAGTTTTTTGATATTATTATGTTCCACTTGGGAAAGGACACTAATTACACATGGGTTCGCAGCAAGAAAACACAGCACAATGGCTCAGTGATTAGCACTGCTGCTTCACAGCACTGGGGACTCAGATTTGAATCCATCCCTAGATGACTATCTGTGTGGAGTTTGCACATTGTCCCCGTATCATGTGTTTCCTCTGGGTGTTCTGGTTTCCTTCCATTGGCCAAAGATGTGCAGTTTAACTGGATTGGTCATGGAAAATTCAGGTTACAGGGGTAGGGTGGGGTTGAGGTGGGGTGGTGGGTGTGGTGAGCCTGAGTGGGATGTCCTTCAGAGGGTCAGTGTGGCTTTGATGGAGTGAATGGCTTGCTTCCACACTGTAGGGATTCTACAGATGATTTAATCAAAGCTCGCAAAGTCCATGATTTAATTGCATGATGGAATCAAGCTAACAGAAAACAATGACTATGTTCCTGTACTTAACAGGATCTACTGTTTGTAACAAAAAAAATATTCTAGTCATAGTGTAAACTGTTATGAACTATCAACATATGCCTCTTCTAGATAAAGCTTTAACCGCCTTTTAAAACTCCTACACAGATACACAGACGGACAGTTTCTTACTGGTTAAAGGCAATAGTTTACAGCAACTAGTGGGGGGAAAGGCTTTCATTTATGTTACTGCAAAAAGAGAGAGAGACAGAAAGGCACTTACAACAATCTGAATGTTTCTGCCTGTATCCTTCACACCCACAAGAATCTGATCCTTTGGCATCCTCACTCATCACAATTGCATAAACCAATCAGCTAGTTGTTGCCAGCTGAATCTCACACTGAATATCCCCTTTCCCTTTCCTGTCCCGTGTGCTGTGCCATTAACAAATGTTTTGCTCTACTACTTCAACAAAGCAGCAGTGTAACTATTACACACAATGAGTTTTAGTGACTGTAGTCAACAATCAAAAATATGGAAAATAAAATGATTCAGTCTTTTCAATATCACATGGAGCCAATCAATTAACTTGAAGACTGGCATCTGTAATCATGGAGATGTCCTTAGAAAGCCAAGGTAGATCATGCACTCAGCACTCCTGGCTAACAATGGATGTCAATTCTTCACCATTGTCTTTTGAACTGATGCCCTGGACTGCCCCATCATTGAAAAGGGGATGTTTGATGAGTTTTGTTCTCCCATTTATAGTTTGATTGTCTTCTGCCATTCACTTCCAGTACTACAGTGCTCAGATCTGATCTATTGCTTGTGGGATTGCTGTTGATTACATGTTGCTTTTGCATCAGGTTTCATCAGGTTAACCTATTTATACATATGCCTGGTGTTGCTCCTGCCATGCCCTTCTACACTCTTCAGTTAACGAGGGTTGATCTCCCGGCTTGTTATTAATGATGAAGTAGGGAATGTTATGTGTCATGGTGTTAAATACTGTTGTTGAATATAATTTTGCCATTGCTGATGACCCACAGCATCTCATGGATACCCAGTTTTGGGTTGCTAAATCAGTTCAATATATGTTCTATTTATCTTTTAGCCACGCATCACAATGGAGGTCTCCTTAATATGGAGATGTAACTTGGTCTCTACAAGGGTTACTGTAATCTCTCCTCCAAAACTATGAGAGATAAACACATATGCATAAGCTGAGGAAAAGGTCTATTTGGAGTTTGTGTCTTTTTTACTATCTCATCTTCACCTTGTGTTGCCAGTTTAACCTCCATGGCCACCATACCAGTTGGTTTCTTATTGACTTGAATATGGCATATGACTCTCTACTGAAACTACTTACCTCTAAGCCACCATGAGAATACTGAAATGACCCAGTGTCTAGACATTCAGAGCAACTGAGGCCTTGCCACCACAGACTTCATGAGCCAATAGCCTTATTGTGTCCTGTGCTATGCTGATTCTTAGCTGCAGATTGCTTTTGGGAGCTTCATGTCAATCCTTTACTATTTGAACGCTGATGCCTTTTCTTTTGGTTTCTGTACGCATCCAGGAACTGTTCATATTGTTCAGCTACGCAGAAAACTCCAGGTTCCAAACAACATTCAATTATAGAACATAGAACATTATAGCACAGTACAGGCCTTCAGCCCTCGATGTTGTGCCGACCTGTCATACCCATCTCAAGCCCATCTAACCTACACTATTCCATGTACGTCCATATACTTATCCAATGATGACTTAAATGTACCTAAAGTTGGCGAATCTACTACCGTTGCAGGCAAAGCGTTCCATTCTCTTACTACTCTCTGAGTAAAGAAACTACCTCTGACATCTGTCCCATATCTTTCACCGCTCAATTTAAAGCTATGCCCCCTCGTGCTTGCCGTCACCATCCTAGGAAAAAGGCTCTCGCTATCCACCCTATCTAACCCTCTGATTATTTTATATGTTTCAATTAAGTCACCTCTCAACCTTCTTCTCTCTAATGAAAACAGCCTCAAGTCCCTCAGCCTTTCCTCGTAAGACCTTCCTTCCAGACCAGGCAACATCCTAGTAAATCTCCTCTGCACCCTTTCCAAAGCTTCCACATCCTTCTTATAATGCGGTGACCAGAACTGTACACAATATTCCAAGTGCGGCCGCACCAGAGTTTTGTACTTCTTGAAATTGCTTTTAATCGTATTTCTGATTCGAGCCTTCACTATAGTGGCAATTGACACAACACCAACTAATCTATATCACACACACGTCACTGCCTGGAAGTAAAGGGTAATTAATCTAATCATGGTGGAATTGTTATGCTTTGGTTCTGAAAGGCATTACATTACTGTATCAGCAGACAAAACTATTAGAGAGATAAATGCGTTAAAAATGGCAACATTCTGCAACTCTGCAACGTTGGCTTTCAACATGGGCCAAAATATTTATACATTTACTTTTGGTCACCTCAAAAGTATTTTATGCTCTACATTGTTTCTTGAATCATTATATCTTGGAGTTAAACATAAATACATTTCCTCAGGTCATACCAAGACTTTAAAGTTGGTATTGTAAGTGTTAAAAGTGCCAAGGTACAACAATCTTTGATTTTAATTTATGGCCAGCATAACCAATGCTCATTCACCCATATTTAGAAAGTGAGCTTTTATATTTCTAGCAACACCACTTTTCTGTCTTGCTCAGATTTAGCGGTGGTGTTCATTGAGCCCAAAGCTAATATCCATAAGTGTAAAGAGTGCATTGACAAATCCAATTTATGGGAGATACCTGTTTTTCACCCAGAGTGGTGGTAGATTGTATAACTTGTTACCACATGAGTAGCTGAGGAAAAAGCAATGATGCTTTTAAAGGGAAGCTCAGAAAACATATGAAAGAAAATCAAATAGAAAAGCATGTTGGCACAATGAGATGAAGAGGGCTGGGTGAAGGCTTGTTTGGAGCATGAACAGTTGGTCACACCAGCTGGACTGATACCCTTTTTTATGCTAGAAATTATATCTAATTTCATGCCAATCAGTAACTTTCTTTAAAATACTTTCCACTTTGTTAGTGTTGCAACATCACTTTAATTGCTTTCTCGTAATAACTTCGAGGCCCTCAGGACATCTTTGGCTTCAGGCACTTTGGTCCAAACTTTTCTCTGCTGTTATTAAATTGGAGAATCACAGAATTATTACTGTGCAGAAGGAGGCCATTTGGTCCATCATGACTGCACCTATCACCTATTTCACTCTCTTATCTAGTGCCAATCTTCTGCCCTTTTCTCATATCTCTGCACACTGTTACTATCCAAAAAAGCCATCCAATACCCATCTTGATTGCTTCAATTGAACCCACTTCCACCATATTTTCAAGGAAAGAAATTCCACACATTGCAGTTATATATCATGAAATCCCATCTGAGATACAAAGGACTGTGTATAGATTTTCCCTTGAGTTGATGTCAGAAGAGGTGAAAGGACCATCACACATTCCCACACTCTTTTTTCTGAAGAGGGGTCTAGGCCCGAAATGTCAGCTTTCCTGCTCCTCTGATGCTGCTTGGCCTGCTGTTTTCATCCAGCTCCACACCTTGTTATCCCTTTTCTAGACTGCCTGATTAGCCTAAATTTAGAATTCTGCTGAGTTTCTTGACTACTGTGAGAGGAACTTGGAAAAGAAATAATTAACAAGGCCATGGGAAACTCCTTTAAAAGAAAGTTCAAATTTTATGATTTTCATATCTGGCTAAAAATCTAATTCAGCCATCAAGGTATGTCCAAATGACTAACCAAGGGTTACCAAGAACAAAAAGCCAAAAATAAATAATGAAACCACTTTTTGTAAATCCAAAACGTGGGTTTATAAAAAAAATCCAATTAGGAATTCAGGAAAAACCAGAGAGATGTGAGAATGTGGATTTTGTGACCAGAGTAGTAGCTGAGGCGATTAGTATGGGCGCATTTAAGGAGTCATTAGATAAACGTATGAGCAGAATAGAATTAGATGAAGGGAAAAAGCCCTTGTGCAGCTAAAAAACACCAATATGGATCTGTTGGGCTGAATCACCTGTTCCTGTACTCATTCTGTAATTTTAAGGTTTAACTCCTTTCCATTCACCAATCATATGCAGTTCGTTCCTTGATTGTGTTTCATTTATTCCGTATTTCTTGAAACTCTTGTCACTTAGAACATAATGAATTTGTCATTTCTTTTGAATAGCCCAGGCATTGATAGAATGATCCTTTATTACCTCTGTATATTTAATCACCATTGTAACCAGTTCTCAATCTGCTCCAGTCTTTGCACATATCTTGTTGTCTGAATTAGATTTTGGCTAGATATGAAAACATTACAAATTTGAATCTCCTTTAAAAGGAGCTTTTAATGACCTTGGTGGATATTACCACTGTATCATAAGAAGGTTTTATTGTGATTGTTTTTTCCTTCTTTGCTTTCTAAAAAAACTACTCAGGGATCTTAGTACGTGCCTCTGGATCAGGTGGGACTTGAATCTGGGCCTCCAGGCCCTGGGGTAGAGACTACTACCACTGTTCCACAAGAAGGCCCTTTTGGGTCTGCTTTTCATAAAAAAGTAAGCTCCTCTACCCCCAGTCACTCATGGTTAATTCAATTTTTTTTGCAGTGACTCAGAATATGAAGGTACTGTTGAGAATAGAATTTACAATTGTATATACGTTTTTCCACTACCAAGAAAATCCCCAGGCAACCAACCAAATATTTGAAAGCCAGGTTTGACTGTTTCAAGTGGTATTTTACAATTATCAGCTGTGGCCAATTTGTTGACATTCTCACCATTTAGCCAGGAACCTGAGTGGGTTCAATTTTGTGCAAGATCTAGGCTGACACTTCAGTGCTGCACCATGGGAGTGCTGCACAACCAGAAGTCCTGCCTATTTGAGGGGAATTAAAATGAACTCCTGATTGCACTCTCAGGTGGACATAAAAGCTCCTACTGTCACAACTTGAAGAAGAGAAGTTGCAATTTTTCTGTGTGCTGACCAATATTTACCCATCAACCACATTGACTTAAACATCATCGAGTCATCAGATTGCTATTAATTTTATCCTGCTGTGTAGAAATCGGTTGCCATTCTTCATACTACAGTAACTACACCTCAAAAATATTTTGTTTGTTCTAAAGTACTTTGGGATTTAAGGATGTGAATGGTGCTCTAACAATCAAAGTTTTTCTTCATCTAATTGCCTGTTCCTGTTTCATTTAAGACATACATTACTTTGACACACTTTCATACTTCTTTTTAAATCATGCAGCAATTCTGGATCAATAGATCATTAAGCTGTAGATCATCCTTTAGGATTTTCTGAAAGGAACTCTCCTGCCTTCACTTCATGTCAACATTTTGACTTCCTCCCTTGGCTTCACTGAGTATTTATCATCTTGGTATCTCATATCTCTACCACACTGTTCCTGAATGTGTAAGAAACTTATCAATTGATTTCCATTTGCCAGCAAATAAAGAATCAGCCCTGCACATCAACAAATAGAATAGAAATGCAGTCTGAGGGCTCTACAGGTAAAGGTGTTCCATTTCAATAGCTTAATATATGTTCTGGCTCTAATTTCCTCTCACACCATGAGACCTAACATCAGCATTCTTTGGAAAAAAATCCGCTATTCAATGGGAGTTATTGTTAAAATTAACACCAAATTCTTTTATTCTGTTCATTGATATTGAGCTGTTTAAACAATCTTCAAAAGTGGTGTTGTTCTGAAAACGTTATTGATCTTTGTGGTACGATGACATTGAATGTAAGTGTCCTTAATGATTAATACAATATCATCCCTATACTTACGCTACAAACAATAAAATGCATATGTGTAGTGAATTTAATATAGCAAAGGAACGTCACAAGAGCATTATTAAACAAAATCAGATATTGAGTCACATTGGAAATTATGGGTGGTATCTTATAGAAGCCTTAACATTGTGGGCTATGTTTAGAAATGTGGCAGAATCATGTAAAAATTCCAGTAATGTCTATTTTGATATCAGGACCAAGTCATTGGATCTTTTAACTAAGTTCTAGATATCGGGTCAAGATTCTCGCTCAGCAGGAATGAGTTTCCTAATAAGATACTTGTTGCTTGTTAGTGATCTTATTAACTGCACGGCTTGAATCACTAATATGTACCTTCTTGTCCTATGTATGTTCTAGATTAGAATATGGCAACTTCAGCTTGAGGAGCCACCATGTTGCTCATCATTCTACAACGTCTCAGGGCATAAACCATAGGCACCAGTTGCTTGCACACCTTTTCTATGGACACTAGAATCCTATAATTGCCAACCTCTTGGGATTCTCATGGCACCTATCTGATCTCCTTCCAGGGCATTTCGGAGGCATAGGTCTGCATGACAGTGTGCACTAGCAACAAGCTTCAAGGACACTTTACGTATAGGGATAGGCACTCAGATTGGTCCAGGCTGTATCTCAGAGCTGCTCACTCACTCTCTTTGTGATCGTTCACTTGGTGCCTGCCTGCATGCTCCCCACCTTGTCCTGCCTGCTGCTGTAGCCACACCAGCAGGCATGTTAATTACATGGTCAGCAACCCTCAGTCAACAGGCGATACACCTTGCAGCACAGCAGTGTGTAACATCAATCTCTGACTTGCACCATGAACTAGCCTCTTACACAGCAAACGCATTCCATGTGCAGCAAGCGAGCAACCATGTCTCAAAGTCTTGGGGAGTAGTCTTCACTGAAATCGACAGAGGCACCTGTTAGTTGGGGATCCCAGTAAGACAAGGGCCACAGTCAGGCATCTGCCTGTCTGTTCTCAGTCAGGGGATCCATGCCTCTCTAATTTAGGCATTGGGAACAATAATTCTGGAGGCTTTAGAGTTTAGTGCCAGGAGAGTGGATGGAGATGTATGGCCAACAGTCAGGAGATAGGGCACTTAGAGAGTCATGCAGTGTGGAAACAAACCCTTTAAGCCCAATCAGTACGTGCTGACTATAATCTCAAACCAAACTAGTCCTATCTGCCGGTGCTTGGCCCATATCCTTCCGAACATTTCTTGATCATGGACTTACCTAAATGTCTTTTCAATGTTATAACTGCATCCACATCTGCCACTTCCCCTGGAAGTTCATTCCACACACAAGCCACCCTCTGTGTAAGAAAAAGATGGCTCTCATGTCTTTATTAAATCATTCTCCTCTCACCTTAAAAATATGCCCCCTTGCCTTGAATCCCCCTCCCTATGGAAAAGACACCTGCCATTCATGTTATATATACCCTACATGATTTTATAAATCTCTATAAGGTCATCTCTCAACATCCTACACTCCAGTGAAAAAAGCCCCAGCCTAACCAGCATATCACTATAAACCAAATCTTCCATTTCCAGTACCTGGTAAATCTCTTCTGAACCCTCTCCAGCTTAATAATGTACTTCCTATAACAGGGCAACCAGAACATGGATAAAAGAGCTAACTTACACAGGTGAGGTGAAGGTGACTGCCTTTGACATCAAGGCTGCTTTCAATTGAGTGTTATGTGAAGGGGTCCTAGCAAAACAGGAATCAATGTGTATTGGGACAAACTCTCCACTGGTTGGAGTTATACCTGGCACACAGGAAGAGGGTTGTGGTTGTTGGAGGTCAGTCACCTCAGTTTTAAGGCTTCTCTGCAAGAGTTCCTCAAGATAGTGTCCTGGGTCTAGCTATCTTCAGCTGATTCATTAATCATCTTCTTTCCGTCATAAGGTCGGAAGTGAGGATGTTCATTGGTAGTTGTACAATATTGAGCATCATTCAGAATTCTGCAAATACTGAAGCAGTCCATGTTCAAATGCATCAAGATCTGGGCAATATTCAGGTTTGGGCTAACAAGTGGCAAATAACAGAACAGAAATACTATCCAACCCCACCACACAAGACATGTTTCCATCCCCACCCTTGCCTGCCTTCCGGAGAGACCACTCTGTCCGTGACTTCCTTGTCCACTCCACACTCCCCTCCAACCCCACCACACCCGGCACCTTCCCCTGCAACCACAGGAAATGCTACACTTTCCTCCACACCTCATCCTTCACCCCCATCCCAGGCCCCAAGATGACTTTCCATATTAAGCAGATGTTCACCTGCACATCTGCCAATGTGGTATACTGTATCCACTGTACCTGGTGTGGCTTCCTCTACATTGGGGAAACCAAGCGGAGGCTTGGGGACCGCTTTGCAGAACACCTCTGCTCGGTTTGAAATAAACAACTGCACCTCCCAGTCACGAACCATTTTAACTCCCCCTCCCATTCCTTAGACAACATGTCCATCATGGGCCTCCTGCAGTGCCACAATGATGCCACCCGAAGGTTGCAGGAACAGCAATTTATATTCCGCTTGGGAACCCTGCAGCCCAATGGCATCAATGTGGACTTCACAAGCTTCAAAATCTCCCCTTCCCCCACTGCATCCCAAAACCAGCCTAGCTTTCCCCACCTCCCTAACCTGTTCTTCCTCTCACCCATCCCTTCCTCCCACCTCAAGCCGCACCTCCATTTCCTACCTACTAACCTCATCCCGCCTCCTTGACCTGTCCGTCCTCCCTGGACTGACCTATCCCCTCCCTACCTCCCCACCTATACTCTCCTCTCCACCTATCTTCTTTTCCCTCCATTTTTGGTCCGCCTCCCCCTCTCTCCCTATTTATTTCAGAACCCTCTCCCCACCCTCGTCTCTGATGAAGGGCCTAGGCCCGAAACGTCAGCTTTTGTGCTCCTGAGATGCTGCTTGGCCTGCAGTGTTCATCCAGCTTCACACTTTGTTATAAGTGTCAAATAACATTTGTGTTACATAAATGCCAGTCAATGACCATCTCCAATGAGAAACAATCTACCACGCCCCTTGATATTCACTGATATCACTGAATTCCCTATTACCAACATCCTGGGGATTTCCATTGACCAGAAAGTCAACTGGACTTGCCACATAAACATAGAGTAGGCCAGAGGCTAGGAATAATGTGGCAAGTAACTCACCTCCTGGCTCCCCAAAGCCTGTCCACTGTGTACAGTACACAAGATACTCCCTGTTATAGTGCAGCACCAACAACACTTAAGAAGCTCAGCTCTGTTTGGAATAAAGAAGCCTGCTTGATTGGCACCACATCCACAAACATCCACGGCCTCCATCATCATCACTCAATAGTGGTAGTGTGTGATATCTATAAGATGCATTGCAGAAATTCTGTAGAAATTCACCAAAAATCCTCAGGTAGCATCTTCCAAATCCATTACCCTTAACACATAGAAGGGCAAGAACAGCAGATATGTGACAACACCACCACCTTCAAGTTCCTCTTCAAGCCACTCACCATCATGTCTTGGGAAATATATCACTGTTCCTTCGCTATCGCTGGGTCAAAATGTTGTAATTCTCTCCCTGACAGCAGCAGGTGAACTGCTGTGGGTAGAAACTAACCACCACCTTCTTGAGGGGACCAGGGGCAGGAAATAAATGCTGGCCCAGCCAGCAATACCCATAACCCATGAATAAATAAAATAAAATAAAATTTAAAGAGTCCACTCATCTTATATCCACATATACGCTGTAAGACTGAATGCTATAGACTCACTTTGGAATCCCTACTACAAATAATAACGAGAGATTTCCTTTTTCTCAACCTTGGGGAGTGTCTTAATTGAAGACTTCTGAGAGGCCAATGTGATTTCCCCTCTGGCTGGGTTCCTCTTGGCTTTGCCTTGTCTCCTTGTCAGGACTTTAGATTGAGCACAAGCATCCCTGCCCCCCTGTTGCCATATCTTCAGCAATGAGGACTAATAGCTGTGCTGATGAAGTGCAGATCCATGTTCAATAGACCATTAGGGTGTTGCGCCCATCTCCATTTGGCTCCTTGCTTCCGAACCAGGAGAGTTCAATTCAGAATTTGTAGATTGTTAAAACTGAGAAAGCTCAGGCTAGAGATAACAAGGTGTGGAGCTGGATGAATGCAGCAGGCCAAGCAGCATCAGAGGAGCAGGAAAGCTGACGTTTCGGGCCTAGACCCTTCTTCAGAAATGGAAGAAGGGAAGGGAATTCTGAAATAAATAGTGAGGGGGTGAGGCAGATAGAAGACGGACAAAGGAGAAGATAGGTGGAGAGGAGACAGACAGGTCAAAGAGGCAGGGATGGAGCCAGGAAAGGTGAGTGTTCTCTCAGATTTGTGGAACAACTCATGTCAACAGATTTGGAAAGGAGTCATTGAAGTAGCTCCACAAGCATGGAAACTATCAGCAGTCAGTTAAGTTCAACATAAAAGAGCTGAGTTAAGGGAATAATTTCTCTAGATTTGAGTCTCTCTCACTGCCAATTTCAGAAAAGGGATTGTAACTTCGTTTTGCTCTGTGTTTCAAGCTTTACACCTGTCCTCTACGTTTAGACAGCTTGATTTGTTTTGGTTTCGTTCTTCTTTGAGTGATAGACTTCTGTTCTTTTGATGAAGAATGTCTGCTGCCTCGTGTGAATGTGTTTGAGCAATGAACCACCATGTTAACTAATTGAACAAATGAACAGAAAGCATATGATCTATCAAAATTGGTTTCATTCTGGGATTTGACCTGTCCAAAAGTAACATCAGCTCTGGTCAAGAGGGACACTTGACCAGAATTTGAATTGGTTGAATTTAAGAGATTTATACCTCTTTTAAAGGAAATATTATGTAGAAGTTCTGTCCTTCACAAAGGAGTGCCGGGGAAATGTTTATTCCATAGACTGAACTGAGAAAATGGCTTTGAATACACCTAACAGTTTTCTGGGAGTAGAAGGCATAACAATGGATTATTTGACAAGGGAAAAATTAAGAGAATTGGAAGGTAATTAGAAGGATGAAATAAAAATAGAATCCAGTAAGGATGAGTTGCTTAAAGTGATTATGCAGCACTTAGAATTAGAGGAAGAAAGCCTGAAATTGAAATGTCACAGCTAGAATTAGGTAGGATTCAGTTAGAAACAAAACAAGAGAATTTGAGTTCGAGTGACAAAGAGAAAAAAGCCAATGGAAAGACAGAAGATAGGGCAAAAAGTATTTTAAAAGCTCAAACATCAGAGAGTCAAATAAGAAAACATGACTTGGAGAGAGGAAAGCGCAGAGTAAGAAAGAGGATGTAATAACATGAAAATTATTTCTGATTGAGGTTGTTTACATGCTCACTGAGCTGGCTTATTTTCATTTAGTCGTTTCGTCACCATGCCAGGAAACATCATCAATGAGGCTTCCAGTGAAGCAATGTTGTTCTACCCTGCTTGGAGTTTATACTGTCAGGTCGATAATGGTGAGTAGTGTCATTTCCAGTATTATTCTGTATGGGTTTAATATTAGGACAGTGAAGACCATCAATTTAACTGGGACAACGTAACTATAGTAGCTCAAGCCAAACAAAGACAAGCTTGGGAATTCCTAGAGGCATGGTTCTGAACCCACAGTGTAATCAACAAACATATAGAATTGGACCCCATATACAAACCCGAATGGGCTGCTTTCTCCTGCATGGTGTCAGGTTTCTTGAGTTATCTTGGAGCTGCACCCATCCAGGCAAGTCCTTCTGCTCCTATCTGATTGTTTTATGGAAGCCTTTTCAGTTGTTGAAGTCAGCATGCTGAGAGAACAGTACCGGTGATATTCCAGATGGATTTATGAGTCAAGAATTCAGAGGTGCCACACAAGGCTCGAGTTGCTCCTTGGAACTCAAATGCCTGAGTCCAAACTCTGAGCAGAAGGTTTGAAATTGAACAGCATGTCTATAATGATATTCCTGAGCTCTCACTTTGACCACTATGAAGTATCATTATGTCCTCACCAAGTGTGTTGCAGTGACATCATTAGCAGACCAGTGTCATGTCTTCTTAAGGAACCCTTAGCTATGTAATCTTGTCCCAATACATATCACATATTGCCAATAAAAAAGCTGCCTTTGAATATCACAAATCATATTCTTACATACACACTGTTAGATGTGTGAATGTGGTATCTTCAAATCATTATCTTCCAGGATCAAGCAAGAGAAGTGTTACTGAATTGGCAAACCCAGGTGGGACTTTCAATTTCATCCCTGTAAGGATTTCCTTATATATCAAGACAAGGCAGCTACTGAGATCATATTTTTAATGTTCATTCTTGCAAAAGTATGAGCTGCCAATGAATTGTAATTTGATTCCAAATGGATGGCATTACTGAATCAATGGATGCACTTCATGGCCTCACATTCAAAGAATTATTCTTCATCCCTGAAGAAACAAACAGTAACTTACTCTGCTCACTGTGTCAGCCATTTTGTCTCTTTCTGGTGGTACTGAGTTTGGTGTGAAGATGACAAGTTTTCAGCTTCATGCCCTTGCAAGAGCCTCACAGAGTCTACCTGAGATGAACAATGACCCCACTATCCTTCGTGTTCTTTTTAAGTTGTTGCCCCTGGATCCACAATGATTGTTCTGTCTCCCCGCTCCTCCCACCACCCCCACCATTCCTGTTCAATCCTTTTAAATAATCATTAATGTTTCCAATTTACCCTCTGAGTCCAAGGCTTTGAGAATCACAATGTCCTTGGTGGTCATTCTCTCTCCTCATGGAGAGACCAGAATATCTCTGGGGCAATTTGATTAGAAATCAGCAGATTATTAGAAATGAGGGCATTTAAGCTCTGCAGTTTGTGGAAACATTCATATTGACAGACTTGGAAAGCACTCATTGAACTGTGAATTGTAAGTTCCCCATTCAGCATCTTGATCTGGACATATATCTCCGTTCCTTCATTGTCACTGGGACCAAATCCTGGAACTTCCTCCCTAATGGCATTGAGGATCAGCCTACAGCAGGTGGACTGCTGCGGTTCAAGAAGGCAGCTCACCACCACCTTCTGTAGGCTAGCTAAGGATGGACAATAAATGCTGGCTAGCCAGCAACACCCATGTTCCACAAGTGAATTAAAAAATATCGGCTTTTCAACTTTTTGAGCTATAGTCAAAAGCCAAGGAACTGTCAGGAGTCAGGTACGTGAAACACTGAAGAGATGAGATATGAGGTGTAATTCTCTGGACTTGAAACTCTGTAATAGATAGTGTCAGGAAACAGGTTGAAACTTAGCTTCATTGTGCATTTTAGATCTTGCTTGTAGTTTCCTACATTTAGGTAGCTTCTTTTTCATCATGCTTTTGTGTGAGAAACTTCTATTCTACTTTGAAAGATCTACACCTTCATGTGAGTATATTTCAAAGACTAAACTCCACATTAACTATCAAAACAAAACAAAACTGCCCAGTCAAGTAGTACCCGAGATAACAAGATGTGGAGCTGGATGAACACATCAGGCTAAGCAGCACCAGAGGAGCAGGAAAGCTGATGTTTTACACCTAGACCCCACTAGTACTGTCAGCTGAGATTGTAACAATTTCTTACAAAGGTTGTGAAGGTATGAAAAAGCTATATCTTATTTTAATTTGTATGTTTGTTTAAATTTACAGCTCAAACATCATTGAGGAATTTTAAAATCTTTTTGCATTGGGCTATCATGTGATGCTTTGTTCTGTCTGCATGTTGGAGTATTACTGAAATATATTGATATTCTTCAGTATGTAGGCTTTCTGTTGGCATCAATTTCTTGTTCTGCTTTCAATTTTTCAGTTTATACTGCCATCTGGATAGCTCCTTCTAATGCAAGAGCCTTATTTGATTTTAACATATCTAAAAGAAAATTATGAGAAATTCTGATTGCAATTTTGCCTTGAATTAATCCTGGCTGTAAATCACCATAATCACAATATTCAGACAATGTACGCAGACCATTAATAAAGTTGCAATCTGCTCCTCCTGGAAGCTATATTCCCCCTATTAGATTTTGCTCCCTCTGTTATACGTGTTGTATTTAAAGTAATTGTCAAGTACAGTGATAATATTGTCACAGATATCCATCTCTTACATTCTGCCATTTTAAAACATGTTCTACTACTGGACCTACAGAATAAAACAAGGTGTTCATTTGGTCTTTCATGAATTTCTTTTGTAGATCTGAAACAATTTGGTTTCTTGTGTATTGTCTTTTTTAGACAGACCAGTTAATAAAGTATCTGTGACCTTAATTCTGTTTGAAGGTGTAACATCTTTCTCTACTGTTACTGTATTTAACTGTTGTTTCTTCTGTTATTTAAATGATTTACTTGAAAACTATTGAAAGAACTTTGAATTCTTTGTAAATGTAGCTGATTTTAGTTGTTCAGCTTTTAATTGTGCATCTAAACCAATTGTATTAAATATTGCGATCAGAGATAATGGGAACTGCAGATGCTGGAGAATCCGAGATAACAAAGTGTGGGGCTGGATGAACACAGCAGGCCAAGCAGCATCTCAGGAGCACAAAAGCTGACGTTTCGGGCCTATAGCCTTCATCAGAAAATATTGCATCTTCTTTGGCATACTTTATTTAATTTTTTAATGAAGGTGAATTGCAAATGAAGTTTTACAAATAAGAAGCTTTATTGTTTCAATGAAAAATGTGTTATTTCTACTTTCTTAATTTCCTTTTCAGACATGTTGTTTAATTACTGCTAATTAAAGTTGAAAATCTTCTGAGTAGTCCAGAAATATTCTCCAGGTGTGCTGAAAAGGATCATTTTCAAGAGTTTAATGATTGTTGGAATTCATTAGATTGAAAAATTCTGCACTTTTACATTTTCCAAGACAGAAGAAAAGACAATGAATTCATGCTAATTTTTTTATGTTAAGAGTGTTTTATGCCTTTTTTAGTGGTATGGTGATTCATACTCTTTGTACTTCATCTAAATGGAATTCCCACATTTTTAAATGTGAAATATAACAATTAACATTGTGTACACATCATCATTAACTTCAAGAAATTTAACATCAGACCAACTTAAACTATTAGCCGGAACAAACACTGGTTAGCTCTCCCTTGGAACAATTGTTAGTTTTCAACAAAACCAGAATATCGCAGACATTGGATGTCTGAAATAAAATATAATGTGCTGGAGAAACTCAGCAGGCCTGGCAGCATCTGTAGCAAGAAAAACAGGCAAAGTTACAACTCCATTGTTCCTGTGAATCTGCATATGAAGGATATTATTAAATTGGAAAGGCTGCAGAAAAGATTTACAAGGATGTTACTGGGGCTAGAGGGTTTGAGAGCTGGATAGGCTGGGGCTTATAGATGGGAGATCTTATAGAGGTTTATGATATCATGAGAGGCATTGATAGGTTGAATAGTAAAGGTATTTTCCACAGGATAGGAAGCTCAAAATTAGAAGGCATAGGTACAACTAGAGGGGAACGAATTAGAAGGGACATGAGGCAACATGTTCACACAGATGGTGGTGCACGTATAGAATGAACTGCCAGAGGTAATGGTAAATGCAGGCACAGTTACAACATTTAAAAGACATTTGGGCAGGTACATGATTAAGAAAGGTTTGGAGAGATGTGGGCCAAGCAAAGGCAATTGGGACTAGTTTAGTTTGGGAAACCTGGTTGGCATAGATGAGTTGGACCAAAGGGTCTGTTTCCTTGCTGTTTGACTCTGTAATTGTTTTTCTCTCTTCTGCAATGCTGCCAGACCAACTGAGTTTCTCCAGCACTTTGTGGCTTTCACACCCTGATGGGTAGAGTTTGTCACATGAAGCCAATTAATCCTTTAAGATATGAATTGCCTTATACAACATTTCATTGAATAGTGTAGAAGGGCATGTCAGTAGCAGCACCAGACATACCTAAAACCGAGGTGTCAACCTAGTGAAGATACCAAACAAGACTCCTTAAGTGTCAAACAGCAAGTGATAAGCTGTGCCAAGCAATCCCACAACTAACACATCAGATCTGTAGGCCAGTCACATCTAGTCAATAGTGGTGGGCAATTAAACAACTCACAAGAAAAGGAAGCTCTACAAATATTCCCATTTTCAATGATGGAATAGTCCAACATATCAGTGCAAAAAGTAAGACTAAAGCATTTGCAACAATTTTTAGCCAATGGTGCCAAGTAGATGATCCATGCCAGTTTACACAAGATTCCCAACGTCACAGATGCCAATGTTTAGCCAATTTAATCCACTCCATATCATAGCAAAACGCGGCTAAAGGCACAGGATGTTGAAAAGGTTGTGAACTCAGTTATATTCCAGCAATTTAAAAGCAATTTAAAATTGTGCTCCTGAGATGCTGCTTGGCCTGCTGTGTTCATCCAGCCTCACATTTTATTATCTTGGAATTCTCCAGCATCTGCAGTTCCCATTATCTCTGATACTAATTTAAAAGGGAGCTTGTGCTCCTGAACTTGCTGCTCCCCCTAGCCAAGCTGTTCCATCATAGTTACAACACAGGAATTTATCTATCAGTGAAAATTGCTAAGGTATATCTGTACACAAAAGGCAGGACAAATCCAATCCAGCTAATTACCACCCCATCAATCTACTCTGATCCTAAGTAAAGTAATGGAAGTTGTCATCAACAGTGCCACCAAGCACCTGCTTAGCAATAACCTGCTCGGTGATGCCCAGTTTGAGTTACGCCCATGCCACGCAGCTCCTGACCTCATTACAGCCTTCGTCCAAACATCGACAAAATAGTTGAATTCCAGAGGCATGGTGAGCGTGACAGCCCTTGACATCAAGGCCACACTGGACAGATTTGACATCAAAGAGTTCTAGCTGAAAATCCAGCTGGAAACTGGAGTCAATAGCAACCAGGGATAAGCTCGCCATTGGTTGGATGCATGCCGGGCAGAAAGAAAGATGGCTGTGGTCTTTGGTGTCAGTCATCTAAGCTCCAGAACATCTCTGTAGGAGTTCCTCAGGGTAACGTTCTGAACCATCTTCAGCTAATTCATCAACGACCTTCTCTCCACCATGTTGTCAGAAATAGGAATGTTCACTGATGATTATACAATGTTCACAAAACACCCAGTCCATGCCAAAATGAAGCAAGATCTGGACAATATCCAGGTTTGGGAGGACAAGCAGCAAGTAATAGTTAAGCCACATAAATGCCAGGAAATTACTATCTCCAACAAGACAGAATCTAACTGCTAGTTAAAATCCTGGTACTCCCTCCCTAATGGTATTGTAGGCGTTCCTACACCAAATGGACCATAGCAATTCAAGAAGGCCCTAGACCATCACTTTCCCAAGGGCAACGAGGAATGGGGCAATAATACTGGCGCTGCCAATGGCATCCACATCGCATGAATGATTTTTAAAAAACATCGTCAGAACATAAGAGCTAGGAGCAGGAGTCAGCCATCCAGCCCCTCAAGCCTGCCTTGCCATTTAATAAGATTATGGCTGATCTTTTTGAGACTCAGCTCCACTTATCCTCACACTCACCACAACCCTTAATTCCTTTACTGTTCAAAAATTTATCTAGCCTTGCCTTAAAAATATTCAGTGAGGCAGCTTCAACCGCCTCACTGGGCAGGGAATTCCACAGAATTACAACCCTTTGGGTGAAAACGTTCCTCCTGACCTCAGTCCTACATCTGCTTCGCTTTATTTTGAGGCAATGCCCTCTAGTCCTAGTTTCACCTGCAAGCGGAAACAACCTCCCTGCCTCCTCCTTATCTATTCCCTTCATAATCGTATATGTTTCTATAAGATATCCCCTCATTCTTCTGAATTCCAATGAGTATAATCTCAGCCTACTCAGTCTCTCCTCATAATCAAACCGTCTCAACTCTGGAATCTCCTTTGTACCCCCTCCATTGCTAATATATCTCTTCTCAAGTAAGGAGACTAAAACTGCACACCATACTCCAGGTGTGGCCTCACCAGGGCCCTACACAGCTGCAGCATAGCCTCCCTGCTTTTAAACTCCATCCCTCTCGCAATGACAAAAAAAATTCCATTTGCCTTTTTAATTTCCTACCACACCTGCAATCCTACTTTTAGCAATTCATGTACAAGGACACCCAAGTCCCTCTGCACAGCAGCGTGCTGCAATATTTTACCATTTAAAACATAGTCTATTTTCCTGTTATTCCTACCAAAATGGATGACCTCACACTTATCAACATTGTACTCCATCTGCCAGACCTTTGCCCACTCACTTAGACTATATCCCTCTGCAGACTTTCAGTGTCTTCTACACACTTTGCTCTACTACTTATCTTAGTGTCATCTGCAAATTTTGACACACCGCACTTAGTCCCCAACTCCAAATCGTCTATGTACATTGTAAACAATTGTTGTCCCAACACGGATCCCTGACACACACCACTAGTCACTGGCCCCAACCAGAAAAACACCATTTACCCCTACTCTTCACTTTTTACTGGTCAACCAATCCTCTATCTATGCCAATACATTACCTGTAATACCATGGAACTTTATCTTATGTAGCAGTGTTTGGTGTGGCACCTTGTCAAATGCCTTCTGGAAATTCAGATCCACCATATCCTCAGGCCCCCCATTATCCACCATGCAAGTCCTCAAGGAATTCCACCAAATTAGTTAAACATGGCCTCCCCTTCATGAACCCATGCTGGGTGTTTCTAATGGAACAATTTATATCCAGATGTCTTGCTATTTGTTCCTGAATGATAGATGCGAGCATTTTTCCCACTACCAAAGCTGAGCTAACTGGCCTATAATAAGCTGCTTTTTGTCTACTTCCTTTTTTAAACAGTGGCGTCACATTGGCTGTTTTCCAATCTGTGGGAACCACGACAGAGTCCCGTGAATTTTGGTAAATAATTATGAATGCATTAGCTATTTCCCCCATCACCTCTTTTAGTACCCAGGGATGCATTACATCAGGACCAGGAGACTTGTCTACCTTTCGCCCCATTAGCTTGCCCAGCACTGCCTCCTTAGTGATAATGATAGTTTCCTGGTCCTCGCCTGCTATAAGCTTCTTGCTGTCAGTTTTCGGCATGTTATTTGTGTCTTCCACTGTGAAGACCAACACAAAGTAACTGTTTAATGAATCTGCTATTTCCTCATTCCCAGTTATTAAATTGGCCTTCTCATCCTCTAAAGGGCCAATATTTACCTTCGCCACACTTTTACAATTTACATATTTATAGAAACTTTTGCTGCCTGTTTTTATATTCTGAGCTAGTTTACTCTCGTAATCTATCTTACTTTCCTTTATATCTTTTTCTTGTGGCTTTCTGTTGGCCTTTAAAGGTATCCCTGTCTACTAGTTTCCTACTACTCTTTGATTTTTTTGTGTGTTTTTTTTCAATCTGATACTTTCCTTTATTTCCTTAGACATCCATGGCTGGCTCTCTCTTTTCCTACAGTTCTTTCTTATCACTGGAATATACTTCTGCTGAGCACTGTGAAAAATTGTTTTGAAAGTCTTCCACTGTTCCAAATTGGCCCACCATAAAGTTTTTTCTCCCATTCTACCTTAGCTAACTCCTCCCTCATTCCTCCATAGTCTCCTTTGTTTAAAGCAGAGGACCTAGGTCGTGCATATAACCTTCTCACGCTCCATCTGTATTTTAAATTCAGTCACACTGTGATTGCTCCTTCCGAGAGGATCCCGAACTATGAGATCATGAATTATTCCTATCTCATTACACAGGACTAGATCTAGGATAGTTTGGTCCCTCGTAGGTTCCAATACATGTTGTTCAAGAAAATTATCGTGGATGCATTCTATGAACCACTCCTCAAGGCTGCCATGACCGACCTGGTTTGACCAATCGATATGTTGATTAAAATCCCCCATGATAATTGCTGTACCATTTTTACATGCATTAGCTATTTCTATGTTTATTGCCCACCCCACCATGATGTCATTATTTGGTGGCCTACAGGCCACACCTATCTGTGATTTCTTCTCCCTGCTATTCCTAATTTCCACCCAAATGAATTCAACATTTTGTTCAGTAGAACCTATATCATCTCTCACTACCGCCCTGATATCATCCTTAAAAATCAGAGCAACACCACCTCCCTTACCTTCCTGTCTGTCCTTCCGAACAGTTTGATACCCCTGGATATTTAACTCCCAGTCATGACCACCCTGTAACAATGTAACTATATCTCTGTAATGGCCACTAAATCAGACCCATTTGCCATGATTTGCGCCGTCAATTCATCCACCTTGTTTCAAATACTCCAAGCCTGCAGATAAAGTGCCCTTATGCCAGTTTTTGCACATTCTTTTTGGGTCCTATTACCTTCATTACTAACAGCTCTTGAGTTCTCCTTCCCTTTAGCTTTTTTCTTAATTTTAAATGGAGTTGAAACTTCCTCATCACCTGCTAACCTGCTGCTTTGCCTTACATTAATTGTTATTCTCCCTCTATGCTCACTTCTCCCTTCCCCCTCCTTACTAGTTTAAAGTTCTATTAACCACCCTATTTACACTTTTCACCAGAACACTGGACCCAGCCTTGTTCAGGTAGAGTCCATCCCAGCAGCATAGATCCCTCCTATCCCAGAACTGATGCCAGTGCTCTATGAAAGGACACGATCATTCCTGCACCGTTCTTTTAGCCACGTGTTTAATTCGCTGATCTGCGCCTCCCTATGCCAATTTGCATGTGGTTCAGGCAGCAAGATTATGACTCTTGAAGACCTGTTTTTAATTTTGTTCCTAGCTTTTCCTAATCCTGAAACAGGTCTTTTTTTCCTAGTCCTGCCTATGTTGTTGTTCCCTCTGTGAACCACAACAATTGGATCCTCCCCCTCCCTCTCTAGTATCTTCTCAAGCTGGCCAGAGATATCTTGCACCCTAGCACCGGGCAGTCAACACATCATGCAGGATTCTCTATCCTGCTCGCAAAGGATAATTTTTAAAAATGTTGGCATCTATCTGACAAAAATCATACCTAATAAGAGCTCTATATGGCCAGTTGCCACTGTAAAGCGTGTACCTCTGACTATTGATATAACCCCATTCTTCTTTGCACCTTGTGACCTGGATTTGAGGACAGGACTTCTGAATTTAGGTGTCCCATTTTATTTTCTTCACAATGGAGAGGCTCTTCGTCTGTGCAAACATCTAGGTCAAGTTGTTCAAATGAAAACTTTTTTAGACGTAGATCTGTATCTCATTCACATTTAATAATCCATTACTGGGGAAGCCTAAAGGGAGTTTTACATCCTCTGCAACAAAAAAAACTTATTTATATTTCACAATCCCTGGTCTAAATAGACCTCAGACCAGTTGTCTTTTCACTTTTCTAGGTTCATCGCTTATGCTTAGTTATTAATATGTATAAAATGAAATAGTGATGGAGTTCAATACAGTAGAATGCATTTTGATTGGTAAACATGGTATGGTGTAAGATATGATTTGATTACGTAGTTTAAGAAGGTCAATTATATTGAATGGAATTGGATTATTCCATTGAGAACTTGGTGGAAAATAATCAATAGAATTCTAAATAAACATAGTAGTTAGCCTTTGGATATTGTATGAGCAACCCTGAGGCTGCCAGTCCAAGGCTAAGATAAATTGTGAAGCGGAGTTCAATAATTCAATAATAATAATTTCTGTAACAGAAATATAACCATAAGAGTTTCTAGATTTCTATGCAGGTGCAGTAGGTTTGCTAATGCTCTTTGGGATTAGCAACAAAAGCCCTGAATCAATCTACCGTGAAACTCCAGCCCCGCACTATGAGAATTCTAATCACAGCTTGACAATTCTCTTGTGCTTCATTTGCCATAGATATGGCGTTTGGATATTTACTTGAAAAATATAATTACTACTTGGTTCGTATTTTCAACATTATGCACCATTGTAGAGTTAATCTTCCAAGCCAGAAAGCAGAGCTTAAAATCATTCTGTGCTCTCAAGAGAATATGAAAGACTGTGCCCATGATTTATAACCTGTTAGCTACGCAGTAAAAAAAGGTTAAGGATTCCAATTATCCTGGCCTCCATTGTGACGCATAGAAAATCACATCAACATGGGCTCATTGGCTGTTCAACTCACCGTGCCTGTGTCCACGCATTGAAAGAGCTTTCCGATTAGTCACACTCCCCCAAATTTTCCCCAAAGTTTACAAGCTTCCATGTCTGATTATTTGGTAAACTGCTTTCTGGAAGTTACTATTGAATCCACTGCCACCAACCTTTCACACTGTGCATTCTGAATCGTAACAATCCACAGCATTAAATCAGTTCTCTATATCTACCTCTCTGTTTCTTTCACAAATAGTTATTTCAGAATTGTCATAATGTTATTTTGTTGACGACTAAGAAGGAGACTTAGCAGGATCATTCCTTCAAGGAAACCAATGAGTAGAATCTGCGCGTTATCCGAAGAAGAAGCAAGTTCTGTTTCAATCTTTCTCCATCCCTCCTCAGATCTTCAGTGTTTTTGCATTTTCTGCACAATGATGGAGTTTACTCTTTGGATTATTTGACCATGAGCTATCTGGTCTTGAGCTGACCGTCTGACCGTGCTGTCTCTCCATCACAAAGATCGTCAATTGTCTGTACCATCAATCAACTCCAAACCAGGTTCCTGGGATGGTACTGTGGCTTTAAGAGATGAGCTTTATACTTTTTTTTGTTTTTAAGTGAAGTTGAGACAGAGGCGTAGAGTGATCTCTTTTAAGCCAATACAGTAAATAGCTTGAGAGGCCTTGGGGTACCTTTTGGCATTTGACTGATTCTTCTCTTAGAGGAAGTACATTTGAGATGTAGGTACAGTGAAGTCAACTTGCAACTGAGATAAATCAGATATAACTTAATTGAAACTTATAAGATCCCGACCAAGTGGATGTTGAAAAGATGCTTATCTTGTGGGAGAATCTAGAACTAGAGGTGAGAGTTTAAAAATAAGGTGGCACTCATTTAAAACAGAGATTCAGAATCATTTTATTCCTCTCTGAGGTTATGAGTCATTGGAGTTCCTTTCACAAAGATGTGAAAGAATGTTTAAATACTTTTAGGTAGAGGTGATAGATTCTTGATTACCAAGGTAGTGAAAGATAATCAGGGATTTGCAAGATTTTAGAATTGAGGTTAGAATTGAATCAGCCATGATCTCATTGAATGGTGGAGCAGGCTCGATGGGCTGAGTGGCCTACACTTGTTCCTTGTTCAAATGTTGTGCTTCAGATGGTTCTTAATCAAGAAATAAAATTGAAAACTCTACCAGACTATACTATACCCATCTGATGCTGAAAGCACATTATTTTTGATATGAGATTTGATTTTAATATATTTCAATGTTTCCAGCTCTGGAAGCTTTATTTTTACTTGCAATCTGAAAAAAGAAGCTTTTGCTGAGAATTGATGTGGGAATGCATGCTCAGTGCAAGGAGACTTCATCTGAGTAAGCAGGCCAGACAGCATCAGAGGAGCACGGAAGCTGATATTTCAGCTCGAGACTTTTCTTCAGAAATTCAGCCTATTTCTGAAGAAGGGTCCCGTCCCAAAACATCAACTTTCCTGCTCCTCTGATGCTGCCTGGCCTGTTGTGCTCCTCCAGCTCTACACTGTGTTGTCTCTGATTCCAGCATCGGCACCTGAATGAGATAGAGGCTTAGTGAGTATATCTGGGAATTTGGTTCAACGTGGAATTTTGGTGCATATGGGTAAGATGTGCATTTAGCAAAGTTTAATGCAAGAAGTAAAGTTCGATAACTGGGGAATTTTGCGAAAGGTTGTGAGGATGTGTATTTTTCTTCTACTGTTTTCTATTAATTTGTAAGAAATTGTTACTCAGCCTTTAAATTGTTGTAAATTAGGGTTAGAATTTGGTTTAATTGTCACATGTACTAAAGTAGAGGGATACAGGAGTTCAATGAAAAGGAGGCAAAATCACGATTCCCCAATGTCAACTTAAGTACAAAGGTACCTAGATACAAAATCTTACGTATAAAGTAGAAAAATAAAGAAATAAAGTTAAAAGTTCAACATTACAGTCTTTCTTAAGTGCTTGGCCATGGACCTGGATCCGGGCACTCCCAGCCAGACACTGAGACCATCACTAGCAGGAAGCAATCAACCAGCCTCGAGTCCCTTCACCGTTGCCACCGCAGAACCATGTCACCATTCCTCAGCACCAACTTGTCTCTACCAACCACACAGCCGTCATGGGCTAATCTCAGCACTGCAGCCACCACTGAAGCTGTTGGGTCCTGCACGAGGCACAAGGGTCAAACCAGCCTCTCTTTGCCACCGTCGGGAACACAATCTCACCTCCATCTGCCATCGCCGCCAGGAACACAAATGTGACTTTGTCTGCCGCCACCGTGGAGAACAAACGTTGCCTCTTACATGTTAGACACCTTCATGCCATCCGACCTCTCCACAGAAGGTAAGTAAAGTTAAAAGTTCAAAACAAAATCGCGGAAAGAAGGGAAATAAAAAGTAAAAGTGGAGGGAGCAGATGAGCTCCAAGCTCAGGATCTCACACGATGCGCTGCTACTCTATTCGCCAACTTGACTGGAAATTAGAAAACAGTAGCATATTTAAATAAATAGCTATACCTAGGTTTAACTGTGAAATACCAGAAATAAAAGAAAGTCAGCACCAATGTAACAAAATGATACTGTAATCCCAAGCAGAATAAAATTAACATGAAAGGAGTCAAGTTAAAACATGGCAGCAGAGCTCTCTTAAAGTGAATGATGGCCTGTAACATGTGGTTCCTCGACCAACCTTTGCACAGGAAATGCTGCTAGCTCTGTGTTGTAGAGCTCAAGTGGCGTCTGGAATCACTGTGGAACATTTGAGATGCTGAGAGTTCTGAGGATAGCACTTTCAAAGAGGTTGTCAACATGCAATTGAGGGGCTTGGAGGTAGAAAGGGAAAGGGTGACCACCAGGCCGTCCAAGGGAAATGGACACCTACTGCAGGGTGTCCCCTGGGATCCCACTCAGAAACCAGTTTTCTGTTTTGCAATCTGGTGAAGTCAGTGGTTCCTTAAGGGCATGAAATCAGAGCCATGTTGTGTCAAAAGTATGTTGCAACTGTACAAAAAGTGAGGAAGAGCAATAATTATTCGGCATTTGATAGGGATGACAGACAGCTATCTGTGGCTGTAGACATGACTCCCGCATGGTATATTGCCTCCCTAGTAGGGTCAAGGATGTCACAGAAAACTGCAAGAAATTCTTCTTGGGTAGGGTGAAAAATCATAGGTTGTTGCCCATTTTAGTACCAGGAAGGCAGATTTCGTCCTGCAATCAGAATTTAGAGAGCTAGGTAGAAAGTTAGCAAATAGAGCTTTAAATGTAGCAATCTACAGATTACTGCCATGCCAGAAATTGAAGGATAAGACAGGTGAATGTGCAGCTGAAAATGTGCAGGAGAGAGGGCTTTAGATTCCTGGGACACTGGGGCTGGTTCTGGTGGAGATGGCACCTGTACAATATGGATGGGCTGCTCACAAAAGGAACTGGAGTACAAGTCAATTAAGGGTGTTTTGTTAATGTTGTTAGAAGAGTTTTAAAGTAACTTGGCAGGAGTGTGGGAACCAAGCTAGAATATTGGACAAGTGTTCCAGTGTTCAAAAATACTAGGAGTCACAGACAGCTCTTGACACAGAATAGAAAGTTAATAGCATTTATTGCCCATCCCTAGTTGCCCTTGAGAAGTTGATGGTCATCTGCCTTCTTGAATCGCTGCAGTTCACATGCTATGGGTTGACCCACAATGCCGTTAGGGAGGGAATTCCAGGATTTTCACCCAGCAGCAGTGAAGGAATGGTGATATATGTCCAAATTAGGATGGTGAGTGGCTTGGATGGGTATTTGAAGGTGATTGTATGTCCATTTATCTGCTGCTCTTTTCCAACAATCAACAAAGTGTGCATGGTCTTCAGTAGATTGTTCACTTCAGATATTTTTTATGGAATTCAAATGCCAACATCTGCTATGGACTCAAACCCAGGTTGAGATTGTTGACCTGCTCACTGAGTTGGCTTTTTTCCGTTCAGGCATTTCTATCACTATGCGGGTAACATCATCAGTGGAGCCTCCGACGAAGCGATGTTGTCCCAATCTGCCTTGGAATTTATACTGTCAGGTCCGTTCTGGTGAGTTGTGTCATTTCTGCAAGTGATACCACTCACCCTAACTGACCTGACAGTATAAATTCCAAGCAGAGTTGAACAACATTTCTTTCATCGGAGCCTCCACTGATGATGTCACCCAGCATGGTGACAAAATGCCTGAACAAAAACAAGCCAGCTTGTCGAGAAAGTCAACAACCTCACTCATAACCTGAGCTACAGATCTTTGCTAAAACATCAAACCCAGGTTCCCACAAAATTAGCTGAGTTTCTGGATTAATCATCCAGTGATGATTCTACGAGGCTATCGGAATTAGGGAGAAAGGAATAACGTCTAAATCAAGATTACTGTGCATGTATATGAACGCATGTAGTATAATTAATAAGATTGGGGAGTTGCATGCACAGATCATCATGTGGAAATGTGAAGTTGTGGCAATAACAAAGACCTGGCTTAAGAGTAGGGAGGGGTGGATATTAAATATTCCGGGGCACCAGATGTTCAGAAAACATAGAATTGGAAAGAGTAGAGAAAGAGTGGCAGTATCAGCTAAGGAGAGTGTTACAGTGCTGGAGAAAGAGGGTTTCCCATTGTGCTCAATGATAGATTACATTTGGCTAGATTTAAGGTACAAAAAGAACTTGGTTCACATTGTTTGGTGTAGTTAGTAAGAACATAAGAACATAAGAACTAGGAGCAGGAGCAGGCCATCCAGCCCCTCGAGCTTGCCCCGCCATTTAATAAGATCATGACTGATCTTTTTGAGACTCAGCTCCGCTTCCCCACCGCTCACCGTAACTCTTAATTCCTTTACTGTTCAAAAATTTATCTAGCCTTGCCTTAAACACATTCAGCGAGGTAGCTTCAACCATCTCACTGGGCAGGGAATTCCACAGATTCACAACCCTTTGGGCGGAGAAGTTTCTCCTGACCTCAGTTCTACATCTGCTTCCCCTTATTTTGAGGCTATGCCCCCCGAGTCCTAGTTTCACCTGCTTGTGGAAACAACCTCCCTGCCTCCACCTTATCTATCCCCTTCATAATCTTCTATGTTTCTATAAGATCTAAACTAATACATTCAAGAGGACATTAAATGATTATTTGAATAGAAACAACGTGCCTGCATATGGAGAAAAGGCAAGAAAATAGCGCGAAGTCATGATGCTCAGTTGGAGATCTGATGCAGAAACAATGGGCCGAATGGCCTCCTTCTACACCATAACAGTTCTATGATTGTGTGATACGGCCATGACATTGAAAGATTGTGTGGGATATTATATATTTCATACAACAGCAAAAAAAAATGGTGGAAGATTGTTGCAGTTTTATATTTGTATGTGATTTATTGAATTCAATTGATTTGTGTGCATAGTATTCTTAACAATTTGCATTATGCAATGAAATAAGAGACTTAAAATTTGACATATATACTTCACCCTTCATGGAAATTCTATAACTTGTGTAACACGTACACTTGGCTCAGTTCATAAATATCACGACAATCAATAATGCAATTGGAATTATGAAATTGTATAAAGGTACCAGCTAATTGAAAACAGTCTATCTACATATTTAAAGATCAGTTCATGCTTGGCAGATTTTGCTAATTCTTATTTGAGGAAAGCAGTCATAGTTTTAAAAGAAATAACTGGAATGTGGTATTCTGAGACTTTTAGAATATACTTCATAGGTATCACAAACGAGAATGCTTATTATAAAGATTAAGATATTTGAGTGAGGATTATTATGATTCAGGAAAGTTAAAGTATTACCTATTTAACAACCCATCAAATTTCAACACTACTGAATGCAGCTGAATTTCTAGTTACCTTGCACTATCATCTCATTATTTTTATCCATTGTCTCAGCCCCAAATATTGCTATAGTAGTTCCTCATGTTCAATGGTTTCTAATCAACTTGTTGGGAGATATTATTACCCATCTTTGGAGAAGTTGGGACTTGATGGGATGAAGAACAGAAGTGATAACATTTTTTTTTCTCATTGATAAAATGTATGTATTTCAAAAGCCCTGTATTGTTGCCAGTCTCCATATTTCCTTGAATAGTTGGTGGTGAGCTGCAGCCCAGCAGATACACTCAAAGTACTCTTTGGGATGTGATTAAGCAATGCTTTCTCGGTGACAAGGAAGGAGCAGTGATATATTTCTAAACAGCATGAGCATTAAAGCGAGATGGATAAGTGATTGCTACCCATTTCTTCTGAGTGGTAGGTGTTTGCCAATTTGGAGGGTTGCTGCATCTGGGTAGTACACAATGCTGCCAAGGTGGGCCTGTGGTGGAGGCAGCAACTAATTAATGTGTGAACCGGGCTGTCATAACTCCGGAGTAGGAACACTACCACTGCACTATAAGAAGCCTCAGTGTCTTTAGGGCAGTATCTTTTACCAAATCATCTCCAGACACTTCATCAATAACCATGCTTCCAACATAAGGTCAGAAGTGGAAATGTTTGATTCAGCTTTCCCTCAGATCCTAAAGCAGTTCGTGATTATGTGCATCAAGTCTTGGACAACATTCAGTCTTAGTCTGATAAGTTGCAAATAACATCTGTACCATTTAAGTGCAAAATAATGCCCATCTCCAACAAGAAAGAATTTCACATTAAATGACACTGAATCCACCAGACTTGGCGTTACAGTTGACCAGAACCATAAGGCTTAATAAAATACCACAAGAACATGCTTGGGCCTGGGAATTCTCTCTTTCTGTCATCCCAATGCGTGGTTCACCATTGGTATAATTCAAAAGTGGGACGGGCTAGCCACCACTTGCCAGGATGAATGTAACTTCAGCAACTTTCAAGCTGTACAACACTGTTATATTTTGTGCCCCAGAGAAATGTTACACAAGTTTCAATGTGTCTGCTGTCTCACTTTTGCAACAACTTATCTTAGTTTAGTCACTTTTTCCAATGCGACCACACCCAGGTTGAACTAGTTGGGCACAGGGAAACTCCATTACAAAAATAATTGAACAAAAGAACACCACAGACACCAACCAACATAAAGCAGCCCTGTTCTTCAGTGCCTGGTTCACACATTAATTAGTTGCTCCCTTCACCACAGGCCCACCTTGGCAGCATTGTGTACTGCCCAGATGCAGCAACTCACCAATTAAGAGATAATGGGAACTGCAGATGCTGGAGAATCCAAGATAACAAAGTGTGGAGCTGGATGGACACAGCAGGCCAAGCAGCATCTCAGGGGCATAAAATCATCTCTGATGAAGGGTCTAGGCCTGAAACGTCAGCTTTTGTGCTCCTGAGATGCTGCTTGGCCTGCTGTGTTCATCCAGCTTCACACTTTATTAACTCACCAGTTAAAGCACCTTCCAAATTGGCAAACTCCTACCACTCAGGAGAAGTGGGTAGCAATCACCTGTCCATCTCACTTTAATGTTCATGCTGTTCAGAAATATATCACTGCTCCTTCCTTGTCACCAAGAAAACATTGCTTAATCACATCCCAAAGAGTACTTTGGGTGTATCTGCTGGGCTGCAGCTCACCACCAACTATTTAAGGAAATGTGAAGACTGGCAACAATACAGGGCTTTTGAAATACATATATTTTATACAATAGAAAAAAAAATGTTATCATTCCAATTCTTCATCCCATCACAAATGTTGCTTTGTGTTCTTTCCCTTCCCTCTTTGACCCTCAGTCAGTATTTAGAAACATAAGACCACAAGGTGTAGAAGCAGAAATGGACCATTCAACCTATTGAACCGATTTCACCATTTCTTGAAAATTGAATAATCATCAACAGAAGTATTCCATTATTGAGAAGGAGACCTTCAGTTTGGAGTTAGCATCATAACATTTCAACAGTTACATTGCCAATTTGTGTCTGAGAGTTATTACTCTTTTTAAAATTTTGGTTTTGCATTAACTTGGTGCTGGAGCATGGTAAATTTGTACAATTTTCACTATACTCCTGTATTTGTGTACTTGAGCACATGTGACTGTAAAATCTAATTCCAATTCTAGGGCAGGATTCAATGATGGTAATAGCATTGATTGCCAAGTGGCAGTAGTCACACTGACTCTTATTGGAGAAGGTCAGTGCCTGGTGTTTGTGAGGCACAAACCTGGATATTTTTCATAACTTGTTGCAATTGGACATGAATTGCTTTAGTGTCTGACGAGTCATGAATGGTGCTGAATATTGTGAAATCATCAGCAAACATCCCCACTTCTGACCTTATGATGGAGGAAAGATGGTTGGGCCTAGAACACTACCTTGAACAGCTCCTGCAGAGATGTCCTGATCTGAAATGACTGACCTCCAACAATGATAACCATCTTCCTATGTGCCAAGTATGACTCCAACAAGTGGAGAATTTGCTCTCTGTTAGACATTGCTTTCAGTTTTACTCAGGCTCCTCGATGCCACACTCGGCCGAATGTAGCCTTGATGTTACTCTCACCTCGCTGCTGGAATTCAGCTCTTTTGCCAATTAACTTCCTAATTCCAGATACTTACTGAATCCTAATTCTACCTAATCCCTTGGCAGATTTGAACCCATGCCCCCAGAACATTACCAGGATCTCTCGATTAATAATCTAGCTATAAAACAACCAGGCCATCACCTCCCCAAGTGTTTCTGCAGCTGGCAGATTAGTAAGGGTGAGATTAAGTATGTTTTTCCCAGTTTAGCAGCTGTGTCCCTTAGGACCCGAGCAGCTCGATCAGTGGCACTGCTGCAAAGCCACTCTAGGCGGCAGACATTGAAATCCCCCACTGAGGGTACATTTTGTGTTCTTGCCACCCTCAGTGTTTCCACCATGTGTTGCTCAACATGCAGGAGCACTGATTCATCAGCTGAGGGAGGATGGTACATGATATCAGCAGGAGGTTTCCTGACTCTTGATCGACCTTTTGCTCTGAGACATTATGGGAGTCTTGGGATTCAATGTTGAGGACTCCCAGGGCACTTCCTTCCTGACTGTATACCATCGTGCACCACCTCTGCTGGGTCTGTCATGCCAATGGGACAGGACATATCCAGGGATGGTGATGGTGCTGTCTGGGACATTGACGGTGAGGAATGATTCCATGAGTATGTCTTGAGCAGTGTGTAAGACAGCTGTCCTAATTTTGGCACTGGCCCCCAGATGTCAGTAAGAAGGGCCTTGCAAGGTCGACAGAACTGTCTCTTTCATTGTCGTTTCCAGTGCCTAAGTCGATGCGAGGTGGCCCGAACGGTTTCATTTCTTTGTTGAGGCATTGTAGTACTGGTACAACTGAATGGCTTGCTAGGCCATTTCAGAGAGCAGTTGAGAGTCAACCATATTGTTGTGGACTGGAGTCACATGTAGGTCAGACCAGGTGAGGATGGCAGACTTCCTTCTCTGAAGGGCATTAGTGGCCCAGATGCATTTCTTTAACAATCAACAGTTCTTAATTCCAGACTTTTAAAATTGAATTCAAATTCCACCATTTGCTGTGGAAGAATGTTAGCTGAGCTTCTAGATTAATAAAACAAAAGAAGTTTAATAGCCTAGCTATAATACCACTAGGCAATTGGCTCCGATTAATCAGGGAATGTTAAAACCTCCAAGAGCCTTAGCTCAGACATGTTAATTGTGAGCATACACTAATCTGGCATTTTTATTGTCAAGACAAAGGAGAAAGATCCTTAAATAAATAAAACATTGGCCTTTATTACAAGATTTGCGTAAAGGAGGTAAGGTGTCCAACTGCAATTATTTGTAGCCTTGGTGTGAATACATTTGGAGTATTATCTGCCATTTCATCTCCATTGTTAAAAAAACCATATTGACATAGAAGGAGTGCCACAGAAGTTCATCAAACTAAATCCTGCAAAGGAAAGATTGTCCCATAAAGTTGGAGCCTTCATTCTCTGGAGTTTAGAAGAATGAGAAGTGATTTCATTCAAACATACTTGTTGGCCCCAGCTGGGGGATCTAAAATTAAGAGACACGATCTCAGAATAAGATCATAGAATCCCCACACTGTGGAAGCAGGCCATTCAGCTCATTGACAGCGCATGGCTTCACTCAGGCCGACATTTCTATTCCTGCATTTCCCATGGCTAATGCTAGCCTGCACTGGATACTATGGACAATTTAACATGGCCAATTCCCACCTAACATGCACATCTCTAGACTATGGGAGGAAGCAGACGCAGACATGGGAAGAACATGCAGACTCCAAACAGACAGTTGCTCAAGGCTGGACTCCTGGAGCTTGGAGATTACAATGCTGACCACTGAGCGACCTTGCCACCCCAAATAACAGAGGCTGGTTTTGATCCATTGGCCTCTGGGTTATGGGCCTAGCATGCTTCCAGCCGAAAGAAGGAGAAATTTCCTCAGTTGGATGATGGTAAATCATCAAAATACTCTTCACCAGAGAGAAAGGGAGGTTTAATTACTGAGTATGTTTAAGACTCAGATTGATATATTTCAACAATTAATAATACCTAAGGATACAAGGATAATGCAACAAAATGGAGTTCAAGTAGATTAGTCCTGATCTTTTTGAGGAGTGGAATGGACTCAACAGGCCGAATGGCCCATTATTTTTTCTTTTTTATTATGGAATGAAGCATTGCCCCACAGATATTTCAGACAGGGAGAGCTACCCAAAGTACAATATCCCATTCAAATTCAATCAATGGGTATCTTTCTCCCTTTGAATTGATCATTGTCCATCCTTGTGAAATGTTCAGCATGTCTTCATCCGAGCTTCCTCTAACTAACAGTTTAAAAGTACAAAATCCAGTCATAAAGGGTGGCTGATGAATTCCAGTAAGTGTACAGATACCGCTGCATAATATTTAGGAATATTCATATGCCGCTATCCAGCTGTACCCACTTATTAAAATTCCAGTAGTAGTCAATAAATTGCTTAGGCATCATAATTTAAGTAGAAGGATAGAAAGTTAACATTAGAAAATCAAACATTTAAAAATTATTACGGAGCTCTCATTACTACTGTGCAAGAGCCTGGAAATGGAAGAATAATGTCAAATAAAGTAGGTACATTGTTAACCCTAGTTTAATGGTGCAATTGCTCATGAGTTGACTGCAAAAGTGAGACCAATGGATGTAGCACCCAAAGACCTATAGCTTCCTCAATGGAGGGTGGTTTAAATGGGACTGCCTGGAAAGAGTTACAATCATCACACATGGAGAAACATCTTGAGTGGGATTGAGTACAGCAGTTGATGCCAATGGGTGTGACACATTGTCATATTCAATTGTAAGCCCAGCATTTTACGTTCTATTTATCACCATATTTACCCACTCTCACCTGCGTGCATTACTCAGCTTATACGTTATTGAAACTGTCTTCTGTTCCTTGGCTAACTGTGGACTCAATTATTCCAAAGTCTTCCTTACTAACCTCCCATCTTTAACCCATTGCTGGATTTGAACTCACATATAAAATTCTTCAGTTGTAATCCACCTTGAACCAATTCCTGTTCACCAATTAAGCCTGTCCTTACTTAATGCGTTTTCTGTCAATCAGCAGCATCTCAAATTTTGCATTCATATTTTGTTCAAACTCATCGATGGTTTTCTCATTCTCTAGCCTCTCACCATACAACCCTTGGAGAATATCTATTTCCTCTAGTTCTGGCCTTTTGTATGTTTCCAATTTCCTATGCTCAAGTTTGGTGGTTGTGTCTTCAGTTCTGTGGGTGCCAAGCTCTGAAATTCCATCTCAAAACAGTTCTGAATGTCAACCTCTTCAGGATGCCTCAGTAACATCACTTTTTATGTCAATATGGTTTTGCTGATTACATTTGCGTATTCACAATTATTATATTCAGGCTGATATGTAAATGCAAGTTGGTGTTTGTAGCACTATTAAATAACCTTTAGGTTCTTGACCAATGATTTACCTTGGCAAACAAGCAGCCCACATACCATAAGGTAGCTTGAGAGCACAACTGCAGATGGTTTAGGAACAAAGAACTGAATAAAAATTAGCGTACTATACAGAAATCACAATTAGGGAATAGTTGGGGTTTTGAAGCATGAAGCATCAAAAGGTTTTGACTGACTATGATTTCAAAGCAAGATATTCCAGCATTCTAATATACTACCAGTGGACCAGTATAGGGAATAGGGGCTGATGGCTTACATTTGTGCTAAATGATTGTAATGACTCACTGCAATGTAAAGTGGCAAGATAACCTAATTCACCACCTAAATCCAGATCCCTAGACTGGCATCGTATTATGTTTGTACAATTTATAATGTTGGTGATTAATAAAAATCCAATTTACTTATCCTTTAAAAAAACACTTTAGTGAATCATTTACTCATGAGTTATCCAGTAACTGATTATAAGCAAATTATTTTGTTTAATTATTCAGTTTGATAGAACACATTTTATCAGCTGCAGCCCTCAGCTGCTGTGACAGAAGATTTACTGATTCTTCAAATTGCCATCCACTGCAGTCAAGGTTTTCCTAAGCGAGGTGCCTGGAGTGAATACACTCAATTTGTCCGTCAGGCTCATGTTACTGCTGCTTCTCTGGAGGTTTTTGAAACAGCTATGGTACAGAGTGTGAGAGACATATCATGCTTTAGCTGGCACAGGATTGTGTCAATCCCTCTATGAAAGATGAGCAGAATATGTGCCATACTGTTCATGTGCCCTGGAGCACTCTCAGGCTGACAAAGAAAATCACTCCAAACCATCCTTCAATCAAAGATAACGGGAACTGCAGGTGCTGGAGAATCTGAGACAACAAAGTGTGGAGCTGGATGAACACAGCAGGCCAAGCACCATCTTAGGAGCACAAAAGCTGATGTTGGCAACTTGAGGTGAGAGGAGGGCTTGGGAGAGAGGAAGAACAGGTTAGGGGGGCGGGGACGAGCTGGGCTGGCTCTGGGATGCAATGGGGGGAGGGGAGATTTTGGAGCTTGTGAAATCCACATTGATACCATTGGGCTGCAGGGTTCCCAAGCGGAATATAAATTGCTGTTCCTGCAACCTTCGGGCGGCATCGTTGTGGCACTGCAGGAGGCCCAGGATGGACATGTCGTCTAAGGAATGTGAGGGGGAGTTGAAATGGTTCGCGACTGGGAGGTGCGGTTGTTTATTGCGAATTGAGTGTAGGTGTTCTGCAAAGCGGTCCCCAAGTCGCCGCTTGGTTTCTCCGATGTAGAGGAGGCCACAACGGGTACAGTAGATGCAGTATACTACATTGGCAGATTTCACAATTCTTTTGTGCTTTTGTTTAGCAGAAAAAATTACTCTTAAAAGAAATATATCCACTCCAATCATAAGTCACCAAAAGAAAACAAAGTATTAATTATATCTTGAAACAAAGGGAGAATAGATTTATTATACAGCACCTTTTCATGGCATCTAACACCTTGTACAGCCAACGAAGTATGTTTGAGGTTTTGTCGTTATTGTAATGTAGGAAACATGGCTGCAAGGGCTACAACCAACAATGTGATCACGGCTAAATGGCCATTTCTTTTCCTTGCTGAACACACCCAGACTAAGTCGTGGCCCTTCTGCTGTTCCATTGATGAAATAAACTCCTTGTGCACTTGCTGAGAGATGTACGCAATGCTGCGCATTACTGAGAATTGTGCTCTCCACAGACTGGGTGGCTGAACAATCACCTAAGACACAGCAAACAAAGTTTGCTTTTAGGGATTTGTATTCACTAAATAAATAATAGTAAGGGATGAATTTTGTTCAGGACTCCAGAGAAAACTCCAAATCTATTTAAGAAAAGAGTACTTTGAGATCTTTTACATTCAATGAAACGGTATTTAAGGCTGTAATTTAAGATTTTGCCTTCTTGATATCATTTAAAGACAGTGCAGCGCGTCCCCAATATTGCGCTGGGAGCTTCAACATTGGTTCTGTGCTTGAGTTTCCAGAGTGGGACTTGAACCCATAGTCATCTGTCACCAGGCGAATAACAGTCAACTCTCCAGAGAATAAAGTCATTTTGTTAATGAATATGTCAGTACAGCACATTGCTACATGCATTTAGTATATATTTGAAACATAATGTACAGTAGAGCAATTTAGAGATTGGATTCCAAGGATTGCTTGGAAAGCTTGCCTATTGCTTGAAGGAATGGTAATCTTTCTTAACACAGGCCATTTCTCTTAAGGAGTAAGTCACTAGCAATCCTGATTTGGTCGAAGAGAGGAAATGGAAGCTGGGATGGTGTAAAGAACAGCGATCCATCATTTGCACTGAATGTTTGTCATTTGTTAATTGATTTTCAGATTAAATTAAATGCTTGAGGCAGGAAGTTCTACATGTAACAGCAATCAGTTATAAACAAACATGCAATTGGGTACCATGGCAGCATTTTCCTCAACGTGCTTTTATTTTAACTTACTGATTAACTCATTCTGCTCTGAGGACTGGTGATTAGATAGTGCTGATATGAAGCTATTTGCAATTCCTCCTCTCTTTATGCTAGCGTCGCTGCAATTCTGTTCAATGATAGTTGCCATCGAACCAACACCACCAAAAACAGATCATATTGACATATAATGAAAGTTCATTCCATTATACGGGTGACTACAGTGATTGTATGGCTTAACGTTTTTAAAAGTTGTTTCACAAAGGAATGTGTTTAATTCGCTTAATCAGAAGGTAGTTATTAATAGTAATGACTCCACGTTGGAGTGAGAGACAGGCTCATTGTTCCTCATCTCTTTGTCAATGGTTTGGGTGAAAGTAGAAAGGAAAGCACTTGCCTTCCCCTTGTACCTTTACGACCACTGAAAGCAATCATAGTCAATGAGATATTTTTGAATTATAGTTACTATTGTGGTGTAGGGAAACATGGCAGACAATTTGCAAACAGCAAGCTTCCACAAACAGAAATTTGGTACTAGTCAAATAATTAGTGTCACTATGATCGATTGAGGGGTGAGTGTTACTAGGTCACCAAGGGCAGTATCTCAGCTCTTCTTCAGAGCAGTGTACCTAAAAGAGTAGGCATGAAAAAGTAGTACAGGAGAAAGGCAGATGGGTTACGATCAGGGGATGGAAAGGGAATCAGCAGGCAGTGCAGGGATCCCCTGTGGCCATTCCCCTCAACAATAAGTATACCGTTTTGGATACTGTTGGGGGGGACGACTTACCAGGAGAAAGCAGTGGGGCACAGGTCTCTGGCTCAGAGTCTGTCCCTGATGCTCAGAAGGGAAGGGGGAAGAGGAGCAGAGCAGTAGTCATTGGGGATTCCATAGTTAGGGGACAGCACAGTACAGGCCCTTCGGCCCTCGATGTTGTGCCGACCTGTCATACCGATCCCAAGCCCATCTAACCTACACTATTCCATGTACGTCCATATGCTTGTCCAATGACGACTTAAATGTACCTAAAGTTGTCGAATCTACTACTGTTGCAGGCAAAGCGTTCCATTCCCTTACTACTCCCTGAGTAAAGAAACTACCTCTGACATCTGTCCTATATCTTTCACCCCTCAATTTAAAGCTATGCCCCCTCGTGCTCGCCGTCACCATCCTAGGAAAAAGGCTCTCCCTATCCACCCTATCTGACCCTCTGATTATTTTATAATAATATTTTATAATAATAAGCACTAAGAAACAAACTTTAGTCAGACTTTTTTTTATAACAAAACATAAAAAGCAAGAAATATGAGCAGGAATAAGCAATAGAGACACTCAAGTCTGCTCTTCCATCCGATAAATTTTGGCTTCAACAACAATTTCTTGTATTTCTATCATCTTTATACTCTTTATTTCCTTTATCATCCATAAATCTAACCATTTCAGTCTTGGATATAATCATTAGTTGAGCATACATAACACTCTGGGGATGAAAATAAAAGATTTAAACCTTTTATGAATGACATTTCTCCTTTTCTCAGTCCTAAATGACCGATTATCATTCTGAAACTATGACACACCTGGATCTAGCCTCTCCATCCAGGAAAAAAACAGTAATGGAAATGTTTCCTACCTCAGAAATGGGCATCCTATCAGAAACAACCTCAAACAAAAAAACAGAATTGCTGGTGATGCTCAGCAGATCTGGCAGCAGCTGTGGGAAGCAAGCAGAGTTAATTATTCAATTTCAGTGGCTCTTCATCAGAACTGAAGGAGTAATCTCAGTGTTGGCTGCATAAGACCCAAATAGCATAATTTTCAGTTGGTTGTGTAAATCAGTCCACAGAATACTTGGGTGAAATGCAAAATATTTACAGCTAGATATTAGAATCTTACCTCTGATTGGGAATAGCCTCCAGTAATTACAATTTCCAGGTACAATAGGACAAATGTATGTCACAGTATTCATGTGGTGGTGCAGTATCAGTTGCAAGCTGTGCACCACAAATACCCCTGCATTCTGGACCCCTTTCACCTCTCCTAAGTAAACCAGGAATGATAACAGCTTTCGTATCATTCACTACAGTCATGGTTCTTAATGTTGGTTTCCTTTAATACATGGTCTGACATGGAATGAAATATTTAACTTTTTGCTAATCTACAATTTTCTGCAGCTGATTTGTAACAAGACTGTAACAAGCACAGATTTTTTTTTTCTAAATGAGCTGCAGGAGGTTACAGAAGTTAATACAGATTACCACGCATCATGTCCCTACTCATACCTGATTTGTCACCAACAGTAGCAAACAGACCATAACGTAATCTTGCTTTCACTCCTTGGTTGTCACAACATCACCTTCTTTTGCCATTTGCTCATTAAATTGTGACTTATCAAACAAGAAACCACAGATTCTCACTTGTTCCTCTTGACAATTGTAATCTTGTGTTTAGCATTCATATTATGTCTATCACTGTCATGAGTGATTGAACAGCCTGAATGGGGGAAAAGTAGTGGGTGTGAGATGTTCTGATAGAGACATTTTAAGATCTTGAAGGAATATGTTTGGGTCGGCGTAGAGACAATGTTTCCAATTGTGGGTCCATGTCCAAATGCAGCTCCTTTCCTTGTCATTGCCACCCATGCACCTTTTACAACATCACAAGTCCATGAAGTGCTTTACAGATAAGTTTGAAGTGTAGTCACCAATTTCACATAGGAAATGCAGCACGATTTGTAAAAAGGACTGTTACACAAACAGCAAAATCATCATGACCAGAAAAGCTGTTCTTTACAACACTAATTGAGAAACAAAATAATGGCCAGGAAGAAATGGAGGATTCCCCGGTTCACTTCCAAACAGTAACATGAGATTTTTCATGCTCATCTGTGACTGGAGCCCAGGGCTTCATTTAGAGTCATAGAGGCATAGATTTGTAGAGTTGTACAGCATGGAAACAGACCCTTCATCCAATTCGTACTTGCTGACCAGATATTGTAGATAAATCTAATCACGTTTGCCAACACCTGACCAATATTCTTCTCAACCCTTCCTATTCATATATGCATCTAGATGCCTTTTAAATCTTGACATTGTATACCCTCCACTACATCCTCTGGCAGCTCATTCTATGCATGCACCACACTCTGCATGAAAAAGTTGTCCCTTTGAAATCTTTCCCCTCTCACCTTAAACCTATGCCCCTAGTTTTGGGCTTCTGCACCCTGGGGAAAAGATCTTGCCTATTCATCTTATCCATGACCCTTCAGCATCTAGTCTGAAAGAATTGCAGTCAGTGTGAAGTGATACATATCTTTTCATACTTATTTAGAATGAATTTAGATCAGCAATATTTCCCTGCTCGCTTATGTGCACTAAATTTAAGCCAGTCAATTCCACAACCACTTTGCTTTGGGTCTGTATGATCCACATGTCCATCCGAGAGGGGCAGAAATTGCCCAGAAGTGTTATTCCCCCTCTAAATACCCAGTTTAATTTTAATAGCCTTTGCCACGCTATAAAGATCCTAGATATTCTCATAATCTGATAATTCTCTTTTTCAGAATATAAACTACCATACTTAACGAATTTATAGAGTATATGGTTCATTTCAGTTGTCACATAAAAACTGAAATGGGATTTACTAATTTTACTATTTCATTAACAGAAATTAAATAAAAATGCACTTTAAGTGGAAAAGTATCCTGCAATGCCACAAGCCATTTTTAAAAATGTAATAGCAAATCTATATTATCTAGTTTGATGTCATTTCTACCTATTTGGGAATGTGTAAGAACATCTAGGAATATCTTAGAGTAGCTAAGAAAAGAATATCTACCAATAACAAAGAATAGAATATCCATCAAGGTTTAAAATAAAGTTTTAACTTAAAGCCCAGTTGAGTCAGCTATCTTTGCCTGGCAATAGAAAATTTTTTTTAGAAATATTTCTGAAGTTTTAATAAAAGAGTCTGATTCTAATGTTTTTTCAAATGCCTCTGGTTTTGCAAATGCGTGTATTAACTCTTGTATAGGTTCCTCCTGTTTCCGTGGGATAGTGTATCATTTAACATTCCTTACTTATTCAGTGAAGATTCTTTTATAAATCTGTGAGCTTACATCTTGTCAATTTGCTTACAAATTTTATAATTTTATCTGGATATTCCTTCCATCTCCTCATAATTCTTTCAATTTTAAAATAATTTTTAATTAATGTTTATCAATGAACAAAAGGTTCATTTTCCTACCCTACTGAGTTTTTTCTGACTCTTGTATCGAATGCATTTCATGTGACAGGAATTTTTGCCATCTCTTATCAGTTGGATGGTTCTAAAATTTCTCCTGCAATTAACAGCTTATTCTTAGACATAAGTGTGGTGTTGCCATGTTTCTACCATGCTTTCTTGTCAGAGATTAATCAAATCTTTAAAATTTTTATTGTCTGTTCTGAAAACTAGTTTATTAACATAATTAATAGCATATGTATATCACCTTCATGCCTTATTCTTGGTGTATCCTGATTTCAAAGTGGGCCTTTCTGGTTTTTCCTTCATGTTGCGATTGTGTCTTTGGCATGAGAAAATATGAGATTATGCATCTTGGCAGGAAGAGTAGAAGAGCTAAATATTATTTAGATGGGAAGGACAACAGAAGGCAGCAGCACAGGAGGATTGGGAGATCCTTGTGTGAGAATAACACAAAAGAAGCATAATTCTCGTTAAAGTATTACAAGGCATTGGTCAGACTACACCTGGAATACTGTGAACAGTTTAGGCTCTGTATCTAAGGAAAGATGTACTGGCATTGGAGAGAGTTCAGGAATGTTTATGAGTTTAATTCCAGACATGGAAGTATTTTCTTCAATGGAGAGGTTAAGTAGGAAGGGCATCTACTCATTGAATTTAAGAAAAATGAGAGGAGAACTTCTTTTAAAAAAATTATTATTCATTCTTAAGATGTAGGGGTCATTGACTAGACCAGCATTTATTGCCAGACCCTAGTTGCTCTTGAGAAAGTGGTGGTGAGCTGCTTCCCTGAACTGCTGCAGTCCATGTGCTGTAAGCAGACCTATAACATCATTAAGGAGGGAATTCCAGGAATTTGACTCATTGACAGTGAAGGAATAGCCATATATTTCCAGAACAGGATTGTGAGTAGCTTGGAGAGGAACTTGCAGGTGGGTGGTGTTCCAATGTATCTGCTGCCCTTCTCCTTCTAGATGGAAGTAGTCATTGTTTCAGAAGGTGCTGTATCAGCAGCCTTGGTGAATTTCCGTAAGGCATCTTGTATATAGTGCACACTGCTGCTAGTGAGCACTAATGGTGGAGGGATTGAATGTTTGTGATGTGGCATCAATCAAACGAGGCTGCTTTGTCCTAGATGGAGTCAAGCTTCTTGAGTGTTGTTAGAGTTGCATCATCCAGGTATTTTGGGAGTATTCCATCAGACTCCTGATTTGTGCCTTGTAGATGGTGGACAGGCTTTAGGGAGTTAGGAAGTGAGTTGCTTGTTGCAGGGTTCCTAGCCTCTGAAACATGTAAGATTCTTAAGTGACTTAACAGGGTAGATGCAGAGAGTCTTGTTCCCCTTGAGGAAATTCTAGGACCAGAAGACATAACCTCAGATTAAGAGGACTTCCATTTAGAAGAGATGAAGAAGATTAACGTTTTACATAGAGAGTAGTCAATCTATGGAATTCCTAAACACAGAGGGCAGTTGAGGTTTGGTCGTTGAGAATATTTCAAACTGAGATAGATTTTTAAATGAGTAAAGGAATTGAGGATTATGTGGATAACACTGAAAAGTAATTTTATTAGTTCCAAAGAAGGGTCACTGGACCTGAAATATTAAATCCGCACCTACACAGGCCCCAAACCCCACCTCTTCCTCCGGTACATTGATGACTGTATCGGCGCCGCCTCTTGCTCCCCAGAGGAGCTCGAACAGTTCATCCACTTCACCAACACCTTCCACCCCAACCTTCAGTTCACCTGGGCCATCTCCAGCACATCCCTCACCTTCCTGGACCTCTCAGTCTCCATCTCAGGCAACCAGCTTGTAACTGATGTCCATTTCAAGCCCACCGACTCCCTCAGCTACCTAGAATACACCTCCTCCCACCCACCCTCCTGCAAAAATTCCATCCCCTATTCCCAATTCCTCCGCCTCCGCCGCATCTGCTCCCACGATAAGACATTCCACTCCCACACATCCCAGATGTCCAAGTTCTTTAAGGACCGCAACTTTCCCCCCACAGTGATCGAGAACGCCCTTGACCACGTCTCCCGTATTTCCCGCAACACATCCCTCACACCCTGCACCCGCCACAACCGCCCAAAGAGGATCCCCCTCGTTCTCACACACCACCCCACCAACCTCCGGATACAACGCATTATCCTCCGACACTTCCGCCATCTACAATCCGACCCACCACCCAAGACATTTTTCCATCCCCACCCCTGTCTGCTTTCCGGAGAGACCACTCTCTCCGTGACTCCCTTGTTCGCTCCACACTGCCCTCCAACCCCACCACACCCGGCACCTTCCCCTGCAACCGCAGGAAATGCTACACTTGTCCCCACACCTCCTCCCTCACCCCTATCCCAGGCCCCAAGATGACATTCCACATTAAGCAGAGGTTCACCTGCACATCTGCCAATGTGGTATACTGCATCCACTGTACCCGGTGCGGCTTCCTCTACATTGGGGAAACCAAGCGGAGGCTTGGGGACTGCTTTGCAGAACACCTCCGCTCAGTTCGCAACAAACAACTGCACCTCCCAGTCGCAAACCATTTCCACTCCCCCTCCCATTCTCTAGATGACATGTCCATCATGGGCCTCCTGCACTGCCACAATGATGCCACCCGAAGGTTGCAGGAACGGCAACTCACATTCCGCCTGGGAACCCTGCAGCCATATGGTATCAATGTGGACTTCACCAGTTTCAAAATCTCCCCTTCCCCTACTGCATCCCTAAACCAGCCCAGTTCGTCCCCTCCCCCCACTGCACCACACAACCAGCCCAGCTCTTCCCCCCCACCCACTGCATCCCAAAACCAGTCCAACCTGTCTCTGCCTCCCTAGCCGGTTCTTCCTCTCACCCATCCCTTCCTCCCACCCCAAGCCGCACCCCCATCTACCTACTAACCTCATCCCACCTCCTTGACCTGTCCGTCTTCCCTGGACTGACCTATCCCCTCCCTACCTCCCCACCTATACTCTCTCCACCTATCTTCTTAACTCTCCATCTTCGGTCCGCCTCCCCCCCTCTCCCTATTTATTCCAGTTCCCTCTCCTCATCCCCCTCTCTGATGAAGGGTCTAGGCCCGCAACGTCAGCTTTTGTGCTCCTGAGATGCTGCTTGGCCTGCTGTGTTCATCCAGCCTCACATTTTATTATCCTGAAATATTAACTCTTCTTTTTGTCCACAGATGCTGCCAGATCTGCCGAGTTTCTCCAGCAATTTCTGCATTTGTTTTCCTTCAGAACAGATCTTTGGTCCCCGTTCCTTCTTCTCAAATGCTAAATCTGCTTTTTCTCCTCAGATGCTGGTAGGCCTGCTGAGTTTTTGCAGCATTTCTGGTTATGTTTCTGATTTCCATCATCCACAGTTCTTTGGCTTTCTGAGAATTATCACATCAGCCATTGACACATTGAATGGTGGGGCAGACTTGAATGGTTGCATGTCTTATTTCTGCGTTTGTGTCTTAGGTAACTCCTATGTGTATCTTTATCTGTTAAAAAAAGTATTTTTGACATTATATAAATGTCTTACCTATTTAGTTATATTTATTTCTTAATCAAACAGTATGTCTAAGCAGAGATAATAGGTACTGCAGATGCTGGAGAATCTGAGATAACAAGGTGTAGAGCTGGATGAACACAGCTGACCAAGCAGCATCAGTGGAGCAGGAAAGCTGATGGAAGCCCGAAATGTCAGCTTTCCTGCTCCTCTGAAGCTGCTTGGTCTGCTGTGTTCATCCAGCTCCACACTTTTTTTTATCTTAAATTGTGTAAGGAGCCTTCTAATATCAGATATTTCATTCAGATGTCAATACCTGTGTCTGCTTCACATTACATGTTATCAGCACATTAAGTCTTATATAAATAGTTTACAAATTCAGATTAATTGCAAAGATGGTGTAAAGTGTCAGTGTAATAAAGGCCATTGATCAGAAATGGTTGTACTTCAGGATTTACTTCAGTACGTGGCAAAAATAAGCCCACATGGAAATGAATAGCATCGAACCTATCAGAGGTGGAACTTGTAAACATTTCTTCACACTCAGTGGTGAAGTTTGGCCTAGTCTTTTTGCAGCCTTGGTGTCATAGGATGAGTTTTAAACTGTGTATCTACTCATTCGTTAAAGTAACCTATTCCCCTCTTAGCAGCATCACCACCAGATATTGAAAGCTTTGTCATGTTTTTACTACTTCCAGGCTTGATCATTCTAATACACCAATAGCTGGCATCCTGCACTCTTCCTTCCGTAAAGTTGAGTAAATCCAAAACTCTCCTTTCAGTTCTTAACTAGTATCAAATGCCATTTATCCATCACTCTTGTGACTGCTGATCTAGGCTGGTTCTGGTAATTAAGGCCTCAGTTTTAAAATTCTTATTCTGGATTTCAAATTCCTCCTTGCCTTTGCCCCTCCCTACTCTTGTAATCTCTTCCAGCTCCACAATACTGAGAAACATCTCTGTTTAGTTGTGTTTTCTTAAGCATCCCAGATTTTAATCACTGCACCATTGTGCTCAGAAATTCCCTCCTTAATCCTCTTCTACCTTACCTTCATTGTTTAAGCCTTTCCTTCAAACCTTCATCTTTGGTCAAGCTTCTGGGTATCTGATCTAATGGCCTATCATTGTTCTTGGTGTCTAAATGTGTTTTACAATGCCTCTATGAAGATCCTTTGGGATGTTCTAAAAGCACTATGTAAATCCATGTTATCATTGATACTGTTGTTGTCAACTTTTAGAACTTTCTTCTGAAAATGACAAATTGAAGCCAGCTAAATCACCAAACTTAAAACAGACGGCGCTGGTTAATGTAGTTAACCACAGCAAATGTGGGTGTATGGAGTTCAGTAAAGGAGCACTCTTGAGCATATTGACTGGATGAGTATCTTTGAGGGGCTAAATGTTCTCTTCCTTTACTTAAATTAGTGTAATGTATTGATAGACCGTATTGATGGAACATCTAACGTGAATAAATTTATTTTGGCGTAACAGCCGTGAATAGCCTGATTTTTGTTTCAATAGGTGGGAGCATCAATGGTGCTGGAGTTGGGCTTGCTGTTGGAACAGCCTCAGGGCATGTTGAGGGCTGAATAAGTCTGTCTCAAAGGCTCTGGTGGTTTGGGAGTTTTGTCCCAGTTGTACTCAAAGCAGATAGGCCATCCTGCCTCACCCCTCACAGGCTCACTCAGACTGCCATTTCAAGCTGGATTTATTCCAGGAGTTGTCAAGGAAGTGACATCACAGAAACTTACAGAGTTATGTGAGTGGCTTTTGGGTGAAGTATGGTGATTCATCATAGATGGCAGGTCACCCATCATGCAGTATTGTGAAGCAAATTTGACATCCGGAAACTATTCACTCAGAAAAAATGAATTTTCAACTTGTTTGATTCAAGTAGAGAGAAAAATGACTATTAACCACATTATTTTATTCATTCCCAGGATGTGGGCATCACTGGCTCAGCTAGTATTCATTGTCCATCTGTAATTGTCCAGAGGACAGTTGAGAGTCAGCCACCTTATAGTGGGACCAGAGTCACATGTATGCTAGAGCAGGTAAGAACAGTGTCTTCTTTCCGTGAAGGGCATTAATGAACCAAATGGGTTTTTGTTGACAATTGACAATCATTTCATGGTCATCATTACACTTCTAATTCCAGATTTTTATTGAATTCAAATTTCACCATCTACCGTGGCAGGATTCGAACCCTGATCTCCAGAACATTACTATGGCCATCGGATTAATGGTCTAGTTGTACTACGACCTGCTATCGCCAAGGAGCTGCAAATCTTAATTATTCAACTCCCAAAGCCTGACTCTCTTTTTCCAGATTGTTATTATGTTGACATCATACATTATTCCAGCTAGTTTTAATTTGGTTTTTACATGAGTCCTTTTTTTTAAACTCTCTGTTGAAAGACGAATGAAGCTGCATACAAATGAGCTTTGCTGAAGTCAAAGCATTTAAAATGAAACCTGACTCATGGACAACAGACAATTAATTTTTCAAAGTATATCTAAACAGCCACAACTAAAACCTCTTTGTTCTGGAATATCGACGGAACTCATCAATGCAGAGAAGAATATGCAAACCCATAACCAAGACTCAATGAACATTCAATGAGTGATTCTATGGCCTAACTTATGTAATCATTGATTTCTGGCCAAGTCTTACTTGGAAGGGAACGATGCATATTTGCTGTGCACAAAAAACATTCCAATTCTTCAGAATACTTTCTTTTACATCTAGGATACAGGTAGTTCTGCTAAATTATAGGTTTCGTTAATGCAAATTGACAGTAACACGATTGATGAATAGTGGACGCTGTTTGGATAACAAGAACTTTCTGTTGTACAGGCTTTTCTATTGCAATTTCCCCATAAAGTGATTTTCTATGGTGATTTTCTATAGTATGATTTTCAAAGCACGTGATCATTGCAAAAATGCAATTATCACGTTAAAGGAAAAGTACCTGTATTAATGCTGATTCCAGTAGATCTTCAGCATTTCTGATAGAGTTGGCAACCTAAACAACCCACACTGAACCTTTCGAAACACCTTCAACTTATCTTATAAGTCTATACTAATTTATATCAATTAATCTCCCTTACCTACCAAACCTTGCTCTTATATCATTTCAATGTATGGGCAGTTCCTAAGAGCCATGTTAAAACTAAAAGTAATAAAGTTTTAAGCAACTATTACAGACCATAGTATATAAAAACTCATTTATTAAAGGCATTCAATATAGTTAAGACCCTTCCTGTACTAAATCCTTTGTAAAAACAAATATTTGTATTAATAATCCCGCCTCAGTTAATCTGTTAACAACTTCTGGAACTATCAGCTAATTGTGTTTTTGTCTGTCTGACCACGCAAGCTCTAGGTACCAGTGTGAGGGCCTTCAAAGAGCAACTGCAGTGGTCAGACATTTACACAGTGCGGCTTAAAGACATCTCAAATCATCAAGCCCTGCGTGTGAATACATGCAATGACCAACAGCGTAGGGTATAATTTCTGGGTACAAACTATCTTGACCATGTCATACAAATCACGGCCGTCTCTATGAAGCAGAAGTAATCATGGGCAATCTTAAAATTGTCATCTGTCAGTCACAATTCACAAAGATGATCTTAGGCCTCATGAGTTGCATAGGGGCATGGAGTTGATTCCCTCACTTGAGCTGCTTTTATGTGCAATGCTGCCTTCCATGGGCAATGCGGGGGTTTGGGCGTGGGTTGGGTGTTTGTGGTGATAAGTTTTCAGTAATCCTACTGCTGGGGAGGTGATGTCCGAGCAGTACTATTGCTGATCTGTTAATCCAGCGACCCCGACAACTTTCTGGCGACCCTGGTTTGAATCCTGCCACGGTAGATGGTGGAATTTGAATTTAATAAATATCTCGAATTAAGAATCTCATGATGACCATGAATCCATTCCATGTCAGGAAAACTCCATTTGGTTCACTAATGCCCTTTAGGGAAGGAAATTGCCATCCTTACCTGGTCTGGCCTACATGTAACTTCAGACCCACAGCAAATGTGGTTGATTTTTAACTGGCCTCTGGGTAATTAGGGATGGACAATAAATGCTGCTTAGTCAGTGGCATCCTCATTCTGTGAATGAAAAAAATATTAGAATCTTCTACTATATTTGTGCTGTACACAGCAGGATAAGATCCATTATGACAAACGGCCATTTCCAGGCATGTTATGGCCCTCTTTATCAGAGTTCTCCATGTCCCCCTGTACCTGTCGCTAATGGTGTCTCCTCACATTACTGAGGACCGACTCTGTTTCTCCTGTTCCCCACAGTATGACCACGATCAGTGGATCTAGTCACAACAAGGGATACTGTTGCTGTGGCCACAGAGTGCAACGAATGTGCAGAGGAATTGAAGAGGAAAAATGTGTCAGCAAGCACAGCACCAGGAGCAACTTCCAGTGGCTGCCAAACAGCCTCAACATAAACAAGGTACAGCAGAAGACTCCCTCAGGATGCTCGTGAGGTATAGGACACCCACAGTCTACCTGCTGTGATCCCATTCTCTCCAACTGAGTAAGATTCATTGTCACCACAGATGTCCTGCTGGAGTGGGACTTACAGCCTGAATGGGTGGGTGCCCCATCCTATACCAATGTCCATTAAAATGATAGTTGTGCTAATTTTTTATGCCAACGGCTACCTCCAAGGATACATTGCTTATCCGTGTGGGATATCTCAATCCTGAACCCACAAGCATATCATAGTCGTTAATGATGCAATTTGACAGATCACATCACTTCATCTCATTTCATTTGATGAGACCTGTGCTGTATCCTGGGCATTAGACTTCACCAACATAGCTGGCTTCCCCCTAGCCTAGTACCTTGGAAGCTGCCATGATTCTTTATCCTTGAAAATTCTTATGTTCCTGCTTCAATTCAAGGATATGTCGCAGGGATAGTTACTGGGAGACAAGAGCTAACCTCTGCAACCAGACTGAGGACTTCTTTACGTAAGTTTCAGACTGAGGTCCAGCATAGACATGATGCAGCCCATTCTTCTATCATGGAGCAGATGAAAGGTCTCCTGAACATTAGGTAATGATTCTTGGCTCAGACTGGGGTGTACCTTGCAGTTCTGTCCAGGAAGTATGTGCTGCATAATCTTAGCATGCTGTAACCCACAAAATGAGAGCAGGTAAAAAGGGAATGTGCTAATTTGGAGAATGGCAGTGGTCTTCTGAGGAGGAAGGTGGAGATATTGAGCAATAAAAACAATGCATCCAACATCAGATGTAACAAGTCATTTCGGACTAGGTTAATACTTCGTTCCTATAGGTTTGAACTCGGTAAAGCGACTTTTCGTTGACTGTAAATTTGTCATTCCTTGAAAGGTGAGCAGCTTCTGTTGTTCCCAGAAGCAAATGCAGTTTTCATTTGCTTGTTTCTCTTTGTCATTTTTTTCTGTTATATAGCAAAAGTCTATGTTTTCAACTGTGTGGAGGTTTTCCAACGTGATGTTCCCACATCGAAAAATGACAAGATTTTTATGCTTCCCTGAGCATTAAGGAAAAAGTAGCGCTCCTTATACTGAGTTTTATTGTGACATTGCACTAAGGACAAGTAATCCATGTAGCATCATTCTTAAAGACTTCATTTATAATTATTGTTGGGCAGATGATGTAAAGAAACAACACATTTAAGAGTATGAGCTTTTTCCATTTACAAAAAAAGTGTCAACTGTGCCAATTACATGCCCTTGGAAGCTACTCTTTTCCACTTCCTTTCCAATGTGAAGGGCTATTTGTGATAATTAATCTGGTACATCTCTGGGTTTTTGGTATGTGGCAGAAAGCCAGGACAGCCTTGACAGTGGTGAGTATGATTCTGTTGGGTTTCCAAGGATAAACAGCTTAAAGTAAGGCTTAGGGATGTCACAGCGGGATTTCTGGCCTCCAAGACTGCCTATCGCTTGCAGGACATTTCTTGCAGAATGTTGATAGCGACACCGAGATGTTGAAAGATTTTATTTATTAGTTATAAAAGGCATTGGAGATGGGACAGAGAGGGCTGTTGTAGTGAGTGGAATGGAAGACCAAAGAGGAATTCTCCAGGAATGGATAACCCAACAGATTTGGAGACAGTAAGGACTGTAGATACTGGCAGAATTATTCATTATTATTTCATTGTGAATTATGGGAACTTAGTCATCAGCTGTTAAAATAGTTGTCACAGCATTGTGTGCCTACCGGAGTGACTGTGATATCTTTGACACCAATCAATGAATAATCCTCTAGACACCACTTGGTTGCTTCAAAAGAACAACAGTTTTATCGATTACACAACAGTAATGAAAATAACGTTGGGATTCTGAACCTGTGCATTGTGACATCTGTAAAGACACTTCCTATTTCTTTCCCTGGCATTGCCTAGAAATTGCCATTAGGGAATAAATGATTAAAATGTTGATGCAGTATGAAGCCCATTGTTTTAATGGAATTACAAAGTGAAAAGTGTGCCTTTACCACAATGGGTTCATATTATTCAAACTCTATGTTAGAAGCAACACAATCAGCATGTGATCACCCTGTTTCACTCTGTTTAACTGTTTGTCTGATCCAGTGTAGGATCCTAGAACAATATAGCACAGAAGCAGGCCATTTAGCCCGTCATGCCTACCCTAACATTTTGAAATAGCTCTTTAGTTTATAGAAATAGTAAATAGACGTTCAATTAGACCCATCATCCCCGGTCTTGCCCCAATGTCCTGCAAACATTGAATCTTCTAGTATTTAGCCAGTTCCTATTAAATCTGTTTCCATGACTGTTTCAGGCTGTGGGTTCTAGATTACAACAACTTGTGGCACAAAAGAAGGCTCCTAACTCCTCGCGGTTCCTTTGCGAATGTATCATCTTTATTCCTCTGGCACACTAGACCAATCAAGCCTTGTCGTTTCCGACCTCTAAAGAGGATTATGGCAGGAACCTTCATCACAAGCAGTAGCATAGAGACTTGGCATGTCCATGTAACAATAATCAAACACTGAATAATTCAATAGTTGGATTCTATACTATTCTACCCTAACTGGAAATTTTTAAATGGTGACCTGACAAGTAACTGGAATATTTTGGCAGCTGTTGTAACTCAGTTAGTATTCTTTCCTGTTTGCATCTGAAGGATCAGCCCAAAAACGTAAGTACAAAATTTAGATTGACCTTCCCAGAGCACTATTAAAGTGCTCACTCTCGGGGATGCCTTGCCTCAGAGTATTTTTTTTAATGGAAGGCCTGCCTGCATTCTTAGTTGTGTGTGCACTATTATTTCAAAGAAGAGGAGGGAACATATCCCTAGTTCCCTGCAAAAAAACATTTCTCTCTCAACCAAACAGCCCCAATAAATACTTGGCATCTTGTTTCCCAGAGTTTTCTGTGCTCAAATTGACTGCCACATTTCATACATTTCGTTCATTCCATGTGGTATCAAGAAATGGCTGGAAATGCTATTGAAAAGGTATGGGCCCTGACAACATTCAACAAAATGACTGAAGACGTATTGTTCCATAACTTTCCGCCACTGTAGCCAAGCTGTTCCAGTACAGCTAAAACACTGGCATCAGCACATCAATGTGGAACATTGTGCAGGCGTGTCCTGCAAATAAAAAGCAGGACAAATCCAACATGATCAAGCCCATCAGTCTACTGTCAATCTTAAATAAAGTGATGGAAGATGCTGTCAACAGTGCTTTCAAACAGTGCTGAGCAATAACCTGAACACTGACACTCAGTTTGGATTCTGCCAGTGCCACAGCTCCTGACCTTACTAAAACATTGGTTCAATCACAGTAAAAGGGATGAAAGAGATGAGGTGAAAGTGACTGTTCTTTATATCTAGGTTGTGTTTGACTGAGTGTGATATTAAAGAGCCCAGCAAAACTGGAGTCAATGACAATCAGGGTAAAGGCTCTCTGCCAATTGGAGTCATACCTAACACAAAGGAAGATGGTTGTGGTTATTGGAGGTTAGTCATCTCAGTTCCAGGACATCTCTGCAGGAGCTCCTTAGGTAGCATCCTAGCCACAAGCTACTTCATCAATCAGCAAATTCCCTCCAATACAAGATCAGAAGTGGGAATGTTTGCTGATTATTGAACAATATTTTTCATCATTTGCAACTCTACAGATACAGAAGCAGTCCATGTCCAGGCAAATACTACATAAATGGCAATATTTGGGGAAATGTGGATGTACAAAGAGATCTCATTGTCTTTGTACACCAGTCAATGGGAGTAGACAGGGAGGTGTAGCAAACAATTAGGAAGACAAATGGTATATTGGCCATCAGTGCCACAGGATTTGAGATCAGAAGTAGCAATGTCATACTGCAGTAATACAGGGCCTTGATAAGACCAAATCCAGAGTATTCCATGCAGCTTTTTGTCTCCCCACCTACGAAAGGATGTACTCACCATAGAGAGGGTGAAGTGGAGTTTTTTGGCTGATACTGGAGATGGCAGGACAATCCCATGAGAAGACATTAGTTTGACTGTGCCTGTTATCACTAGAGTTTAGATCGATGAGAGAAGATCTGACTGAAACATTTAACATTCTAATAGGGCTAGACAGACTAGATGCGGTGGGTATGTTTTCCTTGGTTGGGGAGTCCAGTACCAGGAATTGTAGCCTCAGGATATGGGGTTGGCCATTTTGAACTGTGATGAGGAAACATTTCTTCACTCCAATGGTAGTGAACTTGTCAACTTTTCGACCACAGAAGGACAAGAAGGTTGTCATGTCACTGAATACATTCAAGAAAAGATAAACATTTACATTTTAAAAGCAGCAAGAGGTATGAGGAGAATGCAGGAATATGGCATGGAGGTAAAGGAACAGCCATATCATATTGAATTGTGAAGCAGGCTTAAGGGATGAATAGCTTTTTTCTGCTCTAAGTTTCTACGCTTCTACATCCAAGCTCAGCAAGACCTGGCTACTATCCAGGTTTAGCCTGATAAGTAACAAGCAATGTTCATGCCACACCAGTGACAAGCGATAAAAATCTCTAACAAGAGACAATCTAACCATCACCCCTTGATATGCAACAGCATTACCTTTGCTGAATACCCCACTACCAACATCCTGGGAGTTATCATTGGCCAGAAACTGACTGCACCAGCCAAAAAATATTGTGGCTACAAGAGCAGGCCAAAAATGAGGAATCTTGCAGCAAGTAATTCACCTTCTGATTCCTCAAATCCTGCCAACCATCTACAAGGCACAAGTCAGGAGTGTGATGGAATACAACTCATTTGCCTAGATAAGTGCAATGCAAACAGCACTCAAAAAGCTCAACACTATCTAAGACGAAGTAACCCACTTGGTTGGCATCACATCCATTACCATTCACTCCCTTCATCACTAGCATACTGTATACCATGTACAGATGCACTACAGAAATTCGCCAAGGCTCGTTAGACAGCACCTTCCAAACATAAGACTACTTCTATCTCTAAGGACAAGGGCAGCAGATATGTAGGAACACTGCTGGCAAGTTACCCTGACATTTCACTCACCATGCTAGCTTGGAAATATATCGCCATTCCTTCAGGGTCACTGGGTCAAAAACCTGACACTCCCTCCTTTATAGCTTCGTGGGTCTATCTAATGCACTGCAGCAATTCAAGAAGAGTTTCCCACCCTCTTGTCAAGGGCAACTAGGGATGGGCAGTAAGTGATGGCCCTGCCAGCGATGCTGACTTCCCATGAATGAATAAAAAAAAGCAACAGCAAATACATATCCCAAAAGATATTTACTTGACTGTAAAGTACTTTGTGAAATTGTTAAAGACATCATATAAATGGAAAGCATTTCTTTTAGTCAATTTTAATTAAAACAAGAGCTTCATCCTTATGTTTAAACTGCAAGTGTCGATGAGCCCATTGATGTGTTCGTTGGCTAATGATACTCACTGCCAATGTAATCTCATGTATTACTTCCTAGAGAAAGCTGGCTAAATTTGATCAGCCTTTGTTTTATATTTACAATGGCAGCGATGTTTAAGTTGGATGAGTTTATAGTCTTCCAAGGAGCCTTTGCACACAAGGCCTTTACAATTCATGAAGGCAAACTCCTTCATTCAAGTGAAGAATGAATTTGAACTTCAATATGCCCTCATTCTCCTTTCTAGTGCCACTTTGTTCCACAGCCACTCTGTGCACTTACATATACAGCCTTCCAGCTATGTCAGCACTCCTGCTTTGCCAGACAGGCTGGTGAGTCGTCTGGCTTGAGGCAGCAGAACTGGGTTTTTGAGCTTAAATTTAATGATCACTTTCTCATCCTTACTTAATAATTATTATTATTCTGATCTCTTACCACTCTCTCTAAGGGTGCTTGGAAATCCACCATTTCTTCATTACTCTGGATGGTAAACAATGCCAATGTGTACAGTAACACGTTGTCCTAGAAGATCACAACATTCACAATTTTCATATACAAACCGACAAATTTTCTTTTCTGGCAATTTCGGCACTTAGGAGAAAACAGAAAAATGAAAAACATCTTCTGTTTGGCACGCAAACTATACTATAGTCCCTTTGAAAATCATTGCTTATTGCTAAGGGAGAGGAATTAACACAAAAGGAAAGACAAAAAGTGCTGGAGAAACTCAGCAGATCTGGCAGCATCTGTGGAGATGGAAGCAGAGTTAATATTTTGAGATATTTGACTCTTTGCCAGAACTGAAAATAGCTGGGAACATAGAAAAATACAGCGCAGAATAGGCCCTTCGGCCCTCGATGTTGCATCGACCTGGTATTTATGCTAATGGAGGGTGTGGGGTTGTGGGGAAGAAAAGGAGTGAGAATAATAGATAGTACCCACACAGAGAGAGAGAGAGAGAGAGAAAAGGAGAGCGCGACAAAGGAAATGTTGATAATAATAACGATTAGATGATAACCAAAATTGTGAATTGTTGAAAATTGGGTCACTGTGCAGAGAACAATCCATATAGAACAGGTCCTGGCAGTATGAGTGTGAGTAACAAACATGAGAGAGAGATGTTCACACTCTGTTAAACTCAATGAGAGCCTTCCTGTCAAAGGGTCACTGTTCTCAAAATTTTAACTCTGTATTTCTCTTCACTGATGCTGACCTTCTCCAGGATTGATTATCTTTGTTTCAGATTTCCAGCATTTGTAGTCTCTATTAATTGTGATTAGTTCATAGCTTCTCACTCCTCCTATTCTCCCATAGCCCTGAAAAGTTTCTCCCCTTCAAGTAATTATTCAGTGGCTTTTTGAAGTTTGCTATTGCCTGTGCTTCCAACAAACTTTCAGGAAGTAATTAGTTTCAAAATAATGAAAGGAAACTTCCAAGTAGTTAGATAAAAGCTTGCTGATTCATGATTGAATTGTTTGAAATAAAGATTACTTACACACTCAGTTGAAGTGACTGGTAGGGGAATGGGTTGGAGGGAGGTGCTGGTGCTGAGTGAGGATTGTGAGGGATGTTTAGTAATTGGTTTTAGAGAGTTGGGTTAATGTGGAGCGTGTTTTGAATGTACAACCAAACAGTGTGTTCCATGGTTAGACTTTTTTGAAGTGAAATTAAGATGTCTGCCTAAAGGGAGTGTGCTCATGGTAGAGGTCATATCACTATGGCAGACTAAAACAGATATTTGTACATGATTCTGTTTGAATCCAAACAGAGGGTAGGGCCAACTTTGAACCAAGGGAGGCACTAATTCTAGAGCTTACAGTGAGGGGAGCAGAGAAGTAGTTAGGCTGAACACAAGCTTTTTTCTGTGACTGAGGAACTGGACGCAGAAAACAATGATACTACAGCATTGCTACTGGCTGTAGGTGGTAATTGCAATATGACATGTTTATATAGTCATTTCTTATTGTAATGATAATGATTTATAATGGAAATAAGTTGATACAAAGGAGAATAGGAGATAAGAAGTTGCAGAGGAGTAGTAAGTGCATTTGAAAATTTTTGAATATAAAGATATTCATAGAAACAGGCACATTATGGATGCCATGGTGGCTCAGTGGTTAGCATTGCTGCCTCACACTGACAGTAACCTAGGTTCAATTTCAGACTTGGGCAACTGTCTGTGTGAAGTTTGTGTGTTCTCCCTGTAGCTGTGAGGGTTTTTGCAAGATGCTTCTGTTTCCCTAGGGTAGGAGAGGTCAGAACTAGAGGGCATAGGTTTAAGTTGAGAGGAGGAAGATTGAAAAGAGACCCAAGGAGCAACTTTTTCAGGCAGAGGGTGGTACGTTTGAGGGCTGAGTTGCCAGAGGAAGTGGTGGTGGCTGGTATAATTACAATATTTAAAAGGCACCTGGATAGGTATATGAATAAGAAGGATTTAGAGGGATATGGTTCAAATGCTGGCAAATGGGATTACATTAATTTAGGATATCTGGTCTTAGAGTCATAGAAAATTACAGCAGGGAAACAGGCCCTTCAGTCCAACTTGTTTATGCTGACCAGATGGCCTACATAAATCAAGTCCCATTTGCTAGCATTTGGCCTACACCCCTCTAAACCCTTCCTATTCATATACCTATCCAGATGCCTTTTCATTTCCCCACTTGTGGTCACTGTCCTTGCCTCCCTTCCTCCATTTGTTAAAGTGCCATTGTTTTGATCTTTTTTACCCCAAAGTTCTAAAACAATGCGACAGCTTATAAAACAGTAATTATTGCTTGTAGAATTTGAAGGACTCAGCTCTGATACTGAAAACACCTCAAAAAAGAAGCACCTCTTACAACCACAATTTTTTCCCATCCTCCAACTTGGATTACCCAGTATCTGGTTGGCATGGGTAAGTTGGACCAGAGGGTTTGTTTCCATCCTGGATATCTTTATGACTCTCTGAGCAGGTTAAGTGGATTGGCCATAGTAAATGTAGGATAAGGAACTGGGTCTGGGAGGGATGCATTTCAGAGGGGTTATTATGGACCCGATGGGCTGAATTGCCTGATGCTGCACCGTAGGGATTCTATGATTATTAAACAGTAAAGCTCTGTTGCAGAAAAAGTCTCAAACTCTCATAAAATACAATTAAACAATTGTGAATGTTCTGATTTTAGGAAGTTAGCAGCGATTGCTTTTATCCTTATTGTGATAAAATGTTATTTAGCTGAAACGTTAGCTCAGTTTCACTGCTCACAGTTGCTGCTTTACCCATTTGAGTATTTGCAGCATTTGCTGGTTCCATTTCAGCTTTCCAGCATCCATGTTTTGATGCTTTTGGACTATATTAAACTTACTTTAATGACACTGTCAATGTGGTCCCATTCACAGTCGTTGTAAAGGAAAGCATTATCCATTATTAAAGAAATATATTGGGGCCTTAAAGCTAGATTCAATATTTTGAATGGACTTATTGAAAGAAAAGCTAAGGTCAATCTGAAAAGTAAACTTAATGGCACAAGGATATAAGATCTAAAATGATTACATTTGAGAAAGAAGGAAGAAAGACATACATTTATAAAATGCCTTCACAACATCAAAGCATCTTATGGTGCTTTTGAGCTAATGAAGTACTGTTGAAGTATTCTGCATCAACAAAAGTATGGTGATGACAAGATAATTGGCTCTTCAGATATTGATTGAACTATAAATTTTGGCCAAGTCTAGAGGGACCACCCTTTTCTTTTTCAAAATAATGCCATAAGATATTGAACATTCATGTAAAGAAATGTAAATAGGGGTCTTGGTTTATTGTCACCTTCAAAGACTTCTTATGATTTCTTTTTGGTTTGATGCTCGAGGTATGCTTCACCCAGTTGCTACAGCAACAGAACAGGCCTTACTCTACAGGTCTGTCAGGGAAGTACAGGTACAATATTCTAGCAACAGATCAGCAGCTCGTTAAGAGCAATTGTGGCAGCCAGTTAGAGTGGGAAGACAACAGAAAGTCTCTGTTTCTTTGAAATACAGCTCAATTGTGCAATTAAATTGCACTCCCTTGGAGAAAATCAAATCTTAATCCTAATTTTCACTAACAATGGATTGGTGGCAGTGACAGAGTCTGGAGCTTCATGGAATTTGTATGGAATGTTATCAACTGCGCAGTATTAAACAAGTGTGATGAGGAACATGAAAAGATTCACTGGGAAGAAAACCCCAGCCCAGATTTTTGAATGAAGAGCAAAGACCCTACTTCCAATTCTGATCAGACAAAAAAGCCTACTTATTTAAGTGAGTTCTCCATGCAGGTTTCCAGGCCAGGAACCTTCTCTTCCAAATCACTGGGAATAAATCCAGGAATACATGAAAACAGAAGAAGATCAACATGGAAACCACAAAACAATTGTCAGCAGCGAGTGGCACATTCTGAGACTTTGAGAGAGAAGTGTGCAATCAGTAACGTAAGTGCGGCGACAGGTCGCTTGGTGGGAAGGGTGCCATTTGGGCAAATAAATAACTCTGGTAAGTCAAGGTGATCAAGGTGGTGGGCTTAAGCCCAGCTGGGTCAGGTCAGCAGTTTGAGCAAAGATTAGGGGGCCAGTGTGGTGGTTTGGGTTAGGTTGTGTTGACGTTGATGCTGATGTTGAGTCTGATGGCATCAGATCTTGGGAATGTTGGGTCAGGGGTGTGTTGGGTTTCAAGGGCTGAGAGCCAGGGGCTGTTGTGCTTCACCACTTTCTAAGGCAGAGAGTGCTAAAGTCGCACAACTCTCTGAGATTAAAAAAGAATTTTCTGTCTGTCTGCCCTGTAAAGGTAACTACTAATTTTAATCAGAACACGTAAATTTTTCTGCAGTTCAGCATTCTGCAGTCATTCTGTATTTAAGCAATACTCTGCTTTTAAGAAAAATTCTTCCTTTCAAAGTGAACAAATTCATATTTTCCCACATAATATCTGATGTAATATCCATCTGATATACTTTTGATGGCTTTTGCAGATTTTTACTTTCTGCTATTAACTCCCCATTTTCATTCTCCAGAGGACTCTCGACTTACTCTTTTCCTTTTTAAATACGAGTAGAATCTCGTGTTACCCATTTTCACAGGTATAACTTGCTTTCACTTATACTCTATTTTCTTTGACCTGATAAACCTTTTAGCTGCCATACTTTATATTCTGAGAAATCACCTGACATTCACTAATCTTTACACGGTTATCTGGTGTTGTCTTAAGTTTGATGCTTACCCTAAATTCTTTAATTAACCATGGAATGTAGGTACTCCCTTTGGAATTTTTCCATTAATAGTAGGAATATATTTATCCTGAGTATTCAAAAACATCTCCTCAAATATTTGCCATTGCGTCTCTGTTGATCTATCGTCTAGGCTAGTATGTCAGCTTACTTCAGCTAGTTCAGCTTTCATGTGCTGGCCCTTATTTAACTTTGAAATACTAGGCTCAGGGTTCTAGAGAGGGGATACATAGTCTTACAAAGCAAAAGGATATGGCAGAATTGCAGGGTAGGTGTTTAAGTAATGATACCTAAAGTGAGACAGGAGGAACAGGATGTGCAAACATAAAAAAGCAACAAATAGGGTCAAAGAGGAAATTATAAGGTAAAAAGGCAAAATTAATGGTTTTCACTTAAATGCAGATAGGAATCAGAAGAAAATAAACGAATGGCATAAATTAAAGGCTATTGGGTATGATCTTATAGCCATTGAAGAAACATGGTTACAAGGGGATCAAAGCTGGGAATTAAGCGCATAGCGACATATGACTGCTTGAAAGAACAGTGGGAAAGGAAAAGATATTAGGGTAGCTATGTTAGTATGAGATGGAACAAGTAGAATAGCAAGGAATGATCTTGGATTGGAAGATGTAGAATCCATTTGGGTGGAAGTAAGAAATAACAAGGTAATGAAGTCACTGGTGGAAGGTGTTCATAGGACTTCTAATGGTGAGCGCACTGTAGAACAGAGAACAATCGAGGAGACAATGAGGATCTGCATCAGTAAATTAATCACTGTGATGTAATTTTTATATAGATTGGAAAATTGAATTTCCAGAAATAACCATATAAAAGAGTTTGTAAAATATATTTGGGACAGTTTTGTAGAACAATATACTGTGAATCCAACCAGAGATCAGGTTATTTTGGATGTCGTAATTAGTACTGATGCAAGAGTAATCAGAGTAGAAGATCCTGTCACAGAAGTGGCTATAATGTGGTAAAATTAATCAATCTGTTAGAAGTGAGAAAATTGTATTGGAAACAACTGTACTAAATGTAAATAATGATAATTACAAAGGAATGAAGGTGAATTAGGCTACAGCAGACTAAGATTGGTGTTTAGCACAAAGGTGGTTGATGGACAATAGCAGATGTTTAAGAAAATAATGTCACAACAAAACAATATTCCCATGAAGAAGAAGGATTCTAGTAGGAAGAGGATTAATCAAGGAAGTTGTATCTAATTGCAAAAAATGCATGTAATGTAGTAATGTTTGGTGGTAAACCAGAACATTGGGGAAAATAACTAACAGAAGATGACCAAAGCATAATAAATGGCACAAAATAAACTTCAAAAGCAAATAGCAAGTAATTGGACAATAAGCGTTTCTTTAAAGGTATAAAAGGAGAGAAACCAAAGTGAACACGGGCCTCTTAGAGAATGAGGCTGAGGAAATAATAATAACAGAGGAGTTGAATAAATACTTTCCATCAAAATAAAAGCTAAAAGAACTGCGGATGCTGTAAATCAGGAACAAAAACAAAGTTGCTGGAAAAGCTCAGCAGGTCTGGCAGCATCTGTGAAGGAAAAAACCGAGTTAACGCTGTGGGGCCGGTGACCATTCCTCAGAATAGGTCCCGAGGAAAGGTTACCAGATCCAAAACATTAACACTGTTTATTCCTTCACAAATACTTTCTATTAGTCTTCTTGGTAAGAGACACTACTAGCATTCCAAAACTACTAAAAATTAAAGGGGCAAGGGGTGAGGATAAAATAAATACAATAACTATCGTTAGAGAGAAGGTGCTAGAGAAATTATTGGAATTGAAGGGCAATTGACCTCCTGGACTTAATGGGTTGCATTATAGAATATTAAAGGAAGCAGCTACAGAATTGCACTTGAAGTAACCTTCAAAGTCTTCTTAGGTTCTGGAAAAATCCCTGCGTACTGGAAAATTATCAATATAAGTACTTGATTTAAAAAGGGAGGGAGACAATATAAACAAGTAACAACAGGCCAGCAATCTGAACAGCTGTCATTAGGAAAATGATAGAGTCTTTTATAAATTTTGTAATAGCAGACCCATTTAAAATCAAATGACATAATCTAACAGAGTCAGCATGACTTCAGAAGGGAAATCATGGTGAAATATTTCTTAGAATTCATTTGCTGTTTTTGCCCATTCTTGGTAGCTATTGTGAAGATGGTGGTGAGCTGCTTCCTTGAGCCAATGTAACCCTTTCATTATAGGTAAACCCATATAGCCATTAGGGAGGGAGTTCCAGGAGGAGTTAATATGCAGGATAGGTAAAGCAAAACCAGGAGATGTAACATATTTAGATTTCCAAAAGTACCCAAGATAAAGCTACTTAATAAGTTTAGAACACATCATGCCGGCAGTGGAATATTAGCATGGATAGAGGATTAACTAACTAATAGAAGACAGAGACTTCAGATATGGGACCATTTTCAAGATGGTAACCCATAACTAGTGGAGTCCCACAGGGATCAGTGCGCGGTCCATCATTGTTTACAATGCATACTAAGATTTAGATGAGGGAAATGAATGTACTATCAGCAAATTTGCTGATAACCTAAAACTAGATGGGAAGACAAGTAATGAGCTTAACATAAAGAATCTGCAGAGCCATATAGACTGTTTAAGTGAGTGATCAAAACTTGATAGATGGAAATGAGGGAAAATGTGAGGTTATGTGCTTTGATAGGAAGAATGCAGGAGCTGAATATTATTTACATAGAGAAAGACTGCAGAAAGATGAAATACAGAGGCAAGATAACAAGGTGTAGAACTGAAGGAACACAGCAGGCTAGGCAGCATCAGAGAAGCAGGAAAGCTGACGTCTTGGGTTTGTACCCTTCTTCAGAAATTTCTTAGTGAAGGGATTTTCTTATGTGAGAGGTTGAGTAGGGTGGATTTGGACTTATTGCATTTAAAGAGAATGAAAGTTAAAATGATAAATATAAAACATTATTGAAACCTACAGAAGTTGTTCGAGAGAAATGACCTCAAACTATCTCAGAGGGCAAAATGTCAGATCAAGAGGTCATTGATTTAATACAGGATAGACTATAACATTCCCCGGAAGTGTTGATTGTTTCTGACTCTCAGATAAAACATTTTATGGAGGCGCTGTCTGACTAATCCCATGGGGCTACTTCAAAGAAGAACAAGGGAATTCTCTTTCTGCATCCTGGAGAATGTTCATCCCTCAATCAATTCCACTAGGAAAGGTATTGTGGGACAATGTTTCCTGTAAATACCCGTTGCATTCTATAGCAATGTTAAATTGAGGCATTCAAGGGGACATCGGATGATTATTCAGATAAAAATGATGTTCAAGAGAAAATAGAAGCTTGGCACTAAGTAATACTCATTCATTGAACGGCTTCCTTTTGCACTGTAGCAGGTTACTTTCTTTATTTCTAACTTGTCAAATAACTTCAATTTAGTCTGATGAAAGGATGCTGATTTGAAATGTCAATTCCATTCTCTTGCCATTGAGTTTGTTGACTTACTTGAGTATTTCCAGCACTTTCTGCTATTACTTCAGATGTCCTGTATCTGCAAAATTTCGTTTTATTTTGAGTTTGCTCTGGATTAGTTTGTATTTGCTTCATTTTAACTAGTTACCAGCATGGATGGTTATACATTTAATTTATTCTTCAGATGTGAGTGTCGCTGGCAAGGCCAACCTCTATTGCCCATCCCTAATTGTTTCTTGAGAAAATAGCTGTGTATGTTGTGGGCACATCATACCGCTGGGGAGGGAGTTCCAGCATTTTGACACAGTGATCGTGAAGAAATGGTGACATATTTCCAAATCAGGGTTTTGTGGGGTTTGAAGGGATCTTACGGGTGACGGCCTTCCTTGCATCCAGTGCCCTTGTCATTCTAGGTCAATTCACAGACCCCCAGTGTGGTCATGAGCGGAAATTTTGGAGTTGCGAGCTCTGTGATACTAATAGGTGCCATGGAAAGCCAACTGAGTGGCAGCAGCTGTGATTCTCTCTAACACTTCCCGATGTTTCAACAAAGACCACGTGGGAAGTCAATGAAGCAAAGAAATAAGGCTGCACTGCTGTCTGACCCAGCAGTGAATCTGCACAGTGACTATTCTGCTGTTTGATTTCAAGTATTTTTGGACATAGTGTTCATCTAAGAAAATTTAACAAACAATGAAATTCACAGATGGCCTTGGAGAAACCTTTTTTGGAAAGCTCAGAACAGGGGAGCAGCTAAGTGACTTTTAAAAGTGTAACCTTACTTTATTTTTGTAAATCTACAATAGTGAGTAGAGTGGCTTCCTTTTTGATAATATGTTTTATTGAGATCTGTCTCTGGATTAAACTTTAAAAATACTAAGCATAAATACTAAGTTAACCTGGAGCAATGTTTTTTAGAGCAGTAAGACTGCTATTTTCTGGGTTTATAGATTGTTAAGGTGCAAAGATAACAGTTAGTAGACTGACATATTCTTCATTTTGGATGTGGGAAAGTAGGGAGAGTCTCCGTGTTAATGATGATTATGTTTGCAGGAAGTGTATTTGACTGTGAATCCTATCAGATTGCATGGATTCGTTGGAGTAGCAATTACAGGCAATGAGAAATTTACAGCAGCTAGGGGGTGTGATGGGAAGGTAGGAGAGAGAGAGACAGGTAGTACAGGAGTCTCCTGTGGCTATCCTCTTTGCAAACAGACATGCTGTTTTGGAAAATGTAGGGGGTGATGAACTATCCAGGGAATGTAACTCTGACAGCCAGGTTTCTGGTACTGAGACTGACTCTAATGTAACTAAGGGTATGTCAGGTTCTAAGTGATTGATTGTGATGAGGTACTTTCTAGTCAGAGGCGCAGACAGATGATTCTGTGGCCAACAACAAGAAATCAGAATATTTGGTTGCCTCCCTGGTGCCAGGATCAGGGATATCCCAGTGAGGGTGCAGAATTTTGAGGGTCAGCAGGATGTCATTGTACACATTGGAACTAACAACATAGGAAGAGAAAAAGATAAGGTTCTGAGGAGAGAATATAGGGAGTTAGGCAGGAATTTAAGAAAGGAGATCCTTGAGGATAGTAATATCTGGATTACTCCCAGTCCCACAAGCTAGTGAAGGAAGGAATAGGAGGATAGAGCAGATGAATTTGTGGCTGAGGAACTGGTGCAGGGGAGAAGGATTCATATGTTTGGATCATTGGAATCTCTTCCTTGGCAGAAGTGACCTGTTTACCTGAATTGGACAGGATGGGACCCAGGGAGATATTGAGGAAAGAGATCAGTCTGAAACTGATACAGTTGAGAAGAGGAGCAAGTCAAACAGTCAGGACAGGCGCAGAGAACGAGGTAGGACTGATAAATTAAACTGTATTTATTACAATGCAAAAGGTCTACCAGGTAAGGCAGATGAACTTAGGCATGATTGGGAACTTGGGACTGGGATATCATAGTAATTACAGAAATGTAGCTCAGCGATGGACAAGACTGGCAGGTTAGTGCTCCAAGGATAGACAAGGAGGCAAGAGGGGAGGGGAAGTAGCATTTTTGCTTAGAGATAACCTTAAAGCTGTACTCAGGGGGGACATTCCTGGGAGTACATCAGGCATGTTATTTGGATGGAATTGAGAAATAAGAAAGGGATGATAACCTCACTGGGATTGTACTATGGCCCCTCACCCCCCAAAAATAGAAAGTGACTAGGAAATTGAGAAATACATTTGTAAGGATATCTCTCTTACCTGTAAGAATAACAGGATAGTTACAGTAGGGGATTTTAACTTTCCACACATAGACTGAGACTGCCATAGTGTTAAAGGCTTGGATGGAGAGGGATTTCTTAAGCATGTACATGAAGATTTTCTGATTCAGTATGTGGATGTACCTACTGGACAAGGTGCAAAACTTGACCTACTCTTGGGAAATAAGAGCAGGGCAGATGACTGAGTTGTCAGTAGGGGGAACACTTTGGGGCCAGTGACCATAATTCTATTTGTTTTAAAACAGTTGTGGAAAAGTATAGCTAAGATCTAAAAGTTGAATTTCTAAATTGAAGGAAGGCCAATTTTGATGGTATTAGGCAAAAACTTTTAAAAATTGATTTGGGGTGGGGGGCAGCGGAGTGGGGAGGTGGATGGATGTTAGCAGGTAAGGGGATGACTGGAAAATTAGAAGCCTTCCAAAATGAGATAACAAGAGTCCAGGGAAAATATGTTCCTGTCAGGGCGAAGGAGACAGGTTGTTGGAGGAAATGCTGAATGGCTAGTGAAATTGAGGTTTTGTTCAACAGAAGGAAGGAATCATATGTCAGATATAGACAGCAGAGATTGAGTGAATCCTTAGAAGAGTATAAAGGCAGTAGGAGAATAATTAAGAGGGAAATCAGGTGGGTAAAAAGGGGAGATGAGGTAGCCTTGGCAAAAAGGGTTAAGGAGAATCCAAAAGGATTTTACAAATACATTGATGACAAAAGGATAGCTGAGGAGAAAATAAAGCCCCTAAAGATTAGCAAGGCTGTCTATGTGTGGAGCCACAGGAGGTGTGGGAGATTCTAAAAGAGTAGTTTGCATCAATGTTTAGTGTGGGGAAGGATATGGAAGATTGTAGACCGTGGGGAAATAAATGGCGATATGAAATGTGCATATGAAAGAGTAAGTGGTGCTGGATGGCTTTAAACACATAAAAGTAGATAAATCCCCAGGACCTGATCAGGTGTACCCTAGAATTCTGTGGGAAGCTAGGGAAGCGATTGCTGGGCCCCTTGCTAAGATATTTGTATCATCAGTAGCCATAGGTGAGATGCCAGAAGACTGGAAGATGGCTAATGTAGTGCCACGATTTAAGAAATATGGTAAGGAAAAGCCAGGGAACTATAGACTGGTGAGCTTGACATCGGTGAGGGGCAAGTTGTTGGAGAGAATTCTGAGGGACAGGATTTACAGTATTTGGAAGGGCAAGAACTGATTCGGGATAGTCAACATGGCTTTGTGTGTGTGAAATCATGTTACACTAACTTGAGTGAGTTGTTTGAAGAAGTAAAAAAAAAGACTGGATGCCTGTAACCAGCAGTGTGCCACAATGATTAATGCTGTATTCCTTGCTTTTTGTCATTGATACAAATGATTTGGATGTGAACATAGGAAGTAGGTTTAGTAAGCTTGCAGACGACACCAATATTAGACGTGTAGTGGACAGCGAAGAATGCTGGGCCGAGGATTGGCAAATCGAGTTTAATTTAGAAAATTGTGAGGTGCTGCATCTTGGAAAGGCAAATCAGGACAGGACTTATACACTTAATGGTAAGGCCCTGGGAATGTTGCTGAACAAAGAGACCCTGAAGTGCAGATTCATTGTTCCTTGAAAGTGGAGTTACAGGTGGATAGGATAGTGAAGAAGGTGTTTGGTATGCTTGCCTTTATTGGTCAGTACATTGAGTTTAGGAGTTAGGAGGTCATGTTGTGCTTGTATAGGCCATTGTTTAGGTCTATTTTGGAATATAGTGTGTAATTCTGGTTTCCTTGCTATAGGAAGGATGTTGTGAAACTTGAAAGCATTCAAAAAAGATCTAAGATGATGTTGCCAGAGTTGGAGGGTTTGAGCTATAAGGAGATGCTAATCTCTGCTAATAGTCTGGGGCTATTTTTCTGGAGCATCAGAGGCTGAGAAGTGACCTTACAGAGGTTTATAAAATCACAAGGGATGTGAATAGGTGCATAGCCAAGGCCTTTTCCCTGGGGTGGGGGAGGTTAAAACTCAAGGGCATAAGTTTAAGGTGAGAGGGGAAAGATTTAAAAAAGGACCTAAGGGGCAACTTTTTCATGCATTTTTATGGAATGAGCTGCCAGAGAATGTGGTGGAGCCTGGTACAATTACAACATTTAAAAGGCATCTGGATGGCTACATGAATAGGAAGGGTTTAGAGGGATATGGACCATACACTGGCAAATGGGACTAGATTTATTCAGGATATGTGGTTGACATGGTGGAGTGAGACAAAAGGATCTGTTTCTGTTCTGTACATCTCTATTACTCTATATTATTTGATTTGATTTATTATTGTCACATGTACTGTGAAAAGTTTTGTTTTGTGGGCAGTACAGGCAGATCATGCATTAAGGTAAAAGAACAGAGTGAAGAATACAATGTTACGGCAGCAGGGAAGGTGCACAAAGCATGAGATCAACATTAAATTTAAAATCTGAGAGGTCCATTCAGAAGTCTAATAACAGCAGGCAAGAAGTTGTTCTTGAATCTGTTCAGGTTTTTTTTATCTTCTGTCTGTCCTAAGAGGTTAGAAGAGATCGTAACCAGGGTGGGAGGGGTCTTTGATTACATTGGCTGCCATCCCAGAGCAGCGAAAAGTATAGGTGGAGTCATTGGATGGAAAGTTGGCTTGTGTGATGGACTGGTTATGGGCATGTTCCACCCAACCATTCCTTGAGGCCTGGTACCTCCCCTTCAGTCCCATAGGTTTCCCCAGCCACAAATTCTCACTGAGGGGTCACAACAAAGTTCAATCTTCCCAATGGGGGTCACAATGGGAACTCACTTGTGAAAACTATTCTAGGTTTTAAAAGTTATAGGTTTGGAAAGTAGGTTGAGGATACCTGATGTACTGCTGCCGGGGTATGTATTGTTTCTGTGGTAACTATTCTATCATAATTGTGGTTGTTGAGTAAGATGAATAGATAGACAGGGAGAGACAGAGAAGAATAGAAATAGAGAAAGAAAGAAATGAAGGCAGAAAGTCATTTATTTTTGAGGCTGGTTGACTTAATTTTTTAAAACGCATCAAACCCTGCACAGCACGCAGCTATGATAAATAATATATAGCCAAATGATTGGTGAAACAGGGAAATAAATTTGCAAAGATTCCTATAATAAAAAGAAATTTACAGATGATAAATCTGTGGCACTAGTAAAATTTAATAACCTGCAGCTCAAACTCATGGTAAAGAACAGCTTTCATTTACTGACCCAGGTTGTGTTTCCTGCACTGAAGCACAAATCGTTCAATCTGATCAATTGCCTCTGTTAGGAAATAGAAACTCATTACAGGACCAAAGTTGTGATGATCAGTGACTTAACACAGGGAGATAGAAACTGCTGAATTAGTTTAGTTCATTAAAATCATTAATAGTCATGAAATGGAAACCACTTGAGTACAAAGGCTTCAGAATCTATCCATTTTAATTAGTTGTCTGCAAATCTGAAGTGAAACCAGTCGCACTCACAGCACATGCTTTGCAGAATGTGCAACTGTTCTCCACAGACCAGTAGGATCTCAATTAAAATTCCTTTTAATTAAAATTGATCACATTAAGAAACTGATGTGCTTAATTAACTGAATTCCAAGAGTTCCTTGAACACTTCGCAGCTGTATTGTACATCATTGTTTTTTACAAAGAAGAAAACGACACAAGAGAATTAGGTTTACGAATGAATCCTCCAAATACTATTGAGCCACTTTTCACCGAGTCTGGATGAAAGTTTAAAAAAAAAGTTGCTCTAAACTTTTGGTTTCTTCTGATGCCTTGGTCAATTGAACAGCAGACGGCCAAAAGTTTAGATTCCATGAGCAGCACTCTCCAATGTAAGGAGTTAAATTAACTTTAAAACTTAAAGATCTTAGATTCCCACTGTACTTCCTGTAAACTTTTGCTATTAATAATTAAAATGAATATTGACAACACTCTGTCAGGCAATAAATTAGAGGTAGGGCAGAACTTACAGCAAACAGAGTCTGTCTTACAGCAAGCTGTATTGATTTCAAGATTCCCCTGTCAGTCACAGATGCAACTGACTGCAATTGATTTGTATAATGCAGCTGTCTTCCGCTTCATTTTTCCTGAAGTGACTGATACTTTCTAATCAACCCGTTCTGAGATGGAGCAAATAGGGCTTGAACATGAGCCTCCTGGCTCAGAGAATAGAACACTACCACTGTGCCACAAATTCCCTTCAACTCGCAGCATGCAAGAGGTGTGAATTGAACCTGGGTCAATTGCATGGAAGGTAGTCATGCTTTCCACCAATCCACCATCATTGGCTTTTTTGAGAAATAATCTTGCTTCTGTTGGGAGACTGCTATGGTTTCAGTGATATGTTATGTTTTTTATTCCCTACTCATTTGTGGGATGTGGCCATGGCTGTCTGGCCAGCATTTATTGTCCATACCTAGTTGATCTTGAAAGGTGATGGTGAGCTGCCTTCTTGAACTGATGCAGTCCTCCTGCTGTGGGTTGTACCACAATGCTATATATTACTGCAACTCAAAGGCAGTGGACAGCTATAAGGTATCTAATCGGGGCTTTATTAAACACTAAGGTTCACACCCATTACTCAATGTATTAATGACTTGAAAAAAACTTTTGGATATAATTTCCACTTCAAAAGCAGCATATATTTATGACTCCAAGATAACAAAGTGTGAAGCTGGATGAACACAGCAGGCCAAGCAGCATCTCAGGAGCACAAAAGCTGACGTTTCGGGCCTAGACCCTTCATCAGAGAGGGGGATGGGGAGAGGGTTCTGGAATAAATAGGGAGAGAGGGGGAGGCGGACCGAAGATGGAGAACAAAGAAGATAGGTGGAGAGGAGAGTATAGGTGGGGAGGTGGGGAGGGGATAAGTCAGTCCAGGGAAGACGGACAGGTCAAGGAGGTGGGATGAGGTTAGTAGGTAGGAGATGGAGGTGCGGCTTGGGGTGAGGAAGGGATGGGTGAGAGGAAGAACAGGTTAGGGAGGCAGAGACAGGCTGGACTGGTTTTGGGATGCAGTGGGTAGAGGGGAAGAGCTGGGCTGGTTGTGTGGTGCAGTGGGGGGAGGGGATGAACTGGGCTGGTTTTGGGATGCGGTGGGGGAAGGGGAGATTTTGAAGCTGGTGAAGTCCACATTGATACCATTGGGCTGCAGGGTTCCCAAGCGGAATATGAGTTGCTGTTCCTGCAACCTTCGGGTGGCATCATTGTGGCACTGCAGGAGGCCCATGATGGACATGTCGTCTAAAGAATGGGAGGGAGAGTGGAAATGGTTTGCGACTGGAGGTGCAGTTGTTTATTGCGAACCGAGCGGAGGTGTTCTGCAAAGCGGTCCCCAAGCCTCCGTTTGGTTTCCTCAAGGCTTGTGGACCACTTTGCAGAACACCTCCGCTCAGTTCGCAATAAACAACTGCACCTCCCAGTCGCAAACCATTTCCACTCCCCCTCCCAAGCGGAGGCTTGGGGACCGCTTTGGACTGCATCCCAAAACCAGTCCAGCCTGTCTCTGCCTCCCTAACCTGTTCTTCCTCTCACCCATCCCTTCCTCCCACCCCAAGCCGCACCTCCATCTCCTACCTACTAACCTCATCCCACCTCCTTGACCTGTCCGTCTTCCCTGGACTGACCTATCCCCTCCCCACCTCCCCACCTATACTCTCCTCTCCACCTATCTTCTTTTCTCTCCATCTTCGGTCCGCCTCCCCCTCTCTCCCTATTTATTTCAGAACCCTCTCCCCATCCTCGTCTCTGATGAAGGGCCTAGGCCCGAAACGTCAGCTTTTGTGCTCCTGAGATGCTGCTTGGCCTGCTGTGTTCATCCAGCTTCACACTTTATTATCTTGGATTCTCCAGCATTTGCAGTTCCCATTATCTCTGATATATTTACGACTCCAGTTGTTTAGCTAGATCTTCAAACAGAATCTTGTTCCCTAGCTGATCAGACCTACTGAATGATATCTCCCGATGTCTTTCAGTGACCAACCACAGCATGTTTCCCTGGCTGTGTATGCTGTAGTTTTATAACCCTTCTTGACTATGTTCCTTTGACATATAAAGTAATACTTCAAAATAGGTCAACCAATTGGGTGCCTTATTAATCCCACCAAGACTATGCAAAACAAGCTTTCAATTCATTTTGTAGAATGTGGACGTTGCTGGCTGGTCCAGCATTTCTTGCCCATCCCTCGATGCCCTTGAGAATGGAAGAACCCCTACAGTGTGGAAACACGCCCTTCGGCCCAACAAGTCCACACCGAGCCTCAGTGCATCCCACCCAGGCCCATTCCCCCTATAACCCACCTAAGCTACACACCTTGAACACTACGGGCGATTTAGCATGGCCAATCCACCTAACCTACACATCTTTGGACTGTGGGAGGAAACCCACGCAGACACGGGGAGAATGTGCAAACTCCATACAGACAGTCACCCAAGGCCGGAATCGAACCTCGGTCCCTGGTGCTGTGAAGCAGTGCTGCTAACCACTGAGCCACGGTGCTGCCCCTAAGGTGCTGGTGAGTTGCCTTTTTGAACTGCTGCATTTCTCCTGCTGTGGGTTGACCCACAATGCTATTAAAGAGGGAATTTCAGGATTTTGACACAGCAACAGTGAAGAAAGAGTGATATATTTCCAAGTCAGGATGGTGAGTGACTTGGAGGGAAACGTGGAGGTGGTGTTCCAAGTGGTCATTTCCTCTTCTCATTAAGGGGTATCTTCAGGTGCATAGCAACAATGTAGTCTTGTTATTACACCACTATGTTTCATGTGCGGTAAATTGGGCTTTTACTGATAAGAGGCCATCATGTACCTTACATATGATGTAACCAGGTGATAATTACTACTTAATCATCCTTTTGCAGTTTTCAAGAGTGAGCTATTCTTCCGATGGACACTTTATGTGAGCAAATTTCCTGCAAGGTGTTAGTACCTAAACTTAAGAAGATAGTTGTTTAACCTGAGGATCACCATACGTCAGGTGAGTGGAGAGTTTAAGAACGAGAGTCCTTCATGGTAACCTCAGTTGCTAGCAGGAATCGAGCCCACAATGGTTGATGATACTCCACATTGCAAACCAGCTGTTAAGTTAAATATGAGCTAACTTGGCTCATCTTTATTGTGATAATAAGGATCAGTTGCAATGAATCTATCCCAGTTGTTCAGGTGGATACAACCACCCCATTATAATCTGCTGGCAGTGCTAGCCTTTGAAATTATGACTTAAAATGAATTATAGAAGTACCATCACTGTGAAGGGGAAAACCTCTCCACTGGAACAGACATTGCCCAGGTTCCACCATTTCAATCATGTGGCTAAATAATGGGATCGCTAAGGTACTGATGGCTCTCCAAATTGCAGCTGCAAGCTGTTTCCCAGTTCTGGTAACCACTCATCTCAACACGGTCGACTGTCCAATGCTGAATTGACACCTATTTACTACTTATTGCTGCTGGACAGAATGTGAACTTTCAGGATTTGGTTGTACTCCCAACTCCCAATCCACTTTCATGGACTGCCATGATTCCACTGCGAGACTCTATGTAAATAGACTATGCTTGCTGTTTGCTGATAAGAGAGGCACTGTTTAATGTGCGGCTTGCCCTGCCCAGAACTAGCTCATTGGCTGGCAGAGGGTTGTCAAAATTTACTTTTTATAAAGAATGGCACCCTGTCTTGATGGAGAATGAACATGCCTGAAGTTATATGTAAGAAAATGTTGTAACATATAATACATCGAATCAAAATGTTACTTTAGTAAGGAATAAAAAATTGTTTTTTGGTCAGAGTGAGCTGGAAGATGATATTAAATAACCGAGCTATATTGGAGGAAAGGTTTAGATTGATTAAACAAATGGTCTTCCTGAGTTATCATTAGTTTGTGATCTGAGACAAGAGCAAACTAAACAACAAGGTTAGACACTAACGCCATATAATGGGATTGACCTCACAATGTCAGAATGTGGAATTCATTTATAGGCTGATAATGTTGATGACTATCTGCTGTCTTCTTTTCCAGCAGGATGAAAATATCTTCTGTGTCACATTGCAATTGAAATGATAACATGCAAAAAGTCACGACAGAAGCTGCTGAATATCTGTGTTCCAGTCAATCTTCCACAGTTTAAAAGAAAGGAACTTGAATTTATTCAGCAGCTTTTGTGAATAAAGTGGGACAACAGCTGCTAGCAGCAAGCTACAATAAGCAGCAGTGCGACAATTAGATTATCTACGCTTAGTGGTGTTGATTAAATATTGACCAGGCCGCCAGGTAAACTGCCCGACTCATTTTCAAAATAGTGCTGCAAGAATCTTTTATATCGACTTGAGAGGGCAGATGTGGCCTTGATTTAATGTCTCACCCTTGAAAAGCCAGTGCCTCTGACAATGCAGCACTTTTTCAATACTGTACTGCTGTATCAGCCTGAATGACGTCCTCTGGTTTCTGAAATGGAACAATGAACCCGCAAACTTCTGACACAGACATGAGAGTGCTAACTGCTGAGCCGTGGCTGACAGCTTACCGAGAAAACATTGAAAACATTGGCCACAATCTGGAAATTTTCTGGAATTGAGGCATTTCAAATGACCAAAGGAGTTGATGGAGGCAACTTGAGAAAACAATTTCCTTTGGTGAGGGAATCCAGAACTAGAGAGAATATAATTAAAACTAAAATCTTCCAACTAGGGCTGTATCAATCCAGATTGGCGTCAGGAAGCAAAGCTTAACAAAAAGGTAATTGGGAAATGGAATTCTCCACTTCAAATAACTGTTGGGATTAGGAATTGAACTGAAACTTTCACAATTGGGTTAAATTTTTGGAGAAGCAGAGCTACAATTTGTTTGAACTGAAATATTGACCTTGTTTTTCTCTCTCTCCGCAAATGCTGACAGACCTGCTAAGTATTTCCACAATTTTCTGTTCTTACTTGAGATTTCCAGCATCTGCAGCATTCTGCTTTTCTGTGGATTTTTGCTGGTGACGGTATAAGCAGTTACAGAGCCATGTGGGAAACAGTTAAGGCAAAGGTAAGACTTGAGCTATTTGTCAGGGCAACAGGTCTGATGGTCTGAATGGATGCATCGTGCTTCATTGTAAAGTAAAGGCATTTTAGATCATTATTTGGGAGCTACAGATGCCAGATGGGTCGCAAAAGTGCTACAACGTTGCAGAGTGAGGCCAAGATTATTCTGCAACTCCCATTTCTCTGGTAACAAGGTGTGGAGCTGGATGAACACAGCAGGCCAAGCAGCATCTCAGGAGCACAAAAGCTGACGTTTTGGGCCTAGACCCTTCATCAGAGAGATCTCTAATGAAGGGTCTAGGCCCGAAACGTCAGCTTTTGTGCTCCTGAGATGCTGCTTGGCCTGCTGCGTTCATCCAGCTCCACACCTTGTTATCTTGGATTCTCCAGCATCTGCAGTTCCCATTATCACTCCCACTTCTCTGGACTGCCTTGGCCTGACTACCAGAGTGAACACAGCATGTCCTCAAACTAGGTACAGTCATAGAGTACAAAAGAACTTGGCACATCCAATCTGTGTTAACTATTTGAATGGGCTATTTATTTCAGTTCCACCTGCCAGCTTTCTTCCTCATTCTTCTGCTGGGAGTGCCTTGAAATAAGGGTGGCATTTGATGGGGAGTTCAGTCTGTAACAAGAACTTGCATGTGGAAATTTTTTAAAGTTGGGAGGCTGTGAGACTGCTACCACTGCAAATTTGTTACTAACCAAGACAGTCTCCTGCACTTAGTGCTTGCCATCGGCACATTGACCTGTTTGGCCGCATCATGTACACACCTAACATTGTACCCTATTGAAAATCCTTGTGGGACTTAAACACAGGCTATACCCTGCATCTCCCACTTCCCTGCAAATTATTAGAGATAGCAAGAATTGCCAATGCTGGAGTTTTAAAATAGGAAGTAGCAAAATGACTTGTTGTGCAGGCACTAACTCAAATCATATGTGGCTGATTACAGGCTAGTGGCACATTTGAACAAAAGCACCAATTTGCTTCAATGTAGCACAGTTCATATGCCTCAAGACTCTTCACAGATGTGCTAAGACTAACTTAAACCGCAAAGCACCTCAGATCATATTAAAATACCCGAGAATTTCTAATACTTAAAATACCTAAAGGGTTGGCACAAAAAATGGATTTTGAAGAATAGCTCAAAAGTGAGAAGAAAGGTAAAGTGACAGGGAGGTTCCAGGAGTTAATTGCAGACCGTAGCTTCCAGCCAGTGGAGGCTTGGGCACCAATAGCATGATGAATTGTATGGATGTGTGAGAATTGGAGGTGCACACATTTCTTTGGCAAGCTACAAGGCTGGTGGAGGTCACAAGGACAGATATGGGTGAGATAATGGAGGAATTTGAGTTGGAATACAGTCAAATGTTTTGAACAAGCTTGAGTTTCTGGAGGGTGGAAGCTGGGAGTCTGACCAGGAGAGCATCTAAATAGTTAAGACTTGAAATAATGCAAGTATCGGTGAAGTTTTCAGCAACAGAGTATATGAGTTGGGCCAGCGATGTAACAACGTTTGAAACAGGCAAATTTCCTGATGGATAGGTGAAAAGGTTGGAAATTCAATGAATGGATCAAAGGTAAATAATGGAGAAAAATAATACAAGGAAAATAAGCAGGAAACCTAATATATTCATAAGGGATCCCACCTGATTTTTTTAAACATTTAATCGAAAGAATGGGAGAGAAAAGTCCAGTGGGTTCTTTCATGGTTTATTTTCTGTTCTATCCAATTTTCAAAATGCTACCAAATTAATAACATCAAGTGAAAGAAGAGGAATAATCTATCCCAGCGATTCATATCTGGCATAGATACAGAGCATTACCTGCACATACTTCTGTGTGTAGCATCAGTCATTATGAAAGATGGTAACAGAGCTCGACCCAAGACTGTAAAAGTGCTCATAAAATGAAGTGTTCTTGTTTGGAAATGTGGCTTCTGACTTCTCCTTGATAACACAAAGAACCAGGAACGTAAAGCAGTTTTGCTGACAGCTTGTATATTATGTGTTGGTATGCACTTCATTGCAAACTGTCGATAAGTCACCCACCAGAATATATCGTGTCTGTCTACCAGACCATCATAAGCACTCAAGGATATCTGAATGGGAATGGAATTAAAAGGCTTAAATAATGAGGGCAAGCTGCATAGATTACAGCAATTAAACAACAGTGTACAATTATACAGCTCCTCTAGCACATTAAAATATCTCAAGGTGCTTTTAACAAGTAATTTGAAACAAATAAAGGTAAAGTCACCAGATCATACAGCTATATTCTCATGAGAGAGATGACTAGCCATGGTTTAACCTGAGGGTCACCGTGCTTCAGGGATCACTGTCTAGGGCAGAGCAGCTGGACAGGGTGAGTATAAACTAACTGGGCTCAGGGATTGTGGCCGAGTCTGCAGGGAGCGATCGGAGGGCAGAGCAGCAGCACAGTGTCAGTATAAAACTAACTGAGCTCAGGGATAACAAGGTGTAGAGCTGGATGAACACAGCAGACCAAGCAGCATCAGAGGAGCAGGAAAGCTGACCTTTCGGGCCTAGACTCTTCTTCAGAAATGGGGGAGGGGAAGGGGTTTCTGAAATAAATAGGGAGAGAGAGGGAAGCGGATAGAAGATGGATAGAGGAGAATGTAGGTGGAGAGGAGACAGACTGGCCAAAGAGGCAGGGATGGAGCCAGCAAAGGTGAGTGTAGGTGGGGAGGTAGGGAGGGGACAGGTCAGTCCAGGGAGGATGGACAGGTCAAGGGGGCGGGATGAGGTTAGTAGGTAGGAAATGGGGTGGGGCTTGAGGTGGGAGAAGCGGATAGGTGAGAGGAAGAACAGGTTAGGGAGGCGGGGACAAGCTGGGCTGATTTTGGGATGCAGCAGGGGGAGGGGAGATTTTGAAGCTTGTGAAGTCCACATTGATACCATTGGGCTGCAGGGTTCCCAAGCGGAATATGAGTTGCTGTTCCTGCAACCTTTGGGTGGCATCATTGTGGCACTGCAGGAGGCCCATGACGGACATGTTGTCTGAGGAATGGGAGGGGGATTTGAAATGGTTTGCGACTGGATAGTGCAGGTGTTTAGTGCGGACCGAGCATAGGTGTTCTGCAAAGCGGTCCCCAAGCCTCCGCTTGGTTTCCCCGATGTAGACAAAGCCACACCGGGTACAGCGGATACAGTATACCACATCAGTTGATGTGCTGGTGTACATCTGCTTGATGTGGAATGTATTCTTGGTTCCTGGGATGGGGGTGAGGGAGGAGGCGTGGGGGCAGGTGTAGCACTTCCTGCAGGTGCAGGGAAAAGTGTGCAGAGTGATGGGGCTGGAGAAGAGTGTGGAGCGGACAAGGGAGTCCCGGAGAGAGAGGTCCCTCCGGAAAGCAGATAAGGGTGGGGATGGAAAAATATCTTTGTTGGTTTAGTGGGATTGCAGATGGCGGAAGAGTCGGAGGACGATGCATTGGATCCAGAGGTTGGTGGGTTGGTACATGAGGACGAGGGAGATTCTGTTTTGATTGTTATTGTGGGGAGAGGGTGTGAGGGATGAGTTGCAGGAGATGCTGGAGACACAGGGCTCAGGGATTGTGGCCGAGTCTGCAGGGAGCAGTAAGAGGGCTGAGCAGCACCACAGAGTGAGTATAAAGCTAACTGAGCTCGGGGCACATTGTAGCTGCAAAAAAAAACTGACATCACAGGGTAGGTGTGAACTGATTGGCCAGTAAGGAATCTGCACTAAATTTAAAATAAATCACAGAAAAGAAGTATTTATAAATTAATTAACTCATCAATAAAGTTATATGAATTAATAAATTTATTTGAATTAATAAAGTAGTTAACCACGTAGAGATGGCTGGACAGGTGTTGTGCTGTAGCTGTATTATGTGGGAGCTGGCTAATCCCATCGCAAGCTGCAGTGACCACATCTGCAGTGACTGTTGGTTGCTCGAGGAATTTCGGCTCAGAGTTGAGGAGTTGGAATCTGAGGTTCAATCGCTGTGGTACATCCAGGTGGGGAGAAGTACATGAACACTTTCAGGAGGCAGTCACACCTGGTAGATTGAGTACTTCAAATTCAGTGATCAGGAACGGCAAGATATGATTGCAAATGAGCCAGGTAGGGGAATCCTGAATTCAAGAAAGGAGGAGCCTCAGCTCTTGACCTTGTCCAACAGGTTTGAGGTACTTGCTCCCTGTGAGGATGAGTAAAAGAGCTGTAGGAAGGATAAGCCAACTGACCATTGCACCATGGCACTGGAGGCCATTCAAGAGGGAGAAGCAAAAAGACAAGTGGTAGTTGCAGGTGGTTCTATAATCAGAGGGACTGATAGCATCCTTTGCAAACAGAATCAAGGGTCCCCCATGGTGTGTTGCCTGCCCAGTGCCAGGGTGAGGGACATCTCTGACTGGCTTGAAAGGATATTGGAGAGGGAGGGCAAGGATCCAATTGTTGTGGTTCACACTGAGACAAACAACATAGGCAAGGCTAGGAAGGAGGACCTGTTTGGGGATGATCAAACACTAGACGAAATTAAGGAACAGGTCTTCAAGGGTTATAACATCCGGATTACTATCGAAGTCACATGCAAACTGGTTCAGAGATAAGAAAATTAGGGAAGTAAACATGTGGCTAAAGGAGTGGTGTGGGAAAGAGGGGTTCTATTTCATGGGGTATTGGCATCAATTTTGGAATAGGAGGGATCTGTATAGTTGGGACAGTCTCCACCTGAACCGAGCTGGAACCAGTGTTCTAGCAAAAAAGATAAATAGGGTGGCCACTGCAACTTTAAACTAGTGAATTGGGGGGGGGGGGGGGCATGGTGGTGAAGGGGAAAATGGCAGGAAGTATAATGGTAAATAGAAAAGAAAGCAAGTGCAGGAGAGTTCAACTACATTGAAGACTATAAAAGAAGTTAAAAGGAAGGAAAACTCAGGTGACGTTATTAATGGAAATGTTGGAGTTCAAAAAGAAGGTATAAAAACTAGCATAAAGGCGCTTTACCTGAATGCTTGTAGCATTCAAAACAATTTAGACGAGTTAACGGCACAAATTATCATGAATCAGTATGATTTAGTTGCCATTACGGAGACATGGTTGCAGGATGGTCACAACTGGGAATTAAATAGCCAGGGGTATCAGACTATTTGGAAGGACAGACAGGAAGCTAAGGAGGCGGGGTGGGAGTAGCTCTGATATTTAAGGATGACATGAGGGCAGTAGTGAGGGTTGATATAGGTTCTATGGAGAATAAGCGTGGAATTCCAATTAGGGTGGAAGTTAGAAATCCTAAGAAGGAAACGTCACTGACAGGCGTAGTCTATAGGCCACCAAACAATAATATCACACTGGGGCGGGCAATAAACAAAGTAATAACTAATGCCTGTAAAAATGGTGCGGCAATGATCGTAGGGGATTTTAATCTGCATGTCGATTAGTCAAACCAGGTCCATCAAGACAGTTTGAGGAGGAGTTCATTGAATGAACTTAAGGGCAGCACGGTGACTCAACGGTTAGTACTGCTGCCTCACAGTGTCAGGACCTGGGTTCCACCCTCAGGCAACTGTCTGAGTGGAGTTTGCACATTCTCCCCATGGATTTCTTCTGCATGCTCTGGTTTCCTCCCACAATGAAAAGACATGCAGTTTAGATGGATTGGCCATGCTAAATTTCCCATAATGTCTAGGATATGAAATCCAAGGATAGGGTAGGGGTTGGGTCTGGGTGGGATGCTCTTTGGAGGGTTGGTGTGAATTCGATGGGCAGAATGACATGCTTCCACACTGTGGGGATTCTATGAATGTATCAATGATCGTTTTTGTCAACAGAGTGTAATGGAGTCAACGAAGGAGCAAGCTATCCTAGATCTGGTTCCATGTAATGAGACAGGAATAATGAATGATCTCATAGTCAGAGATCAACTTGGAATCACAACGTGGTTGAACTGAGAATGCAGATGGAAAGTAAGAAGATAAAATCCAACACCAGGATCCTGTGCTTAAACAAAGGAGACTACAATAGGATGAGGGAAGAGTTGGCAAAAGTAGACTGGAAACAAAAACTTCATGGTGGGACAGTTGAGAAACAGTGGTGAACTTTTAAAGCAATTTTTCAAAGTACTCAACAAAAGTATATGCTAATGAAAAGAAAGGACTGTTGAAAAAGGGGCAAGCAGCTATGGGTGTCTAAGGAAATAAGGGAGGCTATCAAATTGAAATATAAGGCTTACAAAGTGGCAAAAGCTAGTGGGAAACTAGAAAATAGAGAAATACTTTAAAGGTCAACAGAAAGCCACAAAGTAGACTGTCAGGAAAAGTAAGAGATTATGAGAGTAAACTAGCACAGAATATAGACAGATAGCAAAATGTTTTGACAAGTAAACAAAATGAAAAAGAGTGGCTAAGGTAAACTCTGGTCCTTCAGAGGATGAGAAGGGGGACTTAACAACAGGAAATGAGGAAATAATTGAGGCATTGATCAGGTATTTTGCATCTGTCTTTGAATAACGGATAACTTGCCAGTAATTAATGACAAAAAGACTAATGTAGGTGAGGACCTAAACACGATCATTATCACAGAAGAGGTAATGTTGGGCAAGTTAATGGAGCTAAACATAGCCAAGTCTCCTGGGTCTGACGGAATGCATCCCAGGGTACTAAAAGAGATGATGGGAGAAAAAGCAAATGTGCTCCTAGTAATTTCCCAAAATATGCTGGACTCTGGGGCAGTTCCAGCAGATTGGAAAACAGCCAATGTGACACCACTGTTCAGAAAAGGAGGTGGACAAAAGATGGGGAATTATAGTCCAGTTAGTTTAGTGGGGAAAATGCTTCAATCTATCATCAGTGAAGAAGCAGCAGGACATCTAGATAGAAATTGCCCCATTGGGCAGATACAGCATAGATTCATGAAGGGCAGCTCATGTTTAACTAAATTACTAGAATTCTATGAAGACATTATGAGTGCAGAGGACAACGGGGACCCGATAGGTTTGGTTTATCTAGATTTCAAACAGGCATTTGACAAGGTGCCACATGAAAGGCTGCTGCATAAGATAAAAGTGCATTATCTGGCATTAATGGGCAATTTATTAGCAAGAATTGAGGATTAGTTAATAAAATGTGAGGCTGGATGAACACAGCAGGCCCAGCAGTTAACTGATAGGAGGAAAAGAATGGGGATAAATGAGTGCTTTTCTGGTAGACAATCAGTGACTAGTGGTGTTCCTCAGGGATCAGTGTTGGGATTGCAATTGTTTACAATTTACATAGATGATTTGGAGTTGGGGACGACATGTAACGTGTCAACGTTTGCAGATGACTCTAGGATGAGTGGTTGAGAAAAGTGTGCAGAGGACTCGGAAAGTTTGCAGAGGGATATAGATGGTTTAAGTGAGTGGATGAACGCCTGGCAGATGGAATTCAATGTTGATAAGTGTGAATTCATCCATTTTGGTAGGAATAACTGTAAAAAGGACTATCACTTAACAGGTAAAAAATGCAACCCGCTGCTGTACAGAGGGATTTGGGTGTCCTTCTGCATGAATTGCAGAAGGCTGGTTTGCAGGCACAGCGGGTAATTAAGAAGACAAATGGAATTTTGTCCTTCATTACCAGAGGGATTGAATTTAAAGGGAGGGGGTTGTGTTGTAGCTATATAGGTTCTGATGAGGCCATGCCTGGAGTACTGCATGCAATTTTGTCTCCTTACTCGAGAAAGGATGTGCTGGCACTTGGTTGGGGGGGGCGGTGCAAAGGAGATTCACTCAATTGATTCTGGAGTTGAGAAGGTCTGCTTATGAGGAGACATTGAGTAGGTTGGGATTATTTTAATTGGAATGTGGAAGAATGAGGGGATTCTTATAGAAACACAAAAAAAAATGAAGGGAACAACTAACATAGAAGTAGAATCTAGAACATGAGGGCATAGCCTCAAAATTAGGGGCAGCAGATTTAGGACTGCATTGAGGAGGAACATCTTTACCCAAAGAGTGGTGAATCTGTGGAATTCCCTGCCCAGTGAAGGCTTCCTCGTTGAATGTTTGTAAAGCTAAGATAGATAATTTTTTGAACAGTAAATGAATTAAGGGTTATGGTGAGAAGGTGGGTTAAGTGCAGCTGAGCTCATGAAAAGATCAGCCATGAACTTATTGAATAGCAGGGTGAGCTTGAAGGGCCGGATGGCCTATTCCTACTCCTGTGTTCTTATGCCTCAGCTGAGGGGAAAGTTGGAGAAGGAGAATGCTTTATGGGAACCTGAGCTGGTGCAGGAACTGAACTCATTCAGGTGATGTTAGTCAGCCAATTGAGCAAAACCAACTCCCAATTTGAAGCAAAAAATGACTCTGAGCCACATTGAGAAATGTAGGACAGGTCGTGAGAAAGTTTAACCGGGAAGGGAGTTTTAAGGGGCATTTTAAATAAGGGAAAGGAGGCAGAAAGGTTTATATCCCATAATGCACAAAACCACCCAAACTCTGGGAGTCAGTGTTAATTCACCTACCTTGTTCCATATTCTACCCCATGGAAAAGCACCTACCAAGTGAGTCAATTTAACATGGTTCCTAATCATGGGCAAGAGAGTCCTTGCAATTAACTCTGTGGTTGTGGGTGGGTAGAATCACGCTGTGCAAAGTTCAGCTTGGACGGCAACGAATGGTGGAAGAGATTTCAACTCCTGTGAGTTCTGTAAATAAATCTGAAGCTTTGATTCCCAATGGACCCCTTGAGGGATCTCACTGCCTGGAGGGGTCAGGAATTTAGCCAGCAAGAAATCATGGCCTGGGATGCTCAGGGTCTTACCTGTCAACCAGTGATGAGAGGCAGTTCATGAAGAGGAGGTAGGATGTTGCAGGATGAGCCTTTAAAGTGCCCAGTTAAAAGCATCAATTGGCCATTGACAAGTGGCCTACTCAACTTCTCTCTCTTGATCGCCCCTCCACCTCACCATGCAGGCAAGCATGTGGTGATAGGCAGTAGCTTCACCCATCTGTTTTGCAGCTGAGCTATAAAACGGGCATAGTGGTTAGCACTACTGCCTCACAGTGCCAGGGACCAAGATTAAATTCCAACTTCTGGTGACCCTGTGGCATTTGCACATTTTCCCAATGTCTGCGTGAGTTTTCTCTGGGTGTTCTGGTGTCCTCCTACAGTCCAAAAATGTGTCGGCTAAGTGGTTTAGCCATGGTAAATGCGGTGCTGGGGTGGATCTGGGTGGAATGCTCTACGAGACATGTGCAGAATTGATGGACTGAATGGCCTCTTTCTGCACTGTAGGAATCCTATGAAAATTTAGCCCATAGCGGATCAGGTCTGGTGGGGATGGCAAGGTTCCATCACTAAAGGACAACCATGATATCAGTCTTTTTCTTAGAACATGTCAATAGCTTCATGGTCACTTTTACTGAATCCAGCTTTTAATCATCAGATTTAAAAAGAACTGAATTCCATTGCTGATAGTCTCTCCGATATGTATTCTTTAAAATATACTGCAAAGTACCAAAGATTCTTTTATTCCAGAGCACATGCTTTTTATAGGGAACTGCAGGCAAATAGATGTTCATTAAAACCGTTTTAACTGGGTCCTTGTTTATCAATCAAGCTGATTACTTTTACATGGGAAGTAGTAAATGGCCAAGAGCAAGTTCCACTGCTTGACCATCAATTTATCTTCACTGGCAGTGTGGAAATCAATACACATAGAGTCCTCATAGTTTGGTAGTCCAACTTCAAACTGATTGGAAGTTAAAGTGCCCTGAAAGGAGGTTTTATTTCTTGTTTATTAAGCGTAAATCTCCATTTAAACGGTATATTTATTCTGAAGATACCTTGGGGTAAAACCAATTAACATTATAGTCCATCCTTATTTCTCATCTGCACTCCAATTTTAAAGCTTGTTCATGCTGTATGGCATAGAATTTAGGCCTGTATCTGAACCAATGGCAAGTTAGCCTATGTGAATGGTTAGGTGTGATGCTGAGTGGGTATGTTGATGCATTAAAAAAACATAAAGCAAAATATTGCAGATATCAGAAATTTGAAATTTATCCAAAGCATTTCATGATTTCAGGACAGTCTGAACTTCTTCATAGCTAATGAACTACTTTTGAAGTGATACTGTCGTTATTGTGTTGGAAATGCTGTAGAGATCTGGCACACGGCAAGATCCCACAAACAGTGCTCACTGCAATGATGGATAAGTAATAAATATTTATAGTTAAATAGAGCAAAGACTTACTCGGCGTTTATTAGCACAGGATGTCATGTTCACATTCAACAGCAATCCCATCATAAATCACCCACAGTCGAGATTCTGTCCCTCCCTATTGACCAGAAACTGAACTGCACCAGTCACGTAGATACTGTGTCTGCAAGAACAGGACAGTGACTGGGAATTCTGCAGCAGTTAACTGACTTCTTGAGTCCACAAAAGGTGTCTCCTATCTATAAAACATAAATCAAGAGTGCGATCGTAATTTTCAACCTACATTCTCATCTACCTCAATAACCTTTTCTCCCAGCCTCTTGCTTAACATGAATCTATCTACCACTGCCTTCAAAATATTCAGGGGCTCTGCTTTCACTACCACCTTTTCAGGAAGAGAGTTACAAAGAGTCACACTCCTTGCGAGAAAAAGTCTCACCTAATTTCTGCTTTAAATGGGCAATCTCTGACCTTTAGACAATGGAGTTCTGGATTCTTCCATGCAAGGAAACATCCCCCCACATCGATCTTGTCAAGACCCCTCAGGATTGTGTGTTTTTCAAGCAAGGCACCTCTTACTTTTCTAAACTCCAACAATGCAAGCCTAGCCCCTTCGACCTTTCCTCCCAAGGTAATCCATTCATTGCAGGTATGGGTCCAGTAAAACCTCTGTTTCCAAGTATTTATATCCTTCATTAAATAAAGGGACTAACACTGTGGACAATACTTCAGATGTGTCCCTCCAGTGCCTGTGTAAACAAAGCGTAACCTCCCTACTTTTGTATTCAATTCCTGTTACAATAAACTTTAGCTTGCCTAATTAGAGATAGCAAGGCCTGCATTTGTTGGAGTCAGAGTCAATACAGTGTGGAGCTGGCGGAACACAGCAGGTCAGGCAGCATTAGAAGAGTAAGAAAATCAACATTCCGCCCGAGACCTTTCATCAGCATTGGACCACTGATCATGTTTATTTTCCTTGGCATTGAATTTGTTTAGAAAGGATTTTTTTAAACTTTTCTTTTCATTGATGTAAGCATTAGTGGCAAGATGAACATTTGTGGCTTAACCTTAATTGTCCCCAAGGATATAGTGATGAACAAGTATCATGTTAGCCATTGCCAGGTACTAGGAGCCTAAGAAACATTACTTAACACAGACAGCCATTCAACTCTTTGTAACAGTAAAACAAAATTCTTTTTTTTAAAATGTAAACTCTAGTTCTATTTTGTTCTCAGGCTTAATTAGTGCAACATGTTGAGTCGTATGGCATAGGGCTTAGTGCTGGGACCTCAACTGTCTACAGTTTTCATAAATGATTTAGCTGAAGGGACAGAAGATATGGTTGCCAAATTTGCTGATGACATAAAGGTAGAGAGGAAAGTAAGTTTTGAAGAGGATACAGGAGGTTACAAAGTGATATTGATAGGCTAAATGAATGGGCAAGGATGTGACAAATGGAGTACAATTTGGGAAAATGTGAAATGGCCTATTTTGGCATAAGAAAGAAGCATATTATCTCAGTGGTGAGAGATTGCAAAGTTTTAAGATGCGGGGTGAACTGAACATTCTTGTCTATGAATACACTAGACGGAAAAACCATTAGAAATTGCTGTCACCAATAAGGTGAGTCAGGAGAAGCAGACTTATTGCCACAATTTTCTTTTGATTAAGAAAGAAATATCAGTCTTTGACTTCTCAATTAACAGCTGAAACTCATATAAAATATGTAAATCAACATTTCTTGCATTTACAGCCAAGTTGTGAGAACATGGCTGGAGACGTATTTAAAAAAGGGTACAGGAAAGATCATTTTGCATATTATAGGTTTTTTTTTAACAAGTGTTCCTGGAAGCCAACTGACTGATGAATACTGCTTCCTTTCAATAGAACTTGCTTGAGCTCTTTTCAATAGTGACTGATTTGGATAGGTCCTTGTTGCATCAGATTCACATAGAGGGGATTGCTAAGAACAAGAGGAGTCGGAGGAAAGGCTGCCCAGCTGACCTCTTCCATTTCTTAAAAGAAATTTATGTTAATCAACAAAACCCATTTGTTCTTCTAAAAAAAAGTGATTGGAAGAACATCCCACAGTCATCTCAAGACTATGACAATGTGTGCCAGCATATCAGCACAAGAGATTCTAGAATATCCTATGCTTTATCTTTTTACCTCCAAAAATAACATATTGACCAAAATGTCTTCTTTACCAGGAAGCCAACCTCATCAGAAATCTGTTTCTTTTTCTTCTCCTATCCTGAAGTGTGTATAGTGTGTGTGTGCTTTGGAGATATTTATAGGGTTAACCATTTGTAATGTCCCATTAGTCACTATTTTTTAACCAATCATTGCATATTTATTGAATAAATTTTGTTTAGATAAGAAATCTAGAATTATCTTCATGATGAAAACTAATTAAGAGATAATTTTACAATAACACATTGATTTGGAGCCAATCTACCGTCCTCTGAGAAAAAGAACAGGAAATGACATCACCAACGCAGGAAATGACATCACCAACCCAAGGAAACCTAAACAGATAAATAGAAAGTGGGACATAACACCAGCGCTTCGTCGGAGGCTCACTGTTGATGTTACCTAGAATGGTGACGAAACATCTGGGAACAAACCTTACAGCTCAGTGAACCAGCTCACATCTCGAACACAATAAAGACCCACTCTCTTGTGGACTGAGAGGACGAGAGTGCAGTCTTGGAGGTGAAAGGAGGACGTCGGGTTGGCTGTGCACCCTTGCGACCAGTGGATCTTAATGCTGGCTTCGGCCTAACGCTGGTTCAGGGGAGCAGCCAACCTGCAACGATGGCTGCGGCAAGTGCTCGTGCCCCAGGTCAGGGGGTCCGGAACACCATCCGTGTTTCCGTAAAGAAGGTGGATGAAGGTGCACCTGTGGACCGCACCTTCTTCGTGAAGAGGGTCCTGTTGGACTGTTGTGGGTTCGCTGCTGCGGACATTTACTGCCTGCAGGATTTCCCCGGAGGGGGTTTTTACGATGTGACCTTCCGGAGTGCCAAGCTTTGCGAGCGCTTCCTGGAGGTTTTCAAGGAGAAAGGAGGTGAGGGCCCCCTCTCTGTATTGACCGCTGTCCCACTGTTTGTGATGCCAGCACAGAGGAGCTGTATGGTGACTGTACACATGTACAACCCGCATGTGCCAGCAGTTGATGTCCTGACCTTCCTTGGAAGGTATGTGAAGGTGGAAGGGGACCTAACTGACATGGTGGACCCCTTTGGCATCTGGACGAGTAAGAGGCAGGTCAAGGTGACGCTGAGGATGGGCGCAGACGGGAATGTCGCACACCCACCGTCCAGCTTCGCGATCGGCGGGAGCAGGGGCTACCTGACCTATGCAGGGCAACCTAAAGTCTGCCATGCCTGTGGTAGGTCAGGTCACATGGCGGCCGACTGCAAAGTCACCATCTGCAGGGAGGAGGGACACCTTGCAAAGGATTGCCCACGAGAGAGAAGCTGCAACTTTTGCGGGGAAGCGGGCCACTTCTATAGGGCATGCCCGCGGCGGGGTACCACCTATGCCCAGGTCGCCGGCAGGGGAAATGCGGGGCCAGCCCCCCCGGAGGAGAGGAAGGCACCAGGGCCCAGCAAGGACCCCACTAATGTGCAGGAGGGCCAGGCCGTGCAGGAGGGCCCAGCCCTGCAGGATGGGCCCGAGGCCAGCAAAGCACCTCTGCAGGCTCCAATCCCCCCCGACAACCCGGAGCCAATGGAGGCAGCGACAGGCGACCCAGGGGAGTGGACTACAGTCCGGAAAGCGAGGAGGAAGGTGCGTCGACGGGCCCAGGAACCGCAACAATCAGGAGGGAAGAGACAGCTACAGGGGGGCTATAAGAGCTCCTCTGACGAGGAGGATTCGGAGAGGGCCCACCCGAAGCAGAAGTTAAAGGTCTCGAGGGGGAAGGAAAGCAGCACCCCACTTCCAGGTGACGGGAGGCGTCCTGAGGCTCACTCCGACACCCAGTCAAGTGCCGCTGGAGCACTGGAGGGCCCCCCGGAACTTCCAGGCGGGAAGGAGGAAACAGCACGTCCCCAGCCTGATCCGGAGCCGGACCCTCCTGCCTCCGCACCCCTGACGGGGGGATGCCACCCGGAAGGCAGCACAGACGGTTTCCTGAGCCCAGAGAGCGTCCAGCAGTTAGCCCGGGCAATGGGCATGAAGGGACAGATGGAGGGGCTGGACCTTGGACTTGGGGAGGGTACTGCGGTCACTGCCCACAATGGGGGTACGAATTGCGAGCATTAATGTGCGCAGCGTCAAGTCAACCGCGAGATGTGTGTCCACGTTGGCCTACCTGACCACCGTCAAGGCGGACCTCCTGTTTCTGCAGGAGTGCGGGATACCGCACCTCGGCAGGTACGGGAAATGGTCCGGCGCCTGGACCTGTGGGCCTTCGATCTGGTCGGGGGGTAACGACTGTCGCTCCTCGGGCCTGGCTATTCTGCTGCGGGGGCACAACTTCACCATCTCTCAAGTTCAGGAGGTGGTGGGGGAGCGCCTCCTAGTGGCTGACATCACCTACAGGAACGCTCCCCTGAGGCTGATCAACGTGTACGCCCTAGTGGTACGGAGTGAGCGGTTGGACGTCCTGCAGCGGCTTCCACCCCTGCTGGCTACGTCCAGGCCGGTCATCCTAGGCGGAGACTTCAACTGCATCATTGATGCAGATGGAAGATCCGGCGTGGGGACAGCGGGTGTGGGGAGTCAACTGGACGTCACGTCCAGATTCCTGATGGGCACGGTGAAGGACGCCAAGCTGCTCGACGTCTTCAGCACCCCTGCAGACGGAGCGCAGCAGAGGTACACCTGGTCGCGGCCAGACGGGTCTATCCGCTCAAGGATAGACTTCCTGTTTGTGTCACGGACGTTCTCGGTCAGATCCACTGGTGTCGAGCCGGTGTTCTTCTCTGACCACTGCCTCCTGTTGGCCGACTGTCACTTACAGGACGACCAGCCGGCCGGCAAGGGGACGTGGAAGCTCAACACGACTCTGTTGACCCCAGAGAATGTCGAGGAGCTTAAGAGGGAGTACACCGGTTGGAGAACCGTGAAACCCCTCTTTGAGTCTCCAGGCGACTGGTGGGAGATGGTGAAGGAGAACATCAAGAGGTTCTTTGTCCTCAAGGGTGTTCAGAAGGCAAGAGAGAGGCGGGGAAAGCTGTCACGACTCCAGAAAAGGGTGCAGAACCTGCTCCTTCTGCAGTTGATGGGGGTCGATGTCACGGAGGACCTCCGCGAGGTGAGGGGCCAGCAAGCCTCGCTCTTCGCCGCGGAGGCCTCCAGGATAATCTTCCGGTCCAGGGTCCGCTCTGTGGAGCAGGACGAGACGTGCTCGCGTTTCTTCTTTCAGAAGGTGCACAAAGAGAGCTCTGTGCTTAGCCGGCTGAAGGAGGACGACGGCTCGGTGACGTCGTCTCGGCCCGACGTTTTGAGGATCAGCAGATCCTTCTATGCCGGACTGTACGACACGAAGCCCACGGACAGCACGGCCTGCGAGTCGTTCCTGTCGTCTATCACGGAGGTCTTAGACGACGGCACGAGGGAGTGGCTGGACCGGCCGATATCCCTGGACGAGCTGACCAGAGCCCTCATGTCCTTGCAGAGGAATAGGACTCCCGGAAGCGATGGCTTACCAGTCGAGCTGTATTCTGCTCTGTGGGGCCTGGTCGGCCAGGACCTGCTGGAGGTGTACGATAGTGCACTTCGGGCAGGGGAAATGTGCAAGTCCATGAGGAAGGGCATCATCACCCTCATTTACAAGAGGAAGGGGGAGAGGGAAGAAATTAAGAATTGGCGTCCCATTTCACTTTTGAACGTGGACTACAAAATCCTGGCCAAGGTCATTGCCAACCGGGTCAGGTCTGTCCTGGAGTCGGTGATTCACCCTGACCAAACCTGTGCTGTGCCGGGCAGGAAGATCGCTGAGAGCCTCGCGCTCATCAGGGATACGATCGCCTACGTACAGGACAGGCGGGTGGACACCTGCCTCGTCAGCCTGGACCAGGAGAAGGCCTTCGACAGGGTCTCTCATGCTTACATGAGGGACGTCCTCTCCAAATTGGGGTTCGGGGAGGGCATCTGCAATTGGATCCGGCTGCTCTACGCCAACATCGTTAGCGCAGTCTCGATCAACGGGTGGGAATCAGACAGTTTTCCTGTTAGATCTGGAGTCAGGCAGGGCTGCCCGCTCTCTCCTGCCTTGTTCGTGTGCTGTGTGGAGCCCTTCGCCGCCTCCATCAGGAAGGACGTGAGCCTGAAGGGCGTGACTATCCCAGGCAGTGGAGGCCTTCAGGTCAAGACCTCCCTGTACATGGATGATGTCGCCGTCTTCTGCACCGATCGTCAGTCGGTGAGTAGGCTGTTGGACATCTGCGGCCAGTTTGAACTGGCCTCGGGTGCCAAAGTCAATAGGGGTAAGAGCGAGGTCATGTTCTTCGGGAACTGGGACGACCGCTCCTTCATCCCCTTCACCGTCAGGACAGACTACCTGAAGGTGCTGGGTGTTTGGTTTGGTGGAGCTGGGGCATGCACTAAGACTTGGGAGGAGCGTATCTCCAAATTTAAGCAGAAGCTGGGCAGGTGGACGCTCCGGTCCCTCTCCATCGCGGGTAAGAACCTGGTTGTCAGGTGCGAGGGGCTTTCGGTACTGTTGTATGTGGCGCAGGCCTGGCCTATTACCTGGACCTGCGCCGCTGCGGTCACCCGGGCCATCTTCCACTTCATTTGGGGGTCGAGGATGGACCGGGTCCGCAGAGATACCATGTACAAAGACCTGGGAAATGGGGGAAAGGGCGTACCGAACGCCACCCTCACCCTGACGGCTACCTTTGTGTGTGGCTGCATCAAGCTGTGCGTAGATCCTCAGTACGCAAACACCAAGTGTCACTACTTACTGAGGTTCTACCTGTCCCCGGTGTTGCGAAGGATGGGCCTGGCCTCGTTGCCGCGGAACGCTCCGAGTAGTTGGACCGTTCCGTACCACCTGTCCTTCGTGGAGAAATTTTTGAAAGGAAACACCTTTGACCAAAAGGCCGTCAGGCAGTGGTCAGCACGTAGTATCCTCAGGACCCTTCGGGAAAAGGAGAGGGTGGATCCCGTCGTGTGGTTCCCCACGCAGACTGCCAAAGTCGTTTGGCAGAATGCCTCATCGCCAGAACTTTCAAACAAGCACAAGGACATTGCTTGGCTGGCGGTGAGAGGGGCTCTGCCAGTGAGATCCTTTATGCATGCCCGGAATCTCTGCACCACCGCACGCTGCCCTCGAGGTGGCTGCGGGGGGGACGAGACTGTCGATCACCTCCTTCTGGAGTGTGCCTATGCGCAGGAGGTCGGGAGGGGGATGCAGTGGTATTTGTCGAGGTTCGTCCCGAGCAGCTCCGTGACGCGGGACTCCGTGACGCGGGACTCCGTGCTCTACGGGCTGTTTCCGGGGACGCACACCGAGACCAACATCAACTGCGCCTGGAGGACCATCAATGCGGTGAAAGACGCTCTTTGGTCTGCCCGCAACTTGCTGGTCTGCCAGCTGAAAGAACTGACCCCGACCGAGTGTTGCAGACTGGCGCACTCCAAGGTCCAGGGCTACGTGCTGAGGGACGCGCTAAAGCTTGGGGCAGCCGCCGCCAAGGCGCGGTGGGGAAAGACCACCGTATGAGCCCCCTCGTCCAGAAAAGGGAAAAGAATCGTATCTGGTAACTGGGCCCAGCTGGCGCCTTCCCCAACTGATCAGGGGGCCAACTGGGACTGTGCGGGGTGACGACTGCCGGGGCGGTTTCTTTGCTTTGTTTTCTTTTTTCTCTGTTTTGTTTTTTTTTCCCTTTAGTTGGTGTACGTACCCCCGGGTAACCCGGAGTGGCTTGCATGACTGGGTAGGTGTATAAATGTTTTATTTTTTGTACATTCTATGAATAAAGTATATTTTTTCAAATAAAAAAAAAGGTGACAAAACATCTGGGAACAAACCTTCCAGCTCAGTGAACCAGCTTACATCTGGAACAAAATAAAGACCCACTCTATTGTGGTCCGAGAGGAGGAGAGTGCTGTGTTGGAGGTGAAAGGAGGACGTCGGGTTGGCTGTGCACCCTTGCAACCGGTGGATCTTAGTGCTGGCTTCGGCCTAACACTGGTTCAGGGCAGCAGCCAACCTGCAACAACGGCTGCGGCAAGTGCTCGTGCCCCAGGTCAGGGGGTCCGGAACACCATCCATGTTTCTGTGAAGAAGGTGGATGAAGGTGCACCTGTGGACCGCACCTTCTTCATGAAGAGTGTCCTGTTGGACTGTTGTGGGTTCGCTGCTGCAGACATTTACTGCCTGCAGGATTTCCCCGGAGGAGGTGTTTACGATGTAACCTTCAGGAGTGCCAAGCTTGGCGAGCGCTTCCTGGAGGTTTTCAGTGAGAAAGGAGGTGAGGGCCCCCTCTCTGTATTGACCGCTGTCCCACTGTTTATGATGCCAGCGCAGAGGAGCCGTCTGGTGACTGTCCACATGTACAACCTGCATGTGCCAGCAGTTGATGTCCTGACCTTCCTTGGAAGGTATGTGAAGGTGGACCCCTTTGGCATCTGGACCAGTAAGAGGCAGGTCAAGGTGACGCTGAGGATGGGCGCAGACGGGAACATTGTACACCCACCGTCCAGCTTCATGGTCGGCGGGAGCAAGGGCTACCTGACCTACGCAGGGCAACCTAAAGTCTGCCATGCCTGTGGTAGGTCAGGTCACATGGTGGCCGACTGCAAAGCCACCATCTGCAGGGAGGAGGGACACCTTGCAAAGGATTGCTCACAAGGAAAAAGCTGCAACCTTTGCGGGGAAGCGGGTCACCTCTATAGGGCATGCCCGCGGCGGGGGACCACCTACGCCCAGGTCGCCGGCAGGGGCAATGCGGGGTCAGCCCCCCAGAGGAGAGCACCAGGGCCCTACAAGGACCCCACTAATGTGCAGGAGGGCCAGGTCATGCAGGAGGGCCCAGCCCCGCAGGATGGGCCCGAGGCCAGCAAAGCACCCCTCTAGGTTCTGCTCCCCCCCCCCACCCCCGACAACCCGGAGTCGATGGAGGCGGCGACAGGCGACCCAGGGGAGTGGATGATGGTCCGGAAAGCGAGGAGGAAGGTGCGTCGGCGGGCCCAGGAACCGCAACCATCAGGCGGGAAGAGGCAGCTAGGGGGGGGCTATAAGAGCTCCTCTGACGAGGGAGATTTGGAGGAGGCCCGCCCAAAGCAGAAGCTAAAGATCTCAAGGGAGAAGGAAAGCAGCACCCCGCTTCCAGGTGACGGGAGGCATCCTGAGGCTCCCTCCAACACCCAGTCACGTGCCGCTGGGGCCCTGGAGGGCCCCCCGGAACTTCCAGGCGGGAAGGAGGAAACAGTGCGTCCCCAGCCTGACCCAGAGCCAGACTCTCCTGCCTCCGTACTGCCGACAAGGGGATGCCACCCGGAAGGCAGCACGGATGGTTTCCTGAGCCCGGAGAGCGTCCAGCAGTTAGCTCGGGCAGTGGGCATGAAGGGAGACATGGAGGGGCTGGACCTTGGACTTGGGGAGGGTACTGCGGTCACTGCCCACAATGGGGGTATGAGTTGCGAGCATTAATGTGCGCAGCGTCAAGTCCACCGCAAGATGTGTGTCCATGTTGGCCTACCTGACCACCGTCAAGGCAGACCTCCTGTTTCTGCAGAAGTGCGGGATACCGCACCTCAGCAGGTACAGGAAATGGTCCAGCGCCTGGACCTGTGGGCCTTCGATCTGGTCGGTGGGTAATGACTGTCGCTTCTTGGGCCTGGCTATTCTGCTGCGGGGGCGCAACTTCAGCGTTCTCGGTCAGGTCCACCGGCGTCGAGCCGCTTTTCTTCTCTGACCACTGCCTCCTGCTGGCTGACTGTCACTTACAGGACGACCAGCCGGCCGACAAGGGGACGTGGAAACTCAACACGACTCTGTTGACCTCAGAGAACGTCGAGGAGCTTAAGAGGGAGTACGCCGGTTGGAGAACCGTGAAACCCCTCTTTGAGTCTCCGGGCGACTGGTGGGAGACGGTGAAGGAGAACATCAAGAGGTTCTTTGTCCTCAAGGGTGTTCAGAAGGCAAGAGAGAGGCGGGGAAAGCGGTCGCGACTCCAGAAAAGGGCGCAGAACCTGCTCCTTCTGCAGTTGATGGGGATTGATGTCATGGAGGAGCTCCGCGAGGTGAAGGGCCAGCAAGCCTCACTCTTTGCCGCGGAGGCCTCCAGGATAATCTTCCGGTCCAGGGTCCGCTCCGTGGAGCAGGACGAGATGTGCTCGCGTTTCTTCTTTCAGAAGGTGCACAAAGAGAGCTCTGTGCTTAGCCGGCTGAAGGAGGACGACGGCTTGGTGACGTCGTCTCGGCGCGGCATTTTGAGGATCAGCAGATCCCTCTATGCCGGACTGTACGACAGCACGGCCTCCGAGTTGTTCCTGTTGTCTATCACGGAGGTCTGAGACGACGCCACGAGGGAGTGGCTGGACCGGCCGATATCCCTGGACGAGCTGACCAGAGCCCTCAAGTCGTTGGAGAGGAATAAGACTCCTGGGAGCGTTGGCTTACCGGTCGAGCTGTATTCCACTCTGTGCGACCTGGTCGGCCAGGACCTGTTGGAGGTGTACGATAGTGTGCTTCGGGCAGGGGAAATGTGCAAGTCCATGAGGAAGGGCATCACCACCCTTATTTACAAGAAGAAGGGGGAGAGGGAAGAAATTAAGAATTGGCGTCCCATTTCACTATTGAATGTGGACTACAAAATCCTGGCCAAGGTCATAGCCAACCGGGTCAGGTCTGTCCTGGAGTCGGTGATTCACCCTGACCAAACCTGTGCTGTGCCGGGCAGGGAGATCGCTGAGAGCCCCGCGCTCATCAGGGATACGATCGCCTACGTGCAGGACAGGTGGGTGGACACCTGCCTCGTCAGCCTGGACCAGGAGAAGGCCTTAGACAGGGTCTCTCATGCTTACATGAGGGACGTCCTCTCCAAATTGGGGTTCGGGGAGGGCATCCGCAATTGGATCCGGCTGCTCTACACCAACATCGTTAGCGCAGTCTCGATCAACGGGTGGGAATCGGACAGTTTTCCCATCAGATCTGGAGTCAGGCAGGGCTGCCCGCTCTCTCCTGCCTTGTTCGTGTGTTGTGTGGAGCCCTTCGCATCCATCAGGAAGGATGTGAGCCTGAAGGGCGTGACTTTCCCAGGCAGCGGAGGCCTTCAGGTCAAGGCCTCCCTGTACATGGACGACGTCGCTGTCTTCTGCACCGATCGTTGGTCGGTGAGTAGGCTGTTGGATATCTGTGGCCAGTTCGAACTGGCCTCCGGTGCCAAGGTCAATAGGGGTAAGAGCGAGGTCATGTTCTTCGGGAACTGGGACGACCACTCCTTCATCCCCATCACGGTCAGGACAGACCACCTGAAGGTGCTGGGTGTTTGGTTCGGTGGAGCTGGGGCATGCACTAAGACTTGGGAGGAGCGTATCACCAAACTGAAGCAGAAGCTGGGCAGGTGGATGCTCTTTCCCCCTCCATCGCGGGTAAGAACCTGGTTGTCAAGTGCTAGGGGCTTTCGGTACTGTTGTATGTGGCACAGGCCTGGCCTATTCCCAGAACCTGCGCCGCTGTGGTCACCCGGGCCATCTTCCACTTCATTTGGGGGTCGAGGATGGACCGGGTCTGCAGGGACACCATGTACAAAGACCTGGAAAATGGGGGAAAGGGCATACCGAACACCACCCTCGCCCTGATGGCTACCTTTGTGTGCGGCTGCATCAAGCTGTGCGTAGATCCTCAGTATGCAAACACCAAGTGTCACTACTTACTAAGGTTCTACCTGTCCCCGGTGTTGCGAAGGATGGGCCTGGCCTCGTTGCCCTGGAACGCTCCAAGTAGTTGGACCGTCCCGTACCACCTGTCCTTCGTGGAGAAATTTTTGAAGGGAAACACCTTTGACCACAAGGCTGTCAGGCAGTGGTCAGCAGGTAGTATCCTCGGGACCCTTCGGGAAAAGGAGAGGGTGGATCCCGTCGTGTGGTTCCCCACGCAGACTGCAAAAGTCGTTTGGCAGAATGCCTCATCGCCAGAACTTTCAAACAAGCACAAGGACATTGCTTGGCTGGCGGTGAGAGGGGCTCTGCCAGTGAGATCCCTTATGCATGCCCGGAATCTCTGCACCACCGCACGCTGCCCTCGAGGTGGCTGCGGGGGGGATGAGACTGTGTCTATCACCTTCTTCTGGAGTGTGCCTATGCGCAGGAGGCCTGGAGGGGGATGCAGTGGTATTTGTCGAGGTTCGTCCCGAGCAGCTCCGTGACGCGGGACTCCGTGCTCTACGGGCTGTTTCCCGGGACGCAAACCGAGACCAACATCAACTGTGCCTGGAGGACCATCAATGCGGTGAAAGACGCTCTTTGGTCTGCCCACAACTTGCTGGTCTGCCAGATGAAAGAACTGACCCCGACTGAGTGTTGCAGACTGGCGCACTCCAAGGTCCAGGCCCACGTGCTGAGGGACGTGCTAAAGCTTAGGGCAGCCGCCGCCAAGGCACGGTGAGGAAAGACCACGGTATGAAACCCCTCGTCCAGAATAGAAAAAAGGGCCCTATCTGGTAACTGGGCCCAGCTGGCACCTTCCCCAACTGGTCAGGGGGCCAACTGGGACTGTGCGGGGTGACGACTGCTGGGGTATTTTCTTTGCTTTTTTTTTCTTCTTTGTTTGTTTTTTTCCTTCAGTTGGTGTATGTACCCCCTGGGTAACCTGGAGCGGCTTGCATGACTGGGTAGGTGTATAAATATGTTTTATTTTTTGTACATCTTATGAATAAAGCATATTTTTTCAAATAAAAACAATGGTAACGAAACGTCTGAAAACTAACCTTCCAGCTCAGCAAGGAAACTCACATCCAGAACCTCAAACTGAGCTACAAATCTTCTCAAAACTCGTGAAGAGATAGTTTTGTTCAAAGCCTCCCATAAATGAAATATTTAATTGGTCATCTTAGTAACTGGAAGAATTATTTTAATAGCACTTTGTGACCCATGGTGTCATGGAATCAGAACAAAAGCATACTGTGAGAGCCTTCACTGATCTATCATTATTTTTATTTTGTTCTATCATCAGTTTTGTCTTGGAGCTGTGAACCAGCAGCTCCTGGCCAGAGATGACTTTGGACTGTGGGTAGCATCTTGTGTGGAAAGGAAAATGGACCAAACAAGCTTTTGTTTATTTGTGAGGCCAGGCTTCAAAGTTAATTGCAGGCTGGCTCCTAATAGAAATGTTCTGCAGATGCTTCATCACCAGGGAAGAGCATTATGTTTAAACAGATAGCAGAAGGTTGCTATTAATAAGGTCAGTACCTGGGAATCCATTCCAGTTAGTCTGGAAAAAAACCTCCTGTCAAGCAAGTGGCTGAAGTTGAATGGTAACTGGGAGCCTGTAGAGGAAAACGTCAGTCCTGTCAGGGACAGGCCAGTGTCTGAATTGGGTTTCGGACTGCATTTTCAACGAGAAATGACTCTGGTTGCTGATGCTACAAAATGAAGATTTGAAAGTTCCCTGCTTAACCTTCCATTAACAGGTCATCGAAATTCAGAGTCAAAAACTAACTTATAAGTATTACCGCTCTTAAAACAGTAACTGAAGAGGTGACAACATTCAAGGAAAATCAATCAAGAAACCATCATGTATGCCCCCATGGAACTTTGCAGTGTGATAGCCACTTAAATAAACTGGCTAGCTTCGTTATTTTCTTTTATTTATCCCCTAACCGTGTTTGTTTGCCTGCCTGTCTTTTGTGTGAATGGGGCTAAAAGCAAAGATTTTGCATTTAAAGCAGAGGCCAATCAGATTATCTTGTTGTTTATATTTTGCTCTGCTAAAACTACTATATTGTTAATCAATTGCTAAGTCCTTTTCTGAGCTGCAAACTAGTGTCTAAAATTGATTATTCCTAGAGGGGGGGGATTCGTAATTTTAAGAAGTCTAATTAGGAACAATTGGAATCAATTTTGTTACGATGCAGCAATAAAGGGTAATTAACAGCACTCCTCCAACTTTAGACATAGGGAATAAATATGACACATTAAGTACCTGAGTTACCAGTAGATATTTGCTCACAGGCAACTGAAAATTGATAATTAATTATTATGTTTGCAGTAATATGCAACTGACAACATGCAAAGACATTATTGGTAGTGTGGAGCTTCGTAAGTTTAGCCTTATCCCATTTTATCCACTCATCTGACTGATAAAACTCAAAGTTTACCCACAAAGACCATCTATTTCCACCATGCTAGCATTAGCCACATATGTCCCAAATTATATGTCACCCACTGCCTCAAAACCCTTGTGTTTCTATCACTTACAGGCTTAACTTCCAAAATGTTCTCTCCACTAAATTTCCAAGAACTCGAGTTGGACCGAAGGGTCTGTTTCCATGCTGTACAACTGTATTGTGAAAATATTCAAATTGACCACAACTAATCCATCTACACTCCATAATGTACATTTATTACATCACTTACTGGGCTTCATAAGTGTTTCATAAGGTGTAAAGTATTTTGAGTTATCCTGTGATTTTTGAAGGATTCTCCATCTAAATGCAAGTCCATATCCTATGCATTTGCAAACAAAATTTTTGTTTTGATTTTAATAATTCTAACATGGTGATTTCAAAATTTTCACCCTTGTTCATAAAACCTTCCAAAGATTCAATCTTTCCCTTCCCATTTCTTGATTAGCTGACTGCATTTTCCTCTTGCTCCATCCCACTAAAGATGAAAAAAATACTTCATTTCTTGGGAGGTTCTCTTCCTAAGAAAGTATCCCATTGCATCTTTTCCTGCTTTAAAAATCTTCTTTATTATACTTTTGGACATATTCTTGAAGACTTTGCGTCTTTGGTCCAAATACCTTGCTGGGAGGATTTCATAGACGGTAGGAACTGCAGATGCTGGAGAATCTGAGCTAACAAGGTATAGAGCTGGATGTACACAATCGGCCAAGCAGCATCAGAGGAGCAGGAAAGCTAACGTTTCGGGCCTAGACTCTTCTTCAGAAATGTCAGCCTTCCTGCTCCTCTGATGCTGCTTGGCCCGCTGTGTTCATCCAGCTCTACACCTTGTTATCTAGAAGGATTTCATGCTGCTGGGAAAGTTTTTCAATTATTTTGGCAGCAGTATAGGATACAGAGTGGAAGTAATGTTGTGATCAAGGTCCAATCAGATATAAAAGGAATGCTAGGACACTTCAGTAAGTGGAGAAGACATGGGCAAGATGAGGAATATGACAGGTCCAGAAGGCAAAATTGTATTTATTTTAATGCAAAGAGATTGACTGGTAAGGTCTTTGAACTTAGTTTTGATCAGTGTGTCGAAATATGATACTGTTGCAATCACTAAGACATGGTTGAAGAAAGAACTGGACTGGCAACTCAAATGCTAGGGGATAGAAGTTTCAATCATGATGGGGGAATGTAAAAGAGGTGGGTTGATAAAGGAGACCATTGCTGCTCTAATAAGGGAGTATGTTCTAGAAGGGTCTGGTACACATAAATAAAAATTGGGTAATTACTCTGCTGGGTAATTACTCTTATACTCCAGGCCTTCCAACTGTCAGAGGGAGGTAAAGGAGCAGATATGTAGGCAAATCACAGAATAGTGATCAAAAAACAGGGGACTTTAACTTGCTAACATTAACTAAGATTGCTTTAGTGAGAAAGGGTTAAATGGTGTGAATTTTTAAAGTTCATCCAGGAGAGCTTTTTGAGCTGGTATGCTAATAGTCCTATGAGTGATTGAGCAATGCCAGATCCTAATCCTCGAGAATGAAGCCGGTCAAGTGATTGAAGTGTCACTGGGCAAATGTTTTGGGGCTAGTGACCATAACTCTGTAACCTTCAAGATTGTTAAGGAATTGGATAAGAATAGTGTAAAAGTTGTGTCTAAATTGGGGAAAGGTCAATTCTAATATCATTAGACAGGAACTAGCAAAGATAGATTGGGAGCAGGCGTTGCACATAAGTCTACACTTGGAAAGTGAAACTTTTTGAAAAGTAATATAGTGAGAATTCAGGACCAACGTGTTCATCTAAGAGAGAAAAGCAAGGTCAAAAGTCACACGATATCAGGTCCAACAGGTTTACTTAAAATCACAAGCTTTTGAAGAATTGCTCCTTCATCAGGTGAGGTGAAGAAAAGCACATAGTCACAGTATTTATAGGCAGGGAGATCAATGGGCAGAGAGATCAAAAGACCATACAAGTGGTGAGAGTGGAGTGTCAATACACTGGATAATAATCTCTGCAGGTGATCAAAAATGTCAGATGGTGTGAATAACGTGTCAACAGCAGAATGACAAACAAAGGGATGATCCAATTACATGAAGCAGAGAGATAACTACAAAAAATTAAACATAAGGTGGTACTGGAGACAAACCAAATGGCTGGAATAACATGACTGGTATAAGAATCGCATGCTGAGAGTCTATCCAAAGTAACAAGTAATCTAAAACTGTACAAGCCATTTAAGGTAGACAGATCATAACAAGTTGTTAAGGTGATGGTGTTAAAACAGGATAGTCAAGAAGATTTACAGATACACAACTGTATGATGGGGTTACATGCAGTGTGACTTGAGCCCAAGATCACCGTTCAGGCCATCTTCTCGGGTACGGAACTTGGCTATCTGTTCCTGCTCGGTGATTCTACATTGTTATGTCTTGAAGGCCGCTTTGGAGGATGCTTACATGAAGATCAGAGGCTGAATGTCCTCGACGACTGAAGGGTTCCCCAACTCAGATGAAATGTTCTTGTCTGGTGGTTGTTGTGCAGTGTCCATTCATCTGTTGCTATAGCATCCGCGTGGACTCACCAATATACCATACCTTGGAGCATCCTTGCCTGCAGCGTGTGAGGTAGGCAACTTTGCCCGAGTCACATGAGTACCTGCCACGCACATGGTGGGTGGTTGTCCCATGTGTGATGCTAGTGTCCATGTCAATGATCTGTCGTGTCTTGCAGAGGTTGCCGTGATAGGGTTGTGTGGTATTGTGGCTCTGGGAATTCTTCCACAAGCTCCAAGGTATCAACAGCGAGATCAATGAGACAACAAACAAAGAGCAGTCAACAGAGAGATCCGTAGTGCAGTGACCAAAGAAGAAAGAGTCAAATTGGAACTCTCCGGAAGGCCACTGCTCTAGACTCAACACGTATGCTCAAATCATCAGGTGATGCGTTAATGTTAGATTCATCAGCTGCGCTCACCTAAGCACAACACATCCAGGCTCACAAAACCAACTGCAATATTGTCACCAAACCAGCAGATAAAGGAAAAGCAGTTGTCACACAGAAAAGGCTGGACTACTGCAAAGAAGCATACCAATAACTGAACAACCAGGAACACAACCGACAACTATCCGCTGATATAACCAAAGAACACACCCATCAACTCAATGGGGTGATCAAGACCTTTAATCCAGACCTTCAGAGTATCTTATGCAGTCTCACCCCATGTACCTCTTGCACAGGAGACCTCTACTGACTTCCAAAGATACACAAAGCTAATGCACCTGGGCATCCCATCATATCAGTCATTGGGACCCTGTGTGAGAACCCCTCTGGCTATGTCGAGGGCACCTTCAAACCCATTGTACAAGGAATCCTCAGCTTCTGTCGCAACACTACAAGATTTTAACAGAAACTCAGCGCCCACCAGTCAAACCAGGAACATTCCTGATCACCATGGATGTTTCAGCAATCTACACCAACAATCCCACAGTGGCAACATCACTGCAGCAGCCTCAGTACTCAAGACCAAAAGCTGCCAATTTCCGAATGCCATCTTACAACTCATCTGCATCATCCTCGACCACAACGTCTTCACCTTTGACAGCCAGTTCTTCATCCAGACACTCCGAACAGCCATGGGGACCTCAATAGGTCAACATTTTCATGCCCAAGTTCAAGAAAGGCCGCTTTGTGCATAGGGCCTCCAACCAATGCTATGCACCAGATACATCAACATTTTCTTCTTTTGGGCTCATGGCAAGGAATTGCTGAAATTACTACATAATGATATCAACAAGTTTCATCCCACTATCAGACTTACCATGGGCTACTCTTCAGAGTCAGTTTCATCTGACACACCGATCTCCATAATCTCATAAGAACAGAATATTCAAGTATTGGTTAGTCTTGTCCCTCAGAATTGTTTCCAATAATTTCCCTACCACTGATGTCGGACAAACTGGTCTGTATTTACTTGGTCTATCCATGTAACCCTTCTTGAACAAAGGAACCACATCAGCATAGAAAATTTTCTGAAGAAGGGTCCAGACTCAAAAGGTCAGCTTTCCTGCTCCTCTGCTGCCTGACGTGCTGTGTTCACCCAGCTCCACACCTTGTTATCTCAGACTCCAGCATCGACAGTTCCAACTACCCCATCATTAGAATGTTGCCTGGGGTGGAATGTCTCAGTTCAAGGAAGGTCTAAATAGACTAGGTTTGTTTTCCTTGGAGCAGAGGAGGAAGAGAGGGTTCTGATTGATACCTACAAAATAATGACTGGCATAGCTAGGGTAGATTTTGAAAATCTTTTCCCCATTGCAGACATGTCTAAGACCAGAGGGCATAAATGTAGGGTGAAGTGTACGTGGGTTGGAGGAGATCTGAGAAAAAAATGATTTTCATCCAGACGATGGTAGAAATATGGAACATGTTGCCTGAGAGAGTGATAGAGGCAGCTAGTCTTACAACATTTTAGAATCATCTGGATGAACGCTTAAAATGCCAGGGCATAGTGGGCTATGGACGAAGTGCAGGTAAATGGGGCTGGTATAGTTTGGCATTTGCTGGTCTGCATAGACACGATGGGCTAAAGAGCTGTACCTATGCAGTGTAACCTTTTGACTTCTTAATTCTGCTCTGTCTTTTTTAACCCTACTATCTCAAAATACCCTCTTCGCCCAACTTGTCTTGAGAAGTATTTTAAAGGTGCAATTGGTTATCAAATTTTATTTCTGAATCTGCCAGGCATAAATCAGCACATTGGGATATGTCTCTTCTCTTTGTTATCTTGAACTTCTGCAGCTCTATAGTTTTCCGAGAGTTCTGTGTCCTACAATTTTGGCTTTGTGCACATAACCATAGAGTCAGAGTCCTACAGTGTGGAGACAGGCCCTTCAGCCCAAGCTCATCCATGCTGACCAAAAATGTTTATCCACACTAAAACCATTTCCCTGCACTTGGCTCATATAACTTTTAAACTTTTCCTAATTGTGTATTCATGCAAGAGCCTTTTAAATGTTGTTAATGGCATCTTTGCTGCTTGGCCTGCTGCATTCATCCAGCTCCACACTTTGTTCCCATTATCTCTATTAGGCATACTGGTCTTCATTTCCCAGGATTTCCTTTGCAGCCCTTCTTGAAAAAAAGGCACAACATTTGCTACCCTTCAGTCTTCAATTCTTCCATCTTGCTATTAGTCATTGGACCTTCAGGTATCTCAGCTCTAAACTCTGGAGTCCACTCAATAAACACCTCCATTAAAACACTCCTCAAAATTGCCCTCCACAGCATTCTGTTTCTTCCCTTTGTTGGGTCAGAGTGTTTTTTTTGCGTGTAATTGCATTCCTATGAAACACCATTCGAAGACATGAAATGAGTCGTTGTTGCAGTTTAATACTGTTCTGACTGTTGAACATGTGGCATAAACTGACCTGAACAAGGAGATAAATGTTATGAGATTAGAAACTATATTTAAATGAATTCATTCACTTTTGGAGTCTGGTACTTTCTTGTGAACTGTCTCAATCAGCAAACCTGGAATGCAGTCTAACAGGAGATCAGAGAGGTCAACTGTTCATGACCTCAGTCTAGTAAACTCTCTTGAGAGAACCCAAGAACATCATGCCATTATGTTTTGACAGATGCCAATAATCAAGGGATAGAGATAACAGCTTGATCTCCGTTGCTGTATGTAATCTAGCACATCTGAACTCAGACCAGCGTGACATCTACTGATGAAGGATCAGGTTTTACTCTGGTACTTCTTTAGAAGGGCACAGATCAGTGTAAATACTGCCCTTCTGGAAAAGAATCAAGTCGATATTCACCACAGCATGAACTATGCAATATAAAGCAGATAGCCTAAGGCTTGAATTGTTTTATACCTTGAGGAAATTACAAACTAACAGTAGAATCAAAAGTGTCTGGAAAGCGAAAGTTGAGAGCTGATGAATGTTTGCATGTTTGTTTTCTAAGATCCAAATGGAGCTATAAAATGTTGACCATAACATGCTATTCTACCATATCACCAATGGTCACGTTTGGAGGGAATGGGTGTACATTAAAAATGGGCCTAAGGAAACAGTACATCAGGGATTGACTAACCTCAACTTTTACTCTGAGTTAGGTGTGTAGCGAAGGCTGAATTCACAGCTTTGTGAATGTGACCATTAAAAATGTCTGTTGCATTTTCATTCTGGATGGTGAGCGGGGAGGATTAGAAGACCATGCTTATGTGACCCTGAGGAAGGAATGACAATGCTGCTAGTTTGCAGAGGTGGACTGCCCTGAAGGGCTGTCTTGGGGATTGGACATAGTGTCCAACATGTCAACATGAAGAATAACGCTTAAATAGTCCTCCAACACTCACCATCCTCAACTGCCACACATTTGCCATGCCACAATCTCCATCTACCTCATGCCCTCTTACTGTCCATGCCAAAATATGCCCCTACTCTACCTTTATTGACCCTCATGCAACTATTCTATGCAATGCTGCCAACAACTCCATGGCCTTTTGCGGAGACCCTGTGCCGAGCTATGCACTCTATCCACCATCCATCGTCCTCTTTAAGCCTAATGCCAAATAAAAGCCAACTCATGTCAACTAATGCCACCCACTAACCACCCTTTTCAATTACACCTAACAAGCCAACTCATCGAGTGTCCACCATGAGCAAATCTCAGGTTGAAGTAGGGACGAGATAAATATCTTCAGGATAAATTTTCATTATTGCAGGCTTCAGATTTTTTTTTAAACGTTCTAATTCATCAAAAGCTGTTTTACTGCATTTACTTTATTTCAAACAAAATAAAGTCTTATACAGACAAAGATTTAATTCGAGTGCAACAAACATTGGAATTCATAGAATCAAACTGAAGAGTTTATAAATACTTGTAATTACCAATCAAACTTCAAAATGGTAGACAAGCCTCCTTGATAATGGATGGTTGTGAAATCAGTAATGGAAACCCGCAGGCTTATTTCAATAGTGAAATATTGTTCAATGCCTTGACAGCTTGAAAGCTCCTTTGCTTTTGACAACTCTTCTTCATACTTTACTAATGTCCTCTTGACCATCTCTTTGATAAATTCTCATGAGACTTTTTACAAGATCCCTTTGACAGGTACTTCTGAAGGTTTTGACAGTTGAATTTTACAGTTCTGATGGCAATTGCAATGAGCTTTAAAACAATGTGCACATTTATGAGTACTTCTAACAATCCAAAAATACTTTATCTTCTCAAAAGGGCACTTTACTTTCTGTACCAGATCCAATGAAATACTTGCCTCTTCTAAGGGTACCCTGGCTAACCAAAGAATTATGCAATGTTCAGATCTGCTCTAATCAGGTCTATTTTGCACGCTTAGGGTTCCAAAAGCTGAGGTTACTAAAATCCTACTTCACTGGTGGCAGCTGATGATTTTAAAAGGCCTCGAACCATACATGCATAAATCCCAAGGTGACCCCATTTCTGCCCCTTTGAAAATGGTAATTGCTGTTTTCAGATTGCATTTCTAAACTGAAAGACAATCTTTGCTCCAGGTCTCATTGTCAGTGTTAACTGAAGTATGAAAACAAACAGGTTGTCTTCATAGGGTAGACTGACAATAAAGTTCAATCACCCATTTTTAGTCTTGCGGTGTTCTTAACTAATTGCTAGCTCTGATATCCACTTTATCTATTATTAAACAATTGTTTCCACTGTAAATCATGCTTCTCACAAGTCAGTAAATGGTGAAGATATATGATCAGGAAATTTCAATTAATGAGATTTGCACCTTTTAATGTGAAGAATTGATTGCAATTCTTATAGGAAATAGAAACATTTTCTAGCCATCATTTTAAACAGGGACTGTATGCATATGAAAATTTCTGGAACTCGAACTTATTTTTTTTAAAATGGACATTAATTTGATAGCTGAGGCAGTTTTCAAGGCTCAGGTCATTTCAATACAGACTGTCACAAGCTCCAGAAATTTCATAATTGAATTACGCTGAATGGGCCATCTTTCCCATGAATAGACATTCCAATCAGTACCCCTCCCCATAGAGTTCACACCTATCATTCTTCCTGGTTTATTCTAACCTGAAGTTAATGAACTTCCAGACTTTTTGATACTGAGTTTGCAAGCTAAGAAAAAGAATACTGCAGAAAACCAGGTGAACACAAGTTATTACAAGAGTCCCAGTCGACTTCCACAGTATCACAATGGGTTTCAGCTTTAATTCATTCTGGGTGAACAATAGCAGGCAACCATGTGACAGTGATTGGATTCTCATACCGAAAATGAGAACACTATAAGCCACATGAGCTGTAGAATGGGTAATGTCATTTGCATTTTTCAGGTCAGGATGCTGTAAAGCCTTTAAACCCTCCCAGCCTGTTCCCTTCTCAAAAGTCTAACAATATTAAAATGGGGTCTTGGGTACAGAAACCACAAGGAATCAGTTTCATGAACTTCTGGGAAAGCTACTTCTTTGAGGGAACACTGCAATAATCCTGATAACCAACACGAACTATTTAAAACCAACTAAGCTTAATCAAGAGTGAAAAAGTTTCCTTTGTTTATTGGACCAGTAGGAACAGCAATCTTCAACAAAAAACGAGCCAAACATGAGAAATGGTCACTATTTTCTTGGTTTAACACTTTGTAGAAGCTACGACCTTGTTTAATTATTTCTCACTGGTGTGAATGGTGTATGGCTGTCATAGCATTTAGATTGTCAGAGTGTGTAAACAAATAAATAATCCTCTTTTTATTTACACCCATTTTGCTACTATTTTTCAAATTAACTGTACATTCACAGGGACCAAGAAACACCCTCTTGTACATTTCCCAAATCCTACACTGATTATTGACAGACCACAACTGGTGTTTAAGATTATTTCTCTTCATTTGTCTGTAACAGTAACATTTCACAGGATCACAGAACTGCTCCAACCCAAAAGGAGCTCATTTGGCCCATTCTCCCTGTCCCAGCTCTCCAAATGATCGACACACCTAGTTTCATTCTATCATCTTGTTTGGTGGCCGTACACATTCTGCCTTTCAGGCAATAATTCAATTTCCTTAGTGCCTCAATTAAACATACCTTCGCCATATCGTCAGCCAGTACATTCGAGATCTTAACCTATCACTGCATGAGTAAGTTCATCTTGTCTCCATTGTTGCTTTTGTGAATTAACTTAAATCTGTTCTCCTCTTGTTTTTGATTCTTCCATCAATGTGAACAGGTTTTCACTATCTACTCCACTCAGGATTATGAGTAACTCAACCAAATAACCTCTCAACATTCTCTTCTTCAATGTCCTAACTTCTCCAATTTATACTGAAGTTCCTCACACCTGCAACCATTCTGATTAATCGTTTTTTGCATTCTCTCTAATGCTTCTCATCTTTCCTAAAGTGTGACACCTAAAACTGGGCACTTTTCTTCAGTTGAAGCTAAATCAATGTTTTATACACGTTTAAAATGAACTCTCACTCTTGTACTTCAGGCTGCTATTAATAGAGCCGAAGATTCTGTAGGATTTATTTTCAACCCATGCTGCCACTTTCAATGTCTTATACACATATATATGCAGGATCATCTGTTCCTGTACCTTCTTTAGAATATTTTCTTGTTGTGCTCTTATAAAAATGGAGCAATCTTTGGTTAAAAAAAAAATCAATTAACAAATATTTGGGCTAATATATTTCAGAAATAAATATTTTCTCAAGGGTAGAGATAGTAGGAACTGCAGATGTTGGAGAATCTGAGATAACAAGGTATAGAACTGGATGAACACAGCAGGCCAAGCAGCATCAGAAGAGCAGAACATTTCAGGCCTGGACCCTTCTTCAGAAATGGGGGAGGGGAAGGCGATTCTGAAATAAATAGGGAGAGAGGGGGAGGCGGATAGAAGATGGGTAAAGAAGAACATAGGTGGCGAGGAGACAGACAGGTCAAAGAGGCAGGGGTGGATCCAGCAAAGGTGAGTGTAGGTGGGGATGTAAGGAGGGGATAGGTCAGTCCAGAGAGATCAGGAAGGTCAAGGGGGTGGGATGAGGCTAGTAAGTAGGAGATCGAGGTGGGGCTTGAGGTGGGAGAAGGGGATAGCTGAGAGGAAGGACAGGTTAGGGAGGCGGGGACGAACTGGGCTGGTTTTGGGATGCGGTGGGGGAGGGGAGATTTTGAAGCTGGTGAAGTCCACATTGATACCATTGGGCTGCAGGGTTCCCAAGCAGAATATGAGTTGCTGTTCCTGCAACCTTTGGGTGGCATCGTTGTGGCACTGCAGGAGGCTCAGGATGGACACATCTGGAACAGCAGATGCAGTATACCACATTAGCAGATGTGCAGGTGAACATTGGCTTGATGTGGAAAGCTTTCCTTGGGCCTGGGATGGGGGTGAGGGTGGAGGTATAGGGTCAGGTGTAGCACTTCCTGCAGTTGCAGGGAAAAGTGCCGGGTGTCATGGGGGTGGGCGGGAGTGTGGAGCGGACAAGGGAGTCACAGATAGACTGGTTCCTCCAGAAGGCAGATAAGGGTGGGGATGGAAAAATGTCGTTGGCGGGGTCGGATTGCAGATGGTGGAAGTGTCGGAGGATGATACGTCAAAGGAGGTGAAAGGACCACTACACATTCCCACATTCTTTTTTCTGAAGAAGGGTCTAGATCGAAACATCAGCTTTCCTGCTCCCCTGATGCTGCTTGGCCTGATGTGTTCATCCAGCTCTACACCTTGTTATCTCATTTTCTCAAAGGATTCGTTTTTATTGTATTTGCTATTTGAAGAATCTTGAAGTATCTTTGACCACTGTCTATTCCCTATGTAAACAGCAAGTTAATTCTGGATAACAAAGTGTAGAGCTGGATGAACACAGCAGTCCAAGCAGCATCGTAGGAGCACAAAAGCTGACGTTTCGGGCCTAGACCCTTCATCCAGCTCAACACTTTGTTATCTCAGATTCTCCAGCATCTGCAGTTCCCATTATCTCTGAGCTAGTTCTGGATGTTAGAATGTAAATTATGTAAGCATTGTAGACATTATTACTGTTCTAGCAGTGTATAGCAAAGTTTCTGTTGTATGTTCAAAACCATGGAACTTTTGGCTTTATTCCTTTAGCACGCCCCCGGATCTCGGATATTGTCTGCTTTAAAATTGTCCTTGGCAGACCTTAATGTATTTGCCAGTCTGGTCTGTAATCATAATAGGTAGATAAATGTTTAATAAGCAAGCGAGTGAAAGATTGTCAAGGAGAAGTCAAGATTGTGGAATAATCAACAAAAACAGAAAGTGCTACAGAAAATTGGAAAGTCTTAACAGCAGAGTTAACGTTTCAGGTCCAGTAATCCTTCATCAGAACAGTTATGGCTTTCAGCACGTTCTGTTTTGTCTCTGATCTTTAGCACCTGCAATTCATTGTTTTGTTTTACTGGGGAATAATCAGAACCTCCAAGATCTTATTGAATAGCAAGGCTGGCTTTAAGGGGCCAAGTGGCCAACTTCTGTTACTGGGAGATAGCAGGAACTGCCAATGCTACAGTCTGAGATAACAAGGAGTGGAGCTGCAGGAACACAGTAGGCCTGGCAGCATCAGAGGAGCAGGAAAGCTGACATTTCGGCTCCAGACCCGAAATGTCAGCTTTGCTACTCCTTTGATGCTGCCTGGCCTGCTGTGTTCCTCCAGCTCCACCACTTTTGTTTTGATTTTGCATGTCATATGATTTGATACATAGATTTCTCTTTTTACAGATATATTGACTTATGTGAGATCAACGCATATTTATACACACTCTTTTGGCTCTGGAACCAGAATTATCTCTGTTCCAGTTATTAATTTATTTTCAATCACCCCTAATTTGTTCTAGTGATGTTCAATATTCAAGTTTACCTTCTAGTTTATCTTTCCAGAAGTATAGTACACACATGTCAAAAATAACAGCGGGCAGTAGCAATAGGATCTCAAGGATGACATAAACAATTGAGCTGTTTGTGCATGTGAGTTCAACAATATATGGATTCATATCCCTGATACTCAGGCATTCCCTATACTCTCATTATAGGCTATCCGCAAGAATCAAGTAAGAGACAATTAGTGCTGGATTGTGAGGGCAGTTTTCTACTGTTCAGTTATACCCTTGGGGAATTTAAACAGACCTAGTGCATCAAAGAGGTGAGAGAACACAGCGTGTTACTCAGCTCCATTAATACAAAGCCTTTTGGATGATAATAGCTTTAATTTACCTGGCCATAAATTGCACATAGTAACCTAACTGGTTCTGTTGTGCATCAAGTATTTTATAGCTGCTTCAATTCTTCATTATAAAGATTAACAGTTAGTTTAGCAAGCAGTCAATAATTAATTTTCCTGGTACAGCTAGAGCATAATAAAAACAATATGCCGCAAATGACTCTCTATAAATTCTCTAACCCTTTATTAATTTATGCTCAAATGTCAAACTGAGGAGATTAATCACCTTCTGTTGATTTTGAAGTCATCAAAAATATGTTTAAAAATGTATGTGGGAGCTCCCTATTGGCTCTGTTCGTTAAGGCAATGAGCAGTTAAGCTAATAAGGAATGCTTTCAATGTAATCCACAGTGTTGAGTCAGCTTAAAGCAATAAGGAAATTGACAATGTGTCCCATTCTCTATTTCTGTACAGGAGCCCCTATTGGAAGAGTAAAATTGTGGACAAGGCAAGAAAAGATTGGGCTTTGGGTTTCTGATACTATCCAAGATTTCAGTAATTGTCACTTTCGTAAGGTATCAGAAGGCGAGTCATTTTTTCTCTATCTTGGAGTCAGTGGGGGTTGATGTTAGTGCGTATCAATTATATGAAACAGGCACTGAGACAACTGACGACCTGTTTTATAATAACATCAACATTGGCATGGTGTGAAACAGGCCTGTCAATTTGTTAGGAATCTGATTTATGACATTGGTATTGTCACATTTCACCTCAATATTTTCAGGAATTGGGGTAGAAGACAGGGTAAGGGGAAGAATTCACAGAGAAAGTAAAAGGCAGTAGGCGTCTTAGGTTTTAAAATATTGACCCAAGAGATCGTGCATCTTGGCCAATTTGTATTCAATCAAAATTTAACATAGTCCAAGGGAACCCTTGGAGCTGTGTCAATTCTGCTTTTTCTGATGAAGGCCCGAAATGTCAGCTTTTGTGCTCCTAAGATGCTGCTTGGCCTGCTGTGTTCATCCAGCTCCACACTTTGTTATTTCGATTTTGCTAATGTTATTTTTCCAGAACTTTCTGCTGAAGTAATACCAGCAGAACAAGAGGAGCATTGAGGAACTCCCTGAACTGTAAGTTTTAAAACTCAGGTGCACTGAAAATTGTGAGACTTTGGCTACCTGCCAAATCAATATTAACAGTCAAATAAAATCAAAATACTGCAGAAATCTGAAATAAATGCAGAGAATGCTGGAGAAACTCACCAGGTCTGGCAGCATCTGTGGGGGAGAGAAAAAGAATTAACATTTTGAATCTGGAGTCTTGAAGAGTCATAATGAGCTTATTTACACTGTTTCTTTTTCCACAGATACTGTCAGAGATCTGCTGAGTTTCTTGCGCCTTCTCTGTATTTGTTTCAATATTAATAGTATCTTTCAACTTTGACCATCAGGTACCTCACCCAGTGAGGAAATCCATATCAGCATTTAAAGCTGAATATGTGCTGCAGATGTTGCCATCAATTAGATTAGATTCCCTACAGTGTGGAAACAGGCCCTTCGGCCCAACAGGTCCACACTGCCCCTTGAAGCATCCCACGCAGACCTGTCCCCCTATAACCCACACACCCCTTAAAACTACAGGCAATTCAGCATGGCCGATCCACCTAGCCTGCACATCTTTGGACTGTGGGTGGAAACCAGAGCACCTGGAGGAAACCCACGCAGACACAGGGAGAATGTGCAAACTCCACACAGATAGTCACCCAAGACTGGAATCAAACCCGGGTCCCTGGTGCTGTGAGGCTGCAGTGCTAACCACTGAGCCACCGTGCCTCAAATGTAAGATGGTTTTGCTTCAAATGAGTGCTGCAGGTATCATGGTCTTTCAGAAGAGATCTTAACCTGAAGCCCTCACATAAATGTAACAGTTCCCGTCGTTTTTATTTTGGATAAGAGCAGGGGAACTCTCATGTTCCTTAGCCTGTATTTATCCCTTAACCTACTTTGCTCAAATAGAAAATCTGTCATAATCACATTCCTGTATGTGGGATCTTGCCATGTCCACTTTGCTACCACACTTCCAAGCTTACAAAAATGCCTACCTTACAAGTGTACAGATTATAATCACTGCTCGCATTTCTTAACACAATGGGTACTGGTCCTGCTTCTGCTGTGCCATCTGCAACTCCTCTAAACCCACCTTGTGCTTCTTGTCCCATTACTATCTCTTTTTACCTTGTAATTATCATTTTTGTCATTTAGTTATTCTTGTCTTCCAATTTAGAACAAACATATTTTTCTATTCCTTTCTCCCTTCTTGCTGTGCCTTGTCTCCATACTTGCTTAAAGACTGTTACTACTCTGAGATCTTCAAAATCTGTCAGAAGATCATCAGCCAACAGTTTTCTCTGCACACAGATCAGGCATGGCCTGGTAAGTATTTCCAACATTTACAATTCTTATTTAATTTCAGCAATTGGCTGGAAAACTTTTCGGGACACTCTGACATCATGAAAAGCCACACATGTAGGTCTCTCTTTTAACAATTGCAATGCAGATACTGTCTCAAGGCCAACATGACACTGGAACAGAGATTGCCCCCTACGGGGAAGAGCTTTGTAGTAGATTATCTCGGATATTATATCCTGATCTGCATTATGCAACTTGATGAGGAGAAAGCAGTAAATTGTACTCCAAATCTCAATTGCACTGCTTTCTGAGACACTCAGTTCTGGGTTAACCAGGACTTTATAGAGTCTTTGCTGTGAACTAGAATCCAGATTTTTGCAGAGATTTTTCCAACAGTTTTTGCCTGTGTTAATGACCATAAAAAGTGAACCTCACCAAACAGTTAAATCTTGTGTACATGTATGCGCAATCATTTGCATAAAGAACCTGAATCAGACAAACTAAAAGTACCTAATGAATGCTGAGGCTATAAAATGGGTAATGCCGCCATAGTCCCACTCTTTCATCAGATGGAAACAACTGGTGGTGAGCTTAACCTGAGGATTAACACATCTCAGGCAAGGGGAGACATTTAGAAAAAGAATCCTTCATGCTAACCTCAGTCAGCTTGAGAATTGAACCCACACTGTTGGTGCCGCTCTATGTCGCAAACTAGCTGACCAGCCAACTGAGCTACCCAAAGCAAAATGGAAATTAGCCACAAAAATGGCAAGCTGTAGAACATGGTCTCGAATTATGGTGTTGACCAAATCAATGTAATAGTAAAGCTGGGTTTCCCTGATATCTCCTTCCATCATGTTTCAGTTCCATGTGATTCAACATCATCATGACATAGATAGTAGGAACTGCAGATGCTGGAGAATCTGAGATAACAAGGTGTAGAGCTGGAATGCCAAGCAGCATCAGAGGAGCAGGAAAGCTGACATTTTGGGCCTGGAAGAAGGGTCTAGGCCCGAAACGTCAGCTTTCCTGCTCCTCTGATGCTGTTTGGCCTGCTGTGTTCATCCAGCTCTACACCTTGTTATCTCTCATCATCATGACATAGCTCCTTTTGCATATGCCCAATAGCTATTGTCAGAGTATTTTTGCCATTATCCCCTTCATTCCAGGAACCCTACCTGCCAAGTCTTTATCACTACCTATGCTTCCTTTACTCATCACCTGACAACGCTCTTCTTTACAAGGACAGACATTTTGGCCGTTTCACCAATCTCCCAAAGATGTAAGGAGTTTCTTTTGGGGTTGTGCAAGGTGTACATTTTCCATATTCATTCTCTGATGATCTTCACTCTTTTCTATTTCATTAGAAGAGATTTATGGTGAGTAGCTCATCAGCCAAAAGCTTTTTTTCCCAGCAATATCGAGTAATTCCTATTTATTTGGAGTCATTTGTTGTTTGGAGAGGGAATGATCTTTGTTACTGTAGTCTTGTAATCATGGTCACTCCTCTCTGCTGGTCTCTGTGCCATAGGTTCTCTTCTCTTTCCAAGGTAGGTAGGTTGTGAGCCATAACTCTGGGTGATGGACAGGTTTGGAGGGTTCTTTAGCGTTCCTCTTTCTGTCATACTTGTTTGGTAGGTCTGCAGCCTGACATTTGGTTGTAATGTGGAGACAGATAGAGGGGGGATGAGGGGTGGGGAAGCTGGCATGTTAGGTTTACAGCCTGTGAACAGTCAGAAATGGCCATGGAGTGAAGGTGTTCTGTCATGGTTTACAACAGTTGTTAAGTAGGACTGTCCAGAATTTCTAAGGTGGTTTCTAATGGTACATTCCCCTTGCTTTGGCTTCATGGTTGACTTGAGAGTACCTTGTAATATGAACTAACCATGTAAGGCCTTTAAAAGACTGGAAAGAGAAGTTGATGAATTATAGACCATTGACTGAAATGACAATGTCTGGAATTTTCCACTGGTAGGAAACATCCTCTCCAGGCAGATTATAGCAGTTTTCAAAGTTGACTCTGGGCCTCAATCAAATGGGAACATTAATCAACCAGCATGAGGAAAACTAAAAGCTTCAACACAAAAAAAAATCAACAACTAACATTCCAATGGTCTGTTGAAAAGAGCAGGGCCAAGAAGTTCTTTCTGCTCCTGTCTGTGAATAGCAAATGTGGCACAGTTGGAGACATGCCTTGAGAGAAGGTGAGATACCTGATTACAATAGAGATTGCTGCACCCTGGTCTGACACATGGAAATACCAAAATCCCTGTCGAATCTTCAAAAGGATGCCGAGATAGAGTTAAAGGATCACTAACCTCTCAGGGTAGATCAAGAAGTCATCAATTATGCTGGTATAACAATGTTGTTCAAAGTGCAGTCACAGAACAGTGTTATTCGAGACATTCTCTTGTTGGCTATCAAGGCTGTATAACCAAATGTGTGCACATTCTTCATTACACAAATGAGTCTCTTGAAATTCTTGTGACTTTAATATTTATAATTATTCTGAGATGGCAGTTGGAGTAGGACTCCTGAAACAGAGCTCGTCTGCTCTGACCCCTTTTCTTTCTTCTTTTGTCGCGTTTTTCTTTATCTTTCAGCTTTTGAAATTTTGGCTTCATCTCTACTTACCTTCTGGAGGGAGCTCAGTGATGGACATGGAGGTGGTGATGGTATCAGCTGGGGGCCCAGTGCGGTGAAATTGGCTTTTGGACACAAGTTGTTTGGTGTGTCTGGGCAGAACTCCGGCAAATGGCAGCATCACAGAAGCAGCTGGGTCCTGGGGCAGCGCCACAGCAGGACTCTGGTAGTGTGCGGCAAAGCAGCTAGGGCATGGTCAGCCACAAAATGGCAGCTTGATGCGCATGATCATGAAATCAAGCGCTCATGGGGAAAGCCCAGCATGGAGTGACTGTAGGCCCATGCCTAAAGAATGGCTGTAATTTAGAACATATAACTCTATTTCTTTCTACTTTAATCTGACAAAAGCTGTAATATTTGGCTTTTAGCTTGTTCCTTTACTTTATACTTATTTTCCTAAGATGTTGTATGTATGAACCTTGCACCTAAGTTGATTCTGTGAATGGTGACATTGTAAACCTTTCACAGTACTTCTATATCCCTGTACTTGATTACACATGACAATAAAATCTAATTCTAAATGCTAATTTCCTCACTACTTTCACAGGGTAAATGCAGGAAGAATGTTGCCAATGATCAGAATTGGGGTGGGGATGGTGGCGGAAGTCACAGTCTAAGAATAAAAGGTTGGCCATTTAGGACTGAAATGTGGAGAATTATCTTTACCCAGAGCGTGGAGGCTCTACAGAAATGTGTCTCACAGAAAATGGTCAAGGCCAAAATGTTGAATGTTTTCAAGCAGGAGTTAGATATCGATCTTGGGCTAGTAGACAGTGAGGACAGGGAACAGAGTTGGATGTTCATATATGATCATATTGAATGGCAAAGCAGGCTTGAAGGCCTGAATGGACCACTCTTGCTCCTATTTCCTATGTTTCTCAGTTTCACTACTGCCAAATATTGAGTGATTAAGCTGCAAATTCTTTGACTGCTTGGACAAAATATTCACCTTTTTCTCTGACCTGTTGACAGGTATCCTTGATAGAGTGTCAGTAGTAGTCGGGTATTTTTCTTAGATTTGCTCCATACACATCATACTACAATAACTCCAACCAAAATCTCCGAATTCTGGGTGGCATCCCTGCAATCTCCTTTGTTTATAATAAATTTGCCAAAGTTTTGTCGTCAGTTTCCATATTACCTTGAAGGAATAATATATGTTGAGAAAGTTTCTCGCATGCCTAAGTTGCTGGAAGTGCTTCCTTCTCCATTAGTACATAATGTTGTTTGATACATTGAGAGCCCTAAAGCATAATGGACAGATCTTTTTATCCCATCTTGCTGAATCTGCAACTGGCTGCCTCCAGACTTATGAGTGCTGTATGCACTGCCACAATAGTTGAAAGTTCAGGATCACAATGCGCTTAGAACATTAGGATATGGTTGAAATCAGATGCTTGATGTTCAGTCCAGCACCATGACAGATTTTGTTCCAAGAATTACCTCAGGCATTCATTTCTTTGGGATAATTCACTTCCCGCTGGATTTAGCATACCTATGAACTCTTGGTGTCTGTTATATTCCTGGGTGGTGGAAATTCCCTGATCGCTTTCAGCTTACTTAGGCTGACTGTGATTTCTGTTGGCTGGGATAATACCATCCAGAAGTTATATTATTGGCTTTGACAGATCTCATTGCCTAGAATGGTGGAGATGACCCATCATTTCAAAAGAGAATTGGATGGGCGCATGAGGGAAATAAACTTGGAAATCTATGGGAATAGGAATGAGACTGATTCGATTGCTCCACAGAGAGCCGTGGTGGACTCATTAGTCTGTATAGTGTTCTTCTGAGCCATAACATGCTCCTTTAATTAATTACCCCAGTATGTTGTACACAAAATAGGATGGTGCAACAGTGGTGATACAAATTACTATTCTCCTTCATTTCCACTGACTCACCAGCAGACATTGTCAATGTATCAAGATTTTGTGTTTTAAATGTGTCAGTCATTTCTCATCTTATCCTTGTGTGCTTTTTATTTTTGTCTTTGACATACTGCCACAACTCACTAAAGTGGTACGTTGGAAACTGAGCCCCATTATTCCCGGAATCATCATAAAAGATTTAATTAAATTATCCAAATTACCCAAATTACCTGGTTTATGGGCCCAGGCTAAAGTAAAACACTGACTAGCTTTCTGTAATTAACAAGAAAACAGCTATTTATTGCAACAGATAATTTTTAAATGATGGCAATAATGTATTACCAACTGATAACTCTCTATAACCTAAATGCTATCCTCTTTAGAATAACTCATATACATATAGGCAGACACACAAAGAGATAAGGCAAGGCATAAATAATAAAGATTGGGAAAAACCAAAGTAAAAAAAAAGTGAAGCATGGATCTGGCACCTGTCTGGATTACAGGCATCAATAAGACACTTTCCTTCTGATTCCTTTTGGCTTTCCCATGAGGATATGAGGTTGTGTTCACACCAAGTCTTGACGTTCCATTCAATGGTTAAGAATTTGCCACTTCAGTGTATCTGAAGGTAGTTTCCTATTTTTTCCCTTTCAAGGAGATAATTTGCAAAGAGAGAGAGCTTGGAACGTTGTGCTATTTCTACTCTCAAAGAAGACTGGGAGTGGAAGAGAGAGGATTTCTCCTTCACTGGTTGGATGTTTCCACTGTATTGTCCAAACCCAAACCTGTGGCCATTCAGCCTGGCAATAGTGAGTGTCACGGTGGCTCAGTGATTAGCACTGCTGCCTCACAGCACCAAGGGCTCAGGTTTAATTCTGCCATTAGGCAACTGTCTGTGTGGAGTTTGCACATTCTCCCTGTGTCTGCGTGGGTTTTTTCAGGTTGCTCTGGTTTCCTCCCGCAGTCCAAAGATGTGCAGTTTAGGTGGGCCATGCTAAAGGTGTCCAGGTTGGGTTGTTTACCATGGGAAAGGCAGAGTTACAGAGATAGGAGGTGGGTTTTTTTCTTCAGAAGATTGGTGTGGATTTGATGGGCCAAACAGCCTGCTTCCACACTGTAGGGATTCTATGATACAATCAAGAAGTTGTTACTATGCTGAATACTCCCAATCCCTACAACTGGTCTGGTTGAAAAACCAATCCAAAGCCACTGGCCAAAACTGCTGTGAACGTACACCAAGGTCTCTAGCAACCTCCACCATTGGTTGGATAAGATCACCTTGTATTATAGCACATGAGTACCAGTAGCTTTTTTTAAAAAATGCAACATCTTCTTCTACAAGTCTATTGGTTTAAAGCAGTATCTTTCCCATTTTAAAGTCCACTAATATTTAATGTAGGAAATCTTTCATAGTGTTATGCATGAAATCAATCCTTGTATGCTTCGTAAAACCATGCTATGGATTTTGAGAAAGGATAAAGGTAGTTCTCCTTTAGAAAGGCCTGAAGCAGATGTCTGGGCCTATGCATATAGAAATTAAGGGCTCACTGTCCATTGGTTTGTTCTGAGCAGCTCCCAGCATCTCCAGCTGTGCACAAAACTAATCTTATATATAGTTTGTGTTCCTTATGCATTTAGTAGAAATTGGTGGAAATTTTCACCATGTAAATGTGTTGTAATGTCATGTCAACACCAACTTTCACTTATATTATGCATTTTACCTACCAGAAAATCTCAAGAAATTTCACAAAATTTGGCACTGAGCCACTTGCAAGAACTGATGCTAAAAGCTCTCTCAAAGAGGTTAGCCAAGGAGGAGGTAAAGGTGGAGAGCTTTAGGAAGGAAATTCCAGAGTGTAGGGCCTAGCAGCTGTGAGCTCAGTCACCTACAATGTTAATGTCTCTCTCTGCACCTTCTCTGCAGCTGTTACACTGCATCCTGCACTCTGTTCTATTACTCTCATGCACTCATGCAGTATAAACTGCCTGTAAAGCACGTAAAACAACACTTTTCACCATACACGTGAAACCTTGTACACGTGACAGTAAAAAGTCAAGTCAAAATCAAAACAATAGTGGGATGCTTAAAATTGGAGTTCTATACACTAAACAGGAATTGAAGCAGCACAGAAACGGGGGTGATTGCTGATTGGTATTACCACTGGATTGTTAATCCAGAGACCCAGTCAACATTCTTGGGGCCCAGATTCAAATCCCACCACAACAGATGGTGGAATTTGAATCCAATAAATATCTGGAATTAAGAGTCTAATGATCGCTGTGAATCTATTGCCAATTGTTGGAAAAACCCATCAGGTTCACTAATGTCCTTTAGGGAAGGAAACTGCCATCCTTACCTGGTCTGGCCTACATGTGGCTTCACAGCAATGTGGTTGACTCTCAACTGCCCGATGGGCAATTAGGAATGGGCAATAAATGCTGCCCGGCCAGCGATGCCCAGATCCCATGAATGACTAAAAAACAGCAATCTTGAAGAGCTGACAGAAGACACAGAGTTAAGAGGGGGAGAAGAATATAGAGGAATTTGAAAAGAATGGCCATAATTTTAAATTTGATACTTTGCCATATATAAGCTAGCAAGCACAGTGGTGAATCAGAATAGTTACAACAGAGAGAAGGCCAATTAGTTCATGGAGTATGTGCTAGTTCTCTGAAACAGCAACTTAGCTCACCTCACTCTTGACTACCTTCTCAAGGTAATTGGGGATAAAAATATATGTTGGCCCAGGTGCCATGGATTTGATGTAAAAATTAATTTATCTTGTTTTAATTATTGTGTAAACTGTGTGAAGAGCTGTTCATTCTCAACACTAATTGTCAGTGTGGCTCAGTTAATAGTGTTTTTGTCTCTCAGTCAGTGGGCTCAAGACCAATTTGTGACACTTTGGATTGACTGTCCATTGCAGTACTGAGGGTTATACAGTACACTGCCAGGGGTGTTTTGATAAGACAAAATTAAACCAAAGACCCATCCCTCAATCAAAATCACTAAAGCAAAATTAAAAACTGAAAATGATGGAAATACTCAGTGGATCAAATAGCTTTGGCGGAGTGAGAGAGAAGATGTTTCATCAGGACAGTCATTAAATAGGCCATCTTTGCATTGTTGTATTTCATTATGTGGGGTCTTGTTGTACACGGATTGGTTCTTGAGTTAATTGCATTTCAACAATGACTGAAGTTTAAGAAGTTCTTCCTTAGCTGTGAAACATTGTGGGATGTGGAGGGCACCATGTAAATGCCAGTTAGACTGCAACACACCATATAAAATTAAAAAGCACCCTAACAGTGTCAACATTTCTTTCATTTATTCAGTAGGAACATTTAAAGCATGATGATTAACCAAGTGATTTCAATACATTCTCTCTGTGTGGTTAATTATGGTTGGATCAGACCACTGCCACAATAAGTAAGACTCTGTTACAATAATTTCAGAAGGTTGTACAGAGAAACTTGAAGCAGGAGTCATTATTTCCAGTCAGTGCTGAACCAACACAGGAGACGATGAGTAGCTCAGCAAGGTTTATTTAACCACAGGATAATGGGGCCAGGATTTCCTTTGTTTACCCTTTCTAAGTTAACTTTCTTTCTTTTCCTTTTATTGTTCATTCAGTAGCAATAAATTGTAGCCAGTATTCTGCAGTGCCCAGTAACAGTGCTATCTGTAATCCAGTTCTGTTCAGTCAACAAGTTTTTAATCAAGGTGGGATCAAAGCACAAGGATTAAACTCTTGAGATCAGCAGCAGCTTTGCTGCACCAACTATATTTGGCTTGGCTGAGGTGCCCTGAGCTAAGGAATCTTTCATGACTTCACTTTTCAATAGCTTGTTCGCCAAATTTTCAGAATCACATTCACAGAGTGACGATGCCTCTAAATTTCAAAGTTGCCTATTGTATAATTTAAAACATTAAATGTATTTGTGAAAATTTCTTTCAAAAACTTTGTAACGTGACCCATCACTTGTCCCCATCATATGACATCCTGTGGGGCAGCAAGTCCTGTCCAGTTAAACAAATTCAATTACAAAAGCTTCTTAAAAGCTTTCTATTTATATTTAAGTGGAGATGACTCAATCTAAAATAAACACATTTAAATTTTTACTTTCCAGCACAAGGCTATAATTAAGTTAAGGTACACACAATTTGCTTAGGGGATAGTTTTTATGAAGTGAAACATAAACATGACTTAAGCTTTGAAGTTTGCAGTTTAAGTTCTGAGTGATAATGGTGGGATTTTCAAGGATTCAAATGTATTTTTATTATTTTTCATTTAACTCCATGCAGTCATTGGTGGAGGTTACTCAAAACAGAATCTGGGGCCTGTTTTTACAGAGCTCCATAGACAGCAATCCTTAGGATCCTACTCGCCACTGTTTCTAACAACTTGGGTTAAGTAGTACCTTTCACATAATTAAGCCTCCTAACATATTTCATGGAAGCATAGCCAGAGACACATGAGGATATATTAGGACAGATGACCAATTGCTTGTTGAAGGAGTTAGATCTTAAGGGTCATGTTAAGAATTCAGGGTCTAGGGAGTGGACTGCATGGCCAACAGTGGTGGAATGATGAAAACGTTTTAACCAGAATTAAAGGAGTCACAGAATTCAGAGCAATGTATTGCAGAAGGACATTACAGTGTTAAGGAAACATGAGATCACGGTGGAATTTGAGAATGAATAGGAACATGTGTGATGGGTGAATGGAACAAGGGCCAAGATAGAATAGGGACAGTAGAGTTTGGGAAGAGTTCTCGTTCCTGGACGGTGGACAGCTGGAGATGAGCAAGGAATACATTGGAATCAAAGAGTCTAGAGGCAATAAAATCCAGGCTTGGTGAAGCCTCGACAATCTCTTGCTGAGCATCAAGAAGATGAAGCCACTGTCTTTAGCCTCTTCCACAGATTCAGTTCCATACCTTGTTATCCTCATTGTAATGTTAATAATCTCACCTACCAGTTTGATCTCCAGCTGGTATTTCTGATCCTGCATGCTCTCCAGTACAAAGATCACTATATCCACGTCCACCGTGTTACACATTCTGCCTCAGGATATATTGGACTGGGAACAAGTGTACTGAATATGGATTCTTCAGACTGATACTGCGGCATAAGTATTGAATATTGACAGTAGGTTGGATATATTAAGCTGGCATCCACTTTGAGTATAGAAAGTGTGTGTGTGTATGTGTGTGTGTGTGTGTGTGTGTGTGTGTGTGTGTGTGTGTGTGTGTGTGCGTGCGTGTGTGTGTGTGTTGGGGGGGGCGGTGATTCAGGGCACACCTTGACAATTATGAGCATAATGTTACAATTACTTGTTTGAGGTTGGCATTAGGGCACACGTCTCCATACAACGTGAATAGGCTGGAATTTTTATACTTTGAACACAGGTGGTTCAGGGCACAAACTGTTTCCACTGGTTGGACAATGAATAACAAGAGGTCATGGATTTAAGACAATTGGCAAGTGAAGCAGCAGGAAGAGAAATAAAACTTTTTTTTAATGCAAGAGTTCTGGATTTCACCGTCTGAATGAACCAACTGGTGACCAATGCAGGAAATGACATCACCAACCCAAGGAAACCTAACCAGTTAAATAGAAAGCGGGACATAACACCAGCGCTTCGTCGGAGGCTCACTGATGATGTTACCTAGAATGGTGACGAAACGTCTGAAAACGAACCTTCCAGCTCAGTGAGCAAACTCACATCCATTTGCAGGACTATTCCGGTAGTACCAGAACAGGTATGAACAGCGAAACAGTCCCTTTCTGTGCTGATGATTCTCCAACTCTATGTGTATCTGCAGTGTTTCAAAAGGTAGCACTCTTGCCTCAGAGTCATTGGGGCATAGATTAGGTCTCAGTGATTAGCACTGCTGCCTCAAAATGCCAAGTACCCAGGTTCAATTCTATCCTTGGGTAACCTTGTGGAGTTTGTTCATTCTCCCCGTTATCTGCATGGGTTTCCTCCGGGTGCTCTGGTTTCCTTCTACTGTCCAAAGATGTGCAGGTTAGGTGGATTGGTCATGCTAAATTGCCCATAATGTCCAGGGATGTGCAGGTTAGGGGGTTAGCAATGGGAAATGTGGGGTTATAGGGTAGGGTGTAGATTTGTAGATCTGTAGAAATGTTTTTGGAGGGCTGGTACGACTCGATGGGCTGAATGGCCTGCTTCCACACTGAAAGGATTCTATGATTCAATGATTCATTCAGGTCTCATTCTATGAATTCAGCAGAAAAATCAAAGCTGACAGTTCAGTGCAGTGCTGAACGAATTCTGCCCTGCTGGAAAATTGATAAGATCGTAAACTGAAGTTCTGTCTGCCCCCTCAGGTGAATAAACAAGATCCATGGCAGTAAGGACACAAGAATTATCCTTGTCAATATTTACATTCTAATCTATATCATTAAGAATAGATTATCTGTTTTTCTACATCATTCTACTTGTGGGAGCTTGTATATAGATTAGCTACACTGCTCCTTACATGACAAGAATGACGCATTTCAAAGTCATTTACTGTTTGTAAAGTACTTTATCTCATGGTTTTGAAAGGTGCTATATAAATTTATATAAGGGTACAGGTAACAGGGGAAAGATTTAAAAGGGACCCAGGGGACAACCTTTTTGCAAAGAGGTCTGTGCATATATGAAACAAGCTGCCACAGGAATTGGCAAGGAGGGGCATAATTACAGCATTTAAAAGTCACTTGGACAGGTATATGATTATGAATAGTTTAGAGGGATATGGGCCAAATGCAGGCAAACAGAACTAGTTCAGTTTAGGGAAAGCGGTCGGCATGGACAAGATGGGCTGAAGGGCCTGTTTCTGTGCTGTATGACTCCATGACTCTAAAGGGAACTTTTACTTTATGCTGCTACAGCTGTAAGATGACTGGATAGCAGTGATAGATAAAGTTTTTGGTATTTGGTTTTAGTTGCTAACTTTATGAATACAAACAATTTGCTTTTCTATAAATGGTGAATCACTTAGCCTTGATCTTCTTTCTTCCAAACAGATTCCTTTTCATTTTCAATCTAGTTTTAGCTCAAATCGCAGGTCTTGTAATTCAGTGCCTTGAGCAACAAATGTAAATTTCTGGAGGGTGTGTTTCTACTGTCTTCAACCAGTTAAGGAAAAGAGTAGCTGGTTTAATTTTGCAGCATCTCGTTGGCAAACAGATTGTAACTTTTCTCTGGTGTCTTCAATTCCAATCTTCTAATACTTCAAAACTGATCCATTGCTGGGATATTGAAAGGTTTAATGACAGGAATCCACTGCAACTTAACAATTCCAGTTTCTTATCAGGAAAATGCAGGTTTTCAGAATTTGATCTCTTTGACATTGACATTCTTACTGCAATGAGAAAACCAGAACATAGAATTGTGGTTGGTTGGGAAAAAGATCACAATAAAGGTAACTCTTCACCTTAAATGTCAAAACTATCTTAGGCCTCTTTTTTACTGATCCTACCAAATTTATGGACTTCTTATAATTACTGTTGTGTTTTCCAGGATCTTAAAATGAATTTAAAAGTTAATGTAAGAAAATGATGTGGTCAGGTTACTTACTTTCTACTTGGAATGAATTTTTATGCAACAGACAGGGCAAGTTTTGCTAAATTCAGTCAGGTACAATTGTCTCACCTGTCACATTCACGGATTGTAATGCTCCAAGTTGCCATGATGTTGCCCATAAATGCAGGCTTCTCTTTATATCAAAACAAAGGTGTGATTTCAGTGGTGGCAAAATGGCAATGGAAGCTGAGCTTCAGACCTCTGATAAACATCTCAAACATGGCAGATTGGGCTACGGCTGTGCTTCGACCATAAGACTGCTGCTAACAAACAGCCCATGGGCCTGGAGGCAAATGGAATCCTTATTTGCCTTAACATTGCTCAGACTTCAGATAAGACGGGCCCTTCTCACCTTGTGCCTCCCTCCACCCACTCAGCCACCACAAGAATTCCTAAGGGCCGTAAGTATTTGTAGAGATTCATGCCGGGATCCCAGGCAAGAAAGTCCTGAAAATAAGGGGATAACACTGGAGGATGTCAATACTTATGCAGGCTTCTAGGAGTACTTGAATATTTATTGGGAATGTTTTGACCACTTGAGGAGATCACTGGAAGTGTATCTACTATACACAGGCAATGCCTGAAGTACATCAACATTTACGAGATAATCCACACAAAAATATGATTGAAAATCATGGGAATTTTTTTGCGGTTATTTGACAGAAAGCGTCTCATTTCATAGCAAAACCTGTATCATCCATCAGAATTTGAATCTCGATGGAGTTTCACACCATCCACAAACTTTACAACATAGGTGTGCCCTGTGATAATATTGCACAAAGGAATTTCAAATAACAGAATCAGACGATACACAGAGACTTTTCAGATGTTCAATCATAACTCGATGAGAAATGTAAGCATTATGCTTGATCCAATACAGATGAAAGTACTAACAATTACATTAGGACATCATTATGCTGGAAGATTGTCTGTGATTTGCTACTTACCCATTTAGTTCATTCATTAATTTCTCTGGCTGGGAGAATGGCCAGGAAAGGACTCGGAGTCTCAACCTGGTCAGAAACAACATTGGCTGAGAAGTGCAATGCAAAAGTGATGGTTAAAAAAAACACTCTCTTACATTAATTTCTACGCTCTCCAGGTTACCCATGGTGATTTTGCCTGATGAGTCACACAAAAACCTGGAACAAACAGTCTAAATGGAGTGCTTCCATTTTGCCAAGATCCTTTAATGGCATCGGTGGCTCAATGGGCAGCACTCTTGTCTCTGAGTCAGAAGATCCTGGACTTAAGACTCACCACGATGTCTTGTGAGAAATCCTACTAATGTTGGGAACAGAGATGGATGGATCCTAAAATACGGATGTCACTTGCACTCAAAGCACAGCTCAGAAGGCAAATAATCGATTGGGTTGCCTGTTGAGCAAGAGTTAACTAAAACTTCCCAGTCAGCATCTAGTTTCTTGATACAATATGGAATGGGGGTGGTGATGGTGGGGGATGGGAGCAGTAGGGATTCACTTAGCTGCCGAGAACTACAGCTAATGACATGCCAGGGACCCAGTATTTCAGGCAGACCTGCAAGGCCTGGATGGGGGTGTAGCTAAAGGCCTCCTTGTGAACCTGTGGCCTGGCTACATTTTCCACATTTTCATTTGTAAAAAAAGTGGCTAAGAGGGCTCCTCCACGTTGAAGTGCCCTCCTTCTGTAGCCTCTCTATTGCTATTTCTCTCAAACTGATTAACCTTCTAACTGTCACCCCTAATTAGATGGCGTTCCTGCCTGCATGCCAATTAATGGGACACCTCTACGAAATTCACGCATCAGTGTTTGCTTCTCCACTACATCCCCATAGACAGTCTCAGGATCTGGAAAAAGTGCAAACTCCTCTTTCCTGCTTCTGAAGAGAGAAGTCTACCTTTGAGGTTGTCTTCAGGCTGACCCTGCAGGAGCAGAGCTGAGGGAGTGCCGCACTGTTTCAGCTCTAAACCTGATCGACATTAATTATTACATCCGGAGAGAAATTTTACTCTTTTCAATCTTTAAACATTTCAAGTCAGTACATGCATCCAATGAGAATTATAGCCAGGAACCTTGCAATAGAAAATGTCATGACCAATTTACACATAACTGTGCCACAAATTAGCAATGCAATAACAGATAGTTCATTTGTTTTTCAAAATGTTGGCTGACGGGTGAATATTGTCCTGAAAACTGAGGAGGACCCTTCTGCTCTGGACTTATTGAGCAAATTTAGTGCCCTTGTGAAGCATTTGCATTACACACCAATGTTGAACTCATTTAACAACTCTACTTAATGTAGAAAATGATGTTATCTAAATCTGAAAAATGTCCAAGGGTTGTGCTGAAATGTTGAATAAATGCTGTTAAGGTCCTTCAGCACATGTTGAGCTCATAAGTGACACATGTAAGTGGCATAATGCTCATCTTAAAGCATTGGCTGTCATACAAAATAACTCGCTAATGCTTCCTCTCTCCTACTACTGGGAAACACCAATTGAAAAGGAGAAACCAAAATTTGCAATAAGTAATTTCTCTTTGCAGTGGACATGAATGTTTCAAAGAATTCCATACCTGTGCTTTGGAAATCATTCTGGAGGTGAAGATAATGTTTGTGGCATCTTGTCCCTGTTCTTTTCGGACTCTTGCATAATTGGCTCTGATGTCCACCCTCTGGCGGCTCACTGTCAGAATGGGAAAGAAACTAGTCACCGGTGAATGTTACTATTCTCTGTTAGAAACTAACTCCAACCTATGGCTATAATAGGTACTCACATTTGAGCACATTAGATGGGTACATAACAAAAGTGTCAATAGTCTCTGTAGTAAGAATAAAACCACATTCAACCTTTGCATTTCCAATGATTGTCTGTTTAAATCCATATGAAGATGTAATGAAGAGACGTTTGACAACACCATTTACACCATATAAACAGTAGCAACAATTTTAACTAATGTAGTCTCTTTAATTTAGTAAAACATACCAAGGTACTTCATAGGAGCATGATCAAAAAATATGATGTCAAATAATAGAACAACATATGATTTTACTTTTTGTGTGTCAAGAAGGGGAGCATGATTTTAGAGCTCTTGACGTTGAGGAATTTGGAAGATTGTTTCTTAATGTGAATTTTACTGTGGTGGTGACCTTGTGATTAAGAGATGAATAGTTTAGTGCATTAATAAAAAAAAACTTGACTGTTGCCTAGTGATAGGGGTCCAGAGGCACACAGCAGAGGTACAACCCATAATGTCAGTCATTCTGTGTGTGTGTGTTTCTCAGAGTACAGGCTGAAGTGCTAAATGCTCGAGTGAGAAATGCAGAGAAGAAAGAACATCTCTGGAAACTGAGTTTAGGAAACTTCTGTTTTCTTTGAAGTTAAAACAATACAGTTTATCTTGCAGTTTATTTTAGGTGTCTCAGGGAAAGAGCCCAGCTGAATGGAAAAACATTAGGTGAATATGCAGAAATTTGCTGAGAGGAAACCCAATGCATTGCACTAGCCTGTGCATGAAACTTTAAAATGGAGTTAGGGACAACTTTCCACTACAGTGTTGGGTGTTTGTAAGAATATGCACTACCAGATGAATGTGGATGCTTTGGAGAGGGTACAGAAAAGGTTTACCAGGATGTTGTGTGGTATGGGGGATTTTAGCTCTGAAGAAAAGTTGGAGAGGCTGGGTTTATTTTCACTGGAACGCAGGAGGTTGAGGAGTGACCTGATAGAAGTTTATAAGAATGTGAACTGCACGGATAGGTGGAAAGTATGAGGCATTTTCCCAGGGTGGAGGGGTCAGTTACTAGGGAACACAGGTTAAAGGTATGAGGTAGGGTGAGGGGGCGGGTGTGGGGGAGTGTGGGGTAGAGTTTAAAAGAGATGTGCGAGGCAAGATTTTCACACAAAGGCGAGTGCCTGGAATGCACTGCCAGGGGAGTGGTGAAAACAGACACAATGGCAGCATGCAAGAAGCACCTGGATGAATACATGAATAGGAAGGGAACAGACGGATATGGATCCTGTAAGTGAAAACAGTTTTAGCATCAAAAGGCAAAATGTGCTGGCGCAGGCTTGGAGGCCTGAAGGGCCTGATCCTGTGCCTATATGGTTCTTTGTTCTATGTTCTAATTCTAATGTTACTTCTCAAAAGAACACACCTGTTCTGCTGAACTGGCTTATATTCTGATCCCGAATGACACTAATACTGAACAATCCAGATCTCAGAGTCATACAAGGCTGTCTTATGTTCATTGTTCTTTGAGAATGTTGGGATAAAAGAAATTGTGTAAACTTCAATCTTTTTCTGATGCCTGTAATAAAACCTTTACTGTTTTTTCTCATGTAATGCAGGTCATGTTTTTCTTGTTTAGTAATATTTTATAGTATGTTGTTAAATTACCGGGACAATCTCTTATATGTTCAGTCCCTGACAATCAAATTTAAAGAATAAGTTTGGTTCTATCAAGCCATGTATGACTCTGAGATCTGAATTGTTCAATATTAGTGTTACCCGGGATCAGAATGTAAGCCAGTTAAGCAGAACAGGTGCGATCTTTTGAGAAGTAACATTAGAAATGAGAGAGAGAGTAGCAGAGGTAGAAAGAAATCCAAGGTGTAAGGGCTTGACAGGTGAGGCATGCCAACAATGGTGGAAAATCACAATGGGTAATGTACAACAATTTGGAACTGATGAAATGCAGATATCTCAGAAAGTTGCAGGGCTGAAGGAAGTTCCAGAGATAAGGAAAGGTGAGGCCACAGAGGGTTCTGAAAACAAGATGCAAATTTTAAAGTCAAACAATAAAGCCTCCCATTCATATTTTATCCTGAGTCAGTTTAAGGAAATGGTTGAGATGACTGAATCCTGACAAATCTCATTAGTGGTCCCCTGCAGATGAAGATGACTTTCTTCCACTTTCAGGATGAGTCCATAAGTGGCTGATCAATGTGGCTTCCGCAGGCTCTGTTACACTTGGGGAAGAATAGGTGGGGTTTTGGTGCAGCTGTGTGCTCTTTCTGTTGTTTTCACTGGGTTCTGCTTTTTCCTGATGGCAAGTCGCGAGGTGCATGACGCCTCCCCAGATGCTCCTCCTCTACTTTGAACGGTCTTAGGCCAAAGAATCCCCCAGGTGCCTGTGGGAATGCCGGATTTCACCAGTGAGGCCTTGAGGGTATCACTGAAGCACTTTCTTAGTCCATCTGGGCAATTCCACTGATAATTCGAGCAGGATGGTGACTATGGATGGGGGCAATTTTACGCCTTGTCATGTGAGCAGCTGGCAAGAGGTAGCTTCAAACTTCAAGGAAAAACTCAGAGACAAATTGAGCCAAATAGCCAACGACCAACAGCATTTTGCTGGACAGACATAATGTAAAGACAATATTTGGTGCTTTAGGCAAATAACATAAAGAAACAATGTAATTGAAAAAAATGTTATCTTTAATTGTAGGGTGTTGTCTTTTTTACCTTGTTCCCCAGAGGCCATAGAGATCACTGAAATTCCTTTTTGTTTTGCTGAGGGCCAGCAGCCATCTCTCCTCAATGAAACTCCTCCATATGTTTTGGCAAAACAGTGGAAACCTGCAACAGGACTAGCAGCCCTTTCTAATTTTGTCAGTGAAATCCATCGTTCGAGTGACCCTCTGAGGAATGCTGCTTGATTCAGGAAGCAAGCAAACATGTTTTTGCAACAAATGGAATAATACCAAGGCCCATAGTTTTAATTTTCTTCAAAGGGTGGTGTAAATGAAGCCTATGCTCTCTGTCACATCCAGCCAGAATATGTTTCTATCGATTACTGTGTGAGGAATAAGTCTAATAAAACGCTTGTTTTTCAAACTTTTTTAAAGGCTCTTTGGTCTTTAATTATAATTCCAGGCAAAAGAAAAACAGCAGCTGATCTTATCTTAGCCAGACTGGGCTGTACGCCAGTAGCCATACTGCTTCCTAGAATTACAATGCAGCCACTTTCAATTTTTAACTGCGGATATCAATGTGCCTAAAGAGATATCTCTCCAAAGGTGCTGTTAAAGTCGACTCTGCCATTCAGTATGATCCTAGCTGATCTTAGACCTTAAATCTGTTTTTGTATATCACTGAGGGACCAAATAACAGTCCATCTGAGTCTTAAATATGTTAGTTGATGGTGCATCTGCAATTGTCTGCGTAGGGGGGAGTCGGGTGTAAAGTGGCAGAAGGATTCCAAAGATTCACTTCATCACAGTCCAAATGAATAGTCCTTTAACCTAATCTTTTTTCCCTATTTTCGAGATTTGCCCAGCCAGGTGAATTGACCTGGCAGTATTTACTCTGTCGAGTCCCTTCACAATCTTGACTGTTTCACTTTGATTGCCTCTCATTTTTCTAAACTCCAGAGAATATAGACCCAATTTTCTCAGTTTCACATCATTGCGAAACCTCTTGCCCAGAGACTAATTTAGTTCACACTTGCTGCACTCGCTCCAATGCAAGGACCTGCTGCAGAGGAGCATAAAGCCATCTCTGAACTGGTTAATAAGTAAATATCAAAATACAGAGACCAAAATTGGACACAGTATTCCAGGTATGGTCTTATCAAAAGGCAATCAGCAAACCTTCTTTCTTATTACACTGCAATCCTTGAGCAATAAGGGTGAATAAGGTGAGATAACAAGGCGTAGAACTGGATGAACACAGGAGGCCAAGCAGCATCAGATGCTGCTTGGCTTGCTGTGTTCATCAGCTCTACACCCTACTATCTCAGATTCTTCAGCACTGGCAGTTCCTACTATCTCTGAAAGGTGAATAAAGTATTTGTTTTTTTAATTGCTCCTGAACATGCATGCTAACCTTATGTCCCTTTAAATGAGTACAGCCAAGCTGCCAAATCTCCCTCAATATCAATGCTCACAGGTCTCAGACATTTGTTAAAAATTCTGTTTTTCTGTTACGATAACGTGACAATTCCCCATGTCATATTCCATATGCCATCTAGATGCCCACTTACTTGTCTACTTCTCTTTGCAACTTCTTTAGACCTTAAGACATTGGAGCAGAATTAGGCCTTTCAGCCCATCAAATTTGCTCTGCCGTTTTATCATGGCGAATGTGTTTTTCAACCCCCATTCTTCTATAATGTTAAATCCCCTTATTAATCAAGAACATATTTACCTCTGTCTTAAATGTACTCAATGACTTGGTCTCCACAGAATTGAGTGAAATGAGTTCCGCAGATTCAATACCTTCTTGCTAAAGAAATTCCTCCTCTTCTCAGTTCTAAAGGGTTGTCCCATCACTCTGGGGCTGTGCCCTCATGTGTTAGCCTTTCCTGGAGTGGAAATATTCTCTCCACATCCACTCTATCCAGTCCTCTCTGTATTCTACAAGTTTCAATCAGATCCCACTCATCCTTCTAAAATCCATTGGATACAGACTGAGGTGTCAACCACTCTTCATATGTCAACCCATTCATCCCTGGGATTAACTTGTAAACCTCCTCTGAACCCCTTGAAGGTCCAGCACATCCATCCTGAGTTGTGGGGCCCAAAACTGCTCTGAATATTCCGAACGTGGTCTGACCAGAATCTAATATAGCCTCAGCATTACAACTCTGCTCTTGTATTCTAGCCCTCTCAAAACAAATGGTAACACTGTATTTGCCTTTCTAACTGTCAACAGACCCTGCAGGATAACCCAAACAAAATCCGGAACTAGAACTCACTGTGCTTCAAGTTTCAATATTGAAGCTTTTCCCATTTAGAAAATAGTCCACAACTCTATTCTTCGTAGCAAAATGCATAACCTCACACTTTCCAACATGGTATTCCATTTGGCTTTTTTTTTGCCAATCTCACAGTCTGTCCAAGTCCTTCTGCATGCTTCCTGCCTCCTCAACACTACCCATCCCTCCAACTGTCTTTATGTCATCTGTAAACATAGCAACAATGCCTTCAGTTCCTTCATCCTGATCATTAATGTATAATGAACAGTTGTGGAACTACTCACAGGCACCCTCAGAAATCTCCTCTCTAGGACACCAAAGAGGCAGCCAGCCCTTCTACTGTCCCTGCCTGTGACCCCCTCCGAGGTCATGTAGAGGAAGGTATGATACAATCAGCAATATCTGTGCTCTCTAGACAGAAACAAACCCCCAACATCCCTACCCCAAGCCCAATCCAAATCTCCAAGTCCAAGGCCAAGGTAAGGTAAGGTCCACCCACCCCAGCTTCAGAACACAGACCCTTCAAGGCTATGGGCCTAATGTGGGAAAGTGGGTCTAGTGTAGGTAGTAGTATATTTTTGGTGGTACAGTCTTGATGGGCCAAAGGGCCCCCTCTGTCCTGGATAATTGTCTGGTTCTGTGACAGAAGCTCAAACAAATAATGACTGACCTTACCCTTGACTGATAACTGTACTGCGCCCCAACTACATTCCTGTAACTCCCTGGAATGATGATACTGAACCAACAGTGCCAACCCGTTCCACAGAATGTAGAAGGACAGACTTCCAGAGCCTGACCACTTGAAGCCCAAGCCCCTGTAGTGATATCAGAGGCTGCTCTTGTCTTACTGTGCCAGGAACCGCTTCCTGAAGGCTATCTCTCTTGACATCACAGAGGACTATGCCCCTTAGACTTTTGAGACATGGCCATTTGTTTGCAGCACATGCAGTGTTTTTATATGGTACAGGAGTAACATTGACATAAATTTGAATTTGAATCATTTATTATTATCATGTGAAAAGTGTGCACCTTTACTGTACATGACACTATTCACAATAACTTCAGAATAACATAAAAAAGATAACTTAAGAAGAGTCAAACTTTTCGTTCTCTGATGCTTTAGCCCCACACTCCAAGCTTCGCAGCCCATGCCATGCCACTGAGAGTGCCCACACTTGACTTCCCAGCCCATGCTATGCCGATGAGAGGATATGGCAGATGTATAGTTACTGTATATGAGGATTGTGTGTGTGTTTGTGTGTGTGTGTGTGTGTGTGTGTGTGTGTGTGTGTGTATACACCTTGAGTCACTGGTGCTGGGTGACTATGATAGAGTTTTGGAGGAACAAGCAATGAGTTGGAATCACTGGGTACCCATTCAGACTTTAATGTCAGAAATACTCAGTGTTTAGTTTCTACCGAGTGGACAGGAGAATGGCTGTCTGCATTGTAATGAGGTGAGATGAAGTAACAATGAACGATTATTGCTTTTAATAGACTGTCACTACTGACCAGTGAGAATTTCCATTCAAAATTCAGGACTAGGTTTGAAAATTCAAATTTATTGCCTTAATATCAAGAGAGGTCTCGCTAGACATTTCATCCAACTGTCCCAAATGTTGCACCAGGATCTATTGACTTTGTCTCTTCTCGAAGTTGTGAGGAAAGAGAATGGCCTTCCAGTCCGCCATCCCATTCACCAAGGTATCCTGGATCCTGTCAGCAAAATGGAGTGCCAACATGAACTTGTTGGCAATGTTTCCAACACTGAGACTATGAAGGGCAATTTCTGGCTGGCAGCAATCAACCTGGTGGATGGTTCCAGAGACAGAATCCCTCAAAGCCCCAACAGTGGTGAATGTGTCCACCAGCAATGCCTGTGGGATTGCAAGAAAGTGGTGCCAAAGAGTGATGGCACTTACATAATTGGGTGAATGGCAGAGAGCTGCATGAATTATACTTCTAGAATTTATGAAGAGAAACTCTCAAAATACTTGTCAAAATTGACTGTAAGCTGATTTTTTGGTAAAATTCAGTCTGATACTTCAGATTGTGACCTTCCGTCAGGACCTCTGTTCTTCTTCCAAATAGCATGTTAGGATCATCTATATCATCTGCATGATATGGAGCCTTAGTTTAATATCTCTCACTAAATACAGCACTTATGAGTTACCTCCAGAGTGAGATGTTTTTTATTCATATCCTTGCATTGGGGCTTAAACTCACAACATTCTGTCTCAGAGGTGAGAGTGATATGATTTGGCTGATTCCAGAATTAGACACAAACCAAATACAAGTGCGCTGAAAAGTGGTAGTACAATAATTAAAACTAGTGAATAGTATTTTAATTTTGATGCCCTGTTTGAGTAAACTTTCTCATTTGTAATTTTTCACAGAAACTGAGGGAAGATGCCAAAGAACAGCAAAACGATGAATGGGAGGCTTTTCCTGTTATTAGTGTGGGATGGATTTGTGCATTCCTCCAGTCTAGTTTAAACCTGATAGATCTTCTTTTAAATTGGGAACACATTGCAGAAACTACATGTTTAATTCATTGGAGTGTGTTCTGGATTCTACAAATAGCAGTTAAAAAGGAAAATCTCCAAAATGCTCATGGCAGTTAAATTCCACAAGTAGATTTTTCTTTCCGATAACAGTTGGCTCCAGCGTTTCATTTCAATGCAGGAAATAAGGAACAGTGAGGACTTCAAATATGAACTGTAAATTCACAAGAGGCTCCCAGAGACGACCTTAGTCTGGCAGAAATGTGACAAGAGTAACATTTGTACAGCCTTGCTGACCTCTACACATTTCAATAGGCAGCAGATAAAAGTTGATGGGTCACCTTTGGGAGATGCTAGGGCCAGTCATAGACAACAGTAACATTATATGGGACTATGTCAGCCAGTGTGTGTGCGTGAACGTGTTATGCCTGACTTTATTAGGGGAAAAAGGTTGATTAGGTGTGCAGTCAAGCAGTAGCTGAGCCTCTGTCAGGTTTGAATGTGCAAACGATACCAATATAATCACATCATTTCAATGCAGCTCAGAAAGTGTTTTTGTCAGAGTGGCTACCTGATGTAGCACTTAGCTACTGACACAAGGAAGGGTATGAGGTCTATTTCCCTATCTGCTGAAGGAAGCAGGTAGGCGAAGACAAGATCAGATATCTTACCATCTTGAGAAACCAAGATTGGTTTCAGTGCAGGCAAGGTTAATGCGATATTTAACAAAAGTGCTCAAATTATGAACGGTTTTGACAGAGTGAGCAGTTTTCGCTGGCTGGGTAGTTGGTCCTAATGGCAAAAGTCAGAGGGTAATAAGTTTTGTTTTAAACACAGCAAGTAGTTCAGATTGTGAATGCAGTGCCTTAAAGGATGGTAATGAGGAATATCGCACAACTGTCAAAGAATTCACCTTTATTTTGCATATTAATTACCAAATTTCATTGATGCTGCACCTAGGGCATTAAGTGAAATGTTGTTGGCCTCCCCCATTTTCTACAACAACAACCTGCATTTATATAGGATTTCTATAGAAAGGTACAAAAACATCCTAAGGTACTTCAAAAGACCCCATCACCAGAAAGCAAACATTGGCATCCATCCACCTGGGGAAACAGATTCCCAAAGGCTTGGTCAAAGGGGTAGATTTTTTCATGGATTTCTGTGATGAAGTGAAGAGGTTTCCTGGGGGTGGGGGGTGGATTCCAGAGTTAAGGATCTAGACAGCTGAAGTTACAAAAGGAATGAGGATGGACAAGAGGCAAGAATTGAAGGAACAAGTAATTCACAGAGGGGGTTACAGATGGATTTGCACAAGATAATGAGAAAGTTAATACAGTAATTTTCGAGCAGGGGTAAGCCAGTATGCACAGACAAGTGAAAGATTTGGTGGAAGTTAGGATACAGGCAGAAGGGTTTAGGTGGTATGATGTTCATTGAGATTTGAAGGTCAGTCAGCAGAGTATTAAAATAATTTAGTCTCTATGTAAAATCCTGGACATGGGTGCCAGCTGTTGATAGGCTTCTACTAGAATACTGGCTCCTCAGATGAGAGATTGGAGGTGAGCCCATATTTTGCAATTATAAACCTGCGGGAGTAAAAGCCCTCAGGAAAAGAAGGGATTTGGAAGGAGAAAATAATCAGAATGAGCACATGAAGGTATTTCACTGCAGCAAGCCAAAATAAAAACAGATTGAGACAGAAACTGCTGTTGCCAATAATTATATGATTGCTGAATACACTTGTATTAAGTTTCTGTCTTTCTTATTTTAATGGAGGAATCAACCCATATGGATCCATTCAAGTACAGGAGATGGAATTTCAATAAGAGTGTGCAATAGGTTCAGTTCATGCTATATGTTCAGTTCTGCATATTCATTGTTGCATGTTCAGTGTTACATATTAAGTGTGACATATTCAATATTACACATTGATTGCAACATATTCAGACCAGCATATTAAGGTTGTATTGTTTAGTGTTATGTGATTGGTTTGCCTTGTTCTGGAGTACACGCTCGAGGCTACACATTCAGTGTTCCAACAATAACAACATTGACAGGAAATTTCAGTTAGATAATCTCTATAGAGAAGAACAAACCACACAAAAAGGTTGTATATGGAGAAACAAAGTTGCCCTGCAGTGAATTCAGCAAAATATATGGAGCAGCAACTGTTCAATACAGTTTACCTAAGCCTCCAGTGGTGTTTTTTGAATAAACCTATTCATTAATTATGGACATCTAATGTCAGAATACACACAGTAAGTTAAAAAGAAGTGAAAGATTAAAGGTCAAACAAAGGTAAAAAGCACTTTCTTTCTCATCTTCATTCCTCAAGTTCTGGTCAGGACTTGAGAATATAGTTTGAGTTGACAGTCTGAGAGTAGCACTGAAGGAGTGGTACTTAATAGGAGCTGCCACGTTTTGAAGGGAATATATATCAAGTCTCCCTTTCTCCTTCTCAAGTAAAATATCTCATTTTTCAGAACAGTAGGAGCATTCTCCCCAGCATCCAGTCAAAATTTAGCCCTCAATCAACCTTGCAAAATCAGATTATTTTGTCATTATCGCATTGCTGTTTCTGGAAGCTGTGATGTATAGCGTTTCCTACTCAATGGCTACACTTGAAATAACTTATTAGCTGCAAAGATATTTTTTAAGCATATATCGAAGTCAATGAAGGTGCTTTATAAATGTAAATCTTTATGTCTATCATTTTCTTTAAAATGCCTATTATTGAGCGCAGAAGACAAGATATTCCAACTCAGTTGTTAGCCTGCATTGTTCTCAATCTAACCTGTTCAATAATTGCTAGATAGTTTGTTACATTATTTTGGGATGCCTTTATACACTTCCAATACATTTATTTGTGCATTTCTACACTTCCATTTCTGGGTACCAGAAGTTCTTTGGAGTCTTGAGTTAATTTACAGTAAGCTGCTGATATTCTATTAAGAGCTTTGTGGAGTATATTGAAAATTGTGTGATTAAACTACAGTGTAACAAGGGTTAAATTTGCAAATGCTAAGACAGAAGGGGAGCTTGCAGATGACAGGTGAAACTGATTCAGAAAAGAAATGAGCATATATCAAAAGTAGACATTAACTTAGACATCGTGGTTAGAAATGGAGGACCTCTTACAAGCGTATATCAACAATAAACAATAGCTTAGGCATGGTGGTTAGAAAATGGGGAACCTCTTACGGGTATACTTGATGAACAGACATTTGTTTAAACCTCATGATTAGGTATGACAAACAGTTTGTAGTTTCGGGGGCAACTCAATTTGTATCCCTCTGATCGACAGCTAATAAGAATATGAGCCGAATCCAGATTAGACACAGTTATGCAATTTTTTCGGCAACCATAATGTAACTGTCACTGCTTCTGCTAATAAATGTTTGAACCTTTGAACCATTGATGACTGGTTATTCTACAGTTGAACAGAATATCCATCAATGTGGCATAGTTGGCAGGATCGCAAAGACTGCAGAGACGCAAAGACTGAGGACATTTCGGACACATACCTGTGCCCCAAGGTAAGGGCTCCTCTTTTAGTAAGAGCCCAGCTTTATAAAGAATTTTCGGGGACAGTCAAATGCAATTCCGCCAAAAAAACCTTATCGTCAACAGAAAATACAATCTGGACATATAAGTCACACAAGAGACCCACGGCCTTATAATGGACTCAATGGCTCTAAAAGTAGCAGTATAAGCATCACCTGAAGATGTCTACATGTGAGTTGCCCATGACTGTTGAAGGCAACAGGCTCCACCTGACATATCTGAAGGCAAAATTCTCCAGAATTTAAAGGAATATATTCAGCAACAGTTCGACCTCTCTACGACCCTGACAGAAATCCATGAGAAATATGGAATCTCCATGGGGCAATGGTCCCTGGGCAAGATTAAATATGTTTGGGGAAGAAAAATCACCTGATTAAAAGATAAAGGATATTTCCATTGGTGTCTATGTCTGATGAGACAAATTAGACAGAGACAAGAAATCATTGATAAATCTAATCACAACCATGAAATTAATAATCTAAGAGGTCAATGAAAGGCCGTCTGTGCCGAACTAAAATGACTCAACAAGAACTTCTAAAAGGATGGAAGGCTATACCAGTCCATCTAATGTTTCATCACTCCCTCCTTAACCCAGTGCTCCTCAGCTGGAATAAATTACTCAACAAGACAGGCACAAGGTTTGGGTCCTGAACGAAATTGGGCAACAATACTCTGACAGTAGTGACTCTGACTGTTCAGATGATGACAATGATTGTTTTATTTATAACCTATACAAACCCACTGCCAAAAGAGAAAAAAGGAGGGAGACAAAGGGAAGTAACTGAATGTACTCAATGGGTCACTCACAAGCCCCGTATTCCCAAATTAACAGTGTGGTGGTCAAAGGAACTGTCACGCCCAAAACTAAAGGGCTACAAAAACATGGAATGAACTAGAAAAACAAAAAAACATTATAGCTTACACCCTATGGATGGTGTAAAACTGTTGTCTGTTATGAGAGGGGGCAAATGCAGGCAGGAAACTGTTCAACAGAACACAGGATACCATGGAAGGACAGAAACAAAATCTAGAGCATGGATGAAGTGCCATCCATGACTGGTTAAAAGATTATGGCTCCCCTAAAACTGACTGGAGTAAAATCGCTACCCGCTAACAATGAATAAATGAGGATTTAAGAGATTATGCAGAGCATTTTGTAGCAATCTGGATTGAACACCCTGGGTTACCTGGCAATATTGACAGTCCAGATGAATTAGACCATTGTAACCTCGAACCACCAAATCTGCATTTGTTGCGGGTCTACAACTTGAGCTAGTGAAGATGTTAAATGTTACGGTCCCAGATTGGGAAACCAGTGGCAAGACTTATAGAGAAATAGTTGAGGCCACAAATCACTTTGAAAGAAATATGGAATCTAAACTCCAAAAGCTCCAAAACACAATAATTTTCTACCCATTATGACACAGTCAGCCTTTATTCTTAACGAATGAATGTGTCCTTGCCTTACCTGAGGTACATAGAGAAAAGCAATGCAGCAATTGAAAATCACCGATTCACATTACTCTGTGATAAATAATGGGTCTGCTTCTGATCTTTCATCTCAGCTTCCAAATCAGCACATCTGAGAAAATGCATCTGCCTAGTGTTTTATATTGTGGTCTGTTTGTAAATTTGAGCTAGGTTGACTGTAGCATGTCTATTTTCAACTTAGTCAAAATTTGTGGCTTTTTTTGCACACTCCTCTCGACAAAAGGATACTTATAGTCAGCAAATTTGACTGGGTGGTGATATCATCTAATTTATTGGTGATTGTTTTCAATCAAATTCTTTTTGTCAAAGGTTGCTGCTGGTTTTGTTACTCTTCTTATTTACTTAAGTCCAGGAAGGATTGTTTGGTATCTTGCTTTTCCATCATCTGATTGTAGATTGAGGATCTTGAGTGGGAATAGGATCAGTGTTATCCTACTGCTGTGGAATTTTCTGTTTCTGTTATGAGGACTTTATCATGGAGAAAAATCCTATTTTATGTTTATCCATTCAAAATTGTTGTAATAGGTTTTCTCTCTGATCAAGCAGTGGTGATAAAAGATTGAGTCCAGGGCTCTTTTGATGTCTTATACCTGAGGATAAGCAGAAACAGAACTCTCAGATCTGGCACAGTATGGACTTGTGCAGACCGTGTATCCCTCTACCGTATCACCAAAGAGCACCTTGTCCCCAAACTAAGCAGAGCGCCAAATCACTGTGACACTTCCTGCAGCATGCATTGATCATCCCATGGCATCCTTAAGTGACAATCGTCATTTTAGCTTACATTTTCATAATGCTGTCAACACAGCATAACATTGCAAGACATTTTCAAGTTCACTTGAGTGAAGTACTGCAAGTGCAATTAGTGGCAATGAAATGTAAGCTTGCATCTTTTAAATTAGAGGGTCCATGAAAGTAAAAGGTAACGGCAATAATAACATTTCAATCCTTCTGCATGTTTCTAAAAAATCATGGTTGGTCACTGATGGAACAGAATTACTAAAAAATATGTAAAATATATTGGAATGTTTTGGAGGAATATTAGAACGTGAATGTTAACTTCAATTTAACAGGAGATATACCTAGATTAACTGCATCAACACAATAGTTAGTAAAAAAGAAATTGTCTGTCTGCTTTTGTACTAATGTTCATATTATTGAATAAATTTGATTTTGAATTGTTGTGACACGTACTGAAATACAGTAAAAAGCTTTGTTTACAAGCTGTAAAGGCAAATCACAGCAAGCAAAAGATGTACAAATCAAAAAGACTTAGAATCATACAGGTTACATTGCAGGTTATATTATTTAAGGCTGGAGTCCATTCAACAGTCTGATAACAGCTGGAAAGAGGCTGTTCCTGAACCTGCATATACTTGCGTTCAGGCTTCTGTATCTTCTGCCTGATATTCGAGGTTGTAGGAGGTCATTACTGGGGCGTTATGGGTTTTTGATGATGTTGGCAGCCTTCCCATGTAAATAGAGCCCATGGATGGAAGGTTGGCTTTTGCGATGGTCTAGGCCACACACACCACCATCTATAGTTTCCTCCAGTCCTGGGCAAAGCAGTTGCTGTTCCATGCCATTATGTACCTGGACTATATGCTTTCAATGGTGCATCTGTAGAAGTTGGTAAGGGATCTTATGGGCATGCCAAATTTCCTGCGTCACCTGAGGAAGAAGAGGCATTGTTACGCCTTCTTGACTGTCGCATCTATGTGGGAAGCCCAGGACAGGTCTCTGGTTATCATTACTGTGAGGAACTTAATGCTCTTCACTCTCTCAACCTCAGTTCCACTGATGTAGATGGGGGCATGTTCTCCTTTCTTTCTGAAGTTGATGATCAGTTCTTTAGTTTTGCCGATATCGAGAGACAGTTTGTTTTCATTGCATCACATCACCAAGATCTCTACTTCCTTTCTGTATTTTGGCTCATTGTTAGATATCTGTCCCACTACAGTGGTGTCGTCATTGAACTTGTAGATTGCTTTCGTTCAGAATTTGGCAACACAGTCATAGGTGTACAGGAAGGGCAATCGGGGGCTGAGAACGCATCCTTGGGGGGCTCCAGTGTTGAGTGCTATTGTAGAGGAGGTGCAGATACCTATCCTCACTGCGGCCTACACGAAATTGATTTGGTGTTTGTGAAAACTCAACATAACCAACATTTGCATTTCCGGAAAAAGGTGGCCAGGTATCTAGATTTTAGGCATTGAAATTCCCTCCAATACTATTTACGCCTCTTAACCCCTCTCTTCTTCTTTAAGATGCTTCTATGACCAACCGTTTAGTCACTTAAGTTAAGAACTCCTTAGGGGGCTTGGTTTCAAGCTTTATTTGACAACACTCTTGTGACATGTCTTAGATTGTTTTACTCTGGTAAAGGTACTACATAAATGCTAGATGTTCTTGTGCAGATTCCAGATTGTCTTGATGAAAGATTTGCAGATTTAGCTAATATTAATAAAGTCCATCGATTTCCAATCTTTAGATTGCTGGAGAACACGTTTATGGGCCACCTTATGGAGCCACAGTAGTCTTTGTGGCGATGATAATTTTACATGGTTTCAAATAGGAAAGTCCAAGATTTTGGTTTGGTGTCAATGAAAGAACAATGATATGCATCCAAGTTTGAATGACGTAAGAATTTGGCATATAAATTTGGACGATGCTGTGTTCATATAATAGTGCTGCCCTAGTTCTTCTCCACGGAAGAGGTCATATGAAAAAGAGATTCTTTTAAAGTGGCCAATAGATTATTCATAAGACCCTACCAATGGAAGAGTTAGATGACAAGTCTAGTGACCAGTGTATGTCTTCTGATTGGTATTTGAGCTTCTTTAGGGTACTTGCAACATCCCTCACTGAGGCAAACAGTGAATGTTCAATGATAGGCCTCACTAGAGCTTTGTGGACGCTGAAAAGGTTATAAGGAGGCAGGTGGATGTGTTACCACTCACATCAGCACCCACTGTCTGCATTGCTCTTGTATCAGAGTGCTTGACTATCAATTTATCATAATTGATGATAGTAGACTGGATATTGAATGATATACTCCATTCAGTACACTGTCAGGGAGAGAGAATGAGGTGAGATCCATGAATTTTATTTCACTTCTGTACTGTTGACTGTGAAGAGAATCAATTTAAAATGTGTGTAAGTAACAGACAAGGAGAAATCCACATAGGTGATATAGATCCTACTTTAACATTGCCCACAGGCATTTGATCCAATGGTGTTTTAATTTAGGAAACTTACCAAAAGGTGCCGGAATTCATATAATACTTATGTCTCTGTGTTTGACACTGCAAACATATAGTCTTAGACCAATAGATATTCCTCCTTTATTGTGTTCACATTGAAATTGACTTTATTAAAATTCTAAACAATAGATCACATCCATGTACAATGCAAGTTGAATAGAGTGTATTATCATGGTGATAACAGTTGCCAACACTAACAGAATATTTCCAAAGTGTCCAATGGCTCATTCTGAACTGTATTGACTGTGTATGTGTTCGTGGGAGCTCATGTGCAAAAACCACATGGGTTTGTGACAAATCTTCAGAATGACCCACACCGATTAGATACCAAATCAAAGTGTGCTTTCAATAATTGGTTTAGTCATCTGAACACAGTAAAAATTCAACCTTTACCCCCCTATTGATAACTACCTCCTTAAGAGAGTCAGAATGAAGTGTAGGCAATTGTTCACAGCACACAAATAACTTTTACTACATGTATAAAGAAGCTGAATTTCAAAGTTAATATCATACAAGGATGATAAAATGTATCCCTTTAGCATCATCATGGATTCACAGAATAGTTCAGAAGGAGATCATTCAGCCTATAGTGTCTGAGCCACGTCTTTCGTGGAGCAATTCAATTAGTTGTCCTCATGTTGTAAAGATATTTTCTTCAAGTATTTATTCAAATCCCTTTGATAGTTACATTTGAATCCATATCAATGCAATGTATTTGAAAGCCACACTTGACACGCATGTTGCCTCTGATTCCTTTATGAAACAATTCCTCCCTGTGCTCTCTGATTATCAAGTCTTCTATCATTAAAGCAGCTTCTCTTCAGACACCCTGTTTTTGTCACTATTCATAATAAGAGAATCATATGAGATGCAGTTGTATTTAAAGAAACCTAGTGCCTTTTGTCGAAGGTGTAAAGGTGAGACCAGTAATTTCTGGACCTCAGATTCCACCCTTCTGATTATAGAAACAGAGGCTAAATATAAACTGTTGTGAGGACCAGATAAAAATTCTGTTCACAGTTTGAAGAGAGGAGAATGAAAGAGGGAAGGGGAAAGGAGAGGAAATGGGAGAGGAAAGAGGAAGAGAGGGTAAAGTAAGGGAGACAAGGAAAGAAGAATGCAGGAGACAGGACAGGAGAAAGGAAAGTGAAGAAGAGGTGAGAGAACAACAGTGGAAAGGTGAGGGAGAAAGGGTGGGACAAACAGAAAAAGGAGTTGAGAGGAAAAGGGAAGGAAATCCCTTAAAGTTGCCGCCAAAGTGGATAACTCCCTCAAAGTTGCCACCCAAGTGGATAAGGTTGTTAAGAAAGCATATGGTGTTTTGGCTTTTATTAACAGGGGGATTGAGTTTAAGAGCCACGAGGTTTTGCTGCAGCTCTACAAAACTGTGGTGAGACCACACTTGGAATATTGTGTCTGGCTCTGGTCGCCCTATTATAGGAAAGATGTGGAGGCTTTGGAGAGGGTGCAATGGAGGTTTACCAGGATGCTGCCTGGGCTGGAGGGCTTGTCTTACAAGGAGAGGCTGACTGAGCTCGGACTTTTCTCACTGGAGAGAAGGAGGAAGAGAGGTGAACTGATCGAGGTGTACAAGGTAATGAGAGGCATGGATAGTCGATAGCCAGAGACTTTTCCCCAGGGCAGGATTGGCTGCCACGAGGGGTCATAGTTTTAAGGCGTTAGGAGGAAGGTATAGAGGAGACGTCAGAGGGAAGTTCTTCACCCAGAGAGTTGTGAGGGCATGGAATAGTTTGCCAGTGGTAGTCGTGGAAGCAGAGTCATTAGTGACATTTAAGCGATTGCTGGACATGCACATGGACAGCAGTGAATTGAGGGGAATGTAGGTTAGGTTATTTTATTTTTGGATTAGGATTAATCCATGGCACAACATCGTGGGCCAAAGGGCCTGACTGTGCTGTACTTTTCTATGTTCAATGTTCTATGTTCTATGAAATGAGAGGAGAGAAAAGGATAAGATAACTGAAAATAATTAAAAACAAATTGACTTTCTGCATATTGTTGAATGGTAAAAGCACCAAACACTGAGGGCTAATTGTGAGTTTAAAGGCTGATTCTGCATTTTCATGTGACATGCTGACTATTGTAGGATGATAAATTGTGAGATCACAAAAAGTGATGAAATAACCATTGGACGATTACTGAAAGAATGTGGCACTGTTGGAAGTGCAGCCATTCAGAAGTGAGGTCATACCACGACCCTGTTCCCCCATCTCAGGTGGTTGTAAAAGGACCCACTGCATTATCTGGTGAACAGTACAAGCATTCGAGCCAAGATTACACTTCAGACAATGCTTAAAATGTTTAAACTAAAAAAAACCCCACAAATAATTGTGGATGCTGGAAATTAAAAATTAAAACAGAAATTTCTGGAAGACCACACAGCAGGTGTGGTAATATCTGTGGAGAGAAAGCAGAGTTAACAATTCAGGTCCAGTGAGCCAAGTTCTGGAGTTCTGAAGAAGGGTCACTGGGTTCAAAATGATAGCTCCACCTTCTCAGCACAGCTGCTGCCAGACTTTCTGTGTTTTTCCAGCAATTTCTATTCTTGTTCTTAAAATACCTAAAACTGATCCTTTTTCTTGAAAGATTACATAATATATGATAAAAAGTGACTTAAATTTGAATCACACCTTTCACGACCATCTTTCATTCTACAGCATTTTACAAGAACCAACATAATCCATACAAAGTATAGTCACTGATGCAACGCAGGAAATATGGTAGCCAATTTGTGCACAGAAAGCTCTCCCAGACAGCAATGTAATAATTACCAGCTAATCTGTTTTTTACAAACGTAGATTAATAAATTTTATACTGGACACCAGGTATAAACCCCTAGTTTGTCTTTGAAATAGGGACATGGGATCTTTTAAGCAAATCTAAGAGGGCAGGTAAATGCTCTGTTCAATGTCGCATCTGAAAAATGGCATCTCCTCAAAAGCAGCATTAGGAGTGTACTGCATTTAGGAGTGTGCCCACACATTACCACAAAGTGTGATAATCACACATATTAGGAGTATGCGACTATTCCTTCATCTAGAGCTGGTATTAAATTTACCACCCAATCTGTAGTTGACAATCAATTGTAGAAACAGCATCAATTTTCATCTCTATTGGTTTTGCATTTTTCGAATATTAATTGTTCAAGATGAAAGTGTGTAGCATAAGAAAAGTAATTACACCGTTCAAGTTTGAATGTGTGCACATAGGCTGTCAATTAATGTTCAAGACAACATAAAACAGGCTTCATATTTTCCCTGCTCAGGCTGATAAAGCCCATTAATTCGAGAGACATTCTGTATGTCAGCACTTCTTCTTTATCTGCTTTCTGGAATTCACTCAAGATGTCAAGAAGACAGTACCAACCTGTACTAGTCATGAAAGGCTCACCCAGGGAGACGCAAACCAACATGTCTCGCTCTATGCTTTCCCACGAGGTGATCCGCTCTCCATCAGGACTGAAAAGGGTCTTTGCTGTGCGCCGCAGCTTAAGCCGAGCAGTGCAGTTTTCAAGCAGCTAAAACGGAGAAACAGAATTTTTTTTGTGATATGCAACCCAGTTAATATCAGAGATTTAGAATTTCCTACCATTATTTCTTTATTACAATTATACGTCTCTGAGAATGTTTTTATCTAACCCTTACTGTTTAGGGGAAGATAGTACATCCCGAGTATAGTGATCTTCCACCTCTTGTTTTTGGTCCTGCACATATGGTTTCATTTGAACTACCATCCTTCCTTCCTGCGGTAATTGACTCCTTGATCAATATTATGACACCAACCGTGCCAAATGCCCCCCTCCCTCCCTCAACCACGTCATTGTGAAAGTAATGATATCCCAAGTTGGAAATGTCAAATACTAGAGGTAAGTAGGTTTAAGATGAGACGGGGTAAGTTTAACGGAGATGTACGAGGAAAGTATTGTTACACAGAAGTTACACAGAGGTGGTCGAAGATGATACAACAGCAAGGTTTAAAAGGCATTTAGGCAGATGTATGAACAGGCAGAGAATAAAGGGATACAGACCATGTGCAGGCATCTTGGAATAGCATCTTGGTTGGTGCAAACATGTTGGGCTGTTCTATGTTAATGTTCTATGTTTTATGAAGAAACAAATAATGCTGACTGAACAAAAATCAGACTGAAGCTTCTTTTTCTTTATGTTCCACTTGTATACAGAAAGCTTGTCAATGCCTGAATGTGAATTGTGGTACTTAAATGAGCATTTAATGCTCCCTCAATAGCCCCCATCTGACCACCACTGGCAGTCAGCCACCGGCAGATGGAGAAATCCGCACTCCACACCCCCCCACCCCACCTCATTCAGGAAGCTCAAGAAACACACCCTCAGGGCTTTAGGGGATGGTGGTGGAGAGAAAGGGGCTGGGTGTTACCCCTTGTTAAGGGCACTCAGCCTGAGCTTTCCGGCTTTGGGAAGGCAGGGTCCATCGAGTGTCACTGTCCGGCCTTGTAAATGATTCTTCCCATTTCTCCTGCACTCCCAACCCACAGTCTCACTCCAGTCTGTGTGGCTGTATTATTGAATGGTGGGGACTCATCTGAAGGCAAATGATGAGCTACTGGCAATCAGTGGGAATTGAGAAGATATGGAGCTGTGTTGAATGCCATTGCTTCAAGATTGGTATGGTGTGGGGATAGGGAGTAATCATCCTGTGCTGGGGCTGGGGGAGATATGGGTATAGCTGCACAACAGGGTGGCAGCTAGCTGTCTGAGACGCCAGGGAAACATTAATGATTTCCTGGCCCCCACACAAATTAGTGCGTCTTTCACTGATCAAAGGGAAGCTTGAAGCTGTTAAAGTGGTTAAACACTGCTGACTAAGATGCTCAGCACTCAGCCCCTGGAGTGAACAACGACTCTGTCCTGTGCAGCACAAAAGTCACATGGAGTGTCCTATGAGAGGTAAGATCCAGGTAGAAATTCATCAGTGAAATTCCCACCAATTTCAAGCAGAAGGGTTATCCATCCATTTCAACACTCACTCAAAAATCATATCAGGTGAATCTTGGGCGATAGGTTTCCTATTGTCTCCTCACTGTTTATCCTCTTACTCCACTGCTTCTCAGTGTAAACTTTGCTGTAAGCATCTTAACTCACGTCAAGGATTATTTACCTGTTACCCCATATATTGGCTCTAAACCAGCCAAAGTTTTCATCCTGGTTTTCAAATCCTTCCATTTGATCATCCCTTCTTATCTCTGTAATCCTCTTTTGCCCCATAACTCATCAGACATCTGCACTCATCTCATCCTGGCCTCTTGAGCAACCCCAATTTTAATTGCTTCACCATTGATGGCCACCTCCAGACGCTTATGCACTAAGCTCTGGAAATCCCTCTCTATAACTCTCTTGTCTCTCTCTCTGTGTTCTGCTTTCTTCCTTTGAATATTTCATAAAACCTCCTCTTTGAACAAGTCTTTGGCTATCTGACCTACTATCACTTTAAGTGATTTGGCTTCATACTTTGTTTTCTAATGCTCCTGCAAAGTGTCTCACGATATTTTACTACAGTAAAGATATTATATAACTTGGTGTTGTTAAAGAACATGAGAATTTCTCATCATCACTTGTTTAGGCGCTACTTACAGGTAAACAGAGCTTAGTTCTGGAAGTTGTTAAAGACAATTCCTTCTGGACAAAATATAGATTGTGTTAATGAATTGAGGCAAATTGTACTGTTTGTTTGCTGTAGTTTGAAACGGCCTAATTAGGCTGTTGATTTGGCCTTGCTCTTTGTTTCATATGTGTCCCTATTGGGAACTATTTGAACTCAACATTAAACTCAACAAGAAAAAGAATCTATGACAGAAGTGGGGCTACAGCAAGACAGTTAACGAGGTCAGTCAGCAGATTTATTGGTTGTACAGACACAAAGAAGAATGCCAAGAAACTAAGTGAACAAGCTTTATTCACACCCAATTATTAAACAACTCATCCAAAGATTGTGTCTTGCTACATGTTACTTGCAGTTTGTATCTTAGCTTGCACCAATCCCATTTACACATCACCATGTGCTGACTGATTTACACTGCCTGTCACAAAACCCAAATTTAAAATTCTCATCTCAGGGTTTTGAATAAGAGTATACTCAAAACATTTAATCTGCTCCCATCTTTACAAATGCTTCTAGAGCTGCTGATTTTCTCCAGTACTTTATGTTTGTATTTCAGATCTCCAGCATCCAAAATATTTTGTTCTTGTTAAATTTCTCACCTTTGTGTTCAAATCCCCTCTATCACCTCAGTTCTTCCAACACCTGTAATCTCTGGACCCTCCCAGGGGCCTATATTCCTCCAAATTTGGTCTCTTATGAAAGCCTAGTATCCTTCACATACCATTAGATGCTGTGGCTTCTCTTCATTTCAGCCCCAAGCTTTGAAATCTCAACCTTGAACTTATTCAACTCTCCACACTTTCCTCGTACTTTAAGACTTCTTTAAAGTTGCCCAAATCTTTGGTCATTCAGTCTATTATTTTAGTGGTTTAGTGTTAAATTGTGTTTTTTATATTCTTATGAAGCAGCTTAGAGCATTTTACGGTGCCAAATGTGCCATATAAATGAAAGCTGTTGTTACTTGAGATTGGAGTGTCCCTATTCACCTCATGAGGCAGGGGAATTTTTCTTTTTGTTCTTGCATTCTTCCCTGTCTCCAATCCTCAGCACAATAACCTCCAACATGACAGAGAAAGGAGGCATATCCCAAACCCACTATAACCAGAATGGGGATCAAACCCTGTACTGTTTGATACTAAGGCAGCAAGATTTCAGCCAACTATGTCAACCGACTCACTGAGTTGCTGTGAGGAACACACAATTTTAAACGCATGTTGTACCATGGAGATACAGATAGTGAGGGTAGATGTTCCCAATGTTTTCTTTCCACCATGGCTGACCAGCTATCTCACGCACCCTTACTGCTTGCCATTGGCGAATGTTGGAAAGGTTTACAAATTGTTTTAACTGTTTACAAGTTGAAACATAACCTGTTTCATAATGAAGGCTCCCTCCTTGGCCAACATATTTGGGAAGGGGATTTGAACCCTGGTTCAGAGGCAGGGATATTGTCACAGCACCACGACATCTCTCCAATACTAATATGGCCCCAAATAATAGGTTTAATCTGCAGCAGCACCAGGTGAAATTCCTTTGCTTTCATACAGGATGCCTCAATTTGTCTTCAGAACTCTTTCTGAATGTGGGCAAGCGATATACAAGATCTTAAAGGGAATAGATGTTGCATGATTTATTTGAGGCCTCTTTAAACCTGTGGCAGAAGATCCAGGCCACTGTAGATGGCAATAAATCTCTGCAACAACAATAAATTACTCTTACATGAGTGTTCTGAGCAAATTAAAATATTCCAAGGACTCCACAGGAAATTGCATTCAAACAATTTTGACACTGAGCCACATAATGAAACACTAGATTTTAAGGAGCATCTTAGGAAAAAATAAACAGACTCAAAGACAGGGAAATTAAAGGAGGAAATTGCAGAGCTTAAGGTAAAGGCCTACATCTGGAACTAGAATAACAAATATAATGGCAAGTGAAAGTAAAGTGAACAATTGGTGTCAGTTTGGAATAAGGGATTTCAAGGTTGAAAGAACAGGTGTAGAGATACAGGTTCCTGGACTGGGTTTCCATGAATGTCCATGCATCATACAGCTAGGTTGACTTAAAATGCTTTGATGTGTAAAGTCTTTGAAAAATAACATCACATCAAATATTTCACATGTAAGGTGCAGCTTCGGTGTGGGCCCTGTTAGATATGTGGGTCTGTATGGTTTTATTTTGTAAAGAAAGCCAATCTGCCTTTAAAATTGACAAATAATCTTACGAATTGCCTTCTAGACGTCACGTGATTACCTTTGTGGGCTCAGCTGGTATTGGGAATAGACTGTACTTACTTCAGGAAGAAATTACAAAGGACCTTTTGAAAGTTTATAAACAATTCCCAAAGTAAGCGGAGCCTCATTATAAATGGTTACCCTGAAGACTTGAATAGCGTTTCCTCGCTTGTGAAAACTTGACAATGAGAGCAGTCCAAGCTAATTGCTGGGACAGTTAACGAAGTTAATGCTGTCATCTAAAAGACCATGTATGGGTGCATGCCCTAGCCTAGGCTAATCCAATCTTTAATTTAGGATCATGATTCATCAGAGTTGAGTTAGTAGCAATTTTAAGTTTTGGTCTGTATAAGACAGGGTGCGAGCAAGCATTTTGTGTAGAATCCCCCAGGAAGAATTCTTTGACGGTCATCATCAGGGAGGAGGTTCCCAGTTAGAGAGGGTGCAAGGAGGAAGATTTTTAGAGGTCAATTGTATTGTGATGAAATAGTTCAAACAATCTTCAAGTAACATAACTATAGAAGTAGCGAGGATCAAGAAATACCCCTGTGCTCACCAGTTAACTTGTGTTGCTTACAGATCAAGCACTGTAATGATCTTAAAATTCCTAACCTTGTTTTAAAGTCTCTCCATCACCTCATCCTTTCCCTGTCTCTGTAATCTATGTCATTTGTCAAGATATCTGTTCCCATCTAATTCAGGCATTTTGTGTATCTCAGATTTTAATTGCTCCACCATTGGTGACAATGTCTTTGGTTGGTTTATGTTCTGGAAATTATTTCCTAAAACTCTCCAGCTCTTCACTTTGTTTTTCCTCCTTTAAGACCTCTTCAAAACCCATTTCTTTGACTAAGTCTTTTGTCACCTGAAATACTGTTCCCTTAAGGGGTTTGATATCATATTCTGTTACAATATGTTTCTTTGAAGTCCCTTGGGACATTTTTATGACATGAAAGTGTTACAATTTTCTCACAATTTCTAAGTCAATCTGTACAGGCAAACATTCAGCTATTCAAGTACAGAAGACTTTGCAATGGCTGAATTTGTTTACATATTTCAACCCATTCACTTCAGAAAGCAAGTAGCCAGGCCTACAGCAATCTTAGGGACTGATCCTTATAATTATATATTTCATCCTAACCGACTTTTAATCTTTAAATGTATCTTTAGCTAAGAACTACTTTTATTTGTGTGGATACAGCAGTAACTTTGCAATGAATTAATCTTAAACTTGTCTAAGGCTAAAGTTTTGCTGTTTATTTTTGTTTTAAATTGAAACTAAAGTGAAAAACTAGAAGTGGCTATAAATGGGCCATGCAAATTTGCAGTTTACAGATTACTCAGAGTGCCTTGTATGATCATGACATTATTCATGTAATACTACAAAGGAGTTATAAAGTTGTCTGATGTTTTTGCCATGGGCGACTTGCAACATTTTGTAGCATACTAGCTGATAGATGGTATGGCTGAGTAATCTTTTATTTCAGTGCCTTTAAGGATGCCGACTTTTGCCACATTTGTTTGCAGTTCTGGTGGGCATTTTCTTATAAGCAGTTACATCTTCAGAAATGCAGCGCTATGTATAATATCCCACTAATGTTGCAAACAGGGCTTATGCATTAAGACATGGGCAGCAAATCTTTGGATGACCTCAAGTTTGCAAAGGGTAGAATGCAGGAGACCAGCCAGGAATGGTTTAGAATCGCCCAGTCAATAAACACCGCAGTCATGAGCAAAGGCATTTATTTTGCCATGTTAATTAAAGTCCACAGGCAACATGTACCAATTGTTTAAATAAGCTGATCTAAAAAGTTACATCTGACATGTGCTTTGATCCAACCAGCGCCATGGCCTGCAAATCTTCACTATAGTGTCTTGTAATAGGGACCAACGTTACTTATGATGGCATTTGGAAGGGGAAGTGAGTTTACTTTTGTACTGGAGTTTGTATTGCTTGGTTAGTAACAGCAATAGTTATGCTGGTACAGTAGTTAGCACTGCTACCTCACAGCACCAATGACCCAGGTTCAATCCCACCCTCAGGTGACTGTGTGGAGTTTGCATATTCTCCCAGTCTCTTTGTGGGTTTCCTCTGTGTGCTCCGGTTTCCTCTCACAGTCCAAAGATGTACAGGTCAGGTGAATTGGCCATTCTAAATTGTCCATAGTGTTCAGGGATGTAGATTAGGTGAGTTACAGGGCAATGGGTCTGGGTGGGATGCTCTGAGGTTCGGTAGGGCCAAAGGACCTATTTCCACACCGTAGGGATTCTATGATCTATGAATAGTTGAGTAGGCACATTAATGAATGGGAAGTAAGGAGGTTCTTTCACTAACTGCTTACCTCTTGAATAGTTTTGCCCCAAGCATAGGTGCCTTGGTCTGTGAAATCACCATTCAGGTATGCCAGAACCCTCTTGACATTTGGTTGAATGTAGAGGGGCCTTTGACTGGAGACCGACTTGCTGTGAACCAAGGGGCATTCTCTTTTTAGCACAGCTTGGACTTCTGATAGATGCATCTAAGTAATACAGATATTGATTGGTTATTGGGGGTGTCACCACCACTTGAAGTGTGCATGCGTGCAATGGCTGAGAACGAAGCTGGCAACATCTCATCACAATATCCAAAATAAAAACCTTGGGTACCAAGAAGAAAAATTGCAACTTTGGAGCTCTCTGCCTCCGAGGTCCAGTAGAAACAGAGCCACTGAATATTTTTAGGCAGAAGTAGATTCTGTTTCAGCAAAGAAATCAAAGGCCATGGCACAATAGATGGAATTTGGGACCCAATCAGGTCAGCCATGACTTTGACTGAATGGCCGAGCAGGCTTAATGACTGGTCTAAATGGCCAACCTCAGCTTGTTATCTGTTTGTGTGTATTTTATATAGTCAGAAGTCCTGCAACATCATGATATAGTCCAACAGATTTATTTGAAATCACAAGCTTTCAGTGCACTGTTCCTTTATCAGTTGAGGGGACTTCATCTGACAAAGGAGCAGCTCTCCGAAAGCTTGTGATTTCAGATCAACACATTGGACTATACCCTATTGTTGTGTGGCTTCTGACTTTGTCCACCCCAGTCCAACACTGGCATCTCCACATCTCATATTTTATATGTTTAGTTATTATATGGTCACGAGTAGTTCCTCGACTTACTTCTATACTTAACACTCAGCTACACAAATACCAGAGATCATGCTTATGGACTTGGCTCCAATGAAATCAAAAGTTATCCTCCAGTGGCAAATTTAATAATTCACTACCTATATTCCAGTGTTGACATCAAGCACTTAAGATCAAGGAGAATGGAGCTGAGATTTAAAATTGCCTCAGCACTGCCTGAACACCACTGTTCAATTCCATACTTGGAAAGCAGTTAATACTGCAACAAAGTGACACTCTCCATTTCCATTTCCCCTTCTCTTAATAGCCTTCCTGTTTGAAAGTGCCAATTCACTCAGAGTGGTACTAAATTATCTGCACTTTCTTGCTCCTCAGACCCAATTAACTTAGAGTCTTCACAGACATTTCAGGGAGAGAAGGCTATCATTCCATTAGTATATGGATTACATTTGAAACCTTACTCTTGAAAATTAATGGACAATCCCAACGGCTCAGTCACCAGTCAGCAACAATAAGTAAAGTTGCCCATCATACAGACAGTGAGAAGGTTTTGGCTGAATTTAATTGCTCTTTCATAATCATCATAACTTTTTGTGTATTTCAGAAAGTTTTCTCACCTCTCATGGTGAAGAGAAAGAAGGTTTGGCTTTGTATAACTGACTTGAAAAATTCCTGAGAAATAATTCCAAATGGCACACAATTTGGAGTGCCATTAATGTAATGCAGCCAAATGCATGATAAAATTCCACAAACACCTCCAGTCCACTGTTCATCAAATTCATCGAATCAAAATTACAATAAAACAAAAATTAAAGGTCCACTTTAATAACTTATATCATGAATAGCACACTTCTGATAACAGACAGTCCTTTGAAGTGTTCGCCTAGGCTATATGTTTAGGTCGTGGAACATGCTTGAACCTACAATGCTGTGATTCAGAGGAAAGAGCACTATCAACTGAGTCAAACACTGCTTTTAGCAAAACCCTTCATTTGAACATAGGCAGAAGCAATTACCTCCATGCTTTGTACATCTTCCAGGAGTTTCACCTCCTCTGGTGAAGGCTCTGTCCACCCTCCTGCTATGGCTACTGGCTGAATTAAACTCTTCGTGGGCACCATGCTAGCTGGTGTCATGGATCCCACTCGCCTCCCTGTGAAAATTATACAATTAAGGTGGAGCTTCACTCTCGGATTCTTTCTCTGGTAATGTAATTGTGAGGTAAATACCCTAGATTCAAATGAAAAAAACAGCTGGAGATGGTAAGTGTCAGGAAACTGGATCTAATTAGTCTGTTTTGTTTTTAATGAGGCAAATTGGCCCACTATCTGCAAAGGGCCTAAAACTTATTTTAGATGCAAACTGTAGATACTGTCATGAATAATAAAGTTCAATTAATGAAAACTTCACAATGGTGCCTACACATCCATTTCACATCTGAAAAGTGAAGGTTCTGTCATCAAATTGCCAGCCCTGGCAAAATATCAATGAAAAAAAATGCAGATGATGAATTATCCAATGACTGAATCTCAGTGTGCAAATATTATCCCTGTTTCATTACCTTGAATGTGACGCATTTTATGCTTCATTTTATCAAGATCAAACAGAACTTTCTGCTTTTGCAGCCACTGTTTCCGTTGCAGTCTCAGTCTTTTGTTTGATTCTGAAAATGAAAGACAGCCATGGTTACTGTTCTACAGATTACAGCTTTCCAGGTTATAACAGCCGAGGCATTTATAAATTTCTCATACACTGGAGGTGTCTTAGATTAATTCTTACTCGGCGAAGAAACTGCTGATTTGGATGAGGTTTTGATGTTAGCAGATCTCCCGAGGACCTGGCTGAAATAATAGAGAAGTTGACGTGAATCCACTCTTCTGCCCTGAGGGGCATATTTCTCAGATTGTTAGTGTTGGTGCAAAATGGACAAAGTGCAAAAATTGCAAAATGCAAAATTATGTGTCTACTTTTATTGTGGAAGTCGGGGAAATTTCAGTTTGAATGTAATAGAACGTGAGAGTAAATATAAACGAATAAATTACACGTCTGTGAGAGAGATTTAAAGTGACTGCTTGAAAGAATGATAGTGTATGTGAGAGTGTGTGTGTGTGTGGATGTGACAGATCTATGACTGAGTGTGTGACTATGATGCATATATAAGCATACAATTGTGTGTTGTAGATTGTGAATTGACGTGTGTGAGATAATATGATGGCGTGTGCTTGAGAGCTGAGTCATATAGAGGCAAAGCTCTTAATGGGGATCCGTAGACTCCTAGTTCTCTGAACAGATATTTCAATATGAGTTCACTAGTGGCTGTATGTCTCCAGCACACAGATAACCTAAAGTAAATTTGCTGTCAATCCCCGAAGGTTGCAGAATCCACAGCACCAAATTTTACTTTCCATCCATGAGTCACTGCTGAATAGCACCAGACAATCACTTCAGTCCCTGGCTGCTACACATGAGGAAGTCAAAATCTGTGCTTAGCTCTGGAGGCTCATGGTCATGACCTTCATTGCTGAATTGCAACAAGCACTCACATGGTGGAAAATGACAAAACCTGTGGCCCTGAAGATATTCCAACTGAAGTCTTCGAAGCAAGTTGTCCTTTGAGACTCCATGCACTCATATTGAGATTCCATGCACTGACCCTGCAGATCTGGATGGAACAGGAATTCCCACTTAACTTCAGGAATGTGATAATTGTGACTATTCTCATGAGGGGAGTTAAACCATTCTGTGGAAACTATCATAGTATTTCTGATTTCCATTGCAGAGAAGATTCTGACACGCATTCTCCTGAGCAGCTTCCTTCCTGAAGCTGAGACAATCTTGACACAGATACAATGTAGCAGGGGAGCCTTCCAGAAGAATTTCTGACATGATCCTGTTGTCAGGCAATTCACAAAAAATGTTGAGATCTACAACAGAACCTCTATGTATTTATCAAGTTGATCAAAGCATTTGATGTTTAAGAAACCTTATCACAATCAGGCAACTGCTTCATGATATTTTCATTCACTTAGGGGATGTGGGCAGCCCTGGCTGGCCAACATTTATTGCCTATTCCTAGTTGACCTTGAGAAAGTGGTGGTTAGTTGCCCTCTTAAACTGCTGCAGGTAGACCCACAAAATGCAATTGGGGTAGATTTCCAGAAGTTTAATGCAGTGGCAGTGAAGGGTGATGATATATTTCCAAGTCAGGATGGTGAGTGGCTTGGAGGGGAACTTACAGATGATGGTGTTCCCATGAGTCCACTTGTCCTTCTAAATGGAAGTGGTTGGAAGGTACTGTCTGAGGATCCTTAGTGCATTTCTGGAATGCATATTGTAGATAGTACACATTGCTACACAATGTAGGTGCTGGAGGGATGTTCGTGGATGTGGTGCCAATCAAGCGGAATGCTTTGTCCTGGATGCTTTTGATCTTCTTGTGCGTTGTTGCAGCTGTACTCATCTAGGCAAGTGGGAGAGGATTTCATCATACACCTGACTTTTGCCTTGGACATGGTGGACAGGCTATTGGGAGCCAGAAGCTTACTCCAACTGCCCTGAATGGGAGATCTTCAAACTGGGACAGCTTCAAAATCCTAGCATCATATAAGGCGATGCAATAGACCTCATTACAAATTACAATCTACCAGTCAGGGTTTTTCAATAAGATTAATCACCTGCTATGAGTGTTAAGTACTACATAGATGGAAATCTTTAATGTTAAAGTGAAACTGACTACCACAGTCATATATGGCCTTCCATATGCAAATAACTGCAACAATTTTTCCCACTCTACTCTTTACAAGGCACTCTTGACTTCTTCAATTCTACATACAAGAGACTCAATTGTCCCTAAGTATTATGAAAACCAAACATAGATATTAACCTGGACTTGGCTCATCAGATAGTCTATCTCTTGTATGTTTTGAAGGAGAAAACCTATAATATGCCGAACATCCCCTACACCTTGGCAGGCACTTCTCCAAATACGCCACCATTGACGACGAGATCCATATCAGATCAACTGTCCCAGCTGTACAAACAATGGCAGTGAGTGTTTGACAACAATAAAGTGAACAAAACTCTGAGTGCACAGAGTAGATACTGTCACTGCTCCTATCCAGCAGTGATGCCTGGCCTGTGTATCAGCGATATACAAGAACACCAAAGAAATTTCAGTGTCAGTGCCTCCTCCAATCATCGGGGGGATGTCAAACAAGCTGAAATGTCCTCTACAAGCATTTGGGCAAAATTCTTGCAAAATCAATTACAGACAGACCTGTCCAGATGGCTGAAAAGTGTATCTGCCACCAGGACCTGTCTTCCAATTAGAGCGACTGTCTTTCAACCTCATGTTGACTGTCTACTATTTACAGTCACAGTCTACCAACCACAGTGACAATGTACCAATACAGTGACACACTATACCAACCAACATTGATGATATACCATATTCACAATGACAGTGTACCAAGCTTATAGTGACATTCTATCAATCACATTGAGAATCTAACAGCTTACTAGCCTCACAATAATAGCCTAGCAATCTATTGGATAATCTACTGACCTTACAGTAATAGTCTACCAAGCACAGCAACAGTTTATCAATTAAGTGTAACTGAAGCAGGATGCATTCAAGGGTAATAATAAATGCTGACCCTTTTGAAGACAACACAACATCTTTAAAAAAATGCTATTGAGTAACAGGTTTTGCATTAAGTAAAGAGAGAACAATAAATAAATATATTTAGTTGCATTACTACTTTATTGTTTGCTTGTAAAAGTATGTGTGCTATATTCTGAGGTCAGTATAGTTTTGTAATTTGGGAAAAGGGACTAGGCAAAGGCAATATGACATCTGGATTACTGTGTCATCAACTGTCCCTTGATTTGTGACCTAATGCCACACTTTGTCTCCCAAAACTTTTCTTCAGTCATAGGAAATGCATGAATCAGAGTAATGAGTGTTGGGTTGTATCCTGCTCTGGGCAAGAGGGATACCTCTTGAATTCCCAAAACAATATGTGTCTTACTTCTTGAAGATAGCTACAACGATCACATTCCTGAAGTTGTTATTGGGGACAGGAGGAGGTTCTTGTGTTTCCCATTATCATAATGCTCAGCAGGTGTTCGGTTCCCACTCACACATGCTTGATTTTCTGCACTTATCTTTGAGAGTCAGCCTTGAGCTGATGAAAAACTGTCTTCTTGAATTGAGGCCTTAGGTTGTACTGAAGGTGGCATAAGTGGTTCATTTTCATTCCGCAAGATCAGTTATTGGAGCATCATTTTCATTGAACTGATCCTGGTGACAATAATGGTTGAATCTATAGCCTGGAGACTAAATCTGTAAACTGCACTTCAATGACAATTGCATGCTCACGCAAACCTCCCTGACATCATTTGAAAGGTGTCAATAATACGAAGGTGCCACTTAAATTTGAGTAAGGTAGTGGACTAACACCTGGGAGAAATGGTGACCCAAGGTCAGGATCAATGCGGGGCCGTCGATCTTACAGCAAATTAACTATTTTGAATTGTAGCTATTTTTGTAATGTAGGGAAATATGCTGAACAACTTTGGTTAGAGTAACCTCCCATTAGCAAGAATGTTGCAAGCTGGGTTCTTGAAAGCTTATACTTGCTCAGCTTCAAATGTCAGCTTCTTTGTCACTCAAGTGTCTAGAATACAATTGAACCCCAGCGTTCGGACTTAGACATGAGACAACTACACATGGAGCCACTGCAGGTACCAAGACACCAAGAACGTGTAGCATGCATGGTTTTCTAGCTAACATATGAACATACAAATTAGGAGCAGGAGTAGGCCATAGAGATCCTTGAATGCTCAAGATTCTTAAAGAGCTGAGCTGTAATCTTTCTGAGGATACTATATGTTATATGGAGCCAGGAGAAATTGGGATGGTGCACATTGCCCAACTGCTTTCATTGCAGAACACTAGATTGATATGGCAATGGTGCAGTTGGACTTTATGCTCCTATCCCAAATCCAATTTGACAAGTTGCTATTGGCATTATTGAGTAGCTCATTGACTGAATACAAAGAGGCTTGGTCCATAAAATGCTTAGGGCTCCCGGTGAACCAACTGGATAGAGTGCTGGGGGACATGAGCACACTGACAAAGATACAAATAGCAATGAGTCCAAATTCTTTCCAGTAAACATTTCTCTGCCGTAGAAAATGCTGATAATTTATAAGCTGCACCAGAAAATCACTAAGAAGGCTGTCATATCCTACGAAAGACCATTTTGAAAAGGGACTGTTTGAATGGCCCCTGCCTTTCACTATCAGCTGTAAGAGCCTAGCAATGGGTTGGGTTGAGTACAAAATTTGGACCTTCAATTCATCTTTGGTATGGTTAGAATATGGAACTTGCTATCACACAGGATCGCTGAGGTGAATAACAATTTGATGCATTTAAGGGAAGCGAGATCAGTGCATGAGGGAGAAAGAAATAGAAGGACATGTTGTTAAAGGTAGAGATAGAGTAGCAGGTCCATGTGGAGTTTAAAAAAAAAGTTTGGAACTGATGGGTTGAAAGGCTTGTTCTATGCTGCCCTTAGCAAAAGTTTGACGTAGCAAGTGCTTTAGAAATCAGCAGCCTCTACTTACTAAACTCTGTAGGGATGATCGCCTGAACAATTGAAAACATATAGGTGCATAGGGCCCTCTAAAGGTGTCCAATGGTACTCCTGGTGTTCAGATTAGAATTCTAGAATCCCTCGAGTGGAAGCAGACCATTTGACCCATTAAGACCACACCAAACCCTTGAAGAGCACGCTACCCAAACCCACCATCCCCATTCCATTCCTGCAATGCTGCATTTTCCACGGCTAATTCACCGAGCATGCTCATCACTAGATGGACAATTTAACACAGTGAATCCACCTAACTAGCACATTTCTGGGCTGTGGAAAGAAACATGAGCACACAGAAACCCATGTAGACTTGGACAGAAAGTGCAAACCTAAAAGTCACCCAAGGGTGGAATCAGACCTGGGTCCCTGGCACTGGGGCAGCAGTGCTAATCACTGAGCAATTGTACCATCTGAGGTCTTCATTATGTCTTACTGCAATGATGTTGTATATGCAGAATTCCTAAAATGATATTGAATCCAACGAGATCACAAGCAACTCAGTCAAATAATTAAACCTATCATTAAACCTATTATCATTAAACCTATATTAATGTCACTGGCTGATATTGATACAAAGAAAGATGATTAAATTATTTTGCTACTGGCCCACATTCTGTGGTCAGTGGTAAGGCAAATGGCTACAAAGAAAGCAGCACCGGAAGATGTAGAGATGGATTTCTAATTCCGCTTTACCAACATTAATTTAAACCTGGTGCCAAGGTATGTAGCTGCATTACGGCATGCTGGGTAAACACTGAAGTATTTTCACAGGCAGTAAAGCTGCAAATAAAAAAAAAACAAAATTTACTAATATTTCACATTTTAAAATCGCGCAATAAATGATTTTAACTAAATTTGCAGGAAATAAGAATTGATGAATGGAGGGAATAAGAGGAAGTAAGAATAAATGGATCATTCCCAGGTTGGCAACCTGTGTCTAGACAGGTACTGCAAGAATCATTTTTTGACCCCTGTTAGTCCAAATCCATATCAATTATTTGGATGCGAGGATAAAGCAAAATAAAAGTTTGCTGGCCACACAAAACTAGGTGGGAAAGTTGTGGGGAGGATGAGAAGAGGCTTCAAGGAGATTTACAAAGGTTAGGAGAGTGGGCAAACGGATGAAATATCATGTGGGAAAATGTGAAGGTAAAACAAATACAAATGAGAATATTTCCTAAATAGTAAGAGATTGGAAATGTTGATGTTCAAATAGATCTGGGTGCATTGTTCACTGTAAGCTAACATGCAGATGTGGCAATAAGGAAGCCAAATGGCATGTTGGTCTTTATTGAAAAAGGATGAGAGTACAGGGGTAAAGAGTCTTTCTGCAATTGTACAAACCCTTGTTGAGACTGCACCAAGGGTATTATTACGGTTTTGGTCTTCTTTCCTGTGTCAAGTATAGAGGGGTGCATCATGGGTTTATCACACTGATTCTTGGGATAGCCCGAGTGTGTTAGGAGAGGACAATGAGGAGACTGTGTCTTTCTCTGTCAATTAGAAGAATGATAAGTTATATGGATGCAGCATACCAAATTGTCACAATGAACGACAGGGTTGATGCAAGAAGGATGTTTATCTTGGATGGGGTGGGGTGTGTTTACATAACAGAAAAATATGCAGAAGTCTAAGGTATAAAGTAATCTGAATGTCCTAGTACAAGAATCATAGAAGGCTTGTACGTAGGTGCAACAAGTGATTAAGAAGGCAAATTGAATATTGGCATTTATCAGAAGGAAATGAAACTTGGTGGCAAAGATCTGTTATTTGTAAGGTCAGGTTAGAACAACTGAGCAATTTTAATCTATTTTTCGAATCAACCTGTGCAGAGATGTTATTACACATCATGTCAGGAACAGGTAGAACCTTAGCCCAGGCCTCCTGATGCAGGGGTAGGAAACTACCACGAAAGGGTTGTTGAATATTTTAAAATCATTGTATTGTGAGCTCAGTGATACTGAATTTGATTTGGTTTGTCTTGCTATCCCTGCATCATTACAAAGCAGATCAGCCAGGAACATCAAGACAACAGAAATGCAAAGTTAAATATGAGGTCAGAGTGATGTCATCCAAGATGATACTCCTCTGAAAGTTGTGTGAAAATGATATGTTGTTGCCTGACTCTACTGTTTAAATGGATTGAACAGTGCTTAGTTCTTGAAGTAACAGTATGAATACTTAAGAAACACTGTCATTCAGCATCACTACATCATCACCAATAAAGTCAGAGTCTTCCTCATTCTGATGTGCACGATTTGTATGACATGCATTGGTCTGACCTAACTTCTCTTCCTTGGCAATGTAGCACTATGATCAGGAATGACTTATTATGACCTAGGCTTTTTGCATATTTTAGAAGTCTTTTCTAGTATCTAAATACTTGTATTTCTATTTAAAACTCCTACTCTGCCCAGTGTGTTCCGTTTTGGCAGTTATCTACCTGCTTGCTTATCACGCATCTCTTTGATCCTCCTCTGTCTTTGAAGTAGCATATCCGGCAGCTCCCAAACTCCTTACAGCTTTAGTCCAAACAAGACCTTGACTCCAGAGGTCAGGTGAGTTGACTGCCTTGACATTAAGGTAGTATTTGATATTAATTATGGCATCAAAGAGCCCTAGCAAAACTGGACTAATGGGAATAGTGCATATCTTTCAGCTGGAGTTATACCGAGCCCCACAAGGATGGTTATAATTGTTGGAGATCAATCATCTCAGCCTCAGGACATCACTGCAGGAAGTTGACAAGGTGGTACCCCAAGCCCAAATATCTTCAACAGTTTCACCAATGACCTCCCCCATCATAAGATCAGAAGAGGCGTTGCAAATTGAAGGCTGCATAATGTTCAGCATCTCTTGTGACTCCTGTGTTCACATACAACAAGACCTGGACATCATCCAGGCTTGGGCTGATAACTGGCAAATAATGTCACTCCATACAAATGCCAGGCAGTGACCATCTTGAACAAGAGAGAATCTAACCTTGTCATTCAATGCCATTACCATCACTGAATCCCTGACTATCAGCATTCCGAGAGATAATGCTTGAGCAGAAACTGAACTGGACAAGCCACATAAATGCTATGACTACAACAGCACGTTGTCTGTTTCTATGCTGTATGGCTCTATGATGCTTAATTCTGCAGTGTGAAACTCACCTCCAGTTTCCCAAAGCCAGTTTGCTATCTACAAAGCACAAGTCAGGCGTGTGTTGCTATGGTCACCACTTACCTTGACAAGTGCAGCCTTAAAAACACTCAAGAAGCTCAACACCTTCCAAAGCAGCCAGTTGACTGGCACCCCATCCATCACCTTTAACATTCACTTCCTTCACTAACACACATATTGATAGCTGAGTATGCCATCAACAAGATGCAAAAAGGCACCTTCAAACCTAAAACCTCTATCACCTGGAAGACCAAGGAGATGAGAGTCTTGGGAACACATCCACCTGCAAGTTCCCCTCCAAGTAAAACACCATCCTGACTTAGAAGTATATTGTTGTTCCTTCATTGACACAGGATGTAAATCTTGGAACACCCTTCCTAGCAGCACTGACGGTAGCCCTATATCCAAAATACTGCAGCAGTTTAAGAAGACAACTCAAAACCACTTCGTCCAGGGCACCTGGGGGAAGACAATAAATGCTGGCCCCAGGCAGCAACCCTCACATCCCACGATCAAATATTAAAAACTGAGAAAATTAGTTTATTTGTCTGGATGAGTCATGCTCCAATGTTATCAAATTATGTTATTATATTTTCCAGATTTTTGCCAGTTTTTCAGGGATCTCATTCCTCGACTCTTTCTAGTGTTCCTTGAAAATTATGTTTTTGTTTTAGTCATTAAACCTAGTCTTGCACAGGCACAAACCTTCATCCTAAAACTCCAGAGGTGAAACCTTCTTCAGCTTTTCCATGATGTTAGATTCACTTGTGTTTGAATGTGAGCTCGATGTTAGCTCGGAAGCTGAAAAAGGATTTTTTTTAAAAATTACATTCATGGAATATGGAGATTACTGGTTAGGCCAGCATTTATCACCTATCCCTAATAGCCTAGTTAAGAGTCAGAGCTCTGGGTCAGGAGTTGCAAGTAGGCAAGGACAGCAATTCCCTTCCCTAAACAGTGTTAGGGAACTCCCCCAACAATTGACAAGGGTTTTGTGATCATCATTAGATCCTTAATTCCAGGTTTTTATTGAATGTAAATTTCACCATCTACCAAGGCAGGATTTGAACCCAGCACCTCACTCTGCCCCATGACCTGAAACTCTGGATCAATAGTCTCAATACCACAAGGCCATCGCCTCCCTAGTAGCAGGCAATTATCTCTGGGACCAAACAACAAGCTGATCAGGCCGAACAATTATTGAACACCCTAAAAAGACCCTCATGAGCTCTGTTGGACAAACATTGCAACTGACCATACCATGTAGAGATAAGCACTTAAATTTCAAGCATATTTCAAACAGCATCTACACAACATCCAACATTCCCAGTGGAAAGCCAGATATATTAGAAGGCTCCCTGAGCACCAACATTGGCAATGTGAACTGCTCATTCTATGAACATCCATGCCAGCCTACTTTGGATTCCCCAGTCATAACAGAATCCAGAGAAGTCAATGAAATAATTTATAATTTTGGCACTTGCATATAGAGAGGAGTTTACCATGATATATTTTACAATGATAGGGACATTTGGCATTGACTCCCTCCAGGATACTTTGGTAGTTTATTTTAATGAATGCTACCAGACAAAGTGTACTCCGTTAAATGAGACAATAAGCTGCAGGATTCTTTATATTTTAAAAGTAAGCACATTCTTAACCTGTAATTAATTAATCATTTCAGCAGCAGCCTAGAATATGACTCCCTAGAAAGTAGCCACTTGCTTTGAACAGTGATACATTTATCAAAAGCTGTTCCACTGTGTTTTGTAGTTTCATAAATATTTTCTAATCAATCTGTGAGGAGAAGGTGTTCTTTAGTTTTATGTTATTGAACTTGATTGCCAGGAAGATGTTGTGAATTTTCTGTCAGTGCTAAAATGTTAATTGCTGAAAATGGTGCAGTACAGAAATCCATGAGGAAGAGCTGTTTGTAAGGTTTGACTGCATCACAGATATTTCTTCATGTCTCAACCTTTGGGTTCGACTTCTACAGGACGCAATAAACTAAAGCATAATAATATACACAAGCCATAGAGTGAACAATGGATCTTTATTCACAGAGAATATTGCACAGGAAATAGTATGGACTACCAGTGTAAACACAAGAGCTGAAAATAACCGGCGTGGCAGAATGCAAGTGATGTTCAACATTGCTGTCCATCATGGGCCTCCTGCAGTGCCACAATGATGCCACCCGAAGGTTGCAGGAACAGCAACTCATATTCTGCTTGGGAACCCTGCAGCCCAATGGTATCAATGTGGACTTCACCAGCTTCAAAATCTCCCCTTCCCCACCGCATCCCAAAACCAGCCCAGTTCGTCCCCTCCACCCACCGCACCACACAACCAGCCCAGCTCGTCCCCTCAACCCACTGCATCCCAAAACCAGTCCAACATGTCTCTGCCTCCCTAACCTGTTCTTCCTCTCACCCATCCCTTCCTCCCACCCCAAGCCGCACCTCCATCTCCTACCTACTAACCTCATCTCACCTCCTTGACCTGTCCGTCTTCCCTGGACTGACCTATCCCCTCCCTACCTCCCCACCTATACTCTCCTCTCCACCTATCTTCTTTTCTCTCCATCTTCGGTCCGCCTCCCCCTCTCTCCCTCTTTATTCCAGAACCCTCACGCCATCCCCCTCTCTGATGAAGGGTCTAGGCCCAAAATGTCAGCTTTTGTGCTCCTGAGATGCTGCTGGGCCTGCTGTGTTCACCCAGCTCCACACTTTATTATTACAATGTGAATGTGTTTGTCTGCACCCATTTTATACTATTTCACCAAGATAAAATGATTTTGTCTGCACCTTCCTTAATCTTGAGCCCAACTCTAACAACTCACATTGGTTATGTGTCCTTTCATACCCTTGTCTGGAAAAACCACACTAATCTCAGATTCAAAGAATTAATTAGACCAGCATCTGTTGGCTGTTGTGGAAGCATGATCTACACTTGAGCTACCCTTTCAATCAGAAGTATTTCATAACTTATCTCCTGAATATCTTTGTTCTGACTTTAAGGTTATGTCCCTTTTACCTGAAGACCCCACCTACGGAAAACATTTTGGAATATCTGTCCCATCAATTATATTCATAATCCAGAAAATTTCAATTAAATCCTTAACGTTTTAATTTCATTTCCAAATATTAATTGGGAACACTATAGTTTGAGTACTATAGATGGGTCAGTTTTTGTCCAGTGTGTGCAGGAGGGCTTCCTGACACAGTATGTAGATAGGCCAACAAGGGGAGAAGCCACATTAGATTTGGTACTGGGTAATGAGCCCGGCCAGGTGTTAGATTTGGAAGTAGGTGAGCACTTTGGTGATAGCGATCACAATTCTGTTATGTTTACTTTAGTGATGGAAAGGGATAGGTGTATACCACTGGGCAAGAGTTATAGCTGGGGAAAAGGCAATTACGATGAGATTAGGCAAGATTTAGGAAGCATAGGATGGGGAAGGAAACTGCAGGGATGGGCACATTAGAAATGTGGAGCTTATTCAAGGAAAAGCTCCTGTGTGTCCTAGATAAGTATGTACCTGTCAGGCAGGGAGGAAGGTTTAGTGTGCGGGAGCCATGGTTTACGAAGGAGGTGGAATCTCTGGTCAAGAGGAAGAAGAAGGCTTATGTTAGGATGAGATGTGAAGGCTCAGTTAGGGCACTTGAGGGCTACGAGGTAGCCAGGAAAGACCTAAAGAGAGAGCTCAGAAGAGCCAGGAGGAGACATGAGAAGTGGTTGGCAGAGAGGATCAGGGTAAACCCTAAGGCTTTCTATAGGTATTTAAGGAATAAAAGAATGACGAAAGTGAGACTAGGCCCAATCAAGGATAGTAGTGGCAAGTTGTGTGTGGAGTCAGAGGAGATGGGGGAAGCGCTAAATGAATATTTTTCAACAATATTCACTCTAGAAAACGACAATGTTGTCAAGGAGAATACTGAGATACAGGCTACTAGACTAGGTGGGATTGAGGTTCACAAGGAAGTGGTATTAGAAATCCTTCAGAGGGTGAAGATAGATAAGTCCCCTGGGCCGGATGGGATTTATCCTCGGATCCTCTGGGAAGCCAGGGAGGAGATTGCCGAGCCTTTGGCATTGATCTTTAACTCGTCATTGTCTACAGGAATAGTGCCAGATGATTGGAGGATAGCAAATATGGTTCCCCTGTTCAAGAAGGGGAGTAGAGACAACCCTGGTAATTATAGACCAGTGAGCCTTACCTCAGTTGTTGGTAAAGTGTTGGAAAAGGTTATAAGGGATAGGATTTATAATCATCTCGAAAAGAATAAATGAATTAGGGACAGTCAGCACGATTTTGTGAAGGGAAGGTTGTTCCTCACAAACCTTATTGAGTTCTTTGAGAAGGTGGATGAGAGTAAACCGGTTGATGTGGTGTATTTGGATTTCAGCAAGGTGTTCGATAAGGTTCCCCACAATAGGCTATTGTACAAAATGCGGAGGAATGGAATTGTGGGAGATGTAGCAGTTTGGATTGGAAATTGGCTTGCTGAAAGAAGACAGAGGGTGGTAGTTGATGGGAAATGTTCATCCTGGAGACCAGTTACTAGTGGTGTACCGCAAGGGTCGGTGTTGGGTCCACTGCTGTTTGTCATTTTTATAAATGACCTGGATGAGGGTGTAGAAGGATGGGTTAGTAAATTTGCAGACGACGCTAAGGCCGGTGGAGTTGTGGATAGTGACGAAGGATGCTGTAGGTTGCAGAGAGACATAGATAAGCTGCAGAGCTGGGCTGAGAGGTGGCAAATGGAGTTTAATGCAGACAAGTGTGAGGTGATGCACTTTGGTAGGAGTAACCAAGAGGCAAAGTACAGGGCTAATGGTAGGATTCTTAGTAGTGTAGATGAGCAGAGAGATCTCGGTGTCCATGTACACAGATCCTTGAAAGTTGCCACCCAGGTTGACAGGGCTGTTACGAAGGCATACTGTGTTTTAGCTTTTATTAATAGAGGGATCAAGTTCCGGAACCAAGAGGTTATGGTGAAGCTGTACAAAACTCTGTTGCTGCACACTTGGAGTATTGTGTACAGTTCTGGTCACCGCATTATAAGAAGGATGTGGAAGCTTTGGGAAGGGTGCAAAGGAGATTTACTAGGATGTTGCCTGGTATGGAGGGAAGGTCTTTCGAGGAAAGGCTGAGGGACTTGAGGCTGTTTTCATTAGATAGAAGAAGGTTGAGAGGTGACTTAATTGAAACATATAAAATAATCAGAGGGTTAGATAAGGTGGATAGGGAGAGCCTTTTTCCTAGGATGGTGATGGCGAGCACGAGGGGGCATAGCTTTAAATTGAGGGGTGAAAGATATAGGACAGATGTCAGAGGTAGTTTCTTTACTCAGAGAGTAGTAAGGGAATGAAATGCTTTGCTTGCAATGGTAGTAGATTCACCAACTTTAGGTACATTTAAGTCGTCATTGGATAAGCATATGGACGTACATGGAATAGTGTAGGTTAGATGGGCTTGAGATCGGTATGACAGTTCGACACAACATCGAGGGCCGAAGGGCCTGTACTGTGCTGTAATGTTCTATGCTCTATGTTCTATGTTTATCATGCACCAATCAAGACAATTATAGGAGTATCCCATTTGCTCACAAACCACAAGTTATTGAGGAAGAAAATTCTGCTCAACTTTTTAGTCCATTCTTCCTCACCACCCGAATATTTTCAAGTTTTCTGTTTCAAATGCGAAAATATTGGGCTATGTAATGAAGTGTTGTGTGAAAACACTGAATGAGAGACATACTTCACGCATATTTAAAACTCAAAATAGCAAATAGTAAGTTCTTACCACTCAAAGGCACGAACAATTCTCCACATGAGACCCAGACCTCAATAGGGTTCCTGACAATGAGGCTTTTGAGATCAGTGTCTATACTCTCCAAGTCCTCTACGGTGACCCGGGGTAATCTCTGTTCCAAGTGGTCGAACCCACAGGTCGGCAACTCAACCCAGTCTAGGAGTTGAAACGTGAACCACAGGAATCAACCCAAGTTAGCATACCATGGTGAGTGTATTATAAAAGGCAACCTCGCCAATATTCTGAGATAGTAGGAACTGCAGACGCTGGAGAATCTGAGATAACAAAGTGTAGAGCTGGATGAACACAGCAGGACAAGCAGCAGCTTAGGAGCAGGAAAGCTGACGCTTTGGGCCTCGACCCTTCTTCAGAAACGGGGGAGGGGAAGGCGTTTCTGAAATAAATAGGGAGAGAGGGGTATGCGGATAGAAGATGGATAGAGGAGAAGATAGGTGGAGAGGAGACAGACCGGTCAAAGAGGCGAGGATGGATCCAGTACAGGTGAGTGCAGGTGGGGAGGTAGGGAAGAGATAGGTCAGTCCAGGGAGGACAGACAGGTCAAGTGGGCAGAATGAGGTTAGTAGGTAGGAAATGGGGTGGGGCTTGAGGTGGGAGGGGGAAGGGTCTAGGCCCGAAACGTCAGCCTTCCTGCTCCTATGATGCTGCTTGGCCTGCTGTGTTCATCTAGCTCTACACCTTGCTATCTCTGGCCAATATTCTTCCAATTTTCATCCCATTTGCATCCATCCCAGGAGCGAGGCAGTAAATGGCCTCAAAATAAAGCAGCGTGGCACCTGAACCACTTACACTATGTTTTATATCCTTTCTGTTTTTTCACCAGGTGCCAGCTGCATTTCAGTGAGTAATACTCTCATGTGAGTTAGAAGATTGAATGTTCAAGCCCTCACTCTCAGAATTTGAATGCATAAACTAATTTAAATGTATAGCTGAAGCATAACATCCTTACTTTCATGGCCTCAGAGATAATGGGAACTGCAGATGCTGGAGAATTCCAAGATAATAAAATGTGAGGCTGGATGAACACAGCAGGCCAAGCAGCATCTCAGGAGCACAAAAGCTGACGTTTCGGGCCTAGACCCTTCATCAGAGAGCTTTTTGCGGATGAGAGTGTCGGTGGAGGGGGACTGGTCGGGCCTGCGGGACAGGAAGAAGCGGAGGGCCTTGAGGCCATCTGCATGCGGAATGCAGGTGGAGAGGGACTGGACGTCCATGGTGAATATGAGGTGTTGGGGGCCAGGGAATTGGAAGTCCTGGAGGAGGTGGAGGGCGTGGGTGGTGTCACGGACGTAGGTGGGGAGTTCCTGGACCAAAGGGGAGAAAATGGAGTCCAGATAGGTGGAGATGAGTTCAGTGGGGCAGGAGCAGGCTGAGACGATGGGTCGACCAGGGCAGGCAGGTTTGTGGATTTTGGGAAGGAGATAGAAACGGGCCGTGCGGGGTTGGGGAACAATGAGGTTGGAGGCTGTGGGTGGGAGGTCCCCTGAGGTGATAAGGTCGTGAATGGTGTTGGAGATGATGGTTTGGTGCTCGGGTGTGGGGTCATGATCGAGGGGGCGGTAGGAGGTGGTGTGGGAGAGTTGGCGTCTGGCTTCGGCGATGTAGAGGTCAGTGCGCCATACTACCACTGCGCCACCCTTGCCTGCGGGTTTGATGGTGAAGTTGGGGTTGGAGCGGAGGGAGCGGAGGGCTGCCCGTTCTGCGGGGGACAGGTTGGAGTGGGTGAGAGGGGTGGAGAGGTTGAGGCGGTTAATGTCTCGACGGCAGTTGGAGATGAAGAGGTCGAGGGAGGGTAGGAGGCCTGGGGGTGGTGTCCAGGAGGAGGACTTGTGTTGGAAGCAGGTGAAGGGGTCAGTGGAGGGAGGGTTAGGTTCCCGGCTGATGAAGGGTCTAGGCCCGAAACGTCAGCTTTTGTGCTCCTGAGATGCTGCTTGGCCTGCTGTGTTCATCCAGCCTCACATTTTATTATCTTACTTTCATGGCCAATTCCTCTCTTAATAAAGGATAGCACTCCATTTAACTTCTTAATTAACTGCACGCCTTTAATGACTCACCTACTAGAACACCTGGATCCCTTTGCACTTTGAAAATTTACAGTTGTTTTCCATTTCGGTAATATTTTGGATTTTTTTATTGTTCTTGCCAATATAAATAAACTTACACTTCGTCTGTCAAGTTTTGCCTTCTCACTCAACCTGCCTCCAATGGTCTGAAACCTTCCTATGTCCTCTTCAAAACATATTTGCCTCTGCATTATCTGTAAATTTAGCTGGAGTGCTGGAACTCCCTTCAACTAAGCGATAGAACTAAATTGTAAAATGTTTAGGTTCCAGCATGGACTCCTATGGGAGTTTTCTGCCACAACTGCCAGAAACAATTTCTGCCAGTCAGTTAATCTTTCAATGATGCTAGCAAGACAGTGAGGTCATAAAACATTTGACCAAAAGAAAATTATTTTCTGTGATTCTTAATTAACTTGACATCATTCTTGGGAAGAGAGTGAGCATTGGTTAATAAGGAGGCTAAAAGGGGGGTCTGGGCAATTAGAAGAATAAAGGTAAATGGGAAATCAGCATAGTTTTGTTAGAGGGAAATCTTGTTTAATTAATTTATTGGAGTCCTTAGAAGGAGTAACATGTGTAGTGGACAGGGAAAACTCACTGAAGTATTGTATTTGGATTTCCAGAAAGCACTGATAAGGTGGAACACAAAGATTAATGCATGCAGTAAAAGCACATGGTGTAAGGCTAATGTGCAAGCATGGATAAGCGAGGTATTTTCAGAATGGCAACCCATTACTGTGGAGGGCCACTTGGATCAGTGTTGAAACCTGAGCCCAGGGAATTCTGTAAGATTGCGGTTAGAACATTGGCAATGTACTCTCCCACCTCCTTTAACACCCATGGATGGAAACCATCAAATCCTGGGGATTTGTTACTCATCAGTTCCATTAATTTCTCCACTATTGATGATTTACTTAAGCTAATTTTATTTAGACCCTGTCTATGATCTTTTGTTTTTGTTTGGAATTCTGGCAAACTATCCTCCTTTTCTGCTGCAAATACTGAAGCAAAATAATTGTTCAGCGTGTTTGTCATTTCCCAGTAGTCATCGATAATATCCCCACTCTCAGTGGGCCAACAGGACTCTTTACCAGCTGCTCTTTTGTATAAATATAAAATCTCTTCTTATTGTCTTTTATGTCCCTTGCAACTTTCATTTGAAGATCCTTTTTCGCCATTCTTAAAAGCCACTTGATGGCCCTTCGTTGGTCTTTGTATTTGTCCAATTCTATGGGATCTGTACTGTTCTTTGCATTTCTATATTTTTTCTTTTGAGTTTAATGCTGTCTCTTACCTCCTTTGATAGCCATGATTTTATTTTGTGAGGTGGAGATTTTACTTTTCATGGGTACAAATTGCTTCTGAATAGCATTTAATATTTCTTTGAATACCCTCTACACGTCATCAATTGTTTTACCTTTAGAAGAGCTTCCCAGTTTACTATGGACAGACTTTGTCTCATTCCATTAAAGTCTGCCTTACTTAAACCCAAAACTCTGGTATCTGATGTCTGCTTATATCTCATAAATGCAACATGAATCTCAATCATATTATGATCATTTTTTTGATAAATGCTCATGAAACAGCTAGGTCACTAATTAAATTAGACTCATTTCTCATCACTAGATCCAAAATAACTTGTCCCCTTGTTGCATCCTACACATATTGCCATAGGAAACTATCCTCAACACACTCTAGAAATTCACAACCTTTCTGGGAGATGCTTGTCTATCTTTCCCAGTCTATGCTACGCTTAAAGTCCCCAATTAATACTACTCTGTTTTTGCTACATAACTGCGTAATTTCAGAATTTATACAATCTAGTACTTCTGAGCTGCTGCCAGCTAGTCTATATATTACACCTATTGTGATTTTAGTTATTACTTATTTTGGTTCATCAGTTTCACCCACAACGTCTTCACTGGGTGCTTTCCCGTCATGATAGCCTCCCTCACCATAGAAGTAATCTGTTTCTAACCAGTCATGTTCCTCCATCCCCTCTGCTGTTTCCTGTGTCCCTCCTGTAAACTTTATAACCTGGTGCAATTAGTTCCAAGCCCAGACTATCCTGTAGCTATGTATTTGTATTGGCTACTGTATCGTAATTTCCAATTTGAATCTGTGTTTGCAGCTCATTTAGTTTGTTCCTTACAATCCATGCATTTGTGCAAAAAATTTTGGCTGGACACTCTGTTGTGTCCTTCAGCATCTTTTTATTGCTGCTCCCTTCAGTCTTCCTAAATACACTTCTTATAATTCCACCTTGTTCATTAAACTGGCCCTGCTCTTTCATCCTATTAATCTCTACCTTTTCCTCACATGCTGGCCTACTGTTCCAGTTCCCACTCCCCACCACACTAGTTTAAACCAACCTAGCACTGGAAGGGTTCTGCAGGGATATCAGTGCCTGTCTGAATTAAGTACAACTCAGCCTTCTTGTACAGGTCCCACTTCCCCTGGAAGAGATCCCAATGATTCAGATATCTGACTCTGTCCCTCCTACACCAGCTCTTTAGCCACATATTAAGCTGTACTATCTTTCTATTTCTGGCTTCACTAGCAATTGCGACAGGGACCAAGGCTGAGATAACAACCTTAGAAGTTTTACTTTTTAAATTTCCTGCTCAATTCCCTAAAACCTTTTGAAGGACCTCAACATCGTTCATGCTCATGTCATTAGTTCCAATATGGAGCACACCTCTGGCTGAATCCCCTCCCCTTTCAGAACTTCCTGTGCCCGCTCAGAGAGGACCTTGACTTTGGCACCAGCCTCACAGAGGGGGGTTATTTGGCCCATTTTATCCATGCCACCCCAAAAACACACAAATGCCTTTCAAAGGCTTTGATCTCCAGATTATAGTCTACTCAAGCCACATCCAAATTAACATAGGGATAGGGATGCAATGACAAGGGGAGTAAACATGTGGTTAAGGAGTGGTGCAGGAAAGAGGGGTTCAATTTCATGCGGTATTGGAACAAGGGGGATCTATATCATTAGGGCAGTCTCCATCTGAACTGGGACCAATGTTCTACCGTAAAGGGTAAATGGGGTGGTCAACAGGACTTTAAACTAAAAGTGAGGGGTAAAATTTCAAGCAGCACAATGGCTAATGGAAAACAAAGCAGCAGGTTAAGAACCGTGGGAGTAGGTTCAATTGCATTGAACAGGATGAAAAAAAAGAAATGAGAACTCAAGAGGGGTTATTAAAGGCTCCAGAGGAGAAAATAAGACAGGGTGTTTGGAAAGGGTTAGAAATCTAACTTCAAGCATATTGAATAAAAGGATGATAATAAGAAGAGTGATGGTGCATACAGGACTGAAGTTGTTGCATCTGAATGCACGTAGTATGCGAAATAAGGTAAATAAGCTTGTGCTGCAGATTAAATTTGGCAGGTATGATGTGGTGGGCATCACAGAGACATGGCTGTAAGGGGATCAGGACGGGGAGCCAAATACCCAAGGATATACATCCTATTGAAAAGACAGGCATGTGCGCAGGGTGCAGGTTGCCTTATGAGCAAGAAATTAGATTAAATCAGTAGCAAGAAGTGATGTAGGGTAAGATGATGAAGAATTGAGGAACCACAAAGGTAAGAAAAAATCTATAATGGGAGTTATGTACAGGCCTCCATATTGTGGTCAGGATGAGGCATAAACACACCAGGTGACAGAAAAGGTGTGTAAGAAAGGCAAGGTTCACTTATCATGGGGGGTTTCAATATGCAGGTGGACTCAGAAAATCAGGTTAGTAGTAGATTATAAGAAAAGGAATTTATGGAATGTCCACAAGATGGCTTTTTCGGAGCTGCTTGTGGTGGAGCCCACTGGGGAACAGGCAATTCTAGGTTTAATGATGTGCAATGAGGCAGACTTGATAAGGAAGCTTAAGAAGAAGGAACCCTGAGGAGGCAGTGACCATAATATGATAGAATTTACTCTGCAATGTGAAAGGGAGAAGCTGGAATTGGATATAACGATATTACAGTCAAATAAAGGCAATTTGAAGTAACCAGTAATCTAAAAGAAGATTGCAAGAGTTTATTTAGATATATAAAAGGCAAGAGAGATATAGAAGTGGACATTAGGCTACTGGAAAATGACACAGGAGAAGTAGTAATAGGCAACAAAGAAATGGCAGGGGAACTGAATAAGTACTTTGCATAAGTCTTCATTGTAGAAGACACAGGTAACATCCCAAAGAATAAAGAGAGTTGGAGGGCAGAGGTGAGTAGGATGGCCATTACCAAGGAAAAGGTGCTAGAAAAACTGAAAGGCTTGAAGACAGATAAATCACTTGGACCTGGCAGACTACACCCCAGAATTCTGGAGGGGATAGCTGCAGATAGTGGAGGCGTTAGTGGTGATCTTTCAGGAATCACTAGAGTCAGAGACGGCCCCAGAGGACAGGGAAATCATTAATGTAATCCCTCTGTTTAAGAAGAGAGTAAGGCAAAAGATGGGAAATTTCTGACTGATTAGCCTGACCTCAGTTGTAGGAAAACTTTTGATGTCCATTGTGAAGGAAGAAATTTCTGAATATGTGGAATTGCATGGTAAAATAGGGCAAAGTCAACATGGTTTCATCAAGGGGAAGTCCTACCTGCCAAATCTATAAGAATTCTTTGAGGAGTAACAAACAGGTTAGACCAATGAGAACCAATAGATGCTGTCTACTTAGACTTCCAGATGGTCTTTGGCCAGCTGGCACACAGGAGGCTACTGAATAAGATAAAGGCCCATGGTATTAGAGGTAAGATGCTAGCATGGAAAGAAGATTGGCTGTCTGGCAGAAAGTAGAGAGTGGGGTTAAAAGGGTTTTTCTCAGGCTGGCAGCTGGTGACTAGTGATGATCCACAAGGGTCAGTGTTGGGACCACAACTTTTCACTTTATACATTAATGCTTCTAGATGAAGGAATTGAGAGCATTCTGGCTAGGTTTTCAGAAGATACAAAGATAGGTGGATGAACAGATAATATTGAAGAGGCAGGAAGGCTCTCCACTAATGATGCTCAGTAACAGCAGTGCATACTAACTATAAGATGCACTGCAGAAATTAATCAAAAACCCCCAGACAGAACCTTCCAAACCCACAACTACCTCTATCCAGAAAGACAAGTACATCAGACATACGGGAACACCACCACCTCCAAGTTCCCTCCTAGCCACTCACCATCCTGACTTGGAAATATATCACTGTTTCTTCACTGTCGCTGGTTCAAAATCCTAGAATTCCCTCCCTAATGGCATTGTGGGTCAACCTACAGCAGGACTGCAACTGTTCAAGAAGGCAGCTCACCACTACCTTCTCAAGAGCAACATTGGCAAGAAATGCTGGACAGCCAGCAACACCTATATCCCACAAATGAATAAAAATTGACTTAGATGGGTTAAGTGAGTGGGCAAAGAAGTGACAGATGGAATACGATGTGGGAAAGTGTGAGGTCATTCACTTTGGTAGGAAGAATAGAGGAAGAACTGAAGACAATTTTCTAAATGGGGAGAAAATTCAGAAATTTGAAGTGCAAAGGGACTTAGCAGTCCTAGTCCAGGATTCTCTTAAGGTCAAATTGCAGGTTGACTCAGAAGTTAGGGAGGAACATGCAATGTTGGCATTTAGTGCGAGATGATTGGAATATAAAACTAATATCAACTATAGCCTAAAGTTTCCTATTTTCGATCTCCTCCTTTCCTGAATTGAGGAGCTGGATTTGCTACCTTCCAGTCTGATGGAATCTTTCCAGAATCTAGTGATTTTTTGTTTGAAAACAATAACACCAATATATCTACTAACTCTTTAACAAACTCTTTTAGGACCCCGGGGTAAAGCCGTTCAGGACCCAAGGACTTGTCAGCCTGCAGTTCCATCAGTTTGTTTAGTGCCACTTCCTTGGCTTGGAATTTCACTCTGTTCCTCTTTTCTTCCACTTCCGGGTTTACAGCAATTAATCATATTATAGAAGCAAAATATTTGCTCATTTCATCTGCTATTTCCAGATGATCTACTATTAACACTCCATTCTAACTCTCCAAAGGGTTAACATAACCTTCATTTACTCTTGTTGTTTTCAAATATCTGTAGAAATTCTTTCTATCTACTTATTATATTTCTCACTAACTTCTCTCATATGTTAATTCTTTTTCTTGCTTAAGGCTTACATTCTATACCAAACTTTATATTCTGACCAGTCATCTACCCTGCCAATTATCTTTTCACATTTAAAGGCTTTTCCTCAACTTTGATGCTTTTCTTAACTTCTTCAGTTAACCTTTTATCAGTTATTGAAAATCAGATACCACAGTGCACAAGCAAGGCTGTAGCTGGTGAGGTAGCTTGAACATTAAAAGATTGGCATACCTTCTTTCATCTCTTCACTTAGAAATTCCTTCGGTCTTCCAACCTCATCCTGATCATTTTGTTTTGTTTTGTATTTGTGTTCTTGCAAAGTCTCATTAACTGCCCATGCTATTAGTTCATTTACAGTCAGGATCAGGCTCCCATCAGCTGTGTAGAGTCTGCACGCTGGTCTGGTGAGTCCTAGTCTTTGGGTACATGTAGCAAGCAACTAGATCAAAACAACCAGAGAAGATAAAGGAAAATAAATAGCATAGGGATGTGGAGAATGTAATTCTTACTATTGACTCAGTTTGTGAGATATTACTTTCACTGCTTCTAAAGTGGGAATTAATTCCTTTAAATTCGATAATACAACAGTGTGCTAAAATGGTGGACAAATGTAATCCTAGAAATTAGCATTGTTGATTTGAAGATCACTTTATGAGCAACTTAGTTGTTCATATTATCGGCAGAACTCATTTTTAAGGGTTAGATGATAATGCTGTATACCAGCCATTGCCCATTGCCAATTACAAACATAATGGGCAGCATTTAATGGAGGGGATTATCTCATCCAACAAATTACATGCCACACAGACATTTCACCCAACAACACTGGGCCGTCTTTGGAGTTAATGTCCCCAAGACCAATCCCACCCGCAGAAAAATCTATTGACAGACAGTGCCACCAGGAAGGTTGTGGCTATCACCAATATGGCACCTACTTGAGGCCACAGATGAGTGATGGCTGTGGAAGAAGGGTAATGGAGTGAGATTGCAGGGGAAAGGGAAGTCACTTTGGCTGTCAGTAAATCCTGTATTGATTGAGGGAACACTCTATCACATCCCCATCAAAATTGGAAACCTGCAAGCCAACAGGAAGTTTGCTGTACTTCCTCTAAATCAAGACTCCACCTGCCAATGGGTTGTAACAATGTTGCTTTTTAATACACTTGTGGGATGTGGTTATCACTGTCTGGACAGTGTTTATTGTCCATCCCTGTTTGCTACTTAGAAGGTGGCAGTGAGCTGCTTTCTGAAATCACCGCAGTATGTATGCTGAAGGTAGTCATACAATGTTGTGCATGGTGAAATAGGACTGTGCCAGCACAGCTTCATCAAGGGGTGGTCATGCCTGACACATCTGTGGGAATTCTTTGAGGAAGTAATGAGCAAGTTAGACAAAGGAGAGTCAGTGGATGTGATCAATTTGGGTTTACAGAAAGCCTTTGACAAGATGGTTTACAGGAGGCTGATAAATGAGATAGAAGCCAATGGTGCTACGGGGAAGGTAATGGCATGGATACAGAATTGGCTGACTGGTAGAAGGCAGAGAATACGGATAAAGGGGTCATTTCCAGATGGCAGCTGGTGACTAGTGGAATTCCACAGGGTTTAGTGTTGGGACCGCAATTATTCATATTATACATTGACAATCTGAACAAAGGGACTAAGAGTATTGTTGCAGGTAACACAAAGATAAGTGGAAGGATGGGTAGTGATGAGAAATTGGGGAGACTGCAGAAGGACTTGGGCAAGCTAGAAGAGTGGGCAGAGAAGGGGCAGATAGAAAACAACAGAAGTACCTCTTGATTTTGCAGAACTCCCTGTTTCTAAAAGTCACCTCTCCATGCAGCTAAAAATGTCAATGCTTTTTGGTTGAATGCTTTACTTCTGTATTTTGCTTGAATAACATTTAAACTTTATTTAATATTGTTATCAGCTGGTTCTTGAGATCACTCACAGGTATTGTGATGGTTGGTCATGTCATACCTTTTCAAAGTGAGACCGACAGCATGCTAACTTCATTATGCCAGCTCATTTCCTCACTTGTGACATGCAGCCCTGTACTGAATTGGTGCACAGTTTATCAAGTGACCTGCATGCCTGTGAGGGGAGCACAACAAAGCCAACTCGCCCAACTTAAAGCCAATCTGAGCCTTTAAACGGCAAAGTGCTTTCTGCCTGAAAGAGAGTATGAAACTGCTTGTGCGGAAGATTTCAGGAAGGATGTGAAATGGCACAACAAGGAAAGAAAGCATTTCCCAGTTTTGTGGATGCCACATTTAGAGTTACAAGTGCTAGACATGGATGAGAGCGGAGAGGCTCTTTTCTATGAGGGATCCAAGAGGCCCTCAGATAATTGTTCAGAAGAAAATGGAAGGAGGCAGTCATAGCAGACAGTGTCAATGCTCTGGCATTGAGGACATGGGTGCAGTGACCCAAGAAATTTAATTACTTCACACAAATGATCAGGTCAATGAGTGCATCTTCTGGACCCGACTTCTTGCAACGGAACCATCAGTCTCACACAATGCTCCAATAATCACACCCTACATCATTCCAACAATCCCTCGCCTACCAGCAGGGCTCAAGACTTACATCCAAATACTTCATCTTATCCTGACACAGTTACTACTGAAGCTCACACACTCACATCTCACAGCATGAGCGCACTTCCAACTTTTGGATCTTGTCAAACGTATCACCTAAACATATTGCAACCAATTGGAACACTTGCCTCTGTTTTGTAGGAAAAGAAGGCACATCATCGCTGGCTGCAAGGGTTAATAGATGGTATTAAACAACCATCCTGCAAGTTAGACAGATCTCTTTAAATCAGGCTGACAGAGAAATTGTCTCCTGCAGGCAAACCTGTGTCTTTAAGAGAGCGCGTCAACTAGAGTAGTGAGGTTGAAATGGTGGGTTGTGTGTCAAATAAGTGTTGTACCTGCTGGCTCTCCACACACGCAATGCTTGATTATTATCGTCAACAATATGATGATTAATGTGGACCTTGGCAGGAGTGATTAGGTACAGAGCACATACTATCCTCTCACCTCAATCAGCACTTGGTGGAAAGTATTGTAGCCCCCTAGTTCAGAAAGTGCGCAGCAAGTTGAACATAACATGCAGTTTACTAAAATATTAGATAAATATTTCTTTTAACATTTATCTCAGTGCTGGCCTGTACTAAAATATATAATTAAAATTATGTGCACGAAATTTAAATATATATATATCAGTTCTAAGTGATACACAGATGGGTCGGGAATCTGAGCAATAAATAGTTAAACATGCTGCTTTGGTAGAGTTCAGCTGATAACTCAACATTAAATGCATACCGCAGAACTTACAATGGAAAACAGAATCGATGGTTACAGCAAACAAGTTGAGAATGCACTTCTCTCACACTTAGTCAATTGTGCACCTTCACCCTTCAACTCCACTCCTGCAGGGATTCTATGATCCTATAGTTCTGTCATTCTATGATTCTATGTGTCTGAAGTAGGCATATTATTAGTGCTGAAAATAGTTAGCAGTCATCTCTCCTGGGAGGCTGGAAAACCAGTTGGCTGTTCCCAGCATTTGCTGTTCCACACCTCAGAATGTTGTTTACTTAGCCTGGTTTTATTACCGAGGAAAATGTTCTCCCAATGATCAATTGACCGTCCTCATATCCAGCTCCGTTCCGGTAGGCCATGAGTCTTAATGCCAATTGGGTCTTGGCAGCTGAGATCTCCTGAGAGATCGTATGCACTGACGTCTCCTTCCGCAAAGAAATCCATTTATTTTCCCAGTAAGCCAAATTGTTTTCAGCTTCAGATGTAGAAAGGTCAACCTGCAACGAAGAGAAGTGAAATCTGCCAGCTTTTATAAATGTGATGTGCACCATTTTGGGTATCCAATTTTAATCACGTTGCCAGTGGTGGCCTTGCTTTCAGTGGTGAAGGCCTTAAACTCTGGAAATTCATTCCTGAGGAGTGACCTTAGTGAGGTTTATAAAATCATGAGGGGCATAGAAAAGGTGAAAAGCAAAGTTCTTTTTACGAGGGAAGTGTAAAACTAGGGGGCATATTTTTAAGGTCTCAGTTTCTCTGATCTCTCCACAAGCTGTGACTGGGAAACAATTCACTTCTGGTCATGCTATATGCAGGGAGAAGTCAGGAGTATTGAATGATGGCCCATGGACCTTCATCCTGAGTGCTAACCTTACTTTAAATTCAGAAAGATCCCATGGTACCCTGAAATGAACTGCACTCTTATAGTCAGTGCCAATGATGCAGCCCTTTCTCTTGAAATTGCATTTGATGGTACCACAAGTCCCAGCTAGAATGGATTTGACTTGAGTAAATCCCCATCAAACATCCCTAGAAACCGCAATGCTATTAGTGAGACGGATTGCTCCCTTTTACACACTTTTCTATCATTTAACCAGCTCCTATTCACTGAATATGGTGGAAAAATAGATAATTGGAATGGCATGGTTTTGTTAAAAATGATGCTTTTATTCAAGAACATCGCTTTAGCATGCAAACTACACTTTTCACTGTACCTCGGTATTTGTGTCAACAAAAGAAATCAATCAATCAAGTTCCAGCCACAAACACTGTTGTAATTCATAGGACATCGATTTAAGTAGGCTCAATTTGATGAGGAAATAAACTGGCGTGAGATTAACTGTTTGCTGTGAATCCTGCTGCAAATTTTACCCTATTTCCAACTCAATGGCTGGCACAATGTAACTCACAGCAGTGTCAGTTCTCTCCTTGTTCAATGTTCATCCAGAATAAAGCATTGCTTACCTTTGCAACTCTGATGCATTTAAAAGGCCCGGTTCCTTCAAACAGGCTCAGCTCATGGCCTGTTGCACACATGAATGAGTTACCTGGGTTGAGTTTTGTCATAACATTAAGTCCTCTCAGTGCCCTGGCACATGCCAAACAAACCACAGTCTTTTTCTTTGTACAGGCATGGGTAAAATAATAACCCTAATACACAAATTGGAAGGAAAACAGAAAATAAATAGCTAAGCATTTCCAAAGACAGAACTGCATCATTGAATGAGATAAGCACAAATTGCACACACACACACACACAAACACACACACACACACACACACACACACACACACACACACACACACACACACACACACACACACACACACACACACACACCAGACGACTTGACAATCTATCTTTCATATTATGGAAGAGGTATAGCTTCATGGATGGACATACCGCAAAGACATATGTTTTCAGAGATTATAAATTATCAGGAAAATGTGAGCAAGATAGGATTTTTTTTTCTAAACCAGAGAAAGCTAAGGTTAATCTGATGAGGGTTCTAAAATTATGAAGCAATTGATGGGTAAATACATCCAATTGTGGACGAATTCAACACTAGGTTATAGAGCAGATCAATGAGCAAGACAGTCAGAACGTGAAACACACCACCACAAGTCAGAGAGCATGGATACATATGAGAGAAAGCTACAAAAGAAGAGAGAGAAAAGCATAGAGGGATATTCAGTTAGCACTGCTGCCTCAAAGCACCAGGGACCTGGGTTCAATTCCAACCTCAGGCAACTGTCTGGACGGAATTTACACATTCACCCCCTGTCTCCTGGGTTTTGTCTGGATGCACTGGTTTCCTCCCACAGTCCAAAGATGTGCAGGTTAGGCGGATTGGCCATGCTAAATTCTCCATAGTGTCCAGAGATGTGCAGGCCAGAGGATTAGCCATGGGAAATGCAGGGTTTCAGGGATAAGGTAAGGGGTGCGGTGGTGAGGGTCTGGGTGGGAAGCTGTTCAGAGGGTTGGTGTGGACTCGATTGGCTGAATGGCCTGCTTCCACACGTGGGAGCTCCATGAAAATAAGCATCTATGAAATATTTGTTGTGAAATCTCAAGGAAAACCCTGATATTTAAATAAGTAAACCTGACAAGGGGAATGAAGTAGTCATATTCAACAAATATAACGATCTCAACAAAATTCAGGATGCAATCAATCATGGTTCCAAGTTTATATTCAAAGGATTTACCATGACACATGACCATACAGTACACTTGAGGGCAAGTTGCAAAGGTGCTTGTTGGACTTTCATAATGTTGGTAGTCTGCCAGGTGATAACATTATAGGTTTTGTTTTTTGCAGCTCACCGTGTCCACAGTATGGACTATCCACACCACATTAAAGCATCATCCCTTTATACTCTGGATTACCTATGACAGGCTTCGCACACCATGTATCGGCCAATTGATTGAGTGAATTGTTGCGTCCACATTTAAATGTTTTCCACAGACACTAAGAAGGGTTCCTTTCAAATGGAGAACCAGACTGAATCCCTGTGCACTTTTTCAGCTGACTTTCCAATGTACCACTCCAGAAAGCCCCATGTCACTGTATCACAGCAATCTAAATGTACCACGGGTGCCTGAATCAGTGTTAATCCAACTTATGAATTTAGCAACCCCTGCAGTTGAGTTCAATTTCAACCACACCATTTATGTTCAAGTAGATGATGTGCCATGGAATGCCCCTTACACCCAACTCTTGCTAACATCTTTGTTGGTTATTATGAGAACCATGTTTTTGATAGAATGACCACTACCTCTTGCATACTTCTAATACTTAGATGACACTTTTGGGGTATTTGAATTCCCAGCTGCATCAAAGAATTCCTTAAGTAAGCTCTACCCTGTGTGCTAATGGGCTGTCTACTGAAAGACTAAATTTATCAGTCAATGAACTTGATAATATTCCTATAGTTCCTGCTTATGGATATGGCCCTCGCCATCCGTTCTCTGTCTAAGCGTGATGTGCTGCGGGAAGTACTATCAAAACTATCCTTATGGAATCATAACTTGCATATTGCACAAACTCATGAAAGGGACTAATATCACCATTTCTAGGCCATGAACACTGCCTAATCTTCCTGAGACTACTTTGAAGGGCAAGCGTTTCTACAATTTGAAGAATAAGTGAAGAAGGCATTTGGTATGCTTGCCTTTCCTGGTCAGTGCATTGAGTATAGGAGTTGGGAGGCCATGGTGCAGTTGTACACGAGATTGGTTGGGCCACATTTAGAATACTGCGTTTAGTTCTGGACTAGAGATAGGAGGAACTGCAGATGCTGGAGAATCTGAGATATACAAGGTGTAGAGTTGGATGAACACAGCAGGCCAAGCAGCATCAGAGGAGCTGGAAAGCTGACGTTTCGGGCCTAGATCATTCTTCAGACATTTCTGAAGAAGGGTTGAGGCCCGGAACGTCAACTTTCCTGCTCCTCTGATCCAACTTGGTCTGCTGTGTTCATCCAGCTCAAACCTTGTTTTTTTCAATTTTGGTCTCCTTGCTATAGGAAAGATGTTGTCAAATTTGAAAGGTTTCAGAAAGGTTTTATAAGAATGTTGTCAGGATTTGAGGGTTTCAGCTATCGACAGAGGCTGAATAGACTCGCGCTATTTTCTCTGAAGCAAGGTAGGCTGAGGGATGACTTTATAGAAGTTTATTAAATAATGACAGGCATAGATGTGGTGAATAGCTAAGGTCTTCTCCCCAGGGTAGAGGAGTCCAAAACTAGAGGGCATTGGCTTAAAGTGAGAGGGGAAAGACTTAAAATGGACCAAAAGGGCAACCTTTTATTGCAGAGAGTGGTGCATAAATGGAATTAGCTCCAGAATGATCTGATGGAGGCTGGTATAATTACAAATTTAAAAGGCATCTGGATGAAATATGAACAGAGAGGGTTTGGAGGGATATGGCCAAATACTGGTAAATGAGACTGGATTAATTTAGAATATCTGGTCGGCATGGACGAGTTGGACCAAAGGGTCTGTTTCCATGCGGTACATCTCCATGACACTGTGACTGTAATAAGTGAAGCTAGCTGCCTCACATTACTACTTTGCAGTAAACCCACTCATGGTGTTCCCTGAGAACAGGATGTTGCCTTAAAAGACAGAAAGCCATTAGGCTACACACAAATGAGTAACATAATATGAAGAAATTGAAAGAGATTCATATCAATAAAAAAAAGTGCTGAAGAAATGAATCCCCGTGCCCTGATAATCTACAATCCAGGATACTAAATGGATGGCCATGGAAATAAGAGACACGTTGTCTGTCATATTCCAAAATTTTGTAGATTCTGGAACAGACACGGCAGCTTGGAGGGTGGAAAATACAAATCCATTTTATAAAAAATGTGTGGGAGAAAACCAGCAATTACCCACCTGTTAGCCTAACATTAATAGTAGGTAAAATGATGCAGTCTGTTCTGAAGAATGTGATAACAGGACCCTTAGAAAGTGCCAATGGACTAACACAAATACAACACATGATATACAATACATGAAAGGAAAATCATGTTAGCTAAACCTACTGGAGTTTTTGTTTGAAGGCACAATGAGTAGAATGGGTGAGGGAGAACCTGTGAATGTGGTATATTTGGATTTTCAGAAAATTCTGACAAAGTCCCATGTAAGAGGTAAGTGTGCAAAATGGAAGCTCATGGGATTAGTGGTAACATTCTGTCATGGTTTGAAAGGTGGCTAGCAGAAAGGAAACAGAAAGAGTAAAGTAATAAATTGAGAGATAGTAAGAACTGCCGATGCTGAAGTCAGAGATAACACAGTGTGGAACTGGAGGGACACGGATGCCTGACGTGCTGTGTTTCTCCAGCTCCACACAATGTAATAAATTGATTGTTTCCAGAGTAGTGAGAGATCAGTGATAAGTGGGGTACCCTCAAGGATCAGCATTCGGCCCCATCTATTTATAATAAACATCAATATTTCAGATGAAGAAATCAAATGTAATATTTCTAAGTTTGCAAATGACAAAATGAGATGAGATTGTCAGTAGTTAAGACGATGTGAAGTGACTTCAAGGTGAAGCAGACAATTTGCATGAGTGGACAAATGCATGGCAGATTATTTTGATAGGTGTGAAATTATCCAATTTGGGAGGGAAAGCAAATGGCAGAGTATCATTTAAATAGTGACGGATTGGAAAATTTTGATGTAAAAAAGGAGTTGGGTCTCCCTGTACACCATTCAGTGAAAGCAAGCAGCCAGGTGCAACAAATAGTTATGGAGGCAATTGGTTTATTGGCCTTCATTGCAAGAGGGTTTAAGTACAGGAGCAATGAAGTCTTACTCCATCCATACAGAGTGTTGGTCAGATCACACCTGAGCATTGTATGCAGTTTTGGTCTCCTATGAAAAGATATACTTACCGTGGAGGGAGTTCAGAGAAGGCTCAGTAAACTGATTCCTGGGATGGCAGGTTCAGAGGAATGATTGGTTTGACTGGACTTGAATTTAATTAAATTAGAAGAATGAAACATTCTGTTCATATCCTCATTTGAGGAGGTGGAGGGGGGGTGAGGGTTGGATGGACTGGATGCAAGGATAATGTTTCTTATAGCTGGGGATTCCTGAACAAGAGACCCTGCACCCAGAATATGTGGTTTGCCACTTCAGACTAAGATGAGCAGGAATTTCTTCACTCAAAAACAGGGACAAAAACAAAGTTGCTGGAAAAGTTTAGCAGGTCTGGCAGCATCTGTGGAGCATCTGGCAGCGTCTCTTCCACAGATGCTGCCAGGCCTGCAGAGCTTTTCCAGCAACTTTGTTTTTGTTCCTGATTTACAGCATCCGCAGTTCTTTTGGTTTTTCTTCACTCAAAATGTTGGTGAACCTATAGAATTCTCTCCGATGGAACACAGTGGCAGTCAACACATAGAATATATTTAATTAAAACAATAGATTTTGAGAGGCTAAACATGTCAAAAAAATGGAGAGAGAGCAAGAATATAGTTTAGAGTTAGGGGATTAGCTATGAGTGGGCTTAATCAGCCAAATGGTCTTCTCCTGTCCGTGCATTTTTTAATTTCTATGATCTTATTTGAGCCTCAGGACTGGTATGATGTTAATATGTCTCAACTGCTGGCTGACAGAATCAAGTATCAATTCCACCGACAGTGGGCAGCATGCCAATCAGGCTCACCCATAGTTTCCAACCTTAGAACACCATGTCCAGCGGCTGATGTGATTATGCTACTGGACAACATTTATTAAATGATCTGGAATGTGCTGAGAATTATAATAGAAACCAATTTAAGATGACCATGAAGACCCATAGCTTAATGCTGCACTCCAGAAGCTGCATGAATGGATACACAGGGCCCTGTTTATGCAGGCAAAATGAATTTCTACATTTCTTGAACTTTTCTGTTGGGAAAAATGAAGATGGAAACTTCAATTTCTACTGCATTTCCATGATAATACCCTCACTAATCAGTGTTGACCTTCCTGGTTTGAGAACTAAGATTGACAGTTAACTGTTTCTGATGCATCTCCTTGTCAACAATAGCCCAAGCCCTTCTCATGCAATATAAATTAGTGTCCCTTTTTCAAGTCTGGTTTCGTGCATCACAATGCTGATGTGAAAAAAAAAGTTGTGGCTTTGTGTCCCCTTTAAGCAATGTATAGAAGCTTGCGCTGAGAATTTTAGATGCATAGAAACCCTACAGTGCAGATAGAGGTTATTCAGACTTTTGGATCTGCAATGAATCTCCAGAGAACATGACACCCACATCCACACCCCCTCTCCAATTCCCCTAACCTTGAATTTATGAGGGCTAACCCATCTAGCCTGCACATCTTTGGGCTGTGGAGAGAAAACTGGAGCATCCGGTGGAAACCAGTGCAGACAAGGGGAGAATGTTCAAACTGCACACACAGTCACTCAAGATTGGAATCAAACTCCAGCCCCTGGTGCTGTGAGGCAGCAGTGATAACCATTGTGCCACCTTTGTTAAGTAATGTTGGAGGAAACCAAACAAAATTATAGCCTCTTTGGGCCAACTGACCTGTTTCTGTGCTGTAAATTAGATGCGAATTCAGAACAACAAGTCTATAGTCCTGATGTTGGGGGGAGTGAGGTGGGGAGTAAGATACTCAGCCACATCAGGAAAGATCAGGTGAGAAAATGGTTTTCTCTCACATTGCATTTACTTCTTTTGCAAATCATCTTCCCTCTCCCCATCCCCCTTTTCTGACGAAGGGCCTAGGCCCGAAATGTCAGCTTTTGTGCTCCTAAGATGCTGCTTGGCCTGCTGTGTTCATCCTGCTCCATACTTTGTTATCTCAATCTATGCCTCTGATTTTCCTTTTATGAATGGCCATAGCTATTCTCTATGAATTGTGTCCAGACTTTGAAAGCTCCTAACAGATGTTCTCTTAGTTTTCCCTTCTCCAAGAGCAATAGTCAGGCTGTCAGTGACACCCACTATGGTCTTTCACAGGTTTATTGACAGACTGAATTTGGGAATGCGTAAAGGTATGTAAGCTGCATTGAGTACCTGGTTAATGGGTGGTTGAAGATTGCTGAATCAAGTAACAGATCATTGCAACTGGAAGAAAAAACTTGATTAGTCCTGAATTTAAATTACCAAAATGTGATAGATTAGCCTCTTACTTCCAGTTGTAACTTTAATCACTATTGACCATATTGAATTTAATAGCTGGAGTTACCAACTGTTTTCTTGTGTTAATAAAAACATGCTTCAAGTGGTTTAACTTGTTTGGAGCAGGTGGAACAATGGCAAAGATAAGAGACATCAGTATGGGAACAGACTATAGAAGCTGGGACTATTCTCACTACAGCAGCAAAGGTTAAGAGTTGTGCAATACTATGACTTGTTTTGATCAAGCAAATAAGGACGAATTGCTTTCTCAGGCAGGAAGATTGGCAACATGGGTTTAAAATAACTGACTAAAAAAAACTAGACAGGAGATGAGAAGCGCTTTTTTTTCACAGTCTCATTTGATATAGTCTGGAATGGGCTGTCTGAAAGGGTAGGGGAAGCAGATTTGAAGGGAAACTGGATATATTGAAAACAGCAGGAGAGGGGAATTAATTGGATAGTTTCTTCAAACAACAAGTACAGACACAGTAAGCCACTGCAGTCTCCATTAGCGATGTAAGGTTTATTGAAAAATATTCTTATTTAATTTATTCATAGCATGCGGGCATTTCTAGCTAGACAGCACGTATTGCCCTGAGAAAGTGATAGTGATCTGCCTCGTGTAAACAGCAGCAGCCCATGGGGGTACTTGACCCGCGGTGTTGCTAGGAAGGGAGATCTTGCGTTTTGGCCCTGTAATAAAGAAGGTGAGCTGATATAGTTCCAAATCAGGATGGTGTGTGACTTGGAGGGGGTAGAGGTGTTCCCATGCATCTGCTGTCGTTGTCCTTCCAAGTGCCAAAAGTCATGGGTATGGGAGGTGCTGTCAATGGAGTTTTGATGAGTTACTGTAGTGCATTTTGTAGATGGTAAACACTGTGAGTTTTCCACCACACACCTGACTTGTGCTTTGTAGATGGCAGGCAGGCATTTGGGTATCAGAAGATGAGTTATTCCCCCAAAGTTTATATTGTTTTGCCTTTTCTCGTAGACAGTGTTTATGTGCTGGTTCAGTTTAGTTTGTGGTCAATGATAATCGACATGAATAGGAAGAGAAAATGCTAAGAACATATCTGGCAGCATCTGGAGAGAAAGAAACAGTTAATTCTCCAAATCCAATACAACTTTTTTTTTGAGACTCCATTCTGAAGAAGTGTCATATTAGACTCAAAACATTAACACTAGGGTCTCTCTCCATACATGTTGCTAGAACTGAGTTCCTTCAGCATTTTTTTTATTTTTGTACTTCAGATTTTTATCATTTGCAGTACTTTGTTTTTTCTTTGGTTGTAAGCTCCATGTCAGTGGGAGATCCTGCAATGGTAATGGCTTTGAATAGCAAAAGAAGATGATTAAATTCTCACTTGTCAGAGATAGCCATTGTCACTCGTGTAGTTTGGATATTATGAGATGTTTATCAATATTAGACATACCCATGCTGTATATAGACACGGACTGCTTTAGTATTTGTGCTCTCACAAATGGTGCTGAGCCTTACTGAAAATTTCAACTTCTAATCCTTTGGATGTTAGGAAAGTCATTAAGACAGCTGAAGATTTTTGGATCAAAGATCCAATCCTGAGAAACTTCTGATGTTCTGGGATTGAGAAGAATGGCTGCAAATAATTATTGCTATCTTTCTTTGTGTTTGGTATACAACAAGCAAATGGAAAGCTTTCCCCTATCCCCACTCTGATTCACATTGAATCCAAGTTTCCTAAGGCTTCTTGATACCATATTCTATGAAATTGTGTCATGATGTCAAGGGTACTCTGTCTTCACATTTGGAGTTCAGGTCTTTTATCATATTTGAACCAAGGTTGTAATGAGGTCAGGAGTTAAGTGCCATTGGCCCAACCCAGAGTGAGCACCTGTGTACAGTTTGTTGATGAGTAAGTACCACTTGATAGCACTTTGATGAATCTTTCCAACACTTTGCTGATGATCAAGAGTAGGCTCAGAAGCAGCAACTGCCTGGCTTGGAATTATTTTGCTCTTTGTGGTTTGGATGTATCTACATAATCTTCCACAGAGCTGGGCAGTTGCCAGTGTTGTAACTGTACTAGAACAAATTGGCTAAAGGTGCGGTTAATTTTGGAGCACAAGTCTTCATTACAATTGCTGAATTATTACCAGTATCCATTGACGGCAATGTCTAGTGCCTTTGACTTTTATTGACATCATGTGGAGTGAATCAAATTGGCAGAAAATCAGCATCTATACTGTTGACCTTGGGAAGAAGCGGTAATGATTCATTCACTCAGCATTTTTGGGTTAAGATGATTGAAAATGCTTCAGCCTTGTCATTTGCATAGATGTGTTGAACACATTGGGCTCGTGATTGAGAATGGGGATATTTCAGGACCCTCCTCCTCCTGTTAGTCATTAATTGATGATTGTCATTAATTGATGATTACCATTCAAAGCTGGATGTGACAGGACTGCAGTGCTTAATTTTGATGCAATGGTTGTGGGATTGCCTGGCTCTGTCCATTGCATACTGCTTCCGAAAGCCATAAGACATAGGAACAGAAGTGTGTGACTATTTGGCCATTGAGTCTGCTCTAACATTCAATAAGATCGTGCTTGGTCTGATAATTTTCAACTCCACTTTCCTGCCTTATCCTCATCACTCTTGATTCCTATCTTCTGTTTAGGATGCACATAGTCTTTTTACAGCTTCACCAGATTGACATCTCATTTTTAGGATGCCTGGTGCTGCTCGTGGATTCTTCATTCAATTAGTGTCAATCCTATGGCATGACCTTCGTAAGAGTTTGACCATGAGGTTACAGATAGTGATTGAAAACAGTTCTGCTGCTTCTAATGGTCACAGAACCTCATGGATGCCCTGTTTTCAACTGCTAGATTAGTTTGAAGTCTGTCTCTTTTAGTATGGTGATAACCCAACAATATGTTGGAAGGTTATCCTCAATGTAAAGCTGGGACTTTGTCTTTTCGAGAACCTTGCGGTGATCACTCATACTGAAACTGCCATGGACAGTCATGTCAGCATCAAGCATATCAGCAGCAAGGGGGTCGGGGTAGACAATACCAAATAATTTCTTTTCCCCCAATGGTAGATTGCCCCACTACTTGCCATATACTGATTCCTGCAATTATATTCTTTAGGACTTGGCTTGCTTGTTCAGTAGTGGTGCTACTGAACTACATCTACTGATGGACATTTAAGTCTCCAGCCCAGAGTACATTATCATCACCCACAGTGCTGCTTCCAATTGGTGTTCAACATAAAGAAATATTGATTCATCAGCTGAGAGGGAGCTGGTAATCAGCAAGACGCTGGTTTCTTTCCATGTATGATCTGAAGACATGAAGCTCCATGAGTCAATGCTGAGGGCTCCCCACACAATTCCCTTCAGACTATGTAAACACTGCCACTATCTCTGCTGGGCCTGTCTTTTCTCCTGGTGGAACAGGACGGAGCCAGGATGGTGACGGAGGTGTCTGATTCATGGAATCATAACTCACAGACTGCTGCTTCACTTATCTTTGGGACAACTCTCCCAATTTAGGCATGTCCATAGATAGCAGCAAGAATTTTGCAGGGTACTCTAATAGTTTATGGCAATGGAGACATTTGGCGGGCTAGATCTTTCACTCATTTGTGATCACTGGACCACATCCAGGCATCATTTGGCAGTCACTGTTGTTGGTCCCTGCGGGATGTTTGTATTTCATACAGAACAGTAAGGGACAATATTTCAAATGGACAAACATTTGGTAATCTTTGGTGTAAAGAGAATTGCACTGTCCAGAACCAAGAATTTTATATTTGGCTTGATTATTGCTTTAATCCTGTAATATTAGAAAATAAAATAAAATACGTATTCCAAGTAAGCAAAATTTCTGAAAGCCTGGTTTGACATTGGTTCGAACTTTATCAATTGGCTGAAATAACTGCTCCAAAAATCTACATTTTTGCAAATATAAATTAGTTAAAATATTCAATCCAATTTATAAAATAGTTAACTATAAATGGAGCTTCTGATTCACTTACAGGTTGGTCTAATTCCTCTCTTTTACAGATGCAGAAGGTGCACACAGAGGCCTGGTTAGCTGCTGTGATTTCTTTGTCCAATACTGAGGTATAAAAAGCATTCAGAACCTTTATCTCTGGCATCCAGAACCATTTCTGATTAGCAGCTCCATAACTGTATGCTTTATACTTCTGCGGTGAGATATTAAAAATATTACTTTCAAGAAATGTAAGTTCAGATAAAGTGTAATCTTTGGAGATGTCATTTAAAGGTAGGGCATTTGGAGATACTGAGCTTTCAACTGGGTTTGGCTCTTGCTACTGAATCAGGAAATCATTTTCAAGTCCCAGTTATGTGCTTCCTGCAAATTATCTAGGTTGCAACATTAGCCAGAATGCTCCTGTTCTTCTTTTAAATAGTGCCATATGGATTTTCCCAAAGAGGGCACATGAGGATTTGCTTTTCACATCTCATGTGGAAAACAGGAGCTCTGAAATGTAAGACTTCATCTGTACTTCATTGAGGCAATATCTTAAATGACATGCCCATGTTTCCAGTAATGGGACTCACACCCACACGCTTCTCACTCAGTAGCAAGTGTGCTCCTACCTGCTGAATCATAGCTGATACTTTGTGTTAGCCAATTTGTTTATCTCAGGGTCCCATATACAACAATGACGTAATGACAAAGCATGAGATTTAGCTGCTTGTGTGTTGGTGATTAAATATGGAAACACAGGATAATCTCCTGTTTTTCTCTGAAAGGCATCACGGGGATTTTCATATTCGCTCTCAGTGTTGTAATAAAGTGTCAGACTAGGTTGTGCACTCAAAAGTCTGGAGAAGGGCTTGAATGCACAGATTTCAGACTCAAGCTCAATATTGTTACCTCTGAGAGAAGTCTCAGATTCAGATTCAGCCATCTTTCAAACTCATTTGAGCACTGGATTTTATAATGCCTAAGGTAAGCTCGTGTAAGACTATACCCTCCATATTAGAGTTACTTTTAATCCCAACCTCCGCAATTGCGCAAAGTGGGAAGATAAAGCATAAACGCATTTTTAACGTGATGGCCACAGTAAATGTAACATTGCTGTTTCTGCATTGGATTCCTTAAGCCTGGGATTTATTTTTGATTTGACATGATTTTGTATGCTTTTATGGCAGTCAAATAGTTCCTACCAGACCATATATGTTAATATTTCATTATAATTACACAGTTCAAATAAAGTTCAACTTTGAATGGAACGATGGAAATTATTTTTGCTGACCTGAAGTATAATTGAACATCCCTGAACTTCCATCGCACCTTTGCCATCACCCGAGTTTATTTGGGCAGTTGAGACTGCAAGCACCAGATCAGGATTACCCATTAAATGGAAAGTTCTGTTGATAGTCAATGTACAAAGTTTGAGTTGTGTTAGCAAGGTAGAAGTAAATTACTTCACACAGGCTCAGTTTTAAATCAATGAGGCAGATCGTTCTCTCCTTCCAACTGAGACTAATCATTACAACATAAAAAAAAGGAGCAAGATGAGGCCATAGCACCCTGAACCTATTTTGCTACTCAGTAAAATTGCGGTTGAGATCTTGCAGCAATTCTACTTTTCTATTCTATCTCTCGATTCCCTTACTGTTCAAAAATCTATCGACCCAGTCTTGAATGTGCTCAATTACTCAGCATCTGCAGAATATCAACACACTGGCCTTTCAGTGAAGATAATTCTTCTCATAGTACTTTAATAGAAGAATGGCATGGTGGCTCAGTGGTTCACACTGCTGCCTCATAGCGCCAGGGACATGGGTTCGATTCCATCCTCAGGCGACCGTCTGCGTGGAATTTGCACATTCTCCCTGGGCCTGCATGGGTTTCCTCCAGTGCTCTGGTTTCCTCCCACAGTTAAAAGATGTGCAGGCTAGGTGGATTGGCGATGCTAAATTGCCCATAGTGTTCAGGGATGTGTAGATTAGACGGGTTATGGGGGATGGGTCTGGGAGGGATGCTCTGAGGATCAGTGTGGACTTGTTGGGCTAAAAGGCCTGTTTCCACATTGGACGGATTCTATGATCTATAGTATAAGAATAGGGAGTCAGATATTTAAGACTATTAGCTTCATACAGGACTCAACAACCTGGGGGAACAGTTGCTTGGTATTCAGCCTGTCAAGCACTTTCAAAATTGTGTAACTTTCACAAAGACCACTTCTTGTTTATCTTGCTATTTTTAAAACCATTACCTTCAATTTCTAAACAAAGGCCAATCTCACATTCTAAAAACTATCTATTGGACCTTCTGGTTGTAGATGGCTACAAATACAAGCTGTCCCTTTTACATTGATGTAGGCATGGAGGGCTCAAGAACTGATTATACGTGGAATGGGTGCAGGGAATAAATCTGCTGAAATGGAGAACAGTGGCTGAGGAGAATGAATCAACAACATATAATATACTTTAAAGACAGGATGCAAAGTTTGATTCTCAGCAATTTATTGGGACCACGCAATGGATTTGGAGCTGAATGATTTAAATGTTGCAACAGCATAGCTTCAAACACAGGACAAAATTTAAAAAAGTCTGAAAAGTAACCTTTTCAATGATTTTTCTTCACCTGTATTTATCCAGTCTTTTCACAAAGCATACCGCCCATTACAGAAATGAGTGTTTATATGCCAAATTGTTGAAAGCAAATTTCTTGACTGAGGCAAATTGACCAGGAAGTTGGTTTAAGAAAAGAAAAAGATTGTTTCATAACAGTTACTTCTGGAATATTATGTCCAGTTCAGATTACACATGAACATATTTTGACATTACGTCAGCACATCCTTTGTTACCTATAGGCTAAAACACTGAGCTTCATATCTTAACAGTAGCTAATGAACACTTTCACCACATGGTACTGCAGCAGTTCAAGATGAATGCCCACATATCCCTCTCAAAGACAACAAATCATATGCTACAAACACCCATTTTATTATTGCCATCCACTACCTAAGACAAACTCAATAATAACTACAGCACTCAACTGCAACCAAATCTTTCGAGAAAGGATGTTTGTCTACCTGTTGTCTTCTCTCCACATCCAGCGTTGAAAGATGTCATCAGCTTTCTTCTCAACCAGTCTCACTTCAGTGCCTGGTTGTGCATTCATCTCCAGAATGCCTACCACAAGCCAAGGACAGCTACAGTTCATGATGTGCCCATCTTGGAACTGAAACTGCTGCTGATGTATCCGTTGTGGTTTGAGAAGTTTGGGCTGGGGCCTGTGGGCAAACATGATCTGTAAGCTGTGTCAATTACATTAAAAACTTCCAAAAATCTTGGGGACAGAAGATTGTAATTCTCCCACACAAGGCCACCAACACAGTAGAACACATAAAGCCAAGACCTGGCTAAGGTAAACTCCTAACAGGGCTTCTCTGGTAAAAGATGGAAGTGAGACATAAATGAGAGAAAGGGGTGTCAGCTATATTGTGGTCTGAACTTACTAGTATGTGATGTCAACTTATTACAAGGAAGATTTATGGAAGCTGGGGTGTGGGTGTATCAGGGCCTGCAAATCCCTAAGGCAGAGCACCAATTTGCCACACAGCGGAAAGGGAAGGAATGTCAGGTGTCAGATATAATGTAGGCACAAAGAACTGGCATCACTAACTTCAGTGCAGCCAACACCAGAAGTTACAGTGGACAAATTTTGACAAATACACCCAGATGTATATTGTACATTTTCAGCCCTGTGGGTAATTTATTTAATGAAACAAAAGTATAATTTTTTAAAATTGCGAATTAAGAATAACAAAAATGTTTATTTTTTCAAGGACACCAAACTAATTTAGCCATGTTTGCAAATGTCCAAACTAATTGACTAACTAATGTCCAGTTGGAGAATTTCTGTTTGTCTGAAACAGTGGCACTAGTTTTTGGAGTTAAGTGAATTTAAGCACACATTATTCAAATAAAACTCCAAGTGAGCGAATTGAACCAGACAAAACCACTAAAGTAACCACACTGTTCCTTGTGAGTTAGATTAATGCTACCATTAAGGTGAAACATGTGGGAAGAATCCCATTCATGTCCATTAATTGGGTAGAATAGCTGGCCAGTCATTAATCCTGACAAAAAATGGTTCGCCATGATTAGGAAGTAACAGTCCCAGGGACCCCGGGGATATAAGAACAAATTTCGCCACTGCAGCGAGTACGGTTTGAATTCAATTAGTAAATCTGGAATGTAAAAGCTAGAATTAGTAATGGTGACCATGGTCTATTGTTCTGAAAGTCCACTTGGTTTGCTAATGTTCTGTTATGGAAGGAAATCTGCCATCCTTAGTTGGTCTGTCTTACAATGTGACTCCAGATCCACATCAATGAGGTTAACACATAACTTGTCCTCTGAATGCAATCTATTTAAAGCTATCAGGGATGGGTAACAAATGCTGGCTTTGCCAACAATGCCCTTGTCCAAAGGCAGAATATAGAGAAGAAACTTGCCCACACTGCTTCAGCAGCACTTCCTAAACATGTGATGATCTCCACCTGGTGATCAGAGGACAGCTAGAAACTGAATATTCCTCTCCTAGTTACATAACACCCTGATGTCAAATTGTCCTTTTTCACCGGTTCTATGTCCTGGACCTCTTCTCTTGATCAAATAAATGGCAATGGTTCAGGAAGAAGACCAACCAACATTTCTCTAAGATAAATATGGTTAGAAAATAAACTGTGGCTAATTCTATTCAATGAATGCTTATATTCCGAGAAGGAAATCTTTTTAAAAAATGCTGTCTGGATCCACTACCAGACAATCAAAAAAGTGGTGATTAACCTGTATTTATTGTACAAATTAATGTTCGTGAAAGACTTCCCATCTTCTTGCCATGAGACTCCATCATCGTCAAATTCCTTTGAATCTCTTTCCCATGGATAACGTTCCTTAGGGTAGTGGGCATCGAGAGTAAGATGGGTCCTGGTATGTGCATCACTGAAAAATACAGACAACCATAGCTGCATTTTTCATATCTAATTTAACTATATATTTCCTTAGAGGGCCCTGTAAGCTTTTTAATACACCATGTTGTTCTCACACCAACAGTTCTGTTCTGGGCCTGCAGCAATGTTCCAATGAAGCACAAAGCAAGCTTGAGGAACAACACCTCACTTTTCACTGCAGCACATTACAGGGTCTAGGGCTCAATATTGAATTCCACAACTTCAGAGCCTGACCATATGACATCCGTCCTCTACTTTTCTTACAGTACCCTGAACCCCTGACAAAGCTGCCAGCTCTAACTTACTTTGTCCTCAGGTTGGAGGACCCATTTTCTCTCTTTCACATCTTAATTTACACCCATTTTATGTCTCTATACCTGTGTCACCAAAATTAGGAACCCATTTGTGTTTTCCAAAGCATCTGGTCCCCTCATTCCTCCTCAACCTCTGTCAAAAGTATAAAAACTACCTTTTTCCAATCCCCTCAGTTATGCAGAAGAGTCATATCAGACTCAAAAAAATTATTTCTGCTTCTTTCTCCACAGATGATGCCAGACCTGCTGAGTTTCTCCAGCATTTTCAGTGTTTATTTCAGATTTCCAACATTTGCAGTATTGTGTCTTTTTTTCTCTTGGCTGGAGGACTTTTAATCAGAGTTCAAAAATTTACAGTAATTGCTAAAAATACTCTAGGGAGGGATGTGAAATTATTTTACGTAGCAAGTTGCTATATACTGGAACTAACTGGGTGAAACGCTGATGGAACCAAACACAGTAGTGAATCCCAAAAGAAAGAAGGATAAATACTTGATAAGGAGAAATTTTAAGTGATCAGTCAAAACGGTATGGGAGTAAATATAATTGGACAGCTCTTTCAAAGAACCAATGCAGCATGGGCAGAACAGACCCCTATTGTGCTGTATAATTCAGTAAATATGAACTAATCTTGCATGCTTATGTCTTCTTTTACATTACTATAAAATAGTTCACTGTCAAAAAGTATTGTTGAATACATATTCACATTCTGCTGATTCTATGCTAAAATATTCTTATAATAGCCTAAATAAATGCTATTGGACTATGCTTCCAACCAATATTTGTCCATTTAGATAGGACTGTGATCGAAGAATGTATACAGTATATCAATCACAAATGGCTAAAACAGCTTTGCTATATTTAACACAAAGGTATCAATTCCTTACAGTAGATCAATTAAGATGTTTCTGTCCTCATTATGATTTTCATCAGTTGTTGCAGTACATGATTGATTTTGCTTATCTGCTTCATAAGTATTTTCTTCATGTTCAACGGGCATGACACATTCAGCTAATACCAACTTAGCTCCAGGCGTAAGAGTACCTACAACCTCAAGCACCAAACCTGCAAGGTAATAAGCATACGTTTAATCACATGTTTAATGCTGTTTTTTAAAAAAAGAAATTTGCTTTTGAATTGTCTCTTTTATGACTTTAGAATGCCTCAAGCATGGTACAGTCAATGGATATCTTTTTGAAGTGTAGGAAATGCAGCAACCAATTTACACAGCATGCTTCCCCAAATAGCAATATAAAAATGATCAGATATTATGACTTCAGTCAAGAGTTAAATATTGGGCAGGACATTGGACATGAATTCCCTGCTCCTCTTTTCAGTAACACCAAGGGATCTTTCGCTTCTATCTAAGAGAGAAGACAGGACCTCAGTTTAATGTCCTATGGGAAAGACAACAAAAGTAGAACGCTATTATAGAATGATAGTGTGTGTTGTGTGGCTAAATAGGACAGACTTCGAACAGGTCTCGCAACTCAAGACTGGGCATCCACAGGGCACTATGAGCCATGAACAGTAGCAAAATTGTACTCCAAATCAGAAGTGGGGATGTTCACTGATGATTGCATAATATTCAGCACCATATGCAACTCCTTAGATACTGAAGCAATCCATGTTCAAATGCAGCAAGATTTGGATAATATCCAGCCTTGGGCCGATAAGTGGCGAGTAACATTCATGCCACACAAATGCCAGGCTCTGACCATCACCAATAACAGACAACCTAATCACTGCCCCTTGACATTCAATGGTGTTAACATCACTGAATTCCCCACTATCAACATCTCAGGCATTATCATTGACCATAAAATTAACTGAACTCATCACATAAGCACAATGGCTACAAGACCAGGTCAGCAGCTAGGAATTCATGCTGCAAGTAACTCACCTCCTGACATCCCAAAGTCTGCTCACTATCTACAAGACAAAAGTGAAGAATGTATTGGAATACTGCCCACTTGTCTGAATGAGTACAGCCCCAACAACTCTCATGAAGCTTGACACCATCCAGGACAAAGCATCCCGCTTGATTGGCACTACATCCACAAGCATTCACTCCCTCCATCACCAACGCTCAGCAGCAGCAGTGTGTACCATCTACAAGATGCACTGCAGAAATTCACCAGAGATCCCCAGACAGCACCTTCCAAACTCACGATCACTTCCATCTGGAAGGACAAGGGAGCCGATACATGGGAACATCATCAACTTCAAATTCCCCACCAAGCCACATCCTGATTTAGAAATACATCGTGGTTCCTTCACTGCTGCTGGGTCAAAATCTGGGAAATCCCTCCCAATGGCATTGTGGGCCAGTCCTAGAAGGCAGCTCATCATCACCTTCTCAAACGCAACTAGGTATGGTTAATAAATACTAGCCAGCCAGCAATGCCCACATCCCACAAATTAATTTTAAAATTGTTCAGCTCATTAGGGGTCTCTTCTGACTATCCTGTGCTGGCTGTTTGAAAGAGCTGACCAGTTATAGTTACTGCTATACTCTTTTGCCTTATTACTTCAAATTCTAAAAGTATAGCTGAATTTTGTGTTTAAGTCTCTAGTGCTGGGCTTAACCTGCCAACACTCTCATCTAGAGGCAAGACTGCTATTCATTGAGCTATTTCAGCATCAGTACTTAGATCAGTGTTACAGTCTTGCTGGAAACTCATATTGATGTTTTGGAGTTTTGGAGGTTCAGCAAGTAGCTGAAGGCTTGTGTCAACCATACCCTCTTTCTAACAAACCTCTAAGAAATACAGAGCCCCCTTGGACAACCAACAGGACAAAGTTATTAATCTTCCACCATTTCTGATGACAAACGTGGGGATCTAGGAGAATCCTTATCCGCTACCTTGTTTACTTTCTTCATATTGTGCACATTGACAGATGATATTTTGTGGACTGTGTTTCTTAAAGGATTTTCAGATTTCTCCTCTGAGAAGGTGGTGGTGAGCTGCCGTCTCAGGCCGCTGCAGTCCAGCTGCTGTGGGTTGACCCACAATGCCATTTGAGAGGGAATTCAAGGAGTTTGATCCAGCAACAGTCAAGGAACAGCAATATTTTTCCAACTCAGGATGGTGAGTGGCTTGGAGGGGAATTTGAAGTTGATGGTGATCCCATATATCTGCCAAACCAATTTCCTTGGGAAAATTAAGTAAATACTGTTTCCTTGGAAGGGTTCCTTTTTTTCTGGTGAGAAAAGGCCCAGCGCCTATTTGCTCTGAATCTGTGAGTGGGATTAGCACACCTCTCCGTCTTGTTAGAGGTTTAGTTGGTGGCTTGGTGCTGAGACATTGCTGGTGAAAATATGGTTGACAAACTGAGGAGCCCCATCACACCATAAAGATTCATCTCTTGCCCTTCAATACCTGCCTGATCAGAAAAGCCTGTTTATGTATGTATGTATCGGGATTATCTCACTGAGGAAAGTTGGATATTGACAGCAATCAATAGGATGTGGTTGAGAGGAGAGACAAGGTGGGGGGGTTTGCTGCCCATCATGGCTGTTAGCAGTGTTGATTGGGCCATAATTTTGAGTGACCAGGGAGATAAGAGCTAATTTTCAAGGGTGGGGATTGGTGTTCATCTGTGTGGAGTGGCCCAGCAGTAGCCTATTTGCTCTGAATCTGTGAGTGGGATGAGCACACCTCTCCGACTTGTTAGAGGTTTAGTTGGTGGCTTGGTGCTGAGACATTGCTGGTCTGTCAAATTTCCAAGTTATTGATTATACCTTTGGGGTTGCGCATGGCACAGTAGCTGCGGATTAAAGCAACATCACATGTCAGATTGTTAAGGCGGAGACGTTTCCTCTGCAGCAATGAGGTTAGGTTGGGATCTATCCATGCCTCTCCACAAGAAACATACACCTGAAAGATAGAGTGATAGAGCCGTTAAGGCACAGGCAAAGGCCATTTCGCCCATTGAGTCCATGTTAGGCCTCCGTTATATTCTCCTGCTTGCCTCTGGTAGCCCTGCATGTCGATTTCCCTCAAGTGCCCACCCAATTTCCTTTTGGGATCATTGATTGTCGCTGTGTCTACCATTCCTGTTGGCAGCAGGTCCCAGGTCATCGTCACTCATTGAGCAAAAATATCGTTCATCACATTTCTCCCACGTCTCTTGGTCAATCATGCCCCTAGTCCTTGCACCATTAGTTAGCAACAGCAACTTCTCCACGTCTACCTTCCCAAAGCTATCATAATCATGTAAACCTAGACAAAGTCTTTCATCACTGTCTTTTGCTCTAGAGTGAATCATTCCTGTCTGTTTACCCTAATCTTGCGCCTTTCTGGTAAATCTCATCTACACCCTCAAGAGTACTCAGAACCTTCCTCAAAGGTGTTGAAAATGCTGAAAGAATTCAATAGAACAGACTCTGATGTGCAAATCAAGAATGAGACTTAAAATTCAGGATAGGTGATTAAGAGAGAAATCAGAAATAATGTTTCCTGCATAAAATATGAATTCTCTCCTCTAAAAGATGTTGGTGAATTTCAGGGCTGTGATTGATAGTCAAAGTTAGGCGGCAAAGGTATTAAATTAATAAGCTTTTAAATCCTGTTATGAGCATTGTTTTCAAGGTTAGCATCTATTACTTTTTCTTAATTGAAAACAAGGATATGTCAGTGGCCTTTTTAACAGTGGCTTAGGTACACATTGTATTGTTAAGGAGGAGCTTCCAGATTTTGACATAGTGACAGAGGTCAAACTCACCAACTGATCCCTCTGTAGATCTCGCAGAAGAGTATGTTCTTTCCCAGTTTCATCAAACAGCCTGCGGGCTGCAAAAGGCAATCCCAGTATCAAGGTGCACCTATTGAAAGAATTCAGTCAACCCAGAACGCCTTGTATGCAGCACATAGTACATGGCTAATGGCAATGCCCTACTCCTGTTCCTTTGTTTCAGAGAAAGTAGGAACTGCAGATGTTGGAGAATCTGAGATAACAAGGTATACAGCTGGATGAGCAGGCCAAGCAGCACCAGAGGAGCACAAAAGCTGACGTTTTGGGTCTAGACCCTTCATCAGAGAGGTGGATAGAGAGAGGGTTCTGGAATAAATAGGGAGAGAGGGGGAGGTGGACTGAAGATGGATAGAGGAGAAGATAGGTGGAGAGGAGAGTATAGGTGAGGAGGTAGGGAGGATAGGTCAGTCCAGGGAAGACGGACAGGTCAAGGAGTGGGATGAGGTTAGTAGGTAGGAAATGGAGGTGCAGCTTGAGATGGGAGGAAGGGATGGGTGAGAGGAAGAACAGGTTAGGGAAGCAGAGACAGGCTGGGCTGGTTTTGGGATGCTGTGGGGAAAGGGGAGATTTTGAAGCTTGTGAAATCTACATTGATACCATTGGACTGCAGGGTTCCCAAGCGGAATATGAGTTGCTGTTCCTGCAACCTTTGGGTGGCATCATTGTGGCACTGCAGGAGGCCAATGATGGACATGCCGTCTAAAGAATGGGAGGGGGTGTTAAAATGGTTTGTGACTGTGAGGTACAGTTGTTTATTGCGAACGGATGTGTTCTGCAAAGTGGTCCCCAAGCCTCCGCTTGGTTTCCCCAATGTAGAGGAAGCCACACCGGGTACAATGGATACAGTATACCACATTGGCAGATGTGCAGGCGAACATCTGCTTAATATGGAAAGTCATCATGGGGCCTGGGATGGGGGTGAGGGAGGAGGTGTGGGGGAAAGTGTAGCACTTCCTGCGGTTGTAGGGGAAGGTGCTGGGTGTGGTGGGGTTGGAGGGGAGTGTGGAGCGAACAAGGGAGTCACGGAGAGAGTGGTCTCTCTGGAAGGCAGACAAGGGTGGGGATGGAAAAATGTCTTGGGTGGTGAGGTCAGATTGTAGATGGCGGAAGTGTCGGAGGATAATGCGTTGTATCCGGAGGTTGGTGGGGTGGTGTTTGAAAACGAGGGTTTTGTGACTGGGCGGTGTCCATCATGGGCCTCCTGCAGTGCCACAATGATGCCACCCGAAGGTTGCAGGAACAGCAACTCATATTCCGCTTGGGAACCCTGCAGCCCAATGGTATCAATGTGGACTTCACCAGCTTCAAAATCTCCCCTTCCCCCACCGTATCGCAAAACCAGCCCAGTTCATCCCCTCCCCGCACTGCATCCCAAAACCAGTCCAGCCTGTCTCTGCCTCCCTAACCTGTTCTTCCTCTCACCCATCCCTTCCACCCACCTCAAGCCGCACCTCCATTTCCTACCTACTAACCTCATCCCACCTCCTTGACCTGTCTGTCTTCCCTGGACTGACCTACCCCCTCCCTACCTCACCACCTATACTCTCCTATCCACCTATCTTCTTTTCTCTCTATCTTCGGTCCACCTCCCCCTCTCTCCCTATTTATTCCAGAACCCTCTCCCCATCCCCCTCTCTGACGAAGGGTCTAGGCCCGAAACGTTAACTTTTGTGCTCCTGAGATGCTGCTGGGCCTGCTGTGTTCATCCAGCTTCACACTTTATTATCTTGGATTCTCCAGCATCTGTAGTTCCCATTATCTCATTATCTACTAACCTCATTCTGCCCCCTTGACCTGTCTGTCCTGCCTGGACTGACCTATCTCCTCCCTACCTCCCCATCTACACTCACCTTTAATGGCTCCATCCCCACCACAATGACCGATCTGTCTCCTCTCCCCCCCATCTTCTCCTCTACTCATCTTCTACACACTTCCCCCTCTCTCCATATTTATTTCAGATCTTCCTTCCCCTCACCCATTTCTGAAGAAGGGTTTAGGCCCGAAACATCAGCCGTCCTGCTCCTCTGATGCTGCTTGGCCTGCTGTGTTCATCCAGCTCTACACCTTGTTATCCCTGTTCCTTTTTTGCTGACCCCAAGTTACGTAATTCTGTAGTAAGATCAATATTACCGATCTCCATGGTCAGAGGTGTCACTGGCCTCAAATGATCAGAATTGTAATGGATCTGCCAATATGGTAGCATCAAGTCTTTTCCATGTAAATTTAACTAGCATCTTGTTTGCACTTGCATATCCTGAATTATCATGGAGCAAATAATTTAATGATTCAAACCAATCTTCCAAAACAACTACTTGTATTTATATTGCACTTTTAATATAATAAAGATGCCTTAGGTTCTCTACAGGAGTGTTAATGAATGTGCCCACCAAGGCATGTAAGGTGATAATAAGTCAGATGATCAATAGTCTTGTCAAACAGATAAGATTTAAGGAGTATCTTAAAGGAGGAGAGAGTGTTAGGGAAGTGTTGTGGCTAGGGTGGGAATCCCAGATCTAAGGACTTTCGTTGCTGATGGTACGACCACTGATGGCCCAGCACTTAAAACTGGAGATGCTTAAGAAGCCAGCATTGGAGGAGAGAAGATATTCAGGACAGTTGTATAGCTAAAGCAGAAAGAGACTGAGAGTGGGAGAGGGGAGGATATAAGATGAGAATTTTAATATCAAACATCACTTAACCAAGATAAGTTTAATGCACAGTAGTGTTAGGTAAATAGGACTTCTTGCAAGTTAAGATTCCAATTGGCAGGTGAAGCAGCATTTCACCTGTACTGCCTCCAATCTGGTCTATTACATTTGCTGCACCCAATGTAGCCTACTCTATACTGAAGAAACCAAACACAGGCTGGTGACCACTTTGCAGAATGCCTCCAGTCTATGCACAAGCATGACCCCGAACAGCCCACAGTTGGTCATTTTAACACAGCATCCTGCTTGCATGCCCACTTGTCTGTCCTCAGTATGCTGCAGTGCTCCAGTGAATCACAGTCCAAACTGGAAGAACAACAACTCATCTTCAAACTAGGCACTTTTCAGCCTTCTGGACTTAATATCGAGTTTAATAGTTTCAAATCACAAACGCATTCCTATTCCCTCACTTTCTTTTGGCTTTACTTGTTACATTCTCTATCACCATGTCCTCTCTCCCCTCCCCCCACACCAGTAGGACTAACTGTTCTTTCCTGTTTGGCAGTTAGGCACACCATTGTTCTGCCTTTCTCACAATCTGATGACACAATATGCATTATCAACAGCCCCTCTCTCTAGCAGTGCACCCCTCCACACCCCCATTATTGCTTAAATGCTGCCTCCTTCACAAATTCACGTCAGATCTGCTGAAGAGTCATCTAAACACGAAACATTAGCTTGGTCTCTCTCCATGGATGCTGCCTGGCCCGCTGTGACTTCCAATTTTTTTGTTTCCAGCACAGACTGCAGCATCTGCAGTAACATGCTCCTACACGGTTAGGATAGTGTCAGCACATATTTGGCTCACCTCTGGTTTCTGGATGATAGAAAGTGAAAGATCAGCCAGAAGTGTGCTGGAATAATCAAGCTAATGGGAAACAAAGACATGTATAAGGGTTTCAGCAGCAGTTGAGCTGAGGCAGGAGTCTTAGTAATGGCACAAATTGTCAAAAATTTACCTCGGGGTCAAAAATGGCATCAAGGTTGCAAATAGAATGCTTCAACCTCAAACTGGGCAAACAAAGACAATGGATTACTTTTCCTAATTTTTGGTTGGAGGAAATTTCTGTTTATTCTGTATTGAATGCAGGATAAGCAATCTGACAAATTCAAGGTGAGGAAGGAGTCAAGACAGGTTGTTCTACAGGAGACCAGGGTATTGTCAGTGTACATGTGGAAATTAGTGCTTTGTTTTCAGGATGTTTTCTTTCAGGAGTTAAAAGTAGGTCTTTGAAAGTCACCAGATTAAAAGTACACGAACATGAAAAAATCCATTTTGGAGATAATTTTTTTGACTTTGATTTGGTCAAAATGGAGGAAGACGAGAGCAGTCCTAGTGAGGACGAGGGAGACCATAACACTGGCTTGGGAGGGAAGGGAGGGAGTGAAGTTGAAGTGCGGAGGTGGGTCAGACCCAGTTAAGGGCCCTATCAAACATGTTGCTGTGGAATCCTCGTTTATGGAAGAAGGTGGACATTTTGCAGGCCCCCTTGTCGAAGTTGCCATCATCAGAACAGATGCAATGGAGGAACTGTGAGAATGGAATAGAACCTTTACACAAAGTAGGGTGTGAGGATGTACAGTCAAGATAACTGTGGGAGGTGGTTGTTTGATTTGTAGTGGTTATTGGTGGCCAGCCTATCCACATAAATGTTGAGGAAGGGAAGGGAGGAGTTAGAGCTGGACCAGATGAAGGTGACAGTAGGGTGGAAATTGGAAGTAAATTAATAAAGCTTTCCAATTCTGAACAAGAATGAAGTGCAACACCGATGATATCCTCAACATACCAGGGTGGAGGCCAGAATAGTACTAGAACGAGGAGTGTTCCACATACCTCACAAAGAGATAGGTACAACTGGGGCCCATGCAAGTACCATGGCCACCATTCTGACCAGAAGAAAGTGACAGGAGTTAGAAGAGAAGTTGTTTAGGGTGAGGATAAGCTTAGCCAGTCAGAGGATGGTGGTGGTGGATAGGAATTATTCAGACCTTTTTTTCCAGGAAGAAGTGGAGAGCCCTAAGACCATTCTGGTGGGGGATGAACGTGTAAAGGGATTGCATGTCCTTGGTAAAGAGGAAGCAGCTTGAGCCCACAAACTGGAAATTCTGAAACTGACAAAAAGCCTCAGAAGAATCATGGATATAAGGAGGAAAAGATTGGACAATGTGAGAAAAAGAAACGAGTTGAGATTGAAGGAAATACGTTCTGTGGGGCAGGAGCAGGCAAATACACTGGACCTGCCTGGGCAGACCTCTTTGTGGATTTTGGGAACGAGGTAGAAGGAAGCTGTGCGGGATTGGGGGACTATGAGTTTGGATGCAGTGGTGGGGAAGATCACCAGATGAAATGAGGTTAGTGAGTGTGCTGAACAGAATGGACTGATGCTCCATGTTGGGGTCATGGTCCAGGGGAAGATAGGCCCTCAGCCTCTGCAGTGTAGGTGTCAGTGTGCCAGACAACATCAGTACCATGCTTGTCAGCAGGTTTGATTACTAAGTTAGGGTTGGATCGGAGTGCAGTCAGTTCAGAGAGAGATGGGTTGGAATAGGTAAGGGGGTGCAGAGAAATTAAGGTGACCAATGTCACGTAAACAGTTCACAATGAACAGGTTGATTAGAGGTAAAAGGCTAAAGGGAAGGGTCCAGGTGGAGGGAGTGTGTTTGAGTTGGGCAAAAGGATCTATGGGGCAGGTTGAGGATTCTTATCCAAAGAAATTGGCGTGGAGGTGAAGGCAACAGAAGAAGAGTTCAATGTCATGTTGTGTCTGAAATTCATTAAGCAGAGAAGCAGAGACCTTTGCTGAGTACCATACTTGTTGCTGACATTGCAGTACCATGTGTATAGGATTTCCCCACCTCAGTTTTTAAACATAAGGTGGGTTTACTTCTAAATCTATTAGACAGAGCTGAGCTTGGCACCTCATCATTGATGTTTAATTTTCCAGAGGAGTTCAATTAAGAACACATTTTCAGGATCACTGTCCAATTAGGATTGGCAGATGGCTTCAGGAGTCAAGAGGTTGAATAGCATATGGTTTGGAAGGAGCAGTTGGTAACCTTTATTTTGGCTGCGTTCAGAGTACAGCTGAAGTGAAGGACACAATCAAAAAAGAGTAAAGTGGATATGAGTTAATGTGAAGGAACTAGTAATCATTTATTCAGTCCCAGCTCTGTATATTACAGCAGTCTGCAGGAACTTCTCCATCCAATAATGAGCCTCTTCATGAGAGCTGACCTCAGGCATTTCCCATTCACTATTCACAGTAGTGAGTGTAACGCAGTCAGCCTGGTGGACATCATAAAATACAAAGTCCCTGGTGAGGCTGTAAATCTGGTCCAATCAGGGATCCCTAGCTGACAGATATAAACAGGATTGCCAGGCATTCTGCTCACTCTCCAGAAGCTGGATCAGTGTCAAAGACTCTCTATGTATCAACAAAAGGTGACTTGGTGAGGGGATACAAGACCTTGTGAAGTTATTTCATTCACCTTTCATGATACTTTAATGCCACTCCAACCACCCACTTTACACTGGCTGCTTATGAGTTGAAATGTTGCAGATACTGTGGGGGGCCTATGCAACACAGGGAAGATTCTACTGCGCTAGCAAAGAGGCTTACAATTGTATCACTAAAATCAATTGGTTTCTCACGGCTATTGGGTAGATTGCTGGCTAAATAACTCACACAGATCATTTTCTAATCTTCCATACTTATAAAAAAAACAAACCTATCCTTAGCATTGGGCCCTCAAGATGCTATTTAGCCACAGTTTATATTGAAAATACCTTTATCTATTGTCAACCACTGGTTGAGTTTTAATAGACCAAATAATTGCATTTCTGCGAATTAAAACAGTAGTTTCTAAAATGGCCAACCGCTTGCATAATTATACCCGATAAATTCCAAAGCCATTGAAATGAAGTTAACCTCTCTAGAAAAAGCCATCAAAGACAATCAGTTTTTGAAGTCGTGAATGACCCATCTCCTGACCTGTTTACAAAACATCCAGATAGCCTGTGTATTCAAACGTGGAACAAGCCCCAAGATGCAATCATTTAGGAGAAAGGACCCTGGTGAGAAAGGAACTCTTCAAGCCACAATTAAATCATGTGTAACCCTAGACATGGAACCAATTTATCAATCTGTGTTTGGGTAACTAATCAGTTGGTGGGGGAAGACCATGACATGAACCTACAAATGCTCTTTGTATTTAAGAAACCGTTTTTCTCCAGACAGAGAACAGACCAAGTGATGCTGAGGAAGGCCCCAAAGTGGGCACTGTTATCTCTTTCTCTCCGGGTATTTACCTCTCCATCCAACCTGTAATTTTGAGACATTCCTGTTGTTTCAGCAGTTAGATGCCAAGGGCAGCGTCTAAAAACAGCTGCAGACTCCAGAAAACCAAGTGACTGTTATCTGTCAACATCTTTAAAATATCTCATCACGCAATTCAGAAGGTTCAATGGGCCCACACAACACATCCATTTACAGAAATCACATATAACTGATGCTGTGCAAAGATGTGCAGGTTAGGTGGATTAGCCATGGGAAATGCAGGATCACAGGGATAGGTAGGGAGGTGGGTCACAGTGGTATGCTCTTTGGACTGTCAGCGTGCACTAGGTGGGCCGAATAGCCTGCTTCCACACCGCCGGGCTTCTATGACTCTAAACAGAGAATGCTGGAGAAACTCAGCAGGTCTGGCAGCATCTGTGGTGAGAGAAGCAGAGTTAACATTTAGAGTCAGGTATGACTCTACTTCAGAACTGACAGGTAATGGAATTTTTTAATATTCTTTTGGCAGAGGCACAGTACAAAAGACAAAGTGGTTGTTGATGGTGATAAACAGAAAACAAGCTGTGACCTGGGTGTAAATTAATGTATGAAAGGGAAAGTATGGGTCCTCACTCGACTAAGAGCAAAGCAAAGAAGACACAATCAAGGCAAGGCTATGGGGTAGGTCCTGTTTAAAAAAAAAGTAGATTTGGCATTCTGTGGTCAGTTTCTGAAGTTGTTCAATTCAACTTTGTGGCCTTAAATCTTCAGCAGAAAATGAGACATTGTTGTTTGAGTTTGCTGTGTGCTTTGTTGGAAGAGTGCAACAGATACAGGACAGGAATGTTAGCGTAAGAGCAATATAGTTCAATGAGATGACAAGCAACCGGGAGATCGGGATCATTTCTAGGGATAGAGCAGAAATGTTCCACAAGGCTATCACCCAGTCTACATTTGGTCTCACCAGTGTAAAGGAGATCACGTTGCAGGCAGTAAACTAGATTGAAAGAAGTACAAGTGCTCCACCTGCACTGTTTCACCTGGAAGGTGTGTTTGGGACCTTGGATAGTAAGGTTGGGAGGAGGTGAATGGGCAAGTTCACTTATGCTAAGTTCATTCTCTCCTCATTACCCGAACAGACCAATAATTTAACTGCCTGATTCTCAACATTATTCTCCACAAGGAATGAGTGCCTTCATCTGATTACAGTATAGGCCACAACATTTTGTACTGCACAATTGTCTAACACACTCTTGATGTCAGAGACATTGTACTGGGAATACTGACTTTCAAGAAAACATGGCCAGAAACTCACATTAAAAATGAAAAAAAAAGCATAAGAAATATCAAACTCCTGAAATACTCTGAGGATTTCAAGGCTCTGTAGACCTCTGCAGGGTGTATCACAACTGTACTTCTTTTAGACTCAGAACTACTTCTTTCTAATCATTGTTCAAATGGAATTAACAAAAGCAGAACCTTGTCAGTTCTGCTACAATAAAATAGCAGCATGGTGCTGGCATTCTAATCAGCTTTTGTCTACTGCAGAAATCATCAGAACAGCTTTGGTTTAGTCATTCGAGTAGCTCAGGGCAATCATTTAATGTTTGAAATAAATTCAGCTGCTGAATGAATGATGATCCAAAGTGGAGATAAATTAGGGCGATCACCAGCTGAGGCACTGGACACCTCAATGTCAGAAGACAAGCACGGCTTTGCTACTCAGTTTGAAATTAAATCTCATTATGGTAGTGTACTTTGACAGGTAGCAACATCCCTTCTCAGTAATGACTCATAACTGTAGCAACTATATGACATAATGCATCAGAATTTGCTGCACATACAATGGCGAGCTTAATGGACCACTCTTGTTACTAGTGTGTATGGAAAAAAAAGACAGGAGCTTATTGCATGGAAGAGTTGCTGGATCATTTGAGTTGCTCCAGTGTAAACCTCACAGAAAACACAGGGCTTGTCCTCAAATTTTTCTTTGGCTGTTTTGAAACTGCTGGAATTGTTTCATATAAATATGAATTAAATTTATCAGAATGTTAGGGCTGCAGTTTCATAGAATCACGACCTTATTTAATGGTTTGTGATCATAACGTATCACATGGAAGCACACAAGGATAAATAATTGAATCCACAGTCTCACTCCTCTGATTGTTCTCAGAGGTAACTTAAATTATAAATTTATTTAAGTTTATTTAAATTATAATCCTTTTCCATTGTTCTCCTGCTTACTTATTGATCCTTAAATCTAATTGATAAAGGGTATGGCTTTGTTCTGGAGCCTGTCATTCAGTGAGGTCCAAGATATTTTGTGGTCTTTGTTATGCCTTTTTCAGTTCATAATTCCAGCAATTTGCAATATAGAAATAGCTGGGGTGAAAATTTCAAATATTGGAGCCCAAGATGCCCTGCTCCAGAAATTCTGAGTAATTACTAATACTTGAATCAAGAAAATAATTCACACAACATTAATTCCCATTCAAATGTGGAGCATCTCAGTGGGAAGGGTCAGTGAAGACAGAACTTTAACTTTTCACGTAAACACATTTAGTTTACAAGCAGGATATGTGAAATCTTCTTACTGATCATTTATAAGATGCATTACCTTTCCAGAAACTGCTTAAATTCAAGTTGATGCACCTTAATTGAAGGATCTCCTTGCATATCTTTGCTTGTCTGCAATTCACCCTTTCCTCTCTGTCGAATCTTGTTCCTTGCAGCATTATGGCTAGAAACAGAGAATTGGGTATTTATTAGAAACACATAGAAGGTCTCCTACCTTCTTAGGGTAGGTTTTGATTGAATTGCTTGTTCTCTGCAGCTCATTGAAAAGGTTAGTATGAAGCTAGGATTATAAAACAGAGGCGATAACAACAAGGCAAGGAAGTTATGCTGAACCTTAGCAAAATACTGATTTGACCTAAACTGGAATATTTTCTTAAATGAAACAAAGAACTGCAGATGCTAATGATCTGAAACATAAGCAGAAGTTACTTGTGAAACTCAGATAACAAAGTGTGAAGCTGGATGAACACAGCAGGCCAAGCAGCATCTCAGGAGCACAAAAGCTTGTGAAACTCAGCAGGTCTGGCAACATCTGAGGGAAGAAAGCAGAGTTAACGTTTTGAGTCCAGTGATTCATCATTAAAACTGCTTTTATCCCACAAATGCTGCCAGCCCTGCTTGATTTTTACCAGCAATTTCTGTTTTTTGCAGATTTTTAAATATTAGCTTCTGGTCGATGATGAATCAATGGAGAATTCAATGATTAATGCCATTGAATGTCATGAGATGGCTACATTTTCTTTAGTGGAGTTTGTGATTGCCTGGTACATATATATATAACACTCACAACGTATCAGCTGAGGATTGAATGTTTCTCTGCATTTGGTCATGGACTGCTTTATATCTGCACAGTAACAAATGGAATGGAACGCTGTAATCATCAGAGAACATTCTCACTTTGCTCTTTATAAAAGAGGAAAGATTACTGAAGCAGCCAAAGATGGCTGGGTCTAGTACTCTTACCCTGAAGAACTCCTGCAGTGATGTCCTGGGGCTGAGCTGATTGATCTACAACCACAGCCATTTTCCTTTATGCGTGGTATTATTCCAGCCTATAAAATTCCATTATCTGATTCTCATTGATTTCAGTATTTCAATTGGTTGAATGTCATCTTGAATTAAGAGTAGTAACTCTCTTTTCACCTCTGAATTCATTACTTGTTTTGGCCACATTTGGATAAGGCTGCATTGAGGTTTGGAGCTGAGCCACTAAGGTGGAATTCAAACTGGACTGATGAGCAGATAATTCCTGACAAAGTATTGTTTTATATCACTGGTGATGACACCTTCTAGCACTAACACTGATGATTGAAAGTAGACTGAGGGGTGATAATTGGCAAGATCATATTAGTTCTTTATTTGCAGATAGTATATATCTGTTCAAGTTAGTACTTTAAGTAGGATTGATATAGTAGTTGCACTAGAATAGCTGACTAGTGGCACATCTAGTTCTGGAACAAAAGTCTTCAGCATTACTAGTCGAATGCTGCACGGAGGCACTGCTGTGCCTAGTACACTCAGCCATTTTTGGTATTACATGAAGTGAGTCAAATTAACTGAAGACCAGTAGATGTGATGTTGGGAAATCAGGATGAGGCTAATATGGGTCATTCTCATGACAATTCAAACTGAAAATCATTGCAAAAACTTCAGCCTTGTGCTTTGCGCAATGTATATGGAACAAAAAGCATAGAGTAGCATGCATATGAAACTCCCTGATATAGAGGTATGTGTTAGTGAGATTGAAGGAATTGTAATGTAAGCTCATGTGGCTGGGCAGAAAGGCAGTTTGTGTAAATAGAACACAGATATTGCTCATCATGAGGTCTTCAATATACAAGTTGTAAATGAAGTGCTTTAAGAAAATCTTACTATAGGCTATGTCCAAATCACTCATTGTTGCATTTTTCCAATTTGAGTTAGCCTTTTGTCACATGAAGTTCATGGTGCTTAATGGACTATAGCTCAGAGCAGCTTTTCTCATGCAGTCTTCACTTCAATTCTGCCCAAAATCTATAATGCCCTTCTTACGGGATCAGCCAACAGAAGTGGCACAAGTACTTACCAGCACTGGGACCTTCTGGCATTCACGTTGAAGATGTAACACCTGGCTATTTACCACCTCCCTCCCCAGTATCCAAGGGCCCAAACATACCTTCCAGATGAAGCAGCACATTACCTCCACTTCCCACAATCTAGTCTACGGCATTCACTGCTCACAATGTGGTTTCCTCTATATTAGGGAAATGAAGCATTGACTGGGTGACAGCTTCACAGAATATCTATGAACTGCCCACAAAAAAGCTTCCAGTTGCCTGCCACAAACAAACAACCCTGTTCCCTGGCCAACGTCTCTGTCTCAGGCTTAGTGCAGTGTTCCAGTGAAGCTCCTTACTCCCATTGTCACTCGCATACAAACCGACATTTTCCCAGCTACCATCAGTTCTGAAGAAGGGTGACAGGACCTGAACCATTAACTCTAATTTTTCTTCACAGATGTTCCCTGACCTGCTGAGCTATTCTAGAAACTTCTGTTTTTGTTCCTGATTCACAGCATCCACAGTTCTTTTGGTTTCCATTGATTCCAGCTTTGCTACGGCGCCTTGATGCCACACTCAGTCGAATGCAGCCTTGATGTCAAGGGCTGTCACTCTCACCTCAACTCTGGCATTCAGGTATTTTGTCCATGTTTAGACCATGGTTGTAAATGGTTGGGAATTGAGTGGCCCTGACAGAACCAAAACTGGGCATCACTGACCAGGTTATTAGAGAGCAGGTCCTACTTCGTAGCATTGTGACACCTTCCATGACATTACTGATGAAGAAGAGTAGACTGATGGGGTGTTAACGAGCTGAGTCACAGTTGTGATAGACGATGTTTCTGAATGCGCATTCTTGGACATTGACTGATCCACTGATGAAGTGCTAATTGAAGCCAAATGGGTGGCATTACTAAATCAATGAGTTTATGATTATTGCAACTGCTCCTAGCAGGGCATCAAATTCCGATCTTCTCATTGCACCCAAAGAAAACAGTAACTCACACCAAGATAATAAAATGTGAGGCTGGATGAACACAGCAGGCCAAGCAGCATCTCAGGAGCACAAAAGCTGACGTTTCGGGCCTAGACCCTTCATCAGAGGCTCTGATGAAGGGTCTAGGCCCGAAACGTCAGCTTTTGTGCTCCTGAGATGCTGCTTGGCCTGCTGTGTTCATCCAGCCTCACATTTTATTATCTTGGAATCTCCAGCATCTGCAGTTCCCATTATCTCAGTAACTCACACCATCTACCTTTCGCACTGTGCCAGCCATTTTGTGCAGTTACTGTGTTTGACATCCAATTCAACGTGAGGAGGTTCTAACTTTGTATACTACTAACTGAGCTCTGAGCCCTGAGATGCTAGATAATGCACCTCTGTCCTTCATGTTCCCTTCTATGTTGCTGTGATGACTGTTCAGCCTCCCCACACTTTGTTTGAACCTCTTTATAGAATGGTGAATGTCCGCACTTTACCCACGAGCCTTTGAGAATTCCCAGGCCCTTGTTGGCTTTACACTTTCCCCATATACTGCTAGCATGCCCATGACCTGCAAAACCCTTCCCTCCTTTCCTATTACTTCTCTATTCCAGTGGGTCTCCCAGTCCCCTCTAATGTTCTAAGATCCTAACCTTCTATCTTGAATTGCCTCTTTCACTTCGATCATCCTTCATCAACCCAATTCAATGAATCCCTTCCTCACTTCTAAGGAAGGCTCACTGGATCTGAAACATTAACTCTGCTTTCTCAGACCTACTGTTTCTGATTCAGATATGAATTGACCACTTTCTCTTTTATTTCATGACCATTCCGTAATAAGCCCCCTTCTCTGTTATTGTACAAATCACCAGGACTAAGAAGGTAGGAGACCTTCTATGTGTTTCTAATAAATACCTAATCCTCTGTTTCTAGCCATAATGCTGCAAGGAACAAGATTCGACAGAGAGGAAAGGGTGAATTGCAGACAAGCAAAGATATGCAAGTCAGTCCATGGGTGGACCACCATTAGTCCATAACTCAGTCCCAGTGTGCGTATCTTCACAGTACACCACCTGCCCTACCCATAATCCCCAGCTTAGTTGCACTTGACCTGCAGGGTTGACCATTTGCAGACTGCAAAGGCCTGGATCAATGGACTCTGGCAGGACTGAGCTGACTTGGAACATTATCAAAAAGGATGGGTTTCACCTAAACTGGATGGGCACCAATATCCTGGCCAGGAGGTTTGTTAGTGCCACTGAGGAGGGTTTAAGCTATTGTGGCAGGGGGCAGGAACCAGAGCAAGTGATCAGCAAGTAAAATAACTGAGCAGAAGTCAGAGACTAAGGCCAATAAGATCAAGAACATGAGCAGACAGAGAAAGGTTACTAAACAATGGCAAGACTGGTAGTCTGAGGTGTATTTGTTTTAATGTGAGGAGTATGACGATAGGGCAGATGATCTTACAGCTTGGATTAGTACCTATAACCATGGTGCTGTGTCTATTACAGGGACTAGGATGAGAGAGTGACAAGACTGGGACCTTAATGTTCTGGGACATAAATATTTCAGGTGAGATGGAAAGGGATGTAAAAGAGATGGGGAAGTTGTGTTACTGAGAGGGGAGAATATCACTGGAGGGCACCTTGGACGGCTCATCCAGCAAGGCCATATGAGTAGAACCCAGGATTATGAAGGGTGCAATCACTTTGAGGGATATTACTACAAGTCCCCCAACAACCAATGGGTGATTGAGAAACAGATATGTGGACAGATTTTGGAAAAATGTGAAATAAATAGAGCTGTTATGGTGGGTGATTTTAACTCCCCATATACTGACTGGGACTTACTTAGTGCCAGGGGCTTGGATCAGGGGAGTTTGTTAGGTGTGTCAAGGACATTTTTTCGCAAACAATATATAAACAGTCCAAGTAGGGAAAGGGCCAGACGAGACTTGGTATTGGCCAAGTGATTGAAGTTTCAGTGGAGGAGCATTTCAGGAACAGCAATCATAATTCTGAAAGTTTTAAGTTACTTATGAGTAAGGATAAGAGTAATCATCGGTTGAAGGTACTAAATTAGGGGGCTAGACACCACAACATTAGGCTGGGGTCAGCTATTTCAGGTTAAATCCATATCTGGCATGTGAGAATCTTTTAAAGCCTAGTTAATTAGAGTTCAAGGCCAACACATTCCTGTGAAAATTAAGGATAAGGATGGCAAGATTCTGGAACCTTGGATGGCAAGAGAAATTGAGTGCTTAATCAAGATGAAAGGAGGCATATGTAAGGTTTAGGAAACTGAAGACAGACAAAGCCCTCCAAGAATACAAAGATAGTAGTAAAAAACTCAAACAAGATATCTGGAGGCCTCAAAGGAGCCATGAAATGTCTTTGGCAAACTGAATTTTAAAAAATGCCCAAGGTGTTTCATACATATATGAAGAGCAAGAGGGTAACTAGGGACAGGACAGGTACACACAAGACAAAATTGGGAATTTTTGCATGAAGCCAGAGGAATCAGATGAGACCTTTAATGAGTCTCGAGAGTGGTGTATCAATAGAAAAAAGGAGGGCATGTTGGATGCTTTGAAAAGCATTAAGTTGACAAGGACCTGATGGGATCTATCCCCGGATGTTGACAGAGGCAGATGATGAAATTGCTGGGGACATTTATAAAATCTTTGTATCCCCTTTAATCACAGAAGAGGTCCCATAGAACTAAGAATAGCTAATGTTTTTTTGCTTAAGAAGGACAACTGGGATAAGACAGGATATTACAGGCAAGTGAGCCTTATGTTAGTTGTAGGGAAATTCCTGTCGAAGATTCTTATGGAAAGGATTTAGTCACATTTGGAAAAATACCAGTGATAGGCAGCATGGCTTTGTGTGGGAAAGGTCGCATCTCAAAAACTTGATTGAGTTTTTTTTTGAGCAAGTGACAAAGATGATTGAGGTCAGGCAGAAGATGTCTAGATGGACTTTAGCAAGGCCTTTGACAAGATCCCTCAAGGCAGGCTGATACAAAAGATAAAGTCGCAAGAGATTCACAGTGAGTTGGCAAGGTGTGCACAGAACTGATTCAGTCATAGAAGAAATAGTGTTGGAAGGGTACTTTTCTGACAGGAGATATGTGACTTGTGGTGATCCACAGGGATCAGTGTTGGGGCTTCTGTTGCTTGTAATATTTGTGAATGATTTGGAGGAGACTACTGGTGGCCTGATTAGTAAATTTGCAGACGACAAAAAGATTGGGGGACCTGCAGATAATGCGGAGGATTGCTGCAGGGTATAAACTAGGACAAAGAAATAGCAGATGGAGTTTAATCCAGACAAATATGAGGTTATGCATTTTGGAAGATCTGATGCAGGAGGGAAGGATACAGTAAATGGCAGAATCCTCAGCTTGTATCAACATACAAAGGGATCTAAGCATACAGGTCCACAGTTCTCTGAAAGTGGCAACATAGTGGATAAGATAATCAAAAAGGCATTAGGCATGCATGCTTGTGGCACAGAGTACAAACATTGGCAAGTCATGTTGCAGCTGTATAAAACTTTAGGCCACATTTGGAACAGTGCGCCATCCTGGTGGCCACACTACCAGAAGGATGTGGATGATTTGGAGAGAGTACAGAAACGGTTTACTGGGATGTTGCCTGGTTTGGAGGGTATTAGCTATAAGGAGAGATTGGACAAAATTGGTTTGTTTTCCCTTGAATGTGAAAGGATGAGGAGTAACCTGATGGAGGTTTGCAAAATTATAAGAGGCATTGATAAAATGGATAGAAGGAGTCTTTTCTTCCCAGGGCAGAAATGTCAATTAGTAGGGCATACAGATTTAAGGTAAAAGGAGGTAAGTTTAAAGGAGATGTGACAGAGGATGATAAGCGGAGGTGGTGGTGACAGATGCAATAAAAATGTTTAAGAAGCATTTTGACAGATGCATGAATTGGCAGGAAACAGAGGGATATGGACTGCATAGATGCAGAAGGTTTTTAGTTTAGAAAGGCATCATGTGTAAGCACAATCTTGGTGGGCTGAAGGGAATGTTGCAGTGCTGTTCTTTGCTCTTTAGCATTCAATGTAAATAACGTAATAATACAGGCTGAAGTGCACACTTAATCAGAACATGTCCTCGCTATAGATTTTATGTATATGTTTTATGCAAAGTGAAACAAAGGATTATGGAAGTGCATCACAAACTACTTTCTGATGTGGCCCCATTTTGATTTGCCACTGTCTTAAGTTTGATCCCACTCATTGAGCTGGTTGGGTCCTGAAGAACATAATTGCTAAACTGAGTCTGCAACAGGTGGTGTGAGAACCAACATGAGGGAAAAATATATTTCACCGCATACTTTTCAATGTGACAGCTGAAGATGCATTTATCCAAGACAGCACTGATAAGAGTGACCATTGAATAGTCCTTGTGGAAATGAAGTCCCACCTTCATACTAAGAATAATCTCCGTCGTGTTGTGTGGGACTACCACCATGGTTATGGGACAGACTTCAAACAGAAGTTCAAGATTGGCTTCCATGATGTGCTGTAGGCCATCAACAGCAGCTGAATTGTACTCCAGCACAGTCTGTAACCTCATGGCCCAGCATATCCCCCACTCAATAATTATAATCAAGCCAGGTTCAATGCAGGAAGGTATACCAGGAGCCACACCAGGCAAACCTAAAAATGAAGTGTTAACATGGTGAAGCTACCAAACAGGACTACTTACGTACCAAACTGTGTAGGCAGCAAATGACTAACAGCGCTAAGCAATTCTACGAGCAAAGAATCAGATCTAAACTCTACAGTCCTACCACATCCAGACTTGAACAGTGATGGACAATTAAACATCTCATTTTAGGAAGAGGCTGTACAAATACCCCTGTCCTCAATGATGGAAGAGCCTAGCACATCAGTGCAAAACACAACACTGGAACATTTGCAGCAATCTCCAGCTAGTGGTGCCGAGTGGATGATTCATCTTGGCCTCCTCCAGTGATCCCCAGTGTCATAGATACCAGTCTTCAGACAATTCAATTTACTCCATGTGATATCAAGGAACAGTTGGAGGCACTGGATACCACAAAGATTATAGGCCTGACAACATTTGGCAACAGGACTGAAGGCTTGTGCTCGAGCACTTGTCGATCTAAAGCTCTTCTAGTACAGTTACAACATTGGCATCAACCTGAAAATGTGGAAAACTGCCCATGTATGGCCCATATACAAGAAGTAGGACAAATCTAACCCAGCCAATAATCGCCCTAGCAGTCTACGCTTGGCCGTCAGTAAAGTGATGCAAGGTATTATCAAGCAGATCGTTTTCAGCAATAGCCTTCTCAGTGACACCAGTTTGGGTTTCACCAGGGCCACTCAGCTCCTGACCTCATTACAGCCTCGGTTCAAACAACTCAATTCCTGGAGTGAGGTGAGAGTGATATCCCTTGACATCAAGGCCACATTTGGCTGAGCAGGGCATCAAGGAGCCCTAGTAATAGGTATCAGAGGCAAACTCTTTGCAGGTTGGAGTCATGCCTGACACGGAAGAAGATGGTTGTGGTTATTGGACATCAATCATCTCAGCTCCAGGGCACCTCTGCAGGAGTTCCTCAGGGTAGTGTCCTCGGCCCAACCACCTTCAGCTGCTTCATCAATGACCTGTCCTCTATCATAATAGGGGATGTCCACCAATGTTGGTACTGAGCATTGCAAATCTGTGACTCCTCAAATACTGATGCAGTCCGTGTTCAAATGCAGCAAGATCTGGACAACATCAAGACTTGAGCTGACAAATAGTAAGTAACATTCACTCCACACATATACCAGGCAACCATCTCCAGTAAGAGACTATTTAATCCTTGACATCCAATGGTGTTACCATAACTGAATCCGTAGTACCAATATACAATTATAGAATCCACACAGTGTGGAAACAGGCCATTCAGCCCATTGAGCACACACTGACCCTCTGAAGAACGCTGACCCATGCTCCTACCCTCTCCCAGTAACCCTGCATTTCCCCATGGCCAATCCACCTTGCCTGCATATTCGTAGACATTGTGGGTAATTTAGCATAGTCATACATCTCACCTGCACATCTTTCGACTGTGGAAGGAAACCAGAGCACCCAGTGGAAACCCACACAGACACAGGGGAATGAATAAACTCCACACAGACAGCCGCCCAAAGATGGAATCAAATCTGGGTCCCTGCATTGTGAGGCAGCAGTGCTAACCACTGAGTCATTGTGCTGTCCCTGGAGTTTATCATTGACCAGAAACTCAACTGGGATCACCACATAAACACAGTGTCTACAACAACAGGTCAGAAGCTGAGGATAATGCAGCAAGTGATTCACCTCATGGCTCCCCAAAGCCTATCCATCATCTGTAAGACTCAAGTGAGGAGTGTGATGGAATACTCCCTACTTTCTTCATTGTGTGCAGCTCCAACAACACTCAAGAAGCTTGATACCATCCAGGACAAAACAGCCCGCTTGATTGGCATGACATGCACAAACAATGCTCCACCACTGATGCTCAAGAGCAATAGTGTGTACTATCTATAAGATCCACTGCAAATATTCACCAAAGTTCCTCAGACAGCAGCTTCCAAACCCACTATCACAGCCTTTACCATCCTGACTCGGAAATACATTGCTGTTCCTTCACAGTTGCTGGGTCAAAACCCTGGAATTCCCTCCCTCGGTGCATTGTGGATCTACCTACGGCATACGGACTGCAGAAGTTCAAGAAGGCAGCTCAGCACCATCTTCGCAAAGGCAACTCAGGTACGAGCTACAAGCACCAGCCCAGCCATTGACAACTAAGATCCACAAGTGAATTTTAAAAAGTGAGATCAGGGATGAGCAGCAGGTGATGCCCATGTGGTATTAATAAATAATTATTAAAGGAAGACTTGAAAATGATTGTGACCCCCAGATATGACAAAAAGCAGATTGTCAATCAACAACATAGTTACATTTGGTATGTTATTATTATTTTTCACATATAGATCAATAAATAATGCAGCATATAAATTCTGGAGCAGAAGTCAGCAGTTCAACCTCTTGAGCTTATTCTGCCATTCAGTACAATTGTGGGCTGATCTCATCTTGGCCTCAATTCCACGCTCCTGTCAGCAAAGCACATTATAAAAGCATCATTTGATGTACTTGCATAAACATCAGCCAAGCTCTTCATTAACCATTGTGGAAGAAGACTCAGTGTTCCTTCCCTCCCTACCTCCTCTCAGCCAACCCATCCTTCATATCCAAACCAGCCACCACTGATCAACCTTTAATTCCCTCCCCATTACTCATTTATTTCCACCTCTTCTTCCAAGCTTCCCTCCCACTTAGATTTCTCCAAAATCTCCTCTAGAACTGGGCTGTTAAACCTCAAACTATCCCTTTTCTTCCAAAATGCAATGCCTCACACACTTCTGCATTAAATTCCATCTGCCACTTCTCCACGCTCTTGCTGGCCTACCTGTTGCTGTCAATCACTAACATTCTCACTCTGAGCCACACTTCAAAATGTGGTCGTTTCAGCAAATTCTGCAATTTTACTCTGTATTCCAAATCCAAGTTTGAGTTTGAGATTGATTTATCACAGTCACATTTGTCATATTTACAGAGATACAGTGAAAAGAGTTGTTTTGCATGCTATAGAGTCAGATCGTACCATATAAAAGTGCATCAGGGTAGCAGAACAGAGTGCAGAATAAAGTGTTACAGCCGCAGAGAAGATGCAGAGAGTTCAGAGTTAATATTTGAGAGGTCCATTCAAAAGTCTGATAACAATGGGGAAGAAGCTGTCCTTTCATCTGTTTGCACATGCATTCACACTTTTATACCTTCTGCCTGACCGAACAGGTTGTAAGAGTCTATAACTGGGATGAGCGGCGTCTTTGATTATGTTAGTTGCTTTCTTGAGGTAGCAGGAAGTATAGATGGAGTCAGCAAATGGATGGCTTGTTTGCGAGATGGACTGTGCTATGTACACAATTCTCTGTAGTTTCTTGCAGTCTTGAGAAAAGCAGTTCCTATACTACACTGTGATGGATCCAGATAGGATGCTTTCCACCGTGCATCATTAAAAATTGGTAAGAGCCTTTGTGGCATGTCGAATTTCCTTAGGCTCCTGAAGAAGTAGAGGTATTGTTGTTTTTGCTTGACCATAACATTGATGTAGGTGGACCAAGGCAGATTGTTGGTGATCATCACTCCTAGGAACCTGACGTTCTCGACCATCTCCACCTCACCTCCACTGATACAGACAGGGGCGTGCCCTCGTCTCTGCCTCCCGAAGTCAATGACCGGATCTTTCATTTTGCTGAGGCTGATGGAGAGACTGTTGTCTTTTCAACATGCTGCTAAGCACTCAATCTCTTTCCTGTACTCTGTCTCATTGCTGTTGAAGATCTGACCTACGATGGAGGTGTTGTCAGCGGGTTCAGGCAGAATTTGGCCACTCAGTCGTGTATGTATAAGGAGTCTAGTGAGGGCCTGAGTACGCAGCCTTGCGGGGAGCCAATGTTGAGGTATATGGTGGAGGAGGTGTTGTCACCCATACTTACTGATTACGGTCTATGGGTCAGACCTTGACACTGTCACGTACCCTAGATGGAGAATTCTTAATGCTAGCATTAGGAAGTGTTGAGAGTGAGAATGCACAGTGGTCCATTCAAAAGAGAACTTTGTTCAGCTCAATAAAACAAAAACAAAACCCCTTTGTCTATGCATGTCTATACAATGGTTGATTTTGTGCACTCAACGATCCTTGAATATTTTAGCCAAAAATGCCAAACCTTTTGTACTTACCATCACATGTCACTGAAGTCAAAACTGCCCTGGGGCAAACCTACTAATTAATAGAATCATAGAATAAGAAACTGCTAAAAGCCTTTGTTCACCTCCTAATGTAAGCAAAAGATGCTATTAAAATTACCACTTCAGTGGTATGCACTGCCTTCATCTATTCCCACCCGCTTACATAGCAACATGATATCAAGAAGGAACAGCAGTACACAGTCCAGTTCAAACTTACACCATTCAGACTGTGGAGCAGAAAAATAATTGGGCAGCAGCTTGCGAATTCAAAACATCAGAGAAGAACACTAAAGTTTGAAGGAAGTTCTCCACACAGCTTGGGTTGGTGCCTAAGAATAGAGTTCAGCTCACCATATGGTCAGAATCAGAAAATGAATTTAATAAATCTGTCTTTGACTATTTCCAAAATGGCCTTTCAGTTTGTTACAGATATTTCCAACTGTTCGCCCTGACATAAGCAAGAGAATTAGGCATTGCAGATTTCAAAACATGCATGTTGTTCCTGCTTTGTGAAAAGAATGTCTGTCTCCTTGGAGGTAATGATTTATTTAAAAGTAAAAATTCAGCGCTAAAAACACTTTCTGGCTCCTTTTTTTAGAAAGCTCGTGTTCTGAAAGTGTGTTGATATATGAACCCATCTCAAGGTCATCACAAAAGTTAAAGATTTAATCATGTTACTCAAAAGTGATCAATTCCCAAATTATTCGGGTTAATGGAAAACTCTGGTCCTGTTTCTGCACTTAAGAATGCACTGCTATTCATTAAAAAGAACTCAAAGCTACAAGTTGTCAACATTTAACTCTCCTGGCTGAAGCTCTAACCCCAACACCTCCACACCCATCCCCACCCCCCCACCACACACACACACTCACACACACACACACACACACACACACACACACACACACACATTCAGACAAACATAAACAAGCATGGATGCTGTGGATGGAGAAAAAAAGTACTGGGGAAATACAGTTTGATAACACCAGTCCACAGGATTTGATGAGGTGTCCTTTTTGACCTCTGAGCTTTTCATTCAAAGTTCTTTCAGTGCTTTTACTGCAGACACAGGACAATTAACAAACTAATTGTTCAGTCTATCCTTGATAGTAGGAACTGCAGATGCTGGACAATCTGAGATAACAAGGTGTAGAGCTGGATGAACACAGCAGGCCAAGCAGCATCAAGGGAGCAGGAAAGCTGACATTTTGGGTCTAGACCGTTCTTCAGAAAATCTTCATTTTCTGAAGAAGTGTCTACACCCGAAACATCAGCTTTCTTGCTCCTCTGATGCTGCTTGGCCTGCTGTGTTCATCCAGCTCTATAGTTTGTTAGTTTAGTCTTTCCTTTACTGGTTAGAGGCAATAGCTTATTGTGGGAGAGAATTTATAGCCAACTTCCAGGCTTCAGTACATCATTGCAGAGAGAGAGAGAGAGAGGGCCTCTCTCTTTTGTAGCCTGGAAGATTCTGCCCCCATACTGTTCATGGACTCTGTTCACCTGCCCAAGAGCTAATTAGAGTTGTCGTCGTGATCTGTGTCATTTAGACAAAATGACTGACAGAAACTGGATAATAAAGTGTGAAGCTGGATGAACACATCAGGCCAAGCAGCATCATCAGAGAAGGGTCTAGGCCCGAAGCATCAGCTTTTGTGCTCCTGAGATGCTGCTTGGCCTGCTGTGTTCATCCAGCTTCACACTTTATTATCTTGGATTCTCCAGCATCTGCAGTTCCCATTATCTCTGATAGAAACTGGATTCAGCCACAAGAGGGCGGTTGCACCAAACAACATAACACTAGCTGTGGCACCAGATTGGTAAACTCCAGCTAGACTACTCTAGGTTAGCAACTGATGTTTCAGTGCTTAAAATGCAATTATTTTCAGCAGGATGCCTGTGATAATATTTATTGACTACCAATGCTAGGGCTATGAGAAGTCTTTGCTGTATCTTAAATTTATGTCACAGTACAGACTGAAACTTCATTTTTTTCACTTTTGTAAATGCGATGGAGGGCTCTAGCATGATAGGTCTTGAACCTTAAGTAGAAAAAGGTAAGCTTGCCTTCTGCTTATTTAAGTTGGAGATCTGTATACAGATAAATTTATTGTGCCTGGTCATCCAAATGCCTAATGATGCAGAGCTGTCTCATCTTCAGTGAGTTTTTTTCATAAGCGGTTAAAAGTGCTCGTGATCATACTGTCACCATGGTATAAAATGGTAGCTGATATACTGATGGTCTGCCATTATCAAGCTGTATCACTTATGATAGGTCCCATATAGAAAAGTACTAGTACTGAACAGTTCAATGAACTTTTAGTACAGCACCTGGTATCGACATATGTACATTATAATCACAATAACTTGCATGTTTCAGCTCAAGCTCAGCAAATCGGATGAACTACAGCAAACTTCCATCAGCGTGTAATGCTGCAAGAGAACAGAGTTCAGTAAGATGGAGACTATGAGTTTATGCCTTTAGTTGACGTGCTATGAAACACTGATAACATCGTGAGCATGACCTTTAAAGATATACTGCACATCTGTTATTGACACAACACACCAGGGTTGAAGAGAAGAGTCACCAACCTGGCAATTCTGCAAAAGGAAGACAAAGTGTGGAGTTAAACCCATCAAAAATTGTACTTGTCTAGAAATCGACCCCTCACTTTTTGACTAAATATTTAATCTTAGAAACGTAACTTATACAAACATAATATCAGGCACACTGCTTTTTCTCTTGATACTGTCTAAGCTAAGTACGCGCTATATAAATGCAGCCTACAATTTTTGTTCTTGTAAGGCCAAACATTAACAGGAACTCAATTGCGCCTTACAGAAATAAATCCATTAAGGCTACCAATGAGCCATGCACTGGCAATTCAGTTATGGGAATATAAAACTGATTGTCAGGTAACTTGAAATAACCAAATTCATACATTTTCTGCTCATGTCTAAGGGTTCTCTTTACTCCCACCTTAGTGTGTACGAATGTACATATTGCACTGCTGGCAATCTGCACCATCAATTCAAGAGATAAAGAACAAGTAGATAACAATCTCATATGTGTCTTCAACCGCTCAACAAAGACAAAAATAGTACACCCTCATTTTTCCCTCTGGTATGAGATGATATGATATAGGAGGCAAGCCAGGAAGAGTAATGTCCACTTAGAAGAACAATATGATACACAGTAAATTAAAGAGAAGAACAGAGTGGTATTTCCATATCAGAGACAGTCACAGGAGCAAATGTGAAGTAGTTGTGTTTACGTGACTGAACATGTCAAAAATTTGTTTAGTTTAAACTACTCAGAAAATATTCAGAAACGTTTTGTTACACAGGCTGGTTAGTAACATACCTGATATTAATTTCCATGCATCAGAGATTTCAATTTCAGGATCAGCTTTGCTTTATGGAATAATTTATAACAGCAGCATTTTCTCAGAACTGTACATTTAGTGTGGGATGAACCAAATTCAAAAATATCAACTGACTAGAAATTACCTCCCTTCTTCAATTCACTCTAAAATGAAGATTGTGAAATGTAGCTTTGTTACTGTTACAAATTGGGATTTTGTTAGGACAATAGAATACTTAGCTATCCAAGTGCACTTGCTGCCAATATATTGAATATTGCGCCAATAGATTGGTGAGAGGTGGCTGAGGGGGATATTTTGAACCAGCAGAGAGTTCCCTCCAATTTTCACTAACTCCAGTTTTGCTAGGGCTCCTTGATTCCACACTTGGTCAAAAGCCCCTTTGATGTCAGCAGCAGTCACCCTCATTATCACCTCTGCAGTTTAGCGCTTTTGGTCATATTTGGATTGTAATGAAGTCAGGACCTATTTGGTTCTGATGGAATCAAAGAAATGAGCATCAGTGAGTTGATTATTCTTTTGCAAATACTGCTAACCCTGTCTTATCTCCTGTATATTGATTCATCTCCCCTTCCTTTGTCTCCTCACTTCATGTTCTGGGTCTGCCTATTCTCCCCCAGCTTCTGAAACACTCTTTGAGAGACCACACCTTTAGCACCAGCTGTAAAAGCCCCGGAACAAGAGCAAAGCCTACTGCACTTTGCAACCTTTTTATCAAAGGAAAGGTATACTGGCATTGGAGGCAGTTCGATCCCAAAGGGCGACCTTCCTGATGTTTATAAAATCCTGAGGGGCATAGTAAATAGCCAAGGTCTTTTCCCCAGGGTAGAGGAGTCCAAAACTAGAGGGCATAGATTTAATTAAAACCAAAAGAATTGCGGATGATGTAAATCAGGAACAAAAACAAAGTTGCTGGAAAAGCTCAGCAGGTCTGGCAGCATTTGTGAAGGAATAAACAGAGTTAATGTTTTGGGTCGGTGACCCTTCCTCAGGACTGATGGTGGCTGGGAAAACGTCAGTTTATGTGCAGAAAAGAGGGAGGGGGATGGGATAGGGAGTAAATGATAGGATAGAGCCCAAAGAGAGAGAAGAGCAGTCGGACAGTCAAAGAGTTAATAATGATCAGGCTGGGAGGGGGAATAGTTGTTAATGGGATTTAACAACTATTTAACAACCATTTTCCCAGCCTTCATCAGTTCTGAGGAAGGGTCACCGGACCGGAAGGTTAACTCTGTTTTTTCCTTCACAGACGCTGACAGACCTGCTGAACTTTTCCAGCAACTTTGTTTTTGGACATAAGTTTAAGGTAAGATAAGGAAATATTTAAAAGGGACCTGATGGGCAACTTTCTCGCACCCAGGATAGAGTGTATATGGAACGAGCTGCCAGAGGAATTGGTAGAGGCTGGAGCAATTACAACATTTCAAAGGCATTTGGATGGGTATATAGATGGGAAAGGTTTGGAGGGATATAGGCCAAATGCAGGCAAATGGGACTAGTTCAGTTTAGGAAACCTGGTCAGCATGGAAGACTTGTGCTGAGGCCCTGTTTCCATGCTGTATGACTTTGACTCTACCGCTCAACAGCAATTTTACGCATTGGTGTGTTGATACCAATGTCGGAGTACACTAGAACAGCTTGCTCAGGTCTTGGCTAGTTTAGAACACATCATCAGTACTATTGCTGGAATGTTGTCAGGGCCCTTAGCCCTTTCCATTATCCAGAGCCTTCAGTGTCTGTGCCATTGGGACCTCCGGAGGAAGCCACGATGGAAAAACCATCCAGCACTTCTGGCTGAAGATGGATGCAAATACTTCAATCTCATCTTTTGTGCTGATATTCTGCACTTGCCTCTTAGTTGTTTATTTATTTACCATCATCCCTAACTGAATGAGCAAAGAAAAGCTACAGGGAGTATCGGAGGCTGAAAGGTGACCTGAGAGAAGTTTATAAGATTATGTAGGGCATGGGTAAGGTGAACAACCAAGGTCTTACCACCACCCCACAACTCTACAGTGGGGGAGTCCAAAACTAGAGGACATAGGTTTCAGGTGAGACAGGAAATTTTTAAGAGGGACTTAAAGGGCAATTATTTCATGCAGAGGGTGGCGGATGTATGAAATGAGCTGCCAGAGGAAGTGGTGGAGGGTGGTACATTTACGACATTTAAAAGGCAAAGATGGGTACATGAATAAGAATGGTTTAGAGGGATATTGGTCAAGCGCTAGCAATTGGGACTGGATTCATTTAGGATATCTGGTCGGCATGGACAAGTTGGACTGAAGGATCTGTTTCTGTGCTGAGCAACTTTATGACTATTAAGCTTAGATCTGCTCTGTTGGTTGTGGCATCACTTAACCAAATCTATTGCATGGCACTTCCCTTGTTTAGCATGTTAGTAGCCGTGTTATACCTTCACCAGTTTGACAGCTCATATTTAGGTATGTTTCATGCTGCGCCTGGCATGTGCTTCTGCATTTGTCTCCAACAAAGGACTATGCAGTGGTCACTCTTACCAACACCATCATGGATGGACTCAATTGTGACAAGTAAATTGGTGAGGTCTTTATCACAGGGATTTTTCCCACATATTGGTTCCCTCCCCACCTGCTGCAGGCTCAGTCTAGCATCTGTGTCCTTTTGGACTTGCTGGCTATGTCAGTAGTGGTGCTACTGAGCCACTCTTGTGATGGGCTTTGAAGTCCTCTGCTCTTCAGTTCCCTTTGAAAGAGATTTTAGAAAACTAGCCTCTGTCTTCTCATTGAAGACAGTCATGTTATTAACTGAAATGAGCTTAGCTTAGTTATGAGGAAAAGCTCTGTAAATGCTTATAATTGAAGGTACGGGCAGAAAATGTACAATGGATAATACCTGAAAACAGATAAGTTTGCGTTTGCTGTCCTTTGTTGAAGCTGTAAAGTTGTTGCCAAATCAAAACTGAGTTTTGTTTGTCTGGTTTTTCACTGATGGCATTTCTTTCCTTTTTCTGGCCGAGCTCTGTAACTTTTTCTAAAATATATTGTTGCCCATGTAATTGGCTGGCATATTGAAAAGACCTAATTTCTTTTAAGGGAATTTTTATGACTGTCTCTATTGAGGGGTAGATTAAGGATTTAAATGTGGACTTTTAGTTTCAGTAAGTTGAGGTTTAGATTAGATTAGATTCCTTACAGTGTGGAAACAGGCCCTTCGGCCCAAGTAGTCCACACCGCACCTTGAAGCATCCCACCCAAAACCATCCCCATTCCCATATAACCCACCTAATCCTGAACACTACGGACAATTTAGCATGGCCAATCCACCTAGCCTGCACATCTTTGGACTGTGGGAGGAAACCGGGGCACCGAAGGAAACCCACGCAGACACAGGGAGAATGTACAAACTCCACACAGGCAGTCGTCCGAGGCTGGAATTGAACCCAGGTCTCTGGCGCTGTGAGGCTGCAGTGCTAACGTCTAAGCCACCGTGCCGCCCTGAAAGGTTGTTTACTATTTTATTATCCCTGTGGTTGTTTACAAATAGGGCTTAGACATTTGACCCAACTAGGACATTTGCGCAAAAACATATTATTGTAGACACTCAGCAGGTCCAACAGCATCTGTGGGGAGAAAGCAAAGATTTGGGTCAAGTGACCTTTGTTCAGAATGTGCACCATCTGCAGTTCTTTGTTTTATTTTCAGAAACTTTTATGTGCTTACAAACAATGCGAAAACTTTTGAGCTAGCAGAGAAGTAAGTAAGAATGCCCTGAGGTTTTTATGGAGGTAACGGCTGAGGAAAGGAGTTTTCCTGGCATCTGGATGATATTTATCCCGCAGTCATCATTAGTAGAACAGAGATTTTCTTGTTTTTGTTTGTGGGGCCTTGCTGTGTCTGAGTTGGCTGCCAAGTTGTAACCATTACATGAATTTTTAAAAAATAATTTTAACTCAATAGATTTTAAAAAATGCTTCACTGGCCAATAATCAGTCAAAAAATGACATAGAGTAAAGGAGACATGAGGATAGGTGACTAAAAGTTATCCAATTCGTTAGAAGCATATTTTGAGGAGAGGTGTGTAGAGAGCAAAGATTAATGGAGGGAGAATTGTATCAAAGTTTGGTTAGACCACATCGATAGTACTGTGTGCAGTTTTGGTGGTCATTTCTCAGGAAAGCTATTATTTTCATAGTGAGAATGCAATAAAGATTCACTAGACTTGTTCCTGAGATGGCAGACCCATTTTTGGGGAGTCTAGAACCAGTGAGCACAATTTTAAAATGAGAGGGATGTCACTTAGGTTTGAGATGAGAAGAAATTATTGTACTCAGTTGGCTGTGAAGCTTTGGAATTCTCTACCACAGAGGGCTGTGGAGCATTTTTAAGGTATAATTGATAGACTTCTGATTACCAATGGCTTACAGGGGTATGGGAATGGAGAGAGTAAAAAGCATTGAAGTATTTGATCAGTCTTGAAAATATTGAATTACAGAATTAGCCTCTGGATGGCTGAAGGCATGGTGCTGCACAGTGGGATGAAGGAAATTAGGGATATACAAGAGCCTAGAAGTGGGCGTTTGAAGAATTTTATGAGGGTTTTTAGACTCAGGAAGGTTACTGCAATAGGGAGAGGCAAGGGAATGAAGAGAAATTTAAAAAGTTGAGATAATAGTGAACAAGGAATTGATGTAAGTCAGTAATTTCAAGAAAATTGGGCGACTAATGATGTGAGCCTCTGATTTCAACACGACAGCAGACTGCTTCATATGCAGTTCATTATGTCTGTGGAAGTTTTAATCATCACTGGGGTTGAATGATTCTGCTTGAACTGAACAGAGCTGATAGATTTCTCAGTATTTCTAAGAAGGTTGTTGATAATAGTAATAAGTGTGTTCATTATTACCACCAGTCTGTACTGTCTTCAAACCACTTTTCAATTCTTTACTATATCTTGCATTTGTTTGAAGTATCAGTTTATTGCTCCACAATAGCTAAGTCCATGCTTCATCCATTTATAAGCTAGTTAGGTTCACACCATGCAGTTCGTGGGCTGCATATTAATCTGTACATGTCTCTCACACTGCTGATTCTAAAAGTTCTTTGTGTTCATAATCCGCCATTGAAGCAATAGCCCCTTCCTTAAATAATGATAGGGACTAAACATCAAAACTATTTCCATTTGTAGCAATGTGTTTGGGATATTTTGAGATTAAGGAAGGAGTTATGGAATTATACACCTTTCTTTCCTTACAAACCTCAAAGCCCACTGTATTCAAATAGGACAAAGAAACAATTAAGATATTTAATTGTAAATAGAGCTGAATTGGATTCCTGAGATGGCAATCTGTGTTTGCCATGTCAGGAATCACAAGCTTATTTTAAAAAAAATAATATGCACCTCTGACTCTCCCCATCTCATTCCTGTGGCCGCAATATCTTCTTAACCAGGTGCCTGAGATCGCCCAGGAGCCTGTAATACTTCAATGGCTTCTGGGCTCAGATGATGAATACCCGAACAATGGATTAAGAATTGAGAGATCAGAAAATTGATGCAAAACTCTTGTGAAATTAACTTACATTTCAGAATCAGGTTACTTCAATTCTGCAACAAATTCTGTGCAGTTGGGCAAGAGCAGCAAACAAGTCAGAGAAGATCTCCTTCGACTCATTAGAGAATGCCTTCAATATGACTATAAAATCCATTTGCATTGAAACAAATCCAATGTCCTTAATGTGGGAGATTGCACATGCTTGCAGCCATTTTTCATATTGTAAGCTTAAGGTATTTCATTATGGAGAGGTGGGACATGTTTAGCATTTTAAATATGGATACCACTGTGTAGTTCAGAGTCTTCTTCAGTATGTGTAGCTATGGCATAAATTCTGCAATGGGTCAGGAAACTCAGCAGTAAAACAGAGCTGCTTTCTCCCCAAATTGAGTATAGGAGTTGGGAGGTCATGTCACAGCTGTACAGGACATTGGTTAGGCCACTTTTTTGAATACTATGTTCAGTTCTGGTCTCCCTACTAGAGGAAAGATGTTGTGAAACTTGTAAGGGTATAAAAAAGATTTACAAGGATGTTGCCAGGGTTGGAGGATTTGAGCTATAGGGAGTGGCTGGGGCTACTTTCCCTGGAGCTTAGGAGGCTGAGGGGTCACCATATAGACAATCATAAGATCATGAGGGGCATGGATAGGGTGAGGGTCCAAGGTCTTTCCTTCCAAGGTGGAGGAATCCAAAACCAGAGGGCATAAGTTTAAAGCGAGATGGGAAAGATTTTAAAGGGACCTAAGGGGCAACTTCTTCATGCAGAGGATGGTGTGTGTATAGAATGAGCTGTCAGGGGAAGTGGTGGAAGTTGGTATAATTACAATATTTAAAAGGCATTTGGATGGGTACATAAATAGGAAGAGTTTAGAGGGATATGGGCCAAATGCTGACAAATGGAATTAGATTAATTTAGGATATCTAGTCAGTGTGGACAATTTGGCCCAAAGGGTTTGTTTCCATGCTGTACAATTTTATGACTCTAAATGTCTTATTCAGCTTGGTTTGTGGGCATAGAAAGGGATTACATCTAACATGATTCTGTATATCTGTCCCAGAACTCTAATAGTTCTTCGCACATAAGCTATTGTAATTCCGTGCCTACTGTCACCCAAGGAGGTTCTTGGATCTTTATGTCCAAATTGAGCTGCACGCATTGTTACTCTATGGTCCCCAGTGTTTGAACATTGAGTAATACACTACATGTTTGAATGCTAAGACTTTGTTTGTTATTCATTTGCTTATATTACAAATAATCCAAGTCCTCTTGAAAATCAATTGATGCATCCCTGTTCTCCACTCTTCTACCTTTTCTTGGATCTCTACTAAATGTACAACTCTATAGACAGTTCTGGATCTGATCGGAGTTCTGTACTTTGTCTCTTTTGCATTCTGTTTTGTAACAAGATTTTTATCCAGTCCTTTGTTCTATGTTCTGATAACTTATAGTTTTATTGGAAATTTCTCATTTGGAACTTCACCAACCACTGTCTGAGAAAAAGTCTAAACTACTTGATGTACTATTGTCCTACTTACTGCCAAAAAGTATTAAAGAAATAACAGGAAAGATTTTCCCCTTCTCAACATGTATCAATTTGTTTCTTACCAAGTTAATGTTGTAACAGTGAATCCTGTTACGGTCTTTCAGCATAATTTCCAGCTGTACCTTCTTCATTTGGATGCATTTTACTTGATTATTTAGTGTGCTCGTTTTGCTTAGCTCTTCTGATGGTTTAGAGCACCACCAAGTGTAACACAGGAGTATCCAGACTTAAATTTAGTTTATATCTTAATCTGATGTCACTGGTTTGACAGCAGGGCAAGATTACAATTGTTCTCACTCACCTGGAAATTACGCTCCAATTGTATTATCTACTGCCCTGGCTAAACCACAGCCTGAAATACTGGCTTCTACAGAGAGCACCTAACTTCAGGAGAGAGATGTTTAGGATATAGTGAAGATTCAGCAGGATCATGTCAAGATGTTTGGCGTTAAATTAGGAGACAGGTTGCTTATATTAGAAATGTCTACCCTTAAATATGGAATATTAAGAGGTAATCAAATTGATATAGAACAAAGAACAACAAAAATTACGGCAAAGGAACAGGCCCTTTGACCCTCCAAGCCTGTACCGACATGCTGCCTGTCACAACGAAAACCCCCTATCCTTCTGGAGACTGTATCTCTCTATACCCATCCTATTCATGTATTTGTCAAAACGCCCTTTAAAAGTCTCTATAGTATCTGTTTCCACTACCTCCCCCCGCAGCTAGTTCCAGGCACCCACCACCGTCTATGTAAAAAACTTGCGTCGTACATCACCTTTAAACCTTGCCCCTCGCACCTTTAACCCATGATCCCTGGTAACTGACTCTTCCACTCCGGGAAAAGCTTCTGACTGTCCTCTCTGTCCATGCCCTTCATAATCTTGCAGATCTCTATCAGGTTGCCCCTCAACCTTTGTAGTTCCAGTGAGAACAACCCAAATTTGTCCAACGTCTCCTCACAACAATTTCCCTCCATACCAGGCAACATCCTAGTAAATCTTTTCTGTACCCTCTCCAAAGCCACAACATCCTTCTGGTAGTGCGGAGACCAGAATTGAACAGAATATTCCAAATGCGGCCTAACTAAGGTTCTATAAAGTTGCAACATTACCTGCCAATTTTTAAACTCAGTTCCCCGACCGATGAAGGCAAGCATGCCGTATGCCTTGTTGACTACCTTCTCTACCTGCATTGCCACTTTCAGTGACCTGTGTACCTGTACATCCAGATCCCTCTGCCTATCAGTACACTTAAGCATTCTTCCATTTACTGTATATTTTCCATCTGGATGAGACCTTCCAAAATGCATTATCTCACATTTTTCCAAATTAAACTCCACCTGCCATCCCACTGCCTAAGTGAACAACCAATCAATATCCTGTTGTGTCCTTTGGCGCTCCTCATCGCTATCCACAGTTCCACCAACCTTTGTGTCATCAGCAAACTTACTAATTAGACTAGTTACATTCTCCTCCAAATCATATATATACACTACAAACAGCAAAGGTCCCAACACTGAACCCTGAGGAACACCACTAGACACAGCCCCCCCATTCAGAATTGCACCCTTCCACTGCTACCCTCTGTTTTCTCTGACCAATCCAATTTTTCATCTAACTTGCAAACTCAGCTCTGACCCCCTGCAACCTTCTGTATCAGCCTGCCATGAGGGCACTTGTCAAAGGCCTTACTGAAGTCCATGTAGACAACATCCACTGCCACACCATCACCGATCATCTTCGTCACTTCCTCAAAAAACTCAACTAAGTTAGTGAGACATGTCCTCCCCTTCACAAAGCCATGTTGCCTCTCGCTAATATGCCCACTGATTTCCAAGTGGGAGTAAATCCTGTCTTGAAGAATCCTCTCCATGTTTAAGATGATTGCAGTTGATAGGGTGGATAACCTATTTCAATGAGTAAGGGAGCCCAGAAAAAATGGGGAATAAACTTAAAATGAGAGCTAGATCATCCAGAAGGTTTGCATTCAAGACCCATTTGTTCCCAAATTGCATCCTAACAAGGTTGAATAGGTTGATTAAAAATATCTAGAGCTAGGCCTTTCAGGGATGTTGTCAGAAAGGATGTCTTCACACATAGCATAGTAGAAATATGAAGAAATTTCCCCCCAAAAGAAGTTGAACCGAGGGATCAATGAAAAGCTTAGAAACTGGGATTAATGATTTGTTTTACACAGGACAACAGTGAACTGCATGTAGTAAATGGAGTTAAAATACTCTATGATCAAACCTAAAAGAGGACCATATTCAAATTGATTGGCAGCGTAGCCTTGTGGAATTAAATGGCCTCCTGAAATTCACTGTTTCCTGTGCTAGAGAGGGGCAAAGATGATCAGGATCCTTGTTCCTGATTACAATTCAGTGACTTGTACTGGGAAAGCAGAAAATGCCAGAAAAGCAGGAAAATGCCAAACTGTGCAAGTTTGGGGTTGGATTCAATTCCCTCATAAGCGCTAATGGCCAAAAAGCCAAATAAAGAATAGCTACTTAGATAATTAGGAGTTAGCACAGTGTCTGGCTGCAATGTGAAGCTAGTAGTTTTCAGCAGCACGGTGCAAAGGGGAAATGTTTTGAAAATCACAATTACTTGATATTAGAGAAGTGGCTTGAAACATATGCCAATTAAATAAAAAGGTGGCCTTTCACACAAAGGGAAGAAGCAGCCCAGGGGTGGCATGGTCTAGATTGCATGAAGAAACAGAAAAACATCCTCAGTAAGGGAGGTTTATAATCGAGGATGAGGACTATCGCTAAAAAGCCAGCTTGAAAATGGAGATTTGAGCCTTTTTTGTGTCAGTCATCACAGTGGGAGAGTGTTCAGTAAGGCTGGCCAGGATTGTACACAGTTTCTGCAATGAATGTGTTCATTGTAGCAACTGTAAATTACAAGTGCCTTCTCACCATTTTCTTATGCCCCATGAAACACAGACCTGAAGATGTCTGTACAGGAGACTGACAACCAGTAAGTGTGCTGCTAAAAAAAATCAAAAACAACACACAATTAGACATGAATTTACTAATTGACTTAAATGAGGCAAGGCTGAAAATGTTGCAATGTTTCCTTTTTCAGATTTGAGGTAGGACACTTCGGAAGGAATTGTAACCATCATGCTGTATTTTAACTGCAGCTACTATCAGAGCAGGAGAAAGTTCGGCTTATATATGGCTATGTGCAATGGTGGAAAATTCCCCATTAGCTGGATTTCACACACTTCAACAATGTGGGGGGCAGTCTGTGTTGTCAACATATTTGAATTAATTGTGGTTTAGTTTAAAATCTGCCAATAAGGTCCAAAAAGCCTCCTGGGCACTTTCAATGTGGAGGACAAGTTGATTAGACTATTAAAAAGTATATGGGATCCTTGGCTTTGTAAATAGAGCAACTGAGTACAAAGGCTTATATGAAACCTTTATAAAACAATGATTTGATCACAGCTAGAGTATTACATCTATTTTTAGGCACACACTTCAACAAAAAGCGACTTGCATTTACTAGTGCTTTTGACAATCACGGCACATCTCAAAATGCTTTGCAGCCAATGAAATTCTTTTGAATTGCAGTCACCTTTGCAATCAGGAAAATGTGACAGCAGTTTGCATGCAGCAAATTCACACAAACAGCAATGTGATAATGAATGAAAATAAAACCTGTGCAATGTTCATTGTGGAATAAATATTGTCCAAGTCACCAGATAAGCCCCCAACCCGCCACCTTTTCTTTAAATCAGTGTCTGGGAATCCTTTACATTCACCTGGGAAGAGTTCTTAGTTTAATATGTCATCCAAAAGGCAGTAGCTTTGACATTGCTGCTCTTCTTCAGTATTGTGCTGGAATGTTGTCCTTGATTTTTGTACATCTGGAATAAGATTTGAACCCAGAATCTTGTGACTCTGGTGTAAGATATGGCAACAATTAAGAGTAACAAAAGCTTAAAGAGGGTGCAGACAATTTACAAACATGGCAGCAGGGATAAGAGAATTCAGTTACATGTTGGGGAGAGGCTGGGATTGTTCCTATTCCAACAAATAAGGTTAAACAGGTTTAATACACTGTGTTTACAATTCCCTGTGGTTTTGATGAAGTATGTTTTGATAGATTTTGATAGACATGGAAAAACAGTCTCCACTGGTGGGAGGAGGGTCAGTAACCAGAGGGGATACATTACAGATAATTGGCAAAACGATGGAGGGAAATGAGGAAATAGCACAAAGTGAACTGTTATCATTTGGAATTCACAATCTGAGAGGGTGAGGGAAGCAAATTCATTGTAACCTTTAAAGGGAGTTAGATCAATATTTGAAAGGAATATATTTGCAAACAGAGGGAAAGAGTGAGAGTGGGGCTAATTGTGTAGTTCTTACCAGTCAAGGCACAATAGAATGTACGATCTCCTCTCTGTTGATTTACTCTAGGTTTGTTGTAGAATTAGAATTAGATCCATGTAGTGCTAAATCAACAAAGTGTGAAACGTCACCCTCATGTGCTTTCATTCCCTGACTAAATGTACAGAAAATTTTAGCTTGAGTGAAGAGGCAGAAATTTTTAGGAACAATGAAAAGCATTTCTATAAAAGCATCTTCACAATTCAATCCATTAGCTTATGCAGAATGTTATTGATCTGCAGATCAATCAATAGCTTCTACTCTTGAGCTTGAATAGTAATGAGTTCAAGAACAAGGAGATTTTAACAGTCCTAAATTGAATGATCAGTAGAGAGTATGCACCCACAATTGCTGGCAGATAATATATCTTTGTTAGCATTGTATTATCTAGATAGCGTATAGTAAATGATCAGAAACAAGTGACTCTGTTCCTATCACTTTAAGGATTATTCAAGCTTTTTTGTTCCATTTCAAATAATTTTAATCCATTTTCAAAACATGCTAATAAATACATTTTCAATGTGTGTAGTATTTGTTCTTACAGTGCAGCAGCCTAACATAAGGATGTGGATCATTTAGTGAAAGTGGAAAGATGAAATCTTCTGAAGAACTTCAACATGTACATTGATTGTGCTGAACTCTCAATAGGAACTTGCTTCCACACTGTTATTCAGTAACTGTGACTGAAGTGAAAAAGTTATTTTGCGGTCTTACGTTTTCTTGAGCATGTTTGTGATATCTGGTCCTGTAACTGTTAATATCCTGGACTTGTCTTTCTCTCCATTCTTCAGAACCTTTATTCTCACAGGCATGTATCCAGATTGATTCCTCTGAGATGGTTTTAGCAGCGGCGGAGCATTGGGGAGAAGGGACCCCTCAATTGGCCAATCATATTCCTAGTTTTAACAAGTTAAGAAGTAAAATTAATGTTTTTACATTGACTTTTTCCATTCAGCAACAAATAATGTGCTGCCACTGAACTCAGAAAAAGCCATCCCCAAAGTTCTTGTGATCACTGTCATATTGGTTTTACATTTTTCCCAAACTTAGTTTAGCTCGGGTATCAACTGTAGATGGTTTCCAGCATTCAGCAATAGTGATATTATCAAACAAGCTAAACATGCAATCACATTGGAGAATTCTCACAGACAGAACATAGGGAAGTTAAAACAATTGATTAAGCCCTAACAATTTAATTATTTTACAGAGTACAAATAAAGATTGAATCATGCCCATAGGGTTAAGGCACAAGCCTATATATCTTAAACTTTTGAAACGTATGATTTTAGTATTTCAAATATCTGTAGGATTTTACAACAATCAAATAATGTGACATTCTGCAAATATTAAATGTTTCAGGTCAGAGAGATTGTTCATCATTACCATGAAATCATATATCATCAAAAACCTAATTGTGCCACTTTTAATATAATTTAGCATGGTGACTTTTTTTTAATCCTGTTACCCTGTCTATAAAAGTACAAGTTCACATCAATTTAAATAGTGTCTAAAGTTTTCATCTGCAAAGACATGAACATTGCAATGGGTAATAACTGCCAGCAACATTTGTATTTCTATGCTTAACTGTGGACCTACAGATATCAAAAATTACTGTCAGATTCACAGAGTTACAGTAAACTTTGATTTAGTTGCAAATCCCCTATAATGTGCTTTTTTGAAAACACAAGCAAATTTCCTTCAACAAAGCTTACTGTTCAACTTGCTCTGCATTATCCTGGGCTGCCATTTTGGTCCGACCCTAGTTAACATTTTCCTCCACCTACATCAAACCCATTTACTGTGAGAAAGTGGTCAAAATAGATAAATCCAAATAACTTTAGCCACTTGTAAACTCTGAATGGTAGTAAATAGGTAGCATTGAACCTTATCCTATGGGAGTATAGCTTCAACAGAATACTGAACTCCAAATTTTGGTGAGTGAGGAAATGCAGGAAAGTGTTTTCCTGACCTTATTGCAGAAACAAATGGCCTGAGAGGGGTAGTGAGTCATAGCAGGATGTGTCAGCTAAGTCTAGAAGAATTTCTTAAATATTTGTTGAGTGAGTTTCAATGTTCATCTTAACTTTAAATTGAGGCATTAGTTTAACCTAGTACAAGGGACACATAAGAAATGCTCAAACAAAATATTTTTGGGGGAGGAGGTGATGAAATGAGTGGTTCCATTCCAAAGTTCCCAAAAAAGGCTTGGGAAAAATCTGGACAACCAAGCAGGGAAAAGTTCTTCCTGGGATATGTAACAGGAAGAAATGGTGTAGAGCAGCACCTTCAATAACAGACCGATTCTCCCTGATGCTTACTGCTGATAGGCTGAGTGATGGGCCATCAGATGCAAATGTGCAAGAGAAGCAACTTGTGATTGGACAATCAAGAAGCATATAGTGAGAAAGTTGCCAGGGCAACGTTTGCCAGGAACTAAGAACCAGGGCGTCAGGAGGTGCAAGCTGGGAACAGCCATAAGCTGAGGTCAAGATGGTGATTCACCTTCAGCTGAGGCCAAGAGGCTTAGCTGAGGCTGGGATGGGGAAGCATCTGGCTTAGGCCAAGTTTGAAGGGTTGTGTGTCACCTTTAAATCAAGGCTGGGAGGTATATCCTTTAAATGGGGAGGCTTTTTGCCAAGGTCAGCATGGACTTTTGCCAGGTCTGGAAATTCCATCTGCCAGATCTGAGCATGGGAGATCACTGCAAAGAAGATGGGCCAGGGAAGATAGGGGGAGGAGATGGTTTTGGTGATGAGGATACCATTGAAAGAGGGTTTAGGGAAGAAGTAGTGGAACAGTGGTGCTGCAAGAGGGAGAAGGACTTTGTAATGTGTAATCATAGAACATTGAATAATGTAGGGCAGATACAGGCCCTTCAGCCCACTATGTCTGCACTGATCCTGATACTATTCGAAACAAATAGCAGCTGCCTGCACTTGGTCCATATCCTGGTATTCCCAGCTCCATCTAAATACTTTTTACATGTTGTTATCATGTCTGCTTCTACCACCTTCCCTGGCAGCACTTCCAGGTACCTACTATCCTCTGTGTCTTAACCTTTCCTCACACATCTCCTTTAAACTTTCTCCCTCAGGACTTGAAATTTCCACTCCAGGAAAAAGACGCTGAAAATCCACCCTTTCCATGCCTCATAATTTTATTACATCTATGAGGTCACCCTTCAACCTCCGATGCTCTGATGCAAACAATCCAACTTGTCCAACATCTCCTTACAGCTAATACACTCCAATCCGAACGACATTCTGGTAAACCTCTTTTGCACCCTCTCCAAAGCCTCCACATCCTTCCTATAATGCAGATAAAATAAAGCCACAGAGAACCATATCCCATCATCAGGTTACTCTTTATTTACACATGGAGAGTTCAATCCAGCTCCCTCAGAGCCAGCTGTCAGAGTGATCAGGATGTCTGACACTCCTGGTCTTATCTATCAGCCAGGGCTCCCTGATTAGACCAGATTAACAGCTATATTCAGGGAATTCATATTCTATGAGGTCCAACTAGTTGACTGCACATTATTGTCCAAATGTGGCCTAAATGAAGTTTTATACAACTGCAACATGACTTGCCAACATTAATACTCAATGCCCCAACCAACGAAGGCAAGCATGCCGTATGCTTGTTTATCACCTTAGTCACTTCTGTTGCCATTTTCAGGTAGCTGTGGACTTGTACCCAAAAATCTCTCAATGTATCAATGCTCCTAGGGGTCCTGCCATTTACCGTACATTTTTATCCTGCGTTTGACTTTCCAAATGCTTTACCTCACATTTGATCAAACTGAATTCCATCTGCCATTTCTACATCCAATTTTCCAACTGATCTATGTCCTGCTATATCCTTTGACAACCATCCTCACTCTCCACAACTCCACCAATTTTCATGTTGCCTGCAAACTCATTAATCAGACAACCTATATTTTCATCCAAATCATGTATTTATTGCAAACAACAGAGATCCCAGCATTAACCCTTGTGGAACACCATTAGTCACAGACTTCCAGTCAGAAAAACCATCTTCCCCATCTGTCCTGTGTTTTCTATGACCAAGCCAATTTTGTATCTAACTGATCAGCTCACCATGGATCCCATTTGACTTAACCTTTTGGAACGAGGGATCTTGTCAAATGCTTCCATAAAGTCCATATAGGCAGTCTCAACTGCCCTGCTCTCATCAATTTTCACCACTTCCTCAAAAAACTAACATTTGTGAACAAGAACAACGCATGCCCCCCCCCCCCCCCCCCCCCCCCCCCCGCCAAAGGTGTGGCAAGATTTTTAATCAAACAGGATTAATTAATGATCCTATAGTTAAGGATTCTATAGGTAAAAGTGATTATAATATCATTGTATTAGTATTCCACATTCTGTCTGAAGATCTAAAACTATGGGCCACATTTTCAGAATTGGGCCAGCTCAAGAACAATTTAAAAATGGCAGGTAGGTCCTGATTTTGGAACTGCTGCCTTCATTCCCAGCACTGGCAATATTTTATTTTTAGCTTTTAATAGGGGTATAGGTACTGCAAACCCAATGCGACCGGCTCCATTCTGAACGTTGGCATCTCATAACTCATTCCAGTTTTCTTAGAGTTGGACCAGTTTCTCTATGTGTCTTTGCATTTCATAGCTTCTCCATTACACCTTCAGCCATTGTTTGGATTCTGGAACACTTTGAAAGGTAAGTTTAAATGAACTTATCTGTATGCTGCTTCCATTTTCCCTCCATAATCCATTGTCCTGCATTTTAATGCCACCTCTAAGTTGTACAAACACCCTTCATATCTATTTATCTACAATGCACTACATACAGAATCAATGAATTGTATAGTTATAATTACAAGTGTCGAACTGCTGAAGAAAAAGAAAATCAACTCAGAAATCCTGTTGTTTTTATAGCCCTATAAAAATGTCAGTCAAACAAGATCATTGTAATATCGGCAACAAAAACTGTATCCTCCTTCTACTCAATCTTATTCAAAAATGTAGAAAGACATTGGGCATATAGATCATTGGATGAATATGTTATTACTTAATAAAGATATAAATCAAGAAAATTAACCACTCCACTTCAGTTATCCCACTTTAATGCATTCAACTGCATTTCAACTGGAAATTTTATGATTATTTGAAGGGAAAGAAAATAACAGGACTACAGGGAAGCATGACTAGTTGAGTTGGCCTTGTAAAAGGGACAAAACAGATGTGATGGGTTGAATGTCTCCTTCTGTGCTATAACCTATGGATCAAAAGCAGGTACCATCAACACTGCTATGAGATGCTACATAAGGGATGATAATGCATCTTCCATATTTGAATTCATTCCAATTCTCTAATTAAACCATGTCTGCCTAATTGCTCTAAAGATCCAACCTTATTATCCTTATATGAAAAATCATATTCAAAATAGATCAACTCACCATTCATCAATTGCTTTTAATCTTCCATTTCATCTTTTTGGATCATACAGCATTCAAAAAGGCTGCCACAAATGCTTGTATGAGAAGAGCTTTGACATGTTTCAGAGCAACATAATACAGGATTATATAAATCCGATATTTTTTCCCTTTTTTTTCCTAAGTAATGGCTAGCTCCATGAGATCATTACTGCATTTAATATTAGAGTTCATGAAGACCGAGTCTCTATGATTAAGGACCTTGAGTCAAGGACACTTTATCCTACATCTGAGATCTTCAGCCAAATGCATTCTTTGCTGGTGAAATGTCAATTGCTGGGTTTTGTATGTAATATGAAAAATTTATTGTCTTGTTGAATATTGTCTACTCATCAGTGAAGTGCTATTACCTCATTCAATTCACCATCTGGCAGCACAGGCCACATGTAGGTTAACTTGCTCCACAGTGGATTCTCCAATTTTGAATGTTTCCACTGGCCAGGCTTTGCAGTTCCTTCATGCTTGATGGCCCATCTAACGAAACAATAATGGTGTTTGTTGAAAGCAAAATCATGCCAGGATTTATTTTTCCAAGTATGGAAACACTAATATTAATCTAAATAAATATTTCAGCACTACAACTTGAAACTCTTTTCTGGTGATATAAGCGAATCTCAAGGTCTGAAATGTAAATAAGACACACTTACCATCAAAAACTCAGAGGGTGCTAGAAAAGCGATAAAAGCAAACATTTGTGGATGCTTATAATTTGAAACACAAAATAAAATTTTGGGGAACTCAGCAGGGCTAGCAATGTCTGCTGAAAGAGAAACTGAGCTAGAAATGAGAGCATGTTGTTTCTAAATTGCACAACCTTTTACAAATTTATGTCATTTTCTTATATCATGAAGAATTGACCATCACCTATTTTGGACAAAAGAGTAAGAATTTTAACTCCCTTCTGGCATAAACTGAGGTGGGATGGGGTAGTGAGGTCAAACTGCAGAATGGGGTTTGAGGATGTGTGGAAATTACTGAATTAGAAACCCAAGAAATTCAACCAAAGGCAATGGGGCCTTCTGGATAAACGGAAGATGTTCTGTTTTTTTCTTTCAGTATGTGGACCAGGTTCGAAGATTGTACTTTGAATGTGCAGTCTGCAAATTTAACAGAATCTTATTTAGATCAAGCAGCAATTGTAGAAATTGCACTTATTCGTGCTGATGGATGATATCCCCTATGGATCAGCTGTGTTCCCTTGTCAATGAAATGGGAGAGATTTATGACTGTGTCTTGCTGGTTGCTTTATAATACTCACCTGCCAAGAAATGCTGTGCACACATTAGAGGGCTCAATGTGCCATTGTTAATTTCCATGCCCCAAGTCCTTTGTGAGTGTTCAGTCCATAAAATCTGCTGTTTAGGGAAACAAGGGCAGCATTGCTTGGTTGATTGATTGATTGACTGATTTATGGTCACATGTACCAAAATACAGTGAAAAGTTTTGTTTACAAGCAGTACAGGCAGTTCACAGCAAGCAAAGGATGTACAGATCAAAAAAGACTTAGAAGCATACAGGTGACATTGCAGGTCACGTTATTTGAGGCTGGAGTCCATTCAAAAATCTGATAATGGCTGGAAAGAAGCTGTTCCTGAACTTGCATGTGTGTGTGTTCTGGTTTCTGTATCTTCTGCCTGATAGAAGAGGTTGTAGGAGGTCACTACTGGGGTGTGATGGGTCTTTGATGATGTTGGCCACCTTTCTGCAGCAGCGAGCCATGTAAATGGAGCCCATGGATGGAAGGTTGGCTTCCACATTCTGTAGTTTATTATGGTCCTGGGCACAGCAGTTGCCATTCCAGGCCATTTTGCATCTGTTCAGTACGCTTTCAATGGTGCTTCTGTAGGAGTTGGTAAGGGACCTTATGGACATGCCAAATTTCCTGAACCTGAGAAAGAAGAGGCGTTGTTGTGCCTTCTTGCCCATTGCATCTACGTGGGAAGTCCAGGACAAGTCATCAGTTATCGTCACCCTGAAGAACTTGACACTCTTCGTTCCCTCAACCTCAGTTCCATTGATATAGGTGGGGCTGTATTCTCCTCCTTTCTTTCTGAAGTCAATGATCAGTCTTTAGTTTTACTGATGTTGAGAGACAGATTATTTTCGTTGCACCACATCACCAAGCCTTCTCTCTCCCTTCTGTCTTTTGACTCGTTGCTGTTAGCTATCCATCCCATGATGGTGTTGTCAGAGAACTTGTAGGTGACATTTGTTTGGAATTTGGCAACAAACAGTCACAGGTGTACAGAGAGTGTAGTAGGGGGCTGAGGAAACATTCTTGGGGGGGGGCTCCAGTGTTGAATGTTATTGTGAAGGAGGTGCAGTTACTTACCCTCATTGATTGCAGTCTGTTGGTCAGAAAGCTGAGGATCCAGTTGCAGATGGCAGAGCCAAGACCAGGGTCACACAGTTTTGAGAACTGTTTGGAGGGGATAATGGTGTTGAAGGTGGAGCTGTAGTCAACCAGCAGAAGTCTGACATAGGTGTCTTTATTGTCCAGATGTTCCAAGGATGAGTGCAGAGCTTGGGAAATGGCATCCTCTGTGGATGTGGCATTGGTAGGCACAATGTGGGTGATCTAGGCAGGTTGAGAGACTGCAATTAATGTGGGCCATGACCAACCTTTCGAAACACTTCATGATTATTGAGGTCAGAGCTATTGGGCAGTAGTCATTAAGGCAGATTGCATATGTTTTCTTCGGTATGGAGATGCTGGTGGTCTTCATGAAGCAGACAGTGCCTTTGGTTTGTAGGAGGGAAAGAGTGAGGGTGTCAATGAATACTTCTGCCAGCTGGCCCACATAGGATCAGAGTGCTCGGCCGGGGACACCATCCGGGTCCATTCCTTTCCTTGGGCTGACTCCCAGGAAGACTGATTTGATTTCTGAATTGGTGACAGAGAGAACAGTGTGTCTGGGGCTGTCAGGGCAAGTGTGCCACAGCGGTGGAATTCTGCTCAAACTAAGCATAGAAAGCGTCGTGCATGTCAGGGAGGAATGTATTATTGTCTGCAATTTAACACTATTTCATTTTGTATTCAGCAATGTCATTTAGGCCTTGCCATAGACAGGAGTCTGTTTGGTAGGTCTGGGCCTCTAACTTAGTCCGGTACTGCCTCTTTGCCTCTCTGATGGCTTTGCGGAGATTATATCAGGATTTTCTGTATAGGTCCAGGTCACCTGGCTTCAAAGCTGTGTGTCTGGTCTTCAACAGGAAGTGGATTTCCTGGTTCATCCAAGGTGTACAGTTGGGGAACACTCGGATTGACTTGTTTGGTACGCAGTCCCCATGCATTTGCTAATGAAGTCTGTGACGGTGATGGCACACTGGTCTAGGTTACCTGCTGAACACGTGAACCCGGTTCTGTTCATCGAGTCTATGCAGTCCTGGAGATGGTCTTCCACTGTCTCGGACCAGCACTGTGCCTCTCCTTGTGAAGGATTCTTTTCATGATAGGAACACCACCATCTGCAAGTTTCGCTCCATGTCGCACACTATCCTAACCTGGAACTATATTGCCATTCTTTCACTGCCATTGGTTCAAAATCCTGGAACTCCCTTCTTTTCATAACTGTGTTAGTAGCTTTACCAAATCAACTGCAGTGGTTCATGAACCTGGCTCACCACCAGCTCCACAATAAATGCTGGTCTTGCCACCAACCTACATTTTCTCCAATTTTCCACAATTGTGTGGAGCAGTGACTTATGGAACCAAAAAGCAATTTGTCCATACACCAATCGGCATGTGCATGGGTGTACATGTCATCCAAATGGCTGCACAGCTGCTCAGTTTAGAGGGACCCAACACCTGCATCCCATGAAGGAATACAGAAAAAAGGATTCAATTCTAAGGTGTCCACGGCAACAGGGAAACCTGAGTTTGTGTGCAGAGATCTTTGAGGATGCAGGGCTGTTCGATAAAGGTAATAAAAACCTCTATTAGAGGTGCTTTACAAATGCATGTATAAAATACAAAATAGACTATTTGCCTGGGTTTCTGGATTAGTAGCCCAGTGACTTACTATTAAGTCACTATCTCCCCACAATGTATTTGAGAGTTGAGTCTTCAAAACACATTGACTCAGCCTCAATGAGAATATGGCATCCAATTGTGGGCGCCATACATCAGAGAAAATATGAACACTTTTGAGAGGGTACAGAAAGCATTTATAACAATTTTGTTCAGGATGTGGTCATCGCTGGCTAGGCCAGCATTTAATTGAACAGCGGACAGTTAAGAGTAAACCATATTGCTATGGGTCTGTAGGCACATGTAGGCCAGACCAGGTAAGGATGGTAGATTTCCTTTCCTGAAGGACATTAGTGAACCAGATGGTCTTTTTTTACAACAATTGACAATAGATACATGGTTGCCATTAGACCAGCTTTTTATTCTAGATTTCCATTGAATTCAAACTTCTCCATCTGGTGGGATTCAGGCTAATGTCTCCAGACTATTTGCCTGGGTTTCTGGGTTACTTGTCTAGTGACATTACCACTAAGTCACTATCTCCCCACAATGTACTTGAGAGGTGGGTCTTCAGATTCATGAATAGATTAAAGACACCAAGCCTTTCCTTCTTAGTGAAGACAAATTTCACCGATGATTTGATAGAGGTGTCCAATATCATGGGAGAGCAGGACAGAACATCTGAAGGGAAACTGGCTCATGTGTGAAAGGGAGGTGACATAAAGAAAGCACGTTTAACACAGTCACCATTTAGGATCTGGTTTGTACTGTCTGAGAATAAGGTGGAAGCTGTTTCAAGTGTAGTTTTAAAAAGGGGTGAAAATAATCACTTGCAGAAAAATATTGCAGAGGTTTGAGAAAAGTATGTACTGGAAGTAGGTGAATAGTTTTGCTGATGATACAAATGTTGGTGGAGTTGTGGATAGTGTAGAGGGTTGTTGTAGGCTGCAATGGGACATTGACAGGATGTAGAGCTGGGAAAATAAGTGGCAGGTGGAAATCAAACCAGAAAAGTGTGAAGTGATTCATTCTAGAAGGTCGAATTTGAATGCAAAATACAGGGTTAATGTCAGGATTCTCGGCAGTGTGGAGAAACAGAGGGATCTTGAGGTCCACGTCCACAGATCCCTCAAAGATGCTACCCAAGTTGATCGGGTGGTTAAGAAGCCATATGGTGTGCTGGCTTTCATTGGTGGGGGGATTGAGTTTAAGAGCTGCAAGGATATGCTGCAGCTCTATAAACCCTGGTTAGACCACACCTGAAATATTGTGTTCAGCTCTGGTCGCCTCATTATAGGAAGGGTGTGGAAGCTTTAGAGACGGTATGGAAGAGATTTACCAAGATGCTGCCTGGGCTAGAGGACAGGTCTTATGAGGAAAGGTTGAGGGAGCTAGGGCTTTTCTCATTGGAGCAAAGAAAGGTGAGAGGTGACTTGATAATAGTGTACCAGATGAGAGAGGCATAGATGGAATGGATTGCGAGAGACTTTTTCACAGGGCAGAAATGACTACGACAAGGGGTCATAATTTTAAGGTGATTGGAGGAAGGTATAGCGGAGATGTCAAAGGTAAGTTCTTTACATAGAGAATGGTGGGTGCATGGAATGCATTGCTGGTTGTGGTAGTGGAGTCAGATATATTAGGGACATTAAGCGACTCTCGGCTAGGCATATGGATGATCGTAAAATGTAAGGTATGCAGAGTAGTTTGATCTTAGAATAGGATAAAAGTTCGGCACAACATTGTGGGCCAAAGGGCCTGTCCTGTGCTGTACTGCTCTATGTTCTACGTTCTATTTTCTATGTTTTATGTTTTGCAGAGAACAAGCACAAACACAGTGGATTGAATGGCTATAAGCAATCTAAGATGCTGAACTACAACAGCAAAAAAGAATACACTTTTGGAAATGAAGATAAAGCATTGTAATAAGCAAGAAAAATGAAAGACCTGCAATTGAAGCTAAAAGGCGAGACCAAATTTTAAGAAAACAGATTCTGCATGACCAGCATCACTGACTTGAGTTATAACTGAGAAATGTGTACAAAAGTCATTAAATCTCGAGTGAAACTCATTTGCAAAGAAATCAAAGGTTTGGTGAGATTTATGCGAGTTAGCATTCAAGATTTCATAAAAATGTTTATCACTGTGAAATATGGCAAGCTAGAATCGGCCAGCCTGACCTACATGCCTAATTTATATGACTCGTGTTTCCCAAACAAGCAAGTTTCTGCACTGCAGGTGGAGGCTCACAAAATATCCTATATTGGAGACCACTCTAAAAAGCACTAAGTAACAAAAGGAATTTACAAGCTAAGCAATAGTTACAGTTCAGATTAAAAGTCTGCCCACTATAAACGACAAAGCTTATTCTCGCTATGGAATTTACCTGGCAGTCATTAGGGAAGGTAAACCACTTGGTGGCAATGTTGCACTATTTTAAACATCTCCTCCATCACTTAGTCCCTCCACTACGCTCTCCCTTTCCACTATTTGTTCTTTATTTGACAAGTAAACGTCAAACGTTCAAGGCAGGATTCTCCAAATTTAGGATGTTATAATTATTATCATTTTTGAACAGTTATAAATACCAAAATGGACAGTTGCTGAATACATTTCAATAATTCAAAGCCAGGCAGCATTTTTGTAAACATGGTGACAGAAGTATAATGTTGCATGCACCAAAATCATAATAAGCTAAGTCACTTAGGCCCATGCAAAAATGCGTGTTAATCAGAATTTCAAGGTAGCCGAGGAAACTCTTAAGTTAACCAGTACCTAAAAACATGCTTCCATGTAAAAGTAATGAAAATACAGTTACACAGCAAATATACAAAAAATGTTTGTTTTTCGGTCTGCTCACACTTAGAATGGCCTGACCTTGTACAGGAAATGGGATTGAAAAATGTTGAGAATTATCTCGTAATTTTTCGCTGTTTATCATAAGCGAGTCTATTTTGATTTCATGTGGCTGTGCGTACTAAGTCTACTCAGACTGGCTCATGCAGAGATGACAAATGTACATGAGTTTGGCTAATCCAAAATTACTAGTCTGAACCGTCAGTGTTTCGTCCTCCCATTTGATTTCCTATTCTGCAGTCATTAATGGTTCACCACAACCAGGAATTTTGGGTAATTCAAATTTGGCTCATTGCAATTTTCCTGTAAAAGCTGATCTTGTAAATTCATTTTACCACTGTTTCAACATTATACAAGCAGGATAATGTTAAAACAGGATCATTATAGGATATTGGAAATCTGGACTCCGCTCCATTGAGGCTAAGGTTAATCGGAAATTTCTGAACAGAGCTTGGTAGATTCCTATATTAGGGGAGGATCTACAGAGGTATGAAATGATAGTAGGTAGATGGAATTAGGATAAAGGCAGTGGTTGAATGAGATGAAGGTGTCCATAGCCTATTCTTGTACTTATATTTCTTTTGGAATAGCATTGTTAAATGTTTATGTAATGTCATCTTTAGGTAGGTTCTGAGGCTGCATTATGCCTATGACAAAAGCGCAAGATCGCCAATAGTCAAATGGAAACAATAGCTAGACCATGTAAAAGGAGCCCATGCCAGACCTTTGCAGAAGACCAATTTTACTCTTACTCTATTCAATTAAAAATGGTCCTTTTCATATTAAAGGCACTAATTAACTAAAAAGTAGCCAGAAAGAGTGAAGAATTGAGCATGATGCAACTGTAGTCATGCACATGAAACAAGTTATATTGACATTAAAGTTAATGTACTGCTTTTTAATGGATTTGACTGACAGGTGGCAGTAAATGGTCAAATCTGACTCAATTTTAATTCTAATAAAAAAAGAGAGAAGTACACAATAAAACAACAGACTTTGCAAATTGAGTCGAATTTTAAATCAGCATTAACAACTTAAACGTCAGCACAAATTATGTCCAAGGAAATGTTTTAAAATTGTGTATGGGAGTTTTGTGCAGTGTACTGAAAACCAGCCTTCAATACCATCAGACTTAAAAACCACACAAAAAGTGTTAGTTTGCCTTGCAGTTGACATACTAACATTGCTTAACTACATTGCTGCCATTCACCTGGTTGGTTAGTCAGTACCTTTTGCTGAGTACAAAAAATGTTGTACAAATGAATTGATATATGCAAACATCTGAACTTCTGTATTTCACACATCCATAGGAAATGATTGCTGACTCTGGCTGAATGAGTGGTCAGCATGTTTAATCCAACAGCCTGCCACCTCTAATTGCCCCACTATTGATTGCTCAACATATTAAATTGGAAAGCAGAATGGGTTTCCTGTACTTGAGTGAATCATTCTGGACTCAGGGGATGATACCTTACAGACGGTATTCTAAAAAACACTCTGGTCATGTCCGGATAGGTCCTGTCTCACTGGTAGGACAGATCCATCATAGGTGGCAGCACAGTGGTATACAATCTGGGAAGGAGTTGCCCTGAGGGTCTTCAACATTGACTCCAGATCCCATGAAAGCTCATAGCATCAGGTCAAACGTGGTTAAGGAAACCTCCTGCTGATGACCACCTACAGTCACCCCACGGCTGTTGAATCAGTACTTCTCATTCAGAGGGTTGTGAATCTTTGGAATGCTCTCTGCCACAGGGCTGAGGAAACTCAGTGTTTAAGTATCTTTGAAGCGGAAATTGGTAGTCAAAATCCTTATCCACTTTTGACAGATTCATGGAGATAGTGTGGGGTAAAAAACCATCAAAATGTTTGATCAAGCATGAATTTATTAAATGGCAGAACAAGCTCAATGGGCTGAATAGCCTACTCCTGTTCCCATGTTCCTTCTTCTTCATGTTAAACACCACTTGGATGAAGCACCGAAAGTAGCAAAGGCGCAAAATGTACTCTCAGTGGACAGAATCACCAAGAGTGGTTCAGTTGCACCATACCGACTCTGCTAGCAGAGTCCCAAATGACACAGTGGCTAGACTGGATCAGCAACAGGTAGTGAGCAAACAAACAAGATGGAAAAATCTACTTGACCTTATCCTCACCAACCACCCACTGCAGATCTATTTACCCATGACAATATTAGTATGCGTGCGTATTGTACAATCCTTGTGGGAGATGATGCCTTTCTTCATTTAAAAGTACTGTCCATCGTATCTTGGGGCATGACCACCATGCTAAATGGGGCAGACTTCTGACAAATGTAACAATTCAAAACTGTGTGTCTATAATGTGCTGTGGGGCATCAGCAGCAGCAGAATTATGCACAGTCTATAACTTCTTGGCCTGGCTTATCCTCCAGTAACATCAAGCAAGGCAAGTCAACTCCGATTCAAGGAAAAATGCAAGAGTCCATGTCAGGAACAGCGCCAAGCCTACCTAAAGTTTAATGTCAACCTTGTGAATGTATGACACAGGGATACTTGTATGTCAAACAGTAGAAATAAAATACAATAGCCAGGGTTAAATGATTCCATACCCAATAGATCAGATCTAAGCTCTACTGCCCTACCACATTCAGTTGGGAATAGAGATGGACATTTAAACAACAAACAGGTGATGCTGATTCCATTAATATTTCAATGATGAGTGAGCACATCAGTGTAAAAGACAAGTTGAAACATTTGTATCCATTTTCAGTCAGAAGTGGCAGCATTTCAACCAACTCACTATCCAGGCAATATCAAGAAACAGTTGGAGACAGTGGGTACTGCAAAGGCTCTCGGGCCTGACAACATTCCTGCAATTGTATTGAAGATTTGTGTTCCAGAGCTAGTTGCACCTCTAACCAAGTTGCTCCTATACAGCTTCAACACTGGCATTTACCCAACTTTGTGGAAAATTTCCCTTGTATGTCCTGTCCATGAAAAAACAGCACAAATCCAGCCTGGACAAATACCATCCTATAGTCTCCATTATCAACAAAGTGAGGGAGGGGCTCATTGATAGCACTATCAAGCAGCACTTGCAAAGGAATAACCTGCTCACCGATGCTCAGTCTGATTTCCTGACCTCATAACAGCCTTGGCATCAAGGAACTCCAGAAAAAATGGTGTCAATGGGAATCAGGGGAAACTTCTCTGCTGCTTAGAGTAATACTTAGCACAGACTGTGGTTTCTGGAAGTGAATGATCTCAGTCCTAGGACACCAATGTAGGAGTTTCTCAGTCCAGCTTCCCCAGTCCAATTATTAATGATCTTCCCTCTATCATCAAGTCAGAAATGGTGATGTTTCCTGACAACTGTACAATGTTCAGCATTCATCGACAGAGACTGAATCTGTCTGCATCCAAATATTGCAAGACCTGAACTAAATCCAGGTTACTGCTGATAAGTTGCAAGTAACAATCACAACATAGAAAGGACAGGCAATGACTATCTCCGATAAGGTAATCTAACCATCACTGATTTCCTCCATGATCAACATCCTGGGAGATACCATTGACCAGAAACTAAACTGGATCATTCATATAAATACTGTAGCTACCAGAACAGAATGGTAACTGGGAATTCTATGATGAGAAACTCACCTTTTGTCTCCCCAGAGCCTGTGCAAATCAAAAAGGCACAATTTAGGAATGTGATGTAATAATGTCCACTTGCCTGGATGAATGCAGCTCTGATACCACTGAAGATGCTTGATACCTTCCAAGACAATGCAATCCACTTGCTTGGCATCTAACCCATCACCTTCAACATCAATCATTTCACCACCGCTGCATAGTGACAGCAGTGTGAACCATCTACAAGGTGTGCTGCAGTAATTTACAAGGGTTCCTTTGCAAGGTCATTCCAGACTCAGAAGTTCTACCACCAAGGAGGAAAATGTTAACAGATATGTTGGATGAGTGCCAACTTCAAGGTCCCTTCCAAGTCAAACACCATCCTGACTTGGAACTATAATCACAGTTTCATCACAGTCGCTGGGACAAAATCCTGAAATTCTCTTACTAATAGCAATGCGGCCATTTCCCCACCACAAGATCTGTAGTCGTTTTGGAAGGCAGATTGACACTAGGGCAACTGGGGATAGGCAGTAAATGCTGGTTTAGCTAGTGACACTCACATCTCATGAAGAAGTAAAACAAAAATTCTTTACCATCGCCAATGCTCCTGTAACAATTAAACAAAATGTTCAAAGAAAATATTTTAAGGAAAACTTTGTATTAATGGAAGCAAGATTTTACTCCCTATTTATTTACTTCAGGAGGTAACTCATCAATTGTTGATGACTCTAGGGTCTTCCTGGAGGACTGGTTATTGTAGCAAAGGATCTTGAAGAGCATCTTTCAGGATTATGCCAGATGATTGACTGAAATTCTCCCCTTCTCAGGAGATTCTGTCCAGTGTCTTATTTCCATCCCAATCACTATTTACAATTATTGCATTGAAAAGTAAAATAGATTCAAATCACTAAATTAATGCTTTTTCTCCTATAATACATTTATGTTTTCTTTTCTTTATTCATTCATGGAATGAGGGCATCGCTGGCCAAGCAGCATTTATTGCCCATCCCCAATTGCCCACAGGGCAGTTAAGAGTCAACCACCTTGCTGTGGGGCTGGAGTCATATGCAGGCCAGACCAGGTAAGGATGGCAGTTTCCTTCCCTAAAGGACATAAGTGAACTAGATAGGATTTTTTTCCCACAATTGACAATGGATTCACAGTCATCATTAGGTTCTTAATTCCAGATATTCATTGAATTCAAATTCCACCATCTGCTGTGGCGAGATTCAAACCAGAACATTATCTGGGTCTGTGGATTAATCGTCCAGCAATAATACCACTAGGTCATTGCCTCGCCTTATTGTACCAATATGGAAACTGTTTGAGGCTGTAAGCTAAAGCCCTCTTAAATTGAAAAGTAATATCTTGCAATAGACATATGTCTTATTGTCCCTTTCCATCTCTTTGCACTAGAGAGTAGATCAGTAACCTGCTCCCAGGCTTTAATTACTGCTGCCACGAGGCAGTGTGTGAGGAGGTGCTAAAGCAACTGCACAACTGCTGCCTGCCGTGGTATGTTGAATGCCTTTTCCTTCCCTCTGGTACAACAGTGACTGCAGAATGGCACAAAACCTGACCCTGTGCAGAGCAGTGAGCATGTAGTCCTGACCACCACAGCATACCATCTGTGGACAATTGATGTCAAACAAATTTTGATTCCAGGAACAGGACTGAGATCTGAGCACACATTGTACACACTACTTGAAACATGCTAAATAAACTTCAAAATTTCAAGCCCTGCTGGTAATGTCAGCTGAAAGCTGTGTAACAATTCCAAACATTCTGAAAGAAAAGGGAATCATGGAAATAAGGCAATCTGTTTCAGCACTAACACCTTCAGAACTTTCTCTTCCAAGCACATCAACCTGACTTGGAAAATTATTATCATCTCTTCACGATTGATAGTTCAAAATCTCGGAACTTGCTTCTTAACAGCACTGAGATGTATTTATAGCACATGGCTTGCAGTGGATGAAGAAGGCAGCTCACCACTATCTTCTCAAGGGCAATTAGGAATGGGTAATAAATGCTAGCCTGGCCAGCAGAGCCCAGCTCCCATGAACAAATAAACAGAAGAAGTTAAAAATTCCAGCTTGAAACATTACTTGAACTCAAACTTTGCTAATTTGAATCTGGTGAATGAGATAGCACCTTACAGAATTAAATTCTGTTATAGGCTGATGAGGGAAAAGAGTTAAAAGTTTGCAGGAAATCTCTCATTTTCAGTTAAATATAATGGCTGGCAAATCATAAGGGGGCAGTGGGGTTGAAGTGGTGAACATACCACAATTTCCATTGTACATCCTTGTTGTGTAAAGCTCTGACTTGGGAGGCAAGAATTTCCTGTTCACGTAGGCTGTGAATATATGGTATAAAACAGAAAATATGCAGCAGATCAGGCTGAGTCTGCAGACAGGGACTCTCACAGCATAATGATCTTTTGGCAGCACTTACTTCTAATCAAAGGCCACAGACTTGAAATTAGGGTTGGAGTCTTGTACTGGAGACTGGAGCCTCGGATGCCAGAGGAAAGCCAGTGAGACTGAGTGCAGCTTGTTTTGAGAAGGCCTGTCACATCTTGTGACACCCAGTCACCAAACAGGCCAACAGCTGGCCCTTTCCGGGCATCAAGCACTCCAAGAGTGCCCACTGAGAACTGCAGGCCACTCAAGGACCAGAGGCTCCAGTGCTCAACGGCACCCCTGGAATAGGGGTGGCTACTACTGGTTACTGCACCTGCCCGAGGTCGTATATTAAGAAGCAATCCAGGAACATGGAAGGGGGTCATGGGATGGGTGTCATGTGGGAAGCAAGTAAAGAGTAGCAGTAAAGACAGGGAGTTGCCTTTCAGCAAGCTACCCCTGCCATCCAAATGCCGGGTCCCTTGATCAAGCTTTTGATCAGCTGCTTTAACATCTCTGCACTTGGCTTAATGTCAAGGTGCATTTCATAATCCTTCTGTGAAGCATCTTGGGACATTTCATTACATTGCAGACGCTACAAAAATACAACTTATTGAAATTGTCAGTGGTACTCATGCTCTACAGCTGTTAATGTAATCTTATATGGCATTTCAACCTATAAATAAAGTATGTTTACTTAAAGCCTGTTAGGGGCCAAATCTTGCAGAATGTTTTGTAACATATCTGCATATCACAAGCTGTTGATATTATAGCCAGAGAGATGTCAACTATCTGGCTCTGGATAGGAGAGTTGAACCATTTGTCAATCAGATTAAAATAAAGGCCTGTTACTTTAATTCAGTTCTCTGCCAGCTTAGATTTATGGGGCAAATCCACCAGTCCCACGGGGAACCATTCTTGGAGGCACGCATCTGGAGGTGAGTTGGCAGCATAGATGCACCAAATTTTGTGAACCCCATTCCCTTTGTGTGGTTTCTTGCTAAATCTATTCATTTCTCAAGAGAAAATAATGACGAAAATGTGTCATTTTACTCAAATCTCTAAATCAGAAGCTCATTTGTCCAGGCCTGACTTCAATAAAGAGGCTGAAACTGTACTGCAGCATTGAGGGACTGCTGCATTTCAGATGAAACGTGAAACTGAGTCTCTATCTTTCAGTTCAGGTAGATGTTAAAGTAATCAGTGAAGAGCAGGCAATGCTACGAATGTTAGAGTAAAATACAGCAGATGCTAGGAATTGGAAATAAAAACAGAAAATCAGCAAGCCTGGCAGCATGAGGAACAGAGTTTCACCAGTGAAATAGGTAGAAAAAGGACGAAATCCTACACTGAAAAGCAAGACATCCAATGCAGCGACAAGAGAATTGTTCACACGGCTGTGTGCTTTCAAGTATAGAAATAGGAAGATAGACTGAATGAACATATGATTGGAATAAAAGCACAAAAGGGAGAACTTTAGATGTCTGCATCATTGGGACCGTTTTGGGGCTAGGTGAGGCTTGTACAAGGAAACGTGTTGCAAATTAGCATGACTAGAACTAACATTCTCACAGAGATTTGTTAGTACTGTTAGGGAGGATTCAAGCTAGCTTAAAATACTTTACTTGCTGGGAATCTGAAACAAACACAGAATGGGGGAAAAACTCAGCATCACTAGTAGCATCTGCGGAGTGAAACAGAATTAACATTTCAAGTCTAATATGAATCTCCTTCAGGTGTTTATATCCAAACTAGCTTATCAGTGGTTGGTAACCAAAAGTAAATTTCGATAGGCTATAAACAAATGTGGTTATGAAAAATTTGAAAACTTGTAAATTATATTGGAAATTGACAGAAACTAATCTGAGTCAAATTACAGAAGTGTTAAAAAGGCAGAATTAAAAGCATTTTAATACAGAAAACATTCGCATCAGGAAAGGTGATGGCGCTAGAAGAAGTAAAAGGAAAAGGAGGTAGAATAGCACTAACAGTAAGTGATGGGATCAGTGCATTAGTGAGACAGGATCTCACAAAACGTTGTTAGAGGTGGCTTATAGACCACCAAACAGTAGTAGTAATACTTAAGAAAGGATGCACTTGCACAGAAGGAGTGCAGCAGAGGTCTACCAGACTGATTCCAGGGATAGTGGGACTATCAGCAGAGATTGAGGAGATAGAGCCTGCTTTCTCTGGAATTTAGAAGAATGGGAGATGATCTCATAGAAACGTAAATATTTTAATGGAGATAGACAGATGCAGAAAGAATCTGTCCTCCAGCTGCGAGGGATAAAAATCTAGGGAATTAGGGGTGCAGTCTCAGAAACAAAACCAAGCCATTTATGATTGAAATGATGAGCAACTACTTCTCTCAGAGGTTAGTGAATCTTTGGGATTCTCTATTCCAATGGGCTGTGGAAGTTCAGTCCTTAAATCGGTTCAAGACAGAGATCGATGGATTTATGTTTACCAGTGATACAGGTATAGTGCAGGATTGTTTGTGTTGAGCTAGATAATAAGCCATGATTTAGAGTAGCAAAGCAGGCTCCAGAGGCTAATCAGCCTGCTGCCGCGCTTATATTCTTACATTTCCTACGTTCCTGTAGGTTGAGGCTTGTCTAACGAGGGATTTGAAAATAAGAATTTTAAAATTAAGACATTGCTTAATCAAGAACCACTGTTGGTCGGTAACTACATGATAGGCAAACAGGGTTTGGCATAAGGTGGGATGTCAGCAGCAGAATTTTGGAAATTTCAAATTTAAGGAGGGCAGAATGTGGGAGGCTGGTCAAGTGTACATTGGAATAATCAAGTCTTTTGAATGAATGCAATTAATTAAGATTTCAAAGACTGAGGCAGATACGAAATGACATTACAGAAGGTGAAATAGGCTGTATCATTGGCAACTTGTCTCAGGATCAATAAGACAGAAATGGTTAGAACTTGGTTGGTTCAGTTTCAAATGCTCGTCAGGAGAAGGGTGTTGACACTGGATAGAAAGATGTTTTTGCATCGGGGACTGGGTTTAATGGGCTGGTTATAGCAGTACCAATAGCAGTAAATGCTGAGATGTTCATTTTGTATGTAGAAGTTAAGGTTCGCCAGAATGGATGCATGTGAGCTGACATTGATGATCTAACTGGGACCTATCAAACTTGGGCTGAACAGATAGCTCCCCAGTTGTTAGCACTGATTTACTGAGGGTTCTCCAGATAATCCAGAATATTATTTTGATCTGACCAGTGAGAGAAGAACATGGGGCACAAATTTAAACTAGTGTTAAGACAAGATAATAAAATGTGAGGCTGGATGAACATAGCAGGCCAAGCAGCATCTCAGGAGCATGCTGCTTGGCCTGCTGTGTTCATCCAGCCTCACATTTTATTATCTTGGAATTCTCCAGCATCTGCAGTTCCCATTATCTCTAGTGTTAAGACAAGTTAAGTTCTCCCTCTCCCAAGTTCAACTTGGTGCAAAGATAACACAGCCCAAGAAAAAAACCCTGGGATTTAAAGAAATAGAAGGCTGTTGTGATAGGACTGTAGGCCCATTGTGGATGGATTACCTTTGGATGGACTGACAGGCTTTCCTCATCCATATCAAACAATTTTTAAAAAATTACCAATCTTCCATGTAAATCTACCCATTCTGGGATACTGTTGCTCCATCACTGGCAGCTTCACCTTTGGTTGGATTTCTGCAGATCTTCTGAAAGCTCTCCATCTCTTTTTATGGTACTTCTTGAAACCCATCTCTTTAACAAAGCTTATGGTCACATTTATGGTTCCTTGACAAATTTTGTCTATTAAACCTCCCATGAAATGCTTTGTGAAATGTTAACAACACACCAAAGGCATTACTTGAATGTAAGTCTTTGTCATTGTCACACTAATCTAGCTTGTCTGTTGTGCCTGTTAATAAACTTGGTAATGCTTATTGAGTTCCAGGGTGTTTCTCATATTTTGCAATGTCAACTCATTTTGAATTAATAAAGTGTATTATGTCATTGTTGTGATTCAACTTGCTAAACCATTGGATTTTAATACCATTGTGAAGCTTCAAAACGGCTGTAAGCTGCATTGTGATCATCATCATCACCATCATCAACATGAATTAGTTTAAAGATCTTTTATGCACCAGTGAAATAACAATGATTTGTCTGTGATGTTTTATCCAGCTAATGCAATTAAATAGCAGAGCAAGCGAAGGAGTAGCCATTGAGTTCACCCAAAAGAAGCACTATTAGTATTAGAACACTAATGTACAATCCTTTCTGTATCAGTGACCCCACACTCAGGCAGCCTCTCCTGTTATTAACACACACTCAGGGATCCACTGTAACTTTCAGTACATACCCTAGGTCTAATGAAAATCCTAACACAGACTGCTGAAAATATTAATTCTCCCACAATCCATTTCTGATATTGACATGTAGGAATGGAAGTAGAAAGAGTAATAAAGAAGGAGGTAGTATTTCATTACATAGTCCCTGGTTTAGCATTACCCAGAAAGATGTTAATGGAAGAGATATTAATCTGCAATGCAAATAAACTGAAGCACAAGGAGAAGGAGCTGAGGAACAGACCATACATGAACAAAAGAGCTGTAATAGTTAGTACATGAGTAAGTAAGCTTTGTGAGCTATGCATATAAATGGCCATATGAAAATGTGATGTATTGGCAAGAACAGAAAAGGATGTTAAAATGGTTGAGGATCATGTGCTTAATATCTACTGATTTTAAAAAAAGTCAGATTTTTGTGAAAGTCTTGGGAATTTTCAGTCAGGAATGACAGATATTCCAAACACCTTATTTCTGACCCCAGTTGGGTTTTAATTAACTGCCCACCTTTCGATGTCTTCTGTGCTGGAGATTCATGGATAGGGGCCTCTGTTGCAGACCTGATCAGGATTCCATCATTCCAACAGTGAAAAAAGATCTTCATAGAAACCATGCCCTCTTTTCCAGTAGTCAGTGTGCAGTGTTGTGAGATTGAAATGTCCATCAGTACCAGCCAGCTACTTTGACAGTTCCATTGAAAGTGGGAGTATACAAGGTAAGTGTGGGGTTAGGGCAGCATTTGGGGGGCACGGTGGCTCAGTGGTTAGCACTGCAGCCTCACAGCACCAGGGACCCACGTTCAATTCCAGCCTTGGGCGACTGTCTGTGTGGAGTTTGCACATTCTCCCTGTGTCTGTGTGGGTTTCCTCCAGGTGCTCTGGTTTCCTCCCAGAGTCCAAAGATGTGCAGGCTAGGTGGATTGGCCATGCTAAATTGCCCGTAGTGTTCAGGGGTGTGTGAGTTATAGGAGGACTGGTCTGGGTGGGATGCTTCAAGGGGCAGTGTGGACTTGTTGGGCCGAAGGGCCTGTTTCCACACTGTAGGGAATCTAATCCAATCTAATTTGGTTGAGGTGAAGTGAATGAGAGAACTAAGTACTGCACTAGGTGGGTAGGATGTCAGGTGAATTGTATGGGGTACCAGATGGACAGGATATCAAAGCGAAAGGTAAATGAATGCAAACTTAGGGTAGGTTGCGGTTTGTCAAATCTGGGGTGTGAGAAAACTGGGCTTGGCCCTGATCGGGGGTGAGGGATGCCCATGTCCAATAAGAGAAAGGGCTTGCTGGGAATGGGGGCCATCCCTTCAGCACTTTTTGGGGGCATAGTGGGTAGGATGTCGGATCCCGGGTGCATCAGTCAGATTTGGCTGGAGGAGACCTTTGGCAGAGGTGATGTTGGTTCCCAAGGTTTCAGGCTAGCAGGAGGGGAAGGATGGGAAAGTGTGTTGGCTACAGGTGGGCACAGAAATCAGGCTGGCAGTTATGGGGAAGGGGAGAACGGAGTGGGGTTAGATGTTGATTCAGGTTGGAAGATTTCCAGGTCCAATGATTGGAAATGGGATGGGTAAAGAAGGACCATCAGTCGGGGTTCAGGATAAGATCTGTCAAATCTGACAGGTTAAAGAGGCTGTCATTTCAGGGCAAGGTGGATTTGCTTCCAAAGGATCAGATCATCAAACTTAATTGAGTCAGAACTCTCCAAGTTCTCTGACATTGATGGAATCTTTCAGAAGCTTCTAGACGCAAAGGAAAACTAATTTGGTGGACATTTTCCAAACCTGGCAGGGGAAGGACATAAAATCCCATCCCACATCTCCAAAACCAAGACATGACAACTTTTGGGTGTCCCTTGGAAATATTAGCACAAGTATTAGTAATGTTGTGCAAATATTGGCTCTATCCTGGAATCTAAGGTGAATATTGACATAAGCCTGTGAACTTCTTGCAAGCATTGAGAAACCCCCTGGGATTTGCTTTAAATCTTGGCATGCTCCAAAGAAATCCCTGTAAATGGTAACAACATTCTTACTCAACTCCTAAAAAAAAAGTAACACATTTCTCTCGTTCCCCTTGCATTTATTAACATATTTGCAGAAGCTTCCAGCAAATTCTGCCACTCTCCCAAATAATTCCTGGCGATATTGCTACAGTCTCAAAGACCCAGTGAACAATTTGCCACCTGTTTGGGACAGAGCTAGTCTTAACTTCTAAATTGCATCAGTGGTGATTGGCAGGGCCTGGGGGAAGACAAAGGTTGTGTCTCAGCAGGTTATGACTGGATTTACTGGTGCTCCTCATATAACTGTTGGCAGAAAATGGATATTAGTCTGTGATGTTGAAACAATGAAAGCAGAAGCTGGCCAAAGTACTGCCATGGGCCATTCCCACTCATCCAGCTGCAATAAAAGTGGGATAACACAGTGTGGAGCTGGGGGAACATAACAGGCCAGAACTTTTCTTTTAGAAAAAGGTCATGATGATCATTCCAATCTGCTAGTGCATGAAAATGTAATCTATCCACACAATTCCTGTGACTCATTTCAGATGTCAACTGCAGTCTAAACCATCAACCTCCGTAAGTTTTAAAACTCAATGATACACCTTCTTGCCAGGTCAACACTGGTCCATCAATAAGCACCTGTGTCCTCTTGTGTACAATCCCAGCACCTTTAGCAAGCGACCCCATCAGTGATGAGGTTTAGTGTGGAGCCACCTAGGAATAACTTATCACGACTTTTGTCTCTGTGTTGATCAGAAACTGATTACATCTGATGACAAATCTAGGCATGCCTCCAGTACTCAAAGTATAACACAACCATGGTTATGCAAGCACTGGGGGTGGGGTGTGGTGGAGAATTGCCTCAGATCTTTGTAGGAGTTGGGCTGTAGAGGAAATGGGAAGATTTTGAAAAGATGCATCACGTTGGTTCTCCAATGATCCCCTTCTCTGATCACCTTCCTAGTAGCTGACTGTGTCAACAGCCTAGCAAAATTGAGAAGCAAATTAAGGCTATTAATACAGCAATCAATTGCAATTTTCCGAGGGTGTTAGCGTATACTGAAGGCACATAGAAACCCAACAGTGTCTGCAGGTTATCTCCGCACAGGAGGCAATATATTGAATACACTCATGTGGATCAAAGCCATGGTCTGGATGGATTGTATCCATGTATTTTACAAGAATTCAGGAAAGACACATTGTTTCACATTTTGAATGATTCAATGTGGAGAAATGTGAAGAGATTTATTTCAGTCGGAAGAATGTAGAGAGACAATATATTAAAAAGGGCATAATTCCTAAAAAGCTGAAGCAGAGAGATCTGGGAATACATGACATACATCATTGGTAGGATAGGTTGAGATATAAAAAATGTACTGTATTCAAAGATTTATTAGAAGGGGCGTGGATTAAAAGAGCACGGAGGTTATGATAAGCTTGTATACGACATTGGCTTGGTTTCAACTGCAAATCTGTGTCCAGTTCTACGTGCCGCCCTTTGGGAAAGTAGTGGAGGAAATGGGGACAGTGCAGAAAAGATTAGCGAGAATTATTCCAAGGATGAATAATCTCATATAAGATGACAAATTAGAAAAGTATATTCTTTGGTGAGAAGCAGTTTAAAAGGAGATTTGATTGGGGCATTCAAAATCATAAAAAAAAAAATTCCCACTTATAAAGAGATCAAGAATGAGACAGCACCAATTTCAAGCAAATGGTAAAGGAAGCAAAAGTAACATGAGAAAAAAAAACGTTCAAGCAGCAAATTCTTACAGCCACAGGTTGTCAGAGACAGATTCAATTGAAACCTTCAAAGGTAATTAGACTTTTACCTGTCATGAAGAGTCTGCAGATTATTGGGAGAAGATAGGAGAAAGCATTAAGTGAATTGCTCATTTGGAGAGCTAGTGGCATTTATGATGCATTGAATAGCCTCCTTCTGTGATTTTGTGATTCAGGAGGTGTCCCATAACAGAGTAGTAAATAAGGTCTGAGAATGTGGTGTTTAGAGTCGAGGAATAAAATGGATTGATCACAAAACCCTTTCAAAATAAATCAAGAAGACCGTCCAGATCCTAATGTTTATTTTAAAGGTAAGTGTAAGGCATTGTGTTCCAGATGCCATTTGATTGGTCAAACTACCAGGCTTGAAACAAAGCATACTTTATTCATGTGCTATAATTAAAATGCAGACAAAATTTTTTTTAAAGAGTTAACTGAACTGTAACTGTCCCAAAATCCTTATCAAAATGATATATTAACTACTACTAATTAACTGTTTCAATATAGTAACATCCCATAAACACACCCTTGGCAAAGGCAAATTCAGTAAAATAGATTGTCTCATATGCAATTCTAGCAGCAGGAAGGGAATCCCGGCTTTTTGCTGTAACAGAGAGAGGAATAAGAACTTCCGCATCCCGTTTCAACAGCCCAGCAACTGCTACTGAAGGTTAAAACCAAACAAAAATCCTGATTCTGTGTGAGCTTGACCCCACCCATACAGGCTGCTTCAATTATTCAAACTTAAAAAAAAGCCAAGGCTTCACAAGCTGTTTACTTTATTGACTTTGGAGCAGACTGGTCTACATCTCTACCTCGACCATTCCTCATAAAAAAATGCAGGAAAAAATACATCGCTTAAAGCCATTGTGTCATCACAACAGGCTTCAAACAGAATGAAAAAAACTGGGAATAAAGCGCAACTTTTGAGTGGCAGAAAGTCATATCTCATAAGGATCATTGGAGTTCATAATTTACAAAAACAATTTGGACTTTGGGATCAAAAAACAGACACAATTTCTCATGTTGCAATGCTGATGGATACTGTATCAATTTAAGGGAAACGTCGTTAAACTTAAGAATTGGTTAATAATTGACCATTGGAGTTCAATTTGGATAATCAGCAGGTAGTAATATTTTAGTAGGAAGAATAGGGTGTCACTTATAACTTGCAAGTTTAGAGATCAGATGGGATAGAGGAGTAAAGAGATCCTGGAGTACAAGTACTCTCCTCACTTCTAGTGAGAAGACCAAAACTGTCCACAGTATTGCAGGTGCAATTTCACCTATGCTATGTATACTGTTTGAAGATTTCCCTGCTTTTATACTCCAACCACCTTGCAATAAATGTTCTACTTATCTGACTTGATGTAGCTTTATGCTAACATCTTCTAATTCATGTACAAGGACACGCTCTGTACCACAATATGCTGCAGCCTCTCACCGTTTAAATAGTATTCTGTTTCTGTTCTTACTACCAAACAAACAACTCATATTTTCCAAATTGCACTCCATCTGAGGAATATTTACCTTTGTAATTAACCCTGTTCGATGTCACTTCCCAGATTTTTAGCAGCATCCTCACAATTTTCTTTCCTATCATTTTTTGTATCATCTGTAAATTTTCTTACAGTACTATTTGCGCCTTGATCCAAGTTATTCAAATCCATTGTAAATATTGAGACTATATCAGGAATTCCTGCAGCAGTTTGCTAGTTACAGTTTCCCAGTCTGAAAAAGATATATTTATTCTGTCTCTTTGACACATGCTAGCACATCACTTCTGAGACCACGATCTTTTATTTTCTGCAGTTTATAGATACCACTTTATTGAATACTTGTTGTAAATCCAAATATACTATATCCATGGTTCGTCTTTTATCCAGCCTCCTTATTAATATCATAAAAGAAACCCTAATACTTTTTCCAAACACAATTTCCCTTTCACAACATAATCTTGCCTTTTAGTACTTTTTACCATATGAATAATATTGAATCGTACCATGTTCCTAATAACTGATGTTAGCCTACAATTTTCTGCTTTTCGTCTCTCTCCTTTCTTGCAAAGGGGGTATTTCATTTTTGGTTTTCTAAACTTTCATATCTTGGGAAGCTTGAAAGATGCATATGACACAAAAATTGGTGATGTCGTGGATAGCTTAGAAGATAGCTGTAAGCTCGAAATGATTTAGATGGGTTGGAGGAGTGGACAGAAAAGTGGCAGAAGTAGTTCAACTCTGATAAGTGTGAGGTAATGCATTTAGGGAGATAAACAAAGAGGGAATAAACAATAAAAGGGAATATACTGTGAGGGGTAGATAAAATGAGAGATCTCGGTGTGCAAGTGCACAAGTCCCCAAAGAAAGCAGTACGGGTAGATAAGATTGTAAAGAAGGCATTTTTAATACTCTCCATTGGCAGAGGAATTGAATACAGAAGTAGGGATATCATAATGGAACTATAAGACACTAGCGAGGCCACAGCTGGAGTATTGTGTACAGTTCTGATCACCACATTACTAGGACATAGTTGCTATGGATAGAGTGCAGAAAATATTTATTAGGATGTTGCCAGGCCCGGAGAATTGTAGCTACGAGGAGAGATCAGAGAGGTTGGTGCTGTTTTCCTTGGAACAGAGAAGACAGAGGGGTAACATGGTTGAGGTATACAAAATTGAGAGGGGTAGAGATAGAGTAGACAGGACGAAATTTTGTCCTTTGGCAGAGAGTTCAAAAATAAGGGGTCATAGATTCAAGCTAAGTTGCAGAAGGATTATAGGGAACATGACAAAAAATGTTTTATGCAGAGGATGGTGGGTGTCTCATATTCACTGCCTTATTTGTTGGTGAAGGAAGAGACCATAAGTTCTTTTAAAACATACATGGGTCTGCACCTTAAGTACTGTAAACTGCAGGACTATGAACCATGAGTATTAAGACAGGATTAGAAAGGGCACCTGGGAGTCTTTGGGTCAGCATGGACAAGATGGGCTGAATGTCCCCACTCTGTGCTGTATCATTTCTGTGGTTTCTATTTACAGATTTAAGGTGAATGAGGAAGGGTTAGCATGGACGTGTGAAAAATAATTCTTTTATCCAGAGGATAGTGGGTGTCTAGAATTGGTGATTGAGGTAAAAACCTAAAACATTAAAAGGAACCTGGATATTTTTACGTTCATTCATGGAATGTTGACATTGCTGGCAAAGCCAGAATTTATTTCACTTCCCTAATTGCCCAGAGGGTGGTTCAGAGTCAACCACTTTCCTGTGGGTTTGGAATCACCCGTAGGCCAGACAAGAATGACAGAATTTCTTCTCTAAAAGATATTACTGACCCAGATGAGTATTTATGTTAATCAACAATGAGTTATAATCAAGCTAACTTTTCTTTCCAGAATAAAAAAAATGAATTCAGATTGTACCATGTGCCATAGGGGGACTGGAATCCATGACCCAGAGGATTAGACTAGGGTTCTTAATTAGGGTAAAGTCACCATATTCCTGGAGGAGCATAAACTACTTTGTGACTGCAGACAAGAGAGATAACTAGTGGTGAGTTTACCCTGAGGATCACTACAGCTCAAGCGAGATTGAGGAGGCAGGACGTTCATAATGATCTCAGCCAGTGTGGGAATTGAATCCGCACAGTTGGTGTCACTCTACATTGCAAACGACCTATCCAACCAACTGAACTAACTGACCCTGTATTCTGATTAATAGTCTCGTCACATTACTACACCACCACCTTTCTTTAAATCTGCACATAGAAATGTTGTAATGTGAAAGGCAACAGACCAATTACTCGTAAAAGAGATTAGAACGGGCAGCCATTTACTCAGATGTTGCAGACTGTCCTTTGCTACAACCTGCTATGCATCTATTATCCCTGCAGCCAGTTCTTTTAAGACACTAGGATGCAGGCCATCAGGTCCAGGGGACTTGGCAGCTTTTAGAACCATTAACTTTCCATTGAGGCTATGTAATAAATAGTATATTGAGGCACTGGAGAGACTGCAGAGCAAGTTTATAGGATGAGAGGAAAACTGGATGGATATTCTCACAGCAGGACAAAATGAACAAGCAGGGCCTCATCCCTTGGAATCCAAAGACTGAGTAGTGACCTAATCAGTTCTTTAAAACTATGAAAGGTTTGGACAGAGTGGATACAGAGTGGGTTTTCATTTCTGGTGAAAAGCATAACTTGAGGTGACCAATATAAGATAGTCAGCAAGAAATGCAGAATAAACTTATTCAGTCAAAGGATGGTGAGAACATGCAACTCATTCTGTCTGGGAGCAATTGAAGTGAATAGTGTGGATGCATTTAAAGGGAAGCAAAACAAGCATACTGTAAAATAAAGAAATAGAGGAAATAGATTTCGAGGAGACTTGAGCGGAAGATAAGCAACAGTAGAAACTGCATATGCCAATTGCCTGTTTCTATGCCATATGTAATCCCATGTAGGTCAGTGTGCTGGGAGAATGACTCTGCAAGGTCATACAGAACATAAGAACATATAAATTATGAGCAGAAATAGGTAATTTGCTCTGTCAAGCCTACTTTGCCACTTAATAAGATAATGGCTTCAAACTAGCCCTCAATAATCTTTGACGAAGAATCTATCAATGACCACCCCCTTCCCCAACCACATGTACCACTTTTTGAGGCCTCCAATAAAATGAAGGTTGCAGGCTTATTACTGAAACACATGGTTTGGTCATAGAAGTAGTGTCAACATTTGGTTCTCAGAGCTCCCGAAATAATTCAGCCCAGTGTTTTTTTTTAAGTACATTACATAAAAAAGCAACAGAATTTTTCTCAATCCAGGATCTAACTGCTTTGCCACAATCATGAATGCCAAGAGCTCCCTAGGCTCTATCGTTCCTCTGAAAGCTTTGGAAATACATAAAATGGCCATTTTGAAGATAATGCCAAAAATAGACAGCAGACATTCTTGATGTGTCTGTAATTTAAGCATCAGTGTTAGCATCATAATATTATTGTAGTGTGGCTTTTAAAAAATATAGGTGAACCTTAATTATGCATTACTAACTGTGCTGTGAAGGCATTAGTGATCTTCTCCTCAAAAAGCTACAGTTCCTAGAGGAGACTGGTACTCCCAAGGTGATATGACATGAGGAATTCTAGAGCTTTGGCCAGAAATTAAAGAAAGACTAGTGGCATATAGCCAAATGACTTAATACTACTGCTCTGTCCTACAAAAAGAAGGTATACCTTGCCTTACACTAAGCAATGACACAGGTAATTTCCCATGCAAGTATAAATCTTTAAGGCCATGCATCATCTGGGTGGCTCTGTTTGCGGCAAGAAGTTGAGGGGAGATTTGACAGAGGTGTGCAAGTTTATAACAGGCTTAGATATGCTAAACAAAGACAAGTTGTTCTATTTTGCTCACGGCAGAAAGAGCGAGGGTTGGGGGGCATAGGTTTAAATTTTTAAACAAGAGATGCAGAGAGATTGTGAGGGAGATTTCTTTTTACTTAGCAGATGGTAATCCAGTTCTAAGCAACATGCTTGTTCAGCAACCCATCCACCGCCTTGAGTATTCAATCCTTCCCCGACAGATGTGCAGTTGTAGCACTGTGCACTATATAACTCTGAAGCACCAAAGCTCTTCAACAGCATCTTCCAAACCCATGAACAAAGACAGCAGAAATACAACAGTGGCACGGTGGCTCAATGGTTAGCACTACTGCCTCACAGCGCCAGGTACACGATCTCGATTCCACAGGCAACTGCCTATGTAGAGTTTGCATATTCTCCCCGTGACTGCATGGGTTTCCCTTGGGTGCTCTAGATTTTTCCCCACACTCCAAAGATGTACAGGTTTGGTGGATTGGCCAAGTTAAATTGTCTTTAGTGTCCAGGGATGTGCAGGCTAGGGAGAATAGCCATGGGAAATGCAAGGTCACAGGGATTGGGTTGGGGTATAGGTTTGGGTGGGATGCTCTTTGGAAGGTCAGTGTGGAATTGATGGAATGGCCTGTTCCAACTTCCTGATTTGATGATAGCATCAACTGCCAGTTCTTCTCTAAGACACAAGCTATTATAACTTGGAACTCTATCATCGTTCTTTCACTTTTGTCAGATCAAAATTCTGAAACTACCTTCCAGTAGCACCATGAGTGTATCTGCACAGCATTACCTAAACAGAAAACTGGACAGCCATTTCAAACATATATACTTAAAGGGCGTGGATATAGAGCATGTAGGTGGACCTGAGTGAACAGTTGTACAGAAATGATGAACAAAATGGTTTGCCTCTGTGTCATGTTTCCACATATTTGTAGATCACATTTCCACAGGTACAATTGGGACAAAAGAGATGTAAAAGAAAAAAAATGAATGCTCTAAACCCATTTTACACCCTCGGCTAATTTTCAGGAGGGTGGGAGCAGTGGCCCAAGCTGGTTCCTATTAAGGAAGCATTGTACTATGTTGGCTCTTCATGAATGTCCTATGTGGGTGCTTTAATTTTCATAAAAATGACCAGATTTTAGCAGCTATAACATATACATCACTTGCATGGAGGAATGAACCATGATTTGGAGGCAAGAAGAGTCAATTAAGAAAATGATGTTGTCTCTACTATAGTTTATCGTAAAATGTTGTGGCACAAGTGGTATCTGTATTTAACAAAGTAATGACAGTGCTACGATTGCAAAGTATAACTACTCCTTAAATGATATGTTTTCCAGACTGCTACTTGCACTAACTGGCAAGTTTTTAAGCAGAAATCCAACGTTACAAATATGGGAAGTCATTTACACATTCACTAAAATGATGGAGTACATCTTGCAGTATTGAACATATAGTATAGAATGCAAAAATTGATTAATTATTTAAGTTCTTCCTACTGCCAGAAGACAGTTGCGATAGCAGTTCTGAAGTCAGAGTATTTATTTGGGGACCATTATGGGCTCTGAATGTAATCTAACTGTCTAGTTATTTTATAAAAACCTTGGCTCTGTTCACATAGCTAGCTAGTTTGAAGAGTTAAGCATCAATTTATGCAGAGGTGGAGTCAAAGGAATACCTGACTCTGTAAATCTGACCTTGAATAATGATGTAACGATTTCCAATTAATTTTCTATCCAGAAAGGAGGGTGGGGAATGGACTGAATTGGAATTTGAAGTGGATCACCTGGAAAGATCTGGGGAGGTTGCTTGACCCCTAAACCCCAAGTGCTACCCAAGGTATATTCATGCCAATCCATGCATCTGAATACCCTCTTCCCATTCTCATTATTCCTCATACTCTGGACTTCTTTACCATTCAGCATAGCTTCTGGTACCCCTATGCCAACTTAGCACCAATTCACACCAACCCATACTTCTATCCACCACATTTCCACCTCACTTTCCATCCACCAGTATCCATTAATATAGGAGACCAAGTGAAATTTTAACACTTTTATTTTTATACTGCAGACTGCACTCAATTGAGAAAATCACTTGCATGCATGTAATTGTATTTTGACAGTTCTTGACAGGTTTGACACGACTTTGACAGCTTAACAGCTTCAAGGCATTTATACACATTATAAGCTAAAATTCCCTACTGTCAAAAAAGACAAAGGATAATCACCACACATCCAACCAAATGTACCTGGCAACAACTCTGCCGCAAGCCAAAGTTGTCTCAGGACTATACTCCAAGGGGTTTCTTCCCTCTCCAGATCTAATGAGCACACTCCATGTTCCATGCTCCAAGGATGCCAAACTCCTATTTCAGTGGAGGCAGTTGGTATTTAAATTGTTAGTTGTTTGTGTAAAATGGATGTTCCCAACCCCAGTACAAGCACATTCCTACCCCTGTCAAAAATAGTAAATGCCAAATTCAGGAACAGGACTTGTACTTTCAAACCATTTGCACATTTTTATTATAATAGAGAACTCTGCCATCATCATGCAAATTTATGCCTTCATTCCTTTATGCAGTTTTATAGGTTATTTAGCACCATTCAATTATTATGATAGGCTTGTGAGATAAAAGGTTTAATAGTCACAGATAAGCCATTGATTGTATTGAAAAATGGAGTGGAAATCTTTTTGGGAACTGAAGCCAGCCTTTTAACTTGCCTTTTCTGGACTCTGCCAGTCTCATTTCAGTGACAGGTCCATCATCAGGCCATTTATAATCATAGAATCCTTACAGCATGGAAGCAGGCCATTCATCCCATTGAATCCACACTGACCCTCTAAAGAACATTCCATCCAAATGCAACCTCCTACCCTATCCCTGTAACTATGCATCTCCCATGGCCAATCCACCAAACCTGCACATCTTTGGAGTATGGGAGGAAACACACACAGACATGGGGAGAATGTGCAAACTCCACACAGACAATCACCTGAGGGTGGTATGGCATGGATTGCTTTGCCCCAAGGAGTGGCTGAGTCAGAACACAGTGCTTGTTGTAAGGGAAGAGCAGGTAAGCATTTGCAGCAAAGAATGTTGAGGACTAAAGGGAGTGAAGCGAATGGGATTAATTTTGTATTGCCCTCACAAAGGCACAAATGGCAGGATGGCCTTCTTTTCGGCTGTAACTAATTTTGGCTCCAAATCATAAAGACGCTTTAACAACAATCAATTACACAACTATCTGTATTGTGTTTAATCCTAGTTTTAGAGAAGGCGCGGTGATCATTCATAATTCTTGTTTAGTTTTTCATGCTTTATTGTTGGTTTTCTTAATCAAGATTGTTAAACTATTGCCAAAACTGGCAGCAGGCTCATGTTGGATACAGAAAAATCTGCAGTACACAGGCAGTATTCCTTCATTAAATGTTACATCTGAGTTAAGAGTTAGTGTACAAACCAACTGACTAATGGACATATGCTTGGCGAGTCACCATGAAGCTGGAAGGACTGATACCTATCTCTTTGACTTTACCAAATTAAATAAATCATGTATAAATCTATTTTTTAATTTTAGTCAAGTCCTATGTTTTCAATGGGTGGTATTTAATGCGGATGGGATTTTAAGTTGCACAGTTTTTAAAGAATTCACTCATGGGTCATTGGCCTTGCCGGCTGGATCAGCATTTATTGCCTGTCACTACTTGCTCTTGAGAATGTGGTGGCGAGCTGCCTTCTTGAAATGCTGCAGCCCATATGCTGTAGGTAGAGCCAAAATTCAATTCAGGAGAGAATTCCAGGATTTTCATAGAATACCACAAAAGGAACAGTGAATTAGTAATCAGGTTAACTATTAAACAGAACTCAATTCACAAACAAGCAATGAAGATTACAATGGATATATCAAAATGATGTTGGAGCTAGTTAAGTGCGCACAATTAATCCTTTCTCCATACAGTTGAGATATCATATTTATGTTATGTCATTTATTAATTGTGCACAGCTTAACATAAAACTGAGAGTGTATCAGCCTTTTAACTAATTCAATACAAAATGCTATTTTCTTGGAATCCTGGGCTATTTCTGTTCTGCAAAAACACAGAATGTAAAAATTGCCGCTACCAACACTAGCAGACAAATCCTTAGACACATTAATGTCACTTTCCTTGGTCTGCTATTTTAATTGAGATAATACCCTGCTTAATTGTAACAGTTTTGTTAAACAGCAGACATAGAATTGTCATAAGCACATGCTAATTGTTAATATCAGCAACTGTCATTGCTTACCTCGGACTTTCCTCAGATCAGTGATGCTAATCAAAAGATCAGTGTGCAGAATATAGAGGCAAAACAATTTTCTCCCAATATTAGCAAACCAAAGAAAATACACCCCATAAAGCCCATGTAGAATAGATTTTCTTTTGCACACTGCTGTAGCTAAAATTAGACTTGGAATGGACTAGTTAGACATCCTAAGGTTATCCATTGCCAAACAAATAGAGTTGACAACCTGCCACTGAATGCTACACGCTAATTGTTTTCTTCCTGAATCTCACGTATTTACAGTTTCCCATCCTACTCCAGAATTGTACACTATAACATGGTTTAATTGCATTTCGCCAATTACTGTATCTGATGTATAGTTCAATTAATTTCAGGATTAGCAATATGCTGCAGTAAACTCAAGCAAACACCTTTACAGCCAGAAAATGGTGAGGTTACGATTTGATACAGGGCATGGAATGGTTGAGGCAACTAGCATTGATGCCAGTAAGGGCAAGCTAGCTAAGTGCATGAAGGAGCAAAGAACAGAAAGATACATTGATGACCTGAAATGAAATAGGGTGGGAAGTGATTTTTAAACATTCTGTTGTAAGATTCTATGTAACCACGCATTGAACATTTGTGTTGGGGGACATTGGACCTGTATTCTTGAAAGGGGGTCTTCTTGCACTTTGCATCGTTGAGCATGATTTGATTTAACTCAACAAGGAAGTTGTATCGGATCCTCTCCTGCCCATGCCCTGCCACCTTCTTTTGAAACATGTCAGAAATTACTTCTCGTTCCCCAGTTGTCAGCACCACGCATGTGATTATGGAATACTCAACATGAGGATGAAAACTAGTGACAAAACCAATGTCTCATTCTCAAATAAAATAAAGACACAAGAAGATTGCATCACCGATCACTACACCAAAAGTTAATTTTACACACTCCCATGTTAAAATACACCCCCAAAAGGAATCCAGCCCCCAAAAAATGCTTAGTAAAATCCAATTGCACTCACTAATTGCACTGCTTTATATCATTAAGTTAGTTTGACCAAAACATTGGTCATAAAGGAGGGCCAGCCCTTTAATCAATAAAATATTTGCAGTGCAATGGTGTATAAAATGGTACGGTTTCTTGTATGAGCTGCAAATAGCTTTCAAATTACAGGACTTTTTCTGCGAAACTGAAACAATTACAAGTGTGAAAGGAAATGTGGGTAATTAAAAGGCAATTTCTGTGCATTAGGATCACAGCATCTTCAGAGACTGTGTACTGATTTGCTTGTCTTCAGCTGCTAGATGTTTATTTTCTTGCTTTGCTGATGTACAGTCTCATCAAGGATGACATTTAAATGAGCGAGTATTCAACACAAATGTGATCATTTGTACTACATCCAATGTGGCACCATACTGAGATGATTACAGCTGCAGGCCTGTCATGGTAGCCCAAAGTGGAAAAGGATGAGGTAAAATTTTACCAATTTACATTTTTCATGATGAATTTTTATGCAAAAGCTGATCTGATCTTGCTCCTATCTCACCTGAATCATGCGGATCAACAAAGGCTAATTGAGCAGCACTTAATGTAAAAAAAGCAGCTCTTCAATACTCTACAGCTGTTCTGCATGAATTTTTTTTAACATGCCGTGAAAGGGACAAAGGCAAAAAATACATTTACTTTCAAAGTCAAGTGATACGGCAATTGATTTAGTTATCACTTTTAATTCGGCATCTATCATGTAGCGTTTAGTGTAAGTACATTTCTAAATAAAATCTCGAGCAGCTATATAGTGTTCCAGTGTGTCAGATGTGACCGTACCCAAGTCAGTCACTCTCAGTGTGAGGCACAGCAACTGATGTGTTGACTCAAGTTTTAAAGTCAGTTCAGGTGAATTGTAGCTTTGCAATGTAATTTTATTTTATGAGCAGTTAATATCACAGTAAAAGTGATGTGAAGTTTTCTAATTTCTTGGAAACAGGCCAGATTCAGGGGTGGTTTTTCAAAGGCCTGATGAGTTTTATTGACATTGTGGAACATAACGAAAACCACAGCAAAGCTTCCTCCGCATTGTTTTCTTTTCCCTTGTTTCTTTTTCTTCACTTTTCCTTTATTCACCTCTCGTCCTGAGTTCGGACAGTATCGGAGAGTGGGCCTGGTGCAGATCTTGTGGCGGTAGAAAGTGGACCCAGAGTGGACTTGAGTAAGCCCTTACTTACTTTTGTGGGGTGAGTACAGGATCTGGCATTGGAATCTGCAGCTGCTACATCGGAGGAGGCGGCGTCGGACAAGTAGGCTCAATGGTGAAAGACGGCACCTGAGAATCAGTGGCTCCATCATTGGTTGGGTCCACCCCGGCAGCAGTGAAGCGTAGCAGAAGGGCATCACAGCAACAATGCCAAGGTGGGCCCAGCAATGTGAGACATGACTCTGATGTTGATGGATCTGACACAGGCAGCAGCAAGGCAATGATGGAGGAGAATTGGCCCATTGGCGAAAGGTAGTGCCTGAAGTGTGACAACTTCAACATTGATTGGGTCTGTCATGGACGGCAGCGAGATGCTGGAGGAGATTTGGCAATGCAGGCCTCTTGATGATGAGCTGGCTCAGAACTGATGGACTAACTTCAAGCTATATCTTTCCTTTATTTTCTTACTCTTAAACTATTCAAAATGGCACCAGATTTTGGTATCGTGGAAAAGCTTTTCAATGTTTTTAATTGTTATTCTCACTGTAAAATACATGTGACAATTCATTGAGTCTGAAATGATAAAGAAGATCATTCTAAAGTAGAGCAATGCAGTTACCTGAAGTGAAGAAATCCCTCCTCACCTTGGCCCTAAATGTCCTACCCTTTCTTGAGTTATATCAAACAAGAGAGAATGATCTGACTAGGTCTCTTTTCTTCTGAGAAGAGAAGGCTGAAAGGTGACATAATAGAAGTCTTTAAAATGATGAGTAGCTTTGATTCAAATAAATGCAGAAGATTTTTGCTTGTGGGGAACACCAGAACTAGAGATCTTGAATCTAAGGTAATCACCAAGAAATCAAAGAAATAGTTTAGAAGAAAAATTTCTACGCAGACAGTGATGAGAATGTGGAAATTTCTGTGACAGCAATTCATTGAAGAAAATAGTGTAGAAGTATTCAAGGGGAGACAGGCAAGCAAATAAGGAAGTATTGAAGAAATGATTATGTTGATGCATTTAAATGAGGAAATAAGAAAGCAGGCCTGAGTGGAGTATAAATGTTGGCGTGGACAAGTTAGAATGAATGGCCTGTTTGTGTTAATCATATGCAACCCTCTGACAATATTTTCCAAGCCCAGCAAAGGCGGGAAGAACTGAATTTAAGTTTTCAGTGCGAAGGATGTGTAAATTTTCTTTGATTGGTTTTCCCATGCCCTACCTAAAAAATAAGAGGGGGAACACAAGGGAAGCCCTGCTTAAGAAGTCCTTGCTAACTCTAAATTTGAAAACTCATTATAGGAGAGTAGAGGGATAACACCATCTATTGTCGGATAAGACTGTGCCCTTATTTCATTATAGAATGACAGAATGGTCATATCATAAGGATCATTTGACTATTAGATGTTATATGGTACTCAGCTAAGATACAGCAAAGAATGTGTTAATCTTCATGAGCAGTTGTGACACCTATGTAGAAGACAGATAGCAAATATAAGACAATGAGAAGCAGCTTCCATTAACACTGAATAAATCTTTGTTCAAAGTCAAATTTGCATCTTGAAATGTGTTCTTACAACCTGAGATGGGATATTGGTGATGGGGGTAAATGTATAGAATAAAATGGATGTAATTACAAAGACAATTAGGATAGTCCTCTGGCATTTTCTGGAGCTGATGTCGACAATCTGGTGAATGAAGCCTTTTGATTCATGGATAGCATGCTTGAATGATTGTGAAGTGTACGTTGACAGCCATTGTGATTTTTAGTTAGGGCTACAGTGGTACATAAAGCCTAGTAACAGGGCTTATTGTTGCAGGCACTTTGGTGAAGGAGGCTTTCAAAGTGTCACCTGAGATGGGAAAAAAGGCAGATTCTGAACATGCAGTGAAAACTTTGATAAAACATTATGTAGTGATGCCAAAATTCCACATTCCAAAAGCACGTGTTCCATTAAGTGGCCCTGAAAGAGGAAACAGTAGCTCAAGTTATGAGATAGCAAGAACTTACGATGCAGGAGTCAGAGATAACACAGTGTGGAGCTGGAGGAACTCAACAGGCCAGGCAGCATCAGAGGAGTAGGAAAGTCTGGGTTGTGGGTTTCCACCCTTTATCAGGGCAGTCCTAATTGATTGAGTGAATAAGCACCATGACATCATTAAGACTTGGTGGGAAGAGCAAAGTAGGATCTCATGGGAGACAGACCCAAGGCTAGGTCCTCTCAAAGATCATTAATGTAGACCCTTTTCTTATAACCTTTAAATTGTAGCAGAGGTGTAATAAACTTCAGCTTGTTTACTCTACAAGACTCCTCTTATTAAATCAGAAGGCCTAGATTCTTGTACACAATAAACTATTGAGCACAAAAAGAATGTTGACACTTAGAAGACACATATGGCAGAAAATACAAAATAGGTGATCAGCATGCATCTGAAGATTTAATTTATTGGCATCAGTCCCAATGAAACAAACATGTAAAATAAAAACCAAAAGAACTGCAGATGCTGTAAATCAAGAACAAAAACAAAAACAAAATTGCTGGAAAAGCTCAGCAGGTCTGACAGCATCTGTGAAGGAGAAAACAGAGTTCATATTTCGGGTCTGGTGACCCTTCCTCAGAACTGATGGTGGCTGGGAAAACGTCAGCTTATATACAGAAAATAGGGAGGTGGGTGGGGTAGGCAGTAAATAATAGGATAGACCCCAAAGAGAGAGAAAGACAGTTGGACACACAAAGGACTTGCTAATGCTCAGGCTGGGAGAATGAGTAGTTGTTATTGGCGAATGTTAGTGAATAACAACAGAGGGTGTGTAATGGCATGCTATTTGATAACAAGGCCTGGCATGTGAGGTGAGGGCCGGGATGTGGGAGAGTTTAGGCCCTAAAATTATTGAACTCAATATTGAGTCCGGAGGGCTGTATGATCCCCAAGCGGAAAATGAGGTGTTGCTCCTCCAGCTTGCATTGGGCTACACTGAAACACTGTAGCAAGCCAGAGACAGTGATGTTGGCCTGGGAGCAGGGTGGTGCATTGAAATGGCAGGCAGCAGGTGGTTCAGGGTCTTTTTTGTGAGCAGAACAATGATGTTCTGCAAAGCGGTCACCAAGTCTACACTTCGTCTCCCCAGTGTAGAGGAGACCACATTGTGGGCAGCAAATGTGGTAGACCTGATTCTGGGAAGTGCAGGTGAAGTGATGCTTTACCTGGAAAGTATGTTCTGGCTCTTGGATACTGGAGAAGGAGGTGGTAAAGGGGCAGGTGTTGCACCTTCACCATTTACAGGGGAAGGTGCCATAGGGCTGTGGGGAGGTATTGGGGGGGGATGGAAGTGTGGACCAAGGTGTCCCAGAGGGAATGATCCCTGCAGAAGGCAGGCAAGAGAGGGGAGGAGAATATGTGTCTGGTGTTTGAATCTTGCTGGAGGTGTCGGAAATAGCATCTAATGATCTTCTGGATGTGGATGCTGGTGGGATGGTAGGTGAGGATAAGGGGGATCCTATCGCTGTTGCAGGAGGGAAGGGAAGGGGTGAGGGTGGAAGTGCGGGAGATGGGTCAGACCTAGCTGAGGGCTCTGTTGACAATTGAACTGGGGAATCCTCAGTTGTGGAAGAAGGTGGACATTTCGGAGGCTCCCTTGTTGAAGTTGGCCTCATCTGAACATATGCGACGGAGGCGGAGGAACTGAGAGAATGGGATGGGAAATTTACAGGAAATGGTGTGTAAAGATGTATAGTCCAGGTACATGTGGGAGTCAGTGGATTTGTTTTGGATATTAGTGGCCATTCCATCCCCAGAAATGGAAACAGAAATGTCGAGGAAGGGAAGGGAGGAGTCATAGATAGACCAGATGAAAGTGAGGGCAGGTGGAAATTGGAGGCGAAATTGATGAAGTTTTCCAATTCCAGACAAGGGAGGGAAGCAGCACCGATAATATCATCGATGTATCGGAGAAAGGGTTGTGGGCGGGGGCCGGAATAGGACTAGAACAATGAATGTTCCACATAGCCCATGAAGAGACAGGCATAACTAGGACCCATGCGGGTACCTATGGCAACCCCTCTTAACTGAAGAAAATGAGAGGAGTTGAAAGAGAATTTGTTGAGGGTAAGGACAAGCTCATCCAAGTGGAGGAGGGTGGTGGTGGGTGGGGATTGTTCAGGTTTTTGCTCCACGAAGAAGTGGAGAGCCCTAAGACCCTCCTGGTGGAGAACGGATGTGAAAAGGGATTGCACATCCATGGTAACGATGAGGTGGCAAGAGCCATAAACTGGAAGCTTTGAAACCGGCCTAAGGCATCAGATGAATCATGGATGTATGTGAGTAGGGATTGGACGGGGGAAAAGACTGAGTCAAGGTAGGAAGAGATGAGTTCTGTGGGGCATGAGCAGGCTGAAACAATGGGTCTACCTGGACACTCCTGCTTGTGGAATTTTGGCAGGAGGTAGAAACGAGTTATGCAGGGTTGGGGGCTATTAGCTTGGAAGTTGATCGTGGCTTGCTACAGTGTTCCAGTGAAGCTCAACGCAAGCTGGAGGAACGACATCTCATTTTCCGCTTGGGGACACTACAGCCTTCCGGACTCAATATTGAGTTCAGTAATTTTAGGGCCTAAACTCTCCCACGCCCCAGCCCCCCACCTCACCAGGCCTTGTTATCACATAGCCTGCCATTATACAGCCCCTGTTGTTATTCACTAACAGTCCCCATTAACAACTATTCACCCTCCCAGCCTGATCATTAGCAACTCCTTTGGTGTGTCTAACTGTCTTTCTCTTTCTTTGGGCTGTATCCTATCATTTACTCCCTATTTTCTGTATATAAACTGATGTTTTCCCAGCCACCATCCATTCTGAGGAAGGGTCACCGGACCCGAAACGTTAATTCTGTTTTCTCCTCCACCGATGCTCCCAGATCTGCTGAGCTTTTCCAACAACTTTGTTTTTGAAGCAAACATGCTGGTGTCCAAATGGCTTCAAGGCCAACAGATACAGTTAATTGCTCAAGGATAGAAAGCCCCCAAAAAAAACGCATAGTGAGACTCAAAAGTGAAGAATACTTTAGGGAATACCAAAGGACATTTTGACATATAACAGTAATATGCAGTTCTGAGGCAGAGAGAAAAGCAACTGCTTAAGCAGACATGATGACTGTATGAAAGAAATACAAGAGGTGAAAGGTCAAGTAGTTCACAAGAAAACAGCATACCTCAAGAAGAGCTCTGAAGAAGAGGCAAATCAGACTGAAAACATTACTCTGTTTCTGTCTCTTAAGATGCTGCCAGGCTTGCTTAGTTTCTCTAGCATTTTCTGTTTTTGTTGCAAAGACTTATTTCCAGGCACACACACGCACGCCCACACGCCCACACACATGCACCCACACACACATAATCCCTCTCTCTCTTTCTCACTCACACACACACACTCCATCTTTTGCACACACACATATGCACGCACACATGTAAATCTATGGGGTGAATTTGTATTTTCAGATACATTTTATTTTGTTCAAAAAGCACATAATTTATAGACAGTCAGTCATTTTGGTGTTTTACAAATTCCTACTTTGGAAATAAAACCAGTCTGGCTCCAAACTAAAACACAGATTCTAAACAAGGAGTCACACCTAACATGCACTGCCTGACCTAAAATGTTATCTCTCCTTTATACTGATAAAACTAAGAGAACTTTAGTTCTCTAAGGATCATGCTTTGAAATGCATTTGGAGATTTACATATACATATCAATCAATTAAAACCTTCTGATTAAAGATTTAACAGCACCTTGGGTTTGCTTTTGACATCCTCATCAAAGGTCTGAGCCTTTGATCTTTTAATTATAATTTCTGTGTCTGCTACTAATTCTCTCACTAATACCTGAAGAAGGACTGAGACTCCAAAAACTTGTGGTTTTAAATAACCCTGTTGGTCTATAATCTGTGTGATTTCTGACCTCGTCCACCCCAGTCCAACACTGGCACCTCCACATCATATCTTTCCTGTCACAGTATCTCTTTAACACATTGACATTACACAGTTGCTGATTTTTTTCTTCCTGTCTGGAGTACTCACTACATAATTCATAACAAGGAGTTTCTTTTTGCTTTGTTATAGCTCAGTGAACCTTGCTTTTAATGGTTCCCCTGAGACAGGTAGCAGAACTAACAGTGTCCAACAACAGTGTTGAACTTTGGTCTCTTTACCTATTTTTGGCTCTTTGTTGAGCACTTTGTAAAGACTGTATCATTTTCTGTGTTTCTGATTGTTGAATTAAGTGGGAAAAAATGCTGTTTAAAAACAAAGGATTGTGGAAGGAATTATTACATTCTTAAAAACAACTTACTGAAATGGCTACTTTGTTCAGTTCTAATAACTTGAAATTTCTAATCAAACTTTCTACTGAAACTTTGGAAGTTTCACAAACTATGGTCTTCTGATGAGGTCACTAATTCCCTGAACAGTTCTAAATCCTTCTTCTTGGAGAGAAATGACACTAGCTTCTGAACACACCCATTCTGTCTTCTGAGCTGATCTGAAAAATTTTCTCTGAACAGAATTTTAAAAGCTTGCCCATCATTGCTTCTTCTGAACTGAAAATATTATGTTACATGTTTCAGGTACCTGTCGTAAATCCAAATTAGAAGCTTAGTTAACACCATGAACAATTGCAGCCACTTACCCTCTGACACAGACTGGATTCAGTCACTATCAGAAAAAAATCTCGGGTCTTGCATTTTTTTAAAAGAAAAGATTTGAAAAAGAAATGAGGACCAATTTTTTTTACAGAAAGGGTGGTTCACATGTGGAGTGAACTTCCTCAGCAAAAGGCCAATGTGGGCACAATTACAATATTTAAAAAACATTTGGATAAGTCATGAATAGGAAATATTTGGAGGGATATGGGCCAGGAGCAAGTAGGTAGGACTAATTTAGTTTGGGATTATGTTCAGCATGAACTGGTTGACTGAAGGGTCTGTTTCTTTGCTGTATGACTCCATGACTTTATGACTTCACAAAAATAGCCGACACCCAATTGCCAATGTTTTGAAATCTAATCCAAGATATGATATTTTTCCATGTAATATGGACTTTCATTATAGCATCCCTTCCTTATCAGACCAAATCACGGGAACATAATTTTCTGATGCATTGTATATGACCACTTTTTATGCTTTTAACATTTCCAAGGGTGTACATTTTTTATTTTCACTTTGACAGTATTAAGAAGTCATGTAATCTTGTTAAACCAATGTTTCTCCTTTGAATAACAATTTGCCTATCATCGGGAGTGTGTGTGTGTGTGTGTGTGTGTGAGTGAGAGAGAGAGAGAGTATGTGTGTGTACGCATGCGTGTGGGAGGGAGTATGAATATGTGCGTGCGGGAGAGAGTAGAAGAATAGTTTGAATAGAAGTATATTTATGGTGTTGAATGAAGTAGGGAGTGAATAAAATATCAGGATTCAAATGTTATTCCTTCAGCAGTCAGACTGGGTAATACAGAGATGCTTAAAAAGTTAAGGTGCGTAATATTTATTCTACCACAAAAAAATCAGAGATGCTTAAAAAGTTGTTGCATAATATTCTACTAGAAAAAAAAATCAAGGTGACTTATAGACTCATAAGTCCATTTTCTTGAATAAATCAAAACAAATGTCTTTGGCTGAGCAGCACATTAAATTATCATGTGTTACCTATAAAACAACATTCTTACAGAATCAAATAAGAGAAATTGGCTCAAAAGAAGGAAGAAATTAAGACCATGATGGGCAATAAGTTGCAGCAGCTGGAGCTCAGCTATCATGATGGTGACAAAATGGAAGGGTTGCAAAGAAAACTGCACTGATCATCACAAATCCAATGCATTTAAAAAGTGAACTCACGGCCTTTTCTAAGATTAGAGGGCTGATTTAAGAGAATTTAACACAAGTGATTCATTACCAAAAATTAACTTTCTAATAGCATATTGGCAAGTTCAACTGATTGATAAAGTTAAAGAAATATGCGTGTTTTGTGACACTGAAAGGACTTTATCAATTCAAAGTATTGCCATTTGAAATGAAAAATGCAGCAGTAACTTTCCATGACTATCCAATAAAACAATTGAAGGACTAAATAATTGTATTGTATACATGGTTGTATTCCATCAAAATTAAGAAAAACAGTTACACTACTTAACCAAGAGATAGGAGGAACTACAGATGCTGCAGAATCTGAGATAACAAGGTAGAGAGTTGGATGAACACAGCAGGCCAAGCAGCATCAGACGAGCAAGAAGGCTGAAGTTTCGGGCCTAGACCCTTTCTGAAGAAGGGTCTAGGCCTGAAACATCAGCTTTCCTGCTCCTCTGATGCTGCTTGGCCCGCTGTGTTCATCCAGCTCTACACCTTGTTATCACACTACTTAATCCAACTGACTGATTGCTTAGAATGAGCTAATTTTGTGATAAGTCTGGCTCAAAGTTAATTTTCCAAAGCAAAAGTGACTTATTCAAGCCATGCTGCACAATAAGGCTAAGTAGCACCCACAGAAGTGATGATAAGGGCTACTTTGGATTTTCCTGTGCATAATACACAATGCAAAATTCTGATATATAGTCATGTGTAGATTTTATCAGGTGTCTGTTCTGAATTTTGTCAATGGAATGTCTCCTTTGACAAATATTTTGAAAAAGCCAAACAGATTAGGAATGGCAGATTGCCTTGGACAAATTGAAAGCTGGGGGGCTGACAACTGCAATAGTTTTAGCGCCACTGAAGCTACTCTAGCTGGTACTTGATGTCAGTGGCATGGGTGGGGTGCTGGCTTCGAAGATTAAAAAAGAATCAATGGCCTGCTGCTTATAGTTGAAGAAACATTAATACCTGTCACTAGAAGTATTCAACTGAGTCTTATGCTACCTTTACATGAGTTTCAGATTTACATATCGAACAACTCCAAAGAAATGTGTTTATATGAAACACAATTGTCTGAATTTTTTGGAGGAATTTTCTGAGGAGAACTTATGGCTGTTTCAGTGGAGTATAATACTCCACCCGTACAATTCAGCAGTCATGTGACTGGAAGATACAATGTTATGGATGTTCTGTCAAGGGAATGCTTGAAGAAAACAGAATGACATAACTTAAAAATGATTCTCATGAAACTCATCATATATTTGATGTAAAAATAGTCTTGAAGCTATAACAGAAAGCGTTAAAAATAACTGCGATTCAAAATAAAAATGTCTCATAAGGATAAATTTTCATTCTTCAGTGACATGTATCTTAATGTAATTTCTCAGAGTTTGGATTTCAAAATAATAGAAGATGTGTGCTGACAACTTTTGTGAAGGGCTTTGTTTTATAGAAAAGAAAGCAAGATTAGAGAGTCCAGACCAATTACTGGATTCAGTATGTTAGAGAGTTGGAGACTGAAAACTGCTATCTGTTAATGGAAAGATGATTATACTATTGGGCTTAGGACAGGTAGTGTACATATGTAAAACCATTAGTTTTATTTTCTGTTCAGAAGAATCTATGGTGAAAAAGGTTTTTTTTTAATATTCTGTTCATAAACCGATTTTTCATTTCGGCTCAGAAGACACCAGTGTTGATTTCTGAAACAACTTTAGTTTCTCTCCAATGAGGGATCCCAATGAGGATTCAGGGCATTTCAGTGAATATGTTACCCCAGCAGAAGACCTTAGATTGCTAAAATTCCATACCAAGTCTGAATCTATTACAACTCAGAAAGTTTAGGCTGACAGATGTGTGAAAAGTTCACATTGGCAGATGTCGAACTTACGCATTAAATTTTCTTGACAGTTTCCTTGCTGCCGACTGCAAGGAGTAGGTTAAGTAGGATCCTAAAGAATTGTGATAGGACCATAAGTTCTCTGGACTTGAGTTTTCGTAACAGTGGCAGAAGAAAGGTTGAGACTTTACTTTGCTGTGTATTTATGATCATTATAAAATGTTCTTCATACATAAAAAGCTCACATTAAAAAAAACTTCTTCTGTGCAATAAACTTCTGCACCTATTGTTAAAGAAAGTCTCCAGCCCCCAAGTGAACATGTCACAGTGATTAACTGTGACATTGACTAATGTGTCCATTTGAATTGGAGAATTCAAAGGATTCCGCAACAGTTAATTTAATAATTACTTACGGAAAGGTTATAGTACCAAAAACCTAGTCTAACTCCTAGGTAACTATTAAAATTCATTTTGAGAATGGAGGTGGCAGGAGAGGGTGGTTTACAAAGACAACTGGTGGCAGAGAAGAAACGCCTGGAACTTTATTTCTTTCTGGGCAATAATTGATGTGTAGATTTCTTCAGTGATGGACAGCATTGCACAGTAATCTTTTTAGATATCTAGCCAGGCAATAAATAGCTGAACTAGCTGTTTGCCAAAGACATACAAGTTTGCAAACCTTGAACTTAAAGGAGCAGGGATGAGGGGTATATTGGGAGAATAACTAGAGTGGGAGAGTGAGGCTAAGTAGCTGGTAATTTGAGGGTGCCGTCCATCTACAAAATGCATTGCAGAAGTTTACCAAGGATCCTTAAATAGCACTTTCCTAACCCAGTACCACTACCATCTAGAACGACAAGGGCAACAAATAATGGGAAACCAAATATCTATAAATACCTTGAGGTGGCTTTGCATTTTTAAACAAATCCTTGGTTCAATTCAATTTGCAATAGTTCCAACCTGTTAAAAGTTTTAAAAGTTATATCTTCCAAAATGTAGATGTGTGTGTGTAGACATGTGTATATTACACATGCACATACACATATACACACACACACATATATCCTCATGGCAACATAGAAGCATGGAAGCAACAAGGAGTAGGTCATTTGGCCCATCAAATTCATCCTGCAATTAAACATGATCATGATTGACCCTCTATCTCAATATCATACTCGCGCTTATTTACCTTGACACCATTAGCCTCTAAAACTCTATTTATATCTTAAGTATATTCAGTGATTTGGCTCCCAGAGTCTTTTGTGACACAGAATTCCAAAGGTCCATCACCCACTGAGTGAAGAAATGTCTTCTCATGTCAGTACAAAATGGCATACCATATATCTTGAGATGGTGGCATCTTGATTTAAAGAACCTTGGCCAAGAGGAACATTATCCAAATTTGTCCAGCTCTGTCACAAGTTGATATGTTTCAATGAAATCCTCTTTCACTTCTAAACTCCAGTGAATACAGGTCCTGCCAGCCCAATCCATCCTCATATGCAAAACCTATCATTCCAGAAATCAAGATAACAAAGTGTGGAGCTGGATGAACACTGGAGGCCAAGCAGCATCTTAGGAGCAGATGCTGCTTGGCCTGCTGTGTTCACCCAGCTCCACACTTTGTTATCTTGGATTCTCCAGCATCTGCAGTTCCCATTATCTCTCATTCCAGAAATCAGCCTGGTTATTCTTTGTTGTGCTCCCTCATTCAGCAAGGATATCTTCTGAGGGAAGGAGACCAGAACTGTGCACAATACTCCAGTGTGGTCTTACCAAGGATCTGCACAGGTCCTTGTTCCTGTACTCAAACCCTCACATGATAATAAAATCTAATTCTAAATTGTAATTTCTTCCTACTCATACACATTTACTTTCCATGAAAATTGTACACAGACACTCAGATCATGTTGTACATCACCATTTCTCAATCTATCACCATTGAAATAATTCTCTGCCATTCCTTTTTTTTTCGACACAAAATGGACAACTTCATCCTTATCTGTGTCTTTAACCACTCACTCAATTTTTCCAAATCACCTTCCTTGCACCCTCTCACCACTCATAATCCCAACTGGTTATATGTCATCAGGAAAGTTAGAAATATTACATTTGATACCCTCATTTAAATCATTGATATCAATTGTGAGTCCAAAGTCCAAGCACTGATCCCTTCAGTACCCTATTCGACATTGGCTTACATTCCAAAAATGAGCCATTTATGCCTATTCTATTTCCTGTCTGCTAACCAGTTCTCTGTCCATGCCAATATATTGCAACCAATCCCATGCTTGTGCATAATCACCTCTCATGTAGGACTTTATCAAAAGCTTTCTAAAAATTAAAGTACACTGAATCCACTGGTTCTTCTTCAGCTATTCTATGAGGTTGTGTGCTCAAAAAAACTCCAGAAGGTTTGTTAAATACAATTTCCCTTTCAAAAATCCATGCTGACTTTGTGTAATCACTGTGCAATCCTGTTTTCTGCTTTTTCTTTCTATACCTTTTAATTGTCCTTTTTTCCAAGCAATTATCTAATTTAAAAATAATTTATGGACTCTGCTTTTATGCATCCATCTGAAATATGGGAAGTTAGAAGGTTTAGTTCTAAAGCACAGTTAGATTCCTTCGTCACTGCACTGCTGGGGTCATTCAAACCAATACAAATGTTTATGATACTGAGCCTCCCCATCAAGATATGATATTCAAAGTCTCATGAGACTGTTATCAGTGGTTCCTTAATCATGAATTATGTTTATTTACTGTGTAGACTTATGAGTCACAAAAGTCTAATAATATGTTCGAAAGAATACTTCCAGGGAATACAGAAAGGATGAAATATAGTGAAAAGATAATTAACTACGAGGAATTGATACATAATTATCAGAACTACAAAGTAGGAAAACCAAACAAATGTATTTACTACTTACAATGTATCTTTTCAAAATGTGTAAAGTCTGAATTATAAAATCTGAGGATAAGGCTTCATTGTCTTTCTGTACCTACTCATTGTGCAAGATTCAAAAGCAGAAATATCTAAGCCAAACAAAAAATTCCAAAAAAAACTTGCATATGTACAACATCTTTTCAAACTTTTCAGAGTTGCCTCAAAGCTTAGGGTGTGACCATTGAAATTTCATTGAACACAGGAGCCATTTTGCACGTCATAACAAGTGGCCAGAGGCAGAGAGATTTAAAGGTCTACACCATAGAAAAAGGCCTGTCGACTCATTGAGTCCACACCACTCATTAAATAAAAGGAAGACTTCCATTTATAAAGCATTTTTCACAACCACTAGACATCTCAAATGTTTCATATCCAGCGGAGCACTTACTGAAATGCAGTCACCATTCTAATAGGTAATATGGAAACTAGAAGTAAGGAGTGTCAGATCAGCAGTGATTCTACTGAATAGCAGAGTAGGTTCAAGGGGCTGAATGTCCTACTCCTGTTCCAATTTCTTATGGTCTTAATCAGGTAGCTGTCAGATTTAGTTAGACACTGGTGGGAGCGGGAATTAGAATTCCACAGGGTCAGGAGTCCTTGCCCCATTCAGCTCAATTGCCTACATAACTTGCTAGAGTATTCCCATGCAGATTCTAACCTGAAAATGGAAGTATGGTTCCTAATCTCATCAGGAGACGGGAATTTCCAGATTACTGCTTGGAACAGGTGAGTGGTTTGGATCCTAGCAAAATGTATTCAGCTGGCATTAATAAGCCAAGAAATGATACCGACCTTATTTTAAGGCCTTCGTCAGGTACAAAATCCAGGATGTGAGTGGTTTTATCTGCTAAATTCAATATACCTTCCTACCTCCATGATTACACATCTCCTCCACTTTTGCTAATTTTCAGCATTGAATTGTCCCATCTTTTTCATGCATGTTTGCAACTTTATGATGGCAAGGGTCTGATTTTGTAATTGACTGACAGGTGTAGGTGAGGCAACTGACAGTTTCGAGCAGCACTCGGATCCCCAGCCTCTGACCTGTCCCATCCAACACCTGAGATCTGGATCCCCTTCTTAAACTTATTATTTACCTCTGTCACACAACCAACACTGAATAAGGTAGTTTTGGCTAGTTATGTTCATGCTGGCTGTCTACAAAAACAATTCACCTTGACTTCCATTCTCCTGTCTTCACCCCAAAGCTCTGCAAATATTATATCATCAGATAATTGTCCAATCCTCTTCTGAAAGCCATAACTTCAATCTGCATCCACCATGCTCTTAGGTAGTGTATTCCAGGTTAAAAGCACTTGCTAAGTCAAACAGATTTCCTCATGACACATTGCTTCTCTTAACAGTCAACTTAGATCAGTGTCTTCTCTTTCTTAAATCTTCTGAAATGGGAACCCTAGCTATTCTGTTCCTCATTCCATTGAGCATGACTACCAAGATTTTTCTTAGTCCCATCTTGTCCAAGGAGAACAGCTTAACTGAAGTTCCTCATCCCTGGAGCCAACCATTCTTGTGAATCTTTTCTGCACCTTTTCATCACATGGGGACCAGATCAGATACACTGATCATTCACAACAAATGATATTTCTGAATCTGTTGGTTTTATGACAATCAGGAAGACTTCAATGTAATTGTTTCCTGGTCATTGCCCAGAAATTACCAGATTTATCACATAATTTGATTGATGAGCACAGTAGGAGGAATATTTCAGTTGCTTTTCTTGGAGTATGACCATACTAAAATAATCCGGTCTACATGAGCAATCTCTCACCATGCCTCATGTTACTGTATCAAGATAGCCTTTGAGACAGTCTAGTGGTGGAGGGTTACTTTTCTGATTGTAGGCCTGTAACCAGCAGTGTGCTGCAAGGATTGGTGCTTAGTCCACTGCTTTGTGTCATTTATATAAATAATTTAGATGTGAATATAGGAGATATGGTTACTAAGTTTGGAGATGGCATCAAAATTGGAGGTATAGTAGACAGCCAAGAGGTTACCTCCGAGTATAATGGGAGCTTGATCCATTGGGCCGATGGGCTGAGGAGTGGCAAATAGAGTTTAATCTTGATGAATGTAAGGTGCTGCATTTTGTGGGGCAAACCATGGCAGGAGTTACATACTTATCAGTAAGGTCCTGGGGAGTGTCGCCAAACAAAGAGACCTTGGAGTGCAGGTTCACAGTTTCTTGAAACAGGAGTCACAAGTAGACAGGGTAGTGTAGAAAGCATTTGGTACGCTTGCCTTTATTGATCAGTGCTTTGAGTAGAGAGGTTTGGAGGTCCTGCTGTGGCTATGCAGAATATTGGTTAGGCCACTTTTGGAATCCCGCATTAATTCTGATCTGCCTGCTATAGAAGAGATGTTATGAAACTTGAAAGCGTTCAGAAAAGATTTACAAGGATGTTGTCGGGGTTGGAGTTTGACACGGTGATCTTATAGACGGTTACAAATCATGATGGACATGGATAGGGCAAATAGTCAAGGCCTTTTCCCTGGGGTAGGGGAGTTCAAAACTAGAGGGCATAGGTTTAAGGTGAGAGGGGAAAGATTTAAAAAGGACCTAAGGGACAACTTTTTCACGCAGAGGGTGGTGCATTTACGGGATGAGCTGCCAGAGAAAAATTTTGGAGGCTGGTACAATTACAGCATTTAAAAGACATCAGGATGGATATATGAATAGGAAGGGTTTGGCGGGAAATGGGGCTCGATTAATTTAGGATATCTGGTCAGCATGGTTGAGTTGCACTGAAGGGTGTGTTTCCATGCTGTTCACCTCTATGACTCTATGATTCCTATCCCCCTCAGCTAGTTTTCCCTCATAAGTAGCAATTGTGACCTCTGGAATGAGAGGTGGAGCTAAAGTGATAAGACAACAGCGCTCCTCCAAAATGCACCAAGTGTACTTTCCTTCAGCTTTACAAATGAAACTGTTTTCCACAAGTGAGAATCATCCAGCAAGCTGAGCACTTGATTTTATTTTGCTAATAAAAAGCTGCTGTCCTTGTGAATTACTTTGTCCCAGCAACAATTTTGTGCTGTGTTCCAACACCCGAGGCTTGTGCTAATTACAGGAAGAGACAGGACCCGAGTTGCCCTTAGGCTTCAGCCACCACTGTGATTCTGCATTTAGTCAACAAGCAGGTAGTCACTGGCATCAAATGCTATCTGACAAGGCAGCAGATCGTATCACCTAGGGTTAGGAAACAAGACAAGCGACTCTTGTTCATAAGTAAGGGACAGAAATTTCAAACAGATTGTTTCTGACAGAAATCATATCACAGCATCACTTCGTGACTGGCTCTGCGTGAATGAAACTATGCAATCTCTGCTTTCCATCCTATCCTTAAAGTGAAAGTCATCTTGGAGAACGAACATCTAGAGTGACAGTGACTTGCATGTTTATTTCAAAGCGTGTAAATACTTGTTTTTCCCTTGGGTCAGTGACAAAGTCATTTTTCATTATTTTCTATTGCGTAATCGTTGAACTAAACTTTTACAGATATACGGTTGCAGTTGACATGTTGAATACTTTACTTTTTATTTTCTGTCAGACTGCATCCTGACAATTATGTGAATTGTTTGACAGGTGATAAACATATTCTACCATTCAGGCGAGGGGTCTTCTCCTGAAGAATCTACAGGCGAGTTTGACAAGTCATTTATGCACTCACTACTGTGTAATGCCTTTTAGAAGAAATAATATAATTGAACAGTAGTATTTCAGTCATAACAAGCTTACTTGTTACTTTCAAGAATGCACTAGAATTAACATGTAATTTTTCTCCCTGTGAGTTACATTAGAGTTTAGCTGAAGTCTGATAGTTGAACTGTGATGCTGAGTTTAAAATGATATATTAAACTAGACACAGCTCAGTGGAATGCTAACCTCCTGCCTGCAAACATTTCCCTAAGAGTGTTGTAGAAGAACAAGAAAATAAACAGAACAATGTAAGGATGATATTTGATGCAATGCTCAGCAGAGACCATTCAAACTGAGTGTGTGATGCAAACAGGGAGCTGATTTTAGGTCTTGATAGTGGGGGAAATAGTATTTGACGTCAGGCCTAAGTTTCCCGCTGGGATTTATTGTGAGACTGTGAGAAATTGAGGAGACTCAAGCCATTGTTAAGAGCAAGAAAACAAAAGTTAAGTGACTTAAAAGGGGAGCTTGCAATTACAACTTTGAAGAATGGACTATATAAGTCAATGGACAATGAGTGAGCAAGGGGGCACTTCTTAGAATATATTTTGAACATTGATGCAGCAAGAATATTCTTATTATCTTGCCTTATTTGATATACTGCAATGAGAGACTGCAAAATGTACCAGAAATGTTAGATATGTGCGTCTAAGAGACAAATAAATATGAAACAGAGATAACAGAATGTAATTTTGACTTTAGACAATATATACACAGCAGCCAAGTTCAGATCAGCTACCTCTAATATGCCATACAAATTTCCAGGGTTGTGTACTGGATGACTGCCTCAATATCACCAATTTTACACTTCACAAAATTACCTCTGGAGAGAGAACTACAGTATGTATGGAAAGTAAAAAAGAAATGAAGAGGGGGGAGAGAGAGAAAAAGATAGAGAAAGCATGAGAAATATCGGATACTGACACAAAAACAGAAAAGTAAGTGCAAGAAACAAACACGTTGAATTTATAACTTTAAAAGGCAATGGCTGTTCAACAGGACATCAGGTATTTTTCTGCCTTTACTTTGGTCTCTGAATAATCTCTCGCTTTATTTTTCTGATCTATCCTTTTGTTCCTCCTTATTTTTACTGTCACTCTTTACATTCCTGTTCCTACTTTTTCATTTCATATTTATCTTTTATTAATATTATCTATCACACTGTCAACTAATTCCTGTCGTCTTATTCTGTAGCATGATGAGAGTCACAGTATTGTTGACCCCATGTAAACCGTATCAGTGTGCCCTAGGAGGCATTCGCTAATTCAAGTTCCACATGATTTTCTTGAATCACGTATTCGGAAAGAAAAGCTGAGTTTGTTTCATTTTGCTATCCTCAAGGATTTTGATCCCACCTTGAAGTACCTTCTCCTAGCTGGGCAGCTTTTGAAGTTAAATAGTACCCCCACATTGCTTTGTCATGGGGGAGGGAATAGATGTGAACAAATGCAGAACAAAGAGAGTCAGCTTGGTTGAAAAGATAGGTACCCTCCATCTTCTTTCAGTCCGGCAGCTTGCCTGTTCCCCCTGACAGTGCCTTCCTCAGTGCACAGTCAGTGGGACCAAGAGACTCTGGTCTTAAGTCGATGCAAGCTGCAGATCGGTCTTCAAAGTCCAGAAATGCTCAAGGTCATCCAACTGGGCCATCAGGATTACTGGGAAATCAGCGGCATTCTACTTTCCGAGGTGTCGTTACAAGGGAGAAACCTCCAGAACCTCTAATAGGATTAAACAAACACAGCTGGCAGGTAATACAGCTTACACTAAAGAGTGACTCAGTTTCCCTATTAACTAATCAGTTGAGCCCAGAGCTTGTTTCTGTGGAGAAAAGAACTGCAATTTACCACTTCTTTCTCTGGACCACACTTGCTGTAATCAGTGTTTTAACTGAATGTAGTATTCAGAGCTGTTAGTTCTCAATAGTAGGCAATTAAAATTGTTCTCTATCCGATATATGTCACAGAACTTGAGTTGCACAGACAAACGTAGGTTTTACCTGAAACAAGCAAATGTCAAAGGAAGGTCTGGGAAAACTGATAGCACTGGGGCAGTAATGTCTACCATCTCAATTTTGGCTCTGCAACTATCCAATTGCAGGTAGTCACAAGGTTTTATAATATCTTTGTATCATAGGTCTAAAGGCTATAACAATAGACTAGGAGACTACTGAATTCAACATGCCCATTAGAACAGCTATGCAATGTTAGAATTTTAGAATTACTACAGGGCAGGAGGCACTTCACTCTATGAAGCTGGCTTTCTGCAAGAGCAACTTTTCTCATTTCCACCACATTACTCTGGCCGGCAGTCCTGGTGGACAGGGTGCTGCAAAAGAAAGGGCATTCTCTTCCCAGAGGACTGGCAGCGGAGTGTGCACCATCAGATTAGTCAGATTGTCACCAGGGTAAATGATGTCTCCAGGGTGCAGAGGAATGGCCAACAATGCAAAAAGAAAGCCACTGACCTTCCCCACTCTGTGAAGTCATGTGCTACACTCTTCCCACTGCAACCCCACGTCACCCAATACTACTGCGCTCTTGACCCACAAAAGCTGATACCTTCATCATCCTCGCTGTTGCCTACAACATATTCCTTCAGCCATTATTTTCTTTCAGCATCATCTGTTCCTGAGAGTCTTGCATACAACAACCTGCTAACTCAGCACACTCACTCCGGAACATGTGTCCCTTCAGCTCATGTCTTCAACAGCCTTGATGGATGCCTTCCTGCCTGACACTTTGACAGCTTCCTGTTTCTGGAACTTTTCTCTTACCGACATCTTTTTTTTTCCACAGTCAGATATCTTGTAGATTGTGATTAAAAGCAGCTTCGCTGTTAGAGAAATGATCTCTTCTCTCTGAATGAGTAAACCTAGTTTATTCTGGGTTGTTCTAACTTTCTATATTACTGTACACCTGAAGCGAGGTAACAGCAATATTTTCCTTGTATACGCTTTCTCCTCAATGCACTAAAATATCTCCTCCAGGGTTTGAAGATCTCATTTAAATGTATATTAAACAACAAATGTTCAGATACTCCATCACCTTCGCAAAACAAATCTAAAATGAAACTAAACCCCCTTAACATGCAAAATAAAAACATAATTTCATCTTAAAGCTACAAATTGTTCTTCCACTTTAGAATTCAAACTCTCACACAGTAAATAGTATGCTATGAAAGTTCAGTATATGCACCTGTCGATTCAAATACAGCAAACATATCAGCCACATATTGGACATGTGGAAAGGGTAGGAGGTTATGTATCACTCCATTGAAGCCACATTTCTTATAGAACAAAAAGAAAATGTTTGATAGCCTGGCCTACCATGGATTCCCTGGCAACGCTATCTACTTGGGTATACACGTCGTTGTAAAAACTGAACTTAACTTTGCGAGTTCAATGAATACTAATTCACATAATAATGATGGGTCTTGATCACCATGATACAGTGCTGCCATGGTAATCCCTATAGGTCACACTGGTAAATAGACAAGAAATATCAAACAAGCACATGGACACTGCATTACTGTCATTCATAAAACTCACATGATTTTCACAAATGTGAAGCAGTCTACTTTAAGTGAAAAACTTGTTCAAAACTAGTGTAGCAATTCTCCCAACCCATCAGTCAGAATGAAATGCATTTTGTTGATTTAAGCATGCTTGCTAAGAATGACTACTCCCATTGGTTCATCAGGAACAAACTCCTATAGTTCCACATCGACATTATCAGCTACCTCATAAATAGGGCCCAAGCCAACATGATCCTCATGTAAGCTCAATATTGAAATAGGCCACATCATTGTTATCTTGCATGATAATGGCTACCCTGACCAGATCGCTTTCTGCTGTCCACCACACAAACTCATGAATGGGCCTAAGACTGTCATGTTTGGGCCAAAGGTTCCCTAGTCTATCTCAGAAAATCCCAAGAAGATAAGATATGTCAAACATTGAGGAACAAGGGATTCTGGCTGTTTCAGACCACTGCTTTACCTGTGATATTCACTATTATTAGAATGTTGCAGTCAATTGGGAGGTGATGGCCTTTTGAGGTATTGTTGCTAGACTAGTAATCCAACAATCCAGGTAATGCTCTGGGGATCCGGGCTTCAATCCCACCACAGCAGATGGTGGAATTTAAAATCATCAAAAGTACAAAATTAAAAGTCTTATCACCACCAGAAAAACATTGTTGATTGTTATAAAACACCATTTGTTTCTCTAATATCTTCTATGGAAGGAAACTATTATCTTTACCTGATCTGGCCTACACGTGGCTCTAAGCCCACAACAATATAATTGACTCTCTACTGCCCTCTGAAACAGTCAAGCAGGCAATTCAGTGAAATCAACCACTGGATAGGCACCTACATTCCCATGTGAATACAGTTCCAGCAACATTCAAGACACTTGATACACATCCAGGTTACAGCAGTCCAACTCCATATCTACAAACATCCAGTCCCTCCACCACCTGAGTAGCAGCAGTGTCTACTATGTACAGGATGCACTGTAGAATTTCATGAAGGCTCCTTAGTGAGCACCTCAAAAACCAAAACTACTACAATCTAAAAAGTAGCAGTAAAAGGGGAATGCCACAATCTGCAAGTCCTTCTCAAACACACTCACCACACTGGCTTGGAAATATATCACCATTCCTTTACTGTTAAGACTGGAAGTCCTGGAACTCCTTTCCTAATGGTTTGTGAATTTAGCTAAAGCCAAATGAGTTGCAGCAGCTCACAAAGGCAGCTCACTATCACTTTCCTAAGAGTATCTAGGGATGGGTAACAATTGTTAGCCCAGCCAGTGACCTCACTAACCATGATTTTTTTTTTAAAAAGTAAAGGCAACTAAAAAGCCTTTCTGGCTATCACTCAAATGAGTGCTGTTGTATGAATTTCAGTGCAGGTCCGATGTTAGGTATGTAGGCCATACGCCCCAAAGACTGGTGGAATAGACAAAGAAGCATGACCCTCAAGTGTTTATATAAATTATTTGGATGACAATATAGAAAACATGGCTGGAAAGTATGCAGAGACATGAAAATTGGTGGCAAAGAAGACAGTGGAGTAGGTTTTCTAAGATTACAAAGGGATCTTGATTAAAATGGCAGATGGAGTTCAATGTGGATAAATGTGGTACAGCAAACAAGGTTAGGACTTTTAGGTAGGGCCGTGGGTAGTGCTGTAAAATTGATTAGTCCTTTGAGTACAGGAGTTGGGAAGTCATGTTGAGGTTGTACAGGACATTGGTGAGGTCTCTTCTGGAATACTGTGTCCAGTGCTGGTCGCCCAGTTACAGGAAAGATATTATTAGCTGGAGAGGGTTCAGAAGAGATTTAACAGGATGTTGCCAAGAATGGTAGTTTTGAGTTATAAAGAAAGGCCGGATAGGCTGGGACTTTATTTACTGGAGCATAGGAGGTTGGTAGGAATTTATAAAATAATGATAGAGTATTTTCCCTAGGATGGGGGAACATTTTAAGGTGAGAGGAGAGAGATTTAAAAAAGACATGAGGCAATTTTTTTTTACACAGAGGGTGGTTCGTGTGCGGAATGAACTTCCTGAGGAAGTGGCAAATGCGAGTACAGTTACAACATTTAAAAAACATTTGGATAGATACATGAATAGGAAAGGTTTGGAAGAACATGGGTCAGGAGCAGGTGGGTGGGACTACTTAAATTTGGGATTATGTTCGGCATGGACTCGTTGGACCAAAAGATATATGTCCGTGCTGTATGACTCTGTTACTCTATGTATGTAAGCAATTACCAAGGTACTGTCTGCATCTGTCCAGCCCTTTCCTCAAAACTCAAAGCACACAGTCCAACTTTAAGTATGATTTTTAGATTGGATAACAGTTGCTAAATAATTTTGAATGTGTGACAAATTATGCTGACTACCAATTTAGGATTGTCAGTCATACGCACAATGTGGGACACTTGCAGTTTCTGAAAAGTGCACGAATTAATACACAGGAGGCAAAAAGAACATGTTCTTTGGAGGCAAAAAGAACATGTACACATTTTGCCCATTGCAACTCAACAATAAAACTTTCTGGTTCATTTCATAAGGAATTGGCTTGACCAATCAGAATCAATTTGCCTGGGATTAAACTTTAAACAAAGTTTAAGAGTTAACTGTTAATCATGAACTAACCAGCGCATTGTCCACGGCAGTGCCTCTACAATTAGCCTCATGTTGTCAAAGCTCTCATCTCATAACATAATTGTCACTTTTCCCTAATACTGGTGTTTCTTTCAAACAGTCCTGATGATTTTTAAGATCAATATAGAAGCATAGGTATTAACACCAGTCCTATGGAACACTGCTACATACCCTCCTGCAGACCAAAACTGGCAATATATCACCACTTTATGTTTGCTGTCACTCGACTAATTTTACATCCATGACACTTTTAATATTTTACTATTGGTCTTTAACTTTGCTGACATACTTTTTATTAAGTGACCTTTTGAAGTCCATATCAATCATATTACCCTCATCAAATCTATTGTCTCAGAAGACAAACTGTAGCAAGTTCATTAAACATAATTTGTCTTTAACAGAACAGCTTCTTTAACTAATACATGAAAGGGGAAAATAAACAATGTAGATAATAGGAGGGGCAAATAGTAGGGTGTGGGGAGACAAATAAGCAGTATCAGTTTCCTGTAAATTATGCAACCAAGATTGGGTGGAAATAAGTGTCTCACCCTTTAATTGGAAACAATCTGCACAAATTGTCAATTGGTAGCTTCTGATCTATAGAACGGCATAAAATATTTGCTTCCATTATGAATTTGGAGCTGTATGCCATTTTCTTGACATGTACATCTCCCATACATACAGGCATAAACATTTAAGAAAGAAACCTAAATCCCATCTGATCTCAGAGGAAATAACGAGTTAACCTCACCTTTTCAACAGGGAGTGGGATTACACCCCTATTCCCCATTTTACCCCTCACAGTTTCTACTGGAGTTTAGAAGAACAAGGAGTGACTTAATTAAACCACACAAGATCCTGAAAGGTCGTGATAAGGTGCACATGAAAAGGATGTTTCCTCTTGTGAGTAAGTCCACTAGCTCTGACGTCAACATTACAGAGAAGACAAGACTTTGTTTTCCATTCAGAGGGTCGTGCAACTTTGGTGTTCTTACTTTCACTGATTATATGACACTTTATGAAATTACGTGGTCAACCGTAATGGTGTGAATAAGTACCAAATGCAATGCCTCCTATTTGCTCTGCATTACAAATCTGAATCACTCCTATAGTTCAAGGCTCTGAATCTGTAACCAAAAATAAAATTGTGCCATCCAAATGTGAAGTATATTTAGCTGCTACCAAAATTTTCAAATCGAAGTGCCATGCATGCTTAAATTTGAAGGTTACAGGAAATTAATAAGGCATTTTTTTCCCTCAGATAGCTCAACAATCCACGTAGTCAAGAGAGGCGTGGTGGCTCATCTGTTAGCATTGCTTCCTCACAGCACCAGGAACCCGGGTTTGATTCCACCCTCAGGTGACTGTGAGGATGTTCTCCCCATGTTTGCATGGGGTACTTCCAGGTGCTCTGGTTTCCTCCCACATTTCCAAACATGTGCAGGTTAGGTTGGGTGGCCATATTAAATTGCCCTGTAATGTCCAGGGATCTGCAGGCTAGGTCGATTAGTCATGGTAAATGTGGGGTTACGAGGGTAGGGACGTGTGAGATTTGGGCTGGATGCACTTTGGAAGATCGGATAGGCCAAATGGCTCCTTGCTGCATTGTCAGGATGCTGTGAATAGTTGGTGCTGTTTATTTCCACTCACCAAAAATTAATAACTTCCCTACAATAAGCATCATTTGTTGGCTTCGTGGTAATGGACATATGTCCCATTAAGCAAATTGTATCACTGTATGCAGCTGGCAAAAGTACATGAATGTCCCTCCCATTCGAAATGTAGCTTTACTGCTGTGTCTGAAATGTGCAGAGAGTTTTTTTTTAAGTGCTGCTATTGTATGGTGTAAGATATAGAAGCAGGTGGGTGTTAGAACTCTGTCTAATGCTTTGAAAAAAAAATGTATTTCCTCACCTAATGAAAGCACCACCCTCCTCCCAACTGCACCGTCTGTCCCAGTCATGCAGTAAGTGCAGAACTCCAGCTGAGCTACATTTGGAAATGCCACTGAGCTTGGGGTACTCGCTTCACTGAAGCATGGCACCAAGGGGAATACTAAGCATGAGCCTGTCGGATATCTCGGCCCCTCGCCAATCTCCTGACCTCCAAGGTTGACGGATGTTCAGCTGAGTGAGGACATCGTTCATACAGAAAAGATCAATGCGCTGGATTTCAGGACACTTAACTAGCTGCACACCAATTCTTATCAATATTCTGATTGATTAATGTGCAAGAATGAGCATAACAGTCAAGAGCAACAATCCTAAGTGAATGAAAAAGAATTCATCAGCCATTCCATCAGCAATAGCCCACTCTGATTTTATACATAGCAATACTTCTAAGCATTGAGAGAGTCGAAGAGCACTGTCCTTTTTTGATATAGTTATCCACACTTCATTAATAAATCTATCATGTATTTTTTCACCAATTTAAAATGATTTACAACTATGCTAAATGATCATTTAAAATAAGGTACACTAAGAAATCTGCAGTAAATGAACTGAACTCCATTCCTCCTCATAATGTTTAATTGCCTGTCACTAAAGAATACATCTGTATTATGGAGAATTATAGAACCTGAATAGAATATGAACATGCTTGATCTTTAAAAAATTCAGGTGTAAAAATCAGATATCTTACATCATTAAGTTTTGAGTCCAACATTGCCTTTATTCTACTATTACTGGAAAATTTCAGTGCATTTTCAGCTAACGTATTGGCATTGAAATTCAATGATGCCTTTCCCAATTCACTGGCATAAAATGTATATTCAAGTATGAGATACGTGGGGCTGTGTGCAAGTGCAATCAAAAACTAAGCAAATCACAATTAAAATAACGATCCTGTAAATAAGGCAGAGAAACTGTCAATTGTGGGAAGAAGGCTTTTGTTTAACCTTTTTTTAGGTACTATGAGAAGCTAACAATCATGTCTTTAGATCAAGGGAAGTTTTTTCTTCTTAAAAATCATTTAGAACACAAAAATGCCTAGTACTTATTAATGGAAGTATTTAGACTTGTATTAATGAACAGCCATTTCTGGTCTCTAACCTTCCTTGAATAACTCTACCCCATAAATAAAGCTATCAATTATTCCCGAATAGGGATCAGTGAGCTCAATTGACTGGTTTGCAATGCAGAATGATACCAACAGGACAGGTTCAATTCCAATTGAAGGTAAAGTCCTCCCTTCTCAACCATGTCCCCTTGCCCAAGATTAAGGTTAAACCACCACCAGACTTCTCTCTATAATGAGACTGCAGCCTGTAGGACTACGGCAGCTATGCTTCCAGTTCTGCTGTTAGTGGGGAAATAAATACATAATAATTATGTTTTTCAAAATAATAGTTAAATCTGTACTTTGCTCTAGAGATATGAGTGGGTTGCTTGCTCTAGTGTACACAACAAAATAAAATATATTGCATGTGACACTGGAAAGTAAAAATGTTTGAACACAATTACAGTAAACTAATGTTTTCTTCCACCCTGAAACAGATAATGGTTGCTTAGGAGTGAATAACATTTTGTATCAGATATTTTAAAAATAAAATTGAAGGAGTACGAGTTAAAATTGCAAATATAATTAATCCTGTTCAGCTTAACAATTTTAATGTTGCTACTTAGTGAGACATGGTGAACAAAAAAATTAGAAACAGGTATTTTTGATTTTAAATAAAATTTCTTTAAAAAAATGGAGCTTCAACGGACTGACTGCTAATTTAGGAATCTGTTGTTTCCCGAAAAGTAGTACAATAATCAGTCAGTAAATGATTACCTGTCTGCCTGAAGTTACCTGGAGAGTTCATGCATTTTAATGAAAATAATAATGAAAAACTATCCTAATAACCAATCCTTATTAAGGGTTCATTAGGCCATAACTTCATGATATTCTCATGTGCTATAGTCAGGAACATCTACAAACATTATTACCCATTGATTAAAAGAGCCATTGACTTTACAATATCCAATATGAACACAGACCATTTGTGTGATTTCTGCACAAATAATTCAATATTTATAAATTTATAATGCAGCATGCTGATATAAGTGTACAGTATTAACTCTTTGTACTAAAGAAATGTGATAAATTTCTAAATCTCTTTCTTCAAGAGGTAGAAATAATTTTTCACCTGAAAGAAAACGCAGTATTGGAAAATCATAAAACTTGTTTCAAAGGTTCCTTATTCCATGGGGCGCTAGTATGTAAATGTTTTACTTGACTGCTTTCTGTTTTCCATTAAAAGTAAATGGGTAAACACGATAGAATTAAGAGAAATCTCAGCTGAAAGCAATTCAGTTTTTCTTCATTAATTCACATAGCAGGTTTTAATTTTGGGGTTTGTGCATTAAATCTCAGTAAAATTAACTTATTTCTCCATTTCTTAATGTAATAAGTACAGATTTTACTAAGTTAAATAGTTATTTTAAATCTTGTTACATTTCAACTCCAGTAACAAACACATCAACAGTATTCTATTATGTGTCTGATTTCATGCCTGAGTTTGGCTAACCTTAAACAAATTACAGCATACAATGTCAGGGATTTACATCATCAAACAGGCCAAGAAGATGAATATTTCATGGATGTGCAAATGAAACATGTAGTGTATCTATTGCTTTCAAAAAGGCTGTTCTCATCAATAATAATCAGTAACAGGCAAAACTGTTTTCAAACAGCTAGAAATTAGGTGCAATGCACTGAACTGTTCATTAGAAAAATATATCATTGTTTATACATTTAAATAATCCTGCTGAGCTGAGTCTGCGAACTGTGGTTGAGATTCTGTAAATATGGTTCTACTTTTCATTTTGGATTTAATGGACGCTACAGAGTGGACTGCTGTGCATTTCTTTCAAGGCTGAATGTTTCCAGCCCTTGAATAACAGGAGCATAGAGAAGTTTGTTGGGAAAATATGGCGATATTGGAAAAATGAAATGAGAAATGAAATTGAAAAAAAGTCTGATTTTCCACCCAAGTTTGAACAGCTAGTGAGCAGCAAGAGGTCTATTTGCATACATTTATATCTCATTAACTAATCTCATCTCATTTATACGCTGTTTCCTATTATTCTATGAGAGAAAATTAGATGCAAACAATTACGGTCATGAAAGTCGGGTTGGGTACCTGACAAATCCAACTCCAACACTTGCTCCTCTGGGCATCCACCTTGATCAGCAGGCCCCAACATAGAATCAGCGAATCCCTGCAGTGTGGAAGAAGGCCATTTGGCCCACTTAATCTATACCAATTGTCTGAAGAACACTGTACCCAGATCCACGAGGCTGCTCGCAACCTACTGCTGTAACCCAATGTTTCACATGCTAATCCACTTAGTCTACACATCCATGGACACTGTGGGCAATTTACCATGTCTAATCCACCTTGTCTGCACATCTTTGGACTGTAGGAGGAAGCCAGAGCACCCGGAGCAAGCCCATGCAGACACAGGGAGAATGTACAAACTCCACACACTCACCTGTGGGTGGAATCGAACCTGCATCCCTGGCACTTTGAGTCACCATGCCACCTCTCAGGAGGTGCTGGGGTAGAGTGCTCCTGGAATTCCAGGAAGCACAGAACCCAGGACTAAGCCCAGTGATTATGAATGGAGAGTTCTTCATGGGGAGGCGATGTCCTAGTGCTATTATTGCTGGACTGTTAATCCAGAGACCCAGATAATGCTCTGGGAACCCAGGTTCGAATCCCACCATGGCAGATGGTGGAATTTGAATTCAATAAAATATCTGGAATTAAGAATCTAATGATGACCATGAATCCATTGTCGATGGTCGATTGTTGGGAGAAAACCCATGTGGTTCACTATGCCCTTTGGGAAGGAAGCCGCAATCCTTACCTGTTCTGGTCTACGTATGACTCCAGACCCACAGCAATGTGGTTGACTCTCAGCTGCCCTCTGGGCAATTAGGGATGGGGCATTAAATGCTGCCTAGCCAGCGACACCCTTATCCCGTTAACAAATAAAAACAACGGTGTTTGAGAAACATGGCTGGGTATGCGGAAGCAAGAGAAGACGCGTGGCTCCCTTCACCTACACACAGTCCCTTGATCAGACAATGATAGCCATTGTTCAAGGAATGCCCACCTTCTCACCTCAGGAGTCACAAGCTACCTGTTCACTTTACTCTGTTAGGCTTACCCAATGCTGAGTTAACCCCACCTCTGACAGACCGAGTCTCTTGTGCTCTTCAGTTGAACACTGAAGCGCTCTCAAGCTGAAGGCAGGGTGGCAAGGTTAACTATGTCTCCTCCCACCCAGACTTGGTACCAAGTGGCAGCAAGGTTTGGGTACTTAGCCACCCTGTCTAATTTAGTATGCTTCTCACCACTAAGCTCACCATCTCTTGGCAGCAGAAGATTCCTCCCCCTCTTAGTTTTGACACAAATATCGAAATACAGCAGGTATTCAACCAGAAGGTTGTTGAGGGTAGAATCTCCTACTCAAATAGTGAGGATTTGACTGTTGCTCCAAAGCTGACAACGTTCACTGACCCAACTATATAAAGCATCAATATCAGGCTCTGTGGCACAAATGGTCAACACATTCTGGCTGTTAACCAAAAGGTTAGTAGTTCGAGGCCATCAAGGGGTGATGTTTGCACTGTCTACGTCCCATCAGCATTAGTATCACTTATATCTATGCTGTGTATTGGTAATAAAAAGACTCTTGTGGTACAATGGGAGTATCCCTACCTCTGATCCAGGAGGCCTGGAATTAAGTTTCACTTGGTCTATAAGAATGTAATTACATCTCTAAATAAACTGAACAGAAAATATCTACAAAGCATCAGTAGGCCACTAAATTGAGCTTCTGGTTCGAATGAAGGTAACCTTGACTGTTCATTCCATTCCATTTGGTAAATGAGAATGCAAGTTTACGAAACAAAATGTGTATTATTTTAATACAATCCTGCTAATGTTAAGGTAAAAACTGCACTAAGAGCTTTGACTATTGACAAGATTTAGACAAAAGGTGTAACAGCCAACCAGCCCTTTAAAAAAGAAAGACTTGCATTTATAATCTTTCAATACCAGGATGTCCCAAAGCTCCTTCCAGAAAGTGAAGTGCACTTGACTGTAGTCACTGTCGCAACATAAGAATCACAGCAGCCAATTAACAAGGTCACACAAACAACAGCTAGTAAATGAACAGCTAATCTGTTTTTTAATGTTGTATCAGCTTTAAATATTGGTATGACACCAGGCAGAACTCTCTGGTCTTCTATGAAATAGCTTCACAATGTAAACTCATAGAGTTACACAGCACTGAAATAGACCCTTTTTTCAGTCCAACTCCTCCATGCTATCCTACATTAATCTAGTCCCATTTCCCAGCATTTGGCCCATATCCGTCTAAACCCTTCCTTATTCATGTATCCATCAAGATGCCTTTTAAATGTATCAGCCTCCACCACTTCTTCTGGCATCTCATCCCATGCACACATTACCCACTGCATGAAAAAGTTGTCCCTAAGGCTCCTTTCTTATCTTTCCCCTCTTACCTTAAACCTAAGCCCTCTAGTTTTGGGCTCCCCTACCCTGGGAAAAAAAACCTTGGATATTCACCCTGTCCATGCCCCTCATGATTTGATAAACCTCAAAAAGGTCACCCCTCAGCCTCCGACTCTCCAGGAAAAATAGCCCCACACTATTCAGCCTTTCCAATAGCTCAAACCCTCCAACCCCGGCAACACCCTCGTAAATTTTTAATGACTACCCAAAGCATATCTCTGACTATGCAGCCATTCCTCAGTAACGCACCAAAGTGTCAGTCTAGCCTTTTGTGCACAAGTCTCTGCAACTTTCTGGTTACAGCCAAGAGTGCTTATGAACTGAGGCGTAGAAGATGCTTATCAGTCAGCAATGCCTCTATATAACAAAATTCCCTTTTACACCTGGAGAAGTCACAGTCACATAGTTGCAAATGCAAAAGACAAAATTTCTAAGAAACGAGGAGCTGGTTTCAGTTGTTACAGGAAGGCTGGCAGATGGAATAAAAATTTTTCTGGAGAGCTTCTAGGCTCCGTAATACTGTGAGAAATACCTGTAAAATGCAAAAAAAAATTCTCTTACAAATGGGGCAGAAATAAATTCAAATGGCACAAGAGTCAGAGGAGGCTATGTCACAAAGGCACGAGGCTAACTGAAGTAATATCAGATTGCCTAACAGTGACCCTATCAGAAAGTACTGAAGTCTAGCCCAACTAGGATTAGCTAGTCTAAATTAAGCCAACATCTAGTAACATCAATCTTAATATTTCATTTGAAATAATAATTTTTTTCTACCTGCCTCCAACTTGTGCAGACTTCACCATTCTTATTCTCAGCTGCATATCCAATTGTTGTTGCTGTTTGTGATTGTACAGCAGGACAATGATTTCAGGCTGTTCTGCTGCCGAAACAGACCACAAATATAGCAAGGCTGTCTCTCCTGTACTCCCTTGTGATACTTTCAGAGAATTCATGCCTACAGTGTGAGCAGACATCTTGGGCATGCACCACATCTGGGGTTTGGTCTAGTCCATCATATTCACCACTTTTAATTCTCACCCTGAACCAGACTTTGGATCAGAATAACGAAATTCACATCTGCAGGATATAAACCCATTCCCCACTGGCCTTCTAAACAAGAGCACTCTTCTAAATGCTTCCTCCAGTCACAATGATAATATTTTTAGCACACTAGACCAGAGCTAGGAACACGACTATTGGTTGCTCACCCAGTCCCCTTTGAATTAGTCTCATTTTCTATTCTGTGCTGTTACAGGAATCTCCCTTTCCAGAGTGTGATGTTTTTATATAAATAATGTTAGAAGTGGCAAAACTGGTTCTTATTGCAAAAAAATGAAAAATAAATTAGAAAGTTGGAAATTGTTGGCAATAAGTTATTATCCAGGAACAAAGACTCTCAACAAATTTCCCTTCCCCACAATTTTTACAGATTAGCCATGATTTCATTGAATAGTAGAACAAGTTGAATGGCCTGACTTGCCGACTTTCTTTTCTTGTGTTAACTCATGAAATTAGTGGAGCAATCAATCTTATGAGTTCATTAAGAGTTTGAATGTCAATAGTAGGGTGTATTGTCACAGCCACACATTTAAAGAAGTAGTATATTTACAGGTGACAAAGAATACTACATTTGGCATAAAATAACCTGGAAGTGAACTCATAACCTGGAGAGTTCATATCTCATCACATCATGCTATCAAACTGCCTTCAATAAAGCTGATAATTGTGGTCTGACACCAGAAAATATAATCATGCAAGTTTCCAGATTTTCCTGTAAAACTCACCTGAGTTCTGTTTTACTCATCACTGGGGACAAAAATAAAGGAAAGCTCAGGAGCCGAAGTAACTGTTCAGCAGTGTTTTTCTCCTGGCTTATTATACACTGTTGTCTGGAATCATGGGGCTGGATCAATGGAAATATAAATCATGAAGAATGTAAGACTGGTTGCCAATTTGCAATCCCCCATTTTACACCATTGTACAAAGCCAAGGTACCCCATGGTTCCCTAATAATCAACTGCAGATTAATTCTTGCTAACCCTACTGTAAAGAGGTTAGAAGCTGTTATCACCCACAGGTGAAACTGTTTCACATCAAGACCACGCAGAGACACGGCAGCATGTGCTGTGCTGGCTCCAATCCTTTCCATGGGCAATGGATCCAAAGAGGCTCACCACTGTTAAGTGTTGAATTATTTATGTGAGCTCCAGTGGAGCAAGAGTGCAAAGCCTCATTTATTTCTGCAATATCAACTGAGGCTATGAAAATATCTATGAAAATAGCTGAGAAAAGAATTTAATAAAAATGCCTTAAATATTTGAAGCTCTAAACTTTATTCAACAGAAATTAGAAAGCCGCAGTAATTGTATTATCTGCTGGGAAGGAAAGGTGAAGAACACAGTGGGGTTGAATTTCTGATGACCTTTGGATGATCTGGAGACATAGTTACTCTTGTGGAAATCAAAGCCTGAAAACATTATGAAGAGTGGAAATTAGCTCGGAGATATTTCTGCTTAAAATTTCATTGCTTTGTAAATGACAGGGGATATCTAATAACACAATGAGGTAGCAGTTTGCAAGTTAATTCAGTGCCAGACTCAGGTCATCCAGCTTCTTCCACTGTAATTCTTAGAAGAATTGGCCTCACGCTTGCTCAGGTGTCATTACACTGACCCAACCTCCATCAATTCCATCTCTCTTACCAAGCAGTAGGAGATTATTAAAATTGAGAAGCAAACAGTTTGTTTTTAAATGGAAACAGCAGGGACAACATGTGAAATCAGAGGCCTTTGCGTCAACTGTGACTGAAGGGTGCCAGTAGTGTTGGAGCAGACAATGGCTGTGATGAGATAATTTCTTTTCATTTTTCTTTGATTTTTTCCAAATTGCAAATGGCAAACAAGAAAAAGCAAAAAGGATCCAAACTTTTATAACCTGTATTCATATAGCACCTTATACTGCCTCCAAGGCATGGTTTTTAAAATTATTTTGATGCAGTGGATTACCACAAAGTGCAGTGTCAGTTATTATTCAGACAAAAACAGCAACCAAATCCCACAAACGGTAAAATGTACCTAACAAATCATTTATTTTGAATGATACCACTTTTCAGATAAAAATTGGACAGGGCACTAAGACATTCTTTGATAATGCCATGATTTATTTAGCATCCACTGGACAGGTTTAACAGTTGGCCCAATGGAAAGTATCTCCATCAACACTCTGGGGCAACAGCCTAAATCATTACCTCAGCAACTTCTTGAACCCATAAACTTTCTGACAAGCATACCCCCTCCACCAAAAAAAATTGTTGTACACTTGAGAAACAAATCAGGTTCTAACATATAGCTTAAGATATGATCAGGAGGATGGAACAGCACGAATAAAATCCATAATGCAAGTGAGGATAAATATATACCCAAACAAAGACTTTTGTAATATTATCATTCTTGAGCAACATTGATGCAGGTCACGTAAAGAAAAAGCCAACATGGCTTACCCTAGTACAGCTACAGGAGGCTAAGGGTCACACAGAGAAAGTAATGTGACACTTCTCTCCTTCTACAAAGCAGCAAAAACCTCTGTAAAACAGCTTAAAATTTTACACAGACAACAATGAGTAGAATGATCAGATGATCAGTAATTTCGGTGATGTTGATCAAAGCGAATGGAGGCTAGGGATAACTCACAGTACTTCTTAGACACAGTACCATGGGGCCTTTTGCATAGGCAAATGGGACCCCAGTTTAAGACTACATAGGAAAGGTGGCCTCTCTGACAAGGCTAAAAGCCTCCATTAGTATTGAAGTCCCAGGAGCAGACTGAACACCTCCGACTCACATGTGAAAGATGAACAAACATGTAATGTATTTGAGTTATATAATGAGTCATTGAATTTTATTTATTCCAACTGTTGTTAAGTTTGAGTTGAAATGTTACTGAGCTATCCATTTATGGACTAATGAATAACTGGCAGAAAGTGACATTGATTATGAAGTACAAAGGAATTATGATTTGATAGAAAAATGCAATATGAGTGGCAATAAAACAATAATTTGAGATTTAAAAATAGAAATAATATTCCCCTGAAATATGAATTGTACACAGATGCATTATTGATTGTTAGCAACGGTACATGAGTCAAAATATTTTGTAGAAAGAATTGCAGTTTTTCAGAAAGATAAGCCAAAGAGAGCAACTTGAATAGACACCTTAGAGATTGGAAGTTACTGAACGTAGAAACATCTGATCTAAAAACTCCAGGAATCTTGAGCAATAGTTAATCAGTTGAGACTATGAACTCAGCAGTTCCAGCTAAGTAAAAGAAGCAAGACAAATCATGAATTTTGCTATCATAGTTTGAAACTGCAGCGAAAAATTCAGAGGCAGAAACAAATAGGTCAGAGGCTGTGTTAAAGAAAAGACGGCTTGAATTGGATTACATTAATTCTGCATCAGTACTTCAGCACTAGATGGAATCTATCAAATGAAAAGCATTAACCAGACTTACTGACATGCATGTTGACTTTATTTTTAAAGAAACCTACTTGCAATCAAGTTTAGCTTGATGTCATTTTGGGATGTCTGAAACTTATAGCAGAAATTTACAGTGATTTCAGTGGTTGGGAAGTAACAAAGAACGCACCTGTACAATATCAAAGTAAGGAATATGTTAAAAAAAAACTCATATTTGTAATCAATTTTTACAAGTTTTATAAATTGGGGAAAATTCATAGAGCTGCATTTGATCTCAATTTGGTGAAATTTAACATTAATTGGAATTACATCAAGAGTGTATTTTATCCAAACTCCTTCAAATATCAGACAGCTTTTCTTACAAATTCAAAACAGGAATAAAAAAAGAGAAGAACTAGCTGATCAATAAAGGGTGGTTCTGAAAAACATTTCTATCATGCACAGTTCCTTTACAGAGTAGTTAACCCGAAACTCTGCTTACTGTTACGACAATTGGGCTTTATGGCTCTGGCCACAACTTCACTTTGGTAGCCAAATGATATTTTGCTTCAGTCAGTACTTCTAACAGTGCGTAATTCAACGGACTATGAGCAAGGGCATACAGGATATGCTGGTTGTACACATTAGTCTTGCAACTACTATGTGGCAATATTACATCAACTGCCACTCTGTTACAAATAAAAATGACCTTTAAATAAAGACAGGGAAAAAAACAAGGATCTAGAAATGTACTGGGATTATCCCCCAGTATAACCCAGCATTTAAAAGCAGTTTGAATCACCTATTCAGGCTTTACAGAAACAGGATAGTTAGCAGTTAAATCGCACAGCCATGAGCCCCATTCTACCCAAGAGCAAATGCCATGAGAGATTATCTAACATAAGTTATTTTTTTCTGGAAATCACCTGAATAAAAAGGTTCCAATGACAGGGAACCACATTTATCATTAGCTTTTGAGATCAGCAAAATCAAGATGTCCCCTTGGACAAACTAGTTGTTCTCTCAACTTCATGTAAAATTAAATAATTGAAGAACATAATTATAGAAGAAATATATGATGGGTACCATTTAATTCTCAGAAACCTAATCCATCCTTCACAGACCTAAACACTGACTGTTAAACAGCAAAATGTGCTTTTCTTAATGAGCTTATGCTAATGAACTTATTATATTTATAGTCTCAGAATTAAAATGGCAAACCATTTTATTCCTTTACACCCCATATATTTTTTAATGCAAGGACTCAGAAGGAAAATAGTGTTCAAACAGCCATTGCTAAATTATTGAAAGCGCAATAAAGATTAGCAAGTCCTTTTAAATAATTCAGATTGCATCATTATATAGAAAATGAGGTCCTTAAGTAAAGTGTCAGACCACCTTATAAATACTTAATTGGCCAGAGTGCACTTTTAAACAAACCTTGTTCTGTTGTTTACATCTGGAAGTACTGCATTTGAGAAATAGACTGTAGTACAGAGTGGAAGGCATATTTTTACAAATACACTCCCTTATTGTATAATGTTTTGAAATAAAAAGGAGACAAAAATAAATGCCAAGTGCATCATCAGGACAAATGCCAGATTTGTCATTGACAGCTGCTCGTCCTTAAAGCAGGATATTGTAGGAGGAGTGCAGCAGCTAGCAAACCCCACAGCGGTCTGCAAAGTCACTAGTGGGAACAACAAAGGCCTTTCTGTGCAAGTAACACAGATGAGCCTGTAGCCAAACTGTCAGAAGCGGTTATGATGACAGATACTCACAGTTCATTATTTCCTTATCACAGGTCACTTGGTGACAAGCTGGGTTGGCACGCTTCATCGGCTGCGTGAGGTTTGCTGTCTGATTTAAATAAAGGTGTGCCAATAAAGGATTGGAAAACTAATACCAACAAATCAACTCTTCATGCCTCCAATTTTAACAACTGCATGCAATGTTTCTGCATTATGGGAAGGATGCACAAGAACATGAGCAGGCCACTCAGCCTCCTAAACTTGTTCCACCATTCAGTTGGATCTTAATGTAATTTTGACTTCACTGACTTGTTTTCAGTCTCTAACAAAAATTCCCCAACATGGGTTTTCTTATTTGGCATCTAGAATGGTATGATTGTCTTATGCAATCCTTGCCGAAGTAAATATCTGAGCCAGCAATTGCCCTACCTGCAATAATTTGCTCACTGCTTTTTACATAAAGCTTTTTACATTGCTTTTTACAGGAGAGCCAATAGCAACTTACATTTTTGTAGCTCTTTAACATCAAAAAAACCTCAAGGGGAAATAAAGTAAACATCGAGTCAATGAAGGAGAGTTAGGAGAGGTAGTAGATAACTGGCTCAACATGCTGGATGCTACCATAAAAGATTTTCATTTTTTTCCAATCTTCTGTGGGCTGTAAGCCCCTAATTGCCCTTGTGAAGGTGGTGAACTAACTTCTTGAACAAGCATGAGATCACCACCTGCAATTTCCCTTCCAAGCTGTAAGCCATTCAAACTTGGAACTATATTTCTATCCCTTCACTGTTGCAAAATCCAACAACTTCTCTCTTGTGGCAGCTCAAGAAAGAGCAGCTTGTTTCTATCTATATTTGGAAGTGCCCATCACGTTGTGCCCGCTATTCAGCTGCTCAGCAATTTTCTAGTGTGCGCTGCTGGCACATACCTTCAAGCGCAAAGAAACATTGTGAGAAGGAAATAGGGAAAGAGAGAAGGACATCTTAAGAGGCCACAGGAAAAGAAATTCTCTTCTTAGATTTCAACATTTGAATCAGAATATTAACTACCAATGGTTACCAGTACCATGTTTCTTCTAGTTGTGTCTGTGGACAAAGGAAACATTAATATCATGATAAGACCCCACATTTATATAACATTGTCAACACAGAAAGAATTGCAGATATGAATGTAGGAAAAAGACGATGAAATAAGGAGAGCAACTTTCAGAGGGGTGTCCAGAATGTTCGTCAAAACAATGACTTCCTAGCATCTTTGCAAGATGAGAGAAATTTAGTAGTAGAGATGCCTCATTTTGGCTGCTAAGGCAGGCTCTTCAATTATGGAAATGTCCTGAGAAGTTGGATCTACCTTAGTGAAAAGTAACCCAGTACAGGTTTCCTGTTTGGTTGAGGTAGTGTTTGGAGAGATGGGTGTGGAGGTATGGGAGGTATCTAGTGCTAATGCAAGACTTACTGACTCTAGAACAGGATGTAGGGGGCTATGGTGGAAGACAAGTGCTGAAATGATGTGGTTCTCTGCGACTTTGTCCCAGATGTTTTTGAAGGCGTTAGGCCCCTCATCTCCTTACCTCTCATTCCTTCTATGTCAACCCATGCACATCCAGCAACCATCTTTCATATCCCCTGATAACTTCCATGCCAAATCCAATGTCACTCATCCTGTATCCAGCATGAGGAGACTCCAGCAGCCACATGGAGATGAAAGAAAAGATCTTCTAAAAATCTAATGTAGCACTCACCATATAAACTTGATGGTGAAAAACATCCCCTTCATAAAAGCAAAGTTTTCATAACTGAAGTGATTCATTTCTTATGAAAAACAAATAAATGTCTGTTCATGCCTTTAATCCTTTAATAGCCTCTTTAACCTGTTGGCTAATATGTGAACTGCCAGTGGAATAATTCTAGCTTTTGAAACCCTATCAAAATGAATAGCCTTTAGGAAGATGCCACCAAAAATTCTATAGGAACTGCTCAAGCAAATTCTACACCAACTGGCTTGTCAATTAAAGTGGAGCATCAGGGCATTTTTAAAACTATTACAGATAGCTACAATGAGACTTTTTTTAACAGTATAAGCAATCAGAGTTAAAAAAAAAGCTTTAGACCATGGCAGTTAAAGCAGTTCTTATCCACCCTTCAAAAGTGTTTATACTTACTTAGTTAATTTGTGACTCATATACCAAGGGTTAAGGCTCTTGGAAGAAATAAAATCAGGCCCACAAACTCAACGCTAAGCTCAAATGACCCTGCTCAGTTTGAATTTTCCTGTTGTGAGATTCAGGCTACATTCCCTTTTCTCTACCAGCAACAATGGAATCTGTCAGAAATGGGAGTAGGACTTATGTACTCAGATCTTACTTACCATTCTTAAAGATCCAGTGAATCTTCTAGACTCTGCCAGAATGATGCTTAGGCAGGGAATTAAAGGAAAGTGGAAAATAAGTAGTAGAAGGCATAACTAGAAATGCTATAGCAGGGGCCACAGAATATCACTGCAGAAGTTCCTCAGGATTAACTCCTAGGTCAAACTGTCTTCCGCCACTTTGTCAATGATCTTTCCTCCATCAGGAGGTCAGAAATGGGAATGTTTGCTGATGATGGCACAAGGTTCAGCACCGTTCACAACACTGCAGATAATGAAGTTGTCCATTTTCATTTGCAGCAAGTCTGGGAGAACATCCCAGTTTGAGCCAATGTGGCAAATTACATTTCTACCACACAAGTGCCAGATATCGTCATTAAGACAAAAGCTAAGAATCAGCACTGTTTGTTCAGCACTGTTATCATGGTTGAGTCACCCATAATCAACATCAAATGTTACTACAATTAGGCTACAAGAACAGGCCAGAAGCTATGATTTATATGATGAATAACTTGCCTCCTACCTCCCAAAAGCCTATCCACCATCTGCAAGGCACAATTCAGAAGTGTGATGGAATTCGCTCAATTTGCCTAGCAGCGCACAACTCTAACACACAAAAAGCCTGACACTATCAACGTCAAAGTCATCAATATTATTGGCATTCTATCTATCACATTCAGCATTTACTCCCTTTACCACCAATGTACAAATAACAGCAGTGTAAACTATCTGCAAGTTTCCCCGGAGTAACTCACCAAGGCTTCTCTGACAACACATTCCAACCTGTGATCCCTATCAACTAGAAGAATAAAGGCAGCAGATGCATGGGAACACCACCACCTGCATGTTTCCCTCAAAACCACTCATGATTCTGGTCTGAGGTGATGTCGCTTCACTGTCACTGATTGTATCAAAAATGATAGAACTCCCTTTCAAACAGCATTATAAGTGTCCCTACATCCCAAAGACTACAGCAAGAAGGCAAGCTCACTAGTACCTTCTCAAGGCTAATGGATGCCCCTGGGAAAATGAACAATACATACTGTCATTCAGTGGTACCCATATCATATGAATAATAAACAAGAAGGAAGTAGAATTCACAAAATTAGCATCCAGTCTTACTTCATTGGTCAAACATGATAAAGAAATAAATGACATTAAAGATTTTGCAGGACTTCCAATATCTTGAAACAGGAGAGAGTTCTGAGGACTTTACTAGTACATTTCACCACCACCAGTAACTGTACAGACCTCCAACAGTTGTATTGTCCTAATTTTTTAACTAATATTGGTCTTGAATTAAGGTTTCCTTTATTTAGAAAATGCCTATTTTGTATTTTGTACAAGTAGATTAAAAAGAGGTAATTTTATGATTACACTGAAAAGGGTTAATCCGTGGTTTCCACGAACCATATTCATATGGGCTATCTACATACTATATCTTAAAAGTCCAATTATTACTTTCCAATCTTGCTCCAGTCAGGCATCATTCTTACCAGCTTTCCACCTGCCACTGCATCAAAGTAGCCATTAATGAATTCACAAATTAAGTCCTGTGTGACTGTGACAAGATAAGCTCTTCTCCTCAACCTGAGTCCAGTTTTCAAACTTCAACTTCTATGAACTGATTTCAAATTTCACCAGCTGCCATGATGTACTTGAAGAAGTCTCTCTGAAGCATTAGTCTGAGCTTCTGGATTACTAGTCTAGCGATGTTGCTACAATGCCATTTTGCAACATTCATTGATGGCCACTATAGCAGTGAAGTGGATGTATTTTGGGGGATGGTGGAGGCAAGGCTGAGCTGAGAGAGTTAAGTGAGAATATCCATACAGTGAAAACTGCTCTTAATTAGGACAGAGCAGGAAGGGCCTGGCACTGAAATTCTGCTTGTCGGCATTGGGTGTTAATTCGGTCCATTAGTGAGCCACTTAAACCCAATTATCTTTGAGCCAACTAGGACTACAATATAGCTTCAAAGCTTAAACGGGATTTTCACAAGTCTCCCAGAGGTAGCCCAGCAAATCATACCATTGATATGCATTCAGTGCATGCCGAGGGGACCCATTTTTGGGAGGATGAGCAGGGACACTGAAAGCCATTCCCCTCCTTTTATATCCAATCCATTTATCCCAATCCCTCATTAAACTCTAATTATCTGGCAACTCTCAAGGAGTGATATTTCAAACCTCTTGGTAACTTGATCCTGTGGGAGACTTGACTCTTGCTAGTTCAATACTTAGAGTCATACAGCATGGAAGCAGACCCTTTAGTCCAACTAGTCCACACCAACCATGTTCCCAAACCAAATGAGTCCACTTGCCTGCATTTGAGCCATATCCCTTTAAACCTTTCCAATTCATGTACTTCTCCAAATGTCTTTTAAATGTTGCAACTGTACATGCGCCCACCACTTCTTCTGTTAGTACATTCCATATACAAAACACTCTCTACGTATAAAATGTTGCCCCTCAAGTCCTTTTTAAATCTTTCTCCTTTCACCTTAAAAAAATGCCCCATTGCTTTGAACTCCCCTGCCCAGGAAAGACCCTTGCTATTCACTTTATCTATGCCCCTCATGATTTCATAAATATCTATAAGATCGCCCCTAAATCTCCTACACTCCAGTTGAAAATAGCCCCAGCCTATCCAGTATATCTTTATAACTCAAACTTTTCATTCCTGGCAACATCCTTGGAAATCTTTTCTGAACCCTTTTCAATTTAATAATGTCCTTTACCATAGTAGGACAACCAGAACTGTACACAGTACTCTTGAAGATGTCTCACCATAACGTTCCAACTCCTAAACTCAAAAGGTCTGAGCAATGAAGGGCAATCATGCTAAACACCTTCTTAACGGTATCTATATGTGGTACAAATTTCAAAGAATTAGGTATCTGAACCCCGAGGATTTTTCCTGCTCTACAACATTACCCAGGGCCCTACCATTAACTGTTTAAGACGTAGTCTTCTCAGTTTTACTAAAATGCAATACCTCACATTTATCCATATTAAATGCCATCTGCCACTCCACAGGCCATTGACCCAGTTGTTCAAGAGCTCTTTTGTAATCTAAGATAACCTTCTCCATTTTCCACCAATTTTGGTGTCATCTACACATGTACTAACCTTACCTCCTAAATCCGCATCCAAATCATTTATATAAATAACTAACATAAGTGAACCCAGTACCAATCCCTATGGAACACCACTGGTCACAAGCCTTCAGTTCAAAAAACAACCCTCCGCCACCAATGTCTATCTCCTACTGTCAAGCCAATTTTGTATCGATTGGCAAGATCTCCCTGAATCTCATATGATCTAACTTTACTAATTAGTCTACCATGTGGAACCTTGTCAAAGGCTTAACTAAAGTCCACATGAACAACAGTGCACCCTGCCTTCATCAATCTTTTTGGTTACTTCCTTAAAAATCTCAACCAAGTCTATAAGAAATGATTTCCCACGCACAAAGCCCTGCTGACTATCATTAATCAGTCTTTGTGTCTCCAAATGCATGTAAATCCTACCTTTCAGACCCACCTCCAACAACTTACCCCTGTTAATATCAGATTCACAGGTCTATAGTTCCCAACTTCTCCATGTGGCCATTCTTAAACAAACGTACAATATTAGACACCCTCCAGTCTTCTGGCACCTCACCCATGGTTGTGGGTGATACAAGTATCTATGTGAGGGCTCCCACAATTTCTTCCCTAAATTCCCACAACATCCTTGGATACACTTGATCAACTGATCAATCTTTATGCTTTCTAAGTCCTCCAGCACATCCTCTTCTGTAATGTGAGAGATAATGGGAACTGCAGATGCTGGAGATTCCAAGATAATAAAATGTGAGGCTGGATGAACACAGCAGGCCAAGCAGCATCTCAGGAGCACAAAAGCTGACGTTTCGGGCCTAGACCCTTCATCAGAGAGGGGGTTGGGGGGAGGGAACTGGAATAAATAGGGAGAGAGGGGGAGGCGGACCGAAGATGGAGAGTAAAGAAGATAGGTGGAGAGGGTGTAGGTGGGGAGGTAGGGAGGGGATAGGTCAGTCCAGGGAAGACGGACAGGTCAAGGAGGTGGGATGAGGTTAGTAGGTAGCTGGGGGTGCGGCTTGGGGTGGGAGGAAGGGATGGGTGAGAGGAAGAACCTTCTGTAATGTGACTGGTTCCGAAATATCAATATTTAAGCCTCTGGCTTCCATAGTAAAAACAGACATGAAATATTCATTTGATATCTCTCCTATTTCCTGAGATTCAACACATAGATGATCTTGTTGATCTTTAAGGAACCCTATTCTCTCCCTAGTTGCTCTTTTGCTCTTAATGCACTTGTAGAATCTCTTGGAATATCCTTCTCCTTATCTATTAAAGCTATCTCATATCCCTTTTTGTGCCCTTCTGACTTCCCTTTTAAGAATGCCCCACCCCTTTACACCCTTCAAGAAATTCATTTGATCCCAGTTGTCCATATCTAATATATGAATCTTTCTTATTCTTGACCAGAACATCTTTATTCATCCATCATTTGCTAATCTTATCAGACATATCCTTCGCTCTAACCAGAGCATAATGCCGCTGAACTTTTGTCATCACACTTTTGAAAGCATCCCACTTGCTAGTCATTCCTTTACCTGTGAACAGACTACTCCAGTCAACTTTTGAGAGTTCTTGTCTGATACCATTAAAATTACCTTACTCTAATTAAGAACCTTAACTTTTATGGAAAGCCTATCCTTTTCCACAGCTATTTTAAAACTAATATAATTATGATCACTACTAACACTTCAGTCACTCACACTGCCTTATTTTCTAAGACAAGGTAAGTTTTGCTCCTTCTCTAGTAGGTACATTTACATATTGATAAAGAAAATTACTTTGAACATATATACCAGATTCCTCACCATCCAAGCCCTGAACACAATGGCAGTCCCAATCAATTTTTGGAAAAGTAAAAACCAATTACAACCCTACTATTCTTATATATATCTGAGATCCCGACACATTTGTCCTTCAATTTCCCTCTGACTAATGGGGGTGGAGATCCATAGTACAATCCATTTCTTATTTCTAAGTTCTACCCATATTATATCGCTATACAATCCCTCAGAAATATCCTCTCTGATTACAGCAGTAATATTTTCCTTCATCAAAAATGTCACTTCCCCTTCTCTCTTGCCTCCCTTTCTATCCTTCCTACAGTATCTAAAATCTGGAACTGAGCTGCCAGTCCTATCCGTCCCTCAGCCAAGTTTCGGTAATAGCTATGACATCCAGTCCAACGTTCCAATACATGCTCTGAGTTCATCAGCTTTACCTGTAAGACCCCTTGCTTTGAAATAAATGCAGTTTGATTCTTCAGAGTTACCTAATTCTGTCACTTGCTCTTATCTGTATTTTCTAAACAACTTGCTTGATTTTCACTGCTACTTACAAACTGGTCCCCACACCACACCCCACCCTCAACCCACCAGTTTAAAGGCTCCCAAAATAGAATTAGTAAATCTCCCTCGTGGGGAGATAGGATACTGGTCCCTTCCAAGTTTAGCTGAAAGCCATCCATTTTGAGCAGGTGTTTTCTGCCCCAGAAGAGAAACAGATGATCCAAAAATCTGAATCCTTGTGCAATGCAGCATCTCTTCAGCCATTGATTTATCTTCCCTACCTTTTTATCCCTACTCTCACTAGAACATAGCAGGAGTAAACCAGATAATAAAGTGTGAAGCTGGATGAACACAGCAGGCCAAGCAGCATCTCAGGAGCACAAAAGCTGACGTTAAACCGGAGATTACTAACTTCGAAGTTCTGCTTTTTAATCTTCCACCTAACCTCCTATATCCTCTCTGTAAAGCCTTAACCCTTTCTCTAACTACATCATTCTTACCTATGTGTAAAACATCTTCTCGCCTCTTACTTTCCCCCTTGACAATATGCTTTAATTATTTTGAGATGTCCTTCACCTTGGCACCAGGCTGGGAACATACTACATTGGATTCATGGCCATGTCTGCAGATTCTCCTGCGTGGATCCTGACAGGAAAGGCCCCTAGAACAATTATTCTTTTAAATCTTGACAAGCCCTGCTTAACATGAGATTAATTTTCTAGTGCCCAAGATCTGACTGCCACTTCTATGTTCCTCTGAGACAGTATCCCCTTCAACACTTGATTCTTCTTCAATAATATTGGGCCTCCTGAACGGAAGAGACAGTGGGAGGGAGCTCTTATCAGATCTTCAACCTGTGGGATGTAGGCTCTAAATTCCACCCATTTTCTTTAGTCTCTGCCACAAACTGTTCCATGGCTACCTAGGTGATTCTTCTTGCTGGTAAATACCCAAAACTGAACAGGCTGTGAGCAGACTTGGTGTTTTATGTGACTCTGAGATAAACTTCTGATCACATTACATGGATGATAGTATAATGTAGGATAATAGGTCGGCAAAACATCATGGGCTGAAGGGCCTATACTGTGCTGTACTGTTCTATGTTCACATATCAACTCTAGTGCCAAGTCATTGATTTCATCTTTCTAACAACATCCAACTCCAACCTCAGCTTCAACCCTCCTTACTGTTTAACTCATCCAAATTTCTGCTGCCCACGTGCCAACTTGCAATTAGTCCTATTCATCTATGACTCTGCATTCACTGAACTACTTTGACTCCCAGTCTGAAATTTCAATTTTAAGTTATCATCCTTGTTTTCAAATTCATCTGTGCGCTCTGCCCTTCTTAGCTTTAGAAACTCCTCCAGCTGTGCCATTCACTGCCTCGACATGAAGCTCTGGAATTACCCCCTAAACTCTCTCAATCCTTGAAACATGCCTCTCTGGAACATCTCCTTATGTGGTTGCATGTTGAATGTTATCAGGATCTTTTACGATGTGAAAGGCATTGTGTAAGTGTAGGTTGTTGTTAAGAGAAAATAGCTTTCCTAATAGCACGTCTCTGACTGAAAGATTCTTTTTCTGTCTGAAATTTGGGAGGCTCTGAGCTGTTCTCTGTAACTGCCTCATCACTGATTGATAACAAGGGCCATCGGTAAAGAAACAAAGATAACAAATTTCATCACAAAAAAAATTTGAATGCACCCCAAAGATACGGAAAAAAGCATGAGTGTGGGAGGAGAATTAGGTGGGTTAGTGACAAATAAAATTCAAATGATAAATCGGCATAAATTTTCAAATTGCCACCCTGGTATAAAATTGACATTGTGAATTAACCACACGTTGTATTAATTGTTAGATGGCTATGAACACTTACACCTAAAACCCCTCCACACTGACCTGAACCTACTGCAATCCTTCCAGAAAATAACACATCATGGATAAAAATAGTTGTGTACACATTTACGGAGACAACTTTAATTGATTTCCACATATTTGATTAAGGGGCAGGTTTCATTTGCCCCTACCTGCTAATGTGGCAAAGCACACAGATTGACTGCATGCAAAACATGCCCTTGAGTCAGTTCTAGTTTAGGTACTAGTTTACAACATCTTTCAAGAAGGACTGTCATGATGCACTGGCAGTTTCCCTACCTCTGGACCAGGATGCCTGGGTTCAAGACCCACCTGATGCAGAGGTGTGTCGTGACATCTCTGAACAGGTTGATCAGGAAAATGTCTGTAGCAATTTCAAACTCAGGTGTTGCATGCTTTGATCATTCTCCCACTTCAGTTATAATGATTGATTTCTAGATTTGAGAAGTGCCAAGATTTTTCTGTTATTGTGGGTAGAGTGAGGTAAGAGGCCCCAAGCCTAACACCACTGGATCTAATCCCAGGATGTTGGTCTTAATCTGAGCCACATGTTAGCTGTCTAACTGAGCTAATCAGTTTCCTTTCTGTACAGAAGACTCACTGCTGTTCTCTCCAACGTTGCTGCTTAATCTGCTGAGTTTTTCCAGCATTTTCTGTTTCTAATATTGCTATTTCTCATATCCTTTGAAAATAATTAAAATACGTACTTATTATAAAGCTACATGAAGCGAAGTGTTATGCTCCAACATGTCTGCCTGGGTTTCATCCAGATGCTCCAGTTTCCTCCCACAGTCCAAAGATATGCAGGTTAATGGATTGGCCATGCTAAATTGCCCATTGTGTCCAGGGATATGCATGCTCAGTGGGTTAGCTATGGGAAACACAGGGTCATGGGGATAGGGTTGGGAATTGGGTCTCAGTGGGATGCTCTCTAGATGGTTAGTGTGGACTCAATGGGCCGAATGGCCTGGTTTCTCCATGTAGGAATTCTATGAATCAATAAGTGCTTTGTGGAAAGGCACAACACTTTCCACTTTGTGGAAAGCCCAGTCTGGACTTTTAACAGTCATTTTCACCTAGATTTGTTCCAACATCTGTCTTTGTTGATAATGCCCAGCCCCAGGCTTTCAAAGGTATTTCAAAAAATATCCAGAACATCAATCTCACATGAAACCAAAGGAAAACATCGAATGTCATTGAACAATAAATATCAGCAATGTCATCAGCTTACCTCTGGGCTGTAATCCAAGGGTGTTTCTCTTCCAGTTTTGTTAAGAGTACTGCAGTCAGTTGCTTAGTATCCTCAAGGCATCCTTCAGGTATTAACTGGACTTCTGAGTCCCTGCAAACTTGTTTGTGGCTGCCCTTCCTGGGGCTATTTGCGGAGACCTGAGTTTAAGCACAATTATTACAACTCATCATGAAATGAATATGATTCCCTTTAATAAATGTTATACTATTTCAGTGCTTAAATCTACATTAAGAACTCAAAAAGCACTGTCATAATTACATATCCTGCTTTGAAAATCATTCAGCTAAATTGCTAAATTACTCAATATTTTCTTGAATTAATGAAAGTTACCGAAAGCAGTAGGGGCATTTTTGCAATAATTAAAAAATCTTCAGTGTTATTTTATGGAAAAACACTAATACACTAAATCACTGCAATTCAGACTAACTAATCCTCACTGACTTCCAACTACTTGGCATTTTGGGCCACTGCGGCACTTTCAGAAGTCAAAATGCTTCCAGTTATATGTGTGTAATGGAGAAACTCTTTCTCTAAACTTTAGAGGATATTGCTGAAACCAATGTACTGAATGCTTAAAGTCAGCAGTTGTTTTTGACAATAAATATGTTAGCACTTCAAAAGAATAATAATAATGATATATAACAAGGGACACTACAGGATAAAAACATTCAATTAGCAGAATAGTATAAGAGCCTGAATGCTGTGGACTATGGTGAGACATGTTGCAGCATCATCCAATAAGTCCAGCAAGACATTTTTAAAAAATTAATTTGAAGAATGTGGGCATTATGCCTGTCCCTAGTTGCCCTAGAGAAGGTAGCAGTGAGCTGCTTTCTTGAACTGTTGCAGTCCACCTACTGTGGGTTGATCCACAATGCCATAAGGGAGGGAAATCCAGGAATTTGAACCAGCAAAGAATGCCGATATGTTTCCAAGTCAAGATGGTGACTGGGGATGCACTCATCAGGCAAGTGGGGAGTATCCCATCACACTCCTGACTTGTGCTTTGTAGATGGTAGACAGGCTTTGAGGAGTCAGGAGGTGAGTTACTTGCCGCAGTATTCCTAGCCTCTAACCTGCTCTTGTAGCCACTGTGTTTATGTGGTGAGTCCAGTTGAGTTTCTAGTCAATGATGTTGATAGTGGGGGATTCAATGATGGTGGTGGTTAGATTATCTTTTACTGGTGATGGTCATAGCCTGACATTATCCAAGTTTCAGGATTAATAGTCTAGGCGTAATACCACTAGGCCATTGCCGACCCCTGACATATCTGGGAGAAACTTGCTGCATATTTGAACCAAATTCCAGATGTCAAGGGAAGATTCTTGCTCGGCAGTGGTGATTTGTCTAATCATGGGCATCATTGCTTGTTAACAACTGAACATCTTCCCTCGGTAATATACAGCTTCCTATCCTAATACCTGAGCAGAATAGGCAAGTTTGCTGGTCTAGAATTCTTGGCACAAAGTCAAAGCAGGCACCTGGCAACTTCAGCTCACCATTTTTTTCCAAGGACAGTAGGCACAAACATCCCAGGGCACACTCCAGAGGTACCAGCTACATGCACTCTACATTCACGATCATTGGCATCCAACATGTACTAGTCTCTAAGAATCCTCAAGGAACATATCCAATCCACTTACACTTCTGCACCTCAGGGCACAACAGAAACTATCATTGTAATACTGCAGCAAAGAAGACTCTGCACTCAGGGACACACACCCTGGTTGTGGACTGAATTACGCTGCATCTTTGCGCTGTTCACTTGAACTCATTTAGCCTGGCAAAAAGCTGGTCATGGCTGCCAGCAGGCCTCAGTCAAGGGGGATAGCCATTGATCAGGGTGTCCCAGTATAAAAATTCAAGGGCAGTCTCCAATATCAATTCAGACATTTGGACATAGTCAGTCAGTCACTAGGGGTGGTCAGAGACAGGATCTTCTCCTCGTAAGGGGTAAAGAGTGAAATGTCAGGCAGCCTATCACCTGCTTTTCTATCCCATTGGGGGCTATTGGGCTTCTGGAATTATGTAAAGGCAGAACCATAATGGAGATGGAAGTGGGTGGCACAACTATTTTTGGTGCACAAGGGGAGGTGTCCTGAGCAAGTGAGTAGGCAGTGCAGTGGGCATACAAGCTTAGTTGTGACAGGGGTTGTCATTCCAGGCAATAAATAGATTCGTAGAGCATTAGCCTTGGTGGGAGATGGGTACAATTTCAGAGATACAGGGAGTGAAAGGTACTGGAGACAAGATACTGGTGGAATGGAGAAAGTTAGTGACCTTCTACCTATATTGCTGGGCATTTCTTCAGATGGCTGAATCTGCACCTACCCAGGTGATAACCTCAGACTGGGCTGGCATGGTCCAGTATTGTGGCCTCCACTGCTGGTCCTGGGGGAAGGAGGCATCAGCTCTGCAACTCCCTATCCAGCAGGACCTCTGGGGATTCCTCCCACCAAAGCAGCTCACCAACCTGCCACATCCAAAGCAAATATCACAAAACATGCAGGATATCTCCAAGATAAACAGTGCTTTTCCCATCACACAAGATAGAGCCAGCATCAGGAATGGTGACACATTCTGGGATATCCCAGCAGTAACAAGTTGCTCTGGGTATGGTCAGTGGTAGAATGAGGCTAGAAGCATGCTAGGGGTGCACCATGGAAGCAGGGTGGGCATTTATTGAGGTGAGTTTGATAAGATGAAGCAAGAGATCTCACTGGTTCTTAGGAGGAGAAGATTTCCATGACACTCAACAAAACTGACACTTAGCCAAAACACCATGAGATTCAGCCCATTATTTACAATGCAATCTCATGAATAATTGCAGTATAAACATTTTTATAAAATGCTTACTTTGGAGTTTGCAATGAGCTGCAAGATGTTTGAATTATTTCATGGGACAAGAACATCACTGGCATTTGTTGCTCATCCTTCATTGCCCTTGAGATAGTGATGAGATGCCTTCTTGAACTGCTGCAGTCCATGTGCTGTAAGTACACTCATTTTGTTGTTAGGAAGGCAATTCCAAATCTTTATTCAACAACAATGGAGGAAAAACAATAATAGTTGAAAGTAAGGATTGTGTAACATGGAAGGCAACTTTCAAGTAATGGTATCTCTTGTGCATGTGCTGCTCTTCTTCTCGAGATCCCAGGTTTGGAAGATGCTGTTGATGGACACTGGGCAATTGTTGTAATAAATCTTTTAATTTAAACTGTTTGCCTCCATTGTGCACAGGAAGAGGATATTTAAAATGGTAAACGAGTTGCTGATCAAATAGGCAGAATAATCCTGAATGCTGCCACATTTCTTGGTGCTGTTGGAGATGTACTCATCAAGGCCAAGTGGACAGTATTCCAGAGATAGTAGAAACTGCAGATGCTGGAGAATCTGAGATAACAAAACGCCAAGAGGTGGTGGTTAGATTATCTTTTATTGGTAATGGTCATAGCCTGACATTTGTGTGGCGCGAATATTACTTGCCACTTGTCAGCCCAAGGCTGGATATTGTACGGATCTTGTTGCATTTGACCATGGACTGCTTCAGTATCTGAGGAGTCGCAAATGGTGTTGAACATTGTGCAATCATCGACAAACATTCTGCCATAGTGGGATTCAAAGCCATTTTTGAAGAAGGGTCTAGGCCCAAAACGTCAGCCTTCCTGCTCCTCTGATGCTGCTTGGTCTGCTGTGTTCATCCAGCTCTACATCTTGTTAACTTGGATAGTATTCCATCACATTCCTGATGCATACCTTGTACAAGGTGGACAAGTTTGAGTTGTGAGTTACCTGTAGCATGACTCCCAGGTTTTTACCTGGTTTATTGGCACTATATATGTGGTTGGTCTGGTTAAGTTATTAATCAATGGAAATGGCCAGGATGTTGATAGGGGGGTAGTGGGCATCAGTTCAGTCAAGTCATGCTGCTTAATGTCAAAGCAAGATGTTTAAGTTCTGACTTATAGGAGATAGTCTTTGCCTGACACTTGCAATGGCACAAATGTTAATTGCCACATCCACTCAAGCTTGGAATGCTGTCCAGGTCTTGCTCTGTAGGGACAAGGACTGCTTCAGTACCCAAGTAGTCGCAAATGGTGCTGAACTTTGCACAATCAGCAGCTCATGTCCCTACCTCTGACCTTAAGCTGAAGGTGAAGGCTAGAACACTACCCTGAGGCATTCCTGCAGAAATATACTGGGCCTGAGGTGACCCACTTCAAACAAACACAATCATCTTCCTTTGTGTTAGATAATAGTGCATCCCACCTCAATTCACATTGGCTTACATTTTTCTAGTGTTCCTCGATGCCCCACTTAATCAAATATTGTGTTGATCCTAAGGTAGTCATTATGACCTCACTACACAAGTTCAGCTCTTTTGCCTATATATGAAGTCAGGAGGCATGTGGTCCTCACAGAATACAAACTGTGCATTAGTGAGCAGATTATTGCTGAGTAAGTGCCTCTTGATAGCATTATTGATGACCCCTATTATCACTTTGCTGACGACTGAGGCATGATTGGGCTATTGTTGGCTGGAACAGATTTGTCCTGCCTTTTTTGCAGACAGGACATACCTGACCCATTTTCTTCATGGGTTGCAAGCTTAATGCCAGCACTGTAGCTGGAACAGTACAGCTAAGGGCACAGCAGATGCCTTCAGGATTGCTCAGAGATGTTGTGAGAACCCAAAGCTTTTGCTGTATCTTGTGCTTTCAGTTGATTCTTAAGATCATGTAAACCAAATCAAATTGACTAATGACTGGCATCGGTGAAGCTGCGGACCTCTGGAAGAGGGTAAGATAGATCATCCACCTGCCACTTCTGGCTGAAGATGGTTGTAAATGCTTCAGCTTTGACATTTGCCCTGGTGTGCTAGGCTCCCCTATTATTGAGAATGGGATATTTAAGAAGTCTTCTCTTTTAGTCAATTGCTTATTGCCCACCATGATTCATGACTGGACATGAAAGGATCACAGAGCTTTGATATGATCAACTGGTTGTTTGACTACTTGTGTTGTATCACCTACTCCTCTCACTGTAAGGCATGAAAGTATTCCTTCATTGTTGCTTCAAAGGTTGGCACATCTTTAGGTATATCTGGTATTTGTTAGGTATCTCCTGCACTCATTAAAACAAAGTGATCCTTTCACTTTGCAGTAAAGTTTGAGTAAGGGATATGCTAAACCATGAGGTTGTAGATTATGGTTGAGTACAGTTTTGTTTCTGTCAACAGCCCACTGGCCCTCATGGATACCAAGTTTTGAGCTGCTGGATCATTTCTGAATCTATTCCATTTAATAAGGTAGCTGTGCCGCACAATATAATGAACAGCATCCTCAATGCCAAGGCTGCCCTTGAGAAGATGGAAATGAGCCAACTTCCTAAATTTCAGCTGTCCGGGTGATGTAGGTACACTCGATTATAAGGCAGGAAATTCCTGGATCTTAACTCAGTAGCAGTGAAGGAACAACAATGTATTCCCAATCAGGATAATGTATGACTTAAAAGGGAACTTGTAGTTGATGTTGATTCTTTGCATCAGTGTTTTTGGCTTAGGCAGTGGGAATAATGGACTCAATTTGGTGTTTTCAGCTGAGGTTAACCAAGAGATAGGGAAGTGAGCAGTGGCTTTTGCTAAAAAATTATTTCTTGTGTGCAGGGGTCGCTAGTAAGGTCAGTATTTGTTAACATGTGATAACAGTTTGGAGCTGGAGGAATACAGCAGGCCAAGCAACATCAGAGGAGCAGGAGGACCCTTCTTGAGAAAAATGGGTCCCAACCCGAAACATCAACTTCCCTGCTCCTCTGATGCTGCCTGGCCTGCTGTGTTCCTCCAGCTCCACACTGTGTTATCTCTGACTCCAGCATCGGCAGTTCCTACTGTCTCATTTATTAATATGTCATTGGTTATCCTAAGAGTCTGTTGGTGGGCCTTCTTCTTGAATGGATTGTCTTACCAGAACAATCTTGAAGGCAGTTAAGAATAAACTGCATTATCATAAACTGTTATCATATATCTGCCACACAGGGTAAGGACAGCAGATTTCCTTACTGAAATGATTGGACATATAGGATAAACTGACAGGTTCCTGGTAACTTTAACACCAGCTTTTCACATTTAGATTTTAAATTTTCAAAACTGAATGCAAATTCTCAGGCTGCTTTGTTTGTATTTGATCAATCATTCTCTGAACTATTTATAAGTGGAGGAAGCAAATTGAGAAAACACAATGCAACTTACATATCAGTTGGAGGTCTCGAAATTAATTGATTTCCAGTTACATTAAGCGTGCATCCCATCACTAGGTAGCTGAGCACAGATGGATTTTTCAACAGGTCTCTCTCGTGTTATTTTATTTTTTTCAGACTGAGTTCAATAGACTTGAGTTCTCACTGTCTGAAACATGCATCTCTCTGTGCACCCCATTCACAATAATCCTCCATTGGCTCATTCAATGAATAACCCACCTTTTCCTTCTTTGGTAAGAAATCTGGATGAAATGCTCAGTGATACATCCAATAATTGATTACTTTCAGAAAGGGGGCACACTGCCTAATCTTAAAAGCACAGGCCACAGCTCCAAAATAGCAACCATGTGCAACCTGGTCTTAAAGGTTGGCCTTCTACAAATTGACTTCACTGAGAATTCACAAGCAGCTGAAAATGCGAAGTCAAATTCTTCTCAACAATAGCAAATGGCATATACCTGTTAAAGAGAGATACACCCGGAACACTTGATGAATCCACACATTAGGCTCTGGCACCTGGTTAGCAAAATGTGGGATAATATCCAGAGACTAACAAGGAGAATATTCTTTTCAATCTGCCATCTACAATGGTCCAATATGGGCACCTCTGTGAGGTTTTAGTCTAACTCCAGAACATAGTTCTTATTTTTGGCACTATTTGGCCAACTCAGTGAGAAATTGTTGTGCAATATATTGTAAATGCTCATTGATACAATGGAAGGTGGTGTTGTTGTGATAATGCCCCAGAATACCATGCAAACACTCTGGGAATATGGGTTCGACCCAATGGCAGATGGTCAAATTAGAATTCAACAAAAATCCGGGAAAAAAAGACTGGTCTAGTTTCAACTATGTAACCATTGTCAATTATTATAAAAACTTAACTTGTTCATTAATGTAATTTAAGGAAGCAATCTGCCATGCTTCCTTGCTCACAGAACAAAGTGGTTGACTCTAAATGGCCTTCTTATTATTAAGGGTGTGAAATGAATGCTGGCCGTGCCAGTAATGCCCACATCTCATGATGATTTTATTTCTAAAAATGATCCAAGTAATCTCTTCCTAGCTTTTTAATGTGCCTGGTTGTTATAGCTGATAGTTATACCTATGTGTCCATAGTACATTAAAACAAGCCCAAAAGAACTTTGGATGTGGAAATCTGAAACAAATCTATTCTGAAGAAGGGTCACTGGACTTGTAATGTTCATTCTGATTCCTCTCCACAGATACTGCCAGACCTGCTGAGGTTTTCCAGGAATTTCTGTTTTTGTGCCAATAGTACATAGTATCACAACAATAATTACTTCAACATAGAAATAAACACTCTCAGAACAAGACTTGCAATATTTATATGCATCATTCCAACACATTCTTGCTCATATCCCGTCTGTTAAGATTAAAACACCATTTCCGGTTCTCATTCAGTCATACCCTGTTGCTTAAAATAAAGAACCTGTTTAACTCTATTTGACTGACAAAAGACAAATTTGATGCCACCATCGACTGCTGCTTTTATTTCATATATCTAATTCTCATCAACCCTGGCAAGCTGGTAGTAAAGGCAGTTGCCCTCTACCTAAGCTTATCAATTAATTAAAGAAACAAAATAAGGTTATCATTTCAAAGATCTTTTCTTAGCCGTCTTTATAATGCAAAATGTGGCGCCTTTTGATCCAAGTTAGAAAAACAGTCATGATTTATTAGACAAATGTTACTGCACTCTTCAAAGTGTTAATTGACCATGAACAAAGCGGCTTATTTGTTACTCATTTTTTTAAAAAAATTCTTATAAAGTTATGTAATTTAAAAGGTTTCAAGATCATTCTAAACCCAGTCTCCATCAAACTCTGACAACATAATTTATCAGGCACGAATTTGGAGTCTGACTAAACAAATTGACATCTCTTGCTGTGTTTACACCAGACAGGCTATATAAAAAAAGTCAAAACCTTTCTATCTGAATTAGTTGAAGAAAAAAACTTCATTGAAACAACATCCATTCATATTACTCATGATGTTTTTAGAAACTTAATGCATTTCTGACCACTTCATTAACCAAGTTAATGGTCCATTTGAATGTGACTGAACACCTGCTGTTAAATGGGGCAGTCTGGCCAAAAAGCTGACCCATCGACACAATTGGTCAAACTACTAAGTAAGAAGGGTGGCTGCCATTATGAGAGTGGAAGCACAATGGTATTCGCAATTCAATCTCAGAACCACAATTTTAAGCAATATACTTACAGTGCGTGTTGCATTTTAGAAAAAAAGATGCTCGGGTTTCCGAGCAAGAGATGACTGATACATGATACCACACTGCACAACTGCTTAACATTATACCGTGGTGTTCAGATGTTCACAACCTTTGTTTATCCATTGAAAATAAACAGGTACATGTCTGTGTAAAGCTAACACATAAAGGAATGCCGTCAGGTCACTTAAAATATTTGTATGCCCCATTACAATGTAACGTATCAGCTGTAATATTTGCTACGGAATTGAGGATAAGATCTGATCACATCCTAAGCGTCAAGATGGCAAATCCAGTTTAAAGTAATCCATAATTATCGTAACAACAATAAAACACGCAAAATATTCAGCAGGTCAGGCAGGATCTGTGGAGAGAGAAAAACAGAGCTAATATTTCAAGTTGGTGGTTTGAAAAACTCAACGTTATCAACCTGAAATGATAACTCTGTTTTCTATACCGTCACAAATGCTGTCCCGAGTGTTTCCAACACTTTCAGATTTTTATTTCATTTTCACTCATTTATTTCTGATCTCTTGGACCGTGTTTTTGTTTTAAAATAATTAGATGCTGAGGGAAATTTTTATTTATATTTTGCAGGTTGATTCCACTCTAAGTTGCAATTCAATCCAAAGCAAATAAGAATTAAAATAAATAACAGGAATAGACTATTGACTATATTGAAACAGCTTCATCATTTAACAGGAACGTGGATGATCTAATTGAAATCAAAATTCCATTTTCCAGCCTTAACTCAACAACACTAAACTCCCATGTTGATGGAAAATCTGACTAATTAAGCCTTGAATGCATTCAAAAGACCAAGTCTCTATTACTCTCTATGAAAATGGATTCCAAAAACTAATGATTCCCTGAGATATTTATCTGCATGAGTACAGCTCTTACAACACTCAAAGAGCTTGACACCATCCAGGACAAAGCAGCCCACTTGATTGACATCACATCCACATGCCCTCTACAGCCAGCACACAATAGCAGCAGTGTGCACCATCTACAAAATGCCTGCAAAAATTCACCAAAGTTCCATTGACAGCAGCACCTTCTAAACAAAAAAAACTATCTAGAAGTTCAAAGGTAGCAAATACGTTGGAATTAGGCCACCTGCGAGTTCTCCACAATCGCCATCCTGACTTGGAAGTATCACTGTTCCTTCAGCGTCACTGGGTCAAAATTCGATAACTCCCTCTATAACAGTATTGTAGGTGCAACAACACCAAATAGACTGCAGGAGTTCAGGTTAGTAGCTCACCACCACCATCCTTAGGGTAACTAGGTACAGGCAATTAATGCTGGCCCACCCAGCAAAACCCATATTCCCAAGAATGAACAAAAATAAATTTCTCCATCGCTCTTCCTTAAATGAGGTGCTACTTATTTTTAAGCTGCATGCTCTACTTCAAGATTGCACCCATGTCAAGCATCCTCAGAATCTTATAAGTTTTAATAAGACCACCTGTCATTCTCCTAAACTCCAATGGGCTCAATTGATCCTCCTAAGACAATCCCTTTGTGCCAGGGTTCAACCTTGAGAACATCTCCGAACTAATTCCAATACAAATAGGTCCGTCCTCAAGTAAGGAGACCAAAATTGTAGATGGCCCTCTGATTGTCTCATCAAATCCCTCATTACTTGTAGAAAAGCTTCCCTGCTTTTATACTCCATCTCCTTTGAAACAAAAGCCATCATAATTCCATTCTATACCTACATACTATCATTTCTCTGAAATGCTCTCACTGTACCGGCATACTATCACTCTGTGATTCATGTCCGACAACAACGAGAATCAGCTATACTGCAGTATTCTACAATCTCTCTCTCAATTTAAATAATATTGTTTTTCTATTCTTCCTGCCTATATTCCCCATCATTTTTCTTTCTGCTGTGCAGACCTCAGAGATCCATGTGCAGCTGTAGCTTCCAGAACCAGAAGTCAATGGTGTGCAGACCGTCTGAGCAGTTTAGAGCGATCATTCCTTCCTGACAAAGTGGAAAACTTTACATTCCATCCCATTATGGCCCATCTGCTGTATCTTTGCTCACTCATTTAAACTATCAACCTCCCTCTGCAGATTGTATCCTCATTGCAGCTGGCTCTGTATCATTAGAACATTTGGCTACTATACAATTAGTCCCTTCATACTAGTCATATAGAGCATAAATCATTGATAGCCTGGTACTGATTCCTATGCCACCCATCAAGTTACAGTTTGCCAAGCTGAAAATGACCCATTTAGTCACTACCCTTTACTGTTAGTTAACAATTTCACACTAATATCTCACCCTCACCATGAGGTCAAGTCAAATTCAATACACATGCACTAACTCTAATAAATTTGACCAGCAAGATTTTCCTTTCACAAAACCATGTAGGCTCTGTCTGATAATGTTATGATTGTCTAACAGTCCCACTGCTATCTTTTAATAATGGATTTTAGCATGTTTTCAACGACAGATGCTAAGCTAACTAGCCTACAGCTTTTTCCTTTCAGTCACCTTTCTTGAACTATGTTGCTCAATTTCTGCTATTTTACATTCCCATCAGGTGACTTTTACAGAATCTAGGGAGTTTTGGATGTCTCACCATGCCAGTGATGACCCAATCAGTACCCTCTTTTCATGCTGTATGAAATCCATTCCTTTGCTCAAGTCTGTTTCTTGTGTAATAAAATGTGAGGCTGGATGAACACAGCAGGCTAAGCAGCATCTCAGGAGCACAAAAGCTGACGTTTCGGGCCTAGACCCTTCATCAGAGACCCTACATCAGGGTCTAGGCCCGAAACGTCAGCTTTTGTGCTCCTGAGATGCTGCTTGGCCTGCTGTGTTCATCCAGCCTCACATTTTATTATCTTGGAATTCTCCAGCATCTGCAGTTCCCATTATCTCTGTTTCTTGTGTTACTAGTTCTTATGAGAGCAAAATGAAAAGTTTCAACTCCTTATCTCCTTTCGCCAATGTTTTGAGTTTTGCACTGTCAAGCAGCCATTTTAAAAACTTATAAAAGAAAATATGTTGAATATACAGTAAATTTTAACTGGCCTTGATTGCTTATAATTACTTTACACACAATTTCAGGCTTCTTTTTTCCCTATTGCTGACCTCTTCTTCCAAATTGCTGGTCCTCCCCTGGTCATTTAAAGGACGAGACGCAAAGTGTGCCTGTTGTTGTTGCTGGATCATATCCACACTTAGTTTCAGGTCCCCAATGTAAGTTAGAACCATTTCAGGGTGAGCCTACAGAAAGAAAAAAAATAGCAAAAGGGATTCAAGGGAATATCACTTTTTAACACAAGTATGACATCACACATTGCCAAAAAAAGAAGAGAACACTATCATTGGACATCTTCAACTGACCAAACACAATGAAATGGAATCGCAACGTTTTCATTTAACACTGTAATCAGGTCTTCTATCTTAAAAGATGTTTTAAAGGGAGCACATTTATAAAGAATCTTTCGCCACCCTAAGACCTCCGGAACATTCCAAGGCCGTACAGCAGAGTTACTGTGGAAATATAGGGAAATATGAAGCTAATCTACACACATCCAGATCCCATGAGCAACAATAAAATGAATAGGACAAGTATTGGGGTTAGCCTTAGTGTAACCCTCTTCAGTGATTTTGGCCAAGACACAGGCAAACTCAAATAACACAAGGGATTTTAAATCTCATTTTAAGAAGGCAGGCTACCTTTCAATTTAACATAATCTTAAATCTGTTGTCTAAAATATTTCTTTTTAGAGTGTCGGCCAAGAGTACAAGTTGAGATCCTTCAGGAGGCCCATCAAATTAAAGATGCAGGATGGAGTCCACAGCCAAGAGAGCTACTGGGAATGACTGAAACTCTTTTCAGCTGCAACTCGACTGGGAGAGGCGCGTGATGCTGCTGTAGGTGAGAAACTGTAAAAGCACTCTCTGAAGACTTAAATGATGCTAAATTTATAGAAGGCCTATGGTTAAGTCCTATCTGCTCCAGAAGTGTCTCATAATATCTCTGAACAAATTTATTAGAAAATATCTATCATAGACACAGCAGCCAGGCCAACATAGTGGAGGGGGATCCCCTGAACCAGTGTCAGAGAATCTTTTCCAATCACCTAGCGAACGTAGGTAAAGTGATGACTTAACATTCATGAAAAATACTTCTGACAATGCGATACTCCCTTGGTACTCCACAAGAATTTCAGCCTCCATTCTTGTGGTCAAGTCCTGAAGGGGGTTTGAAACAAAAACATTCTGACTCAAATACAACAGTTCAACCAACAGAGGCACAGTAGATATGCCTCTAGTCATATTCCCAGGGTCATCCTTTCTATCCCTCATCCCACCAACACCCAAGGCCTATCGACAGGAGGCCTCCACCATTCCACCGACACCATCTACTTGCACCAGCCATCACTCGGGAGGGGGCAAATATCTGGAAAATCCAAGCAGCATGTGAAGGGTAGCCTCAGTTGGTTCTTCAATTCATGAACCGTTAGGACAATCACATAGGTGCCACTACTCACCAGAAGCTGCTTCTTTTAAAATAGGCCAGAGGCAAGAATGTGCCTGCAGACCATCACATCAGTCAATTGTGGTACTTCACATCATCCATCCTTACAATCCACTTCCATCTCATGATGGAAGTTCTGACCTACTTGTCATGAATGTTTTTTAATGATGTCAAAGTAACAATGCTATCAGCAAAATATGATAACCTTTTTCAGACAAATCTGGACTTCATTCAGTGAATTTAGAAATGTTCTTTCATTCCAGGAATTTCTTGGCTTCTCAATTTATTGTTGTCAGCTGTGGCTTGTTGTTAGCACTCGAGGTTGAGTTATAAGCTTCCAGGCTCCTACCCCATTCCAGGACTTGACCACAAAAATCAACGTTGACACATCAGTGCAGTACTGAGGAAGACCAGCACAGTCAGAGCTTCTGCTAACCAGGAACATGTTAATGCAAGGTTACAACCACCTGCTAGAGTGGATATAATGGATCCCATGACTCTATTTCAGAGAAAAATAGAGGAGCTACCAGCCCTTGTCCTGCCTCTACCAAAATCACACAAAAAGATTACCGGCTCATCACTATGTTAAGGTTTGTGGAATCTTGAAGTACGCAAATTAACTGCTGATTACAACAGTGGTAACACTCAAAAAGCACTTCATGAGCTGTAAAGCACATTAAGACATCAGGTCATCATGAAAAACTTTGTATGGATACAAGTCTTACTTTATTTCCAAGAATGTCTGGAATATTGGCAAGTACAATATTTCTTCTGCATTGAGCAAATTTTGAGAATTCCTGAATCATGTCACTGTCTCCTGAATCTGTCAGACACTGATTTGAGTATAACTGATTGTTCTAATCTACTCCTCTCTTCCTCCTGCAGTTTCACCTCTCAACTCCCCCCCCACACACTCACCACCTTCCCCCACCATTTACCCCCATCCCACCATCAAATTTCGCAGATGATCACATACTCTACAGAAAATGCGCAAAGGATGCAAAATATACAGATCAGGCAAAGGCCATATCCATGATTCCAGATCAATCAGAAAGGCTGGTTAGAGAAAAGGAATTTTATCAGAAAAAGAACAGTGAGTTTTATCTCCAGCATTTCCAGTTATAAGGAGAACTGGAGGTCTGAAAGCAGGATACCAGTCTGCCTACTTCCCAGTAAGAAAACAATATAATACAGAAAAGTCTGAACAAAGAGACCTTGGAATGCAAGTTCACATTTCCTTATAAGTGGATTCACAGGTATATAGGATAGTGGACAAGTATTATTGCCTTTATTGGTCAGTGCATTGAGTATAGGAGTTGGGAGGTCACGTTGCAGTTGTACATGACATAGGTTAGGCCACTTTTGGAGTATCGGGTTCTGAAAAGGTTTTCAAGAATGCAGCCAGGGTTGGAGGGGTTGAGCTATTGGGAGAGGATGAAGAGGTTGGGGCTATTTTCCCTGGAATGTCAGAGGCTGAGGAGTCACCCTATAGAGGTTTATAAAATCATGAGGGGCATGAACAGGATAAATAGGGAAGGTCTTTTCCCTAGGATGGGGGTGTCCAAATTGAAAGGACATAGGTTTAATGTGAGAGGGGGAAGGTATAAAAGGGACTAAGGGGCAACTTTTTCACACAGATGGTAATGCATGTATAGAATAAGCTGCCAGATAAAGTATTGGAGGCTGGAACAATTACAACATTTGAAAGGCACCTGGAAGGGTATATGAATTGAAAGGAGTTAGAGGGATATGGGCCAAATGCTAAGAAATAGGACTAGACTTATATATGATATCTATTCAGCAGGGACAAGTTAGACCAAAACGTCTGTTTCTGTGCAAGAGATCTCTGATTCCAGGAGCCTAAAGAAAAAGAATAAAAGCACAATCAAAAAGTTTGAAGAAATATTCAAATAAATAGTTAGAATAGCTAATTTTGTCTCTTTTTTTCAAAAAAGAGTTACAGGGATAATCCAGAAAATATGAGCCTCATGTCAGTGGTAGGGAAATTATTGGAAAAGACTCTCAGGGACAAGATCTATAAGCATTTCATAGCAAATGGACTGATTAGTGATAAACAGCTTAATTTTGCATGGGGGTCATTATGTATGTTCACAAACTTGATTGAGTTTTTTGAGGAGGTGGCAAAGATGATTGGTAAGGGAAAAGCAGTTGGTGTTGTCTGCATGGACTTCAGCAAAGCCTTTGATAAGGTCCCTCATGGCAGACTGGTACAAAAGGTGAAGTCACATGGTATCGGGGTGAGCTGGCGAGATGGATACAAAACTGGCTTAGTCATAGCAGACAGAGAGTAGCAGTGGAAGCATGCTTTTCAGAATGGAGGGCCTGACTTGTGGCGTTCCATAGAGATCAGTGCTGGAACCTCTGTGGTTTGCAATCTACATAAATGATTTGGAGGAAAATATCACCAGTCTAATTAGTCAGTTTGTGGATGATACAAAGGTTGGTGGAGTTGTGGATAGTGAGGAGAATTGTCACAGCAGGATATAGACCTGTTGGAGGCATGGGTAGAAAAATGGCAGATGGAGTTTAATACAGACAAATGTTTGAGGCGATGCATTTTGGAAGGTCAAGTACAGATAGAAATTATACAGTGGATGGCAGAACCCTTAGGAATATTGATATTCAGAGGGATCTGAGTGTGTGCAGGTCCACAGATCACTGAAGGTGGCAGGTAGATAAAGTAGTAAAAAAGGCTAATGGCATGCTTGCCTGCATTGGAAGGGGCATTGAGTATAAGGATAGGCAAGCTATGCTGAAGCTTTGTGGAACTTTAGTTAGGCCAGGCTTGGAAAATTATGTACAATTAGGATGTGGAAAGTTTGGAGAGGGTACCAAAAAGGTTTATGAGGATGTTGCCTGGTGTGGGGGATTTTTGGCTATGAAGAAAGGGTGGATAGACTGGGTTTGTTTTCATTGAATGCAGGAGGCTGAGGGGTGACTTGATAGAACTTTATAAGAATGTGAATGGCATGGATAGAGTGGAAATTATAAAGCTTTTCCCCAGGGTATAGGGGTCAATTCCATGAAACACAAGTTCAAGGTGTGAGAGGGGAGGATTAAAAGAGATGTGTGAGGTACATTTTTCACACAAAGCATAGTTAGTGCCTGCAATGTGCTGCTCATGGAGGTGGTGGAAGCAGACCCAATGGCAGAATTCAAAAAGCACCCGGACAAATACATGAATAGGAAGGGAATAGAGGGTTATGGATCCTGTAAGTGAAGACAGTTTTAATATGGAAGGGCAAAATGTATCAGTACAGACTTGGAGGGCCAAATGGCCTGTTCTTGTGCTGTATTTTTGCTTTGTTCTTTGATCTAATAGTCAGTGTTTTTGAGCTCAAAATACATTCCAAGTTATACAAACTATGTAAGATTTGTTCCATGCCAGGATTTCCTCCATGTTCACACTTTTAGTAAAATTATGAGTGTATCTGTTCTGGAGATGTTTGTGATTTCACTACAGCTAGTAAGTAGCAAATCTGTCAGCTGTTAACTGCTTGGCATCTAGCAGAAAAGGTAAGGGCTGCAATGCTCATCTCTGAAACTCTTCATTCAACTGATTTTATTTCAAAGCCTGAATGAAAAGGGGGACATTTTGCCAAAGTTCTTTGCCTTGCACTCTTAGCACAAACACAAAGAATTCTAAACTCCAAATGATCACAATAGTTTATACTACAGAGTAAAAGTGCTAATTGGTTGGCAAGACAACTCATTGTGTATGGAGATGTTGCCATGGAGAAAGCAACAAGCAAATGTAGTCTCTCCAAAAGGCACAGGCTCTCAAATTCATACAGAATATTACTGAATTCTGCCAAATTGGCTGCACAAAAGCAATTGGCTATTCAAACAAGCATGTTCCTTTCCTTGTTCATAACAGTGTCCAGACTATATTCAAACAGTTCATGCAAAGCAAAACATTCATTTATGGATGGTGTTCAATGATTGGAGATCATTCAACAAATTCTGCCCAATGTGTTAAAAACTATGTCAATGATGAATTTCAGATAATCATTGAGAATATGCATGCTGGGAGCAGAATATATTTGTATGCGGGAACCCATTCTCTGCAAACAAAAGATTATGTTCAACCCTGTGTCTTTTAGGAATTACCAGGGAGCGTGGGTGCCAATAAATCCCCATCGCTTTTTCCATGGCAATGCCTTGGCCAATCAGAGTTGACGAACTCAAACAAACTGTACCCTTTCCTCCTACAGCAAAGCTGTTGTGATCATTTATAATTTGGCATTCTTGTACTTGTCCTGATGAACCTAACATGAGCAGTTCTGGTTACAGACCTCTCATTTCAGCAATATAAAAGTGCTGTACTACAAGCGACTATTTCAAAGTAATAGATGCAATACAAACCATGGAGTAAATGTGGCCAGCTGTACTAAACCCCCATTGCTGTTCTGGACTTTGTCTCATTCTGTGGAGAAAATAAAGGAAAAAAAGTATTTTAAAATTTATACAATGTAAAGAGAATGCAGGCTATGATATAAGCAATATTTCAGTAACATAGTAGTTAGAAAAATGGATGAGCAATGAAGATCAGGAGTACAATAGGCCCTGATAGAGTCTGACACAATACTATGGATAGAATTTTACTTTCCACAGTCACACAACGGGGTTTGGCACACTAGCTACGCACGAAGTCACTGCCTGACATTCAATGCCACTAACATTAATGGGACTTATTATTAATAGATAACCCATATAATATTGCTAATATTAAGTTATCATTCTTGGACGGGGGCTGTTACTGGGCCAGCATTTATTGCCCATTCCAATTGTCACAAAAATATATGAATTAGGAATAGAAGTAAGCCATTCAGCTGCTCAAGCTTACTCTGCCATTCAACAAGACTGTAGCCAATTGCCCTCAAGGATCTCATGATGAGCTGCCTTCTTGATTAGTGCAGGGAGATCCAAAGTGCTGTCGGGGAGGGAGCCCCCTGACTTTGACCCAATCACAGTGAAGGAATGGCTAGGTGGGTCCAAGTCCAATGGCCTTGCTTTGAAGGGGAACTTACAGGTGGTGTCCTCGTGCTTCCGTTATGCCCATCCTTCTTGGTGGCAGAGGTCAGGGGTTTGGAAGGTGCTAACAAAGGAGTCTTAGTGAGTTAGTAAAATGCACTTTTTGTAAAACATAATACACACTGCTGCCATTATGTCAATGCTGAACGTGTTAAATAGAGGACCAATCCAACAGGCTGCTTTTTCTTGGATGGTATCACAATTCTTGAATGTTTATCATTCATTTGACCAGCAATTTTTTTATCCTAATAAATCTCGTGATTTTTGAGCTGGAGCTCAATCATTGTAGTTGCTAGCAAAATGATACCTGGTTCATTTGATGTCTTTCAGACACTGGCCTGGCCATACATAAATCAAATGTTCTTATCCACTAAAAGATTAGTTCTTAATGCCTTTGAAAGTGGAGTTGCAAGTTACAGAGCTGTAAAGTTCAAGAAGGCCACAGACTACCAGCACTGCCTTCTTGAAGCAAATTTTTACACGTCCTAAATGAGATGTTTACTGGTTGCCCCAATGTCGATGCACAATGGAACTTACACCCAAACTAGATGTCATGTGACTCAGCAAGCCAGCCATATATCAAGAATAATTTCATTTCTTCAAACATCGATTTTCTTTTCATTTAAAGCAGAAAAAACATTTATGCACTATAATTAATGAATTTACACAGTACGCATAGTTATAAAGAAAATACATTAATCAACAAAATAGCATGTTAACCTTAGTCAATACAATTCCACAAGTTTCTGCACATGCATTGCATACATTGTCTTTAAATTTTGCAAGCCCCTTAATTGTGTGTGCATGCATTGCAGGTGATTATTCATCTGGTATCTGCTCAAATCCTCAGAGAAGTTTTCTTTCTGTAGTAAGTTGTGTTTCTATGGTAAATGTTGTTACTGATCCACTTCCCTTGCTGGGAGCAGTAGACTGCTGGGATTGATAGGCATTCTGAACTGTTGAGATCACAGAACAAAATGTGGAGCTGGATAAACACAGCAGGCCAAGCAGCATCTCAGGAACACAAAAGCTGACGTTTCGGGCCTAGACCCTTCATCAGAGAGGGGGATGGGGAGAGGGTTCTGAAATAACTAGGGTGAAAGGGGGAGGCGGACCGAAGATGGATAGAGGAGAAGATAGGTGGAGAGGAGAGTATAGGTGGGGAGGTGGGGAGGGGATAGGTCAGTGCGGGGAGGACGGACAGGTCAAGGAGGCAGGATGAGGTTGGTAGGTGGGAAATGGAAGTGCGGCTTGAGGTGGGGGAGGAGATAGGTGAGAGGAAGAACAGGTTAGGGAGACTGGGACGAGCTGGGCTGGTTTAGTGATGCAGTGGGGGAGGGGGACATTGTTCCATCCCCACCCTTGCCTGCCTTCCTGAGAGACCACTCTCTCCGTAAATCCCTTGTCCGCTCCACACTGCCCTCCAACCCCACCACACCCGGCACCTTCTCCTGCAACCGCAGGAAATGCTACACTTGCCCCCACACCTCCTCCCTCACCCCTATCCCAGGCCCCAAGATGACTTTCCATATTAAGCAGATGTTCACTTACACATCTGCCAATGCAGTATACTATATCCACTGTACCCAGTGTGGCTTCCTCTACGTTGGGGAAACCAAGCGGAGGCTTGGGGACCGCTTTGCTGAACACCTCCGCTCGGTTTGCAATAAACAACTACACCTCCCAGTCGCGAACTATTTCCACTCCCCCTCCCATTCTTTAGATGACATGTCCATCATGGGCCTCCTGCAGTGCCACAATGATGCCACCTGAAGGTTGCAGGAACAGCAACTCATATTCCGCTTGGGAACCCTGCAGCCCAATATCAATGTAGACTTCACAAGCTTCAAAATCTCCCCCTCCCCCACTGCATCCCAAAATCAGCCCAGCTCGTCCCCTCCCCCTACTGCATCACTAAACCAGCCCAGCTCGTCCCGCCTCCCTAACCTGTTCTTCCGCTCACCTATCCCCACCCCCCACCTCAAGCCACACCTCCATTTCCCACCTACCAACCTCATCCCGCCTCCTTGACCTGTCCGTCTTCCCTGGACTGACTTATCCCCTCCCTATCTCCCCACCTATACTCTCCTCTCCACCTATCTTCTTTTCTCTCCATCTTCGGTCCGCCTCCCCCTCTCTCCCTATTTATTCCAGAACCCTCTCCCCATCCCACTCTCTGATGAAGGGTCTAGGCCCGAAACATCAGCTTTTGTGCTCCTGAGATGCTGTTTGGCCTGCTGTGTTCATCCAGCTCCACACTTTGTTATTTTGGATTCTCCAGCATCTGCAGTTCCCATTATCTCTGTTGAGATCACATGTTCCTTTTAGAAAATGCTTCTCCAGGTGTCTGCATTTGAAGATACATCTGGCTGTTCATCGCATATAATGAAGTTGACAACTGTTCAACACATCGCCAGGTTACTACAGGGCTGACGTTAGTTGAAAGCATTAAATAATCGCGCTCTGACCAGCTCTCCAGTAGTCAGCTCTGCAGATGACTTTGTAGTTTTATCAAGTGAAATTTGGCTCCGTTTTGTTTCACCTTGATTGTCACCCTTGGAGCAACAAGTTCTCGCTTCAGTAGTTCTTTTTTCAACATTACAAGTTGTAGTGATTGAAGCACTGTTAGCCAGGTGGATCTCAGAGAGTATGAGTTCCCTGATTGGGCCAGGTTTACAGCCCCAGTCAGGGATCCTGGGCTGATAGATATAAACAGGAATGTCAGAGGTTCCGTTCACTCTAGGAGCCAGCTCTGTGCTACCTTTGACAGTGTCTTGTACCAGGTACTTTTGAATAAAGGGTGCCTTGGTGATGAGATACAGGCCTTCGTGGGGTTATGTCACAAGCGTAGGTGTATATTAGAAATGGGCAATAAATGCCAGTCAGTGCCTACATCTCATGAGCAAATAAATAAAAAACAAGTACTGCACTGGCTATGATACTTAATTTTGTTCTTCACGCTAAGCCAGTAGAGTATGTCTTATACCTTCTCAGATCGGACTTTGTTTCTTGATAGTTGGCAATAAATGCATTTCAGCATCTCTTTCCTCATCTCCTCAGGAATGGCGACTATTTTCATCAAACAAGATCCAATCTTGGGCTACTTCACTGTATGCCTCAAACTCTGTTACAACAATAAGTGGCACGGTGGCAGTGCTGATCATAGTTGCCTCAGTGCAAGATTTCAGTCTTTGGTAAATGTCTATAAGGAGTTTTCACATTCTCTCAATGTCTGCGAGGGTTTCCACTGGGTTCTCCCGTTTTCTCCCACAGTCTAAAAATGTGCAAGCTGAGTGGATTGGCCATGCTACATTGCCCCATTGTGTCCAGGTGTGCGCAAGTTAGATTAGCCACAATGGTAAATGTGGGGCTATGGGGATAGGGTTATTGGGGGGAAGAGGGTTAGCAGGGTGTTGGTCTGAGTGCTATGCTCTTCGGAGGGTCAGTGCAGAGTCAAATGGGATTATTGGCCTCTTTCTACGCTGTAAGGATTTCATGATAATGTCTCTGCTGAGTTGAGGACTTCCAGGCCTTATCAAGCCGTTGTTGATCATTGTGAAATGTTCCATATACAGTCTTAGCATCTTTAATTTTATTCATAGTGTTTGTTTTAAAAATTCACTCATGGGTGCCGCCGGCTGGAAAGCATTTCTTGCCTATACCTAGCTGCTCAAGAAGGTGGTAGTGAGTTGAATTCTTGAACCACTACAGTCAATGTGCTGTAGGTAGACCCAGAATGCCCTTAGAGAGGAAATTCCAAACTCCTAACACTGAAGGAATGGCAATATCTTTCCAAGTCTAGATGGTGAGTGGCTTTGAAGGGAACTTGAAGGTGATAGTGTTCACATATATCTGCTCTCCTTCTCCTTCTAGATGGTAGAGGTCATAGGTTTGGAGAGTACTGCCTAAGGATCTTTGGTGAATTTCTGCAGTGCATCTTGTAGTGGCACATAACTGTTGCTATATAAATCGGTGGAGGAAAGGGTGGATGTGGTGCCAATCAAGTTGGCTGCTTTGTCCTGGGAGGTGCCAAACTTCTTGAGTGCTTTTGGAGCTGCACACATCCAAGCAAGTGAGTAATATTCCATCTGACTCCTCACTTATGCCTTGTAGATAGTGGACAGGCTCTAGGGAGTCAAGACTTGAGTTACTCAGAGGAAGGGTCACTGGACCCAAAAACATTCACTCTGATTTTTCCTTCACCGATGCTGTCAGACTTGCTGAGCTTTTCCAGCAACTTTGCTTTTGTTCCTGATTCACACCATCCGCAGTTCTTTCAATTAATATTCTTCTTAGATGCTTTAGAGTGGACAGAAGCAATTTGAGGAACAAAAACAAAGTTGCTGGAAAAGCTCAGCAGGTCTGGCAGCATCAGTGGAGGAAAAAACACAGTTAATGTTTCGCATCCGGTGACCCTTCCTCAGAACTTTTTGTTCCTGATTTACAGCATCTGCAGTTCTTTTGGTTTTTATTTAGCAGTTCAAAGAAGATGCTTTTAAGAGTTTTGTGGTCAGATTCCACTGCCACTTTGTCTCACCCAAACAGGCATTGGTTAAACTATTCTCAAGAAAAGACTTAGGTACACTTTCTCAGTCAGAGTGTAGTATCATTCAAGTTGTATTAATATCCTGGATGCAAATACAACTGGTTGTTCTTGTGTCATGATCCTAGCTAATGGTCTGAGAGAACGAAACCTGGCTTGATAGATTTAATTAAGGTGACGGTTACTCAATGAGACATACTCACATGAGCATGCAAATTTTCTTTTTAACAGTAAAACCAGAATTTAAAAACTGTTTGAATGATCTCAAAACACACAGCAAAACAAAGTTTCATCCTCTTTCTCAGGAAATCCATTGCTGGGACCCAAGTCCAGAAAAAATTACATTATCTCAACTCTTAAGTTTCTGCAAAACTGACTCTTTGCAGTTTATTTGCCATGGACTATAGACACATGACTGCCAACATGATAATAAAATGTGAGGCTGGATGAACACAGCAGGCCAAGCAGCATCTCAGGAGCACAAAAGCTGACGTTTCAGGCCTAGACCCTTCATAAGAGAGGGGGATGGGGTGAGGGTTCTGGAATAAATAGGGAGAGAGGGGGAGGCGGACCGAAGATGGAGAGAAAAGAAGATAGGTGGAGAGAGTATAGGTGGGGAGGTAGGGAGGGGATAGGTCAGTCCAGGGAAGACGGACAGATCAAAGAGGTGGGATGAGGTTAGTTGGTAGGAGATGGAGGTGCGGCTTGGGGTGGGAGAAAGGGATGGGAGAGAGGAAGAACAGGTTAGGGAAGCAGAGACAGGTTGGACTGGTTTTGGGATGTAGTGCGTGGAGGGGAAGAGCTGGGCTGGTTGTGTGGTGCAGTGGGGGGAGGGGACGAACTGGGTTGGTTTTGGGATGCAGTGGGGGAAGGGGAGATTTTGAAGCTGGTGAAGTCCACATTGATACCATTGGGCTGCAGGGTTCCCAAGCGGAATATGAGTTGCTGTTCCTGCAACCTTCGGGTGGCATCATTGTGGCACTGCAGGACGCCCATGATGGACATGTCATCTAAAGAATGGGAGGGGGAGTGGAAATGGTTAGCGATTGGGAGGTGCAGTTGTTTATTGCGAACCGAGCAGAGGTGTTCTGCAAAGCAGTCCCCAAGCCTCCGCTTGGTTTCCCCAATGTAGAGGTAGCCACACCGGGTACAATGGATACAGTATACCACATTGGCAGATGTGCAGGTGAACCTCTGCTTAATATGGAAAGTCATCTTGGGGCCTGGGATAGGGGTGAGGGAGGAGGTGTGAGGGCAAGTGTAGCATTTCCTGCGGTTGCAGGGGAAGGTGCCGGGTGTGGTGGCGTTGGAGGGCAGTGTGGAGCGAACAAGGGAGTCACGGAGAGAGTGGTCTCTCTGGAAAGCAGATAAGGGTGGGGATGGAAGAATGTCTTGGGTGGTGGGGTCGGATTGTAGATGGCGGAAGTGTCGGAGGATGATGCGTTGTATCCGGAGGTTGGTGGGGTGGTGTGTGAGAACGAGGGAGATCCTCTTTGGGCGGTTGTGGCGGGGGGCGGGGTGTGAGGGATGTGTTGCGGGAAATGTGGGAGACGCGGCCAAGGGCGTTCTCAACCACTGTGGGGGGAAAGTTGCGGTCCTTGAAGAACTTGGACATCTGGGATGTGCGGGAGTGGAATGCCTCATCGTGGGAGCAGATGCAGCGGAGGCGGAGGAATTGGGAATAGGGGATGGAATTTTTGCAGGAGGGTGGGTGGGAGGAGGTGTATTCTAGGTAGCTGTGGGAGTCGGTGGGCTTGAAATGGACATCAGTTACAAGCTGGTTGCCTGAGATGGAGACTGAGAGGTCCAGGAAGGTGAGGGATGTGCTGGAGATGGCCCAGGTGAACTGAAGGTTGGGGTGGAAGGTGTTGGTGAAGTGGATGAACTGTTCGAGCTCCTCTGGGGAGCAAGAGGCGGCGCCGATATGATGTCGGCACAACATCGAGGGCCGAAGGGCCTGTACTGTGCTGTAATGTTCTATGTTCTATAATTTGAAAACTTGGTCAATCCTAGATTCTTCTGCACTGAAACGATGCTAATGCCCTTAAATGTCATAATCTCAACAGCATAAGTCTTTCCAAGTACAACACCCCAGTCACTTGCTTTCTGAAACATGCTGGATTCAGGTCTCTATTCTGGGAGGCATCTGACATTATTTCTTTGAAGAGAAAACCCTTCACAGAATAACCAAAATACTTAACTCTCCTCAACTGTAAAATTCAAATTGCAAAAAATGATATTATCGACACGAAGATACACACACACTACACAATATCCCTCGCACTTGCTGCATTAAGGTTCTCCAAATCCTATTTCACTGGCATGACACTGAAAAGTGAATTTATCATAGTCACCGGAGCACAAAAGCTGACGTTTCGGGCCTAGACCCTTCATCAGAGAGGGGGATGGGGAGAGGGAACTGGAATAAATAGGGAGAGAGGGGGAGGCGGACCAAAGATGGGAGTAAAGAAGATAGGTGGAGAGAGTGAAGGTGGGGAGGTAGGGAGGGGATAGGTCAGTCCAGGGAAGACAGACAGGTCAAGGAGGTGGGATGAGGTTAGTAGGTAGCTGGGGGTGCGGCTTGGGGTGGGAGGAAGGGATGGGTGAGAGGAAGAACCGGTTAGGGAGGCAGAGACAGGTTGGACTGGTTTTGGGATGCAGTGGGTGGGGGGGAAGAGCTGGGCTGGTTGTGTGGTGCAGTGGGGGGAGGGGACGAACTGGGCTGGTTTAGGGATGCAGTAGGAGAAGGGGAGATTTTGAAACTGGTGAAGTCCACATTGATACCATATGGCTGCAGGGTTCCCAGGCGGAATATTCCTTGACCTGTCCGTCTTCCCTGGACTGACCTATCCCCTCCCTACCTCCCCACCTATACTCTCTCCACCTATCTTCTTTACTCTCCACCTTCGGTCCGCCTCCCCCTCTCTCCCTATTTATTCCAGAACCCTCACCCCATCCCCCTCTCTGATGAAGGGTCTAGGCCCGAAACGTCAGCTTTTGTGCTCCTGAGATGCTGCTTGGCCTGCTGTGTTCATCCAGCCTCACATTTTATTATCTTGGAATTCTCCAGCATCTGCAGTTCCCATTATCTCTTATCATAGTCACCAGTAGTTTTTGATTCTTGTGAAGGCTGATTCTTGTTCTGTATCCTCATATCACTGCCCACCCAATACAGCAAGCTCACATAGTACACACTGAGGACAAATTAAACAACAACTTTCCAAATAGTACATGAATTCAACAGATCATTACACTGCCTTAACATTTCTGTTGATTGCCCCATCTCTTCTACACCAACGTGCTCTCGCCTTGTCACGATCTGGAGAAGTCCTTTTGATGTCAGTATGTGATCTATGTACTTGGGTTCAGGCAGCTTCAATTGAACTTTGTTCTTGTCTAGCTCCAGGTTCATCTGTCAAGCTCTTTCAAGCAGTTGCATTAGATTCTGATTATGGTCTGCAATGACTTCTTCCATGAATGTGGCAATATTCATAGCCGAGGACATAATCCACAATAGTTTTCACTCAAAAACAATACCTCATGCTGTTTGCATTTATACTTTTCTGGAGCAGATGAAATGCCAAATTGTATACACAGCCATCCGTGTTGTGTCCAGAATGTGGTTAGAAAACTGCAGTCTTCATTTGTCTCGATTCTTCTCAACAAGAGCAGTAAAGATGTGGCAAGCGGCAGCAGAATTCCTTTAATAGTTGGGACAGGATAGTGAGACCTTTTCAAAAAGCTTCAAGATCCTTTGGATCGACACATTCTCTATCATTTTAGTGTTTTCAGCACCACCAGGCTGCCAAGGAGCTGTCACTTTCAGAGGTGTGCTCCTATGACATCTATTTTGCTCAAGACAATTCCAAGATCATCTTTCAGTTATCCAAACTCTCAGGGTCAGCCGCTATCCTTGATTGCTAAAGTCACACTATTCGTAAAGAACACTAATATAGCATTCAAAACGCATCTTCAAAGCCATCAAAATGTCTGTAGTCTGGCTGCTCTGCTCTTCAAGAAATCAAGGCTGCAGCACAGTGTGTAGCACTTTTTCTCCAGAACTTAAAGTAAGATTGCTACTCTTATTCATTGAGGTGTCTGATAAATTCTGTAGCTACTTCGTAGTGTTTACGGAGAGAGTGGAAAAGAATCACAATTTTGTCTGATATCGCCTTTCACCACAGGGAGTGGAAAATGCAAAGCCAATTTGACTGACCAAGTAATTCAAAGTTATGGACTGTTTTTTTATAACCAAGGCAGGACAGGTAGGGCAGTTAATTGTAGGGCACTGGGAAGTGTTGTTCAATAGAGAGACCTAGGAGTGCAGGTACATTGTTACTTGAAAGTGGCATCACAGGTAGAGAGGGTGGTGAAGAAGGTATTTGGCACACTAGCCTGCATCAGTCTGAGCATTGAGTACAGGAGTTCAAAACGTTATGTTATGAATGTAAAGGTATTGGTAAGGCCACATTTGAAATACTGCATACAATTCTGGTCACACTGTTATAGAAAGGACGTTATTAAACTGGAAAGGGTGCAAAAAATGATTTACAAGGATGTTACTGAGACTGGAAAGCTTGAGTTCTAAGGAGAGGTTGGACAGGCTAGGACCTTTTCCCGTGGAGCATAGGAAGCCAAGGGGCGACCTTACTGAGGTTTATAAAATCATGAGAGGCATAGGTAAGGTGAATAGCCAAGATCTTTTCCCCAGGGTAGGGGAGTCTAAAACTAGAGGATACAGGATTAAGGTGAGAGGGAAAAAGATTTCAAAGTGACCTGAAGAGCAACCTTTTCAAACAGAGGGTGGTGTGTATATGGAAAGAGTTGCCGGAGGGAGTGGTAGAGGCGAGTACAATTACAACATTTAAAAGACATTTGGACAGGTAAATGGAAAGGAACGTTTAGAGGGATGTGGGCCAAACACAGACAAATGGGTCTAGTTCAGTTTTGGAAACTTGGTCATTATGGATGAATTGGGATGAGGGGTCTGTTTCGGTGCTGTAGGATTCTGTTTTGTTTCTTTCAGTACCTGGTTCTCTTAAAGCCATGAAAATACTCTGTGACAGAGGTCATAGGACTGTAGCAAGTTTGCCAGTTCTTTTTGCATTCTTCAAACAAAATGAGCAATATATATGGCTTATGTCAGTGTCACAATGAGAATAAGTAAGGAATTACTTATGCCCATCATAACAACTACAGGGTAGAAAATCTTCTTGTGAATAATTGTGAATTAATCGACTTAAATACAATGGCTAAGTAAGAGCAACACTAAAAGGTTAGACAAAAATTTGTTGTAAATACATTAAGCATTTGTACATTTTCAACAGTAATTTCTATTCCATAAACTACTGGATTGAAATCATGCTGTGTGATAATCAACAAATTAATTAATGGAGTTAAATGGAAAAGAAAATTTCCACACTTGCCTGCCCTCTAGAAGAGTCCCAAAGGATTGGAAACCTGTCAAAGCCTTATTTGAAAAAGGAGGAAGACAAAGCAAAACATCTTCGGGGACATGACAGGATAGATGTGGAGTGGTTGTTTTCCCTTGTCGGAGAGTCTATGACTAGATGGCAAAGATCGCAGAACAGGGTAGCCAATTCAGAGATGAGGTAGAATTTCTTCTCTAAGGGAAGTGAATTTCCCCTGCACAGCGAGTTGTAATGGTTGGGTCATTAAATATATTCAAGGCCAAGATAGACAGATTTTTATTCAGCAAGGGTTTATGGGCAAATGGCAGGAAAGTGTACTTGAGGATTAACAGATCAGCCATCTTCTCACTTGATGGCAGAGCAGATTTGACAGGCCAAATGGCCTACTAATGTCCCGTATACCCAACAGCAATATTAATAGTGGACTAACAACAGGATGTGTGACTACCTATTTTATCAGCCAATAATATTCATAGTAACAACGTCCTTCGTAAGAAAAACACAATGATATAAATACAGCTTAAAAAATGAAAATGTTTAGCATGCTTGTTTTGGAAGGTGCTTTTACACCTGCTTGCTTTCTTCCAGATCATTGAGAAGTAATAAAAGTCACCACTAAGGAGCATTCCGACTGAACTGATTTGATGATTGTTCTTTGTGAGAATCCCTTTGAGTTTCTGAACAACAAATTATTGCATAGTATATGCTGATAGAAATCACAGTTGCTAAACTGTAACAAATTTACAAATGAAGAAACCGACAGGAGACCTCAGAAAGAAAAAAGGTTAAAAAATACCTATAGCTCCTCCCAGATGATCCACACATTTTGTGTATGTGAATGTTAACCCAATGGCATCAACTGAAATTGCCGCAGATGAAACGTCAGTGAACATTGCTGCTAGCGATAATATTTGATGAATGGTGTGGACGTGACCTTCCTCTTCACTATTTTAATGAAGGTACTAACCCATTAGTTAGTACCCATTAAACTCCATTAAAAGAGTGAATGAAAGAATGTGACATGACCAGATAAAAGTGAGGATGCATTGGTTAAAATCACCAATATTAATTTTTACCCTGCATTATTACAATTTTAAGAGAGGAAGGCATTTAAAAACCATGGTTCTAATTTGAAATGTTCAGGTATAATCTTATTACAATGAAGGCAGAAACTGGTGGCCTTCAACAATACAGATTCTGTTGTAATGTTCTGCGTGTGATAGCACTTTTTTAATGCTTACATTATGCCTGGCATATCAAACAGGTTTCATGATCATACTTGTAAAGAAACATCATACCTTTTCTGCACAACTAACATATATCCTTCAAATTCCACATTACCCACGCTCTTCAAACGGATCTGTTGATCGCTGACAGCAAGGCAGAGTTGGGGAACAGCACGACATATGATCATTCCAGCCTTTGCATGCATTGCACAAAGAGACGAATAGCAGAAAAGATGATATGTGAGGTCATTACGTTCCAATGGGTTAAAGCATTAGTATTTTAAAAGTGTAACTCCACATTCAACTGTAACTTCTCATACTATTATTTAGATTTTGAGGTACAGAATAAAATTTCAAAAATTTGCAAATAGTACTAAACTTGGTTGAGTAGGTAGCCTACAGGTCGATACCAATCAGCTGCAACTTGCCATCAGTGGTATAGAATAATAGGCAGACAAATGGCATATGGAGGTTGATACAGAAATGTGAGGCAATACATTTCAGCAAAGATGTGCTGAGAGGCAATATAGATTTCATTGTCCATGAGCTAACAGGTAATAAAACAAATGCAATTTCAGGCTTCATGAAGAAAGGTATTGTGGACAAAAGCAGGGAAGTTATACTAAAAGTGCCAGATAGGCCACTGACAGATTATTCTAGTTTTGGTTAGCACAATTTAGGAATGATGTAAGGATCTTCAAAAGATGGCAGCCTGATAAACCTTTACAAGGATAGTCCCATGGATGAGGGTAGTTTACAACAATGTTAGGTTGGATTGCTTTCCATAGACCAAAGTTGAGGAGAGATTTAATTGAGGAGTACAAGATTATGACAAATTTACATAAGATTGACAAAGCTACTCCAATTAATGGAGGACTAGGTGACAGTGATTGAAGTTTAAAGCAAGACATGGAGGGAAGATGTGGGGAAGGATTTTTTTTCTTTGCACAGCAAGTAGTAATGATCTGAAACTCACTGATTATTAGATTGCACATATCCCTATGTCTACAAGTTGAGATGATCAATAACATCATAAGGAAGTTTGCCAAGCACTTTGAGGAAATAAGCTTGTCAAGCTACTGGGATAGATCAGAGGAACAGGGTGAATGGATTGCTCTGCAGAACACTGGCACGGTTAGTGGGCTGATGTACCATAAAGACTCAATGGTTGAGTATTTTCTGGCCTTTCTTGTCTTTTCGGCGAAATAACATTGAAATGGTGCCATGTGCAAATTGGCAGAGGGAAAATCAAATTAAACAGATGAATATGTGACTTGAAAACTGGTGTGGGAGAAATATATTCTGATTCATGGAGCATTGGTACCCGTAGTGGGGAGAGCAGGATCTGTGCTGAAGGGATAGAATCATAGAAGTTTAGAGTGCAGGAAGTGGCCATTTGACCCAACATGTCTGTATGGGCTCCTGAAAGAGACACCCAGCTAATCCCATTCTCCAGCCCTTTCTCTGTAATCCTGTAAATTCATCACTTTCAAATATATATCCAGCTCCTTTATGACACCTGCTATGCAATCTGCCTCCACCATTTTCTCAGGCAGTGCATTCCAAATTGTAGCAACTCTTGAGTAAATAAGTTTCTCCTCATCTCACCCGTGGCTTTCTTGCTGACAATCTTGAAACTGAGACCCCTAGTTACTGACATACCAACTAGTGGAAACAGAATATCCTTATTTGCCCTGTTAAAATTGTTCATAATTTTGAACACCTCAACAAAGTCACCTCTTAATCTTCTCTGCTCCAAGAAAAATGAGCCCAATGGTCTCCCCCTGAACAATCTTTGGATCAAAAAAAAAGGAGAAAAAAATTAGAGTGTGAGAAAAAGCTAGTCATAAATATAAAATCTAGATAGTAAGAATTTACAAAAATATGTAAAGAAGAATAGAATTAATAAAGCAATGATCATCAACAGGTGAGTATATTGTTAGAGCTGCAGGTTGAAAAGTGTCCGTGGTCTGATGGGGATCATCCTTGGGTCTTAGAAAGTGATGAATGAGATAGTTGACGCATTGCTTTTAATTTTCCAAAATTACATGGATTCATGAAGGACCCCACTAGACAAGAAGATTGAAATAGGGAAACAAAAAGCAGGAAATTACAGGCCAGTTAGCTTAACATGCCATCAGGAAATTGCTGGAACTAACGTTAAAATAAATTATAACAGCGCACATAAATAAGTTCAAGGTAATCAGGTTGAGTCAAAATGCTTTTGTGAAAGTGAAATCATGTTCCACCATCCTACTGAAGTTCTTTGAGGAAATAACATATGATAGAAGTTAAAGGGGTATCGATAGATATACAGGATTCGGATTTCAAGAAGGCATTCAATAAGGTGTCACAAAAGGTTATTACAGAATATGAAAGTTCACTGTGTAGGAAATAGCATATTGGCATGGACAGGAGATTGTCTGGAGTAGAGTGTAAATGTAAATGGGTCTTTATCAGGTTGGCAAGATATAAAGAGTGATGTGCCACAGGGATTGGCAGAGGGACTTCATCTCTTTACAAATGACAATGATGAAGGGCTGGAAGGTTTGGTTATGAAATTTGCTGATGACTCAGAGATAGTTAGGAAAGCAAGTTGAGAAGGTTTAATAGATTAATACCTGGATTGATCAAGTTGTCTGCTGACAAAAAATTGTACCTGCTTGAATTTAGAACAGTTAAGAGGTGACTTGATTAAAACATGCAAGATCCTCATGGGGCTTGACCCGATAGGCTTAGAATTATTTCCACTAATGGGAGAGTCTAGAACAAGGAGTCACTGCTTAAAAATTAAGGACAGAGGTCAGGTAGTTTTTTTCTCTCTCTTGTACAGTCATGCGTCTTTGGAACAATCTTTCTGGAAAGTTGATGGAAGCAGAGGCCTTGAAAACTTTTAAGACTGTACTCTCTTTAGGTTGTGCTGCTTTGTCCTACACATGATGGATATATTATTTCATATTTTGTACGCACACTTAATGGTAGCAAAAATTCCCTGTTTTAAGTGTGGCTATTAAGCCAATTGGAAAATATGACCTCATTCTCATTGACTATAATCAGAAAACACTTCTGCTGCAACTCTAGTGTTGTATTTAAACTTCTGCTGTCCAAAGTCATCCAGTTGATTTATTTATTCATTTACTCATGGGACATGAGTATTGCTGGTTATGCATTTATTGCCCATCCTGAATTGCCCAAGGGCAGTTAAATTGCTAAAAGTATGAAGTGAAATGCAAGCTAGACAAGAGTCAGGATGACGATTTCCTCCCCTATAAAGGACATTAGTGAACCAGCTGGGTTTTTAGGACAATGGCTTCATTGTCATCATCAGACGAAATTCAGTTCAAATTTCACTATCTGCCATAACTGGGTTCAAACCCACATCCCCAGAACATCTCCTGGGTCTGTGGACTAATAGTCTAATGGTAGTATCACTAGGCCATCACCTTCCTCATTGTGAATGGTAAAACCTTTTGTTTTAAAGAATATTAAATTCTTCATCCTTCCAGGACACGCAGAATTCTGGGTGGAGTCCCAGGCTCTAGTAGTTTGCTGATCCTTTGTACTTGAATGGCCATTATCAATTGGCTACTTAGCCTTGAATGGACCCACACAATGAATTTCAGTGGTGTCCTCACAGATACATTTTCTGATGTCACTGGATAGACCATCTCCCTTCCCCCTGACCCATGGCCCTCAAAATTCTTTTGGTTTTTTAAAAAAGTTTTCTTTAAAATGTTCCAACATTCAAAATTATAAGCATTGCAAAGTTTCAAAATAAAAAAAATTTCAAATAAGTTTGTATAACACAGTGTGGAGCTGGAGGAACACAGCAGGCCAGGCAGCATCATAGGAGCAGGAAAGTTGACCGGGGTCCCGACCCAAAATGTCAGCTTTCCTGCTCCTCTGATGCTGCGTGGCCTGCTGTGTTCCTCCAGCTCCACACTGTTTTCTCCCTGACTCCAGCATCTGCAGTTCTTACTATCTCTCAACAAGATTTGTAATTTTGTTTTCATAATGTATCCTTTATCAGATTATTTTTCATGGAAGGGTTACAACATCAAAGGAGTCCATTTCATCCATGGTGTTTATATTGGCTGTTTGCTGGAGCAATAAATAAAATCAATCCCAGTGTCCCCATCTCCCTAAAAATACATCTCATCCTCAACTTAGTTGGTTTAGTTTTCTTTACTCTCCTCTTGGCAATTTTAAACTGCCTCATAAGTGATGTATATTCTCTCTTTACAATATTTTTGGCGAGGTGGTGGGATGTTTCTGCCTTTTTAAATCTGGATCTAATCAATAGAACATATTCTTTGATTATTTCTGTACCTTTGCAATAACCCATATGTAAGAGAAAGTCCACTTTGATGCCCCTTCTGAAACCTTGTTTTTCTTTTGCTCCTTCTTAATGGAGGCAGCTTTCTCAGTCCTGTTTTCAATAGTAATCGAAGGGTGTACGACCAGCTGGGGATCATTCTATTTGCAAAGCAAATGATAAAACAATATTAAATTGGTATTCTTCTTGGTATTTTCATACTATTTTTTTCTGGTTTTCATCTCCACATTCCTTCTGAATCTTTGGCTCTAGTTTTCATTCTTTCCTAACTGCCATTTCAAATGGCACTTGTCAGCCACAGTGAAGATAAACACCACAAAGTCGTGTTGTTTATAGCACAGAAGAGACCAAACAGCAGGTCAAAGTACAAAATGCCACAGCTTTACAATCAGACAAACTGCTGGAGGTAGCAGCTTGGAGCTGCATGGCAATACAGACTAATTATGAGCTTATTTTTCAGGAGAGAAAAGAAACATTGAAATACTTGTTAAAAAGGGAAAAAAAGTCAAATCTAGTTGACATGGGGTAACACAACGCATAATTGTATCAGCAGGCATTTTGCTATTGTCAGTGCTATTTAAAAAGGGCAAATCCTCTGTGATAGCTAAGTGTTAACTCTTTAAAAGCTGCAATTTTCCATGTTTGCTTTATGGTTGCAATATAGTAAGGCATCCTTATTTTGATGGCCAAATCTTTCTGAAAATGTCTTCTGTTACAGAAAATTTATTGTTACTTCTGCATCTTTGCTGTCACTCAATTCAAAGTAAATAGCTTAAACCATGCTGGCTTTGTAGCGATCCTAAACTTGAATGCTCCCCTTGCCAAACTCCCAATAGACATTAGGTGAATCGGGTGATAAAATAACTACACCAACCATTTATCCCTGTCATTCAACTAAAGTTTAGCTTCCTGATCTGAATTCTACCACTGTGAGAGGCAAGGCCAACTTTCATAAGATGACAGGAAAGATCAGTGAGCCAATCATTCACAACTGATTGTTGTACCTGATAAGGACTATAATGAAGCTGACAAATAGTCATTTGGTGGTATAGAACTTGAATATTGCTTAATGTCAAAGTTTTTTGTCTTGCACTCATAAGGATATCTGTAAGAAATGCCAAAGAAAATGGAAAGCAACATTCATACATATAAAGAGTAAAGTACTGATTGATTGGCAAGTCGACTCAGATTGACAGAGGTGTAACTCTGGAGAGTGGACCAGTTAGCGCTGACTGAGAGTTAACTACCGAGCTTTGTTTGTAGCTAAAAATCAGGCATTACGCTGAAAAATGAAGCAGCAAATGGTTGTCACATATTTTATTGAATTGGAATGGGCAATGTGTATTTTTATCTCCCTGCCAAGAACAGAGCTCTGTGCATAAATATATGTAGCATCTAGTACTAGAATGTGCACAACGCTGAGGCCAAAAAAGATGATCTTAAATTAATTGTCAGCATAATTATTTGTACACTTGGAATTTAACAAATATTGTTCAGTCATTGAGTCACATCATAATGTTGGACCCTGTTATTGGTTTTGCATATCCCTTCAGCTGTTCACATCAAGAAAGTGAAGATAACCAACCATCCTGTGCTCGCAAAATTACAATAATAAAACTGAGCAAAATTTATAGTTTTATTAATTTCTCAAGGAAATGCCTTGACCAGAATCAAACTGTCTGGTTTAAAACTGAAATAAAGCTTGGCAGTTACTGCCAGTCACTATTGAATGGTCAGAAGTCACAACAGGTTCATTTGAAATCATAAGCTTTCAGAGTGCTGTTCTTTCATCTGGTGAAGTAACTTCATCACACGAAGGAATAGTGCTATGAAAGCTTGTGATTTCAAATAAATCCGTAGGGTTATAACCTGCTGTCGTGTGACTTCTGATATTGTCCACACCGGTTATGAAAAGTCCGACACCGACACCTCCGCATATTATTAAATGGTGCATTTTCATGGCATCATTTGACAATCAGTAGCACTTTCATCTCACATGGTATAAATGTTGTTTTCCCTTCATGTTGGTATTTCTAGTGAGCAGTCTTGATGAATGCAAGATGTTTTGACAAAAGTATTTTTTCTTAAAGCTAACAATTAATGTACCATCTTCCAGACATACACTGTGGTTGCAGTAGGTCAATGGGAGATATGTGCACAGAGAAATGAGATAAAGTGTCTTGAAAAAGAGCGCGGTCTATTCCTTTAACAAAGGTTTTATGACAGACTGCCTGGGTTCTGGGCACGTTTCTGCTCATTCCACTCAAACACTGGACAGGCACTGGATTTTCTACTTGGACAGAATCACTGAAACCTGGACCTACACTAAACTACCAGAAGAATCTGTCTGCCTTATGCAACTGGGGTTCCCTTCCATTGACTGTAAAATTTCTGCCAGGGTCTGTGTTGGTGGGCACATATCCCCTTACATAGACACTTAACAAGCTATTTTTTAATTTAAATAGATGAACTTCTTAATAAGACAGTGAATATATCTCACCATTTTGGCCATTCTCTCTGCTGTTTCTAACAAAGCCAAGAAGAAAAAAAACAAATCTCACAGCATGAGATTTCACACAGTCTTCCTTTTTAAACTATCATAGCCCAAATATGATCCTGCACACAAATATTTCCACCTCACTCCTCACCCTTTCAGCAAAAGAATGCTATCGGACTTTGGATTATCCCAGAACAGGAAAAGATTTAATAGCCTATACAATTCAAATTGGAGTTAATACTGTTTGTGTCATATCAACAATGCAAACAGCAAGTAATGCAGATCAAAGGCCTTAATATAAGCCAATTTTCTACTGTTTTGCAAATGTCAAACAGTTGCAGCAAAATTATTAACCATGCAAGTGTGACAGCACAATTGTCAATATTAATAACCATCACTGTGGCTGTAACTGACAACTCCCAAAAATAATTCCTGAGCATTGGTGCAAAAAATCTAAAGTTGGTGAGTACTGTCAGGACTAAGAAACAGAGGTATTAGTAACGAAGATGAAGTTTGGGCTATGTCCCATTTCCTGCACACCCAGTAGAATGTACGCAGGTCATGCCAAAACAGGCCAATTTGCCTTAGCCAATTACCTTAGCTCTGACCCAGTGTTTCAGTTAAGTAAATGCAGTAGCACTGAAAATTTTCAGCTCAAGAGTAATAAGTATCACAACGAAAACTGCTAGATTTGGTCAACAGTTGAACTAGTGCAGTACCTACCTTCCATTGAAGGAAATGATAATTCTTTGTCATATCCATCTTTTCATAACCGGGTTGATATATCTGTGTCCAGTCATAGTTGTCCGGGAACTCTGTGCACACTTCCCAAGTCTCACATCTACAAAAGTTAATCACATGTTAAATATTGTGCATTACATCAACCCCATTTTAAATTTTAAGTCTTTTTCATATTTTTTTTTACTTCAATTTATGGCTGCTTCTCCTTCAGGAAGCACAAGAACATTCCCGAGACAGCAGTGTTGGAATCAAATCAGCTTAAGAAAAGGAAAAACAAGAATTTTGTTTTCTAGCTATTATTGCCTCAAATTGATATCAACTTCACGATTTAGACGTATTTTGTCCTCTGAATCAGAAAGCCAGTCGGTGGTGCATGCTCCACCATAAATGGCAATATAGACTAACACGTCAGTACGGGATTGAGGGAATGCTACATTGTCGCAGTTCTCATTTTTAATATCAAACTACTAGGATAGATGTAAAAAAACCTCACACATTTCTCCTCAAATCTTACAGGAGGAGGCTATATAGCTCTTCATGTTGCATTGACTTTTTCGAAGAATCTGTCCAATTTATCCCATTTCCCACTCTTTTTCAACAGCTCTGAAAAGAATTATTTCTGAAATATAAAACTAGATCCCTTTGAAAGTTAATATGAAATCTTTCAGATCACAGATTCCAGATTGCAATTTGTGTATTGAAAACTGTCTTCTTCTCCAATCTGACTTTTTTGTCAAGTTTTTGAATTTGTCCCCTTTCCAACAGCTAATGGAAACAGCATCTACAAGAGTTAAACATAATTAAGTTAAAAATGTTGCATTTTAACCTCTTTATCATCAGTTTTTGAGTTTGAAATTTGTTCCACAAGAGTCACTGCTGCAGAAGGTAGAAAGGAGAAGACAGAGTCTCTTTGCAAAGTCACAAGGTCTTGCAAGCAGACATTAAGAGGACAGTGGGACTGGGCTGCTGCTTCAACCAATGCCAGCTGCCCAGCTACAGGGTTCTGGATGCATTGCAAACTTTTAATGACCACACACAAGTAATCATATCCTTATAATTAACCACTAGTCTCACACACTGCTTCATTCACCAGATCCTTTTTCAATTCCTATCAGCAATCTCAATCAAGCACAATTCATTCATAATGGCCTCACACCACTGTTAGCACTGCTGCAAGCCTCACAATTCAGTTTGCACACACACATTAGTCAATTGTAATAGGTTTATCACTCAAATATGTTGCACCAAACTCACTGACTTATTTTCCCTCTATTGCAGGAGAAGATAACCCACAGGATAACTCGAGGCAGTTGAGATTATTAGGTACACTTGTACGGGGATATTATCAAAGCAGCTGATCAATCTGCGTGTGGTCCCATCATTGTAAGGGAGGATGTAATGTGAGCTGCAGATACAGTAGACTAGATTGGAAATAAAACTATAAGTCTTCAAGTCTCAACCCCTTCATAACCTAGTTCCTGGAAGAATCTTAAACTAGACTGAAGAGTCCAGGCACGAGTATCATTTTGCTATGCCTCCGCCACTACAAAAAGAAATTCTGATACATCAGTCAACTACATCTGCCTGAAATGAGCTCCTTTGAAGGAAGAGTTTCATTGGACACTGACTTGCTGGGGTTAGGCAGAAATTGCATGAATTAAGTCCTTATCCTGATCTTTAAATTATCCTCGAATGTACCCATTTTTCTTTCCTACTTTTCCTTTTTTAAAAAAAATCTCCTTTCCTTGTATGCCTTTCATTTTGTTATTTGCTTATGGGTTGAGAATGTCACTGACAGGGCCAACCTTTTTTTATTGTCCAGGGAGCAATTAAGAGTCAGCCACATCGGTGTGGATCTGGATAAGATGTAAACTAGATCAGATAAGGATGGCAAATTCCCTTCTGTTAAAAAAAAGTCACCAACGAATCAGATGGATTTGTGTGACAGCAATGGTTAGTTGGTTGCAATTAAGGAAACTTTTTTCTTAATCCTAAAATTTTTTTTAATAATTCAATGTCTTCACCATCCATGTGAATTTGAACTCCTGCTCTCAAAATGTTATCCAGGGCTCTGGATTACTCATCTGGTAACATTATCATGATGTCAGCTAATCATTTACCGTGACCATCATGCCCTAGGTTTGAATGCATGAATAAACCATATATTTTAAATTTAAAAGAAAGTTTGCTGATGGTCTCTTAAACAAATTAGACAATAAATCTGCATAAAACAGATATTGGAAATATACAGGCTAAGCCAAAGATGCGTAAACCTCCCAAGTCAGAGCTTCCTGGATTAAAAATGGTCAGAGCTCAAAAGGCCGAGAAAGACCTGAAAGAATCAGAAGGGGTCAGGATGGACACCAGGAAATATTCCATAGAGGCTGGACAAACCAAATGGTTTCAGCAAAGCCTTGCAAGGTTCCAAAAGGCTAGAAAAAGTTCAGAGACCTGCAGAAGGTAAGAAATCCAGACAGGAATAAGGTGGCTCAGGAGAAGCTCCCTCTTTAAAAAAAATGGGTGAAGTCAGCATGGTAACATTGAACAGGGGTCAATTAAAAGTGCCTATAAGTAGAAACTAGTCAGTCTCATGTGAGCCAGAGTGTTCCAAAGTGCATAGAAATTGGCCCAGCCCTGCAGTAGCTGAATTTAGGAAATAATTACCTCAAAACTAAAACCACATTTGCAAATCACCTAAAAGGCTATTCGAATGCTGTTGATAGCTCCCAAACATTCAAAGCTGATGTGCAATTTGGGGAGCCGGACAATTATGCAAAGGTGCTGGTAAAGGCAGTAGCAGAAGTTAAAGGTGATGCAACCAAAGTGAATCTTTCCTCCCAGCAATAAATAGGGACTTGTAAAGTTCGCAGACCTGGCAGGAAAATTTGAAAGGAAGGGAGGCTAAACCCCTGAATGAGAAAGACATTTGGCTAACTGAAACCTTCTTTTCTATTTTAGACAATTACAAGGAAAAGTTTCAAAATAGATATCCAACTGGGGAGTGACCAGTGCCTCTGATTATGAGCAAGATGCCTTACCAACTGGAAGGACCACGAGGTAGAGCCACCAAAACTAGCTCAACACCTGTGAGCAACAGGGTCCCCAAAGATATGGGACAGCACTAGGAGGCAGACAGGTTCCAAACCAGGCAGAAAGATTATTAAAAAGGAGAGTATCCTGGAAAACAGGAGGCCTAGATACCCAAAACCATTTTGCCGGCCTTAGACGGAGAACAGGGAAGTTCTGATTCACACTCCAGTAGGGAGAGAGATGCCTCACCTGGTTGAATTGCCACAGGGTAGTATAGCAATACCTAGTCAGCTCCTGAGGGGCAATGGCCTCCCAAAAGTTACGGAACAAGTTGTGGACCAAGCCCTCCCCAGAGTAACGGAAAATTAGTAGCCCCACAGTTCCACTGCAGGAATAAACCCAGAACCAAGTCACTTGGTGACTGTTTACCAGAACATGGACAGATCTGAGGGTAGCCAGGAGAAGTGCAACCCCAAGGCTGCCAGACACCAGAATCTTAAATTTAAATACATCATGTAGGACCTATATCCACAGAGAATTGGGATGGCTTGGCCACCTTGCTCAGGATATTAATTGAAATCCACAGGGATCAGCCAGGGAGTACTCAAGTAATTACCCATGGCACGAGCATGGAAGAACACCCATGAATAAACCACAAGTCCTACCAGCTGTGCCCTGACAAGGTGGTACAAGTCATGCAGGAAACCTAGCACAAACCAGGCTTGAAATAGTTGAACCCAGCTTGAGCAGTTGGAGCTTCCCCATGGCATTAGTCTCAAAATGGCTCCACATTTACCGATGGAAATTCAATCCAAGGGTAGAATCCATGACAAGTCCATGCGCTGAGAAGAGTATACAGACATGGTTGGGCTAATCAATCACTTTTAAAGAGTCAATTTAGCTGCCATACAGACAAGCCTCCATGACCCTCAGAATGAGAAAAAACTCAGCCTTTGTCACCGAGGAAGGCCTGTACCAGGGTAAAATTCTACCCTTTGGCTTTAGAAAAAAAATGTCCAGCAGCTTGCCAGAGGCTGACAAACCAACTGGACAGAGACATTATGCAGATTAGCTGGGTGGCCTGATCGCATAGTGCCAAAGGAAAATCACAGGAGGTTCCATATAAAGAAATTAAATTAAAGAAATTAAAGAAACCTGTTACACACAGCCTTTGAAAATTCTGAGAAAACAGAACTGCAAAGCAGCCAATGCCAGACTGGCAAACTGGAGTTTGCCCCAGCAAGTTTTTAACCTTGGGTCGGGGGTGGGGGTGCAGGGATTGGGGGGACAGGTACAAAAAAGTGACACATTGTGGAGAAAAAACAAAGTAATCACTGACACTTTGTCCAATGTATAAACACACAGAACACATCAGGAAAATGACATCATACCTCATAACTGTGTGTTTTAACGTAATGTGTGAACAACAGAATACTGCTTGAATTTTCTTGCAGAAAATAATTAATTTTAAAAAATGAAACAGAATTCATTCTTTTTTTCTGGCAAGCCAGAGAAAGTCACATCCACCAGCTCTGAGCCTTGCAGAACTCCATTGATTATACACTACAACTTGAAAATAGATTGCCTATCCCAACTTGTTGCATTTTGCCAATTAACCAATCCTCAATCCAAGCTAATATTTTACTCCCTTCATCTGATTCTACCTGGATTCTACCATTTTGCCTTAGCCAGCTTAACTCACCAATCACTAGATATCCTGAAATGAATTGGCGCCCCTAGTGTCCATGCTGTCTAAAAGGGCATTGCATGCCTGGCCAAGCACTGGCATTCAGAAGTTGCTCTGCCCAGAATGGCAGACAAGGGAAATTGGCATGCTGTTTTGAGGGCAGGGACCTCAATATCTTGGTGGATAGGGGTGGATTCAGAGGAGATCACAGCACCAGACTGCGCCAGCTCAAGCTAAGGTTTGCCACCAGGGTCAGTGTTGCCTCCACAATGCAGAGGTGTAAGGAGATGATGAATGGCCTCTTCAGCCCTGCTAGGATAATTTCCACCATCTTTTCTCTTAAACCACACTCACTCTAAATCTGCGACTGCACTCATCTCCCACTGCTCAATATTACACGTTGCATCATCACTCACTCATTCTCTCGTGGCCCTCACTCGCTCACTCTCTCCCAACCCATCCTCAGGATCCTGCATGCCCTCTACATTATCCACTCACTCACTCTAATATCTCACCACCTGTACTCTGGCCTGCGCCAGTACTAACAACTGTGCCAGTCGCTTTCATCCCATTCAGTCTGTCCCTTTCTCTTTCCAAGAGGAAATGGCTGATGAAAGTGAGAGCTGAAACAGCCTGGATGGTGAACTGCCCAATACTCAGCTCTTCGGCCCCTACAAAAAGAGAATCCTGTCCCTGGGAGGAAAAGAAATTCCCAGCCTTACCATCACCTTCCTGTTGTGTATTACAGTAAGCAAGACTTACATATGCTCAAGCATAGGCAGCTATTACTGAATTAACATTATTTAAACCTCCCCCTCAGGCACTGAACAGAAAGGGCAATAAAACAAAATGGTCAGGTTTCATAATATGTTACAACATATAGTATATTTGGATTGCTAAACACCGTTTGATAAAGTGCTACTCAAAATGTTACACTGCAAAATAAGGGCTCAGGGAGGGGAGTAAAACATTAGCTTGGATTGAGGATTAGTTAATTGAAGAAAAGCAGCAAGTTGGGGTAGACAAGCTATTTTCAAGTTGTAGTGAATAATCAATGGAGTTCGGCAAAGTTCAGTGCTGGTGCTGAAACTATTTGCAATATATATGAATGACTTGGATGAAGAGACCAAAGGTGAAAGGGCTGAATAGTGTGGGCTACAGTGAGAAAATTGGAGACAATCACATGAAAGGTTGGGTAAAGCCTTTCTCAACACTGGGAGAACATTGTTGCATTTACAAATAGAATTCCAGATGGAGAAATGAGATTCTTGCTGGGGAGCTGAGAGATGCTTAGTTAATAGGGATTTTGCTTGTCAGCCTCTGTCAGCCTGGGAGGGGATGGATTGTTGGTGAAGAATCCCTTAAGGGTCTGTGACGCTGCCTCAACTGTTTGCAACTTACACCAATGACTTAGATGAGGCAAGTAAACAGTCAAATGTAAAATCAAATGTCTTCCTCACAATGATGTGGCCATCTGTATTTGAGGTGGTTTCTTATGAATGGTATCCATAAGATTTCAAGAGCAAGGACCATGCTGAAATCATTGAGAATCTGGATTTGTATTAGGACACCTGAAAATGTGATGGCATTTAAAGTTGCTTTCTGTGGAGGGAACCATGCTAAGGAATATAGTTGTAGATTGTATTTTCAAAGTAAAAAAGTTATCCTCATCACTGTGGGTAAGGTGTGCACTTTTAAAACATATCTGTAGCAGCCTTAAGGAAGAATAAAGCATGTCAGGCTTTTGAGCAAAACCAATAAACCCACATAAAAGGAGAACTGCAGTGAGAGCATAATTAGTGCAAGGAAGTTTATTTCCTGAGGTGACAGGAGCAGTTCACTGGCAAGATCAGTCCATAGCAGCCAAGTCCATATTCTGGTCATTGCCAGTGTGGCCGCCAATCACAGAACATAGAACCACACAGCACAGGAATAGGGCTTTTAGCCCACCATGTCAGTGCCAACCATGATGCCATTCTAAAATAATCGGCCTACACATGATCCATATCCCTCTTTCCCTGCCTGTTCACATGCCTGTCTAGAAAAGTTTTAAGGGGCATTTAATGTATCTGCTTATATGCTTCTACTACCTCCCATAGCAGCACATTCCAGGTACCTACCACCCTCTAAGGAACTTTCCTTGCACATTGCTCTCAAACATTTCCACCTTGGGAAAATGACTCCGACAATCTGCCCTGTCTATGCTTCTCATAATTTTATATACTTCTATCAGGTCGTCAATCAACCTCCAATGCTCTACAGAAAACAGTCCAAGTTTGTCTAACCTCTCCTTATAGTTAAACATCCTGGTAAATCTCTTTTGCAACATCTCTAAACCTCCACATCCTTCCTATACCATGGGGACCAAAAGTGCACACAATTCTCCAAATGTGGCCTAACCAAAGTTCCACATACCTGCAACTTGATTTGTCAACTTTTTACTCAACTGATGAAGGCAAGCATGCCTTATATCTTCTTCTTTATCACATTATCCACTTGTGAGACCACTTTCAGGGAGCTATGGACTGAGATCCAGAGATCTCTCTCTATATGAACAATTTCTAGTTGAATGACTACCCTTCTGGCAAAGGTGCCTCCTATCCAGATGGTATTAGGATTAGTCTAAACAGTAATAAGCATAAAGCACAAGGTTACAGCTTACCCCTGGTCAAAGCTGTGTGAGGTATAAGGCTGTTTCTGGAATACAGCGATCCGTAAAACTTATAAAAGGATAGATATGGAAACAGAAATTGCTTTTCAAGTAGGAAGACTTAGTTATTCTCAAAGATTTAATAATACAACTGATTTGGATGGTGATATAATTCCAGTGCCTGCTCTAAAAATATTTAAAGATTCACAATTTACTTTCCTCATTAATACAGCTGCAATACCCCTCATCTCAGAAGGAGAATACGTGATCTCTAAGCCAGTTCCTTATGCAAAGTAGAATGAAACTGAATAGTTATTCCAAAAACAAGTTAGCGTTAGTGTGGAATATAATTATGCATTACATTACTCGCAGTCATAGGAGAAACTAGATCACCCTTATAGGAAGAAATTGGTTACAATTAAACAAGGCTGAGTTATGTACAATAGGGATGAATAAAAGCACAGCTGACATTGAGAGTGCTGAAAAGAAGGAAAGTGGTCTTTGAAAAAAGAGGACATAACGATACAGGTAACCATCAGAACAATATTAAATCTTGTAAGCCAGCATATGATGCAAACACAATTATTCTTTTGACATTTTCCATGAATATGCATTCGTCCCTAACCACAGATTTACTAGTGAGCTATTTTAAATACACAAGTGACATGTTGGAATCGGCTGTAGAGATTTGTGACTGTACAAGGAAGAAGCAAGAAGCGATGCTCAGTGAAGTGCACAATTATGTCATGAAAGGTCAGCCTGAAGATTGTGATGATGAGAAGGTGCAGGAGTATTTTCACTTGGAGAAACAAACTGAATGTTGATGAGTTTGTTTCCTGCATTGTGAAGAGCCATTATGCATTAAGACCATACTGTAGACCACCAGAAATTTGGACGTACTTTTGGGTACCACAGGAGCACTCCAGGGTGATCCAAGCAGCAGAAGAGTTTCTTCAGCACCCAAGTTTTCTGCCCTAAGATATTTCATGTGGGTGCCCAGTAGCCATTGGATACATTCTGGCTATGTCTGATTGAGCTGTGCACAGGTCATGAGCCTGATGTTAAGGGAATAGCCATTGCCATTCACTATTTACCTTCTGGCCTCTCAGGATTGTTCAAACACTGGGGGAGCAGCAGACTGGAACAGAATAATGGCATCATGACAGCTGCCAGACATTTGTCAGCAATGGTACAGTCATCAGAGTCACACACCAACTGCACATTCAAGAATTGGCGACTTTTGGGTTGTGGTACATCTGAGCATTTAGATGCAGTGACACAAAGCCACATATCTGTTGTAGTTGGCATCTACTGGGAAGCCAACGAGCCTGAAAAACACATAAATGCTCCACGTGCTTCTCTCCAATCAGAGAGTACACAATTAGCTTCCACTTCCTGTAATTCAGAGACACATATCTTTCAGTGCTATCCTCATTCTGCTGAGGTTAACCACCCAGGTTCATGAGTTTGCAGAGTTTTGTGAGGATCATTGATATATAGTAGAGACAATTGGCACTGCTCCTGACTTAGTCTGATTTGGGAGTACTTCTCCCAAAATACTTTAATTGGAAGAAGCATCGTGCTGAGACCTCTTCTCCCCGTCCTCCCTCCACGCCTCTTGGCCTCTCTCTTGTTTCTCTCCCATCACTCTCACAGGCCAAGGATATGAGACCTGCCAGCTTCCAAGTCTCTGGCACCACATTTAATGATCAACTGGATATTACTTTCAAAGCTGGAAGTCAGGAACTACCTCCTACACTGTGCTATTTGCCTCTAAACTCTGACAAAAAGGTACAGAGGCATAATCAGCTCACTCCTCATTTTCTGGGGCATTATCACAAGGGTCTGTTGGATAAGTTAACAGAGACGGCAGGTTAGCCCTTCTTAAGTTGCTGTCTATAATAAAAGGCCACACCACCAGACCCAGTCAGCCTGGGCAGAGATAGCAGCACAGGTTATTACTATCTCAAACGTGAAAGAGATGCCTGGCAATGCCGCAAGAAGTTCAATGATTTCCTGAGATGATGGGAACTACGGATGCTGGAGAATCCGAGATAACAAAGTATGGAGATGGATGAGCACAGCAGGCCAAGCAGCATCTTAGGAGCACAAAAGCTGATGTTTCAGGCAAAGATCCTTCATCAGAAATGGGGGAGAGGGAGACGGATTGAAGGTGGATAGAGGAGAAGATAGGTGGAGAGGAGACAGACAGGTCAAAGAGGCAAGGTTGGAGCCAGTAAAGTGTAGACGGGGAGGTAGGGAAGAGATAGGTCAGTTCAGGGAGGACTGACAGGTCAAGGGGGCAGAATGAGGTTAGTAGGTAGGAAATGGGGGTGCGGCTTGAGGTGAGAGGAGGGGATAGGTGAGAGGAAGAACAGGTTAGGGAGGCAGGGACAAGCTGGGCTGGTTTTGGGATGCAGTCAGGGGAGGGGAGATTTTGAAACTTGTGAAATCCACATTGATATGATTCGGCTGCAGGGTTCCCAAGCAGAATATGAGTTGCTGTTCCTGCACCCTTCGGGTGGCATCATTGTGGCACTGCAGGAGGCCCAGGATGGATATGTCATCGAAGGAATGGGAGGGGGAGTTGAAATGGTTCGTGACATTGGCAGATGTGCAGGTGAACCTGTGGTATACTGCATCCGCTGTACCCGTTGTGGCCTCCTCTACATTGGGGAAACCAAGTGGAGGCTTGGGGACCACTTTGCAGAACACCTCCGCTCAGTTCGCAATAAACAACTGCACCTCCCAGTCGCGAACCATTTCAACGCCCCCTCCCATTCCTTAGATGACATGTCCATACTGGGCCTCCTGCAGTGCCACAATGATGCCTCCTGAAGGTTGCAGGAACAGCAACTCATATTCCACTTGGGAATCCTGCAGCCCAATGGTATCAATGAGGATTTTTCAAGTTTCTAAATCTTCCTTCCCCCTACCGCATCCCAAAACCAGCCCAGCTCGTCTCCACCTCCCTAACCTGTTCTTCCTCTCACCTCAAGCCGCACTTCCATTTCCTTCCTACTAATCTCATCCCACCTCGTTGACCTGTCTGTCCTCCCCAGACTGACCTATCCCCTCCCTACCTCCCCAACTACACTCACCTCTACTGGCTCCATCCCCGCCTCTTTAACTTATCTGTCTCCTCTCCATCTATCTTCTCCTCAATCCATCTTCAATCTGCCTCCTCCTCTGTCCCTATTTATTTCAGAGCCCTCTCCCTCTCCGCCATTTCTGATGAAGGGTCCAGGCCTGAAACGTCAGCTTTTGTGCTCCTAAAGATGCTGCTTGGCCTGCTGTGTTCATCCAGCTCCACACTTTGTTATCAATGATTTCCTGAACTCTGTAAGAAGAAGAAGTACCTTCTTCTCTTTGCTACCTCACAGAGCCATTACTCATTAACTCTGCCATTGTATTTATCTCACCAAGGGTGAGGTACAACAACCGCAGCATCACATGCATCGCATCCATTCAAGCACCCATTCAAACTTTCCTAATTTCTGCACTTGCTCCTCACTCACTCCACGTTTCTCACCCTAACTCATGTTCATGCATAATTATGTACTCAATCCATTTATTTGTCTCATCGCAGGAAAGATTTTCCCAAAATCAGGCTGAAGGGGCCAATACAATCAGGGCTGCAGCTAACATCACTTCCTGTGAGAAGATAGGCTTTGGACGACCAGCATTGTTAGTACTTCATCCATCAAAACCACAGGGATCCTGAAAGGCAATTAAATTTAAGTTGCATCTTTTCTTGGAAATGATGTGAGCTCACTGTTCCAAATGATGTTTTGTGCCATGTCAGTTACGGCTGAGAACGAGGCATTTCATTTAGCATTTCAAACTTTCCTACTTTCTAACGGTGAGACACCAACAGGTAATTAACCCAATAAACTCCATTGTGCTCTGCTCCCCTCCAATTACCACCAACCGTAACTCATTCTTACTCTGTGTAAATTTTTATTCATCTTCTTGTAATAGATCCCTCTCCTCTTAAGTAGCAACACCCAGAAACCTCAAAGTAAGAGGCCACAATCTGCATTCCCCACTGACATTTCTACCATTATGGAAGTAGTCTGTAAATCCTCATAAGATGTACCAGAATGGCACCTCCGCCTACACGGGGACCTTCGCCTTGTTGGGTACTGTATTTAGATTAGACTGGGGCAGGGTGGCACAGTATTTTGCGTATGTAGAAACTTGTCCAAAGCCAGTTACAGAAGACATGCACAAGGTCTCTGTTACTCAGGACTGCCAAATGAAATGCCTTGTTCTCAGCCGTAACTGACATGGCACAAAACATCATTTGGAACAGTGAGCTCACATCATTTCCAAGAAAAGATGCAACTTAAATTTAATTGCCTTTCAGGATCCCTGTGGTTTTGATGGATGAAGTACTAACAATGCTGAATTTTATTACAAGGAGAAAAATAAACGGTCAGGTGCCACTGGTAACTGAGGTCAGTTTAGAAGAATCGGGTTCTCAGCTCAGAAAAACATGTTCATCCTCGCTGAAGGGGTAGTTTGTTATTTGTGTAGAACGCTTCAGATTGGAAGAGTTTAATTTGTAGAATCTCCAGTTTAAGAGAATCTGTAGAGGCCTTCTAGTTGTCAGGAATCCAGGGCGTCATAACTGGAAAGAAGTCTCTAGGCCAAGTCAACTAGCAAGAGTCAGGTCAGCAAGATATTGAACAGTTTAGTAGCAGTGATATAGTACTGGAATTTAATATCTGCAAAGGATATTGTCAACAACAGGATTGAATGTTTTTTCTCAATAATGATGCTAAGATATTTATAAACTTAAATGCACATAATTTTGGGTTTTTTTATTAGTGTAATAAACGTTTTACTTTGTTAAAAGATCTTTGGTAGCCATGTGTGAATACGTTCTATGACTTACAACCGACCAATAAATTCAAACTTACGACTTATTAAGCCAGGTTTTATTCTGGGAACTGACTTCTCCATTATCATCATCAGCTGGGATCATAACATAAAATGCAGGAAACCCAGAAATCTCTTCAAGATACTCCAGAGGTTCCCCATTCCTCCAAAAACCCTTTGTCTGCAGCAATACAAGTGGGGGGTGAGACTACATCTGGTCAGGAGTTTGTCAGTAAGCCTGAGCTCTCGAAAATGCCCTGGGAACCTACCATCTATGTCAACAAGGCCAACCATAGTAGGGTCCCACCACCTCAGCTGTGAACACCAGGACTGAACCCAGATGTAATGGGAAGGAGAGAAAGAAGGCAAATAGATAGTATGAGGTGCTACGGCGTCACAAATAGTTTTGCATGTGGATAATTAAAGTCTGCCATAGTACAATTTTTGATGTAGCATTTCTCTACGTTATACATAAGAGATGAGGAGCTTCTTCACACAGTCCATTGACGCAAGATGTTGCAATTGCCAAGCAGTGCTCATCTCTCACAACCATCCAACACCTTGACTGTACAGGGCCTATAAATCATAGGTCCTTGAAACTTAATTTTGAGGATATAGCCAAGGCATGGTACATTAATATGGCTGACAGAAGAGCTAAAAGCAATGTCTAGAGAGTTTGCAAAGAGCCTATCCTGCATAAATTATGTGCTATAATCACCTTATAGGTGACTGTGAAATCAGTGATGCTTCCACATGTCTCAGGAGGGAAAGGTTGTTCCTTTGCATGAGCTTTAAGAAACTGCAGTGACATTCAAGGCTGGGAGATATCCACAGTCCCTCAGAACCCAACAGCATGCAGAAAAGCTATGCAAAGCGTTGCTTCTTGGGTTAAATGCTGTCAAACGGGATATTAAGCTTATCAAGATAGCTTAACAGTCTCTATGTACTCCAAAGTATTGAAGAGACACAAATCACAGAACGAGTTTTCTCAGGATTCCTGTCAACTAGATGGCTCTCATAATGGACTAGATTACATGACTTGAATGTCATAACTTCATTGATGAATTCAAAGCTGAATAACTTTAGCACCACGCAACATCCAGGTGCACCCTCTAAGATCCATATGAAGCAATAAGCGAAGGCAGCAATGTATTATTGCAATTGTCCCTTGCAGTGCTTTAAAATGAATGTTGAACGCTGTGCTTTCCAAATGAAAAACAAGCACTTACTCCTGACTTTGTAAGCAGCTTGTACCATCTCATGAACTTACTGTGTAGTTGAATTTTGATCAGATATGACTAGAGTTCCAAATTAGCATTCAAGGGAATAAGTAGTTTTCAGACTCCATCTGTGACTCACCAATCGTCATCACCACCCCTCCACCAACACCATTCTTCACATTCACTTCTATGTTACTGTCCCTTGGCCCCAGTGATCCTTGGGACTATCATTCCATCTCCCAGTTTCGATTGAGCCCCTTTATATTGCTAATAAGATGCACCCCTTAATTTCACATGCCCTGACTCTGGAGGTTCTTATGTTCCTCCTTGTCCTACACATTGCCCACGGAGAGGCAAGAGTAATACCCCTCTTCCAGAGCTCGTACTCCCCTCCAGTTAATTATGTTGTACCCATTAACTGAAAATACACAATATCATGATGACCATTCCCTCAGTGTACCAGTACAATGAAGCCCATAATCAGACCTGGATCTGCTTACCTTCCCATGGACACTTTGGATTGACCCCTTCCCCAATTACCCACCACCACCACCCACACACTCACCCACCCACCACCACCCCAACCCCCACCACCACCACCAGTATTGAAACCCATGACTGACCTTCACATACCTCCAGCATAATTTGGTAGGACAGTCCAACTGAACATAACCCACACCCTAGACCAATCACCATCATTGAATCCTTTATTCTTAACATTGTAATGGTCACCAATGCAGCTACAAGAGCAAGTCAGGGACAGGCAATTTTATGGTGAGTAACTTGTGACTCCTAAATCAACAAGGCAGAAGCTAAGAACACAATGGCATACTCGTTACCTGCCTGTATCAGCTCAGCTTAAACAAAAAAATCTTCTTCACCATCCAGGACAAACATCCCTGAGATTTGGGACCCCATCCACCAACTTCAAAATTCACTCCCTTCATCACCAATGCACACAGTATCAGCAATGTGTACCATCCATAAGGTGCATTGTATTAACTCAACTACCCCAACTGCATCTTCTCAACACACAAACATTGCTACCTACAAGGAAAAGGACAGCAAGTGCATGGGAAAACTACCAGCCATAAGTTCCCCTCTGAACCATATGAAAACCTGACATGGAACTGTATGAGCTTTTCTTCACTGTTGAAGGTTCAAACTCCTGGAATACCCTCCCTGACAGCAATATTGATGTATCCATAACACTCAGTGACCAAAAACCTAAAACCATTAGGTTTAGGAGAGAAGTAGACAGACCCGACAATCCTCAAGTCCATTTTCTTGCCTTACCCCAATGGCTCCAGATCTCCTTACTGATTAAAAATCTGTCCACCTCAGCCTTGAATATACTTATTGTCCCCGTCTCTCCAGCCTTACAGGGAAACAATTGTTCCACATCTAACCTGTCAAGCCTCCTAAGAATCATATGTGATTTCAATAAAGCCATCTTTCATTCGTCCAAACTCCAAGACTACAAGCTCAACCTCTCATAATTGGGAGCATCCTTGGTACTCAGAATCTAGTGAAACTTTGCTGGACTATCTTCAGTGCCAGTATATGTTTCCTTAGACAAAGGAACCAAAACTATTCACCACATTCCAGGTGTGGTCTGACTAGTGCCTTCTATTCTTTAGTAAGACCGCCGTAATTTTATACTCCACTCCTTTTGAAATAAAGGCCAACATTGCATATTTTCTTTCCCTCTTACCATCTCAACTTGGCTGCTGGCTTTTTGTTACCCACCCACAAGGATCCCCAAATCCCACTGTGCGGCAGCTTTTCCCCATATAAATAATATTCAGCTCCTCTATTCTTCCTGCCAAACTACAAAATTTCATATATTCCCACATTATATTTCATCTGCAAGATATTTGCTCACTCACTTAGATTGTCTATGCCCCTCTGTAGACTCTGGCATCCTCAATATTTGCTTTCCCGCTTATTTTGTCATCTGCAAACTAGTCAAGAATACACTCACTTCCATCATCCAAGTCATTAACATGTATTGTAAATAATTGTGGTCCCAGCACTGATATCTCTGGCACTCTACTAGTTACAGGTTGCCAATCTGAAAAATGCCCGGCTTATCTCATCTTTGTCTTGTAGTTTGCCAATCCTCTACCCATGCTAACATGCTACTATCCCCAACATTATGAACTCTGATCTAGTCTTTATTATTGATCATGTAGTTCAAGAAGGTTCATCACTACCTTCTCAAGAGGAATAGGGAAAAAAATGCTGGCTTAGCAAGCAACATCTACATTCCATGAACAAATATAATAAAAAATTCCTCTTGTGGAAACAATTAAAACTAGATGACATAGTATAAAAATAAGACATGTCCCTTTTAAAACAAATTAGAAAAGATTTTGTCTCACAGAGGATCATTAGAGTATGGAATGATCTTCACAGAGGAGACAGCCAGCTACATTATTAAATTTATTCAAGGTTATGTTAAATAGATTTCTGACAGACATGACTGTCAAGGATTATAAGGTGCAGACACGAAAGTGTAGATGAGACCAAAACAGATTCTCCACAATCTTACTGAATAGTGAACCAGACTCGGGGGCCAAATTGCTTACACCCATTCCTAATTTCAATGCTTCTAACTATCCTATCCTGTGAGTGTTGATTATGGGGCTTTTGCAATTACACAAGTATGGTAGTATTGTAAAACCTTGACTAAATGTTTTAATGTTTCTGTAAGGGACTTTGAGACATTCCCAGATTAATTTCAAGACTCATGAGCTTAACACAAGTAGTGAGGTGGTCTCCATGGCTTTCAAACTCAATACTGTAATTCATTTAAAAGAGTGTGTCAATGTAAAGAGGGAAGTCTAAGATATTACTAAAATGTGTTTGAAATGTCATACTTTTCCAAGCCAGTTAAGGGACCATTATATTCCAGAGAAGTTTTATAAACCACCTTCTGGTCCTGCTCGATAACTCCTATTACCCGATCAAACCTCACACAGAGGAATGGTTTGCAGATGCTCCTGTAAAATAGACAGACAGCAACGAGTAATTGCCAGGTTTACTTTATTTCACAGAAGAGAAAAAACATTAAGACAATTAACTCCAATGATCATTTGAATGTTATTTTATAAAAGATTCAACTCCATCATCTTTAACAGTCGCTGATTCCAATTATTTATATGTTTAAAACAAGCTGTATAATTAATGACCCCCAAAAAACACGATCTTAGAAAAATTGATTAAATAGCAAAGTAATTGAAATAATTACTTATAAAGTTTGCAATGGCCTCTACATTAATTTTACCACAGGACCCTGCCTGAGGATTTTTTTTTATCATTGTACATCCCTTGCTGACTATTTTACACTCCTTTCAACATAATTGCACTACATATTGTATACTTGTCATGGGTAGCTAATTGGAATAAAAATATATACATAATTCCAAAAAATGAGCCATTCAAGCTTTCAAATTAACGCATGATCTAATTTGCAAAATTAGACATTATGCCATGCTTTTTATGACAAATTAATTTTGATTACAGCTCCATCCCTTCGTTAGAAGTATACACATTCTACGAAAATAATGCTATATATATATATAATATATATTAAAAAGTTTTAACCATTTAACTGTCTTGCATATAAATGTCCATCACACCCAAAACAGGCTTTTAGTGTATTGTTGATTTTAGCATATGCCTAACAGCAAGTTACTTCTCTATTTGAGAGACTTATCTATTCACAGCCTTTAGTCCTTGTACTCTTAAAGAAATTGACAGATTAAAAATCCAATTAATTTTAGCAGCAGAATAATAAATTATGTACTATGTACTACAATGATGTTACCTTTATAAAATAATTCAAATTCTACCTTGCACTGCACAGAAATTCTGCTACTCCACTAATTTTTTCAATTTAGCGTCACATCACTGGTTGAAAGTCCAAAAATATAGATCAGATTACTTTCCAATTGGTGAAAAGCTCAGGGCCCATGCCAACAGGTTAAAATGACATGGACAGCTAGGCAAATTAAAAGTATAGTAGATGACTGCACTTTCTATCTAGTGAACTAGAATACCAGGGGTTAAAGGTTGTTCTGCAGTTATACAAAGGTCTCATTACTCCAGACCTAGGAGTACTCTGTTCCTTTCCATGCACAACAAATAAGGAAGGAGATTTTGGCTTTGGAGAGCTGAAAGCCCAAAGCTAACTGGATTAGAAAGTCTGAAAGTATGGTATCTTCAGGAATTACATTGCTTCATGTTACTGATTTTTCCCTACAATATTCCCTACAATTTAGATGATTATGAGTGACTTGTTTGAAATTTTCAACATATCATGGAGAACAGATACTTCTTTTTTTGTACATCTCCTATTTCCACAGGTTTCCCAATCTAGGATTAGGAAACATATCCTAATAATTGGATTCTGCCCTTTCCAATGTGAAGATAGAAAACATTTCAACATATAAAGAATGGTAGTAGTTTGGAGTTCTATTCTGCAAACAACAGTTGATATTGCGTCAATGAATTATAAAAGTGAAACTGAAAGATTTTTCTTTGGAGCTAATAGGGAATTAAGGAGCTAAAGCAGCTATATAGAGCTTAGTTACAGATCAGCCATGTCCTCACTGAATGGCAGAGAGATTCGGGGTGATCAAAGATTCTTGTTTCTAGAATTCTATTAATCCTAGAATAAACCAGAAGACCATCAACAAAAAAATGTAAACGTTAAATTCATTAGGGGGGCATGGTGACACAGTGGTTAGCATGGCATCATGGACCCAGGTTTGATTCCAAAGTTGGGTGACTATCTATGTAGAGTCAATGGTATGCATTCCTCCCATGTCTGTGTGAGCTTCCTGTGGGTGCTCCAGTTTCCTCCCACAGTAAAAAGATATGGAGGTCAGGTGTTTGGTCATACTAAAGCTGTCCATAGTAGCAGGGGGTTATACAGATTGGGTGGGTCTGGGCGGGATGCTCTGAGGAGAGTCAGTGTGAACTCAATGGGCCAAATGGCCTCTGTCTGCACTGTACAGGTTCCATGATTTCTTTAATGGAGCTTCAGGGAGAAATCATGCATTCCTATCTAAAGCTTAGTGGTACAGGGCATTGTTCTTTAAAATACCTGGCGAGAATGATTATCTGTAAAGCAACACGGCTGATGAGCAGGTACAGGCGTGGCCAGTCACCTGGACAATGACAGGACAGACCTCAGAAAGTGGCTGTACATGTACTAATGACATCACTGCACAGTGTTCAATGACATCACAATCAGCACAAGACAAGGGAAGAGTGAGCCCTGAACCAAACAGAGATCAACTTCGAAATAAAATAAACTCTTTTTATTTTGTCCTGGGGGACTTCATTTTAGATCCGGGCAGCCTACTCCAGTTGCTTGAGAATGATGCCAGATTTCTTTCTGCTCTGTTTGTCACCTAGAGGTAGTATTTACAGGCCACTCTGCCATAAGGGACTGAACACTGAGCCAAATTCAAACGATGCCATGTCACAACCTGTGTTTACAAGTAAATGTTTCATATAAATCGGTCTAAAACTTCACCTGATGGAGGCTTGCATTCACTCAAGGGCTCACCACCTTTCATTTAAAGGTATTACACAATTGCCACTGCAATGACAACAGTTTCCATATGCCCTTCATGGTATCAGTGTTTAGTTCAAACATATTCCTTCAGCTCAAAATCTATCAGTTTCAAACACCTTCTTAAAGGGACAATTCAAGCCAAGTAATTTTTAAAGAGGCCAGTTTTAAAGTGATACACATCACAGAATCCGTCCAGTTTTCCTGCTGCTCCTTCAGCTTGCAGCCTAAGTGACAACAGGACACATCAAGTCCACTCATTTCCAGTTGAAGTGAAAACAAATTGTTCGGTTTGTTTTTGGCTTAATTTGCGAGTAAAAAATGTGCTGTTCATTCTTTGCTAGTTATAATTACTCCCCTAAACAAAATCTGCATTTTCAGCAGGATGGAGAATTTCAGTCGAGATGAATCGATACCCGGTTTAAAACAAAACTTGAATTACTGGAAAAGCTCAGCAGGTCTGGCAGCATCTGTGCGGAGAAATCAGATGATAACCTTTCGGATCCGGTGACGCTTCCTCAGAACTCGTAGTTCTGTATCCGCAGTTTTTAAAACAAAACTTACTGGAAGTTTGAAAAAAAATGAATATGATTTCAGAAAACTTGTGTTTCGTTTCTCAAATGTCAAATTTGCACCTTTGGTTCCAGTTTGCCAAGCCATTTAGTTGACCTATGTTAATTTGTGTCTAGTTGATTCGTCTTAGTTGTTCGTTGAAGGACTTGTGAAATATATTGTTGTACTTCTGACCCTCTCCTAACAGGAGATTGCGACTCTTCAGAAAAAAATACAGGGAATGCGAGTCCTATCTGTCATTCTATTTTGTTTTTGTCACTCGTGCATAAGAGTTTAAGACATTATTGGAAACGACGCAAACAACAGGGACTGCGCTGTCAGAGGGGTTGATAAAATTCACTTAAGGTACTTTTCAATTACTGTCCGTTTCGGCTTAAAAGTGGACAAAATGCGAATGCTGGGGACCAGGTCAGAACAGCCCACAACGACGACAAGATGATGGGCTGTACCCCCTGGAGTGTTTCCATCTGCCATCATTAAGGTGACTATTCAAACATGAAAAATTCCTTCTCGCGGTGCTGACAAGCAGACATCAGGAACTGTGACAGAGCTTTGTAGATAAAGCTAGTCAGACAGAGATGTCACACTCCCCCGGTATGTCTCAAGACAAAACCTCAGAGAGGGGGGAAAAAATCCCGGGGATGCAGTGAAACAGTTATTACCTGGGGTGGTTCCTTTCCCACAAGATAACCAACAAGGAAGGTCAGCCTGAGATCACAGAGACAGCAAGTGCGTTTTCATTTTACCTGTAGTCTTCTCCGTAAGACACCCAAACCTTTTGATCATTTTCAAGGAAAAGGGGATTTTTTATTTCTTGCCCATTTTCATCAAACAACCGAGTAGGACTAAGGTTGAGACCTGAAGCGTGATATCCGGACGAGCACTGGAGCCGTTGACAAATCATCTGTAGCAACTAGGACAGATGGTATAAAGGAAAGAATGATTTCAAGAAAATAAGTCTGAGATCTTGTGGAATTGGAACCCTAACATATTAATTAATCAAAAGGGTGCTCGGGAAGTGTGAATGATTGAATTGTTTATCTTGTAAGAAACCAAAACAGAACATGGGCTTTTCTTTTAACCAGCAGGTGGTGCAACTGTATTAGCATTGGTCTGACCCCGGCTCCTGTTCTGGTTACAGACAGCAAATTTTTCAGTATAATCATCAGTTGCCCGCTTTGCACTTGTCCACTGCATTTTTTCCCCCTTCAAAACCATATATATATACATAAATTAAGATTTGGGGCCACTGTCGACGAGCAGTCTTCGGTTTGCAGCCTGAATAACGGGTGGCTAAGTAACTGACGAGCACCATGAACACGCGAAGCAATAATAAGGCAGCTCCACAAATGAGCGAGCGGTTACTTTAAATGCAAACTGGGTCTCTAACACAGTTGGTAAAACCCTGATTGCAATTAGAGACAAATACCAATACCCATTTCTGAACAGGATGCAAAAGCAGCAGGACATTTTTGCAGGGGGTTGGAAGAAGAGAGTGGTTATGTTGGCATAAAAGTGGTAGAATTGGTTAATAAAAGCATTTTGGAGGCTTAATGCATGAAAGTTATAGTGAGTAGTTGAAGCATATTGTTTCCAATTCTGGGCATTAGTGTTTTAGCAATGATGTGAAGAGGTTATAGATGGTGTTGAAAATATCTGTGACAATATTACACGGTTTGAAGGATTTCAGTTATGTGAATAGATTGAAGGATCCATGGTTGCTGTTCTTGTGGAAAAGAAATTTGATGGAGAGTGAATATTTTGGGACTGTGTAGTTGATGAGAAACCATTTCCACTTTTTAAAAAAGGGGCTCTTTTAAAAAAAAACCCCAGCCACCAATTTAAGGCAACTGGTAAAACATTCAAAGACGGTGAGGAAAAACACTTATTCAGCAGATGGTTAAGATTTGGAATAGGCTATACCTAAGCAGTAGAGGCAGATTCAAGCATAGCTATCAAAAGGATTATTATTTGAGGAAAAGAATTGTCGAGCTCATGAGAATGGTGAGGGAATATGACTAGCTGAACTGTTCTTGAGGTGGTAAGTGCACAATGGGACAAAAGCACTGTTACCAATCAGTAATTCTTAATGACCAAGGTCAGCTATTTTTGGAGCCTTGCTTCCTCATAAACATTCAAAAAGGGAAGCACAGTGGAGTGGCTGCATGGAACAGAAATAATTTAGATCTTAAAACTGCTATCATTTTCATATTGTTCCACTTTAATTTATTGAAATATATCTCAAGGGCATCAACTATAAGTGAATTATGTGTAAATATTTATCAAGTCATGTTTTTGAGTAGATGCCACATAACAGTAATCTAAATATATAGAGAGGACACAAAGGCCAATGAAACATGTTTCCTATTATATTGGGAGCATCTGGCTGGTGCAACTTCTCAGCATTTTATTAATTGAAATGAAATGAACCAATTTCAGAAGTATGGAACTGTTGACCAACAGTTGAGGCTAAACAAAGTTTGAAATGGGACTTTTGTTTGAGTGGGGAACTCAGAATAGGATAGTACAGTAGTTTTACGATAAATTGAATGTCATTCTGTAGACTTCAGCGGAGTATAACATAAGGTAAATTATGTCCCAACAATGAATCCAGTCCTGTCAGTATTCCAGGTAACTAATAAGGTAAAAATTGCAGTATGTGTGGTTAAATGAAATGAAGTTATTGGTGCTGTTATTATTTTTATACTTTTTTAAACTGTTTCTTTTCTCCAACAAAAAAAACTCACTTTGTCCATCATGAATTTGTCATTTCCCGATTCTTTCTCGATGACCTTCATGTTAATATAGATGAGAACCTCTCCAGTGCTCTGACCATTCCGATACACCTGATGAAGGAATCAAACCAAACGGGTTAAAGTTTACAGATCTCTCCAGCTTCAGTGTGTCATTTTCAGGAATGCTTTACGTTAGTTGGAGAATGTGATATTTTCTTGTTAGTATTTATACCAACATAATACAGAGATTTTTATAAAAGGTTCACATCACCCATTTGTCAATAATACTGAAGATAAATACAATCTCCATTAATCTAGTATTTTTTTCACTACCTCTGGATACTCTAGAATATGTTCATTGCCACTGAAATACATCTTTAAAGTGTAGTCACTGTAATCATGGAGGGGAATGCAGCAATTAGTTTGTGAACAGCATGCTCTCAGAAAAAATCATTGAGATAATTGCCAGATAACCTGATTTCTCAGAAGCCTAAAGATTGGAATCTGGGAGGAATTATCCTAGTCTTCTTCAAAATAGTAGTTTAGGGAATTTTACGTCCATCTGAGAACATGCAAGTAAGGTGTCAGTTGACTAAACCAACAAATATTTGGATATTAAGAGTTAAGATGGGTGGGTGGAGTTGAAGTACAGATCGAATTCAGTGGAAGATCAGGCTAGGGTTTAATGTCCTGCTAGTATTATCCTCTGACTTGACCTCCAAAGGCATTAGTTATGATATGTCAGAGGATGTGCTGTTATATCTGTAAGTCAGGATTTTTGCCCTGAACATTCCTCTGCAAAGGCAGAGTTGATTAAGATGCTCATCCCATTTAAGGCAATAGATGAATGCAACTTGAGAGCATCCAGAGTGTAATTGCTATTAGGCAAGGGTACTTTGCAGACTAGAAGATATGTCCAACAAAAGTCTGTCTGAAATGAATAGCCTTCTTATTGTATACTTCTGACATTTGAATTGTAATGGTTAATCTCAAAACAAAACGCATTTTCTTTCATGTAGCACGTCAATACACACTGACAACCAATAGATTGTGAAATGCAATAAATGTTGCTGTGGTAGGCAAACACAACAGGAAATTGGTGCATAGCAAAATCTCATAAACGTGAAATGAGTTCTTTTTGGTGATATTTGAAGAAAAGTGGTTATTCCTGTTCGTACAAAGGAACACTTTTTGCCAAAACGTAAGTTTCATTTTAAAAGTAAAATGTATGGTACACAGCATTTCAAATGATAATAAAACACATACTTTTCTCAATTGAAAACATTGCACTCTCTGGTGCCTCAATCCAATTTCAAAATTTGTAGGATTTACGAAATTCGTATCTATGTTCATTCCTATCCAATGATGACGATTTATTATTATCCAACAATATACATACAGCTCAAGGGGTTCAATAAGTTTACAGCTCCTCAGGACATTATTGCTCAAAGGCTGGACAGTGACCTTTTCCCACTGTGCCTTTATAGCAACTGTCCCAGGCTTCAGAGAATGCCTTATCACATAGACCTGGACCTTGGAATTTGCCGGTCTGTAACAATTGGTTGAGGAAAACTCCTTGCACAGGAAGACCAATGGGCTTTGGGAAGGCCAAAGATCATCTTTCACTAAGTTGGTTTTTCTTCAGTCACATTTGATGTTTGGTTTAGTGTGTTTCCCAGGGAACAGCCCCTGGGAAGCACCTAGGGCCCCTAGAACACCAAGACCTGCATCATGGAAGTGCTCAAGTCAAACCTCAACAAAATCCATGGCATTTTTCTTCAGATTTTCTTTTGTAAAGGTTGCTTACATCTATCCAAGAAGTATCAGAAAGACAATACTTCGGAAAACAACAACTACTTACCAGAATGAAGTGATTGCAGAGATAACATGTTCAAACCTGTGGCGGAGTTTGAATCCTTGTCTTTCTGACAACTAACAACTGGATTAGGCTAGGCTATATAGCTAGACAGAGAGATCAGTTTTTGTAGCTCAATATTGATTAAGGCCCAATACTCTCAATGTGAAGGATAATAGTTCATTAACGTATGGCAAACCAGCCAATTATGTATCTTGCAGTCAATTGGCTGACACAGTACTGCAGGAGAGAGTTCAACAGCACTTAAAATGCAAGTGTGCCAGATACTCAGTAATGTATGGGAGATTTCCTGCCAAGTTGCTAATGTTGTTAGAGACTAGACAACGGTATATTATCCACAGGATGTGCAAACAGAGCAAAATTTGGTGTTCAAAATCTGGAGAAAAGCCTCACTGTTGGATAGTAACAGTGGGGACTTTGCTCTGTTCAAGCACTGAGTTTCTGTCACAAAAGTTTAACATCATTCCCAGTTTCAGTAAATACAGACACTTTCAGCAATAGCCATGTAGGTCAGAGGACGGTATTATTAGCTAAACACTACAGGCCATGCATATGTCAAAACCCTAAACTTGTAAGATATAATCAGAAGAAGTGCTAAGTTTCGTAAAAGTAAACAGTAATTGGGTAAGGTTTCTTTTATTAATTAAATGTGATACTTGTATGTTATCCATCAGTCTTGGGAGATGATGGAGAAAATTAATGATAAATGCATCTTACTGACTCATTGACTTGTAAACAGAGAATTAGTTGCATTTCCATTTCCATCACATCTTTCAAACTACAATTTGCCCTGAGTGTTGGTGGCTTTGACTGAGTCCTACCTAATTCAGTTCAGTTTGATTTCAGAATTCACTTCAGCAATAACATGTAATACCAAATATACCAAGTCTCCTCAAATTTTTATTGAGATTTTTCTTCTGAGATAATGAGAAATTTGACATTGTGAATTTCATCACTCTTAGTCACGTAGATTATTTGTCCATATTTTCTATCACTCAACAGATACAAAGTGGATATTCTCGAGAAATCTAAATCTAATAATGAAGCAAACTGTACAAACACCTTGAAACCCAAAATAATTTGTTTCAATTCACTGAATAAAATAACCAATTTCTTGTCTTGTTAGATTTTCCATTTTGATGGAGTTGACGATAACATTCATTTTCGCTTCAGTGCCATCTCCATCTATGTCAAATGTTTCCCATAGCAATAAACAGGAGTAAATATACTACTTGCCCATCACTTTCTCTCTGGACTATGTTTCCTTTCAATTCTGTACGCCTTTGATCTATATGATAATGACTCTTTTAAAGAGAATGAGAGTTGGGGGCATGGCTATATTAAATCTAATAAACAGGTTACTACAAAGTGGACTTTGTTAAACCTTCAGACGTATACCTCTGCAGTGAAAAAGCGTTAAGAAATTATAACTACTAGATTGTCAGAACCTCAAGATACTATTGTGATGCCATTCAAGGATATGTTCCGATCAATACACAAACCCAGATATTGCAAATACTACATAAGTGTGAAGGATTTTTTGAGGTGGCATTTTGACTGCATCTGGAATAATTCTTTTCTTTGCTTAAAAACAGTATGACTCCTTGGAGCACCAGCAGCCTTTTGATTCATCCTCAGTGTAAAGTTTCTGATATGAATCTGAGCAGTGGCTGAAAATTAATTTTCACTTAATGGCTTTTCAATTAATGGGTGCCATTCACCATCATCCAACATCACACCATCATTAGTTAGCTTTTATTTCCTTTTACGAATCCAATGCCTTCAAGCCAAGTTAGAGTTTCTTTCTTCAGGAGGTTGGCCTAACCTAAGGAATCTTAAATCCCTGATTACTGTCTGGCCCTTCCACATATATATATAGTTTAAACCAGTTACATAACTATCTGAGGCATCTCACACATCTCATTCTGGCCCCTTGAACATTCCCAGCTTTCAGTTCTTCTCCATTGGCGTCTGTGCATTCAGTTGCCTAAACAATAAGGACTGGAATTTCCTCCCTACACCATCTTACTTCCCTTACATCCTTTAAAATATTGCTTAGGAATTTCCTCCCTACACCATCTTACTTCCCTTACATCCTTTAAAATATTGCTTAGAAAGCCCGTCTCTTTGACTAAGATTTTAATCATCTCATGTAGTCATGATTTCGTAGTTTCACAATGACGGCGTGTTTTAGGATGCTCCTGTGAAGTAATGCGGTGCATTTAATTATGTTAAAGGTGTTTGCCATGCCCAGAAAGGATGAAGATTATTATTTTAAGAAAAGTATATTCTCTTGTTCAATTTTTAAAATGGACTGTTGCTGGATTTAAGATAGCTATTGGCCACAGAATGAACTTTCTAGAAACTTCCTGTGAACAAAAGTTAACTCATCCTCCTTCTGGAATGTTATTGTGCCGTCATTTTCACCAAGCCCACTCAAAGCAGTCAAAGAAAATATGTCTTATCCAGCTGGGCTTAGTTTAAAGGAAAACTATTGAAAGTCATTGTGCCTGATTTGGTGCTCATGACCCTCGCTGGTATCTGCTATAACACACTCGGTGCATCAAAGCCATTTATTTAACTACGGTGACTCATTTAGGAACACCAATCATGTGATTGGAATTTGTGTTTCTCATATAGTTTTAATTATACAGTTTTGGCCCCTTTGCTCAATTTATTTTTATCATTAAGACAGAAAACAACATATCAGCTCCAGGCTTTGCTAATAACCTGTTTCTAGTTTCAACTTATTTTCAAGTCCTGATCTCTAGGAAGACCTATGCATTTCAAGTGAAAAATGAACAAAGTTTCAGGCTGCAAGAATTGTAGATATTTTCTAATCAACTTGTGAGACTCGATCCAGGTGTCCAGGCTCAGAGGTAAGGACACTACCATTGTATCCCAAGAACACCAGCTGTAAGAATTATACTGCTGTGCTTTCAACTGAATTGACTTGCATATGAACTCTTATCAGAAATACTGTCTAACCAGCCACCTATCAAAACTCACTGGATATTGATTGATCACATCCAATTCATGTGAATTAATGCCACTATCTTCAGCCTTTGTGTAATTAATCATTGTAGCTACTTTTTTTCTTTCTTCTATGTATGCTCCTGTACGTGTGTGTACATTCAGATCACAATTCCCTCACTCTGGAGTTTTGATGCATTAATTTACCGTTTACGGTAAATTTTATTTTAAAGCAAAGTTGACAATGGATTGCTTTGTTTTAACCCTGAAAAAGATTACTGTTTTTGTTGAAATGACTTCATAAACAGATTTGGGGAAATACACTACTGCCTATTTCAAAGTGCAAAACAGATAATATCTTTTTTTAAAATTATCCCTGCTATGCATGGAAGAGGATAATAGTAAAATTCGATTCACCTTTTCCTCGTGTTAGCGCTATTAAAATTGTTGTTGGGTTAATCTAATCTTATCTTCCCCAAAACTAGGGCAAATTTTGCCTTCCAAAGGCAATGCATTAAGGATTGTATAAAAGTATATGAAATCTGTTACGTTATTAACAGAACTCAGGGGCATTTAAGGCAGTGCAGGAGCAGAAAATAAAACTACTGTTATCAGATTATTTTAATTTTTTTGTGTGTGTGTCTGTCTGTCTGTGTGGGTGTGTGTACACATTGAACTGTTGAAAAAGCTCATGGGAATGAGGTACAAAAATGCTAGACCTTTGTACTCTAATATTGCCCACATCCTAACATAAAGAGAAAACACTTGAACTGCAGCATCAAAAACAAGAAAAAGACATTTAGATCGAGGGCCTCCTCCTACTTTCTAAAGTCAGAATTTCACCAAAGGTGATTGTGTGCCTTACTAAATGTTTCAGTCATGTCACTTACAATGACCATTTCCAAACCAAACTGTCAAAGTGAACAAACTTTGTGAACCTGTCCCACAGATGTCCCTGCAATGAACAAGTAACATGGGTAAATCAAACACCCTCTAACAAGTCACTAATTTAGAAGCAAAAATAAAACAAATAAGACAGGAAGTCACATATACTCTTCTGCCTGTGTTTGCGCATTTTAGGTTGAATGCTCACATTTGAACCATGGGTCTGTTTACTGGGAAAGCATTGCAACTCAGTTTTCACTGCCTTCCTGTTGTCATTTTCAAGGGCAGCTTCAGGATGCCACAGACAAGCAAGGAATTATTAAATTCCAAGGTCTAATATCTGGCAGGGGAAAGGGGAATAGGCTAGCAATTTAAACAAGTTTTAGGCCTGACTCATCCAAATCAGTTTGATGACATGCTGAGATGAGGGAAACATCGCCTCAGGCTAGTAATGACAACTAATCACTGTTTGTGTGCGTTTTATCTGTTCTCAAAGCACAAACAAAAAAAACTTTCCCCCAAGCAAGTGTTCTTACACCTTGAAAAGACACGGAATTTGAAACCTCAGCAGTTCATGGCTGATAGGAAGTTCTTTGTTGATTTCTAGTATACCGCAGTTGAAAAACTGTTTACGTGAAATGTTGACATGTCTTTTCTCATTAGAAGCAAGGACTAATGATGTCACACAACATCTTGTAAGATAATAAAATGTGAGGCTGGACGAACACAGCAGGCCAAGCAGCATCTCAGGAGCACAAAAGCTGACGTTTCGGGCCTAGACCCTTCATCAGAGAGGGGGATGGGGAGAGGGAACTGGAATAAATAGGGAGAGAGGGGGAGGCGGACCGAAGATGGAGAGTAAAGAAGATAGGTGGAGAGAGTGTGGGTGGGGAGGTAGGGAGGGGATAGGTCAGTCCAGGGAAGACGGACAGGTCAAGGAGGTGGGATGAGGTTAGTAGGTAGCGGGGGGTGCGGCTTGGGGTGGGAGGAAGGGATGGGTGAGAGGAAGAACCGGTTAGGGAGGCAGAGACAGGTTGGACTGGTTTTGGGATGCAATGGGTGGGGGGGAAGAGCTGGGCTGGTTGTGTGGTGCAGTGGGGGGAGGGGACGAACTGGGCTGGTTGAGGGATGCAGTCGGGGAAGGGGAGATTTTGAAACTGGTGAAGTCCACATTGATACCATATGGCTGCAGGGTTCCCAGGCGGAATATGAGTTGCTGTTCCTGCAACCTTCGGGTGGCATCATTGTGGCAGTGCAGGAGGCCCATGATGGACATGTCATCAAGAGAATGGGAGGGGGAGTGGAAATGGTTTGCGACTGGGAGGTGCAGTTGTTTTTTGCGAACTGAGCGGAGGTGTTCTGCAAAGCGGTCCCCAAGCCTCCGCTTGGTTTCCCCAATGTAGAGGAAGCCGCACCGGGTACAGTGGATGCAGTATACCACTAAAAAAACTAAAAATACTAAAAAAAAAACCACAGCCACATCTTGTAAGGTCTGGCGAATGGGGCAATGGTTAATGCACAGCTTGGATGCCATTAACTGAGGGGAAGCTGCAGATTCTCAAATAAGAGCATTAACAATATGCTAAATTAATCAACATTTAGGAAGATATTTTCATGTCTCCTCTGCCATTAGACAAGACGCAATATATTAATGTGATTAAGAAACAGAATTATGCATATCTGGAAAACGTTTGGAAAATTTATAACCTTTGTACAGAACTATAAAAACTGAATCAAAGCATTTAGGTAGCTAACACAATTTAAAATATAGAAATGCACACAGGATAAATGCAATTTAAGGAACTAGACGAAACAGTCAGTTAACAAATTTAGATATTTGCAGAAGTTGCAGATAAAAGATCAGCATTCCCAAATCAGGCCAAAACTCTAGGAATAAGACCATAAGACCATAAGACATAGGAATGGAAGTAATAGGAATGGAAGTAAGACCATTGGCCCATCAAGTCCACTCCGCCATTTAAATCATGGCTGATGGGCATTTCAACTCCACTTCCCTACACTCTCCCCATAGCCCTTGATTCCTTTTGAGATCAAGAATTTGTCGATCTCTGCCTTGAAGGCATCCAATGTCCCGGCTTCCACTGCACTCCGTGGCAATGAATTCCACAAGCTCACCACTCTCTGGCTGAAGAAATGTTGTCTTGTTTCCGTTTTAAATTTACCCCCTCTAATTTTAAGGCTGTGCCCACGCACCCTAGTCTCCCCGCCTAAAGGAAACAACTTCCTAGCGTCCACCCCTTCTAAACCATACGTTATCTTGTAAGTTTCTATTAGATCTCCCCTCAACCTTCTAAACTCTAATGAGTACAATCCCAGGATTCTTAGCCGTTCATCATACGTTAAACCTACCATTCCAGGGATCATCCGTGTGAATCTCCGCTGGACACGCTCCAGGGCTAGTATGTCCTTCCTGAGGCGTGGGGTCCAAAATTGGACACAGTATTCTAAATGGGGCCTAACTAGAGCTTTATAAAGCCTCAGAAGCACATCGCTGCTTTTATATTCCAATCCTCTTGAGATAAACGACAACATTATATTGGCTTTCTTAATTACGGACTCTACCTGCAAGTTAACCTTTAGAGAATCCTGGACCAACACTCTCAGATCCCTTTGCACTTCTGATTTGCGAATTTTCTCACCATTTAGAAAATAGTCCATGCCTGTATTCTTTTTTCCAAAGTGCAAAACCTCACATTTACTCACATTGAATTTCATCAGTCATTTCCTGGACCACTCTCCTAAACTGTCTAAATCTTTCTGCAGCTTCCCCACCTCTTCAGTACTACCTACCTGTCCACCTATCTTCATATCATCGGCAAACTTTGCTAAACTGCTACACGATCATAGGTATTAGATATTATTACTCAATAACAATTGTCTGGGCATTGGTACTTGTGAGATCTGCCTGTTTTCAAAATGGCTGCTGTATTTGTCTACATGTTTAAACTTTTAAAAGTATGTAAACTACTTCTAGATTCTTCAGAAATGCAGAAAAGTAATTTATTAAGAGATAATGGGAACTGCAGATGCTGGAGAATCCAAAATAAAAGTGTGGAGCTGGATGAACACAGCAGGCCAAGCAGCATCTTAGGAGCTCCTAAGATGCTCCTTGGCCTACTGTGATCATCCAGCTCCACATTTTCTTATCTAAGTAATTTATTAAAGCAAGTTTTTACTTCCTGACTAATATTACAGGACCAAGTGGGTTGCAGTAACCATGTGACAGGAATGGATTAGTTCTGACAGATGATAAAATAAACATATGGTGAGTCCTTGAATACTTAAGTCACATCTTTTTCAGTGTGAAACATAACTTAAAAGGAAAATTGAACATTATAACTTTGTTTCTAAAGCATTGAGATGAGTGCCACCTACTTTTAGCTGCAGGCCTTTTGGAAGAGTGGTGCTTGCTGGAAACCTATGAATAGTCTGAGACACAAGGGCACTTTGCAATTCCTCTTCAGCCTGTAACTGTGGGCCAAGTTTCGAGAGCTGACTATTGTGCTTCTTGATAACAGCTCGCAGTTCATCGATCAAGTTTTCCAACTAAAGAGGTTAAAATACAAAATGCTGTTAGCAAGGGATAATTATTGAAGTCACACCTATTAGACTTTCTTTGTGCTATTTCTGTTGAGAAAGTTTTACACAACTTGAATCTGACAATCTTTTGACAGCAAAACACCTCCCAAGGTTTGACATGAGCTGTTATATAGCTGTTGCCCTTCCACTGACTCCTTTTGACTTCATCTCTTACTGATTAGAGTCTACATCAGTCACAAAAAATAATCTGTTTTTATATTTCACTGACGACTCTGTGTGTGATTTTTGTGAAGTGTCATAAGTGGAAAGAAGAAGGTATAACAGCCTCCAAAATTTTGCTGTGGTTTGAAATTATTTACAAAACCTAATGATCTCAGAAAACTCAAACCTCTATATTTTAGTGAATTAAGTACTCAACCGCTGAAATCACACCACAAAATATGAAACTACAAATGCTTAGTGGATTTATTTGAAATTCTTTACTCCATCATTTTTAGGGAAGATATTAACCCAAAGAAAATTAAATGACTGTGTAAACTTTGCTTCCTGTTAAATCTCTAATGGTTATAAATCATTAGAACCATAGAATCCCAACAATGTGGAAGCACGTCATTCAGCTCATTGAGTCCAGCCTGACCCTCCTAAAAAATCCCACCAAGGCTCAACTCTCTACCCTATCCCAGTAACCCTGCAATTCCCACGGCTAATCTACCTAGCCTGCACATTCCTAAATACTATGGGCAATTTAGCATGGCCAATCCACCTAGCCTGCATATGTTTAGACTGTGGGAAGAAGCCACAGCACCCAGAGGAAACCCACGCAGACACAGTGAAAATGTGCAAACTCCACACAGATAGTCACCTGTGCATGGAATTGAAACTGGGCCCCTGGCGCTGTGAGACAGCAATACTAATCGCTGTGGCATTGGGATTCCCCAAATGTAGGCAAAATATGAAAAAGTGCAAAGATTTGTTGACACATCAAGGTGTCCAAGTCACCTTTTTTAATTAAAATAAACCGCACCCAAAATTACCCCTCAGAGCCAAAAAACAAGGCTTTGATTTAAATAGCATAAATGATTGCATGATGCACCAAAATACCTTGCAACTAATTACAAGTTTGAATGTGATGTTGTGGTAATGTAGATTTTACCTATTTAAGACTTTTGTAAATAGCTTGGTCTTAAAAAAATTCTTTCAATTTAAGACAAAACAGAAGGGAACATAGTGGTAATGTTGAACTTGCCTAGCGCATGCTCTGTGCAATGTAACCTGTATGCCTCTGTCTAAGATGGTAGAAACTGCCAATGCTGGAGAATCTGAGATAACAAGGTATAGAGTTGGATGAACACAGCAGGCCAAGCAGCATCAGAGGAGCAGGAACGCTGACGTTTCAGGTCTGCACCCTTCTTCAGAAAATTGCCTGCTGTGCTCATCCAGCTCCACAACTTGTTATCTCTGCCCCCGTCTAAGTGTTTTTTCATCCTATGTTCTGCATGTCCTTGCTTATTATGATCTGCTTGTACTGCTCATAAGCAAAGCTTTTCACTCTAGGTTTAGGTGCATGTAACAATAAATAAATCAAATCAAATCAAATAGTAAAATCATATTGAACTCCAGTGAAGGTAAGTCTACATAATTTGGTTGCCATGAAGCTAGTGGCCCAGATCAAAACCTATAGAAACCAAGATAACAAAGTGTGGAGCTGGATGAACACAGCAGGCCACGCAGCATCCTAGGGGCACAAAAGCTGACGTTTCGATCATCCAGTTGCACACTTTGTTATCTTGGATTGTCCAGCATCTGCAGTTCCCATTATCTCTGATCACTATAGAAACCAAGTGCTGTTTTCATAGCTGGATATCAAGCAGGTCATCTGGTCTTGCTGCATACAAAGACCTGGAGAGGAAGACTGTAACCAGTGGTGTCTGTTTTATAAAAGGAACCACCAAACAAAATACCAATGAAAACTGAGATGACAAGGTGTAGAGCTGCATGAACACAGCAGGCCAAACAACATCAGAGGAGCAGGAAGGCTGACTTTTCAGGTCTAGACCCTTCTTTAGAAATTGCTGAAGAAGGGTCTAGACCTGAAACGCCAGGCTTCCTGCTCCTCTGATGCTGCTTGGCCTGCTGTGTTCATCCAGCTCTATACCTTGTTCTGTCAGATTCTCCAGCATCTGCAGTTCCTACTACCAGTGAAAACACTTCCTTGTGTGAAGAGATGGGACTTACAGAGATTTAGAAGCTAAGGAGTTGCCAGAATGCTCTCTACTGTTGGAAGTCTGTATGATAATACTCAGGAGATTAAGTGAAGGAACTTTCTAAAGGATAATTGAAGACTTGCCATGATGCAGCAAGAAGAAAGGAGCCAAACGGAAAATTTTGGAGAACTTTGTACTTAAACCTGCAAGGCTTTACTTCTGAGAGTGTAATATAAAAAGTGAACGAAGAAAGCACTTTTTTGTGTTAATTGCCCACTAAAGAATGGTTAGTTGTTGAAATAGTGGGAACTGCAGATGCTGGAGAATCTGAGATAACAAGATGTAGAGCTGGATGAACACAGCAGGCCAAGCAGCTAGATCTGGATGAACACAGCAGGAGGAAGGGTCTAGACCCAAAATGCCAACCTTCTTGCTCCTCTGATGCTGGTTGGCCTGCTGTGTTCATCCAGCTCTATACCTTGTTATCTGAATGGTTAGCTGATGTTGATTTTAATTTGTTTGTTACAGTAAAACTCTTAATGAGCCATCTTGGGCATGATTCTTTCCATTGCTTACTGGGAAATTTAATCTTTTTCAAAGATATTAGTCTCAATGTTATAGCTGAAAATGTTATAGTAAATTCACTCCAAACAAAATTCAACAGAGAGCACGGTGAAAATGACAGATCAAAAATGGAATGTCCTGGAGAAATGCAACAGGTCTGTTAGCATCTGTGGAGAGAGAAACCAAGTTAATGTTTTGGGTGCACCATAATTTCTAAACTGGCTAGATAATGATCAAATTACTTGTTTTCTGAGGTTGACTGAAACATTTTCTAAAGGCAAGGCAGTTCTTGCTGCACTTATATATAGAGTTCAAAACAATTATTGCAAAGTCATAAAAAAATCCAAGATTTTTTTGCAAACTGTTAAACAACAGCTGAAATTGGCAGTTGGCTTTTCTGCTATTCCTTCAGGATGCAGGGTAAATAATGCTGGTTTTCTGGAGTTAGTTTTCAATTAGTTTTCAGTTCTTGGGGCTAAAGTGTTCAAAGGGAATCGGAGAAAACAGAAACAGTATACTGGGGTGGATTATCACACACAATCATATTGAATGGTGGACCAGGCTAAACAGGCAGAACTGCCTAATCTTGCTCCTAATTTTTGTTCCTAGAAAGCTGTGTTAACATATCACTTGCATGTGAAAAATCAATACAGAAATAAATAATTCTATAATTGCAACCATGTAGGCTTCTATTTTAATTCTGCTGCTAAGCAAGATCCTTGGACCTTCTTTGATTCTGTGTCCCCTCAGTTGAAGGATCATGGCCTTTGTTGTGGACCAGACTAAATCCCTTCAAAATATATACAGAAAATAATCTCTTCTTATTTTGAAGGTAAATGTAAGGTGTTGTTTTCCAGTTGCAATTCCATTTGTCAAAGTATGCCACGTTAAAACATACTTTATTTTTACACTACCGTTAAAACATAGACAAAATAAAAAAGAATAGGCTTAACTGTAACTCAATTGAAATACTTAGCAAAATGATGGATATATTAGCTACTACTAATTAACTGTTCTAATACAGTAACAGCCCATAAACTCACCTTTGGAAAAAAAACAAAATTCAGTAAAATAGATTGTCTTACAGGTAATTCTCTTGTCCAGGTCAAAAGACATCAGGTGAAAACTCTATGAGAGACAGTAGCAGGGAAAGATGTCCTGCAGCTTCCAAACCTAGCTTAAGGACCCCAACAACTGCTACTGAAAAACTAAAACTAAAAATCCTGGCTCTGTGGGAGCTTGACCCCACCCATTCAGGCTGCATCTATTGTTCCAACCTAGGAAAAAACGCTCCAAGGCCTCACAAGCTGGTCCCTTTATGGGCTTTGAAGCAAACCGAATGGCACCTCTGATCCCAACATTTCTTCATTTTAAAAAAAGGACAAAATATACCTCTTAAAGCCATATTAACATCACACATTCCCACCACCCATGCCCTAAAAAAGAGCCATCAATATGGAAATCTATAATGTCTTCATTTTAAAAATGTTTGGTCTTATACTATTGGTTCACTAGAATACATATACATTAGATTGGCTCTTAGCAAACATTTATAGTGCAGTTCATTTCAGCCTATTAGTTCCTGCCACAGTACACCACCGTCTTCCTTCTTCAAAGTTTTGACAATGTATTGGCAATCATGTTTTCTCAAACTGCCAATGTATAATTTTTAAATTGAATGGCTACAATAATGAGTTCCATCTAAACAGTCTGGAATTTTTATCCTTAATTTTTTCCAAAAGCTTTAAGAGGCTATGATCAGTATATACAATTGTTTCACATATTACTGGCAATATAACTGTTGAAATATTGTGATGCAAACACCAAGCTCAAGGTCTCTTTCTTAACCGTCGAATATTTCTGTTGATGATTATTCAACATTCTGGAAAAATACCCAATTTTTCTTTCTACCTTCTAATCATCTTCTTGCAAGAGTACAGCACTGACACCCACATCACTCGCATCGATAACAACCTTGAATGGTTTTGCGCAATTACAGATAGATAACCATTGGACAGTGGTCAACACAGCTTTCAGGCTGTCAAATGTCCTCTGACAGACTGCTGTCCACTGACATTTTCTGCACTTCTTCAAGAAGTCAGTCAGTGGAGCAACCATGCTGCTAAAAGTCGGTACAAACTTCAGATAAAACCCACTCAATCCCAGGAATTGTACGACTGCTCCCTTCTTTGGTGGCATGGGAAACTCCCCAATAACCTTTGTTTTCACACTCCGTAAGGCTATCTATCCATGTCCAATGACATGGCCCAGGAATGCTACTTGGGTTTTGGTGAACTCACTCTTAGCCAGACTTATCACCAAGCCTGTCTCCTGAAGTTAATCAAATGATTCCGATGGATGCTTCAAATGTTCCTTCCAAGTATAAAAACCATCAGATCATCAATGTACACCACACAATTGGGTGGTTCTGAAATGACTTTATTGGTTAGTCTTTGAAATGTAGCTGGTGCATTTTCATACCAAATGGCATTGCTTTAAACTGGTAGTCCATTTGGTGTCACGAAAGCACAACTTGCCTTTGCTCTTTCAGATAAAGGTACCTGCCAGTATCCTCTGAGTAAGTCCAACTTCAAAATATAAGTTGTTTGTCCCATATTCTCAATACAGCCTTCCAAATGTGGAATAGACTATGAATCAGATTTTGTAACTGCATTGACTTTGCAAAAGTCCATACATGATCATTGGGTACCATCTGGTTTCGCCACCATTATTATTGGTGAGCTCCATTTGCTGCAATTCACTTCAATTACATTGTCTTTGAGCACGCGTTTAATCTCTTTTTGAACCTGTGCCAACTTTAGAGGGCTAAATCTATAAAGATGTTGCTTAATTGGAACAGCATTTCCAATATCTACATCATGCATAATTGGATTAGTACTTCTCACTTTATTCCCACATATCTTCCCACGTGATTGTATAATGCTTTCATGTCATTTTGATTTTCCTCCAGAAGGTAACTCAATAATTTATCCCAATTTTTGAGAACTTCCACATTGTTCAATTTAATTTGAGGAATGTCAAATTCAGACTCATCTGAAATTGTAACCAGTTACGCATTCTCCTTTTATTTTCCTTCCCTATCAAAATACCTCTTCAGCATATTCACGTGAGACGTTAATATATTACGAGGCTATCCAAAACTTCCTGGAATAACTTTAATGTAAAATTTGACTGTTGATGCAATTGTATTTCTCTGTGTAGTCCGTATCTCATAAAAAATTTGAGTAACTCTTCTACAATCCTTTCAGCCATGATACTGTATAAGGGAATGGCCTCTGGAAATCTAATAAACACATCCATTATATTCAACAAGTACTGATTCCCACTTTTTGTTTCAAGTATGGGAACTACACATCCAATGTGTGGGAATGGGTATTAAGGATGGTGATTTTATCTTTGCCTGAAGTATCCCAACTACCTGACATGCATGACATGTCGGGCAAAATTCAACCACATCCCTATGCAGTCCAGGCCAATTAAAAATGTTTTTGAAATTTGGCTTGAGTTTTTCTTACTCCCAAATGACCTCATATCTCAACAGCTGTTTTCCGTAACACACTGGTGATACAACATGATGAATTCCTGCCCATTTCTCATCTGCTTGAATATGTGATAGTGTTCACATCCTCATCAAAACTTCATTTTTAAGACAGCAACATTCTGGGATACACTCAGATTCTTCTTCTGTACATGATTTTTGATACAACTGCTTTAGCTCTTCATCTTTTTGATGTAACTCAATTAATATTTTTGAACTAAAAATATCCATTTTGTCCCCAACCTGTTCTTATTTTTTTTTCAATGATTTGATCAAACTTAGTCTCTGATAATTGAACTTCAGCTTCCTTATTATCATTTGATTCCCCCTCCTGCTGCAACCTTTGGCTTTGTGACCTTGTTACCCAGGATATATTTATTGTAACATCTCAGTTGCCTGATTTTCCACTGGCTTTCAATCACAGTAGGCATCACTCCCACCTGTGATCCAGCTATATCATTACCAAGGATAAACAGTATTCCCCGGAACTGACAATTTCTCTATTATTCCAACCGGCTTTAATCACTTTTACTAGACTCTCCAATCTCATTTATAAATGGAACATGGCTCTTCTCACCATGAATTCCACTTATTACCATCTTTTCTGGCAATGCTCCTTCCGAATTATTTATTTCCATGTCCAAGAATGATTTGCTCCAGTATCTCTTAAAATGTTTCAGAGATAGTAGGAACTTCAGATGCTGGAAAATCTGAGATAACAAGGTGTAGAGCTGGATGAACACAGCAGGCCAAGCAGCATCAGAGCAGCAGGAAAGCTGACATTTTGGGACTAGATCCTTCTTCAGAAATTTCTGAAGAAGGGTCTAGGCCTGAAACGTCAGCTTTCCTGCTCCTCTGATGCTGCTTGGCTTGCTGTGTTCATCCAGCTCGACAACTTATTAGCTCTTAAAATGTTAATTTCTTTACCTACATCTCCTGGCACACATGAATAAACCTTATCCACACAAATAAATTCTTTAAAGAGATTTGTCACTTTCTTCTCAACCAACCGCTGACTGGGTTGAACATTCTTTTGCAGCTTTTTAGCTTCCGCTGTGCTGTCCTTTACCCCTTCAACAAACCATATTGGCTTGATAACAAAGTGTGGAGCTGGGTGAACACAGAAGGCCAAGCAGCATCTCAGGTGCATAAAAGCTGATGCTTCGGGCCTAGACCCTTCATCAGAGAGGGGGATGGGGAGAGGGTTCTGGAATAAATAGGTAGAGAGGGGGAGGCAGACTGAAGATGGAGAGAAAAGAGGATAGGTGGAGAGGAGCGTATAGGTGGGGAGGTAGGGAGGGGATAGGTCAGTCTAGGGAAGACGGACAAGTCAAGGAGGCGGGATGAGGTTAGGTTGGAAATGGAGGTGCGGCTTGAGGTGGGAGGAAGGGATGGGTGAGAGGAAGAACAGGTTAGGGAGGTGGGGACAGGCTGGGCTGGTTTTGGGATGCAGTGAGGGGAGGGGACAAACTGGGCTGGTTTTGGGATGCAGTGGGGGAAGGGGAGATTTTGAAACTGGTGAAGTCCACATTGATACCATTGGGCTGCAGGGTTCCCAAGTGGAATATGAGTTGCTGATCCTTTGGGTGGCATCATTGTGGCTCTGCAGGAGGCCCATGACAGACATGTCGTCTAAGGAATGGGAGGGGGAGTTAAAATGGTTCGCGACTGGGAGGTGCATCTGTTTATTGCAAACCGAGCGGAGATGTTCTGCAAAGCAGTCCCCAAGCCTCCGCTTGGTTTCCCCAATGTAGAGGAAGCCACACCCGGTACAATGGATACAGTATACCACATTGGCAGATGTGCAGGTGAACCTCTGCTTAATATGGAAAGTCGCCTTGGAGCCTGGGATGGGGGTGAGGGAGAAGGTGTGGGGGCAAGTGTAGCACTTCCTGCGGTTGCAGGGGAAGGTGCCGGGTGTGGTGGGGTTGGAAGGGAGTGTGGAGCAGACAAGGGAGTCATGGAGAGAGTGGTCTCTCCAGAAGGCAGACAAGGGTGGGGATGGAAACATGGCTTGGGTGGTGGGGTCGGACTGTAGATGGCGGAAGTGTCGGAGGATGATACGTTGTATCCGGAGGTTGGTGGGGTGGTATGTGAGAACGAGGGGGATCCTCTTGGGCCGGTTGTGGCGGGGGCGGGGTGTGAGGGATGTGTTGCGGGAAATGCGGGCGATGCAATCAAGGGCATTCTGCGGGGGGAAAGTTGCGGTCCTTGAAGAACTTGGACATCTGGGATGTGCGAGAGTGGAATGCCTCATCGTGGGAGCAGATGCAGTGGAGGCGGAGGAATTGGGAATAGGAGATGGAATTTTTGCAGGAGTGTGGGTGGGGGGAGGTATATTCTAAGTAGCTGTGGGAGTCAGTGGACATCAGTTTCTAGCTGGTTGCCTGAGATGGAGACTGAGAGGTCCAGGAAGGTGAGGGATGTGTTGGAGATGGCCCAGGTGCACTTGAGGTTGGGATGGAAGGTGTTGGTGAAGTGGATGAACTGTTCGAGTTCCTCTTGGGAGCAAGAGGCGGCGCCAATACAGTCATCAATGTAACGGAGGAAGAGTCGGGGTTGGGGCCTGTGTAGGTGCGGAAGAGGGACTGTTCCACATAACCTACAAAGTTGGGGGTGGCCATAGGTACCCGCATGGGCCCAAGCTAGGCCTGCCTCTTTGCAGGTTATGTGGAACAGTCCCTCTTCCGCACCTACACAGGCCCCAAACCCCGCCTGTTCCTCCGTTACATTGATGACTGTATCGGCGCCACTTCTAGCTCCCAAGAGGAGCTCGAACAGTTCATCTACTTCACCAACACCTTCCACCCCAACCTCAAGTTCACCTGGGCCATCTCCCACACATCCCTCACCTTCCTGGACCTCTCAGTCTCCATCTCAGGCAACCAGCTAGGAACTGATGTCCATTTCAAGCCCACCGACTCCCACAGCTACCTAGAATACACCTCCTCCCACCCACCCAGGAACAGCAACTCATATTCTGCTTGGGAACCCTGCAGCCCAATGGTATCAATATGGACTTCACAAGCTTCAAAATTTCCCCTTCCCCCACTGCATCCCAAAACCAGCCCAGCTTGTCCCCTCCCCCCACTGCATCCCAAAACCAGCCCAGCCGGTCTCTGCCTCCCTAATCTGTTCTTCCTCTCACCCATCCCTTCCTCCCACCCCAAGCCACACCTCCATTTCCTACCTACTAACCTCATCCCACCTCCTTGACCTGTCCGTCTTCCCTGGACTGACCTATCCCCTCCCTACCTCCCCACCTATACTCTCCTCTCCACCTATCTTCTTTTCTCTCCATCTTCGGTCCACATCCCCCTCTCTCCCTATTTATTCCAGAACCCTCTCCCCATCCCCCTCTCTGATGAAGGGTCTGTGCCCGAAACATCAGCTTTTGTGCTCCTGAGATGCTGCTTGGCCTGCTGTGTTCATCCAGCTCCACACTTTGTTATCATGGATTCTCCAGCATCCTCAGTTCCCATTATCTCTAACCACATTCGCTTATCCTGTTTTCCCAAATCTGTCTTCCCAGTGCTTTCTCTAAACCACCAACCCTGCGACTTCACATGGCCCACCTTATTACAGTGAAAACACCTGAGCTTTTTTACTCCTCTTTCTCCCTCATGGGTTTCCTTCTTACCCTGTGGTCAACTATCTTTATTATCTTCAATGAGACTTCCATTTCCCTTACCACCTAAGGATTTCTCTTTTCCCCATTTTCTATCCATCTCAGATTGAAACTGATGTTGGAAGCCAAACTTTGATTTATGAATAAATACATAATCATCTGCCATTTCCACTGCCAATTCTGCAGTTTTAACTCTCTGAACGTCCACATGAGTTCTCATTACTTCAGGAAGTGAATTTTTGAACTCCTCCAAAAAAGTCGTCTCTCTAAGAGCGTCATATGTTTGATCTATTTTTAATGTCTTTATCCACCTGTCAAAATGATTTTCAAATTTCATGTATATTTGACTAGTTTCTCTCCTTATATTCCTAAAATGTTGTCCATAGGTATCTGATACTCATATGCGCTTAAGCTGGCATTTTTTACCTCTCATTATACTCCCCAGATACCTTCTCTGATAGGATGCAAATACCTCACGAGCTCCATTTACCAACTTTGTTTGGATCAATGATACCCACATGGTCACCAGCCACTTCATTTGTTTACCACTTTCTCAACTGAAATGAAAAAATCTTCTACGTCCTTCTCGTTGAACATAGGCAATGCTTGGACATATTTCAACATATCCCCACAAGATCTTTGGCTATGTTGGAACTGGTCTCCATCCTAGTCTTTATCACTACTCATACCTTTCACCTCCACTTCTGCCATTTTCTGTTGATTTTGAGTTTTCAGTTCCAACTTCTGAAGGTAAAAAAACTCTTTTTCTCTTTTTTTCTCTCTCTTTCTCCTCTCTTTCTCCCTTTCTTCTGCTAGGGGTTTGCTTTCCTTTTCTTTTTCTTCTGCTTTTAATCACAACTCAGACTGTTTTATTTCCTTTCCTCTTTCTTTTTGTTCTCCCAGAGCTATTCTTTCTTTTTTGTTTGCCTCTAACTCAAGCTGCTTCACTTGCAGTTGAATTTTAGCCATTTCCGAACAATCCAATGACATTCCTGACAATTGTAAATGCTGCGTGATTGCCACAATTGTTACCCCTTTCCTCACGGATGCAGGCAATCCCAATTCCAGCTTGTTTGCCAATTCTGAAAGCTTTGCCTTACTCACTTTCTGAAATACACCTGTAGTGACTTCTTCCATCCGCAGGAAAATCTTAGTTACTAAGGGAGCCATTATTACACATAGTACACCCTATTTAAACCAACTGAACGCAACACACAAAATAAAAGACATCAACACTCACTACTCACTGCCTTTGACTCCAACAATCCTAAGCCCAACCTGGAGTTAGAGATTTCAATCCTGACAAGAGCACCCCTGTTTGTTATGGACCATCTCAACTTTCACCAGAATATATTAAGAAAATAGTCTAGACCCTAATTTTCCTAATTTAAAGCTAAATGTAAGGTGTTGCATTCCCGATGCAATTCCATTGGTCAAACTACTCGGTTAAGCAAAACACACTTTTTTTTACACTACCATTAAAAAACAAACAAAACAAAAATAAAAGAAAAGAATTGGATTAACTGCAGCTCTATTGAAATGCTTAACAAAATAACAGGTATAATAGCTACTACTAATTAACTGATCCAATATAGTAAGTTCCACAAACACACCAAAAGGCAAAAGGCACAATTCAGTAAAATAGACTGTCTCATACGTAGTTCTCCAGTCCAGGAGGAAAAACATCAACAGAAATCTCTGAGACAGGGTAGCAGGGAGAGATGTACTACAGCTTCCAAACCTAGCTTCAAGACTCCAGCAATCGCTACTGGAAAACGAAGAATAAAAATCCTGGATCTGTGGGAGCTTGACCCCACTCATTCAGGCTACTTCTATAGTTCCAGCTTTAGAAAATAAACCTAAGGCCTCATCCAGCTGTTTATTTTAAGGGCTTTAAACAGACTGATTGTCACCTCTGATCTAAACCTTCCTTCATAGAAAACTGGAATAAAATTCACTTCTTAAAGCAATGGTATTTTCAAACCCTCAAGATCTTCATGTAGTGCCACACAAAGCTCAGTAACTTCAGCCACGTGTGAACTTTAAATACTTAAATACCACCTCCTGCCCATCCCACTGCCAAGCTCCAATACTCATCGATGCTCTCCCATCACTCACCCGTCAGCAATTTCTAGAAATCAGGACACATTCGTAATATTCTTCTGGTCCACTTTCCTGTCACACATTTACTAGTTCTGCAAGCCTCACACCCACACCTCACAGCTTGACCTGTGACAGGTGCATCACTGAATCACTTTGCAACACACTCTGTGGCACTCTTCCCTCCTGCTTGCTCAAGTTAATGATAACAGGAGATAGTTGCAAAGACTCACCAGAAAACAGACATGCTGCAACTCCCAAAACCTTTGAAGGAGGCAAGGTTGCAAAGTATTGAGACCACAGTGACTGAGACAGTCATGGCTGGCGTTGCCAGGAAGATCCAGGATGATTGTATACTCTTTATCTACTTTCTTGAATCCTACATCATCCTTATCTTGTTCCTTGGAAAAATGCATCACCATTCCCTTCTGATTCCAACACATTTTGAGAATTCCTCCAAAAATACAGTACACAGTTCTTCCACTAACACTGCGATGCCACAGAAAAGTCAATTTGTTCCTTCCAGAAGTTCTACGCTGATTCGTTTAGGAAGTGCTAGTGGATGGTGTCTAGAGAAACTAAACATGTGCTTAGTTCGAATGCTTAAAAGAGGACATTAACTACATTTATGAGATCAAAAATAGTAGATCGGGACATGCCAAATTAGCTTTAGAAGCTGAGTGGCATCATATTACGGCTACTTCATGCATACAATTGCTGGGGTATTTCCAAATATTTTTGTCACATAGACAACACTAAAAATGGAGTGAAGTGAACCTGCTGCCATTTTCAGCAATCTCGGCTTCACTGACACCAGAGGTGCTAGAGGGTCCAACTTCACAGCCGGACTTTCCCGCTGTAACTAACTTACCTCTCCAAAAGGTTAGCACACTTGTATCAGATTCCTCCATACTTTAGGCATTTTACATGAATTGAATATAGTGAAAGAGGTATGTAATACACGTGCACTGGATACGTATACAAAGATTTCATGAATAAGAAGTATCATCTTATAGTTTAAACTCTAAAGCTCACCGTAACTTCTCCACAGTTTTCCTTCTCGTGAGCTAAATGGTTCTCACTCACATGAGAATGGAAAGCACATTGCACAAGCCTCCATGAAGCATTCACTGCAATTTGTGGACTGCTTAAAACAATTGCTCATTTTTCTTTTTGTTAAGTATTTCTTAAGGCATTCAGATTAAATCCAGGAATACAGAGACACATTCCTTCCCTGATTTCAGTCTATCTGTTGCTTTCATTCATTGATGTACTAAATCATTAGATTTAAAATCAAAACAATTAAATATGCTGATCTTCATGCTGAATATCAGTGTATAAATCTATAATATCCTCTGTCAGCCAGGAAGAGACGTAATCCCATTAAATGGCTAAAAAAGCTTGGCTAAAATTGTGGGAGGCAAAATTTTAGATTATTCCACTGAACAATTGCACAGGCTCTATTTTGTATTTCTAATGATTGTGAAATGTGCTATTCTAAATTAATTTCTGAAAAACCCAAACATACTGAATTTGTCTGTTCCCATCTTCTTCTGATCTTAATTCTATGACTTCATTCAAAGCTATTCACAATCTAGATATTTCACTTACGTATTTTTAAATAGTGATTTTGTTCCAATAAACTCTGGATTTGATGCAGGGCACATTTCAAATAACACTAAAAGCAAGGGAAATAAAAACCCCTCAGCCTTTCAAGAATAAGTTTAACATGTCAAAATATATCTCTTTCTTCTTGTATTACAAGAAAGAATATGAATTAAACAAACACTGTTATTAATTACCGATGTAATTAGTTGAACGTTTTATTTTTTGTTGGGAGTGAGAATTATTTCCTCATTCACTCATATGCTATAAACAGCAGTTACTACTTTAACTATACAGCATTAACTACAATATCAAGAATTCTCTTTTCGGCCAAAGCTTCCCCCACCAACAACCTAAAGCAAACTGAATAGAGTAGAAGACAAAACTTGGCCTTTCGTGACCCCACATAACTAGGTCTGTTCATATTTCAATCTGTTTGTGTGCAAAGGCAGCCAGCCACATGAAAATGCTAAGCTCATATCCTGCCGCCTTCCTCTAAATGTGTTGCAACTACCTTTTCATTAGGTACATTAACTTCCACTATTTCATATGCTATAAGTTTGCTTTTGAATTTAGGAAAGATGCATGTAAAGACCAGGTTCTCTTTTGAGCAACAAAGCTACAAATTCCCAGCAAGCACCTTGTATCCCTTCCCCCACAGGGACAACTCTCTGACTTTGTTTAATAGAACAGCAATTAAAAAAAAGTTCTCACATCTTCATTTACTTTATAGAGTTCTCCTGTAGTCATAGAGAGAAGGGCTTTGTGTGTAACCTTCCGTGTACATCCATTTAAGGCATGGTATATCTAAAAGGAAGATAAACAAATTTTAAAATTTATATTTAGTATTTGTCAGAATGGTTTTGCACACAATTGGTTTCTCTATATTCTGATGTTTAAAGACCTACCATAAGTGTACACCTTTTAACGAACTGCAATGATTCTGTTAAAATGGCTAGAAGAGAATTCATTACCAGTTCAGTTAAAAACTTCAAAGTGCCTCTTAATAAATATCACTTCTGTAGCAATTATGTTCAAATAAAATCAATGGAGGTTGACATGAATAAGCTTACAAGTGATTATATGTACAGAGGTTGCTTCTATTAACAGTTCAATTGTTGAGTCTGCTCCCTGAGAATTTCTGCGATGATGGACATCATACTGTTTTTTTTTGCCTTTCTACCAACATTAAAAAAAACGGCATTTTGAATTACTGATTTCACAGACTTATACAAATAATATTACAGAAATTACTTGTACAATCAAGGTAACCTTTACAACTTCTAAATGTCCCCAGCACAAAACTGTATATTGTAGGTTTAAGGGGTCAAAAAAATTGATCCAAACAGTCTGGAATTCTGAACAGCACTTAAATTCCCATCCTTTCTCATTCTCTTATCATGATGTACATTTAAAATGCAAAAATAAAATCATAACACAGCATGTCTCTGTTCCAAACTTTATTTTCCTATAAGGCATTTTGTTTTATTAATAATATGCACAGGTCCATGCAGCTGTGAAAATTACCTAGAGTCAATTTTATTCATTTAGAAGCCAAACTGCATTTATGCTACATCAGACCGTAATAGTATTTTGTGCTCAATGGACGATGCCCTGATACAGTTTATGTGGCTCGAACTCATTCATTGCCGTAAGCATGAAATTCAACAGATTTGCCTCCAGACACATAGTTTGGCAGAGGAATTCATTTCCTTTCTGTTTTGTAATATGAATGTAATTGTTTGAAAAAATAACTTCATATCGTGTATACATTTACATTAACTGCCGCAATCTGGTGAAAGACTGATTATTCTAGCTTTCATATCTACCCACATGAAACTCCAATGCCCTGTTACCATACAAAAGACTGGGACAAATTACTTATTTATATATACAGAACTCACTCATAATGGCCAGCTGCAGGTATTTTTGGAAAGTGCATTTTAATAAGCTTCTATTCAGGGTGTACAAATGGGGAAGAAACAGTTTACACTATAGAGTTAAATGCATAGGGCTTCCCATTCTACCAGCGAAATCAATCATTTGTCCAGACTGTGGGAGTCAGATTTAGTTAGTGAAAAGAGCCCCATATATAAACAAGTCAATAACTCATTGTGTGCCATTGTTTGTCTGAAGCAGTGTGCCTACAAAAAGCTGCCCCACTCCTCTTAGAATGAATGTCACTGTATTCAGACACTGGGAGAGGTTCCTTTGTTTCTATCGGGTTCTGGCTGGCGTTTATGTATGGGAAAGAGAAGTGACCGATTAGAGTCCCCCAAAAAAGAAACCTTGCCACCATCATGCACTGCACTTAAGCATTCTTTATTTACACAGAACTTATTCTGCCAAATGTGAACAAGTGATTTGGATGTGCCATTACACCTACTTACCTCTTTAACACCTTCATGCCTTTCTGAACCTCAAATCTGAACACTTGAATCAAAATAGCCAGCCATGAGTCTTTATAACTGGAAGAGAATCTTTTAAAAATACTAGGACATCCTGCTGCAGTTAACAAGCTTAATTGAAATAGCACATTGCAGGCACTGATGTTGCAAACTTTGTAATGTGATGAAAAATTAAAAAGGCTAATGCAGAAGTTTGGCAATGTATTTCGATAGTTCCCAGCTGAATAGATTACCTTTTAACATGTAAATGCACAATGACTGCTGGATTGTTGGCAGGCTGTAGTGTGCATCCCACTGCAGCAACAAAAAGAATTATATTTTATTTCTTCCCTTCTGATTTTCACAAAAGCATATATGAACTTCCATGTCATTCTTAGGACCACTGAATATTTACCACACAGACCGGACAATAATTCTTTCCAGCTGCTCAGTAGATTAATGTGACAATGATCTGTGCTGCAATGAATTTTGTTTAATATTAAATATTTAATACTTTAATATTAAAAAGCAGAGGGTAAAAATTATTCATTTTAGGTGATCTTCTTGATTAACCCATTAAAGTAAAATTCCTTCTTTAGTTCAAGACAATGACCAAATTCAATTTTCTTTCTTGGATCAATGATTTTTCTCCTCTAACTTCAGAACAAACTGGATCTGAACACTACTACCATGTCTCTAGTTTCAGGCATGATTGGCTGGTTAAGTGAAAAACTTTGAAAGTTAGAAAGGGAAGAGTGAAACAAAACTAGTGATGCCCAGTTATTCCACCTTTGCTGAGGTAGATTATTCTGTTGCTGTGTGACAAACCAGTCTGCCAAGAGTCGGTAAAAACTCATCATGATGATGGCAGGCAGGTTCAATTGGAGACAAGACCAGATATTGAGCTCAGATCCTCACAGTTCTGTAGAGGCACCACTATTTCTGTTTTACTTAATTTTAATGCCCTCATTGCCATGTCCATAGATGTGAATTTCTAACAGCATTCCTTGGACTACTGCAGCTCAAGAAGATGACTCACCACCACTCTCTGAGAGAGAGAGAAAGAGAGAGAGAGAGAGAGTAAATAGGGATGTGCAGTAAATGCTGGCTTTGCCACGGACGTTCACATCCATTACATAAATAGAAAAAAAAATTACTTATCACAGACACTGGTTAAAAAGCAAATTTTGATTTGTTTTATCAAAAATAGAAGCAAATCTTAATGCTGATTAATGATGACCTGGAAGTCATCCTTTTTAGTGGATGTTTTGCTGGTATCAGTTTAAGAAGAAAATCATTAAAAATATGAAGTAGCTTTTTTTTATAATTTAAAAATGTGTATGAACACAGATGTGCACAATCCATTGTCTGAAGGTTTCTGTTTCTAAAGTATACTTCTGAATTAAACCCAACTCCTTTCCTTCCTGTCTTGTGTCGGTCTAGCATTTTATCTGTGCAGAACAAAGTCTGACCTAGCTGTGAAGCTCAGAGTTGGCAGCTGTGATTGCAGTGCAGATTTCACACAGTGTAATTACTGCAGTGACACTAGGGCTGAGAGGTAGAGAGAAAAAAGACCCTACAGGTTATTAGTACTAAACACTGGGAGAAATCAACGAGAGTCAATGCGTAATTTTGAGGACTATCAAGCCTCATCAGGAACAGCAGGGAGGAAAGTGCTGTACTTCATCATCTCACTCTCCTACTTTTGTTGAAAATTACAGTAATTAAAAAAGAGCTAAGTACTTCTCAGGGAAGGGGTCTTTTTCTTTATCCATCACCTTCTAGTTCACTGCTGATTTTGCCTGACCTTTTCTGGTGAAGTCTATCAGAGTCACCACAGATCTTTGTTGAGTGCTTCTCTAAAAGCTAATTACTATCCACTGGATGATTCAGTATTGATCAGAAAAGGTAGCACAGCAATTGAGAGGACCAACACCCAGGCATTGGCAATCGAAAGGTAATTCCAGCCCCATACAATCCAGCCCATCTAGTCCACTTATTAGAAGCAGCTGTGATGTTTTTCAAATCGATAGACAGCACTGGATTGATTTTTTTGACTAAAACCTTTCTTCGATGATGGGTACAATCAGTGGCCTAGGACATCAAAGGCTTTGATCCTAATTTTGTACCCTGAGTCTCTTTTCTGTTGGCAAACAGCCGTAATGTTAAGAGCAGTGGCGACACTTTAATTTTATGCTGGGTCATTGTTGCAGCATTTCCCACAAAAGTAGCACTGGACTTTCAGTATTTATATAAACACAACACCAAAATTAATTTTAAATTACATTGTATCAGACCTTAGTGTAAATTGTGATCATTTTATATTCTTGATTTTCTCTTCATTTTAAACTCTATTTACTTTTTTTCTTGAGGTCATAATTGTCAATAGGATAAATCCTTGTTGAACATGAACTGTCAATAATTCCCCATTTAGATATATGACTAAAATCACATAATGACTCTTACATATTTCAATGTATGATGCCAAATTCATTTCTGATCAATTAAATTGCTCACGGAGCCTGGGAAGGCTGACTGGAAATAGACAAATCTTGTAAGATAGTCCCTTGTCCTCATTCTAACACACGTTAATTTTTCTGAAACAAGTATACAATGCCTGCATTGAAATATTACACAAAGGGATTTCATTTGAAAATGTTAAGAGTTCATCTATGAATCTCAGCTGTAAATACTCCTCAACCATAGCAGAGATTTTGTAAATGAAAGATCTGTACTGTATGAGCTAAAAAGTTATACAAATAAGAAGCAGAAAATGTGCACAATTTCAAGAGAATGGTACCTCTCTGGCATTGTTTTTAATTCCAATCTCTCCCCCGACAGCTTTCATGCTCCAATCACCTGCACTGCCTAACCGTGTAACCTCTACCTGGAGTGCAAAATACTCAAAAGAACAGGGGATTTTAAAAATGCTCAGTACATAAAGGGGCTCAATGGGAAGATAAAATCAACACCTCATCACTGAAGTAAAAGCATCAAAGCCAATTGAAGTCTAATATAGAAAGAAGCAAGTCAGAATATGTGGACAAATAATAAAAAAAAATTACTAATGGTCATGGGCAAAGCCAAGCTCCACCAGAACACCAGGTGTAATTTTAGTCTGCCAGTGCATATTTTGATGAACTCTGCTTTATAATAGCAATTCTCCCTTTAAATTCTGACTGCTAGCAGCGTGAAAACCTGCACCCCTTCATCAGCCTCTTATGCTTGGTGTGATTTCAGTTCACAGCCTCTCTATTGACACCATAGCAGGTGTTCACTAAACAACTTTATTTCTCTCTACTAGAATACAGACTGCACTGAAGTGTAATCTCCCTGCTGCCTGCTTGTGTTTTATTTTATAAGAACCTACACAACAAGAAACACATCGAGAGAGAGAGAGAGAGAGAGGTGGGGGTTGTGGGTGTCAGTGAAAGAGAGCCTCAGTAGAATGGGCAAACACGTGTTTTATCCTGGGGATTTGTCAGACATTCTCAGATTTCTATTACTGTATTCCTTAGTGTTCATTTGAGACCCTCCACAAACTTACTGGAATTAATCAAACATTCTCTACAATCTAAAGTGCTGTTGGTTTCAGAAAGAACATGTTTTGGGTTGTACTCTACAATGTATCCTGTTTCAGAGTTTAAAATATGCAATCTTTTGTTTCGTAGCCCTCAATAAAGGTAATGTTTTACTTTGTACAAATTTAATAACAAACAGTAAATATTTAATTATAAAATATATTTCTATAGTTGCAAGATAAAGTTATAGTGAAGAAAATCTTACAAGTTTCAGAAGATATTTTGTAACTAGGATTACTGTTCCTCTGATTTCTATTCCTCCACAGCCAGCCTTACACCCACTCGGGCCCATTTGTTCGGAAGCTTTCATGCTAGCATAATTTTTTAATTCCAGGCAATTTTTTTGCTATCAATCTCTCTTAGTCATTTATTTCCAGCTATTTTTCATTTTATACTTCACTTCAAAACAATATTAGAGCCACTTAGCAGAAGTTGGTAAATGTAGGCTGCACCTGCCCATGAAATGTATGAAGAGGTTTTCCTTTCACACCAATGCTAAATAGTTGCAGAGTGGGCCATGACATGATTCCAGGACCAAGTGGAGTGAGACACCCTCCTCCATGAAGGCTTATTTTCTTTCAGTCCAAATTCAAAGCTGGCCTTCACTCCAGATGTATGCAATACTTTAATATAGTGAAGCAAAGCCAAGTGGACAGGAGACACTTGTCTCATTATCACTTACTTCTGCCTTGCACTATCATCATTTTTGCTATTTAATCGGTCCGCCTATCTGCTGTACTATGGGCCTTTCCCTTTTTCCTCGTCCTGCACCTGCTTAAAAGCCATTAATTTTAAGAAAACTTACAGCTCTGATGAGAGGTCATTGGCATAATATTCTTTCTGAATACTGGATGTTTGATGTGCTGTGTATTCCATTTGTATGAATTTCATTTGTATTTCATTCAATGAGCATTTTCTATTTATTTTAATCAAGTGTACAGGTAACTCAGCTACTATGGTTTTGTGTAATTGTTCTGAGTATAGAATCTTAAGACATCCTGATTAAGATCAGTGCAGCACCACTAAATGAAGCAAGAAATCTTATACAGTCATTCGGCTTTTAATATTTAAGCACATTTATCATGAAATTTACTATCAGTTATTAATACTGGTGAAAATGTCAAGACAGCCAACATTTGATTTGAGTGCAAAGAGGCTGTAACTTATTAGGAAAATAATCAGAAAGCTCCATTTCCTACCTGCCTGTTAAAGTTACTGTAAGTGGTACACAATTAACAAATGGATTAAGAGCTGGTTAGCAGACAGGAAAACAAGTTATAAAAAAATTAATCTTTTTCTAAAGGTTTTGGAGTGATTTGTTGCTCAGGTTGTTGGTGTTGAGGTCGGTTGGCTCACCAAGCTGGTTAGTTGTTCTGCAGACATTTCGTTACCATGCTGGGTAACATCCTCAGTGCAGCCTCTGATGAAGCGTCGGTAAGTTTTCCCGCCTGGTTTTTAAACTCTGGGGTCTGTTGTGATGGATTGCCTCACTTCTGGGTTTCCGCCATAGTGGAATGTATATGGGGTCAAGTTCAATGTGTTTACTAATAGCCTGCTTTGTGGGGTGCCATGCTTCCATGAATTCTCGTGCTTGTCTCTGCTTAGACTGTCCCAGGATCTTGGTGTTGTCCCAGTCGAAGTGGTGGTTCTCCTTGTCCATGTGGATTGAGATGAGTGAGCATTGGTCGTGCCTTTTTGTAGCCAGTTGGTGTTCATGTACTCTTGTTGTTAGTTTCCTTCCTGTTTGTCCGATGTAGTGTTTCTCACAGTCTCTGCAGGGGATCTTGTAGATGACATTGGCCCTGTCCATGGTGGGGAGTGGGTCTTTAGTTTAGATGAGCACTTGTCGTAGGGTTGATGAGGGTTTGTGTGCCACTCTGATGCCTAGCGATTATAGAAGTCTTGTGGTGAGTTCTGACATGTTCCTGATGTAGGGTAGTGTGATGAGTGTGCCAGGGCATGTAGAATCTTTCCAATGCTGTTCCTGTAGGCATCCCCTGACCCAGTTCTTTGGATATCCATTATCCTTGAACACTTGGAAGAGGTATTCCGACTCCTCTTGGCATAGTTCTATGTTGCTGCAGTGTGTTGTTGCCCTTGTAAATAGTGTTTGCACGCAGCTTCGTTTGTGCGTGTTGGGATAGTTACTATTGAAGTTCAGTATCTGGTCTGTGTGTGGGGCTTTTCGGTGTACTTTCATTTGCAGCTCCCCATTTACCTTGAGCTCTACCATGACGTCCAGGAATGGGAGCTGTTTGTTCTTCTCCTCCTCTCTGGTGAATTTTATTCCGGTGAGGGAGTTGTTTATCAGTTTGTGTGTCGCTTTTAATTTGGTCCATTTAATGATGAAAAAGATGTTGTCTATAAAGCGTATCCATAGTTTAGGTTGGATTTGTGGAAGGGCAGTCCTTTCCAGTCTTCGCAACACTGTTTCTGCTATGAGTGTGGAGATAGGCGATCCCATGGCTGTCCTGTTGATTTGCTCGTATGTCTGGCTGTTGAAGGTGAAGTGGGTGGTCAGGCATAGGTCCAGTAGTTTAAGCATGTTGTCCTTGGAGGTGGTTTCACTGGAGTCGTGTTCTTGTTCAAGTAGTATTGTCATTGTTTCCCTTGCTAGTGGTAGGTCAGTTGACGTGAATGGGGCGGTGACATCAAACGATATCATGGTCTCTTCGTCCTCTATCTCTATGTCTTTGATGGAGTTGAGGAGTTCTTGGGCTGAGTGGATGGATTGGGGTGATGAGTTGACCAGGTGCCTGAGTATTCTTTGTAGTTTTCTGGCTAATCTGTGCGATGGAGTGCCTGGTAGGGAGGCTATGAGTCTGAGGGGGGCTTCTGGTTTGTGCACTTTAGAGAGGCCATAGAATCGGGTGTGTTGTTTCCTTTGGGTTTCATTCTTAAGAAGTCCCCATTCAGCCCAAGAACCCCTTAACTCCATCAAAGACATGAAGATAGAGGACGAAGAGACCATGATATCGTTTGATGTCACCGCCCCATTCACGTCAACAGACATACCACTAGCAAGGGAAACAATGACAATACTACTTGAACAAGAACACGACTCCAGTGAAACCATCTCCAAAGACAACATGCTTTATCTACTGGACCTATGCCTGACCACCCACTTCACCTTCAACAGCCAGACATACGAGCAAATGAACAGGACAGCCATGGGATCGCCTATCTCTGAACTCATAGCAGAAGCAGTGTTGCGAAGACTGGAAAGGACTGCCCTTCCGCAAATCCAACCTAAACTATGGATACTCTTCGTAGACGACATCTTTTTCATCATTAAATGGACCAAATTAAAAGAGACACACAAACTCATAAACAACACCCTCACCAGAATAAAATTCACCAGAGAGGAGGAGAAGAACAAACAGCTCCCATTCCTGGACGTCATGGTAGAGCTCAAGGCAAATGGGGAGCTGCAAATGAAAGTACACCGAAAACCCCCACACACAGACCAGGTACTGAACTTCAATAGTAACTATCCCAACACACACAAACAAAGCTGCGTGCAAACACTATTTACAAGGGCAACAACACACTGCAGCAACATAGAACTATGCCAAGAGGAGAAGGAGTACCTCTTCCAAGTGTTCAAGGATAATGGATATCCAAAGAACTGGGTCAGGGGATGCCTACAGGAACAGCATTGGAAAGATTCTACATGCCCTGGCACACTCATCACACTACCCTACATCAGGAACATGTCAGAACTCACCACAAGACTTCTATAATCGCTAGGCATCAGAGTGGCACACAAACCCTCATCAACCCTACGACAAGTGCTCATCTAAACTAAAGATCCACTCCCCACCATGGACAGGGCCAATGTCATCTACAAGATCCCCTGCAGAGACTGTGAGAAACACTACATCGGACAAACAGGAAGGAAACTAACAACAAGAGTACATGAACACCAACTGGCTACAAAAAGGCACGACCAATGCTCACTCATCTCAATCCACACGGACAAGGAGAACCACCACTTCGACTGGGACAACACCAAGATCCTGGGACAGGCTAGGCAGAGACAAACACAAGAATTCCTAGAAGCATGGCGCTCCACAAAGCAGGCTATTAATAATCACTGAACTTGGCCCCATATACATTCCACTATGGCGGAAACCCAGAAGTGAGGCAATCCATTGCAATGGACCCCAGAGTTTAAAAACCAGGCCAGAAAACACACCGACGCTTCGTCAGAGGCTGCACTGAGGATGTTACCCAGCATGGTAACGAAATGTCTGCGGAATAACAAACCAGCTCAGCGCGCCAACCAACTTCAACATTAATCTTTCTTCAACTGGCAGTTAGTGACTGGTGAAGTACTGTACAGAGAAATGCTTAGGCCCCAGCTATTCAGAACATATATTAATGATTTAAGTGAGGTAACTACATGTCGTATCTCTCAGTTTGAGTATGCCACAAAGCTGGGTGGGAAGATACGAGAAGCTTCAGTGTGATTTGGATAATTTAAATAAATGAGCAAATATATGACAGATGCAGTGAAATGTGAATAAATATGAGGTTTTCCAGTTTAGCAGCAAATACAGAAAGGCAGATTATTATCTGACTAGATTGGGAAAGGGAGATATGCAACAGGACCTGGGTATTCTTGTACATGAGTCACTGAAGGTAAGCATGCAGATGCAGTAGGCAGTAAAGAAGATGAATGATAAGTTGTCCTTCATAACGATAGGATTAAAGCACTGGAGCAGGGAAGTCTTGCTGCAACTGTGTGCAATTTTGGTCTTATCTGAGAAATGATGTTCTGACAATAGAGCAAGGCAGAGAAGGTTTACCGGACTGTTTCCTGGGATGGCAGGACTGCTGTACATGGAGAGATTGGATCAGTTAGGGCTATATTCACGAGAGTCAAAAAGAATAAGGGGGATCCCACAGAAACATAAAAAAGTCTAACTGGATTAGACAGGGTGTATGAAGGAAAAAAGTTCTTGATGACCAGAATGTCCTGTACGAGGGTCACAGTGTAAAGATATGTGGTAGATCTTCTGGATAGAGAGGAAGAGAAATTTCTTCACCCAGAGAGTTGTGAGGCTGTGAAATTCTTTGCCACAGGAATGACATTGTATAGCACTGAGCCAAGCCTTTCGAACAGCCTGCGTCTGCACCCAGCTGTGCCCCCTGTAGCTGTCTCGAAATTATTTACAAGTTCAACTGGACGAATTGCAGCCTGTAACCATCCCTCACCCACCACAATGGAAACACCATTCTTGTGGGTAATTTCTCAGTGACTGAGCCAGGAATTAGAACACAGAACACAGAACAGTACAGGCCCTCCAGCCCACAATGGTGTGTGAACTTTTACCCTAAACCTAATGCCGATCCGACTTCAACCCCTACCTAATACACAGCTACCTAGAATACACCTCCTCCCACCCACCCTCCTGCAAAAATTCCATCCCCTATTCCCAATTCCTCCGCCTCCGCCGCATCTGCTCCCACGATAAGACATTCCACTCCCGCACATCCCAGATGTCCAAGTTCTTCAAGAACCGCAACTTTCCCCCCACAGTGATCGAGAACACCCTTGACCACGTCTCCCGTATTTCCCGCAACACATCCCTTACACCCCACCCCCGCCACAACCGCCCAAAGAGGATCCCCCTCGTTCTCACACACCACCCCACCAACCTCCGGATACAACGCATCATCCTCCGACACTTCCGCCATCTACAATCCGACCCCACCACCCAAGACATTTTTCCATCCCCACCCTTGTCTGCTTTCCGGAGAGACCACTCTCTCCGTGACTGCCTTGCTCGCTCCACACTGCCCTCCAACCCCACCACACCCGGCACCTTCCCCTGCAACCGCAGGAAATGCTACACTTGCCCCCACACCTCCTCCCTCACCCCTATCCCAGGCCCCAAGATGACATTCCACATTATGCAGAGGTTCACCTGCACATCTGCCAATGTGATATACTGCATCCACTGTACCCGGTGTGGTTTCCTCTACATTGGGAAACCAAGCGGAGGCTTGGGGACCGCTTTGCAGAACACCTCCGCTCGGTTCGCAACAAACAACTGCACCTCCCAGTCGCAAACCATTTCCACTCCCCCTCCCATTCTCGAGATGACATGTCCATCATGGGCCTCCTGCAGTGCCACAATGATGCCACCCGAAGGTTGCAGGAACAGCAACTCATATTCCACTTGGGAACCCTGCAGCCTAATGGTATCAATGCGGACTTCACCAGCTTCAAAATCTCCCCTTCCGCCACCGCATCCCTAAACCAGCCCAGTTCGTCCCCTCCCCCTACTGCACCACACAACCAGCCCAGCTCTTCCCCTCCACCCACAGCATCCCAAAACCAGTCCAACCTGTCTCTGCCTCCCTAACCTGTTCTTCCTCTCACCCATCCCTTCCTCCCACCCCAAGCCGCACCCCCATCTCCTACCTACTAACCTCATCCCACCTCCTTGACCTGTCTGTCTTCCCTGGACTGACCTATCCCCTCCCTACCTCCCCACCTATACTCTCTCCACCTATCTTCTTTTCTCTCCATCTTCAGTCCGCCTCCCCCTCTCTCCCTATTTATTCCAGAACCCTCAACCCATCCCCCTCTCTGATGAAGGGTCTAGGCCCGAAACGTCAGCTTTTGTGCTCCTGAGATGCTGCTTGGCCTTCTGTGTTCATCCAGCCTCACATTTTATTATCTATCAACTGTTAGCGAGTTTTGAGAAGATTTGTAGCTCAGGTTGAGTTTCTGGAAGTGAGTTTGCTCGCTGAGCTGGAAGGTTAGTTTTCAGACGTTTCGTCACCATTCTAGGTAACATCATCAGTGAGCCTCCAATGAAGCGCTGGTGTTACGTCCCGCTTTCTATTTATCGGTTTAGGTTTCCTTGAGTTGGTGATGTCATTTCCTGTATTGGTGATGTCACTTCCTGTTCTTTTTCTCAGGGGATGGTAGATTGGCTCCAAGTCAATGTGTTTGTTGATGGAGTTCCGGTTGGAATGCCATGCTTCTAGAAATTCTCATGCATGTGTCTGTTTGGCTTGTCCTAGGATGGATGTGTTGTCCCAATCAAAGTGGTGTCCTTCCTTATCTGTATGTAAGGATACGATTGATAGTGGGTCATGTCGTTTTGTGGCTAGTTGATGTTCATGTATCCTGGTGGCTAGCTTTCTGCCAGTTTGTCCAATGTAGTGTTTGTCACAGTTCTTGCAGGGTATTTTGTAGATGACGTTCGTTTTGCTTGTTGTCTGTATAGGGTCTTTTTAACTCGAACAAACAGCTCTGCCAATCATCCAACCTAAACATTGGGTCCGCTATGTGGATGACACCTTTGTCATCACTAAACAAAACAAATTAGAGGAAACCTTCAAGACCATCAATAATGCCCTTACTGGCATAACACTCACAAAAGAGGAGGAAAACAACAAACTGCCATTCCTAGATGTCACAGTAGAGCGAACAGCCAATGGGGAACTTCAAACCAGCGTCTACAGGAAAACAACACATACGGACCAAATACTGAACTACAGGAGCAACCATCCCAACACCCACAAACGAAGCTGCATAAGAACATTATTCCAATGAGCCACCACACACTGCAGCACAAAGGAACTACGCAGAGCAGAGGAAAATCACCTATACAGCGTATTCAAAAAGAATGGGTACCCTATGAACACAGTCCGCCGATTTCTCAGCAACAAACCCAAACAAACAGACAAAACGGGCTCAGAAACCATAAACACTCTCCCCTACATCAAAGACATTTCTGAAATGACTGCCAGACTACTCGGACCCCTTGGCATCAGGGTAGCCCACAAACCCACCAACACACTAAAACAGCAGCTAATGAACTTAAAAGACCTTATACAGACAACAAGCAAAACGAATGTCATCTACAAAATACCTTGCAAGAACTGTGACAAACACTACATTGGACAAACTGGCAGAAAGCTAGCCACCAGAATACATGAACATCAACTAGCCACAAAACGACATGACCCACTATCACTCGTATCCTTACATACAGATAAGGAAGGACACCACTTTGATTGGGACAACACATCCATCCTAGGTCAAGCCAAACAGAGACACGCACGGGAATTCCTAGAAGCATGGCATTCCAACCGGAACTCCATCAACAAACACATTGATTTTGGAGCCAATCTACCATCCCCTGAGAAAAAGAACAGGAAGTGACATCACCAATACAGGAAATGACATCACCAACCCAAGGAAACTAAACAGATAAATAGAAAGCAGGACATAACACCAGCGCACCATTGGAGGCTCACTGATGATGTTACCTAGAATGGTGACGAAACGTCTGAAAACTAATCTTCCAGCTCAGCGAGCAAACTCACATCCAGACTATCATCTATATGCCTATTCAATGGCTGCTTAAATGCCCCTAATGATGCTAACACCACTACCCTCTCTGGCAATGCATTCCAATCCTGACCACTCTCTGAGTAAACAACCTACCTCTGACATCTCTCCTGTATCTACCTCCACTCACTTTAAAACTATGCCCCCTCGTAATAGCTACTTCCACCCTAGGAAAAACTCTCTGGCTGTCCACTCTATCTATACCTCTGATCATTTTATACACCGGTATCAAGTCACCTCTCATCCTTCATCGTTCTAAAGAGAAAAGCCCTAGCTCTCTCAACATTTCCTCATAAGATCTTCCCTCCATTCCAGGCAACATCCTGGTAAACAGGTAGCAGGAACTGCAGATGCTGGAGAATCTGCGATAACAAGGTATAGAGCTGGATGAACACAGCAGGCCTAGCAGCATCAGAGGAGCAAGAAAGCTGACGTTTCGAGCCTAGACCCTTCTTCAGAAATGCTGAAGGGTCTGGGCCTGAAACATCAGCTTTCTTGCTTCTCTGGTGCTGCTTGGCCTGCTGTATTCATCCAGCTCTACACCTTGTTATCTAACATCCTGGTAAATCTCCTCTGCACCTTTTCCAATGCTTCCACATCTTTCCTGTAATGAGGCGGCCAGAACTGGACACAATACTCCAGATGTGGCCAAAACAACAGGGTTTTGTACAGCTGGAGCATAACTTCACAGCTCTTGAACTCAATCCCTCTATTAATGAAAGCTAACACACCATACGCCTTCTCAACAGCTCTATCCACCTGGGTGGCAGCTTTCAGGGAGCTGTGGTCATGAACCCCATGATCCTTCTGCTCCTGCACACTGCCAAGAATCTTTCATAGAACATAGAACATAAAACAATACAGCCGAGAACAGGCCCTTCGGCCCTCGATGTTGCGCCGACCTGTGAACTAATCTAAGCCCATCCCCCTACACTATCCCATCATCATCCATATGCTTATCCAAGGACTGTTTAAATGCCCCAAATGTGGCTGAGTTAACTACATTGGCAGGCAGGGCATTCCACCCCCTTACCACTCTCTGTGTAAAGAACCTGTCTCTGACATCTGTCTTAAATCTATCACCCCTCAATTTGCAGCTATGCCCCCTCGTACAAGCCGATGTCATCAACCTAGGAAAAAGACTCTCACTGTCCACCCGATCTAATCTTCTGATCATCTTGTATGTCTCTTTTAAATCCCCTCTTAGCCTTCTTCTCTCCAATGAGAACAGGCCCAAGTCCCTCAGCCTTTCCTCATCAGACCTTCGCTCCAGACCAGGCAACATCCTGGTAAATCTCCTCTGCACCTTTTCCAATGCTTCCACATCCTTCCTGTAATGGTGCGACCAGAACTATACGCAATATTTCAAGTGAGGCCACACTAGCATTTTGTACAGTTGCAGCATGACATCACAGCTCCGGAACTCAATCCCTCTACCAATAAAACCGAACATACCGTATGCCTTCTTGACAGCACTATCAACCTGGCTTCCGCCTGGGCCAGGAATTCTCCAAACTGCCACTACTGGCGATGAGGATGAAAATCTGGGCCATCATTCTGAAGATTATCTGCTAACTAAGCTTTCTCTTCAATGACGCTGCCTAACCTATTCAGTACGAATGCCATTCTCTGCTTTTTCTTTCCAATTTCCAGTATTTTGCTTTCGAACAGATAGCAGTTATTTTGACCCACTGTAAAACACAGGGAACATTTCAGTATCAAAAATAAAACATTATTGAGTTAACCAATTTTGATTCCAAAGATGCAATGGCTTTATTTTTATTTGCAGTGAGCTTGGTGTATCTCATTCTATGTTATGAAGTTGAGAATGGGTCATCAGAATGCAGCCCCTACTTAGTTAGCAAGAACTTTTTCAGACAACACAGTGGACAAAGGAATAGTGCAGGGATAAAGGCAAAGGCCAGGGCAGAGTATCTCTGTGTGAGATGTTTTTGCAGAGAGCCTTCTTGTCTGATATAATTGTTCTATGAGCTATGAAGACATGTTTGGGGCTCAGCTGAAAGCAACTGAAGTGAAATCATTGTCGTCAAATTGAACAGCATGGAAACTGACACTTTGGTCAAACTTGTCCATGCCAAACAGATATTATAAATTAATTTTGTCCCATTTGCCAGCATTTGACCCATATCCCTCTAAACCCTTCCTATGCATGTACCCATCCAGATGCCTTTTAAATGTTTAATTGTACCCACCTCCATCACCTCCTCTGACAGCTGATTCCATGCACGCACCACCTTCTATATGAAAACGTTGCCCCTCGCGTCCCTTTTATATCTTTCCCCTTTCACCTTAAACCTATCTAGTTGTGGCTCCCCTACCCTGGGGAAAAGACCTTGGCTATTCACCCTATCCATGCCTCTCATGGTTTTATACTCATCTATAAGGTCACCCCTCAGCCTCCGATGCACCAGGGAAAGTAGCCGCAGCGTATTCAGCCTGTCCCTGTAGCTCAGACACCCCAACCCTAGGAATTTCCCTGTCAATCTTTTCTGAACCCTTTCAAGTTTAATAATATCTTCCTTATAGCAGAGAGAAGTGAATTGAATGCAGCATTCCAAAAGTGACTGAACTAATGTCCGGTGCAGCCACAACATGACCTCCCAACTCCCATACTCTATGCAGTGACCAATAAAGCCAAGTGCACCAAATGCCTTTTTCACTCCTCTGTCTACCTGTGACTCCATCTTCAAGGATCTGTGAACCTACACCCCAAACTCCCAGTTTGACAATCCTCTCTTGCACTCTGACATTAAGTGTATTCGTCCTACACTGATTAGTGAATTAGCTGTATCCAAGTTATAAGATTAAATGGATTGCTTAGTCTGCCTGTCTGATATAGTCCAAGTTCATCTGGAAACATAGAAGGCTACTGACAAAATTGGTCCGCTGCTGTTATTACGTACCATGCACTACTGGTTGCCAAATTACAAAAGCTAGGGTGAAGCTGGAGACATTACTCTGATCCCCAAAAGCCATTAAATTCTGATATAAAATACCATGATCAAGATTTGGAACAGTATTGCTGGTGAAGTCATGAGCTGCCCATGCTCATTAATGTTATAGCAATGTGTGCCATTTGCAATCTATGATTGCTGATTAATTCATTGCCTCTTGAAGGGCCACACACCAGCCACAAGTGGAGCTCATCCCTGCAGACTAAAACAAACTCACTTTGCTCACTATGGTTGTGCTGGCAGTTATTTATCAGATTTTTTGTGCAATAGAAGATTATTTTTTTCCCGATTGATGTCCTGACTATGATTTGCAGGCTTCACTTATCATTCCAGGTGCCACTGCCACCATCTCCCAGCCTCCACAGCTTTCTATGAGCCCCCATATCCATTTTATACATGCAGTCCCTGCCAATCCTATCAGCTGTGAGTTTCCTGGCATGCCCACCCAACCCCTTCATTTGAATATTAATTCCTACTCTACCCCCTGAACCTCAGAACTACCACATAGCAATGCCCAACATCATTATCCACTCTCCCCACCTGCCAGTGAGTCCAAGGTAGTGGTCACTTGTGAAGGACTCCGCCACCCCTTATACCTTATCCTATCTACAATGTATCAGCTCTATCCTTTCTTCTGGAGCTGCACACTTTAAAGACAGGATCTTTTTCTGGATCCCAGTGTTTTGGCTCCAATTTCCACACTTGAGTTTCCTATTTTCATCTACAAATCACACTCTACCACCTGATATTCTCCCATTGATGTTTACTGCCCAAAACTACAGGACTGAACATAGCCCACTGAGAGCCAGCTGGGGTGGCCCAATCCCTTCACTGATTTCTGTACTGCTCTCCAACTGACTTACCAGTGATTCCCAACTGTATGACCAACTGTGACCTAATCCCCAGACTGGACAGAGGCTGATCTCCAGACCCTGATCTCCAGACCCTGACCATACCAAACAACCAATTGACCACAGACAAATCCCTGGGCTGAGATGGGACAGTGCCCTTGACTGTGGCATCCCCACCACACTAACCGTGTTCCCCCTTGACTCAACTAAGGCTTACAATCTCTAAACTTTGAGATATGACCAACTTGTTGAGGCATTTGAAGTGCATTTACCATGTCAGCTACCTGCTCAAGCTTCAGGTCTGACCTTGACACAGCACAGTATCATACAGCAACATGTCCATTTCATTGACTTTGAAAAGTGGGTGAGCACTAAGAAAGTAAGCTAAGATATCTAAATGCATCCATTTTTGGTGCATTCGATGGATCTGAGCCCCTGTACTTAGACAAGGCTCGCTAGAGCATTGAAAAGTAAGGTGCCAGTGAACTCCAAAGTGCAGCAATGGAGCTATGACATGATGGTGAGGCTAGTGTTTTGCCGAGGAGTTCCAGAATTTAGAAATTGAAAAGATGAAATTATAACAGTCAATCAAGAGTCAAAAGGAGGGAGAATACACATGAAAACAGAATTGGAGAAACATAGAGTTCTGAAAAAGTTATTGAGCTGGAGAGATTTACAGAGAGAGGGAGGAATGATGCCATAGGGGATTTAATTTGGAGGCATTTGGGGAATGAGGAGCTAATGTCAGCAAGTACAGCATGATGCCTTTTTTAAAATTCATTTATGGGATGAGGGTGCAGCTGGCCAGGCCAGCATGTATTACCCATCCGTAATTGCCCAGAGAGCAGTTTAAGAGTCAACCACATTGCTGTGGATCTGGAGTCACATGTAAGTCAGACCAGGTAACAATTAAAAAAAGGTTCCAATGAATAAACAGGGTTGGAATTCATTATGACTCTAGGGTACACATTTAGCTTTATGCCATAACTTTCCTTTGTATAAAAGTTTCAAAATGATGATAAACATCAGTTGAATTTTACAGCAAGTCTTCTGCACTACTTAAGAAAAATAATGAGCTTCACAATAAAACTCAGTTCATCCCCAGTTATGAGGCTTTAATTTCCTACCCTAAAGAACATTAGTGAACCAGATGGGTTTTTCCAGCAAAGGAATAATGGTCATCATTAAATGATTTATTCCACATTCGTATTGAATTCAAGTTCCACAATTTGCCATGGCGGGATTCAAATCTGGGTTCCTACAACGTTATCTGGGACTCTGGATTAATAGTCCAGCAATCATACCACCAGGCCATCACGTCTCCTTCCAAGCCAGTGAGCAGGGTTTCATGCAGGATAGATAATAGCAGCAAAGTTTTAGATGAGCTGAAGTTTATATGTTTGCAGAGTGGCAAAGCAGACATGAGGAAAGAAAATTATTACATTTTTCCATTAATTTACATTTAGAAATACTGAAAATAGGACAGGAGTAATCCATTCAGCCCTTAGAGTGTGCTCTATCTCTTTTTTTCCATTTTCTCTCCATACCCTCTAATTTCTTTAGCCTTAAGAACTTTGTCTAACTCCTTCTTGAAAATGTTAGTTCACAGCATGTAAATGATATTGTGACATACATAACCTATTCCTAGTTGTCCTGAGAAGCTGCTAATGAATCTTCTTAATCCCTAAAGTTCCTGCAGCATTGGTACTTTCATAACAGTGACAAATAAGAAATTCCAGGTCATTGACCTTGCAACAATAAAGGACAGCAATAAATGGGAAAGTCAGGATGATGTTGGAACATGTTTTAATACTGTTCTGAATGCTTTTGCCCTGTTATAACTCCAGTTTAGTCTTTATTGCTGGCAACATTAACAGTCAAGCTGGCATGGCATTCCTCTCTTCAAATTTAAATGAGCAAATGTCTCTTCTCTTAAAAGGCAAAGGAATGACAAACGTATTAATAATGCTTGCTGTTATTGTTAACAACAACTTTTGACTGATGGTTTGTTTGTTGTTGTTAAACTATCTCAGTTTCGCAAATATACACTTTTCTATCTGATAAGATCTTCTCAAATAAATCTGTGTTTGAATAGTTTCAAGGGCCAGTGATTCAGAGTCTCTTATTTGGGGCACTACATGTGATTTCTGCCCCCATCATCATAAAGATTGTGTTTGCTGACTGATGTACTGGTGAAATGAAAGGATAGAGAGTTATTTAAAGTATCCTGAAGTAAAATGCACACATAATTCACTGAGGCAGGATTCATTGGCACTGACATCATTGTCACTGGGACTTTACAAAGATTTGTTGTGATAAGAATCAGAATAATATTACCTGAGGGATTAAAATGTACAAATTAGAAAAATGTGGATTGTAATTATCGTGAGATTTCATTACAATTAAAAAAAGGTTCCAATGAATAAACAGGGTTGAAATTCATTATGACTCTAGGGTACACATTTGGCTTTATGCAATAACTATCCTTTGTATAAAAGTTTCAAAATGATGATAAACATCAGTTGAATTTTACAGCAAGCCTTCTGCACCACTTCAGAAATATAATGAGCTTCACAATAAGACTTAGTTCATCCCCTGTTATGAGTCTTAACATTATACATCTATGACCCTTATGTCACAGCATTTGGTAATATATCATCACAAAGTATTTTCACTTAAATAGTATTCTGTGCAATTTCCAGTTCACTAGATGTACTTTTTCATGACTCTGGCTGGAAATCATCAGATACCGTTTCTCCAGTTATAGAAGTTTGGAAAGCTTTAATGACCCAAATACTTTGAAGAGCTTTAAAATTCAGTAAAATTAGAGTTTGACAAATAACAATGGCCAAGTTCAGTATGCTGCTGATTGTTCAAAGTCTGTCATACGCTGAAAAATGTATCCAGTAGTTTAAAAGTGAATGACACAAGAAGTAGAAACTCAGTGCAAAAAAGTTGAGTTTTTATGCAATTTGAATGTAAACGAGTAGGTTCATTTAATACAATAGAGAACAAATGGGTGGTAGCATGAATTTTTCTAAAGCTGCCTGGAGTTTATTTACATGAAGAACATGCTATGGAATTAAATACTGCAGTTAATATGAAGGACAGAATCTTGTTGAGGCATTGGAAGGGTCTCATCTGCCAGCTGAACCACAAAGAAGGACCCACACTGCCTCCTTTTGGAGTTCCTCTGAACCACTAGCCAACCAGACATTAACAAGCCTACCTAGAGTCTTCCCGTCGAATCAAGACCTTGGGGCAGAATTCTTAGTCACTGCCATCTGACAAGCAGCACACAGCAGTAATACAGGGGAGGCCATAGCTGCTGAGTGATCCAAGCCGCAGGAAATAATGTGGAGAGGTGGGGGTGGTATTTTGCAGGATGGGATGGGGTGACAAGGAAATGGGAACAGAGGGTCAGCATAGAGGTCATGGAATAATACAACAAGGAAGAGGCCCTTTGTCTCAAACTGGTCCATGCTGACCATGGTGCCCGCTCAGTTAGTTACAATTATTCACATTTGGTCCATATCCCTCTAAACCCCTCCCATCCATGGACCTCATCAAATTTTTTTTTAGAATGTTGCTATTGTACCTGTCTCAACCACTTTCTCTGCCAACCCATTCCATATGCACACCACTCACTGTGTGAAGAAGTTGCCCCTCAGGTCCTTCTTAAATCTTTCTCCTGTCACCTTAAACCTATGCCCTCTAGTTTTCAATTCCCCATCCCTGGGAAAAAGACTATATGCATTCATCCTATCAATGCCCCTCATGATTTTATATACTTCAATAAGGTCACCCCTCATTCTCCTACTTTCCAAGGAATAAAGTCCTACCCTGGCCAACCTCTCCCTATAACTCACGTCTACTAGTCCTGGCAATATCCTTGTAAACATTCTTTGCACACTTCCCAGTTTAACTATGTCTCTCCTATAACAGGGTAACCAAAACTATACACAATACTCCAAGTTCAGCCTCACCACTGGCCTATACAACTGTAACATAACGTCCCAATTCCTACACTCAGTGCCTCGACTGATGAAGACCAGCTTGCTAAATGCCTTCTTCACTAACCTTTCTGTATCACTCTGCTTTCAACAAACTATGTACTTGTACTCCCATGTCCCTCCATTCCACAACACTCCTCAGGACCTAAGTAAGCATTTACTGTATAAATCCTACCTTGGCTTGACTTTTCAAAGTGCAACACCTCACACTTATCTGTATTGAAATGAATTTGCCTATGCTCAGCCCACTTCCCCATCTGATCAAGATGTAATTTTTGTACACCTCTGTAATTTTTGACAACCTTCCTCCCTATCAATGATACTTTCTAATTTTGTACCATCCGCAAACTTACTAATCATGTCTTGTACATTCACATCCAGATTATTTATGTAAATTACAAACATCTAAGGCCTGAAGTGACAAGCTACCACTTGTTTTTAGCTACCATGTATGCCACAATGATGATGGGCCATTTTGCAACTGGATTAATCCCAGAAGCTGTGAATTGAGGACCTTAAGTAATCACTAAGCATTTTAAGTACTTCAACTTGCGGTAGGGTGGAAAGGTCAACTATTGGTTTTCTCTGACAGAACTTAACTCAGGCTGAGGCAGGACTGTGGTGGGATTCACGTATGCCACCATCCTGCCTTGTTAAATCCGCTTCCTGATTCCAAACTTGCTATCAGCGAGAGCAGAAGATATATCATTGTAGAATCAAACAAAAGCCCTGAAAAAGTGAGGTTTTAACATCCATTTTACACTTCATGGAATTTGAGACCTTCATGAAGTCAGCATTCAGATTGCAATTTAGATTAACTCAGGCTTTAAACAGATAGATAAAGCACTGAGGATAGGAAACGTAGATAGGTGAAGCTGTCATGCATTCCTATGATGCCAGTATTGTAGGAATACAATACAATATCTGTTTACCTTAAATGACTTATCTCTCCACTGAATAAGAATGTTGCAAGTTTGAAATCATTCTTTGCTAATATCACCAGCGTGATCTATTGGAAATTTCCAGCCCTTGAAATAGATCAGCTACAATTAAAGAAATACTCCTCCGATGCCCAATCAATCTTAAAATGGTACCAGAAATATATACTTTAAAGGTAGCCAATAAATGAACTACATCTTGTTAAAATTCTTTAGAAACTTGAACCATGAAATATATAACATATTTTATAGAATAATTTTATATCGCTGGTATTCTGAAATAGCCCTATTATTTTATTCTTACGATGTGAAAACATTTGGCAAGGTCAATTGCCTAAGGTGGTGATGTTGGGCCACTTCAGAGGGTATGGAGTCAGCCACATGTGGGCTATGAGGTACATGCTGGTTAGAGCAGTTGAGATAATTTGCCACGTGTATTTTGTAACAAAATACAGTGAAAAGTGTCAGATATGTCACTACTCTCCAGCACCAGAAACTAAGTCAAAATATAGAATATAAAGGCAGAAAAGCAAGGAAATAAAGAAAAAGTATTGAATTTTACTGGACTTCTTGTTAAGTGCTCTGCATGGGACATGGCATGGTGGCCAGGCATTGGCTCCCTTCGCTGAAACTGCCATTGCTGGTATGAAAGTTGCCAGTCTTTGGCACCATCTCAACTCCACTGATACCTTTGCTGCTATGAGTCCTCACTGGACTGCACCAGGGTAGGCAGCATCGGTGGTGTTGCATGCTGTACCAGCCCAATCGCAAGTCCACCAGGTCTCTTACTGAGCCCAAACTCATCTCCACCGCCACCTCTATCAATCTGCGCTGGATGCAGAATCTGCCAGGAACATAAACTCGCCTCCACTGCTGCAGCCATGAGACCGCGCCAGGACCACCTCATGATCAAGAAGGCAACTCACCACCATCTTCTCGAGGGCAATTAATGATGGGCAATAAACCCTGGCCCAACCAGTGTGCTTACAAGTCAGGAACAAATTAAAAATAAAGTACACTGATGCTTTGACAACATTTTCTGCATAAGATTGCCCACCCCAATCAAATGGTTTTGCTTCTGACCATACCCTCAAATCCATTCTGCTCCTTGTCATTTCACATTTTTGTCATATCTAATTCTATTGAGTGAAGCCACCACAGTCTTACCAGACCATAAGGATGCTCTCTCATTAGAGACTGATGGTGATATTTTAACCTGAAGTTTACTACACTTCAAGCAAGGGAAGAGGTTGAGAGGGAGAATCCTTCATCGTTACCTGAGCTGGTGTGGAAATTGAATCCATGCTGTTTCACAAATGAGCTTTCCAGCGAACTGAGTTGACTGACTGCCAGCTATTGAGTAGCCAAGCTAAGGATCCCAATTTATGGATTACTAGTGTGGAAATAGTGAGAGACCAACTGAGGTTAATCAAGGATTAGAGGTTATGTGATCCTAAAACAGTCTCTTGTGACGCAGTGTCCCTACCTCTGGACCAAGAAGTATGATAGGGTTCAAGCCCCATTTGCTCCAGAGGTCTATCATTTTTATTTCTAAACAGATTGATTAGAAAGTATCTGTGATGCTAAAAGAGTCTGTTGTGGTGAAGTAACTGTGCCCCTGCCTCTGAGCAATGGGGCCCAGTTCAAGTCACACCTACGCCAGAGGTGTGTAAAATCACCTCTGGACAAATTGATCAGTAATATATCTATATGATCTCAATCCTCCGTTTAAAAAATATGTTCAATGCATGAGAGGATAGGAAGGTGAAGAGTTGAAAGTCCTTTAAAAACTACGTTACAGTTGGAGACAATGTGAGTAGTCAACCATCTAACAGAGATAAGAAAAAATGTATAGGATGACAAATTCAAGCTCAGAAGAAATAAGAGAAACAATAACGGTTAATATTTTAATGTTTGGTCATTATGATGTATTGCTGATTGATTTGATTGCATCTCCCACTGAAGATGTAGCTTTAACTTCCCCATTTGCTCAAGTTGTTGCTTTTGTTTATGAACAAGTAGAATAGAAAAACCATAAGTGGAGTCCCAGGTAGGCAAGATAATGAAGAAGGCATTTGGTACACTGGTCCTAATTGGTCAGTGCATTGAGTATAGAATTTGCGAAATCATGTTGCGCTGCACAGGACATTGGTTAGGCTACTTTTAGAATACTGCATGCTGTTCTGGTCTCCCTGCTATGAGAAGGATGTTGTGAAACTTGAAAGGGTTCAAAAAAGATTTACAAGGACGTTACTAGAGTTGGAGGGTTTGAGCTATAGGGACAGGCTGAATAGGCTGTGGCTATTTTCCCTGGAGTGTCAGAGGCTGAAGGGTGACCTTATAAAGGTTTATCAGCTCATGAGGGGCATGAATAAGGTGAATAGACAAGGACTTTTCCCCAAGTGAGGGAGTCCAGAACTAAAGGTTTAAGGTGAGAGGGGGCAAGATTTAAAAGGGACCACAGAGGGTGGTCCGTGTTTGGAATCAGCTGCCAGAGGAAGTTCTGGAGGCTGGTACACTGACAACATTTAAAAGGCACCTAGATGGGTATACATATAGTAGGGACTTAGAAAGATATGTGACAAATGCTGGCAAATGAGATTGGATTTATTTAGGATATCTGATCAACATGGACAAGTTGGACCAAAGGGTCTGTTTCCATGCTGCACAGCTCTATGACCCTATGACTGTACTTTCTACATTCCAAATATGAACTAAAATGGGTGTGGTATCCTTTGATGATCTATTGTAAAGAAACCATTCCAAGAAATAAGGTCTAAAACTTTACCTACATAACTGATTTATAATTTACAATTAGTCCTTTATTTACTCAATATGGCATAAATGTCTGTTATTAAGTGAAAATTGAACATCATTTACTTAATAAACTGCAAGGTTTTTTTTCAATACCTAGAGCTAAACATTTCACATGCTCGCCCTGTATGCAATTGGAAAAGCTGGGCTGTAACATAGAATTGCATACAATACATAACATAGAAACATGCCTGTTTCAAAGAACTGTCATACTGGACTCGAAACATTAGCTCTGCTCCTCTCTACACATACACTGCCAGAACTGCTGAGTTTCTCCAGCACTTTCTATTTTTATTACAAAACGGGCCATTTAGACAACCAGCCCATGCTGGTGTTCATGTTCTTGTTGAAAAGAGGTAAGTTAAAATTTAATAGAGGCATTCATGTCAAGAAAGATCCAAACAGAGTAAACGTAGAGAGACTGTTCTCAATAGCAGAAGGTTCAAGAAAAGAGAAGGCCTATATATAGTAAATGGCAAAAAACAATTGCTCCTTGAATGGTGAGTGGATAAAATCTGGAATGCTTCATGTGAAAGTGATATTGCAGCAAATTCAGTTGTCGCTTTCAAAAGAAAATTGGATAATTACATAGAACATAGAACATTACAGCACAGTACAGGCCCTTCGGCTCTCGATGTTGCACCGAACTGTGAAACCAATCTGAAACCAATCTGAAGCCCATCTAACATACACTATTCCATTACCATCCATATGTTTATCCAACGACCATTTAAATGCCCTTAAAGTTGTCGAGTCTACTACTGTTGCAGGTAGGGCATTCCACACCCTTACTACTCTCAGAGTAAAGAACCTACCTCTGACTTCTGTCCTATATCTATGACCCGTCAACTTAAACCTATGCCCCCTTGTGCTAGCCATCACTATCCAAGGAAAAAGTCTCTCACTGTCCATCCTATCTAATCTTCTGATCATCTTGCATGTATCCATTAAGTCACCTCTTAAGCATCTTCTCTCTAATGAAAACAGCATCAAGTCCCTCAGCCTTTCCTCATATGACCTTCCCTCCATACCAGGCAACATCCAGATAAATCTCTTCTGCACCCTTTCCAATGCTTCCACATCCTGAATTACCTGAAGAGTCCTTTTGTGGTGCAGTGGTGGTAACTTAGGTTCATGTTTCACCTTCTCCAGAGGTGTGTAATAATATCTTCGAGCAGGTTGGTTAGAAAAATAAGTTTAAAAAAATTCAATAATACAAAAGGGCAGGGGAGTGGTTCTAAGTGAATATAAGATAATAAAATGTGAGGCTGGATGAACACAGCAGGCCAAGCAGCATCTCAGGAGCACAAAAGCTGACGTTTCGGGCCTAGACCCTTCATCCTCTCTGATGAAGGGTCTAGGCCCAAAACGTCAGCTTTTGTGCTCCTGAGATGCTGCTTGGCCTGCTGTGTTCATCCAGCCTCACACTTTGTTATCTTGGAATTCTCCAGCATCTGCAGTTCCCATTATCTCTGGTTCTAAGTGAGGTGGTTTTGCAGAGAAGTACAGGTATGGTGGGCTGAATAGCCTCATTTTGTGCTGTAACTGTTCTATTTTCTATGCTAAGACTATCAAATAAATCAAATAGAGTAGTGTAGCTAACTCCAGATTTCTAAATAACCTCATGATGTTTGCTATATTTCTATATCTTCGTGGACATCAGATTCAACAGTGAAACAAAATACAAATCATTAAATGTCAGCTACTTATAGCAGTTCCAGCCAGCTGAAATTAAACTGAGCAGTGATTTTGCTGATATTACAGGCAATATGTACAGGTAAAAACGTTTGTTTACGATCTGTTTTAACTAGCACTTCGCTGTCATCTACTTGTCTATTTGAAGTCAATTTCACAACTAACTAGTTATGCTAATTTAGAAGCAGAAAAACAATAACTGAAGCCTAAGTTAAATAATCAAGGGAATGTAATTTTTGAAGTGCACAATCATATTATTCAATCAAATTTTTCACACAAAGCTAAAATGAATCCGAAACAGCAGGTGCTTTATGCTATATAATTTATACAGATAGATTTTTAAATTACTAAATTTAATTAACAACTCCTTACCACAACTAACTGAAAGTATTTTGAGGAGTCATTACTCTGAGCCAAACTTTGTGTAATTTGAAGACATTTTTATATTGGTGTTTCTTCCAATGTAACAAGGGGAAACTAGCATCAAGTAAACTAGTTCACTGGATTCACAAACTGTTTAACCCAGATTTTATTTCCATAGAGACATAGAAACATAGAGCCATAATAGTTCACCAATAGCATGAAGTTAATGAATGCACATCATGTCTTTTTATTATTTATTAGCGCATATATGTGTGTAGGGATCAATTTTAAGTCTATCCGCATGGTGTAAACTGTTTTATCTTGTGTTTCAGAAAAATTTAGATTACACATTGAGATACTTGTTTGGAGAGACGCAGGCTATGGATTTCTGCATATACACTCTCTGAGGCTAAGAGATAATGGGAACTGCAGCTGCTGGAGAATCCAAGACAACAAAATGTGGAGCTGGATGAACACAGCAGGCCAAGCAGCATCTTAGGAGCACAAAAGCTGACGTTTCGGGTCTAGACCATTCATCAGAGCTGTTTGCTCTGCAACAGTAAATAAGGCTCTTCAGCTCCCTATGTACTGCAACATAATAGGCTCTTAAATACAAAACTATTGTGTAGATCTTGAGATCACTCTTTTCACCTGCTCATTCTAAATTGGTGCCTTCTCTCTTACTGCTGTCAGAAACAGACGATCAGTTAGATCACTATGGATTACATGAATCTCATTATACAGTACTAAACAGGCTGCTGCACAGATCAAAACGAACAGGTTAGTTACCCACCCTGAAATCATTCTTTCCAACTGTAACCAGGGCTCTACAGATAGCAATGGATCTAATTACATTTCATTCCTGGCCTGAGTAGCGGAAACAAAAAGGATTCACTTTTAAATAGCACCTTTCGCAATTCAGGATGTGTCAAAGTTCTTTACATCTGATGAAGTACTTTTGAAATCTAGTCATTATTATAAAGTAGGGAATGCAACTGTGAATTTGTCGTTGGCAAAGTCATGCAAACGGCAGTATAATCATGACCACATAATCTATTTCAATAGTGTTGATTTTTACCTCAAATATTGATCAGCACAGCAGACAGAACACTCCTGTTTCTCTTCAAGATAGTATTAAGGAATATCTTAGGGCAAGAGCAGATGGGGCCAGCATTTCTTACCCGTCCTTAGTTGTCTTGAGAAGGTGATGGTGAGTTGCCCTTCCTGCAATCAATGGGAGCGGGTCAATCCATAGTGTTATTAGGGATGGATTTCTAGGATTTTGACTGAAGTGACAGTGAAGGAGTATTGGTCTAGATCCAAGCCAGAATGGTGTGTGATTTGGAAGGTGAAATGACTCCACAGAGGCGGTGTCCTGTCACCTTTATTTACATGTCGAGAGTCCTTGACACTGAGGCGCCAAGTGTCAAGGACTTAAGGGGAGGGGATGGCCTTGTGGTGTTATCGCTGGACAGTTAATCCAGAGACCCAGATAACATTTTGGGGACCTGGGTTTGAATCTGGCCATGGCAGATGGTGGAATTTTAATTCAATAAATATCTGGAATTAAGAATCTACTGATGACCGTGAATCCATTGCCAATTGTTGGAAAAACCCATCTGGCACACTAATGTCCTTTAGGAAAGGAAACTGCCATCCTTACCTGGTCTGACCTACATGTGATGCCAGACCCGCAGCAATGTGGTTGACTCTTAACTGCCCTCTGGGCAATTAGGGATGACCAATAAATGCAGCATAGCCATCGATGCCCTCAGTCCATGAATGAATAAAGAGAAAAAATCCAGCTCCCTCAGAGCCAGCTGTCAGTGCGAACAGGATGTCTGACATGCCTGTATTTATCTGTCAGCCAGGGCTCCCTGACTGAGCTAGGTTACCAGCCCCAAATAGATTCTAAATCTATGAAGTCCACCTGGTTGACCTCGTTACAATCACTACAGGAGGGACTTGCGAGTGGCGGCGGTACCCATGCATCTGCAGCTGTTGTGGTTTAAAAGATAAATTCACCATTTTCTTACCAGTCCATAGGGCTGCTCTCTCATTATGGAGAGGTGACTGTGGGAGTTTAATCTGAGGGTTACTGTGCCCTGGACAAAGAAAGAGGTTGAGAAGGTGAGTCCTTCATCTTGTGGTAGAGACCACGGAAACCGTTGTCAAAGGATGTTGCCTTACAGGTCAACAGCACACACTTCACATAACTATACATCAACTCCAATTAGTAATCAAAGAAGAAGAAGGAGAAAAATATTTTTAACCCTTTCAGAAGTGCATCATAATTTAGGCTCATCCTAATCTGCAGGTGTGGTTGCCTCAATCTATGAAGGTGAGAGATCATTGCATTCAACCACACTGCTACACCCACAATTACAACTGATACTGAAAGATCAGTAAAATGATATCTCTGTATTTAAAGACATATACATTATTAAAAAGGTGCGGGTACATTTTTGGAGTGAAACCATGCGACCGCTCAATAGATTATTGCTTTAAGTAAAACAAGGAATGTGAGTACCAACATAATAGGCATACAAAGTAAGATAATACTGATCAGAAAACATATTTTGTACAGATAATTATTCTTGAAGTCTGAACATAATAAATGGAGGTTTTTTTTGAAATGTCTAATAGAGATATTGTGAGGCTGTAGTATTTATTGGTATCGGTCAGATTTGGTCATCTTTAGCATAATTGTTTCCTTTGCCTGTTTCAATGATATAAACTTGAATAAAGAATGGATCAACATAGAGGCTAAAATGGTAACTTCAATACTAAACGTACATCCTCTAAGGATACAACCAGGAAGGATGTGGGCCCTGAAGAAAACAGATAACTGGTAAAAAGTGAGAAGTGAAATAAATCAGCATTCTCTTTCTTCACCACCAACACACAGCGGCAGCTGTGTGCACCACCTACACTGTGCATCATAGCAACTTGCCAAGCTTCCTTCAATCGCACCTTCCAAATCCATGATGTCCACCATCTAAAAAGCCAAGGCAGTGGACACATAGGAACATCACTACATGTTGGATCCCCTCTGAATCATAGAAACATAGGAGCAGGAGGAGGCCATTCAGCCCTTTGAGCCTGGTCTGCCATGGTTCACAATCATGGCTGATCATCCAACTCAATAACCTAATCCTGCTTTCTCCCCATAACATTTGATCCCATTCACCCCAAATGCTATATCTAATTGTCTCTTGAATAATTCAATGTTTTGGCATCAACTACTTCCTGTGGTCATGAATTCCACAGGCTCACCACTCTTTGCATGAAGAAATGTCTTCTCATCTCCATCCTAAATTGTTTCCCCAAATCCTCAGACTGTGACCCCTGGTTCTGGACAAACTCACCATTGGGAACATCCTCCCCGCATCCATCCTGTCCAGTCCTGTTAAAATTTTATAAGCCTCTATGAGATTCCCCCTCATTCGTGTGAACTCCAACAAAAGCAATCCCAACCTAGTCAATCTCTCCTCATACATCAGACATGCTATCCCTGGAATCAGTCTAGTAAACTTTCGCTCCCTTGAGAGCAAGCGCATTCTTTCCCAGAAAAGGAGATCAAAACTGAACACAATGCTCAATGCTTCACCAAGGCCCTGCTTAACCGCAACGATACATCCCTGCTCCTGTACTCAAAACCTCTCACAATGAGTACCACCAGCTGCACCTGCATGCTTACCTTCAGCGACTGGTGCACAAGGACATCCAGGTCCCACTGCACACTCCCCTCTCCCAATTTACAGCCATTCAGGTAGTAAACTGCTTTCTTGTCTTTGCTTCCAAAGTGAATAACTTCACATTTATCCAAATTATACTGCATCTGCCACTGATTTGTCCACTCACCCAACCTGTCAATGTCATGCTAAAGGATCTTTATATCCTTGTCACAGTTCACCTTCCCACCCAACTTGGTATCATTTGCAAACTTTGAGATGTTACATTTTTTCCTTCATCCAAATCATTAATATATATTGTGAATAGCTGGGGTCCCAGCACCAATCCTAGCGGCTTCCCAATTGTTACTGCCTGTCAATTTGAAAAGGACCCATAAACTCCTACTCTTTGTTTCCTCTCTGCCAAATAGTTTTCTATTCATCTCAACACATTTCCCCCAATCCCAAGCACTAATAATCTTACACATGAATCTCTCACATGGGACTTTGTCTGAAAAACCCAAATATATGACATTCATTGGCTCCCCCTTATCAACTCTACTAGTTATATTTTTATACAGCTCCAACAGATTTGTCAAGCATGACTTTCCCTTCAAAACTCCATGCTGACTCTGTCTGATCCTACCACTGCTTCCTAAATGCCCTGATTTAAAATCCTTGACAATGGATTTGAGAATTTTCCCCACTAATAATGTTCAGCTCACCAATCTATAATTCCCTGTTTTCTCTCTAGCTCCCTTTTTGAATATTGGACTGAAGTCCCTCCGATCTGCAGGAACTGTTCCAGAGTCTATAGAATCCTGTAAGATGACCACCAACACATCTATTATTTCTAGAGTCACTTCCTTAAGTACATTAGGTTATAGATCATCAGGCCTTCGGGATTTATTGGCCTTTAATCTCAACAATTTTCCCAGCACCATTTCTTCACTAATATTGATCTCCCTCAGTTCTTCCATCTCACTAAATCTTGCCACACACTGGCCAAAGAATTGTATGGAATGGAAATTGCAAACCACATTCAAAATGGCACCAGAACCCCAGACCCAGAAGTCCCACTAACCCAAGCCCCACCACCCCCATTTCTGACAGATCCTACTTTTGCCAACAGGAGTAAAGGTTTGGGATCGTATTCACACATAAGGGAAACTTGAACACAGCCATGTAAAACTAAACAAACCCCATTTTTGCTGGGGCAGTATCCATTTCCTGTAGTGTGTGACATAGGCTTTTTTTTAAGAGTAGACAAAACTGTTTGTAAAAGGTGGATAAGGTCTGTAGCATGTCAAGCCTTCAAGTTATTTACATACATTCTACTGCCTTTTAAACTTTAAATAAAAAAACTGCCTGTCACACTCTGAGAGGGGTAAAAAAAAATTGTTATTTCAATAGGTGCTTGTTGACATAAGCCTGGACCAATCATCATACTATTATTACGACTTACTGTTTCTACAACTTATCATTATCACAACGGGGGTGGGAGCTGTTATGGAAACACCTTTCATTAAAATCACTCCTCATTCTTTTAAACTCTAATAAATAAAGACCTAGGCTATTTTGTTGTTCTTGACTAATCAACTCACCCACTCATTCAACCTATCTATATCTTCTTGAAGATTCCTTATGCCTTCATCATAACATGACCTCCTATGTTTGTTTGCACTATCAGTGAGTTAGGATACATTACACTCTCCCCCTCCTCAAAGTCATTAATAGATACTGAACAATTGAGGTCCCAGGACTGATTTTTATGGTGCTTCACTATTTATGTCTGTTTACCACATAAAATCCCTACAAATCCAGACTTCCTGACTTCTGTATGCTAACCAATCCTCAATCCAGACTAATATTTTATCCCCAGTACAGTAAGCTTCCGTCTAGTGCAAGAACCTTGTATGTGTCACCTAGCTGAATGCCTTCTTGAAATCCAAATATACTACATTTGCCAATTCCACTTGATGAATTTTACTCGTCATATCTTCAGAGCTATCTCGCAAATTTGTCAAACATGATTTCTTTTTCATAAAACCACCTTAGCTCTATTTGATTATAGTAAGTTTTAATTAAAATCTTGCTTTTCTTTTTCTTATTGATGGTTCCAGCATTTTCCCGATAATAAATGTTAAGACTAACTGGCCTATAGCTTCCTACTTTCTGTCTCCCTCTTTTCTGGAACAGGGGCACTACATTAGCAATTTTCCAATCTGTTGGAACCCTCCTGAAATCCAATGACTTCTGGAATATTTTGACCACTGCTTTCAGTAACAATGCAGCCACATTGTTTAAAACCTTTGGATGTGGGCCATCAGGTCTTGGCCATCAGAACACGACTGCCTTCAGTCTCATTAGTTTGTCAAATACTTTGTCCCTTGTGATAGAGGCTGTTACAGACCTTTCCTTCCAGGAAGACCTTGTTAATCTGAGATCTTTGGGATGATTGCAGTGTCCCCCAACATGGAGACAGGTGCAACACATTGGCTTAAATTATCTGCCATTTTCCTGTTCCCCATTATTCTCCAGTCACATCCTCCAAGGGTCTTTTTTGTATATTTACAGAAGCTGTATTTCTTGGTGATTTACTTTCATAACCAACTTTCTCAATTTTACTAGCTTTTTTATCATCCATACATGGTTCAATCTTCTATTGAAGGCCTTCTGTTTGATTTGGTTAATTTTTTGCTGAGCTTTGTGAAATTGGTTTAATTGTTATTGTCAACAGCAGTTTTCTGTATTCTGCCTCATCAAAGACCTCATTTTAGTTCTATGCGCAGAACTCCTCTGAGACCTTACTTCCTGGTGAGGTAGCAGCTGAATCATTCTTATTCCTGGGACTGGCTGTAACACACTTGTGCCCAGTGACTCAATATGCGCAAATCCCACTATTTACAAGCTTCAATAATATCTGTAGTACGAATATCTGATCTGGTGGCTATGAATGACAAATCGTGAGATGGGGCCCCTTCATCAGTGCTGTGCTATTGTTCTCTTTCTCTTGGGTGTGGTGTGGCCAGACAAGTGTTACTTTTTGGATGTTTGAGAACAGGAAATTGGAAATGGTAAGGAATGGTGCTGGTCAGAAGACAAGAGTTCCAGGGTCACACCAGCTACATGCCTGAGAATTGAATGGCCATGTGCTAAGGTTCAGTAAAAGGCATAAGGCAATAATATATTATCATCCTAAATGTTCTGGTGAGGCTAAATGTCAGATTGACAATAACACATGTAATAAAATCGTGGATGAGGAAGAACAGTGTGTGTGATTAGTGGTCTATAAAGACATCGAACTTTCATTTCACAATTTGCAGAATCACAATCAAAGTATTGACTCAGGTTATGTTGCTACCCAGGAAAATGTAGATACTTACATTATTTTTTTTGTATGTCTGCTAACTCAAGACATTGCATAAGTCTGATCTTGGTAGAACACAATGAAATGATTATATTGCAGCCACTTTTAGTTTGTTAGATTCAAATTGTCTTACAAGACATTTTCATCAAAGAAAAATTAGGGCTTGTCTGAACATTAAATGAAGCATTTTGTTTTTCAACTGTCAGGGAACAGAATACAGTTGAGTTGGAATTGGGTAACTGCAAAATTTCTCAGCATAGCAGCTTAGGGCATTTTCAAGTCAAGACTAGATTCAACTCACCCTTTGTGTTAGGAGTGATGTTTAACTTTAATTTATATATCATATTTTTCATATTTTGCATATTGAAGAGGGGAAGATGATGATTTTTACAGTTTCCCTTGAGTGATTGGTGACAAGGAATCTATATGCCTGTGGATTTACATTCATTTTTAAAGGAGATTTTATAACCTAGAAATGGGAGAGAAGGGTGACAGCAGCCCAGTGTAATAAAAAATGTAGAAAAAGAACTCTACTGTTGCTTAGCAACAGGAGTCCATGAACTACAGAAAGTGGAATCTTCCATGCTTCTGGACAACATAGACAATGGGAAGTCAGTTAGGAAAATGTGGCAAGATTGGAAATATGAGATTCTCAACATTAAGAAAATACTCCAATTTTCTACCCAAGGCAAGACAAGAATTTTGTTACTGAATGGTGAGATGCCTAGTTGCATGAAGTAACAACTCATTGTTACCTAATCTCACATTATTTGTATGAAGTTTACTATTTTCTCAGAGAAACTAGACAGCAACTGTTCCCAACATAAAAGTCTGAGAAGGTTCCTCATAGCTTCAAGTTGCTGTTTGCACCTGTGGGCATCCACCTTGGCTAACCACCCCAACATGTCACAGCGTGTTCCTTGGCAGCAATTACCTACATCCTTTTCCCACAGAGGTTGGTGTTAGACACACATCAGCCTCACCGTATCATCATGGCACATCTCTGACTCACTTAGCATACAGACCGCCTCTTCAATACTGCACTTAGGAGAACTCCAACACCTTACATTGCAATGCTACTGACAGGCAGCTTTACACATAGGGGACAGGCATCTTTTTCATGTAATAGGGCAGGATGCCATCTCAGGAATCTTAGCTTGCTCTCAGCACTCATTCCTGTGTGCTTACTTTGATGTTCACTGCATCTTTGTCTTGCTTTGTCTTTTTGCACATTTTCACATCATCCAGAACCTATAGGTTCACAGTCCGTCTAACTTGCCTTCTAACTCAGTGCAAAGCCAGGCCAACATTAATCAGTCAAGGGAGTGAACATGTTGCCAGATGCCACCATACTCCATCGATCTCACACCTACAACATCATCAACAACAGTTTAAGTAGCAAACACACTGTATATGCAAACAATTGGCCCTGTTCCAAAGTCTAAGGGGACCTGTCTTCAACCAAGTCGAGGGGGTCTGTCATTAATCAGTCAGTCAATGATATCATCCAAACTCAGTCCAGGAATCTGGACATGATCAGTCAACTGTTTGGGGCAATCAGGGGTAAGGGTTCCATATCATTATCCAGGAATTAGGTCACAGTCAGGCAGCAGGTCATAACCAGTCATAATCAACTCAGGGAATAGTGGTGAGTCAGTCAGGGAGCTGCACAAGGATCTTTCAGTATTCTGGTCAGTCATCAGTCAGACATGTCGAGCACAGGAATAAACCCTTCATTCCAACTCATCAATGCTAATGAGATATTCTAGATAAATCTAGTCCTTTTTGCCAGTACTTGGCCAATATTCCTCTAAACTCTTCCTATTCATACATCCATACAGATGCCTTTTAAATGTAATTGTACCAGCTTTCATCACTTCCTCTGGCAGCTCATTCCATACAAGCACCACCTTTTATGTGAAACAGTTGCCCCTTAGGTCCCTTTTAAATCATTACCCTCTCGCCTTAAACCTATGCCCTCTAGTTTTTGACTCCCCCACCTGATCCATGCCCCTCATGACTTTACAGACCTCTATAAGGTTACTCCTCAACCTTCCATGCACCAGGGAAAATAGGCACAGTCTATTAACCCTCTCCCTATAGCTTAAATCGCCCAAAACTGGCAACATTCCAGTGAATATTTTCTGAAAACTTTCAAGTCTCACAAAATTATTCCTATAGGAAGTTGACCAGTATTGCATGTAATACACCAAAATTGGCCTAACCAATGTCCTGTACAGCCACAACATGACCTCCCAATTCCTGAACTCAATGCACTGACCAATAAAGGCAAGCATACCAAACACCTTTACTATCCTATATACCTGCGACTCCACTTTTAAGGAAATATGAACCTGCACTCCAAGGTCTTTTTGTTCAGTGATACTTCCTAGGATCTTAACCTTAAGTGTATTTGTCTTGCCCTGATTTGCAATTCCAAAGTACAACATCTCACATTTATCTAAATTAAACTCCATCTGTCACTCCTCGGCCCGTTGGCCAATCTGCTCAGGACCCCATTGTACTCTGAGATAACCTTCTTCGCTGTCCACCACACCTCCAATATTGGAATCATTTGCAAAGTTACTAACCATACATTATATGTTCACATCCAAAACCTTTATATAAATGTCGAAAGGCAGGTGACCCAACACTGATCCTTGTGGCACACCATTGGTCACAGACCTCCAATCTGAAAAGCAACCCTCCACGACCACCCTCTGTCTTCTACCTTTCAGCCACTTCTGTATCCAAATGGCTAGTTCTCCCCACATTCCATGTTATCTATCCTTGCTAACCAGTTCACCAATGACATACCTTGTCGAATACCTTACTGAAGTCCATATGGATCACATCCACTGCTCTGCCCTCATCAATCCTCCTTGGTACTTCTTCAAAAAACTCAGTCAAGTTCGTGAAACATGATTTCCCATGCACAAAGCCATGTTGACTCTCCCTAATCTGTCCTTGACTTTCCAGCTACATATAAATCCTGTCCCTCAGGATTGCCTCCAACAGTCTATTCACGACCAATTTCAGGCTCACCAGTCTATAGTTCCCTGCTTTATCCTTATGACCTTTCTTAAATAGTGTGGCACCACATTAGCCAGCCTGCAGTCTTCTGGCAGCTCACCTGTGGATATCGATGATACAAATATCTCAGCCGGGCCCAGCAACCACTTTCCGAGCTGCCCACAGACTTCTAGGGTACACCTGATAAGGTCCCAGGGATTTATCCACCTTTATGCTTTTTAAGACATCCAGCACCTTCTCCGCTGGACTAGGAACATTTTCTAAGATTTTGCTGAGATAACAAAGTGTGATACTGGATGAACACAGCAGTCCAGGCAGCATCAGAGGAGCAGGAGTCAGAGATAGTAGGAACCGCTGATGCTGGAGTCTGAGATAACATGGTGTGGTGCTGGATGAACACAGCAGGCCAAGCAGCATCTTAGGAGTGGGAAAGCTGACGTTTCAGGTCAGGATGATTTCTGAAGAACAGTCCACACCTGAAACATCAGCTTTCCTGCTCATCTCATGCTGTCTGGCCTGCTGTGACTTCTCAGTCAACTGTCCTGTCTTATCTCCTAAGAGGAGGTCACATTTTGCACCTTTTCTAGTAGGAACCGAATCAGAAAACTCTCCTGTATACACTTAATGAATTCCCCTCCACTGAAGCCTTTAACACTATGGCAGTCCCAGCCTATGTTTGGAAAGTTAAAATCCTACCATAACCACCCTTTTATTCTTACAGATAACTGAGATCTCTTTACAAATTTGTTTATCTACTTCCCACACTGTCGGGGGGTCTACAGTACAATCCCAATAAGGTGATCATTCCTTTCTTATTTCTCAATTCCACCCAAATAACTTCTCTGGACATATTGCCAGGAATATCCACCCTATGTATATCCATGATGTTATCCTTAATCAAAAATGACACCTTTCCTCTATTGTCCCCCTTTCTATCCTTTTATAGTGCCTTTACCCTGGAACATTAATCTGCCAGTCCTGCCCATCCCTGAGCCAAATCTCTGTCACTGCTATGATATTCCAATCCCAACCACGCCCTGAGTTCATCTGCCTTACCTGTTTAGCCTCTTGCATTGAAATAAATGCAGTTTAATTTATCTGTCCTAACTCATTCTCTGCTTTGTCAGTGTCTGCCCTGACTGTTTGATTTGCTCCTTTCTCCAATTGTACGAGTCTCAGATTGATCTTTTTCCTCACTAGCTCCCTGGGTTCTCGTCCCTGCCCACACCCCACTCCAATTACTAGCTTAAATCATCCCAAGTAGCTCTAGCAAATCTCCCACCAATGCATTAGTCCCCTTTCAATTCAGTTGCATTCCATCCTCCTTATGCAGATCACTTCTGTCCGGAAGAGATTCCAATGATTCAAAAATGTGAATCCCTCTCCCTTGTACCAGTTTCTCAGCCAGGCATTCATCTGCTCCATCCTCCTATTCCAACCCTCACTAGCTCATGGCACCAGGAGTAATTCAGTAATTACTACCCTTCAGGGCCACCTTTTAAAATTCCTACCTAACTTCCTATATTCTTTCCTCAGAATCTCATCCGTTTCTCTTCCTATGTCATTAATTCAAACGTGCACAATGACCTCCTCCTGGTCCCGCTCCTCTTTGAGAACATTCTGCACCTTCTCTGAGAGATCCTTGATTCTGGCATCAGGGAGGCCACACACCATTCTGATGTCTTGCTGTCAGCTGCAGAAACGTCTGTCTGTGCCTCTGACTGGGGAGACCCCTATCACAATTGATCACTCGGAACCTACATAACCCTCGTTACATTAGAGCTAGTCTTGGTAGCAGAAACTTCGCTGTCAGTGCTACATTCCCCTGAGAGTCCACCACCCCTACACCTTCCAAAACAGCGGACCAATGTGTGATGGGGATAGCCACAGGAGATTCTTGTTCTACATATCTCGCTGTCCTACCTTTCATGACTGTATCTGTGGTTTTTCTCCCTTCCTACAGCTGCCATTCACACAAAACCTACCTTCTGTAAATTTCTCATTGCCTCTAACTGCTGCTCCAACTAATCAATGTGATCCAATAGGATTCTCAACCAAACACACTTCCTGCAGACATCATCATTGTTAACATGGAAATTCTCCCTAACCTCTCACATCTGACAGGGAATACACATCACGCTACTAAAGGCCATTTTTGCACCTTAACTACTTACGAACACAGAAAATAGCATAGTCTTATTGCTCTAAAAACATGGTTCCAGGCTAATTTAGTCCTTTTTTTATACCTTAGAAATTTAAACAAGACAGAGATCTCAATAAAACATATAATTAAAAAAGAACTCACTCTACCTACTGTTGTAGCTTTACAAAATAAACAAAAAGTAAGGTTACACTTTAAAAAGTGACTTAGCTGCTCCCCTGTTGTGAGCTCTTCCACAGAGTTCTTCCAATGTCAGCTGTGAATTTTGCTGTTTGTTAATTTTTCTTAGATGAACTCCAATGTCCAGAGATACTTGAAATCAAACAGCAGAGGCAGAAGCTGTGCAGATTCAGTACCATCATCACTCAGCAGGATAGGTTTCTTTCTCTGTTTGAATCACTTGCCATGGGGTCACTACCACTGCTTTTGTCTGTCTTCCTCCTTTTTAAAGTGCCATTGTTTTGATCTTTTCTCCCCAAAAGTTCCAAAACAATGCAACAGCTTTTAAACAGTAATTAGTGATCCTAGAATTCGAGGAAATCAGCTCTGACATTGAAAATACCTCAATAAAAAGGAGAAGCTCCAAGGAGCCACAACTTCTTCCCATCCTCCATCTTGGATTGCCCGGATGTCAGCTCAATAATAGTCAAGAAGATTTCTCAGAAGTCACTGCTTTGATGGGCATTTGAAAGAACTCAATGCTGGGGACTGGAGGCAGCATGCTATGATGCAGAAGGGTCAATAATTGTGACAGTTTGGAACTCAACATATAAAGGGGGAGACAATAGTACATTGGTTACCACCGGTGTGGGCATCATCATTGGTGAACCTGGCTTTGGCAGAAGCGCAGTGCATCACAACTGTTTTCAGAACTATGCTGTAGGCCTGGAACTCAAGAGGTAATGTGGTGATCTAGAGACTGAAATGAAACCATTGGGTATGAATGTAAGGAAACTCAGAACTGACAGGAGCAGCTGGGAGAGCACTGAACAAAGAAGGTTTGGGAGGTCACTCAGATAGCAGGCTGAGGCTCCTGTGGCACTTTGTGAAGTATGTCCTGTGTTGCTTTCCATCCTCACCCAAACAGCAAATGTGCAATGGAAACAAAAAATAACTGGAACCAAAACTAGGGGTGGCAGAACAAAGTGTTTTTTTTTTGTCTAGCTGAAGATGTAGGTTCTGCTTGTGAGTGGTTATTGTTCCTTGCTCTTGGTGTGAGGCCTTTCAAGGTTCAATTGAATTCATCAGGTGCACAGTACAAGTTTAACATAAGCATCCTCCAGTGTAAAACATATAATGTCCAACAATGATTTATCATATTCATCTCTGTGAAGCAGAAGTAATCATAGGTGACAGTAAAAATGTCTCACTTCAGGCCACAATTCACAAAGGCAATCCAAGGACTCCCAAGACTGAACATGAGTATGGAACTGCATTCCTGTTCATCTTGCATGGTAAGTATTTGAAGACATACTGTTATATGCAATGCTGTCTTTCTTGGGTGTTCAGGTTGTTTGGGGTGGAGGGGGGAACCAAGGTTTCCGTAATCCTATCACAGCTACATCCTCCTACTGTGCTTGTGTGACATGGCTTGTGCTGCATGCATGGGAATACAGTCCAATATGTCAAAGGTCCATGAACAGCCAATTTGTGACATTCTCTGTCAAGGAACCTCCAATTTCCACTGTGTAGAGGGCTATACTAAGCCGTTATTTACATGTAATGTGAATGCTAACTACTCATGTTACTACGGAACTATTCTGTTTCTAACATTTTTTGAAATCATGACCATTGGGATTCAGCTACGGCAGGGGTCAGTGTCACTGTAGCTATCTGCAATAAAGGCACAAAGATATTGAGAAGGAACAAATGTTCCAGCAAGCCAAGGACCAGCAGCAACCCTCGGTGGCTGCTGACCGGCCCGCACATGAAGAAGGCACAGCTGAAGTTCTCTTCAGGATGCTAAGGAAGTACAGGTAGCACAGCATCTATCAGCCCTGATACCATTTTCTTCTGGTGAGTGAGGTGCAGACTGACAATGCCCAGGCACACTATCATAGAACTGTGTCGTCTGCTGGATACGGGCCTGTGACCTGAAACAGTGGGTGGCTATCTTGTTCCAGTGGCTGTCAAAGTGACACCTCATGTAAATTTTTGCCCATTGGCCGCTTCTGAAGATCCACCGGTGTTGGGGCTCTCAAACCAAAATTCAAGAGTACCAAGGCTATAACTGATGTAATTTGTGCCAGAGCATATTGTTTCCCAAGATGAGGTAATTGCTGCAGCTCAGGCAGTAGGATTGGCCAGCTTGCATTCCACCAGGTACAGGACCCTATAAACTTTACACATGTTGTGTTTTAGAGCACCATATCATCAAGTGGTAGACTCCAACAGAAAAGGCTTCCATTCCGCCAAAGTATAAGCCATCTATGATCCTTGGAACGATATCTGTGCCAAATACACTAAACATTGATATCCTTGAGAGACTGTCTTCTTTCTGTTTTCTTTCAGTGGCTCAGAGCCTTACAAGGCTGTTCGTTGGGAGATGACTAAGAATAAGCAGCCATTTTTACTTCATTCTGCCAACTGCAACTATTATGACAGTTGATCAGTGAGACGAAAATGTAAGGAGGCAAAACCTTTACAATTAGAACATAGAACATAGAACATTACAGCACAGTACAGGCCCTTCGGCCCTCGATGTTGTGCCGACCTGTCATACCAATCTCAAGCCCATCTAACCTACACTATTCCACGTACGTCCATATGCTTATCCAAAATTGTGAGATTGTATTTCCAATGACGTGTCACCCCATGCTGCCTTCCCTCAGAAGCTTTGTTTTTCATTTCCCTCCTACCACATGTACGGTGAAATGCTTTTCCTGACTGGCTGCAATTGACCTAGTAGCAATGTGGTGCCGGTGCCCTGAATCCTGGGAGGTCCCTGCAATACAAGTACAACACAAGCCATGTCACACAAACACAGTAGGAGGATGTAGCTGTGATAGAATTATGGAAACCTTGATCCCCCCTCCACCCCAAACAACCTGATGGTGAGCACTCAACTGCAGCCCTGTGAGGGCATGGCACCCACACGATGCAATGAGTTGTGAAGAATTGCATGAAATATCTTGCGAGAGATCATAAACAGAAATCCTCCATGACACTTCCCAAAACTGACAGAGTTGATTTAGATAAAATTCATCCCAGAGACACGTTAAAATCCAAAAGGGAGTCAGTCAGAGTGTGTGACAGCTAGCAAGGCAGGAGTGTTAAACTCTCTTGTAAGAAATTCTGCAAGACTGCTGAATTCTGAATTCATAAATTTTACATGTTTACTCTAAAGTCTAAGTAATGGTGGTTTGTTTGCAGTGTTTAAGGCTGGTACACCTGCTGAAGACAACATATTTTGCTGAATTTGGAGAAAAATTTAGAGAAACAAGAAGGAAACAAATTTACAGCTGTGACAGTCTTAATAATAAGCCTTAGAGTGGAAATAATAGTAAATTCTCTCTGGGGCTTTGGCATCTGTAAGGATTTTGCTGAGGGAAAAGGAACAGTGTGAGTTTGAATCCTATTGCAGTGTTTGTAATTAAATTTTTACAACGTTTTTTGTCGCGTATACTGGTGTAATATAGTTCATGTATTTTCTTGTTTAATAAATGTTTTATCATTTGTGTTAAAAGTACACTGTCAGACTCTTTGAACTGTTCAGTAACTGCTTTTTTTTTAAACTGCAGAGGTCAAAGTTAGACTGTATCAAGCCAGGTTTCACTCTGAAGTATGATTTGTCTAATATTAACATCAGCTGAGATCTCAACATCAGGATGACAAAATCAGGAAAATTAATACTGATGGATGAACATTTAATTAAATATGCACACGGCTAAATACTGCAGATACAGTTGTGTGTTCCTAATGGCTCCAGTGATCTGTACTGAGGTCCTGGCTCACAATAAAAGGGTTTCCATAAATGAGATGTAACCACAATGCAAATGAGTCAAAACATCCTTCAAAAATCAAGATTTCTGATAAAGTCAATCTATTGCCTCAAGTCTAAGGTTAGTTCCATTTAAAACTGAATAGAACTGAATGCTGAAAAGCATAAAGTTCATACCATGACAACTAAGAAATATATTAAGATTATGTTTTCTTCTTGATGCAACTGATTCTTCCCCTTAACTTGCACCAGATAGTTATTATTTGTGACATCCTCTGGGGAGAGGAAAGCACTTTTGCTTCAATATCAGATACAAAAAAATTATCAGCAGAAGTACATAAAATTTCTCAGCGAGCTTTCATACTTAGCTGTATTAAGGAGGATGAGACTGATTGCCACTACAAAGATATCTTGAGATCAAATCAATTGATAATTTTGTAACCTCAGCTCCTCTGTCTGTGATGTTGATGTTTGAACATTCAAAATATGTGCCTTCTCTATCAATGTGGTTTAAAAGAATGATCTGATCTGCCTCTGCCAGAAGTACAGATACGCATGATTCCATCAGCTTGTTATTTCCGGCCGCATCTTTCATAAGTGAGTGTTGGGTCATTGAAGCATAAAATAGTAGGTTATATAGCTTTAACTACTAGTGGGGCATAAGCAAAAGAAATAGTAAATCAGGAAGAAGAACAAAGCAAAGAAATGGGGCAAAAAAAGACTCTTTGGCGATTAAATCTCATCTATCTACCCACAAATCTCTTGGTGCACCCCACCATCACCCAGCAATAAACTAGAGGTTTGATTGATTGATTGAATGATTGTTACCACGTGTACTGAGGTATAGTAAAAAGTTGCAGAGATAGTAGGAACTGCCAGTGCTGGAAAATCTCAGATAACACGAGTTCTTCAGAAGGGTCTCAACCTGAAACATCAGTTTTCCTGCTCCTCTGATACTGCTGTGTTCATCCAGCTCTACACCGTGTTATCTATAGTAAAAAGTGTTGTTTTGCATGCTGTACAGGTAGCCCATCCTATTTAAAGTGCATCAGGCTAGCAGAACAGAGTGCAGAATACACTGTTACAGCCACAGAGAAGATGCAGAGAGAGAGAGAGAGAGAGATATCAGAATTAATATCTGAGAGGTCCGTTCAAAAGTCTGATAATGGATGGGAAGAAGCTTTTTGAATATGTGTACTCATAGCTTCTGCCTGATGGAAGAGGAAGGAAGAGATTATAACTGGGCTGGGAGGGGTCTTTGATTATGGTGGCTGCTTTCCCAAGGCAGCAGTAAGAACTGTTAAAATGAGACATCCACTTCACACTCATCTGATTTTATTCAGCACAAATCCATGAAGCGTAATATTGGGTGGAGTGTAAAATGAGAGTCCAACATTAACCAGCCCTGCTCCTATTGAGTGGATCATTTTCAGATCAGAACTCACTTATTCCCTTGCCTTTAACACAAAATTCACCCCTTCTTGCTCTGTTTTCCCTAAGTAATGTTTGTTCCTGAGATGTGTGGGCGAACAACATTCTAATTCTTCTTACCAATGCAATTCCCTTCAGTTAGCCACCAGCAAGTACCTAAAAGTAACTTAATTCAATTGGCTTCTAATCCTCCTTCACAAAAAAGCATTTGGTTTTGTTCATCATTCCAATTAATATCATTGCTGAGGTCAGGAAGTATTTGTGATTGCACATTGCATAGGAAAGTGTCAATGCACTAGCAACTATGTTGCTTCTGCAATGAACACTGATGGAGGATGAATAATTCAAACAAGGAGCAGTAAAGTATCTAAATAGCATGGATAGTTTACCCAGGCCTCGGGCTCACTATACAGACATACCCAAGACTAATGAATGAAATAATCATGTTAGTACCACTATCTTGTAGGTGTAATGATTTTATGTGCATTGTATTTGATGGTCTTACTCATATTCAAGTAGATAAAGAGCTACATTTCATAATAGTCCCTAATTTGGCAAGAATCAGCAATGCCATTCAAGTGAGCCCAATTTTCTGGATTTAGGACTGGAAAAATGGTTCTCTGGTACAGTAGGGGGTGCTGTTCTGAGACTGGGATGTTTCAGTTTGAGATAACTAAGTGTGGAGCTGGATGAACACAGCAGGCCAAGCAGCATCTCAGGAGCACAAAAGCACAGGTTTGTCATGCCTGATGACTTTGATAATGGAAGTATGAAAAACTTGGAATATCGAAAACCTGAAATACTTTTGTTTCCCAGTACTGAAGTTGCGCATTTCATTTTTAAAAGAAGAACTCTAATATTAAGATGAAATTGAGACCATCCGCTGAGCATCAATTCTTCTATTACTGACAACAATGCAGTTCAGTTCACCAATTCCAATTTAGCACAATGCTACTGCTGCTTCTTTGTAACATCCTTAAAAGCTGCTTGCAAATTCAAGATCTTTGACAGGGTTCTCTAGCAATGCAAAGTGATTAAGTTCATTGAAGAACACAGACCTGATGAGATAAATTATATTTTTATAGACTTTCTTAGCTTGTTACAGCAGCTCAAATTTTCAAAGAAGGATTTCCATAAGACCATAAGACCATAAGACCATAAGACCATAAGACATAGGAGTGGAAGTAAGGCCATTCAGCCCATCAAGTCCACTCTGCCATTTAAATCATGGCTGATGGGCATTTCAACACCACTTCCCTGCACTCTCCCCGTAGCCCTTGATTCCTTCTGAGATCAAGAATTTGTCGATCTCTGCCTTGAAGGTATCCAATGTCTCGGCCTCCACTGCACTCTGCGGCAATGAATTCCACAAGCCCACCACTCTCTGGCTGAAGAAATGTCGTCTCATTTCAGTTTTAAATTTACCCCCTCTAATTTTAAGGCTGTGCCCATGGGTTCTAGTCTCCCCGCCTAACAGAAACAACTTCCTAGTGTCCACCCCTTCTAAACCATACATTGTCTTGTAAGTTTCTATTAGATCTCCCCTCAACCTTCTAAACTCTAATGAGTACAATCCCAGGATCCTTAGCCGTTCATCATACGCTAAACCTACCATTCCAAGGATCATCCGTGTGAATCTCTGCTGGACACGGTCCAGGGCTAGTATATCCTTCCTGAGGTGTGGGGCCCAAAATTGGACACAGTATTCTAAATGGGGCCTAACTAGAGCTTTATAAAGCCTCAGAAGCACATCGCTGCTTTTATATTCCAACCCTCTTGCGATAAACAACAATATTACATTCGCTTTCTTAATTACGGACTCTACCTGCAAGTTAACCTTTAGAGAATCCTGGACCAACACTCTCAGATCCCTTTGCGCTTCTGATTTGCGAATTTTCTCACCATTTAGAAAATAGTCCATGACTGTATTCTTTTTTCCAAAGTGCAAAACCTCATATTTACTCACATTGAATTTCATCAGCCATTTCCTGGACCAGTCTCCTAAACTGTCTAAATCTTTCTGCAGCTTCCCCACCTCCTCAGTACTATCTGCCTATCCACCTATCTTCATATCATCGGCAAACTTTGCCAGAATGTCCCCAGTCCCTTCACCCAAATCATTAATATATAAGGTGAACAGCTGTGGCCCCAACACCGAACCCTGTAGGACACCACTCGTCACCGGTTGCCATTCCGAAAAAGAGCCTTTTATCCCAACTCTCTGCCTTCTGTCAGACAGCCAATCCTCACAACTTTCACCACAACTTCACCTCAGGCTGTAAACACTTTTCAATGTCAAGATTTCTGACTGACTTTATAAAGACCTAGGTACACAAATTGCTCAACCATCTTGGGTTGTCTTTACCTAATAATGTGACAGAGCAGGACAGACTGGGTGGAGAGATGATGTTTCGTTTGGTCAGGGGAGGGGGCGGCGTGGGGGGTCCAGAACAAGGAGTCACAGTATCAGGATTTGTGGTAGGCCATTTTGGACTAAAAGGAAGAGAGATTTCTTCATTCAGGGTGGTGAAACATTGGAATTCTACACAACAGAAAGCTATGGAGGGCAAATAACTAAACATATTTGAGAAAGAAGTAGACAGATTTCTAGAAGGTAAAGGTATCAAGTTGCATGTGGAGAGTGCCAGTGCATGGCATTGAGATATAAGATCAGCCATGATCATTTTTAAATGTATAATGAGCTCAAAGGGCCAAATGGACTATTCCTGCTCCTATTTTCTAAGCTGGTCTAACAATGAAACCCTTCAGGTACAAATCATACTAATTTGCCAACTAATGCAAGGTGCTTTACTGATGGACATTCTGAAGTAGTAGATCACAATTTTTTTATTGTGCTTTTAAAAGATTTATGGGTATTTAAATCATCACAGTACTAAGTTAAAGTACCACTGTCAAGATACAAAAACAGTCATGATCTCTCAACCTTAAGAAATATAATGCCAAAGAGCTGACTAATGTTAATATAATAGAAACTGATGGCTAAAGTTGACAAGTTACAGCAAGAAATTTATACTGAGATGGTAATCATTTAAATTGTATCATCAACAGATCCTTGTCTCGGCCTCATGGTCCAGATGAATTTTTTCAATTGCACACATACAGCAGTGTGAACTGGAAAACATATTCATAAAAACCTGAACATAAACATAATCTTGATCTTAATTTTGAATGATTTGGTTGATTATGGAGAACTCTCAAAATAAATACGGTGAGTAAATTTAAACAAGAGGCACATAAACAAATATAACTAGTACAGAAAAAGATTTCTTTCTTATAGATATTCAATTATACCCTTCAAAGCCAAAAATTAGCCTGTATTTTGATGGCTAAAGTGTAAGAAATTAAACACTAGATCACAAAAAGGATTAGAGGACAAAGTGCTGTTTATCTTGCCTTGCTTTTTACTGGCAAATGCATTGTACTGCAAGTATATCAATCAACCTATTAAATGCTAAGTGGTCTTTAGTCCTAGCTGAAGGATCTCTCTAACTGTTGTGCCACAAGTTCTTTCACTGAAGAATCTTAAGAACCATTAAGGCAATTCAACTCATGTCACTAAAGTGGCAATCAATCGAACTCATTTCCCATTGATTCAAACTGCTTTATTTTATTACTGAATTCCACAAGAAAATATCTGTAAAAGGTAAATTCAGCATGTGGTACTTAAAACTACAATGGCCATAGTATTATTCCTGAATATGTAATTCAATGCTTGTCATCTTGGCTTTGAAGTTTGTTTCGCTATAGAAATGTGGTTTAGGACTTTTTAATTACAAAGGGAAGATATCATTGTTGTATTTTAAAGAAAACCATCAAATATTTATATTTGTTCTTTTAAAAGATTTAAATTGTTATTATTTAGATTACAGCACAAAGATTATAAGTATAGCCCATGTGGCTGAAATATAATACTAATCAATTTTAATATGGTCAAAATGAAAAAAAATGATGGCCTATATTGGTTACCAGACATTAGTGCGTACTAAATACCTTTTTCAGCATCTGTAACAGGGGTTGGGGGAATGTGAATCACTGTAGACTCTGCTCTGCCACTAAAAATTATTGTGCAGAGATATGAAAAATATGTAAGCAAATTAAATTGTTACTTTTCGATTTGAATTTTATGGACAGATGTTTAATATTTAAAAGAAAAATGTCCTCGGGGAAAAAATGGCATTACAAAATAAATGAAAGAAATGTATTAAAATCATATAAATTATAATATTTTTGTGAATCCGTATATATTGTATCAGCTTTTATCATTTGGCATTGCTCACAGGTAGTGTAGGATCTGTTCTATGTTTGCAGTGTTTAGCTGTTAATCTCTTGGAGGCCTATGTTCAGGTACTTTCTGTGAGAAAGTATTTGGAGGTTAATAAAAAGCTAATTATTGTTGTTTCTCTAGATTAGAAGAAAATTGGCTCATCTCCTTATTATCGCTACCAATGTCTCCAGGTTATCTTAAGGTCAGAAAAAGAACCCAGCAGGCACTTTTCTTTCATGGTATCTCAGTGGTTTCGTTTTATAAAATTGTCCAGTTGTGATCGCTGCAAAATGGAATGGCTGGGGAGCAACACGCAGGCACAATTTGAACAATTCTACTAATGCAGGCAAGGCGTTTAAAAATTTAGAGATTTTGTGTGTTTGGAAAACTTTTAAACAGTCTATCACTGATCATGGAAATAAGTCTCGCATTAGTAACATTGATATTCTGAAACTTGAACTTTGATTAATTTTATTTTGAATTAAAAAATGGTTTCACCCTCGACTGCCAGATGATATTTAGTGCATGGCACAGAATGGGATGTTTCCTCAGAACAGCTGGTAAATTAATCTCCTAGACAACAGCATGAGACACCTTGCATCGATGCCCAACAGCACTGCTCTGTTGCCAGCTATCGCCTCTCATGTCACATCCTTGTGCCAGGCACCAACAGAAAATTTACCCTCCTCCCCAATAATTATGCATAAAAAAATCCCACAGACACACATTGACTTCTGCAGTTCACACAACACAGATGGGTCTGCGTTCACACAGTAAATTTGCACAACACTTCAACCAAATTCATCTATGGAGTCTGTGTTTTGCTTTTAACCCAAACAAATAGCAAGATGGGAAATAGAGTCATTATTTCATTGGTGTTTTTGTAATTTAGTTGAACAATGGAATAAATTTAATGTTTATGTCATTGACCTGATACATTGTTCAGACAGCTAGTGGCAAGCCCACTACTACCTTGCTCAGAAGTGATGATTGGGTTAAAGATCAGTCACCTTATTATCTGCCTGCCCTCAGGGTCCTGCACTTTTACAACTGAAGGTGGTACTTGGAAGATCTGGATGAATAACCTCCCCCGAGCCTGCAAGGACGCCTTCAGGTTTTATCTGCCATCCACCACATTTGGTGTACAACCTTTCCAATGTCAGCAGTGGTGGGATATGGTCCTTGAGTGAACAATAACTGCAATTCATCCTTCACTTGATCATGGTAGAATTGGAAAAATGGTGATCTCTCCACCTTCCCACCCAATATGACAGGCATTGCTTCTGACCCCGGGGTGGCAGAGAGGAATGAGGCGTTACATCCTGTCCGATGATGATGTTGTACACGCACCACATCTTACCTCAGATGGTATGTCTCTTGCCTTAAGTTACGGAGCTGTGGTCTTTAGTCCTACTGTAAAGAATCAGCACATTATCTAAATTATACTTAGTCATATTTCTGAAGGAATACTGCATTTGTGGAGGCATTGTTTAACTGATCTCCTTTTAACCTGTACAAATGGAGGCACAAGTTCCCAGAGCATCATTCATAGAAGAGAAGGGGAATCTGCCTATTGTCCAGGTCAATATTGCTCCCCAAACAACACCACAAAATTATTCATCACTTTTTTTTAGCATTGTCCTGCACATAACTACCTTCTGTCCTGGTTTTGATAGAAAAATATGCTTAAACTTCAAAAGGTAAAAGATTGAATGTGACCTTTCTTTTAATAGCTTTGGATTAAGATTATTCAAACACACTTTTTCTTCCCTCTTACAACATTTGTGTTCTAACCAGAGTATTACTCTTGTTCACACCCTGCACACAATAACATATAAACTAGGCTTACACTTGAGTGCTGAAGAAGGAACGTTACATGAGTTACGTCAGTGATATTTTCTTTTTGAAGTTGCCCAACATTTATCTTAACATTATCAAATCAAGATGTATCTGATTACTGGTTGTGGGACCTTGCAGCGTGCAATGTAATTGTCACAGTTACCTATCATATTTTGTAGCTCATTATCTGTGAAGTGCTATGGAACGTTTTGAGGATGTGGTAGACATTATAAAAATGCAAACTCTTCACTTTCATTTATAACATTCACATCTTTGCAAAACCATAGAAATGAAAACCATAAAGACATAGTTCCAAAAGCAAAGAAGCATTCAGATCACCACAGACTGGAGCTTTGAGTTGGCAAGGGTGTTGTCTGAATGTAGTACTAAACTCAGTGTTGGGTGAACTTCCCATTAAATCAGGTAGAAGGAAAAATTCATTGCCAGCCACAGGCAAACTGATACTTTTCAAAACAGAGATATTAGCACATCAAATCTGTGCCTCCGATACAATAGCAGAGAAAGAAATTTAACATGACAATAACACTTGCAATAATTCACATCTTCCTATTATTCATTCGGAAGGAACTACTGGAAGTCATTAAAAGTCAGTAGATCTTTTTAATTCCCATTTTACATGGCTGTTCATTAAACATTTGAACCTACAAAATTAATGAACTGGAAAAGACAAGTCAGTTCACCAAGCTCTGCTCCACTCTCAAAATACCTGGAACATCATGACTAGACACTTTCTGGCCATCTGCAGCCATGCAACCTCCTGGGAGAGGTGAACAAGCAGTACATTTGTTTTTGTTCTGACATTTATAGAAGAGACACTTGTAGAGCAAGATTGAAAATCTCACACAGCATCCAAGTCTGAACTTTCAAACTCCACCCTCACAATGAAGAATGAATGGCTTTTACTGTTCCTGCCGTCAATATCTGATAGCACAAACACCAAGATCCTGGGACAGGCTAGGCAGAGACAGGCACAAGAATTCCTCGAAGCCTGGCACTCTACAAAGCATGTTATTAAAAGACATATTGAACTCGACCCCATATACACTCCACTACAAAGGAAAACCGGAAGTGAGGCAATCCATCTCAATGGACCCCAGAGTTTACAAGCCAGGCGGGAAAACACACCGATGCTTCATCGAAGGCTGCACTGAGGATGTTACCCAGCATGGTAATGAAACATCCGCGAAACAAGAAACCAGCTCGTTGACACAACCAACCTGAACACCCACAAGCCAAGCTACAAATCTACTCCAAAACCTCAATGTTGGGACATCTTCACTGCATCAGCTTGCGCTGAATGTGTGACCTGTAGATGAAATTATTGGATAGGATTTTCCTGTGGGCCTGAGGGTCCAATCTTGAGATGAAATGGGGTATTCAAGTCTGCATTTGCCAGCAGCAAGACTGGCTGAGCAAGTTTGTTGAGGTAGCTTCTAAATGGGGTGGCATGATAACTCAATGGTTAGCCCTACTGCGTTATAGTGCCAGGGACTTGGGTTCAATTCTATCCTTGGGCAACTGTCTCTGTGGAGTTTGCACGTTCTCCTTGTGTCTGCTTGGGTTTTCTCTGGGTGCTCTACGTTTGCTCCCACAGTACAAAAATGTTGTGGAGGTTAGATGGTCATGGTAATTTTTCCACTGTGTTCAGGGATGTGCAGGCTAGGTGGATTATCCATGGGAAATGCAAGGTAACTAGGATAGGGCAAGGGGTGGGTCTGAGTGGGATTCTTTCAAAATAACCCAAGAAGATACATTCCACCAGAGAGCCAACGCAAGGATTATGGGAGCTTTCTTTGCCTGCAGACCTCCCTTTCAAGATAGAGCCTTCACTCAAAAGACCCTATCAAACTATTCACTTTCATGAGTCAGAGGGCTGTCCTTCTTGGTCCCACCATCAGATAACATCCCTGATGACAGTACTGCATTCGGGTACCATTCTTAGGCTTCTGTCTAATATTTTCTCAGCCGATTCTTACTTCCTATTCCACAAGAGAAGCTGTGAAAATGTTATTGATTAGGTCAAAATACTTAACAGTTTAAAACGTCTTTTAAAGCACTTACTTTGTTAGTGTGTTATGGTGATAGAGTACTTTGAGAAAGGTTGACCTTACTCATGCCTAAGTTCCTCATTATTCCTTCACTTTACTAAGTTCCTTTGACTAATTACTAAGATAATCTTCTCCATGTGTGCCATTATGTAACAGTATTATTACCAGATTTCTGGTGAATAGAGGAGGAAATCCCCAAGCAATTTGTTCCTTCAACCTTTGTGCTCCTAGCTGTTGTAGAAGGACCCCAATGTACAAGAATTTTACCTGCACGGTCAACTTAAACAATGCAAATAAAAATAATAATTTGTTCCTCAAGTTGCTACATTTTTGAGAATAGAATCAAATTACCTATAGGTTGTATTTTCTTTAAAAGCAGAGGCAGTGAAGACTATGAAGATGGCCTGAGAGGTTGCTAACTTATTTTGATGTAGCAAGTATTGTCACAATTGGTTATCTACATGATTGTGATAAACAGGAACTCAATGCTCTTCGCACAACAAATTTCATGACCAGTGACTAATGGGTGAAGAAATAACTTCATCACGACACTGAAATAGTATTGATGGAAAAGTAGAAGTCAGTTGTATTACTCAAAGGGCAGTCATCAGTCCACCAGTAAATGGAACTTGAATTCAACTGAAGAAAATACACTATAGCTTTTCAGCATGCTTAGGCTTACAAAAATATAAATGGAAAGGGGATTGTCACATGGCAGATACTAATTGTTACGATTAAGGTCTAGCAAGCATGCTTCCCTGCTGTTTTCAGAATGTCTCTGACTTTTGATCCTGACATCTGTGTCTTACAGGAATTTCAGTTTGGTCTGTCATTCCTTCTGATGTTGATCCAAGAATTAATGGATTGTGAAAACTTAGCAGGAGATCATTTTAAAAAATAGAATTCATACTGTAAAAGCACATAAATAGGTAACAGAATTCACACACATTTTGTTTTGATGCTAATGAGAATTTAGCTGTTCTGCTATAAATGCCTGGAAGGAAGGTGAAGCAAATCTTCAGTTGTAATAATGAGACTAATTTGCTTTGCAGCCATCGATTGAGACTGAATTACATTTACTACTTTTTATGTAAAACTTGAGAGGCATATAGGCATATAAACTAAATTTCTATTCTAAAAATGGGACACATTGGAATGACTTACATCCTGCCATAGCTGCACAGTTTAACAGACCTCACCTACATCGCTTCTATTATACTTTTACTCTATGCAATTCACAGGTTTGTACAGAATAACGACTTCAAAATATAGTGCCCAGATCGTTTAGTCTATATAGCAACAGGGATTTCACTTCAAAGTAATTTCATGGTATGTATAGCATTTTCGATGCCCGAGAACAGTGGTTGTGTTTTTTTAATACCTAACAATTTAACTGACAGTAAAATATAAATATCTATTTGTTCTTGATTAGCTTATTTTGTATTATTTGTTATCCCTATTTTGGCTCTGACTGAATTTACTTGTAGGGTAAGTTACACACTTCTAGCTAAACTGCAAAGATTGCTCAGCTGTGTTTTTTTTACCTGAAATGAATGAAAGCCCCATTCCAGGGGGAAATAGCAACGATGTTGAAGATGTAGTTAAATATTCGTTAGGATTGAACATACAATAACATTCTGAAGTAATGCAAAAGAGCTTCAATTATCTCAATTGGGAATCAAATAGAACTACATAAAGAATGATTTATTTTCTTCTAACGACCACATTAAGATTTTTGTTAAATTATTATAATGAGTTTCCCTAAAAATGACACATAGTTTTTGTATATCTTCTAAAGCAGCTGCTCCATACAATCCTTATATAGACTATTTCAATCTGGGACATTAATTAAAATACAAATGAAAATAATTTTGAATTACAAAAATAAGCAGAAAGAGACACTGAATACTATTATATGAGGTCAGTCTTCCCATAAGGAATTTACAATTCATGCAAAATCCTGAAGAAGGAGAGCATAAATTGTCTCTCTATAATCTATAAGTTTAATATTATTCAGTTCTAAGAAAATATATCTACTCAGTATTAGTTCCATCTCTCTTCAGTCTATAAATCCCAAAAGCCAGCAATACATTTCTTCATTAACGTACTCTATTTATCAGTCCAAAAATTATTTTACATTAATATGAATTACATATAAGCACAGTTGTAAAATGAATATTTTCAAAAAAGAATTAAATGCTTTGGCCCTCATTTAGTGTAGCACCAAATAACTGCAAAGCAAATCCTCAATTATGCTTTAATTCTACGTGAACATATTGCCTTTTTCCACATCACGGAATATCTACCTTGTATTTAATGCTATCACATAATTACTGGATGCCAGTAGATAGAGATTTTTCACACAGATTGTGGTGGGCAGTGGCTTTAAACAATGTGATGGAAGAGATAATAACAGAAGGAAGTAGATTCTGAGCATTCGCTAGTTGGGATGAAGAAGATGTTCCTGGAGATCGATGTGAAAACAAGAAGAGCAGAGGGAGAGAAGAGGGGAAAAATAAGAAAAGTAATGAGAAGAAGAAAAGGAAGAAGACAACTATGAATATGATATGGTGCTCTGAATGCATATATACATTAATGCAGGATAACAGGCCGTCGTGATGAAAGATTTATGGGACAGTATTTCTGAAAGGAATGCATTTTAAAAAGTACTAATACCAATGAGTTAAAAAGGTAGGTAAAATACTTGCTCTGAAGGATTTTTTTAAACAAATATTTAGTCAATAGTTAAAGATTCCAAAAAATTGATCAAAAGGGAGATGTCCAATAACTGAATTGTCTTTTTAAAAGCATATGAAACAACAGAAGAAAACTTGACCCTTTTCAAAGAAAAACTAAGCTAAGCCTGCCCTACTATAAGGATAGGATCTCTTTCTCTTTTATTGCTGACAAAAGCTAATGGTTCGGGATCCTGAATGCTCTGTCATTTCCTCAAAGCTTGCATGGCCTTGTACCCAGCCACTGTTCACCCTTCATTAAACTTAACTGTGACAACATTGTTAATGCCACTCTTCAGAAGGCTGGATGCTGTGTATGTGCTCTAATTGCTGATGGGTGGGTAAAGAGACACGGTTACATGGGAGATGAAGGTGGTGTGGGGGAGGACAAGAAACTCACCAAGTGAAGGAGGTTTTAGATGAAGACAAAATATGACAACTTACTGTTCTTTGGATGTTCGTAGTAAAATAAATGAACCTGAGAATAGCTCAGTGGTAACTTTTTGTTGTAATGTTTGTCCACATAATACACCTTCATGTTTGATATAAAGACAAATTATATATTCCGTCAGCATTTTTGAGGCCAAATCAACTATCCTGAACTTCTCTGAAGCACAAGTAGGAAAACATTCGATCTCAGAATTGTGTTACATAGCATTTTTAAATTAGAACTTGATGTAGCGAGAAGTTTTTTTTAAATGAAATTGGTATCGTAAAACGTGTATCCATTATTTCAATTGCAAATTCTGTTGTCTAATTCATATTTCAACAGAGGATTATTTGTGATACATATTATAAGTTAGTACATCTTTGAAATTGTTGTATTATTTCCTAGTACGACACATGATAAATATGAACTTTCAACAGGATGTTGAACCTGCTAAAAGTTTAAATGATGAAAGCTAAAGTTTTCACCAATACTTAATTATCTGATAATGTCTGTTAAATTTGATTTGAGTTTATTTTTAAAAGAAATGTAAAATTTATATAATACATCAATCATAGAAAACTTAGCCTGTGTACATGACTACATTTCTTTCTACACCTTCTCTATAATAAGTTAAATCATATAAAAATTGCAGCTTAATATTTTTGATGATAATAAGCTAAAGAGTGCAGATATTCAGAAATTCTGAAAATCCAAACTCAACAGCAAAGAATTAATCATAAATTCAAAACAGGGCTGATCAAATAATTCTGAAAACTCTTCTGGTTTTACTTCCGGCAGTTTTGCTACATTGTTGCTGAAATTCCTGCTATTGATGTTACTTAATGTTTTCTCTCTACTAATTAAAGGAAATATAAAGGTTAGAGCCTCCACGAAGGTTACACAGAACAGATTTTGGCATAAGCATTCAAGTTAAGCATTCATGTTATAACTTCAATGATCCCATAATGTTCTAGTAAAACTACATTTCTTCTATTCTAATATAGTTTTCTGCATCCGTTGTAATATTAAATTGATACTAGCTCACTTTAAAGTTCTGAATAAATTGACAAGAAATTTTGTAGCTACAGACATCTGACACATTTTATTGAATACCAATTAATTAAAAAATGACAACCTTTAATATTATGTGGTCCTTACAGGAATCACATTCATTCAATGATCAACACTACTTTCTACAACATCAGCATTTATCTGCTGCCAGTTCTGCGGGTAGATTTTCACCTTCAGCGCCTGGGTGGTAACCTGGTCGAACAAATTGACTGTCCTTTATAGATTCCGTCCAATTGTCAATCCAGTGAAATGAATGGAGCAAATCCAGGATGGGTTTCATAGAGATTGGCCCAAGCACTCTACCAGTTTATCATTCAGTCAGGTGGACATGAAAACTTTCCCCCACATATATAGAGACTCTGGTGCCAGAATAAATATATTCTTTTAACTATTGATAATCTGATAAAATGTATCTGCTGTGTTATTATGTAACAGAAAAGAAAACTGCTGATGGCTGATATTAGAAGTCAGATATTTGCCATATTTTGTATGGCATTTCCCTATAAGTCAGTTTATGATTTATTTAAACAAGTTAACACTCCCATTAAAATACTGGACCATGCAAATGTGTTAAAATCTTTTTCTATTATCAACATTGGTAATTTCCAACCCAGTGATTCAGGGCAGATCTGCACACAAAAACAATATTTATTGAAAAAATGGCTTGGCTCCTGACAGGTGTCTACATCCATTACAATAACCACTTTATCTAAAATTTTACATTAGTGGTAACAAACATTATAATTTCCTTGCTGTTTAAAAATATTTCATTTGGCTGTTAGAAAATTCAATATTTTAAAAAATAATACACTGAGGTTTGAGTTCTTCATCAGAGTTCCAGATCATCATTCATCTTATGAAGAATTTAAGTAGAACTAACAGCACAGAAATGGGCAATTGAGGCCCAATGATCAATACCAGCATTTTAAAATGCAGTTTACATTTGTGAACAGAAAAAAAATACTCTTAGAGGCATAACATTTAAAAAATCATTTCGTGAAAATTGCCAAACAAACATTTTATTTGTTTCACATTAATTCTCATTAATCTTTTAAAGAAGAATTTAGCTAGTTAAAAATAAGCAGGTTAACTCCATATTAAGATAGTAAGGACAGCAATATGATTCAAGTAAACTAAGTATTTATGTGAGAGCATTATCAGCAATAATCTTATACCAAAATAAGTAAGCCAATCAAATATTGTTTCATACAAGTAAATTTTTGCACATCATCCTGTAGTGGGTGTTGCATTTGAAGGGCTCATATTAATTATGTTGATACGCATAATAAACTGATCATGTGTTATAGTTATATGTTTAAAATTATTTGATTCATATTTTTGAGCATACATACATAAAAACTTAGCATAGAATTTTACTTCAGTTATTAAAGTAGTCCTGGAACACCTTGATGGTTAATTTTAATTCGTAATAGCAGTCAAAAAAGTTTATACAGTTCACTTGATCGTTCTACTGCATTTACAGCATGGAACCATTTCTTTTAATAGGGCAAATGAAAATTCATAACAGTAATAATTTGCAATACATATATTAGTTTTGGTAAACCAGAAGGCATTTTGTCCCTCACAGAATAGAAGATGGAATATGCTCAGCATATGCCATTTCTTGTTGGATTCTGCAGTCTTCAAAATTTTTCAACGTCATTTGACAGGAATAATAACAGATAAACAAATCTTTTTGGCTGAGAGGGAGCCAATTTTAGATTATGGGATTTTTAAAAATTGGAACAGTTACATGGTGTATATATTTATAGACAAACACATCTTACGCATACACATAAATACTTAAACTTTGAGCAAAGGTATTTCCTAAAACCATCTCAGTGATTGTTTCCCGGTGCGATATTATTCTGTTGCTATGGGAGCATGGCAGAAGCAGGAAATGGGGCTTACCCTGCAATACTTGGAGAATTCCTCATTTTGTTCATAAAGCTTCAATAGACCTTCACTGTTTGAGAAAATGTTCCTTTAAAAGTATATTACATTATTGCATTAGTGAATACCTTCCAAGGGTTAATTTTTTTTTGGTTATGAGAGGATTTAAATATCACGGGGAGACGCCTCTTGACTGGGCCGTCACACAGAATTATGCAGATTCAGAATGGAGTAGATCAAGCTTTGATTCCCTCTAGGATTCATGAACAAGTTCAGAATAATATGAAGTGACATGAAGCAGAAGTATTTGCAGAATGTCTGGATCTAATTCTAATTCATTCTTTCGTTAAACTGCGTCAGTTTAAAGTGCATGTCGTACAAAAATTTAGTTATCCAAAATAAACCTCAATTTAAACAAGTCATTCAGGCTCTAGGGACTATGTAAAGGTGAGGCATGTAAAGGCAGATCTGCTGATTAATTATTTGGAGTGGGCTTTATACAACAGTAATGCAAAATCTAATACTGTTCAAGCAGTTACACTTGCTTTTCAGTTTGTGAATTTATTTGTTCTTTTAAATTTTGAGACCTTTACAGCTTAAATTTCTTTGGTATCATCTAGTGAAAGGTACTGGTATCTTTCATCAGATTCAAAGGATTAAATGCTACTTGAAGCGTTGACAAAGCTCTTCATAGGCAACAGGATTTAAGTTTGATAATATGCTAGGAACTCTGTCTAAAGTTGGCATTGTTATTCTTAAAAACCAAGGGTGAATGTTTTTTGTTGACTTTTATTACTTTTGACATCAAGTTCCACTACTATCAGTGATGTTGGATTAAATATTTTGTGACTTCTTTGTTCACTGACATTTCACTAATCGTAAAGACATTTTGTGAACTACAGGATTAGGCACTACAAAAATACATACTGAACAAGATAAAGAAAGGGACGAGTACACATTGATAGACATAAGAAAACAGGGATCTAAAGCATGTAATCTATTAAAGATCTATAATATGGAGGGGAACTATTTTACTATAGTATATTTAACATTCTATAGACAGGGTGAAAGGAGAGAGTACAAACCAATAAAATGCAGACAGACTACAAATGATTAAAAGGATTCATTTTATCATCTATATTTCATACTGACAGTCAAAGAAAACACCATTGAAGGAGCAAAAAAAACACAACATGTCCTACAAAAGGTCTTTCTCTTATCCTACTGCGCAGACAAAAGCAGTTGGAAATCTGCAAAATCAACCATATCTCTGTCCACTCATCACCCCACCCTAAAAATGAAGTGTGGGAGTTTCAGATGCAAGAGTAAAGCACTGCAAGGCTGTCACAAAATAGGCGGCATGTCAGGTGAAGATGGAACGCTATGGTCAGCGTGCCCCTCGGTTTGACAAGGGGACGCTTTGTGATTGTTGTCACATGAATAATACCTGTGGGTGTTGAAGCTGTTCAGGCAGAACTGTCAAACCCACACTTCCATTATTGTGACAACCCCGCCCACCCTTCCCCCACTCCTCTCCCACACTCAAAGTCTCTGCACTAATCTGACAGCACATATACCTGTGTAAATTCAAAGAAAGTAAAAACATACACTTGGGTTTTGTGGAACATCAAAAAGATTTTGCTACATTTTCCAGGTATTTATTATTTTTACAACTATGAACTAAATTAAAAGAAATTAAGAACCTATTGTTTCGTTTTCATTCACTTCTTATCTACTCAAACCCATAAATTGGATTTATGAACTGACAGACATATCCTTTACAAGGCATTCATACCAGATGTATATTTGGCTCTTGCAAACCATCAGTCACTTATTATTCAACTTGTACATATATAGTTAATATACTTTAAAACACTGGCTGTTGCACTAAATGTCAACATCATATAATGAGCACATTGCAAATCCTCAACATTAGTGGCAGAATACGCACTTACATTTATTTACTTGAGGTCAATAGGGTTCACTAAATCTCCATTTACACTACAGCTGCTAATTTATTTCTGTACCGCATTAGCAGCTGTGCCAAATTAGAGGCTATGTTAATCACAAAAAAGTTGCTTGATGCAATAATGCTACAGAGAATTTCTTTAATTCAATTTTATAGCTTAGTAAAGACAAAACTTCCAATGATATGACTCTTTATCATGCCTCTCAGGATGTTCCAAAGACTTACATCCGCAAAAATTATTGTCATAAGTTGACAATTAATAAAAGATCATTGTCAAAAAATGTAAAAGTAGCAGCCATTTTGCACACAGCAAAGTCCTGCAAACAGCAATGAGATGAAAGACTATATTAATCCAAATCTTTTCTTTTGGTCATTTTCTTTAGATAAGATGTTATTGCTAAAACAACAGAGGAGCTAATTTTCCTTCTTCAAATAATGGTTTAGAATTTTTAGCATCCGTCTATAGAAATAGGATTTTGATTAAACATCTCACCCAATACTCCCTGGCAAAGCAGCATATCCTGAATGATATCCTGAAGATTATGTCCTACTTGAAACCATAACTTTCTAATTCAGATGCAATAGTGATATCAATTGAACTGAGCCAACATGTACATGTAAAGAGTTCCCTTCATGACTTTTCAGCTTTCACTGGAATGCACACAAAAGGCATGATGGCCCTAAATCTTTCTTCTCTGGCATTTTTAAGAGCTGAATAAGCCTAAATTCATCCTAAAAACAGTTCTTTATTTTTCCAGCACGAAAAGTCCCTTTTAAAACATCAGTTTAGTCCACGTCTCTCTTTCTAGGTTCAATGATATACCAACTAAGGAAATAAATTGGTATTATTACAACAAGTGTACAAATTCTCACTTGACCCAGAGTAAAACAAAATGAATATATTACAATCGCTGGATGCTACTGGGCACATCGTAAACTTGGTTAAAGCATGGTGAATTTTAAAGAGTTGGATTGCATAGCTGATTCTTCCCAATGTTTTTGGAATTCCTTTGTAAATATTAGGGGGGTAGGGAGCTACTGTGGAGGTCTTCCAAGGCAGGTTTTCCCACTAGCATATGGAATGGAGGACAATCCAGAGAAACAGCCAAAGATATGCCAGAAGAAGGGGAAACGATCCCTGCCACACTCCATAAAAATTTACTCCCAGTACTTCAGACATCAAACCCCTCAGGTTTTGGCTTCAGGGATCATGTAGAAAAATATACCAAATGACCTTAGAAAAGATAGAGGTATAAAGAAATTACAAACAAAAGTACAAGAATGACATAATTACAGATAGATAAATTTCAAACTCTTGACAGCAGCACCACTAACATGAAGTTACATAACTAGAGATTTACAGGGCTATGACAGAGTTTGAGTTCCACAAATGTTTGGAATTACGAAGTTGTACCAGCATTTCATTGGCAGTTTGTTCAATGCAACCCAAGAAAGGGTTTATTATAGAAGGCTTCCCTCTAAAACTGCTTCATAACCATTCATGTATCCCATGATACAGAGCCCCATTTTTGTCATTCATGAAATTAACCTTAACACATACGTCAAAGATATCTTACACTACATGTCTACTGAAGCATGTGTTGAAGAGAAAGCCTCTCTCTCTTCAACTACTCAACACTCTGAGCTAAATGATTTGTAACTCCTTGGGAAAACATATCCGCAAACTGGAAGGAATTTACTATATGAACCTTACTGTTTGCCATCTCAGACAAATACAGTAGATAGAACCTGTAAAAATCAGCAAAGGAAATATGAATCTTATAGTCTGCCAGAGCAAAGACATCAATAAATGTGTCCAAGATGGTGCTTAGGTCATTATTAGAATATTATGAACAGTTTCAGGCACTCCATAAAGAAAGGCTTACAGCCATAGAATGTGCGCAGCATACAATCACTAGGAATGGGAAGCTAAATTTATGAGAGAAGGCTTGATTTATTGAGACTATTTTCACTGGGACAGAAAATGCTCCAAGGAGATTAAATAGAACTTTGTTTGTAATTATGAACAGTTTTATTAGAAACAAATTAGGCAAAGTAATTTCCACTGAATAGGGGAAAGAGCAATGAGAGTTAATCAATTTTAAATTGTCACAACGAGAGTGAGTAAAGGCATTACAGAGTCAAAGAGTCATAGATTTATACAGCACGGAAACAGACCCTTTGGTCCAACCAGCCCATGCCAAAAATAATCCCAAACTAAACTAGTCCCTAAACTGCTCCAGGCCCATATCCCTCCAAACCTTTCTTATACATATATCCTTCCAAATGTCTTTTAAATGTGTGATTGAATGCACATCCATCACTTCATCAGGTAGTTATTTCCACACACAAACACTCTCTGTGTAAAATATTTGCCTCTTATATATATTTTTCAAATCTCTCTCCTCTCACCTTTAAAATGTGTCCCCTAGTCTTGAGATTCCCCATCTTAGGAAAAATACAACTCCCGTCAACTCTATCTGTACCTCCCATTATTTTATAAACTTCTATCAGGTCACCTCTCAACCTCATGCACTCCAATAAAAAAAGTCTCAGTCTCTCCAGCCCTTCCTTTTAACTCAAACCTTCCATACCTGGCAACATCCTAGTAAATCTCTTCTGAAGCATCTCCAACTTTATAATATCCTTCCTGTAACTGGGCATCCAGAACTGGACATGGTATTCTGAAGAGACCTCATCAATATCCTGTGCAAACTCTACATAATGTCCCAACTCCTATAATCAGAGGACTGAGCAATGAGGGCAAGCATGCAAAATGCCTTTTGCAAGGAGAATTCAATATTAAAAATTGAATATTTTCCTGGAGGAAGTAATTCAGGCAGAGGCCATTTCATCTTTTCATGCAAAAGTGAATACTGCATAATTGAAACAGAAGAAGGTGCTACTGAGAGAAAGCAAAGCATATATTAGGTTTAAACAGCTGTATTACAAAGCTGGCAAAAGATGATTCTAAACTCGACCTATGTGTGCGTTGTGTACTAAAATCCAACTGCCCTATTTGAGTGAGTCCCGTCAATAGCCAGTTGAGGCACTGAACAGTCATATCAGTCAGCAATGTGTAATAGGCACTTGTCATCAACAGGAAAGCCACACTTTGAATCAATGCAAGTTGCAGATAGGGCTATAACATGGTCACTCCATTAAACTATGCTTAGCACACTGTACATGCAGTTCCATACTGTGAATATAAGATCGTGGAGTTAAACCTGATGTGTGATGCAGACCAACTTGCTATGCATAAAAGCCTCCAATCAACATTAATGGGGGTCAGGGGCACACTGATGCCAGTTGTAGTTAGTTCTATGGACCAGAATATTCTCTCCTTTTAAATGAAAAGCTGCAATCAATACTTTTCAGGGCAGATAGCCAGTAAATAATATAACTTTTATTTTGCTAAATAATTTATTTTCAATTCCTTTCGTCTATAGTGCAGTGATCACTTTTACTATAAACTACAGTGTAGCAGAAAATAAGCTTAAAACAAGTATTAATTCATTATAGTATACCAATTTTGAAACAAATTAGAAAATGTCATTTAACATTATGATCTTTGAAGAACCATGAATCTAACCTGGTGCACAAGGAAATCAAGAAAATGAGCTTGGAAATTATGCAGTATCTTCAAGTGGGCATAAGGCGACATCAGTTCAAATCAGAAAGCATTTGCTCACTTGAAAGTTTAATTGAAATCTGGGACTCTCTGCCACTGAGAGAGCAAGAGGAAAGTCATTGGTTGATGAGAAAGAAGCAGGCAACCCATTGTTCACAAGTTGAAAAATCAGTTGAAGCAACCACAACTTCATACCAATGTTAACTTCCAGTATAAATTCACCCCAAATACTTGGAAATCCAAACTCGAGGATTGAGAAATAAAAAAATGAGCATAGCATACATAGAGGAAAATGATAAAGGGCTTGGTTAACTCAGTTGGCGAGGATGCTGGTGTAGTGCTGGATAACAGCAACAGTCAATCAATCTTAATGCTGAACGATGTAGTTCTGGAACTTTCTCATCACATTTCTCTGCCCAGATATCATGTGACAAACCATGATTAGCAACTCTTAGGCACCAAGGTTGGAATGGTATAGAGAGATGTGGTGATCATGTTAATCAACCATGATTCAGTTGATGGGGACAAGGGACAGAATGGCTTATTAGTTTTATGGTGTGCTTCACTCTTAGTAGTTATATTAACAGATGTTGTTAATCATCTTGAATTAAGTGAGTAATCTCATTCCTGATGATAGTGAATATTAATTGTACACCCTCCATTTTTGCTAATAGTCCGTTCTGGGCTCAGTAGGCACACCAGAATTAATTCTTTGATCCCACACTCCCTGTAAGAACGTAAGAGTCCCTGAAGTTCAGTATCAGGGAATTTTCCCTGCTGTTTCCAACTAGAATTGCATTAGAAAGCTATGAACAATACTGCACTGTGCCTCAAGGTGGCAATGTTGTACTAGAGTCAACAGAAACCTGCCCTCGAAGCATCCCAACATGTGCTTACGTTTATGTTGTGTGAATCTATAGCCTTTTATTATAAGTGTAATGAAGCAGACATTATTGAAGCTTTTATTGGTTGCTCAGATCTCAAGTCTACTATCATATGGAATTTGCACTTTTGTTGGTGAAGCAAATTGCTAACAGCATTTTTAAAAAGTGACAAGTATATCCATTTCATCAGCAGAAATCCATTTTCATCTCCATCAAGACAAGAATACAATTTTCACTTCATTTAACTGATGTTAGGTTTGATCCATCCACAGCATCCATTTCAGATCCAGAATGAGGCTTTTAATTTTCACCGTGTTGTACTAATTTTTTTCTCAACCCTGTACAATTTGGATTCCTGAGTATTTAAGGCACATTTATACGAAAAGTTAACATTGGTGTCAAGTTGTTGCTGCTTCAAACCAATGCTCAATATGTGGACTCTTATTGTCTGCTTCTGCTCTTGATAACGCCTAAAGTTCCTCTAATTCTCATTGATAAATGAATGTACATTAATGACAAAGTTTTCTTTTCCTCCCAACTTAGGATGTGTTTACTCTTCAGGGTATAAAAAAGTATAATGTAAAAATAGCCTAAATCTAACACAGCATATGTTCATCCCTTAACTGAGCAGAGGAGGGAATAGCTTCACAACTTCAATATTGTCTACATTTGACATTTCCATAAAATTCAGTGGAGTTGTCAATATTTATTTTAATGTCATTTTCTGTTAACTGCTTCCAACTTTCTCGAGGAGCAAACACAGATATTTGTACCACGTCTATCAGAAGAGATGGATCCCTACTTGTATATTTAAGAAAACGCAGGAACCTAGTTGCAATAAATTATAGTATAAATAGCACAAGTCTTTTGTGAAGTGATACTTTCGTCGATCCAGTGTGACAAGAAGGCTTCGCCCCGACTTACGCTTTTGGAATAATGTCAGCTTAAAATATGAGGCTGGTGGTATTAAAATAGGAAAGCATCTTATCTGTTATATGATGCAGCTACCCTCCATGATCGCTGTAAAACAATTCAACAAAGTACAAAAACCTAGAGAAGAGTTTGTTGAAAAAAATAAGTTATTACTCCCCTGCTCAACAGGATGACGCCAGGAGACCATGAGCAGGATTTAAATACCGCTCTCCAACCCCCAGGCAATGACCATTTCTAACTAGAGACAATGGAACCATCATCCTTTGATATTCAATGATGTTACCATCACTGAACCACCCACTTACAACATCCTAGGCATTGCCATCACCTAAAACCAAGTTGAGCTCACACTATGAATACAGTGGCTCCAACAGCAGGTCTGAGACCAGAAACGCTGCAGCAAGTAACTCACCTCATGACTCCCCAAAACCTGCACACCATCTACAAGGCATAAATCAGGACTGTGATGGAACACTACCCACTTACCTGGCTGCGTGCAGCTCCAACAACACACAAGAAGCTTGGCACCACCTAGTACAAAGCAGCCTGCTTGACTGGTACCACATCCACACCCATGCATACTCTCCATCACTGACGCTCAGTAGCAGCGATGTGCAACACCTACCAAATGCATTACCGAAATTCACCAAACATCCTTAGACAGCAATTCCAGACCCAAGACCACCACTAGGACAAAGGCAACCAATACATGGGAATACCACCACCAATCACAAGCTGCTTTCCAAGCCACTCACAACCCTGCCTTGGAAATATATTTGCCATTCCTTCAGTGTTGCTGTATCAAAATCTTGGAATTCTCTCCCTAATGGCACACTGGGTCTCATGGTCTCACTGGGGTATCAGTGGTTGAAGAAAACAGATCACCTCTACCTTCTTAAGGCAACAGGGGCAGGCAATAAAATACTAGCTCAGTCAGCAACACCCACATCTCATGACTGAAATAAAAAAAGGATGGAAGTCATCAGCGTTATAGATCCATGAGGGAGAACAAAGTCAGATTGCCTATTGCTAATCTGACTCTCAGGGCAAGGAAGGTTGATCTTCCCGCTGATGTACTTAATCAGCCAACTAAATGATATTTCTGAGTGCACGGTTTGGAAAATTTTGTAAGATTCGTAAAACTAAAGTCCTCCAACAACCCGCCATGACACATTGCACTGCCCCCAACCCCACTTCCACCTCCGCCACCAGTTATCAAAATCCATGATGAGGCCTTGGAATAACATGGGCCATTTTCCATATCTTGAGAGCACATTGACAATAAGGGCAGACATTAAAAATTAGGTCGAAACCACGTTCAGTATATCAGAGCAGTGATACAGTATATAGCAGGAACCTCAAAACCCTGAAGAAATACCATCAGTGTTCCCAGTGCAAGATCCTGAAAATCAATTAGCAGGGTGGAAGTATCGTTGTCGGTGTTCTCACTCAAGCCAATATTCCCAGCATCAAAACATCAATCAAGTTCAGTCACTTCCACTGGGCTTGCCACATCATCTACATGCCTGGTACAATACTCACAAAACAAACACTCTGCTCAGAGTGATGGCACAGTAAGTTCTCTCCAGCAGGACAAAGATACACCTCAAGGACACTCTGAAAGCGTCCTTTAACAAATGTAACACTGATCAACACCTAGGAGACCCTGGCCTAAAACAGCTCAAAGTGGAGGGATGGTATCTTGGAAGGATTTAAACACATTAAGCCTCATTGCCAACAGCAATTTAAAGTCAATCATTGACATGGAAAGGAGCACAACCACCAGTAGACCCCACCTGTGGCAGAAAAGGCTAGCCGTGCATTGGACTGTTCAGTCACCTGAGAGTTCATTTTTAGCTTGGAAGTCATTCTCTACCATGAGGAACTGTCTAAGAGAGGAGGTCACATTTCAGCATCATTCTGCCACGGCTGGTTGGTATTCTATCGGCGGTAGTGAGGTCAGGACCTGATGTATACTGCATGGTGTGGCCTTCAGGAAAGTTCTCAACCTCCTGGATGCCTTCCCAAAGAATACACCTTATGACCCCCAGAGGGTCCCTTCAGTGGTAAGTCCCTCCCCTTTGAAAGGTAGTACTGGGTCCACTCTGCATTGCCACAGTAGGCCCAAACTACTTATTAGTCTTCATCCAAGACTGTCAGTCCACACCCTGCTGCAGACCCAGCAGTGGCCAATACTCCCAATGGTGCTGCTGGAACAGAAGATCCACTGGCCCTTTGATTGACTAACTGTTCCTGGAGGCAGGATCCTTGCCTTTAAAGGCACTGAAACCTTCACGACAGTCCGGTAATGTCCTGACTGATGTTTAACCCTGTTGCGACTTCCAGAAACAGCTGCAGCAGATTTGTCGCTGACTTTATAGCAGTGGATACAGCCAATGTCGTAGACATTAGGTTTTACCACATCCCTACATCTAGAACAAACCACCCGCAACAAACAACAACACTTTCCAGTTGCGAATCATTGTAACTCCCCTCCTCAATCCCTGGGCAACATGTGCATCCTGGGCCTCTTCCAGTGTCATAATGACACAACCTGCAAACTGGAGGAACAGCACCTCATATCCCAGCTTGAAAGCCTACAGCCCAATGGTCCCAATATGGACTTTACCCATTTCAAAATCTCCCCACCCCCAGCCTCATCCCATGACCAACCTTCCCTCTCATCCCTGCCTCATTGACCTGACACAACCGGTCCATCTTCTCTCCCACCCATCCGCTCCTCCCACCTCACTGACCAATCCCCGCCATTGGCTACCTGCACCCACCTATCACCATCCAGCCTACTTTCCCCAGCTCCACCTCTCCTCCCTCTATTTATTTTAGAGCTCCCTTCCCCCTCCCCTGTTTCTGAAGAAGAGTCCCAACCCAAAACGTCAATTTTCCTGCTCCTCTGATGCTGCCTAGCCTGCTGTGTTCCTCCAGCTCCACACTGTTATCTCTGACTCCAATCAGCAGTTCTTACTGTCTCTAAGTTTCATTCTCTGGAAATTCTTCAGATTTCTGTTAGCATTGCCAGAGGCTCTCAGCAGTGACAGAATTTCAGAACTTTCTTTCTTTTTGTAGTTTTAAATCGAGTTCACAACATTGGAGGAATGAAATTACAATTCTAAGCAACGTCAATAAAAAGATGCATTGAAATATTTGCAATATGTCAGATAAGATGTTTGTCTCATCTAACACTTTGCCAAGTTACATTTCCGCATCAGCATCATATTATTAATATTTAAATTGGTGGAGAACTTCAAGGATCAAAAACATAAATATGTGGGAGAACAACTTAAAACAGGGAAAGTAACCTCAAATGATTGTGGAGAACCTCGCAAATCTTGTCAATCTATAGCCATCCGAATAACCCAAAGACAGAGCTTTCCTTCAAAGTTATTACCACAGCTATGTGTACCATCTACTGCTCTTTGCACATTGACACCAAGGCTCCTTCATCAGCACCTTCCAAACGCACACTACCACCTAAACAGACAAAGTTCGTGGGTTTTCTCCGACTATCTTCCCTGACTAGCCTCATTTCTTATGTACCATGCACCCCGTGTCATGTTCTCCCATGCACCATAAGTGGAATTATTGGCCACTGCCGGGACAATCTGGGATTCCTAGCATCGATGCCATCTTTCAAACCCAGCCATGCAGCCAAACAGGTGCATGATTTGAGACAATTGCCCCAGACAAATGGGACAGAGTGAACTTGGTACTTCACTTTGTTAACAGGGACATGGATATCCTGGTGGATGGGGCTACGTGCGATCGCTGTTGCATCCATAGCAATAACTCTACTGGCAAACTGATCACTCATCATCCTGATTGGAACTATATAGTCATTCTTTCACGTTCCTGAGTCAAAATCTTGGGAGTCACTCCCAAAGTCATACCCACACCAAATGTGGTAGTTCAAGAAGATGGCTCATCACTAATTTCTCAGGGGCTGTTGGTGATTGCCAATAAATGTTGGCATTACCAGCAACACTGACAACCCAAAAATAGATTTTAAAAATTGCAAAATATCATTGTTCTATTAACGCAAAAGGCAATAGGCAAAAGTGTGAAGAACGACAGTAGAAGACTGTAAATTGTTAGAAATCTGCTGACTTTATATGCCTCCAGAGTTTCTCACCAAATCCCAGTTACAGTCATTATGGACAGATACCAATAAGTAAAGAATTAAAACTTCACAAGAGTGACAAACCAGCTGGTCACCGCATTCAGTTCCTGGCCCTCAATTGCCATTAATAGAAGCATTTTAGCAAAGTGCCTGTCAATCATCTCAGTAAGAGAATGATTTTCAGTGCAAAGCAAAAGCTATAAAACAATAGAAACAGCTCAGAAAATGAAGTGATAATATTAATTGAGAAAAGTTTGGAGCTGTTGCATTTTTGGTCAGATGACAAACCAAAAACTGATTTGTGCCAATTATACCCTTTCCTTGGGGAATCAATTTGCTTTCACTGATGGGGAATGTTACAAAGGCCAATTGCATTATGTAACAGAATTAAAGGGGGATGTTATATTCTTGCAGTTCTCCATAGTTCATGACAACAAAGTAAGCATTGAACAAAAAGAAATTTGCAATATCATTAAATAAAATTAAAAACAAATTGTGTTATTTTTAACAGGGATAGATTCTTACCTTAACCACCTTACCAGTAATTATCATCTGCCTGTTATGAAACTGACTTTATTTTGTGGATTGATTGTATAGCTCAATGAGGAAATCTCCAGGCATCACTTAGAACACACTGATTTATAACATTGCAAACAGAAAAGGTGTGACTGAGAAAGTGGCACAATTCTCACCTCCCCTTAAGAAGAATCATGTGACAATAACTCTGCAAAAGGGACCATCAGATGGGTGCTTCGTGTAAATCAATAATCTGATATGACAATAGGATCATGGTATAATTGCAGGTAAGAACAAGCAGAACTCTACCATGAATGTTCTCACCATTCTTATTTGGCTGTAAAACAGTTCCTAAACACAAACTGTTTTCAGTACTGGGTGATTCGTTAGTCAGTGGACACAGACTTAAGGCAAAAAGATGAGAGAACAGATCAGATTTATTCTTACTCAACAAGTTATCATGACCTTGGTTGCATGTCCTGGTAGTGGAGGTGGATTCAATAGTGGCTTTCAACGGGAATTAGATATTGTTACAAGATAACAAAGTGTGAAGCTGGATGAACACAGCAGGCCAAGCAGCATCTCAGGAGCTGCTTGGCCTGCTGTGTTCATCCAGCTTCACACTTTATTATCTTGGATTCTCCAGTATCTGCAGTTCCCATTATCTTAGATATTGTTACAATCCAGGTAGAAACCATTAACGTTCATTGAGAAATCCAAACACCCAATTTTAACCCATTGAAATATATCTCGAGTTAACTTGTCATTACACAATAAAGTTATGCGACTTATTATAGAATAAACAAAGAAAATATGATGGCTTTAACAATATTGTTCGTATCCACATATGCCAGGCAATTAAGTTTATTCCCCCGAGAATATTCTTGTCCCATCTTGCATTTACTTTTATAGATAAACAACTATAAGTAAGCCATAATCTTCAAGAAATTACGTTTAACTGGCCTTAGCCCCAGCTATGTTCTCAGGGGAAAATTTTCATGTACCATCTCTGGATTGTGGGTGCCTCAATCCACTGTTGCTCCCAAGCTAAACTTCTTGATTACTTTGCCAGAAGACTTGAGGAAGGGGACTGTGGATTCTTCGATTGGGCATTAGTTTCAAAATAGGCGAAATTCTTTTTCTGTCACCTATCCCCTCCTCCCACTTCAAGCTGCACCTCCATTTCTCACCCACCAACCTCATCCCGCCTCCTTGACCTGTCCATCCTCCCCGGACTGACCTATCCCCTCCCCACCTCCCCACCTATACTCTCCTCTCCACCTATCTTCTCCTCTATCCATCTTCGGTCCGCCTCCAACCTCTCTCCCTATTTATTCCAGAACCCTCTCCCCAGCCCCCTCTCTGATGAAGGGTCTAGGCCCGAAACATCAGCTTTTGTGCTCCTGAGATGCTGCTTGGCCTGCTGTGTTCATCCAGCTCCACACTTTGTTGTCTTGAGCTTCTTTTTCCTCTTCCCTTAGAATATTCAAACTGAAATTAAATGTTACCCATTTTCCATAACTCTATAATTAGGAGAACATTATTTTATTCAAAAATCTATTTTGTGAGATTTACATAAATTGTGTCCATGTTGCAAGTTATGAAGCAGTATACTTTTCCTGGTGATGCTACATTTACAGTGTTAACACTGTGCACCGGCCAGCTGACTTTAAGGAAAATTAATGTAAATGGGACCCTCAGACTAATTTTGTTTAACATCAGTGCCATGTCAAACCTGACTCACAATATGCAAATCTACTTCAACTTAAGTTTGTAATGCGAATATTTATTCTTTCATAGTATTAGTTACACATTTAAATGTTGAAATGGTTGTGTGTTGTCATAAGCATGCACAGTTCACTCCAATCAAATAAAGAGGGAGTAGGCTTGGTTAGAACTCATATCACAGCTGTCTGCACTGAGCCAATCAACCACAGAATATAGTAAAAGGAATAGAGCATTCTGTCTTCAAGCTTGTGTTATCATTCAATTCATTAGATTATGGCCAATTTGTACCTTAACTGCATTTTCTTACTTTTGTACAAAAGGGCTTAGAAATCTTCCCTACCAGAAATGGATCAGTCTCAGTGCAGAACATTTGAACTGTTGCATTACTCACAACATTTCAGGGAAATTAGTTCCTGATTTGCTTTATTGGTTGTATGAAAAAGTGCTTCCTCATCTCACAACTAAATAACCTAGTTTTAATTTTCAGATTTTACCTTGTTATCCTAGATTTCCTCACCTGAAGAAATAGATTCCCTCTATCTTTCCTACAGAATGCCTTGAAAGCTCTCAAGTAAAATACCTCAATTAAATTGCCTCTCTTAGCCTTCTAAACGTAATAAAATTAAGGCTAAGTTTAAGCAGTCTGCCTTCAGAACTTACCCTTTTAAGGTCTAGATAATTCTGAGTAATCGGTGGTATATTTTACCAAAGAATAGATTTCCTGAAGTTCAGTCTTCCAAATGGAATAAAACAAATACAATCAAAGAACTGAAGGGTGAGATCAAAGTTCAGATTTGGTCAAATTGACACAGCACAACTATGACGACATTCTTCAATACCGCATTACCATTCACATTGACACAAAATAATGGGAAGTAACAGGTAAACAGGTAAAGTAACAGGTAAAGTAAATACTGGGAAGTAACAGGTAAAGAAATATGTCCTTTTCCAGTCTGTTTTAATCAAATACAGAGAAAAGCCGGCTAAACCCAAAATGGTTGTGGGGGAGGGGTAATTACAACCTTGCTGATGTCAGCACTATCCCCAAAATCTGTGCATCCCCCAACATAAATATGTAACATTAATAAAACTGCAATATTAATACAGAAAACATTAAAATAAACAAATCGAACCATATGTACTGCAACACTGTACCAAAAATTCAAAACTATTTGGTAGAACATGGGGTGTGTAAGTTTAATTATTTCACTTTGCTCCATTGCTGAACCATCTTTGTGATTGAATCTCCTTGTTCTTGCAATAACATTCTGTCTTTTTCAGTTACAGGCTGTAACTCATCTCTGTACATCAGGGAGCTGACAATGCTTTTGAGGTGCTAGCTGGCTAATAAACATTTAAGAATGGGACTGTGTGGGTTGGCTTTGCTGGCTGTCTCCCTGGTGTGCACTTGTTACCATGACATTTTACAATGGTCATTTCAATTTTGTAAGCAAATTCAGTTGAGTTTCTGCTAGAATATGGAGGATTTTCTGACTCTGTCCCCAGTTCTATTGTCCATCCATCTTTCCTCGATTTGAGCAAGTCCTCAGACAGCAGGTGCATTTTAGAAATATCTTGTGTAATGCACGTATGTTTCAGTCATGAATAGTCAGAGTGTGACGCAGGGGTGTAGCTCTCATGTAAAGGGAAGGATAATGGCTGAATAAAACTATTAAAGCTGATTTTACGTTGGTGCTGTTTAAATTTGGATGATGCAAGTCTAGAGCTACAAGTTGACAGTAATTACACGATTATACCCAGCTCCTTGTGTGAGTAGCAGGCAAGAAACACAAAGCAACCTTAATGGTTGGGAGGCAGCTGACAGATGTTGGTCTCCCAGAAGCTGAACTAAACCCAACTGGAAATTAATCAATTCTGGAAAGCACAGACAAAAAACAAAAATTGCTGTAAAAGCTCAGCAGATCTGGTAGCATCTACAGACAGAAATCAGAGTTAATGTCTTTGCTGTAGTGGCCCTTCTTCAGAACGGGTTCTGAAGTTCTGAAGAAGGGTCACTGGGCCGGAACTATTAACTCTGATTTCTCTGCACAGCTGCTGTCAGACCTGCCAAGCTCTTACAGCAATTTCTGTTTTTCTTTGCAAAATAACTGGCACTACAATGATTAGATTCTAAGAAGTTCGTATTTTGCCCTTTTCCTTTACACCCTCCCACACAAGAAATTGAAGTTTTGTTACATCCTTCAGACAACTCATTATTTCTTGGCACATATCCAATGCCAGCGTACTTTTGCTGTGCTTCTGTGTATAAACTAAAAATTGAGAAAAGCAAGGGTGTAACTAGAGCACAATTGCAAATAGGGGTAAAGGTATTATTTCGTACTTATATTGCTATGTTATGTTGACATGTCCACTTCCTTTACAGATTTTTCTTGGCATGCTGGATCAATCAATGGCTCCTGTCAGTGTTATCATTACATGTAATATAATGAAGCATTAATGTGATAGAGCATTGGTTATGTTACTAGATTAGTAACACACAGAGCATGAATTCAAATCAGTCAATGGTAATTTCAAAATCTGAATCCAGTTTCAATAAAAGCATTTTTTTTAAAAACTGATACCAATAACAAATAACCACAGTATAAAAACCCACTTATTCTCACAAGGAATTAAGGGCTACGGGGAGAGTGCAGGGAAGTGGAGCTGAAATGCCCATCAGCCACGATTAAATGGCGGAGTGGACTTGATGGGCCAAATGTCCTTACTTCCACTCCTATTATGGTCTTATGATCTTATTCTCCATCACACTTTAGGGAAATATGATCTTGTCTAAAGGCCACACGTGTAACTCTATTCTCAATTAATCTGATTGATTCTTATTGATCTCTGAAGTGACCAAGGAAGGCATGTAATTACATAAAACTACCGAAAGAGCTGTTCAAGAAGCGCATTTAAGATTGAGCTAGTTTGGCCAACAACACCCAAATCTTGAAAATTATATGACCAATTGGGCTGAACCTCAAAACTTTTCAGTATGATTCTGCAAAGCTGCTTAATGTTTCAGTGCGTTTTTAACCAGTACCTTCTCAATGCATTACTTGAAGTGCCAAGATGGACAGGGACAATAGCATCTTACTGGCACCTTTATCTGCTAACTCAATTGGTTTGAAAGTGATTCCAACTATGTGGGTACAATACTTGCACCAGCTGAGGCTACCATGAAGGACTCTCCTTTTAACTACGGTGATGTTTATCTGCCAATCTCCCTTTGAGCCACACATTATCCTGCCTTAGACATCCATCCCTGTTGTTACATCATTGCTGGGTCAAAATCCTAGAATTCCTCACCTGACACTATCTTTAGGAGTGCCAAACAATGGCAGTTTAAAGGAAAACCTCACTCCCATCCTCTCAGGGCAATTAGGAATGGACAATCAATAATGCTTTACCAGTATTACATATATTCTGATAACAATTGTCTTTAAAATGTATTAGTTGACATTTTCATAATGAACTTAATTGATGTTTGAAAATATTTTATTTGAAAATTATGCTGTGAGATAATCTGAACTCACAGCATATCTCAATTTGCCACAGTTAGCAGAGCTCTCAGTTCTGAGTCTGAAGATTGTGGCATTTTAATCCCATTCCAGACCTGAGCACACAATCTCAACTTGTCATATTTGTGTGAGATTAATTTATACATGATTAATGGTCATTGCCAAGTCAAAACAACATGAGATTGTATTTCCACAGGGAAACCCTCTTTGCTATTTCATTTTCTTTTACTGGGCTTTCCACAGATTGCCCACCAAAGTCAGAAGATAATCAGGGGAAGCCCTGAGGAAATTCAGTTGCTTCAGAAATTATATTTGCTTACAGATCTTCAAACACAATTTGACATGTCATTATCTTAAACTGTTTAAAAAACTGCTAATGCAACGCAGTAACATAACAGTTCAAAACAATGATGGTCTCATTGGCAAAATGCAAATATAGTTTTATGACAGGCAAAGCATTCAGCTTGATATTACTAAAATGTTGATACCCATAGCTAGTCTGCAATAAACTTTCTGAAACAATTAATTCCTTTGCATATTCAAAAACAGTTTGTGAGCTAAGATTTTGCTTGTTCATATATCTTGAAACAAAAACTTGCAGTTCACTAATCATGTCTCTAAAAGGATTCTGGAGCACTTTACATACAATAAATTTCTTTAAAGTCCAATCATTCATGTTAAGACGATGTAGTCATAAATAACAGGAGACAAATCAGTGAATATTTCATAATTGGTATTATTTTTCTTTAATCTTTGAATATTATGAAAGAAGAAAAGATATTTCCCCATTTCCTTTTCCTGCCTAGATCCACAGACCCAGGCTGGCCAGCATTTGCAGAACGCCTGTACTATATCACACCAGTGGCCATTTCTCTTGTGTGATTTGAGTGCTGACAAGCTATTCTACCACATGCAGCCAAACAACTTTCAATCAGCAGCCAATATCCCCTTGCACTTCCTTTCCATTAGAAATAGTAAATCAATGAGTAAATGCTGGCACATTTTTTTCTGTTCTTCGCTCAGGGCACTAATGGTGATTGTAATGCTCTCCCTATGCCACAGCTGGGGAGTGCTGACTTAAGCCAAACTGCCAACAAACCTAGGACCCACCTGCTTTACCTGGCTCATGCATGCACCATATGCATTTCTATACATATTTATCATCATAGCTACAATGTACAGTTTTTGTACAAATATTGAGAAATTACTCCAAAATAATGCTAATGATCTTTATATTTGTGAGATTTAACAGCATGTTTTCATGAACTTAAATTGCACAGTCAGCATGTGTGTTGGGATTACAACATAACATTCAGCACTCATTTTGACACTGAAGTCAGAGTGTGCCCTATCACTTAAATGAGCAGAGAATAGAAAATTGGTTGAGGAATCCCTTGTGTGCAGGACTGCTGGCCAATGATTTCAGATTCTTCTAGGTACATTTCTTGGCAACCACTTACATGTGATCCAGTAAAACTGACAAGTGCAAGCTTACAAGTCCAAACTGAAATAACCCTTTAAGGATTCATGCAGCAAGCAACATTACTATGGACTGGCTATACCTACTATAACTAGGTTTCTCAGTTTGTGAATGCCAACTAAATGTTAATGCCGTAATTTATTCTATGTTGGCTGCAATTATATCAGTGGTGTCACATAAGAAAACAGCAAAGATCTTTTAAAAAGTCCTCTCATGGATTTATAACTTTCTGCACAATTCAATCCCAACTCCTTTATTCAACTAAACTTCATTTGATGATTTAATGTTCACTTTACAATTGGCAATTATTAAACAAAGAAAAAACGTAAATACGTAGGGCAACTCTCATGTAAATATTTCCAGTAAAACTCCAAAACTCTTCACTAATAATGAAATTATACAATTTGATTTTACCTTACGGTGAAAGTAGGTGGATGATTCTGCATACAGATACAATTATTAGCCACAATGAACCTCAGCCAATAAATGGCAGTTACTCATAAAAATGCTTAAAAACAAAGCAATACAGATGTGGATTAACAATATACTTACAAGTATAAATATAAAACCATGTATGTTTCGACATAAATTAAATATCATAGTTCATAAAACCATATGTGAAATGAGATTGAGTCAATTAAAATAACATCGAAATATTTGGTTGGAGTGATTCCATTTTATGGATACAATTTATGAGATAAACTAGAAAGAACAACATTCTGACACAACCATGAACATTCTCTATTTTGATGTGCGTATTCACTTTTCATCTGCCACATTTTGAAACCTTTGGTTTATTTTCATTTTAAGCATTGATATGGGCCCAGTGTTTAAAGTGTAATGCGATGTTGCAGATAATCTAAACTGCTCGATGTCACATTAATGTTCTATTACAGTATATGGCAATTCTGTCACATTATATGTCAAGTGCTATCAAGTTCATAGCAAGTCTAAAATGAAGATCATTTCAGAACAGAAAACACAACGACATTAATTCAATGCAATTCACCTCACTATTTTCTGAAGACCAGTGTAACTACAAAAAGGATCAAAGTCTTCCCAATTTTCGTAACAAGGAAAGCTCTGGCTGCCTTAGACACAGAGTTTTATGCTTATCTTTTATACCATTGCTCTTATAAATGAATGGCACTTCCCAATGCAAAACCAGATCATAATGTGGGTGCTCATTTATAGGGTTTTTAACTTTGCAGGATTTTCCTGCTATTTCTCTTTATTCATCACTGCCTTCATAACAGTCACAGGATGGAGAATACATGAAGGAGATATTGTTTAATAAATATTTTAATGTCAGAAAATAAAAATCAATTTAAGCAAAATGTTACGTATAATGTACCATGCTAATTCTAGTCTTCACCATGTCTGAACAGTCAGAACTGAATAAGGAAGCCTGTAGCGCAGATGAGTTAATATTGTGAAAGAGGAAAAGGAAACCTCAATTGTAACAAAAACAATCATTAAGCATTGTTGTAATGGTTTAGTTTCTCGAAGTTTGTACTTGTCGAGTGACAAGATGAAGAAAATTACAGACAATTGCGAAGATAAATATTATTAAAAGAGACATGCAGTGTTACCCAGACTTAGCAATTATATTTTGCTTCCTGAAATTTTGTCTGAAATACTTAAGAAACTAATAAATGTACACTTCTAATTGACATTTTTAAACAATATAACATTTCACCACTGTTTTTGATGAAATATTAAGCTCTCCAAGCTGTTGAATGGACTATGAATGTACAGAACCTGTTGAATTATACTCCTGCAGAGAAACTGGCATATTACAGTGTTCAAGGGCTCTTTCCCACTAACACTATTGAGTGCCATGAATATTTAATAATCAGCAACAGTTGTAGATGTGACAGAATATACTTATAAATTGAAGACGTAATTTTGAACTGAATTCAAAGAGCAAAAATATATATCTCAATTCATCAGAATTTTTGTTTGATTGATTCTTCAAAAATGTAAGCAAAAACAAAATGTTAAGTTAAGGACAGAAAAAAGAAGGAATGGACTTTAAATTGAAAGGTGGTTCTGTCTTCTCTTTTTTGAGCTATTTAGCTGTGCAGAAGCAGTGAATGACAGCTACCCAGCTTGAAGCCTACAGAAAACACTGCCTCCCTCTTTCAGTCGCTATGGTGTGGCTTTTTCACACGTTCCTTCCCCAGCAGTGTTTGTCCCCAAACAGAGGAATAGAGCACAATAGCATTCCAGCTGCAGCATCCCTGCCACCAAAACAACCATGTAATGGGAATGCTAATTAGGTGCTACTGCCCAGAGTGGCTGAAAGTGTTAAGTTTTCTAAACTTAATTTTATAAGTAATGAAGAAGTGTGTGTATGTCTGTGTGTCTGTGTATGTCTGTGTGTCTGTGTATATCTGTGTCTTGGGGGTGTTGAAGGTATAAGGGCCTGATTTGTGGTTGTGTTGGGAAATGGATTGTTATGCTTAAGTCTCAATTTCTGAGTTCAAAGTTATTAAGTGGACAAATAGGGTATTTGACTTAGTCAACAATTTAGCTGAACCTGACTCATAGTGAAATCACAGAAACTTGTTTTTATTATCAATTGTCAATTTGTATCTACATATACAATTTCCACAAACCAACTTCAAAAGATTTATGCATATCTACATGTTGAATTAGCATTAAAACATTTCAAGTAGTCCTGTTGGTTTTCGGAATATCATTCATCATGCTCTTTCAATGTAATTCAATCAGTAGCTTTTATTTATTTTGCTTTACTTACTAAATTCTTTTAGAAGTGTTTTTCCTTCCTCTACTGGTGTAAGTGTGAGTTAATTCTCCAATAAACGCATTTAAAACTATATCTCTTTAAAGACTTAGATTTCTGCTATAACTTAAAAGAAACTCTATGGCCATGAAGAAAAGGGGAAGGGCGGTCTGTCATTTTTTCTGAGAATGAAATATTTGCATTCGCAGCATTCCCGAGTGTGTGAATTGCTGTAACATTTCACAGTGTGCCGCAGAAAGATTAGGCACATGACATCTTACACTGAAAGACAGATACAATTAGCATCATTATTGTTGGCTCAGAGATCACAGTGAAAAGTATTCTGGCCTCCACTGGGTACTGGAACACATGTAATACATGTCACATATATTTAATGGCATAAGTGTCAATCACTGTCTATAAGTATAACAAATACAACTGAAAAAGTAGCCTCTTTAAAAGTGTTTTATCTCACCTGCTTACTGTAATTCCTTGCAGGCGTCAGCTTTTGGTTTATAGCCCATAGGACTCCCTGGATGTATGTCCTAGCTCCTGATGGGATGAACCCTTCCCCCTTAGAGACCCAGACAGGTCCACGGAGAGGTGTGCTGGAATTCTGCAGGCACTTGTCGAGCAATGGAACTGCAGGAAAACAGCATTAAAAAAAGGACCTTATATCCACTGTGACCCACAGCTGCAGACACCAGCCTGAACTACAAGCTACACTGCTTTCAGAATTAGGCCTAATTCTCAGTATCTATTATTCATATGTGACCTGAAGAAGCTCTGACAGGAGCAACTCCTAGATGCCTAGTGGTCACCACCAAGTGTAAAAGATATATATACATATGCACTCAGCCCCCAACTGTAGGAATTGTGAAGCTTACCAAGCACACCTGAATAGATTTGAAGTGTGCCTAACTAACTGCACACGGTGTCGTGGTGTGCACTGATTGCCTTATCTTCTCATTTATCACAGATGAGTTGAGGCAAGGCTTGCTGAAACATAACTTGCATTGTTCTGAAACTTGCATTAGCCCTTTTCTGAAGTGATTTTGAGCCCAGGGGAGCAGATGTGTATAATAATTACAATTGTCATAGATGATATTGAGCAAAATGCCAGATATATCCCACTGACCTTTATGAAGCTTTACGCAACTGAACTGCAAGTGTACTGAATTGCACTATCGTTTCCATCCAGAAATTAGCCTCTGCAGCTAGTGTCATTTACAGTCAATGTTTTTGTGATTATTTAAGCACTTATGATGAAGTTGCATTTAAGCATTAAAAAATGATAATTAACTTGCAAATTACCAATATTATAACATTCATATTCATGGCACAGATTAACGTGAAATTATTTAATTAAAATCGATTGCATTTACAACTTTAAATTTCACAAAGTACATAAACAGATCTTATAAGTCCATTTTAATTCCTATGGCGTTTCAATAAAAATACACTAATTTGAGCATCAGCAATATTAAATAGGTTTTTTTTAATTCCATGTGTTTTCAAAGGCAAAACTCTCCCGATATAAAAAACATTTTAAAAAGGCAGAAAATGCTGGAAGTATTGACCACATCAGGCAGCATTGAAGAAAGAAACAGCACTAATATTTCAGGGTTTTGACCTTGAAAGATCATTGACCTGAAATTTTAACTCTTCTGTCTCCACAGATGCTGCCTGGCCTGCTGAATTTTTCCAACATTTGCTTTTTCCACTCTTTCATACTCATTTTCAGGAATTGATTTGTTGCAGCTCTCATTTACCGACATGGAGCTTTCAAAAAGCTGTCTAAACACTGAAGTACGTCATCCTGATCACTCTTTCTCAGGCAAAATTAAGGCAACAGCTGCTGTGACTTTTTGTTTATACGCTCCCCGTCACATTTATTGTCCCTCAGGTGCTGACGAGAGTAGTCAGTTTTCTTAAATATTGATGCCTATCTGAATTTGGAATTTTTTTCATTAACCACTGAATGGAATGACAAGTGCACGATTGCTGTACTTAAAGCAATCTTTCACAGCTGTTTTGCTTTTGCAGTGATCCCATTAAATTGACAGGCCCAGCCTGAAGGGTAAGCAGCATTACAGATCTCGAACATGATGTTGATTTTTCTTTATTGTTGGTTAGTGCACCTAATGGAACATGGTTTTATTCCTGAGAAAATAAAAGAAATTACTTCGGGTAATATATTTGTACAACCATAAAGAAAATTCAAATGCTTCTTTTTGCAGCCACTGTTCAGCACCTGGGTTCTTTAGCTTTGCCTGCCTGACGGAGGTTTGCTATCTGTCAATAAATAGGCAGTAGGCACGCAATCAAGTAATTCTTTGCTACTTATAAGAACGTAGCTTGATTTGTGCATTTTTTCCCGTCTTAAATTGTTGAAGCGGTTATGCATTAAATATGCTGGCAGATCTTCTGCTTGAGCAAGTGGAGCAAAATGTGTAAATCGTTCATGGCTTGCTGCTTCAGTTCAAGGACTGTCATTGATCATTTGTAACTATATCCACTCCTTGTTCCATGAAATCAAGTTTGGAGTAACGGGCTCATCAGATGCAGGGTTAAATTGAGAGTGAAGAGGCTATGTGTCTACATAAGAGAGTTGCCATGTTCCAGTCCTGCCTCAAAACAGCATGGGAGCTAAGGGTGATATTCAAAACCACTGCACTCATCATACGCTCGCTGATTCTGAATGGGGCCTAGTCATAGGGAGTGCTTGGGCTTTTACAAAATTTTTATCTCTCTTACTTACCCTACCACCCAGCTTCCTCATCTCTTAACTGCCATTGGGGTATAGCATAACAATTTAGAGTATTAACTGACCTAAATTACAAGGTCATTGTACACATACAAGCATCTCAAAATGTTAACCTGTTCCTGAACCTGACTGCCGTGCCAATGGAGCTAATAATACATTGGTGTGGTATGATTCAATAGCTTTTTAAATGTGGAGATTTCTTAGAACTTCAAACTAACCCATCTGAAAATTTTGTAAACAGACTTGGTAGTTTAAAACTATGAAATTCATTTCTCTTCTGATAAATCAATAGCAGCTTATGTAATTAAAATAAAAGCTTACAGAATTGCTGAATGCTTATTATGCTAAAGGAAGCAATTCAATGTACTTTCATTTTAAACAGAGTACATATATGGGATGCTACTTAAGAAAACAAGCAACAGTATTTTTGCATAAACTTTCTCCAGTGTTCTGATTGCTCTATGGAGGAATATATTCAGATCTACGTGCATTTTAACAATTATTTAATTACTTTCATTATTACTGAAGCAATTTTTTCAGCAATAGCTTAAATGTTTAAACAGTGTGAATGAAGAGCTTCTAGAAAATAGAACATAGAACATAGAACATTACAGCACAGTACAGGCCCTTCGGCCCTCGATGTTGTGCCGACCTGTCATACCGATCTCAAGCCCATCTAACTTACACTATTCCATGTGCGTCCATATGCTTATCAAATGATGACTTAAATGTACCCAAAGTTGGCGAATCTACTACCATTGCAGGCAAAGCGTTCCATTCTCTTACTACTCTCTGAGTAAAGAAACTACCTCTGACATCTGTCCTATATCTTTCACCCCTCAATTTAAAGCTATGCCCCCTCGTGCTCGCCATCACCATCCTAGGAAAAAGGCTCTCCCTATCCACCCTATCTAATCCTCTGATTATTTTATATGTTTCAATTAAGTTACCTCTCAACCTTCTTCTCTCTAATGAAAACAGGCTCAAGTCCTTCAGCCTTTCCTCGTAAGACCTTCCCTCCATACCAGGCAACATCCTAGTAAATCTCCTCTGCACCGTTTCCAAAGCTTCCACATCCTTTTTATAATGTGGTGACCAGAACTGTACACAATACTCCAAGTGCGGCCGCACCAGAGTTTTGTACAGCTTCACGATAACCTCTTGGTTCCGGAACTCGATCCCTCTATTAATAAAAGCTAAAACACTGTATGCCTTCTTAACAGCCCTGTCAACCTGGGTGGCAACTTTCAAGGATCTGTGTACATGGACACCGAGATCTCTCTGCTCATCTACACTACTAAGAATCTTACCATTAGCCCTGTACTTTGCCTTCTGGTTACTCCTACCAAAGTGCATCACCTCACACTTGTCTGCATTAAACTCCATTTGCCACCTCTCAGCCCAGCTCTGCAGCTTATCTATGTCTCTCTGCAACCTATAGCATCCTTCGTCACTGTCCACAACTCCACCGACCTTGGTGTCGTCCGCAAACTTACTAACCCATCCTTTTACGCCCTCATCCAGGTCATTTATAAAAATGACAAACAGCAGTGGACCCAACACCGACCTTTGCAGTACATCACTAGTAACTGGTCTCCAGGATGAACATTTCCCATCAACTACCACCCTCTGTCTTCTTTCAGCAAGCCAATTTCCGATCCAAGCTTCTATCAGTCTGTGAGGTAAAAATTAGTCTGGTTCCTTCTTCAGCGCAGATTTCGGACACATGACATGTTCTTGAAGTAAAAGACTGGAGGGTTGATAGAAATTGATCCCTGGGCTGCATCTGAATAATTGAGACAAGCTGCACCTTTACAGGCTCCCAATGGCCTTTCAGACATCTCGGGAGGAGAACTGAGGTGGAAGCAGTGAAAACCGGGTGGGCAATTACAAACCTGACTCTTAAAATAAGCATTGGAAACAGGCAGGGGCGAGAGGAGAGAAACTCATGATGTGACAATGTGAAAGCCGACAGGATCTTCTGCCAGTGGTGCCCAATCAGCTTTTGAGCTGTATTCCGACCTCAAATGACCGGGTCACAGTGTTAAAAGCTGCTGGCTAAGGAACTGCAGGCTCCAGAACTTGGCAGTGCCACAGAGGAGGTCAACATCCCCAGACCCACAGAATGGAAGAGCAACCACAGCAAAGATAGTTGTCATTTACGGGGTGAAATTATATCCCCTTCCAGGATTATTTCACAGAGAAGGTTGGGGTGGGGGGCAAGCCGCAGGAATTGGAAGCAAGGGCAGAGGGGTCAATCTCATTGGTCACACACCCTGCCCTGTGTCCAGTTCCTCAATCTGGTACAGATTATTCTTGACAGGGGGAACCCTTCCCCCAATGCCCCACCCCAACCGACAGCCTGTGCACAGTAGCGTAATCTGTAGGGCCAACTTTTTTTGTCCTGCCGCCATCTGAAATAACTGTTCCCACGAACAAGTAGAGCATTAACAGTCAGTTGGCAGCAGAGCAGGAAGTTGCCTCTGGTAGGGTATCTTGAACTGATGAGACAGTGCCTCCATCATCGACCATAACTTGAGACAGGGTAATGTGGTTTTTAAGAATCCAGCAGAACATTCAATATAGCTCACTGTCAGTTATATGCAAATATTAGGGGTAGCATCTTATAGGGTTCTCCGCAATGTGGGCTCTGGCAAGATTTGTGGTATTGGAAGCATCTTGCTCCATCTTTTACACTTTTGACAAGTAGCATAGTGCAAAACTCACAGGGCAGTAGTGAGCCACCAATTAAGGGGAATTATTGCGTATTAAACGCTTTTGTCAAAGCTCAACTCACCTGATCAATATTCAGTTACCTATCTTACTAAACGCACCAATCAAAATATACATCACGGAAACACATGAAAAATCAGAGTTGGTACCTGGCAAATTCAGCTCACCACTTGCTCCAAAGAATATCCATATTGCATTCTGGGCACCAGCATCTAGGGCACGTCCCGTGGTCACCAGCCACAGGCACCCCATCTCCATGGGCACTGGCATGTGCCAGCCTCTGACAACCCCATGGGACATCTCTGTTCCACTTGCAGTTAATTTCTGCATTTCAATGCCGAACCTTGGTTTGCAACCACGATAATGTGGTAATGTTACAGCAAGGACACAGCATATGGACTGCACTGAGCTGTATCTTCATGCTATTCGCTTGTTGTGGTAGCACTCACTTACTTTGACCCAATCTGAATGATCACAACATTCTTGCCCTGCATTGCATTGCCTCATTTTCGTGTTTTGTCCACTCGACATTTTTTGTATATCTATATTTAATATATATATTTTTAAATATATAGTTTTTTTATGTAACAGCATCATATTAGTTATGGGTTGTCTTGTTGATTAATGCAGATACGAAGGCAGAAAGCTTGCCATGATTGTCAGTAAGCTTCACTCAAGTCAGGGAGGATTGCCTTCAGGCAAGGAAACCGGCCCTGGTATATTAAAGGCAGGTTCCAACACCAGATCAAAGACTTGGACACTGTCAGTCAGCCACTGAGATGGTCGGAGGCAGGATGCCCTCCATATAAGCAGTGAGGAGTCAAATGTTGGACAGCTCACCACAATTATTCTGCTGTACTGTGGGACATTTTTCTACTGAACAAGAGAGGTACAAGTATTAGGGAGGCAAAAAATGAGCGGCACATTTGATGTAGGTTGGGAGGGTGTCCAGAGTGAGTGAGCAGGTTATGCAAAAGGTATACAGGGTTAATGGTGTCAGGGGTGAGAGTGACTGAGTGAAGATATTGCAGTCAAAAATGAGAGTAGTGGAGCGGGACTCTTGGCACGCATTGGGCACAGCAGCAGAAATGGAGAGAGCATGTAATCAGAGGGAAGATGGTGGCAGTTATGCTCTCAGAGTGTTGAAGGACACTGCCCTCCTTCTGGTGGTGCTATGTATTTTTCCACATGGCTGAGACTGGTTTTACCTGGTTGGCAATCTTGGACTGGGCTGCTATGGACTGGAGTTGTGGCCTCCACTGTTGGTCCTGGTTATCTTGTTATCTAGAACTGACCACAAGAATCCTACGGCCGCTGGGCATCAGACCGGCACACAAGCCCATGTCAACTCTATGACAACTGCTCACCTGAACCAAGGACCCACTCCCCACCATGGACAGGACCAACGTCATCTACAAGATCCCCTGCAGAGACTGTGAGAAACACTACATCGGACAAACAGGAAGGAAACTAAAAACAAGAGTACATGAACACCAACTGGCTACAAAAAGACACGACCAATGCTCACTCATCTCAATCCACACGGACAAGGAGAACCATCACTTCGACTGGGACAACACCAAGACCCTGGGATAGGCTCGGCAGAGACAGGCACGAGAATTCCTGGAAGCATGGAATTCCACAAAGCACGCTATTAATAAACATATTGAACTCGACCCCATATACATTCCAAATTGAAGGAAAACCAGAAGTGAGGCAATCCGTCTCAACGGACCCCAGAGTCCATGTTCTCTGGGTTGACCCATAATGCCATAAGGGAGGGAATTCCAGAATTGTGCCCCAGTGACAGTGAAGAAATGGTGGTATATTTCCAAGTCAGGATGGTGAGTGGCTTGAAGGATAACTTGAAGATGGTAGTGTTCCAGTGTAACTGCTGCCCTTGTCTTTCTAAATGGAAGTGGTTGTGGATTTGGAAGGCTCTGTATGAGGATATTTGGTGAACTTCTGCAGTGCATTTTGTAGATATTACACACTGCTGCTACTGAGCATCAGTGGTGGAGGGAGTGAATGTTTGTGGATGTGGTGCCAATCCAACAGGCTGCTTTGTCCTGGCCGATTTGATCCTCATTGTCTTTCCACTGAATACTGATTCCTATTCCTAGTTGTTGGCTCCTCACAATGTAACAATATTAACAGTTAAGTTCTACATGCATTGATAATTTTAACACAGTAACAATTAAAATATGTCCAATTTTATGATAACACAATGAGCAGAGACATTATGATAAGCAATATTTGGGGATGAATCCAAAACACAATCCTGCTATTCCCCTGCTATTGCAAAACAGGCAAAATTCAATTATTGCAAATAATTAAATGCCTCAGTTAAAATTGTTGTTAAAGGAATGTCATATTTATTCATTGATGCTGCTGGCAGAAGTTTATTGGTTTCAATCTTGTAGAGAAACTGATATCCAGTGTTTTAAAAAAAATACCAAATGTAGTTTGCCACGACTTTACATTTTGAATGTTTCACGTGGTTTCATTTTGGAGTTTTCTCATTTTTTGCAAACAATGTAAATAAACCCCATACTGCTTAATTTATACATGGGAAAAAAATATGCAAATGATTCACAAATAGGATAAATAACTCCAATAAATGCATCAAATTTTGATTCTCCATGCTCAGAACAGTTACAACATATAATTCTTTACTCTCTTCACTGTCAAAAATCTGATAAGACATCAATGAAATCATTCCATCCGTTTCAAACTAATAACAGCCAGTCTCGCTGAGCTATGCCACAAGTATGGGGCCACATGATGTAGGTGTATGTTTACCATAAGATTATGTCACTGCAGTTCACATTCATCAACCGACATTCACCAATAACAATGTTCCATGCAGACTCTAGGATCTCCCATATTGACCTCAATACTAAGTAAATTAAATAAGGTCATTCAGCCCATTGATTCTGAAAAAACGATCTGTTATTATATTGTAAAGATAGATCAAGATTTCTTGGTAGAATAAAACAGACACTTACTTTTCATTGTAAGGACATACCTGTTCTTAGGTCCCGAATTCGATCACCCTGCCAGTCATATAGACGTTTAGCTGATGATGTTAATTTGATTTTTTGAGTGCACTGGTCTAGAAACTGTAAGTGGAAATGAAAAGAAATGTGAATAAAATTAATTAAATATTGCTCATATAAAGATGGAACAAAAGGAAAAAGTGATTTTTGAAGGCTGCATTAAGAAGCAGGAGTGAGCGTTATAGCGATATTTAACAAATTTCGTGAGGGGCAAGGAGATCATGGAAAATAATTAGTGCTTCCTAAACCAGGGATCATTGAGTAGACCAAAGGAAAAGCCATATTGTACACCCAATCAAATTTATTTTTACTCATTGTTCATGAGAAAAGAAAGTTGCAATAGATGTAAAATGAGCTGATAATTTATTATTATTATTTATATCGCACTACCATCTGAGACGACAATCATCGCCAGGGATTCTGAATGAAGCCAGAGAAGTGGACAAATAAGATAATAAAGTGTGAGGCTGGATGAACACAGCAGGCTAAGCAACATCTCAGGAGCACAAAAGCTGACGTTTCGGGCCTAGATCCTTCATCAGAGAGGGGGATGGGGTGAGGGTTCTGGAATAAATAGGGAGAGAGGGGGAGGCGGACCGAAGATGGAGAGAAAAAAAGATAGGTGGAGAGGAGAGTATAGGTGGGGAGGTGAGGAGGGGATAAGTCAGTCCAAGGAAGATGGACAGGTCAAGGAGGTGGGATGAGGTTAGTAGGTAAGAGATGGAGGTGCGGCTTGGGGTGGGAGGAAGGGATGGGTGAGAGGAAGAACAGGTTAGGGAGGCACCTCCCAGTCACGAACCATTTCCACTCCCCCTCCCGTTCTTTAGATGACATGTCCATCATGGGCCTCCTGCAGTGCCACAATGATGCCACCCGAAGTTTGCAGGAACAGCAACTCATATTCTGCTTGGGAACCCTGCAGCCCAACGGTATCAATGTGGACTTCACCAGCTTCAAAATCTCCCCTTCCCCCACCGCATCCCTAAACCAGCCCAGTTTGTCCCCTCCCCCCACTGCACCACACAACCAGCCCAGCTCTTCCCCTCCACCCACTGCATCCCAAAACCAGTCCAGCCTGTCTTTGCCTCCCTAACCTGTTCTTCCTCTCACCCATCCCTTCCTCCCACCCCAAGCCGCACCTCCATCTCCTACCTACTAACCTCATCCCACCTCCTTGACCTGTCCGTCTTCCCTGGACTGACCTATCCCCTCCCCACCTCCCCACCTATACTCTCCTCTCCACCTATCTTCTTTTCTCTCCATCTTCGGTCCGCCTCCCCCTCTCTCCCTATTTATTCCAGAACCCTCACCCCATCCCCCTCTCTGATGAAGGGTGTAGGCCCGAAACATCAGCTTTTGTGCTCCTGAGATGCTGCTTAGCCTGCTGTGTTCATCCAGCTTCACACTTTATTATCTTGGATTCTCCAGCATCTGCAGTTCCCATTATCTCTGAAGTGGACAAATATTTCTGAAGGCGAGTGGTTGGCAGGCATGTCATCCAGTAAAGCACCCCTGCTGCCATCCTGCTACCTACCCAACTGCTCCTGCTCTGCACTGCAATTTTATCAGTGATTGGGAAAGCCATTAGGAGACCCATCTATCTGTGTGCAGCTGCGAGCTGAGAATTTAACCCAACAGAAACTCTCCTGACATGGTCAGTTCCCCATTGTGGTCCCCTCTACCTTCCCTGTACACTTCACTTCCCCTCCCCTATCCCTCTCAATGCACTTTGTATCTGGCTTGGGCCACACCCTGCTTACCTTTAACTCCGGGCCCACAGCTCCATGCAATCCCAGCAATGACCATGAATCATGGTGGCACTGCAGGATCAGAGAACTGCCAGCCAATCATTCAGAGGTTGGACTTCCTGCCCAAATGCCCTTAAACCAACCAGATAGCTAATGGGGCAACCTGCTGGGGTAGGGTCTTTAAATTTCTTTTCACTTGGGAGAGAGGGACAGGAACTTCAACATCATGAAATGCACTCCTTAGTTTCCTCACCAATGTAATTTTCTCACCTTGGTGCATCATATGATCTTATAAAATATCAGCCTTTCAATTGAGAAGTCTAATCATGATCGCATCTGCCCATTTGCATGGTTTAGGAAAAGGTGAGAGGTCCTAGAACCCATTGATAGTGGAGCAGAAGCTCTCCCAGTATTCTGACAAACATTTTATTGTCTGCCAAAAACAAATTAACAGATCATTCAGTTCATTGGGTTCTCTATGGCAGAACTTAGTTGCCACTGCTTTATAATTACACTGCAATCACTGATTTTCAAAAATGAATTCACAGTGTGAAGTGGTTTGATCCAATACTATAGTTAAGGCCCTATCTAAATACAACCTTTATACTTTGAACGGATCAGAAGTCCACTATGTTGAGACAGTGTTGAAAACATGTCCAACACCATTGGTTAAGGTGATGTAGAAGGATATCCTAAATTAATCATTAGAATATGTTAATAAGGTGCCTAATCTCAAAACTGGTTTGCTCAGAACAGACAAGGTATCATCTCTGCTGAGTTCAATATTACCCAGTCTAAATGCAGCATAACCTTGCGATCGATGAATTGAATGGCCGGACGCCTTTCCTCACCCTGAGTTGACTCAGACCCCTAGGTATCATGGTAACCCACAAACCAACTATTAGCCTGTGACAGCTACTGTTGAATGTAAAGGATCCCATACCCACAGCCAATAAAACTAACATAATATACAAAATACCATGCAAGGACTGTGAGAAACATTACACAGGCCAAAGTGGAGAAAACTGACAATAAGGATACACAAATACCAACGAACCAACTAGAGACGTGACCAATTCTCACTGGTCTCAATACACACAGACAAAGAATGACACAGATTCGACTGGGACAACACATCAACAATAGCACAAGTCAAACAGAAACATGCCAGGGAATTCCTGGAGGCCTGGCATTCCAATCAGAACTCCATCAACAAACACATGGAACTGGACCCGATATACAAGCCGCTGAAAAACAGACCAGAAGTGATGCCAACCACCCCGGCAAACCAAGGCATATAAATAACAAACGGGACAGGACAATAATGCTTCACCGAAGGCGCACTGACAAGGTTACCTAGCAGGGTGACGACACGTCTGCAATCAAACCCACCGGCTCAGTGAGCAAGTCTACAACCTTGTTTTACTACATACCTGTTATTGTAAACTTGTCACAGAATATTATCAACCTCCCACAGTGATAGCATTGCATCACTGTACCTCCTAACCCCAAAACTGTGGCCCCACCACCTTCATGCTGTACTGCAGAAGAAAAGCTGTGCTTCAACCTACCCTACTGGCCTGATTCAAAATTGTCAAAAAATTGCTGTCTGAGGGTAAATGATAAATTAAACTGTTGCATAAAATCTAGGTTAGAAAATAAAGAAACACAGTCAAAATTTTAAAGCATAAACAACACTAAAGGCGTCCTTCAAATGATAGTAGTTTATATATTAATTTACAGCTGCTTCGTGAGTTTATCTGAAATTCTTTTGTCTATATTTTAAAGCGAGTTTTAGCGCATTCATCATAAACTCCTCTGTTGAAACCACAATGGAAATTTACACAAATGGGCTGAAACATTCGCAGTACTACCACAGTATCACCACAACTATCCATTATATGAAGATCTTCCACTTTGTATCATGCAGAAAGAAATGCTTTTAGAAACTATTCAGATGAGGGTTGCTATCCTGAATAAAAGAGGTAAAAGGACTTCCATTAAAAGCCTTGTAATGGTACAATGTACAATAGTAAAGTCAGTTGCTATGTTAAAGATTCCAGGAAGAAAAAAAAACTGTCTAAGTTAAGCACAGTCAAGCATCAATTGAACCTTGAAGCAAACCCAGATTTCAAATTTGAATTTGAACATTTCCATATCCATGAACCTAGAATGAAATACATATTTTAATGTCTTTTTTACTCTTTCATCTTCATTTTAGCGTTCTTGTTTTTAACACGCTTCTCAATGTTGAGATTGAAGATTGTCCCTATGGTAGAAGCAGAGCTAAGTCCGAAAACTGAATTGAGAAATGTAAGCTGAATAGAGAAAAAGGTGAAACATCTCAAAGCTTTCCAGCAAAGCTTCATTTTAACTTGTTGAAATCACCAATTGAATTGTTTTAAACATTATAAAAATAAGGTCAGGAAACTATTACTTGCATTTACATTAGTTGTGAAGGAGAATCAATGAAGTACCAGTTACATTTCTGAGTAAAAATATATTCTTTTTCTAAAGTAGATATATTTAACATCAACGAACTTATGTTAGTCTAAGTGAAAAATCTCACATAGATTATGTTTGAATTACTGAATTTTCCTTTACTTACTTGATTGAATGTTTCTGAACTATTAAACTCACCTATTAAACTTTTCCCTGTCCCTTAGTAAATTATCCTGTGCATTTTACCACCTTAAACCCACTCATGTATTCAGATATCTACTGAATTTATTGAAGATTTTTTCTTTCTCTGCATTGAGCTACAAATGCTTTAAAAATTATTTAAACTTTTTGTTGTGTGGCTTATGACAACTGTGCTCCTTTTCTAATAATGTTGGTAATTATTACAATAGCGCTGGCATTTTTGTTTCTTAAAATCCAATTAAGTTACATGGTTACTGTGAGGTATTGATGCCATGCCTGTTGGGAGCTAAGATGAGCACTGTTACCTTACAGTTTGATTACCTGTGTCGTTATCAAAAGTTAGAAAACATTAATCAATAATACCAACAATAGTTCATCACCATGTTAGTGCCAAAAGAAGTATAACATGTAGAAATAGTGTTGGTGATTATGATCTAATGGCTAATAGGATGTAATTATGTATATTTAAATAGTTCAAAAATGCAAGAAAAGTAGCAGTGGCTATGAAAACCACTCTTCAGTTATTTAAAGAAATTATATTAACAACTTGAAATTTTGACAGCTGTTTCTGCATGGCACACCCTGTCAAAGAATGATCTATACATTTTCAAGTTACTAGCAACCTCTACAACCAGATGTGTACAAAAAGTCTTTTTTTTTTCAAAATTATGTGTATCAAAAAGATCTTGCCTATCTAAGGCTACGCTAACTTGTTAATATAATTATCAGTGACATTCAATGTGTGTTTTATTTTACTTTTAATTTAGAAATGACCATTTTCTTTTCCAAATAAGTAAATTACATGGTTAAAAATCTACTTGTTAATTTTCTCAGTCAGCAGAACTTCTCACCACTCTTCTGGATGAAAGCTGACACTCAGTGGGAAAGGAGATGATGACCAAAAAGAAGCACAAATTATTTATCTTGTACCTGTTGTTTCTCCTCGAGTGATGTAGTGATCTCATACCCGTCCTGCCCAGCTCCATTCTTAAAAACCAAAATTCTGACAGAGGTGTTTTCAGTGAGCTTCTTCAGACGCTTTGAGAGAATGGGCTTTGTTTTGCCACGTTTCTTGTCAACAGGAAGCACTACCCCTTTCATTGTCCAGCTCACCCTCTTGGTCAATAACATGTGGTCTGTTAAGAAAAGCTAAAGTCAACATTTTGCTCCATCCATCCAAGTGCCCTTGTCTGCCTTATCACTTTAACACATATTGGCCTTACTCCACTTTGCTGCACACACCGTTAAAATCTCTATCACTTCCCACTAAGCATGACATAAGCTGTAGCAAGCTGGCCATGCTGATAGTGGGCATAAATCATTGTTCCTGAAGGGAACAGATGTTCAGGGTATGGAAGAGTAATATCACAATTTAGTCATAATTAAAATTCACCTTAGTATGCCTCCCTGACTAATCAGTCAATCATTCAGTAATGTATCTACAATATTACTTTTATTGCATTTTTATTTTGCCAGAGAACAGTGGTATTTTGCCTCTAAATTAATAATGTATATAAAATTTTAACTGATTTCTCCAATCTCATTTGAAATCCCCAAACCTGTGTTCATTCAGATAATAAGTTGAATTGAATTCATTGTAAATGAAAATCACCCAATTTATTAAAAGTAAAGGGATTAGAAATTTGTGCTGGCCATGGTCAAATGGATGGCATTGGATCAGATGCCACTTATACAGGGCACCTGATGATCAGCTTTGTGTCAATGCCCTGTAAGAATTTCTACCCAATACAATTGGTGGTAGGGCTCAAGGCAGTGTCATAGAACAGGGAGATCGAGGGATTCAAGTGCGTAATTCTTTGAAATTTACATCACAGGTAGGGACGTTAGTTAAGAAGGAGTTTAGTACATTTGACTTCATTGCTCAGACCTTAGAGTAGGGGAGTTTGGATGTCATGTTGAGATTGTACAGGATATTGGTGAAGCCTGTTCTGGAGTACTGCGTGCAGTTCTGGTCACCTTGCTATAGGAAGGACATTATTAAACTGGAGAGGATTCAGAAAAGGTTTACCAGGGTGTTGCCAGGAATAGAAGGTTTGAGTCATAAAAATAGGCTTGATAGGCTGAGACATTTTTCACTGGCACGTGGGAGACTGCGGGGTAACCTTATTAAGGTTTATAAAATTGTGAGGGGCGTAGATATGGTGGATAGCAAGGGTCTTTTTCCTAGTCTGAGAAAATTCAAAACTAGGAGCCTTATTTTTAAGGTGAGTGGAAAATGTTTTATAAAGGACATGAGAAGAAACGTTTTTTTTACAGAGAGTGGTTCATGTGTTAAATTAACTGCCAAAGGAAATGATAAATATAGGTACAGTTACAACATCTAAAAGACATTTGGATAGATACATAAATAAGAAGGGTTTGGAGGGATATGGGCCAAATGCAAGCAAATGGGACTAGTTCATTTTGGAAACATGTTCAGTGTGGACTAATTGTACCGAAGGCTCTTTTCTATGATGTATGGCTCTATGACTCTATAGTGTCAAAACCACACAATCATCAATCAGCTTCTTCAGTTATTAAGATAGTTGTTCACAAACTGTGAAAATGTGTTACCCTTTAAAAATAGCAATATGTAACCAAAGGCAGAATCCAATTCCAGGGTCCAATTCCTCAGCTTAATTCAGTGTGATGTAATAACTGACAAGTTTCAATTTTGCAAAGCAAGGCTTATAGCATGATTCTTCACAGGACAATGGCATTGTCATAAATAGATCATTTAACATTCTATACCCCACCAGGGTCAGACTAGCACAGTATGGGAGTGCAAGTCATACTTAAGTTAGATAGTGATATGCTCCCCACTGGAAGAAGAATCTGCTTGGGCAAAAGCAAGATTGTCGATGTATCACACAACACAAACTCCACACTAAGGACCTCATTGGGTATAGGAAAATTGTAGATAACTCACATAAAGCCTGGGGGTGAAATAGTAATGGACAAAATAGTCAAGTGATAAAGGGAGTAAAGCTACATAAAATTTGTCCAATAGTCTTCACAGTTAATAACATTGATTTTCATGTAGGTTCTGTAAAGCTGAGATTATATCATAACTGTGAGATGTGAGACAATTGATATAATTATCTGCTGCTCCTTGTGTCACTAAATATCATGAGGCTAAAAGATGTGTCAAGGCTAAGATGTTAGTCAGATGTCAATAAAAGATTCACTATACGTGTCAGGATAATAAAGCATAAAGGAGGGTCAGAAACCTGACTTTATCTTTAAGCCTCCAAATACTAATGAGATATTTAATCAATTAAAATGCACACATCACTAGCCTTCATGCCTCATCCTACTTGATTTTGAAGGTTTAAAGGATGAAGACAAATAAACAAATTTACAGCAGTGTACAACTGCTATGCTGCCTCTGTCACCACCTCCTTGGTCTCAAGCCTTAGACTTTTCTCTGGCTGCAACAGCCTGGGTTGTGAGGGGTTAAATAATTGATGTTTTCTCTTCCAATTTGCTCTCTAGTATACGTATATGCATGTATGAATATAAGTAATGTAACAACTATTTTTTTGGATGGACTACCCTGCCCACACTCTCTGGTTATTATTACTACATACACATTGAGATGCTAACTATACTGTGTGAGAGATTCGCAGTACCAAATTTTAACAAGATTCAATGCCTTCTGGGTAAGGAAAGGGAATTGGTGATGAGAAAACAACATTCAATACATAGCAAATTCAATTGTATTAATCAATAGTAAGGATGATTATGTCTAGCACTGCAGAGAACAATCCAAGCTATTGATACAGTTTTCTTTCTCAGCTCTGTCTTAGATTCTCCTTCTTTGCTGAATTTTCACCCTGTATGATTTTCCTTTCAGGCTTCCCCAAGATTACGTATAATTGACTGACTGCTAATACAACATGATGATGACGATGAACACTGTTACTTTGCTTCTTTATGGTTCTTGCAGCAATGTGATCAAGACTAATTGATTAATATTCACCCCAACTGAAGTAGGTAAGGCTGTCTAATGGAATGGAAATAATCTTGTTACCTTTTGTGAGGCAGTCAAGGAAAATTGTCACATCTTTACAAATTGATTTGGTATATTTCCACCGCAACCCCCTCCACCCCACCCATTCCCATCTCGACAGATATCTTTTGAACTGTGGCTGGCAAATAGAATCCAGGCTCTTCTTCTGTTCTTCTTGACTCAGACAACGTACTGCAAGGAATTAGGAATGAAGAATGGCAAAGTGAAAAGTTCTTCTTACCTGGTTTGTGAGGCCTAGCATCAGTTGTTGATACACGGCTATTTGCAGATTTCATCTAACTTCAACATTTAACCACTTTAACTTTAAAGAATAAACACATCTTGAAAAGGAAATTACAAGATGAATTGATCTTCATGGTTAGAAAACATTCTTGGCTGAATGGTGGCATTCTCATGTCTAGGGCTTACGCAGATAATCAAAGCTGACATTCCTGGTGCAGAGAGAGAATTGCTGGAAATACCATCTTCCAAGTGAAACAATAAACTGAATTCCCTTCTACCCTCTGAGTTAAGTATAAATGCACAGTATTATTTGGAAGAAAAGCAAGGGAATCCTGCCAGATCTCTTAACCAATGTTTATAATTCAATCTACATCTCTACAACAGATAATCTAGGTATTTTCATCTCGCTGTTGTTCGGTAGACCCTGCTACGCACAAATTGGTACCATATTTCTCTACACCATAATAGTGAACAATCACATAGAATGCAAATCAAATGCAAATAGATTGCCAATTCACTATTGGCCATTTTGTATTGCTGCCGGTGGTGAGTATCACTCACACGTTGGCAGTTTTTCAGATTGTATCATCGAAATTTGACTGAGCCCTACACCTTTTGTGTGGCTAGATTGCTCCCATTTTATTTATATTCTCATGTGTGACACACAGGTTTTAACGACACTATTGTCCAATAACTGTCAAACTAAGTAAATTCAAAAGCTTTGTATGGGTTTAATAGGTTCATATTAAAGCTGGGCATGGCAAATGTTCTTCCACACCCTAGGTATTGCACAAAAGTAAAACTCAGCTGTGTAAGGCATGAATAGGGATGGGCATTTCTTAACCTGAGTCATCTCAGTGTGACAGGATATTGACATGAAAACCAAAAATTATTGGAATCATGACTGCATGATAAAATAAGAAAAATAACGCAGGCATTCAAAGTTTCCAAAAACATAAATTTTCCTCAGGAGTTTTGAGAAGATTTGTAGCTCAGGTTGAGGTTCTGGATGTGAGTTTTCTCGCTGAGCTGGAAGGTTAGATTTCAGATGTTTCGTCACCATTCTAGGTAACATCATCAGTGAGCCTCAGACGAAGCCTTCGTCGGAGGCTCACTGATGATGTTACCTAGATTGGTGACGAAACGTCTGAAAACTAACCTTCCAGCTCAGCGAGCAAACTCACATCCACATAAATTTTCCATTGGACATTGCAATTCTATCTTTTAGTCTACACATTCATTGCTCAGCATTTACAGCTATCCAATATATTCACAATAAAGGAGGTTGTGTTAAAAATGCCTCAGTTTTAACTCAGCCAGCATATTACATCCAATACTCAGTGCCACAGTTTAGGAAGGATCTGAAGAGTTTGGAGACAGTGCAGCAATGAGTCACAAGAATGATTCCAAGGATGACGCACTTCAGTTATGAACATAGATTGGAGAAGTTGGGTCTGTTTTCCCAAGAAAAGACTCTGAGAAGATTTGATAGAGGTATTCAAAACCACAAATGGAAAAGATAGGTAGAAACTGGTCCCATCTATGAAAGGATTGAGAAGGGACAGGTGTTAGGACAAAAAAAAAGCATTTTTATGCAGCAAATGGTTAAGTTCTGGAGAAATGACAGGTCTACTGAACCTTTCAGCATAGAGATATGCAACGTTACAGGGGAAATAGTAGTACTGTGACACCAAGCAAATTGCTGATTCAATGAGCCAGTGCAGACATGATAGACTGAATGGCCTCCTTCAGCAATGTAGCAATTCTGTGAAAATTACAGATTTTAAATAAGATAGTGTCATTTTTTAGCTAACACAGTGTGAAGCTGGACGAACACAGCAGGCCAAGCAGCATCAGAGGAGCAGGAAAGTTTGATGTTTCGGGTCGAGACCCTTCTTCAGAAAATTGATTTGCTTGGCTTGCTATGTTCATCCGGCATCACACCATGTTATCTCAGATTGTCCAGCATTGGCAGTTCCTACTATCTCTATAGTCATTTTTTAGCTAATTAGCGGAATTAACCATGGTACTGTTTCCCTATCTTAATTGATTTGAGCAATGATCAAGCACCTGTGATAGATGGAGCAGGAATCCCAAACACACTTTGGTCCTTTCTGCAAGTTCTCTCACCTGTTACATCTCTCATTTTGCAAGACAATTGGTTGTAAAGGTAAAGTCACAGTCCTTCCGTACCATTGGGCTGTTCTCTCATTAGGGAGGGGTGACTGGTGGTATTTTAACCTGAGGATCATCACACCTCAGGCAAAGGGAGAGGTTGAGAAGGAGAGTTCTTTCTGCTAACCTCAGCAGGCCTGGGAATTGAACCTATGCTGCTGCTGCTGCTGCTGCTGCTGCTGCTGCTGCTGCTGCTGCTGCTGCTGCTGCTGCTGCTGCTGCTGCTGCTGCTGCTGCTGCTGCTGCTGCTGCTGCTGCTGCATTGCACCGCATCGCATTCAACTGCTCTTTATTATAATGAAGGCAAAAGTGATATTCAATACATATAGATAACACAAGATAAATGTTTGGATAAATGTATCTATAGCACCCAACTGAGCAGGCATTGTTTTAGTTTAAATTTTAGTATTGCCTGCTGCAGGAAAAATATGAGGCCATTGACCAGGAAAACATTCAGGGCCAAATTTAGGAGATCCATCCGTCTGCCCAAACAACATAAGAACCTTATTCTGGTCTTGCTTCAAGTGCTGTGGCACCTGGCAGTTTCATAAATATGCTCTTTTTAGAACAAAAACTAGAAGTTGGCAAAACTTTAAAAGAATTATTTCGCTGCTCCTTAATTAGTGCCATCTCTTCTTTTAGCATTTTGTACAATAATTTAATTATATTTGGGCAGAGGACATTAATTTGGTTTTCAATTGAGTACATATAAAGAGAGACTTGATGAGGCAGTGATATGGCCCAGAGAAGAGGTTTATGCTGGTAATATTTCATACTCTAAATAAACTTAAGATTGAGTAAAGATTGCCTTCAGTATCGCCCTTCACTGACTGGCTCACCAGAAGATAATACCTTTCACTCCCATTCCTAGATTGACCTCAAATCCGAAGCTGGCGCTGCAGCTGTTTGATAACAAAGTGTGAAGCTGGATGAGCACAGCAGGCCAAGCAGCATCTCATTGTGCTCCTGAGATGCTGCTTGGCCTGCTGTGTTCATTCAGCTTCACACTTTGTTATCTTGGATTCTCCAGCATCTGCAGTTCCCATTATCGCTGCAGCTGTTTGATTTCAGTTGCTTCTAGAAGTTGCCTCTTGGGCCATATCTGGAGACTGCAGCCAGCTAAATACTATAAGGTCCACTGACTAATCTTCCAAGGCCCTGTCAATGGCTCCAGCAGATCCATTTAGCTTTGCAATATATAAATTCATTTTGTTTCTGAAGCAGTGCAGAGGTATCTATAGCACCCAACTGAGCAGGCATCGTTTTAATTTAAAACATTTTTCTTTGCTTTTTCCCAAAAGTAAACTGCATTGATAAAATTTGCAATATGTGTTACATAATGTATTCTTAAATCAGTTGTTTTTTTCCCAAGTACGGTGGTGGGAAGACTAAAGACAGTAACCTTTCCACAGTGAGTCTTTGTAGCCACTGTTCTAAGTTTTAATGCATTCCCCAGCACATAATGTTAAAACTTAGAATGTGGCAATCTGCAATGCCCAGTCATCAACTGCTTCTTACACTGGAAAACCAGCATGTTTTGGACAAACCAAGGAACACTTTTCACTGAGATGTTGGTTCTCCAGTAGCAGCTGATGTTTGTATTGGTGTACGTTATGCCCTGAAGGACAGCATTGAATCCTGCATAACAGAATTGCTCAGGATGAACCTTGACAAAACACCACTACATCCCTTTACAGACTTGCTTTGCTAGAGCACCTCAGTTTAACAACTCATTCAATGATAATGCAGCACACTCTCAGTAGTATCATAAAGTCCAGATTATGTACTAATGACTACAGCAAGATTTAAACTGACCTCCTTCAATCTTAGAAGTGTGAGTGCTACCTATTGAGTCAACCTGATACTTTAGGACATTTTTAATCCACAGGAAGAAATTTGTTGGGGTCTGTTTGGGAGTTCAAATTTTAAAAGTTTCAATCTCTCACCCAACTTGTCTCAAACATAGCACAACTGGGATTCACGACTAACTGCCTATCAAGATGCTGATCACTCATGTAAATATTTTACTGAGATTGTGTGTCTCTTTTTCAGATTTAACACTTCAATCCAGGTTTGGAAAATTGAAAATCTCAAGGGAGGTAAAGACTGCTGGACAGAACAAATGAGTGTATTTCCAGTACTGCTTGTGGTGAAGAGGAACAGAAAGTGCAACAGAAATGTTTCGTATCAGATTTAATGACCTGCCCTGTTAACCTCCCCAGTAACCAGACACCCTCTCTGCAATGTGATATCCTCTACTGCCCACTATCACCTAAGGCCAAATTCCACCAGAGACCCCAATAATGATCACTTTCTCGCCACCCTCCCCCACCCAAGTTTCTCACCATCTATCTCCTCTATTGATATCTGTTAGTTGCACATATTTTCCGATCAACTTGTTTAGAGATGTCATTTCACACCTTTGGAGTAGATGGGACTTGAACACAGGGCTTCTGGCTCAGAGGTAGGGAAATTGCAATGTCACCAAAAACTCCACGCCTATTAATTACAGATATTTTCTAATCATTACTATACATTAAGTATACACAACTGGTGAGTATTGACTGGGGATGCTGTAGCATATATAGAGACAAGGGATCTCGCGATGCAAGGGTAGCGTCCTTATTCCTGGATCAGAAATTCCATAATCAAGCCCCAACTGCCACAAAGATGTGCAAAACAGGTCGAAAAATGTTGATTAACAAAAATATAAAGAAAGACATACTAGAAGTGTGATGTTGCCAAGTTAGAAGATAACCGCTTGTAACATTTCACTTTGTAAATAAATATAAGATGAAGTAAATATTGGCTTGAATATTGTTCTTCAATGAATGGCCTTCCAGAATAGTATAGATCTCCTTCAGACACCTACCTCTCCAGATTCCCCCAAATGTTCTTCATAAATAATGGGATTTTAACATATGGGAATGTAGCATATAGTCAATAAAGACTTAAGTCTGAGTTAGAACTAGCTTCAAAACAGATCAAGACCCAATAGAACACATGTCTGAGAATGGCCTCGCATTTGCACAGATATTGTTCAAATTGATTCTTATGATCAGTCATGACTTCATCAATCCTCTTGGACACATGTTCAAATTTACTTAACTTTTCATCCACACAGCCCAAACCATTACCCAGAACAGAATTTCACTGTACAGTTAAATCTGTTCTGGCAATCATACTGTGTGGAAATTAGCAAAACATTCTGGGAAACATTTGTGATATTACTGAGAAGTTCAGGTTCATTAAACTGATGGATTTCTGCACGTTCTGAAATACTGAAAATGACAGGACATACAGGTTCCTGGATGCCTAAAGGTAGATGTGTTAACTTGTTACCTGAAATCGTATCTGGTGTCTACTATTACCAAATTAGACAGCAATTAAGCTGATTTGAATCCATCATTTTTCTGACACATACACCTACAGCAATCACGCATTCTATTATACGCAGCTCACACATATTCTGTCAATCAGAATGTGTCACGTCAGATCATCTCAGCATGAATTTACTGTTTGTGAAGTTCATTCTCACTAGTGCAGATACATTCTTTAACCATCTTCCATCTTAAAGGATATTACAAATGACAAGGCATTGCAGCGTTAATGGCGGTTGAAAAGGACAAAGTACAGATGAAATGTATTTATAATTAATAAACAATATGTAATCTGAATTTATTTTCTCCTCAGCAGCTGCACTCACTCATCACTTAAAATCTGTGATCTGAATGGTCTTGCAGAGATGTATATATAAAACATCCCAGAATGAATATTTTGAGTTAGAAATGTTATAGAGGCATAAATCCTTTCGCAAAAGAAGCCACCAAACATGGATGACAAGGAGATCAATTGACTTGATGACTTAAGTGTGACATTTTCAACTTACCAATAAATTGAAAGCTAGCATGGCTTCAGAGAATCATTGTGTAGAGAGGTGTCAAGTGTTTCTGTAGAAAAACTAACTGAGCAACTACTACCGGGGATATCAATAAGAAAACACTGAAATAGATAAGCTTTCTCTGTTTGTCACTTTAGCAAAGACTCAAACCTACATCAACAAATGTGTTAAAACTTCTATTTAAACACCAAAACATGTATGTTATATGAACCACCTTAAACATGTAGCTCCAAATAATGTCAACAGTCATGAATGTAAGATAATAAAATGTGAGGCTGGATGAACACAGCAGGCCCAGCAGCATCTCAGGAGCGCAAAAGCTGACGTTTTGGGCCTAGACCCTTCATCAGAGAGGGGGATGGGGTGAGGGTTCTGGAATAAATAGGGAGAGAGGGGGAGGCGGACCGAAGATGGAGAGAAAAGGCCTGAAATGTCAGCTTTTGTGCTCCTGAGATGCTGCTGGGCCTGCTGTGTTCATCCAGCCTCACATTTTATTATCTTGGAATTCTCCAGCACCTGCAGTTCCCATTATCACAGTCATGAATGTAATATTGCACTTATATAGGAAGAAAAAAATGTTGGACACATTCTCAGGGGAATGAATAAATTCATATACAATTCATTTGAATTTTAAAAAAGTCCCATGTATAAAAATAAGACAGCTCAATAAAACATAATTTTAAATCTGAGAATGTAGTTTGCTTTTGTAAAAATCATTTCGGAAATGTTTACAGCAATGAATGAAATCTTTGAAATGAATCAAGGGTGTAAGTGCTTCATGTCTTGAAACTTACATCCTTACATTTTTCAACACTTACATCCTTATTAACTGATAAAAATGATTGTTTACAATGGTGGTGTTAAGCAATTAAGTGCCTCACTTAACAAGGGAACAAACTTGCATTTATTTAGCACCTTTCAGGAAGTCACAGCCAATTAACTTTATTTGTCGAGTAGTCATGGTTGTTTTGTGGCAAACAATTTGTGCCCAGCACAGTCTCACATACAGACATCAAAATGATTGACTAAGTCAATTGCTTTGCTGCTGGTGTTTAAGAGAGAAATGCTGGTCACGGCAACAGGAGAGGCCTTTGTATAGTAGCACAGGATCTTTGGCATCCATCTGAGTAGTCAGGCAGAAGCCTTGATTTATATTTCAGAGAAACAACAATATAATACTCCCTAATGTTGCACTGACATGCCAGCCTAGGTTATGTACTTGTTCCGGGAGGAACAGGGTGTGGTATACTTGAACTCTTAAAATGTGAGTCAAACATATGAATGCTATGAACTCACTGTTTGCGTTTTGTTCTCAAGTAGATAAGTTGAATCAGCTGGGAAATTTAATGTAAGGTGAAAGATCTTTTATGTTGTCTCGAGTGATAGCTGTCAAAATGTCCCAAATGCAACTTCCCACTTACATCTGGATGTTTGTGTTAACTTGATTCACAATATGCTTGTTAAGACAAATTTCTATTTCATGTAGCTTTAGCTGTTCCTTTTGAATTCAAAAGAAACATTTCTTCCTATTCACTTATCTCCTCAATGCATTTCATTTGAAATAGTTAGCCAGTTATTAAACAATAAATGTCATACTGACATATAACCAATATATTCAACGTGTCTAAGTATTAGTTGCATGCACTTCAGTTAAGTGGTCTTTGTAGGTAGGTAACTGTTCGTATACAGTCATATCTCTTTCCTGCAAACTCGTTAGAAAACAATGGCTTTGATCTGGCATACATATTATCCATATTTTATGTATCTTGGATAATTAGCCTAAAGTCAATGTCTGGCCAAAGAAACTGCCAGTTTAAACAAGAGCTTTACAAGAAGAATTTTGCAATTTCATTCTCCTTGCAATAAATGGTGCAAGCTTTGGAAATGATACCTGTCCAGCTGATGATTGCCTGTGTACTAAAGCTATTGGACAGAAGCTGTAAGCCCTTCAATATCCAAGATATTTCCCCTGCGAGTGTTTCTTTCCATTGTGAGTGACACTGGAAAGAGAATTCACAACAATCGGGTGAATGATCAATGATTTCCTTTCTGAACAGGCTCATTCTTTTCCCTAACAAAAAAAAACTATTGACACACCTTTATTTAGAACATTGCATGGTTCTTTGCCATTAAATCACAAGATCACAGAAAAGACAAATGAGGGAGCTCATTCAGCCCATCTTAGTTCATCTATCCAAAATAAAGAAAATCTTCCATTCTCCCCTACCCCAGTGACATTATCTGTCTCTTAAATGGTCATAGTGTTTTTATTTTGACACCACCCAAGAAGGTCATCCAAATGTTGATTGTTTTTTGCATCAGGAAATACTTTCTGGCACTTGTCCAACATTTCCCTTTCACTAGTTTTCAAACTATGTCAAACCCATAATGGGGCTTTTTTTGTACCAAGCTGTTTTAAGCATAAACATATCTTGGTCAAAAGACTGACCTGAAGTTCTGCCAACTTGGTTCTAAAATCAACCACTAGGAGGCGTGCATGGGCAACATGGAGGAATTCTTGCTATGGCTAAATTCTTCCTTTGGCTAAATCAATATTTTTTTTAAAAATCAGGTTGCTGAGAATTGTAATTTTTTTTAACCTAATTCAAATTAATACAATGGGCTTGGGATAAGATAGGGAACAGATCTAGTTATTTAGCAGGTCACATTTTATCATTTACATCTCATGAGTATTCCACTGTGCAGACTTTTGAAATGCTCCTTCTACATATCACAGTGACATTTTCACACTACTGTTTCAGTTGGTAATGCTTTCCAACAGGGGTGACATTATATAAAATTAGCTTCCATGGATCAACGCCCTGAAGATTCCATCAGAAGTCATTTGATTATGGGCTCAAGAACTTTTAAGGTATATCTAACAAGTTATACTGAATTATACAAATGACTGCTTTCAAGAAAAGATTCACTGTGTGGTGTATGATCTGGGCCACTATGTGGATACAGTGTGCAATAGCACTAAAAATCAGGTAGAAATAAATCAAATAGTTAAGTGCAAAAACGGACAAGTATTTTAACAATTATTCTTGCTAATGTTAGGAATTGACAATATTAGCACCATGGTTGTGACCTGATGAGTTATATTCCTGTAGCAGCTCATTGGGGAAAATAATTACACTCACCTTTATTTTATAGTATTTCAAGAAATAACTAAACCTGAAAATTGGTATTACGATATGTTGAAAGATTCAGAAGCATCTGACAAAGTAATGAAAGTTGAACGTATAGTTATGATGGTGTGGCCCAGCAAAATAAAACAAGAAAGGAATATAATCCATTCCTTGCATCATCTTTGTTGTATATCACTTGCATTGAATACGTCTACCAGGCAAGTTAGGGGATTATTCCCCTGTTGGAGACAATAGCTCTATAAGAAACATGATTTTCTGTAATTTTCCTTATTCACTTTAAACTTCACACTCCCTTCACACAGGTAATTTGATGGAGAAAAATATGGACTAAATTGCCACAATCAAAGAAGTCATTTTTTCATTACACTGTTCCCTTTTATCATGTTTGCAGCTCTTATAACACACCCTACTAAAGTTATGGGAACATTTCACATTATGCTCTGCCTTAGTATACCTTCTATCTCTGTTCTCTGGTGACAAGCCCATCTGCCACCTGCTCTAGTCTGTGTCCCAGCGACAACTGTCGAGCAGCACCAAGATTGATTATCAGTCAAAAGCAATAACAGAGCTCCAGATTTCTGTGGGTTGAGCTTGCTGATCCAGCAAGAGTTGGTATGAAATTTCAGCATTGCGTGCCAACATTTTGGTGCTGAAAGAACAGCAGTGCATGTCGCCATGAAATACAGCCAAAAGAAACACAAACAAAGCATAAAGTCTGCCCTCCCAGTTTAGTCTATTAAAAGGGAAAGTGCAGCTGGAACACTTGCAGTAGCTTTTGCAATATAGGGATTATCGAGCCTAGGCTTTCTTTTCAACATTTATCTTCTAAACTCTATGGCGACTAATTGTACTTTAGCCAAAATTTCACAATTGGATTTTTTTTTAATTTCTATTGCAAACTCTTTTAAAATGATAAGTATTAAAATGTCTTTTAATTTAGCAAAGGTTGGATGTAACATGCCAGGAATCTACAAAGTGCAATTTGTGAAGTAAAATTAGTCCTCCAGGAGATGCTAATGCTTTATGATGATAGCATATAAAGCACTGAAAATTATAAAACCATTGACGTTTGCAATGGAAAAGGAAACCATTCAGCCCATCATGTCTATACTGGACAGTAACTCCAAAGCAAAGATTTTGACAGTGTATTTTAGAATGGATTTCTACATTTAATATTTGAAAACAAGTTAGTATTAGCGATTTTCAAAAACAAAGCTCTGAAGGCTGTACTTTGTAAGGAGTAAGCATATCCTATGAAAGGGCATGCTATTGGTTCCAAAAGACATCCACTGTTCATGTCGGATAGCAAATTAATGCAGCAGTGTTTAATTGTTTAAAACAAATGTACTTAAAATCTTTACCGCAGTTCACAACAAACTGGACTTAAAAGGAGCAAAAGCATAACCTGATTGGTCGTGCTAACCAGAGAGATATGCTTTGCAACTTTCAATTGGAAACTTTCAGGAGTAATAATTTTTAAAAGTATATATCTGTGTTAGAATTGTAGAGGGACAAATACAAGCTCATCACCACTGTAAGTACACATGGTATTCATACAGCTTTCTACTTAATCACAGCTGGAAAGTACATATGTACAATTCTTGCATCTGTTTTGAGTAATGAGTACTTTAACCTAAGTACCATATAAAATCAAAATTCAGAATCTTCCCTGGTGTATTTTACTGTGCTGCATCCAGAGTTCTTCTTTGGTCTATTTAAATTCACATAAAATTACCCACAAATATCAATAAATAATGTGTGCTCTAAAATTGAGTATGACTTTTGTCTTTCAACCACAAAAGGCCTCAGGGTCAAAAATGAGTCTCATTTATAAGTGGTCATTTTGCAAGAGTAAGCCTGTGATGGTCAATGTAGTTCTGCCAGTATGCAGGTTAAAAATTGCTACTATAGTTTAAGTGCAGTCATCTGTACATTTTAAATAAAAAGATAAAAAGAAACTGTCAACGTTGAACATCTGTAAAAAGAAAAACACAGGAAAAAAGCTCAAGGCTCACCAGTGTTTGTCAAGATTAAAAAAACAAAGGTTTTCAACTCAAATGTTAACATGACCTTTGACTTTACAAATGCTGACTGATGTGCTCTGCATTTCCAGCATTTTGTTATATCACTCTTGTACCTTTTATCTTTTTGGATGGATCCATGAATGGCTCTCCCGTTGAAATGTAAACATCAGCATTATGAGGAATGTCCCTCGGTTCAAAGGCTTCTCGACCGTTGGCCAGGAATACTCTTCTTGCAGCCGAGTTCAAGTCAAGCCTTGTAGTGCAGGCCTCCAGTAGCTGAGAATGGAAATGAAATTGCAATATGAATAAATTACTAAATAAAACTTCAAATAACTTTTCTTTAAATCAGAAGACAAAGAGATTTGATTACTAGACATTTCATCATGGATGTGCTTCCATTTTACACTTGTATCACAATCAAAGGATCGACTTGTTTCCTAATAATTCAAAACAGTTAATCAACATAAATGCTATAGCAAGATGGTGCATAATGATATTACAGTGAAACGTTTGATTTGATTTCAAAGCCAATTAGTTAAAATACTATAAAGAGTTTCCGATTTTGAGGTTAATGATGTACCAAGGAAATCATCCCCATTATTTTTTCTTTTTAAAATAAGATGATTGCTGCATTTAAATCTTCAATTACCTGCTTAAGAGAAAAGGGCAGTATAAAACTAAATAGTGGCTCTCGTAAAGTTTATTGTTATCTAATTGCCATGTCAAGCAGTGTAGGTGACCAGGATCTTCCAAACTTCCCAATCAAAGCAACAGTGGGTGACCTCATTATAGGAGTACAGGTTTAGTCATTTTTTTAATGTTGTTCAATTGTTTTCATCAATGTTGGCCTCTTCTTCTTCTGTTCATCCTTCTGGTGGTGATTAGGCAATCCAACCCTTCTGTATGGATAACATTTCCAAAGAACTCCAGGGTCAGGATTTTGTTAACAGTGTGGCATTCTCCACATTATAACTGGAACAACTCATTACTTGTACTTCCTCTCTTTCTGCTTTTCACTACATGATTATAACTTGATACTGAGGCATGCAAAGTATCCTCAGTGGCATGGGAAAGTGTTTCATAGGTAAAATATGCCATCAGCTAACAAAGCTGCATTTAAAAGTGGCGTATTAAAGATCCTTCTGGTCAACAGGGAGACTCTGTTTCACAGCCACAAATTCCTGCCTAACTACATTTCCACCAGCAGAAATTTTGAGTGCTCAAATGTGACATACATATTTTTCAAAATTAGTTTTCACTTGTAAATATTTCATTTTTTGTTGAATTCAGTGTGTGATTTCATGTGTATCGTCATGAGATTTTTGACGATGGCTTGGTCAGACAAGTAAATTTACAGTCAGGCCTAAAAGTTGCCATGCTTTGATGGCTGCAAGAGAGTGAAGGGCAATTTCTTTATTGTGTAAGAAAAAATACTTTGCATTTCTGCATACATTCTTATTGAAGAACGTGTGCCATTGGCTTCCAGCATCTGTTTCTACTTGTCAGTTAGGCTCTGAACATCCTGATCCCCTTCCTCCTAGCCTTTCCTGTAAACACCATAGGCTTCACATCTCTTCAAATTTCTACTCAATACCTTTGCCCCCTCACGCTCCCAACTTTTGCATATGAGCTGACTGTGCTGGGTGTGGTCACAAAATACACCACAAACCCAGTGTTTTACTCACCATGGCTGAAATTGCAGGATCATTTTATATTTCCTTTTATCTTTTGTAAAGAACATTGATGAAAGCAATCTCAGAGGGGGTAATTACAATGGGGCAGAGGCGTAGAGTACAAAAACTGACTCTTCAGTCCAACTTGCCCATCCCAACCAGGTATCCTAAATTAATCCAGTCTCATTTGCCAGCATTTGGCCTATACCCCTCTAAACTTTTGCTATTTATGTGGCTATCCCCATGCCTTTTTAAATGTTGTAACTGTGCCAGTCTCTACCAACTCCTCTGGGAGCTTATTCCAGACATGGGGAGAAGACCTTGACTACTTACCTTAATTATGCTCCTCAGGAATATACAAACTGCTATGAAGGTCACCCCTCAATCTCCAACACTCCATGGGGAAATAGCCCCAGCCTATTCAGCTTCTCCCTATAGTTCAAATCCTCCAACCCTGACAGCATCCTTGTAAATCTTTTCTGAATAAGTGAACACAAAGTCATATAACAACATTAGCTATCCAACACCATGAGGTGAACATATATTTCAACAGTACCGACAGCACCTTTTAGATGCCTTGATTTCTTACCTCGAATAATTTGTCCTCACCACTTCAAATTACTAAGCCAGGAAACCAGGTACCTTTTACATCACTCTTCCATACCTCAACCTATGCCCTTTATCCTCCCCTCAAGACTTTCTTCTGCTCTATTTCCCAAACCCACTCATTACTCTCCCCTGACCACTGACTCACCCTTTCCAGTTCCGACCTTTCATGCAAGATCTATCTGCCTGCTGTCTCTCTCATGCCATAGAGTTATACAAGCAACACTATTGACCTTATCCCATAAGTCCACATAGCTGAGAACCGCACATCACTTTAAAAGCTTCAAGAAGCCTTAATGATATAATTAAATTCTAGGGATCTAGTGAGAGTGTGGAACTGAAACAAATTAGTAAAAAAGAAGTCTTGGAGGAATTAATGGAGCTGAAAGTTGATGAGGAACTGATGAGTGTTGAATGATATGGCTGCAAAGATATTGCATGCATTACTATTCATCTTGCAAAATTCTATTAATTCTGTAATGATGCCTGCAGAGAGTGAAAGGTTGCAAATGCAACCCAATGTGTAAGAAAAAGAGTGAGAGAGAAAACAGGGAACTACAGACCTGTTTGTCTAATGTCAGTGTTAGAGAAAATTCTAGGACTTATTATGAAGGAAATAATTGCCTTATTGGCAGGGCCAGCATGGATTCACAAAGAGGTAACTATATTTTATAAACCAGATAGTTATTTTTCTTATCCAGAAAGATAGAAAATAGAAGCAAGGGTAGTCCATTCAGCTCTTCAAGCCTGATCCACTATTCAATATGATCATGACTGATCATGCAATCAATATCCTGTTACTGTTTGGTGTCCCTTATCCTTTGATCCCTGTAGCCCCAATAACCATGTGTAACTCCTTCTTGAAAATATTCAATGTTTTGGCCTCAGTAAAGAATTTTGAGAATGTTACTGACAGTGACAAAAAAAAGGAATTAATGAAAGCAGTGTATTTGGGTTTTCAAAAGACTTTTGGTCAAATTCCACACAGGAGGTTAGACGCCAAATAAAAGTGCGTGGCATTGAAGTAATATACCACATGGATTGAGGGTTAGTTGATAGGCAGAAAGTAGAGAGTTGGAATAAAGCATAATTCGCAAGCTGGCAGACTATGACCAGTGGGGGACCACAAAGATCAATATTTTGTTCCCAGTGGCTCACAATCTCTATCAATCATATATAAGTGGGGACTTAATGTAATATTTTCAGATAACTCAAAAATTTGCAGGAACGTGAGCTGTGAGGAGAATGTAAAATGGCTTCAAGAGATTTTTGATAGACTGAGTGAGGGGCCAGAGTTTGGTAGGTGGAATACAATGTGGGAAAGTTTGTGGTTCTCTGTTTTGATTGGAGGAATTAAGTGTGCACAGTACTTCTTGAATTGTGAGAGATTGGAAAGTGTTAATATCCAGAGGGACTTCAATGAATTTGTTCATATGTCACTGATGCAGTTATAGAACATAGAACATAGAACAGTACAGCACAGAACAGGCCCTTCAGCCCACGATGTTGTGCCAACCATTGATCCTCATGTATGCACCCTCAAATTTCTGCGACCATATGCATGTCCAGCAGTCTCTTAAATGACCCCAATGACCTTGCTTCCACAACTGCTGCTGGCAACGCATTCCATGCTCTCACAACTCTCTGTGTAAAGAACCCGCCTCTGACATCCCCTCTATACTTTCCTCCAACCAGCTTAAAACTATGACCCCTCGTGTTAGTCTGGGAAATAGCCTCTGGCTATCAACTCTATCTATGCCTCTTATTATCTTGTATACCTCAATTAGGTCCCCTCTCCTCCTTTTCAAAAGACTTTTGGTCAAATTCCACACAGGAGGTTAGAAGCAAGCAATTTGGAATAGAAACAGAATTTTAGCTTTTACTACAAAAGGATTTGTGAAACGAGGAACTAAGTCATGCTTCAGTCATACAGAACATTGATGAGAGTGCATCTGGATTATTGTGTGCAATTTTGGATCCTTGCCTAAGAAAGGGTATACTTATCAGAGAGGAAGTGGAGGAGAGACCAACAAGACCCCTTGGGACTACCTATGGTGGACTGTCCTATAAGGGGTATTTGAGAAGTTTGGGCCTGGAGTTACAAAGTTACAAATTCTTAAATAGATACACAAGTAGATTCAGAAAGGCTGTGGTGTCTAGAACCAACAATCTCAGAATAAAAGGCAACTCACTTAGGCCTGAGATGAGAAGAAATTTCTTCACTTAAGACAGCGATGGATCTTTGGAATTATCTACCCCAGAGAGCTGTAAATATTCACTCATTAAGTGAGCTCAAGTCAGAGATTGAAAGTTTCCTAGTTATTAATGACATCAAGGGATATAGGGACAATGAGTGTATATGGTAAAATCGAAGAAGAGTCAAAATTTCAAATGGCGTTTTATGCTTGAGAAGCTGAATGGTCAACTCTTACTTTTATATTCTTATGATCGCGAACTGGGTGCAAAGAAATTCTCATGCAATGCTGATTTCTTTATGGTAGAACACAATTTCAAAATGTACGTCACTATAATGATTAGAATGAGGGACAGGTAGATCCATTGAATGTGAGATCCCTGATTGGGCCTGGTAACCTGGGCCAATCAGGGAGTCCTGTCTGACAGATATAAATAGGAGCATCGGAGATTCTCCCCACGCTACAGACGAGCTGTAATCTAAATGGTCAATGTTCATGTACTGTGCTCATGTAAATAAAGGGTGGCTTGGTGACAGGATACCCCCTCCATGGTGCTATTTCAATCACTGAGGAGTATTCATGAAATGTAAATTTATTACAAATAGGAAGCTGCTATAGACCACTGTAATGCCCCATATGCCACAAAAATGGTGTTGACTTTATCTCTGCATCTCAACCTGCCATCAGAAACTCACAATTTAGTATTCATCCACAGATGGATAAATTTGAAGATGCATGGCCTACAGCAACCATAATTGGGCTTACTATTGCCTCTCAAAATAGATGACCAGCGAGAGTATGGGGCCAATGATGATTTATGCAGCTTTTTTGATGTCTTACAAAGCCCCAGTCAAATCTGTGGTGAGCAAAAGAGCCTTCCATCTGGAAGAAGAGCTCCAGAGAGCTAGGGCATAGTAAAAAATAGCCTCACAATTCTCACAAGAATGCAAACTCTCTATTCTCACAAAATCAAGCCTCTCATCTGTTATACTCGCAACTCTGTGCTACTGCGTGAGCAACTGAGTTCAAATTCCATCTTTTATACAGACTTTTCACACTTCTCTGACGTGCACTAATGCCACTCCATTCTATTCTTGACAACTAAATTCAAATGTGTCTCAAATCCTCCATAATCCCTGTGATGGTCATTTGAAAATTGTGAAATATCACTTCCCAAACTGTTAATAACAAGCTCAACAAACCAATAATTGGAGACAAGTAGATTGCTGGCCTCCACACCACCTCCTCCACATTCTTTGTTTGAAAACTAAACATGTTGTTGAGGCAAAGGAACCAGGGACAATGTCCAGGTGAATAATTTTGCAACCCACTCACACCTGAACTCAATCCCATGGGCAATTGAAAATTCAGCCTTACATTGCCACAGATATCGTCATGCATGCAGTAAACATCTGCCAAACACACTCAGAGCTGGCAGATCATGTCAACCAGCGTACAATGCCGATTTAGCTATAATGTTATCATTCTGAAAGCTTGATGTTCAACCTAACATTCTTTCTTTACCTCACAGAGCTAAATATGCTTTCAGTATTAGAAAGGAACCCTTGTCTCCCACCCCCAACCTCACTTATTTAATGGGATTATCAACCATTTACAGGACAATTGGTAGCTAATTTCTTCAATTCTAAACATTTCTACAATTATAAAAATGCTTGGAACTTTCTGTCAATGTGCGTTGTTCAACAAATGCGTAGGGAATTGTGCCTCAAGTGCCAAATGGTTTCTTTTGCTGACTTTGAGACATCTGCAGGAATCGGTTACTCTCAGATATGGATGCACTTGCAGACATTTCCCATGGAATACAAAATGACGTGGGCAATGAATACAGGCCATGAGAGAGAGTCATAGAATCTGGGATTCAATGGTTCGGCCAGCACTTTTGCTGTCCGTAATTGCTTGGAAAGCTGGTGGTGAGCTGGCTTCTTGGGCACCGCAGTCCACATGATTACCATGTGAATGGTGATAGGAGGGCGGGTGCATTATTGGAAAACACAGCCCACATGGTTACCATATGAACAGTGATAGGAAGAAGAGGAAGGGAGGAGCAACCTGGACACTCCCTTTATGGCTGGGCTGGTAGGGAAGCTGTAATCCAAGCTTTGTACTGGCAAACACAACCCCAATTTGTCATTCACCGATCATCCTATACCTGAACAACTCAGCATCTACTTGGCTACAATGCGAAAATAAGATCCACAAATGAATAAACGTCTCCAAGTATAGACTTTTAAAATTACTCTTGCGATGAAACATTAAAATGTGCAATAGTTTGATTTGTAATGTGTATTAATCCCAGTTGTTCTAATGGGCAGCACTGTGATTGTCTGATTGTTACAGTAATTTCTTTTTACTAACTCAGTGAAACTATTCAAGCCTACTCTTTTACTTTTTTCAGATAACATAGTTTTCTCTGTTATGTCTTTGTCTTCAAATATGCATTTCCTTTTCCCATATCCCTTAAAACCCTTCATTTTAAATAAATGCACAATTCTAAAAAAAAGCAAAAAGTAATGTTATTTGTTCTAAAATCTATCTAATATCAAGCAAGTTCGGTTTATTGTTAGAGATTAAAGTTGGGGAAAGGCAGTACGTGAAGAGTGTTAATTTACAAGCAAGAGCATGCAAAGCTAATAACCAGGACTGTGTATTCCTAAAGGCTAAAAAAAAGTGGTGAGAATGAAGAATTGTAAATAGTTGTTCTTTCAACTGTCTATTTTGTTCCTAAATAGATGAAAGTTTCACTCTCAAGGATAGCTAATCTGCATTTCAACCTGGATACAAGGCCCATTTGATTCATGTTGCCATGGAAATGGGCTAAAGAAAGGATTTCCAAAGTATTTTTGAAAACTATTAGTTAGCCCACTACAATCAAGGAGAGAGAGCAACTCTGAGGTTTTACAGTAGATTTGTAGCTCAGGTTGTGGATGTTGTGGTTGGTTGGCTCGCCGAGTTGGTTCATTGTTCTGCAGACGTTTCATCACCCTGCTGGGTAACATCATCAGTGCAGCCTCTGATGAAGCGCTGTTGTGTTTCCCGCCTGGTATTTAAACTCTGGTGTCCATTGAGCTGCATTACCTCACTTGCAGTTTTCCTTTGAGACAAAATAACAAAGGCTTTTCCTTCTGTGGTTTAACGTATAATGCATACTCAATGGAGTATTTAGTTTTTTGCTATAAGAAATATCTTAAAATGCAAATCTTGTTGTGTTATTCTGATAGCTATTATTTGGAAGTTCAAATTTCTTTTTAAAAGTTATTGGATTCCAAAGAAATCATAACACTATTGAAACAGCCAAATTGTTTTCAAAATCTTTGACCTTCTGAACACAAAATCCTATGAAACAGGAGTAGAAGTTTATCATTTGGACTTTTGAGCCTGTACTGTCATTCAAAAGAATCAAGGCGGATTTGTTTACATTTTGAATTCCGCATTCCCTGTCCCCCAATAAGCTGTGATTCTCTTGCCTAACAAAAATCTATTTGCTCTGTCACAAAAATATTTAATCATTCTGCCATCATTGCATTCTGAAGCAGACAGTTCCAAAGTCAAACAATATTCCCAGGAAAAATAATTTATTCTCATATTTGTTCTGAATGAGAAAACTTCCTAATTTTTAAAGAAGAGCCCTCCCTAGTTCTGGATTGACCCACCAGAGGAAACATCTTTTCAATGTCTATTTTGTCAATCCATTATACACTTCATTCAAGTCACCCCAGCCGTCTCTCCTCTAAACTCCAGTTGGAACAAGCCTAGACTATCCAACTTGTTCTCATAAGATAACCTGCTCATTCTAAGTATCAGTCTAGTAAACCTCCTTTGAACCATCTCCAATACATTTACATCCTTCCTTAAATAAGAAGACCAAAAGTGCACACAGTGTTAAAAATGTGATCTTACCAATATCCTGTATAACTGAAGTACCATATTCTCACATTTATAAGAAAACTAAAAGAACTGTGGACACTGTAAATCAGGAACAAAAACACAAGCTGCTGGAAATGCTCAGCTAGCCTGGCAGCAGCTGTGAAGAAAAATCAGAGTTAATGTTTCGGGTCCAGTGACCCTTCCTCAGAACCTTCTGTTTTTGTTCCTCATATTTATGGTCAATTCTACTCATATAAAGAAGAGCATCCCATTATCATTCTTAATAATGCACTTTACTTGCATAATGATTTTTCTGACTCATGAACTGGAATACATAAATGCCTCTGCACCTCAGAAATGTACAGATTTTTCTGTTTAACTAATATTCTGCTTTTTCATTCTTCCTGTCAAAGTGAATGTTATGTGCCAGAATTTTATCCACTCACGCAACTTATCAATATCCATCTGTAATTTCCTAATGTCTTTTTCACAACATAATTTCCTACTTATCTCGGTATCATCTGCAAATTTAATTACTATGCCTTCACCCCTCTCAGTCATTGATGTAAATTGCAAAGAGTTGAGTCCCAAGCACAGAACCCTGCAGGACTCCAATTTCACATTCCACCAATCAGGCATCGACCCATTTATACATATAGTTTGGTTTCTGCTAGCTAGAAAAGCTTCTACCCAGAGCCTTTTATTTTCCACAATAAAATTAGAAGAGGCATCTTATCAAATGCTTTCTGGAAGTTCAAGTACAGGTTGTCTATATGATTCCCTTTATACACAATGTGTAGAGTCATAAGAGTTGGCTAGCATGGAAACAGATCCTTCAGTCCAAATCATCCATGCTGACTAGATATCCTAAATTAATCTAATTCTATTTTCCAGCATTTGGCCCACGTCCCTCTAAACCCTTCCTATTCATATATTCATCCAGATGCCTTTTAAATGTTGTTATTTTACCAGCCTCCACCACTTCCTCTGGCAGCTCGTTTCGTACACATACCCTCTGCCTGAAAATGTTGCCCCTTAGGTCCCTTTTAAATCTTTCTCCTCTCACCTTAAACCTATGCCCTCTGCTTTTGGACTCCTCCACCCCCGAGAAAAGGCCTTGGCTATTCATCCTAATCATGTCCCTAATGATTTTATGAACTTTTATAAGGTCACCTCCAGCCTCATATGCTCCAGGGAAATAACCCCAGCCTATTCAGCCCCTCCCTGTAACTCAAACCCTCCAAACTGGCAATATGCTTGTAAACCTTTTCTGAAACCTTTCAAGTCTTACAAAATCCTTCCTAAAGCAGGGGGACCAGAATTGCACACAGTATTCCAAAAGCCAATGTCCTGTACAGCTGCAGCGTGCAACTCCTATACTCAACACACTGACCGGTAAGGGCAAGCATACCAAATGTCTTCACTCCTACAAAGAACTCAAATAAATTGCATAAACATGGTTTCCCTTTGATGAAACAGTGATGACTTTTCCTGATTCAATTTTCTGACAGCGTGACCATAATTGCTTTAACAATCATTTCTAATATACTTTCCATGGCAAAATGTCAAACTAACTTTCCTGTTTACTGCCTCCCTCCTTTCTTGAGGGGTTATATTTGCATTTTATGATGTGATGGAACCTTTTCTGAGACAAGGAAATTTTGGAAAATTAACACAAATTCCTCAACCGGCTCATGAGCAATTAATGCTAAAACCTGAATATGAAGTCTGTTTGGACTCAGGGTCTCGTTAGCCTGCAGCTCCAATCAGTTTGGTCCGTACCATTTCCCTCATGAATGTAATTTCAGTAAGTTTATTTGTCCCTTCCTCTTATTGATTTACTGCTATTATTTAAATATTTCTTTGTATCCTCTATACTGGATACAGAAGTAAAATATTTGTGCAATTCATCTCCTATTTCCTAATTAGCCACTATTAAGCCTCGAAGCTCTTCAGAAGACCAACAATATTTATTCTTTTCCTTCTTAGATAACCATAGAAACTCTTGCTATCTGTGTTTACATTCCCAGCTAGCTTCCTCTTTTACTCTAAATTCTTTCTCCTGATCAACTTTTATTCATTCTCTGCCATTCTTTATTTCTGAACAATTGTCTATCACCACAGATCCCGAAGCAGTGATATGCTTTTCCTAACATCTCGAGAGCAGGAAAGACAGACATTTGTTCAATGTATTTCCATAATACTTTCAGCTCATAGCTTCCCTTTATTGCATGAACAGGTGCAAGATAGTGAGCTGTTCTTTGAAACAATGGGGGAATCAATAAATCAAGAATAATTGAATCATCAGGTAGACACCAAGACAGATATCTTCATGTTTTTCAATGTGAAGATATTTGTCAAATTGATTACTGAAAAGATATGTTGTGAATAACTCAAAATAGGAGAAAAGCCTATTCTAATACTCAAAAGCCAAATTCACCAAGGTAGAAATTTACCTAGGCTCACTTTCAAAATCAGGCACAAGCTTGCGTAGGGAGAGATATCACTGGCCATTCCAAAATTGGATCTGAGACCTCACTAACATTTTTCATGTTTGAAAACAAAACTTATGAACTGAGAGCACAAATACAAAGGAATGAGTATAAGCTAGTAGTCACTGCTGCAAAATTGCATGGATTGTGACCTGAATCTTAAAGCGTACAGGACAATAATGGATGACAGTAGGAGAACATGAAAGGTTGCTCTGTTAGTTACTTATGTTGTTCCCAGAAAATCAAGATTGGGAGCTGTGTATTACCAGAAATCGATTGTACCTCTCTCCATGAGACCTAGTTAGATTTCTCATGCTAACTTCTCAACTTTTCCTCATTAAATATGCACCACACCTCTGTAGCACCCTGTTCAGTATGCTCTCCCAGATGCCACTGATAGAAGTATTCACTACAGCCTGCATCTCCCAGGATCCCTGATTCCAGTGGCAACATTAAAGCCAAGCCATGCAACCAGTCATGTGCTTTCAGTATGGGCCTATCCTGCACAGTTCATGCGAATTGCCCCAGGCATGTGAAAGAACAGTTGACTGTCTCCGTGCTCAAGGAAAAGAAAAGTCAAATTGCCAAGAAGGGTGTAAGAAAGTAATGACCAGACAGCCAGCTAGGACAGGAGGAAGTCCAGGAAAGAAAGTTACGCCATTAATATCTGCAAAGTGAAGGAGGTTCACCCCAACACTGGCATCTCCTCCAAGGCCTTGAACATCATGAACTCATCTGTCAACTAAATCTTTGACCACACCATGGGTGCATCTTCCCACCTGGCCCATTACAACAAGAGCAGTACCACCACCCCCAGAAGATCCAGACTGCTATGCACCAGCTGCTGCCCTGGGAGATGGCCAAGCATGCCACTTTAGAGGGGTCAAAGGTGGTGGCCAAGTCCACCAGCTCCAAAAGAAGCATCACATTATACTGGGGAAAAAAAAGACATGGTACTCTCTTTTATCAATGAGGGGGGCAATCCTCTTCCCTTGGAACCAGAGGTGACGACCACACCATCAGACCATACTATCATGATCTGAGGTTATCACCCACATCAGAGCTGTCTCAACGATCTGGAGAAATGCCCAGCAATGCCTAAAGGAGATCAATAATCCTCTGCCCTCTGCGAGGCTAAGTGTCGCTATCTTCTGTCGATTACCCCACACTCATAGAGTCAAAGAGTCATACAGCATGGAAACAGACCCTTCAGTCCAACTCATCCAATGACCAGACATCCCAATCTGATCTGGTTCCATTTGCCAGCAGGTGGCACATAAACCCTTTTGATTCATATACCCACCTAGACACCTTTCCAATGTTGTAATTGTACCTACCACTTCCTATGGCAATTTGTTCTCTACGTGCATCATTCTCTGCATGAAGAAGATACCCTCACGTCCTTTTCAAATCTTTCCCCTCTCATCTTCAACCTATGCCGTCTAGTTGTAGACTCCCTCACCCCAGGAAAAACCCCTTGGCTATTCTCCTATCCACACATTCTATCTCTTCTACTGCATGTAGCTCCCACCAAGGCTCATTGCCTGCCACTCTCACGACGGTACATAATATCTTCCGTCATTTGCCCTCACCCATCCAATCCATACACAGACGCCCAACTCCCTACACAACTGACCCTGCAGGGTTTCTGATCAGTCTACACTCATTTGGGACAGCACATCATCATCATTCCCAATATAATCAGATGAAGCAGTTGTGCCAGCCATTTTGATCTCATTCAATCACTTCTTTTGTCTCATTGCAGGAAATAAGAGCCTTCAACAGTGAGTAATGAGCCAAGAAGAGTGGTGGGGTGCTTAATATTCATGGCCCCCCACCCCATAAGGAGAGGATCATGACCCATCAAGGTGATCAGCAACTGACTGACAATGCTTGAGTCCCTAGTCTGATATTGGACAATGCACTTGCACTTACTGTGCCAAGACCACCTGAGGGAAGGATATCTCACTTGACTTGACTGAGGATTACTTCATACACATATTGAGACATAGCCATTTAGTTGAAGAACATAGAGTATGTTTGCCACAGATGCTGTTGGCACAGGAGAATCGAGTGGACAATTAGTTTAACATCTCTCACAGGGTAAATGTTAGAAGCTAATATTAAAGTAAATTATAGAGCAGGCTACCTGGGTCAGTTCAAGGCAATCAGGCAGAGCCAACACGGTGTGCGAAAGGAAAATCACACTTTCCAAATCGATTGGAGTTCTTTGAGGAAGTAAGATATCCTATGGGAAATGATGAAGTACTGTACTTACATTTCCAGAAGGCATTTGATAAAGAAACGGGCATCATGAAAAAGAAAAGCACAAGGTATACGGGTAGCATATTGACATGGTGAGAAACTCAGCTGATTAACAGGAAGCAGTCAGTAGGCATAAACGTAGATTTTTCAATTGGCAAAACACAATGAGTGATGTGCCACAGGGACTGGTGCTCGGGTCTCAGCTGTTCACAATTTATATTATTAACTAAGATGAAGGGTTGGTAGGAATGATTGCTGAATTTGCTAATGGCACAAAGGTAAGTAGGAATGTAAGTTGTTAAAAGGACATGAGGATGTTACAAAAAGTAATAGATAGCTTACAAAAACAGAAGTTTCTGGGAAAGCTCAGCAGGTCTGACAGCTTCTATGAAGAAAAATCAGAGTTCATGTTTCAGCTCTGGTGACCCTTCCTCAGAAGTTAGCTTAAGTGAATCGGTAAACATGTGGTCAATGGAGTATCATGTGTTCAAATGTGAAATTGTCTGTTTTGGCCTGAGGAATAAAACTCTCATTAAACTCCTACAAGCAATAAAATCAGATGTCTGCTTTAGGTTGAGTTTGCATTAGGTATTCTTAGAGTACAAGATTCCAGCTCTCAAAAATGGGTTTTGTTTCATCCAATCCCCAACCCCCAGCTGAGTGCAATGAGTTCCAACTTCTACTCCTTTGTACTACTTGTAGGTGCCTCAATTAATATTCTCAGAGCATTAATTTATGGCCCAATAAATTCTGAATCCCAGTTGAGGGATTTGAAACAAAGATGAAACATATTAAGCAACTTACTAGAACCAAGTAGAACTAGAAATGGTTCTCAGTACTATAATACCTGGTGTGATAAAGAAACTCATGTATTAATCATTACCAGTTTGATGCTAGATGCTGTTATCTTTGCAGACACATCACTTGTCCCATTCTTGTAAGCCGTCACTTTTATGATCCACGGCTGACGTTTAAAGAGTGGCTTTTCTTTGCTATTTCTGCGACCTGATAGAAGCCTTGAAGATAATGAAGAATGTGCCTTCCTGTATAAAGTGAAACAAGTCCAAATTATGAAACAATACAAATTGGTATGATACAAGAATGGCAAAGTGCATTTAAAATACAGTAAAAAAAATGTGAATTGTTATTTTCAGGAAGGTTTCTATAAATCATTGGTTAAAGAACTTGGAACACAGTAACATTGTTGGGAGCAGTATAGGCTGTGGCGAGGGTTTATAATGCATCCTAGACTTCATCAATTGGCCAATAGATCACAAAAGCAAAGAAATTGTGTTAAGCCTGTACAGCCCATTAGTATGACCTTAATTGAAGTGCTATGTCCAATTCTGGGCCCACACCTTGAGGAGGAAATGAAGACATCTGTGACGGTGCTGAAATCTTTGACAAGAATAATTCCAGGGATGTGGAGCACACATTTAGAGCATTAGATAGTTTTGAAATGTTAGAACCATACAAGGTGCCACATATACCGCCTCGGAAGCCTACAACTCAATGGTCTCAATGTGGACTTTACTAGCTTCAAAATCTCCCTACCTCTGACCTCAGCCCAAGACCAGCCATCCCTCTCACCCCCACCTCCTTGACCTGTCCATCTTCTCTCCCACCTATCAGCTCCACTATCCACCTTCCATCACCATCCCACTCTCTATTTATTGCAGAGCCCCCTTCCCCTCCCCCATTTCTGAAGAAGGGTCCCGATCCAAAACATCAGCTTTCCTGCTCCTCCGATGCTGCTTGGCCTGCCATGGTCATCCAGCTCTACACCTTGTTATCTCCAGTGCCATGATCTCTCAGGCCTTCACATAATTTGTCTCTCATATGGGAAGAGTGACAATCTTATGGAAAGTTAAATGTAGCAGAAAACAAAATAAATGCTGGAGCTCACCAATGGTCTGCACAGTCAATTGCCAGTTTGCTAGAATGGAGAAGGTCTCACATTACCCATTCAGTGTCCCAATGCAGTTTAGCAAAATATGTGCCACCTCTTGGCTAGCACGGAAATACAGATGACCCATTGCTGGAGGAGATGCATAAAATGTACATGGAAGCATGAATCTCCTTAATATCTTTCACACAATTTACTTCCTTTGGCCAACATTTTTCACTCAATCAGAGCCACCTACATAATTTAATTGGTCTTGTATCTTGCTGATAGTTCTTAGACATTAATAAGTGCAAAATGGCTTCTCCCTTGTTCTCCATTGCAGTGCTAATAGTATTTCAAAGCTATTCCATGGCATGGAAAGTTCTTTAAGGCATTTCTGAGCAATATGGTAAAAGTGCTAGTCAAAGCCCCAAAGGCTTTCTTATTATTCTTATTACGTACCGTACAAGTCAAATTGCCACATTAGTTTATAGTAATCTTGATTGCCTGGATGTAATTACCTGACTGATCCAGGGGGAGCACTCAAACATCTTTTGATCCTTGGAAATCGAAGGTTGCTTTTCTTTTTACGAGTTGAATTGCTGCTCTCGCAGTCTGAAATCACAGCACAGCTTTCAACAGAATTTTGAAATCTTGATCGTCTAGTCTGTGAACATGGAAGAGATCCAACTGGAGACCGCAAAGGAGGTTTAGCCCTTTGTGTACGAATGTGGATTGTCATCTTGTATGGTGATCTACACTTTCTAAATAGGAAGTGAGGCAATAAAAAAAGACTTATTCACAGTTACAAATTTTGAAAAAAAATTATACTTTATTGAGCTAGATTCAATGAAACTGCAGCCCAATGGTATCAATGTGGACTTCACAAGCTTCAAAATCTCCCCTTCCCCCATTGCATCCCAAAACCAGCCCAGCTTGTCCCCTCGCCCCACTGCATCCCAAAACCAGCCCAGCTCGTCCCTGCCTCCCTAACCTGTTCTTCCTCTCACCTATCCCCTCCTCCCACCTCAAGCCACACCTCCATTTCCTACCTACTAACCTCATCCCGCGTCCTTGATCTGTCCGTCCTCCCCGGACTGACCTATCCCCTCCCTATCTCCCCACCTATACTCTCCTCTCCACCTATCTTCTCCTCTATTCTTCTTCGGTCCACCTCCCCCTCTCTCCCTATTTATTTCAGAACCCTCTCCCCATTCCCCTCTCTGATCAAGGCACTAGGCCCAAAACGTCAGCTTTTGTGCTCCTAAGATGCTGCTTGGCTTGCTGTGTTCATCCAGCTTCACACTTTGTTATCTCGGATTCTCCAGCATCTGCAGATCCCATTGTCTCTCACTTCAACGAAACCCCTCTTTAGTTGTTGTGGACATTCTAATTTACACCATAAATTTCATTCTATAATCCTCAGAATGGAAGATGTATTTAAAAGGAGTGCAAGTTCAACAGCCCATTCTCATTATATAGAAATTTCTTACCAACTTATTTGGTCATGTAATGACATACATACGGTGCAGATGAAACTTGAATCCAAGCTTTCAGGTGCAAAGAGACACCACTACTGAGCCACAAATGTCCCATTTCTCACTTTATAAATTTGGCTGAAAGCCCAAACTAATAAAGGCATGAACTCAGCAGAAATTCCAATTTGACAAGTGAATTGTTGACTTTGATTGACACCTTTGAGTGGTTATAAAAAGTTATTCTTACTCCTTTGTCAATACCTCTGCATTTATTTGTGGGTGCAGATTAAGTAGAGTGAAATGTTTGAAGATACTTTAATGGCAAGCCTGATTGAAACCTTTATAGGGTTGTACGAAAGGCAGTTTTACTTCATAAAATGTTTCTGAACAGGTGTATTTTTTTCTTGCAAATGTTATAATGTGGCTCATTGGTTTAAAAAAAAGGTAAAGCCCCCATAATCTGCAATGTAGAACCTAGGGTTGCTCTCTCCTTAGAGAAAGAGAGAGACAACTGATCATGGTTTAACCTGAGGGTCACCACATCTCAGGAAAAGGGAGAGGTTGAGAAGGAGATTTATTCAGCCAGCACATGAAGTGAATTTATGTTGTTAGTGTGACTCTGAATCGTAAACCAGCCATCAATATATACATGGCACATACTGGGTGGTTTGAAATAGAAGGGGCATAAATTAGCATTGAGCTGGTGTTGAGAATATGAGAGACCATGGAGACTGTAGAATAATGGCATTAACATCAATAAAATACACAATGTTGATTTTATTGTGATGTCAGAGTCATATGGCTCTGAAGACTTCAAACGTTAACTCTGCTTTTCTCTTCATAGATACTGCCAGACCTGTTGAGTTTCTCCAGCAACCTCACTTTTTTACACATTGTCAGCATCCACACCTTTGTGTCTTACTCACGTACTAATTAGAGAGTCCTAGCAGGTGCAGAAACTCCTACTTTATGTGAAATCATTATGCGTATTGATCAACCTTCTAATAAATTATTCTTGCAGGAAGTACCATGGACTTATGTGTTATGCCTTTGGGAGGCATAACAGTGCTTGAACCAAACCGACAAGAAAACTTGGTGGCAGTGGAAGAGGTTAAAAAGAAACCAAGTTAGTCAGCAGCTGAAGTGAACATCAATGTCCACAAGAACACATTTTAAAAAACTTCCAAAGATTCATCAAGACATTTGAAATAGAGAAAGCTGGAAGACAGACCTGGGGACCAGACAGCAATGACCCAAAGCCATGAGCAGTGTGATAGACAGGAGTAGACAAAGAAATGCTCCAGGCCTTAGTGGTTGCCTTGAAACTAACTCGCACTCTGGTAGACATTCCAAGGCCATCAAGAGACCACACCAGCATGGCGATATTTTGGCTTTAGAAGGTGTATTTTGTCTTGTTATTTTTTATGAACAGTGGATGAAACAGAGATAATAAACAGTCTTTTCCAAGCCAAAAAAATAAACAGATTGCAAGGCCTTGGGTTTCTTTAAAGTTGGAACAATAGAAGCAGCTTAAATGAGTGGAGCAGGCTCCCACAGAACCAGGATTTTAGTTTAGCTTTCAATAGTTGCTGTGGAAACAGTCTCTCTCTCTCTCTATCTCTCTCTCACTATACAAGAATTTTCTCTGTGTTACAGCTAAAAGCTTCAGATCTCTTTCTGCTGCCAGTATCGCATGTGAGGCAATCTATTTTACTGACTTTGCCTTTACCAACGGTGTATTCCTGGGATCTTGCTAGAATGGAACAGTTGCTGTTTAAGTAGTTAATTAATCTATTATCCTGGTAGTTTTTCTCAATAGAGTTAATGTTAAACCAATTTGTCTTTCTTTTATTTGTATTTTAAATGAGAATAAGAACAAAGTGTGTTGTGTTTAAAGCTGAGTAGATTGACCAATCAAATCACATCTAGAACACAGCACTTTATTCTTGCCTTTAAATAAGATAAAAGTTAGAGTCGAGGCTATGTCCTTGATATAGTTGCAGTGGGTTTGGTCTGGTCCATAACACCAAGCAAGTGACTGGGGCAATTGAAAGAAAAGATTCTCCAGTTCCAGAAAAGCTTTAACATATGCTGTGGGTGCCATGATTAATGATGCACTAGTAAGCATTATTAAGAGCCTTATACAATCAGAACTCCAGTAACAGAACTGGATATTTGTTCAAGTAGATAATGATGACTCACAGATGAAAGAAATCTAGTGAAGCCATTCACTTTGTAGGTAACAAAAAGGAAAAAGCACGCACAAAATCTTCAATTCGCTAACATGGAGAAAATATGCCAACTGCCATCCTGAAATTTCTCTGGTGTGGTGGAAACAAGCCACACAAACAGGAAGAATGTCCAGCAGAGGGGAAAGGTGCTATAACTATGTAAAAGATAACATAGTGTGGAGCTGGAGGAACACAGCAGGCCAGGCAGCTTCAGAAGAGCAGGAAAGTTGACATTTTGGGTCAGGACCCTTCTTCAGAAAAAGGGTCTGAAGAAGGGTCCTGACCTGAAACATCAACTTTTCTGCTCCTCTGATGCTGACTGGCCTGCTGTGTTCCTCCAGCTCCACACTGTGTTACAACTGTGTAAAAGTTGGCCATTTTAAAACAGCCTGTTGTTTTAAATTGCAGATGGCATACAGTCAAAGGAACATATATCTAAAGCAATGCCACATTTAAAGGATTCAGAAAACCACAGCAGCTGGAAAAGAAACCTTCTTAGGACATTTTAATGAAAATGAGAATAAATACTGGAGCGTTAAACTAGAAGTAAATGGACAGCCCACCTAATTTAAATTAAATTAAATTCCTGGAGTTACTGTTTCGGTGTTACCAGACCAAATTAAGTGTAAACAGCAAATTAAATTTCACTGAAATTTCAAGGTCCAGGTGGAGTTTCATCTAAACAAAAAGGCTTGCTCAAGAAGAAGCTCAGGCAAAAAGGGTGAAAAATTTTAGATCTCTCCATGACATTTAGAATCAAAAATGTTCTCGACTGAGCAGAAGAGCATGCTTTCAGCCAAAACATGTTGATATGCCCTAGCCGTATCTTTTCCCAGCGATGTGTATTAAGCAAACAGTTTACTTTGCCTATCCTTTTAATTGAACTGTTTCAATGGTTCACCCTATAAAGGCAGTAATACTAACACTTCATCACCTTGTTGCAAAATTCAGGATTTGGCATATTTAACAGCCAGGTTCTGTTTGCAATGTTCTAAGGTGTTGTTGGGTTGCACTGCAACTCTTGTAAGCTGCTTCTCAAACATGCACACATAGTTTTACATAAAGGATTCAGAAATCACACAATACCAGATTATAATTCAACACATTTATTGGAAGACACAAGTTTTCAGGGGCTCGCTCTTTCTTCCAGTGTTGGTGAGAGAAGTGGCATCAGACACATAACTTACAAGCAAAAGATCAAAGGATCATAGAATTGACACAAATGTATTGAACAAACCTAAGATGGCTGTGAAATCTTTAATCAGTTAGAAAGGATTAATATGCAAATTTCAGAATATCTTTCAAGTCACTGCCCGAGATATATGGTATATCAGAGAAACTATGCAGATGCTATGACAACGGATGAATGGGCACCGCACAACAGTCGCCAGACAGGGCTGTTCCCTCCCAGTGGGTGAACACTTCAGCAGTCAAGGACATTTGGCCTCGGGTCTTCAGGTAAACATCCTCCAACGTGGCCTTTGGGATATGCAACAACGCAGAATCGCCAAGCAGAGGTTGATAGTCAAGTTCGGTACCTATGAGGATGGCCTCAACTGGAATCTTGGCTTTGTGTCACACTGCAGGTGACCCCACCAAACTACACATTCTGACAAATGCATGCACACAAACACACACACGTGCGCACATATGCACACCTACACAAACACTGTCTCACACAAACACACTCACACACATACACACTCATGCAGACCCTCTCTCATGTATACTCTTATATGGTCTCTCTCAAACATGCGCACACACACGCCCTCTTTTTCTCTCTCTCTCTCTCTCACACACACACACACACACACACACACACACACACACACACACAGACACATCTATAAATCTTATGGAGTCAATTTGTATTTTTAGATTTGGAATTGTAGATACATAATATTTTGTTCAAAAATCACACGATTTGTAGACAGTCAATGTGGCACTTTATAAATTCCTACTCTGGGAATAAAACCAGTTTGACTCCAAGTTAATGCACAGCCAGATTCTAAACAAGGCCTCGCAAACTTCTAGTCCACTAGCCCCAGTGCTTCATCTTTACTATGGATGTAAATATCCCACAAAGGTGGCCTACAGGCCCTCAGTTATTATCGCTCCAATAGATCCATCCAGTCACCCCATACCAATACCCTCTTCTGCCTTGCCAAACCAGACCTCACCCTCAATAACATTTCCTTTAATTCTTCACACTTTCTCCAAATCCAGGGGACTGCCATGGGCACTTGTACAGGCCCCAGCTACGCCTGCCTGTTCGTAGGCTATCTCAAACATTCCCTCTTCAGTGCAAACACTGGCACTGTTCCCAACTCTTCTGCCGCTACATCGATGACTGCATCAGTGCAGCATCCTGCATCCAGGCTGAACTGGAGCAGTTCATCGCCTTTGCTAACAATGCCCACCCCACCCTCAAATTCACTTGGTCTATCTCAGACATCTCCATCCCCTTTCTAGACCATTCCATTTCTGGCCACAGTTTACAGACCAACTTTTACAATAAACCCACAGATTCCTGTAGCTACCTGGACTACACCTCCTCCAACCCTATATGCTGAAAAAAATCTATCCCATTTTCCCAATTCCTCCATCTCCATCGCATCTGGTCTGATGAGGAAACAGTCCAGTCCCAAGCAACCGAGATGTTCTCATTTTCTAAACAATGTTCTTCCTCCCTCTGTCATCCAGTCAGCTCTCTGCTGCACCTCCTCCATTCACCGCTCCACAGCTCTTGACCTCCCCACCCAAACATAATAAAGACAGGTCCCTCTTGTCCTCACTTTACACCCCATCAGCCTTCATATCCAACGTATCATCCTCAAATACTTCCACCAACTCTATTTAAACCCCACCATCCAGAACATCTTCCACTCCCCACCCCTCTCTGCCTTCCGCAAGGACCATTCCCTTCGCACCTCCTTGGTTCATATCCCATTCCCTACCAACCACTCTAAACCCACTGCGGTACCTTCCCCTCTAAATAGACAAGATGCAACATCTGCCCACACATCACCACCCTCACCTGCATTCAGGGCCCTAAATAGTCCTTCCAGGTAAGACAGAGTTTCATTTGCATCTCTTCCAACCTAGCCTACAGCACCCAGTGCTCCCAATGTGGTCTTCTCTACATTGGTGAGAATAAATGTAGATTAGGTGACCATTTCACCGAGCATCTTCACCTGCCCCATAATGGCCTGCCTAACCTCCCGGTCACCGCCCATTTCAACTCCCTCACCACCACCCCCCCCCCCCCCCCCCCACCAACTCCCCCTCTGACATGTCCGTCCTCAGCCTCCTCCAGTCTCACAGCAATTCAGAACGCAAATTTGAGGAACACCTTATCTTCCACCTGGGCACTCTACAGCCCAGAGGGCTCAACACCGAGTTCTCTAATTTCAAATAACCTTCCCACCCACTCCCCAGCTCCCTTTCCAGCCCCACCTCCTCCCTTCCATTCCACTTACTGACCTTCCTTTCCAGCTACCTATTGGATTCATCCCTCCCATCAAACAACCATGTCGTACTTACTACTGGTGTCCACCTATCAATACCATCCCACTTCTTATCTGCAGATCCTCCTACCTCAACATTCAGTCCTGAAGAAGGGTAATATCTGAAATGTTGGCTTCTCCTTTCCTCCAGATGCTGTCTAGCTTGTTGTGTTCTTCCAGTCCCCTGTCGTCTGCCTTGGATTCCAACATCTGCAGTTTTTATTTTGTCTCATGCCTCAAATGCATTTTCTGACCTGAGATGTCACCTCTAGTATACTGATAAAACGTTTAGTTATCTCGGGACAGTGACTTGAAAGAAATTGTGAGATTTCCATATTTATCCTTTCTAACTGATTAATGATATCACAGCCATCTTAGGTTTGTTCAATACATTCACACCAATTTTATGACCCTTTGATCTTTTGCTTATAAATTCTGTGTCTGGTGCCATCTCCCTCACTGACAGCTGAAGAAGGAGCGAGACTCCAAAAGCCTGTGAATTCAAATAAGCCTGTTTGACTATAACCTGGTGCCATGTGATTTTTGACCTTGTCCTCCCCCGTCCAACACTGGCACGTCCACATCATAAAGGATTGAGTCTTCTGCCCTATAAGTGTTTCTTTGATTAGTTTTAGAGACCTTCTTATTGCATGTCTGTAAACTAATGAAAAGGACTAAAGCTAATAGGCACATCTAATGAATCTCAAAAGGCACATAAAGAAATTCCAGCCTTTTATACTAAGCATGAGGATATTCTTAGCCGTATGCCCTGGTTAGCTTTTTGATGGTACCCTTTTAAAGCTCTTCATTCCTATGAGTGGTATGCAGTGAACTTAATTGTGTTACACCCAGTCTATTCATTCATTATGAAACATTTTAGCCATAATACTGAAAACTTGAATGAAGTAATGTCCATCAGAAATCCTTATTAAGCAAACAACTACACTGGCATCTCTAACACTACATTAGCAGTAATTGTTCTCAAAGGAATGAAAAGAAAATAAAAGCTTGAGAAGATGAAAATGTCAAAGTCAAAATTTTGGCACTACAGACAATGGACAGACTTTTCTCATTCTAATTTTTTCCTGAAGTTTCAACAGCATGATCAGAATCTCCCTGATAATTGGCTGCACCTTATTTCCACACATTTGCACCTCCCTGATGCCTCAGTTATGTTTGTCTTGCAATTCTCCCTTCTCTCATAAGAAACTAGACAGCAACAAACCATAATTTGAAAGGCAAATCTGTTACCTGGCAGATGTCATTTGCCTCTTGTTTCTTTGAGCCTTCATTTTAATATGCCTTCACCAACATGTCCTTAAATACACAATGAACAGCATTCATTGAGCATCTGTGGAGAGAAATCAGAATTAGCATTTCAGATCGAGTGACCCTTCCTCAGAAACCTCCCTTAGTTCTGAGGAAGGATCACTCAACCCAGAATGTTAACTCTGATTTCCCCACAGATGCTGCCAGACTTGCTGAGATTTTCCAGCAATTTCTGTTTTTGTTTCTGATTTACAGCATCTGCAGTTCTTTCGGTTTTTCTTTATTAATTCTAGCTGTGAGACTTTACTTTCAGGTTTCTCTCCATTCAGCGTTAAATCTATGGACTCAACACATAGATCATGATTGACTGATCAGTCACAGAGTTCCCAACAGAGCACCCACATTCCCTTGCTGCACACATGTGAATCATCATGCTGCTGTCTGACTTTTGCTTCCGCAAGCCATGTGAAAAGACAAAGGTGGTTAAAAGGCTTTGCCAGCTTGTTGCATTGAATTTCAGTTTGATCCAGTTTGACTACCATTGCAGGGGAAGTTAAGTTTTGTGGTGTAAATGCAAACAAATGAACAAAGAATATACTAGGAACCTGCAGATGAAGTCAGTATGTTAGAGTACTACAGAATTGGCAGATGGAAGATAACGTGGGAAATGTGAGGTCAGGCACTCTGGCTGGGAAGAATAGAAGAGCTGAATTTTATTTAAATGGAAAAGACTACAGAAAGCTACAGCACTGAAAGATGGAGCGTTTGTGCATAAATTCTAGCATGCAAGCTCTGCAGATGATAGGGAAGGAAAATGGAATATTGTCCTTTATTTCAAAGGCAATGGAGTATAAAAATAGGGAAGTATTATGAAAATTATGCAAGGCATACACACCTAGAATACTGTGAGCAGGTTTGGTCTATTTATCTAATGCAAGATATATTTGTATTGTAAACAGTTGAGAGAGCAATAGTAACAACTTCCCTTTCAATGTCGGCAAAACTAAAAAAAACTGATCATTAAAATCAGAAAGAAATGAAGAGGACATGACCCCATCTACATCGATGGAGCAGAGGTTGAGAGCATCAAGTTTCTCAGAGTGACAATAACCAACAACCTGTCTCTGATGCCCCCACGTGGATGCAACAGTCAAGAAAGCACAACAATGCTTCTTCTTCCTCGGGTAGCACAGGAAATTCAGCACATCCATAAGGTCCTTCACGAGCTTCTACAGATGCACCACGGAAAAATACCATCCGTGCACATGTCAGCCCAGCTCTACCCAGGACTGCAAGTAACTACAGAAGGTTGTGTGCACAGTCTAGAGCACCATGGGAAACCAACCTTCCATCCATGGATTCCATTTACACGTCTTGCTGCAGCGGAAAGGCTGCCAACAGCATCAAAGACCCGTCACACCCTAATAATGTTCTCCTACAACCTCTTCCATCAGGCAGAACATATAGAAGCTTGAACACATGCACTAGCAGGTTCAAGAACAGCTTCTTCCCCGCAGTTATTATACTGATGAATGGACTCTCTAACTTCAAGTAATGCTGATCTTCTTTTACCTAGCACACGTCATGTGTAGTGTAGCCTGTACGCCTTAGTCTGTCTGAGTATTTTTTTCACTCTATGAGTTGTATGTGTTTGTTTCCTTCATCTGCCTGTTCTGCTTGCAAACAAAACTTTTCATTGTACTTAGGTACACATAATAATCAATCAAATCAAATCATATGTAGAACCAGGATATGGAGGGACTGTATTATGAAGAGACAGGATGTGTCTGCAATAACTGGAGTTTAGAAGATTGAAAGACAACCTTAGTGAAACATAAAATTCTTAGAATCTTAACAGGGTGAATATGGAGAAATTGTTGCCACTTGTGGGTGATTCTCATACCAGAGGGCATAATCACTGATTTAAGTTAGAGGTGAAGAAGAATTTATTTTCTCAGAGGTAACAAATCTGTGAGGAAAGAAAATTGATAAGCTGAAGATACCTTCAAAGTTCAATAATCATTTTTTCAAAATCAGCAGCAGAAGGTAAAGCACGTATTTGTCATCTCCTGGCAAAACACAAGAAATTGTTTGCAGATGGCAAAGCAATTAAAGAAGCAAAACCTGTGGGGACTGACTCTTCATTCAGAGGTATAAGAACAAAGGGAAAATAATAACAGCAATCCAGAGCACAACACTTGGATCTTCCATCGTAGCAAGATGAGTTGAAGCTTTGTCCAAGGATGTCTTTCAGCAACTATAGTGGAACATGAAGGACTGTGAATGCTTCTCACTGCCATTCAATCTTAACAGCTTCCATTACACTTCACACCCTCTTTTGCCACTGAGGAGAGAACAAGGGCTGAGGGTATCTGCAACAAAGTCAAAAGATACGTACTTGAGAGAAACATTCCAGAAAAAAGCTAGTTTCCATCACAAACATGGGTTTTATTTTAGTTTGCAGACATCATTCTGATTTTCCATTACCATTATATAAGCCACCAGAAACATTGGCAAGTAAAGCCATGGACATTTTTCATGTAACGAAGCCAAAGTTAAGATTATAAATTTGTGTTAAGCAAGGGCCCTTCAGCACCAATCATTATTTACCAAGTTTGATGCTGCCTAAAGTGAACTAATCCTCCATGCTGCCATGAGGTTGTTAAGCCAAGGGAGGGTGCTGCAATGATTTTTAGATTTGATGCTTGAAATCAAATCAAGGAATGAAATGTGCAGTGAGCTGTCAGGATATGCATGGTAGCTTGACTTTTGATTTGCTACAAACATAATGTCAAAACTGAATAAGCTGAACTGTGAACTGCAGGGAAAGAACAACAACTTAGCATGTAGGGTCAGTGGTGCGAATGTGATAAAATAGAATCTGGAACTGTGGTCCTCTCAATTAAAAAACAGAATGCTACGACACTTCTCAAGTCTGTAAAAATACTAGAAAAAAAGAGGCAAACAAAAGTGTTTCCAGCAAGAAAGTATCTCTACCCACCCGAGGATGTTAGGAGGATAATTCAACAAGTGATTTCAGGCATTCAATGTGATTGAACAATTCATCATGTTCATCCAAATCCATGCCTTCAAGTAGATAATGGTGGGTTAACTATCAAATTCCATCAGGTATTTGATTTATAAAGCAGTGGAGTTGGTATGAGCATGCTTACTATGTGCAAAATGATATTGAGCTGAAAGTCAGATCAAGGGACAGCAATTTTGGAGATTTCTAAACAGACAAAAATATCCACTCCTATAAATCTTGTGCTTTGACAGTGAAAGATAACTTTGATTCCACATACCTCTTTGAAACGTTATTCTCCAGAATGAAGATAATCAAGTCTAAGTATTGCACCCAACTCACAGATCCCTGTTTGATGGAATGTTATACAGCATGCAGAATCAAACTACAACCCAAGCTTCAAGGCACTGACAAATAATGTGCAATCATATGGGTAACACTGGGACTTAGTGAGTAGGAGAGACAATGAATAAACGTATGTGCTTGGTTTTAGATTTATATAGCACTAACAATAAATTATTCATCCTACAGTTTATTTTGGTAGATCCTGGGTTGCACTTAAATTTGAAAAGCAATATTGTGTTTAAAAGGGAGAGACAGTTGCTCGGAAATGATTGGTAATATCTTTTATTCATTCACAAGATGCGGGCATCACTGACTAGACCAGCATTTATTGCTCTATCCTAATTGCCCAGAGGATAGGTAACAGTCATGTCTGGACTCACACGTAAGCACAACCTGTTAAGAACACTGTTTCTTTCCCTAAAGGACATGAGTGAACTAGGTGGGCCTTTCCAACAATTGACAATGGTTTCATGGTCATCATCTGCAAGGGGCGGTGTGGACTTGTTGGGCCGAAGGGCCTGTTTCCACATTGTAGGGAATCTAATCTAATCTAATTAGTCTCTTAATTCCAGATTTTTATCGAATTCAAATTCCGTCACCGGCAGAATTACACAAGATATTTTATTTCCACCTTCAACTTGTCCACTAACTCTCTCTGTTTAGCCTTAGTCAAATAATTAAAATAATTCAATGTTATATTTCTTACTCCCAGAAAAGTCTTAGTAACAGTCAAAAAAATTTTAAAATTCAAATCCATATAGTATACTTCACAGCAAGTCTGCTGTTCCTAAAAAGTACCTCATTGTACTTACTTCTTTAACATTTCACAGACCACAGAATTCACCAAATCAAAGAATTTAATCCAGCATCAGGCCCCAATATGTTTTGATTCCAGTTGATATTAATACTGGACAAGCCAATGAAACCTAGGTTTTAACCAAGGAGGTCAGTTACTGAAAAGAGGCTTCCAATGTACTTTTAATACAACAAATAAAATACTTATTAAACATGAAAAAAGAACAATATTACAATGATCAAAAGGATTGGACAAATCTCATTACAAAACACCAGAATAAGGTTCAGTGTCACACTATTTCTTTTATTGCAGCTAAATCCTTACAAAAATGCAAACGTCAGTGAAGAGTCACCGGCAATCTTCACATTAGGCTTTCGAACTCAGGCTGGCACAGCAGCAATTATTTGTCTTCAAGTGATTTCTGTGCATTCACTGGATGCTATTTTTCTTTACCTGGTATCTCTTCCTGAGACACTTAAAAAAAGTTGTAAACTAAACTGACTATTGCTTTAACTATTACTTCAGAACAAATGCTAATTCCCAAAACTCAGTTTCTAGAACTTCTCTTTTCCAGCTATGTTTTACTAGAAATTTTAACAGTTCAGCCCCTACTCCATAGCATACCCACAGACTGATAATCTAGTTTTCTTACTATATGTTTCTCTCTCTCTCTCTCTCTCTCATTCTCTCTGCCTCAGAACTCCTGTCACAAGGAAACAACAGTTTTTTCCCCTTTTTTTCAATGCTCTAAGCTCAATAATGTAAAACGCTCATCAAAATACAAATGACTAAACTTCCAAATGTCTCAGTGTAATAAACAGAACAAATCTAAAATTAAACTAAATCATGCCTCTTCCTCGGTCTTAACACATCAAATGCTATATACAATGAATGTTATAAATTATTCTTGTTGCAAGGAAATGGGATGGTAAAATAAATAGGAAATATAATATTGTTGTTTAGAAAGCTTTAATCTGAACTTCAAAATGACTTTAAATATGTTTGTCCAGGTCTATAAACTAGACACAAATCCTAAAAATGACCATTAATTCATATTGAAATATCTTTGTGCTAAAGGATTTGCAGTTAATACAGAGGTATGCAAGACTAAATTGTGGCAAACACTGCATGTTTAAGACAGTCACAAAAATAATTAAGAGGGAAGTTAGAAAAAATTATCATGATACAAATGTTGTTCAAAAATGGAGTTCTATACCACTAGGTGTTGTTGAAACAGAGTCAATAAGTTATTTTAAGGGACAATTAGATGGCTACTTAGTATTGGGATATTTAGGAGTATGGGGATAGAACAGGACTATGATCTTAACTAGTTGAGATATTAAATGACAATGACAATGAAACACGCAGAGAGCTCAATTTAACTTGGTGACATCATGTGGCGACCAATTTGATTGGATAAGTAGTCCATTTCTGTGCTGTGACTTTCTCAGATTTTAGAGAACGAAAACCGTTATTTTGTTGCGTTTACATTAATTGGTTTGTGATTCTAACAGAGGTGTCATATCATTTAAAATAGTCAGATTAACAGCACTGTTGCAATAACTGTATGGGAACTGCTTATGAACAAAGTCAGCCTCTTTTCAACAATATTGCCAATAGTAATTTTGAGGCAATAATTAGAATAATGTTAAGAATTGTATTATATCTTCCAACTTCAAAAATGTACATGAAGTAATTGCACTGGACACTTGTTTGTGATGCTAGCTGATCTCTATGTTTGTTGTATCTTTTATTTTATATCAACACATTTTAAAAAATTGATGAACTCAGATAACATTACAGATCTAATTTTATCCCAACATTTTGGTTCAACAAACATAAATGTAATAAAGACTATTATCTTCATTCAAACTTAATTAAGTGATTCTCAGGTTAAAGAAACGTAGAGAAAGAGAGCACATTTTCTTACATATCACAAGCCTTTAGTAAACTGGCATTAGGTTAGACTACACATCACAAAGAAGACCACAGAGATAATCCACTGCTTTGACAAAGCTGGCAGGGAAGAATAGGAAATGTCTTTCAGTAGCAGTAGAACAGTGGAGCATTTTAAAATCTGGGCCAATCTAATCACTTACCACATTCTAAGACATGAATCCCCATGAGGCCAACAGTCCCATTCAAGAGTGGAAAATGCTGCTACTCAGACAGACTCTGGTTCAATGGGAACTATGCAGTCCTGTGCTATCACACAGTTTATAAGAACTGAATTTACCAGAAGGATAATGACAGTTGGCAGGGTTTTAGACTTGCTGCGGCTGGATGCCAAAGTATTACATGCATGTCAAATACTCTTTTTTTCCTTCCAACACTACAACTATTTGTGAGAATTCGCATGGGCAGGCATTACTTAAATATACAATCCACCAACTGCAGACAAAAAAACCTTCTAATCCATTACCATGTGTTAGTATTCTTGACTTTCTAACAGACACAATGCTGTTGTGCAATTCAGTTAAATCCCATTTAACTTCTAGATTTACCTTGCCTTCTCTATTTAATCTACAATGTAGAAATGTCACATTGCACAATGCCCTTAACTTACCAGCATTGTGCAATGTGTATGTTTCCGTATGTTTGCAGTCAGATAATCGCATAGATACATCAAGTATGTTGTCATTTCATGTAATGACAGCAAGATTGTATTGTGTTAAAATAGAACTGAAAACATTTTAAAATGTTTCAGTTAAAGCAAGTTTCAAACTGTAAAATCTATAGATTCCAAAGGCAATTGCATCTAAAATATGCTCTGCAAACAAGCATTGGCATTTTAAAATATAATTGAATTGGACAACTCTAACATCAAACGCACCATTTGAAGTGGTAACTGGAGTGACTCCTGAATGGTTAGAAGTCCAAGGCTGGCAGCCCTTGCAGTGACATGCACTTCACAACATTTTACTCTAAATCCAATTACCCAGCTGGGAGAAGGGACAGTAGCAGAGTGATTTGAATCATCATACAGCCTTCCTTTGTTGCCAGGTAACATGTGAGAGATGAGAAAGACCTCCTCCCGAGCCATGCCAGATCAGTGCTTCCACTGCCACCATACCCGTACCAAAAGGGATTGAAGTCAATAATAAGAAAATGAGTTTTCATATTAGCACAACAGTTAACAGGATGCAGTTTCCAGTACTTGTGCTCCTGGGTGATAAAGATCCGTAAGAGACCACCCACCTCAGAAGGGCAGCTTAGGAAAATAATCTAAAGAGGAGCTCTACCACTCAAAGTACAAAAGGACAAATGAGGACGATGTTTTATTACTCCATTTCCCCAATACCGCTTAAAGGCCTCTATTCTCCTGACTCTAGCTACTTGTACACCTCTTTGTTCTTTAACTTTGACATTTCAGGTTCCCACTGACCCATCACATATTCACATTGTGGAATTCTCTTCCTAAACCTTCCCTGACTGAACTCCTACACACTTCCAACTCGGACAGTTCCTTTAAAGCTCTCCGAAAACCCATCAGTGATGACTCTTTCGATCAGCCCACCTGGCTCCCTGAGCTCACTGTAGGTTTCTTCTGTAAATGGCCAAGAATTCATTTCTTTAAAACTTAGCAAATTTCACAGGATAAATATCCCTATATACTTCATGAAACAGTGGCCAGAACCAAGGAGAATTCGGTAAGTTAAGAGCAATAATGAAAAGTTAGCACAAGAGATGGCACAAAACTCACAAAAGGAAAAGAAACATCAAGGCAGACACAATTCCGGCAGTAAATTCCAGAAAGCAAGGTCAAATTAGCTAAAGCCGCTTGAAATCCAGGTTGCTAGCCTACAGTATTTTTATTTTCTTCTAACTGTACTTCTTATTTATAGAATTATAAATGTATGATGGCCTGGCCCACTGTCATGCCTAGACTTAGAATCATAGAATCACTACAGTGTGGAAGCAAGCCATTCAGCCCATGCTGACCTAAAGAGCACCTCACCCAACCCACCCATCCCTATAATCCCACATTTCCCATGGCTAATCCACTAGCCTGCACTCGATGGCCAATTTAGCGTGGCCAATCCATCTAATCTACACAGCTTTAAACTATGGGAGGGAACCGGAGTACCCAAAGGAAACTCATGTAGACACGGGGAGGATGTGCAAACTTACAGTTGCCAGAGAGTGGATTCAAACTGAAGTCCCTAGTGCTGTGAGGCAGGAGTGTTAACCACCATGCCGCCCTAATTGTTAGAAGTAAACAACAGATAATGTCACTATTGGATAGAACTACTAACATCTATGGATATTTGAAAAATCATAAATAATGAAATCAAATTTTTCAATTTTTTTTTCCGAAGTATTCAATTTATTCACTTATTCCTAACAGGTATCTGATTTTAAATCTGATTTTATAATATCCCTATAAGTATAATTTGACTCATCAAGTTTATCACTCGGAAAATGCAGCGGAGAGCAGACGAGCCAAGCAGACGTGAGGTCAGGGCAGAGAGGCAGTTGGGAAGGTAAGTGAGTGCTATTTAAGTACTTACCTCGAAGACAGTGGGTCCTTTTTGCAGCGGAGTGCTATTTAAGTAAGTGTGTTCTCAGCCCCAGGTCCTACATGGTAGGGCCTCCCTCCCACCATCCTCCTCTAACCTAATTAAGAGTCCACAGACTCACAGCAAACACACAAGGGCTGAGGGAAGTGCCTGGTGAGTAAAGTGCGAGTTTTCGGTGAAGAGGCTCAGTGAGATTACGCCACTGTTGAAGAGGGTCTGCCAAGCTGATTCAGTGTGCTGCATGCATGATGTGGGAGGTCAGGGACAGTGATGATGTTTCTGGCTCCTATAGCTGTGTAAGTGTGTACACATTCAGCTTCTGAAGGAGGTTGTTGCAGCACTGAAGAAAGATCTAGAAGACCTCAGGCTCATCCAAGAGAATGAGAATTTTCTGGACAGGACCTTCAGCAAGGTCACTACACCGAGGATACCTGAAGAGAGAAGGGGGATGTCGATGACAAAGGAAGACATGAATGAAGTACAAGTGACCCCAGGGGAAGCACCTATTGTAAACAGGCTGACTGTCTTGGAAACTGCTGAGACAGATGACACTGCCAGTCCGAGAGGTGGACAGGTCTGCGAGTCAAAAATTGCTGTAGAGGCAGAGCCGAGAAGTCAGACATCACAGACAGCTGTGGTAATAGGGGACTCCATTGTGAGAGGGACTGACGGGATTCTGCAGCAACAGGCGAGATTTGAGGATGGTGTGTTGCCTTCCTGGTGCCAGGATCCAGGACGTCACTGATAGAGTGCTGAGAATCCTCGAGGGTGAAGGTGAAGACCCAGAGGTGGTGGTGCATGTCGGCACTAATGACGTCGGGAAGAAAAGGAGGAGCATTCGACAGCGGGACTTCAGAGAACTCGGAAGAAGGCTGAAAAGCAGGACTTCCAGGGTTATCTCTGGTTTGCTTCCAGCTCCTCGGGCTGGAGAGGGCAGGAACAGATAATGGACCTGAACGTGTGGCTGAGGGACTGGTGTAGGAAGCAAGGATTTAAATTCTTGGATCACTGGGGTATGTTTTGGGGTAAGAATAAATTGTACAGGAGGGACAGTTTGCATCTTAATAATCAGGGGACCAGCTTTCTGGCAGGCAGGTTTGCCACTGCAACACAGGTGTGTTTAAACTAAGTAATGGGGGGGGGGGGGGGCCAAACTGGAAATTTAAGAATGAAGTTAAAGGGGAAGTGAGAATAAGAGAGGTTAAGAAGGACAACAGAATCAACAGAGCAGAAAACTAAAGAAGGGATTGTACAGTATGGCCAAATGAAATAGGGATTGATAGGAAGGGTGGGGGGAGAAACAAATTAAAAATATTATATATGAATGCACAAAGCATAAGGAATAAGGTGGATGAGCTTGAGGCTCAGTTGGAAGTTGGCAAGTATGATGTTGTGGGGATAACTGAGACGTGGTTTCAAGTGGACAGGGCCTGGGAAATGAATATTCAAGTCGATACGTGCTATCGAAAGGACAGACTGGGGGGCAGAGGGGTTGGGGTAGCCCTATTGGTGAGGAATGATATTCGGTCCCTTGCGAGGGGGGACATAGAGTCAGGAGATGTAGAGTCAGTATGGATAGAAATGAGAAATTCTAAGGGTAGAAAGACCCTAATGGGAGTTATCTACAGGCCCCCAAACAGTAGTCAGGAGGTCGGGTGCAGGTTGAATCAAGAGTTGAAATTGGCCTGTCACAAAGGTATCACAACAGTTGTTATGGGAGATTTCAACATGCGGGTAGACTGGGAGAATCAGGAATGTACTGGACCCCAAGAAAGGGAGTTTGTAGAGTGCCTCCGAGATGGATTCTTAGAACAGCTTGTACTGGAGCCTACCAGGGAGGAGGCAATTCTGGATCTGGTGTTGTGCAATGAACCGGATTTGATCAGGGACCTCAAAGTAAAGGAGCCATTAGGAGGTAGTGACCATAATACGATAAGTTTTAATCTGCAGTTTGCGAGGGAGAAGGGACAATTGGATGTGTCAGTATTGCAGTTGAACAAAGGGAACTATGGAGCTATAAGGGAGGAGCTGGCCGAAGTTCAGTGGTTCAATACCCTCGCAGGGATGGCAGTGGAACAACAATGGCAGGCATTTCTGGATATAATGCAGAAGGTGCAGGATCAGTTCATACCAAAGAGGAAGAAAGATCCTAAGGGGAGGCAGGGGCAGCCGTGGCTGAAGAGGGAAGTTAAGGACTGTATAAAAATAAAAGAGAAGAAGTATAACATAGCAAAGATGAGTGGGAAGCCGGAGGACTGGGAAGCTTTTAAAGAGCAACAGCGGATAACTAAAAAGGCAATACACAGAGAAAAAATGAGCTATGAAGGAAAACTGGCCAAAAATATAAAGGAGGATAGTAAAAGCTTTTTTAGCTATGTGAAAAGAAAAAAATGGTTACGACTAAAGTTGGGTCCTTGAAGTCAGAAACGGGTGAATTTATTATAGGGAACAAAGAAATGGCAGATGAGTTGAATAGGTACTTTGGATCTGTCTTCACTCGGGAAAACACAAGCAATCTCCCAGATGTAGTAGTGGCTGGAGGACCGAGGGTAATGGACGAACTGAAGGGTATTTATATTAGGCAGGAAATGGTGTTGGATAGGCTGTTAGGCCTGAAGGCTGATAAGTCCCTGGGACCTGATGGTCTGCATCCCAGGGTTCTTAAGGAGGTGGCTGTAGAAATTGTGGACGCGTTGGTAATTATTTTCCAAGGTTCTATAGATTCAGGATCAGTTCCTGTGGATTGGAGGGTGGCAAATGTTGTCCCACTTTTCAAGAAAGGAGGGAGAGAGAAAACAGGAAATTATAGACCGGTTAGCCTGACGTCAGTGGTGGGAAAGATGCTGGAGTCAATTTTAAAAGATGAAATTACGACTCATTTGGATAGCAGTAACAGAATAGGTCAGAGTCAGCATGGATTTACGAAGGGGAAATCGTGCTTGACTAATCTTCTGGAATTTTTTGAGGATGTATCTATGAAGATGGATAAGGGAGGGCCAGTGGACGTAGTGTACCTGGACTTTCAGAAAGCCTTTGATAAAGTCCCGCATAGGAGATTGGTGAACAAAATTAGGGCACATGGTATTGGGGGCAAAACACTGAGTTGGATTGAAGATTGGCTGGCTGACAGGAAGCAAAGAGTAGTGATAAATGGGTCCCTTTCTGAATGGCAGGCAGTGACCAGTGGGGTACCACAAGGTTCAGTGCTGAGACCGCAGCTGTTTACGACATATATTAATGATATAGGCGAAGGCATTAGAAGTAATATTAGCAAATTTGCTGATGACACAAAGTTGGGTGGCAGTGTGAAATGTGAGGAGGATGTTATTAGAATACAGGGTGACTTGGACAGGCTAGGTGAGTGGATGGATGCATGGCAGATGCAGTTTAATGTGGATAAATGTGTGATTATACACTTTGGTGGCATTAACAGGAAGGCAAATTACTATCTAAATGGAGTCAAGTTAGGTAAAGGGGAAGCACAGTGAGATCTAGGTGTTTTTCTACATCAGTCAATGAAAGCAAGCATGCTAGTACTGCAGGTCGTGAAGAAAGCTAATAGCATGCTGGCCTTCATCACAAGAGGAATTGAGTATAGGAGCAAAGAGGTCCTTCTGCAGCTGTACAGGGCCCTGGTGAGACGCACCTGGAGTATTGTGTGCAGTTTTGGTCTCCCAATTTGAGGACGGACATTCTTGCTATTGAGGGAGTGCAGCGTACGTTCACAAGGTCAATTCCCGGAATGGCGGGACTATCATATGTTGAAAGATTGGAGCGACTGGGCTTGTATACTCTTGAGTTTAGAAGGATGAGAGGGGATCTGATTGAGCCGTATAAGATTATTAAAGGATTGGACACTGTGGAGGCAGGAAGCATGTTTCCACTGATGGGTGAGTCCAGGACCAGAGGACACAGTTTAAAAATAAGGGGTAGGCCATTTAGAACAGAGTTGAGGAAAAACTTCTTCACCCAGAGAGTGGTCGACATATGGAATGCTCTGCCCCAGAAGGCAGTGGAGGCCAACTCTCTGGATGCTTTCAAGAAAGAGATAGACAGAGCTCTTAAAGATAGTGGAATCAAGGGTTATGGGGATAAGGCAGGAACAGGATACTGATTGTGGATGATCAGCCATGATCATAATGAATGGTGGTGCTGGCTCGAAGGGCCGAATGGCCTACTCCAGCACCTATTGTCTATTGTCTATTGTCTATTGTCTAAAATATGTGGTTACAGCTTGCAAACATTCCTGTGTACTCTTCTTAAAATAAATCAAATTTTTTAAAAATATCTAAGTAAAAGAGATTGGCTACTTTTATATTATAAGGAAGTCAGTGCTGAACCAGTTAAAGTCATGTTCTTTCACCCCTGGAGACTAAGTTCCAAGCTTGTTTAGGCTGATGAGTTCAAGTGCTATCTTGGTCCTCACCCCAAGGCTACAGACAATGAATATGAACTATATCAAACCCAGTTACCAGCATAATACAAAAGAGTCTGCAATTTGGCACTGTTGTACTAATCTGTCTATCTCACTTATGGAAACAATAAGTTTGATTTGTTTGGAATAAGCAATTCACACAATTGAAGCTGAAACAATCTTTTGTGATTGGACTTCTACCTTGCCGTTAACAACATTACACTTGTTCTGTCAGCATTCAATATTAACTCTTTACACAGGAGTAAAGTGAGAGGGGTGGTGTGGAGGAATGGGAAAGCTTCAAACTAAAGAGTTTAAAATCAGAAAATAGAATAACATGTTGCTTATAGATGCCAGCCATAAGTTATTTACTTGCATAATAACCAGCATGAAGTTTGCCTGCCACAGGCTAGAAAGAATAACTTTGATTAAGCATTTTCATGCATTTCATGTATCCTTGAAGAGTGCACAGCATTGCCAACGGCACTGGAGCAGACTGCAGCACCCACTCTCAGTACTTGTGACATTTTTTGGATCCCTGGGGACCGCTTTTCAGGCATATGCCAGTCATCAAGGTCCAGTTGAATCAGTCAGGTCACAGTAGAATTGGCCCAGGTAACTGTTTGCAATGTTTGCTTTCCATTGAAGTCGGAGCCAACACAACGGGAACTTTAAAAGATTTCTGTCTGTCTGCTTATCTTGGAGTCTTAGAATTCATAGTCAAACAACTTCATGTGCATCCTTTGAATAAAATAATTTACATCAGCAGAAAAGATTGCATTGAATTGCTTGAAATCCACTATTGTACGTACATACGTTTTATAATAATGTGTTTCTGATTCTTTCATTAAAAATGAAGTACTGAGAGAGTTGTCCATAAATGGCTATTATTGGCATGATAATGTTCTAAAAGCATTTTCTTAATTCAAACATTTAATTTTTAAATTACTGGCAACTTGACAGCTGGCATCCAGAATTGTGAACAATAATGGGACACTTGCTGGTGGATCTGATGAATACATGATCTGAAACTTTGTCTTCTAGCTTTAAATCATATTTATTCGGCATCAACAGAGCTCCAACAAGGGGAAAGATTTAGGAATTTCTCCTCAAGATAAGAGAACAGAAGTTGTTTTATGTCTGATATTTAGGGTAGATTGAAGGAGAACTATGTACAGGCATCGTAGTGTATGCATGTTGGCCTCCTGCAATCCAAACTAATCAAGCAGCAAATGTAAGACAAAAGAGAGTTCCAAAGAAGTCATATTGGACTTGAAACATTAACTTTGTTCCTCTCACCACAGGCCTGAGTTTTTCCAGCACTTTCTGCTTTTATTTCAGATCTCCACCATCTGCAGTATTTCGCTTTTACCAAATTTAAAATGCCTAAGTTGCTTATCCAAATTTTGTGTCAGTTGTAGTTCAGCAGCATCTTTAAGTCAAAAGCTTGTACATTTAAATAGAACTCCAGAGATATGAGAATAAAGTCCAGGCTTTCAGTCCCAGTGCAGCAATTTTGGAGTTACAAATTTTCATTGAAAGTAAAAAATCCCATGTCGATATTTTAAATTACAGTGAGGGAGTTCTATCTAAAGTTTTTGTTTAAATTTATCTTTAGACAAACACCCCTAAAACTGATCATTATCTCATTGCTGTTCATAGGATCTTGCCTCATGCAAATTGACGACCATGTTTCCCCCATTAAAGTAACAAATACACTTCAAGATGTCTTAATTGGCTGTAAAGCATTCTGGGACAGCTGGAGATTGTGAAAGGTGCTACACGCATGCAATTTTTTTCTTTCTTTCCTTCTGTATTATTCCATTTTAGGAAATGAATTTGAAAATTGAAAGAATGGAGTGACACCACATCAATGGTACAAGGAAGCAAAAACTGCAGGATTATATTTCAAATCTGTTTTTCAAAACTGCTGAATGCCGGAGGTGAAGCTTTGCACACCACCCCCACAGAATTAAGACCTCAATTTCAAAAACTGGAACCCTATATTGGTCTGCCAAGGTTGAAATGCTAAGCTTTATCATTACATGTTAGCTGGAAAATGTTATGGATAATCTGTAACTTGTCCCTTAGTAGAGCTCAATACAGTTTAAGTACTGTGAGCTCGCTGCAATAATATTTATGTGTTCTTTTAACTAATAAACACCATTAATAATATATTAATATTTATAAGCTGCATTCCATTAACCAGATAAGGTGGTAATATATGAGCTAGGGATGCTTATGGCAAAGTGGTAATGTCTCAGTCTCTGGGCTTGGAGGCCCATAGAACGTAGAACAGTACAGCACAGTACAGGCCCTTCAGCTCACGATGTTGTGCCGAACTTTTACCCGAAATCTAAGGTCTGTCTAACTTCCACCACTACCTTATACTATCATCCATACACCTATCTAATAGCCACTTAAATGTTCCTAATGAGGCCAACTCAAGTACACTCTCCGGCAATGCATTCCATGCCCCGACCACTCTCTGAGTAAGGAACCTACCTCTGACGTCTCCCCGATATCTACCTCCTTTCACTTTAAACCTGTGTCCCCTCGTAAACCTCCACCCTAGGAAAAAGTCTCTGGCTGTCAACTCTAGCTATACCTCTGATGATTTTGTACACATTTATCAAGTCACCTCTCATCCTTCACTGTTCTAAAGAGAAAAGCCCTAGATCTCTCAACTTTTCCTCGTAAGACCTTTCCTCCATTCCAGGCAACATCTTGGTAAATCTCCTCTGCACCTTTTCTAACGCTTCCACATCTTTCCTGTAATGAGGTGATCAGAACTGTGCACAATACTCCAGATGTGGCTGAACCAGGCTTTTGTATAGCTGGAGCATAACTTCATGGCTCTTGAACTCAATCCTTCTATTAATCAAAGCCAACACACCATATGACTTCTTAACAACTCTATTCACCTGGGTGGCAGCTTTCAGGCAACTGTGAACATGAACCCCATATGATCCATTATGCTCCTCCACACTGCCAAGAATCTTTCCATTAACCCTGTATTCTGCTTTCAAGTTTGTCCCTCCAAAATGAATCACCTCACACTTTTCAGGGTTAACCGCCAACTGCCACTTCTCAGCCCAGCTCTGCATCCTATCAATGTCCCTTTGTAACCTAGAACAGCCCTCCACACCGTCTCCACAATGTGTCCCACCTTCATATCATCCACAAACTTGCTAGTCCACCCTTCCACTGCTTCATCCAAATCATTTACAAAAATCACAAATAGAAGAGGACCCAGAACAGATCCTTGTGGTACACCACTTGTAACTGAGCATCATGTTGAATATTTTCCATCCACTACCACCCTTTGTCATCTAAGTGTCAGCCAATTCGGAATCAAATCTGCCACATTTCCCCATCCCATGCCTCCTTACTTTCTGCATGAGCCTACCATGGGGAACCTTATCAAATACCTTACTTAAATCCATGCAATATCGCACCCACTGTTCCACGTTCATCCACGTGTTTGGTCACCTCTTCAAAGAATTCAATAAGGTTTGTGAGGCATGATCTACCTTTCACAAATCCATGCTGACTATCACAAATCAAACTGTGCCTTTCCAAGTGATCATAAATCCTGTCTCTCAGCATCCTTTCCAATAATTTGCCCACCACTGAAGTAAAACTAACTGACCTGTAATTTCTGGGGTTATCTCTGTTCCCTTTTTTGAACAAGGGAATGATATTTGCCTTTTTCCAATCTTCCGGCACTGTACCCATGCACACTGAGGACAAAACGACCATCGCCAAAGGCCCTGTAATCTCATCCCTCACTTCCCATAGACTCCTTGGATAAATCCCATCAGGCCCAGGCACTTATCTATCTTCAACTTCCTCAGAATTCCTAGCACATCTTCTTTACTAACATCAATCTCCTCCGGCCTACCAGCTTGTTTCACAACGTCCTCCTCTACAACTAGGTCCCTCTCAGTTGTGAATACTGAAGGAAAGTATTCATTAAGGACCTCTCCTATCTCCTTCGGCTCCATGCACAAATTCCCTTTACAATCCTTGTTCGGCCCTACCCTTTCTTTGATCTTTCTCTTGTTCTGCACATATGTGTAAAATGCCTTGGAGTTTTCCTTGATCCCATCAGCCAAGGTTTTCTCATGCCCCCTTATAGCTCTCATAAACCCTTTCTTCAGCTCCTTCCTAGCTAACTTGTATCCCTCTAGAGCCTTTTCTGTTCTTCTTTCCCTCAACCTTACATAAGTTTTCTTCTTCCTCTTAACCAGTCGTTTGACCTCTCTCGAGAACTATGGCTCCCTCACTCGACCGCATCTTCTTTGCCTGCTAGGGGCAAACATATCGAGCACACGCAGTATGCATTCCTTAAACAATCTCCACATTTCTGTGGCACTCTTCCCTGACAGCGTCTCTTCCCAGTTTATGTTACCCAGTTCTTGCCTAACTGAATTGTAATTACCCTTCCCCCAATTATGAACCTCTCCCTGCTGTATGTACCTATCCTTATCCATGATTATCGTGAAACAAACAGAGTTATGATCGCAGGCTCAAGTTCCATCAGCTCCAGAGGTGTGTCATAATATCTGTGCAACAGATTGTTTAGAAATATCAAAAAAAAACAGTAAATGTTGGAGAAACTCAGCAGGTCTGACATCATGTTCAAAGGGGGAGAAACAGAGGAAATATGTCAGCTAACGGGCCTTCTTGTGGCGCAGTGCTGGTGTCCCAACCCCTGTACTGGGAGGCCCTGGTTCAAATCCCACCTGCTTCAGAGGTAGGTGATAACATCTCTGAACAGGTTGCTTAGAAAAATAGGTTTAAAAAAAGGTAAAATAAAATGGAGTAATAAGTGAGCTGGTACAAAAACAAATTGAATCATTTATGATCTTCCAGGAAAGGAAATTGCAAATTGGATCCATTTTAAACTGTATGTGATGCTAGTCTATACTGTATGGCAAATTGCTAATGGCATCTGAAGTGACCAATCAAGCCACTGAGCATTTCAGAGCATCAACAGAAATTGCTGGAAAGGCTCAGCGTGTTTGGCAGGATCTGTGGAGCAAAGTCAGAGTTAATGTTTCAGCTTCAGTGATGCCCTTCCCCCTCAAAATCTGAAACATTTCATGGCAATGAGGGCTGGGCAATGAGTCAAAAAACTCTTCTGCTGTTCTTCAAAATAATGCCATTGAATATTTACAACCACCCAGTCAGGCAGATGGGACCTTAGTTTAATGTTTCTTCTGAAGCATGGCACCACCAACTGTAAGAACAGCAGTAAATGAGTTTACCCTGACGTCAAAAACAGGGAACAAAATTCCCAAGTATCAAATTTTCCAAATATCTAGGAGTAAAAAGAGGCAGAAGAAAGAAAAGTGCAAAGAAAAATAAAAGCATATAGTAAAAAAAAGGTTGAACACAGCTCTCAGATGTGACTTTTGACATATCATGTATTGTTTCTAGTTTTGATTCCCTTTCTTACAAATTATCTTCCCTAGTCACCTCCTTTCCCTGATTCTTCACTGTTTCTTCCTTCCATTTACGATTTAATCCCACCTTGCCAATATTGCCCCATTTTTATGATCCAGTCCTTTCTCATTCGATTCATTCATTTTTACTGCTTCTCTCATTATCTTTCTATCTCACCAATTCCCTCCATTGTGCTGTTTATTCTTTCTCTCTTGTTTCCTCACTCATTCCCACTCCTTTATTCACTTTGTTTATTCCTCCTTTGATTTTTGTTCTCCTTCTTTTCTCACTCACTATTTCCTTCTCACATCTCATTCCCTTTTCTCATCTCTTGGCCCTTCACTGTTTCTCTCAGCTCATTTCACCGGGTAAAGAGAGTATGGGTGGGGAGGTAGGGAGGGGATAGATCAGTCCGGGGAGGACGGACAGGTCAAGGGGCGGGATGAGGTTTGTAAGTAGGAAATGGAAGTGCAGCTTGAGGTGGGAGGAGGTGATAGGTGAGAGGAAGAACATGTAAAGGGAGGCGGGGACGAGCTGGGCTGGTTTTATGATGCAGCGGGGGAAGGGGAGATTTTGAAGCCTGTGAAATCCACATTGATACCATTGGGCTGCAGGGTTCCCAAGTGGAATATGAGTTGCTGTTCCTGCAACCTTTGCGTGGCTTCATTATGGCACTGCAGGAGGCCCAGGATGGACTTGTCGTCTAAGGAATGGGAGGGGGAGTTGAAATGGTTCGCGACTGGGAGGTGCAGTTGATTATTGCTTCAAAATCTTCCCTCCCCCCCGCCTCCATTTCCTACCTACTAACCTCATCCCACCCCCTTGACCTGTCCGTCCTCTCCGGACTGACCTATCCCCTCCCTAGCTCTCCACCTATACTCTCCTTTCCACCTACCTTCTCCTCTATCCATCTTCGGTCCGCCTCTCCCTCTGTCCCTACTTATTTCAAAATCCTCTCCCCATCCCCTTTTTCTGATGAAGGATCTCGGCCGGAAACGTCAGCTTTTGTGCTCCTAAGATGCTGCTTGGCCTGCTGTGTTCATTCAGCTTCACACTTTGTTATCTCGGATTCTCCAGCATCTGCAGTTCCCATTATCTCTGATCACAAAGTCTAGCTGACATGTCAGTTAAGTACTAGGGAGTTCTACGTTGTTGGTGGTGCCATGCTTCAGAAGAGACATTAAACTAAGGTCCCATCTGCCTGACTGGGTGGTTGTAAATATTCAATGGCATTATTTTGAAGAACAGCAGAAGAGTTATCCATGGCATCTGGTCCAATATTAATCTCTCAAATCAACAACAGAAAAACAGATCATGATCACACTGGAGTTTATTGCATACAAATTGTCTGTCGAGTTTCTTATATTACTGCATTGGATACATTGCAAAAGTACTTCATAGACTGTAGGCAATGAAAGATCTGACTGTCATTGAAAGTGCAATGTTAATGCAAATCTTCCATTCTTTGCTATGTTGTTTGAGAGCTGAGCATGCACAGAAGGCTTTGAATGAATACAGGTCAGTATTCACTACATTGCATTGTAATTATGTCAAAATGGAAGGAAAGATGTCTATTTTATCATAGCATTTTGCTTCCTTTTTTCTGTAACCCTCCTTTCAGTTCAGGTAATAAAAATCCAGCCAGAATTCCAACTGATTATTCCTGTTTGCATCATTCTAAAGGCTGCCTCTAAAAATACAATCATCAGTGTTCTAGTCACAACTTCTTACTTATTTACTAAAATTTTTCTAATGAGTTATTTATCTTTTATTTTTCTTGTATCATTTCCACCGGGCATTTACTTCAATCATTTTATTTGATTACGAAACCTTCAACCCCCAAAAGTTCTTGAATAATGGCTCAATATACTAAATTTTTACCTTGGTAAACGTTGCGATGATGAAGGAAATTTACTGATCTCTTTAATATATTCTTGTACTAAAGCATCTTCCAAACTGCTGCATTGTGATCGCAGAGAATCGGTGTATGGCACACTGCCTCTGGCTGTAGTCTCAGACGTCTTGCTGCTAGATGTGCTTGCACTCTTTGGCCTCTGATTTTTACCCATTTCATATCTAAAAAGGAAAATGGAGAGTTGAGGTATTGCAAAGACATTGTTACAAGTGGTAAAACAGACCCAGGAACGATGAAATGGAAGTCTTGTGATTAGCTTAATTCATGTCCACTGGAGGGTGATTTAACAATTCTTAGATTCTGAGCGTGAATCAAAATAATCTGAAGAAAAATTCCTAGCCATTTAGGTTAGAAATCTTGTAAATTTGGGGTATCTGAAATTCAATATTTCTATGTCTGAAAGAATAACATGCCAATATTTAACATTTCCACATTTTCATGTTGCTTTTTACATCTTAACTAGTTTTTTTATTATTCAGTCGTGGGATTTGGCATCACTTTTATGGCCAATATTTATCACCCATGAATAACTGTCCTTGGGAAGGTGGTGATGAGCCACCTTTTTCAACTGCTGCATACCTTATGGCATAGACTCTGTCATTGTGCTATTAGGAAGGGAACTCCAGGATTTTGACCTACTGACAATGAAGGACATTGCAGGCGGTCATTTTCCCTCGTATCTAGAACCATTATTTTTCTGTGTGATAAAGGTTGTGAGTTTCAGAAGCACTTTATAAAAGTCTTGGCGAGTTGCTGCATTGTAATGCATCCAATTAATGCAGCCATGTGCACTGGTGGTGGAGGGAATGAGTTTTTAATGTGACAAACTGGGTGCCAATAAAGCTTTGATATGTGTTGAATTTTTTAAGTGGTACTGAAGCTTCACTCATCCATGCTTCAGGGTAGCATGTTAATCCTACAAATTAATTTCAAGCATCTAGATGTGAGGATCAAACTGCTGTAACAATGGGAAAGTGCTGAATGGTTCTTTCAACAAATATGTTGAAACAAATGGAAATAATGAAGAAAGGTATGTGGGAAAAGCTGCGAGAGAAGCTCATAGGGCAAACCAGAGGATGTCGAAAGGTTATATCTTGAGAGTGAAAACACAGGATGGAGTTGGAGGAACACAGAAGGCCAGGCAGCATCAGAGGAGCAGGAAAGTTGATGCCTTAGGTTGTGACCCTTCTTCAGAAAAAGGGTCTGAAGAAGGGTCCCAACCCCAACCATCGACTTTCCTGCTCCTCTGATGCTGCCTGGCCTTCTGTGCTCCTCCAGCTCCATACTGTGTTGCCTCTGACTCCAGCATCTGCAGTTCTTGCTATCCCTATATCTTGTGAGTATTGATTCTTAATCTTCTTGTCTTCAATGCTAAAAAAAATGAAAATCTGGTTTCAAAAGATCAGAAACATAAAGAAACACTTGAGGCAATACCTGTGACACAACAGACAGCACCCATGACTCTGAGCAAGAAACTCACTTGACCCCGAATGCAAACTCTGATTTTCTCTTCACAGATGCTGCCAGACCTGCTGAGCTTTTACAGTAATTTCTGTTTTTGTTGCAAACCAAACTATTGTCTGTCTCAGGTGAACTATTGTCTATTCCAGGAAATTACTTCCTACTAAAGATCAGATGTGCAGCATTCAAGTTGGGAGACCCAGACCAAGACCAGATATGACCTCCGCAAAGCCCAGAAGGGAGGCCAAGAGGCAGTAACAGACCAAGCTAGAGGCCCCGACCTACTAACCAGACCCCTGCTGTCTATGGTAAGGCCTAAACAACATTACAGGTTACATATCCCTCCCTGACACAATCAATACTTTCTCTGCTCGGTTTGAGCAGAATACCACCAGTGTGACAACACTTGCCCTGACAGCCCCAGACACACCTGTACGCTCTGTCACCATGTCAGAAGTCAGGTCAGTCTCCCTGGGAGTCAACACAAGGAAAGCGATGGAGCCAGATGGTGTCCCCAGCTGAGCACTCAGATCCTGCACCACTGGCGGAGATATTCACCGACATCTTCAACCTTTTCCTCCTACAAGCCGAGACACTGCCTGCTTCAGGAAGACCAGCTTCATCTCCGTACCCAAGAAAACATATACAATGTGCCTTAATGACAACCATCCAGTGGATCTGACTTCAATAATCATTTGAAGTGCTTTGAGAGGCTGGCCATGGCCCACATCAACTCCAGTGTCCCAACCTGCCCCGATCCTCAATCCAATGTAACAGGTCCACAGAGGATGCCATATCACTAGCCCTGAACATATCTCTGGAACATTTGGACAACAAAGACACCTACATCAGATTCCTGCTCGGTGCATACAGCTCTGCCTTCAGCACCATTATCTCCTCTGATCTCAAAACTGTGCGACCTTGGTCTCGGCTCCACCCTCTGCAACTGGATCCTCAGCTTTCTGACCGTAACCAGTGAGGATAGGCAACTGCATCTCCTCCACAATAACATTCAACACTGGAGACTCCCAATGATGCATCCTTAGCCCTCTACTGAAATCCGCTACACCCACGACTGTGTTGCCAAATTCCAAATTAATGCCATCTACAAGCTCACTGATGACACCACCATAATGGGATGGATATTTAATAACAATGAGTCAAACTACAGAAGGGAGATAGAAGGTTTGGTGACACGGTGCAATGAAAACAATCTGTCCCTCAATGTCAGCAAAACTAAAGAACTGATCATCAATTTCAGAAAGAAAGGAGGAGAACATGCCCCCATCTTCATAAATGGAACTGAGGTTGAGAGAGTGAACAGCATCAAGTTTCTTCGAGTGACAATAACCAATGACCTGCTCTGGTCTTTGCATGTCGATGCAACAGTCAAGAAGGCACAACAACACCTCTTCTTCCCCAGGTGGCACAGGAAATTTGGCATTTCCATAAAGCCCCTCACTAACTTCTACAGATCCACCATTGGAAGCATACTGTCTGGCTGCATAATGGCCTGGTATGGCAACTGCTCTGCCCAGACTGTAAGAAACTACAGAAGGTGGTGTGCTCAGCCTAGATGATCACAGAAGCCAACCTTCCATCCATGGACTCTATTTACACAGCTCGCTGCTGCAGAAAGGCAGTCAACATCATCAAAGACCCATTGCACTCCGAATAATGACTTTTTACAACCTCTTCCATCAGGCAGAAGATACAGAAGTCTAAACACATGCATGATAATGTTCAGGAACAGCCTCTTTCCATCTGTTGTAAGACTGTTGAATGGACTCTAGCCTCAAATAATTTAACCTGCAATGTAACCTGTATGTTTCTACGTCTTTTTGATCTGTACATCCTTTGCTTGCTGTAATCTGCCTATTCCACTTGTAAACAATGCTGTTCACTGTATTTCAGTACACGTGACACAAAAATCAATCAATAGCTAACAAGCAAAAGTTTTAATTAACAAAGAAGTTAATCAACCAATCAGAAGAGCACTGGAGTAACTTGACTATTAAAAGGTTTCATTGCGTTCATTGTTCAACCTTAATTTGGAAAGAAAGTAACACTCTGTAGAGTTAGATATGTTGAATTTATTAAAATAAAATATAAAGAAACACATATTAACATTGGTGGTGGGTTACTGTTGGGTTAGGAGCTACACATTTATCATATTTCACTTTGTGAATACTTCTGAAATCAACTAAATATGGACTCCTGGAATCCTCAACAACAAAAACAGAAGTTGCTGGAAAAACTCAGCACGTCTGGCAGCATTGCAGAGAGAAATCAGAGTTAACATTTCCAGTCTGGTGATCCTTCCTCTGAACTGATGGTAGCTAGGAAAATGTTGGTTTATATGCAGTGGATAAGTTGGAGGGAGGGGTAAGGAGTGAATGATAGGTGGGGATAGAGCCCAAAGATAGAAAAGAACAGTCACACAGGCAAAGGAGTAGATAACAATCTGGCTAGGAGGGTGAATAGCTGTTAACGGAGACTGTTAACGGCTAAAAATATATCATGTGTAATGATAAGCTATGTGATAACAAGGCCTGGTTTGTGGGGTAGGAGCCTAGGACATGAGAGAGTTTGGCCCTAAAATTATTGAACTCAAGATTGAGTCTAAAGGGCTACAGGGCCCCCAAGCAGAAAATGAGGTGTTGTTCTTCCAGTTTGTCCTGAGCTTCACTGCAACACTGCAGCAAGCCTGAGATGGAGATGTTAATCGGGGCACAAGGTGGTGTGTTAAAGTGGCAGGCAAGCGGAAACTCAGGGTCATTTATGCACACACAACTTAAATGTTCTGTGAAGCCATCATCCAATCAACGCTTTGTTTCCCTAATGTAGAGGAAACTACATTTCAAGCAGCAAATGCAGTAGAGTAGATTGTGGGAAGTGCAGCTGAAGTGATGCTTCATCTGAAAGGTATGTTTGGGCCCTTGGGCACTGAGGAGGGAGAAGGCGAATGGGCAGTGTTACATCTATGGCAGCTGAGGGGAAGGTGCAGTGGGGCTGTTGGAGCTGTTGGGAGGTTGGGAGTGAAGGAAGAGTGGACCAGGGTATCCTGGAGGGAATGGTCCCTGCAGTAGGCAGACAAGGAGAATATGCGTCTGGTGGTAGCATCTCACTGGAGGTGGTGGAAATGGCAGTTGATGACCTTCCGGATGTGGGTGTTGGTGGGATAGTAGGTAAGGACAAGGGAAACTCTGCTGTTGCAGGAAGGAAGAGAGGGGGTGAAGGAGGAAGTGTCTAAGGTGGATCAGACCTGGTTGAGGGTCCTGTCAAAAACAGTGTTGGGGAATCATTTGTTGAGGGAAAAGGTGGACATTTAGAAGGGTCCCTTGTCGAAGTTGGCCTCAGCGGAACAGATACAATGGAGATGGACGAACTGGGAGAATGGAGTCTTTACAGGAAGCAGGGTATGAGGATGTATAGCCCAGGTAGCTGTGGGAGTCGGTGGTTTTAGGTGGATATTAGTGGCCAGCCTATCCCCAGAAATGGAAACAGGGGTGTCAAGGAAGGGAAGGCATGAGTCAGAGATAGATCGGGGAAAGTGAGGGCCGAGTGGAAATTGGAAGCAAAATTGATCAACTTTTCCAGTTCTGGAGAGAGGGAAGGAGCGCCGATGATATCATTGATATATTGGAGAAAGAGTTGTGGTAGGGGTCTGGAATAGGACTGGAACAAGTAATGTTCCATGTACCCCACAAAGAGACAATAACTGGGGCCCATATAGGTACTCATAGCCACTGCTCTGACCGAAAGAAAGTAAGAGGAGTTAAAAAACAAGTTGTTGAGGGTGAGGATAAGCTCAGCGAAGCGGAGAAGGATGGCATTGAGTGGAGACAGTTCAGGCCTTTGCTCCAGAAACAAAGAAAATTACAGCACAGGAACAGGTCCTTTGTCCCTCCAAACCTGCGCCGATCCAGATCCTCCATCTAAACTTGTTGCCTATTTTCCAAGGATCTGTATCCCTCTGCTCCCTGCCCATTATTGTATCTGCCTAGATACATCTTAAATGATGCTATCGTGCCCACCTCTACCACCTCCACTGGCAATGCATTCCCGGCACCCACCACCCTCTGCATAAAGAGCTTTCCACGCATATCTCCCTTAAACTTTTCCCCTCTCACCTTGAAATCGTGGCCCCTAGTGACTGAATCCCCCACTCTGGGGAAAAAGCTTCTTGCTATCCACCTTGTCTATACTTCTCATGATTTTGTAGACCTCAATCAGGTCCCCCCTCAACTCTGCCTTTCTAATATAAATAATCCTAATCTACACAACCTCTCTTCATAGCTAGCGCCCTCCATACCAGGCAACATCCTGGTGAACCTCCTCCACACCCTCTCCAAAGCATCCACATCCTATTGGTAAAGTGACAACCAGGACTGTACGCAAAATCCCAAATGTGGTCGAACCAAAGTCTATGTAACTATAACATGACCTGCCTACTCTTGTACTCAATACCCCGTCCGACAAATGAAAGCACGTCGTATGCCTTCTTGACCACTCTATCGACCTGTGTTGCCACCTTCAGGGTACAATGGACCTGAGCACCAAGATGTCTCTGTGCATCAATTTTCCCCAGGGCTTTCCCACTTACCGTATAGTTCACTCTTGAACTGGATCTTCTAAAATGCATCACTTTGCATTTGCCTGGATTGAACTCCATCTGCCATTTATCTGCCCAACTCTCCTATCTAACTATATTCTGCTGCATTCTCTGACAGTCCCCTTCATTATCTGCTACTCCACCAACCTTAGTGTCATTGGGACATTAGGACCAGTTTTGGGGGAGGTGGGACTATTACAAATCAGATGGTCTACATCTGGGCAGAACTGGAACCAATGTCCTAGGGGCTGCTTTTTGCTAATGCTATTGTGGAGGGTTTAAAATAATGTGGCAGGGGGGTGGGAACTAAATGAGGAGGTAAATGGACAGTAAGGAGGTAGTAACGAAAGCCTGTAAGGAACTGGATAATGAAGTCAGTGTGACTAAGGGGAAGAGTAGGCAGAGAGCAGATGATGAACACAAAGCGGGAGGTGGTCTGAGGTGCATTTGTTTTAATGCAAGAAGTGTAGCAGGCAAGGCAGATGAACTTAGGGCTTAGATGCTTCAGGCGGGATAGAGAGTGAGGTAAAAGGGGTGGAGGAATTGCATTACTGGTCAAAGAGAATATCACAGCTGTGCTGAAGGAGGGCACTTTGGAGGACTCGAGCAGTCAGGCAATATGGCAGAGCTCAGAAATAGTAAGGGTGTGGTAACAATGTTGGGGTTGTACTATAGACCTCCTAACAGCGAGCATGAGATAAAGGTATAAATATGTAGACAAATTACAGTAAGATGTAGGAGCATCAGGCTGGTGGGGATGGGAGATATAAATTTTCTCAACTTTAACTGGGATTCACTTAGTGTTAGGGGTTTAGATGGAGCAGAATTTGTAAGGTGTATCCAGGATGGTTTTCTAAAGCTGTATGTAAATAGTCCAACTCGGGAAGGGGCCATACTGGACCTGGTGTTGGGGAATGAGCCCTGCCAGGTGGTTGAAGTTTCAGTAGTGGATCATGAAATATCTTTAGCAAACAGGGTTAAGGAAAATCCCAAAGCCTTTTATTCATACAAAAGGAGCAAGAGGGTAACTAGAGAAAGGGTTGACCCACTCAAGCTCAAAGGAAGGAAGTTATGCGAGGAGTTAGAGGAAATGAGTGAGATTCTTAATGCATACTTTGCATCAGTATTCACTGAGGAGAGGGACATGACGGATATTGAGGTTAGGGATAGATGTTTGATTACTCTAGGTCAAGTCAGCATAAGGAGGGGGGAAGAGTTGGGTATTCTAAAAGGCATTAGGCTGGACAAGTCCCCAGGTCCAGATGGGATCTATCCCAGGTTTCTGAGGGAAGCAAGAGAGGAAATAGCTGGGGCCTTAATAGAGATCTTTGCAGCATCCTTGAGCACTGGTGGCGTCCCAGACAACTGGTGAATTTCTAATGTTGTCCCCTTGTTTAAGAAGGGTAGCAAGGATAGTTCACGTAATTTATAGACCGGTGAGCCTGATGTCGGGGTGGAGAAGCTGCTGGAGAAGCTACTGAGGGATAGGATCTATTTTCATGTGGAAGAAAATGGGCTTATTAGTGATAGGCAGCTTGGTTTTGTGCAGGGAAGGTCATGTCTTACTAACTTGTTAGAATTCTTTGAGGAAGTGACAAAGTTGATAGATGATGGAAGGGCTGTAGATGTCAAATGGCTGTAAATGCCGAAACTAGCTTAAAACATCAGAGGAATTGCAGATGTACGTGGGAAGGGGAATAAAGACTGAATCAAGTCAGGAACAGATGAGTTCTATGGGGCAAGAGCAGGCTGAAACTATGGGTCTATCAGGGCAGTCCTATTTGTGGATGTTTAGAAGGAGGTAGAAGTGAGGTGTGCAGGGCTGGGGGACTATCAGGCTGGAGGTAATGGCAGGGAGATTGCCAGACAAAATGAGATCAGTGACCATGATTGATAGAATGGCCTAATGTGTCATGGCGGGGTCATGGCCCTGGTGAAGTTAGGAGGAGGTGTCTGAGAGCTGGTGCTCAGCCTCTGCAATGTAGAGGTAAGTACGCTAGACTACAACAGCACCATCCTTATCGGCAGGCTTAATAACAAAATCAGGGTCAGATGTGAGCACATGGAATGCAATCAGTTCAAAAGGAGAGAGGTTGGATTGGGTGAGGGAGGCAGAGAAATTGAGGCGACCAATGTCACATCGACATTGGAATCCTTCATCAGCCGAACATATGAAATTTAATATATTATTCCAGCATATTCCTGACTTGCGTTTTGAAATAAGGCAAAGCTTTTGGGGAGTTAGCAGATGAGTCACTCACCGCAAAATACCCAGTTACTGTAGTCACAGATTTCTTGAGTGCAATTTTCTGCTCTCAAAGATAACGAAAATTACGACTTAATTGTTGATGGTGTGATGACTTAATTGAGTGAAAGTTTAAAAAAGGCACTCACCATCACTATAAATTTTAACAATTAAGTCCTCATTCGTCAGAAGGCAAGTCAACGTCCTTGGCATCAAGTGGCAAAATTTATCATGCACATATTTGCATCTCATTACTTGCACAAGTTGCCGGATTTTTTTAATATCAGGTGCTTGGAGTAATATGAGAAAAAACTTGAAGAAAGTCCTGTGACACAGTGGGCAGTGCCAATGCCTCTGAGCCAGAAACCAACCTGCAAATCTTTCTAACACATGCCAATGTCAATGGTAGCTGCTGGAAGAGTTCTGGACAGCCAAGTGACAGGAAAAAATTTGGAACCTCACCATATTCTGTGGTTACACATTCATAGCTATTTAAGGTATCATTCTTTCTTCAGTTAATTTGATTAATTGATATACTCAAAGTCTACTTCTGGAGCATCTTCCAGTCTGGCAATACCTTCAGATTAAATCACAACCAGTTGTCTCGCTGTAATGAGAGAGCTGCCCTATAGTCCTATGGCAACTTTACCTTTATCCCCCACCAAGGTCTTTTAGGTTAGCCCAAAAAATTATCATTGTAACCTTGGCATGAAGCCAACTGTTATTGACTATAGGAGACCTGAATATCACAAAACATCAGTCAGGCCACAATGCATTCTTACGCAGCTCTTCAAGGGATCACGCTACAACTCAGCAGAATGAGCTACTCTTTTGAAATAAGCAGGAGTGCTCGAACCAAATTAAAATAAATTGACAACTCTTAACGGACAGCAACTAAAGACAAAATCACAACGAAGTTTACAAAGTAATATTGAAATGTAGATTTGGCGTCGATGAACCTTATTTGTGTAATAAATTGGTGACTTTTGTTTTCTACTCTGGTTCAAGTCTCCTCACTTTCACAAAAGGTAAGGCACGTGAGGAAATATTGCCTGGAGCAATGTTAGCACTAAAACAGCTGTAATATATTGAGCATTTTGGTGATCAAACATTTCTGGAAGCTTTCTCTATGATGGTATTTGCACCTTTCACTCAGAAAGTCCAATCCCTAGTGAATATTAGCAAGCCATCCCCCACCCTGAAACTGCTCCTTCTGCACCTCATGTCTTTACTACCCCACAGTGTGGCACAATACAATGCAGAAGGTTGAGGGGAAGGATTTATTGAGGTTCTGAGCATATGTAGGGTAGCAGGAAGAAACTTTTCCACTTAGAAGTGTGGTCAGTAGCCAGGGGGCACAGTTTCAAGGTAAGGAGCAAAAAGCTTATGCAGGATTTGAAGAATTTTTTTCATCAAGAGGCTTGTGGGTGTCTGGAAATCACTTCCTAAAAGAATATCAGAAGTGGGAATCCTCAAGACATTGAAGAATTGATTAGATGAACTCTTGAAATGTGAGCATACAGGCTCCAGTTAAGTGCTAGAAAATGGGAATAGGTGTTTGATGACCACAGAAGCACAATGGGATAAAGAACGTTTTTCCACACAGTAAATATTCCATGATTCAATAATCCTTCATTTTTGTTTGAAATGCATCATCACTTACAATACCTTCACTACTATTGGCTACCAATGTTAAAATGTAGATTTGGCATTGATGAACCTTATTTGTGTAATGAATTGGTGACTTTTGTTTTCTGCTCTGGTTCAAATCTCCTCACTTTCACAGCTGGTAAGGCATGTGAGGAAATGTTGCCTGGAGCAATGTTAACACTAAAACACTTGGGTCCACAATTATGAGATTTTGAAACTGTGACTGGCTATTTGCTAGTCAATAACTGGCTGTTGCAACGCTCCTAAATTTTATAGCAGGATTTTGACAGCATGTGACTTGGCATAGACCTTTCCTCCCTGGAGCCTATAGATAACACAGCATATTCTGCCATCACTTCTAAGAGGTGTGTGCATGGTCCAGCAATTGAACAGCCCAAGCCCTGATTCCTCACTAAATCTTCTTATTAACATCAACAATCTTAAAAGTGACCTGCAGCACCTTATTGCCAATCCTAATCTGGTTTTGTGAAAAATGAGACAGTCTCTAATGATTATGAGAGAGGCACAAAGATGTGACATTTGAAAAGCCACAGATCCTATCGATGGTGGAAGATGTTTTCACTTCTGAGAAACTTTTCAGCTTGTATTTGCATAATAAAGTTACAACAGATATTAGCAGAGTGCAAAAGAGTATATATTTACAAAAGCACAGAGATTCAAGATTCAACCGCTATGCCAACAATGTGTCATGTAGGGATGATCCCTACAACTGGGTAGAGGGACCCAGCTGAATGCTATTTTCAGGTCACTTGGATGACCTTAGCAGGTACTTTCTGGAGGCTGCAAGCCCAGAAAGCCTGCTGAACACAGTTTGCAGGCACACCTTCAGCTGTTAGGAAGATATGGGATCAATGACCGAGTAGGCTTGGGAAGAAGGGCAGCTCTGGAGTGTCATGAGAACAAACTTTCAAGGTGCCATCTGTCAGTTCTCCTCCCTGCTGGCACCAACCTCTCTCCTTGAGAAGTCCGGGAGGGAGCTGCTGAGCAGCTACAGCTTGAGTAATGCTGTGCAGATCTGAACACATATCCATTAGCGACTAAAAATTCTGCTGAACTAGGCGGCTGCCAAGGTAGCTGCTACCCTTTCCAAGGAGACAGCCAAGAGCTTCCAAGCAAAAGTAACCAGAGTACTGCGAACATGGGCAGATCCTTGGTATTTTGCTCCAATCTAGGGACTCTGGCATGCCTGCCTGATGTTGCCTCTCCTCTCTAGGGTTGATCATTTCACCTACAGTTGATCATAAAGTCACGCCTTCTGCATGAGACTCAGAAGGACCCTCTTCAGCAGTCAGACTGTAAGATCCCTCAGAATTTTCTCCCTCTGCCAGCTTTGAATATGTGCCATTGCCAGCTCGCTAGATTGTGCCCCTTAGCTTAATTGAGGTAGAGAACCCATTGGGATGTTTGATTCTGGGCCTGTGTTGGCAAGTTTTAATCCTTAGACGCAATACTGGTTCAGAAAGGTCCTAGCTGCAGCCTTTTGTTGGTCTCCATCCTGGTGCAGCTCGTGCAATGAGAGAGAAGAGAAGAGAAGTGAAGAGAAGAGAAGAGAAGAGAAGAGAAGAGAAGAGAAGAGAAGAGAAGAGAAGAGAAGAGGAGAGAAGAGGAGAGAAGAGAAGAGAAGAGAAATTTGCTAAAGATGCACAATAGTTTACGTATATCCACATTTTTGCTTTCATGCCAGTGCTAATAGAATAGAACACTTACTGACATCATCAACCATTCCTGTACCCCTATTGCTGTGGGAACTGTCCCAGTATTCCCCAGGAAGCTCTACTGTCTGCTCCTCAAGGCTGGTGAGGATCTTTAGGTCCCACACTTCTCTACAGGCCTTGCCCTCTAAACATGGCTGTGAGCAAGCTTGACCCACAATCAGATGAAAAGAAAAGTATGATGGCAAAGTGTGAAAGAGCACTTTGTGATCACACAGAAGTTTGCCATCCCTCGTAGGTATAGGAAGTGTGGTGCCCGGGACGTGTTGCTGGACATGAGGTAGGTGTGAAAGTGGGGCTTGCAGGCTTTGACCCTTCATGAGCTGTCTGTGTAGGGACAGCATTAGACTGTAAGGTGCCCCCATGAGTGTGAATTTGCAGAGAGGAAGTGGTACCATTTCAACTGCAGAGCACATCAAATCATTCATCTCCTTGCAGCACTGCAGTTGGTTGTGTTTCTGAGGGCCAGTAGTACAGCCGTGCTCTGTTGTCTTGATCCAGGCCAGAGAAGTTTGACAGAATAGCCTCCTGGTGCCAGCATCCAGTAAGATGTCTTTCCTTTGTACCATGTTCAATCTAATAAAGCCAGTGACGTTGCATCACTAAAATGTATCTTCGGTGAGTTGGCCAGTGACCACCAGAGACTCCTTTGAGGCTCCTGGATTTCAGTCAGTGAAACTCCAACTTCAGAGTGAAACTGGCCTTTAACTATTGCAGCAGAACTCGTGATCTTGGAATACCTCACCAGGGGAGAGAATTTCCCGTTTGTTCATCTCAGGCCAATCATAAAACATTATGCTTGTGTACAAATGACATGAGAAGCACATAACTGCACAAGATAATTTGTCCTAGGACAAGGCATAAGTGACAATCTAGAACTCACGGAGCACCATACTTTAACGTCAAAATGGGAAAATCCTAGCCTATATCAAAGAATCACTAAAGTCTTCCATTGTGGAAGGAGGCCATTTGGCTTATTCAAGCGGGCATCATTACCAAGTGCCAATCTCCTACTTCTTCCCCATATACTTGCACATTGTTTTTACCAAATAATCACCCAATGTCCTCTTGAATGCTTCAATTGATCCTACCTCCATCATATCTTGTTCAATATCACCTCCGTGCTACCGTTTGTAAAGCTGAGATCTCAGTCTGCTTTCCTTAGTGCTCTTTTCACTGCCCTGCCACCTTCAATGATCTGTGCACTAATGCATCCACGTTCCTCTGCTCCCATATCCACTTTATAATTGCACCCCTATTTCGCTTTGAACTTCATCAAGTCTTTTGATAGGTCTTGCATGAGAGAATAATGGTAAAGGTAAGAGCCCTGGAATCCAAGGAAATATGGCTAATCAGATACAGAGTTGGCTCAGTGATAGGAAGCAGAGGGTGATGGCTAAGGGAATTTTCATGACTGGATGTCTGTATCCAGTGGGGTTGCACAGGAATCAGTGCCAGGACCGTTGCTGGTTGTAGTATATATACACAATGTAGACTTACACATAGGAGATTTGATCAGTATATTCACAGATGGCAAAAATTGATGGGGTCATAAATACTGAAGAGAAAGCCTCAGATTACAGGAACATATTGATGGGCTGGTCAGATAGGTTGATGAGTGGCAAATGAAATTCAATCCAGATAAGTATGAGGTGATGTAATTGGGAAGGACAAATAAGGCAAGGGAATACATGATGAATGTTAGGGCCCTGGGAAGCCCTGAGGATCAAAGAGACATTGGTATGCATATCCACCTGTCCCTTAAGTAATCAGGACAGGTAGATAAAGTGGTAACACGGTCTGGATCTGGAGGAACAGATAGGCCAGGTGGAATCAGAGGAGCAGGAAAGCTGATGTTTCAAGTCAGGACCCTTCTTCAGAAATGGGGGAGGAGTAGGGAGCACTGAAATAAATAGAGAGAGGAGAAGTGGGGCTGGGGAAGGTAGGTGTGATGATGATAGATGAGTGCAGGTAGGCAATGGTGAGGATTGGTCAGTGAGGTGGGAGAAGTGGATAGGTGGGAGAGAAGACAGACAGGTTGTGTCGGGGATGAGAGGGATGGTTGGCCATGGGATAAGACCGGGGTGGGGAGATTTTGAAACTGGTAAAGTACACACTAGATAAAGTGGTTAATAAGGCATATGCCACGCTTGTCTTTATTGGATGGCTTTGGGAGCAGGGAGGTTAAGTTGGAACTGTACAAAACCTTGGCTACACCATAGCTAGAGTATTGTGTGCATTTCTGGAACCAAAATTATAGGAGGGATGTGGTTGTAGTAGAGAGGGCACAGAGGAGATTTACCAGGATGTTGCCTGGCTGGATAGTTTTAGTCACAAAGTAAACTGTATTGACTGTTTTCCTTGGATAATAAGAGACTGATGGGGTCATGATTGAGATGTAACCCAGGCCATGAGCTAAGTGCTGGAAAATTGGATTAGAAAATGTAAGTGGTCGTTTTTGAAGAAACCAGTGTATATTGGCATTCAGTAATTTTCCTACCGAAATTCATCACCTCAAACTTCTCTGCATTGAAACTCATTTATCATATGCCCAACCATTCCAATCACTTATCTAGATTTGTTTGATGTTTTACACTGTCCTCCTCATGGTTTAAAATTCTTCCAAGTTCTGTGTCATCTAAAAAGTTTGAAATTGTGCCCTGCACATAAAATCCATATTATTAATATATATTAGGAAAAACTAGGATTCCAATACTGACCCTTAGAGAACTCCATTACAAACTTTTCTCCAGTCCAAAAAATATCAATTTGACCATTATCCTTTGTTTCCTATCCATGATGCTCCTGACCCTTTTATTCCAGGACCTATAATTTTCCTCTTGTCTGTTGCGTAGCTCTATATCAAACACCTTCGGAAGTTTAGGTACATTAAATCTTTACCCCCATTGAGCCCTTCCTGTTAACTTTTGAAAAATCTTCGGCAAGTTGGTTAAACATGAATTCTGCCTTTAGGTAGGACTCCAAACATTGCAAACATGTATCCTTCATTCTCATTCACTTCAATGTTGTTCGGGCTCCTTAGTTCTGCAATCAGCCAAATGCAGTCTTGATGTCAAGGGCAGTTACTTTCATCTCATTTCTAGTATTCCAATCTTTGGTAATGTTTGCATCACAGCAGTAATAAGATCTGTAGCCAAGAGTCTTATTAGAACCCAAATTCTTGCCACTTCTGGTATCCAACCTGTCCGATAGGTATTCAAACCATCAAATTGTGTAAAAATGATATCTCTATGACAGCATTAAACTCAGTTCCGTTAAATACATCATGGATAGGAAACAAAGGATATTGGTCAAATTGATATTATTCAGGGATGGATTTTACTCAATGTTTTATACAACAGGGCACATACATCTATCATAGATGAAGGTGACTTTTCAATGGAATCAAAAGTGTTCAATCCATGCAGAAATTACCGCTCAAATTCCAAAGATGCAAAAGGTGTGTTGATTTACAGGAAACTTCCTGCTGATTACCATGTACCATCCTCCCTCAACTGATGGATCAGTAGTCCTCGACATTGAGCAACACATGGAGGAAGCACTGAGGGTAGCAACGGCACAGAATATGCCCTGAGTGGGGGATTTCAATGTCCACCCACAAAAGTGGCTCAGCAGCAGCATGACTGATCAAGCTGGTCAGGTCCTAAAAAACATAGTTTCCAGACTGGGTCGGTGGCAGATGGTGAGGGAACCAATGTGAGGGAAAAACATACCTCATTCTTATCAATCTGCCTGCCGCAGATACCACTGTCCATGACAGTTTCAGTAAAGGTGACCACCGCACAGTCCTTGTGGAGACAAAGTCCTGCCTTCACATTAAGAATACCTTCCATGGCATTGTGTGGTACTATCACCATGTTAAGTGGGACAGGCTTTGAACAGACACAGTAACTCAAGACTGGGCATCCATGACGCACTGTGGGTCATCAGCAGCAGCAAAATTGTACACTCGCACAATCTGCAAGCTCATGGGCCAGCATATCCACTGCCATCAAGCCAGGTGATCAACTCTAGTTCAATTGTATGCCTGGAGCAGCAGTGAACCCACCTAAAATTGAAGTGTTAACCTGGTGAAGCTATCAAACAGAACTACTTGTGTGCCAAACAGCATAAGCAGAAAATGACAGACAGAACTAAACAATCTCACAACCAACAGATCAGATCCAAGCTCTGCAGTACTGCCACAATAGTTCTGGATGTGAGTTTGCTCGCTGAGCCGGAAGGTTAGTTTTCAGACGTTTCGTCACCATTCTAGGTAACATCATCAGTGAGCCTCCGACGAAGCGCTGGTGTTATGTCCCGCTTTCTATTTATCTGGTTAGGTTTCCTTGGGTTGGTGATGTCATTTCCTGTTCTTTTTCTCAGGGGATGGTAGATTGGCTCCAAGTCAATGTGTTTGTTGATGGAATTCTGGTTGGAATGCCATGCTTCTAGGAATTCTTGTGCATGTCTCTGTTTGGCTTGTCCTAGGATGGATGTGTTGTCCCAATCAAAGTGGTGTCCTTCCTTATCTGTATGTAAGGATACGAGTGATAGTGAGTCATGTCGTTTTGTGGCTAGTTGATGTTCATGTATCCTGGTGGCTAGCTTCCTGCCAGTTTGTCCAATGTAGTGTTTGTCACAGTTCTTGCAAGGTATTTTGTAGATGACGTTCGTTTTATTTGTTGTCTGTATGGGGTCTTTTAAGTTCACCTTGCAAGAACTGTGACAAACACTACATTGGACAAACTGGCAGGAAGCTAGCCACCAGGATACATGAACATCAACTAGCCACAAAACGCCATGACCCACTATCAATCGTATCCTTACATACAGATAAGGAAGGACACCACTTTGATTGGGACAACACATCCATCCTAGGACAAGCCAAACAGAGACATGCACGAGAATTCCTAGAAGCATGGCATTCCAACCGGAATTCCATCAACAAACACATTGACTTGGAGCCAATCTACCATCCCCTGAGAAAAAGAACAGGAAATGACATCACCAACCCAAGGAAACCTAACCAGATAAATAGAAAGCGGGACATAACACCAGCGCCTCGTCGGAGGCTCACTGATGATGTTACCTAGAATGGTGATGAAACGTCTGAAAACTAACCTTCCAGCTCAGCGAGCAAACTCACATCCAGAACCTCAACCTGAGCTACAAATATTCTCAAAACTCGCTGCCACAATAGTGGTTGACAAATAAACAATTCACTAGATAAGAAGTCTCCACAAATATCACCATCCTTAATGTTGGAAGTGCCTAACACATCAGTCCAAAAGATAAGGCTGAAGCATTCGCAGAAATCTTCAGCTATAATTGTCAAGTTGATGATCCAGTATTGCAGATGCCAGTCTTTATTTTGCATGATATTAAGAAATGGTTGGAGGCACTGAATAGTGCAAATGCTATGGCTCCTGACAACATTCCAACAATAATGCTGAAGATTTCTGTTACAGAGCTTGCCATTCCCCTAGCCATGCTATTCCAGTACAGTTATGACACTGGTATCAATCTGGCAATGTGGAAATTTACCCAAGGATATCTTATACAAAAAGCAGGACAAATCCACCCCAGCCAATTACCACCTCGACAGTCTACTCTCCATTCGTTAAACATGATTTCCCTTTCACAAAACAATGTTGGCTCTGCCTGATTACCTCAAACTTTTCCAGATGTCATGCCGAAGCACCTTTAACAATGGCTTCTAACATTTTTCTTATTACATGTAAAACTAACTGTCCTGTGATTTCCTGCTTTCAGTCTCCCTTTTTTTTGAATAAAGCAGTTACAGTCACTATTTTTCAATCCAACAGGCTTTCTAGATTTATTACCAAGATATGAAAGTGCAGCTATTAAAGGCCAAAACAATTACAGTCGTGTAACCCCAAATCAGAACTAATGGAAGATGAACTTGACTCCATTCTATTAGTGGGACATTTGCTAACAGATTAATAAGCATTTTAAATGCCTTGCCTTGAAAATGGCAGCTATTAGTCATTTGTAAGCTGTTACCAATGTGCTGTGTGTATGCACTGATTTGCAGATAAATCAAATAAAACTGAATCACAGCAGCAATATCTGGCTGTCACTGATAGTTACCAACTCAATATAAGCTACATGTACAGCCAATTATGAACATTTGCCATTGTGACTTTTGCATATTAACAAGACTACTAATCTTATTAAGATCTAAAATCAGTTTACAGCAAGATCGAAGTGTATGCAAGTTATGGTACTCTTCAGCTGCAGACATGATACTATAATCTGTTTTAGAATGTTGTTTGTGTTTCCTCTACCTGGAAAAAAAAGTACGCACTTTCAATCTTCTTTCTTAGTCACGCAATTGAATTTCACTTCTTAAAGGAAATAAAATAATTACGTTGCTGGTTTCACTAAGAAATCAAATAAGTGATGATACTGTTTCTTAAACATAGGTGCTAAAACACACTGGATATTTTTAACTCCCCATGCCTTTCTAATTAGAATTAACACAATTCTATTCCTTTAAACTGCTAATTAGCAATTAGCAGTCAGTCAATTAGTAATTTGCATAGTTTCTGCTGAAAGAAAGTTGTAGTGCACACTGGCCTGCATAACCCATTTTTAAAACATTTCTTGACCATGCTCTGCAACTTATGTTCTCATTCTGTGTCAATTGCACTTACAGTGCCTACACCATGCAGATATAAAGGAAATACAAAAGTAAAACAAATAATTGGAAATCCCGTAGCTTGACATCATCAAAATTCTATGTTCTTGCCAGAATCTATGATCTAAAAGGTCAATGGCCTGAAACATTAACCTTATTTCTCTCCACAGATGCTGTCAGGCTGGCTTGAATACAAGACCAAGGAGGTTATGATGGCACCTTTATATGACATTAGTTAGGCCGCAATAGGTGCACTGTGTTCAATTCTGGCTACCACATAATAGGATGTGAAGCAAAAATAGAAATTGTTGGAGGAACTCAAAAAGTCTAGCCGCATCAATGGAGAGAAAACAGAGTTAACATTTTGAGTCTTCTTCAGAACTAGGAAGGATGCAATTGCACTAGAGTGGGTGCAAAGGTGATTCCTTACGATGAGATAGTAGAAACTGCAGATGCTGGAGAATTGGAAATAACAAGGTGTAGAGCTGGATGAACACAGCAGGCAGAGCAGCATCAGAGGAGCAGGAAAGCTGACATTTCGGGTTTGGATGAGTCTGCTTTCCAGCTTCTCTGATTCTGCTTGGTCTGCTTTGTTTATCCAGCTCTACACCTGGCTATTTCAGATTCCTTAGGAAGTTGCCTGGGCTGGAGCATTTCAGCTCTGAGGAAATACTAAATAGGCTGGATGTGTATAAAATTACGAGGCGGATAAATGGCAAACAAGAAGAAATATTTTTCTTCAGTAGAGGGATCAATAACAAAAAGAGTTTTAGAGGGCATTTAAGGAAGAATATTTTTCACCCAGAGGGTGGTGATAATGTAAATCTCGCCTGAAAGGGTAGACGCATCACAATATTGAAGAAATATTTAGATGATCGGTTGAAGTGCCATGGCACACGAGGCTATGAGCAAAGTGTGGGAAAATGACACCAGAGTAGATAAGGGGTTGATGACCAGCATGGGCACAATGGGCCAAAGGGTCTCTTTCAGTACTGTGATACTCTATGACTCTGTAAGCTGCTGAATATTTCCAGAAATTCCTGTTTTTATTTCATACTTCCAGCAATACTCTGCTTTGTGATTCAGGGCTTTGATAATATTTGTGATGACATTCCATGAACTATTTTACACAAAAACAGAAAACCTGTGCCATAATCCATGATAGATCATACAGCATAGAAATGGACCCTTCAATCCAACTAGTCCACGCCAACTATGTTTCCAAACTAAACTAGTCCCACCTGCCTGCTCCTGGCTCATTTCCCTCCAAACCTTTCCTATTCATGTACTTATCCAAATGTCTTTTAAATGCTGTAACTGCACCTGCATCCACCGCTTCCTCTGGCAGTTCATTCCACACCTCTGTGTGAAAATGTTGCCCCTTGTGCCCCCTTTAAAACTTTGTCCTCTCACCTTAAAATTATGGCCCTAGTTTTCAACTCCCTGACATTGGCAAAAAGACTTCTGCTTTTCACCTATGCCTCTCATGATTTTATAAAACCCCTATAAGATCACCCGTCAACCTCCTACTCTCCAGTGACAAGAGCCTCACCCTACCTAGCCTATTTTTACAACTCAATCTCTTCATTTCCCACAACATCCTGACCAATCTTTTCTAAACCCTCTCCAGTTTAACAATATTCTTCCTGTAACAAGGTAACCAGAATTATATGCAGTACTCCAAAAGAAACTCATCAATTTCCTTTAAAACCACAACATGACTTCCTACTCTGAAACTCAAAAGTCTGAGCAATGTAGCAAGCATTCTAAATGTCTTCTTAACCACCCTGTCTACTATAATGCAAATTTCAAAGAATTATGTACCTGAACCTTTAGGTCTCTCTCCGCAACACTACCCAGAGAAATTGCTAGTCCTTCAATCTTGGGCTATCAGTTTGTGATAACAAAAACAGGAAACTGTTAAAAATACTCAGCAGGTCAGGCAGCATATGTGACAAATTAGATGTGATGCTTTAGATTGAGAACCCTTCCTCAGGACAAGAGCAGAATCTTAGATTTAGAATGTTCACTGACTAATTTCACCCCCATAGATACTGATGACCTGCTGTGTATGTGAGAGATTTTTAAGTTCTAGCCTCTACAATATTTTGATTTTTGTTTCCATTTGTTCAACCCTTCACTCTAGCTTCCTCTGGCTCGGAGATCTCTACATTTCTTCAGTTTTGGATTCTGTGTATTGTCATTTTCCTTCACCCCAACATTAGTGGCCACAATTTCAGTTGCCAAGCCCTGAAAAACAGAATTTCGTCCCTAAAAGTCTTCTTTGCTAGTCCACTTCCCTCCTTCAAGAAGCTCCCTAAAATCTAAGTTCATTTGTGACCAAGCTTTTTGTTTGACAAGCCTTCTTTGTGACTAGATGTCAATCTTTTTTTTCTGTTAAGTCCAATGAAACACCTTCAATCCTTTCCTATGCTAAAAGCCCTCTTTAAACATTGGTAAACATTGTTGTTTTTGACTGAATTAGTTACATTTTCTTTCAACTACACGGGACTTAATTCTGTTAAGTTCAGCAGTTTTGTGGAGAGTATATTCAATCATTCAGCTTAGTTTCTTCACAAAGGGAAATCTAGTGACTGAGCCTATAAATGTGTCAAGAACTCCTATACCTATTTCAAAAATCAAAACTATTCTACTATGTAGATGAAAATGAGTCGCATTCTATCATGCAATTGATAGAGTCTCAGAGAATATGCTCAGCAATTTCATGTAATTTCTACAAATAAAAACTTTAGCTTTACAACTGCATAGAATTGCAGAGTAGAATTCCAGCACAGAAGCAGGTCATTAGGCCAAATGAGCCTACAGTCCTGTTTTGCTCCACACAAGCTTCTTAATTTTAATTTCCTTTCTTAATTTTATCCCCATCCATATATCTTCCAGTTTCGTTTACCTAACTTAATTATCTACCTCCCCACTAACTGTATCTCAGCTATTCAGCTAAGTCACTGCCTGTGATAGCAGATTCCAAATTTTAACTATTCTCTGAGTAACATGTCTAACATAGGGCAAGGATCAATGTGTGTTATATACAAATGTCAGGTAATATCAAATGTCAGGTAATTCAATTACAAGATAAACCAGTGTTTACTTTTTTGGGGGACATTCCTTGGATTCTTAGTTGCTTCCAGTAATCTCAAAAAAAAACTCAAAAGAAATAACAAAAATAGACCTGAATATTTATGTTTTGACTTGCACACAGCTGGAGAAGTCAGCAGTGAGGTGGGAACTCAGATTCCCAGCAGCTCACTTTTTAATGACCTTTTAGTTGCACCTTTGCTTTTACATCTTTAATATATTGCTGTAAGAGATTTAATGACCTGAGCATGACAGAAAGGTGAGTGAAGCTCACATTGCCTTTCACAGCCTTCTATGTCATTCCTCTGATTTGACAAATGTTTCCGATGCACCCATCCTCTCTCTCACAAAGAACATTTTAACATTCTATCTGACTTGTCATCACCAGCATGCATCTTCATCTTATGGTAAGGTCACACCCATTTCTCACAGTGATGCTCCCATAAATGTTGTCCTTCCCTCCCCTCAAAGCATTGCATAATTTATACATAGGACTCCTCTCACTTTTCTTGTAGAGGGAGAGAGCACAAACAGCAGGAAGAGGAGAAGAAAATGAACTTTTCCTCCAGTCATCTCCATCTTGACTGCAGACAAAGCATTGGAGTTAAGTTTGGTTTCATAGCTGGCCAAAGCTAATAGAGAGATTGGAGCTTCTCAGCTACATGGAGACAGAAGTAAACATGAAAGACATATGGCATGAAATATCACTCACATAAATGTGATGTCATTGGCCTCTGAAATAAGGCAATCTTCGTAAAGATGACTTAAAAATCTTTTACTTAGTCAGTACTAATTCATGTCATCCATCTCCCGTAGGACCCACAGATATCCAGAACAGCTGCTGCCCAAAGAGGTTGAAGATTCCCAGACAAAGTCATTCACTGTGAGAATGTGATGCCACTGGACACCCCCTCCTAAGTCAGTCATCATCCTCATTTGGAACTTTATCACTGTTCCTCCGCTCTCACTGAAAAATTAACTGAAAGTTCCTTCTTAACACAACTGTGAGCTTCCCTAAAGTTGGACTCCATGGATTACAGAAACAATGCATCATCGACCTTCTTCAAGAGTCTTGGAGATGGGCAACAAATTCTGGCTTTGCCAATTGTGCTCAAGCCCTGTGAAAGATAAAAGTTGTGGGAAATCTGCTCAAAGCAATTCCACTCCATATCCTCACTCCCCCTCTCAGTCAGAGTGCTGTTTACAGTTTACTTTTCTGAGGACTGAGTTTGCTCCTGCCCAGGCAGAGAGGCTACATTGGAAATAATTCAGAGAAGGTTTCCTAGATTAATTTCAGTGATGAAAGGCTTGTTTTGTGAGGAAAGATGAAGCAGCTTAGACTTATATTCCCCTCAGTTTAGAAGGATGTGACGAGGTATGCAAAAGGTACACAAGATTCTAAATTGAATTGACAAAGTAGACATGGAGCAGATGTTTCCCCTTGTGGGGCAATGTAGAGCAAGAGGTCATAGTTTTAGGCTAAAATTTGACAGATTTAAAACACAGACAAGAAAGAATTACTTCTCTCAAAGAATCATGAATCTGTGGAATGTATTACCCCTGTGTACAGTGGCTTCTAGGACACTGAATACTTGTAAGGAGAAGGTAGATAGGTTTTTAATTTGTAATGGGTTATGGTGAGCAAGCAGAAAATTGGAGTTGAGACAGAAATGAGATCAGCCAATGTCATATTAAATGGTGGAGGAGACTCAGGGCATTGAGTTGCCTACTTCCAGTTCTTATGTTCTTGTGCTGGGAGTGGCCTGGTGGGCTCCAAAATCCATCTGTCAGTCCATCCTGGCAGCTCTGAGTGTCTATGAGAGTCCTTGTTACCCCAGGTTCATCCTTACACTCCTCCAATAACTCTTCCTTCCTCTCCCTCCAACAGTACAGGGCAGTCATTACCTTCCTTCTCCTGTGTACTCACTGGTGCACATTAACCATCATTTTGGAAATTCTTGCTGGTGCATACTGAAAGGTACAGAGATCATGTAGACATCTGAAATTAATCTTAGCGTTCTGGTAATTTACTTAGTGACTCAATTCTGGATTCAGAATTGGCTGACCCTTAGAAGACAAAGGACGGTAGTGGATGGAAAATATTCAACATGGTGCCCAGTTACAAGTGGTGTACCACAAGAATCTGTCTGGGTCCTCTTCTATTTGTGATTTTTGTAAATGATTTGGATGAAAGAGGGGATGGGTGGATTAGTAAGTTTACGGACAATACAAAGGTGGGTCATGTTGTGGACAGTGCGGGCGGCTGTTCTAGGTTACAAAGGGACATTGATAGAATGCAGAGCTGGGCTGAGAAGTGGCAGATAGAGGTTAACCCTGAAAAGGTGATTCATTTTTGAAGGACAAACTTGAATGTAGAATACAGGGTTAACGGAAAGATTCTTGGCAATGTGGATGAATAGAGGAATCTTGGGGTTCATGTTCACAGTTCCCTGAGACCTTCCACCCAGGTGCATAGAATTGTTAAGAAGGCGTATGGTGTGTTAGCTTTCATTAATAGAGGGATTGAGTTCAAGAGCCATGAAGTTATGCTCCAGCTATACAAAAGCCTGGTTTGGCCACATCTGGAGTATTGTGTCCAGTTCTGGTCACCTCATTACAGGAAAGATGTGGAAGCGTTGGAAAAGGTGCAGAGGAGATTTACCAGGATGTTGCCTGGAATGGACGGAATGTCTTACGAGGGAAGGTTGAGAGATCTGGGGTTTTTCTCTTTAGAACGACGAAGGATAAGAGGTGACTTGATAGATGCATTCAGAATGATCAGAGGTACAGATAGAGTGGGCAGCCAGAGAAGTCAGTGATCTGTCACCAGAAATTTTAGTCACCTTCAATCCTGGGCCACTTCTACCGGAACACTGTTTTGATTTCAGACCAATTTATCCAGACAGTCCATACAATAACAGCATTTCTCATGCAGCTGCTACCAATGTAAACTGTGAAAAACTGTCAATCTCCTCTATTTATGCATAGTGCACAGGAAACACAAGTTGCTCTGTTGCCTTGAAATGTTTTTGAGCAGCTTGCACTGACAAGTAATTAAACAATTGACACAAAACAAGACTATTAGTTAGTTCCCAGATTTTACCATCAAGTCCCTGAATCTGTTCTTCCCCCATCCCAACTCTATCCTAACCCATTAAGAGGCATGGCATTTTCTTACTCTAATCCGTGCTCGTTCAATATCAGGGTAAAGCTGTTGTCAAGCCAAAAGCCTGTTAGAAGTTGCCAACATGCTGATGGCTAATATGATGTTTCATGTCTCTGTCAATGCATGTGAAACCAAGATGGGGAAAAATCATAAATCCTGAAGTAAAATGAGTCAAGGCTGAATCTTATTTTCTAGCATTCAACCTCAAACTCTTGACTGATGTTGGTGAATTTCTGTCTACTTCAAATATTTCCTGCCATTTATTGTCCTTCCATGTTGCTTAGAATAATAACTGCTGCTCTGAAAAGTCAATGTGCTCAATTCAGCCCAACAAAAGTCCCAGATTTTATTCCCTCCTCCTTTCCTTCTTTGTTTGTACCAATGGAGATATTTCAAATTGATGGCAAAGGAAAGGTTAAGATCTTCTTAGTAAACCTGTTCATTGTTGGATAAATGTGAGACCCCAATGACAGTGTGATTTGATTTGAATCTGACACCCCTTACCATCAACTGTTCATAGCTGAGAGCCATCCATGAATTGCGGTCTGATAAACGGAACATCCAAGGGTGACAGACACCTATTGCATCATATTCTGATACTAATCAGTAAAATAATAAAACAAAGTTACACATTGAAAAGTTTAAAATTTCCCAAAAAAGATCAAGCCCTGAACAGACAGGATTCTATTACAATAGCTCAGTAGAGAAGTTGATGGGAAATTATTAGCACTTGTCATGCCTCTAATTATTAGATCTAAATGTATCCAGTGGGATTGTTCCACACATATACAGCAACCCTGTGTCTTTCAATACATATCTGCAATTTTTTGCAAAGCTAAGGTCAGTCATCTCAGCTCCAGCTAACTATTTAAGGAGTTTCTCAAGGAGTGCCCTCGGCCAAACCATCTTCAGTTGTTTCATCAATGAATGACCTTCACCCTATGATCGGAAGCCAAAATAATCAGTGTCCAAAATCTAGATTTTGGCTGACGAGGAGCAAGTAACATTTATGCTACACAATTTCATGCAATGAAGATCACCAACAAGAGAAAACGTATCCACCATTCAATGGCATTGCCATCACTACATATTCTACAATCAAAATCCTGGGTGTTACCACTGACCAGAAACTCAACTGGACTAAACATGGAAATACTATTACTACCAGAGGCTAGTAATCCTGTAACGAGTAACTCACCTCCTGACTATCCTCTGCTTGTCCACCGTCTACAAGTCTGATGCTTCATGGAATACTCCTCACTTGCCTAACTGAGAACAGCTCTAATGACACTCAGTAAACATATCACCATCAAGATAATACAGCCTGATTGGCACCATATCCACATGCATTCACTCTCTCCACCACCAATAATAAGTAGCAACAGTATGCACCATCTACACAATGCACTGCAGAAATTCACTGAAATAGCTCAGAGAATCTTTGAAACCCACAAAACCACTACTATCTAGAAGGACAACCAACTGACACCTGCAAGTCTGCCTCTAAACCACTCACTATCCACACATGGAGTTATATCCCTACTCTTTCATTGTTACTTGTTCCAAACCCTGGAAATCCCTTCCTAGCAATATAGATGAACCAACATCAACGGTTAAGAAGGCTACTCATCACCATCTTCTCAAGGACAACCAGATTGGGCAATAAATATTGGGCCAGCCAGTGACATCCACATTCCATGAGTGAATGGAAAAGAACTTATCAGCAGTGGAGCTTAATATTGGAAAGTATGAGGTTGCGTACTTTGGTCGGAAGAATCAAAAGACAGACTTTATTCAAATGGGCAGCGATTCCAAGGAAGTCCAGCAGAGGAGAATCTTATGCATGAATCACGAAATGTTACCATTCAAGTTCAAAAGGACAGGCTGATGGGCAGAGTGGGTAATGTTGTCTTTGTTAGTAAGAAAATAAATTATATTGATAGCAAGGATTGAAGTGAAGTTAAAGGGTAGAGTTAAGGTATCACAAAAGTGAAAACGACCCTGATTTGAATTGTCTATGGCCCTCCCAGCAATAAACAACATGCGGAGAAGAAAATAAAACAGGAGATGGCAAGGGCATGTAACAAAGACACTTTTATAATAACAGTGGGGGACATCAATATGCAGGTGGACTGAGAAAAGCAGGTTGGTAGCAGGCCTCAAGAAAACAAATTTGTATAATTTTGTTTGGAGCAGCCTGTGGTTATACCCCACTAGGGAACAGGCAATTTTGGATTTTGTGATGTATAATGAGGCAAACTTAATGAGGGAGCTTTGGGGACTGTGGTCATAATATGATAATTTACCCTGCAGTTTGAGAGGAAGAAGCTGTGTAAAGCTAACTACAAAGACTTCAGGAAAGAGTTGGCCAGAGTTGATTGGGAGGGGAACCTATCAGAGTAGATTGTGGAGTAGCAAAGACAGGTGTTTCTGGGGGTAATTCAGGAGCCACAGCAGAACATCATCCTAAGGAAGAAGATGCACACTAAGGGGAGTTGGATGAGGCAACCATTGCTGACAAGAGAAATCAGGAACAGCATAAGAGCAAAAGAAAAAGCAACAATGTGGTGAAGATTCGTTGGAAGCCAGAGGATTGGGAAGAATTTAAATACTAGTAGAGAATAAGTTAAAAAAAGTACAAGGGCAGGAGATGAAATATGAGACTAAGCTTGTTAGTAATACAAAAAAACTTACAAGTTTTTTTAGATACATATAAGTTAAGAGAGACAAAAATGAATATCAGCACACTGGAAAATGGCACGGGAGAAGTAGTAGTGAGGAACAAAGAAATAGCAGTGGAAATGAACAAGTATTTTGCATGCACAGTAACAGACCTTCAAGAAAGCCAGAGAGCAGAAGTGTGCGTAGTGGCCATCACTAAGGACAAGTTGCTGAGGAGGCTGAGAGTTCTGAAAGTGGATGAATCACCTGAACCAGATAGACTACACCCCAGAACACTGATGGAGATAGCTCAGGAGATTGTGGAGGCATTGGAGGTGATTTTTCAGGATTCACTAGAATCAGGAAGGTCCTATAGAACTGAAAAATGTCTAATTAATACACCTGTTTAAGAAAAGAGGGAAGCAGGATGCTGGAAATGATGAATTAGTTAGCCTGGCCTCGGTCGCTGGTAATTATGAGATTACAGAGTACTTGAAGTGCATGTGAAACTGAGCTGAGCCAGCACGGTTTCATTGAGGGAAGGTCATACCTAACAAATCTGCTAGAATTTTTTGAGAAGGTAATACAAAGGAGAGCCAAAGGACGTGATCTATTTGGATTTCCAGAAGGCTTTTAACATGGTGCTGCACAGGAGCCTGCTAAACTGAATATGTGCCCATGATATTAGGGCAAGTACTGGCATGGATAGAGGATTAGCTGACTGGCAGAAGGCAGACCGTAGGGATAAAGGGGTCCTTTACAGGATGGCAACTAATGGCTAGTGGAGTTCTGCAGGTGTCTATGTTGGCACCATAGCTATTCACTTTATACATTAATGATCTGAACAAAGGAACTGAGGGCATTGTTGCTAAGTTTGTAGATGTCACAAAGACAGATGAATGGGGAGGTAGCAGGGAAGCTACGAAAGGACTTGGACAGGATAGGAGAGTGGGCAAAGAAATGGCAGGTGGAAGACAATGTAGGAAAATTGTGACGATATGCAGTTTGGTTGGAGGAAAGGAGGCATAGACTATTTTCTAATCAGGGAAAGGCTTTGGATATCTGAAGCACAAAAGGACTTGGGAATTCTAGCTCAGGATTCTCTTCAGGTTAACACATAGTTTCACTTGGCAATAAAGAAGGCAAATGCAATTTTAGCATTAATTTCAAGAGGGCTAGAATACAAGAACAGAGATTAATTTAATCTTTCCAAATAAGACAGTCCCACTATTATCAGTTAAGTGAACCTCTGCCGTACTCCCCCTACGGTAAACACTATGGGCCAGAACTGATAACACTCCAGATGCAGTCTCACCAGTGTTTTATAAAATTGAAGCAACATATTTTTGTTCCTGTATTCAAATCCAATTGCAATAAAGGTTAAAATACCATTTCCTCCCAAAATGCTTACTATACCTGCCTGCTAGCTCTCATTCATTTATGGACAGGGACATCTAGGTGCCTTTTGGACACAACACCTTTTCAATTTCCAACAATTAAAAAATACTTTAACTTTTGATTCTTTTACCAAAGTGGATAACCTTAAATGTATCCATTGTATTCCATCTGCGGACTTGGGCTTATTAAAATTAGTTCCCACATCCAAACCCTTGATTGTGAGCAGCTCTGGCTCAAGTACTTACTCTTGAAGTACACGGTAGTCACTTGCCAAACTAAGAACAGCCCAGCTTTCTTATGTTCTCTGCTTTCTGTCTGTTAACCTCAACACTGCCAGTATACAACACCAATTCCATGAATTTTAATTTCGCTTACTAACCACATTAACTACGCCACATCCACTGGTTCACTCTTATCAATTCTGCTAGTAGCATCCTCAAAAAAACTGTATCTGATTTGTTAATTACAGTTTTCTCTCCATAAATCAATATTGACCCTACCCAAACAGACAATTATTTTCTATAACTAGTAATCAGATCCTTACAATAGATTGTTCTATTTTCTCTGCTACTGACATCAGGATTACAGGTCTGTAGTTTTCTCGTTCACCCCTTTCATAAGCAATTGAGTAAAATTTGCAAACATCCAATTTGCAGGCATTGTTGCAGATTTAATAGAACATATCAAAGTTTCAAAAATATTGAAAGACCAGAAAGAAACTCTGTATTTCAAGCCTATTTTTCTGCTGTTTGCCATGTTCAAACAGCTTCCAATTTGTAATCTTCCCACAAAATGCAGCGATCAAAATTTATTTACTTTGTAGTCAAAATGTATGGGAGGAAGGATAGGTCATTTGACCGAACATGTTTGCTTTGCTATTCAATAAGGATGTGGCTGATCTGATTGTGGCATTCACTTGACTTTCCTGTCTCCTCCTATAATGCTCACATTTTTGTGAGCAAAAAATTATCCAAATCAGCTTTGACTATATTCAATTGATTCAACATTAACTGTTGTTTAGGGATAGAATTGCAAAATTAACAATCCCCTGTTTAAAAAAAATTTGCCTGTATTCCTGTCTAAAATGGCAGTTCTCTTATTTTTAAACTTTATCCTTTAGGTTCACAAACTCCATAGACTGTGTTTATTTACATAAATTTGAACTTGGGGCTTTTAAAAATGTGACCAATTTAAAATGCACCAAATATTAGCCACCAAATTTGTGGTATGAGATGCAATATTCCTGAGATTATACATATCATTCAATATCAGAAATTGCTGGAGAAACTCAGCAGGTCTGGCAGCACCTGTGGAGAGAATGCAGAGTCAATCTTTCGAGTCTAGTGACCCTTCTTCAGAAATGTTAACTCAAAGTGTTAATTTAAACTTGCTAATTAATTCTAAAAAGTGTTAATTTAATGTTAACTCTGCTCTCTCAAAATAGATGCTGCCAGATCTGCTGAGTTTCTCCAGCAATTTCTATCTTTGTTTCAGATTTCCAGCATCTTCAGGTTTTGTTTTATTAGCATTCAATTTATTATGACCTGATCCATAGCAAACCTGCTTTGTCAGGATGAGATCAATTGTTTGTATTTAAAAAGCACTTCTGTGGTCATAAAAGGTCACAAGGCACTTGTTAGAAATATGATAAGACAAGATATGACACTGAGCCAGGTAAAGAGATATTAGGTAAGGCGACAACAGATAGGTTTTAAGGCATATTTTAAAGGAGAAAACCGATGTAGAGAGGTGGAGGCATTAAGGGACAGAATTCCAGATCTTAGGGCTGAGGCTGTTGAAATCAAGGCTACCAATGATGGAACAATTAAAATCAGGGATGCTCAAGAGACCAGAATTACATGAGCACAATTTTTTTTAATTATGGGATTAGAAAGGATTAAATAAATGAGGCTGAGAGAAGTGGGATTTTAAAACTAAGGCCAAAATTTTAAAATTCAAACTTTGCCTGACTGGGACACAAACAAAGCTTATCAATGCCATTTTCCCTACTCTATCCTCATATGACATGAGTACAGACACAGGCTGCAGTGTTTTGAATGATTTAAGGTTTACAGAGCAAAGAATGCACCAGAGATGCATTGGAATAGTTAAGTAAAGCCGATAAACAGAGGCGGGAAAAGTCAGGTAATGTTACGGAGGTTAAAAGTTTATCCCAAAGATAGTTATACACTAAGATTGTGAACAAACTGGTTTAGTGCCTGATAGTTGCCAGCAAAAGGGGCGGAGTTAGTAGCTAGCAAACAGAACTTAGACAAAGATAAATAGCAACAATCTTCCCAATGTTTAATTGGAGGAAACTGCTGCCCATTCAATACTGAATATCAGATAAAAAGGCAGATAATTTTGCAACGGTGGAAGAGCCAGGAAAAGGGGTGCTGAGGTATGGCTGGGTGTTGTCAGCATATGTCAAAATTACCACTCATATAAAGTTACTGAATGGCCTCATGTAGATTAGAAATGGAAGGGAGCCAAAGAGAGATTCTTAAGGACACCAGAAGTGGTGGAAAATAAATGCAAAAAGATGCAACTGCAAATGATTCTCCAGCTATGGTTAGATAGATATAACTATAACCAGGTGAGGCAAACCTTCTCCATTCAACGGGATAATGATGGAGAGGTGTTGGAGAAGAAGGGTGTGGTCAACTGTGTCAAAGACTACAGAAAGGTTAGAAAGCAGAAAATGAGTAGCCTTCCTGTGCCACAGATATGCAGGATGTCATTGTGACTGTCATAGGCCTGTTATAACACTATTGCAAAAGGGAAATCAAGTTGAAAAAATGCAACCTTCAGTTCTGGGAAAGGTAGGCACAGATTTTGGCAGCTGATAACATGTTCAAGAAGAAGATCTTAAATGTGGAAAGGGAACTTTTGTAAGGGCAGTGGGGTCAAGGTTTTGTTGAGGATGGGACGATAACAACTGATTTAAAGAAGAAAAAACAGCACCTACAGAGAGAGAGAAGGAACCAGTATATACCAGATTGAATGAGGACCAGGAAGTTGCACGGTCAATAGTTTAATGGGAATAGGCGGTCTCATGGTCAAATCAATGTCTGCAACATTTTTTTCAAGCCTGCATCCCTTGCATGTTCAAGAGAGAAAGAATACTGGGAGAATGGCCTAGATGAGAGTGAGGAACTGTTATATTGGGGAGTAGGGCAAAAATATTAGCATCTTTTCAAACACATTGAAAAACTTGGCTAACTCTCTATCTGCTACATATTTAATTATCTGAATAAAGTAATATAATCAGCTCAACTCATCTCTGTGCACTCTCCAATTATTCTTACAGCCTTCAATTCTATTTTAAACAGATTTCTATCCAGGTAAGCCATCATAAATCAATCAGCATGGTAATTATTATTTTTGCTCCCAAAGGCTCAGCTGGTAAGTACACTTCCCATTGCAGATCTCAGCCCTACAAACCAGAAAGATACTCATTTCATCGCTGTTACTGCTTAGTAAACTGGTGGTAGAGATGCTACAATTGGCGTGTCCGTAAGTGCTAAGAAGAGGAAATATAAGACAGAGGTTTCTGCTCGTCCTGACTCAGGCTTGAATATGTATGTGTATTGGTCACTGGGTCTTTGTGACTGAGTCACCTTTTCAGACTGATTAATCACTCAACACTTTGTCTCTAATCTGTTAAAAGCATGAGTAAAACATTTACATTGAGGGCCACTTCAAAGGGAACACAAAAGTTTCAAAAGTTTTAGAAAGTTGACGTGAATTATTTCTTGAAAAGACCGCTCTACAAATACTTTAATTGTGACAACCATAATCTAATAATACTTTTACATGTCAAAACAATTAAGGCTTCTCTGGACACTTATTATGGCTATAACAATACTACAAAACACCATTTGTGCACTGTAATGTTTTTTATATATACACTTACATTTAGCAGCATGAAAGACAAGGTAATAATTTATGATAATTATATGAAAAGAGATAATTAATATTCATCACCTCTCACTTCTCATCACTTTAGATTATCAGTAATGCAGAGTGAATCTGCTGTCAGATTTCTAATTGCTTTGTAATGGGTTTGAAACATGGAAATAATTAATGGCAAACAATCTGTCACTTGTCTGTTGCATTATCTATCTATCACAGAGAGATAAAAAAGCTCATTAAAGAAATTGCTAATGAGCTACAAAAGACAGTAGTTGAAGTGCCTCTCTACTCGAACATAGCACTGAAAGCAGGGAGAATATTTTGCAATAATTCCCATCTCAATTAACAGTAAAGGTTGAGTCACAAAAATGCATAGAACAATCATTCACTTTGCCAGTTTATTGTTTATATGACTGTTCAGTAAAAGGCATATGCTTTTTCCAATTCAAATATCAATTGCATTACGAAAAGAAGTTGTTTGACAAAATTATTACATGGTTAGCTGCACTTTGCCAAATTGTTTTTTGCTATTTTCCAGTAATTTCAATGATAGCTACCATTTCATACATTAGTTTTTAGATCACGTATTATTCTCCATGACATCTGCAAAAATATCTACTTCAGTTTTCAATAACTACTTGTTGATATTCAAAGAAATTTAAATAACTGACTTAGTCTGGATTCCATTGCTCAAAAATAGCCTGGAGCTTGGGAAATTCATGTTTTTGCTAACTGAACCTTTTCTTTTAAAGTAACTCATGGCCTAATTAACGTTTGGTTTGTGAGAGAAATTTGAAGATTGTGAGGTGCCTACATATTTCAAGCTTCTAGTTAGAAAAATACAGCATGAGGATATTTTAATTTAATTGCCTTTTCTTCACTCTGCTAACTATGGTATAACCACCTTATATCGTCCTTAAATTCTCTCCAACCTTTGACACATCAACCACCTCTTCCAATGGGCTTCCTCTTTTTTGCAGTTCAGTAGCATTCCCCTCACTTTGGTCAACTCACTGCAATACAGGTCAGCTTAAAATCTGCATCTGACCAAATTCGCAACACCTCTTTGCCTCTGTACCCATTTTTTTAAGTAATAATGCCTCTGTGAAATGTCTCGGGGCAGTTTCTACACTGTTCTAAATGAGTGGCATAAATTTCAAAAGATTATGTTGTTAGATGGGGTAGTGTTGGGGAAAGCTCAATATTCTTTATAGATTTTTTTCATCATTTGTATATGTTTGTGATATGCTGCCTGTACAGTTTGATTTCGTAATATGCAACAACATTCAAAATTATTTCAATGTGACAGAAGTAAACTATTATCATCACGATACTAAATACTGCATTGATTAGTTCCAATGAAACATCATAGATCAAAAATATTAATTCTGTTTCTCTCCTTATGGATGCTACCAGGTCTACTGACAAATTTCAGGTCAGAAATCACATGACACCAGGTTATAGTCCAACAGGTTTATTTGAAAACACAAGCTTTCAGAGTCTACTCCCTCTTCAGCACTAATGTCTAATGGAGGAGTAAAGTCTCCAAAAGCTTGTGTTTTCAAATAAACCTGTTGGACTTTTCCCGATATCACGTGATTTCTGATCTTGTCGACCCCAGTCCAGCACCGACACCTCCACATCATGACAAATTTCAGCACTTTCTTTCAGATTTTCAGCATCTGCTTGTAACGTTTTAGAGGTACCCATCGTAGTGATGTCCAAAAATGCTGCAAGATTAAATTCAGTGACAAAAACAGAAATTGTTGGAAAACCTGAGCAGGACTGACAGCATCAGTGGAGAGAAAGCAGAGTTAATGTTTCGGTTCCAGTGACCCTTCTTCACAACTTCAAATTCAGTAGTTGTCCAAACACATGCATCATGTCAGAAATGTCTGGCCGTGCCTGCGTAACCTTTGTTACACTTAAAAAATATTTGAGATGTTGTAATCTGTAGAACTGCAGACCAAGAACTGGAAACTGGGATTGGAGTAGAGAATGCTTTTTCCTAAAATTCTCAGACAGCAACCGGAGGTGACACCTGTATTATTTCCATCAGTCTTGATACAGATTTATGACCAGATCCTCCAGCAACTGATACTTGTAAAGCTGCAATCTTTGAGTTTAAACATGAATAAAAAAATTAACAGATACATTGTATATCATGATATCTTATGAGACAATATTCTCACATCACTGTAGTTCAACATCATTAAAATTTACCAGACGCAACAATCTTATTTGCTTCTAACTATGTGCACATCAGCTGCAGCTACTGACAGAATCCACTTTCAATTTGGCTAACAGTGTGTTTCCTAACATGTTTTGCACTGAAACAGGTCAGCAATCCATTGTCCTTACATCCAAGAAACAAAAAGGCTGAAAACAGGCCTGAATAGACTTTGGTGATACGCTGAGTTCTGACTCTTTCAGGGAAAAAAATTGATTTAAGGTCTTCTAGGCTCGAATGCAGTGTGATTACATATCTTACACAACCCATTTGGACCGTTGGGAAAAAAAATTGCTTTTAGCTCCATTTAGTTTATGTGAAGTCCTTTTCCAAAGAGCCTGAATAACTGAACAGACCCAAACAGACTATAATGGTCCCCAAAACCAAAAATATCCTCTTCAGAAAAGGTGTGGGTCCCGATGTTATCAGATAAAGGACCTGTACTTGATAGATGTAAGGAAACTGAACACCAAACAAAGCAGAGAGAACATTGGAAAAATGATAAAAATCTTTCTAAAATTTCAAAAGTGCGAAAAAATAACAAATTTTGTAACCTTAAATGATTAACCTGCCATAAGTTTGCAAATCTTCCATTTAAATTCCTAACACTGTGTTATTGCACCAGTCAATCCTGGATAGGATCCTACAACAAGATCCAGACAATATCCAGGCTTAGGCTGACAGTGGCAAGTAACATTTGCACCATATAATGCCAGGTAATGACTATCATGAATAAAAGTCAATATAACCAGAGCCCTTTGACATTCAAAGACGTTGCCATTACTGGTCAACATTACTGCCATTATTTATCAACATTCTAGGGGTTACCAATGACCAAAAACTGAGCTGAACTAGCCATTTAAAATAGCAGTGCCTACAGCAGATCAATGGCTATATTATAGTAAGTGACTCAGCTCCCGACTACCCAAAGCCAGTCCACTATCTACAAGGCACAAATCAGGGGTGTGATGGAATATTCCCATCCTACTTGCATGAGTTCAACTTCAAAAACAATCAAGAAGCTTCACACCATCCAGGATAAAACACTCCATTCGATTAGCACCATATCCACAAACATTCAGTCACTCTACCACTGATGATCAGGAGCTCCAGTGTGTATTGTCTACAAGAAGAACTGTAGAAGTTCATCAAAGATCCTTAGATAGCACCTTCCAAATCCACAGCCACTACCATCTAGAAGGGCAGAAGCAACAGATACAAGGGAACAAGTTCCCCTCCAAGCTACTCACCATCCTAACTCAGAAAAATATCACAATACTTCAATGTCTCTGGATCAAAATCACAGAATTCCATCCTGAATGGCGCTGGGGGAGTACCCACTGCTCATAGACTGCAACAGTTCAAGAAGGCAGCTCACTATCACTTGTGCAAGGGCATCTAGGGATGGGGGATAAATGTTCATCCAGCCAGCGACACAATTGTCTCACAAGTGAATTAAAAAATACTTGTATATAGTATCCAAAACACCACTTATACAATACTCACACCAGATTCCCAGTGTGTAACACCTTAGTAGGTTTAAGTCACTTGTGACCTTAACTTTTAGACTGGAATGTAATTTTTTTTTTCCTGAAGCAATTATACCCTTCCTTAAATGTACTCAGCTTTAAATAACTTTTTTAAAGTTTTATACAACACTTATGGTCTGGAACTAATGCTACTGCATCACTCTTAATGTTTCTATGTTCACTACTTATCCTTCCCTTCTCTGGAGCATCTATCAGATTTTTACTTCCATCCCATTCTGAGGACTTCACATGATTGCTTCACGCAAAGTAAAAACCGAAACCACGCAATGGGTGTCTCTCATAAGCTTGAAAAAGCTGAGGTCCAGAAACTTTTAACAAACCCTGAGGCCCCATTACTTATATTGCTGTGTTGCAAAGCAATCTAAAATACAGGTATTTCTCCTTTAATGCGAAAATCATGTTCTTGTGTGACCTCACACAAAAGAAAATCATGTAATAGAAAATCTCCATAGAAAATCGTGTAAGAGGGAAATTGCTGAAGAAAAACACTATACAGTACAGTAGAAAGTTTGCCCTTCTCAAACAGTGCCTACTATTCATCAATCAAGTTATAGCCAATTTGCGTTAATGAAACACGTGTTATAGCAGAAATACCTGTAAACAAATGTCTTTTAGGAGTGCACAAAGCTGATTCACTCTAAAGTACGGCCACAAATCCCTTTTACAAAAAAAATCACCATAGCTACAGAAATACTTACATGTGACTTATTAAATTCAGACATCAGAAAAAATTACCAGTTAATAACTCAAAATCTGAAAACCCAAACTTGCAATTAATAATGTCAATAATTGTACATGAAGACTGGCATCTTCAAGGTCTCGGAATACATGTTGAGGGACACACTAAATCTTAGGACAGCTGTCGCCAAGGCACAATGGGGCAAGGCCACTGTCTAAAGTGTTTCTGCCAATGTATAATGAGAACCTGTTAAATTTCAAGATACTCTATTAGCTTTAATGGGAAAGTAAATTGTTCCCTTCACTATTTAGAAAAAGCCTGTTTGGTGCAACTGGATTGAAGATCTAATGAGGAATGTAAAAATTCTATTGTATTTTCTGCAAAGTTTGTCCTGTACTTGTATTTGTCCTGTACTTTTGTACTTGTATTTGTTTGTATAGCTGATGAAATGTTTGAAGTTTTAAAAAATCCATTCCCTTATTTACAACAAACAGGATCATATTTGCTTTTTAACTGCTCTGTCACCTGCCCAGTCATCAACAATTTCTGTACGTGTAAGGTCAGGACCCTTTGCTTGAATTATGATCTTTCTTTCATATAGTCTCTTTCTGTCTAACTGAATTATTTAAATCTCATGGTATCAAATTTCATCTGCCACTTGCCCACCCATTCCCTGAACATGTCAATGTCATTTTGCAGTTCTACTCTATTCTCCTCACAGTTCAAAATACCACAATATAATAGTGTTGGCTCACTATCATTCATCCTGAATGTTTGTCCTTTTTCTTTTCCTAAGCTCAGCTGGCAGCATACCCCTTATAAACAAGACATCATGCTCATACAAATCTCTGTCAGCGGATCTAGGATACTGTGTCGAAATAAAACACATCAAGTTGAAAAGTACACCCTTAAGGAATACAGAAGTGACCAAGCAATATTAGCTTCAGATACTGTTGCATAATCAAGGCCACTTCTGTAACTTGAGGGGCAACAGTTTATCAATGACAGCCTAAGACTGGAGTCAAAATATATTGTATACCTTTGGGCTAAATTAAGTAGAAATGGGGAAGTTTTCATTCATTTTGGTGCATGCTTAATCTACGATCATCTCACTGTGTGATTTGACCCGACAATAGCCTCTGTTGTGTTATGTCTAGGGGCAGACTGTTCTCTTTAGTGTGGATTTTACTATCATAAAATTAATGCTTTCAAAAGTAAATGAGTAGACAATGTCAAGTAGTTATTTTCAATATATAGGGTGAATTCACCAATCATTTTCAGTGGTTAGCGGTAATGTTAAAATGTTCAGCTACAAGTTTAAAATTTGAGTTGATGTGACTGTCAATAAGGCAGTCTCAATGGCCTGCACCTTCATTCTTGAGGTTGGGTGGCAGGAATTAGGAAAATATCTGGCTCAGACTTTCAGCAATGGGAAAAAGATTTGTTGGGTGGTTATTGCTTCAGAGGGGCAGATTCGGCTGCAGCCTCATGAGCAGACCTGGAAAAAATGGTCAGAGCCAGCCATAAAGGTGATTCTGCCTATTGCAGGAATGGTTTTATTATTCCCAAAAGAGAGCAATGTACATTCACCAGACTTATTTCTAGAATGAGTGGCAAGACTGGCCAATGAAAAGAAACTGGGCCTGTATTCTCTCAAGTTTCAAAGAATGAGACATGATCTCATTGAAACCTATAGAATAATTGTAGGAATAGTTGGGGATGATGCTGGCAATGTTTTGCATGGTTGAGGAATCTGGAATTGGGGGGCACAATTTAAAAATAAGAGGGTGCCTTTTAGGACTGAGATGAGGAAAACACTTTGGTGCTTTGGTAAGCCATAAGACCATAAGACATAGGAGCGGAAGTAAGGCCATTCGGCCCATCAAGTCCACTCCACCATTTAAATCATGGCTGATGGGCATTTCAACTCCACTTCCCTGCACTCTCCCCGTAGCCCTTGATTCCTTCTGAGATCAAGAATTTGTCGATCTCTGCCTTGAAGGCATCCAACATCCCGGCCATTGCAAATGCTACAGAAAGAATGGACCTCTCATCTTCTTTCCTCTTGTTTTTTTTCACATCCACCATCTTCATGCTCCAAATATACGACTTCATGCTCTTCCACCCACCCACAGGGCACCTAATTTCAGGTTACGCCTCCACCTACCTCCTTCATGACTCCACATGTCCTTGTGTTATGCTATGCTACACCTCTCACTCACGCGTGTTCCCACGACACGTTCATTCACATTCACTCCCTATTCTGTATTGGAAGACAAACTCTACAGTGATAATTAGAAGTCTTCAAAAAAATGTTAAACATTCACTCATTAGTTTCCATTATTTTAAAATTCTTTTCAACTCTAAGCCAATGAAAGTGTCAGTCATCTCAATTTTTTAATCTACCTTACCTGAACCCACATAGCCTTCTGTAAATGAACACTGCAAAATTGACAAAAAATATCAGTGAGAGAAAGTTGTCAATCAAGTAAGGGTTAGGGTTTTTCAAAAGAGTAAATGATGGGGCCATCACCCTTGCTCCATCATACACTAGCTATACATGTGCATAAAGAGCTGGATGGGGTCCAACAAGAAAGAATCTAAGAGTTTCCCCTTGACAACTAACAGCATAATCATTGCTAACTCTGCTATGTCAACTCTTGAGATTACCATTCACTAAAAACCTAACTGGACCAGCCATGAACATATTGTGATTCCAACAGCACGTCAGAGGTTGAGAACTGTGCCTGCAAGTGCCTGACCTCCTGACTCCCAAAAGCCTGTCCACCACATACAAGACTAAAGTCAGGAGTGTGATGGAAATCGTCCACCTATCTGGATAAGTGCTGAATGATACATTTGAGAAGCTCAATAACATTGAGACAAAGCAGTCTGCTTGTTTGGAAAACAATCCACCAAATTGAAAATATAGTCCCTCCACCACAGGTGTGGAGTTGCAGCACTTCTACAAGATATAATGCAAGTTGTCAAGGGCTCTTCAGTAGTACCTTCCAAACCTAAGACTATCCTCATTTAGAGGGACAAGAGTAGCAAGTGCACAGGAGCACTACCATCTGTGCAAGCTCATCCCTATCACAAACTATCTTGGTTTGGAACTACATTACATTCTTTCACTGTGTCTGGGTTAAAGTACTTAAAATCCCTTGCTGACAGTACAATGGATGCACGTGAATTGAAGTTGAATTCTGTTCACCACCACTTTTCAAGAGAAATTAGGGATGGTCAATAAATAAATGCTGATTTTGCCCCCAATGCTCACATCATCCAAAAGAAATCAGTGTGAGATGGTGTATAATGAATGAGAACTTGGAGTCAATGGTGTTCCAATGCACTTCCCACCCATGTCCTTCTTTTACTGGAGTTACAATTTTGATGGCGCTGTAGAAGAAATTTTGGCAAGTTGCTGTTGTACACTCTTTTGTACACTAAAAGCCACAGTGTGTTCATGGTGCAGAAGAAGCTTAAGCTTTTAAAGGAAATTTCCTAAATCTCGTAATTTCAACGAGATATTCACAAAAGCTCTTGCAAAAACCATTGGTTCTCTAATGTCTTTGGGGACAAAAATGTAATTTCCAACAGTGTATGGTATGGTCCACATGTCCATATGTCATAGCTGACTCATTCTGTCTATTTTTCCATCCCAGGCTCATTAGGGAGCATGTCTGGGGACTCCAAGTAATAATAGTGTGACCCAGAGTGCCACCAATTGTTAATTACAGTGAGCAGAGGGACTCGTCAGCAATAAGACATCAGAGCACTGCCTCTCTGGGTTCTGCAACCAGAATTGGTAAAAAAAACAAGCAGGACTTTAAGAAACAATCCTCGATCCAGGCTTCAAGTTAAAAAAGTGTTGCTGTTATAGGTAAACTTTGACTTTGAAATTACCCTTCTTTATAGACAATTAAAGAAGCAGGGTGTTTTTTTAACATTTCCACAGATTTTTGATGCAGTGAGATTGAATTATCTAAGTGATTTTTGCTTTCACTATGAAGTGAATTGGACAGATCTTTCAACATTAAAAATGCTGTATCAAAGTAAATTTCTATGCTTGTTGTTACATGATGTGCATATGCTGTTCATAATTTACTGTTATCCTTGTCCTACAAGAGAATCTCAGTCCAACATCAATAAGATTAGAGAAGACCCCAGGATGGTATTTTTTGTTAAATAAACAATGGGATGGACAAGAAGACTTCCAGACATTAAATGCCGAATCTCATTAAAGGGAGTAAATAACTTTAAATAACACTGCAGCACTTAAAAGAGTCTCCAAGGCAGACATTAAATTTGGAACAGTCCTCAAGGTTTGTTCAGATCCTGTAAATCCTAGGACACCATGATCACAAACCCCGAACAAAGTCAAATTAACTATGGTCCTCCCTTCCATCCATTGCAAAGAGTCACTAAGATCCTTCAAAAATGAAATTGATACTTCTGAAAGGAGATATTTACATTTAAAGAGGGTCAGTTAAATTATAGACTTCTGCTCTTTTTAGGAGATTGCTTGACTTAAGGAAACAGATGTGTCTGATTTTTTTCCTGAATTGTCATCAAAGTTTCTCCATTTTTCTTCAGCTTTTTAGGGTTTCTCCATTTTTTTCAGGAAACAGCATGGTTACGAGCTATGAACTATGCGTCTGATTTTACATTAGGTGCTCTTAATTTTCCTGGTGATTTTTTCTCACCTTTTTGTATATCTGCATGCCTTGTTCACTCTTGTAGCATGCTGCACTCATCCAAATCTGATTGCCTTTTTTTCAATTTATTCATGGGGTCTGTATGATGCCGACAAGGCTAGTGTACATTTCCCATCCCTAAATGCCCTTGATGGGGTGGTTTTGAGCTGCTTTCTTGTATACCATGCGAGTCTTGCTTGGCAATTTCGGAGGACAGATAAGAGTTATGAAGAAGGGTCCTGATCGCTGATGCTGCCTGACCTGCTGTGTTCCTCCAGCTCCACACTATGTTGTCTAGGACTTAACCACGTTGCTGTGAGTTTGGAGCCATATACAGGACATAGCATATATGGTCAGTAGATTTCCTTCGCTAAAGATGAAAGACATTATTGAATCAAATGGTTTTTTATGACAATCCAATAGTCTCATGTTCACCATTGGTCATGCTAGCTTTTTACTCCAGTTTTACTTAATTAATTAAATTTGAATTCCCCAGTTTCCATTATGGGATATGGCATTCACGTCTCTAGATCATTAGTCTTGGCTTTTGGACAACTAGCCCAGTAATATTGTCATTATTCTGACTCTGACACTCATTATAGATTTGGGCATAAAAATTGACCTTCTACTACTATGGCCATGTGGTCTCCAAATATCTGTGTTATGTAATTGCCAAATGTATACCAAAAAACACACAGGAGCAGTATTCTTAAATCCAACCATATGCATTTGATACATTTAAACCATATTTGAATAACTGTGACCATGACTAAAATCAGAAGCTGGATTTAAGGCTTATTAAAAGGATGTTCTGCTGTACTTTGTTTTAATGATTAGATTACTGAACTTTGCTGGGGTGCCTCCACATGATGTACTTACTGTGCACTCTTCATCTTGTTGCTCTGATTTCTTTGTGTTTAATTTTGCCTTGCTGATTATTGTTGACAGAACAGTCACAATTATTTGTTAGAAAACATGTTAAACTGTCCAACAACAAAAAATAATTTCAGGTCTGCTACAATGCAACACATGCCCTCGCATTAAAACTGAGTTCGACATTCCCCATTATTTTCAGTAAATTGTAATTTATAAAAGATAAATACTACTTTAGTTTACTGTTATTCTTTACTCAGCCCTACGATCTGATACTTAAACAGAAAAATGAGAAGTGTTTTCATGAAGAGCACAACTATCAAAAGATTCCACCATACCTGAATTAAAAGTCTATGAAGTTGTTTTCATTTCTTTAATGTTTTCGTTCAAAGTTTGCAATTATCATCAAGGTTGTCCACTGATAAACTCTTCCACAATGAATCACAGGCAAGAACTAATGCCTAAGATCTCTAGCAACAGTTGCTAGACACAAAAGCCATGTGATCAAAGCACTTGTAACCAGGCGAACTCTTAGGTCAATCATTAATTGTCAAAGCCAACAAAGTGAAACAATTCTGCTGCCTACTAAAATAAATCTACCTAATTATTAGTAAATGTTCATTGGATCCTTTCCTTGGGTTTTCAGGACAATAAAAAAGTCACAACCTGAAATATGTTTTTTCCCTACCTCTTTCATAACTTTAACATTTACTCCTCTGTTATTGAAAACCTTTTAAATATCCAAATCTATAAAATTGGAGCCTTGCAGGCAAATCTATACATTTGGATTTTAACCTCTTGCCTCCAGAACATGTGGCCAAGGTGCACAGGAAGTTAAAGGACCATGGAAATTCTATTTCTTTAGCCTCATCTGCATGCTGATATCAAAGAGTCTTAGAGTCATAGGGATATACTGCATGGAAACAGATCCTTCGGTCCAACTTGTCCATGCTAACCAGATATCCTATATAAATCTAGTGCCATTTGCCAGCATTTGGCCCACATCCCTCTAAACCATTCCTATTCATATACCCATCTAGATGCCTTTTGAATGTTGTAATTATACCAGCCTCCACCACTTGCTCTGGTACACATGCAACGCCCTCTGCATGAAAATGTTGTCCCTTACATATCTTAACCCTTTCACCTTAAACCTATGCCCTCTGGTTTTGGGCTCCCCCACCCTGGGAAAAAGACCCTGCTTATTTACACTATCCATGTCTGTCCTGATTTTATAAACGTCTACAAGCTCACCTCTCAGCCTCCAATGCTCCAGGGAAAACAACCCCAGCCTATTGAGCCTCTCCCTATAGCTCAAACCCTCCAACCCCAGCAACATCCTTGTAAATCTTTTCTAAACCCTTTCAAGTTTTACAACATCGTTCCTAAGGAAGGGAGACAAGATTAGCACAGAATAATCCCAATAACTGAGTTATAATGACAGATCAAACACGGAATAATTTCTATTTAAAGTTGGATTAGGATTATATTGAGTCATAATGTGGGCCATACCGACAGTGGGCTCTTTGTCAAGCAGGGGACTGCCAGGAATGCAGTAGTTTGTAATCTCAACCACCTAACTACCTCACTGCTAATGGGTGGGGAGAGATAAATTGGGGTTGCGCAGCAGAAAATATTACCAGGCAGATGCAACACTGTCTCATGCGAGTTGCTAAACCAGTTTAAAGTAGTCAGGTAAACAAGGGTGAACATTTAGTTTTCACTAGTTAACTATTGCTTCAACTTAGTTCATTCAGTATGTCACCACACTCACTGAGTTGTGAAATCCAAGCCATTTTATTTCATTTCTCTATCTATTGAATAATCCATAAAAAGAGAGAGATTCACCAATTCATTTTTTTGTACGCAGTGCAATCAAAAAGTCTGTACTTTACTGACAGTATGATCACAGACATAATTTTCAACTTATAATGCATGTAAAAATTGCTATCGCAGATCAGCTGCCCCTTATAGAAAATACAACATTTTCACTTTCATTTTCAAATTCAGTCTTATGTGGAACATTAAGAAGAAAATCTTTGACATAAGAGACAATAGAAAGTGATATTTCATGCTGATGTCCAAAGAGGCCAATATAAGCATACCAGTCAAAGGTGTGAAACTAAATTGATTATGCACAATTGGAAGAACGTGGTTATCTAAGAATCAAAAGTCCATTTAAAACTTCAAATTTATCAACGTGAGGTGAATGCTGGAATGCTTATGAGTAGGCTATCAGACTCTCAAATGTCTTCCGCCATTCTGGAACATGGTTGATCACCTACCTCAACACAATTTTTCCATAACCCTTGATGACAGTGGTATCAAGAAATCTATCAATCTCCATTTTCAACGTGAACAATGACCAAATTTCTTTGTCCTTGGGGAAGGGAATTCTAAAGATCTACCACCTTCTGAATGATGAAATTCCTCCTTATCAGTCCTACATGGCCTGTCCATTATTCTGAGACTCTGTCCCCTGGTTCTGGACCCCTCATCTTCGGGAAACATTCTTTCTGCACCTCTCCTTGTCAAACCTTTTAAGAATTTTATAAAATTCAATGAAATCACCTCACATTCTTCTAAAATCTAGAGAATACAGGACACAGTCTCTCCTTATAGAACAGTGTTCCAGCATCAGGAATTATTCTGGTGAACTAGCACTGCACTCCCTCTTCAGTTAAGGGAACCAAAACTGCACCCAATATTCTCAGTGCAAGCAGGACATCTTTATTTCTATACTCAAATCATGTTGCAATAAATGCTGATATACCACTTGGTTTCTGAATTACTAGTTGCAGCTACATTTTAGCGTTCAGTGACATAGAAAGTCACCCAAGTCCTTTTGAATATCAATTTTCCAACCTTTTAGAATTTAAGAAATACGCAACATCTCCATTCCTCGAACGAAAGTGGCTAACTTTGACTTATCCATATCTAAATGCAAGATAGTGAGACAGTAGGGTTCCTAAGCCAAACTCATCCACTCCAACTGCATTTATTTTCCTTTTCTTTTCTCCTTTCTTGTTTGTTATTCTATCTTCTATTTTCCTTAACTTACCTCTTGAGCTTGGATAGCATCAGCGGTGGACCTCAAACAAGCCTAGCACAAACCTTGAACATTTGTGAAATTGGAGCCATGGATGCAGCGATGGTGGTGGGGTGTGGCAGTGGTTGAGGTCCAGTGCAAGCCCAGATGTTGGCACCACAGAACATCAGCCGGCAGAGAAGGACTGTGGCAGGGATCAGCAGCAAGGGATGGAGACGGAGGCGGTCAGCATCATGCCTGTGTGGATCTTAACCCAGTGTGGGTGACAGCATGTCCAGCATAGGGGAGAATAAGCTCTCCTCATTTCTTTATTTTTCTACTTTTATGCTAAGAAGGCTAGGGCCGAACAATTTAACTCAATTTTTTATTTCTCTCTTGCTGTGAGTAAGATTTTGTACCTCGGTACTTTGCACCTAAGGTAGCATTATCTGTAGTGTCATTGGACACTTTTCACTGAATTCTTGTAGCCCGTACTTGCATACGCATGCCGATAAAATCTAAATCTATTATATTCCACCTGCTATTCTAACTATACTTCTAATAAAGCTTATAGATTCTCCATCAAAACTGTTAACTTGACAAGGAATTTACAAGAAATTAATTTTTTCAACTTTATTCCAATCTTGGACTTGAACTCTAACAATTTGTATGAAGACAAGTAGGGGAAGAGTTACGGTGGCACACAAAAACTACATTTAATAAGACAAACAGAAAATGCCAGAGAAACTCAGCATGTCTGCTAGCGTCTGTAGAGAGAGAAGTAGAGTTAATGCTTTGAGTTCAGTGACACTTTGTCAGAATGGAAAATAACTGGGGGAGGGCAGTATTTATGTTGATATTGATATTATGTTGCTAATATTTATGTTGATATTGTTACTATTATCAGCAACATTAGTAGTTGATAACTACTATTTATGTAGTTGCCGGGGAGGGTGCGTAAGAAGCAAATAGGGTATATTCACAGGGTCTAGGCCCGAAACATCAGCTTTTGTGCTCCTGAGTTGCTGCTTGTCCTGCTGTGTTCATCCAGCACCACACCTTGTTATCTTGGATTCTCCAGCATCTGCAGTTCCCATTATCTCAGGGTATATTCACACAGCTGCCTAAGCCTCAGGCATTTTCAGTTCTGAAGAAGGGTTACTCAACACGATACATTAATTCAGCTTCTCTCTTTGCAGATGCTGCCAGATCTACGGTTTCTCTTGCAATTTCTGTTCATGTTTCAGATTTTCAGCATCCATGGTTCTTGGTTTTAATAGTTCATAAGGTTAAATTTATGAATTTTATTAGTTAATCGTGCCTGCTCAAATATTATGTATTATATGTAACATTTGTTGCTTTGTTATCTGAAGTGTTAATAAAGAAATATTAACTTATCATTTCTTTGTCTTTTCACTCAAAATATAACAATTAATTATATAGCTATTAATATAAAGTCAATTAGTTAATGTCAGGCTGTTTAGATATTTAATCATTCTCCAGATGGGAATGGTAAATTTCAAGATGGCTCTTTGATAATGAACTAAGGATAAAGATTAAGGAATTATGATTTAAGGATTTGTCTCATATTTTAATTTTAGAAATAATAAACGCTAAATTTTAGCTTTAACAATCACAACATTATTTGTTTCACAAGTGAATGAGAATCAATGCTTTTAGAATAAATACAGCAAATGTTGTAATTATTCAGCATCTATGCAGAAAGAGATATATAATTTTGGGTTCATGACGGAGAAATAGTGGAGGATGAAGGTAGTGACCTTAACATCACAACAGCCATTCAGATTGCTGCTTTGGATGCCAGAGATTGTTAGGTTATTAGTCACTGGACTGATGTAACAATCACAATTTATAACGACTCTGCACCCACCTCATTGCAATCTTTCAGATACAAAGCAGCAAAGCTGTCCAATCATTGACCCATTGTACATCCCTCCCAATTAACCCCATAAATTCATGTCTGCCTGTACATCAACAAAAAACTGAAAAGCTGTGTTGCCACCTTATAACCAAAGAACGTAGAAAAGTGTTGCAAAGTAATAAAGTTTATATGATTCAGCTTAAATAATGAAAACCTAACAATATAACATTTTGTTCACCTCCCATGTGCATATCTTTGTGAAACAACAAACATTTGCTCTCCTGCTTTGTAATGCTCCTATATAATGAAAGCCCTTCAGCAGAGGCTGCTCAGATCCCTGTTCTGATTGCGGAAATGTTGATGACAAATGACCTCTTGGAATAATGGCACCCTCACCTGTGGATGGGCAGATGCAGCAACATATTGGGTGCTGATTGAGGGGTCAGGGTGTAACTGGAGGTCAATAGTTAAGACATGAGAGTGTTCCAAGGACAATTCCTATTTTCACGCCCACTTTTGGTATCATCCTTCATGGGCCACTACTTTAATTACAGCTATCTACTGGAATGCAGCTCGTCACATTAGTGACACGTTGTAAAGCTAAAGCAACTGCCATCCTCTTTAAGGCATCAAATATGTTGGCAATTCAAGTCTGCAGTCAAGACCTCCATGGCCTCATTTGACTGTCACAAATGATGTATTATGGAATTAGATGATATGTGTATGGATGTCAACACAATGGCCTGTGACATCAGTCAACTCATTTTTCAGCAGGATTCCTCCATTCTCTTAGCAATCGTGGACAGTGTACACGGAAGGGTGACTAATTTGTTGAAGATTTGTTCTACTTTTATATCTTTATCCTTTTCACTGAGAACCTCCAGAAAATAGCATCTGTGTTCAGCTGAGCAGAGCTTGAAGAGGGCTGTAACATCCATCACAGGCTCCCTTCTTTTACCAACACTGTACTTCGTGCCACTACTGTTTGCTGTTGCTCACCTGAGAACTGAGTACCACCATACAAGCTTTCAACAAACTGGCAAATTGGTCTCAATGTAATGCAAGTTTCTGCAATGGTGTATACTCAGAAGGGATCAGTTCCTTTGACGTTCTCACTTTGAATCCAGGAGTGTATGTTGTTCTATGAATATCTCCTGGTGGAGATAGATAGTACTAGCAAGGTAAGAGTATTGAAATGTTGCATTAGGTAGATGATCATACTGCATTGCTGCTGAAGTCAAATCAGCGTGACAGCATGTTGTATGACATTTGGGTAATTGAGAGATCTCAACACTTTTTGATTCAAAGTATTTTGGATCTTTAGCTTCTTTTTTAGGTGTGCCTGTCACCTTTGAAATTGATGGAGCAACAACTTTGGTCTTCTCCCTTCCTTTTTTTTTATAGTATCTTCCCTGCACATCTGATGGCATCTGTTCATCTGATAGATTCTTAAATGTTATCTTCTTCAGTTTCTCTCCTAATGCCTATCTTGTCTTCTTTGAGCTCAAATTGCCCAATTTAACCCACCCCCACCAAACTTCTGACCACCCAACTCCCCACTTCTTGGCTCTTCTCTAAGCTGTTATTGTTAACTGTTTTCCCTCATCAGACTCTCACCCTCTTTCCTTCATATCTGTCACCATCATCCCTCTTGCTTCAAAAAAATCCCCATAACGCTTCTGTTTTTGCAAACTGTTGGTCCACCTTCAAACTTTTCATTTCCCTTCCAGAATTTTTGGACATGTAGTTGCCTTCCAAACTTGTGTCAGTCTTTCCAAGAATTGCATGTTTGAATCCCTCCCATCAGACTTCCAACCCATCACCAAACTGAAATATATCATATTGAAGTTACAAATGACAATCCACAAGGCTGCGACAAAAGTAAATGATCCATTGTACTCATCTATTTTGATCTGTTTGCAGCCTTTGTCATAATTGCTGATCAGTCCACAATCCTCTCCACCATCATCCAGGTGGTTGAATGCTTCTACCTGGTTCCATTCTTATTTATCTAATTACAGCTAGACAAACACTAGCAATAGTTTCTCTTCCACTCCTAAACCATTATTTCTGATACCTTCGAAGTCAATCCTTGCCCTCCACTTGACTTTTCTGGATGATCATTGAACCACTTATCCATGCTATCACTAAGGCTGACTCTTTCTCTCTATTTCCAATCATCGCCCATCCCCACCCCTGCGTCAGCTCTTCAGTTGTTGAAACCCTCATCCATGCCTTTTTACCTCATGACTCAACTATTCTAATTTAGTTTTGGATGGTTTCCCATGTTCTACCATCTATAAACTTGAGGTCATCCAATACTCCATGTCTGTTTTAACTAGTACCAAATATTATTCATCCACCATCCCATGCTTGCTAACCTATGCTGGCTCCCAGTTAAATATAATCTCAATTTTAAATTTCTTAGCTTTTCGATCCTTCCGTGGCCTCATGCATATTTACCCATGCAATTTCATTCAGCTCTACAACCCTCCACGATAGTTGTTTTTCTAATACTTACCTCATTAAAATAACCAATTTTAATCACCCCGAGATTGGGAACCGTGCTTTCGGTCACCTAATATTTAAGCTCTTGAATTACCTCCCTGACCCTTTCAAGACCTAGCTTTTTAAACAAACAGTTTAGTCATCTGCCCTAAAATTCTTTGTGCCTCCATGTATCATTTTAGAGAGTTTTAGTACATTCAAGATCCTACATAAACACAAGTAATTGCTATAAGAAGCAGCAGATTTGACATGGATGTCTATCAGCCCCACACATCAGTTTGCATAAGAAGGATGAATAAAAAGGGTAATAGTAGATGGATAGATGGGCAGGAAAGGAAGTGCACAGCCAAAGATCCATTGCCAAGTAAATGGTTGAGGAATTATGAGTTAGCAAGCTTAACAATTTGCAGAATTTATCAAGTTAGGGCTGTGGATAGCTGCGTGAAGCACACAATGTATTTTGATGCAATTATGCTGTTGTAGTTGTTCTCAATTTGAATCCTGAATGTGGAAAATCTTCCTGCTGTTGCCCCCGCCTTTATCATCTCCAGTCTTGTATACGTCGCAACAACATTCTTTGTTCTGTTGCTCTTTCCTACTACTTATTACACCCAATCATGCATTAAGCAAAGTAACATTAAACTGAAGCAAGTTCTTGATCATCCTGAATTCAAGCTGATTCTTCTCATTGTGCAAACTTCACATTCCTTCAAATTGTTTCTTAGCAAAATTGAGTTAGTTCTTTCAATATTACAGATTTATGCCCCACAAATTTACGTCACATTACCAAACAGTCAATGCCAGACTCAGGTGTTATGTTACAATGAAGCATCCAAATTAAAATACCACAGAGGGATATGCTCAACTGTCTGGGTTTCATACTGATACAGCAATGATTCCACTAAACAACAGCACTGGCATCATCCCTTCCACTCCAAGTGATCATTAGAGTTGTCATCAGAAATTCTGATTCCTGCAGGATCATTTTCATTGGGTAATTCTTTGAGGTTGTTCCTGCGTTATTTTTGCACATTCTATGCCTATCACTTACAACATTTCTTAAACGTTAGACTATTAAGTGGATCAACACTCACCAATGTTTTGCAGTCACTCTTTCTCGGTCCGTTTAGTTTGTTCAACTGCTGACTAAACCAGGTACAGATATTTCATGTAGTCTCCATCTGCTGTGACATCATAAAGTTCAGTGCCAGTGACATCATGGGTGAGAAGCAATGTCCACAACCCCCACCATAAAGTCACTGTGCTGGTCAAAAAAAAATAAAAGAGAGCCCAGAAGCATAAAGCACATAAATCTTGGGCTAGTTTACAGTACTTTGAACTGTAGGTCAAAAGCTTATGTTAAACCTGCACCTCAGAGACATGAGCACATAACTTCAGAAGATATTGAGACAATTTTATACTGTCCATATCTTATATGGTTGTTTCACAAATGAGACATTAAAGTAAGTACACAACTTATTTTGTGCTAACATCACTAAAATTATTAATTTAGACGTTTCTCTTTTTGCTGTTTGTCAGGCCTTGCTGTTGTACCAACTGAGGGTTGTGATTCCACATATTATCAAAGTCACTACACTTCAAAAGTATTTCATTGGCTGTGAAGCTTTTTCAGATGAACTAACCTTATAAAATAGGCTATTTAAATACATGTTTTGTCTTTCTGACTTCAAAACCTGAGCACAAAATCTCAGGTGAGCATTCAGTGCAGTAGAGGAAATGCTGCATTGTTGGAAATGCCAACCATCAGAAAAAAAATTATAAAATGAGACTTCACACTTCTGAGGAAGCGTCTCCGGACCCGAAACATTAACTCTGTTTTTTCCTTCACAGATGCTGTCAGACCTGCAGAGCTTTTCCAGCAACTTTGTTTTTGTGATAACAAAGTGTGGAGCTGGATGAACACAGCAGGCCAAGCAGCATCTTAGGACCACAAAAGCTGATGTTTCGGGTCTAGACCCTTCATCAGAAAAGCTTTTCTGATGAAGGGCCTAGGCCTGAAACGTCAGCTTTTGTGTTCCAAAGATGCTGCTCGGCCTGCTGAGTTCATCCTGTTCCACACTTTGTTATCCCAGATTCTCCAGCATCTGTAGTTCCCATTATCTCTGATCACAGCTTTGTTTTTGTTCCTCATTTACAGCATCTACAGTTCTTTTGGTTTTTAAAATGAGATTTTAGTTGTCTATTCTTGCAGTTGGACTTAAATTATTTCCAAAATTTCTCCCTCCTCTGGAAACAATGCAAACAAATCTTTATCTAGTAGCTATTTTGGAGATCTTTTTGCATCAAAATTGGTTACATATTTGTTATTCATCTCTAGTTCACATTAGATGGCTAGTAGCTATTTTTTCTTTTAAATTGCTGCAGTACATGTGCTGTCTGAGCATCTGCAACAACGTAATGTGTGAATATGACTATATTCATCAAACAATGCTGAAGAAACCATGTAGTCATCAAAATGTGGATAATACATGCAGTGGAGTGGAAATTGAAGTGATATAAATTCCATGACCTTGCCCTGCCTTCCTCAGCAATAGAAATTCAGATTGGTTGTTATTTTGAGTGCTCATGGTCATGGTTTTATAATATTGGCAGTTGATGATTTGTAGCAATTTTGTGATAATTTGAATTTGTTAAGATGGTGCAGTTTTCATATGAAACATTAGTTAATTAGGCAAGGAAAATAGCTGTCAGAAGTTAACTCTGCTGGTCTGAGAAGGAGTGAGGCCCAAACCACCAGGTGACATCATGTCATAATTGTATGTGTTTTGTTTTAAGAAACTGAAGAAATTTCCTAATAATTTCAAATCAAATTTTAATTTTTTTGTTACCTTAAAAATAATTTTTTTAGGTATTCTTAAGGGCCACCTTCAAAAAACAAATACTTCCTCTTCCAAAATCCGATTTCTTTCAAATTTTAGCTTATTTATATTTTGAGAACAAATTTTTCACAACATGGATAATGTTTAAAATTAAAATTAAATAATGAAGTTCACCATTTTCACTTTTGCCTAAACTTTTCACTTCTTTCTCAAATTATTTTTTAATCTTATATGTTTGCGAACTGCATCCTGTTTTAGCAAATAGTTTACCTGAGTGTAAGGTGCACTGGGGGCCCTTTAACCTCACTGTGGAATAGGAACTGATGTGAGATCTGACCTCTAACTACGTAAAACGGTCTCTCATTTCTAGATCTGCCCCAGTGGCATTGTACTCCAGCTTCAACGCATTATATTGGCTAGGCAGAGCAAAGAGATGAGCATTTTCAACAATGTTCCGATGCAGGCTGGAATCATCCACACCGATCTAGGAAAGCTAAAGGCTGCCTGACTTCTTTACCAAGCCAGCAGTCACAAAATCTGCTGTTTGCAGATTTCTGCCTGGCTCTTTCTTCAGTCCTGATGATCACATCTTTATTCAACTCAATGGTATAGGAGAGAGGCTGGAAAAGCACAGTCAGTCAGGCAGCAACCGAAATCCTTGCCAGCATGACAAAGGGTATCGGCCCCCAAAGGTTGATTTTCCTGCTCTTCTGATGCTGTCTGACCTGCTGTGCTTTTCCAGCCTCACACTTATAGACTCTGGCTTCCAGCATTTGCAGTCCCTATTGTCTCAATGGCAAAGGAACCACTTCTGAACCACATCAAATTTTGTGGTGAGCCTTTTGAGGAGTCCGGATTGGGGCCCTGGATAAAGTTTTATTGGGAAGCTGGTGAGCATTAAATGCTGAAGACCTCCACAGTCAACAGTGTGGACGACTGGGCTCCCACAACCATTGTTTCTGAGAAAAAAAACTATCTTTCCCTGGGAGGTCTGGAGAAGTCATAACAGCTAAGAATTTGAGTCACCACTGTAGCAATCTGCCAAGCCCCTGCCTAATCCTCACAGCCTATTTTGCTGCCTCTAGTCCCTCTCGATGTTGCTCAAATGAGTCAGGACTCATTTCTACGGAAAGGGGAAGAATTTGTACCTCCTGGTGGGAAGCAGAACTTGATCTCATCAGGCTCTTCTCTATCGTCTTTACTACAGCATTCACTGGCATGGTGAACTAGCTGATCATAGTTGAAATAACAAATTTGGCTACCCCTTATTTGTACAGGATTACAGAGTCATACAGCATAGAAACAGACCCCATGTCTCAAACAGTCCAAGTCTCAACCTAAACTAGTCCCACCTGCCACATTCTGGCCCATATCCGTCCAATCCTTTCCTATTCATGTACCCATCCAAATGTCTTCGAAACATTGTAATTGTATCCACATCCACCACTTTCTCAGGAAGTTCATTCTACATGCAAACCGCCTTCAGTGTAAAAAAATTGCCTCATTTTTTTCTAACTCTCTCTCTACTCACCTTAAAAATGTGTCTTGTCTTGAAGTCCCCTGTCGTAGGGATAGAAAACTACAATTAACTGTATCTATACTTCTCATTATTTTATAAAATTATATCAGGTCGCCCTTCAGCCTCCTACACTGCAGTGAAAAATGTCCCAGCCTATCCAGCCTTTCTATATAACTCAGACTTTCCATACCCAGCAATATCCTGGTAAATGTTTTATGAACCCTCTCCAACTTAATAATATTCTTCCTATAGCTGGGGGACCAGAGCTAGACATAGTATTCCAGAAGAGGCCTTACCAATATCCTACATAACCTCAACAAGTCTTCCCAACTTCCCAATGTAAAGCAAACTTCAAAGAATAATGTATCTGCACCCCTGGGTCCCTTTCTTTTACAACATTACACAAGGTCCTACCATTAATTGTATAAACCCTACCCTTGTTTGTTGTACCATAATGCAATACCTCACATTTATCCACATTGAAGTTCATCTGCCATTTTCAGCCCATTGACCCATTTGATCAAGATCACTTTGTAATCTTACAAAAATATTCTTCACTGTCTACTATGCCACCAATTTCGGTGTCATCCGCATATTTACTAACCATGCCTTCTGTATTGTCATCCAAATCATTTATATAAATGACAAACAAAAGAGGATCCACAACCAATCCTTGTGGAACACTGCTGGAAATCGGCCTCCTGTCGGAAAAGCAATCCTCCACCATTACTTTTTGCCTCCTGCTGTTAAGCCAATTCTGTATCTAATTGGCAAGCTCACCCTGAATCCTGAGTAACCTAACTTTACTAATTAGTCTATAATGTGGAACCTTTTCAAAGGCTTTATTGAAATCCAAGCAAAGAATATCTACTGCTGTCATCAATCTTTTTGGTAACTTGCTCAAAAAACTCAACCAAGTTTGTGAGACATGATTTTCCTCACACAAAACTGTGCTGACTGTCCCTAATTAATTTTTGCCTCTGTAAATATCCATAAATCCTGTGTTTTATAATAACCTCCAACAACCTAACTACAAGGAGTGAAAGTAACAGGGTAGTTGCTAAGGGGTCTTAACTTTCCAAATATTGACTGGAAACACTATAGTTTGAGTACATTAGTGATAATGGGATGAAGGGTCTAGGCCCGAAACATCAGCTTTTGTGCTCCTGAGATGCTGCTTGTCCTGCTGTGTTCATCCAGCTTCACACTTTGTTATCTTTGAGTACATTAGATGGGTCAGTTTTTGTCCAATGTGCGCAGGAGGGCTTCCTGAACACAGTATGTTGAAAGGCCGACAAGAGGCGAGGCCGCATTGCATTTGGTACTGAGTAATGAACCAGGCCCGGTGTTAGATTTGGAGGTAGGCGAGCTGTTTGGTGGTAGTGATCACAATTCGGTTACGTTTACTTTAGCGATGGAAAAGGATAGGTGTATACCGCAGGGCAAGAGTTATAGCTGGAGGAAAGGCAATCATGTGGCGATTAGGCAAGATTTTGGATGCATAGGATGGAGAAGGAAACTGCAGGTTTGGGCACAATTGAAATGTGGAGCTTGTTCAAGGAACAGCTGCTGCGTGTCCTTGATAAGTATGTACCTGTCAGTCAGGGAGGAAGTGGTCGAGCGAGGGAACCGTGGTTTACTAAAGAAGTTGAATCTCTTGTCAAGAGGAAGAAGGAAGCTTATGTAAAGGTGAGGTGTGAAGGCTCAGTTAGGGCACTTGAGAGTTACAAGTTAGCCAGGAAGGATCTAAAGAGAGCTAAGAAGAGCCAGGAGGAAACATGAGAAGTCTTAGGTAGGTAGGATCAAGGAAAACCCTAAAGCTTTCTATAGGTATGTCAGGAATAAAAGAATGACTGGACTAAGATTAGGGCCAGTCAAGGACAGTAGTGGGAAGTTGTGCGTGGAGTCCGAAGAGATAGGAGAGGCGCTAAATGAATATTTTTTGTCAGTATTCACACAGGAAAAAGACAATGTCGTTGAGGAGAATACTGAGATATAAGCTATTAGACTAGGCAGGATTAACGTTCACAGGGAGGTGGTGTTAGCAATTCTGGAAAGTGTGAAAATAGATAAATCTCCGGGCCAGATGCGATGTATCCTAGGATTCTCTGGGAAGCTAGGGATGAGATTGCAGAGCTTTGGCTTTGATCTTTATGTCATCATTGTCTACAGGAATAGTGCCAGAAGACTGGAGGATAGCAAAAGTTGACTCCTTGTTCAAGGAAGGGGAGTAGAGACAGCCCTGGTAATTACAGATCAGTGAACCTTACTTTGGTTGTGGGTAAAGTGTTGTAAAGGATAAGAAAAGATAGGATTTATAATCATCTAGAAAGGAATAATTTTGTGATTTTGTGAAGGATAGGTCGTGCTTCATAAACCTTATTGAGTTCTTTGAGAAGGTGACCAAATAGGTGGATGAGGGTAAAGCGGTTGATGTGCTGTATATGGATTTCAGTAAAGCGTTTTGATAAGGTTCCCCACGGTAGGCTATTGCAGAAAATTTGGAGGCATGGGATTGAGGGGGATTTAGCAGTTTGGATCATAAATGGGCTTAGCTGTAAGAAAACAGAGGGTGGTGGTTGATATGAAATGTTCAGCCTGGAGTTCATTTACCAGTGGTCTGTTTTGGGGCCACTGCTATTTATCATTTTTATAAATGACCTGGATGAGGGCGTAGAAGAATGGGTTAGTAAATTTGCAGATGACACTAAAGTCAGTGGAATTATGGATAGCGTGGAAGGATGTTGTAGGTTACAGAGGGACATAGATAAACTGCTGAGCTGGGCTGAGAGGTGGCAAATGGAGTTTAATGCGGAAAAGTGTGACGTGATTCAGTTTGGAAGGAGTAACAGGAATACAGGGTACTGGGCTAATGATAAGATTCTTGGTAGTGTGGATGAGCAGAGAGATCTTGGTGTCCATGTGCATAGATCCCTGAAAGTTGCCATCCAGGTTGATAGGGTTGTTAAGAAGGCATATGGTGCGTTAGGTTTTATTGGTAGAGGGATTGAGTTTCGGAGCTATGAGGCCATGCTGCAGCTGTACAAGACTCTGTTGCGGCTGCACTTGGAGTATTGCATACAGTTCTGGTCGTCACATTATAGGGAGGATGTGGAAGCATTGAAAAGGATACAGAAGCGATTTACCAGGATGTTGCCTGGTATGGAGGGAAAGTCTTATGAGGAAAGGCTGAGGGACTTGAGGCTGTTTTTGTTAGAGAGTAGCAGGTTAAGAGGTGACTTAATAGAGACATACAGGATGATCAGAGGATTAGATAGAGTGGACAATGAGAGCCTTTTTCCTGGGATGGTGATGGCTAACACGAGGGGGCACAGCTTTAAGTTGAGGGGTGACAGAAGTCAGAGGTAGGTTCTTTACTCAGAGAGTAGTAAGGGCGTAGAAAGCCCTACCTGCAACAGTAGTAGACTCACCAAGTTTAAGGGCATTTAAATGGTCATTGGATAAACATATGGATGATAATGGAATAGTGTAGGTTAGATGGGCTTCAGATTGGTTTCACAGGTCGGTGCAACATCGAGGGCCAAAGGGCCTGTACTGCGCTGTAGTGTTCTATGTTCTATGTTCTAAAACTGAAGTCAGACTCATAGATCTGTAGTTCCCCAGTTTCTCCTTCTAACCTTTCTTAAATAAAGATACAACAATAGCCACCCTCCAGTCATCAGGCATCTCGCTTGTAGTTATTGATGATGCAAATCTGTCTGCAAGGGGTCTTTCAATTTCCTACCTTACTTCCAACAATGTTCTGGGATACATTAGATCAAGTACCAGAGATTTATCCACCTTTATTTTTAAAACATCAAAGTTTATTTCTCTACATTCCCTCAACTCCAGTTCTTTTCTCAGAGTGAAAACTGACGCATAATATTTATTTGGTGTCTATCCCATCTCCTGGGTTCAACACAAAGATGAATTCCATGATCTTTAAGAGGCCCTACCGTGCCTCTAGTTACCCTCTTGCTCTTAATATGTTTGTAGAATTTCTTTGGATTATCCTTAACCTTATCTGCCAATGCTATCTCATATCACTTCTTTGCCTTCCTGACTTCATTCTTAAGAATGCACCTAAACTCTTTGATAATGGGAACTGCAGAGGCAGATAATAAGATAACAAAGTGTGAAGCTGGGTGAACACAGCAGGCCAAGCAGCATCTCAGGAGCACAAAAGCTGACATTGCAACTCATGTTCCATTTGGGAACCCTCAGCCCAAAGGTATCAATGTGGACTTCACAAGCTTCAAAATCTCCCCTTCCCCCAATGCATCCCAAAACCAGCCCAGTTCGTCCCCTCCCCCCACTGCATCACACAACCAGCCCAGCTCATCCCCTCCCCCCACTGCATCCCAAAACAAGCCCAGCCTGTTTCCACCTCCCTAACCTATTCTTGCTCTCACCCATCCCTTCCTCCCACCCCAAGCCGCACCTCCATTTCCTACCTACTAACCCCATCCCACCTCCTTGACCTGTCCGTCTTCCCTGGACTGACCTATCCCCTCCTTACCTCCCCACCTATACTCTCCTCTCTACCTATCTTCTTTTCTCTCCATCTTTGGTCCGCCTCCCCCCTCTCCCTATTTATTCCAGAACCCTCTCCCCATCCCCCTCTCTGATGAAGGGTCTAGGCCCGAAACGTCAGCTTTTGTGCTCCTGAGATGCTGCTTGGCCTGCTGTGTTCATCCAGCTTCACACTTTGTCACCTAAACTCTTTATATTGATTAAGAGATTCAATTGAACTAAGTTGTCTGTATCTAAAATAAGATTCTCTTTTATTGTTGACTAGAACCTCAATATCTTTATTAATCGATTGTTCCTTAGGTTTCTAACTGCGTAAATTGCTTTCACCAGCTGTTACATTAGCATTTCTCAAACTCCAGCAAAAGTTATTATGGACTTGTACCCATGCTGAGTTAGTAAAACAGATCAACTCATCCCTCACCATGCACTCCAACTGATTCTGGTACCCTTTCAGAAAGAAGCTTGTGAAACTTGGTATGTCACAGTATTCACCCCACATCTGCATACTCTCCCTTCCCTGCCCAGGTCTTTTGGTAGCAGCCATGGAGCCTTTCTGCAACACACTGGAACTTTCAGTGGGTGACTGTTTCATACTAACTCATTCTGAGTGGAAATCAATATTTGCTTCCCATTCTAAATTCCCAAACAGACCTTTTGCAATAAAATCCAATCTCTTTTTAAATACAGGGAGCAGGCAACTAGGAGGATATGTTTGAAATCATCACTTTCTAACTGCAAGTATGAAGTTCTAAATATTTCCCATTTCTGCATGAGGAGAAAGAATTCTTATCCATTTTAACACCCAGGTCTTCCTTCAAATGTTTAACCATAGATGGTGACAGGTGTGTGTGTGTGTTTGTGAACACCTCATTAGCTACAGAGGGACTTCCCTCCTCTTGCTCAGTTTTCACCATGGCTTTTATGACTACACACAAAAGCTTTGTTCCACAGTACAACAGAGGCGAGTTAACACAGTGTGGAGCTGAAGAAATTCAGCAGGCCAGGCAGCATCAGAGGAGCAGGAAAATTGACATTTCAGTTCAGGACCCTTCTTCAGAAATCTGCCATGGCTGGATTTGAACCTGGGTCCCTGGATTAACAGTCCAATGATAATACCACTAGGCCATCACCTCTCTAGTAGCATGTTTATGCTCGGAGAAGCCTCATGACTTAACCAGCCAACTGATCCATCAGTTTCTTATATTATAACTCTATCAGGTTTTGTGCTATATTATGATTTTACATTTTCCTGCTCCTCAGTTTGTGCTATGGAGCAACATCTTTGTTCCAACAAACTTGGATTGTCTACTTCCCAAATCACCTTAAATGTTAGTTTAACTAAAAATATTTGCAGCTATTGATAAGCTTTTCACGTCATCAGGTTGTTACACTGCATTTCACTGCTTAGAAGTACAAATAATAATCATAATTACCTAGATTTGTCATCAACATAATGGTGAGGCTAATGGTGCTTGTCACTATTGTCTGGTAAATACTACAAGTTCAGCAAGGGGCATATCCATTTGCATCAAGTCCTCAAGTATTTTGCCAAAATAGTTTTTAATGTATTTAAAAATTCAAAGATGCAACAGTTTTTAGCTAGTTATTTAAAAAACCTATGTCATTATCTTCCTTCTTTTCATATCAAACGTGTTCAGCATTGTTGGAATTCTGGCTATTTCATCAACAACATTCCAAATTTCCACAATCCCTGGCAGTCTTAAATAATTACGAAGAACTACTGGCTATCTAATTTTTCTTTTAAAATGGCTTTCGTATTGATCTCCAAACATTTATTTGGTAGGAAAATGTATTTATTACTTCACCCCATGTGATTTGAATGTTGAGGAGAATACAAATTTCTTGGGGAAACTGTCATTATATAATGAGATCATTATCTGCTCCTTCCTTTTAATGTTACTTGTATTGTGCAGATTATCTTCAAAATTGAATTCTCCAACTTCTGAGAATGACCACTGCACTCCACTTTCCTTACAACCCACATCGTCCTACAGCCATGTCTTGTTGGTTTTGCAGCAGAGCAAACCTTTTCAAAGACAATACTTACACCAGGTTTACATATCCATCTCTTTACCATCATTTTCACTTCCTTTCTCTCTCTGCATGGGCACACTCACCAGTTGTTTCACTTTCTCCTCCTCTCCTTGTCACTGGCATAAAAAACATAACTTCTAGCCCCTTTCAGGCCAAAAAGTCATATTTGGTTGAATCAAACATTATTTCTGGTCCTGTCTCCAAAGATGCTGCCAGACCTGCTGAGTTTTGCCAGCAATTTATGCTTTTATTTCAGATTGTCTTTACAATTATTCACTCTAAGAGCAGCAGCTGTATGTCAGTACTTAAGACATGTCTCAATTACAAAACTATTGTGAAAAGGTTTTCTTGAATGTGGGCAATTGTAACACATTCTTAGCTTAGTGAAGATCAAAAAGTTAGGTAGCATTTAGTCATTATTCCAGATGAGATGCAGGTTCAAACTCTGAACAGATTAACGCTGGAAATGTTTTTACTTACACATCCAAGACCTCATTCCAAATTGTGTTTGTCTAGGCCCATTTTTTCCAGTCAAGAATTTCAAAGCATTTGATGTAATGGAATCTTGTTCATCATGATCTAGAAGCCATGGTAATCTGTCTTGCATGAGTCTAAAGATTAACTTGCTATAATCGGTTTATTGAATTAAGTGTAGTTTCGTACAATGCTACACAATCTGCAAATAAGTAGATGTTGCACATGACTGAAGATCTTTTCATGCTAAAGCAACTGACATTTATTTATAATTAAATGAAAATATAGAGTCATACAGTCATTTACAGCTCAGGAGATGTATGAAGTGCAAAAGAATTTGGGGAAAATGTGGAATGCAGTCTTGGAAATCTCTTTTTTTAATTCTTGGAATAAGCAAATAATGAATTTGGTTAGACTCAAATACCGAAGAAAACACATTCAATAATTCAAAACACATTCGGGTATCTGTTGTTTACTAGGTTTCTAGACATACTCAACAGATATATTTATACGTCATGTAAAATTCTGCTGCTTACAGAAATATTATTACAAAAAATTCAAAATAACATTTAATGCCTGAATTTGATATTAAATTGCTGTAAGCAAAACATATGACAGACTTCCTATGGAGTCCTTGAACATTCTAGGAAGGCATTCGGTTGTTACCCATTTTAAGGGATCCATCAAAGATGTTTAATGCTTAAGTCTGATATTGTAGCATATATCATGCTTTTCAAGCCTTACAAAGAACTTTAGAGGCATCTATCATTTTGAATTGCAGTCCCTGCTGTAATATAGATATTTGTTCTTGGTGTTATCTCAGGGGATGAAAAACACTCAGCAATATCTTTGAGACCATTGTAAAGAATACTCTCTTGGAAAAGAAGTTATTATTAAATTAAAAAGGAACACTTCATCAAGAATGCAACGAATTGGAAGGAAAATACAGTCGTAGCAGATGTACCCAAAGAATTCCTGAAATTAACACACTTGGTCAGCATTAAATATTATTGGAGAAAATCTGTCTTTAATTTTTCATTTATTTGTAGATAAAATGATAAATTTGAATAGCTGGTATTATGAACTGGACAGTCAGTTTTAAATTCAAGTATTTCTAGAAATTTCTAAAATCCATTTTTTTAATATTGAAGTTTTTTTCATTTATGTTTCATATAAGTTTAACACATTTGCACCCCCTCTTCAGTTATATTAACTTTGAATAACTTCACTATTTTGGTATCTCTGGAAATACTTTAAAAAATGTGCCAAAGTGCTATATGACCCCTGGCCAGATACAAACTTTTATTCCAACCTCACAGAAAAGCAAAAGACTTCCACATAAAGGCTCTAAAAGCTTTAGGGGCTGCAACTGTAATAACTATGGTCAGCAGCACCACAAGGAGATGGAGCAACAGTTGTACAGTAATGGCCACTGCAAACTTGGATTTGGACACTATCAAACTTAACAGGAAAAATAGTTCTAAGGAAGGGTCACCGAACCCGAAACGTTAACTCTGTTTTTTCCTTCACAGATGCTGCCAGATTTGCTGAGCTTTTCCAGCAACTTTGTGTTCATTCCTGATTTACAGCATCCGCAGTTCTTTCAGTTTTTATCTAGGAAAAACAGTTTGTCTGTCAGTCCTGTAGTGCAAACAGCAAATTGTCACATATGGCATTGATATTCTCGTGTTGCCCTACTAAGGGCTTCATTGAGTTACCTAGAGCAAAACTCATCTGTGATCTTCCGAAACAACAGCTTTTGTGCTCCTATGATGCTGCTCGGCCTGCTGTGTTCATCCAGCTCCAAACTTTGTTATCTGCGACCTTATTCTCTGGTGAGTCAGCATGCATGACATTCCTTGGCCTGGCTGCATCATATTCATTCTTACTGATTCATCATGTACAGATCACAATTCTATACTAGCCTCTAAAGTAAGTGCAGACTTGCTGCCAGCTCTAGTAAAGGAATATTTTTATCTGTAGTGTGCTGTTACTCTCCTTTCTTCCTGGGCTGCAATGCCTGGGAAGGTGATAATTCTTGGATGTCTTGAGTATAAGAAAATTGGAAGAAGGCCACAAAGATGAAACATACCATGGGAGACTGTGAGGGGTTTGCAGGGAGTCAGCATCACCATGAAGCAGACTAGGATAATTGACCTGTGTAAAGAGACGAACAGCAGCAAAGAGTACCACGTGGTTATATACTTTTAGCTTATCTGAACAATGTCTTCATGAGTCTGTTGCAGAATTCTTTGGTAGCTAGCTGCAGGTGCTCTGGTCATATCAGGTTCCTTCATTTTTGAAGATGTAGAGTTGTCATAACCTTACTTCTCTTAGAGCTCCATTCCTCTCTCCAAAGTAATGATGAAAAAGATAGACAATTATTCAATCTCCTGCTGTTGTATACTGAAGAGAGACCATAGAATTGACCAGGCACCTGAATTAGATCAGAATCTAATGCAGAAACTCAATGACTGCTCTTGTGCTCATGTGCCTCCTGCTGTCTTTCCTTTGAACTGGTGGTAAGCTCCCTACAGCTATGTTAGTCAAGTCCAGGAGTAGACCAACACCATTAAGAGGTGTGGAAGATCTATAGGTAATGTAACTGCAACTGCAACAGCATGAAGAAATCATGGCAGTTTTCACATACATGAATGAAAACTTCTAAGTAGGCACATTCCAACTAAAAATCAATGTAAGAACCCTTTGCTTTGAATATCTTCATCAGTTGCAAAATCAAGTGGCAGCCTTGACAAAAACGGTATTGGCTGCCTGGAAAATATAGCTCTTGGCAGCAAACTGTGAAGAGCTACAATTTTGCTGATTAAAATGTTTTTCAGCGCAACAATTTAATTGATCAATGTCACACTTTTACCTTGGTGACTTTGGCAAGTTCCAGAGTTTGGAAAACATGTTAAGGATCAGCTTTCTGGGATAAAGGCACAACTAATTAGGTAGATATGCACTGGCATCCCTGGTGAAAGGCCATCATCCTGGTTTCTATTTTTCTCTCTACAGATGGGGCTAGACTTGGTGGGTATTTTCAGAATTTTCTAATCTTACTTCAGATTTACACAGTTTTGCTTGTTGTGAATGTTGACTCAGCACCCAGTTCTCAGAAATTAGCTCTTGCCCGAACAATCACTTCCGACTGATTGGCATCTATCTTGTTGGAGTTTAACTGTCAATCAATCTAAATTCAAGATAACAAGGCATACAGCTGGATGAACACAGCAGGCCAAGCAGCATCAGAGCAGCAGGAAGGCTGACGTTTCGGGCCTGGACCCTTCATCAGAAATTGGGGAGGGGAAGGGGGTTCTGAAATAAATAGGGAGAGAGGGGGAGGCGGAGAGAAGATGGATAGAGAAGAAGATTGGTGGAGAGGAGACAGCCAAGCCGAGGAGGCAGGGATGGAGCCAGTAAAGGTGAGTGTAAGTGGGGAGGTAGGGAGGAGATAGGTCAGTCCAGGGAGGACAGACAGGTCAAGGGGGCGGGATGAGGTTAGTAGATAGGAAATGGAGGTATGGCTTGAGGTGGAAGGAGGGGATAGGTGAGAGGAAGAACAGGTTAGGGAGATGGGCCAAGCTGGGCTGGTTTTGAGATGCCGTAGCGGGAGGGGAGATTTTGAAGCTCGTGAAGTCCACATTGATACCATTGGGCTGCAGAGTGCCCAAGCAGAGTGTAAGTTGCTGTTCCTGCAACCTTCGGGTGGCATAGTTGTGACACTGCAGGAGGCCCAGGATGGACATGTCATCTGAGGAATGGGAGGGGGAGTCGAAATAGTTCGCAACTGGGAGGTACAGTTATTTATTGCAAGCTGAGCATACATGTTCTGCAATCTCCAAGCCTCCGCTTGGTTTCCCCGATGTAGAGAGAGCCTCCACGGGTACAGCATACCATATTAGCAGATGTGCAGGTGAACATCTAGTTGATATAAAAAGTCTTCTTGGGGCCTGGGATGGGGGTGAGGGAGGTGGTGTGGGGGCAGGGAAAAGTGCCAGGCGTGGTGGGCTGGAGGGGAATGTGGAGTGAACAAGGGAGTCACGGAGACAGTGGTCCCTCTGGAAAGCAGACAAGGGTGGGGAGGGAAAAATGTTTCTATCCACTGTGGTAAAGCAAAACATTTTTCACTGTACTTCAGTACACATGATAACAATAAATAAACCTCAAACTTCTATCCATATGCTGATCTCAAATCATGCCAAAGTTCTTTATTTTTTCTGCTAGCCCCTAGATGATTCTTTATTGTATACCAAAAAATCCATGGTTATTTCCATGCTATAATTTTTGCATCCCTATCTCCCCCTTTGCACTAAACCCTCCATCCTATCTACAGCATAATCATACGTCACAGGAGGCTACTCAGTAACCTATTTCAGTAACAAAATCAGAAATTGCCGGAAAAACTCAGCAGGCCTGGCAGCATTGGTGGAAAGAAAGCAGACCGCTGGAAGGTTTTGTTCTGAATTCCAGCACTACAGTTCTGTTTTGTTTTTGTTTCATGCCTATTTCCGTTCTTTGATTACACTATTCAATGATTTACACTGCCCTATTCTGTCCCTTATGCAAAGCCAGCTTGTTACTATTCTGTATCCCAATTCCAGTACCTGTCTTTACTTTCCTTCCAATATTGTTCTATCCCATACCCCTGAGCTAATCATAGACTTCTGTACCTCAGGAGGCAAAGCCGTGGGTCCTCTGCATCTGTTGCAGCTTCTGAAAGAAGTATCCGATTCAGTTCTGAGCAAAGGTCACTCCACCCGAAACACTGACACTGATTTCTCTCCGCAGATGCTGCCAGACCAAGCAATTTGTGTTTTTGTTTCTCACTTACAGCATTTACAGTTCTTTCGGGTTTTTTAAAATCTAAATTTGTGTTTTTTTCTCTGTTGTGAGGCCACTATCCTTCATATAAACTCTGCCCCTTCATTGTCGCTGACCTCACTGCCCTTGAGCCACATCCTCCATCTCCTCGGAGATAACAGGAATTGCAGATGCTGGAGAATCCGACATAACGAAGTGTATCTTGTATTCTACAGCATCTTCAGTTCCCATTATCACACATAACGAAGTGTGGGACTGGATGAACACAGCTGGACAAGCAGCTTTTGTGCTCCTAAGATGCTGCTTGGCCTGCTGTGTTCAGCCAGTCCCACACTTTGTTATCATCAATCTCCTCCCGCCTACACTGCTCTCATGTCTTTCACAAATTGGCAGTTAATATAAAGATGGGGTAGGCCATTCGGTTGCAGCTTCTACTTGTAAGGCGAACTCTCCATCCGGCTCAGCGCGCCGCCCGTAACGTCTGTTTCGTTTTTCAAAAAGCGTAATAATGGTTCCGAGGCTCAAACGTTTCCTTTCCTGTAGCAGCGTCTCGGTTCCGGGTAGCGGTTGAAGGCCCTGTACTTGGTTCCGGTCCGAGTGGTGAAACGGTTGCTGACGCGAAGGCCGCGTGCAAGGGGCTCGCGGCTGGGGGAGCGCGGGCAGAAGAAAGGCCAGACCTGGAAAGTGGAGCTGCTGCTGCTGGGGAGAGGGGGTGCATCAACTGTCAGCATCGCTTGGAGCAACGAGGCGACCAGGCGGGCATTAAGTACTAAAGAAACCGCGCGCAGGTCAGGTACGAGGCGACTCCGCTTTCGTCTCGGTTTGAAGTGCAGTTGAACCATATCTTGATTTAACTTCTCTCCCGGAAGACTGCACTATCGGGAGTGCAGCGCTCCTTTGGCAGTGCCCGTGCTGTCCCCGCCCAACTAACAGGCTCGAATCCCGACGTGTGGTCTGATCCTACAGTTTCCTGACTCCAGAGGAATTTTACTGTGAAGTAAAACCTTGCGTTTTAAGTATTGGTGTTCGGTTTACTTTGTAACCTGTTGTGAATGGTTCGCTCAACAGAACCTCTGCAGCTCTGTTTTTCTGTGTACGGCAGAAAAGTTACTAAGTTAAACAAGAAAGTAGAGAAAAGGCATTAACTTGAAGGTCCCACGTTTAGATACAGCATGGAGTTACAGAATAGTATAGCAAGTTATTTGGATTATGTCAAACTTTTTGTTTGAAAACGCTCATTTTGTTTTGTTTTGATTTGATTATTGTCATGTGCATGAGTACTGTGAAAAGTTTTGTTTTGCAACCAGTACAACAGATCATAACATTTGTAGACACAGATCCCCACAGATCCCCTGTGGTCTTGATACCCACAGACAGAGAAGGACCTGAATTTGACTGGGACAACGCATCCATAATAGCACAAGCCAAAGCAAGACATGACGAGGAATTCCTGTAGGTCTGGCATTCCAAACAGAACTCCATCAACAAACATGTTGAAATGGACCCGATATATAAACCGTTGAAAAACTGAACCAAAAGTATTGCCAACCATCTCAGCAAATCAAGCCATATAAATAACAAGATAACAAAGTGTGAAGCTGGATGAACACAGCAGGACAAGCAGCATCTTGGGAGCACAAAAGCTGATGTTTCAGCCTAGACCCTTCATCAGACTCTCTGATGAAGGATCTAGGCCCGAAACGTCAGCTTTTGTGCTCCTGAGATGCTGCTTGTCCTGCTGTGTTCATCCAGCTTCACACTTTGTTATCTTGGATTCTCCAGCGTCAGCAGTTCCCATTATCTCATATAATTAACAAGCAGGACAGAACACCAGTGCTTCACCAGAGGCACACTGATGTTACCTAGTAGGCTGATGAAATGCCTGCAAACAAACACACCGGTTTGGTGAGCAAGTCTACAACCTAGCCCAGCTATACCATTAGGCTGAGATAGTAGGAACTGGAGAATCTGAGATAACATTGTGAAGAGCTGGATGAACACAGCAGGCCAAGCAGCATCAGAGGAGCAGGAAGGCTGACGTTTCTAGACCCGAAATGTCAGCCTTCCTGCTCCTCTGATGCTGCTTGGCTTGCTGTGTTCATCCAGCTCTACACCTTGTTATACCATTAGGCTATTGCCTCCTCGGTTGCTGAATATTGACACAAGCAGAAATTGCTGGAGAAAGTTGGCAGAACTGTGGAGAGAAAGTCAAGTCAGTTTTTTCAGGTCCAGTGACCCTACAAGGGACCTGAACTGTTGATTGTAGATAGGTTCTTGATTACAGAGGGGACAAAAGATTATATAAAAGAATATGTAGAAATGTAATATTAAAATCAGCCCTGATCTTATTGAATGGTGGAGCAGGCTCTTGTTTCTTCCTTATATGTTGGTTAAAAATGAAAGATCTTTGTCAAAGGAGCCTGATCATCATGCATTCAAATCAGGTGCATAGCTCTTTAAAATTCCATTAAAAAAGTGCAGAAAATAGTCAAGAAGACCACCAACGTGTTGGCCTTCCCACTTAGAGAGCTGGAGTAACAAGATTCAGATGTTCTGCTACAGTTAAACAAAACCCAAGTTAGACCCCACTTAGAGATCTGGGAACCACACCATAGGGCCGGATGTTTTAGCCTAGATGAAATTCAGACCAGGTTTGTAAGGATGTTACTTGGACTTCAGGGGTTAAATTCTGATGGGAGGTTAGATTAATTAGGCCTTTATTCTCCAGAATGTAGAAAGTTAGGGGGTGATCTAATGAAGGTCTTCAGGAGACTAACAGGGAAAGACAGGGCGCATAAAGATAAACTATTTGCACTAGTTGAAGATTTTAGGACCAGGGGCCATAGTCTAAGAATTAGGGCCAAGCCATTCAGAAGAGATGTAAGAAAGCACATCTACATGTAAAGAGTAGTGGAGGTTTGGAACTCTGTTCCTCAAACAATAGTTAATGGTAATTCAACTGTTAAATTCAAATCTGAAATAGATAAATTTTTATTAAACAAGGGTATCAAGTGATGTGGGCCTAAGGCGGGCAAATGGAGTTAGATGACAGATCAGCTGTAATCTCATTGAATGGCACAACAGACTTGAGGGACTAAATGGCCTACCGATCCGATGTTCCTAAGGAGTTGCATGTCAGAATAATGTGGAAGCCCAAGTACAACTGAATTTGTGGGAATTTCCTGTGAACTCTGGTAATTACCCAGCATGTGGAACCAAATCTACAAGTCCAACTTAAAGTTGAAGGATTCCGACTATTTTAATAGTTCCCTAAGTCAAGCTAAAGGAATTGAACCATGTTCCAATTTCTGTTAAACTGACTCTGTACTGACTGGGCACCCTCTTCTGGATGAAACCCCTAACTCTTCCCTCACCCCCTGCCACTTTTAAAAAACCCCTTCAGACATGTGTTTTCCCCGACGGATATCTAACCAGACCCTGCTTTACACCCCTGAGCCTGGCAGAAATAGGTATTCGGACCCAGAATGGAATATTTAGGTTGTGGTATTTAAATAGAAGTATCTCTATTTTGTTGCTGAAAAATTGAAAATGTGAGTTTTGTGATATTTCCTTTTTATGTAGTTTTGCGTTTTAAAAAGTTGACAATCTAACCAGTTAAATTGATCTTTGTATTTTTACTCAGTAGCGTCGCTGACTTGATTATGTAACTGTTGACAAGTAAATGGTGTCTTACTTGGCTATTTCTGATCTTAATTGTGGTTCACACAAAGAAACAAAAAGATGAGATAGAAAAATAATGGAGTCTGTAATTTTAAAAAAAAATTCTTTCATGGGATATGAGTGTCACTGGCTGTGCCAGAATTTATTGCCCATTGCAAATTGTTAAGAGTGAACTACATTTCTGTGGATCTGGCAACTCATGTAGGTCAGAAGAGGCAAGGATGGTAGATTTCCTTCACCAAAGGACATTAGTTGACCAGATGGGTTTTTCCCTGACAATTGACATGGGTTTCATGGTCACCATTCGAATCATAATTCCAGATTTTTTTTTCTTGAATTCCGATTCCACCATCTGCTGTGACAGGATTTGAAGTCACGTCCCCAGAATGTTACCTGGGTCTGTGGATTAATAATCTAGCCATAACTGTGTCATCACTTTCCCTAATTGAGTTGGTAAGATGAAATGTAGAATACTGTCCACAACCCATACTGACTGTGTTACTTATTGGGGCCCGCTTCCTAGCTCTGCCCATATCAATATAGTAAGCTTCAATCAGTGTGGATTCTACATTATGAAAGAAGAACCTGATTGAAGCTCATTCTCAAATGCCTTGAAGTGTGAGTGGAGCAGCAAGCTCAAAATGGAAGAAGGGTCAAGGCCCGAAACGTCAGCTTTTGTTGCTCCTAAGATGCTGCTTGGCTTGCTGCGCTCATCTAGCCCCACACTTCGTTATCTTGGATTCTCCAGCATCTGCAGTTCCCATTATCTCTGATTGTTGAAAATATTTGGTTCAGTTTCCCTTTGGGACAGATGTCAATAGTTAACCTTAATAGCTACTTGGGTCACCATTGCTTGCTTTGCGATTTGGTTCTTGGCATAGTGCAAAACTCAGTATTAATATTGAGATACCAAAGATGTGGCTCCTTCTACATTGGGGAAACCAAGCAGAGGCTTGGGGACAGCTTTGCAGAACACCTACGCTCGGTTCGCAATAAACAACTGCACCTCCCAGTCACGGACCATTTCAACTCCCCCTCCCATTCCTTAGATGACATGTCCATCCTGGGCCTCCTGCAGTGTCATAATGCTGCCACCCGTAGGTTGCAGGAACAGCAACTCATATTCTGCTTGGGAACCCTGCAGTCCAATGGTATCAATGTGGATTTCACCAGCTTCAAAATCTCCCCTTCCCCCACTGCATCCCAAAATCAGCCCAGCTCGTCCCTGCCTCCCTAACTTGTTCTTCCTCTCTCCTATCCCCTCCTCCCACCTCAAGCTGCACCTCTATTTCCTACCTACGTACCTCATCCCATCCCCTTGACCTGTCCGCCCTCCCCGGACTGACCTATCCCCTCCCTACCTCCCCACCCATACTCTCCTCTCCACCTATCTTCTCCTCTATCCATCTTTGGTCCGCCTCCCCCTCTTTCCCTATTTATTTCAGAACACTCTCCCCATCCCCCTTTTCTGATGAAGGGTCTTGGCCTGAAACACCAGCTTTTGTGCTCCTAAGATGCTGCTTGGTCTGCTGTGTCATCCTGCTCCACAATTTGTTATCTCAGAATTAATACTGAGTAGGTGAGCTAGTGCCCTTCTTAAAGTATGTACCAAGTTTTAGGTTGCTGTGACTTCAAATGTACATAACGCCTAAAATTTCTGAAAATGACATTTTTATGTTGCAAGATAGACAAAGGTCGAAAGTCTGTGAAATTGAACTTGTTTGACTTGTTTAAGGTCAAATTTGAATGCAGAATACAGGGCTATGGCAGGATTCTCAGCAGTGTGGAGGAACAAAGGGATCTTGGGGTCTACGTCCATAGATCCCTCAAAGTTGCGACCCAAGTTGATAGGGTTGTAAAGAAGGCGTATGGGGTGTTGGCTTTCATTGGCAGGGGAATTGAGTTTAAGAGCTGTGAGATTATGCAGCAGCTCTATAAAACTCTGGTTAGACCACACTTGGAATATTGTGTTCTGTTCTGGTCACCTCATTACAGGAAAGATGCAAAAGCTTTAGAGACGGTGGAGAGGAGATTTACCAGGATGCTGCCTGGACTGGAGGGCAGGTCTTCTGAGGAAAAGTTAAGGGAGCTAGGGCTTTTTTTACTTGGAGCAAAGAAGGATAAGAGGTGACTTGATAGAGGTTTTCACAATGATGAGAGGCTTAGAAAGTGTGGATATTCAGAGATTTTTTCCCATGGTGGAAATGACTATTTCGAGGGGGCATAATTTTAAGGTGACTGGAGGAAGGCATAGGGGAGATGTCAGAGGTAGGTTCTTCACACAGAGTAGTGGGCATGTAGAATGTGTTGCCGGCAGTGGTAGTGGAGTGAGATACTTTAGAGAATTTTGAACGACTCTTGGATAGGCACGTGGAGGACAGTAAAATGTAGGGTATGCAGGATAGGTTGATCTTAGTGGGATAATGGGTCAGCATGTGTTGTACTGTTCTTTGTTAACTCCTTTTAATCTTTCAAGGTCAGTAGCAGTTATTTGCATTTTTCTTTAATTTATTCAGATTAATAGCCCAGTTACGAGTTCAAATTTTGAAGGCATATCAGAGATTTCAAGTTTGAGTGAAGAACTGAGAAACAGCCTGCCCTAGTTGATAAGTCTTCAGACATTATTATATTTGACTGTGATGTTGGTGCATTAAAGTAGTGACTTACTTCAGAGGTACTTCATTGGGTGTAACACGCTAAGTGGGAATCCTGAGGCTTTGAGTGGAGGTATTTAAATGAAGATCTTTTTATTGCCATTCTGCACAGTTCTTGGGTTAAACTTCTGAAATCAACCAATTGGAGAATTCTACTGCAAGTCCTTCATATTGGCTATTGAGGTTCATTTGTGTTGCATCAGCTATTTTTCCTGCTTCTCTGTAATCTCGCTTTTTAAAAAAAGGCTCATACTGTTCTCTGATTTTGCTATTTTCTTTTTGTCCCTTTGTAGCTCTAAAGAAAACTGATACAACTTCTGTGAATGGAATTGGAGCAGTTAGAAATGTTTTAACTCAAGCAACAAAGTGAGGTATTGTGCTATCTTGTAATATACAATAAAAGTCCCCACATGCGTTCAGAATCCAGCTGTTGATTTTATGTTCCAATTTTTTAAAAAACTTGCATGGTTTTGTACATTTTGCATCCTAGGATCAAAATATGTCATGCTATAAAATGACAATTCATTTCACAGATATTGTCTGGCCAGCTCTGTTTCTCAGCATTTTTTTTGCTTATATTGCAATTTTCGTGTGCTGTTTTAAGTGGCAATGTTTTTACAAAACGAGTTTTCAAGAGTGCAAAATATAATTTCTGGTGACAGTACAAAATACCATTTAAATTTGAATTTCCTTCAATATCACAACCTTGTTTTAAAAATGACCTTAAATTTGATTTGTGTTTTACTATGTCATAGTGAGATTTGATGTTAAATGTGAAGAGATTCAGCGACTGTGAACCTGATATTCTTTACAGTGAAATTAGATGTGGCAAATACCTTACATTTGTGAACAGTGACTAAAAATGTTGCACATCAATCAGAGTGTGTAAATATAAGTAGACATTGGTGGGAACTGGATAACTGTTAATTTACAGCAGTGAATTAAAAAAATACAAAAATTCATAAAATGAAGATTGCTCCCTCAGCTGTGGGTTAGATTATTCGAATGATTAGCTGAATATCAAGGAAAGGCTGGTACAAATATATTTTCATTCCCAGAATCTGAGAGATTGACATTACAATTTCAGAAAGTGTTCAGAATGATAAAATAAATGAATATATTAATGGATAGGATTTATACTGACAGCAAAATAAAAGACGAGGTGCTATAATTTTGAAAAGATTTAGATGCACAATGTGGGAGATTTGAAGAAATGTTTTCACAGCTCTGAATAAATTATGGAGCAAATTATCACAAATGGTGCACAATACTGAATTGATTACAGCACTTAAAATGATACTGGTTAAGAATAATATAAAACGGCTCAAGAAAAATGTAGGGGAATGGGACTTTGTAAACTCAAGAAAGGCCGAATGGTTTAGAACATAGAACATTACAGCACAGTACAGGCCCTTCGGCCCTCGATGTTGTGCCGACCTGTCATACCGATATGAAGCCCATCTAACCTACACTATTCCATGTACGTCCATATCCTTGTCCAATGACGACTTAAATGTACCTAAAGTTGGCGAATCTACTACCGTTGCAGGCAAAGCGTTCCATTCCTTTACTACTCTCTGAGTAAAGAAACTACCTCTGACATCTGTCCTATATCTTTCACCCCTCAATTTAAAGCTATGCCCCCTCGTGCTCGCCGTCACCATCCTAGGAAAAAGGCTCTCCCTATCCACCCTATCTAACCCTCTGATTATTTTATATGTTTCAATTAAGTCACCTCTCAACCTTCTTCTCTCTAATGAAAACAGCCTCAAGTCCCTCAGCCTTTCCTCATAAGACCTTCCCTCCATTCCAGGCAACATCCTAGTAAATCTCCTCTGCACCCTTTCCAAAGCTTCCACATCCTTCTTATAATGTGGTGACCAGAACTGTACACAATACTCCAAGTGCGGCCGCACCAGAGTTTTGTACAGCTTCACGATAACCTCTTGGTTCCGGAACTCGATCCCTCTGTTAATAAAAGCTAAAACACTGTATGCCTTCTTAACAGCCCTGTCAACCTGGGTGGCAACTTTTAAGGATCTGTGTACATGGACACCGAGATCTCTCTGCTCATCTACACTGCTAAGAATCTTACCATTAGCCCAGTACTTTGCCTTCCGGTTACTCCTACCAAAGTGCATCACCTCACACTTGTCTACATTAAACTCCATTTGCCACCTCTCAGCCCAGCTCTGCAGCTTATCTATGTTTACATGGGTTATATAGCTTAGAAACTGGATTCACCTCAAAATATCCGTGCTGCTGCTTATGATCTACTAAAACTTCTTCCCACATTTAAAATTTTGATTGTGGCACTTTCTTTTTCCTCCCTAGATGTTTGACTGTCTTCCTCTTCAGCAGTTCCATACCATTCGTTTATCATGCACATTTTAGTTTTGAAAGTTATTCTGTGAACTTTTGTACCTCATGTGATTTGCAAAGAGAGATAGGTTCATGAGAAATTAAAAAAGAATTAAAAAATGGTGAAATTGAAACCAATCTGCTAAATACATGCACGAAAATACAGTGTTAGCCCCAGAAAGAATCTTTCTCCTCTCAACTGCTGAAGAATTCTCAATTGATGGAAGTCTTTTTCTAATTGTCATTCTGCCTTCTACAATTTATTTTTAAGTCTGTTTATTGTTCTGTGTTGTCAGGCTTCAAAATTTAAATGTACAGGGCCAAAATCAATTGCTAGCATGTTTGTTTTCCTTTTCAGGAAACTAATCTAACAATACGTAAGTGAAAAGCAGTTGAAGAATGACATCTGAAAATATTCCTGAAAAGGACTGGTATGAAATTCTTGGTGCGAGTCCATCACACAGTATGCAGGAGCTCAGACAAAGTTATCAGAGACTGGCACGATTGGTGAGTCTTTTTTTGTGGAGCAGGGACTTGTATTGAAAAGCAGGATTACTCCTGTTTGTTTTTAAACTATAAGCATGTGAATAGCTGTAATGCATTAAGCAAATGGCAAAGCAACAAAAGATTGGTAAGAAATTGAAACTTTAAAATGAACTGAAAGTAAACAGACTGAAAAGACAGATCAAAGAGAAACCCCACGTATGAGACTATCTGTAAACTTGAAACAAAAAAAATTAGTAAGTAAAAGAACAAAAATTAAATTAGTGACAGCAGTTAAAGAAAAATTGAGAATAATGACAGCAAGCTAAGCAATTGTCCTGCTTGAACATTGTACTGAAGAAACAATGTTTGATCTAAACTGACTGAGAAGATCCAACCTGCTCCAAAACAATGTGGGACTGAAAGCTGGAGAGAAAGTTTTGAGCCATTGGACACGTATCTTGGCACATTTGTCACTAGTTTGGCAACTTGACATAAGCATACTTTTGAATGTAATACTGTTAATCATTGCTCACAGAGTGTTGAGGATCTTGGATTTAGGGATTTGTCTGTACTCCTCAGGAACTAACTGTATGATTGCATAATCAAGAAAGGAATAAATAGGACTGGAGCAGGTGCATAGTTGAAAGTAATTTTGCAGGAGACGGTATTGTCAGGGGAATTAACACAGTTCTGGACAGTTGAGAAGAAATCCAGACAGCTATGTCTCCCACCTGGTGCTAGGATTCAGGATATCTGTTTTGGGCTGGAGGAGAACTGCAGTGGAAGGGAAAGGATCCAGTGGTTGTAATCCAATAAGGTACTACTGATGTAAATTGAACTAGGAAAGCCGTTCAGGCTGAGGGATTATGACCATCTCGTAGCTAAATTAGAAAGCAGAATCTCGAAGATTTTGATTTCAGGATTATTATTTAAGTCACAAGCAAATTGACATAGAGTAAATAAGATTAAAAAGATAAACGTGCAGCTCTCAGGTTGCCTTGAGAGAAATGGGTTTCGATTTATGGGACACTGGGATCAATACAGGGGAAAATGGAACAGTCATCAACTGAATCGCGCTGGAAAACTTGTTGTGGCAAGTTGTGTAATCAGGACAGTGTAGAGAACTTTAAATAGTAGGTCGAGGGATCAAATTTGAGAACATAAGAAGCAGGAGCAGGAATAGCCCATCTGGTCCTTTGAAAATCCTCTGCCATTCAATAAGATCATGGCTGAACTTTTCATGGCCTCAGTTCCACTTACCCACCCTCTCACCATAACCCTTAATTTCTTTACTATTCAGAAAGTTACGTAAGCTTTAAAAACATTCACTGAGGAAACCTCATCTACTCACTGCCAGAGAATTCACCCTTTGGGTGAAGCAGATTCTCCTCAATTCAGTCCTAAATCTGATACCCCTAATTTTGTTCTAATTTCACTCACGAGTGGAAACAACCTCCCTCCTTCTATCTTATCTACTCCCTTCATAATTTTCTATGTTTCTATAAGATCTCCCCATATTTTTCTAAATTCCAATGAACATAATCCCAGTCTATTCAGCATCTACTCATAAACCAACCCTCTCTTCTCCGGAATCAACCTAATGAATCTCTTCTGCACTCCCTCTAGTAAGGAGTAAGGAGACCAAAACTGCGCACAGTGCTCCATATGTGGCCTCACCACCACCCTATTTAGCCGCAACTTAACCTCCCTGCTTTTAAACTCAATCCCTCTAGCAACGAAGGATAAAATTCCATTTGCCTTGTTAATTCCCTATTGTACCTACGAACCAACCTTCTGTATTTCATGCACAAGGACATTCAGGCCTCTTTGCGCAGCAGTGAGCTGCAATTGTTTTTACTTTTCAGGCAATAGTCTCTTTTACTGTTATTCCAACCAAAATGGATGACTTCACATTTATCAACATTGAGTTCCATCTGCCATACCTTCACTTATACCATCTATGTCCCTCTGCAAACTTTGGGTCCACTGCACACTTTGCTCAACCACTCATCTTAGTGTCATCTGCAAACTTTGGCACACTACATGTGGTCCCCAACTCCAAATCATCTAAATACATTGTAAACAGTTGCAGTCCCTGATCCCTGTGGCACATACTAGTCCCTGTTTACCTACTAGGGAAGCAATATTTTATCCCACTGTTTGCTTCCTGTTAGTTAACTAATCCTCAGTTCATGCCAATACATTGCCTATCATGCCACACATTTTTAACTTATGCAGCAGCCTTTTATGTGGCACCTGGTCAGACGCCTTTTGAAAATGCAGATGCACCACATCTTCTGGACCCCTGTTGTCCACCACTCTTGTAATGTCTTCACAGAATTCTAGCAAATTAGTCAAGCATGACCTGCCTTTCATGAACCTGTGGCCTGTCTGCCCAATGTGGCAATTTCTATTTAGATGACTTGCTGTTTCTTCGTTGATGATAGATTGAAACATTTTCCCCACTAGACTAACTGGTCTATAATGCCCCATCTTTTGTCTACCTCCTTTTTTGAAAAGTTGGGTCACATTGGCTGTTTTCCAATCTGCTGGAACTGCCCCAGAGTCCAGCAAATTTTGGAAAATTACAATGAGAGCATTTGATGTTACTCTTGTGATCTCTTTTAGAACCTTGGGATGTATTCCATCAGAGCCATAAGACTTGGCTATGTTTAGCTCCATTAACTTAGCTAACACTACCTCTTTCTTCATAATGATCGTGTCTAGGTCCTCACCAACATTAGTCTTTTTGTCATCAGTTACTGGCAAGTTATTCGCTATTTGAAGACTGACACAAAATACTTGATCAATGCCTCAACTATTTCCTAATTTCCTGTTATTAAATCCCCCTTCACACCCTCGAAAGAACCAATGTTTACCTTAGCCAATCTCTTTAGTTTTTATATTCATTGCAACTTTTCTTGTCTGTCTTTATATTCTAAGCGAGTTTAGTTTCATAATCTATCTTACTTTTCTTTATAGCCTTTTTTGTGGCTTTCTATTGATTTTTAAAGTTTTCTGAGTCTTCTAGTTTCCCACTGGTCTTTGTCACTTCGTATGCCATATCTTTCAATTTGAAAGTCTCCCTTATTTCCTTAATCAGCCATATCCTTTTCTTACAGTCCTTCATTTTGTAAGTTCATGAGAGATAGAAGCAGGAGTAGGTCACTTGGCCCATTGAGGCTGCTCTGCCAAATCTGATCCATTCATGGCCTCAGCTGTTCTTACCTGCATTATCCCCATAGCCCTTACCCCGCTTACCATGCAACTATTCAACTGTGCCTTAAATATATTTGCAGAAGCTGCCACTGCTTCCTTGGACAGACAATTCCATAGATTCACCACTCTCTGGGAAAAGCAGTTCCTCTTCATCTCTGTCCTAAATCTACTCCCCCTAATCTTGAGGCCATGTCCCCGAGTCCTAATCTCTCCCACCAGTTTAGCTGCCCCTATCTTACCTATCCCTTTCATAATTTTATTAGTTTCTAGAAGATCCCCTCTCATTCTTCTAAATTCTGGCGAGAACAGTCGCAGGTGGCTCAACGTCTCTTCATAGGGTAACCCCCTCATCTCCAGAAACAGCCTGGTGAACTGACGTCAAAGCCATTATATCCTTCTTCAAGTACAGAGACCAGAACTGTGCACAATATTCCAGGTGCAGCCTCACCAGCACCATTACAATTCAAGCAGAACCTCCCTGCTCTTATATTCAATCCCTCAAGCAATGAAAGCTAACATTCCATTTGCCTTCCTGATCACCTGCCACACCTGTAAACCAACTTTTAGCGATTCATGTACAAAGCACTCCTAAGTCTCTCCACAACAATATGCTGCAATCTCTCACCATTTAAATAAAAATTGGAACTACAATTTTTTACTTCCAAACTAGATGACTTCACATTTACCAACATTGGTCAAGGGTCCGGCAAATGGAATACAATCACTTAACCTATCTAAATCTATGCAGACTCTCCACATCCTCTGCATCATTTCCCTTTCTACTCAGTTTAGTGTCATTAGCAAATTTAGATGGCGGTATGCTCTTCTGAATCATTTATATAAATCGTGAACGGTTGTGGGTCCAACAACGACTCCTGTGGCACTCCACTGAACACTGATTTCCAACCAGAGAAACACCCATTTATCCTAAGTGTCTGCCTTCTATTGGTTAACCAGTCCTCTATCCATGCTAATACATTCCCTACAACTCCATGTGTTCTTATCTTATGGATGAGTCTTTTGTGCAGTACCTTATTGATGTCTTCCGGAAATCCAAGCACACGACATCCACCTGTTCCCCTCTACCCACCGTGATTGTTATATCCTTAACTCCACTAAGTTCTTCCCGTCCTGAATCCATTCTGTGTCTGCCCAGTGGAATCCTTTCCATCCAGCTGTCTCACTATTTCTTCCCTAATGATAGCCTGAAGCATTTTGCTGACTACAGACGTTAATCTAAATGGCCTGCTGTTACCTGCCTTTTGCCTACGTCCTTTTTAAACAGTGGAGTGACATTTGCTGTCTTCGATCTGCTGGGACTTCCCAGAGTCAAATGAATTTTGGTAAATTACCACCAACGCATCTACTCTAACTTCCACTATTTCTTTCAGGACCCTGGGATCCATTCTGTCAGGATCAGGGCACTATCTTTTCCACCCTCTAGTTTGCTCAGAATTACCCCTTTAGTGATAACAGTTGAATTGAGATCCTCACTCCCAACGTATCCTTAACATCATTCTTTGGCATGTTAGACACATCTGCCGGTGTGAAGACTGACACAAAATAATCATCCAAGGCCTCAGCCATTTCAGCACGACCCAATATTAATTCCCCCTACTCATCCTCCAAGGGACTGATGTCCACTTTAGCCACATTTTTCCGTATTATGCTATGTTATAGTATTACTTGTATTATCTGTTTTTATATTCTGTGCCAGTTTGCATTCATAATCTAGCTTTCATTTCTTTATTGCTTGCCTTATGGTTCTGTGTTGCTTTTTAAAGTTTTTCCAATCTTCCTGTTTCCCACTTCTGTTGGTGACTTTGTAAGGTTGAACTATTAATTGGATGCCTTCCTTTATTTCCTTAGTTACCCAAGGCTGGCTGTTCCTACCCTTGCTATCCTTGTTTTTGACCAGAATATACATTTTTTTTGAGCACTTTGAAAAATTTCTTTGAAAGTCCTCCACTGTTCCTGAACTTTCCCATCCAATCTACTTTAGCCAATACCTCCCTAATCCTATTGTAGTCTCCTTTGTTTAGGCACAGGACCCTGGTATCGGATTTTATCTTCTCACTTTCCATCTGTGTCCTAAATTTAACCATACTGTGATCGCTCCTTCCAAGAGGATTCCTAATTATGACATCATTAATTCTCCATGTCATATTACACAGAACCAGACCCAGGATAGCTTCTTCCCTCGTTAGTTCCGTTACATATTGTTCAAGAAAGCCAATTGTGGAAACATTCAATGAACTCCTCCTCAAGGCTGCCTTGACTGACCTGGTTTGACCAATTAACATGTAGATTAAAATCCCCTACGATAATTGCCATACCATTTTTGTAGGCAATGGTTATTTCTTTGTTTATTGCCATCCCAATGTGATGTTATTATTTGGTGGCATTTAGACTACACCTATCAGTGACAACTTCTTTTAGAATTTCTAATTTCTGCCCAAATGAATTCTATCTTATTCTACATAGAAACTATATCACCTCTCACTACTGCCTTGATGTCGTCCTTAACTATGAGAGCAATACCACCTTCCTTACCTCCCTGTCTATAATTCCAAATAGTCTGATACCTCTGGCTATTTAATTCCCAGTTGTGACCATCCTGCAACCATGTCTCCGTAATGGCTACTAAGTCATACTCATTCACAATATTTTGTGCCATTAACTCATCTAACTTGTTTTGAATGCTAGGAACATTTAGGTAAAGTGCCTTCATGCTAGTTTTTGAATTCTTGACATCTCCATTAATAATATCTCCTGAGTTCTCCTTCCTCAACTTCTTTATAGTCCTCGATGTAGTTAAACCCTCCTGCATAAATGTTAACCTGCCATTTCCTTTTCTATTTACCATTATACTTCCTGTCATTTTCCCCTTCCCTTGCTCTACCCCCCCACCCCCCACCATTTCTCTAGTTTAAGTCCTAATCACCAGCTTATTTACACCTCTCGTTGAAGTACTGGTTCCAGATCAGTTCAAGTAGAGATGGTCCCTATGGTATAGATTCCTCCTGTTCCAAAATTGATGCAATGCCCCATGAAGTGGAACCACTCTTTCCCACACTGCTCCTTTATCCACATGCTACTTCCCTAGTTTTCTTATTTGTAGGCCATTTGCACGTGGCTTGAGTAGTGATCCTGAGATTATAACCCTTGAAAACCTGTTCCTTAGTTTCATTCCTGGTACTTCTTCATCCCCAAACAGGTCCTCCTTCCTAGCCTTGCCTATGTTGTTTGTCTCAGTGTGAACCACAACAATTGGATCCTTGCCCTCCCTCTCCAATATCCTTTCAAGCCAGTCAGAGATGTCCCTCACCCTGGCACTGGGCAGGCAACACACCATGGGGGACCCTTGATTCTGTTTGCAAAGGATGCTATCAGTCCCTCTGATTATAGAACCACCTACAACTACCACTTGTCTTTTTGCTTCTCCCTCTTGAATGGCCTCCAGTGCCATGGTGCAATGGTCAGTTGGCTTATCCTTCCTACAGCTCTTTTACTCATCCTCACAGGGAGCAAGTACCTCAAACCTGTTGGACAAGGTCAAGAGCTGAGGCTCCTCCTTTCTTGAATTCAGGATTCCCCTACCTGGCTCATTTGCAATCATATCTTGCCGTTCCTGATCACTGAATTTGAAGTACTCAATCTACCAGGTGTGACTGCCTCCTGAAAGTGTTCATGTACTTCTCCCCACCTGGATGTACCACAGCGATTGAACCTCAGATTCCAACTCCTCAACTCTGAGCCGAAATTCCTCGAGCAACCAACAGTCACTGCAGATGTGGTCACTGCAGCTTGCGATGGGATTAGCCAGCTCCCACATAATACAGCTACAGCACAACACCTGTCCAGCCATCTCTACGTGGAATAACTAACTAATAGATAAATTAATCCAGTTAGTTAATTTATTATTTCTAGAGTGTCTTTTTGTAAATTTAGGGCAGATTTCCTACCAACCAATCAGGTCATAGTTGGCCTGTGACATCACCTTTCTAGTTAGGTTTCGGTTATTCCTTGTGCTCCACCCTCTGACTCAGCTTCTGGAAATAAGCCACAAATCCCTGAGGTAAGTTAGATTTATTTATTTAGGGAAGGTGTGATTAATTGATAAAGAAGACAAGTTAGTATATGAGCAAGTAGAAATTATAATCAAATTGTCATAAGAAGGGAAAGAGTGTACAGACTTGGTTGTTCACCAGATTAGATCAAAGGTTGCAAAAATAGTCAAAAGCCAGAACCAGAGGCTGTGTATCTGAATGCACATGGCATTCATAATAAAACAAATGAATTGACTAAACAAGTAGAAATAAAAATGTAAGACCAGTTAGCCATTGCAGAGACCTGGCTGTAAGTTGACTTAGATTCAGTTCTGAATATTCAAGGGGATGTGATGTTTAGGAAAGATAGAAAGCTGGGAAAAAGTGGTTGTGTTAATTCAGGATGATATTGATGTCATCGAGAAAGATAACCATAGTTCTAAAGATCAAGATGTAGAATCAGATTGGGTAGAGATAAGAAATAATAGTGGTAAGAAGTTGCTGCTGGAGTGGTTTACAGAACTCATAAGAATATCCACATTGTCAGAAGGAGTACAAGGCAAAGAATAATCAGGACCTGTAACAAAGATACAGTGATAATCTTGGATGATTTTAATCTACAGATGGATTGAATGAATCAGGTTGGTAAAACAGCCAGGATAATGAGTTCACGAAGTGTTTTCAGGTTGTTTCTTTGAACAACATTCTGCAGTTGTAAAGAGAGCAGGTATTGTGGAATGAGACAGCATTAATTAATAAGCTCACAGTCTTAATAGCATTGTGGCTGTACCTACAGAACATGGACTGCAGCAGTTTAAGGAGGTAGCCTACCACCACCTTCTTAAGGGCATCACGGGACAGGTAATAAATGTTGGCCCAGCCAGCAATGCTCACATCACATGAGTGAACTTTTTAAAAAGTAAGTGCCCTAGGTAGCAGTGATCATAATAAGACTCAGTTGAGGGAGAGGAGTGGATCTAAGACTAACATTTTAAACTTGAATAAAGGCAATTATGAGGGCAAGAAGACAGCTGACTAAAGTGAACTGGAGAAAACGTGTGTGCAGATTAGGTCAGTATAGATAGTGGCGAACATTTAAGTTGATACTTCAGAACCCTCAAAATATAAATTATGATGTGATATTATGATCCCAGCTGATGGTAGTATAGGAAAGTCAGAGTTCTGAGCACTTCCTGGCTTGGCAACAACAAAGAAAATTTTATCTCACTAGGTAGCTTGTCAAGTCATTTATCTTAAGTCACATGAATTTTTGGCAAACTGCCAGCAAAAATTAATTTCTGACTGTCATAGAACCAAAAACCAAAAATACATTTGCCTTTACTTTAGATTCCAAATTCCCAGGTAGTAATAATATTTTGAGCTGAAATTTACCAGTCTCTGAATAACATGTTCAATGATGAGAAAGCTGGGAAGATATGACCAGAGTTAAAAATGGGAGTGTTAATAATGAGGAAAGAAAATCTGAATGAACAGCAAGATCAGAATCTCACTAGTGAGTAGCAGAGATCTTCTTGCATGTATTAACATCTCATTGTTATCTAATCTCACTTCCTCTACATTTTTCCATCCCCACCCCTGTCTGCTTTCCGGAGAGACCACTCTCTCCGTGACTCCCTTGTTCGCTCCACACTGCCCTCCAACCCCACCACACCCGGCACCTTCCCCTGCAACCGCAGGAAATGCTACACTTGCCCCCACACCTCCTCCCTCACCCCTATCCCAGGCCCCAAGATGACATTCCGCATTAAGCAGAGATTCATCTGCACATCTGCCAATGTGGTATACTGCATCCACTGTACCCGGTGCGGCTTCCTCTACATTGGGGAAACCAAGCGGAGGCTTGGAGACCGCTTTGCAGAACACCTCCGCTCAGTTCGCAACAAACAACTGCACCTCCCAGTCGCAAACCATTTCCACTCCTCCTCCCATTCTCTAGATGACATGTCCATCATGGGCCTCCTGCACTGCCACAATGATGCCACCTGAAGGTTGCAGGAACAGCAACTCATATGCCGCCTGGGAACCCTGCAGCCTAATGGTATCAATGTGGACTTCACCAGTTTCAAAATCTGCCCTTCCCCCACTGCATCCCTAAACCAGCCCAGTTCGTCCCCTCCCCCCACTGCACCACACAACCATCCCAGCTCTTCCCCCCCACCCACTGCATCCCAAACCCAGTCCAACCTGTCTCTGCCTCCCTAACCTGTTCTTCCTCTCACCCATCCCTTCCTCCCACCCATCCCTTCCTCCCACCCCAAGCCGCACCCCCATCTACCTACTAACCTCATCCCACCTCCTTGACCTGTCCGTCTTCCCTGGACTGACCTATCCCCTCCCTACCTCCCCACCTATACTCTCTCCACCTATCTTCTTTGTTCTCCATCTTCGGTCCGCCTCCCCCTCTCTCCCTATTTATTCCAGTTCCCTCTCCCCATCCCCCTCTCTGATGAAGGGTCTAGGCCCGAAACGTCAGCTTTTGTGCTCCTGAGATGCTGCTTGGCCTGCTGTGTTCATCCAGCCTCACATTTTATTATCCTCTGCAAAACAGTTGCTATTTTCCCAGGTACCAGAGATAATGCCAGTTCCTTACTTGAAACTTAGAGTGACCCCCTGATGGTTGCAGCTCTTCTCTGAGCATCCAGCTTTATGTACATTTCCTAACATCTCTGGGCACAGCCCACAGGCAGTGAACACCTGCATCCTGTGTCCACAGAGGTTGGCATCAGCAAAATGCCTCACCGTACCATCATGGCACATCTATGTTTAATTCACGTTCAAATTCATTTCTTCAATGGAGGAGGACTTAAGAAAGCTTTTACTAAATGAATATGATACAGGAAAGTATTAATACTAATTTTAAATATCTGAAATGCGAATGTTTCCTCACTTACAAACAGCTGTTTTATATTTTCCGGTATTGTGGTACAACTTGCATCCAAATCAGTGCAGTAGCCCAGGTATTGCCAGTACTGCACTTTGGAGCTCATCGACACTTTACAGTGCTACTTTATATGCAGGGACAGCTGATTATCTTGTGCATTAGAATTGGGTGCGTCTCAGGGCTTTTACCTTGCTTTGCTTATTGCTCACTCACTTTGCATTTATTTGCGTGCTCACAGCATCTTTGACTTGTTTAGCCTTGCCTTTTAGGACAGACAGAAAGCCAGCTAGCTTACCCTGTTGCCAGCAATGAACAGTCAAGGGGATGCACATGTTGGTGTGTGATTGCTACATCTGCTGCATGTGCTAGCAGCTTACACAGCAAGCACACTGCATGTGCTTCAACCAAATTAACATGTCCAGAAGTTTAAGGAGGAGCAGCCCTTAGTTCAGTGCAGGGAAACTGTGGAAAGTCAGGGCTGGTCAGTCCTCAGTCATGAAAGGTGGTAAGTAGCAAGTGTAGTAGTTTGGGAAGATGAGATTGGTGACAGCAATTTGAGGAAACATGCCATGCAGTGAGGGGTTCAGCATAAAATTGTGTGACTGAAGTCTCTAAAGACCCCCTCCATGAAATTCCTGTGAAATTGACACTTAGCCAAATTTTAGGAAAATTAACATAATTTTAATTACAGTGAGAATGAATGCAAGGGAAGGGTGTACCATCCATAGCTAATTAAGAAGCTGAAGATGTATTAAATTGTAAGGTAATGTGCATTGTTGTCCTGCAAAAATGAAGTGAAAGCCAGGAGCTTGGACAGAAGATCAAGAACAGCAAAGGATGACTAAATAATTAATAAGAAGGGAAAATCTGGAATACAGGAGAAAGCTACCATAATTGAATCCTCCACTGTCAACACCTAATGGTTTACCATTGCCCAGGATTGAACTGGAACAACCATATCTATTATCAGTACTGTGACTACAAGAGCAGGTTAAAAGTTGAGAATGCCATGACATGTAACTCCTCCTGACTCCTCAAAATCTGTTCTCCAACTACAAGGCACAAGTGAGAAGTGTTCTAGAACACTCTTCACTTGACTGAATGGGTGTGCTCCAACACTCAAGCTTGACACATTCAAAGACAAGGCAGCCCACTTGATTGGCACTCCACCTAACACCTTCAATGTTCACTCCCTCCACCATTAATGTACAGTGGCAGCAGTGGATACCAAATGTAAGATGAGTACTGTTGCAGTTTTTACTATCACACTGTGGGAAGGATTTGATTCTATTGGAGATGGTGTAGAGGACATTCAGGCTGCAAAGAGAGACTGTGCAGGCTAGGATTGTTTTCCTTGGAGCAGAGAAGGCAGAGGGGAAACCAGTTTGAGGTGCCCACAATTATGAAGGAGCATAGACAGGGTTGACAGGAATTGACTTTTGCCTTTATATTACAGATCAATTACCTAGGAGCATAGATTTAAGGTAAACGACAGGGGTTTAGAGGGGAATTAAGGAGAACTTTTCTCACTCAATGGATGTTGGATACCTGGAACTCATCGCTTGAAAGGATGGTAGAAGCAGGAACTATTTTAACATTTAAGAAGTATTTAGATGATCTCTTGAAATACCACAATGTGAGGCTACAGATCAAGTGCTGGGAAGTGGGATTAGCATATATAGGTTCCTTCTGAGTAGAACAGACACAATGGGCCGAAGGGCCTCTTCCCATGCTGTAATACTCTATGAATCACCAGGGCTCCTTAGAAAGCACCTGTCAAGCCTGTGAACTCTGCCACCTGGAAGGACAAGAGAAGGAGATACTTGAAAACACCACCACCTGCAAGGTCCCCTTCATGTCACGCACCCTTCTGACTTGGAACAATATCACTATTCCTTTACTGTGTCCAAGCCCTAGATGTCTCTTCCCAATTTTGCTATGAGTGTACTTACATCAAGTCGACTGCAATGGTTCAAGAAGGCAGTTCACAACCACCTTCTGAAGGGCTATTAGAGATGAGTTTAAATGCTGGCCTAACTAGTGCAATGCACATCCTCATAGAATCATTGAACCCTGACAGTGTGGAAAGAGCCCATTCATACTGATCTTCCGAAGAGCATCCCACCCAGACCCAGCCACTGACCGTATCCTGTAACCCCATATTTATGATATCTAATCCGTCTAGCCCAACACATCCTTGGACGCTGCAGGGCGATTCAGTACAGCCAGTTCACCTAACCTGCACATCTTTGGACTGCGAGGAAACTGGAGCATCTAGGGAACATGCAAACTCCACACAGACAGTCAACCCAGGCTGGAGTTGAACTCTGGTCCCTGATGCTCTAAGACAACAGTGCTAACCACTGAACCATCATGCTGCCCTTAACATCTTGTGAATGACCTTTTTAAAAATGTGAAAAGGTATAAGTTTCTACAGCTATTTACAAAGGTAAATGGTATATAAAATGAGCATTGATCCTCTGAAAGTGAGCCTGTGGAATTGATAATAGAATAAAGCAAATTGGTCAATGAAGAGATTATCTGTCTTGCCTTCACTATTAAGTTTATAAGTAACATATAAGAAACCCAGAAATAATTACGAGTGAGGTGAAGGAAGTGAAGGAAGAACGTAAAACCACTGCATTAATCAGGAAAAGAGGACTTAGAATTAAAAGCTGACAAGTCCTCAAGTCCTGATGATTTCACCCTAGGGTTCTAAAAGATGTGGCTGCTGATATAATAAATGCATTGATTTTTATTTTCCAAAACACCCCAGACTATGGAAATGTCCTTCATTAAGTTGGAAAATAGTGCATTTGTCTCCTCTATTCTGTAACCACTGTGTCAGAAGAAATATGCTGGTAATCAAACCCCACTGCTCAACCAGTTGCACTATTTGTATAAATGTGTGATTTATGGCCAATTTATTCCGTTTTGTACTGCTATCCAGAACTAAAAAGCTGCTTACCAGGCTTCTTTAATGAGCTCAAGATAATCAATTTATTGTAATACAAAATTTATCATTAAAGCAAGTATCAATCAAATATCTAAACTGTAATCCAGAATTAGAACTATAATCCCTTTAATTCCAAATGTAGATACAATCATGGAGCACTAGTCTCTGCAGAGTGGATTCTTAAAACAAAATGTTAAAAACAAAACATTCCTATTTGTGAAGGTCCTGCAGACAAGATGGATTTCAATAACTTTTTCAGGTCTACCGGTTTTCTTGTTGACTGATTCAAAGTGTTGACAGTTACAGATTGATGGAATGCTTTCAATTTGGATTGAAATCAAGCTGGATCAGAATGTTTGGAAAGTGGCCACAGTTCAACTTTTCAGAAATAAGAGATAACAAGGTGTAGAGCTGGATGAACACAGAGGGGCAAGCAGCATCTTCTCCATCATCTGCAGTTCCTATTATCTCTGATCACAATTTTAACCTCACTGCGAAGCCTCTTCCAGAATGCCTAACTTGAAGAAATTACCCTCCTCCCTCCAGATCAACCTCAGGGGATCTCTCCACCTCACCTTGTCTCCCTATTTATTTCAGATTCCTCTCCCCATCCCCCTTTTCTGATGAAGGGTCTAGGCCCAAAACGTCAGCTTTTGTGCTCCTAAGATGCTGCTTGGCCTGCTGTGTTCATCCAGCTTCATACTTTGTTATTTCGGGTCTGGGCCATTCTTCAGAAAAAAACCCTTTTCAGAAATCCTTTATCATAGAGGATTGTAAAGACTAGGTCATTAAGTATATTCAAGGTTGATCTAGACAGATTGAAAGTGAAATTGAAAATTATCAGATGAACTAAGATCTCATTAAATAGTGGCACAAACACAATGGGCTGAATGGCCTGTTTCTGCTCCTAAATCTTTTATAGGCTTTTTCATTTAAGCAGAAGATAAACGGGATTTTTTTTTCTGAGCATTGTCAGTTTTTCAAATTCACTTGCCCGTTGTGAGGTGGAATTGAATATTTTTTAGGCCAAGGAATTTAAAATGGGTAGGTGGGAATGAGGCGTTAATGCTTCACCAAGGTCTGTCGTTATTTTGTTTAACAGCAGAGGAGGCTTGTGGAGTTGAATTTACATATTCATATGTCTCTTGCATATAGTTGTTCAAAGGTAGTGTGAGAAAGTGCTTTGCAACTAGTTAGAGATGACCTTGGTTCATAAGATCCAGATGTAGAATTGATTTGGGTGCAATTTTGCATCGTCTCCCAACTTTCCGGCCACTGGACTCACTGCTCAAAGCTGAGTGTTCAATAAGAAATTTGAGCCAAAGCTACTTGAATTAACTGAGTACTTCCTCTGTTACTACGTGCATTGCTTTAGTAAGGCATTTGGTATTCACATGGAAATAATTAATTATAAACATTTGATATCTGTGTTTTGAAAAACTTTGGTATCTTACATGTACACAGTCTCAATGTAACATCAGAATAATAGATTGTACATGACACATTATAATGCTTCACCCCTTTGTGTCATCCAGTTCACCAGGAAGTACAATGCCACAGTTTGATATAATATGACAATAACGGGAGTGAAAATGACAAGAGTTGGTTATGGGATTTACAGTACAGTCTTCTTACACCACATTGTTGTGTAATGTTTGTGTTTGAAGTAGACTCTGGTAACTAGTCGCTCGTAGATGTGAGGGGGAATTGGGCTGGGCCAGTTAATTAATTAGGAGAAGAAACACACAAATTAGGAGCAGAATAAAGCTATTTGGCCTTTTGAGTCAGTCCACCATTTGTTGAAATTATTACTGTTCTGTTTGTGTTTTGAATTCCACATTCTCATTTACTTCCTATGACCATTGATCTCCTTCCTAACACAAATCTACATGTCTGCTCTGCTTTCTTTTCACAAATGTTGCCAGACATGCTGAGTTTCTCCAGCAATTTGTTTTTGTTGAGCATCTACCCATCTCTGCCTTAAAAATGTGCAATGACTCCTCCTCTGCCATCTTTTTCAAAGTTTAGGAAAACATGCACTCGATTGATGGATGAATAAATTAGCAAAACTTACAATCAAAGTAACTAAAAAGAACTGACCAGCGTCATTCTATGTTTAAAATGTCTTTTCTGAAACATCTGTTGAAAATGTCTTCCAGTCTCCTTGACCCTCACCTCAAAAATTATTTGTGGATAGATTGTGGTATTCATTGTCACTGTGATTGAGAATATTCAATCAGTTTTCTTTGCTTCATCCCATCTTTCCACTAGCCTAAGGGGCCATTTTACTCCCTGCCAGACCTGAGCTGTCATCTTTCTCTTGTTTCTTTCCTGTTTTTCCCCTATCTGAGATGACTTGTTATAAGATCCAACTTCAGCTTTCTTTACCCTGTTCTCACTAAACTACTGACCACCCATCTTCTCCTCCAGCTCCTCCATGTGAATTGATGTTGTTGACAGTTCTGTCTTCAGGTCATGTCACCATCCTCTAAATCTCCATTGTCATCCATCTCTTGTAAAGGACCAACCCTTGACTGTGCCTTCTTTGCAAATTACTTGAATATACTTTCAGTTCCAAAATCCGTGCCCATTTTTCCAAAATCTCCATGTTTGAATCTCCGCACTCAGGTTAATGCCTTACCTCAGTACCAAAACACTCGAATCAGTGTCACAAATTACAGCCTGTCTGTTTGTGACAAAAATAAAATATCCATTCTCATCTTTCTTGATCTGCCTGCAGCCTTGGTTGTGGTTAACTATTCCATCCTTGTCCAGTGCTGCTTCACTGTTATCTAGCTGAGTGAGTTTGCTGTCACTTGGTTCCATTCTGGGGTATCTAGTCATAGCCAGATTGTTATATGGAATGGTATGCTTTGCCCTGTGCTATTTATCATCAAGCTGCTATCCCTCGTCAATGTCATGCAAAACACTAATTTTCCTTTATGCTGTTGACTCCAGATCTAACTCACCACTATCTCCCCTCTTCATGCTGTCACTTTTGCTAAATTGTAAGACTATTTACTGACATCAGCTACACCACCAGTGCTGACTCTATCTCTTTTTGGAGACAGCCTGAATCTAAACTGGTCTGTTTGCAATTATGGTGCATACTTGACAATTGGACACTCACTAAGGCTGTCTATGCCCACAATTGAAATCTTGCTCAGCCCCTCCCCAAATTAGCTGATCTGTTCCTGAAATCCTTATTTTTGACAGTATCAAACTTTTCTTTGCACCCCTGACTGGCCTGTTGCATTCAATCCTTATTAACGTTGAAGTCATCCAGACCTTTTCTGCTTGTGACAGCTCGCAGCAGTTCCCATTTGGGTATTGCTTCTATATTTGTAGACTCGCATTGGCTCATGTCAAGTAATTAGCTTGATTTTAAAATTCTCATTCTCGTCTTCAAATGGTATTGCCCCTCCGTATGTATCTAGTCTCTTGGTCCACATCATCTAAACTATCCAACACTCTAATTCCAGCTGTTTAAGCATCCTGATTTTAATCACTGCCATTGCTGGTGGCCATGCCTTCAGCCAGGTAAACTCCAAGGCTAGAAATATTGTCCGCATACTTTTACACTTCTATCTAACATTTTCCTCCTTTTGAAACCTTCTCTCTTGATCACTGATCCTAATATTTTACATAGCTCAGGAGTGTCATTTGTTGCTTTATGATACTCCATGTCACCCTTGGGACATTTATTACATTGAAGACCCATGACAATTGATGTTAGGCGTCACTGTGATTGCCAGCTTTATATTCCAGATTTAGTACACAAATTCAAATTCCACTATCTTTGTTTCTTCACTGTTCCAGAGCACTTATTTCCTATTTTCCTGCCTCTCAAATACTGATTGATTTTTTTTTTGTGACTCAAGCCCTGGATTTAGGTGTTATCTTGTCTCTCTGAAACTGATCAACAATTGCCACCCCATCACTGTTCTACTCAACCATTTTTGCAGTGTTTTACTTTGTTAAAGATAACATGTAACATGTAGTGCTTGTTGTTGTTCAAAAGCATTGTGAACTCACATGGTCACAGGCACCCATATACTCCTTTCTCAATATTGTGTGGGATGTTTTTACTTCACTTTTCTCCTTTTTAGAAGTTCCTGAAAATTTATCTGTTCGTCACTTTTTGGTCCTGATATCTTATGTGGTTTAGGATGTCATTTTTTTTCTTCTTTCACCCCCACCAATTCTGGAGCTACCTTTTGTTTCTCTAAATTACATAATATGATTTATTGCTCATGCAATTATTGTAATCTGCTGTGTATTCCATTCACTGGAAAGGATAAGAAAGAATTTTCATTTATTGGTAGATAGTGCTGTTCATAGTTTCATGATGTCCAAAAGTGTTTGCAGGTAATTTAATACTTTTGGATATGGCAGCTAATTTGTACTGTGAAAGGTTACACCAACATCAATGAAATATAGCCCAAAATATCTCTTGATTTTTGTTTTAAAAGTGATGTTCGTGTTGATGTCTAAATATTGTCCAAAAGGCAGTGTGTGTTCTCTTGTTGTTCCACGATAGTATTGTCTGTATCTTTTGCATCTCCTGAAAGGGCTGATGTTTTAACATCTTACTGAAGGGGCAGCATCTCTGACAGTACTGTATTGGAGTGTCAACCTACTTTTTGAGTTGAATTCTCTGGATGGGATTTGACCTCATAACTTTCTCACAGAAACAAGTGGGCTACAAATTTTGCTTAATAACTGTCCTGCAGATATTTTCTACTTTAAAGTCACTACACCAAGGCAAGGTCATAAACAAAAACAGAAATTACTGAATAAAAACACTGCAGATCTAGCAGCATCTGTGGAGAGAGAGAGAAGTTAACATTTTGGGTCCAGTTCTGAAGAAGAGTCAATGAACCCCAAAGTTTTCTCTCCACAGATGCTATCATACCTGCTAAGTTTTTCCAGCAATTTCTGATTGTGTTTGATTTCCAGCATCTGCAGTTCTTTCATTTTTCAAAAATTAATACAAGTTGTTCTACTACTGCTTAACTCTCAAAGTACTTAAAAGCAAATTCATGTTGTTGTTGTTGTTATTCCACATTCCATTTAAAAAAGTATGCAATCATATAAATAGTTTGTGTATTTAAAAAAAAGCCCTGCACTTCAAATGCTTAAGCAAACACACCAAGGGTGCAAAAAGTTCCCACCTAGTGAGAGCATGATACATCATTTAAATATCTGTGATCTTGACTGCAGGCTGTATTGTCTGTTGACAGATTAGCAAGCCTACATTATGTCTGTCCATGTGTTAATTGGCCTTAGCACTATAGTAGTGCCTGATTTACAGTGTTTTGTTCAAGCAAATGATCCAAAATGTAAACAGTGGCTAATGATCAGAAGGTTTGATGAGTAGTTTTCTTCCTTTATAATAATTTTGGGCCAGTTTCCTAGTAAATAGCACATACATTACTGTTAGCTACGGAAAATTTGCTAGAGGACAGAATTGGATCGATTAAAGCTATGAAATAACTTTAAGCAGCTGTACTTCAACTTTTTTTTCTTACCTTATGAAAAGCAGCATGTTTTAACCTTTTTGAAGATAGAAGCAGTGTTTCTGCATTCAGAAAATTTCAAACTACAAAATATGTAATTTTTACCTTATTTAACGTCATATCTCAATATGTGTCTCCACGCGTACCTCATGCAGCAGTGCATTAAATATTTGTACCTTTTTTCTTCACCATCTAAAGATCTTTCATTTCAATGTACCTGCCCAGGCTTAGTGCTCGACATACTTGATATACTGTAAACAGACAGTCACCTTCTAAATGCTAAAGAACAATGAACTGCTCATCTTTTAGTAGCGGGGGTTGATGAAGAGATGTTGAAGAAAACAACAAGCAATTACCTGCTCCTTTCTGAATACTATGTGGGATGTCTTTACAGTTCACTTAAACAACCAAGTAAGACCAGGATTTAACTGTTCATGTGAAATAAATAATGAACTTGTGTTTGTATGGATCTTTTCAAAGCCTTGGACTGTGCTGAAATGTTCTGTAGCCAATGAAGTACTTGCATACTGTAATCTAGGAGAACGTGGCAAAATTCTTTAAGAATACTGTATGTAACAAAAGAAGATTTGCATTTATGTACAACTTAGTACGATCACCAGGTACTGCAAGGCACTTCACCACAATGAAGTACTTTTGAAATGTAATCTTTGTTGTAATACAGGACACATGACTGCCAATTTACACACAGCAAGCTCCCACAAACAACATTTTATAACACTAGATAATCTGCTTCTCATGATGAAGAATAAGTATTGTCCAGGACATCGAGGTTAAGTCTCCTGCTCTCCCTAGAGATGGTGATATGAGATTCTTTTAAAATCCATATGATAGGATCTCATCTGAATGTCTCATTTGAAAGATGTCGCTTTTGACAATGCAGTGTACTAGGTGTGCTGCACAGGAGTGTCACCAGTGACTTTTGCCCTTCAAATATCGTTTTATATTTATCAGCTACATTGAAATAATTCAGTGCAGCGTTCCAAAACAGATTGCACAATGCAGGGCACTGTTATACATTGACTTATGGGCCTCACATTGGACGTCCATTTGTGGTGGTGTAGTTGTCCTTGTTTTGAAAGTGACCATTGTATTAAAGCTTAGGTATAGAAGATTTCCTGTGCCTAGAGGCCAGATGATGCAAATGTTTGTATTTGTTTTCTGTAGCTTATTTTTCTTGGAACATGTTGCTAGTCTGAAATCAGTGGTGATAGTGAGGGGGAACCACTCTGCATTAAGCATGGCTGACCAAGAAACACTGTCACTCTTACCATCTGCCCTAGACTTACATGGTGCAGAAAAGGCCCTTCAAGCCATCGAGCTTGCACTGACAATAACTGCCACTAAAGGCGCTCTAATCCCAATCCATGTTCTTGAATGTTATGATATTGTAGCTGCTCATTCAAACACTTTAAAAAATTTGTAAGGTTTCTGGCCTCCACTACCTTCCCAGGCAGTGAATTCCAGATTTCCATCATTCCCTGAGCGAAAAATGTTTTTCTCAAATCCCCTAAAACTATGCCACCTCATGGTTGACCCCTCAACCAAGGGGAGCAGTTGCACCCAACTCGCCTTGTCCGTACCCCCTCATAATTGTGTACACCTCAGCCATGTCGTCTTTCAGCTTTCTCTACTCTAAAGAAAACAATCCAAGCTTATTTACTCTCTCCTTATAGCTCATTTGCTCCATCCCAGGCAATATCTGGTGAACTTCCTCCGTACTGTATTGAAAAGATGCGCACATTGATAAGAACCTGTTTGGCTGTGTTATGTCCATTGCCATCAAGTCCTAGAGTGGGAATCAAACCTACAGCTTCTGATTCAGAGGTAGGGATGTGTCCCACTGCACTACAGGACCTCCTATCAATAATTGCCTGTACTATGTTTGGGGGAGGTGGGGGGAGAAAAAAAATTACAGAACCAGCAAAGGTCATGATTGCTACAACAATGCTAATAATTTGAAAGCATTTTAAACAGCAAAACTGATGTGCTACGTACCGTATCTGTAGACTGGAAGGGACTTCGGTTGATTGTCTCCGGTGACAGACAACTATGGTTTGGATGTGTATGCATCTTCTGGGTCTCCATTATAATGGTGTATATTGTTATGAATGAAGTAAAACCAATTGTTAATACATAGCTATTTATTTAATGATCATTGTAAAAACACAATGAACAACCCAACTAAAAAGTAAACCTTCCAGAAACCTTTTTGAACTAAATGACAGCCAGACCATCAAGACCATGTCCTGATGGATCTGAAATTCTAATTAGTGTTATAATCTGCTGCTGAATGATCATCTTCAAGAAAATACAACCCTTAAAACAATACAATAACAGGTGCAAATGTCCTACAGGATGTGTTAACAAATTTTCACTAACTGTCTATTTCCAGATGTGTCAGGCCCTGTCTGTTGTTTTCATTTGCCAATAACTATAACTTTTAATTCTATTCCTACAATTTTAAAATCTAGTGCAATGTTCTTCCAAAGAGGAGCATTTGCTTTTGAAATAAATTCAGTATTGCAATGAAGTGGAGAAATCATTATCTGGGAGTTTGGAAGGAAACTAGTCAGATAAACAACTGTCATCTATCTTGATTATTAATAATTAGTTTGGTGATCGAAGGGAAAGGCCTAACAAAATGAGTTAATCTAGATGGACAAAATAGAAACTTCCTTCTCTTTATAATAACGGAAGGTTTGAGCTCTAGGAGGAGGTTGAATACACTGGCACTATTTTCCCTGGACTTTTGGAGGCTGAGAGGTGACCTCTATAGAGGTTTATAAAATCATAACGGGCATGGATAAGATAAATAGACAAGATCTTTTCTCCAGGGTGGAGGAGTCCAAAACTAGAGGGCTTAGGTTTAAGGTGAGAGGGGAAAGATTTAAAAGGGACCTGAGGGGCAACCTTTTCCACACAGGGGTGGTGTATGTATGGAATGAGCTGCCAGAGGAAGTGGTAGAGGTTAGTACAATTAAAAGACTTCTAGATGGGTATGTGAATAGAGGGATATGAGGCAAATGGGACAAGATTTATTTACATATTAGATACACTTTCTAATGATGCAGGTTACAGGCTGTGATCAGTGGTGGCTTCTTTCATGATTATCTTGGCATTTCCTTGTGTTTTGAAATGATATATCTGGTCAGCATGGATGAGTTGGAGCGAAGGGTCTGTTTCTGTGCTTATATCTCTATGATGCTTTGCTCTTCATAGCACAAAAATTCCAACCTTTTCTGTATTAAAAAAAATTTGAAAGGGCTTTCTTGCTTTGCACAGACATTAGGTGGCAGTAGTGTGATATTGTTGGAATCTGTTTCAAGCTCCGTATCTGCCTTTCTCGTCTTGCTAAAATGTCATCATCTGGGTGAATCAAGAATATAATTAATTAACTACTTTGGATTAGAAATGAAAGAAGCCGCCTTCTATAGTTGGTGTGCATGCCAAATATTAGATATGCCCTCTTCTGATGCAGGTTACAGGCTCTGATCAGTTGGTGGCTTGTTTCATGATTATCTTGGCATTTCTTTGTGTTTTGAAATGAACTGTGCATGACAGCAGTTTAATTCTGATACAGAGAGGTTATCGATGTATAAAGACATTTTATCACTAGATCTCAACTCTAAGAGGATATCCTTGGGCTTCGGGTCATCAGTCCAATGACAGTACATTAAGTTCTGCAATAACCTTGCTGTTGATTTTAATGTAAGACTACAGCCTCCTGTTGCAGATTAGGATCTGTTATAAAGTCTGAATAACATAAAGCAGGTAGTTATTAAAATAAACTTCTATAAAAGCCAGAATAGACTGAAGTCATTTCATAAATGTACTATGAAGCTTGTTACTCTTTTCTAATTTTTCTGTGCTTTAGGCCGTATTACGTTTCATGTTGTAATTTGTTATCTCCTGTTATTACTCTTAAACTTGCTGCAGGGAGCTGAGAGATGGTCTGAGGGTGTTCTTCAATTCACTTACATTCCTTCCTAAAGAGAATCACGCAGTTTGTTTCCTTATCTTTCACACTCTCTCAGAAAAAGCAAAGTATAGTTCAGGAACTCACTGTGAGCAATTTTGACTCGCTTTTACTACTGTACTTGCATTGTCATGTTAGTTTCCAAATAATTATCATGACTTGTTTTTGAGTGCCAGTATCTATTTTTAAAGTTGCAAATTTAAGTTAAACAGCTTTTGTTTTCTTTGACTTTTGCGTGCCTTGATCATATTGCTGGATTTCCAATCATTGAAGTGACTCCAAAATAAAATGTGAAAACAGCATTCCATTTCCCTGATAATGGGCACACACTTTCCAACTTGGAAGTGAGAAATGAGAAAGTACATCTCTCTCACCAGAGAAGTTGTGTTGCACCAGGTCAGAGGTTTGACAAAGGATCTCTAACATTTGTGTGGATACTGTTTGACTTTAATTGGCAACAGTTACATACACCTGAATCTTACATTTGTTTTAGCTGAGTCAATTTCATCGAGTTTTGTAGAGGGTTTCTCTCCAAGAGGCCTAGCAAGATCCCTCACTGAATTTTTACCAAATCTGCCTCATTAACTACCTATGGTACTCTTCTTACCTGATCCTAGCGGTTCTACTGCTCATCATTTGTGGCACAACTTGCCATTTACTAGATACCCATTGAAAGACCAGCATTCCTGGGGCCTGCGCTGTCTTTAAAAGACTGCTGTGCACCAGGATAAACACTAGCATCCCAAAGCTCTCCTATTTTTTTGAAGGTCATATTTCTGAATATGGTGGGAAAGAGAAAAATGGCCCTGTGATGAGTGGTCCAGAGGGGGGCTGTCCTCTTCCCAGAACATTCCAAGTGAATTCTACACCACTAGACGTTACTAGCCTGATCCAAGATTGCCACCAGGTCAGTGCTATATCTGCAGTCTAATGAATGGTGTAATGACCTTCTCTACTTGCCAGGGTAAGCATCACACTCTTTTTCTCTCCCTGCTACCTCAGACTCACTCTATTTCTGTATCTAGCATCTGCAGTTCTCTTGGGTTTCGTTTCCATTCTGCTCTGCTACTTCCCTTTGCCTGTAACGTTTCTCACTTGCTCTTGTTTCTCTCCATCACTCCTTCCACAGCACTGATCCTCAATGGCCTATGCATTGCCTGCTCACTGGTAAAGGATGAAATGCCCCGGGATGCTTGTCCTTGCATGCAAAATGTCTTTGCAGCAGCTTTTCTATGATAGTTGCCTGAGCACCCTACAGTGCAGGTTTGTATGTCTTACGCATCCTCCAAGTGAAGAGGTGCCATGAAGATACTGACGAACTGGCAGCATGTGGGTGGTGCCTTTGGATCATGACCTGAGGTGTATATTCTATGATGAGCAACTTTGGAGGTTGTTTTCAACCAGTGACAAGCTGAAGTCACCAAGTGTCTGTTCTGATTTGCATGTTGAGAATGCTTGGCAACTAGTTTGCCCATGGAATTTGCATTTAATGAAACAAGATCTGCAGTTCATTAGGTTATTAACAAGCAATAATCCCTTATAATAGCATCTTGCCTATTATCTAGCATCTCATCTCAAAGCCTGAAACGTAATTTTAAAAAATGGAGGGAATTGTTCCCAATGTCAAGATGGACTTTGCTGGACCTCTCGCACAATTTTGCCACATTTCTCAGCATAGCCCATGTTGTACAGGTGCTTATAAAATTCCACTCCTGGTTTACAAGTATGAAGATGGAATTGAAGCTGTATTTGGGGTTAGACAGGAATTCTTTATTGTTTTGATTTCTTAGAACAATATTATAAATTTAGGTCTGGGAGGAACTGTTGAGAAGCAGGGGTTTTATCAGGGCTCTTTTACCAGAATGCGAAAAGTTTGGAGCTGCCAAAGGGTTGGTTTGCTTTAAGTAAAGAAACAGAAGGTGTGCCAATAAGTGATGAAAACGTGAAAAGCTGTTCGAAAATAAATAGGAAACAGGAAAAGGCAAGGAGATACATGATGAATGGTGGGACCCTGGGAAGAACCAAGGGTCAGTGGAATCTTCGTGTTCATATCCACCAGTTCTTTAACGTAGTGGGACAGGAAGATAAAGTGGTTAAGAAGGCATTTGTGATACTTGCCTTTATTATCTGAGGTGTAGAGTTTAAGAGCAGGGAAGTTATGCTGAAATGATATGAAAAGTTGATTGACCAAAACTAGAGTATTTTGTGCAGTAGAATCCACATTGTGAGATAGATGTGATTGCAAGGGAGAGGGTGCAGAGGAGATATACCTGGATGTTACCTAGGCTGGAGAGTTTTAGTTCTGAAGAGTTTGGATAGACTGGGGCTGCTTTCCTTGGAGCAGAGGAGACTGAGGTGGTACATGATTGCAATATGTAAAATTATGAAGAGTTTAGACAATGTAGATAAGAAACATTCTCCCCTTGGTTGAGCGTTCAATGACCAGGGATATAAATTTAAGGTAAGGGGCTTAGAAGAGATATGAGGACTTTTTTTTTCACCCAGAGGCTGGAGGGTATTTATAACTCACTGCCTGTAAGGGTGGTAGAGGCAGAAACACTCAACACTTCTATGAATAATTAATGTACAATTTGTAATGCAGAGGCATACAAGACTATGGGCCAAGTGCTGTAAATAGGATTTGAACAATTAGGTGGTTGTTTTTGAACAGATGAGTTGATGAATCAAAGGGACTTTTTCTGTGCTATACGACTCTATGGCAAAAGGAGCACCGGTTTTGAATTGGGATTGTTGAACCTTACGTTGAGTTCAGAAGGCCTTATCAAAGGTAAACAAAGACACCCAGGAGTGCAGGTGCATTGTTTCTTGAAAGCGGAGTCACAGGTTGACAGGATAGTGAAGAAGGCATTTGGCACGCCTGTTTTCATCGGTCTGTACATTGAGTATAGGATTTGGGACATCATGTTGTGGCTGTACAGGATATTCGTAAGGCAACTTCCAGAATACTATATTCAATTCTGGTCTCTCTCCTATAGGAAAAATGTTAAACTTAAAGGGTTCAAAAAAGATTTACAAGGATTTTGACTGGATTGGAGGGTTTGAGCTAAAGCGAGACATTGAGGAATTTTTCTCTAGCGTGTCGGAGGCTGACGGTTGACCTTAAAGAGGTTTATATAATTGAGGGGTGATAATGGGAACTGCAGATGCTGGAGAATCCAAGATAATGAAATGTGAGGCTGGATGAACACAGCAGGCCCAGCAGCATCTCACGAGCACAAAAGCTGACGTTTCGGGCCTAGACCCTTCATCAGAGCGGGGGATGGGGTGAGGGTTCTGGAATAAATAGGGAGAGAGGGGGAGGCGGACCGAAGATGGAGAGAGAAGAAGATAGGTGGAGAGGAGAGTATTGGCGCCGCCTCTTGCTTCCCAGAGGAGCTCGAACAGTTCATCCACTTCACCAACACCTTCCACCCCAACCTCAAGTTCACCTGGGCCATCTCCAACACATCCCTCACCTTCCTGGACCTCTCAGTCTCCATCTCGGGCAACCAGCTTGTAACTGATGTCCATTTCAAGCCCACCGACTCCCACAGCTACCTAGAATACACCTCCTCCCACCCACCCTCCTGCAAAAATTCCATCCCCTATTCCCAATTCCTCCGCCTCCGCCGCATCTGCTCCCACGATGAGGCATTCCACTCCCGCACATCCCAGATGTCCAAGTTCTTCAAGGACCGCAACTTTCCCCCCACTTTGGTCGAGAACGCCCTTGACCGCGTCTCCCGCATTTCTGGCCGCACATCCCTCACACCCCGCCCCCGCCACAACCGCCCAAAGAGGATCCCCCTCGTTCTCACACACCACCCCACCAACCTCCGGATACAACGCATCATCCTCTGACAGTTCCGCCATCTACAATCCGACCCCACCACCCAAGACATTTTTCCATCCCCACCCCTGTCTGCTTTCCGGAGAGACCACTCTCTCCGTGACTCCCTTGTTCGCTCCACACTGCCCTCCAACCCCACCACACCCGGCACCTTCCCCTGCACCCGCAGGAAATGCTACACTTGCCCCCACACCTCCTCCCTCACTCCTATCCCAGGCCCCAAGATGACTTTGCACATTAAGCAGAGGTTCATCTGCACATCTGCCAATGTGGTATACTGCATCCACTGTACCCGGTGTGGCCTCCTCTACATTGGGGAAACCAAGCGGAGGCTTGGGGACCGCTTTGCAGAACACCTCCGCTCGGTTTGCAATAAACAACTGCACCTCCCAGTTGCAAACCATTTCCACTCCCCCTCCCATTCTTTAGATGACATGTCCATCATAGGCCTCCTGCACTGCCACAATGATGCCACCTGAAGGTTGCAGGAACAGCAACTCATATTCCGCTTGGGAACCCTGCAGCCCAATGGTATCAATGTGGACTTCACCAGCTTCAAAATCTCCCCTTCCCCCACCGCATCCCAAAACCAGCCCAGTTTGTCCCCTCCCCCCACTGCACCACACAACCAGCCCAGCTCTTCCCCTCCACCCACTGCATCCCAAAACCAGTCCAACCTGTCTCTGCCTCCCTAACCTGTTCTTCCTCTCACCCATCCCTTCCTTCCACCCCAAGCCGCACCTCCATCTCCTACCTACCAACCTCATGCCACCTCCTTGACCTGTCCGTCTTCCCTGGACTGACCTATCCCCTCCCTACCTCCCCACCTATACTCTCCTCTCCACCTATCTTCTTTTCTCTCCATCTTCGGTCCGCCTCCCCCTCTCTCCCTATTTATTCCAGAACCCTCACCCCATCCCCCTCTCTGATGGGTCTAGGCCCGAAACGTCAGCTTTTGTGCTCCTGAGATGCTGCTGGGCCTGCTGTGTTCATCCAGCCTCACATTTCATTATATAATTGAGGGGCACGGATAGGTTGAATAGCCAAGATCTTTTCCTGGGGTAGGGGAGTCCAAAGTTAGCTTTAAGTTGGGAGGGCAAAGATTTAAAAGGAACCTAAGGGGCAACTATTTCATGCAGAGGGTGGTCTGTACATGGAACAAGCTGCCAGAGGTATCGGTGGAGGCAAGTATACTTAAAAGGATGGGTATCTTAATAGGAAAGGTTTAGCGAGATATAGGCCAAATGCTGGCAAATGGAACTAGATCAGTTTAGGATATCTGGTTGGTGCAGACAAGTTGAACTAAGGCTCTGTTTCCATGCTGTGTAACTCTATGACTATGAAATGCAGTCCCATTAAGCTTCATTGGTACATTGTAGGAGGCAACAGTCAGAAAGGCCATAGTGGACACAGGGTAACATTAATCAGAGGGTCAGTGTTGTGCTTGTAGACTGACTGGTGTTCTGCAAAATGCTCATCCAACCTGTGTTTTATCACAGCAGTGTAGAAGAGATCATAGTGAATACAGTATGCTAAACTGAAAGAGTTAGCATCCCTGTTTTATCTCAAAGGATTGCTTGGATCTTCACATTTTGATGGAAGGAAGTAAAGGTTCAGATGCCAATTTCTCTTGGAGCTTGAGAAGTTTTAGGAAGGGAGAAATGCCTTTGGGAGTGATTGACCAGAGTCTAGGAAGCAGTCTTCATAGAGAGCTGCAAGGGGAGGGGAAGATGTTTGGTGTCATTACTTTGAAGATCGGAGAAGATTATCTGTTGAATGTGGGATCATTTGAGTTAGAAGAGGTGGACAAGTGCTGTTTTGGTCCCAAGATGAGGGGAAGGGTGAGAGCAAAGATGTGGGGAATGTAACTAGTGTGGTCAAGGGCCGTATAATCCGTAGTAGAAGGGAATCCTTGATTGAAGAACACATTTGAAGAACTAGTATGGAAGTTGCTTCATCAGTACAGTTGCAATGTTGTAAAGCCTTCAGCTTTTAAGTGAATATTGGCCCCTTGGAAGACGAGATGGAGATTTAATGGTGGGGAATATAACAATGACAGAGTCTTTAATTCAGCATTTTGCTTCAGTTTTCACAGTGGAGGACAATAGTATCATCCCAATAGTAACTGGCAATGCAGAAGTACAGAAGAGGAGAAACTTAGAATAATTTTCATCAAGAGGGACAAAGTACTGAGCAAACTATTAGGAGAAAAGGTTCCATGGCTCATGGTCTACATACTAGTGTCTTAAAGGAAGTGACAGGAGAGAAAGTGGATTCAAAGCTTATAATATTCTATAATTCTCCTGATGTGCGACATGCTTGGAAAAAATGCTAAGAGGCTAAAGGGGATGGACAAAATAGATGTAGAAAGGATATTTGCTCGTGGGGCAATCTAGAAAGAGAAATCATAGTTTTAGGATAAGTAGTAGCAGTTTTTAAACAGAGATGAGAAATTACTTCTCTAAAAGGATCATGAATCTGGAATTTTCTACTACGGTGTGGTGGGATGATGGGATTGAGTAAATTTAAGGAGGAGAATGGCAGATTTATCTCGGGGCGAGTGGAGGCGTGGGTGTGATGGCTGCTGACTTTCATTTTTAATGAGAGCTTAAAAGGGCTTTTGGAGTAATATATGTGTTTGTAGCTACCTTATCTGTTTTTATTACAGAGGATTTAAAATCTTTGAATCTACCTTGAATATGTTTTCCTTAAGTATCAAGTGCGTGTGAACCTGAACTCTTTATTTAGATAATAAGACTTTTATGGTGTATGGGCCCGTGCCATGGTGTAGAAGAAGATTTGTGTCAGAATTAGAAGAGAAGTCTGTTGAAGCCTATCTTGATGTCGGGAGCACTTCGCTGCATCTTTTTCTGTTATTGTCATGTTGTGTGTTTCTCACAAGCCAATGGCAAGTTGCCAATTAAGGGGGATTACTGATTGATAAATGCCTAACTCATACCGCAACAATAATATTCAGCTTTCCATCTTTCCAAACATGCCAAACAAACTACAAGTTGAGAATTGTCAACACAGATATTCTAACAGCTACCTGGCAACTTCACTTCACTGCTGACTGCAAACAGCTTCCAAATTGGCCATTAGGCACCAGTGGTTCAGGGCATGCTTAAATGGCCACATTTATCCCAAGTCCTTGAACATTGGCATCTGACACGCCAGCATCTAATAACCTTCATGATACATCTCCAATCCATATATACTATGCTTCTGAATTTCCGTGCGGCATTTGGGCTTTGCTGGCAACTCTCGTTTTGAAACTGCTGCAGGGACACTGTGCTCAAGGACGTGCACCCAGGCCACAGAATGGACTAGGCTGCGTCTCTGACTTGTTTGCTTCCTGTCACAGTGCTAACTCCCTCAGAGCCTGCCTAGATTCTCATAGCATCCCAACCGCCTCTTGTTATTTAACCCAGAGACAAATTGAGGAAGCTTGTCCTCAGACATGTCATCAGAAATGGCCTGCACTTAGTAAATCAAGGGCAGCTGCCGTAACCATTTCAGGAGCTTGGACTCAGGCAACTGCTGAGAATGGTCAGAGCCAGGGCCCTTTCCTCATAAGGAGGGAGGAGCTAACTGTTGGGCAGCCCAACACCTCTCATGATTCTTTCTGTTCTATTGTGGGTCGTTTAATTCCTGGAATGGGACAGAGACAGCTATAAAAGGAGATGAAAATGGATGACATAGCTATTAGTTTTGGAGCTGTTGGGAAGTTGACTCAAGTGAGAGGCTGCAGTGTGCAGGATTTTGTGGTGCTGGGCAGGTAATAGTGAGAGTGGTAGAGTATGAGCCTTTGTGGAAGGTGGGTATAGGAGCAGAGAGTCAGTATGAGATATTGGAGAGAAGATGGTGGTGCTTACACAGGCAGAACGGAGAAGGTCATTGATGTTCTTACACTGTTAGGCAGTCTTTGAGATGACTGAGACTTTACTGACCTGAATGCTGACCTTGCACAGGCTGGCATGGTCTAAATAAAAACCGAAAGAACTGCGGATGCTTTAAGACCCATTGTGAGGAAGGGTCACCAGATCTGAAACGTTAACTCTGTTTTTTCTTTCACAGATGCTGCCAGATCTGCTGAGCTTTTCCAGCAACTTTGTTTTTGTTCCTGGTATGGTCTAATCTCTTTGACCACAATTGGCCCTTGGGGGGAAAAAGATTTTCCACATCTGCACCACCCCATCTAACAGGACATCTAGATCCCTGCCGACAAAGCATGGTGATGATTGTCTGCCAGGCCCAGAGCTGAAGAGGTAGCTGGTGTGGGTTTGAGGTTACCAATTGTTAGGAAAAACCCATCTGATTCATTTGTGTCCTGCAGAGAAGGAAACTGCCATTTTTACCTGGCTTGCTTTGCATCTGACTTCAGATCCACGCAATGTGGTTGACTCTTACTGCTCTCTGGCCTATTGGGCAATACCCACATCCTATGAATGAATAAAATAATCCTTTAAAACAACAGAAACAACTAAGACAGGCTTTCTAACCAACTATCTTGATAGCTGACTGCCTCCTGTGACTGTCTTCAATCTAAATTTGTTTTAGTAAGTCGAACTATTACATCCCCACCTCCCTAGAATGAACATCAGTTGTAAAGCACAAAGCTGATATTGAAGCTGAGCTCGGATGAAGGGTCTAGGCCCGAAACGTCAGCTTTTGTGCTCCTAAGATGCTGCTCGGCCTGCTGTGTTCATTCAGCTCCACACTTTGTTATCTCAGATTTTCCGGCATCTGCAGTTCCCATTATCTCTAACTCATGTCAGAATTTCCTTTACAACCAATGTTCATTCTATGGAGGTGGGGATGTGACTTACTAAAACAAATTTAGATTGAAGGCAGTCACAGGAGGCAGTCAGCTATCAAGATAGTTGGTTAGAAAGCCTGTCTTAGTTGTTTCTGTTGTTTTAAAGAATTATTTTATTCATTCATAGGATGTGAGTATTGCCCAATAGGCCAGAGGGCAATAAGAGTCAACCACATTTCGTGGATCTGAAGTCGATTGCAAAGCAAACCAGGTAAAAATGGCAGTTTCCTTCTCTAAAGGACACAAATGAATCAGATGGGTTTTTCCTAACAATTGGTAACCTCAAACCCACACCAGCCACCTCTTCAGCTCTGGGCCTGGCAGACAATCATCACCATGCTTTGTAGGCAGGGATCTGGATGTCCTGTTAGATGGGGTGGTACAGATGTGGAACATCTTTTTCCCCCAAGGGCCAATTGTGGTCAAAGAGATTAGACCATACCAGGAACAAAAACAAAGTTGCTGGAAAAGCTCAGCAGATCTGGCAGCATCTGTGAAGAAAAAACAGAGTTAACGTTTCAGATCCGGTGACCCTTCCTCACACTCCACACTTTGTTACCTCTGACATGAGTTATCTGTCTCTGGAGTATATTGTTACTGTGAAAAGAAACAGTCAAGTGCGGATATGTGGCAACCCATCACATTAAGCCTGTTTCCAGGACTGCTGAACGTCCATGAGATGTTCTGTCATTGTATTGGATCTAAGACATTAAAGGTGAAATTTCAGTGGAATCCATGTGGTATAAGTCTTGAGCAGAGTCAGTTTCTGAGGAAAGCGATGTGGCTGTGAAAGTGAATTATAAGTGTTAGCTTTTTTTTTACTTCACAGGTTCTGCCAGACCTGCTGAACGTTTCCATCATTTCTGTTCTTTTCTTTTCATTTAGGACTTCCAACAACTACAATATTCAGTTTTTGTTCTTTAAGTTGACCTGCGTTTTCACACCCTGTTTATTTACAAGGAGATTACACATGATAGATAGTTGGGTCTGATGACATATAGAAATTATGCCATGGCATTTTTTGGCAAATTGTATGGACCCAATCAAATTATCAAAACTTTTTTTATATGTTTATATGGTTGAGAAAACTGTTTTGAATGTATTTATAAGCTATGCTTTGATGCCAGCATTCAGGAGAAATAAGGAGGACTAGAACTTATTTTTAAATTGGTTCTGACAAACTGCATCCGTGCTAAAATTTGCATTTACCATAAATCCTTGGGGCCATTATGAAACTACATTTTGTACAGACTGAAGAGACTCCAGATGATGTCAAGTTCTTGCCTATCTATGACATGTAGCTTTTTCAGTTGAGAGAAATATAGGACCAGATTTTACACTATTTTCATGTATATTTTTACTGCTAATTTAACAGTCTGTATGTTTCCACTTCTGTTCAAACCTGCGAAATTAGCAAACGCAAGCTTGTGATAGGCACACATATACAACTGAAAAATTATGATTGAAATTCCCAACACAGTAATATGAATAATCAATTTAAATGTGAGGAGTCTGTGCTTTTGACACCATGCTTGTATTTTTCTGTAGTTAACCCATTGACTAATCAATATGAGCTTTGTGCTTTAGCATGCTATGGATAGTTTGTGTACATTTCAACTATTATGAAGGCTCTGCATTTTTAATATTTATTATGAGTTGGGGATTTTTTTAGGTAGAATAAATCCTTAACAAGATGTTCTCACTGACCATGCACTATAAAAATATTAACTCTTAGGTTGTGTATAGTGCTTGCAAAGTCATTATCTATTTCCCATTCTTAATTACCCTTAGAATGTAGTGTTCTGCATCATGAGCTGCAGAAATCCATTTTGGTAAAGTTTCGCTTGTTGCTGTTATAACTCAGTGATTTACTAGGTATTTTCAACAGACAGTTGAGAGTCACCCACATGGTGATGACACCTAAACAAAAAAATACATTGACATCTTTGGTGCGTCACAGTTTTTGGATGCATTGGAAGAAATGGGTGAATCGATCACTGGAGTCCAGCATGTTCTAACTAACATAACAGCGTTTAAAAATAATGTTTAGACTTTTGATTTGCATGTGTTTCATGCTTCTCGGTATTAAACTTCTGGCTGACGCAACTGATTTTCTAACAAATGAACTCCATTTAATGGGTAGGCACTTCAGTAATTGATTTCATTTTTTTTTCAAGCCAATTCCTAATTCACTTTACAGAGTGGCTTGTTAGGCCTTTCAGACCATGGTTAAGCATGGGTCTGGAGTCACGTGGGGGCCAGAATGGCCAATTTTCTTCCTGCAAGTGCATTAATGAGCTAGATGACTTTTTTTAAAAAAACAGAATCAATGATGGTTCTGTGGTCACATTCACAGATTAAATTTGAATTCCAGTTTTATTAATTGAATTCAGATTTCACCAGTTGCCATGATAGAATCCTTACAGTGTGGAAACAGGCCATTCGGCGATGAACCCATACGCCCAGAGTACTAGCCTGGATCTCTGGATAACCGGTCCACAGATATTGCTACCATGTCACCTTCTCCTCCAATATGTAGAAATGATGAAGTAATAATATATAATAATAGTGCAAAAGTGTAGCTGTCTTTTTTAAAATTCATGGCACCTGGGTATTGATTGCAAGACTGGCATTTATTCCCTTTGAGCTGCTGCCTCAAACCATAATGGCTGGCATTGTAAAGCTACACTGACAGTGCTATGAGTCACTGATTTCCAAGTAGTGCTTTAAAAAAAAGCCCAGCTATGTTGGAATAATGGCAATATGCTTGCAAGTCAGGTCTGTGACTTAGGGGAGCTTGCAGGTGGTAATATTCCCATGGACTTGCTGCCTTCCATTTTTTTGGGTTATGGAGGTCATAGGTTTGGGAGGTACAGTTGGAACAAGATCATGGAACATCTGATCCGTTGGTCAGCCGCACTGCCAAAATTTGATTGCTTTCCTGGTCAACCTTACGTGACCATTGCATGTATGTCAGTGGTTGCATCTATTTATTTGCATCTAATTATTTGGTTCCGCAGTTATACAATATAAATGCAATTTCTCATTTGCAAACAGATCAAGGAGTTATACATGCTCATCTGGTTGTAGGAGAAAGTAGTTCAAATAATCGCCTTTTTAAGTAATCAAACCTTAAGCTTCTAATCTTGGACAGGTGTTGTACTTTGGGACCTTTGTTACTTTTATCAGAAAACAGGTAACACAGGAGAATACTGAGATACCACTACAGTGTTATTAGTTTGACAGAATGACAAATTAATGAATGAAAGTATCGAAGTGTTGACAAGACCTCATCTCCAATTGGGGCCAGATGAACTAAGGTGTCCGTAGAGCAAGATGTGGAGGATTGCTTTGATACAAGTAATTTACCTTTTACATTTCACAAAAAACAAGTTATACTTTTACACTATGTACTTGATTCTCTGCAATTGTTTAGTATGATGAGTTTGCTCATCACTTGCAACAAGATAAAGCTGTTTTCAGACATGGGATTTGTGCCAAAGCTTGTAAGAGGGGTTCCACGATGCATGCACATCTGGTTAAAAATCTCAGCAATTGGGAGTTGAATGCATATGAGCTGCTTCAGTACAATGTAAAAGTGATCAGAGATAATGGGAACTGCAGATGCTGGAGAATCCAAGATAACAAAGTGTGAAGCTGGATGAACACAGCAGGCCAAGCAGCATCTCAGGAGCACAAAAGCTGATGTTTCGGGCCTAGACCCTTCATTGGAGAGGGTTCTGAAATAAATAGGGAGAGAGGGGAAGGCGGACCGAAGATGGATAGAGGAGAAGATAGGTGGAGAGGAGAGTATGGGTGGGGAGGCAGTGAGGGGATAGGTCAGTCCAGGGAGGACAGACAGGTCAAGGAGGCGGAATGAGGTTAATATGTAGGAAATGGAGGTGTGGCTTGAGGTGGGAGGAGGGGATAGGTGAGAGGAAGAACAGGTTAGGGAGGCGGGGACAAGCTGGGCTGATTTTGGGATGCAGTGGGGGAAGGGGAGATTTTGAAGCTTGTGAAGTCCACATTGATACCATTGGGCTGCAGGGATCCCAGGCGGAATATGAGTTGCTGTTCCTGCAACCTTCAGGTGGCATCATTGTGGCACTGCAGGAGACCCATGATGGACATGTCGTCTAAGGAATGGGAGGCGGAGTTAAATTGGTTCGCGACTGGGAGGTGCAGTTGTTTATTGCGAACCGAGCGGAGGTGTTCTGCAAAGCGGTCCCCAAGCCTCCGCTTGGTTCCCCCAATGTAGAGGAAGCCACACCGGGTACAATGGATACAGTATACCACATTGGCAGATGTGCAGGTGAACATCTGCTTAACATGGAAAGTCATCTTGGGGCCTGGGATGGGGGTGAGGGAGGAGGTGTGGGGGCAAGTGTAGCACTTCCTGCGGTTGCAGGGGAAGGTGCCGGGTGTGGTGGGGTTGAAGGGGAGTGTGGAGCGGACAACGGAGTCACGGAGAGAGTGGTCTCTCTGGAAGGCAGACAAGGATGGGGATGGAAAAATGTCTTGGGTGGTGGGGTCGGATTGTGGATGGCAGAAGTGTTGGAGGATGATGCGTTGTATCCAGAGGTTGGTGGAGTGGTATGTGAGAACGAGGGGGATCCTCTTAGGGTGGTTGTGGTGGGGGCGGAGCGTGAGGGATGTGTTGCGGGAAATGCGGGAGATGTGGTCAAGACTTGTTTTTCCTTTAATAGGGAAAACTGAGATCTTTACTTAGCCGAGAGCTGATTGTTGGGGAGTTCGGTTCAAAGGAACATAACCTTAAAATTAGAACCCAACGTTTTCGGGAGTGGTTTGACATCCTTCTACAGGCAAAGGAGGCATCAATTAGGATTTCTCTTCCGAAAATGGTAGCTAATACTTGTTGAATTGTTTGTTTAAAATCTGAGATTAATAGACTATTGTTAAGGACTTTGGGGCAAATTCAGGTGTGTCGATTTAGGTCACCAAACAATCAAGGTCTATTGAGTGGCAGGAAAGGCTTTTGGGGACTAAATACCTACACGTTCCTATGCATCCATACATATTGGAGCAGGTGGTGGCGTAGAGGCAGTGTCACTGGGCTAGTAATCTAGAACCCCAGTCTAATATTTTCGGGACGTAGCTTTCAATCCCATCCTGGAAAATGGTGAAGTTTGAATTCTGTAAAAATCTGGAGCAAAATGGGTAACTGTGATTCACAGTTGTTTGTTGTAACAACCCCAACTGACTCACTGATATTCTATAGGGAAGGAAACTTGCTGTTTGGCATGCGTGTGACTCCATATCCACTTGTTAACTTTTAAGTGGCCTATGGGGCATTTGGAGCTGAGCAGTAATTGATGATAGTCAGAGGTTCCCACATCATGAAAGAATTAGAAAAAATCTACTCTGTTTTATATGTTGTGTGTTCAGGCATGTTATTCTTCAGCTGTTTCAACAATTGGAAAATCAGAATAAGTATGTAGGCCTTTGCAATTAAAAGTGCGACTAAATGTAAACATCCCACCTCTGGTTATCACATTTTATCTCCATCTACATTGTTTCATTTGCAAAGTTACATATCTTGAACAGGATTTCCCTTATGAATTTCTAAATTCTGCTGTGAGACTTCAAATCAAAAGCCCACACCATGGTGTTAGAAGGCAGGTTCACTGTCCAATCAAGAGCAGTGAACTAGTCTTAAAACTGAAAGGCCAATCAGAAGCCTTCCAGATAGAAAGCAACAGCAGGATGCTATGGAAATGTTGTTTCAGAATGAATGGACTGTTAGTAGAAAGAAATAACGAGCAATCGAAAAGCTTTAACACAAGTTCACTTTATATAAACCAAGAATGTAAGGTTGCAATTAAGTGGGAATTTTTAGTTAATTTGTGGTTAAGACATGGATTTATTGAAGTCTCAAGATTATAAAAGGTGCATTGAATTGTTTTTAGTAGTTCATAAGACGGTAAAACAAAAATCACAGAGAAGTAAGAGATATTCGGAGCATAAAATCCCGAGTGATTAGAATGTGGAATTCTTTGCTTTTAACCATGACTGAAATAGAATTCAAAATTAGCTAAATACTTGCTGAAAAAGACTTAAAACATGTATAAAATGAGATATGAATAGCTTATGACAAAGCAAAAACCAAGGCATATAATGGACCAAAAAAAGTTCTGATTTGTAACATGCTAGGCTTATGATTTTATCTTCATCAAACAATATTTTCTCAAAGTTCCCCGATTCATTCATTAGATGTAGTCAGATGTGATGCACTATATGTAACTAATTACTTCATAACACCACTATTTTTGATGTCACACCAATCATACAGGATAATCATGAGAATTTAGTTCAGTGCTGTGAATGTTGTATCTTTAAGAGGACTATCCTATATGGAGGACGTGCGACAAGACTTGATGGTTTTATGAAAAATAAATTGCAGTAATTTGGGGCACTGCTGAGCTCATGAATTGCAAGGACAGTAAATCGCATCATGCGATTCACAATCAGCAGGGAGTACTTCTGGTACACTGATGCTGAACTAGTGAATGCAGTGGTTATTATGGAGACTTGACATATCTGTGTGACTTGTGGAGGGGTGTTGTGATGAAGTGGTTTGGACTGTTAAGATCACCATTCACATTATGGCATCAAAATGCAGCCAGATTAAAGGACCAGGTTGTTGGGTGCCTGGAGGGCAGCAGATGCACATCCTATGGGTTCAGGGACTGGATGAATGTGACCTCAGTTCAGGGAGAAAGTGTAGTTTTATGATGTGAATGAGATCCTGATGGCTGCATTTGGGTATAATTTTATTGTATTGCAAGTTTGAGTAAAATTATGACAGATGATTGCATGAGCTTGATTTGTATTTCCTTGGGTTAACAAGATTAAGGAGCTTCAGGTGATTTTAAACAATTTAAATAAAGTGATAGAAAGGAATTCAGAACTACAGGATATAATATTAAAAACAGATGAGCCAAGTAGATGCAAAATCAGGAAGCACATTATCCACAAACAAGCAGGTGTAAGTGCCTCTTCATCCGGGGATGAAAGACATGTACCTGGACTTCACTTTTCCATATTTTGTTCTTTGTGATACTCTTATTTAAAAGATATAATGTTTTGAGGAATTAAAATTTTTCCTTTTTGTTTCTATGTGACACAAACTTATTAGCAAACTGAGAAAATAGTAAATTTATTCTGTAATCTGAGTTGTACTTTTCCTCCCTTTTTTTTGAAAGATAAAAATAAAACTGCTGGAAAAACTCAGTCATTCAGGCAGCATCTTTTTACAGAGAAACATAGTTAAAATTTTAGGATGAATGATCTTTCACCAAAATTTAACTCACTTGACCTGAAACATTAAATGTGTTTTTTTCCAAAGATACTACCTTGCCTAATGAGTTTTTCCAGCACTTTCAGTTCAGATTTTAGATTTGCAGCATCAACTGTTTTGCTTTTATATCCTTTTCTGGATATATCTGCTCCCTTCCCCTATCAATCTGGCTGCTATCAGCTGGAGCTGCTTCCTTCAAATAGTGCACGGAAAAACAGGTTTTTAGTTGCACAGTTTGAAAATAGTGTTCTTATTCAACTTGCTTGTCCTGTTGGGAATTGGTTAGCTCTTAAGTCTTGGAAAATGTTTTTGTTGACAATTTAGCAACTTAAGTCTATTCTGCAAATGTAGGTAGCATGCATTGTTTTAGAATTATATTGTTACTTTGGATTAGCTGGCCTTTTCTCTATGTTGAAACAAGTAGTTATTGCTTGCAATTGAAAGAGGCAGGATCTACATGACCATTACATAGTAAATGAGCGTCTCAGCGGCTTTGTTGAGATCGGACATACTACCTGATTTTCCGTACAAAAAGATATACCATTGAAGCCCCTGTAAGCATGTACTGCTGTGTTCGTGAAAGCTCCATGATTTTCAAAACAAATTCTGTCACTATAGAGTTAATGATACCCAAAACTATTTAATGATTTTCCTTTTCAATATAACACATGAAAAGTAAATCAAGTGCTAATTAGGACAGGCAGATGAAACTCCCATTGCTCATCTAAGGTTTCTTAAAATTGGTTAAAATGTGATTAAAGCATTTCATTATTGTAATGTGTAGGTCCTGTGATAAGACAGTTGGTATTTCTGACAGCTTAGATAGTAAAATTGCATAGAAAAGGGAATGTAATCATATAGTAAGAGCTCAAATGGGTTTGCAGAGTTCAAAGGTAAGACTGTCTTTAAAAATCCTGACACTTGTGTTTTGTGTTATGAAACTCAGTCTGCACTTTTCCTCAATCAATATAATTCTGCTTACATGAAGTCTGTGTGTTCAGTCTCACGTACAGTACTCAATACCTTTCAGTAAATTGAATCTTTACCTCGATCACAAAAGAAGTGTTTAGTGGATTACAGAAGCTTAAACATTTACTAGCAGATGTGCTCTTGTTTTAATTAAATGCTACATAGGTACTTCCACAATAAAAGAGGACAAAGAACAATGAGTTAAACATCAAATGAGAGGTGCTTCCAGACAGCAACCTGTTCATATTAAGGCTTTCTTGTTATTACGTTTGAAAGAACTGAAATGCTCCTCTGAGAAGAGAAAGTCAAGCACAATTTACATTGTCCAATACTACATTTTAAAGTGCATAAAAGTACAGCTGGTAATTAATTTAGTGGGATGTAGATAAGGAGACCACACTCTGTTTTAATTAGTGGTGTTCTCTCAAATGTAATGCAGTACGTGGAGGATTTTATCATTGCAGTGGCAAGATGGATTTTTCACATGGTTTCACCCTGCTAATGTCAGACCCCATCAGGAGCTATAAGATGTAACATTAATACGGTCAAAGATAAAATACGTTGAACTCCTTATTTATTGCAATGAAATTAATTGTAAACTGACAGTTCAAGCATCTCCCTGTGTTGTATTTTCAGTTCAATTTTAAAGAAGTAGGATTTATTTATAACCACTCTCTGCATTTGGAATTAATTTTCTTCATTACATAAAGAAAATGCATTCCTGCATTGGTATAACTGCTGAACAAATGAACTTAGTTGTGAACAATTGGATTCATTAAAAATTGCTCAAATTTTAAAATATGTTGTTTTTCTTAATTTCATACATTTTGTATAACTGCACATTTGACTTGTCTGTTGTGTTATTTTTCTTGTTTGCACATCTCCTGCCCCCTTTTTGCTGCTGCTTCGTCCTGTTCACAACATCTCTTGGTAAATTGTCCATAATGCCAACAGCAAATTATCCAGAAAATGCTATCGGAGCAGGTTGTGACATGGATGTCTGTGACTCCTGTGGTTTAATTAACCTGACTGCAGTCTCTGGGGCCCAACAGTCTTAACTCGTAATACTGATCACCTAACTCTCCACTGCCCTTCCAAAAACAAATTCTTAGCTATGTGTTGATATTTTTCACCCAACTTTTTTTTCTTTCCTATTACCTCACCCCCTCCTCATATCCCCATCCACTTTCCGTTAAGCAGTATCACCCGGACAAACAGCACGCAGATGCGCCAGTGGAAGAACTTGAGGAGTGTGTACAGAGGTTCATCGAAGTTGATCAGGCGTGGAAAATACTAGGGAATGAAGAGACAAAGAGAGAGTATGACCTGCAGCGACGTGGTATGTTCTGCTGAGGAGCTTTTTGAAAGCAACTTTCTAAGTCATCAATTCAGTATCACTTAAATTAAAAGAAAGCTTCTTGAGTAGATAAAATCATTAAATTATTTATATCTAAGCACGACAAGAGGAACCTTCTTTCTGCGTACTTTTACTAAACCTACTTTATTCATTTTTTAAATGTGTGTTCTCTCTTTGCTAACCATAAATTCAGTCCATAACCTAATTTGCAAACACCTAGATCCTTGCTGCATTTTTATGTATCTTTCTTAATGAAATGGATTCAACATGATCTTTGAATAATAGTTTTGAATAATACTATTGTATTGAGAATTCTAAATGAAATAACAAAATTATTTCGTAATTATTTATGTTATCTGCTGGATGATTAGTACTCAATGGTGCTATGAGAAGACTAAATCTAGATTCACTAAAAACAAAACTAGTCATACGTGATATGCACTTCCTTTCTGCTTATAATAAAACATCATCTTAAAGTACAGGCAGATAGTTGTGAGCAAAAGGAGGAAAAATGTAGGTCAGGTCTGTCACAGATGGGTTGCCATTACATGATGTGATAGCTTGTCTTCTCTTCTGGCCCCAGGACAGGATACCCTCAGACTTCCATTATAGCTTCAATAAATGTATTTCTAATCTACACAGCTAATGGGGGAAGGGAAGATAAAAAGTCAATAGTTGTGTAATGCTTGTGGGGAAAACAGTCATTCAATGCAACATACTCTTGACCAAAATTGATATGTAGACACCATCACTTTTCAATGTGTCTGATGAAGACACGCCACATCTGCATCTAGTTAGTGACTCGGTTATTCTGTGAAGGCATTGTGAGAAATATTTCCCTATCGCAATGATTTTTTAGGCCTCTACTGTCATGTTATCATTTTAAGTTTTGTTTGCTTAGGCATGTTTCTCCCCCACCCCAACCAAACCCCTGCACATCCCAAAGGAAACTCAGTTCTATTCTACCAGTGTAACAAAATGTGAGGCTGGATGAACACAGCAGGCCAAGCAGCATCTCAGGAGCACAAAAGCTGACGTTTCGGGCCTAGACCCTTCATCAGAGAGGGGGATGAGGGGAGGGAACTGGAATAAATAGGGAGAGAGGGGGAGGCGGACCGAAGATGGAGAGTAAAGAAGATAGGTGGAGAGGGTGTAGGTGGGGAGATAGGGAGGGGATAGGTCAGTCCAGGGAAGACGGACAGGTCAAGGAGGTGGGATGAGGTTAGTAGAGCCTACCTACTAACCTCATCCCACCTCCTTGACCTGTCCGTCTTCCCTGGACTGACCTATCCCCTCCCTATCTCCCCACCTACACCCTCTCCACCTATCTTCTTTACTCTCCATCTTCGGTCCGCCTCCCCCTCTCTCCCTATTTATTCCAGTTCCCTCCCCTCATCCCCCTCTCTGATGAAGGGTCTAGGCCCGAAACGTCAGCTTTTGTGCTCCTGAGATGCTGCTTGGCCTGCTGTGTTCATCCAGCCTCACATTTTGTTATCTTGGAATCTCCAGCATCTGCAGTTCCCATTATCTCTGATTCTATTCTACCAGTGCACCTGATTTCAACATTCTATTTTAGTTATTTCCAGAGTATTGTTTTTTAATCAGTCTTGACTCCAGTCTTACAATAAGTACGCATTTTGCGTTTTTTTGGACATCTCTGCTCTAGTTAAAAGTGAAGTATTGTATTAATATGTTTTTTAAAACAAGTCTACAAGTACCAGAGCATTGAATTGCTTTTTCTCTAGAAATTTTGGATGTTATTAATGTACATGTTCAGGTTCTATTAGCTATTTTCTCATCCCAAAGTTTGGATTACATCGAATAAAACAACATCCTTTTGACATTTGCTTGATCAAGTTGAGAACTTCCCAAGTTAAAGGAAGGTCACTCTGATCCTTTCTTGCAATCATATTGCTAAATCACTCTTGTAAGTGTACAATTTCTACATCAAATGAAACACAGCAAACTTTATTTTAACTGACACCTTTATGAACCAGCCATCTCTTCAAATTACCAGTACTAATGTTACCAAATCATCTCTGCCATTAATGATATGACCTATGATATGACTGAAGAATAAAAATAATTGATACTTGAACTTTAGAAGTTCTGTACAGCTGGTGATAGTATAAACAGTTGAATTCATTTAAAGTAACCTGCATAGCCTTCAACCTCCTTTTTGATAACTTGTTGTCATCTTGTGATTTTATTTTGAAAAAGTATAACCTCTTTTTAAAACTCTTATTGTATTCCTTACGCCAGTTTACAATGTTTCAAGGAATTGTGCTTTAAATTTGCCTGTATATAAACAAGTTGTATCTGTCCATGGATTTTCTGATAAGCCATATCAGTCATTGTTTTGTGCAATAGTCTGTTGAGAGACTGTCTTAAAATACATAGAATTTGAGTCCATTGGAGTAAAGATGAGTGGGAACATATCAATGCATCTGACCAGAATATTTGACAATTGTAGCTTGCTTGTCAGTGTCTGGGAAGTTGTAAAGTTGGGAGGTACATGTGATATTATTGTGGCGTGACAGAAGCAATGTCAGAAGTTGCTCTCTGCACTTCTGAAATAGGGGCATGGTCATTTACTATTAACATTTTAGTTACAGTGACAAAAACAGTGGGAATATTGCTGGTTTCTTGATTTTAATCAATGTGCAGCCTTTCAAAAAAGGTGGTAAGTGTTTCTTCAGTAGCTGCATCTTGGCAAAAAGCAATTGCTGAGAGAAAGCAATTGAAGTTGCCTTGCATTTTGCTTGGTGTGAGGGGGACTGTCTCACTTTTTTTGTTGGGGAATAATATGTGAAGCTGGTAGCACAATGTCCTGATGTAGTTGTGTTGCTTACTGTGCTGTAAGAAAGAAGACCTAGTCAAAGGTATTGTCCACAGCAGGCCAAGCAGCATCTCAGGAGCACAAAAGCTGACGTTTTGGGCCTAGACCCTTCATCAGAGAGGGTCTAGGCCCGAAACGTCAGCTTTTGTGCTCCTGACATGCTGCTTGGCCTGCTGTGTTCATCCAGCTTCACACTTTGTTATCTTGGATTCTCCAGCATCTGCAGTTCCCATTATCATTGATACAATATTGTCCACCCCTGTTTATTTTGGCATTTAAACTGATGACTGCTATTTGATCCTTCCCCTCATCTGTCATTGTTTGTGAATTAAGAATGTCTTCCAAACTATCTGCATATGCCAGTGATGTACTGTTTCTGAGATCCTATGAAGCTATTCACTATTGTTGATTCATTCAGATCATAATATAAACTGGGAAGGAATATCTAGTAGTACTAGAAAAAGATCTTCTCCATGGCATTGTAATTTGTACTTTGCAGACAGATTTAAAGATACTTACCATCTGTTTGTAAAAGAATATCTGACGGGACATAGTGTGTACTAGTGTCTAATTTTCACATTGTAAAATTACTGAATGCAAATGTAGGCTGTAGACCAAGTGTTGGGATTACTGGGAATGATATATCCATTTTTTATTTTATGACCATTTTAACTAAATAATAAAAAAACTGAGCTTCAGTTTGAGAGAATGTATTTTAATGCTTTCACTTTTTAAACCATCTTGATACCTCCACCAGCATCACCCCACCACTACTAGTCACCCCCAACCCCTTCCCCAAACTTGTGCTTATTGCAAGTCTTATGTCTGTTGGAACCACCATACTGACAGCAGTGGATAAGTGCATGTGTTTGTCTCAAGGTTCTCCTTCAATCATATAAGAAATATCTCTTTGTCAAATATCAGCCTCTGACGCTTACAAAGTTTATCTGTCAGTCATACTTTTCAAGATAAATATCTTCGATTTGGGAAGGTCTTTTCTCATTCCTATCATTTAGCCATAGCATTTAATGTCTGGCTGGTTCTTGGAAGAATTTCTTCCAGTGTATTTTCACAGTTGGGCACAATATATGTATATACCCTTGCCAGGGAGGGAGGTTGAAACCAGTGTTTATGTTTTAAGGAAACTATTTTCTAAAACTCTAAACATGTTTACAAGCTCTTTCAATGTATTGACAATTCATTATTGTATGCTCTTAAAAAGTCAGAGCATTAAAGCTTGATGATAATTTCAACATGTAGCTTATAGGTAAACTTCAATAAGTAGCACAGCTGGGGAAGAACATGTGCATTCTTGGAATTGTGAATGCCCCAGCAAGAGCCAGGGTAAAGTATTATTGAGCCAAGCCTCTAATAGTTATTTAATGTTATTCTCAGTCTAAAAGGATCTCAATAGATTTTGCTTTTAATCCTGTTCAATTGCAGCCCCATAAACCTTAATGATGAGCCTTAAAGTGTTTTCTCTGATCTGACAGTTGAGACAATGGAGCTGCACAGTTGCTCCACCTCTCTTCGTCAGATCAAAGCCAGCCGGACAGGAGGTCACAGAAGCTTGTCCTTTTTGGCTACTTCTAGACTCTCTCAACAGCTTTCATCGGCTGTTGCGTGAGAATGTAGTTGTTTAGTCCTATCTTTATTTGGACAGCTTTCAAAATAATTCAGTGAAGAAAGCAAATTTTTATTTTAGATTTTCACCATCAATCCATCAAATTGATTCAAATATCCAAAGTGTTTTCATGCTTCAAGGATATTTCAAGAGATGATTTATATAAATGTGCAAAGAGAAAACAACAGTACAAATAATAGAATATATAATGTTTTGTGTTGCTATGATCCCAACTGATGGTATTATTGCACAAGTCAGATCCCAAACTAAGATCTGGCTTGATAGATCAAATATTGTTTTATTTTTGATTTTAATGAAGTGGCAAATCACTGAACCACACACACACAGTGTGCATTATTGACCTTAACAATTAAAAAAACTGCAAAAGAAATGAAAGTAAAATAGAATAAGCCAATGTTTTTACAAATATCTGGTTAAAGATTTTGAAATATGTGATAAAAATACAAACTCATTAACTCCAACAACATCCCATTGCTGTACTCAAAAACCATAGAGAATTCCCTTTTCTGTCCCCCTTAGGGGTTGACTTAACTATGGCTTTGGTTCTTTGATTGTGTTGTCTGCTTCCTTGATTTATTATATAACTGAGCTTAGACTTTCTCGGCTTTGCATAACCTCAAAGAATTTTAACCAATCGCTACTGGTCTGGAACTTTTAAAGTAAAATTTTCACACTGAGTTAACTTTTTAACAGTCCTAACCTACATTGGGATTGAGTTTAAGAGTCGTGAGATCTTGTTGCAGCTCCATAAAACTTTGGTTAGACCGCACTTCGAATACTGCGTCCAGTTCTGGTCACCCTATTATCGGAAAGATATGGATGCTTTGGAGAGGGTTCAGAGGAGGTTTACCACGATGCTGCCTGGACTGGAGGGCTTTTCTTATGAAGAGAGGTTGACTGAGCTTGGACTTTTTCCATTGGAGAAAAGGAGGAGGAGTGGGGACCTAATTGAGGTACACAAGATAATGAGAGGCATAGATAGAGTTGATAGCCAGAGACTATTTCCCAGGGCAGAAATGGCTAACACAAGGGGTCATAGTTTTAAGCTGGTTGGAGGAAAGTATAGAGCGGATGTCAGAGGCAGGTTCTTTACGCAGAGAGTTATGAGAGCATGGAATGCGTTGCCAGCAGCAGTTGTGGAAGCAAGGTCAGTGGGGTCATTTAAGAGACTACTAGACATGCATATGGTCACAGAAATTTGAGGGTGCATACATGAGGATCAATGGTCGGCACAACATTGTGGGCTGAAGGGCCTGTTCTGTGCTGTACTGTTCTATGTTCTATGTTCTACACCTAGCTTCAGTCAAGACATCTGCTAAGTGCCACAATGAGACCAAAAACAGTTCTATTCCATGAAATAGTTGTTTCCCTGATCAAAAGGAAAAAGAATCCATGACCTAAGTAAAAACTTAATGCAGAACTGTTTACTTTGTGAGGTTTTTACAAGAAAACAATGTAAATAACTTCCCATTAGCCTCTGGAAATTTCTCTTCGTCTCACACTTACATATGCGCTCTTGTGCTCTCTCTCGCTCTCCCCCTCCCACTCGTGAATGTGCCCTCTCCTTGTCGCTCTCTTGCGCTGTCGCTCTTGCTCTCTCCCTCTCCCTGTCGCTCTCTTGCGCTGTCTCTTTAGCTCTCTTTCTTGCAAACTCGCGCACTCTCTCTTCCATTGTGTGACTATTTTAAGGAAAGAAATCAACTGTGGCTACAGAAATAATCTTTAAATCCCTTAATTAAAACCCACAACATTGATGCAGAACACAGCCAGTCCTGCAGGTCAGGCTCAACCATTCTGAGGTTTTGTGGTAAGTCAATTTGGGATTTGCAGAGATCAGAGAAGGTCCTGTCACTCACCATTCAGGGCTGTCCATCCACATCAGTGAGGGAATGAAAGTCAAAGGGCATTTTCTGGGGCCATATCTGTGGTAGGGCAGTTGTGGAGGTCACAGACTCATACAACACAGGAACAGACCCTTTGGTTCAACTCATCTGCGCCAATTATACATCCAATCTGCCTGGTCCTATTTGCCAGCACTTGGCCCATATTCCTTTAAACCCTTCTTATTCACATACCTATCCAGATGCCTTTTAAATATTGTAATTGTACCCCCTCTCCACCACTTCCTTTGGCAGCTCGTTCCAGACACACACCACCCTTTACATGAATAAGTTACCCCTCAGGTCCTTTTTAAATCTTTCCCCTCTCACCATAAACGTATGCCTTCTAGTTTTGGACTCCTCCACGCTCAGAAAATGATCTTGGCTATTCATTGTATCCATGCCCTTCATGATTTTGTAAACCTCTATAACTCTGCCTCCAATCTCCACAAATGACTTTTGTCCTGGAGTGTCGGAGGCTATGTGTTGGAATGCAGAGGGGACAATAATTGTGATGCGAGAGCTCAACAAATATAGACAATAGGTGCAGGTATAGGTGTAGGCCATTCGGCCCTTCGAGCCAGCACCACCATTCATTATGATCATGGCTGATAATCCACAATCAGTATCCTGTTCCTGCCTTATCCCCATAACCCTTGATTCCACTATCTGTAAGAGCTCTATCCATCTCTTCCTTGAAAGTATCCAGAGAATTGGCCTCCACTACCTTCTGGAGCAGAGCATTCCATATATCCACCACTCTCTGGGTGAAGAAGTTTTTCCTCAACTTTGTTCTAAGTGGCCTACCCCTTATTTTTAAGCTGTTTAAAATATGTGAGAGACAATCGTGCATTGGAGACATGGTTTTACCCCAAACACAAGAGCCACTGGTCATAATCAACCTGGCTTTGACATACATTAGTTGATGTGGCTAAGCTGTAGGACACTGTTTCATGTGTCATTTGGAAGGTGAAGATACAAATGAAAGAGCTGGTGGGAATGTGTGGAAGTACAGTATTGATGCTGTTGACAGGGAGTGCAGCGGGGAAGAAAGGACCTTGGAGGTTTGGGGTTCCACTTGATTAACAGGCTGAGCCTGCAGTTCACTGTACCAAGGGCAAACTCCATTAGGTATCACCCTCATCTGAATCAGGAATGCGCAGTGAAAATGGAAAATGGCTGCAACCACACCCTGAGTAAACAGTTTTTTTTCTATTTGATCATGCAGCTGCACTTATGAACAATGTGAGGCAAGGGACAATTGCATTACTTGGGCGCTTACACAATACATGTTGAGGCTATCTAGTTCTTTGCATGTAAAATGCATGCAGTATCTGACTGTGTGGGATGCAAATTCCGGTCATAAGCCATCTTGATCGTGTCAAAATTGATCACAATCATGTGTCTGAAGCAGAAATAATCCTAGCTGACCTTAAAAGTATCACCTGTGGGCCACATTTCACGAAGATAGTCCAAGGTAGCCTTTGCAAAGGTATGAAGCTGATTTTCATCATGAACTATAAGTATTTGCCAAAAAGCTTGCATAAAATACTGTCTTTCTTGGATTGTGTGTGGGTTGTGGATAGGTAGTGGAAACAAAGTTTCAGTAATCTGAACATTCATATAATCACCAACAATAATTGTGCAATATGGCTTGTGCTGCATTTTTAAGAATATGGTCCTCTTGGTCAGAAGTCCATTTGGCATTCCATGGCCCTCCTTGCTGGAGTCCTGCATAACTCACTGTGTCGGGGACCATGTTGAACCATCTTTTGTATATTGATTCCTGACTCCTTACATTACTCAGAACTTATTCTGTTTTTTTATATTTCCTATTCAGTAGGGTAATTATTGCTGTTGCTGCAGTTGTATGAATGTGCAGAGAATTGAAAGAGGAACAGATACGCCAGCAAGTCCAGGACCAGCAGCGGCTTCCAGCAGCTGTTGAGCACACTCCACATGAAGAAGTTGTGCAGAAGATTCTTTCAAATCGGAGGATGTATGGGAAACCCATAACCTATCATCCTTGATACCATTTCCTCCAGATAAACGAAGCCCATTGCCATCACAGAATGAGGATATCCGAAGATACAGTCACAGTACTCTGCCAACTACTAAAGCAGAACCTGCAATCTGAAGCTGTTCTAGCCCAGTGGCCATAAGTGACAGATGTGCTAAGGTTTATGTAACTGGTTGCTTCCAAGGATCCACTCAGGTCTTCTCTGGGATCTCTCAGTTCCCGACCCGCAAATATATCAATACTGTTGTTGATACACTTCATGCCAGATTGCACTGTACCATCTAGTTTCATTATGACAAGGCCAGTGCATCAGTCTGGGCTGTAGGCTTTGCCAACAGAACTGGCTTCCCTCAGGGCTAGCTTGCTACTGACTGTACACACATTGCGTTGTCGATTCTGATCAGGTCGCCGAAACTCAACTGGATCCATTTGCAAGCATTTGGCCCATATCCCTCTCAATTTTTTATATTCATGTTCCATCAAATATCTTTTAAATGTTGTAATTGTTCTTATCTCTACCACTTCCTCTGGCAGTTCATTCCTGATATATACCACCCTCTGTGAGGAAAATGTTGCCCCTCAGGTACCTCTTTAATTTTTCCCCTCTCAACTTTAAACCTATGCCCTCTCGTTTTGGACTTCCCTAACCTGGGAAAAAGACCTTGGCTATTCACCTTATCAATGCACCTCATGATTTTATAACCTCTATAATGTCTCTCTCAGCTCACTTTGCTCCAGGGAAGAAAGTCCTAGCCTACTCAGCCACTCCTTATAACGAACCCTCCAGCCTCTGTAACATTCCTGTATATCTTTTTTGCACCCTTTCCAGTTTAAAAGATCTTTTTTATAGCAGGGCGAACCAGAATTTTTTTATTCATCACGGGATGAGAGTATTGCTGGCTAGGCAGCATTTATTGCCCATCCCTAATTACCCAGACGGCAATTACAAGTCAACCACATTGCTGTGGATCTGGAGTCCTGTGTAGGCCAGACCAGGTATAAGGATGGCGGTTTCCTTCCCTAAAGAACATTAATGAAGCAGATGGGTTTTTCCAATAATCGACAATGGATTTACAGTCATTGTTAGACTCTTAATTCCAGATATTTATTGAATTCAAATTCCATCATCTGTCATGGCAGGATTCAAACCCAGGTCCCCAGAACATTATCTGGGTCTCTGGATTAATAGCAGAGCGATAATACCACTTGGCCATCACCTCCCCCGGGGCGTATCCAAATATGTCCTTACCAATTTCTTTTCAATTGTAAAATCAAATCCCAACTCTTGTAGTCAAAGCTCTAAGAGCTGAAGGCAAGCATCCCAAATACCTTCTTTACCATCCTGTCTGCCTGTGATGCCACTTTCAGGGAATGATGTACCTGCACCCTAGTGCTCTCTTGACAACATTTCCCAGGACCCTACCAAACTGTGTAAGTCCTGCCATGGTTTCTCTTACCAAAATGCAACAACTCGCATTTGTCTAAATTAAACTGCATCTGCCATTCCTTTTTCCACTGGCCCAGTTAATCAAAGCCCCGATTTATTCGTAGATTACCTTTCTCACTGAAAACTGTGCCACCAATTCTGGTATCATCTGCAGACTTACTTATCATGTCTCATATATTCTCATCCGAATAGTTGATATACGTTGTGAACAATAGTGGACCCAGCACTGATCCTTGAAGTATACTGCCGGTCAAAGGCCTTCAGACTGAACAACAACCTTGTACCACCAGGCTCTGTTTCCTACCATCAAGCCAATTTTGTATCCTGAATCTCATAGACTCTAACCTTACTAACTAATCTACCATGTGCAATCTTGTTGAAGACCTTACATTGTCCATGTAGACACTGCTGTGGCTTCATCTACTTTCTTGGCCACCTCTTCAAACGAAAATCCAGTCAAGTTTGTGAGACATGATTTCCATGCACAAAGCCATGCTGTCTATCCATAATCAGTCCCTGTCTTTCCAAATTCGTGTAGACCCTGTCTCTTGGAATTCCTTCCAACAACTTACCCATCATTTGACGTCTGGCTCACTGGTCTGTTGTTCCCTGGCTTTTCCTTGCAGCTTTTCATAAATAATGGCACATTAGCCATGTCCCCAGTCTTCTAGAACCTCACTCATGGCTACTAATGAAACAGATGGCTCTGTGAGGGACTATGCAATTTCTTCCCTAGCTTCCCACAATGCCATGGGATACGCTTGATTAGGTCCCAGGGATTTATCTACCTTTTTCTTTTAAGACCTCCAGCACCTAACTTCTTCTGTCATGTGGACTCTTTTCAAGATATCACCATTTATTTCCCTGAGTTCCCTAGCTTCCATGTCTTTCTTCGCAGTAAATACTGACATGAAGTAATCATTCAAGCTCTCATTCATCTCCTGAGGCTTCAGACGTAGAAGGTCTCATTGGACTTAAGGCACCCTATTCTCTCCCTAGTTACCCTTTTGCCCTTTATTAATTGTAGAATTTTTTTGTATTTTGCTTAACCATATCTGCCAAAGCTATCTCATAACCCCTTTTTGCCCTACTGATTTCGCACTCAAGGGACTCCTATACTGCCTGTAATTGACACCCCTGCCCTATCCAACAGAGCTAATCTGCAGTGATCATTCATTGACTAAACTTCTTGTTGCTTGAAAAGCAAGCAATGCTTGTTCATTCCCAAAAGAAAATGTATTTCTTTGTTTTTCAATTCTGCTACTGTTCATTATAAGTTAATGTTTTCAGTCATTTGAAGGCTTTCAAGCATGTGATGTGCCCATATTGGTCAATGAGAAGATGCTCTTGCAATGCTGGGCATTAACAAACAAGTACAGAGACAGACCTTCAAGATGGTATGGCATTTGTGTGTGGGTATCCAATGTAACTTTATTCTCGTACCTGCAGTTATAATGGCAGTCAATTGGGTGATGATATGATAGGAATTAATTTACAATTGGGAGCTTGTATTTGCTTGAAGTGTCACCTGGTCCAAGTGCCCTTGAAATCATTTATTTGTCATTCCCCTCCCACTGTGCACTGTGAAGTGCAGCTTCTGGTTGGCAGCACTTGACTTGGTACGTGACCGGGCTTAACATATGGTGCTGGCAGTGCGAATCCTGGGAGGTCACAGCAGTAAAAAGCAATTCCACTGTTGGTGAGTGCTTGAAAGTATGAGAGTGGTGCCATAGAGGCATAATGTGTATAGTAAGATGAGTTGTGGTGATGATCTAGTAGAGCTGTCAAAATGAAATCTTGCATCAAGTTCACTGAAATTGATGCTTAGCCAATTCTTGATGAAGTTTAGCTCATGGCTTTTGGTGAACTTCAAAAGAATAGTAAAGTCATATCTTTCTACTTCGATGCCTATGGCAAAGAAAATCACCTAAGGTCCGAAGATCAGTCATGTTGAAAAGAACCGACATGGTCACTCTGTTGGCTTGGTGTAACTTATGAAAAGGAATTATTCAATCTTGGTAACAGGTCACCAGCTTGCTTTTATTTAAGTTCAGTTTTGAAAAATCTTTCTTGGTTCAACACAGAGATACAATCAGCTGAAATTTGCAATGGGTTAAGCCAAGGATATTGGCTTAGAGTTGGTGAATTGCTGTTTATTTAGAGCTCGTTGTTTATACTTTTTGAGATGGAGTGACCAACCTGCAACTTCACTGTCATTAAGCCATTAAATTCTAGTGGGTTCTTCTTGGATTGCTTCTCCAGTTTTTATTTTGTGGGCCTGAAATTGTGGATAGTGCTGTTGCTTCACTGACAGATAAAGGCTAAATCAGAGAATTCCATCTGTTCAACCACCGTATTGAGCAATGCAGAGTTAATGGCGACTTTCAAGTAAAGTTTATCTTTCGTCTATGAGGTTCCAATTTATGCAGCTAAGTGATTTGCAGCATAAAAATTTAGAGATACTTACTTTATAGTGTGTGCGTTAGTCTTAATTATCAGTTTTGATTACATTTTTGCATTTTAAAAATTTACGAAAATGGAAATTATTTGTAATGTGAATTTCTGCTCAAATATTACTGTTTTGACATATTTTCTAGCTGAAATTTCAATTATGGATAACATTTCTAAATAAATTCTTCTAAAGTTTCATATGACATCATAATTTACCATAACATATGTGTTCAGTTTCTGTCCCGTCTGACTTTGTGTTCTCTCCAAGTGCTTCTACTTCCTTGGCCCCAATCCCACTAATCTGCTAACTACCTAAATCACAAAGCCAATTGATTTTGTAAGCAATTCCCTCATTGCCAGGCTTTTTTTCCTTTTTAAAATTACTGTAATTGCTCCTTTCTCCACTTCTGTCCTTGCAGACTTAAATATCTCCAACCATCTTTTTTCTCTTCCAAGCCCTTGAATGTGTATTACATCCTAAATTCATGGCCATCTTTCATGCAACACCATATCTTGCCTTTTTTGGTAATGCTATTCAAAGTCACAAACAACATCATATGTGACTGTGGTGCACAATCTCTCAGCATCTTTCTCAGCATTTTTGTAGCAGATGGTATGGTCACCATCCTCTAACTCTTCCAGCTTAGAAACAACAATTTTCACCTAGCCATTTTAGCCATCCACCACCTGCAGAAACTATAGGTGTTCCACATGGTTATGTCCCAGGTTCCTCCTTATTCACCATCATGATCAATGATGTTATTGTAAGATCAGCAGTAAGCTTATTCCCCAATGATCGCAGAATTCAATGTCATAAACAACTCAGTTATTGAAGCAGTCTGTGCCTAATGCAATTGTAACTAGACAGTTTTGAGTTGACAGATGGCAAGTGACATTTGTGCCACACACATTCTGGGCAATGACTATCTCCAGCAAGGGAGAATCTAACTTTCTCCTCCAGACATTTGATGGCTTTACCATGAGTGAATCTCAACATCAATATCCTGAATGAATAATTTCACCAGAAACTTGTTTGAATCAGCCAAGTAAACACTTAGCAGAATATTATAGCAACCTGAATGATGTGGACTATGGCAAGAAATGTGGGAGAACTGTGCAGGATGTTCAGCAATGTTGAGAAGAACTTGCTGCATCTTCCAAGTTCCAGGTGTCGAGGTGTCTCATTAGGTGGTAGTGAGTTGCCAATTAAAACGGATTATTTCTTGTTAATGACCTTATTAATTCCAGATCTCTGACCTGAATGTGCAGCTTCATATCATATATCATATCATCATATATCATATCATATCAACGACACCAAGAATTCTTAAACAGGCAGCTAGTGCAGGTACTTAGCAACTTCATCTTGCTACTTTTTCTGGAGGACTTGCATGTTGGTAATCAGGCACTAACATCTTGAACATCACAATAGCCATGGACGTTGTTGAGCATGTGCCAGCCTCAGATCCCTCATGGCATATTTCCACTCCACTTACAGCAAGCTTCTTCACCTCAATGCTGAATCTCTGGGTGCAATGTCAACCGTCGTTGCAATGCTGCAGCAAGGACACTTTGCTTTTAGAGGAAATTATTTTATTAAGCTTATGGCAAGAATAATTTGTAAATCGTGTACATTGGCATACGACTTAAAAATGAGTAAATACTTTACTTTGAGATAAATATGCACTGAACCTGTTTAAGTATAAATAGTTCAATTTAAAACTAATGAGATAAAATACAGTTACATGCTGATATGTTCCTATCATATTCTAATTGTTTCAAATGACTTGTTGACCTGCTTTAGAATAAATTGGCCAATTTAAATAAACTGATTGTCAAAATCATTTCATAAAAATAAATTGACATTAATATTTCACAACACCTATGAAATCTGTCTTTTGCTCCAGTTCAACAAAATCCCAAGAAGGATAATCTGATACTTAACCCACCACTCCACCATTTATGAAATGAAAATTAAAATAGATTGAAAAGCAATAATGATCTAATCTTGAAAGATTTCCAGAAGAGATTGTGAATACTAGTTTGTACTGATTGTGCTGATATTGATTCAGCCTGCTAATTACTGGCACAATGATCAGGCAAGTTAGTTTTCCAGAACCTTTACTCATGTCCAGTATGAACATGGTACATGAACAGTCCTTCATCGGGAAATATTTCTCCACTAGGTTATTCATTAATGCAATTTGCCTTTTGACTCTTAAGTTTAGAATCCTCTCTGCAACATCCTTATAACATACAATGATAATTTCATAATCTTTCCATAACTTTCATTGTGGTTACAGCAAAGGCCACAGCATCTTCTATGTTCTATCCTGCCGTAATTTTAGAAGACTTAATTTGAATCTGACAGAACATGTATTTATGTCATATCTCACAAGCCTGCCCAGAATATCTCAATATATTTAGCAGTCAGTTAAATATTTTTGAAAAGTAATCACTGTTGTAACATGGTAAAATTCAGAAATACGGCAGGCCTGCAAGGTCGGTCAGATATCAAGATATAATATCCAGAAAGTCTGTTTTAGAGATATTTCTTTAAAGGTATGTTGCCCTCGAATCCAGCAGAGCTCCCATTCTTTTCTTTTAAGTCCTCTTGAGAGGGCAAATGAAGCTTCCTCAGTTTAATATGTTGCATGAAAGCTGGCATCTCCAAAGGTACAGCACTTCTTCAGCACCGTATAGAGCTGTCAGTCTAGATTTCAAGTGTTTCGTGAGGCTTTTGACTCCACAACCTAATAATTGATCATATGGAATCAGATTATTGCAATCTGCGACTTGTTAAAAATAAAAATCAAAGACTGCAGTGGTTGGACCTTTTAATGTCAGAATTGTAATATCTAATTATCTGTTTCTAATCTGTGTATCATTAGAACTCCGTATTTATAGTCGACTTGGTTATTTTTAAACAAAAATGTGCTGTTAAACAATAAAATCCTTAAGGTTGCATTGACATAGGCAGTATGACTAATCCTGAGGTTATTGCATACTTGTGGAGACAGAGTCATATTGCAGAGTGAACCTACCTGAGGCTGCTTTAGCATTCGTGTAAATTGAAACTATGTACATTTGTTGTATATTTGGCCTACACTTATAACATTAAAGAACATTGAAAGTTGAAGAATGAAATTATTTTACATGTTTTTAATTGCTTCAATGAGCTTTTTATCTTCGGTGTTGTGCTATATCCAGTCAGCTGGGTCTCTGTTACTGAGCAATATGATATTACCTTCTGAAAATGGCGCTTCCTGTGGTTAGGAAACAGTTTCAGTACTTCACTGTCTTCTGTGTATATGTGACAAGGATTTTCTTGGTAAATTACTTTTTGAACCATCACATCATAACAGGGGGCAGTCACAAGTAGGTCAATCTTGCAAAGATTGCAGCTAATTAATGGTTTCTTTATAAAAAATAGCATCACCCTTCACAATTATGTGACAATTGCACTTCTTTCCCTCTCCACTGTATAAATGTGATCCAGTGATGCTGGCAGCTTCATTTCACATCAGGATGGGTTGAGTAGTTAAAAATTTGAAAATAACCATTTCAAGAATGATCCTTGATTTTCTTCATACCACAAATTATTTATATGCCACATCTGAACTTGCAGTTTGAAGGATAACTTGTTACAGAGCTTTAAAATTATGAAAGAATTTTATAAAATAAATGGACTAATGCATATGTGCAGTCCGTCTTTAGGAACAGGGTGAAGTCCCAGTGGATACAAAGAGCAATAATCATGGATTGATTACTTACCAAGGTAGAATCTGTTGCCGTCAATCTGGCAACTCACCCTATGCAGCAAGCTATGGAGACCAAAGTATTTTGTATGTCTGGTAGGTGTGCTGCACACTGCCTGACCTGGAGTGATATGGGTAAAAATGCAGTACACTTTGTTAGCATTTCTAGCAAAATGATTTACGTTAATGATTTACAGACAAGAATGTTGGGTGTCAAAAAATTTTTTAAAATTATCTGCACAAATTGTCAGATAGATGGGTGACTGTTGGGAAAGGTAAGAAGGTAGTTCAAAAGCCTCTGGTTACTATTCCTGTATCAAATAGATATTCAGTTTTTGGAACTGTAGAAGAGGATAGTCTCTCTGAGGAAAATGGAAGAGCCTGTCAGTTATTGGACACTTAGAATGATTCTTATGTTAGGCAGTATTTGACAAGATTTAATAGAATTATTGTTATAGGACACTGTCCTAGCAAGGGCATAGGTAGGAGATTCTGTGGCAGTGAGCGTAAATACAGGATGATTTGTTGCTGTCCTGCTGCCAGGATTAAGGATGTCTCTTAACGTTTCAAGCATATTATTAAAGATGAGATTGAGAAGCCAGAAATTGTTGTACACATTGCTAGGAGTGACATTTCCAGGGAAAAGAATTAAGCAATACAAAGTGAATTTAAGAGGATACATAGAAGATCTGAAGGGTCTAGGCTTGAAACGTCAGCTTTTGTGCTCCTAAGATGCTGCTTGGCCTGCTGCGTTCATTCAGCCCCACTCTTTTTGTTATCTTAAATTCTCCAGCATCTGCAGTTCCCATTATCTCTTACCCTTGAAACTAGTAATTTCTGGTTTACCTCCAATGGCAGACACAAGCAAGGGAAGGAACAAAAGGTTAAAAGAGATAAATCAATGGCTGAAGAGCTGGTCTGTTGTTCAGGGATTCAGGTTTTTGGACAACTGGAATGTCTTTTGGGATAGAAAAGACCTGTTCAAAAGCGATGGGCCTAACCTAAACCGAAAAGGGGCTGATATCTTAGCAGGGAGATTTGCCCATTCCATTAAGGGAAACTTTATACTGATATAGAGGGGAGTGGAGGAATTCTAAGTAGCAGTGTAAATGGAAGAATTGATGGGGAAGGCTCTGAATGTGAGGAGAGCATATCAGTTAGAAAAGAAAGATGGGATAGTCAGAGTATGTAGTAACTCTGAAGAACTAAACTGCATATATTTCAGTGTAAGGCGTCTTGCAGGTAAGACTGAAGAACTCAGAGCGTGTATAAGAACATGAGATCGGGGTGTGATAGCTAATATAGAAACTTGGCTGAGAGACAAGACTGGCAGCTCAATGGTTTCAGATGCTTTGGGAAGGATAGAACAGGAGGCAAGAAAGGAGGGAGGATGTCATTTTTGATTAAGGAATACATTACTGCTGTGACTAGAGAAGATATTTCTGAAAAAATGTTCAGTGAAAATGTATGGGTAGAAATTACAAATAAGAAAGGAAAGATCACTTGGTTGGGATTGTACTGCAGGTCCCCCCCCCCCCCCCCACCCCCCATAGTAAGAGGGAAATTGAGAAACAGATATGGAAGGAGCTCTCAGATATATGTTAGCATAATAAGGTTGTATTAATGCAGCTTTTAGTTTTCCAAACATCAACTGTGGCGACCATAGTGTTAAAGGTTTGGATAGTGAAGAATTTGTTAAATGTGTTCAAGGAAATTTTCTTGATCAACATGTGGATGCTCCTACTGGTGTAGGAACAAAACTATACTTTCTTTTCAGCAATAAGGCAATGCAGGTGACTGAAGTCGGGGAACACTTTGTGTCTAGCGATCATAATTCTATTAGTTTCAAGATGGCTATGGGGGGGGGATAAAAAGCGTTCCATAAAAGTTAGTTTTAATTGGAGTAAGACAAATTGTAATGATATGAGACAAGAACTTCCAAAAGTTGATTGAAGTAGATTGTTCACAGGTAAAAAGATGTCTGACAAGTGGGAGGTATTCAGAAGTGTAATGATGAGAGTTCAGAGGCATTTTGTTCCCATTAGAATGAAGGGTAAGGCTGATAAGATTAAGGAACATTGGATGAATAAAGACATTGAGGTTCTCATCAAGAATAAAATAGAATCTTATTTAAGATATAGGGAACTTGGTTCAATTGAACCTCTTAATCACTATAAAGCGTGCAAGTGCATTCTTGAGAGAAATCAGGAAGGCAAAGAGGGGATATTAGATAGCATTAGCAGATAAGGTTAAGGATAATACAGTTTTTTTTTAACAAATGCATTAAAAACAAGAGGGTAACTAGCGAGAGGGTTGGGATCCTGAAAGATCAAGCAGGTTGTCTTTTGTGTTGAACCCCAGGAGATGGAAGAGATACTGAATATTTCGTGTTAGTTTTTACTGTGGAAAAGGAAATGGAGTCAAGAGAATGCCATGAAATAAACTTTAATGTTTTAAAAATGGTTCATGCTACAGAAAAGGAAGTTTGGGAAGCCTTAGAGAATATAAAGTTGGATAAATCTCCTGCACCTGACCTAAAGTGAGCCAGAATATTGTGGGAAGGGAGGAAATTATGACAGCCCTTGCAGAAATATTTGCATCATCTATAACTTACAGTTGAGGTGCCTGATGACTGGAGTGTGGCTAATGTTGTACTTTAGGTTAGGAAAGTTTGTAAGGAGAAATCAGGGAACTATAAACCTGTGACCCTGACTTCAGTTGGAGGTAATTATACAAGATAGGATTATGGACATTTAGAGAGGAAAAAATTGATCAGGGGTAGTTAGGATGGTTTTGTGCGAGGAAAGTCATGTTTCATAAACTTAATTGAGTTTGTTGAGCAAGTTATCAAAAAGATTGACAGCAGAGCAGTTGACATTTATTTGGAATTTAGTAAAGCTTTTTACATGGTTTCACATGTAGACTAATTAGTAACGTTAGGTCACATGAGATTCAGGGTGAGCATGCCAATTGGATACATAATTGGCATAATAGCAGGAAACAGAAAATTTGGAGGGTTGCTTTTCAGACTGAAGTCCTGTGACTAGCGCTTTTCCACAGGGGTCGGTTTTGGTTCCTCTTTTTTTTTGTTTATATAAATGGTTTGGATGAGAATAAAAAAGACATGGTTAGTAAGTTTGCGGATGATGCCAAAATTGGTGGCATAGTAGACGGTGAAGAATGTTTTCTAAGGTTGCAGAGGGATCTTGATCAAATGGGTCGCTGCACTGTAAAATGGCAGGTGGAGTTCAATCTGGATAAAGGTGAGATTTGCATTTTAGTACAACGGGGTAGGGCTTATACAGTTGATGGTGGGGCCTTGGGTAGTGTTGTAGAACAGAGGGACAAAGAGCTGCAGTACATAATTCTTTGAATTTTGTGTTGCAGGGTGATTAAAAGGGCATTTAGCACACTTGCTTTCATTGCTCACTCCTTTGATTATAGGAGTTGGGAAGTCATGTTGAGGTCATCTCGGATATTGGTGAGGCCTCTTCTGGAATACCGTGTCCAGTTCTGATCATCCAGTTATAGGAAAAATGTTGTCAAGCTGGAGAGGGTTCAGAAGAGATTTTCCAGGATGTTGGAAGGTCTGAGCTATAAAGAAAGGCTGAATAGGCTGGGATTTTGTTCGCTGGAGAGCACGAGTTTGAGAGGTGACCTGATAGAAGTTTATAAAATAATGAGGATTATAGATAGGGTTAATTGAAGTTATCTTTTCCCTAGGATGGGGGGATTTCAAATTAGACAGCACGTTTTGCGGGTGAGAGGAGAAAGCTTTAAAAAATACATGAGGCATATTTTTTACACAGAGGATGGTTCGTGTATGGAATGAACTTCCTGAGGAAGTGGTGGATGTGGGTATAATTACAATGTTGAAAAGACATTTGGAAAAGTACATGAATAGGAAAGGTTTGGAAGGATACGGGCCAGAAGCAGGTAGGTTGAACTAGTTTAATTTGGGATTATGTCCGGCATGGACCGGTTGGATCAAAGGGTCAGTTTCTGTGCTGTATGACTCTGACTCTCTACTTGTGGAATACAGTTGTACTCTTCAATCTTACTTTTCTTAGCCAGACTCCTAGATGCAATCTGCTTGTTCTCCACTTTACAACTGTCACACCAATATCTTCTCACAAAACTGTTAGATCTGTCTTCATACTGTAACCTGGGGCTTCGTGTTTTCGTGATGTTTCATTTTGATCCAAGAACTCTTTATCTCGTTGCCATTTATTGTGTGCGCGAATAAGGAAAGTGAATAATGTTTTAACAAGGATCTGTAGCTGGGCTGGAGTTGTTGGTTGGTTCGCCAGGCTAACAGGTTTTCATGCAAACAATTTGTGTCCCTTCTAGGTGACATCGTCAGAGCTGTGTAGCCTCCGTTTAAGTGCTGTTCTGTCCCGCTCTGAATTTATATGGTCTGGGCTGTCATGGGCAGTCTTGTTTCCAGTTTCATACCATAGTGGTATGTCGATGGGATCCATTTCAACCTGTTTGTTAATTGCATCACTGTTTGAAAACCAAACCTCCAGGAATTCTCCTGGTTGTCTTTGTCTTGTTTGTCCTAGTACTCTTACTTTGTCCCAGTTAAATTAATGTCCTTCTATGCCAGAGTGTATTGAAACGAGGGAGAGTTGGTCGTGCCATTTTGCTGCGAGTCGGTGCTCATATGCCCTGGCAGCGAGTTTCCTGCCTATTCGTACTGTTCCTTGCAGTTGCTGCATGGTATTTTATATATTCATATTTGTCCTGCTCATTGTGGATATTGGGTCTTTTGACTTTGAAAATAACTGGCAAAGTGTGGCTGTTGGTTTGTGTGCTATGAATTCCTTATCAGCATATACAGAAAGACTACACACACAGACCAAATCCTGAATTACAACAGTAACCACCCCATTGTCCGTGAACAGCTGTGCCAAGATGCTTTTTTTTGATTAAAAATAACTCACTGCAACACCCTGGAGCTGTGCAAAAATGAAGGGGAACGCTTATACGAGTCTTTGCAAACAATGGTTATCCCAACAGCTTCGTCTGCTGTGCCTGGCAACAAATAACGCTGAGTAGACACTGTACGCCCCAACACGTTCGCCACGTACTCTATGTTAGAAACACATCAGAATGGACTACAAGACTCCTACGACCACTTGGAATAAGGATAGCACATAAACCAACAGCTAAACTTCGTCAGTTAGTCTCAAAGACGAAAGACGGCATACTCACATGGTGCAGGACAAATGTGATTATATAAAATACCATGCAGCAGCTGCGAGAAACACTACATAGGACAGTCAGGTAGGAAGCTTTCCACCTGGATACATGAACTCCAACTTGCAGAAAAATGGTTTGACCAACTCCCCCCTCGTTTCAATGCACTCCAAGACAGAAGAACATCAGTTTAACTGGGACAAAGTTACAGTACTAGGACAAGCAAGACAAAGACAAGCATGAGAATTCCTGGAGGCCTGGTTTTCGACCACCAATGTAATTAACAAATATGTTGAAATAGATCCCATATACATATCCCTACGGTACAAAACCAGAAATGAGACTGCCCACCATGACAGAGCAAGACAGAACAACAGTGTTTCAGCGGAGGCTACACGGCACTGACAATATCACCTAGAAGGGAGACAAAATGTTTGCATGAAAACCAGTCAGCTTGGCGAACCAACCTACAACTCCAAGGAAAGTGGATCTCACAGATGTCATCACTTTTATAAAACATTGGGCACTTGTTTGTTGTTCCTCTTTTTTGTTAACCTTGCACTCGGTCAACTCCCTGTTTAACAGTTGTTGCTGTACTCTGACTCCACAAACCAGAGATTTCATCACACCTTAAAATATTGTCTTTTTTCAATTAGGAAGAACAGTGTATCTGAAGGTGGTCAGGTCACTGGAGTTTAGGAGATTGGAATTCAAGTCCCAGTGTCAACTAACAGTTTCACCTGGTCAGTTTAGCCTCCATTCCATCCAGTAGGGTAGAAATAATAGTATGGAATGAGGGCCATGTAACAATTCTCAAACATGGCTTTTACCACTCCATAATGGATGAAATTGTTCATCTTAGAAACTCGAGGTAGAGCCACTGCCTAGCCCACCTCAGCTGAGTATAAAAAAAATGACGTGAATGATCTGTTCTAGAGTTTTGTTCAGATTTAAAAATGTGATTTTTGACCCCAACTTTTTTGTGCCTCTTCAGTGCAAATCATTTTGCTGGAGGTGCTAACAAAGAGTAATGCATTTTTGCAAATCTCGTCCCTGGTCCTGCAGCATGCAGCATAAATCACCTGCCAGATGTACAAAATACCACATACATTGTATGACTGAAATAAATTTCCTATGCAAAGAGCAACTGGTTTTTCAACCAAGGTGAGAGTCCTACGTTTCTGCTTCAGTATCTAAGACATTATATAATGGCATCCAATGAATTTTCAGTGTTGGCATTTGATGCCAAGTGTCCTGGCGTCTGAAGCATAAGAATATAGGAGCATAGGAGCATTTTTTTATTTTTAAGAACATTCTGTTTTTAAGGCTATAAATATTGTTTAAATTGTAGGAACATTGTGATTGTTTCATAGCATCAATACCTCAATTATCCAAACTATCTTGTCTTTCTTTATTAATGCATGTTACTGCAGTAGCTTATTCATTTGCCAGTGAAAAGATTTTAAGAACCTCTATCATCATGTTAAATATTGCCTCTAAATATTAAAGTCAATCTCCTGCATTCAGCAAATCAATAACACAGTCCAGTTGAACCTTTCCACTTAATCCAACTTTAAAGTGACAGACAGCAAGCATTGGGTTAATAAATGATGTGTAGCAGCAGATTGTCATGGATACACTGCTGCTTCCCAAGGTCCTGTGGGACTTTGCTTGTAGTGCCTGTTGATTGGCTGGAAGCTTTCACTGTCAGTTTCTCCCCTAGTGGCCCTTTGCTGAGGATTAATCTAGTGGGAAATAATTTGCTTCCATCAACAGACTTGGTACTTGTGACAGATCAAACACATTTCCCTCAGCAACTTTGATCTGTGCCTGTTCTTACTCCACTAACATCTGGGTGTAATTTGTCAGGTAGCAGTAGATGAACACTAGTCAAAGGAGTTAATTAATGGAGTGTGCTGTTTGTAAGCTTTATGTGAAAGAGGAGGTGCGGGCTTGGAAATACAACCACCCACACCTTCACATATATCTACAATAAGAGCACATTTCAATTAGAGGAAGAAAATCATTTGCAGAATTTAAGACTGCTGCTGCCACCTTAATGTTTTATTATGTTATGTGGGATACAAACAATGCAAAAGGCTGTAATTTAGAATCTTTTTTAATCACTGCTGTGAACTAACTGCATTGGAAATAAATATAGCATTAAAACTTTCTTTGTCCACTTTATCAAATTATGTACCACTTATTTATATTAGTAGCACTGGGTTAGGTAACCAGCTGCCACGTAAGTAATATGGTGATGATATGACAAGGGATTAATACTGTTGTCTGAATGTCATTGCACATTAAGGACATGATGTGCAGGATCAAGCATCACTTATGCTGCTGAGAGAGGGGAAATATTCCCATAGTCCAAGATAATGTTATACCATAACAGATTGTCAGGTAGTGAGTTATAAGCCTATGATGCAATTCAGGGAATAATTTGACATTTATAAACTGCTTGCTGTTTGCTTCTGTTGTTTTATAATGTCATCTGAAGTCCCAGTTTAAATTAGTACTATAACTCAGCCCCAACTATCCACGTGATTGCTGCCGTAAGACAAAATCATTGGAAACAGAAACTAATTCAGTGGCACCAATGATGAAAATACTTGCTTTTTTCATTATTTAATTTGCGTGCACTCATGATACTTGGTGATGTTACAGTAATTATTTAGATGTTTGTATTACATAAAATTTAATCTGGATAGCCAGACCAACACGTCTATGCCTGTGTTTAAGCACTGTAAAAGTCTCCTCCCTCCCTATTTTTATACCCTACTATTTTCCCTTTTTATCCACTTAAGTGGAAGAACAGTAAATATTTGACGTTGGCTTTCACTTCTCCATGTGGTAACAAGTATCTGTACACTACCCACCTGAGGAAGTTTTCCCTGAATTTTGAATTTGATTTATTAATAGCTACCTTTATAGTAACGGCTCTAGTATTAGCCTTCCGAGGAAGTGGAAACATCTATTGAAGGTTTATCTGACTAAATCCTTTCATAATCTTGAAAATGTCATTTAGCTCCTGGATGAGGATTAAGGTGGAAAAGGAGCTTTCCATAGCAATGATGGGAGTAGCAGAAAATAATAATGTGTTGGAATATGGTTTTGCTTGGTCCTTCCCACCTAAGAGCACCCTAAATTGCACTCCGAAGAATGGAGACATTTTTGGGAAGTTCCTGGGAATCCTTCCATTTGTACCCCCATCAGCTGACACTTTGATGTTTTTCTAAGTGTCCTGCTGTAGCACAAAGTCATGAAGGTTTACCACATGGAAACAGGCCCTTGGGCCCAACTTATTCATGCCACCCAGTTTTGACAATCAATCCAGTCCCATTTGGTCCATATCCCTCCATATCTATCCCACCCACGTACCTGTCCAAATGTTTCTTAAATGACAAAATTGTGCTTGTCTTCACCACTATCTCTGCTAGCCCATTCCAGACACTCACCACCCTCTGCCTGCATTCTGTCTGCAAACATCTCCCCCGTGACGCACGTTATGCTAACCAGCCTATAAATCCCTGTTTTCTATCTCACTACCTTTTTAAGTATAATTGTAATCAAAAATAATCTTAATAGCTTTTTGTTAAAAGAAGACCCTTAAATAGAGTCCCTCAGGACTCTGAAATCTGGCAGAATGCAGCTCCAGCAATTTGCTAAGAACCACTTCCCTGCTGATTGTAACTTCCTTTAGTTCCTCTCTGTCTCTCCCATTTCCTGATTTAGGGTTATTTCCTGGATGTTACTTGCATCCTCCACGGTGAAGATCGATGAAAATTACCTGTTCAATTCATCTGCTGTATCCTTATTTTCTGTTATTATTTTTCCAGACACTTTATATCGGATCAGTCTTGATTTTGTTCTCTACTGTATTTTCAGTTTTTTGGCTATCCATAGGAACTGTTAGTATGCTATTTCTAGTTAGCTTTCTCTCATGCTCTAATTTTTTTTCTCCTCATTAACCTTTTAGTTTTTCTTTACTGCTTTTTATATTCTCTCCAATCTTCTGGCCTGTCACCCGTGTGTGTGATAACTTAGCTTTTTCTTTTAAGTTTGATACAATCTTTAATTATTTTAGTTAACCACAGTTGATGGCTCATCTGCTTGAAATTTTTACTTCTTGTTGAAATGTATCTTGTGTCTTTTAAAATTGTTGTAATCTTTAGCCTTATCTGTTGATTTACTTTTATCCCTTTCTGTCATGGTCTGTTTACCATTTCCCATATTAATATCTTTCTTTCTTGCCTTGTCTGTTCCTTTAGTACATCTTCCCAAATTTGATCCTTTGTCCACTATTTAGTCAAGAGCCCTTTCTGCTTCCTCACATAGATTGTTAAAACACTGGCCCTAACACGGTTGGAGGTGGTATGTCCGCATGGAAAGAGGATTGGCTAACAAATAGAAGACATTTGAAATATGGCAGCATTTTTAGAACAACCTGTAATAAGTGGAGTGCCACAGGGATCAGTGCTGGAGCCACACTGTGAACAGTATATGTTTTCTTGGATGAGAGAATTGAGTGTATTGTAGCCAAGTTTGCAAATGACACAAAAATTGGTGGGAAGGCAAATGGTGAGGATGACACACAAAGTTTACAGGAGAATAAAGATTAAGCGAATGGGCAAAATTTTTCATAGAGAATATAATATTGGAAAATGTGACGCTATACACTTTGGCAGGATGAATAGAAGAACTGAATATTATTTAATGGAGAGCAATTGCAGAAAGCTACAGCACAGAAGGATTTAGGAGTCTGTGCATAAGTCATGAAAAGATAGCATGCAAATGCAGCAGGTGACAGGGAAGCCAAATGGAATATTCACCTTTATTTCAAAGTGAATGAAATATGAAAATAGAGATGTCTTTCTAAAACGATACAAGATACCACTGATAGAATATTGTGAACAGTTTGGGCCTCTGGAGGCAATCCCAAGAAGGTTCACTCAGCTGAGCCCAGTCCTGAGGGACTGTCTTATGAGAAGAGTTGAGGAGGTTGTGTCTGTACTCAATGGAGTTCAGAAGAATGAGAGCAACATTATTGAAATGTACATAAATTTTAGGGAACTTGACTAGGTTGATTTGGAAAAGTTTCCCCTCGTGGGAGAGTTTAAGACCAGAGGGCATAATTTCAGAAAAAAGGGGGTTGCCTATTTAAAGAGATGATGAGGAATTTCTTGAGGGTAGTGAATCTGTAGAATTATTTATCACTGGGTCATTTAAGTATTTTTAAAGCTGAGGTCAACATTTTAAATACAGTCTGACCATTTGCTGCAGCAATTGGTATCAATCCTCCTCACTATACTATGCCTTGTTACCAGTTTAGATAACGCAGTGTGGAGCTGGCGGGAAGGAGCACAACAGGCCAGACAACATCAGAGGAGCAGGAAACTTGACGTTTTGGATGGGGGACCCTTATTCTGAAAAGGTCTTCTTCTGAAGAAGGGTCATAATCCCGACCCGAAACATCAGCTTTGGATGTGAGTTTGCTCGCTGAGCTGGAAGGTTAGTTTTCAGACGTTTCGTCACCATTCTAGGTAACATCATCAGTGAGCCTCCGACGAAGCGCTGGCGTTATGTCCCGCTTTCTATTTATCTGGTTAGGTTTCCTTGGGTTGGTGATGTCATTTTCTGTTCTTTTTCTCAGGGGATGGTAGATTGGCTCCAAGTCAAGCATTCCAACCGGCACTCCATCAACAAACACATTGACTTGGAGTCAATCTACCATCCCCTGAGAAAAAGAACAGAAAATGACATCACCAACCCAAGGAAACCTAACCAGATAAATAGAAAGCGGGACATAACGCCAGCGCTTCGTCGGAGGCTCACTGATGATGTTACCTAGAATGGTGATGAAACGTCTGAAAACTAACCTTCCAGCTCAGCGAGCAAACTCACATCCAGAACCTCAACCTGAGCTACAAATCTTCTCAAAACTCGCTAACATCAGCTTTCCTGGTCCTCTGATGCTGCCTGGCCAGCAGTGTTCCTCCAGCTCCACACTGTGTTATCTCAGATTCCAGCATCGGCAGTTCTTACTATCTTATTACCACTTCGTTCCTTTTGGCTTTCCCCAGTTGAATGACTTTCGTCAACACAGTGCCGTAGTAAGTTAACCCATCCATTCTGCATCTCTCTCTGACACCTGAAAGAACCTCCAAACTGTCCAAAAATTGCAAAGGTTAAGACTGCTGCACTCCTACCCTCTGTATCCCTTTTCTTGCCTCACTTGTAGTCAGTGCTATCCTGTCACTGACCACAAACTAAATCAGAAGACCTAAGTAATGTGACTGCCTCATCACCCAAAGTGTGCAAATAGCAATCACTCCCCCTGATGTCTCTCAGTATTTGCTACTCGACCCCCAGCTTATATACTCTGAAGCAGAGCTCTTCTTGCTTGCAAGCCCTTACCATAGGCATTTTTGGTCTGGCCCATACTAGCGTCTAGGTTTCTTCATATGTTGTAATCAATGCACCTCACCCGTCCTGCCGTCCTTAATGTGTTTCAGTTTACTATCCAATTATTCAATTGTTTATTTTCCTTTTTTAAGTATTTTATTAACTTTGCTGGTATCCATACTCTTTTTTTAAATGTAAACAGAATAGACCATAACCACATACTAGATGTTTGCAAAGATGCTGGCTTCTTGCCCTGCAGAAGAGGAAGAACCAATTCTTGGAGGATGAACAAATTAGGAAAAGCACAAAGGACTTTGCTGTTCCCTCCTCATTTAACTACCCTAATAGCCAAACCCCCAACATTCAATTCAAAACCACACTTATGTGCTCAGTCACATTGAGATACTGAGCTTTAAATGCTGCCAAAACAAAAAAAAGGTAGATATCTAGAGGTAATGGGAACTGCAGATGCTGGAGAATCCAAGATAATAAAATGTGAGGCTGGATGAACACAGCAGGCCAAGCAGCATCTCAGGAGCACAAAAGCTGACGTTTCGGGCCTAGACCCTTCATCAGAGAGGGGGATGGGGAGAGGGAACTGGAATAAATAGGGAGAGAGGGGGAGGCGGACCGAAGATGGAGAGAAAAGAGATAGGTGGAGAGAGTATAGGTGGGGAGATAGGGAGGGGATAGGTCAGTCCAGGGAAGACGGACAGGTCAAGGAGGTGGGATGAGGTTAGTAGGTAGATGGGGGTGCGGCTTGGGGTGGTAGGAAGGGATGGGTGAGAGGAAGAACAGGTTAGGGAGGCAGAGACAGGTTTTGGGATGCAGTGGGTGGAGGGGAAGAGCTGGGCTGGTTGTGTGGTGCAGTGGGGGGAGGGGACGAACTGGGCTGGTTTAGGGATGCAGTTGGGGAAGGGGAGATTTTGAAACTGGTGAAGTCCACATTGATACCATTAGGCTGCAGGGTTCCCAGGTGGAATATGAGTTGCTGTTCTTGCAACCTACGGGTGGCATCATTGTGGCACTGCAGGAGGCCCATGATGGACATGTCATCTAAAGAATGGGAGGGGGGAGTGGAAATGGTTTGCGACTGGGAGGTGCAGTTGTTTGTTGCGAACTGAGCGGAGGTGTTCTGCAAAGCGGTCTCCAAGCCTCCGCTTGGTTTCCCCAATGTAGAGGAAGCCAAACTGGGTACAGTGGATGCAGTATACCACATTGGCAGATGTGCAGGTGAACCTCTGCTTAATGTGGAATGTCATCTTGGGGCCTGGGATAGGGGTGAGGGAGGAGGTGTGGGGGCAAGTGTAGCATTTCCTGCGGTTGCAGGGGAAGGTGCTGGGTGTGGTGGGGTTGGACTCCCGGCCCCTTCCCCTGCAACCGCAGGAAATGCTACACTTGCCCCCACACCTCCTCCCTCACCCCTATCCCAGGCCCCAAGATGACATTCCACATTAAGCAGAGGTTCACCTGCACATCTGCCAATGTGGTTTACTGCATCCACTGTCCCCGGTGTGGCCTCCTCTACATTGGGGAAACCAAGCGGAAGCTTGGAGACCGTTTTGCAGAACACCTACGCTCAGTTCGCAACAAACAACTGCACCTCCCAGTCGCAAACCATTTCCACTCCCCCCTCCCATTCTTTAGATGACATGTCCATCATGGGCCTCCTGCAGTGCCACAATGATGCCACCCGTACGTTGCAGGAACAGCAACTCACATTCCGCCTGGGAACCCTGCAGCTTAATGGTATCAATGTGGACTTCACCAGTTTCAAAATCTCCCCTTCCCCAACTGCATCCCTAAACCAGCCCAGTTCGTCCCCTCCCCACACTGCACCACACAACCAGCCCAGCTCTTCCCCTCCACCCACTGCATCCCAAAACCAGTCCAACCTGTCTCTGCCTCCCTAACCTGTTCTTCCTCTCACCCATCCCTTCCTACCACCCCAAGCCGCACCCCCATCTACCTACTAACCTCATGCCACCTCCTTGACCTGTCCGTCTTCCCTGGACTGACCTATCCCCTCCCTACCTCCCCACCTATACTCTCTCCACCTATCTTCTTTTCTCTCCATCTTCGGTCCGCCTCCCCCTCTCTCCCTATTTATTCCAGAACCCTCACCCCATCCCCCTCTCTGATGAAGGGTCTAGGCCCGAAACGTCAGCTTTTGTGCTCCTGAGATGCTGCTTGGCCTGCTGTGTTCATCCAGCCTCACATTTTATTATCTTAGATATCTAGAGGTCCTAGATACAGAAAAAAATAGTTTCCGCTGTATTCCTTAATTACCTTGATCTTCCAGTGGAGTGTTTGTAAAATCTTGTTTAAAGCCTGGAAATTTAGAATGAAAACAGATTTCAATTAAATGTTAAATGTAAACAAAAATTAGAAGCTTTCAAACAGATCAAGATTCCCTTTCTCAGCAACTGGCCAGCAACCACTTCTCAACACTCCAACAAACCTCTAACTAATTCTGATGAAACATCAAACCTTGTTTTTCTCTTTTGACTTGCTATCTAATTTAGCATTTTCTGATTCAGTATCCGATTTCCAGTGTTCAGTTTTCTTTGCATTTTATCAATTTCATTTCACCATGTTCAAATTTCACTTTGCAAGAATTGTTTCACTTAATGGCCTGTCACGCAGAGAGAAAAGGTAGGAGTGTGCTTCAGAACAACAATACAACTAATTTTATGGCTGTAATCAGAGTGGTTATTGCTACATATTTTCTCACTGTTGAAATATCGTAAATTAAAAATCAATTCAGGAGCACCAAAAGAGTTTGAGACATATCAAAATCAGTTAAGTTATTAAAATACTAAGGAGATCCTGTCTGTCATTTCTCAAATGAATAATTACACCCCTTGAAATATTGAGGTACAGTGGCATGATCTTAACTGAGCATTCACATCCATGAATTCCCATTTACTGAACCTGTCTCCTGAAGTAATTCTTGACTGACTAAAATTGTGGTGAATTAGTCAGAGATTGTGTTCATAGCTTACTACAAAGACTGGAGCATATCATTCAAGCTTATGTTTCTAGTGCAGTTTTGAGAGCGTGACACATTATTGGAAGTACAATATTATGTGCAATGAATTTACCTGAGGTTCTTTCGGACTCCTTGGTTGGAATCGAAGATTCCACAGCATTACTTCAAAAAATATTATCATCCCAAAACTAACAGCATTAAAACAGATTATACTATCACCATCATGTTGTTATATGCCAGAATTTACTGTATACAAATTGGTTGTCGTATTACCTACAACACTACAAAAGTACTTAATTTGCTGTAAACTACTTTAGGATGTCATGAGTTTGCTCATTTGAAACAAATCCATTCCACCGTCTGGGCACAGGTGCTGCAACTTGGAACCAGCCTGTGTGTGAAAAGATTTGGTAGGCAGCATTCAAATGTGGTGCTTCTACCGCATTTACTTAACAAGGACTGACTTCAAGAGGATATGGGCTGAACTGCCAAAATGGACAGCTGAAATTTAATGCTGAAAAGGGTGAAATGATATGAAAAATGATGAAAGGCATTGTGAAGTAAAGGGCACAATTCTAAAGGGGCAAAGGAGCAGAGGCCTGGAATATATGTGCACAAATTGTTGAAGGTGGCAGGGTAGTTTCAGAAAGTTATTAGAAAGTCTGTGGGATCTTGGACGACATAAATAAACGCTTAGCGTACAAAAGCAAGGAGATTATTATAGATTATTTACAGACAGCTGTGGGCCAGAAAGAACGCAGTTAAACATATCACACTAATACAGCATTTCCAACAATGTATCCATGCTCTCAATATTGCAGTGGGATTTTAAGCCTGAATGATATGCTGCAGTCTTTGGAGTGAGCTATGAACTCAATCACTGACTAATTCACTATAATTTTAATCATTTAAGAATTACTTTAGGAGATAGGTTTAGTAAATGGCGAGTTCATGGAACTGAATGCCAAGCTAAGATCATTCCACTGTACCCTTTCATTAAAGAAAAAGCCACTGGTTTAGTCTCAACTAGAGTATTGTATAAATCTAGGAACCACACTTCTGGAAGGAGGTGAAGGCTTTACAGACAGTGCAAAAACATTCACAGGAATGGTTTGTGAAATAACTCCACGAAGGCCTTGACACAGGTGCTTAGTACATGCGACTGACCCAGCTAATTCAGAGCCAGATGTTAGAGTGAACAGAACCCCTGACACAATCAGATTCCCTGATTGGACCAGCTTTACAGACCCAATCAAGGAACTCATGTTCAATAATATCCACCTGGCTGACCTCGTTACAATCACTACAGTTTGGAGATGACAGCTTCACTTTTGAGGATGGATTGATGAAGCTATAGCTTTCTTTCAGAAGGGAAGTTTGAGAGGAGAATCATGAGAGTGTTCAGTGTCTGAAGAATCAAAAACCAAAAAACATCAATTTAAATGATTAGCAAAAAAAAACTGCAGTATGATTCTGATTTGGAATGAACTGTAAAAAATTGTGGAGAAGAGAATTGGATAATTATTTGAAAAGGTGTATTTCTGTCCTAGTCCACCTTCCACTAGTCCAGCCTCTACCACATAATTTTCATTCTGGCTTTAAGGTACCCAGGAAATGATTCCTGTCAGCCATAGTCCTACAAGGAAATAGTAAGACTGCATCAGCAATAAAGAGGTGCTTTCACTAGGTTTACTCTGACACCGAACTACTAGCACAAATATTGGCACCTTATGTACCCTAAGAGCTGGTCGTAGAGTTGGGATCTACAATTAGTAAGTCAGCAAGTTTGAGTCACTGTCCCTGACCAGGCTGATTCTTGCAATAGTTCACCAAATGGCCAAATCAGAGATGAAATTAAAACAAAGTGCGAGAGGAATTAGAAGGACTGGCAGTATCTGTTGAGAGAAAAACAGAGTTAATATTTCGAGTAAGGTGTGACATCTTTGGAGCTGAGTCATACTGAACTTGAAAAGTCAACTTGTTTCTTGCCCAACAGAGGCCGACAAACCTGTTGAGTTTTGCCAGTACTTTGTTTTTATTCCAGATTTCCTGCATCCATCGTATTTTGTTTTTATTAAAGGTCACCAATGAGTTCTGCAATGGAGGATCCTGGTAGGGACTTGGAAGGAGTGGCAAAATGCACTGCTGGAAATTGAATGTTACATCAGCCACCGGGGTGCAAATGACATCATGGTAACATGATGTCCTATGTTGTTGACCCACATAGGGGCACCCAAAAGAGCACCCTTGTCAACTTGAGGTAGCGCAGGGACTTCTTGTGGTTTCATTTAATTCCTACTTTTTTCTCAAGGTTCTTATGAATTTGACCAAAATGCTTGAATAGTTTTGATAACGATAGCTTTTTTCACCTTCTGTAGCTGTTGTGGAATGCAGTTAGCAGAAAAAAAAAGCCAGGAAGATGATGAGTTGACAGTTATTTTCCCAAAGGGCTTTATGGTATCAGAATTGTGCTGCCAGAAAGAGTGGTGGAAGCAGACACAATCGTGACTTTCAAAAGCAAACTGAATAAATACTTGAAGGAGAAACATTTTCATGGCTATGGAGAATTGCAGAGAAGTGGAATTAATTTGATAACTTTTTGAAAAAAAGCACACCTGAGAGGCTGATTGAAGCTGTCCCACATGGCCATGTTTGAGAGGTTTTGAATATTGCATTAAATGTGAATTTTTTTTTTAAAAATTAATTTTATGTTCACCTCTTAAACTATCAAAGAATCTTGACTTTCACATTCTAATGCTAGGTTTATGGCAGCACTGCATACTAAACCTCAGGCTACATCATTTGTGTGTCACTAGAGATTAATGGTAATAAGTCATTGCCATACATGTGGCTGTAGATTTTCCTTCAGGACTTTTGTCCAGAGGGAGCACCTTGCTTTATTTCTTCAAAGACTCCAGTAACTGAAGTTAGCTATCTATAAATAGAAGAATTCTGTAATGATTTTAAATGTTTGTAAAGTAATATTTCTTGCCTTGCTTATGAGGGATGAATTCATGATCAAATGCTTGCTGTGGGAAGCATTGTTTTTGATGCACACACCTTGGTGAATGGCGTGCATTGATTCCTCCCAGCCCAAACAGTTTAACTTGGATGAGGATAGCTGCCTTTCTCATCTACTAAGCAAGATTCTTCGAAATGGTAGGAAGCTAATTGCATTCCTCCAGCTATTTACAAATTATATGAATAAAATCTGTATTATTACAGACACTGTTAGAAGCACACTAGCCTCATGTCTGTCCTGTACAGGTTCCAAATATTGTGATTGAAACCAGATGGATCTTGTTGACTGAGATCCTTAATTGGGGTTGTTAATCTGGGCCAAACAGGAAACCCTGGATAACCAGCATCAACAGGAGATTCGGAATCTCCTCCATTCAGAGACTGACTCCAAGCTGGCTGGTCATAGCCAGAGTACTGTGCACAAGTAAAAAATGGGTGACTTGGTGGCAGGATACTGGCCTCTGTGCGATTATTTCACTCACCATACTCTCCGACAAAATCTTTGTAACATCATCACAGAGTAGTTCTTAGTGCACAAAATCAAGTATTAACCTTTTCACACCCTTTTTCGGATCCATATATGTCTCACCCAAATATCTTTTCCCTCACACTGTCGTAGTTATTTGTTTGTTTATGTGTTTGCATTTACAACTGCCCTCCTCCATTCCCAAGTCTTTAACTTTTCAAATTTAGGTGATCTGGAGATTTCGCTGTTCTCCATGAATTTATTCTTTTTAGACTTGGAAGAATGCTAGTTTGTTGGGTAAAAGCCAGTTGACATGGGCTGTCTTCCTAATGGTCTTAGGGCTGTAATTCTTCTCTTGAATTATAGGGCCTTTAACCTCTTGTATTTCTTTCATGAAAAATCTTGATGATGTACATCTATTCTTTATAGCTCCATTGTGGTCGCTGCTATCGCTGGTGATTTATCTTTTTCTTGGCACTATCTTGGATCTTTGCACCTTATTTGTCTTCTGTTAGTAGTATTGAATGTGGCATTTTATGCATCAAATCTTCACATTTTGTTGGTGGAATTTGGCTCTGAATCTGCCTGTAGATCTGTACTAAAATAAGTAGGTTTACTGAACTTATTGAAAATTTTAGGTTTCCTGCTTTCTTCTCAGCCATTGAATTCTTGATGAAACCAGCTTATTAGGGATTCTTCTTTGGAAGATGAGGAAGTTGAAGATTTTATTTGAACTTGTCTTTTCTTAATTACTTAAGCCCCTCATGTTACACTTAAATTTGGAGTAGTAGTTAATCACTGTACATTGTAGCAATACGACTTAATTTAGTTACAGATTCTTCTATTGTCTACCAATCGCTATACATGGCGTCAAGTGGTCTTTGCTATTCAGTTGTTGCCTCTTTTGCTTGTGCTTCTTATCAAATTTTGTTCCCATTTGGAATGTGTTGATAGCAGTGGAAAATATTTCAGCCACAGCACTATAGTTACAGTTTTCCATTTTTTGTCATGAAACAATTGGTTTTTATTCCAATGTAACTAATCTTAGGAATTTCTGCTTTTATTTAGACTCGGCCAGAAGTTTATAGAATCCAGTAAAATTTTCTGCCAGCTTTCCTTGACCTTTAGTTGCTCAACCTCTTCTGCCTTTTGAATGAGATTGAGGTCAATACGCATCCTGCTACTGGGGAGTGAAAATTCTTTGTTGTGAGATACACATTAGTTTTCTAATATAAAACAAAGAACTAGGGATTCTGGAAATCTGGCAAAAAGTGCAAAGTGCTGGAGAAACTCAGCAGGTCTGGCAGCATCTGTGGATGTTAATATTTTGGGTCCAGTGAACCCTTCTTTAGAACTGATGGAAACTAAGAAAAGATGGTATTGAGGCTAAGACATGGTGGTGGGAGGGGTAGCGAGACAGAGTATACGATAGGCAGAGGCAGAGATGGAGCTTGGCGGGAGAGAAAGACAGGCAGAGAAAGGAATGGATGATGGTAAGCCAAGGAGAAAAAAGAGCTGATAATGGAGACCACAAGTAGGTGTAAATGAGTTGGTTGTGCTGAAAGCACAATCCCTACCATGCAGATAGAGGCCATTCAGTTCATTGAGTGTAGACTGACTCTCCAAACGGCATCCCACCCAGATCCATCCCCATAACCCTGCATTGAGCATGGCTAACTTCTGAGCCTGCATATCCCTCAACACTACCAAGCAATTTAGCATAGCCAATTCACCTAAACTGCACATCTTTGGACTGTGGATTTTGAACCAGAGCACAGTGCAGAAACCCCTGCAGACACTGGTAGAACATGCAGTGCCACACAGACATCACCCAAGGCTGGAATTGAACCCAGGCCCCTGGTGCTGTGAGGCAGTATTGCTAATCACTGAGCCACCACGCTGCCCTGATGCCAGGGTCTGTGATGTAGGGATAAGTAAAGGACATCAAATAAGCTGTTTATGCCCTAAAATTATTGAAATTAATATTGAGCCCTGAAGTCTACAAGTGGAAAATTAGATGCTGTTCTTCCAGCTTGCACTGACCCTTGCTGGAGCACTTACAGCAAGTCTGAGACAGAAATGTTGGCCAGGGAACATGGTGCTGCGTTGAATTGGCAAACAGCTGGAAGTTTAGGGTTATTTTTGCAGACAGCTCTTCTTCCTCGGCGTACTATTCTCCATTCTTTATCTGCCTAACACCTCGTCGTCTGGGCTGTGTTCTCTGACTATTACTTACTTCTTTATTCCACCCTCCCACCACCCCCTGTTTTAGCATATATATCACGTTTTCCTACCAGTCAGCAGTTCTGAAGAAGGTTCACTGAACTTGAAATGTTAACTGTTTTCTTTCCACAGTTGCTGCTGGACCTTCTGAGTTTCTCCACCAATCTCTGTTTCTCATCTTCTAATATTTGGTTTCCTCTGTGGTGGACAATTACTTATAGCATACCTTCCTACCTTAAATGCAGTGTTCCCTGAACTGTGTAATTGAACTTCTGGCTGTAAGTAGTGCCTTGATAATTGAGCTTGCTGATTTGATAACATTTGATCTTGTGTCCAACTTGAAATCCATGATATACCCATTTACACATTGGTCAACGTGATAAAATGTTTGGTTTGGGTCCCTTAAGAAAAGTTTGATTTTATCTTGTAGTAGAGACTGTTCTACCATGTATCGCTTTTTGATCTTTTGCTTCTTTGTGCATGTATACCGCGATGGCACATTTTCTGAAAGTGATCAACCCTCTTACAACAGCATTTGGTTTATAATCAGGCAACGTGCCTTAATGACTACCTCAGTGAGTCCGACCTCCATCATTATGAAATGCTTAGAGAGGCTATCAACTCCAGCCTCCCAGATTTTCTTAATCAACTACAATTCATCTATCATCACAATAGGTTCATGGCAGACGCCATCTCTCTGGCCCAACACTCATCCCTGGAACATCTAAATAACAAGGACATAGAAGTCAGACTCCTATTTATTGACTCTCTCTATACCTTCCACACCAAAATTCGATCAAAACTCATCTCCAAACTCTAGGACTCTGCTCCCCCTCTGCAACTGTATAATCAATTTCCTGGCCCACATGTCATAACCAGTAAGGATAGATGACAGTTCTTCCACAAAAATCCTCAACATCAGTGCCCTACAAGGCTGCATACACGGTCCCTTACTATTCTTATACACTTATGAAGCCATGCTGACTCGGCCCTATTTTGCCATGCACTTGCACGTAATCCACAATCTCATTCTTAATAATGGACTCTCAAATCTTACTAACGACCAAGGACTGGCTAACCAGCCTGTGGTTTCCTATCTCCTGTATACCTCCCGTCATAAAAAGGGATGTTATGTTACCAATTTTTCAGCCCTCCTTTACTCTAGTGATTCATAAAAAATCATCAACAATGACTCTGCAATTTCTGCAGCTATCTCCCTCAAAACGCTGGGTGTATTCCATCCTTCAGACCATTCAGCTTCCCCAAAACATCCTCCTTCATGATAGCTACTACACTTACCTCTGCTTCCTAACTTCCTTGAAGTATGCTGCTGATGCCTTCCACTGTGAAAACTGATGCAAATTACTTATTCAGTTCCTCTGCCAGTTCTTTGTTTCCCATTACTACTTCTCTAGCCTCACTTTCTAGCAGTCCAATGTACTCTGTCTTGCGTCACTCTTACCTTTTAAATATCTTTAAAAATAACTCTTGCAATCTATTTTTTATATTACTAGGTAGCTTATTCTTCTATTTCCTCTTCTTCTCAATTATTGTTGTTTGAGTTGTTCTTTTCTGTTTTTTTAAAAGGCTTCTCAATTCTCTGGCTTCCCACTAATCTTCACCACTTTGTATGTTTTTTGTTTAAGCTTTTACACTGTTCCTGACTTCCCTTTCCAGCCATGATTGTGTTGTCCTCCCATGTCTATGTATTTTCTTCCTTGGGATGAATTTCTGCTGTGTCACCTGAATTATTCCCAAATACTCCTGCCACTCCTCATACATCTTCCCTGCAAGGGCCCTTTCCAATCAACCCTGGCCAACTCCTCCCTCATGACTATGTAGTTACTGTTACTCAACTGTAATACTGATACATCTGATTAGAACATGAATTTCCAATCTCTGGCATCAGTCTGGTGGATCTGTGCAGTGCAGTTTATATGGTTATCTGCCAAACTTATGCTCAATTTGTTACTTGTAATCCAATTCATGTCTTCTGTAAATTTATTAATGTACTTTATGCTGCTTTCCATAAAGCCAAAACATCTACTGGCCTAGATAACAAAGTGTGAAGCTGGATGAACACAGCAGGCAAAGCAGCATCTTAGGAGCACAAAAGCTGACGTTTCGGGCCTAGACCCTTCATCTGATGAAGGGTCTAGGCCCGAAACGTCAGCTTTTGTGCTCCTAAGATGCAGCTTGGCCTGCTGTGTTCATCCAGCTTCACACTTTGTTATCTCGGATTCTCCAGCATCTGCAGTTCCCATTATTTCTGATCACATCTACTGGCCTTCTTTGTTTCACTGTTAAGTCCCCCAGCCTTGCACTCTGAGGGCTTACAACTCCTGGATTTCTCTTTTCATCCATATCTTTTGCTTTGTTTCTTTTATGTATTGGAACTAAGCTTGTGCTTCTATTCCAAAAAAAACTTGGGTTTATGTAGAATATTTAATGTAATTAAAATAATTAATGCCTTAACAGGAACATTATGAAACGAAAACAATGAGAACCGATTCCAAAGTGGATATTGTGTAAGTTGAGTAAATGAGGACCTTTTATGTGGAAGATATCTTGTATTGCCATTGACAGTAAAGACAGTAATGCTGTCATTGAGTCATAGAGATTTACAGCCTGGAAGCAACTTGTCCATGCTGACCAGATATCCTAAAAAAATCTAGTCCCCTTTGCCAGCATTTGGTCCATATCCGTCTTAAACCCTTTCTATTCATATACCCATCCAGATGCCTTTTAAATGTTGTCATTGTACCAGCCTGCACTACTTTTTCTGGTAGGTCATTCCATATACATGCATCACCTTCTGTGTGAAAAAAATTGCCCTATAGTCCCTTTTAAATCTTTCCCTTCTCTCCTTCAACCTATGACCTCTAGTTTTGGACTCCCCTATCCTGGGGAAAAGTCCTTGTCTATTTTCCACATTTGTGCCTCACATGAATTTATAAACCTCTATAAAGGTCACCCCTCAGCATCTGACACTCCAGGAAAATAGCCTCAGACTATTCAACCTCTCCCTATAACTCAAGCCCTCCAACCCTGGCAACATCCTTGTAAATATTTTCCGAACCCCTTCAAGTACCACAACATCTTTCCTACAGCGGGGAAACCAGAACTGCATGTAGTATTTGCAAAATGGCCTAACCAACGTCCTGTACTGCAGCAATATGACCTCCCAGCTCCTATACTCAATGCACTAACCAGTAAAGGCAATAATACCAAATATCATCTTCACTATCCTATCTACCTGCGACTCAATTTTGAAGGAAACTTGATCCTGCACTCCAAGGTTTCTCTGTTCAGCAATACTCCCCAGTACCTTACCATTAAACGTATAAGTCCTGCCCCAAAATGCAGCACCTCAAGTTTATCTAAATTAAACTCCATCTATCACCCCTTGGCCCATTGTCCCATCTGATCAAGATCCCATTGTACTCAGAGGTAACCTTCTATGCCGTTCACCACACCACTACAATTTTGGTGTGATCTGCAAACTTACTAACCATACCTCCTCTACGTTTACATCCATATCATTTATGTAAGTGACCAAAAGCAGTGGAACCAGCAAGTCAGAATGTTGCCCATAGCTCTGTCCTTATTTAGAATCAACTGACTATATTCCACTGCAGACCTGGAGCATAAGACCTTGTCTAATACCCAAGGGCAGTACTGAAGAGAGATTGCATGGTCACAGATGATCCTGGATGATCTTGACAAGGTAGATGTGGAAAGAACATTTCCTCTTGCCCGTGAATCCAGAACTTAGGGTCTCTGTTAAAAATTATGGGTCACCATTTCAGTGTAGCTAACAATGAATTTACTCTGTGAGGTTTGGGCATCTCTAAAACTTTGCCTCAGGAGACAGTGGAGGTCAGGTCATTGAACATTTTTCAGGCACAGATAGATAGATAGATGGGGAATCAGAATTTTGGAGATAAATGTGAATAAGGAAGTCAGACGAAAAACATCTGTCATGATCGCATTGAATGACAGAGCAGGTTTGACGGCCTGAATGGTCTACTTCTGCACCAGTTTGTACGTTCTGATCTGTTATGCAGTAAATTACAAGACAGTTTGTTAGCAGGTGCCTGGAGCAAGCAGACCTCCTTTGTTGAGCTGATTCAGATTGTATATGTCAGTCCGGCAGTAATGACACAAGATGTGATTTTACTTTCAATCAAACTGAGTACGCTTCGGCTTCTCCCCCATAGCAAATGAAAGGCTGGGGGATGTCGGGGGGTTCTTGACAGAGCAATTAGGATATGAGTTTGCAAAATGTAGGAAAGGTATTTCTACATGGGGTGGGGATGGCAGCAGGGATCAAAACTGAGGACTGTATGTACAGATGGTAAGATGCTCACTAATAAATTCAATAAGGAACTCAGGAGAGATTTCCTTAACCAGTGGTTATATTACTGCCGGTAGGTGAAGCAACTAGCATAGATAGATGCATCTAAGGAGGACCTAGATAATTACACGAGGGACAAAGAAGTAAATGTTGATGGGATTGAAATGCTTTGTGGAGCAATAAATGCTGGCATAGACCAAGTTGAGCTGTGCTCTGTTTCTGTTCTCTACATTCTACGTTAAAAAGAATTTTATCTCAAAAAAGGACTCAAGGAAAATTAATTATTTGAAAATGTGGCATATTCTTTCAAAATTAACTATTACTGTCTCTTGATGAAATTAACTGCCCTTTCTTATGTTTCAGAAGTGACCATGTCACAGAAATGGCCAGTTGATGCACAAGTCTCCTTAGAAGACATGCACTGGATTGCAGGTAAGAATTGGATCTGGTATATCTGGACAGTAACTGGTGTTGGGAAGGTTCTGAAACTATTGATATAAATGGCAATGGTCAAGGTTGTGAATTGTAGATTGCATACACCATTCAGGATGATAGGTTAGTGCAGCACTGCAGGTGTGTTTCATTGTCTGAGTTCCCATCCTTCAGATGAGACATGCTGTTGGTTCAGGTGGAATTGTAAGATTTGAACAAAGTAAATGAGTTCTCTGCGCCCTGGTTCATTTTCTTGGACTCAACTAATGAATTGATTGCTTATTTAATTTCTGTTATGGCTTCTTGATTTTATAAAAAATTTAGTTGTGAGACATGAGTGTCACTGGTTGGCTAGCTTTTATCACTTGCTGCTACTGCCTTTGAGAAGGTATTGGTGTGTTGCCTTCTTCAACTGTTGCAATCCCTGAGCTGTACCCACACTGCCCTTAGTGATGGAATTCCAGAATTTTGACTCAGCGACTATGAAGGAATGGTAATATATACATTTAAGTCACAGTGATAATTGGCTTGGAGAGAACTTGCAGGTGGTAGTGTTCCCATGTATCTGCTGCCATTGACCTTCTAGATAGAATTGGTGGGCGAGGAAGATGCTATTTAAAGATCTTTGATGAATTTCAGCTGTGCATCTCCTAGATACTGCTACTGAGTATCAGTGGTGGAGGGCATGGATGCTTATGGATGTTATGGACTGTGTTGGCTGAATGGTGTCAGGCTGCTTTAGTGTTGTTGAAGCTGCACCCATCCAGGGAAATGGATAGTATTCCATCACACACCTGACTTGTGCTTTAGATGATGAATAGGTTTTGGGGAGTCAAGAGGTGAGTTACTCACCACAATACTTGTAGCCTTTGACTTGCTCCTGTAGTCACTGTGTATATATGGTGAGTCCAGTTGAGTTTCTGTTCAGTGATAATCCCTGGGATGTTGATAGTGGTGGATTCGCTGGTGGTAACACCATTGAATGTCAATGGGTGGGGGGCAGATTGTCTCATATTGGAGATGGTCATTGCCTGACATTTAGATGAATGAAACTTGTCACTTGTCAGCCCTAATCTGGATATTGGCTAGATCTTGTTGTGTTTGAACATGGACTGCTTCAGCATCTGAGGAGTCATGAATGGTGCAATCATTGGAGCTCATCCTCACATCTGACCTTATGATACAGGGAAGGTCATTGATGAAGCAGCTGAAGATGGTTGGATCTAGGACACTGTCCAGAGGGACTCCTGCAGAGATGTCCTGGAGCTGAGTTGACTGACCTGCAACAACTACAACTATGTTCATATGTGCTAGATATGACTCGAACCATAGCCATTGATGCCACTTTTGCTAGGTCTCCATGATGCCGCACTCGGTCGAATGTGTCAAAGGCTGTTACTCTTCCCTCACCTCTGGAATTTAGCTCTTTTCTCCATGTTTGAAACAAGGCTGAGTAACCCTGGCGAAATCCAAACTGGGTGTTAATAGCCAGGTTATTGCTGAGCAAGTATTGCTTGATAATGCTATTTATGGCACCTTGCATCACTTTACTGATGTTCAAGAGTGGACTGGTGGGATGGTAATTTGCTGGGTTGGATTTGTCCTGCTTTTTGTGTATAGAACATACCTGGGTGGTTTTCCACATTGTCAGGTAGGAGCTAGTATTATAATTGTACTGGAAGAGCTTGGCTAAAGGAGTGGCAAGTTCTGGAGCAGAAGTCTTCAGTACTATTGCCAAAATGTTGTCTGGGCCCATAGCCTTTGCAGTGCCCAGTGACTCCAACCATTTCTTAATATCACATGGAGTGAATCAAATTGGCTGAAGACTGGTATTTGTGATGCTGGGGATCACTGAAGGAGGCCAAGATGGGTCATGAACATGGCACTTCTGGCTGAAAGTTGTTGCAAGTGCTTCATTTTTATCTTCTGCACTGATATGTTGGGCTCTTCCATCATTGAAGATGAGGATATTTGTGGAGCCTCCTCCTCAAGTGAGCTGTTTAATTGTTCACCACCATTCATGACTTAATGCAGCAGGATTGCAGAACTTAGATCTGAGTCATTGGTTGTGGAATGCTTAGATTTATCTATCACTTGCTGCTTATGCAGTTTGGTGTGCAAGTGGTCCTATTTGTTGGCTGCACCAGGTTGACACCTTATTTTTAGGTATGCTCAGTGCTCCTCCTGGCATGCCCTCCACTCTATTAAACCAGGGTTGATCCCCTGGCTTGATGTTAATGGTTGAGTGGAGATATGCTGGTCCATGAGATTGCAGTTTGTGTTGGATTAGAATTCTGCTCTGTTAATGGCCAACAGTGCCTCATGATGCCCAATCTTGACTTGCGAGATCTGTTCAAAGTCTGTCCCATTTAGCATTGTGGTAGTGCCATACAACATGGCACAGCGTACTCTGAAAGTTAAAGTGTCTTCACAAGGATTGTATGGTGGTCACTCTTAACCAATACAGTAATGGACAAGATGCGCGTTCAGCAGGCAGATTGGTAAGGATGAGATCATGTAAGTTTTTCCCTCGTTTCTTACCTCATCACCTGCTGTAGAGCCATTCTAGCAGGTATGTCTTTAGGACCTGACCATCTCAATCAGCAGTGCTATTGCGGAGCCACTCTTTGTGATGAACATTGAAATCTATCCAGAGTCCATTTGCACCCTTGCCATGCTCAGTCTTCCTCCACGTGATGATATATGGAAAATGGCTGCTGCACTAATAACAAAAATGACAAAATCTCCTACTCAATAGGATGTGATTTGGGAAGTTCAAAGACTGCTTAAAAAAACTCAATGTGGGCATTATGTGATGCAACATTTAATACAGCAACTGTACTTGACATTGTAATCAACGCGGAGGACATGCGGTGGGAAGTTAGTTCAATAGCAAAGTGATTTAGATATTAGCTTTGTATCTCATTGAATGTTCCCTGTCGACATGGGAGTACGCCACGCTATTGAGGGTGCAATCTGGAGAACAGTTTCATATCTTTCTTCTTAAATAAAAATCTTCAAAATGCAAAAGCACCAAATTTGGCATAAGTCAGCAGCCCATTTTGGGGTCACCCACCCTGAATCCCAGTGAGCTCGACCATGCCAGAACTCACATTTCAAGCTGTGTGGTATTTACTGTCAGGAAGGGTTTGTAGACTAGGAAATGACCCAACTCTGCAAGAGAAAAAATTCAGATCATGTAATTTGATTTTTGTGTAGGTTATCATGTACTTGCCTCTTTGCCAATTATTATTTCTTTTTAAGCACTTTCCAGAGCAATGTGTGGAAGGCGCAGACATTTTCTGTTATTAGTATTCTCTTCTAGTAGTGGGATCTCTGCTTGCAATGCATCTTGGGTGATTAGTGTTGTGAATATACAGTTTGAGATGCATTTTTTGATATTTTTACATGGCTTAGGTTTGATCACAGTTTTTAAATTGAGATTGTTTAATAGTTCATTCAAACAGAGAATAGCACCAGCAATATAGCACCAGTAATCATCCCACCTGCAACTTGTAATTATACGGCCGTGTCTTAATTATAGAGACGTCATCAATACTAGTGCTACCACAACACTCAATGCAGATAACTTGTACAGCATCCATGTAATAAATGTCCAGCTGCATTTTAGAAAGTGGACCGTGAGAAGACAGGAAGCTAAACAAGAGAATAAATGACTCAAAATTAGAATATTGATAAAGGAGAATTTGAGATTTTTTTTTAAATGAGCAAGTTTGAAAGCTTTGGGAGAGAATTCCAGAGACCAAAGTCTGGCTGAAGGTTGGACACCAAAGATTGGGAGACAGATGGTGTACACAAGGATAGAGTCAAATGAACCAGTATTCCTGAAGTTGGGGAAGCAGAAAATGCAAGACTAGAGGAGGTTGCACAGATGAAGTGATATAAGACTATATGGGAATCTAAAATTGTGGAATATTAATGTGACTTGGAACAGCAGAATTTTAGCCAAAGTGTTTTTCGTCCATTATCTGTATTTGTACGTCTACTTGTCCTGAGAAATTGGAGTTCATTGATGTTGGGTCAAAGGAACAAGAGCTTTGGTTTAGTCAGGTTTGAAGTTTCCACTGGCAGCTTGGGGTAAGATCAGAAAGCACTTTTACATGGATGAAAGCAAGTGATCTTGGTGATTAAGCGGTTGACGGTTTGAATCTCTGCTCCAGCTTGTACAATGTACCAAATTAGTAAATAGTTGGTTTAATCTTAAATTAAAGTAACACTGAAGCATGTGTGTAGTTAATAATACTCCACTATTGAATTTAAAATCACTAGAAATGCACACATTTTTAATGACAAAACTCTGATGTAATGATACATTATATTTTAATAATGTACAGACATTGTAAAAAGTTGATTGATTTATGCAATACAGAAATACTAATCAGTCTACGTTTTCCTTTTAAGCTGATCAGTGTTACACGTACGATTGTCGATGTGGTGGTGAATATGTTCTTTCCAAAGAAGAGGCAGAAGAAAATGTATTTCTCCTTTGTTGCAATACTTGCTCTCTCAGCATAGAGATTGTGAACACAAGTTGATATACTTCAGTTGAATTTTCTTTGACTTTACTTTTATGTATCATCTGCAGAGGTTTAGCAGCTGTCACACAGAATGAATGTTAGAAATGCTGACTGTGAAGAAGTACGGATTTATGAAGCTGCCTAGCTGAAGCTTACTTTGAATGATTGCATCAGTTGAGTTAAAACAAAAAGTCAGAGTGCAAGTCTTAGTAACATGGTGGCATAACTTTAAAATTGCATGAGCCTAAATTGAACAGGCTCCCCATTTCTGAAGAAGGGTCCAGGCCCGAAACGTTAGCTCCGCTGATGCTGCTTGACCTGCTGTGTTCATCCAGCTCTACACCTTGTTATCTCAGCCTCTCAATTGTTTTTGCAAATGCTCAGGAGTGACTGATGTCGTATTAAGCAACTGAAGGATAAATAATGGGACCAGTTTGTATTTATAAAATAATTATGGCAAGGAAGCATGCAGTAATGTGACGTTGGAGGAAATATTCAGCCAGAGTCTGACAAAGTCTTATGACAGAGAAGAAATTTCTCTATGCTTCGGGTCAGTGTCTGAGCTGTGAGCATGGACGTTGGTGAAGTGTACAAAGGATGAATAATCTTGTTTATCTAAATTATAATTTTTAAAAAAAATATGTTTCAAGTGTTTATGGTTATCCATTAATTTAAAAAAATCTTTATTGATTTTAATCTGACTTGTACTATGTCTTACAAACAGGAACGTCGCAAAATTATTCATTTCAGTGCTATTTATAAATTAATAAGCTAAGCACTGATTCATTGATTTTTTTTAATTTAAAGTTGAAATTGCCATGAAATGGCATCTGCAGTCACCATTCTTTCTCCTCAGTGTCACAACCAATCCTGCTGCTGCTCACATTCTAACTTCCCAGAAAACACAACATACATTTTCAACACTAATCTCTTATTACTTGTCTGCCTGTCATCTACATTTGAGGAAAATGCATTTGTTCCAAATATCTAGTTCAAAATTCTTTCTCTTTAGAATATAAACTTTTAGTTTTTGGAATTGTGTGCAATGTAACGCAAATGGAGCATCTGATTAAAAAATTAATTTGCATCTTAAGTGAATGCAATTCAAACAATCTTGGAGCTACTTACAGTTAAAAGCTAATCTATGCTTATGTTTGCAAAGCTGAGAGTTACAGCAGTAGATAACGGAGAACTTCCATCTTGGCTTATTGGAGTGTGAAAATCTATCCTAACTCAATAAGAGATTTGAATTATGTTGATAGTTCCCAGATCAAAAGAAGATAAAACCAAAGGGGGTTACTTGATATGTCACGTGTAGACAGTGGCTAATCGCATCCATTAGCAGTTTAATTATTCACATAGTTAAACTATTGTGGTGAAGATGAAGTTTGAATTTCTATTTGAGAACATGCCTAAAGCATGCCACATTATCAAAGAGATGGGCTCTGGAGCTTAGAATGTTCTTTTCTTATGAAAAAAATGAGAAACTGCAGAAATTGGAAATCAAAAACAAAAATGGAAATTGCTAGGGAAAAAAACCCCAGCAGATCTTGGAGTGTCAATGGAGAGAAAGCAGAATTAACATTTTGGGTCCAATGACCCTTCTTTGAACTGTTTTGTATCTTTCTAAATGCGGGCCAATTGTTATCATTTGCTCCATGGAAAGCGGTAGGGACTTGAATGCAGTTTGAGAAACGTGACAAAGAAAGAAGCTGGAATATTTGCTTAGCTTGAAGCAAGTGAAATAAATCTACATTGGTCTTGATAGAGCCTTATTGCATAAAGCAGTCGACTCAGTTAGCTTGAATGGCTGTTACAAGGCAGTTGTGTATCTGATAGCAACCAGAAAAAGGAACTGAACCATCCACTGTCATAAGATCAAAAAAGAGTTGACCTTAGTCATTTTGCCTATAAGTTAATGGACGGATTCCCACAAAATGTCACTTTGAAGAATAGCTGGAACACTGAGGAAAATTAGTGAATTCCAGAGAACTCAGGCAGATCTTGAGTTGGTCCTTAAAAAAAAACTAAATTTACCTTTAAAATTCTCCCCATGTATGAGGGAAGCCTCGGGAGGGTTGGGGTAGTCGGAAATATGTGTAACTCAGGCAATAACATTGCACTTTATAACTATGTGTGTTAAGTTAATAATCCTTGCTTTACTTCAATGTTATTGTAAATAACATTGGCATATGCCAATCAGTTAATCACAAGGTATTTGGATTTCTCTTTAAATATTAATAGCCTCTAACAGAGCTGTAACACATTTCAAATACAACTTGGAAGTTTCAGCTGACTAAATGCAATATAAAATCTGCCGTTGTCAAGACAATTATTGTCGTTCCTCCTCAACCAGGAGTTGTCAGTAAGAAAATATATCTTTTTGAATATAATGAATATTTTGTTGCAGTTCAACACAATTTTCTACAGTTCAGTTTCTAAATCTACAAAATACAGAAATTTGAAATGTTGTGGGTGTTCTGTCACCAAAACAAAAGACATTGACTAACAGGGGTTTATTGGACAGAAGGAAGCCATTTAGCCCATTGAGTTTGGTCTCATTCTTTACGAGGTAAATCTGACAATCGCAAGTGCAGTCATTCATTAATGAGATAAACTAGTTGATGTCAACTGAGTTTTAGTAACTGTTTTGGTATCTGAAATTAAACATTTTAGACAGTGGTATCCAACTGAGCAAATTTGGCACTGTATTAGGTATGGAGGCATTGTAAGATATGGTATGCATGAATGCCTACAATAATGCAGTACAAATCCTTTACATAGCTAGATGCTTCCACGTCATATGGAAGAAAATATAATTAGAGCACGTACAGCATTCAAAGTAAAGGTTTCCTGTACTGATGAGAACAATCAGAAGCAGGTTGATGAAATAAAGCTAACGATGCCGAACCCACTCCTGACAGGTACAAACGTTGCTGCCACAGTCACTTTGGTGCGATTTTATGGTTGGGGGCAAGAATGAGCCAGCTTATTCAACCCAACAATGCAGTAGTATCTGTAGACTTGTTCTTGCTTTCTGAGCGAGGTTCCAGCCAGACATTGGAAGTCTAGCTTGGAGCAATAGTAATCTCACACAGACAAGATATGCATTATTGCTGATTTCAACATTCATTACAAGTGGTTTTAGCAGCTTATATTCCAAAAGATATGGTTTGGTATCATAAATAGCAAAAGGTTCATAATTGAAGAAATCAAATCTTAAAAAACTGAAGGTGGGAATTTTGAATTGTGGGAAATACTCATCGTAAAAATGACAGGAAGATTGGATAAGGCATCCTGACCCCTCAATCTGTGCAGAATGTGAGTTGAAAACACACTTCTTTTCTGGTCAGGCATTAAGTTCTGGCATTTTTTTTTCCAGCACCAGTTCAATATAAACAATACATTTTTCACCTGCGATTTGCAGTTGATTTCCCCAGGATCTCCGCCAATAGTGGCATATGTAACATTTCCAAAGAGTGGACAGTTATGTTGTTGTGTTACTGGATAAGTAGGCCACAGGTCTGCGATAATAATTCAGAAAACAGGAATTTAAGTCCCATCTCAAGGATTTGAAAATTTGAATACAGTTTTAACAAACTGTAACTATAAAGGTATTTGTAACAAAATGAATATAAAATTGTAATTATCATAAAAACCTAACTGGTTCAATAATGTCCTTGTATAGGACTACAGTGCCAGGGCGTTGTGGTTGTTCTTGGTTTCACTTTTGTCATGCAATAATGGGGATAAAGGTATACAAAATCTGTTTCCCTATCGATAGGTGATCCTCAGCTTCTCCAACACCTCTTGAGCATTTCATATTTTCTTCTTGTAGCAATTCTTTGTCTTTATTATTGTGAATAGTTCTGATTACAGCATATTGTGGTCAAAAATCACCACTTTATTCAGTGCTTGTAAAGTTGCTGTTTGAAAAACATCTGGTTTGGACTTGTTTTTCGTTTAAATATGTCTGTTTGACTAAGAGCTAAACCATTGCCGTCTATTTAATTCATCACGAAGAAGTGCTGTTTGGGCTTTCTTTCAGGAAACCAAATTCGTGCAGTGGCCAAATCTACAAAATAAAAATGAACATTTAGTATGACTGTGTCCTTATTATTCACCTGTTTACTGTTTCTCCTTCATTATGATCTGTGTATCTGATAATTAAGTGATCCCATTGTAAACAAAGCATCTTGGACTGCTGCCATTGTTTACCTTAAAGCATGCTCGACCACGAATCAAGGCATAAGGAATAGGTCCATAGTTTCTGGAATCTGTGGAATTTTGTAGATTGTCACCTTCTAACCAAACATGACCTTTTGGTACCTAAAGAGAAACATTTCATAAAAATATTAATATTTCAAAAGTGTACAAGTACAACTGAAAAAATACATGGAAATGATATTATTTTTGCATACTTATACTAAGTATGTTATAACAGTGGAGGTCTTGTGACATGGTGAATAAAGTACCTTGGCTCTGAGCCAAGAGTTCCAGGTTCGAGTGCCAATCTCCTTAATGATCACCAAAATAGTGTTCGTAAGATGGGCAAAGATGTTTATTAGCAAGTTTCAAATCCTTCCAAAGTACTTACACCATGTGCTAAAAGCGAATAAGATTCCTAGCCAGCCATGTCTGGTGTGAAGTGGCTGTCCTCAAGTTATATGCTTTTGTTTCAGGACAGTGACCGGTTCCAGTAAAAAATAAGCTGCAGAAAACTGATGTAAATGTGTTTCAATATGCCTCGTATGTCTCTGGGTATGGCAAGTCTTAATTCTATGATAACACAGTTAGCAAGGCAAATTCATAGCCTTGACTGTGGCATTTTCAAATTGGCTGCATAAATTGGGTGGTGCCTTCAGCATCAGCAGCAGGCTAGATTCCAACTTGCAAAGTTAGACTATAAAATAATGACCTTGGATGCTGATAAACAAAGGACTGTACCTGATGAATCTACTGCTGAACATGTCAAGGAGGTGACCTTTAAGGCCATTTAATTCTCGTGGAGCTTCTGCCCTTTTTTAAATGAGCATATAACCTTTTATGCTTCTAGTGGGGAAGGTGTTTCATTTACAGGCCATTCAGGTACCAGGCCTCGTCAGACTAACTGTTATTAGCAGCTGTTATTCTTCCACATCCAAGAATTTAACATACAAGTATCTTGTTCAAAAATTGCTGAAATTTCTTAAAATGACCTAGGGACATCTTAACAAGGACAAGAACACTGTGTTAATTGTGATTCAATTTACACATACTTATCTTAAAACTAAAAAACTATATGATTAAGATATGCAGCAAATTCTAGTTTGAGTGGCCAAGGTAGGAAAGACAACTTATGCCATCTTTAGCCCTCATTATGGCAAGTATAGTTCAGATGGATGACACAGCTAAAATATTGTCATTTAATATTTTGAGTACAATTCATGTTCTGATATTAAACTTCATTCCCTAGTTTAAGTTCAGATCATCTGAACCACTTTGTTTATAATGCAGCTCTGTATCTCACAGTGACAGTTGCAACAGATTCTGTGTGGCCAATTGAAAGAGGAAAGGGGTCATAGATGAATTATTTCCTGTGCAGATTAACTTATGTTAGTACTTTGTCTTTTATTTGCAGAGGAGTGAGTCACTGACGAATTAGTTGTCTCAAACTGCAACCGTAAACAGTCAACAATGATATTTAGACTTCTCCTATAGAAGTTGTCACTTCTGTACAAATATAATAGGAAGAAAATTAATTAAACAAGTTCAAACCTGTGAACCCAGATGTCAGTTCTATTTGTTTTTTTTTCCTTTGCTCACAGATTCTGTTTGAAGTTCATGAGCATCAGGACTTGGAATGGGATATTGCCTCACAAGAAGATAAATCAGAACACAAACAATTGTTAGAATTGGAAATTTGAGATGTCTCCAAATTAATGGGAACATTGATTTAAACTTATATTGGGCTTCCCAGGTACAATGAAACAGGCCCAGTCAGCTCACAAGGACATGTCTTTAGATCCTGTTGGGTTAAAACTATACATTTGGCCTGTGCAACAAAGCCCTAAAGATTATATTGTTGCGCTCAGTTTGGAACTAAGGCACTACGGTATTATAAATGCCTACATGGAAACTGTTATTGGTCAAATTGCAAACTGATTTAAAAATCAAGATTAATTCTAAATTAATGATTGACATCAACTTTTAGACAGTCAAAAATGGATTACTTCTTAAGCCAACCCCGGGAAGCTGATGAATACAAATCATCTAATGGCTGACAATGTTTAACAAAAAGTGATTCAAACATATTTCCAGACAAAATGTAAAAAAAATTAATGGATATAACATTTACAATAGTGCCAAATTGAACAGATAGGATCAGGAAAGGATTGTACACAGTAGTAACCCTGAAATAAGCATGTCTTAGGTGATTCAATGTGTTGATGCTTTGACAGGCTGCTTGCCTAAGCTGTTTGATCTGAACTCTTAGAGACAGTCCCATTTTCACCTGGGATGCCTGAGAAAGATACTGAGCAAAAGCCAATAAGTCAACCCAAACTAATTTTGCTCATCAGCTGGTTCAAAGTGTGATGACAGCAAGCTTGTGTGTCTCAGCAATCAAGGAGTTGTTTGGTTAAAGACAAGCACATGAGAAGGATGAGGAAAAAAGTCAGAAAGAAAAATCATGCAAATAGAATCAGAATTAATCAGTTTGGAGCAAGAACCTGTGATATAAAGATAGGATGGATGTGATTGAGTAATATTTAACTGTGCTTTCTAAGGTGATGTTTATGATTATTCATATTCCTTCAGAATTATTCTTTTAAAGTACCAAAAAAAGAAAATATGTGGAATGCAAGTTAAAGGTGATGTTTTGCCAACACGAATTTTCAGCAAGAGCCTTTTCTGCAGTTCTGTCTGTAAGTTGAAATATGTTGTCAGCTTTTGTTTTGTTTTGCTTTGCAGTTTTTGTCAATGGTTAATGGAAGTATATACTTGCTTAAATATGGAAACCAAAACTATTCTCAGTATTTCAGGTGCAGTCTTCCCAAATCTCTGTACAATTGAAGAACTTTTTTTTATTACATCCAAATCCTTTTGGAACAATGGGCATCATCCAGGTGCATTCTTAGTTGTTCACTGTAGCTGTATACAAACATTATGTTCCTTGTATGAGTAACCTAATCTCTCTGAACATCAACATTTACAAGTTTCATCCCTTTTAAAAAATATTTCTGTTTCTCTATTCTTACATCCAAAATAAATAATGACACACTTCTCCACATTATACTCTGTCCTTTTTGGTTACGCACTTAATCCGTCTATATGTCTCTGCAGCCTTTCTGTGTCCTCCTCATAGCTTGCAATCTACCTCGGTTTATATCCTCAGCAAACATTGATATACAGCTCTGTCTCTTCAATATGAGGCAAAAATTGGATTCAGCTGAGGCCCCACAACTGTGTCACTCTACCAGTCCCAGCCTGCAATATGTTGAAAATGCAATATTTTACCCTACTTTTTGCTTCCTGTCCATTGAACAATCCTCTATTCATGCTGCAATATTACCCTCAGTTCAAACAACCTTTGCCTTTTGTATTAACCTTTGAGTGGCTTATTATCAATTACTTTTAGAACTTCAAGTATACTACTGTTCAAACTTCTACATTCATGGGATGTAGTTGCTGCTGTCTGGTCAAGTATTTATTACCCATCCCTAATTGTTCTTGAAAATAAGGTCAAAAGACATGGTAGCAGAGTAGGGTAAATCCCATTGAATCTGCTGCACCATGCAGCTAGTTCATGGTTGATCTAATAATCACCAACTCCACTTTCCTGCCTTTTCCCTAGAACTCTTGATTGACTATTTGTGGATGTTGTGCCAATTGTGATGTAAGATGTTAATATCATTAATTTTCTGAACATTTTTATAGCTTGGGGAAAATGCCCAATCCTTGGACAGAAACCGTTCAGTTTTAGTTTCAGTTAGGGGGTGTTTTGAAAGATTCTTAACTGAAGCTGTTACGGATGTGTAAAGCAGTTGCTCCTGCAAAAGGGAGAAGTTATTTTGATTTGTTAAATCGTAGATTATCTCAGATCAAGAAGTTTCATGATAGTTTCAGACCAGGAGTATTTGAGTAAAATCCAAAAGACTTATTTGTAGCTGAGAATGTTTAGGCTCAGGTGTATGAAGTCTTCAGGAAAAAGCTATCAGATTCTGCAGATTGGGAGTTGAGGATACGATTACATGAAGCCCATAAAGGTGATAAAGAAAGAGATTCTTCCTGTTGTGACTACCGTAAAAGGGTGCTTCAGGGATTGATTAAAGAATGTTTTAAGGATCTGTAAAGGAGTGTTTTTGGGATTTATGGGATTATATTTTTATCATGCGTTTTTAAGTATTTAAAGGCATATTGTATGCAAATTGATTTATTTCATTTTTATTTTACTTTCTTTTGCATAATAAACTTGTTTTATTGTTAGAATCAAATCTGCAATTTTATTTGACTATGTTTCATAAGACCATCTTATTAAAACCAAAGAAAAATCAAAATATGATCTGTCAAGCAAGATTTTAGTCTGGGCTCTGACTTCAGCAGGAATAACATCAATTGGGATTGTAACACAAATAAGTGGGCTGCTTTGACCTGCAAGATGTCAAGTTTCCTGAGTGTTGTTGAGCAGCACTTATTCAGGTAATTGAGGAGTATTCTGAGCTGTGTCCTGTAGATGGTAGAAACATTTTGAGGTGTTAGCAGGAAAGTTAGCTTCAGAATTCCTAATCTGGGACTTGTTCTTGTAAACACGGCATTTATAAGGGTATTTCAGTTTCTGGTCAGTAGTAACATAGAATGATGATAGTGGGCTTTCAGCAATGGCAATTGAGTGTCAAGGAATGATGGGGGTTAGATTCTCTCTTGCAGGAAATGTTTATTGCTTGGCACTTGTGTGAACTGAATGTTATTTGGCACCTGTTAGCTTAACCTGGATATTGTTCAGATCTTGCTGCATTAGATGTAGACCACATCAGTATCCAAGAAGTCATGAATGGTATTAAACATTGTGGAATCATCAACGAATATCCTCACTTCTAACCCTCTAATGAAGAGGTCATCACTGAAGTGATTAAAGATGGTTGTGCCTAGGACACTATCTTGAGGAACTCCTACAGAGGTCCTGAAGCTGAGTTGTGTGACCTCCAACAACCACAATGATCTTCCTTTGTACTTTGTACGACGCCAATCAATGGAATTTTTTTTCCCCCAGATTCCCAATGACCCTGATTTATCCAATACACCTAAAAAAGGTCAATCATTCTCACCTCACCTCTGGAGTTCAGTTCTTTCGTCTAAGTTTGACCAAGGCTGTAATGAGATCAGGAGTTGTGGCCCTGACAGAACCTGCAGTGAGCAGGTTGAAGCCAACCAAGTATTGTTCAATACAATTGTTGATGACCCTTCTATCACTTTACTGATGATCGACAACAGACAGATGAAGTGGTAATTGGCTGTTTTTCCTGTGGTTTGATATATCTGAGTGGCTTGCTAGGATATTTCAGAGGGCAGTTAAGAGTCAGTTATTATTAGGCTGTGGAGTCACATGTCAGCCAGACAGGTAAGGATAGCAAATTTCCCATTAAACTTGGAAAAACTTTTCCAAAACTTCTTAAAAAATCAACTTCTTCATTGTGGAATTCAAACCAAGGTGCCCAAAACAGTACCTGGGTTTTTGGATTATTAGTCCAGTGGGAATAACATTATGGCATTGCCAGATTCTAATCCCTTTAATTCTAATAATTGTTCTCTGCTGCTATTAATTACCTTGACTCCCTCATTCTTTTTATCCCCATATAAGCCTTTATTTCTAGTATATAACTTGTATCTTAGGTTCTTACTGTGGAGCGGTAGTATTCCTCCTTCTAGACGAGAGGGCCAATTTCAAATCCTGTCTGTTCCAGAGGTATGACATAACATGTCTGAGTGGGTTGAATAAATTGTCTCTTCTATTGTGACAAAAACATAAAATATTTGTACAATATATTCACCATTCCCTCATTTCCAATGATTACTCATGCCTCTGTGTATAAGAGAGCAATGATCACTTTAGCTACTCTCAAAAGAATCCCTACAGTGTAGAGAGAGGCTATTTAGTCCATCAACTCTGCACTAACCCCCCAAAAAGCTATGTAAGTCTCTGAAGTTGTGATCAGTTTTTGTTGGTCTTCTTAGATTGTCAGGTATGCAGCAGAAAACAAGATAACCTTATTTCCTGTCAAAGTCAGATTAAACTGACTGCAGAATCCACTGCACAGTAAAATTGACACTGGGACTATTAAACTCACAAGCACACTCACCTCGCCAGCTATGAATTTCCTTCTGGTATCAATGGGTTAACAATAAATTGAACTTTGATATATTGTCTCTGAGTAACAGAACCTGTACAATAACTCACAATACTCGATATTAATGGAACTAGATCCAAGCAGTAGGAGGGCTGCATCCATTGTAAGTTGAGGTTTCTTTTTGTGCTTGAAATGAATACCAGCACTAGGAAGTTGAGCATGTCCAAAAACTAGCAGTACATGGAATGATTTCCATCTTGAGCTATCACTTCTCTCCCCTCGCTATCCTACCTACAGCCAAGAGGTTTTTAACGTCACTACAGAAAGACAGTTACTCCTTAGAATATCTCTCATTGGCCACTTGTCATTCATTTCCTGTGAAACTGTGGTCATGTAATGAAACCATCCACAAGGAAACTTAATGTGCCTGTCTGTTTTATTGCCAGTTGTAGAACACCAAGTACAAATGAAAAAGGTTAGTTATGAAGACAATGTTGTCTCCAGCAGATGAATTCAATGAGGCAGAATTTTTTGAAAAACAATGGATTTTCTGGTGATGGAGAGTATAAACTGTAAGCTTGAGTTTTAATTTCAGTATATCTAAATAAAATTATAAGTGCCACTACCACAGTCAGAAAAGCAGACAGCAGGCTGTTCAGTAACTACAAGAATATAACTGCAATTTGAGGTTAGCGGGATTCCCTTCTCATCAAGTCTGCATTTGACTGCGTTCAGCATCAAGGAACCTTAGCAAAACCAGATCAAAGGGAATTGGGGGAGAACTCTCCAGTGGTTGGAGTCATATCCAGCACAAAGGAACATTAGTTATGGTTCAGCTGAGGCATTCAAAAGGGGACTGGATGATTATGTGGATAAAAATAATATACAAGCTTATGGGGAAAAGCAGGAGATTGGCACTAGGTAATGGCTTTCATTTCAAGAAGTGATGGGCCATATTGTCTCTTTCTATGCTATGAGACATCTGTGATTCTTCTGTGATTCTGGTTGTTGGAAGTGAATGGTCTAAGTCCCCTGACATCACTTTAGAAGTGCTTCAATGCAGTATCTGCAGCTCAATTATCTTCAGCTACTTCATTAATTATTTTCTCTCCATCGTAAGGTCAGTACATTCACTAATAATTGATTGCACAAGTAGCTCAGGTTCATAAGCAGCGAAGCTTGACAACATCTAGCCACATGCTGGTAAATCGTAAGTAATGTTCATGCTACACAATGCCATGCAATAACCATCTCATAGAAGAAAAAACCTAATCATAGTTGCTTGACGTTCAATGTCATCATCGCTGACACCCCCGCTTAACAACATCCTTGAGGTTATCATTAACCAGAAGCTGAATTGGACCAGCCATATAAGTGCTATGGTTATAATACTAGGTCAGAGGCTGGGAATTCATGGTGAGTATGTGATGTAGGATGTGTGGCTTGTATATGTTTTTAATATCATTTATTTTAGAGTTTGGATTTTGAACTAGTGACATTGAGTTTTGTTCTGTGTCTATGAAGGAGTTTAATGATTAATTTGTAAAGCCTTATGAAGCCATGGTTCGTTTAAAAAGCACAATATTAAAGATTGTTCTCGGAGACTAATGAGAAATTGTGTAAAGATTTTTAGGGGTGAACAAAGTAAATATTGTAGTCCATTAGGCTTTGGGTAGTATATACAACATTTTTGGTTTAAGGAAAATAGTCACAGTTTGAAGAAAACTTTGGTTTCAGTTCAGCTTTGCAGAAGTCCTAGTTGAGCTGGATGTAAACAAGTTTCTCCTGGAGAAAGGAGATAGTTTAGAACTGTTAAGAAATAGATTATTACCAGAGAAGCAGTTTATTTTGAATGTTCCAAATCAGAAATATTTCATTAATACCCTGAAGCGGCAATTTGAGTATGAGAAAGTTTAAGTTTGGTTATGTGAACAAACAGGCTATCAGATACTCAAGACTAAATCAGTTAATTTAAGTTGAACCTTATAGATATAATAGAAGGGGAATTCTCTCTGTTGTGAATACTGTAAGGAAGTGCTGATGGGACTAATAGTGTTGTAATAGTGTGTCACAGTCTTTAAACTTGTGTTATATGTAAATAGTTTTTTTAACTTCATTTCTTTTTTATAGTAAACCTTTATTTTGTTGTTAAAATAAGCATGCCATGCACAGATTTAATGTTACAGTAAAAGACCACCTGGTAAAAGCTAAAAGAAACAAAATATGATCTATTAAGCCAGCTTTTCAGCCTGAATCTGACTTGTCCAGTAATAGCATCAGCTGGAATCACACCAAGTGACTTACCTGCTAACTTGCCAAAGGCACTATTCACAAGGTACAAGTCAGGAGTGTAATGGAATACTTTCTACTTGCCTGGAAGATTGCATCCCCAATGACACTCAATACCATCCAGGATATTGAAGTATGCTAGATCAGCATCCTATCCACCACCTTAAACATTGACTCCCTCTAAAACCAATGAAGTGATCTGTACCAATTGCCAGATAGACTACAGAAATACATCAGGGTTCCTTCAAGAGCATAAGTCCATAAGATATAGGCGCAGAAATACGGTCATTTGGCCTATCGAGTCTGCCCCGCCATTCAATCATGACTGTTAAGTTCCTCAACCCCATTCTCCGGCTTTCTCCACATAACCCTTGATCCCCTTGATAATCAAGAACATATCTATCACAGCCCTAAATGCACTCAATAACTTTGCCTCCACAGCCTTCTGTGGCAGTGAATTCCATAGATTCACCACTCTTTGGCTGAAGAAGTTTCTCCTTATCTCCATTCTAAAAGGTCTTTCCTTTATTCTAATGCTGTGCCCTTGGGTCCTAGTCTCTCTTACCAATGGAAGCATCCTCCCAACATCCACTCTGTCCAGGCCATTCAGTATTCTGTAAGTTTCAATTATATTCCTCTTCATCCTTCTAATCGCCAATAAATATAGTCCCAGAGTCTTCAAAAGTTCCTCATATGTTAAGCTTTTCATTCCTGGGACCATTCTCATGAACCTCCTCTGAACTTGCTCGAGGGCCAGTACATCCTTCCTGAGATATGGGGCCCAAAACTGCACACAATACGCCAACTGTGGCCTGACCAGGCCCTTATAAAGCCTCAGTAGTACCTCTCTGCTTTTGTATTAACGTCCGCTCAAAATAAATGCCAACATTGCATTTGCCTTCCTGACTCAACCTGCAAGTTTACCTTGACAGAATCCTGGACTAGAACTCCCAAGCCTCTTTGCACTTCAGACATCTGAATTTTCTCCCCATTTAGAAAATAGTCCATGCTTTTATTCTTCTTATCAAAGTGCATGACCTCACACTGTACCACATTGCACTTCATTTGCCACTTCTCTGCCTACTCTCCTAACTTGTCCAAATCCTTCTGAAGCCTCCCCACATCCTCAATACTACCTGTCCTTCTACCTATCTTTGTATCATCTGCAAACTTAGCTAGAATGCCCACAGTTCCTTCATCTAGATCATTAGTGTATAAAGTGAAAAGTTGTGGTTCCAACACTGACCCTTGCAAAACACCACTTGTCACTGGCTGCCATCCTGAGAAAGACCCCTTTATCCCCACTGTCTGCTTTCTGCCAGACAGCCAATCTTCTATCCATGCTAACACCTTGCCTCTTACACCATGGGCCTTTATCTTACTCAGTAGCCTCCTGTGCGGCACCTTATCAAAGGCCTTCTTGAAGTCCCGGTAGATAACATTTATTGGTCTACCCTGCTTATTACTTCCTAAAAGAATTCTATCAGATTTGTCAGGCAAGACCTGCCCTTGATGAAACCATGCTGATTTTTCCCAATACTTCCAAATATTCAGAAATCTCATCCTTCATAATGGATTCCAAAATCTTACCCACGACAGAGGTTAGGCTAATCGGCCTGTAATTTTTCCTCTTTTGTCTTACTCATTTTTTAAACAGGGGTGTCACGTTAGCGATTTTCTAGTCCTCTGGGACCCTCCCTGACTCTAATGATTCCTGAAAGATCACCACCAATGCTTCCACAATCTTTTTAGCTATCTCCTTTAGAACTCTGGGGTATAGTCCATCTGGTCCAGGTGATTTATCCACCTTCAGGCCAATTGGTTTGACTAGCATCTTTTCCTTGGTGATGGCCACCATACTCAGCTCTGCCCCGAATCTCTTGAATTTTTAGGATATTACTCATGTCTTCCACCGTGAAGACTGACGCAAAGTGATTATTCAGTTCCTCAGCCATTTCCTTGTTCCCCACTATTATCTCTCCACCATCATTTTGCAGTAGTCCAATATCCACTTTTGCCTCTCTTTTGCCCTTTATATATCTAAAGAAACTCTTACAGTCTTCATTTATATTATAGGTTAGCTCACCCTCATATTTAATCTTCTCCCTCCTTATGTCTTTTTTTGTTGCCCTCTGTTGGTCTTTGTAAGCTTCCCAGTCCTGTGGTTTCCTACTGCCCTTTGCCACATTATATGCTTTCTATTTTGTTTTTATGCTATCCCTTTCTTCCTCAGGCAGCTATGGTTGCCTCATCCTCCCGCTACCATGCTTCTTTTTCCTAGGGATGAATTTTTGCTGTGTCTCCTGAACTAGTCCCAGAAACTCCTGCCATTGTTGTTCCACTGTCTTTCCTGCTAGGCTCCTCTTCTAGTCAATTCTGCCCACCTCCTCCCGATACCTCTGTAGTCACCTTTATTCAGCTGTAATAGTTCTGATTCTGTCTTCTCCCTCTCAACTTGCAGAGTAAACTCTATCATATTATGATCACTGCCTCCTAAGGGTTCCTTCACCTTCAGGTCCCTTATCAAGTCTGCCTCATTGCATAACGCTGAATTCTGTACTGGCCATTCTTTTGTGGGCTCCACCATGAGCTGTTCCAAAAAGTCATTTTGTAGACATTCCACAAACTCCTTTTCTTGCAATCCACTAGCAACATGATTTTCTCAGTCCACCTGCAAACTTGTGACCTCTGACACCTAGAATTTCAAGGGCAAATGCATGGGAATACTACCTCTTGCAGGTTCTTTACACCACACACCTTCCTGACTTGGAACTAAATCACTATTCCTTCACTGTCACTGGGTCAAAATCGTGGAACTCCCTTCTTAACAGCACTATAGGTGTACCGACAGCACCTCCCTCATTGCCATTGCAGCAGTTTAATAAGGACGCTCATCATCACTTTCTCAAGGGCAATTAGGGATGGGCACTGGATGTTGGTCTAGCCAGGGATGCCACCATCCCATGACTGAATAATGTCCTTTAGGGAAAAAAAAACTTCCAATCATACCTGGTCTGACCTATATGTGTCTCTAGACCCACAGCAATATAGCTGAATCTTAATTGCTCTCTGAGCAAATGGGAATTGGCAATAAATACTGGCCTGGCCAGTTCAACCATATCAAGCGAATGAATAATTTTAAAAAAAGAAAAAAAATTCTCTGAATTCATCTCAATAAGTGGAAAATCAGTCTGGGTGTGATTTTGCAATGAGAGCTTCCACAGATCAAGGTTTGCTCTCATGCTGAAAAGACAAGCGCAACCCATAATCTTTTTAAACAATAAGGGCAGACAAAACTGATGGTTGTGAATGCTTAATTACCATTCTTTTTGGGATAAAAATTTCTCCAACAAATCACCTTTTGCCGATCTTCATTACTTCTGTTTACTGCTGGCACTTTTCTCTGATTTGTTCAGGGAAAGTACAGTTTTATCCAGCATATTCTCTCCCCATCACGCTAATTGTAGAGCAACAAGACAGTTTGATGGGAAATGACTATCTAACACAAGTGCAACTGCAAACTACTTGCACTTTAAAAATATGACAGTTGAACGAAGAGTAAATACATTCCTAAACAAAGCATAGAACATTCATTAAAAAAAACTTCTCAGAAAACACTTGCCCCAAATTCTCTCCACTGTTGTCCATTCAGTGGGACTATTTTCTCATGGTTCCATTTTTATCTATCTCATTATAAGATGAAAATAACTTGCAATGCTTCCTATCACTTACGAAGCTCACCTATTTCACATCTGTGTCTGCCCATTGGAAACACCATCCAATGTCAAGGACATCAGTTTGGCTCAGTGATCAGCACTGCTGCCTCACAGCACCAGGGACCCAGGTTCGATTCCACCCTTGGGTGACTGTATGTGTGGAGCTTGCACATCCTCCCCACGTCTGCGTGGATTTTCTCTAGATGCTCTGGTTTCCTCCCATGATCCAAAGATGTGCAGGCTAGGTGGATTGGCCATGCTAAATTGCCCATACTGTCCAGAGATGGGTGTGGATGAGATACTCTGTGGGTCAGTGTGGACTTGTTGGGCCAAAGGGCCTGTTTCCACATTGTAGGGATTCTATGATTCAATGTACACAAATGCCAGCAATTCTACCTCAACAACGCCACTTGCAATTCCTCCACTGGTGCTAAATGATCAGGCTGCTTATCTGATATCCAGATGATGCCCCTTGAAGCATCCCACCCAGATCCATCCCCCTATAACCCACACACTCCTAAACACTACGGGCAATTTAGCATGGCCGATCCACCTAGCCTGCACATCTTTGGACTGTGGGAGGAAACTGGAGCACCCGGTGGAAACCCACGCAGACACAGGGAGAATACGCTGCGCAAACTCCACAGAGACAGTCACCCGAAGCTGGAATCGAACACGGGTCCCTGGCGCCGTGAGGCTACAGTGCTAGCCACCATGCCACCCTAAACCGCACAAATTCACTAAGGTTCCTTAGACAGCATCTTCCAAACCCCTGATCACTACTGTTTCGAAGGACTAAGGCTTCAGATACATGGGGACACCAGCACCTGCAATTTCTCCTCCAGGTCAGTCATCTTCCCAACTTGGAAACATATAACTGTTCTTCAGTGTTGCTGGGTCAAAATCCTCAAACTTCCTTCCGAGTGACATTGTGGATATATTTACAGTACCTGAACTCCAGCGGTTCAAGCCGGCAGCTCTCAACCATTTTCCCAAGGGTAACTACGGATGGACAGTAAATACTGGCGACACCTTCGTCGCAGCAATGGGTAGAAAAATAAAAACTACCATCTTTTTTGACCAAGCTTTTGGTTATCTGACTTCATTAATTCCTTTGTGGAAATATTAATGTCATAATTTGTTTTATTGTGAAGTCCAGGAATTCCCCAGTTTACAACCGTTTGATTTCAAATGCTCATACTTACAAACAAGACCCCATTTGGGGTGTACTGATATTAATTTTAAAAGGTCAACAGGCAAACATTTCGTCATACTTAGGAATGGTTATTTTATATTGTCCTGTACTGTGTTCAACTTGCGAATGTTCAGAAGCCGTTAACAACTTGGAGGCTGCCTTTATTACATTAAAGGCAATAATGGAAACACAGCTATCAACTATTTTAGAGTTAATACGAATGACGTGGTTGACAACCCATGGGTTTGGCTGAAAACTTGCTTATAACACAAAGATAGATAGGAAAGTAAGCTGTGAAAAGAACACGAGGAGTCCGCAAAAGAATATGGTTAGTGAGTAGTCAAGGAGGAAAAAAACAAAACATATGATTTAAATGATGAATGAATGCAGAGCTCTGAGATCATGAATTGCAACAGATCAGTAAGCAAATACATCACGTAATTGGAAAAGCTATTGGAATGTTACTGTTTATTGTGAGTGAATCTGAATATAAAATTACGGTGGTTATACATTTGTTATAGATGGCGTTGTGAGACCAGGGATAGAATCATGTGTTTAGGATTTGTCTCCTTTAAGGAAAACCAAAGTAAATGCATTTGAGGCAGTTCAGAGAAGTTTACGAGATTCGTACAAGAAATGGATAGTTTGTCTTATGAGGGAAGTGTAAACGGCTAAACTTAGACTGTCTGGAGTTTAGAACAGTAAGAGGCAATTTGATTAAAACATATAAGATTCTGAGGGATCTTGAGAGCATAGATGTGGACAGAATGTTCTCTGTTGATGGAGAATCTAGACTAGGGCTCACACTTACTATTAAGGGGTCACTAATTCAAGATAGAAATCAAGAGTCTTTGGAACTCACTTCCTAAAGATGGAAGCAATGCTCAAATATTTTCATTCTATAGGTAGATCAATTCTTGGTAAACAAGGAGTGAATGCTTAGCAGCAGTGGCTGGGATTATGGAATGAGATCATGCATGACCTCACTAAACGTCAGAACAGGCTTGAAGGCTCAGTTGGCCTGTTCTTCAATTGTAAGTTTGTAATATTGTTGAAAATTGTAATAAATGTCATTTGATTACAAAATGAACTACATTTTTAAAAAAAAATTAACATTGTTTATGGTGCAGACATAGAAGCATGCTGAGATATCTGCAGGCCAGATTTTATTGATAATTTATGCTGTGAAAGTGGGAAGAATCATCCTCATTTTGGAATAGTGCGCACTGGGAGTTTTCTGATGTGTTGGGTACAAAGCAAACCACATATGTTAACACATTTGCAACCTGAACAGAAACAAAATAATTAAACTATTTATAATCAATATGTCTGAGCCAAATGAATTTACTTCAAAAGGGGATTGATGAATTTGGAGCTTTTAGTCAGTAGGAGTAATTTATAAATATTTCTGGTGTACATGAGAGGTTGAGAATCAGTCTTTGTACCATCACTCAGCATACCATTGTGATGTTACTAAATGTTGCAAACTGCAACTAAACAAGAACAGCAGGTTGCAATTCTGAACTGCATGCCACAGAGTTCTACAGTAGAATTACCAGTCTCAGTAGTAAAAGACATAGGCAATTGCCTCATTTGAAACTCCAGTTTGTGTTTTTTTAAGAATACTGTGTGGTAAAGGTTCAAAATATATTGTTGTTATTTGGGGGCTTGGGTTCTAATGTGGAATAAAAATGGATTTTAGTTATCTGTTCTTTGAAGGCTTGATTATCTTTAGAAGGTTATAAGTCATATTGAACTGTGAGTTTTGTGACTGGTATTTGACGCATTGCCCCATGTGATAGGGAGTTCCACATTCTAGCCATAGGCAAGGTAAAGATGCTTTTATTGCAAAAAAAAACTTCTTTATGCACGTACACAAGTACGAGAGTCGTTCTGGGCACTCTTTGTATATCGAGAAAAAAAAACTTTGGAAGTGACATTTCCTGCAGTTGCTTAGACCAAAGGCAGGACACTTTTTTACAAAGCAAAGACTTTTCTCCCAAATTCCTTACTGAAGTTATTAGTAACCAATTTATATTTGTGAACCTTAGTTTAAAATTATTCCACAAGTAGAAGCATTTCTTTACAAGTTAATTGTTGTAATTTGGATTCATGGTTGATCACGAGTTGACCCTAGTATGTACACAGGTAGAAGTGGCTCTTTCTCCGGACAGCATACTTGCAGACCTGATATTTTGTGTGTTTATGAGCTTGTCACCAGAGTAAGGTAGTTGAATTTAGTCAATCCCAGGAGTCAGCTCCTGGATGCTGGTCTCCCAGGGTCCAATTAGAATATGGCCTATATTAAAAGGGCCTTTGAGTACTTTCTCAGTTATTTTATACATGCCATATCAAATTCCTGTCTCTGTTTATTAACAATTAACAGTTTACAGTAGTACAGCATAGGCTACGACAATGAGAATATGTCATGTCTGCTTGGTCTGTCCTCAGTTTTGTAAAAAGTTAGTTAATGATAAAAAAAATGTTTCCAAGATGAAGCTGCAAGGGTTGAAGTAAGATGACAAGGTCATTAATTTATTAGACTTCAAAAGCGGTCATTAGAATTTTCATGAAAGATTTGGCCTGCTGTCACAGACTCAGCATGAACAGGGCGGCCATTCAATGATCAGCATCCTGGGGCCTGTGCAGAGGCTAGACTTGCCAGTAGGCCTGTAAAGAATCAAATGGTAATTGATTGTGACATCAATTATGAATAATCTCATCACTTTATCAGAGTTGGCTGTCAGAGCTCTAATTAAGCCCACAGTTCTCGATACTGAATGCTGGAAGAGCACATTATATTCTGATAATGAACATCAAGAACCAGCTAAAGTCTCTTTTCATATTCTGCAACTTAATGATCTAGACTTCCAAATGACAAAGACATCTAATTATCTATATGTAATGTGTATTATCATTCCTACAAATCAGAAGTTAGATATTGGAAAAGAAAAATTCAGTGATGAATTAAATCCGAAAGGTGGCACGCCATCAGTGGCCTTAGGCTGAGGGATAGACACTGCACCATGTGTTAGTGGGAACACTGTAGTGTGAAAAATGTTTTCATTCTACAAATCATTCCTAATAAGGAAACAACATTAACATTTCCTGTATTGATCAGCTGTAATGTACACTAAGTACTTTTGGAATGAAGTTATCGGGGCCTACCCGTGGATGTAAGTTTTCACTATGTGACCAGTAGTTATGCACTGCACATTGAGCTTCTTAGGACAGGGATCACTATCAATGAGAAAGCAATAACATTTTGTTCAACCACATTTTGATTCCTTCCTCTATGACAAATCTCGTCAGAATTGATCATGAAGGGGTGCACTCAGATTAACTATTACTATGTCTGGGAGACATTGTCTCCTGAAGAAAATACACTTTCATATACTGTAGGTTGATAAATCAATTCCTGTGTTACGAACAAGTTGAAGCTACTCAAATTGGAGTAGTTTCTCCGTTTGAATGGGCAATATGCCCATATCACAATCAGAACCACAATGTTGTGAGCACCTCACTACAACAGCTCTTCAACCTCTTCTGCAGAGGCTGCTGACACATGGAGGACTGCAAAAAACTAGGCACCTGCTCAATCCCAGGCAGAAGAAGACCGTGATGTCAGCAGTTACAGCCTTCATCTATGTGCACATGGAGGAACAGTAGCAGCAGGCAGGTATTAAGGACGCAATGGTTTTTATTTCCTAGAAGGTATAGTAATGCAGCAAATCATACAATCATCTCTTACCTCCACAATAAGTTAATGGTTACCATGGATGGCCAGGTCCAGGACCCTAGGTGTGTGCTAGAGACGCACAGACACATGCACTCTAAAACTGCTCACAATGTTTCAAACATGGTCTGACTGGAGCCTTACACAATCTCAGCAGTCTATATCTGTTCTTGTATTCAAACCCTCTTGCATTTGCCTTCCTAACTGCCAAATTAACCTGCGTGTTAACCTTAAGAGAATCCTTAACAAGGACATTGACAGGATGCAGAGATGGGCTGAGAGGTGGCAGATGGAGTTCAACCTGGATAAATGCGAGGTGATGCATTTTGGAAGGTCGAATTTGAAAACTGAGTACAGGATTAAGGATAGGATTCTTGGCAGCGTGGAGGAACAGAGGGATCTTGGTGTGCAGATACATAGATCCCTTAAAATGGCCACCCAAGTGGACAGGGTTGTTAAGAAAGCATATGGTGTTTTGGCTTTCATTAACAGGGGGATTGAGTTTAAGAGTCGTGAGATCTTGTTGCAGCTCTATAAAACTTTGGTTAGACCGCACTTGGAATACTGCGTCCAGTTCTGGGCGCCCTATTATAGGAAAGATGTGGATGCTTTGGAGAGGGTTCAGAGGAGGTTTACCAGGATGCTGCCTGGACTGGAGGGCTTATCTTATGAAGAGAGGTTGACTGAGCTCGGTCTCTTTTCATTGGAGAAAAGGAGGAGGAGAGGGGACCTAATTGAGGTATACAAGATAATGAGAGGCATAGATAGAGTCGATAGCCAGAGACTATTTCCCAGGGCAGAAATGGCTAGCACGAGGGGTCATAGTTTTAAGCTGGTTGGTGGAAAGTATAGAGGGGATGTCAGAGGCAGGTTCTTTACGCAGAGAGTTGTGAGAGCGTGGAATGCGTTGCCAGCAGCAGTTGTGGAAGCAAGGTCATTGGGGTCATTTAAGAGACTGCTGGACATGCATATGGTCACAGAAATTTGAGGGTGCATCCATGAGGATCAATGGTCGGCACAACATTGTGGGCTGAAGGGCCTGTTCTGTGCTGTACTGTTCTATGTTCTATGTTCTATGTTCTATGTTCTATGACTCCTAAATCCCTTTGTGCTTCAGATTTGTGAAACCTTTCCCCATTAGAAAACAGTATATGCCTCTATTCTTCCTATCAAAGTGCCTAGCCTCACACTTTGCCATGTTGTATACTACTTTGCCAATTCGCACAGTTTGTCCGTGTCCTTCTGCAGCTTGCCTGCTTCCTCAACACCAGCTGTGCCTCCACCTTTGTGTCATCTGCAAACTTAGCAACAATGCCCTCAGTGTCTTCATCCAAATCGCTGATGTATAATATGAACAATCGTGGTCCCAACACGTACGCCTGCAGAACTCCACGACAGAATCACAGAATATGGAAAAAGGCCATTTGGCCCATCAAATGTACACTGGTCCTCCGAAGAGCATCCTACTGAGACCCAGCCCTTACCCAATCCCTGTAACCCTGCATTTCCCATGGCTAATTCATATAGCCTGCATATTTCTGGAAATTATGGGAAATTTAGTAATGGCCAATCCACCTAACCTGCATATCTTTGCGCTGTGGGAGGAAATAACAGCACATGGAGGAAACCCACACAGATGAGGGAGATGGTGCAGATTCTACACAGACAGTCACATAATGGGGGAAATCGAATCTGGTTGCCTTGTGCAGTGAGGCAGCAGTGCTAACCACTGAGCCACTAGGCCACCCAAACAGTCACCAGCTGTCATTCTGAAAAAGACATCTTTATCCCAAATGTCTGTTTTCTGCCAGTCAGCCAATCCTCTATCAATCCCAGTACCTTGCCCCAATACCATGGGCTCTTAGCTTAATTAGTAGCCTCCTGTGCAGCACCTTGTTAATGGCCTTCTGGAAATCAAAATATTTCACATCTATTGGCCCTCTTTTATCTAACTTGCTGACTCCTCAAAGAATTCTGACAGATTTGTCAGGCATAACCTCCTGTTGATGAAGACATGCTAATTCTGCCCTGTTTTACCATGCACTGCCAGTACTCCACAGTCTAATAACGGAGTTTAAAATCATGGCAACAACCAAAGTTAGGCTAACCAACCATAGTTTCCTGTCTGGGTCTAGGCCCGAAACGTCAGCTTTTGTGCTCCTAAGATGCTGCTTAGCCTGCTGTGTTCATCCAGCTCCACACTTTGTTATCATAGTTTCCTGTCTTCTGCCTCATCTTTCCTTAAACCAGACTGTTATATACACCATTTTCCAGACCTCTGGCTCCCTCCTTGACTCCAGTGATTCCTGAAAGATCACCATCAATACCTGTATAATCTCCTCAGGTTTCTCCTTCAGAACTCTCAGTTGTAGTCCATCTGGTCCAGATGGTTTATCCACCCTCACATGTTTCAGCTTCCCCATCATCTTCTCCTCAGTGATAACAAACACATTTACTTCTGTCCCCCGACTCTCTTGAAGTTCTGGTATGTCACTGGTGTCTGCCATTATGAAAACTGCTGCAAAGTTCCTATTCAGTTCCCCCAGCATTCCCCCAATACTACTTCTCTAGCCTCATTTTTCAGCTGTCCAATGTCCACTCTTGCCTTTCTCTTATCGTTAAGATATCTTGCAAACTTCTTTTATATTACTAGCTAGCTTACTCTCATATTTCATTTTCTACCCCCTTATTTTGGATATCCCCTGCTGTTGTTCTTTCTTATTAGCTTCCCAATAATTTTCACCACATTGTATACTTTTTACTTTTGCTTTTATACTATCCTTGACTTTCTTGTCAGCTATGGCTGCCTCTTCCTCCCCTTAGTACAAGATAATGTATGGCTTAGAAGGGGTGGATGCTGGGAAGCTTTTTCCATTAGACGGGGAGATTAGGACCCGTGGGCACAGCCTTAAAATTAGAGGGGGTAAATTTAAAATGGAAATGAGACGACATTTCTTCAGCCAGAGAGTGGTGGGCTTGTGGAATTCATTGCCACGAAGTGCAGTGGAGGTCGGGACGTTAGATGCCTTCAAGGCAGAGATCGACATACTCTTGAACTCACAAGGAATCAAGGGCTACGGGGAGTGTGTAGGGAAGTGGAGTTGAAATGCCCATCAGCCATGATTTAAATGGCGGAGTGGACTTGAAGGGCCGAATGGCCTTACTTCCACTACTATGTCTTATGTTCTGAGTATGTTTCCTCTTCCTTGGGATGAATTTCTTCTGTTCCTCCCAAATTAACCCCAGGAACTCCTGCCATTGCTTCTCTACCATCCTCCCTGCTATGCTGCCCTTCCAATCAATTCTGGTCGGCCCCTTTCTTATGTCTTTATAGTTATCTGTAGACAATTGTAATAACATTATATCTGAATCCAGCTTCTCCCTCTCAAACTGCAGGTTGAATTCTCTCATATTATTGTCACTGTCCCCTAGACTTTCTTCACCTTCAGCTTCCTAATCAAGTCTGTCCCATTGCGTGTCCAGAATTGCCTGGTCCCTGCTGGGCTCCACCACAAGCTGCTCCAAAAAAAAACTTGTAAACATTCCATGAGTTTCTTTTAACATAGAACATTACAGCACAGTGCAGGCCCTTTGGCCTTCGATGTTGTGCCGACCTGTCATATCAATCTGAAGCCCATCTAACCTACACTATTCCACATATGTCCATACGCTTATCCAATGACGACTTAAATATACCTAAAGTTGGCGAATCTACTATCGTTGCAGGCAAAGCATTCCATTCCCTTACTACTCTCTGAGTAAAGAAACTACCTCTGACATCTGTCCCATATCTTTCACCCCTCAATTTAAAGCTATGCCCCCTTGTGCTCGCTGTCACCATCCAAGGAAAAAGGCTCTCCCTATCCACCCTATCTAATCCTCTGATTATTTTATATGTTTCAATTAAGTCACCTCTCAACCTTCTTCTATCTAATGAAAACAGCCTCAAGTCCCTCAGCCTTTCCTCATAAGACCTTCCCTCCATACTAGGCAACATCCTAGAAAATCTCTTCTGCACCCTTTCCAAAGCTTCCACATCCTTCTTACAATGCGGTGACCAGAACTGTACACAATACTCCAAGTGCGGCCGCACCAGAGTTTTGTACACCTGCAGCATAACCTCTTGGTTCCAGAACTCGATCCCTCTATCAATAAAAGCTAAAACACTGAATGCCTTCTTAACAGCCCTGTCAACCTGGGTGGCAACTTTCAAGGAACTGTGTGCATGGACACCGAGATCTCTCTGCTCATCTACACTGCTAAGAATCTTACCATTAGCCCTGTACTTTGCCTTCCGGTTACTCCTACCAAAGTGCATCACCTCACACTTGTCTGCATTAAACTCCATTTGCCACCTCTCAGCCCAGCTCTGCAGCTTATCTATGTCTCTCTGCAACCTACAGCATCCTTCATCACTATCCACAACTCCACCGACCTTAGTGACGTCTGCAAATTTACTAACCCATCCTTCTATGCCCTCATCCAGTCATTTATAAAAATGACAAACAGCAGTGGACCCAACACCGACCCTTGCGGTACACCACTCGTAACTGGTCTCCAGGATGAACATTTCCCATTAACTACCACCCTCTGTCTTCTTTCAGCAAGCCAATTTCCGATCCAAACTGCTATATCTCCCACAATTCCATTCCTCCGCATTTTGTACAATAGCCTACCGTGGGGAACCTTATTGAACACCTTGCTGAAATCCATATACACCACATCAACCGGTTTACTCTCATCTCCCTGTTTGGTCACCTTCTCAAAGAACTCAATAAGGTTCGTGAAGCACGATCTTCCCTTCACAAAACTGTGCTGACTATCCCTAATCAGTTTATTCTTTTCTAGATGATTATAAATCCTATCCCTTATAACCTTTTCCAGCACTTTACCAACAAGTGAGATAAGGCTCACTGGTCTGTAATTACCAGGGTTGTCTCTCCTCCCCTTCTTGAACAGGGGAACCACATTTGCTATCCTCCAGTCGTCTGGCACTACTCCTGTAGACAATGATGAGTTAAAGATCAATGCTAAAGGCTTGGCAATCTCATCCCTGGCTTCCCAGAGGATCTTAGGATAAATGCCAACTGGCCCAGGGGACTTATCTATCTTCACCCTCTGTAGGATTTCTAATACCTCTTCCTTGTGAACCTCAATCCTACATAGTCTAATAGCCTGTATCTCAGTATCCTCCTCGACAACATTGTCATTTTCTAGAGTGAATATTGTTGAAAAATATTCATTTAGCATTTCCCCTATCTCTCTGGCTCCACACACAACTTACCACTACTATCCTTGATTGGCCCTAATCTTACTTTCGTCATTCTTTTATTCCTTAAATACCGATAGAAAGCCTTAGGGTTTACCCTGATCCGATCTATCAACAACTTCTCATGTCTCCTCCTGGCTCTTCTGAGCTCTCTCTTTAGGTCTTTCCTGGCTACCTCGTAGCCCTCAAGCGCCCTAACTGAGCCTTTACATCTCATCCTAACGTAAGCCTTCTTCTTCCTCTTGAAGAGAGTTTCCACCTCCTTCGTAAACCACGGCCCCCACACTCTACAGCTTCCTCCCTGCCTGACAGGTACATACTTATCTAGGACACGCAGGAACTTTTCCTTGAATAAGCTCCACATTTCTAATGTGCCCATCCCCTGCAGTTTCCTTCCCCATCCTATGCTCCATAAATCTTGCCTAATCTCATTGTAATTGCCTTTCCCCCAGCTATAACTCTTGCCCAGTGGTATATATCTATCCCTTTCCATCACTAAAGTAAACATAACAGAATTGTGATCGTTATCACCAAAGTGCTCACCTACTTCCAAATCTAACACCTGGCCAGGCTCATTACCCAGTGCCAAATCTAATGTGGCTTTGCCCCTTGTTGGCCTATCTACATACTGTGTCAGGAAGCCTTCCTGCACACACTGGACAAAAACTGACCCATCTATAGGACTCGAACTATAGTGTTCCCAGTCAATATTTGGAAAGTTGAAGTCCCCCATGACGACTACCCTGTCTCTCTCACTCCTATCGCGAATCATCTTTGCTATCCTTTCCTCTACATCTCTGGAACTATTCGGAGGCCTATAGAAAACTCCCAACAGGGTGACCTCTCCTTTCCTGTTTCTAACCTCAGCCCATACTACCTCAGTTGACGAGTCCCCAAACATCCTTTCTGCAACTGTAATACTGTCCTTGACCAACAATGCCACACCTCCCCCCCTTTTACCATCTTCTCTGTTCCTACTGAAACATCTAAATCCCGGAACCTGCAACAACCATTCCCGTCCCTGCTCTATCCATGTCTCCGAAATGGCCACAACATCGAAGTCCCAGGTACTAACCCATGCTGCAAGTTCACCCACCTTATTCCGGACGCTCCTGGCATTGAAGTAGACACACTTCAAACCAACTTCTTGCTTGCCGGTGCCATCTTGCGTCCCTGAAACTTTTTCTCGGACCTCCCTACTCTCAACCTTTTCTATACTCGAACTACACTATACTTGAGAACCACCACCAATCTGATTTTCCTATTGTATCCGCAATACTAAAATGCCGCTTAATAATTGTAATAATGCTTTTATTACAAGTCTTTTCTATCTTCTGATTTATTTTCTTTCCCACATCTTGACTACTGATATATACACATCAGAATCTTTTTTTCTCTACCCATAACTCTATCCACACAGATTCAATGCCTAATGACTCTATGCGACTTTTTTCTGCTGATTTAATTTCATATTTTACTAACAAGACAACCCTGAACCCCTTCTGATTTGCATATCTTTCCAACAGGATGTGTATCCTTGGATATGTCGGGAGTGGAGGGTTTGCGTTATAAGGATAGCCTGACACTTACTATACTAATGTAGGAGGTTGAGCGGGGACCTTATAGAGGTTTGTAAAATATTGAAGGGCATAGATAAGGTGAATAGCAAAGGCTTTTTTCCTTAGGCTGAGGCAGTTGAAAACTAGGGGGTATATTTTTAAGGTGAGGAGACAGCAAAACGGAACTTAGGGGCAACTTTTTCACATAGAGGGTGGTTTGTATGTGGAATGAACTACCAAAGGAAGTGGTAGATACAGATACAATTACAACATTTAAAAGGCATTTGGATCAATATATAACTAGGAAAGGTTTTGAGGGATTTAGGTCAAATGCAGACAGGTGGGAGTAGTCTAGTTTGGGAAACTTGGGCAGCATGGACTAGTTGGACCAACAAGTTTATTTCCATCAGAGATAATGGGAACTGCAGATGCTGGAGAATCCAAGATTACAAAGTGTGGAGCTGGATAAACACAGCAGGCCAAGCAGCATTTCAGGAGCACAAAAGCTGACGTTTCGGGCCTAGACGCTTCATCAGACCCTTCATCATGCTCTCTGATGAAGGGTCTAGGCCCAAAACATCAGTTTTTGTGCTCCTGAGATGCTGCTTGGCCTGCTGTGTTTATCCAGCTCCACACTTTGTTAAGTTTGTTTCCATACTGTGTAACCATCTGACTCTATTTATCCCAGCACAGGAACCTTTGTAGGGTGATTGCCAATTTCAATCTGTTCTTCAAGCTTGTTTACCTTGTTAAGTATACTGTGCACATTTCAAAACAACATCCTGCATTGACTGTCCCCTTTCTTATAGTTGTTCCCTTATCTGCCATGTCTAAAATTAGATTCCCTTTCAATACCCTCTTGTCCTATTACTTGTTCCGGTAACTTTAACCTCTCCTGAGCCCTCCCCCCACTTTAACTTTTCCATAATTTTCCATACAACTGAACCACACCCCCCACTATTTAGTTTAAAGCCCTATCCACAGCCCTACTTATGTAATTTGCAATGATTCTGGTACCAGCATGATTCAGGTGTAGCAAGTCCCCTCAGAACAGCTCCACTTTCCCCAGTGCTGATGCCAAAATCCTGTATATTTGTACCTGTTTCTCCTATCACTTAGAATGACAAGGACAGTTGATACATAGGAACACCACCTGCAACTTCCCCTCCAAGCCACTCACCATCCTGACTTGGAAATATATCACTGTTCCTTCACTTTTGCTGGATCAAAGTCCTGAAATTCCCTTCCGAATAGTATTGTGGGTAAACACACAGAAGGTGGACTGCAACAGGTCAAGAGGGCAGCTCATCACCACCTTCTCAAGAGCAACTAGCGATGGGTAATAAATGCTGGCCAGCCAGTGAGGCACACTTCCCAAAATTAAAGTTTAAAAAAAAAGTAGTAATCCAGAGATTATTGCCTTATTGGTTCTGCTTTCTAATTTAGCTTCCAGCTGCTCATGTTCCCTGAGCAGCACCTCTTTCATCTTTCTACCTATATCTTTGGTACATATTTGGCCCTAAACAACCACATCTTTCCCTCCCACTCCAAGTTCATGTGCAGTCCAGATGAAATATCTCAAACCCAGGCACCAGGCATGCCTTTGGGACTCTTGATCCTGGCCACAAAGTGTCTATTTCCCTGACTATACTGTGTAGTTGAAATTGGGAACATCTCTTTTCTTCCCTCTCTTGAATGGTTCCCTGTAGCAGAGTACTATGATCAATTTACACATTGTCTCTACAGCTCCCACACTCATCCACAAGAAAGCAATCTCAAACCTGTTAGATAAGCTCAAGGACTGAGGCTCCTTCAGCACTAGAAGTAGAGATTGAAAGATTTCTAAATACCAATGACAAAAACGGTAATGAGATAATGTGAGGAAAAAGCATTGAGATAGCATATTAGCCAATGATCATGGCAGGCTCAATGTTCTGAATGGCTAACTCCTGTTCATACATTACTATGAGCAAAGAACATGTGGGAATGAAAACCACGTACATAGGATCTTTTTAGAACAATGAGACAGTGAAAATAAATGTATCTATGAAGTTGTTGAAATAGTTTCAGCCACCATTTTCGTTCTTTGCTCAGGTCAATGGATTTAATTTGCAATGATATTTCGAAGATAACAAAAATATAACAATACCAAAAGATCCAAACCTAAACAGAAATTTCACAGCCACTCATGTTAGAATGTTTATCAACTTGCCAGAGGATTTCTGCTCTGGACGACATTGAGAGAACACGTCACTTTGCTACTATTGGTACAACACATAAAGCGACACACGAGCATTTGATGGCTGTCTTTGTTAAGAGCAGTTTGGAATATTCTGCAGATAATATCGACAGCATAGCAGGATTGATGGAAGGTAACTGTAAGGCCAACTACGAACCATCAAATTAAAGTAACAGTCATGCCCATTAAAAAGCTACTTTCTCAACTGAAAAACCATGATATGGTGTATAAATACAAATTTTAAAACATTGCGACTCTTTTTATATGTAGCAATAGATCACCAATAATCCACAATCTTAAATCTGTATCCAAAAAAGAAGCTACAGTTTTGATCCCCAGGTGCAATGTTTAGTTACAACAGGTTTTCCTGTTCACTCCTAGCTACATTTCTTAATGTTCTCTCCCGTCTTACTCATGGGCTTCAATAATTGCTGTTCGCATCCTAAAGGTCAGATCACCATCTGTAACTTCCATTTGAAAATGTGATAGTCATTATTTTATTAAGGTGACGAAGGCCTGTTAAGGACTATAATTACTGTCTGAGTAAAGGTAAAGTAATAAATAAATCATTAACTCCAGCATAACATGACCAATGCAAACAAAGAAAAACCACTGCAAATGCAGGAGTTCTGAAATTAAGTTGGAAGTGCTGAGAATATACAGTATCTGAAAAGAGATAAGACAGGTTGTGATGTTCTACAGGTATTGAAGATTTTCAGCTTCTTGTTGCAAACTCATTCCAATATGCTGCAAACTCCCTGCTTTTGTATTCTTGACTAGGAAAGGCAAGCATCCCTTCGTTATTAACCACCTTATTCACCTGTCCTATTGCCTTCAATGATCAGTAAACATACACACTAAGGTCCCTCCTTATCCTTTATACTTCCAAAGGTCTGGCCATCTATTTGTACTGCTTTGCTGAGTTAGTCCTCTCTAGTCATCATGTCATACTATTCTGGCTTAAATTCTGCAATCTATTGATTTCCTCTTCGCTAACACACCAAATCTCATACGCTCATGTAGTAGGATAGTGAGTGGGGAGGCTGCAAATTAAGATTTGTGAGGAGGATGAGGCCACAAGGAGGAGGACGGGGGCAGCAAAGGATGGGGCAATGCTGTGTGAGGGAGGTGGAGCAGAGGAAGCTGTCACGAGAGTTGCAGAGTGGTGATGCTTGCAAGAGGCCTGCAGGTGAGGGAAAAAGGCTGCAAGAGGTGGATTTGGGGAGAAAAAGAGTGTGTTAGGAATGGAAAGAGGAGCAGACAGGATAGAAAGATAGAAGCTACAAGAGAGATTTGGAAAGGAGGAGGTTTGAAGAGGGATGTGTGGGAGACAGGTAGCTGCAAGAAGCAGATTGGAGGATAAAAAAAAAGCAGGGCAAGGGAGGTGGAAATTACAAGAGAAATATGAAAGTGGAGATTTCAAGAGAAGTTTGGGGGAGAAGGAAGTTGCAAAAGGGGTTGGGGTGCTCAGAAGACAACATTGTGAAGCGCCCTATGGATCTTGAATGTTTCAATGAGATCATTTCGAATTTTGCTAAACTGTATTGGCATATCTTGTTCAACCCTTCTCCATAAAATAAACTGTTCATCCCAGAATGAGGCAAGATTTTTTTTTAGTTAACCCTCAACCAGCATCACAGGACAGATTATCTGGTCATTATCATGTTGCTGTTTGTGGCAGCTTGCTGAATACAAATTGGCTGTCATAGCTCTCATGTTGTAAGTGATTACAGTTCAAAAAGTACTTAATTGCCTGTAAAATTATTTAATATATCCAGAAGTCATGAAAAATATCATACAAAGGAGAGTCTTTATATGTCGTATTTTAAGACGCTTGTTGCTGCTTTAAGAAGCTGTCAAGGATCATTAATGAAGTTGCATTTTGGCTGTGCGCTAATTTATTATTTAACAAATGGGGTTGTTATGAAACTAAAATTTCAAAACAACATATTGTTGAGAATCGTCTTTAGTTAGTTTTAAATTAGAATGAGAAACAAAAATGTATCTTATTCTTCCCTTCATGCCATGTCTCTAACCCACATACCACCACCACTTAATATAAGTAGTAAAGGTACAAGCATTGTCCAATATAATTTATTTGATTGGATAGAAATCTAAAAAGAAAACAAATTATGTTCCAGCTTTAAACATTGGCATTGCAGTTATCAAGTATTTCACATGAAACAGTTAACATTTGTACACAAATAAAAGAAATTTAAAAATAACACTCAATGACTACAGTCATACATTAAGTAAATCCTGATAAGGAACTGTTGCAAGTACTAACCCATTGGGATAAGCAAAGCAACTGAAAGCACAGTGCATAGATTGAAACCATATGTAAACAGGGAAGTAGTTTTCAAACACAACCCTGAAAAGTGCTTCAGAAATATTTGTTCAATAATTCAGTTGAGTGGGATTCCATTTTCCTATAAATTCAACCTCAGAACAGGTGAATTGCTGCCCAGAAACCAGCTACACTTGGAGCAACAATTCACTCCCTTTATTCCCACTTAACTTTTCCAAGGCCTTTTGTTAAGTAAGGCATACTGCCCTACAAATAAAACAAGACAAAGAACAGCAAATGCAGGAGATGAAACAAAAAACAGGAAGTGCTGAAAAAGCTCAGCGGTTAACTCAGAGTTAATATTTTGAGTCCAACATGTTCTGAGGAAGGGTCACTGGACTCAAAAAGTTAACTTTGCTGTTCTCTGCACAGATGCTGCCAGACCTGCTGAGTTTCTTCAGCACTGTTTTTTTATGCCATACAAATAAACTTGGATTAAGAATGTAGGTATTGTTACTGCTTTCATCATTCAATAACTTTCAGGAGGTTCCATTGAAGGATTCTCCTTCTCAACCCCTTCCTTCGCCTGAGGTGTGGTGACTTTCAGTTTAAAACACCACCAGTTGTTTCTTTCCAATGACAGAACAGACCTATAGCCCAGTAGGACTATGATGACTTTACCTTTACTTTTTAAAAAGTATTTTAGGGTCCCTTATCTTATTCCTGTGGGTATAAAATGTCATTACTCTCTTGTCATAGAGGTGTCACCAGGTTCCACATTTGCTGCCAAGGACACAAAACAGCGGTAATAAAATGTGAGGCTGGATGAACACAGCAGGCCAAGCAGCATCTCAGGAGCACAAAAGCTGACGTTTCGGGCCTAGACCCTTCATCAGAGAGGGGGATGGGGAGAGGGAACTGGAATAAATAGGGAGAGAGGGGGAGGCGGACCGAAGATGGAGAGTAAAGAAGATAGGTGGAGAGAGTATAGGCGGGGAGGTAGGGAGGGGATAGGTCAGTCCAGGGAAGACGGACAGGTCAAGGAGGTGGGATGAGGTTAGTAGGTAGATGGGGGTGCGGCTTGGGGTGGGGCCTCAACTTCTCCACCCCTCTCACCCACTCCAACCTCTCCCCCGCAGAACGGGCAGCCCTCCGCTCCCTCCGCTCCAACCCCAACCTCACCCTCACCATCAAACCCGCAGACAAGGGTGGCGCAGTGGTAGTATGGCGCACTGACCTCTACATCGCCGAGGCCAGACACCAACTCTCCGACACCACCTCCTACCGCCCCCTCGATCATGACCCCACACCCGAGCACCAAACCATCATCTCCAACACCATTCACGACCTCATCACCTCAGGGGACCTCCCACCCACAGCCTCCAACCTCATTGTTCCCCAACCCTGCACGGCCCGTTTCTATCTCCTTCCCAAAATCCACAAACCTGCCTGCCCTGGTCGACCCATCGTCTCAGCCTGCTCCTGCCCCACCGAACTCATCTCCACCTATCTGGACTCCATTTTCTCCCCTTTGGTCCAGGAACTCCCCACCTACGTCCGTGACACCACCCACGCCCTCCACCTCCTCCAGGACTTCCAATTCCCTGGCCCCCAACACCTCATATTCACCATGGACGTCCAGTCCCTATACACCTGCATTCCGCATGCAGATGGCCTCAAGGCCCTCCGCTTCTTCCTGTCCCGCAGGCCCGACCAGTCCCCCTCCACTGACACTCTCATCCGCCTAGCTGAACTCGTCCTCACCCTCAACAACTTCTCTTTTGACTCCTCCCACTTCCTACAGACTAAGGGGGTGGCCATGGGCACCCGCATGGGCCCCAGCTATGCCTGCCTCTTTGTAGGTTACGTGGAACAGTCCCTCTTCCACACCTACACAGGCCCCAAACCCCACCTCTTCCTCCGGTACATTGATGACTGTATCGGCGCCGCCTCTTGCTCCCCAGAGGAGCTCGAACAGTTCATCCACTTCACCAACACCTTCCACCCCAACCTTCAGTTCACCTGGGCCATCTCCAGCACATCCCTCACCTTCCTGGACCTCTCAGTCTCCATCTCAGGCAACCAGCTTGTAACTGATGTACATTTCAAGCCCACCGACTCCCACAGCTACCTAGAATACACCTCCTCCCACCCACCCTCCTGCAAAAATTCCATCCCCTATTCCCAATTCCTCCGCCTCCGCCGCATCTGCTCCCACGATAAGACATTCCACTCCCCCACATCCCAGATGTCCAAGTTCTTTAAGGGCCGCAACTTTCCCCCCACAGTGATCGAGAACGCCCTTGACCGCGTCTCCTGTATTTCCCGCAACAAATCCCTCACACCCCGCCCCCGCCATAACCGCCCTAAGAGGATCCCCCTCATTCTCACACACCACCCTACCAACCTCCGGATACAACGCATCATTCTCCGACACTTCCGCCATTTACAATCCGACCCCACCACCCAAGACATTTTTCCATCCCCACCCCTGTCTGCTTTCCGGAGAGACCACTCTCTCCGTGACTCCCTTGTTCGCTCCACACTGCCCTCCAACCCCACCACACCCGGCACCTTCCCCTGCAACCGCAGGAAATGCTACACTTGCCCCCACACCTCCTCCCTCACCCCTATCCCAGGCCCCAAGATGACATTCCACATTAAGCAGAGGTTCACCTGCACATCTGCCAATGTGGTATACTACATCCATTGTACCCGGTGCGGCTTCCTCTTGGAGACCGCTTTGCAGAACACCTCCGTTCAGTTCGCAACAAACAACTGCACCTCCCAGTCGCAAACCATTTACACTCCCCCTCCCATTCTCTAGATGACATGTCCATCATGGGCCTCCTGCACTGCCACAATGATGCCACCCGAAAGTTGCAGGAACAGCAACTCATATTCCGCCTGGGAACCCTGCAGCCTAATGGTATCAATGTGGACTTCACCAGTTTCAAAATCTCCCCTTCCCCTACTGCATCCCTAAACCAGCCCAGTTCGTCCCCTCCCCCCACTGCACCACACAACCAGCCCAGCTCTTCCCCCCCACCCACTGCATCCCAAAACCAGTCCAACCTGTCTCTGCCTCCCTAACCGGTTCTTCCTCTCACCCATCCCTTCCTACCACCCCAAGCCGCACCCCCATCTACCTACTAACCTCATGCCACCTCCTTGACCTGTCCGTCTTCCCTGGACTGACCTATCCCCTCCCTACCTCCCCACCTATACTCTCTCCACCTATCTTCTTTACTCTCCATCTTCGGTCCGCCTCCCCCTCTCTCCCTATTTATTCCAGTTCCCTCTCCCCATCTCCCTCTCTGATGAAGAGTCTAGGCCCGAAACGTCAGCTTTTGTGCTCCTGAGATGCTGCTTGGCCTGCTGTGTTCATCCAGCCTCACATTTTATTATCTTGGAATTCTCCAGCATCTGCAGTTCCCATTATCTCTCACAAAACAGCGGCTCTGCTGTGCTGAAGTTGATAATCAGCTGTCCATTAAGGGATATTGCCATCAAAATTAGATATACTGGGAAATATATTAAAGGGGCCTGAATGACGTGGGCTACAGCAAGATTTTTGGCAGAATTGCACAAATCCTGCAAGGCTCGTGTCAAGGTCACATGCAACTCGCTGCAATTTTTATGCGTCTATCCAGCAATGAGGTGAGTTCTCAGTTAGGCACTGATAGGTTGCCAATTAAATTTGGAATATAGTTTGGTAAATTAGAGTAGATTAGACACCCTACAGTGTGGGAACAGGCCCTTGGGACCAACAAGTCCACACTTCCCCTTGGAGCATCCCACCCTGACTCATTCCCCTATAACCCACATACCCCTGAACACTACGGGCAATTTAGCATGCCCATTCCACCTAGCCTGCACATCTTTGGACTGTGGGAGGAAACCGGAGCACCCAGAGGAAACCCATGCAGACACGGGGAGAATGTGCAAACTCCGCACAGACAGTTGCCCGAGGCTGGAATCGAACCTGCGACCCTGGCGCTGCGATGCTGCAATGCTCACCACTGAACCACCATGCTGCCCTTATCTTACTAACAGCACAATATTTAACTAATATTCAGCTTCTCACCTTACCAAATGCACTGAATAAGCTAGACATCAAAAATTCTCAAAGTGAAAGTAAAAGCAGGTATCTGGTAAAGTCAGCTGGTTACTTGTTGGAGACCGGGCATCAACATCTCAAGTCACATTCTATGGCCACCAAGCACATGCACCCACCATAACACCATACGACATAAGAGCAGAAGTGGGCCATTAAGCTAATCATCTGCTCTGCCGTTCAATGAGGTCATGGCTGATCAGATAATTCTCAACTCCACTTCCGTGTTTTTTCTTGTAACTCTTGATTCCCTTACTGTTTATCTCAGCTTTGAATATATTTGATGGCCCAGAATCAACAGCATTTTATGGTCAAGAATTCCAGAGTCACAACCTTATGAGAAAAGAATTTCCTCCTCATCTCTCTCTTAATCGTGTTACCCTTATTCTGAGATGTGCCAGGCGCTATACAGGAATGTGAAGAACCATCAAAGGTTGGCAAGAATAGGGTGATGATTTACTGCCTACCATTCTGGCACGAGCAGTATTATAGTCTGCTGCACATTACCCGCTGACACCCTGTAGAAATAGTTTTTTTTTGCCTGGATGAGATGTGGGCATCACTGGCAAACATTGGCATTTGTTGCCCATCCCAAGTTGCTTTTGAAATGATTGGCTTTCTTGGCCATTTCAGAGGATGTATAAGAGTCAGCCACCACACTGCTGTTGATTTAGAGTCACTGTAGCTCAGACCACGTAGGATGGCATATTTCCTTCCCTAAAGAACATTAGTCAGTCAGATTTTTTTTTATAATAATACAATGGTTACATGATTGCCATTAAACTATCTTTAAATTTCATATTTTATTGAATTTAAATTTCACCAGCTGCCATAGTGGGAATTGAACCCAAGCCCTTAAAACATCAGTCTGAGCCTCTGGATTACCAGTCCAATGACATATACAGTCAATGTTACATTTGCTGCAATGCCAGCCAATACTAGGTTTTGGATGGGATAATTTCCTGCCAGCATACTCCTTCCTTGACTGAGTCAAAGGGCCTGGTATAGGAAAACCATTCATGACTTTTAATGAGAAGAGACTCTTGTCTTAAACATTATATAGTTTATTGCATCATAGCAATCAGGTACAACTTCCATTAGTAATTTAGACATTGTTACTAAGACAATTATGAGAACTGTGAATATAGATCTTCACATCTTAAGATGTTCTGCTTTTCCTCATCCATGTCCTCACTGTATCATCACATTAGATGGAATTTAATGTAGTTCCAACAATTAACCCTTTTGGGACAATTACCTTACACAACAGTTATTTGTTAGATAGGGACAGAGCAAATCAGAACAGCATTTTAGTTCTGGGAGTGGAGTTTGTATCTATCCAAGACTTTTTCTGCTTTTGAACTCTGCTAGTTTTGTTATTTTGCACAGAAGTGAAAACTGCATCCAAATGGCCTTGTAAAATTTTTAATTTTGGTTTTCTGCTGTTTTCAGCTGATTGCTATGGAAGGATCAGAATATTTTTAGAAAACCAGCCCAGCTTGTCCCCACCCCTGACCTCATCCCAAAACCAGCCCAGCTCGTCCCTGCTTCCTTGACTTGTCCATCTTTTCTCCCACTTATCCGCTCCTCTCATCCCAACCCCGACACCCACCTCCTACCTACCAGCCTCATCCCCGCCTCCTTGACCTGCCTGTCTTCCCTTGATTGACCAATCCCCCGTCCTAACTCCCCACCTACACACACCTTTACTGGCCCCATCCCCGCCTCCTTAACCTGTCCGTCTCCTCTCCATGTATCTGCTCCTTTATCCACCTCCCATTCGCCTCCCCATCTCTCTCTATTTATTTCAGAGTCTTCTTCCCCTCCCAAAACGTCAGCTTTCCTGCTCCTCTGACGCTGCTTGGCCTGCTGTGTGCTCTATATTTGGTCGTAGAAGGGTACTTGTGTTAGTTGTGTTTGTGCATATTGTATGGACATTTTAAATATAGAATACTGAAATTTAATCACACTGCACATAAAAACATCTCTAGGTGCCTCATATTGTAAACTACAAAAGGAAGAAAGTGCTTGAAGGAAATTGAGTTGAGAGGTTTTTATTGCCCTTATTTTTGCAAGCTGTTATTCCCAACAAACCTACCTTTATAAAGAGACTTATCAAATCCTCAGGACATGTTAAGCAATAAATTACTTTTGAAGTACAGTCACTGCTGTCTGGACAAATAATACAATATACACTCTCTGTAACCAAGTTCCCTGAACAGCTGCTGATGACTTTACACTACATGTCAAACTTGCGATTTCCATTAACTAATCAATATTACTGAAAATGCCGAGCCAACAGTGAAAATCTGTATCTGTATCTCAACTTCAATGTTGAAATCAGTTCTTGAGCTGAAAACATGGCATCCAGAAATAGCTGCCAGTCAACTCAGAGACTCAGGATCTCATTGGTAAGGTATAATTTTACTCCTCTTTTGAGATGTCACGCACCCCTCCCCCCCCCACCAAAACTCAAGGATATGTTCTTGTTTACCTAAGCCGATGAAACTAATCACATCTTTTAAAACTCAAAATAAAGAAATATTCTTTAAAATTATGGAATTGTTTCTGCTTTTCCTTAGTTCAGGAGAAATGTAATTTTATATATTGATTATGTTAAGTGATCTGCTTATTTGTATTTTCTATTTGGGGCTGGTGGGAAGTAATCTCCGAATTAGTTAATAACTTCTCTTAGCCTTTCTGCTTCTACTGTAGTTATTAGGGAAGGCCTGAATTCCTTTTGAACAACAGGTTGATTAAAGTTGGAACAGGTATCCCTAAAATCTAAATTTACAACACTTCCTATTAAAAATGCTTCAGCACCATTCATAGTACTAGTAAGCTGGTCAATTTACCAACACAGGATGCACGATTCAAATGCAAGTGTATTCTGGGATTTAAATCTGATCCTCATATGGGGCATAATAATCTATCACCAAAATGCTGGATAACATTGATTACATAATTGTGCCCTTAATCACATAAATACATACACGAGGTTCCATCACTTACATCCTGGAAGCTATCACTGCTTCAGCACTCTCCACCCACACAGTTAACAATAGTTCATTTTCTCACTTGTTCAAATGAACAATATAATTATATCCATAAACAATAAAAAGGTTCTGTAAGTACCAGGCAACAATTGAACCATCTTCTGAGTGTTAGATACAATGGTTTATCAACAAAGTAAAATAAAGACACAAGTTATGCTTTTGTTTAATATATTTCTCCATTGTTTTGCATGCCAAGCCCCTCTAATCGCATATCTATCATTAGACTTGCATCCAGGACAAAATACCAATACACTGAGCCCAAAAGGTCTTATGTTGTTCTTTCTGTTCCAAATAAGCACTTCCCTCCTACCTTCATATTACATTTTCTCTATTGAAGGAGCCAGAATAGAAAATAATGGATTTTCAAACGTTCTGATAAAATATTACTGTGCAGACTACTTGGAGGCCATTGTATTCCTGTGAGAAGACATATACAATGAACCTCCTCAGTGTGGTTGAAACTCATACTATAGACATTCGAATGACAGCACAACAGGGAGGCAAGATATCTCACCATTTATGAACTGTGTTAAAAGAAGGCAGATTCTGTTGCATAACAGAATACAGTATTAACAAATGCATCACAAACAAAAAGAAAAGCTTTTCTTCTGGTCCATGCAAAATCAGGGATTGTACACACTGCAGAATAATTCCTGTGATTTGTCAGAAAACAATGGCACTTCTATTACATCTACAAATATGAAAACTCTTGCATCTGAGTTCATATTCTGTTATGTTTTTATTCTAAATTCTTGAGTCAATACTTTAAATGAAAATTGTAGAAGATTTATCAGACAGTAATTACTCCTCCCACTAGCTGTGATGCTGTAGTCTCTCATTTTGACTGATACATTCTTGCAATGAATTGCAAAATATTCCCGCAAAGACATTCTCAACAAGAACATAGAAAAGGAAAATGCTTATGTTTACATAGTGTCATCTTATTCCTTTTTTGTGTGCCTTTATGAATTACATTGTGCAGGTACTGTTACATGAGAAAATAAGGTTTGAGTGCAGAGAGTCTTGTTATTTTTAATAAGTAATGAAATGGTAGTCAGTTAATTTATTTTATGGTTACATTAGTTAAGAGAATAGTGTTAGTCAGAACACTGGGAGAATTCCCTGCACTTCCTCAAATAGTAGTCTGTGATCTTCTAACGAATCGAACAGGCAGGTGGGGCTTCTGTTCAATGTTTTGTCCAAAGAATGACAATTCAGACAATGTAATGACTTTTAGCATTGCATTGAAGTGCTATCCCAGCCATGTACTCAAGTGAAATGATGGTGGGTCTTCAGTGAACAGTTTGACAAGAGTCAACTTAGACAGGAGTGTTGCCATCTGATTACAATTGGTGCTATAATGAAGTATTAAAAGGTAAATCTAGCAATGTAACACATTTCTTTTCAAGTAATTTTAATTCAATTACTATTTTCTCTTTCTGATTCTTAATTTTGCTCAAATAATAAACTGTTATGTTGCTTTTTAAAGAGAAAGGTCATTTTAAAACAACAGGTAATTATTTGGACCAGATATAAACAATAATCTCTTTTCAAATATATTGCATACACTCAAGTATTGGTTGATCCGATGTAAACTTCAACCCTCAAATTCTAGCCAAAAGAAAATCATCTTTCATGAATCTTGTATGCAGGTTGACCTGTTAGCCAGAAAGTTTCAAGCTCTTCATACTTATCACTTGCTTCCTGCTGAATTCAAAATCAACATGGTTCAAACCTACTTGATCGAACCAGAGTCTGAAGGTGGCTGTTCAGCTCCTCGAGTATGCACATGTATTTTTGGCTTATTTTGTGCTATTTTGGGGGCAGAGTTGGCAGGAACAGTGTCTCACCTGCTGACTCAGCGATAGTGAGGCAATGGGAAAGGGTGGGTTTCAATCTCTCTAACATGGTGCTTGTATGAAAGCTGACAACCTGCTTTCTTACTAAAAATTTAGCATAGCATTTTCCACTCTCCTGAGCAACGGCAGCGATCATAGAAAAAATCAGATTCTCAATGTCGAGAAAAATTTCTGATTTTTCCCTTAAAATTTAAATGGCAAGTTCAGAATCTTGTTAATGTGTGGCAACTGCCTTATTTTCTCAGTATTAGCTAAGCGTGCCTCATGTCTGTGTAGCTTCCAATTCTCCTCTCATTTCCGAAGAAACTAGATGGCACCAATTCCTGACATAGAAGTCAAAATAACAAACTAATGGCAGCAGCTTCCTGCATTTTGTTAAAACAAACAAATGCAGGATTTATATAGTTAATGGTAGGACCTTGGATAGTGTCATCAAACAGAGAGACCTAGGGGTTCAGGTGTATTTTTCTTTGAGAGTTGCATCACAGGTAGACAGGATGGTTAAAAAGGCATTTAGCATGCTTGCCTTCATTGTCATCGAGTCATAGAAATTTACAGCAAGGAAACAGACCCTTTGGTCCAACTCACTCAGCCATGTCAATCAGACATCCTAAATTAATTTAGTCCCCATTTGCCAGCATTTCGCCCAAATCCCTCTAAACCATTACTAACCATGTACCCATCCAAATGTCTTTTTAAATACTGTAACTGTACTAGCTTCCACCACTTCCTCTGGCAGCTCATTCCATACACGCACCATTCTCTGGCTGAAAATATTCCACCTTAGGTCCCTTTTAAATCTTGTCCCTTTCACATTAAACCTATGCCCCTAGTTTTCAACTCCCCTACCTTGGGGAAAAGACTGACTTTTCACTGTGTCCATGCTCCTCATGATTTTATAAACTTGTTAGGTAAGCCCTCAACCTCTGACATTCGAGGAAAAATAGCCCAGACTTCTCAGTCTCTCCTTATTGCTCAAGTCCTCCAAACCCAGCAACATTCTTGGAAATCTTTTCTGAACCCTTTCAAGTTCCACACCATCATTCCTATAGCAGGAAGACCAGAACTGCACAGAGTACTCCAAAAGTGGCCTCACCAACGTTCTGTACAACCTCAACTTAATGTCCCAATTCCTACACTCATTGGTCTGACCGTCAGGTTCCAAGTGATCGATGGCCATAGGGAACTCCCTACTCAGGGGCACAGACTGACATTTGTGTAGCTGTGTTGCATCTCTGGTGCCAGGATCAAGAATGTCTCAGAGAGGACGCAGAATATTCTCAAAGGGGAGAGTAACCAGGAGGAGTCATTTTACACATTGGTCCCAACACAGGAAGAGAAAGGAGCAAGTTTTGGAAGAGAGAATTTAGGAAGTTAGGCAGGATGTTTAAAAAGTAGGTCATTAAGGGCCGTAATGTCTGGATTACCCCAAGTGCCATGTGCTAGTGACAGCAGGAATAGGAGAATAGAGGAGATGAATGCGTGGCTGAGGAGCTAGTGCTGGGGGCAGCGATTCGCATTTTTTAATCATTGCAATCTCTTCTAGAGTAGAAGTGACCTGTATAAGAAGGACAAATTGCAAGAGAATCAATATCCTGTTGGGGAGATTTGCTAGTGCTACTCAGGAAACGTTAAGCTAGTAATGGGGGTGGGAAACCCAAAGAGATAGTGAGAAAAGAGATAAGTCTGAGGATGGTACAGTTGAGAAAAGGAGAAAGGCAAATAGTCAAGGCAGGCAAACAACAAGATAAGACTGATAAATTTAAAATGCATTTATTTCAATGCAAGAGGCTTGAGAGCTAAGGCAGATGAACTCAGGGCATGATTGGGAATGTGGGATTGGGATACCACAGCTATTACAGAAACATGGATCAGGGAAGCTCTAGCAGCTTAATGTTCTGAGGTATAGATCCTATAGGAAGGACAAAAAGGTGAGCAAGAGGGGAGGGGGGTGTGGTGTTTCTGTTCAGGGATAACATTATGGCTATACTTAGGGAGGATATTGCCAGGAGTACATCAGTTATTTTGGCAGAACTGAGAAATACGAAAGGGATGATCACCTTACTGGGACTGTACAATAAATCCCGTAATAGTCAGCCAAAAATTGAAAAGCAAATGTGTGAAGAGATTTCAGATATCTGTAAGAATGAAAGGGTTATATGGTAGGGGCCTTTAACTTTCCAAACATTGACTGGGACTGCCACTGTGTTTAGGATTTGGATGCAGAGGAATTTGTTATGTGCATACCGGAAAATAGTCTCATTCAGTATGTAAATATACTTACTATAGAAGGAGCAAAACTTGACGTTCTCTTGGGAAATAAGGCAGGGCAAGTGACAGAGGTGTCGGGGGAGGGTGGGAAGCATTTTAGGGCCAGTGATCGTAATTCTATTGGTTTTAAAATAGTTATGGAAAAGAATAGACCTGATCTAAAAGTTAAAGCTCGAAATTACAGTAAGCCCAATTTTGACAGTATTAGGCAAGTCAAAGGGGGAGGCTATATGCAGGTAAAGGGACAGTTGGAAAGTGGGAGGTCTTCAAAAATGAGTAATTTGAGAGTCCAGAGGCAGTATGCTAGTGCCAGAGTTTTAGGCAAGGCTGGTAGGTGCGGGCAAGGCTGGATGACTAGTGAAATTGAGGCTCTCGTCAAGAAAAAGAAGGAGACATACAGCAGGTATAGACAGTTTGGGATTGAGTGAATCCCTCAATAAGTATAAAGGCAGTAGGAGTATACTCAAGAGGGAAACCAGGATGGAAAAAAGGGGATGTCAGGTATGTTTTACAAATAGGGTCAAGGAGAATCCAGAAAGATTCTAGAAATACTTTATGGAAAACAGAGTAATTAGGGAGACAATAGGGCCCCTTAAAGATCAAAAAGGCCATTTATGTGTGGAACCGCAGGAGATGGGTAAGATACTAAATGAGTGTTTCGATTCAGTATTTACGGTGGAAAAGTATACGGTAGGTAGTGAACTTAGAGAAATAAATAGTGACATCTTGAAACGTGTGCATATCGAAGAGATGGAGATGCTAAATGTCCTAACATGCACAAAGGTGGACAAATCGTCAGGACCTGATCAGGTACATCCTAGAACTTTGTGAGAAGCAAGGGGAGTGATTGCCGAGCCCCTTGTTGAGAAATTTGTAAAATTGAAAACCACAGGCGAGGTGCAAGAAGACTGGAGGGTGGCTGATGTGGTGCTATTATTTAAGGGAGTGGTAAGGAAAAGCCAGGGAACAATGGACTCGTGAGCCTGACATCAGTGGTGGCTAAGTTGTTGGAGGGGCAGGATTTACATGTATTTGAAAAGGCAAGGACTGATTTGGGATAGTCAACATGGCTTAGTGCATGGGAAGTCATGTCTCACTAACTTTACTGAGATTTTTGAAGAAGTGACAAAGAAGGTTGATGAAGGCAGAGTGGTGATTTTGTCTGTATGGACTTCAGCAAAGCATTCAACAAGGTTACAAATGGTAGACTGGTTAGCAAGATTAGATCAGATGGAATTCAGGGGTGCTGGCCATTTGGATACACAATTAGATTATATATATATTCCCTACAGTGTGGAAACAGGCCCTTCGGCCCAACAAGTCCACACCACCCTTTGCAGCATCCCACCCAGACACATGCCCCCAAAACCCACACACCCCTGAACACTGCGGGCAATTTTGCATGGCCATTCCACCTAACCTGCACATCTTTGGACTGTGGGAAGAAACCGGATCACCTGGAGGAAACCCAAGCAGACACGGAGAGAATGTGCAAACTCCACACAGACAGTCGTCTGAGGCGGGAATTGAACCCGGGTCCCTGGTGCTGTGAGGCTGCAGTGCTAACCACTAAGCCACGATGCCGCCCGGTAGGAGACAGGATGGTGATGGAGGGTTGTTTCTTGTACTAGAGGCCTCTGACCAGTGGCATGCGACAAGGATTGGTGCTAGGTCCAATGCTTTTTGTCATTTACATAAATGATTTGGATGTATATACAGGAGGAACGGTTAGTAAGTTTGCAGATGACACCAAAATTTGACAATGAAGAAGGCTATCTCAGAGTACACAGGACCTTGATCAGATGGGCCAATGGGCCGAGGAGCTAAAGATGCAGTTTAATTCAGATCAATTTGCAGTGTGCATTTTAGGAACACAAACCAGGACAGGACTTATACACTTAATTGCACGATCCTAGGGAGTGTTGCCAAACAAACAGACCTTGGGAATCCCTATCAATAATCTGGGAATTGCCATTGACCAGAAATGCAACTGGACTCAATATATAAATATTGTGGCTAAAGAACAAGTCAGAGTCTAGGAACACTGAGACAAATAACTCATCTCCCAAAAGCTGTCTGCATAGAGGCCGATATCCCATCACGAAGTCGCATTTTATTTACACATGCACTGGGCACGGACTCTGACCAGTTAGCTCACAGCCAGCCCCTACAGTGAGAAGATTCCTCGGACACTCCTCTTTATATCTCTCAGCCAGGGCTCCCAACTTAACAGCCCCTGGTCTTGGCTAACAGCCCCAATCAGGGTTGTCACATGAAATGAGATCCACCTGGCCAACCTTGTTTCAATCACTACACTATCCATCATTTACAAGGCCAGGTTAGGAGTGTGATGGAATACTTCCCACTTGTCTGGATGATTGCAGCTCAAACAATGCTCAAGCAGCTTGACACCATCCAAGCCAAAGCAACCCGCTTGATTGGCAATATGTCCACAAACATTTTACTCCCTCCACTACTGATGCTCAGCAGCTGCAAAATCTACTATCTATAAGACACATACAGAAATTCACCAAAGCTCCTTAGATAGCACCTTCCAAATACCAAACTCTTCCATCCAAAGGGTAAATGCTGTTGATAAATGGGATTCCACAGTATGCAAATTTCCTCCCAGGCTACTCACTTTCCTGACTTGGAAATATATTGTCGTTCTTTCAGTGTTGCTGGGTCAAAATTCTGGAATTTTCTCCCTAACGGCATTCTCATGGACTTAAGAGGTTCAAGAAGGCAGCTCATCTTCAGCTTCTCAAGTGCGACTAGGGATAGGTAATAAATGCCAGTGATGCCCATGTCCCTTAAGTGAATAAATGAAAAAGAAACCTTATGTCCCATGAGTGAATAAATAAAAAAGAAACCTTTCAACATCTTAAAATAATCCACAGCCAATGAAGTAGAGTAGCTGAGAAAACAAGGTGTAAAGCTGGATGAACACAGCAGGCCAAGCAACAGCTGAGGAACAGCAAGGCTGACATTTTGGGCCTAGACCCTTCTTCAGAAATGGAAGCGGGGAAGGAGGTTCTGAAATAAATAGGGAGGCGGGGAGGCGGATAGAAGATGGATAGAGGAGAAAGTAGGTGGAGAGGAGACAGACCGGTCAAAGAGGCGGGGATGGAGCCAGTAAAGGTGAATGTAGTTGGGGGGAGATAGGTCAGTCCATGGAGGATGGACAGGTCAAGGGGGTGGGATGAGGTTGGTAGATAGGAGATGGCGTAGCTGTTGTAATGTTAGAAATATGGTAGCTAATTTATGCACAGCAGATTCCCACAAATATTGAAATGAAAGTCTGCTTTTTGTGAGGTTGATGGAGGGAAAAATATTGGCTAGAACACCAAGGATAATTCCTCTCTTCTTTGTTGTAATAGTGTCATGGATTCTTTTAAATTCAGTTAAAATAGCAGATGGGACCTTATTTTAGCATCATATTTGAAAGATAACACCTCTGACAGTGATAACAGAAACTGCAAATGCTGCAGAATCCGAGACAACAAGGTGCAGAGCTGGATGAAGCAGCATCTTAGGAGCAGGAAAGCTGACATTTCAGGCCTAGGCCCTTCATCAGATCTAGGTCCGAAACGTCAGCTTTTCTGCTCCTAAGATGTTGCTTGGCCTGCTGTGTTCATTCAGCTCTACGTCTTATTACTTCTGACAGTGAAATGCTTTCTTTGTTTTACACAGGTGTGTCAGCATTGATTTCTGTGCTTAAGCCCTACAGTTGAATTTAAACACAGAACCTTGTGTTCCCAGGGTGTACTTGTAGAGCTGAGAAATATTCTGTACCTGCACTTATTACACAAGTAAGCATTAAGACTTAGCTGTACAAGCAGTAACTAGTTAGATTGAAAATAACAAAATTTCCTTTCGATTACTATCTCAAACATCATACTTTGTTTTATTAGTTGAGGCCAAGACACATTTTCATTACAGTGCTGCTCAACAGAGCCATTGTGTAACCTGTACTTCAACCATGATCGAAATTCAATAACTAGCTGCATCGGACCAGGAACAGTATTAATGGTCAAAATGCAAAAGAAGTTTGATCTTAATTTTACTTAACTCACAGGTGTTGCCACAGTTATCTTTAAGGAAATCGGAGACAGAAAACATGTCGAACTAGGGCATAGTCTTATTTAACAAAACTTAATCTTGATACATTTTGAAAGAAAATGCTCCCCTTTTTTTGGTTATCCCTACTGAGATCTTTAATGATGCCTTGTAGTTTGGTACAAAGTCACAGATTTAATTGCTTCTTTGCCTGTGGGTGTTCGTCTAACAAAGGAAAGGCTTTTCTCCAACCAATAAACAACAGGTGTTGCTTTTCTTGATTAAAGCAAAAACGATGAAAGGAAGTAAAATATCACTGAACAAAATGGCCACACCATAATTAAATTTATGTCTTTGACTCTTCAAACGACAGCTAATTAAAGAACCAAGGCTAACTGTTATGCTGAAACGTATTACATTCCTGCCAAACTTCTTTTCCTTAAGTAGGACTGTAAACCTGCAACATAGTTCATAGAAACTCAAAAATTACAGCTAAAAAGGATGACATATCAATAATCAAGTTTAGGCCCACTGTTTCAACGAGAAATGCAGTTAGTCCCACTCTTCTGCTCTTTCCTTATTGTCCTGCAAATTTTTCTCCTTCAACAATTTACCCAGTACACTTTGAAAGTTACTATTTAATCCGGTTCCACTGTCCCCTCAGGTAGTGCAGTATAAACCCTAACCATTCATTACATAAAAGGTTCTTTCTCATGCTGCCTTCTAAACTGTAGCAGCCAGAGTTGCACAAAACACTCTAGATGGGTTTGTACTAATATTCTATGAAAACCTAAGAACTGTGGATGATGTAAATCAGGAACAAAAACAAAGTTGCTGGAAAAGCTCAGCAGATCTGGCAGCAGCTGTGAAGGAAAAAACAGAGTTAATGTTTTGGGTCCTTCCTCACAGCTTGTCTGGATGACTGCTGCTCTAACAATGCTCAAGCAGCTTGATACCATCGAAGACAAAGCAGCCCACTTCATTGGCAACACATTCACAAGCATTACCTCCCTTCAATACTGATGCTCAGTAGCTGCAAAATGAAGGGTCACTGGACTGAAATGTTAACTCTGTTTTTTTCCTTCACAGATGCTGCCAGATCTGCTGAGCTTTTCCATCAACCTTGCTTTTGTAATATTTTGTGAAGTCTGAATATATTTTCTTGGTTTTTGTATTGTCAAATCACAAGACAATAAGATTTAGGAGCAACAGTAGTGCATTTAGCAATTCATGTCCGCTCTGCCATTCAATGAAGTCATGGCTGATCTGATAATCCCCAACTCTACATCACTACCATCTCTCCATAAATTTCAATTCCCATCCTGATTAAAGAACTGTCTACCTGAGCCTTCAATATACTTAATGACACAGCCTCTACAGCTCTCTATGGTAAAGAACTCCACAAATTTGCTAGGCTCTGAGACAAGAAATTCTTCTTTATCTCTGTTCTATTTAGAGTGATCCTTACTCGGATATTATGCCTTCTGGTCCTAGACTCTCCCACGAGGAGAAGTAATTTCTTCACACCAAACAAAAATACTGTGCTTGCTGAAAATCTGAAGCAAATAGACAACATACTGCAGAAAGTCAGCATGTCTGGCAGCATCTATGGAGAGAGAACAGTTCTGAAGAAGTCACATTGCACTTGAAATGTTAACACTATTTCTCTCTCCACAGATGCTGCTAGACCTGCTGAGTTTCTTCAGCATTTTCTGTGTTTATTTCTATCTGCATCTACCCTGTTACGTCTCCTAAGAATTTTGTAATTTCCAATAAGATCACCCTGAATTTTTCTAAACTCTAAACAGTCAGACCAACTTAATCAACTTCTCTATAGGTGACAATCCCTCCATAGCTCAGATCAAGCTTCTCTGAGCTGTTTCAAATACCTGACTTTTTACTTAAGTAAGATAATCAAACTGTTCACACGATTCAACATGTAGTTTAACCAGTGCCTTTTATAGTATTAGCAAGACTTACCTAGTTTGATATACTACCCTTTGTAATAAAAGCAGACATTCCATTTGCCTTCTCTATGACCTGCTGAACTTGATGCAAGATTTTGGTTATTTACGCACAATGACTCCCAAATCCCTCTGTGCTGTAACTCTACAGCTCTATTTACAGGATCAGGATCCCATATGTTTTACTAATAATTTTCTGAAACTATCTTGCCACCTTCGAAGATTTATGCACAAAAATCTCAGGTTTCTGTGTATTTGCACCTCCTCTAAAACTGTGCCATTTAAAAAAAAGACATTTTATATAATTTGTATTAGTTTATATGCTGCTTTTACATCTATCAGGTATCATAAATTTCTTTACAGTGAACAAAAACTTCTGAAGTTTAATCACTATTGTAATGTAGGAAAACACTCTAATTTACACACAGTAAACTATAAATAGCAAAGCAAGATTGATCAGAAAATTTGTTCTTTTCGTGATATTGACTAAAGAACAAGTGTTGAACAACTCTTCTGTTCTTCTTTGAAATAGTGCCATAGCGTCTTTTACATGCTTCTGAGAAAGCAGACAGTACATTGGTTTAATGTCTCAGTTGAAAAATTTAGTTTATATGGCCTTTCCTCATTCTTCATAATAAAACATGTCATCTTACCCTTTCCTGTGTTGAATTCCATTTACCATTTGTCCACATCTAGCCTGTTTATGCCTACTCAAAGTTAATTACTATCTTTCTCACTTTTAACTACCATCCCACATTTTGTCATTTCTACACAAATTTTGAAATTGTCTCTTGAGCCTCAAGTCATGATTACTATAAATCAACACTGAAATCTTTGAAAAGTAAATTTAAATTACTATTTGAAAATAAATCATCTCTGTCTCATGCTTACTTTTTTTTCCCCCTGTTTTGGGGATCCCTTCACCACATACTGCTCTTGACAAAAGGAAAATAGAGGAATATATAGTGTTTTTCATTTTCTCAGGATACACAAAATCACATCAGAGCATTAAAATAAATAGTATTTGTGTTGGTCATGTTTATTAAGGAGTAAATATTAGCTAGGACTTGGGGGGAGGGGGAACAGCTGTTTTAATATTGCCAGAGAATATTTTCTGTCCACCTGAATCAATACCTGGTGAATGGTGCATCCAGAAATGCAGCACTCCATGAGTAGGGCAATGAAGTGTCAAATAGATTACAGTCTATACTTAAAAGTTCTAGGGTGGAAATTGAACAAAGTATATTCAGAGTCAGATGCAAAACTGGGATCATTGAGCCAAGCTGACACTCAACAGTATAAGGAGATTATCTGTGATAACAAAGTGTGAAGCTGGATGAACACAGCAGGCCAAGCAGCATCTCAGGAGCACAAAAGCTGATGTTTCGGGCCTAGACCCTTCATCAGAGAGGGGGATGGGGAGAGGGTTCTGTTCTCAGTCTCTATTAATTATTTTGAGCCACTTTCTAATCTTAGTCATCTTCAGTGTACCAATTACAGATTTTGGCTCTCTGAAATATCAGGCATGAAGTATGAATTTTCAACATGCCAGAAGTCCAAAGTTTCACTGGTATTGTCAGCTACTGTTAAAAAAAATTGCTCCTGTTCTATGTTGTAAAGTATATGCCAGTCAGTTCAATTTCTCTAAACACATTACAAGAACAACTGAATTGTCCTCATTGACCACTTGATACAATACAGACAACAGCACCATGTAGAAAACACTGCTCTTCAACATCCATTACTGGGATAATTGTTTGACAATTTACCCAAGGACTATACCTCTGATAGTGAAATACCAAGAAACCTGTCAGCCTACTATAAGATTCACATCACAATCTTCTGATCTGAAGATCCTGAGTGCAACCAGGCAAACCAAGTTCCTCTTCACCAAATTTTGATAACTAGGGGAATGTACATATTCCAAAGGTCTAGATTCCCTCCAGCTCTATGGACCTTTTTGATAACAAATCTCACCGAAATAAATTTTTGAGCACTCTACATGCAGTCTACACATAACGGAAAGCTTTTTAATTCAAATTATCTGATATTTTAGTAATTTTAAGCACTGCACTCTCACATTGTTGTATTACTATTTTTTGATTTGATTTGACTTATTTATTGTCACATATATCATGTTACAAAAAACACGAAAAGTGTTGTATAATGTCGCCACTGTCTGTCGTCATTGAAAGAAAAACAGGAAAATAAACCAGAAAATAGAACATGAAAGCAGAAATGTGAAGAAATAAAGAAAATGTCCAACTTTACGGTCTTTCTTGTTAAGTGTTCCATCATGGGGCATCATCCTGGTGGCCAGGTATCAGTCCCTTTTGCGGCACTGCTGGAACAAAAGTCACAATTTTTGCTGCCATCTTGCCTCTACCAACGTAACCAGGGCCATCTTGATTACACACTTTATTACAAAATCAGATTTAAAAAGCCAGCAGAAATAAAGGAATTAGAGCCAACCTGAATGAGAAAAGTCCAGATCTTAAAGTGTTATCTCTCAAGTCTTATCTCCATGCAAGCATCTGGGCCAAGCCACAGCCTGGAGTCTTGGCAGCAGCTGATTGCTTGTTGCTGCTAACGCTACCGCCACTGATCTCCTCCTGCTGCTGCTGCCACCTCCGATTTTATTCCTACTGATGCTGCAGCTGGATCCTGGAACATGCTCAGACAGGGCCCACTTGCAACCTTGGATTGCCAGATCCTGGAACATGCTCGGGTAGGGCCTGCTCGCAGCCTCCGATCACCAGATCCCTCAATGGATCACAGAACATGCTTGGACAGGGCCTGCTTGGAGCCGCCGATTGCCAGATCCTTTGCTGGATCACAGAACATGTTTGGGAAGGGCCCACTGGCTGGCTGGCTCCGATTGCTTGCTCCCTCACCAGATCCCAGTACATGCTTGGGCAGGGCTGACTCACAGGCTCCGATTGCCGGGTCTTGTAATATGCTCAGGTAAGACCCATCACCAATGCATCAGTGAAGCAAAAGACTGTAAAAAAAAGGGGAGAAAAAGCAAAAGCAAAAACAATAAAAAAGAAAGAAATGCAGATGGAAATGACATGTTCTCAGGAGCTCAAACACAGCACTGCTACTCTGCTGCTATCTTGAAGAGAAGGAAGAGATTAATATCCCTAAATTCAAATTACTTGGTAATTTAATTCAATTATTGAATGCATGACCATCATTATTGGCAAGGCCAAGAGAGGCTGCAAACTGTAATTTTGTCCCTTTCTGCAATATAAAAAAAATGCATATGTACTGAATTTATCCCCTGCCCACTACATTATGGATAAGTGCCAAAGTGACATTTATGGAATAAGGCAGTTTGCAAGTGCCTAACCTAGACTAAAGACCACTCACAATGACAGAACTGACATTGAACTCACAATTTTGAATGTTGCAGATGACTTAACTCATCATAACAATTCTCATAGACACAGGTTTCTTCACCTTCTTGTTTAAAAATGATGTTTACATTATTCTGAATGCTAAATTTAAAAATGATTTCCTTACTCTCCCTGATAGTACGTTAAAGATAATCTTTGACAATTAACTAAAATATGATATCTGAAGTATGCAGCCTGGAAATTATGCTGTGATATTATCCGCTGAACACTGAGTGCATTCATATCAAATTTCCTTGTCTGATATTTTAATGGCTGTGTTAACAATATTACACAGTGCAATTTCCAGGTTTATGAAATTTTTGTTTCACATTATTCACATGGTTCCTTACGCTGACACCCAGAATAAGTATCTTCACTCATATCAAGCTACTAATCCACCATGATATCATAGGGTTAACCTGTCAGGTTCACAGCAGACATTGAAAAGAATTGTACATATTGTCATATAATTACAAAATATATCAACATAAATCATTTAAAGATAAGAATTACTTTCTGTTTATACATATATATATCAATTAATACAGTAATGTCTTGGTGGTAGACATAGCTACCAATCTTCATGTTGTCTTCAAATAATACACTCAACTGAGACCTTGTCTATAGTGTCAGATACGTAAAAGATCTGATGACACTATCTGAAGATCAGCAAAGTTCTAAGGTCAGCAGTGTCCTCCCCTGTGTCCCAGCTAATATTTAACCTTCAAAAGGCAGTGACATGCTGGAGAATCTGCAGTTCCCATTACCTCTGATCACAATTTTAACCTCACTGCGAAGCCTCATCCAGGATGCCGAACCTGAAGAGGTTACCCTCCTCCCTCCGGACCAACCTCAGGGGATCTCTCTCCCACTGCACTCCTCTGCACCTATCTTCTCCTCTATCCATCTTCAGTCCGCCTCCCCCTCTCTCCCTATTTATTTCAGAATCCTCTCCCCATCCCCCTTTTCTGATGAAGGGTCTAGGCCGAAAACGTCAGCTTTTGTGCTCCTAAGATGCTGCTTGGCCTGCTGTGTTCATCCAGCCCCACACTTTGTTATCTTGGATTCTCCAGCATCTGCTGTTCCCATTATCTCTGATCACTTTTCAACACAAATGCTTTTCATTTTCATTGCAGCCTTTTTATTTTCTTAATGCAGGTTTTCCGATTGTTATTTTAGCACAAAGTGCGGAGCTGGATGAACACAGCAGGCCAAGCATCATCTTAGGAGCACCAAAGCTGACGTTTCGGGCCTAGACCCTTCGGACCGAAATGTCAGCTTTTGTGCTCCTAAGATGCTGCTTGGCCTGATGTGTTCGTCCAGCTCCACACTTTGTTATCTCAGATTCTCCAGTATCTGCAGTTCCCATGATCTCTTTCCGATTGTGCTCATTTTTTTTGTTTCAATCAATTTATGTTTGTCCTCAACTCTCCCTCCTCACTTTGTTCCACTTGTTGATCTGAATGCCAAATTAAATAGAAAGGCTGGCATTTCTGGAGAGACAGTACTCAGGAAATTCAAGTAGGACGCGTTACACTATTGAGAACTACAGAATGAATTCCAGTGAAAGAAGTAAGAATGGCAGCACGGTCAAATTCCTTGAACAATCAAGATCTTCAGTGCAAGGAAATCAGTACTGTGATGTCAGTCAGACAAACTAAAAATGGCTCAGCCACTGTACTGATTATGGGTTTGCCTCCTGACTGTCTGGACCAATCATCTTCACCACACTAATCACACTTTTGCCTTTCTCATTCACACAACACCGTGCTCTTCATGTTGCGGTCACTTACACCAACCGTTGATGCATCATTGTCAATGCCCTTCTGAAGCATATATCCCAGTCTTTTCTGTTGACACCAAGATGGTCCCAATAACCCAATAAAATTCTAACAAGCTACTGGCCTGCCTTCTGCATGATGTCACCAGTGAGGGGCACATGTTGTAGCTGAACTTCTGCAACTAAGCTACCACAATGAAACAAAAACTAGTGCATTGCTGTTCTCCAGCTGGGTTCGGGTAATAGTAAAGGGCAGAAGAAGCTGTAAGGCTGAGTATTCAGAGACTGACCTATGAAATGCATTTAAGACATGGTCTGACTTTAATAAATTTAGAAAGCAGGATAAATATTCTATTGAAGAACATATCATAGGATTTAAGACGCTATATTAAGAGACTGAAAAGTTCCATTTGGAGATTTCTAACTTAGTGCTTGCCTTTAATTTGTTAGACTGTGCCAAGATGTTGCATATGAATATACTCCCAAGGTGGAATATGATAGGGACCTGAATGATACAGGCTATTTAAAGAAAGCAGATAAGATCACTATTTAGGATTAAGAAGTAACAGCTGGTGACTATTAATTCTCTGAGCACTTATCTAAGGAAGGAGGGAAGATCGCTTATGGCATAGTGGTAGTGTTCTTACCTTTAAAAGAGAAGGTGTGTTACAACATTTCTGAACAAATTGATATAGAAAATCTCATAGCTATCAGGATAAGGGTTCTTGTACTTTGTGGTATCATCCATACATTTGAGTCACGACTCAGGGGTTCAAGTCCCACTGCTCCAGAGGACAGTCATAACACATCTGAACAGGTTGATTGTAAATGTCTACATTGTGCCTCAGTAACTCACCAGTGAGGAAAATTGATCATATTTGTAGGCATTGGGACTCTTGTCATACAATGGGAATGCCTCTACTAGGAAGCATAGATTCAAGTCCAATCTGCCCAAAAGAAATTTAATAACATCTCTGAACAGATTGATTAGAAAATATTCCTATACATAGACAGCAGCTGTAACACTGAGGTTTGGAAGGAGCTATAAAACTGAGTCATCAAATGGTTTACCTGCAAAGGAAGGTGTCTTGCTTTTGGTCTGACCACCTGGCTTGAATCATATAGTCAGGAATTATGCAGAGGTAAAGTTGAGGCATCATAGAGAGTACACAGACCTCCCAATAACTCAGCTAGATTCAAACGGTACCTGCCTCACAAGTGGCAGAGCGTGCAATCACATACCAAAATTATCAGTCATTTCAAAATACTTGCAAATAGACAGGAAGTCATTCATCCTTAAATCTAAAGGACTGACTTTGAAGAAGAGTCAACTCAGGCCAGCCATTAGATGGATGAATTAAAGTCTTTCTGACTCAATCTCACACTTGAAAATATTCGGTTGGTATAAAGCCCAATGTTGTTTCTGTTCCTACTGCTGATAGCCTTGGAAGTCCATCTCACATAAAGGTGAAGTGGAGGAAGAAATTTTTTTTAAAAATTAAAATTGCATAATAAAAGTCAGCAAGCACATATCAAATGATGAACAAACAAAGCATCATGTGGTTGGGAAGAAAAAGCCTCTATCAAATATTAGAAATTTACTTTGTAAGAAACCTAGATTACAGAGTTTGCATGTACCTACAGTTTATTTGTAATAAGATGCTAACTAAAGTCATGTGTTTTGAAACTGAAAGGTAAAACACCCTTTAATTTCCGGTTTGATATGTTACGGAAAACAAGTGTGCTAAGTTAGAATATACAGAAACTAAGAATGTAAAGCCTTTGCTAATATTTTACACATCTTATGACAGATCTCTTCTTAACGTGATTTTATCTAGTGAGTTTTGAGAAGATTTGTAGCTCAGATTGAGGTTCTGGATGTAAGTTTGCTCGCTCACCTTGAAGGTTCGTTTTCAGACGTTTTGTCACTTTTTTTAATTTGAAAAAATATACTTTATTCATAAGATGTACAAAAAATAAAACATATTTATACACCTACCCAGTCATGCAAGCCGCTCCAGGTTACCCAGGGGGTACATACACCAACTGAAGAAAAAAAAAAACAAAAAAAAACAAAACAAAGAAAATATCCTGGCAGTCGTCACCCCGCACAGTCCCAGTTGACCCCCTGAGCAGTTGGGGAAGGTGCCGGCTGGGCCCAGTTACCAGGTAGCGCCCTTTTTTCTATTCTGGACGAGGGATTTCATACGGTGGTCTTTCCACACTGCGCCTTGGCGGTGGCTGCCCCAAGCTTTAGCGTGTCCCTCAGCACGTAGTCCTGGCCCTTGGAGTGCGCCAGTCTGCAACACTCGGTCGGGGTCAGTTCTTTCAGCTGGCAGACCAGCAAGTTGCGGGCAGACTAAAGAGCGTCTTTCACCGCATTGATGGTCCTCCAGGCGCAGTTGATGTTGGTCTCGGTGTGCATCCCGCGAAACAGCCTGTAGAGCACGGAGTCCCGTGTCACGGAGCTGCTTGGGACGAACCTCGACAAATACCACTGCATCCCCCTCCAGACCTCCTGCGCATAGGCACACTCCAGAAGGAGGTGATCGACAGTCTCGTCCGCCCCGCAGCCACCTCGAGGGCAGCGTGCGGTGGCGCAGAGATTCCGGGCGTGCATAAAGGATCTCACTGGCAGAGGCCCTCTTACTGCCAGCCAAGCAATGTCCTTGTGCTTGTTTGAAAGTTCTGGCAATGAGGCATTCTGCCAAATGACTTTGGCAGTCTGCGTGGGGAACCACACGACAGGATCCACCCTCTCCTTTTCCCGAAGGGTCTCGAGGATACTACGTGCTGACCACTGCCTGACGGCCTTGTGGTCAAAGGTGTTTCCTTTCAAAAATTTCTCCACGAAGGACAGGTGATACGGGACGGTCCAACTACTCAGAGCATCCCGCGGCGACGAGGCCAGGCCCATCCATCGCAACACCAGGGACAGGTAGAACCTCAGTAAGTAGTGACACTTGGTGTTTGCGTACTGAGGATCTACGCACAGCTTGATGCAGCCGCACACAAAGGTAGCCGTCAGGGCGAGGGTGGCGTTCGGTATGCCCTTTCCCCCATTTCCCAGGTCTTTGTACATGGTGTCCCTGCGGACCCGGTCCATCCTCGACCCCCAAATGAAGTGGAAGATGGCCCGGGTGACCGCAGCGGCACAGGTCCAGGGAATAGACCAGGCCTGTGCCACATACAACAGTACCGAAAGCGCCTCACACCTGACAACCAGGTTCTTAACCGTGATAGAGAGGGACCGGAGCATCCACCCGCCCAGCTTCTGCTTCAGTTTGGTGATACGCTCCTCCCAAGTCTTAGTGCATGCCCTGGCTCCACCGAACCAAACACCCAGCACCTTCAGGTAGTCTGTCCTGACGGTGAAGGGGATGAAGGAGTGGTCGTCCCAGTTCCCGAAGAACTTGGCCTCGCTCTTACCCCTATTGACTTTGGCACCCGAGGCCAGTTCAAACTGGCCGCAGATGTCCAACAGCCTACTCACCGACCGACGATCGGTGCAGAAAACGGCGATGTCGTCCATATACAGGGAGGTCTTGACCTGAAGGCCTCCACTGCCTGAGATAGTCACGCCCTTCAGGCTCACGTCCTTCCTGATGGATGCTGCGAAGGGCTCCACACAGCACACGAACAAGGCAGGAGAGAGCAGGCAGCCCTGCCTGACTCCAGATCTGACGGGAAAACTGTCTGATTCCCACCCATTGATCGAGACTGCACTAACGATGTTAGTGTAGAGCAGCCGGATCCAATTGCAGATGCCCTCCCCGAACCCCAATTTGGAGAGGACGTCCCTCATGTAAGCATGAGAGTCCCTGTTGAAGGCCTTCTCCTGGTCCAGGCTGATGAGGCAGGTGTCCACCCGCCTGTCCTGCACGTAGGCAATCGTTTCCCTGATGAGCGCCAGGCTCTCAGCGATGTTCCTGCCCGGCACAGCACAGGTTTGGTCAGGGTGAATCACCGACTCCAGGACAGACCTGACCCGGTTGGCTATGACCTTGGCCAGGATTTTGTAGTCCACGTTCAATAGTGAAATGGGACGCCAATTCTTAATTTCTTCCCTCTCCCCCTTCCTCTTGTAAATGAGGATGATGATGCCCTTCCTCATGGACTTGCACATTTCCCCTGCCCGAAGCGCACTATAGTACACCTCCAGCAGGTCCTGGCTGACCAGGTCCCACAGAGTGGAATACAGCTTGACCGGTAAGCCGTTGCTCCCGGGAGTCTTATTCCTCTCCAAGGACTTGAGGGGTCTGGTCAGCACATCCAGGGATATCAGCCGGTCCAGCCACTCCCTCGTGCCGTCATCTAAGACCTCCGTGATAGACGACAGGAACGACTCGGAGGCCGTGCTGTCCGTGGGCTTCGCGTCGTACAGTCCGGCATAGAAGGATCTGCTGATCCTCAAAATGTCGGGCCGAGACGACGTCACCGAGCCGTCGTCCTCCTTCAGCCGGCTAAGCACAGAGCTCTCTTTGTGCACCTTCTGAAAGAAGAAATGCGAGCACGTCTCGTCCTGCTCCATGGAGCGGACCCTGGACCGGAAGATTATCCTGGAGGCCTCCGCGGCGAAGAGCGAGGCTTGCTGGCCCCTCACCTCGCGGAGGTCCTCCGTGACATCGACCCCCATCAACTGCAGAAAGAGCAGGTTCTGCACCCTTTTCTGGAGTCGCGACAGCTTTCCCCGCCTCTCTTTCGCCTTCCGAACACCCTTGAGGACAAAGAACCTCTTGATGTTCTCCTTCACCGTCTCCCACCAGTCGCCCGGAGACTCAAAGAGGGGTTTCACGGTTCTCCAACCGGCGTACTCCCTCTTAAGCTCCTCGACGTTCTCTGGGGTCAACAGAGTCGTGTTGAGCTTCCATGTCCCCTTGCCGGCCGGCTGGTGGTCCTGTAAGTGACAGTCGGCCAGCAGGAGGCAGTGGTCAGAGAAGAACACCGGCTCGATGCTGGTGGACCTGACTGAGAACGCCCGTGACACAAACAGGAAGTCTATCCTTGAGCGAATAGACCCATCTGGCCATGACCAGGTGTACCTCCGCTGAGCTCCGTCTGCAGGGGTGCTGAAGACGTCGAGCAGCTTGGCGTCCTTCACCGTGCCCATCAGGAATCTGGACATGACGTCTAGTTGACTCCCCCCACCCGCTGTCCCCACGCTGGATCTTCCATCTGCATCGATGATGCAGTTGAAATCTCCACCTCGGATGACCGGCCTGGACGTAGCCAGCAGGGGTGGAAGCCGCTGCAGGATGGCCAACCGCTCACTCCGTACCGCTGGGGCGTACACATTGATCAGCCTCAGGGGAGCGTTCCTGTAGGTGACATCAGCCACTAGGAGGCGCCCCCCGCACCACCTCCTGAACTTGAGAGATGGTGAAGTTGCGCCTCTGCAGCAGAATAGCCAGGCCCGAGGAGCGACAGTCGTTACCACCCGACCAGATCGAAGGCCCACAGGTCCAGGCGCCGGACCATTTCCCGTACCTGCTGAGGTGCGGTATCCCGCACTCCTGCAGAAACAGGAGGTCCGCCTTGACGGTGGTCAGGTAGGCCAACGTGGACACACATCTCGCGGTTGACTTGACACTGCGCACATTAATTCTCGCAACTCGTACCCCCATTGTGGGCAGTGACCGCAGTACCCTCCCCAAGTCCAAGGTCCAGCCCCTCCATCTGTCTCTTCATGCACACTGCCTGGGCTAACTGCTGGACGCTCTCCGGGCTCGTGCTGCCTTCCGGGTGGCATCGCTCCGTCGGGGGTACGGACGCAGGAGTGTCTGGCTCTGGGTCAGGCTGGGGACGCGCTGTTTCCTCCTTCCCACCTGGAAGTTCCGGGGGGCCCTCCAGGGCCCCAGCGGCATGTGCCTGGGTATCGGAGGGAGCCTCAGGACACCTCCCGTCACCTGGAAGGGGGTTGCTGCTTTCCTTCTCCCTTGAGATCTTTAGCTTCTGCTTTGGGCGGGCCTCCTCCAAATCTCCCTCGTCAGAGGAGCTCTTATAGCCCCCTTGAAGCTGCCTCTTCCCGCCTGATGGTTGCAGTGCCTGTGCCCGCCGGCACGCCTTCCTCCTCGCTTTCCGGACCGTCGTCCACTCCCCTGGGTCACCTGTCACCGCCTCCATCGACTCCGGGTTGTCGGGGGGGAGCGGAGCCTGCAGGGGCGCTTTGCTGGCCTTGGGTCCATCCTGCGGGGCTGGGCCCTCCTGCACGACCTGGCCCTCCTGCACGACCTGGCCCTCCTGCACATTAGAGGAGTCCTTGCAGGGTCCTGGTGCCTTCCTCTCCTCCGGGGGTCTGGCCCCGCATTGCCCCTGCCGGCGACCTGGGCGTAGGTGGTCCCCCGCCGCGGGCATGCCCTATAGAGGTGGCCCGCTTCCCCGCAAAAGTTGCAGCTTTTTTCTTATGGGCAATCCTTTGCCAGGTGTCCCTCCTCCCTGCAGATGGTGGCTTTGCATCGGCCGCCACGTGACCTGACCTACCACAGGCATGGCAGACTTTAGGTTGCCCTGCGTAGGTCAGGTAGCCCTTGCTCCCGCCGATCGTGAAGCTGGACGGTGGGTGTACAATGTTCCCGTCCGCGCCCATCCTCAGCGTCACCCTGACCTGCCTCTTACTGGTCCAGATGCCAAAGGGGTCCATGATGTCTTGTTAGGTTCCCTTCCACCTTCACGTACCTTCCAAGGAAGGTCAGGACATCAACTGCTGGCACATGCGGGTTGTACATGTGTACAGTCACCATACGGCTCCTCTGTGCTTGCATCACGAACAGCGGGACAGCGGTCAATACAGAAAGGGGGCCCTCACCTCCTTTCTCCTTGAAAACCTCCAGGATGCGCTCGCAAAGCTTGGCACTCCTGAAGGTTACATCGTAAAAACCTCCTCCGGGGAAATCCTGCAGGCAGTAAATGTCCGCAGCAGCGAACCCACAACAGTCCAACAGGACCCTCTTCACGCAGAAGGTGCGGTCCACAGGTGCACCTTCATCCACCTTCTTCACGGAAACACGGATGGTGTTCCGGACCCCCTGACCTGGGGCACGAGCACTTGCCGCAGCCATCGTTGCAGGTTGGCTGCTCCCCTGAACCAGCATTAGGCCAAAGCCAGCACTAAGATCCACCGGTTGCAAGGGGGCACAGCCAACCCGACGTCTTCCTTCCACCTCCAACACAGTCACGGTCTCCTCCTCTCGGACCACAATAGAGTGGGTCTTTATTTTGTTCCAGATGTAAGCTGGTTCACTGAGCTGGAAGGTTTGTTCCCAGATGTTTCGTCACCATTCTAGGTAACATCATCAGTGAGCCTCCGATGAAGCGCTGGTGTTGTGTCCCGCTTTCTATTTATCTGTTTAGGTTTCCTTGGGTTGGTGGTGTTATTTCCTGCGTTGGTGATGTCATTTCCTATTCTTTTTCAGAGGTTGGTAGATTGGCTCCAAATCAATGTGTTTGTTGATGGAGTTCCGGTTGGAATGTCATGCTTCGCGGAATTCTCGTGCGTGTCTCTGTTTGGCTTGTCCTAGGATGGATGTGTTGTCCCAATCAAAGTGGTGTCCTTCCTCATCTGTATGTAAGGATACTAGTGATAGTGGGTCATATCTTTTTGTGGCCAGTTGATGTTCATGTATCCTGGTGGCTAGTTTTCTGCCTGTTTGTCCAATGTATTGTTTGTCCCAGTTCTTGCAAGGTATTTCGTAGATGACGTTCGTTTTGCTTGTTGTCTGCATGGGGTCTGGCCTCGGATGCCAAAGTCAACAGGGGTAGGAGCGAGGCCATGTTCTTCGGGAACTGGGATAACTGCTCCTTCATCCCCTTCACCGTCAGGACAGACTACCTGAAGGTGCTGGGTGTTTGGTTCGGTGGAGCCAGGGCGTGCACTAAGACTTGGGAGGAGCGTATCACCAAACTGAAGCAGAAGCTGGGCAGGTGGACGCTCCGGTCCCTCTCCATCGCGGGTAAGAACCTGGTTGTCAGGTGCGAGGGGCTTTCGGTACTGTTGTATGTGGCACAGGCCTGGCCTATTCCCTGGACCTGTGCCGCTGCTGTCACCGAGGCCATCTTCCACTTCATTTGGGGGTCGAGGATGGACCAGGTCCGCAGGAACACCATGTACAAAGATCTGGAAAATGGGGGAAAGGACGTACCGAACGCCACCCTCGCCCTGATGGCTACCTTTGTGTGCAGCTGCATCAAGCTGTGCGTAGATCCTCAGTACGCAAACACCAAGTGTCACTACTTGTGAGGTTCTACCTGTCCCTGGTGTTGCGAAGGATGGGCCTGGCCTCGTCGCCGCGGAACACGCTGAGTAGTTGGACCGTCCCGTACCACCTGTCCTTCGTGGAGAAATTTTTGAAGGGAAACACCTTTGACCACAAGGCCGTCAGGCAGTGGTCAGCACGTCGTATTCTTGAGACCCTTCGGGAAAAGGAGAGGGTGGATCCCGTCGTGTGGTTCCCCACGCAGACTGCCAAAGTCGTTTGGCAGAATGCCTCATTGCCAGAACTTTCAAACAAGCACGAGGACATTGCTTGGCTGGCGGTGAGAGGGGCTCTGCCAGTGAGATCCTTAATGCATGCTCGGAATCTCTGCACCACCACACGCTGCCCTCGAGGCGGCTGCGGGGGGGGACAAGACTGTCTATCACCTCCTTCTGGAGTGTGCCTATGCGCAGGAGGTCTGGAGGGGGATGCAGTGGTATTTGTCGAGGTTCATCCCGAGCAGCTCCGTGACACGGGACTCCGTGCTCTACGGGCTGTTTCGCGGGATGCACACCGAGACCAACATCAACTGCGCCTGGAGGACCATCAATGCGCTGAAAGATGCTCTTTGGTCTGCCCGCAACTTGCTGGTCTGCCAGCTGAAAGAACTGACCCCGACCGAGTGTTGCAGACTGGTGCACTCCAAGGTCCAGGACTACGTGCTGAGGGATGCACTAAATCTTGGGCAGCCGCCGGCAAGGCACGGTGGGGAAAGACCACCGTATGAAATTCCTCGTCCAGAATAGAAACAAGGGCCCTATCTGGTAACTGGGCCCAGTTGGCGGCTTCCCCAACTGGTCAGGGGGCCAACAGAGACTGTGCGGGGAGACGACTGCCGGGCTATTTTCTTTGCTTTGTTTTTTTTTCCTTTGTTTTGTTTTTTCCTTTAGTTGGTGTACGTACCCCCTGGGTAACCCGGAGCGGCTTGCATCACTGGGTAGGTGTATAAATGTTTTATTTTTTGTACATTCTATGAATAAAGTATATTTTTTCAAATAAAAAAAAGTGACGAAACGTCTGAAAACAAACCTTCCAGCTCAGTGTGCAAACTTACATCCATGATTTTATCTTGCAGATCAGCTGGGCTGATTAAAATAGGAAGCTGAAGCTGACATTATCATCGAGTGGAGCTGAACATGATACTTTCTTTCCAGCTAATATCACAACGTTAAATCATAAGCATTAGCTATTGTTGCCTTGTTTTTCTTTCTTTGGCTTCTTTTCTTTTCCTGAAGCATTAGTTCAGTTTGTATAAAAGGTAAATAATTCCTTGAATACTAGAATATATCCAGCACCACTCTTCATCTGTGAATGGAGACTGAGTGTAAACTGTCACCACTGAAGTAACAATGGCATCACATCTGACCTCAACCTATTCCTCCTTCAACACTGAAATATTTCCACTTTCTCATGGAGATTATTAGGTAACAATCAGGAGTCGGAACCTGAAAGCTAATTATTAGCTTCTCTATCCCGGAATAGTGATACAATTATATACCACTTCTTTATTGTCCCAAATAAACTGGTTCAGCTCGACAATCAAGATTTTCCTAATTTATAGACAACTGATACTGCATTTATCACAGAGTGCATTTAATAGCATTTTAAAAAATTTATTCTGTTTCATACAGCTGTGACTTTGGTGAGAGTTTATTGTTGTAGATTCATCTTTGACTCAAGCTCATTGATGATTGCATGGTTCTTGTTTTGTCTTTGGAACACCCCACACTATAGGTTACTGAATTAATGTGAAAAATGTAAATTGTTTTTGAAGAGTTTTGTAGACATCTATTGCATTTTTCAAGCTGTGTCTACACTGCATACATAAAGGAAGACCTGTTCTAGAACTTATTATTCAGAACTGCCACCACCAACACCACCACCACCCTCGCCCCGCCAACCTGAATCACTACCAAATAATTAATAAAATACACATTTGGTTCAGTGAGAACACTATTGTCTCAGACTCAGAAGATGCTGTGTAAAACCCAACTCAGGGGTTTGAGTGCATAATCTTCCCCAGTGCTTTATAAATGTGGTAGTATTATCCTATTCAGATATTATTTTCTGCATGAAATGCTAAACCAAAACACTCTTTCCTAAACAAAAAAGATTCCATGACATGATTTAAAGAAGTACAAGGACAATTCTTCACGTCCCCTGACCAACATTGTTTTGTTTACTTTTTATTAATGATTTCTGCTAAAATAAGGCATTTATTAAATTGTCTCATTGCTCTTTGTGGGATCTAACTGTCTGCAAAATGCCTAATGCTCCATATTACAATTATTACAATAAGAAGTTCTTACTGGAGTCCGAACCACTTTGGGATGTCCCATGGCTGGAAAAACACTACATATACAGGTAGAAAAAGGCTGAACTAGTACTGTGTGCAAATGTACCAGACATCCCTCGTAAATATCATGGCCATTAACTTTTTAATGTTTGGAAATTGATGTCAGCATTCATAAACTTCAAAAGGGAAATAATATGTCTACACCTAGAGCGTGGAGTGTTCCAGAGACAGAATAAGAACCATGCAATCATCAATGAGCTGGAGCCAAAAGTGAATTTACAACAATAAACTCCCACCAAAGTCATAGCTGTTTGGAACAAAGTAATTTTATCAAAATGCTGTCATTGTTCCAAAGCTGGTGTTGTCCTGTGGAAGCAGCCTTCCATCTTGTGAAATGACAGCTTGAGACATAGTGGTAAACATTTTAATTCTTCACCAAATGTGGTTGTTATTTGCAAGGCCAGCTTTTGTTGCCTATCCCTATTTGCTCTCGAGAAAGCGTGGTAGAGTATCTCCTGAACCGATGTAGTCCATGTGAACTCTGTATTAAGCATGGCTGGTACGACTCAGTTGTCCCACTCTGGTATCGTACTCCCAGCCACAAAGAAAAACCATTGGCTGATAAGGCGCAAGGTTGTTGCTCTCGGTTTTTACTGCGCCCTCTTCTCGGCCAGCTGAACATTTTGTTTCTGCTCACCTCTTCCAACGTTCTTCCAAAAGATCAGTTTCCGATTGTCTCCCAGCTGTAAATGTCAATATCTGCCATCTTCATGTTTCCAGTTGTAAGTGTTGATAGTCTATTATCTTCATATCTCATGTACTGGTGTCCTTGTAGCACAGGTATGGACATTCAGGTGAACGTGATCCAAAAGCAAGTTAACCATTCAGAAGGTTACTGGATATACAGAGGATCTTGGTCGGCGCAGGCTTGGACGGTCGAAGGGCCTGTTCCTGTGCTGTAATTTTCTTTGTTCTTTTCTTTGTTCTTTATATAACCAGCAGCTTTCTCATACCCATCTAAGTTAAAAACTTTGTTAAACTGAAGGTTCAATTTTAGCTCTGTGGTGTCTGCAGATTTCTTGGTGCCAGTGTTCTCCTTGTGTACAACAGTGTTGCACTGTATGGAGTAAGAAATTATCTTGGGCAGAAACACAAAACTATACTGGATTTTCGGCCCTTGTCCATATCTGTGCTGCACTTAATGGTATGGTCCGGGAAGTGCTGCTGAACAAAGAGACCTTGGAGTGCAGGTTCATAGTTCCCTGAAAGTGGAGTAGCAGGTAGATAGGCTGGTGAAGATGATATTTGGTATGCTTGCCTTTATTGGTCAGTGCATTGAACACAGGATATGGGAGGTAATGTTGCAGCTGTATAGGACATTGGTTTGGCCACTTTTGGAGTGTTGTGTGAAATTCTGGTCTCCCTCCTATAGGAAGGATATTGCAAAACTTGAAAGGGTTCAGAAAAGATTTACGAGGATGTTGCTAGGGTTGGAGGGTTGGGCTATAGGAGAGGCTGAATAGCCTGGGGCATTTTCCCTGGAGCATCGGACGCTGAGGGGCTTTATAAAATCCTGAGGGGCATGGATAAGGTAAATAGGCAAGGTCTTTTCCCTGGAATGGGGGAATCCAAAACTAGAGCGCATAGGTTTAAGGTGAGGGCAAGGATATAAAAGTTGCTCCTACAAGGCAACATTTCCATGCAGAGGGTGGTGCTCGTATGGAATGAGCTGTCAGAGGAAGTGGTGGGGGCTGGTATGATCAACAACATTTAAAAGACATCCGGATAGGTACATGATTAGTAAGGGTTTAGGAGGGATATGGGCCAAATGTTAGCAAATGGGACTAGGTTTGTATAGGATATCTGATTGGCTTGGATGAGTTGGACTGTTTCTGTGCTGTACATCTCTACTGATTCTATTGATAATACCAACTTCCAGAAATGCTTGGAGGGGAACAGAACAGGAAGATTTGCATCCAAACATAGCGGGAAGATTTGCATATACAGGACAAAAAACACAGGGATGCAGCTTCGTTTCTCTAAAGGATGGAAGCTCTGTTTACAAGTGCAGTGATATGGCTGCTGGGGGCAATGGTTCATATAAATCTTACAAAAGATCATTCTATTAATTACTGATGTCTATTGCATAAACACATTTCAAAGCTAGTTGAAAAGGCAAACAAGTGGTGTTGAAAGAGTCAGGATCCTCTTATTATTACCAGAAACAACATTCAAAATACCTACAATAATGAGAATAAAAATAAGTCATTTAGCCCAGCCAGTTAGATTACTTGTGGTTATTATTAAGTAACCCGTTTGGTCATATGATGACACACCTCCTGGCATGGAGGGATGACCTTATAGAGATTAATAAATTCATTAGGGGCATAGTTAAGGTGAATAGCCAAGGTCCTTGCCCCAGAGTAAGGGAGTCCAAAACTATAAAGCATAGGTTAAAAATGGCAGCGGAAAGATTTAAAAGGGACCTGAGAGGTAACTATACTCTCACAGAAGGTGTTTTGTAAATGGAATAAGCTTCCAGTGGAGGCAATAGAGACCAGTATAATTACATCATATGAAGGACATTTGGACAGGTGCATGGATAGGAAATGTTTAGATGGATATGGACCAAATGCAGACAAATGGGACTAGTTCAGTTTGGGAAACTGAGTCAGCATGGATGAGTTGGGCTGAAGGACATGTTACTGTGTTGTTTGGCTCTATTCTGTAATAGAGGTGGCACGCTACCACTATGCTACAAAGAACCCACAGAAAACATGTAAACGGCGTTTAGTTTCTACTCCGAAACTAACAGTTCCTCCATGGTATTGCTCACAACGAGTCAGAGACTCATCCAGTTTTTCCTCGGATGATGAAGGACACCCAGCTGGAGATAATAACACCCTTCCTTAACACCCTTGTAAAAACTTATTTCTAAAAAAGGCACTGCTCAGCCCCACCCGGCTGCCAACGGTAACCAACCTATGGCATGGGCAGTATATTATTTAGGCCAACAAGCTTGTGAACAAGCCTCGGTGGCCTATAATTATTCATTATGGCAGGCAGGCTGGGTGTTTTGGAATTCATCCACTTGGCATATTATGGGATTGAGCCTGTGGCTGGGTGGGAAGGTGGGCTAACCAAGCTGGAACATAAAATCTATTCCAAAGAATGCGTCCTTGAGTGTCAGTAGCATGCATTTTGACCATCTTGAATAACACCAGGTGATCAGGTAAAACCATACTAGCCTACTAAAGGAAATATAATGGCCAGAACACTGAAGAAACAACCAGCTCATTAGTGCAAAAGTACCAAAAGTAACAGATTGTAGGACAACAAACAATATAAGTCAAAGGTGAGTCATGCAGTTGCAACCTGAAGCAAACCAACCTAAACAATATTTTTAATCCAACAAGGGAACATCAACATATACAATGTAACAAAGTGTGGGGCTGGATGAACACAGCAGGCCGAGCAGCATCTTAGGAGCACAAAAGCTGACGTTTCAGGCCTAGACCCTTCATCAGAAAGGGGCAGGGGGAGAGGGTTCTGAAATAAATAGGGAGAGAGGGCAAGGGGGATCGAAGATGGATAGAGGAGAAGATAGGTGGAGAGGAGACAGAAAAGTTAAAGGGGCAGGGATGAGGCCTGTGGAGGTGAGTGTAGAAGGGAGGTAGGGAGGGATAGGTCAGTCTGGGGAGGACCGACAGGTCAAGGGGCAGGATGAGGTTAGTAGGTAGGAAATGGAGATGCGGCTTGAGGTGGGACCAGGGGATAGGTGAGAGGAAGAACAGTTTAGGGATGCAAGGATGAGCTGGGCTAGTTTTGGGATGCAGTGGGGGCAAGGGAGATTTTGAAGCTTGTGAAATCCACATTGATACCATTGGGCTGCAGGATTCCCAAGCGGAATATGAGTTGCTGTTCCTGCAATCTTCGGGCGGTATCGTTGTGGCACTGTAGGAGGCCCATGATGGACACGTAGTCTGAGGGATGGGAGGGGGAGTTGAAATGGTTCGCGACTGGGAGGTGCAGTTGTTTATTGCAAACCGAGCGTAGGTGATCTGCAAAGCAGTCCCCAAGCATCCGCTTGGTTTCCCCAATGTAGAGGAGGCCACAATGGGGACAGCGGATGCAGTATACCAAATTGGCAGATGTGCAGGTGAATATCTGCTTGATGTGGAAAGTCTTCTTGGGGCCTGGGATGGGGGTAAGGGCGAAGGTGTGCGGGCAAGTGTAGCACTTCCTGTGGTTGCAGGGGAAAGTGCCGAGTGTTGTGGGGTTGGAGGGGAGAGTGGAGCGTTCAAGGGAGTCACCGAGAGAGTGGTCCCTCTGGAAAGCCGACAAGGGTGGGGATGGAAAAATGTCTTTGGTGGCGGGGTCAGATTGTCGGGGCAGAAGTGTCGGAGGATGATGCATTGGATCCGGAGGTTGGTGGGGTGGTATGTGAGGACGGCGGGGGGATTCTCTTTTGGCGGTTATTGCGGGGACGGGGTGTGAGGAGTGAGTTGCAGGAAATGCAGGAGACACAGTTGAGAGCATTCTCAACTACTGCAAGGGGGATATTGCGGTCCTTGAAGGACGAGGACATCTGGGAAGTACGGGACTGGAATGCCTCATCCTGGGAGCAGATGTGGTGGAGGCAAAGGAATTGGGAATAGGGGATGGAATTTTTACAGGAAGGTGGGTGGGAGGAGGTGTACTCTAGGTAGCTGTGGGAGTTGGTGGTTTCTAGGTGGTTGCCCGAGATGAACACAGAGGTGTCCAGGAAGGTGACCGACGTGTTGGAGATGGCCCAGGTGAACTTGAGGTTGGGGTGGAAGGTGTGGTGAAATGGATGAACTGTTCGAGCTCCTCTTGGGAGCGCCGATACAATCATCAATGTAACTGAGGACAAGGTGGGGTTTAGGGCCAGTGTAGGTACAGAAGAGGGATTGTTCCACGTAACCTACAAAGAGGCAGGCATAGCTTGGGCCCATGTGGGTAGCCATGGCCACCCCCTTTGTCTGTAGGAAGTGGGAGGAATCGAAAGAGAAGTTGTTGAGGGTGAGGATGAGTTCGGCCAGGAAGATGAGGGTGTAGGTGGAGGGGGACTGGTCAGGCCTGCGGCATAGGAAGAAGTGGAGGGCCTTTAGGCCATCTGCATGGGGAATGCAGTTGTATAGGGACTGGACATCCATGGTGAAAATAAGGTGTTGGGAATTGAAAGTTCTGGAGGAGGTGAAGGGCGTGGGTGGTGTCATGGAAGTAGATAAGGAGTTCCTGGACAAAGGGGGAGAAGGTGGAATCCAGATAGGTGGAAATGAGTTTCGTGGGGCTGGAGCAAGTGGAGACAATGGGTTGACCAGGGCAGGCGGGTTTGTGGATTTTGGGAAGGAGACAGAAGCGGGGTTGGGGAACAATGAGGTTGGAGGCTGTGGGTGGGAGGTCCCCTGAGGTGATGACCGTGTGGATGGTTTGGGAGATGATGGTTTCGTGCTCGGGGGTGGGGTCATGATCCAGGGAGCGGTAGGAGGAGGTGTCAGAGAGTTGGCGTCTGGCCTCAGCAATGTAGAGGTCCATTATCTCTGATACAATCAACATATACAATTACCACTTGCTGACAAGCAAAGTGTCTGTACCATTTGTGATAGCTGATATGCACATCAGCACAGCACTTTGAGCTGTAATCACCACAGGCAGATGCGTTGTTTGAAATGGAAAATGGTTCGGGGTTAACCACTGTGCATAACCCTTGGTAGCGCTCACCCACCCACTGTCCAACCTCACTATCTATCAACTAATGAATCTTCATCTGCAAATACATTGGCCATGGAAATCCAGAATGAATGAGCTGTGTCATCCTGGTAATATACTCCACTTAAGCACAAGAGTAAACAAATTTCCCGAATGTCAGTGAGTGCTTGGGCATTAGCAATTTGTAACGATTGATTGTGAAGAAGTTATTGCTGTGAAATAGATGTGTAACACAGGCTTTTATCAATCTGAGTGACAAAGCAGGCAATACCCTATTTACAGATCCTAGCTGAATAAAGTGACATCAGGCACTTCTCCTGTTTAAATGACAAATCAGTGGTTTATGGTGCCAAGAGTATTTTAATCTGGTGACTCTTTCAATGAAAATGGGAAAATAAATTTGATCCTCGGCAATATTGGCCATATGGCAAAACAAGGCTTAAAGCTAAAGCAAATGGCTTTAAAAGCAAAGGCAAATAGATGCAATATGTTTGGATAAGAAGCATTTTAATCATAATCCATGATTAAATATCAGTGCTTTCAAAGCCAATAACATACTGATAGCAATTGATGCTCAAAATTAAATATTAACCCTGTTTGGTTACTCCAGAGAGCCCAGGCTTTCAATTTTGCCATCAATTTACTTGATTAAGTAGAACTTTAGAAGGGACACACAATTAATTACCTATACCATTCAGTCATATCAAAGATTATAGATGCAGCTTCACGATATGTTATCCTATTTCAATGTATTTAGGTAATAAAAGTGGAGGTGAACTAATACACCCTTAAATCTATTTACTCAGTGCTTTTCACAAATCACCCATTGCCCAAAATCCTTACAGGAAAAGATTCCCAATGATTATTGCAGGGGAATTACTGCTTAGCTTAAAGTAGCAAGTGAGCAATCAATAATACGATAACTATATTGGCATGATTCCAGCTGACGGTAATAATGAACAATTCAGATGATTCACAATTAAAATCTGACATTTTGGTTATCTTGATGGTTAGTCACTGAACATATTCAGTCACTCAACATACTCACAAAAAACTGCCAATGTACTTTTAATAAAAGAACACAAGATAATAAGATATAGGCACAGGAGCAAACTTTATTCTACAAAAGACCATAAGAAATAAGAGCAGTAATCGGCCATTTACCCCATCGAATCTGTGTTGCCATTCAGTCATGGGTGATATGTTTCTCAACACGATTCTTCTGTCTGCTCCCTGTAACCCTTTGATCCCTTTACCAATCAAGAATCTACCTACTTCTATATTAAATACACTCAATGACTTGGCCTCCACAGCGCTCTGGAGCAATGAGTTCCATAGATTAACCACCTTCTGACTGAAGAAATTCCTCCTCATCTCAGTGCAAAAGGGTTGCCCTTTTACTTTGAGGCTGTGCCCTCGGGTACTAGTCTCCCTTATTAGTGGAAAAATCCTCACACGCGATCATTCTAAACAGATCTCTCAGTATTCTGTAAATTTCACTCAGATACCCTCTCATCCTTCTAAACTTCATTAAGTACAGACCTAGAGTCCTCAAATCCTCCACATATGAGACACCCTTCATACCCGGAATTATCCTTGTAAACCTCTTCCGGACCCCCTCCAACGCCAGCAAATCTTCCCTTAATTACGGGACCCAAAACTGCTCAGATTATTCCAAACACAGCCTGACCAGAGCCTTGTATTGCCTCATTAGTACATCTCGGCTCTTGTTTTCTAGCCCTCTTGAAATGATTGTCAACATTGCTCTTGCCTTAACCGTCAACGGAACCTGCACATGAACCTGAAGAGAAACCTGAACTAAGACTCCCAGGTTCCTTTGCACTTCAAATTTCCAAAGTAGTTCCCCTTTTAGAACATAGTTTTTATCTCTATTCTTCCTACCAAGGTGCATAACCTCACACTTTCCCACATTGTATTTCATCTGCTACTTCTTGACCACTCTCCTTGCCTGTCCAAATCCTTCTGCAGCTTCCCCACTTCCCAACAGTACTTGCCACTCTAATTATCTTTGTGTCATCTGCAAACTTAGCAACAACGCCCTCAGTTCATCTGCCCAGATTGTTAATGTATTACATAGATAGTTGAGATTCCAACACTAACTTCAATGGAACTCCACAAGTCATTAGCTGCATCTTGAGAAAGACTGCTTTATCCTGTGACTCCTTTATCCTGACTCTGCTATCTGCCAGTCAGCCAATTCTCTATCCATGCCAATATCTTGCTCCTAACACCTCTTATTTTACTTAGCAGTCTTCTGTAAGCCATGTTGTCAAAGGCCTTCTGGAAATCAAAGTACATCACATCCACTGGCTCTCCTTTGTCTAACTTGCTCATTTCCTCCTCAAAGAATTCTAAGAGATTTGTCAGCCATGACCTCCCATTGACGAAGCCATGCTTACTTAGTCTAATTTTACTGTGCACTTTGAAGTACTCAGCAATCTCATCCTTAATAATGGGCTCTAAAATCTTACCAACTTCTAACCAACCTATAGTTTCCTGTCTTCTGTGTCCCTCCCTTCTTAAACAGGAGTGTTACTATTGTCCTTTTCTTGTCCCTGGTACACTCCCTGACTTCAGTGATTCCTGAAATATCACTGCCAATGTCTTTATGATCTCCTCAGAAATTGTAAAGTGTCTAAGGTTTTAGAGTTTAGAACTCTGGAGTGTTGTCCATCTGGTCCAAATAATTTATTCACCTTTAGATCTTTCAGCTACCCCATCACCTTCTTTTTAATGATGGCCACTACACTGACCCCTGCTCTCTACCTCTCTCAGAAGTTCTGGTATGCTGCTAATGTCTTCCACTGTGAAAACTGATGCAAAGTATGCATTCAGTTCCTCTGCCATATCTTTGTTCCCATTACAAATTCTCCAGCCTCATTTTCCAGTGGTTCAATGTCCATTCATGGCTTGCTTACCCTTCAGATATTTTTTTTAAAAAATCTTGCAATCTCCTTTTGTGTTACTAGCTAGCTCATTCTGATCTCATCTTCTCACCACTTATTGCTCTTTTTGGTATTGTCAGCTGATTTTTAAAGGTTTCCCAGTCCTCAAGTCTACCCCTATAGATTCTATGCCTGCTGATCCTATATCACTTCTTGGTATTCATTTAATTTGATTTCTTTCTTAATAAGGCAATCTTATTAATATTAGATGGACAGAGCCTGTCCATCTGCCTGTTCCTTTGATAGAAAAGTGCAAAACAAAGACTGGCAACTCAGAAAGTTCTTATCATTGATATCATATAAAACAGGCCATAGGAGCAGGAGTAACAAAGTGTGGAGCAGGATGAACACAGCAGGCCAAGCAGCACCTTAGGACCACAAAACCTGACGTTTCGAGCCTAGACCCTTCATCAAAAAAGGGAGATGGGGAGAGAGTTCTGAAATAAGTAGGGAGAGAGAGGGAGGCGGATCGAAAATGGGTGGAGGAGAAGATAGGTGGAGAGGAGACAGACAAGTAAAGGGGCGGGGATGGAGCCTGTGGAGGTGAGTGTAGGTGGGGAGGTAGAGAGGGGATAGGTCAGTCAGGGGAGGGCGGACACCGCCTCCCACCTCAAGCTGCATCTCCATTTCCTACCTTCTAACCTCATCCCACCCCCTTGACCTGTCCGTCCTCCCCGGACTGATCTAACCCCTCCCTACCTCCCCACCTACACTCACCTCCACAGGCTCCATCCCCGCCCCTTTAACTTGTCTGTCTCCTCTCCACCTGTCTTCTCCTCCATCCATTTTCGATCCGCCTCCCCCTCTCTCCCTACTCATTTCAGAATCCTCTCCTCATCCCCCTTTTCTGATGAAGAGTGTAGGCTTTTATGCTCCTAAGATGCTGCTTGGCCTGCTGTGTTCATCCAGCTCCACACTTTGTTATCTTGGATTCTCCAGCATCTGCAGTTCCCATTATCTCTAATAGGAGCAGGAGTAGGCCAGTTGTCACTTCGAGCCTGTTACCATTCAATGTGATCACAACTGATTACTCAACTCAGTATCCTGTTCCCACTTTTTCCCCCATACCTTTTGATCCATTTACCTCTAAGAACTATAACTAACTCCTTTTTGAAAACAATGTTTACATTCAACTGCTTTCCATGGCAGAGATTTCAAAGGTTCACTACTCTTTGGGTGAAGAAGTTCCTCATCTCAGTCCTAAATGGCCTAACAAGATCCTTAAACTGTGATCTATTGTTCTGGGTCCCCTGATCATTAGGAAAATCTTTCCTGTACTAATTCTGTGCAGTCCTGTTAGAACTTTATAAGTTTCTCGGAGATCTCACCTCATTCTTCTCAACTCACGTGAACTGATCCAGTCTCTTTTCATACATCAGTCTTGCCATCTCATCAAAAAAGATTCAACCCTTTTCCAGATATACACCTTACAGGCACACAATCACAGTGATGAATCATTATCTTTACTTGAAAAATTTTTACACAATTGTCAAGGTCACAGTGTTACCTTGCAGTGACTTTCTGCAGGTTCACTACTTGTGTTGTTGCACTAAATAGGCTTTAACTGTTGTTACTTAATGCTCAAAAGGTAATGATTATTGTTGAAGGAGCTACCTAAAGAAAATAATACTTACATATCTATGGGTCTTAAAGGCATCTAGTGGACCACTGGTGCACACTTTGTCTCCTTCTAGACCAATCACTCGTTTGCAAATATTCATTTTGGGATTACTGGGACTTTTAGCAATTACCACATCACCTCTGTGGACAAAATTCCAAGTGAGATTAAAGGAAATATATATGAACAGAAAAATTACATGATTTTACGTTTCTGATACTTGTAATTTCATGGCCACTTACGTTTCAATGCGATAAAACTGTCGACTGAGTTTCTCAGAGATAATTACATCATAGGTCTTAATTGTAGGCTCCATGGAAGGACCGGAACACTGCAAATGAAGGAAATTACATTGCTGACTTCTAAGCAAATAAATTGAACATACTTAAGCAAGCAGGTTGAAAAATCTTTCCTGGAGCCAACAACAAAAACATTGGTTCGGAAATTTCTGCTGTCTTTGGGATAATCGTATTCAAACTTCGAAAGTATTCTACTGAAATTTCAATTAAAGATGATTTTGATTGAAAGAACAAAGTTGCCGTTATTTTTCCTTTTCACTCTCAAACGACAAACATCCTATTTTTGATTTATTAGACACTAGATTGAGACACAATCTCATTCAATCATTTTAAAAAATCCAACTGAGTTTGATAGGTTGATGCAGTAAATACGCTTTAGAACTAGAACTTCCAATCTAGAACCAGGCAACATAGTCACAGAATAAAACATAGACCATTTGGGACATTGAAGTTAAAAGTAGGCCATTCATCCTGCTTTTCCATTCCAGACAATGGCCAATCATTCACACTATCTCCAATTTGACATTCGCATCTAGAAATCAATCAATCTATATCTTGAACTAACTGAGCTTCCACATCTTACTGAAATAAAGAATTCCATATCCTCTGAGTGAAGAAATTCTTCTTCATCTCATTCCAAGTGGAATTTCCTTTATTCTGAAACTGGGTCTTCTGGTTCTTAGATCGCAGCCTGGGAAACCTTCACTTCTGCACGTACACTTTCAGCCCTTAAAGAATTCTATAAGTTTCAATTAGATCATACCTTATTTTCTAAAACTCTCGAGAATTCAGGCCCAGGCTTTTCCATCTCTCCTCGTTGGATAGTTTCACAAAACTGGATTCAGTTTGGTGAACCTCTGCTGCATGAAAATGTATCCTTCCCCTATGAAAATATATCCTTCCTTCAATAAAAGTCAAAATCTGCACATATCCAATTCTCTAGGTGATGTCTCACCTAGGTTCTATACAATTGAGGCAAGACATCTTTACTTCTGTACTCAACTCTTCTTATGGTAAAGGACAGCATACTATTTTCCTTCCTAACTGTTTGCATGTTGACTTTCATTGACTTATGAACAAGAACGTAGAAGTCCCTTGGATATTAACATTTTCCAGAGTCTCATCATTTATGAAATACTCTGCACTTCCTTTCCTTTGACCAAAAATGTTTCCCTCACACTTATTCACATTATATTCCATCCGACATGTACTCGTCCCCTCACTCAATCTGACCAAATCCTCTTGAAGCGTCTTTGCACCCTCCTCATTTTCCAGATTTCCAACTTGATTTGGGTCATTGGTAAACTTGGAATTATTACATTCGAACTGCACATCCAAATCGTTGACACAGATAATAAACGGATGGGACCAAGTATTGATTCTTTTAGTACCAATTAGTCACATTTGTAGAATTTATTTTCTGTAACTTATCTTCAACCCATGCCAGTACAGTTACCTTCAACTCCATATGTTTACTAATCTCTGATAGTACCATTTCAAACTCTTTCTGAAAATCCAAATTCACCAAATCTAATGACTCCACTTAATCTGTTCTATCATGCTCAAAAATCTCCAATAGGTTTGTCAAATATATGATTTCCCTTTCATAAATCTATGTCGACAATGCCCAATCAGGTCATCATTTTCTGTGTGTCCAGTTGTCACATCCTATACTTTAGATTCTAATCATTTTCCCCATTACTAATGTCAGGCCTATAGTTTGTAGTTCACTGTTTTGGCTCGCCCAACTTCCTTCAATAATAATAAATAACAGTAATACATTTGCAAGCTTATAATCTAGAGGGACCATACCAGGATCCATAAAATATCAAAAGATGATCAGCAATGCAGCTAGTCTTTACACTCTGCCTCTTTCAACATTGAGAAATAAAGCATTTGATCCCAGGAATTTGTCAACTTCCAATCTCAATATTTCTCGAAAACTGTTTTTTTTACTAGTACTCATTTCTTTCAGTTCCTCATTCTGTCTAGTCCTAGGACTAGGATAGAGATGAAAAGTTTTTTTTTCATACAATTGGTAATGAATCTTTAGAATTCACCACTCCAAAGGGCTGTGAAGGCTCAGCCATTGAGTATATTCAAGACAGAGAGTGACAGATATCTCGATATTGAAGACACCAAATGACATAGGGATAGTGTGTGAAATGACATTGAAGTAGAGCACCAGCCACAATCACGTTGACTGCCAGTTTGAATGGCTTACTCTGGCTCCCACTTCTTAAGCTGTTAAACCTATAGTTAGCTCATAGGCCTGCTAATAAAGGCAATCATATTTTAGCCTTTATTACAAAGGTTTTGGAGTATTAGGAAATCTTGCCGCAATTACACAGGTGATGGTGAGACTAAACATAGGTTCCTCTCTGAAGGAAAGATATACTTGCCTCAGAATGGATGCAACAAAGTTTAAGAGATTGAATCATGGGATGAGAGGGCTTATCTTATGACACATGATTGTACAGAACAGGCCTATATCCAGCAAAGATTTAAAGACTTAAAAGTGGTTTCACTGAATGCAGAAAGTTAGACAGCTTGACAAGGTACTTACTAAGAGCGAAAGACATTGTCTCAGGATAAGGGCTCAATCATTTAGTTGTGGTTCATTACAATTTTCTATAAAAGAGAACTGTGATGTTTCATTTAAGTATATATTTAAGAGTCAAATTGAGACATTTTTTGGTACTAAATGATCAAGGAAAGTAGAATTGATTTTAAAGTTCAGCCATAACCTTCAAGAATGCGTGGGCTTACTGACTATCCCTGCTCCTATTTCTTATGTTGTTATATTCTTATATTCTTAACTCTGAAACTACAATTCAATAATGGCTCATTATGCATAATATCACTATCATAAATATAGATTCTGCCTTCCAATGACATGCACTTCCAGTAAACATATGAATCTTTTCAACTAAAAATGGCAACATACTCTGATTAGCTAAGATCGGCTTATACATTCTTGCCTCTGCATTGGCTTGCTTAAATATTTTACTTCAGGTAATATCTGTGAATCTCAGAGGCATTAAGCAGAATCTTACCTCCTTCAAAGATTTTCAGAGGTGACACCCAGCTGCCTATCTTCACAATCTTATTAGTCATTGCTAATTAGGCGGCTGAGTCTGGGAACACCAGTAAACTAAGAATGCAGAGGCCTGCAGAGTGTTCCTGTCAACAGCATCACCAGGAGACGGGTGCATTGGAGAATTTGCAGGAAGATCAAGACATAGATCTTCGCAGGGTGCCTAAGAAAATTATTGGTCAACATGGGTGGCAGGGTATTATTGTGGAAAGAAAATCCCTCCACAGCAAAGTAGACCTCTATAGCAGAAGTATTTTGTGTGAGGCAGGGGAAATAAAGGAGGCTTTTCTGGCCTCCAGCTTGTCACCAGATAGCCACTCAAGGAATCTTGTATGGCCAGCAACATCCCCAATTTGGCTCCCCTCAGTATTCTGGTGATACAGTACTGCAAGGGTTTTGACTCTCTAAAAAGATATTCATCTAATTTTCTGGCCAAAATATTCACCATATGAACATATGGATTCGAAGCAGAAGTAGGCCATTCTGCCTCTCAAGCCTACTCAGTCATTCAATAAGATCATGGCTGATCTGCTTTTGTTCCAAATTCTGCATTCTCACTTATCCCTGATACCTATTGATGTCTTGGCCTTATAAGAATACATCTACTTTCACCTTAAAATGACCTGGCCTCCACTGCATTTTGATGCAGAGACTCAAAGTTGTACAATCCTCTGATAGAGAGGGAAAAAAAACTCTCATCTCTCTCCTAAAAGGGTAGCCTTTTCTGTAAAACAGCGTACCCTAGTTCTAGATAACAAGGTGTAGAGCTGGATGAACACAGCAGGCCAAGCAGCATCATAGGAGCAAGAAGGATGACATTTCGGGTCTAGACTGACTAACAAGAGAAAATATTCTTTTTATGCCCAGCTTACCAAGACCACTCAGGATCTAAGAAATTCAATCAGATTACCCATTGCCATTGTTAATTCTAATGATGACAATCCCAGCCTGTCAAATATATCCACACAAGACAACCCAGCTCATCTCAGTATCAATATAATAAACATTGTCTGAAATAGCTCCAATACATTTATATCCTTCCGTAAATTAGGAGACCAAATATCTACACACTATTCAAAGTGTAGTCTCACTAACATCTTGTAAAACTAAGGTATAACTACCTTAATTTTACTTTTCCTTTAGTCATAAAGGTGAGCGTACCATTAGCCTGGCTGATTATGCATTGTACTTGCATATTAACCATTTGTGACTCGTGTGCTAACACGCTTCAATTCCTCTGCATCTTGGAATTCTATGGTCATTCTCCATGTAAGTATTCTTTTTTTAAAAATTTTTCCTGCTAAAGTGAACATCTGTACATTTTTTCACATTTCATTCCATCTGGAAGATTTTTGCCAACTCACCTAAGCTGTACATCGTAGTTGTCAGTTTAACAACATACCATTTTACCTATCTTTGTGTCTTCTGCACATTTAGCTATCATGCCTTCAATTGCCTCATCTAAATCATCAATATTAATTGTAAAACATTAACGAGATTCCCAGCACAAGAACCTGCTATACTCCATTTGTCATATCCTGCCAATCCGAAAAGGACCCAATTGTGCTTACTCTCCACTTTCTGCCAACTAGCCAGTATTCTATCCATGTTAGTACATAACGTGAGTTCCTATTTTGCACAAACATTTTTTATGTGGGACCTTCTCAAATGTATTCTGGAAGTCCATTTAAATTACATCAACAGAATTGGGAGGAGATGGTGTAGCAGTATTATTACTGGACAAGCAATCGGAGATTCAGTAATGCTCTGAAGACCTAGGTTTGAATTCAACCATAGCAAAGAATAGAATGTGAATTTTAAAAAAAAATAAAATTTAAGTTGTAAATTTTAATGATGACCATGAAATCACTACTGTAAACTCATCTCATTCACTAATGTCCTTTAGAAAGGACATTCTTGCCATCCTTATCAAGTTTAGCCTACATGTGACCCACCCCCTCCCCTCCAACTTCCCCCTGAAACACAGCAATGTGGTTGACTCCAACAGTCCTCTGAAATGGTCTACCAAGACACTCACTTTATAAAGCCACTAAAAAGTCTGAAAAAGGGAATTAAACAGATGACCATCTGGCACTGACCTCAGAAATGACAATCGCATCAAAGCCCTGGAGATCTTGCAAAGTCCTTCTTCCTAATACCAAGCACCCATATCGAAAGAGCCATTTTACAGACAAGTTAAGTGACAGTCTGACATTGTCATATGCATGAACCATGCCTCAGACAAATAACACCATAGCCATCATTGGTATGTTATGTCCCACTGGCAGGACAGACACAACAGAGGTAGCAGCATAGTTGCATAGAGTCAGGAGGCAGTTGCCCTGGGAGTCCAAAGCATTGACTCAAGACACTTATGGCATCACCAGGCATGCTTGAAAATGAGATACCAAACTGTTGAAGCTACAAAACAGAACTACAGGTAGAATAGTGATAGGCAAGCGCCAAGCAATTCCACAACTAACAAATCTAATCTAATCTCTAACATCCAGTTATGAATGGCGGTAGGCAATTAAACAACTCGTTGGAGGAGGAGAATCCTCAGTTACCCCATCCTCAGCGCAAAAGGCAAGACTGAAGTATTTACAATAATTTTCAGCAGGAAGCGCTGAGCAGGTGATTGATCTTGGCTTCCAACAGAGGACCACAACATGACAGAATGCCTTATTCAGCCAGTTCAAATGACAACACATAACATCAAGTAATGCCTTAAAAGCAATGGATATTGGAAAGGCCTTGGCAATATTCTGAAGAGTTGTGCTCTAGAACTTGCTACTCCCTTAGCCAAGCTGTTTCAGTACAGCTATAACACTGGAATCTATTCAGCAATGTGAAAAAATAACCAGCAAATCCTGTACACAAAAACAGGTCAAATCCAACCTCGCCAATTATTGCTCCATAAGTCTATTCTTGATCAGTAAAGTGATGGAAAGGATCACCAACAATGCTATCGAGCAGAGTTGCCTCGCAATAACCTGCTCAATGACACTCGGTTTGGGTTCCACCACAGCCCACTCAGCTCCTGACCTCATTATAGCTTTCGTTTGAACATGGACAAAATAAAATGAAGTACTCAGAGGGGAGCTTAGAGCTACTGCCTTTGACATCAAGCCACATTTGACTAAATAACATCAAAAGGAGCGCTTAACAAAACTTGAGTCAATGGGAATCAGAGGAACTGTCTCTGTTGATTAAAGTCATATCGAGTACAAAGGAAGATGGTTGTGGTTAATGGTAGAACAGTCATTTCAGCCCTAAGATATTGCTACAGGAGTTCCTCAGGATAATATCCTTGGCCCAACCATTTTCAGCTGCTTCATCAATGACATTCCTTCCATCAGAAAGTCAAAAATGGAGGTGATGACTGATGATTGCACAATGTTCAGCACCATTTGCAACTGCTCAGATACTAAAACAGTCCATGTCCATTTGTAGCAAGATCTGGACAACCATCACTCTTGGGTTGACAAATAACATTTGTCCAACACCAGTGCAAGGTAATGACATTTCCACCAAGTGGGAATCTAACCATTGTCCCTTGATAGTCACTGGCATTATCATCACTAAAAAACTATCAACAGCCTGGGGCTTATCACTGACCAAATCTGATCTGGACCAGACATTCAAATACTGTGGCTTCAACAGCAGGTCAAGGGCTAGGAATTCTGCAGACACTAACTCACCTCCTGACTCCCCTAATCCTACACCCATGTGCATGATGGAATATTCCCTACTTGCCTGGATGATTACTGTTCCAAAACTCAAGAAGCCTGATACCAGCCAGGACAAAGTAGCCCATTTGATTGGCATCACATCTACAAACACTCATTCCCTCCACCATCAATTCACAGTAGTAGCATTGTGTACTGTATACAAGGTGCACTATTGAATGCCACCAAACTTGCTTATACCATACCTTCCAAATGGCAGCACGGTGGCTCGGTGGTTAGCACTGCTGCCTCACAGCACCAAGGGCCTAGGTTTAATTCCAATCCTAGGCAACTGTCTGCATGGGTTTCCTCCTGGTTCTCCAGTTTCCTCCCACAGTCCAAAGGTGTTCACATTAGGTGGATTAGCCAGGGGAATAGCAGAGTTACAGGGATAGGTAGAGAGGTGAGTATGGATAGGATGCTTTTGGAGGGTTGGTGTGGGCTTGATGGATGAAATGGCCTGCTTCCACACTGTAGGGATTCGATGGTTCTATTCTATTCTAAACTCAATATTACTAGCTGATAGAGGGCAAGGGTAGTAGATACAGAGGAATACCACCACTGCAAATTCCCTTCCAAGCCATTCACCTTCCTGACTCAGAAACATGTCGCATTCCTTTATTGTTGCTGGATCAAAATCCCGGAACTCCATCCAAAACAACACTGTATCTATACTAAATGGACTGTAGCAGTCCAATAAGGTAGCTTACCACTACTGTCTCAATGACAATTAAAGATAAGCAATAAATGATAACCCAAGCGAGCAAAGCTCATACTCTATGAATGAATTTTATAAAACTGGATCTTCCTTTTAAACAGTGCCAATTACTCCTCAAAGAGTGCCAACAAATTAGTCAAACAGGATTTCCATTTCACAAAGCCATGCTGAATCCTCCCGATTACCCCGAGTTTTTAAAGTGCCCGGTTAAAATCTCTGTAATGATCAATTTAACAGCTTCCCCATACAACATAAAGTTAAATGTCCTTCAGTTTCCTGTATTTTACCTCTGTTCTTTTTTGGGTATATACTATTTTCCAATTTCATGGCCCCTTTCCAGAATTTAAAGAACTTTAGAAAAATAAGAACCCTTATCTTAAAACTCAAAGATGAAGTTCATCAGGACATGGAGGCTTATCAACCTACAGCTTCATCAGTTTGCTCTGTTTACTCATTTCCTTAATGAATACAATTTGACTCCATTCCTCTCTTCCTTCAACCTCTAGATTTATAAGTATTACTGGGATATCTTTTCTATCCTCAATTGTGAAGGCCGAAGCAAAGTATTTACTCATTACATCTACCATGTTTATGATTTTTTAATTAATTCCCATTCTTAACATCTGAAGGACCGACACACACTTTACTACTTATCCTTTTCAAATATCTATAGACACTCTTGCTATTTGTTTTTCACATTTCTGGTTAATTTCCTCTCAAGCTCTATGTTATTTGTCCTAATTAACTTTTTAGTTATTCTGTGTCATTCTTAATATTCTGACCAGTCATCTAACCTGTCACCTGTCTTTGTGTAATTATATCTTTTCTTCCTTAGCGTGACATTTTCTTTAACTTCTTTAGTTAACCATGGATGGTGGGTCCTCTCTTGGAATTATCCATTAACATTGGAAGATCCTTATTCTGAGAATTCTGAAATATCCCTTCAAATGTTTGCCAGTTTCACTATTGACCTATATGCTAGCCTAATATCCCAATTGACTTCAGCTAGCTCAGCTTAAATGCCCATATATTAGTCCCTTTTCAAGTTTAAATGCAAGTCTTCGCCCCAATCATCTTCTTCCCTTCAAAATGGATATAAAATTTATTCACATTATGATTGTTGCTACCCAGAGGTGCCTTTACTTAAAAACAGAAATTGCTGCAGGAACTCAGCTGGTCTGGCAGCATCAGTGGAGCATCAGCAGAGTTAACAGTGAGGCCAGTGACCCTTCTTTGAGATGCTAGACTCAAAATATTAACTCTGCTTTCTTTCCACAGAAGTTGCAAGACTTACTAAGTTTCTCCAGCAGTTTCTACTTTTGTTTTTGATCTTCAACATCCACCATTCTTTGTTTTAATTTAAAGCCTTTATTTAATCCTATCAGCTCTGTGGTCAGTTTTAGAAAGTTCCTGAGAGCAGCACAATGTCAACGGTGTTCAATGAATTCCACATCAAGACTACTATTAACACTCTGATTTTTCCAGTTTAGATTAAGATACCCCCCACAATTATTTCTGCCCCTTGATATCACAAGCAGCCAAAAGTTCTTCCTGTGTAATTCATCTCACATTGTGGCCCCTGTTTGGAGGTCTGTTTATCACTCCTTCCTTTTTTCCTTACTGTTCTTCATCTTCAAGTAAACAGACTCCATAACCTTAACTCCTGAATCAAAGACATTATTATTGCACAAATACTATCTCTGATTAAGAATACTACCCCTTCCACTTTACCTAGCTTTCCGTTCTTCTTGAAAGTTCAGAACCTAATCTTGCTGCCATGTCTCTGTGGTGGATTTCAGATAATACTTATTAACTTCAAAGTGCGGTATCAATTAATCAACTTTCTCATGGATGTTGTGTACATTGACAGCTATTTTTGTTATATTGTAACATATAGTCTTGACTCTGGTATGTTTTTTAAGTTTTCTTTCCCTCTCTGTCCCTTCCTGACATCCTCTGACCTTCCTCTCCGCTCTTACCCCGGTTTTATCACTATAGCCCAAGCTTGATCCCTCACCCTATCTTGTTTAGTTTAAAATCCTCTCTATTTCCCCTGGTTATGTGGATCATGACCATGATTAAGACTGAATATGAAATCTTTATATCCTCAGGCCACATGCTATGTTGCAGCAATGTTATGATTAGCGTGTCTTTTAAAGGCACACTCACCATGACATATAAACCAGCATCTCAGTTATCCTCTGATGAAAACTTATCCCAAACATATATACATGTTTGTACTGAAATGCGCTGTCAATTTAATAATTATACAAACAGCTAAAACAGATATTAAGAACTCAGGTTAAAAAGAGAATTAAAACATCAGTGTAACACGTTGAAAGTGTAATCTAATAAAACTATTTCCATGTGGAGAGTTATGCCTTGTTCTTTGTTGCACTTATTTTACAATTTGATTGTTTTGCTGCTATTTGCTGCCTCTTTGGTAAACAAAATGTCTTCTTCCCTGTTCTCATTGCACATGATTGACATGCCATGCATTGGTCTGGGCCAGCTTGAAGCATCTTTGCAATGCAACTCTGCATTAGTAATGACTTTATATCCTTTAGGCTGTTTGCTGATTTTAGAAAGCTTTGCTGCTTTCCAAGTATTTGTATTTGTATTTCTAACTTGGACTCTCTGACTTTTGTGGACTTAAGGTAATTCTGTACTGATGCTAATTGTGTATCTTTCATTCTCCTCCATCTTTAAAGAAGACTGTTCCTTGTTTCAAAACAATTAGACATTCAGTTGCTGGGCAAGGTTATTTGTACTTGCCTTCTGAGCATAGATTGTCCTGGGGTTGGCAATTCATTCTCCATTGCATTGCTGCATTTTCATGCAACACCAATGTGAACATCTTGCTTTGATATTTGACACTTAAGGGTCATTCATTTGACAGTACATACTAGTGTCAAGTGTTTGAGTGTGGTTAGTGAAGTGATGATGTAGTCATTCACCACTTCACGCACATATCTTTACATGGTTTGCCAGTGTTCCAGTGGCATCTTCCAACAATCTAGTTAATTGACTCTTGGGATTGCTATCTATATGACACGAGTTTGAGTCTGTTAATCCTGAAGCTATACAAATTAGTGTTGTTTTCCTGGTGATTCATGTCTTATATATAGATCTGTACAGCTGACTGCACTCACAGAAACCCATGCTACCTAAAGGTATGGAACTATCCATGTCCAAACTGCCTACTGTCCAAGTTGTTGTCATCTCATTGGTCTTCCAATTAGTTTTCCAAATATCTACCACTAAGATAATGGAATCTCTTATACAGTCACTAGTGCTCCATAGTGTAAGTTTACATCCAACATGTATTTGACCAGATACAGTAATCCTAATGTTGTCTCACATCCATCAGATATTTATTACAGCTAATTATTACATTTAAGCATTACATTCCTCAGTCACATAAATATCTGGACTAATATCTATAGGTTTACAGCAGAGGAACATGCTTACAATACAGTGTCACGCTTCAAGTACTCCAAGGTAAAACAGAGTATGAGATCTTTATACCCTCAAATTATTTTTATGATCCAGTTTATAATATCATGAGCATATCTCTCCAAGACATGCTAACATACTGACCATAAAATGTAACACAACAGAAATGATATAGACTCTGGCCATTAACTTATTGTAGATCTACAGAAATGGAAGAAGAAAAATGGTCCAGACTTTAAGGCAGAGCCTGGTTTATTTCCTGACATTAATAACAAATAATTTTTAGGCAATGCCCAGAAGCATTACAATTGAAGCAATAAAATATTTACATATTCCATCTTTTCCTACATGTTCAACAGATATTGATAATTGGTAAAATAGTGGTCAAGTCTAAGTAAAACATTACAGAGAATTAATAATATCAAAGTATCTGATTATGTTACTGGATTATTTACATTTGTTCCAGCCACAGTGATTATCAGTGTGTGAACTCAATGTAATTAACTCAGTAAAAATAACTGTCTGGTCCCTTCAACTTTGCCATGATGCTTGACTGATTTTCAGAAAAAAAAAGACGGTACATTATAGGACACAATACTTTATCAAAAAGAAAGCAATAGGAAACATACCATGACAATCTCTCCTAGGTATTCAAATGTACAGTGGGCAATACAGCCATACTGAATTGTAAAGCCTGTGAATCCCAGCACCTTACCAAACAATCTTCCTAACATGTTAGGTCTCCTCCACAGAAATGAAAGCCAGAATCCTGAAAAACAGAATACAGTACTGTCAAATCACAGCAAAACACAAAAATTGAATATTAGTTTATTTTTGGACTGATCTAATACTGAATCTCACCAATATTACAAAAGTGTTCATCTGCTGTAAGAGAATCCTAAATTAAATGCAGGCAATATGCCATAGTAAACATTAACGGCTATAGGGAATGGATTGCTGGATAAACTGAGACAGAAAGGATAAATTACTACATTCAGTGAAAATATGGAAAGTTGCAGCAGCCCCTAACACTTGCAAACACTGAGGCCCTATACTTGCCGAAGAAAAATTTGAAGCATGTGAATACTTAACATCTTCATCTGAAAGTCATCTATTATGTTAGCAGAGAGTTTAACCCATTTAGCATAATTTATTTATTTAACCAATTTTTACATTATTACTTTCCTAGAATGCTTCAAATATTTGCATGCTACTACACCACAGAATAATTTCTGCAGCAAGTTTAAACTATGATAAGTACATTCTAGTCACATCACCAATGTTGCTCAACAGCATTAGATTCTGATCTAGATTAAATTTAGATTTTGACTGGACAGCTACTGAGTCTATCAATTCTGAGACACTAGTATGTTCGAAAACAGTTTTCTAAAGTGACATTTAAAAAATTGTTGGTTTACTAGAAGGGAACTGTTCTATCCTCCAAAAAGGGAAGTCGTCAAAAGCCAGCATTCCTAGAAGAAGTCCAAACTGCATCCATAACACACCAAGGGAAAGTTAAAGTAGTTGAAAGTGGGACTTTTGCCCCTCAGTTTAAGTCCTGCCCTTAAGAACTGCCAGCAGCTTCAGGAATGTGGAAAGCAATAGAACTCAGCAGTTGATGTTATGGGGATTACGATAAAAGAGAATGAAGCTGATGATTGTTGCTCCAGAAAATTAAGTCCTTGGGCTTTAACATGGGAAGAATGGAGAGAGTTTCTAGAACTGCTTCTGAGATAGCTGCCTGCAGTGCTTTACTGCAATACTTCATTTGCAGAGCTCACATGACTCTAGTAAGTCAAGAAACAGAATAGGACTTCCATCCAAGCATGTTACTTTGCATATGCAAAACAAAAAGATGAAATGTGTGTGCATTACTAACATTGTGAGTTACCCAAGCTACTGCCTACTCATCTGGATGTTAATTCTTTTCTGTGGAGTGTCATTCCCATGTCACTTGTGTCGCTATGGTACCTATTGCTCCTTTTCTTGACTCTACATCTCCCTGATCTGCTGCCTGCAATGAAGGAACAGCTTCTCTAGTTATGCATACATGCTTGCTGTTACAAAGATATATCTTGTCACTCATTTTCACAGTGACAACTGTTCATATACAGGTCACAAGTTCCTATCTGAGCCAACTCGTGTTGATGGCATTGAAAGTCTGCACCTTGATTGACACTTCAACGCTGAACTCTGGTAATGGCGTAGCAGCTTTGGCAGAATGAAATTTGGCTTTCTGCAGTTCCCATGTTGAGTTTGTCACTCATGCCTGTTAATAATTCCAGATTTAATAGCTTTTTCGCTATTAAATATCTTAGTCTTTGGTTGGTCTACTTTCCATATCTTCAGTAGATGTGTTCAGAAGATGTGCCTTGCATCTGTGCCGGATTTTCCAGATTTCTTTATGACTTATTTGGCATGTTTCACTGCCACCTTAGTCTTAGTCTTAGTCTTAGTTCCATTTGACTGGGGAAAGATCTTTATGAAGTAGCTGTGTACTTCATTCACAAACTAAGGATCATTGTTGCTCATCGCAATGTTGGGAATGCCATAATGACGGAAATGTGCTGGAATGACTGAAGTGAGCTTTCACGCATTCTAGAAACTCACTGGTAGTCATTGAAGTCCACTGATCCCAGTATTCAGTACAATAGTCTATGATGAAAGACTCCCAAAAGCCTATCCACCTACTGCAACGCACAGATCAGGAATGTGATGGAATACTCCCCATTTCATCATATTTCCAACCACTCAAGAAGCTTGACACCATCCAGGGCAAAGTACCTGCTTGATTGTTTGTGGATGTAGTGCCATTCACTCCTTCCACAGGCACCGACCTTAGTAGCAGCAATGTGTACTATCTACAAGATGCACTGCAGAAATTTGCTAAAGATCCTTTGGTCAGTACTTTCCAAACCTATGACCACTTTCATCTAAAATCACAAGGGCAGTTGATGCAATGGGAACACCACCAAATGCAAGTTTCCCTCCAAGCTACTCACCATCCTGACTTGGAATGTATCACTGTTCCTTCAGTTTTGCTGGATCAAAATCTTGGAATTACCTTTCTAACAGCACTGCGTGTCTACATACAGCACTGCTCACCACACTTTCTCAAGGCCAACTTGGGACAGGCAGTAAATTGCATCTCAGCCAGCAATACCCAATTGCCACAAGTGAAAAAAATTGGTTTATTCTAGAATGAGTACATCTATTTCCACTTCATCCATGGTCTTTCTAGGACATCATGTATAATTGGTAGCTATCTACCTCACTTATCTTGGTATTCATTATGCCCACTGCTCTGGCTGATGCGGTCCTTCATCTCATAGCACCTGTTTGGCCTTGCCTTCTCTGACACAACTCAGTGGCTTGCACTAATGTGCCTGACCAGCTCCGCACTCAACCCCTTAGGGAGATTACTCTATTTCCTTTGTTCAATATGCCATCTTGGCCTGTAGATTATTACTTTAAGCTCTTCTGAACAAAGAAATGATTTTAAGTTATTCTTTCATGATTACACTTTGTCGCACTTCGGCAGATGCATTTTATTGGGTAATTTCCTTGAAGGTGTTTGTCTGTCAGATTCAATGTCTCTGCTGGGTAGACGACTTTCAGAGCATATAACATTGTTTTTTTCACTTTGAATTCAGATTTCACATTCTGTCATTGTCTTCTTTCTTTAAAGGGGGCGCAGTTCTCAACAGCATGTCAGCAATACACATCTGGGTCTTTTGCTCGCATGGCACATTGGCAAGTACCTTTGGAATCTTAACAATGTTCTTTGCAGACGTCTTGGACTAAATTGCAGGAGTTTGAAGAAAATGTTTTCAAGTGGCTTATGGTCAGACCTACCTATTAGCTTGTCTCTTCCAAACAGGAACTGATAAAATATTCATAAACAAGGACAGAGACTATAGCCAGGCACTGTTTTTTTCAAGCTGAGTGTAGTGTTATTAATTTTGCAGTCATGCCCTGGATAGAGATATTACTGTCTGTGCAGAATCCTATTTTGTTTGGCTAAGTCTGCGTTGCACTAAATTTTTTCAAGGGTTTTCACGACAAGTCCCATCAAGTTCTCTCATAGTATCTTACCAAATATGTTGCATCAATTACCTACCACAATGCTATGGCACCACACATGTCCAATTCCAGCCCCATTTTGCATGTGCCTTTTCCAGGATAACTCACCACTCAGCTGATATTTTGGAATTTATTGACATACCTTGAGTCCTCCACATCTTTAAAAGCTCATTGTACACTCAGGCAAGCACTGTCATTCTGGAGTTGCCCTGTACAGCTCCTGACATTTGCCCCTGACATAACCGCAGAAGGAAATCAGTGCTCGCCATACAGGCAGGGGCTGGAGGTCCTGTTGGATACAGGTTGCAAAAGCAGGACTTCCTCTTCCCCCCAGGACCAACAGTGGAGGCCACAACACAAGGCCACTCCAGCCTAGTCTGAGGCTGCCACGTGGGTTAAAGCAATCTCTGCTGACCAGAGAAACACACAACACTATACGAAGAATGTCAAGACCTTCTCCACTCCGCCAGCCACTATCTTCTCTCTGGAACCTCATACTCACTCTGTCTCTGCTACTGTACCCACTTCCCACCAAGGCTCATGCTCTGCCACTATCACTAATGTCTACAACATATCCCCGACTTGCTGTCACCTCCCAATCACCAACGCCACTAACCCTGAAAGCCCACTATACTGCCTGTTCATTCACTCAGGATACCTTCCCAACTGCAACGGTAATCCCCCTTGTCTTGGCAGAGGCCTGCTGATAACCATGACAAGTTTCCTTGCTTTGCCTCTGTGCTAAAATGGCAAGGCAAAACACAAGTAATACGAGCCTCAAACCTCGTGAGTTAAGAGGGGACAATGTGCAAACAGGTAAGGCAGTACATGATTTGGATGTCGTGAGCATCCAGTTAGGCCAGATTGAGTGTACAGCAAAGAAAAAGCCTGCAGATGCAGCCTTGTCCAATCCATGAACTGGGTGCTTGTCTTTGCTGCAGTATTACAATGATAGATTGCAGTGCAGGCTAAGGTGCAGCAGTGAAGTGTAGAAGCATTCTGTGAGTAAATCAGTGATATGCCATGAGGGTTCTGAGAGGCTGGTACATCAGATACCAATATCCATGGACTTAGCGTGCCTACGGGCAGTGCCCATGGAGTATGCCCTGCGATGTTAGCATCCGGTGACAAACAAGGAGGTCCTTTGGAGCAAGCAGTGAGCTGAGATTGGAATGGGATTGCAAGCTTAAGAGATGAATAGAAGCACATCTACTAAAACAAGAACACAAATGTTCAGAGCTGCTGAAAGATTCCAAAAGCCACTTACAAAAAATGTAAACAAAGAAGCAGGCAATAGCTGAAACATTAGGGAGTTACTATCATTATTGGGGAAAGACAGATTCAAAGTGTCAGAGTTGGTGCAAATTGATGGATGAAAAAGTGACATTCATGTTTGTTGGGCAAATATATGAAGCATGGATTTCAAAATCCAGCTACATTTCATTTCATAGGTTAACATTTTTACATACATAGGCAGTAAAGTCACCACTGTTCTCGCGGACCATGGCCTTGTCCCACATTAGAAATACACCTCCTTCCGGTTTAATTCAAGGGTCAGCACACCTCAGGAAGGGGAGAGGTTGAGAAAGAGAGTCGTTCATGGTAACCTCAGCAGGTGCACGAATTGAACCTATGTTGTCGGTGTTTCTCTGTATCGCAAACCAGCCATTGAGCTAATTGCGCTAAACAACCCCATTCACATTGGTAATACATGCAGATACAACATGCTTTTCCACATTTACAACATTAACTCTGATTTTTCCTCACAGATGCTGCCAGACCTGCTGAACTTTTCCAGCAACTTCTGTTTTTGTACCTGATTTACAGCAAACATTGTTTTTATATAATTTTGAGTATTTCAATTCAGATAAAATATGAACTGCAAAATACGTGATAAAAAATTAGGTGGGGAGTGTGATTTGGCTTAGAAGGCATGTAGCTTAACATTAATGAGACAATGGAGAAGGATGAGAGAAGACTTTTGTAGAAGACTTCATGTAGTGAGGAGGATAATGATGGGGGTGCACAATTAGGGGCCTTCAAAATTGTACAAAAACACTGAAGCTGATTATGTTACGACTTTATTGTATTCAGACAGCCCTGTAGCAGATGACATTATCTAATGCCAAAATATCAAAGAAGGCACGGATAATTTTGAAGCAGTTTTAAAATTCTATGATAATTACGTCAATCTGAGAACAAACAAAAATAAGAATGGGACCAGTATGTTTGCGAAGTGAATAACTAAGGCTGTAGAAAGGGCTCTAAATTAATTGGAGGGGGAAGGTTTGAGAGAAGGGAAACATCGGTTGAAAAAGTAAAACAATATAGTAGCATTGCAAAACAGCTATTTGGATTATGATATCCAATGGGACAGGATGACAGATTGAACAAACATAAAAAAAGCATCAAGAACGGCAGAGCAAAATGGTAAAATAAAGCAACAGTAATGGCCGTTTATTATGTCACAAAATATCATAACAAAATAAATGAATTAACAGTACATATAATGCTCAGTGGGTATGATGGCCATTACAGAGACATGGTAACAAAAAGATCAAAGTTGGAAATTAAATTTTAAGGTATATGACTTTTCAAGAGGACAGGCAAGGAGGAAAGAATGGTAGGGTAGCTTTGTTAGTACAAGATGGAATAAATACAAAAGCAAGAAATTATCTTGAATCAGAAAATGTAGAATCCACGTGGTGGAGACATGAGGTAAAAAAGGAAAGACAACATTGGTGGAAGTAGCTAGGCATCAACCTCACATCCACCACCAACCCCCAAATGGGTAGCTGCACTGTTGGATAGAGAAGAAATCAGAAAATGAGGGTTTGTAAAATAAATAATAATGGATGACTTTAATATTCAAGTATATTGAAAAAATTAGATTGGCTAAGTTATTGAGAATTTTTAAGGATGAGATAGATTTTTAATCAGTACGAAAATCAAGGGTTATGGGGAAAAGGCAGGAAAGTGGAGCTGAAATGATCAGATCAAACATGATCTCACAGAATGGCAGGGCAGAAAATTCTCAAAACTACACTCAAAGCTCCTACAACATCTCTCAGTTGTCCTATGGCCCACTAGTCATGTGTACACATCTTGATTTCAGCATCCTCAAGAAAGCAGAAGGAGTTCAATAGATCCCTAAGACTAAACAGTCCAGTAGCAAACCATTGTGGCCCACTGGTCATTGAAGAACTATTAGGTGGATCTGCTAGATTCAATGCAGAACCAAAACTGAAGAAATCTATTGAGATTATCTATACTGACATCACATACTATCAACAAGAAGGAAGTCACTGGTTTTACAGGACTGATGGAATGCTTTAAATTCCTAAAGAATTGTAATATCCTCTGAAGAATATTTCAATCCATTACTACTCAAAGCAGAATTATCAGTGCCAGTGATAGAGATGGTGATGAGCGAGGAGCATGCAGATATAAAAGTGGCTTTTTCACCAGCGAGTCAACAGAAAAAGGTAAACAAAGACATCCAACTTCATCAACAAGTTGAAGTAAAGTCCTTACATCGTTCCAACTCAGATGTTTGACAGGCAGATAGTAAAGATTTGCCTGAACAAAATGGACATTGGTTACATATGACTTCGTGGAAGCCAGACCAATGTCCACAGTTTCAGGACATGGTCATAAAGAATCAACAGCCTGGGCCAGAAATCCAGGATACTTCAACAAATTCACTAATTGTTTGAAAAGCTTAACATAACAGATATTCATGCAATTAAAAGATAAGGTTACAGGATACCTACAAGAGATAGCATCAAAGAGTTACTCCACAAATGAAATTCAGGAGATTAAGTGTCTTCCAGGTAAGTTAATGGACCAACCGCTGGGTTCAGCAGGAATGATATCCTCTGCAAAAAAATCTAAGAAAAAAAGACTCCAAAAGAGAAATGGTCTACAGACTAAACAAGGTGCAGACCAGAAACAAGATCTATCCATTTTGCAAGTCAGAAGAGAATGCAAGAATTATGCAACCTCCAGACCACCTGCATTTGTGAAGTCAGAGACTTGAGGAGTGATGGGATAATGGCAAATCCCACAGTAGTCATATAGGTTTCATCCACAGCACCTTTCAAACCTGTGATCTCTACCACTTTGAAGAATAAGGGCAGCAGATGCATGCTGACACCACCACCTGCAGGTTACACTCCAAATCACACACCATCCTGATTTAGAACTATATCACCATTTCTTCCCTGGCTCAATAACATTGAACTTCAATCCTAGCAGCACTTCCAAATTGCACTGCAGAAATTCCTTTGCCTCCAAAGGACTTCAGCGGTTCAACAAAGCAGTTCACTACCACGTTCTCCAGGGCAATAAAGATGGCAATAAATACTAGCCTAGTCAATGATATCCAAAACTCACAAACAAGTGAAATAAACGTAAAAGAATCATGTTAACGATGCAGAAAAATTCTTTGGGGGAGATAATTCTTGCAGAACCATTACAATAACAGTGTCAGACAGCATGGAAACAGACCCTTCAGTCCAAGTCATCTGCACAGATCTAACATCCCACTCTCACCTAGATCCATTTGCTAGTATTTGGCCCATATTCCTCGAAAGCCTTTCTATTCACAAATCCATTTAGATGCCTTTTAAATGTTGCAACTACACACAACTCCACCACTTCATCTGGCAGTTTGTTCCATACACGCAACACCCTCTACATGAAAAAGTTACCACTCAGGTCCTTTTCACATGTTTCCCCTCTCACCTTAAACCTATGCCCTCCAGTTTTGAACTCCCCAACCCTCAAAAAGATCTTGTCTATTCACCTTATCTATGCCCCTCATGATTTCATAAACCTTGATAAGGTAACCCCTCAGATCCGACTCTCCAGGAAAAAACAGTCCCAGTCTATTCAGCCTCTCCCTATAGCACAAACCTGCCAGCCCCAGCAACATCATTGTAAATTTTTCTGCGCCCTCTCAAGTTTAACAACATCCTTCTACAGGGCATCCAGAATTGTATGTAGTATTCCAAAAGTGGCCTCATCAATGTTGTGTACAGCCACAGCATGAAATCCCAACTACGACACTCAAAGTTATGGCCAATGAAGGTATGCGTGCTAAATGCCTTCTTCACCACCCAGTCTGCATGCAACTCCATTTTCAAGGGAACATATACCTGCACCCCAGGTCTGTTCAGCAACACTCCCCAGGAGCCTACCATCAATTATACAAGTTTTGCCCTGATTTGTCTTACCAAAATGCAACACCTCACATTTATCTAAATTAAACTCCATCTGCTACTCCTCAGCCCATTGGTCCATCTGATCAAGGCCCCATTGTGCTCTGAGATAATCTGCTTCACTGTCCAGTACACCACCTATTTTGGTGTTGTCTGCAAACTAATTAGCCATCCTTCCTATATTCACATCTAAAACATTTCTATAAATGACAAGCAACAGTGGACTCAGCATCAAGCCGTGTGACACACAACTAGTCAAAGGCCTCCTGTCTGAAACAATCCTCCGCAACTACCCTCTATCTCCTACCTTCGAGCCAATTTTGCATTCAATTGGCCAACTCCCCCAGGTTCCACGTGTTCTAACCTTACTAACCAGTCTACTATGAGGAGCCTTGTTGAATGCTTTGAAGTCCACACACACAACATCATCTTCATCAATCTTCTTTGTCACTTCTTCAAAAAACTTAAGTTTGTAAGACATAATTTCCCGCACACAAAGCCATGCTGACGATCCCTAATCAGTCCTTGCATTTCCAAATGCATGTAAATCTTGTCCCTCAGAATCTGCTCCAACAATTTACCCACTAGTGACATAAGGCTCAATGGTCAATAGTTCCCTGGCTTTTTCTTCCAGCCTTTCTTAAATAATGGCACCACATTAACTAACCTCCAGCCTTCAGGCACCTCGACCATGGCTATCGATGATTCAAATCTCTTTGCAGCGACCCAGCAATCTCTTCCCTAACTTTGCACAAAGTTCTAGGATACACCTGATCAGATCCCAGGGATTTATTGATGTTTATGCATTTTAAGACCTCCAGGACCTCCTCTTCTGTAACATGAACTCTATTCAAGCCATCACTGTTTCTTTCGCCAAGTTCCCTCGCTTCCATGTTCTTCTCCACAGTAAATACTAACACAAAATATTTGTTTAGAATCTCATCTATCTCCTGTGGCTCCAAAAATAGACAGTCATGCTGATCTAAAAGGGACCCTATTCACTTCTAAGGTTCTCTTTTCCCCTTTATACATTCTCTATGGATTTTCCTCAACCCTATATGCCAATGCTATCTCATATTCCCTTTTTGCCCTCTTGAGTATACATGATTACCCTTGTACTCTTTACTCATTTAATTCTATATTTGACATTTGCCTCCTTCGTTTTCTTGGCCAAGCCTCAATTTCTCGAGTCATCCAGCATTCCCTACACCTACCAGCCTCGCCCTTCTCACTGACAGGAACATACTGTCTCTGAACGCTCATTATCTCATTCTTAAAGACCTCCCACTTTCCAAATCATCCCTCTAGTTGCAAATAGCCTCCCCAATCAACTTTTGAAGTTTCTGTCTAATAAATCTCAAAACTGGCCTTATTTCAATTTTTGAGCACGAATAGAGTTATGATTCCTCACCCCAAAGTGCTCTCACACTTCAGTCAGTTGGTCATGTTAAAGATGTATTAAACTGCATTCAATCTAATTATGTCACACACTTCTGGAGGGAGATTCAGGTAGTCTTGAAACATGGGAATAGCAATGTCACCGTTGGCTCCCAATAGTCTTGGATAATTATTTAAACTTGTCAACATATTTTGTTAAATTACTACCATGCAATTTTCCACTTTTTTCTCTAAGTCATGTCTCATTTAATTCAAGCTGACTTTTGATCCTATACTGCTGAGACCCTTACTCTGAGCATAAAAAGGAGGATCAGGTGTTATGGCACAGCGGTATTGTACCTACTTCAGGGTTAAGAGCACTGGGTTCAAGTCTCACATGCCCTAAGCATGTGTCATAACATGCCTGAACACACGAATTTCAAAAATACCTCTATTTGGTGACCACATGGCCTAATGAGCACTGCATCTGACTTCTGTACGGGTAGCAATGTTATTAGAAGGTTGAAGGTTTGAGTCTTGCTGTGACAACTTTGAGACTTCTTAATGTACAGTGGAAGTATTCTTACCTCTCAGCCAGGAGGCTGGGCTCAAGTGATAATGGGAACTGCAGATGCTGGAGAATCCAAGATAACAAAGTGTGAAGCTGGATAAACACAGCAGGCCAAGCAGCATCTCAGAAGCACAAAAGCTTTTGTGCTCCTGAGATGCTGCTTGGCCTGCTGTGTTCATCCAGCTTCACACTTTGTTATCTAGGCTGGGCTCAAGTGTTAGGTTGGGGAATGGCCGATTGCCTCTGATAATTAAATTAAAACACAAGCCCTGATCTGTTATGACAGGAGTAGGGGTTCCCCTCTAATAATTACCTGCCAAACATCGAAAGAAGCTTGCCTTTCCAGCTCATAATCTAATAAAAGAGTGGTTAAAAGCAAGAAAATCCTGATCTGTACTTTACAAGTAACAAGAAACAATTTTTTTATTTAACCTAACAATGAACAATTAACAAAATTACTAACAAATTGATAATTCTGTCTTAGACTACTAATCACTCCTGAACTGGTCTAAATTCTATTGGAATGCAGATTAAATAAAGACATGTCCCACTAATATAAGCCCAATTAATAAGGAGCAATAAATTTTAACTTAGTCTTTCCAAGTTCACACAGACTATCTTCTGGAATATTCTGTCATCGTATGTCTCTTCATAAACGCCTTTCTTCTGCTATTTCTACTATCAGAGATGTTTTATTTTGAGAATTTCTTCAATGAAGACTTTCAGCTAAAATACTGTGGTACCTTTGATTAGTTAGATGGGCTTTCTCTGAGCGCTGAATGGTGTTAACTCTGGCAGGTGGCAGTTGTCTCTCTTTTTCTGATTGCAGTTGGCTCTCTCTGATTTTCCAAATGCCCTCATCTTATATACTAGTAATGACACAATCAAAATATGTTTGCTTTGTGGTTGTCATCACCATCAGATTTAAATTCAATGGGCTTTGAATCGCTGAGTTTGGTTTTAAATTAATTGGCTGAATTCAAACGTCACAACATTGTACTGTTTTTCCTGCCACCTGTAAGGCTTTGATACATTTGTTTCACTTTTTGAAGCTCTCTATACTGCCAACTTCAGATGCTGCTCACAGACATACATTTTTTTAGAAAAGTTTCGAAGTGCAGACAAAGCACAAATCCCTTAAAGAGACTATGCATTTTAGCTTCCTGCCTTCCACGTCACAACTACTCCACCCAACTTCGTAACATCGCCCCCGCTTAAGAAAAAAATGAACGATCATTATGAAGATGATTACATTTTTTTCCTTTCTAAATCTTAACACTACTACCACGAAATACATAATTCAGTACACTAAAGTTATACCTTTCATACTAATTCAAAGATATACAACAAAGAACCAATACAGTCCAATCTCATCTACACTTTTTCTTTAAGCCTGTGTTGATGCATCATCATTTTTCTTCCTGCAACATGTACAATTTTCAAGTTAAAAACTTGTAGCATCAGAATCCAACGAAACAGTCTCATCTTTTTGTCCGTAAATTTTTCCAAAAATGTGAGAGGTTTGTGATCTGTACATCCAACCGTCTCCAAAATATTGCTCGTAACATAAGCCTCAAAATGTTGTAAGGCCAGTACTGAACTCAATAACTGTTTTTCACCACTGAAGTATTTTCTCTGATGAATATTGAGTTTTTTCTAAAAATATCCAAATGGCCTTTCAATTCTGCCATCATCCACCTGCATCAACACCACTCCAACCCCTATATCGCTAGCATCAATCGCCACTTTAAAAGGTTTCAAGAAATTGGCTAAAACTGGTGCAATGGTTAATACGGCTTGTAAATTCTCGTATGCCTCCTGGCATTGTTCTGTCCACTGAAATTTTCTGTTCTTCTTTAGCAAATCCATCAGGGGTGCCATCACACTACTAAAGATTGGTACAAACTTCCAATAGAATCTGCTCAATCCCAAAAGTCGAAGTACCTCTTTCTTTGAGAATGTCTTGGAATTTCATCAATGGCCTTCGTCTTTATGTTCCTCAGAGTCATCCCTACATGTCCAATGTCGTGTCTCAAGAACTTCACTTCTGCCTTCGCAAATTCAGTTTTGTCTCCAGTAGTCTGAAAAAGAGTTCTGCCAAATGCATCATGTGATTTTTACCATGAATGGCCAAAGATCACAACATCATTTATATGGACTGCACAATTATTCAATCCTGCTACAACTCTGTTCATAAGTCTCCAAATGTGGTGAGTGCATTCTTCATACCAAAATGCATTACGTGGAACTGATACAAACCATCTGGTGTAACAAATGCAGAAACTTCTTTTACTCTTGCGGACAAAGGTACTTGCCAATAACCACAAAGTAAGTCCAACTTGGTGATAAACATGACTTGTCAAACATTTTCCATGCAGGCTTCTAGCCCTAGAATTGGGCATGAGTCTGATTTAGTTATGGCTTTGACCTTCTGCACAGAACTGTTGTGTGTCATCAGGCTTCAGAGCCAACATGATCGGCAAACTCCATTCACTTTGACTTGGCCAAATGATGTCTTCTTGCAGCATCACTTCCACTTCCTTCTGTACCTGTGCAGTTTTGAGAGGATTAAGCCCATAGGAGTGTTGCTTTATTGGAACAGCATGCCCTATTTCAGCCTCGTGCATTATAGTACCAGTCCCCCATTCTATTATTCTATTCCCACATATGTCCTCATATTTCTGCAGCAAGCCTGTCAATTCAGTGCTCTGTTCCTGAAACAAATAGCTCACTATCTTAACCCATTCTTAATGAACTTCCTCATTTTAAACTTACTTTGAGGTACATCAAAATCAAATGATTCAGATTCTGATTCCTTAATCAGAGTGTCAGTGACTTATACCTTTCTCTCTGGTTTCCTTTTCAAAGGCATTATTTTACTACTTTCTGTGGCTATTCTACCATTTGGCATGTATAACAAGTACAGCAAAATTCAACTACATCCTTATGCAATCCAGGCCAATAGAAGTACTTTTGTATTTTATCCTGAGTCTTTCTCACTCTTAAATGACCAGCTATTAGTAATTTGTGTGCTACCCGTAATCCCTCCTGTCTGTATGCTACCGGTTACACAATCTGGTGCACTTCAACCATGGCTCCTCTGCACTATCCCGCCAAGGTCTCCACTTTCGCCTTAGGATTCTATTCTTGAGATAATAACACACACAGGAACACATTCGGATTGCTTTTCTGAGTAAGCTTTGTGATATATATCTTTTATTGTCTCATCTTTTTTGTTGTAACTCCAATAATCTTTCAGAACTAAATACCTCTGCCTGATCCTCTACCTGTTCAGAGTCGTTCTTGACCATTTCGTCAAACAGAGTATCAGGTAACTGGACCACAACTCCTTCTTCTTTCTCTTTGGCTTTCCCCTCTTGCTTTAACGTTTGACTCTGGGATCTTGTCACCACACAATCCGGAAAATTTCCAGGGTATTTTTCTTTTAACTCCTGAGTTCCCTGGCTTTCCTTCAGCTTCTCCACTACAAGGGGTGTCACTCCCATTTTTGTTCCTGCCAGATTGTTTCCAAGAACAAACTGTATTCCTGGAATTGACACTCTTCCAATCACTCCCACTTTCACCTCGCCAGTCTTGAATGGACTTTCCAACCTGATCTTACATAGGAGAACGCTAAATCCTGCCCATCTATTCCACAGTTAACTGCTGTCTCAGGTAACATTTCAGAGATTGAACAGCTCCCGTATCTCTCAATATTGTAACTTCTTTATCTTTTCCCCTTGTTCTTATTGAGTAAACCTTGCCCACAGAGGTGAAGTCTTTGTTGAGATCGGATGCTATCTCACAATACTGCCCATGATTAGGCTGCACACTCTCCTGCAACTCCTCAAGTCCTTTTGGGATTTCCTTCATTATATCAACCAATCCTACTGGTTTAGCATCTTTTACCATATCCTTTTTTCCAGTGCCTTCCTTAAATCACCAGCACTATGACTTTATGTGTTCCACCTTATGACAGTGAAAACACCTTTTCATAGTTCCTTATCTTAAGCTGCCAGCATCGTGTTTTTATGTGTCCCACTCCATTACAGTGAAACTACCTGAGGCCTCTTGCCTCTTTTTCACCCTCTTAGGTTTTTTATTCATCTGTGGCAAACTGCTCCCACTGTGATTTTTATTTTGTTTTTCATTGAAGAATCTCTCTTTTTCCCAATTTTTATTCCTATGGAGTGAAATTGTCGGAAGCTAAATTTCAAATTATGGACTAAAATATATTCATTTGTCATCTCTGTAGCTCTTCTTACTTTGGTAACTTTCTGCTCCTCAATTTGAATCCTTAGCATCTGTGGAAGTGAATTTTTAAACTCCTCCATCAGAATACTCTCTCTAAGATACCCATACGTCTTTTCTACCTTTAATGCTCTCACCCATCTGTCTACGTTGTTGTTTAATTCTTTCGAACTTGAAAAAAACTCTGACCTGGTTCCTTCTTTATGTTTCTGAACTGTTGCCTCCATGCTTCTGGTATCAACTCGTAGTTTAACCTCTTCATAATCCCTTGACAGCCAATCTGACAGCACTGCAAACACCTCACTAGCCTTGCCTACCAACTTAATCTGAATTAACATTACCCACATATCCTCTAGCCAGTTCATCTGCCCAGCCAGTTTTTCAAATGAAATAAAAAAGGCTCCTACATCTTTTTCACTGAATTTTGGCAATGTTTCAATGTATTTGTATATATCTCTACCATGTCTTTGGCTGGTGCTAATGGGAACTGCAGATGCTGGAGAATCTAAGATAATAAAACGTGAGGCTGGATGAACACAGCAGGCCCAGCAGCATCTCAGGAGCATAAAAGCTGACGTTTCGGGCCTAGACCCTTCATCAGAGAGGCTCTCTGATGAAGGGTCTAGGCCCGAAACGTCAGCTTTTATGCTCCTGAGATGCTGCTGGGCCTGCTGTGTTCATCCTTTGTAAGTGTTCATCCAGCCTCACATTTTAATGTCTTTGGCTATGATGGTTTACCTCATCCTCACTTCTATCTTGTACTTCTCCTTCTGTCAATTGAAGTCTTTTTGCCTCAAGTTCCAACTTCATCTGTTAAACTCGAATATTCTTTCCCTTTCTTCTCTTTCTCTGTCCCTCTTCTCTCTCTCTCTCTTTCCTTTGTTTGTAATTGTAATTCAAACTCTCTCACCTTCCTTTCATTCTCTAACCTCAGTCATATCATTTACAATCTAAACTTTTCTAACTCCTTCTCCCTAACTGCTTCTCTGGTATACTCAAATGTTTAACTAACTCCATTGCAAGTTCAGCTTTCCTTTTATCCCTTGTTAAACCCAAATTTCACCTGTTTGTGCATTCTAAATGTATATCCTTCCTCTATGTTTCTAAACTTGCTTGGTAAATTTGGGAAACATCTTCAAATCCCAGGATCTCTTTAGCGACGTTAAGAACCATTTCCTTCATTTTGAACTAGAACTCCCACGAGTAACCAAAATAAAACAAATGTTTCTTACCTAAGTTTTATTTAAAAGTTTGTGGCACGAATCTGTGAGTCTATGTAAATTTGCCAAAATCCATTCAGATCGATTCAAATCCTGTACACAAACTATCCAAATCTCGAACTCAACCTGTCCTGATCCAAGCCACAAAATGTCCAGAACCCGGATATGAACCGTCCAGATCCCAGACGAGCCCCTAATCTTGTTACAACAGGGCAAGGCCAAAGGCCTCCAATAATTAAACTAAAACACAAGTCCCGATCTGTTATGACAGGCGTAGAGGTTCCCCTCTAATAATTACCTCCTAAACACCCAGAGAAGCTTGCCTTTCCCCTCATAATCTATTAAGAGTGGTTAAAAAAAATCCCAGATTTCCACTTTACAAGTATCAAGAAACAATTTCTTTATTTAACCCAACAATGAACAAATTAACAGAATTACTAACAAACTGACAATTCCCCTTTAGAGACTACTAACCACTCCCTACTTGGTTTAAATTTGACTGGAATGCTGTTTAAATAAAGACAAATCCCATTAATATAAACCCAATTAATAAGAAACAATAAATTATAACGTCTGAGGAAGGGTCACCGGATCCAAAACGTTAACTCTGTTTTCTCCTTCACAGATGCTGCCAGAGCTGCTGAGCTCTTCCAGCAACTTTGTTTTTGTTCCTGATTTACAGCATCCGCAGTTCTTTTGGTTTTTGTTTAAATTATAACTTAATCTCTTCACGTTCGCACAGGCTATCTTCTGGAATATTCTGTCATCTCAGGTCTCTTCACAAATGCCTTTTTTCTGCTAATTCTGCTATCAGGGATGTTTTATTTCGAGAATTTCTTCAAAGAAGACTTCATACCGTGGTGCCTTTGATTAATTAGATGGACTTTCTGAGAGCTGAATGGTGTTAACTCTGGCAGGTGGCAGTTGTCTCTTTTTCAGATGGCAGGTGACTCTCTCTGATTTTCCAAATGCCCTCTTCTTATAAACTCAATGAAATATGATTGGCTTGAGGTTGTCAACACCATCAGATTTAAATTCAAAGGGCTTTGAATCGCTGAGTTTGTTTTTAAATTAATTGGTCAAAATTTGAACTCCATGTCACAACATTGAAATAAGACCAAGATAATAAGGTATAGAGCGGGATGAACACAGCAGACCAAGCAGCAGAGGAGCAGGAAACTGATGTTTCAGGTCTGGAACCTTGTTTCTGAAGAAGGGTCCAGCCCCAAAACGTTAGCTTTTCCCGCACCTCTGATGCTGCTTGGCCTGCTATGCCCATCCAGATCTACACCTTGTTATCTCAGATTTTCCAGCATCGGCAGTTCCCACTATGTCTGAATCTAAATAAGATGCTGTTTTTCTTGCCACCTGTAAGGCATTTTTAATACACTTGTTTCACTTTTTGAGGCTTTTTGTATTGGCAACTTCAGCTGCTGCTCACAGACATAATTTTTTTAAAAATTCTAAGTATAGACAAAGCACAAATCTCTTAAAGAAGCCAGACATTTTAGCTTCCTGCCTTCCACTTCACAATTATTCTACCTAACATTGTAACACTAGAAGTTGTAATAACATTTCTGAATAAGTTGATTACAAAAGATCTGGAAAGGAGGATTATTGGCAGCAGTAGACATTAACTATCAAGAACCCAATATGAAATCCATGATCCACAGTCTCAGAATAAAGGGCCAGCTATTTAAGATTGAAATTAGGAAAAATGACTTCTCTCAAAGGGTTTTGAACATTTCAGATGACCTACAGTAAGCAGAATTTTTGGATAATAGGGGAATGAAGAAATATGGAAGCAGCATCGGCAGTTGCAGCTGAGATACAGGGTAAGGAATGATCATGACAAATGGGGAAGGTGATATAGTGAAACTGATTCAGCAGTAACACAATGCAAATTTAACAGGTTATATTCAGTAGAAAAACTTTATGAATTGAATGAGGTTTCGCTCAAAGGGGTCTATATTTAAAATTTTGATAAACTATAGTGCTTCGGAAAAGGATGGGAATTTTTTCATGTTTATGTTATATCTTCTCAGTCACAAATCACTTTCAATTTGCCTGCAAAATTTGCACTTTTGGTGATGAATATTCAAAGTTTACAGAAGAAATATTTATAATGAAGAAACAGATTATACACAAAAATATTTTACCTACTGTTCAAAGTATGCTTTGCAGTAATCTTTACAAGTAAACCCATTTGAGAACACATTAGTAATTAAAAACTGATGCATCTATCTTGTGCTCCTGTTCTAAATAAAGTTCAGCATTTATTGAAATCATTTCTATTTACATTTATTTCTGAGTGCAAAATAGAAGAAATCTCTTTGAGCTCCCAACTGAGAGTAAAGAGGTGGGAAAGGATTATTTCCCAGGGCCTGGCAGTGATATTGCCAGGTGGTTTCCAACATTGAAGGTGTTTATCAATAATCGCATTACATTTTCACTAAATCTTACAGGCATCAGAAATGTCACCAAAGCTGCTTTCATCTCATTCCTTTAAAATGACTTGCAAGTCGCTTCACCTGAAAGAAGTAAAATCCACATGCAGCTGCTGCTTTAGCAACCAGTGGATGCAATGAGAATGGCAAATGTGATCCAATTTCACTGTGCTGGTGGCCTCTATTCCCTGTCCAATAATACATCTGTTAGAAAATCCTGCAGCTACAAATCAACTTTAATCCTACCAGGGACCTCATGTTGGTCTCGCTTTCCAAACATTGCATCAGGTTCTGGCTGATTCTGCTACTGAGTTTTGTGAGTGTCTGGGGATGCTCTTAAATCCCAGCTCCACTGGAAAGAATAAGCCAAGGATCACAAAGCATGACCCGAAATACCCTGATATGACTATACTGTGACCCAGGGGCATTCATTCTAGGTGAAGATTAGAACTTTGCATAATAAGATTACATGGCAAGTGAACAATATCAAGGGACTATCCATATGCACTTGCCTTGTTTTGTGTGGCCATTTTCCTTTCTGTTAGAAATGACAAGGACTCACATAAATTAGTTGATCATTTCAAGCTTTAATGTATCTCCCATTACATCTCTTTGACTGACAGCTCTTTTGCAAAGCAAGGCACTGTTCTCATTTATTTTTTCACTGTATAATTCCAACTCCAATTTAAATGCATACTGATTTGCTAGAAATTTACACCTGGACTGACCTTACATGGGATTATGAATGACAGTTTTCACAATACTACAGAGAAATCAATGAGCTCTCCAATTAGCAGAACATCTGTGTTTTGTTTCTAAATTCCAAATATTCATTAAAATTATTCTCACATTTAGCTTAGAATAGAGATATTTTTAAAGATCAAAATATTTCCTAATCTAAATTCACTAAAAGTAATACATTTCTTTAATGAGAATGTTTAAAGTAATTTTGATAAACATTAACGACGTCATAAAATGTGAAGATGTTTATCAAATGTAAATTTGAAATGAAATATCTGAAAGCTGTCATTCCAAATATAAGATTAAAGTATTTTACTTTTAAACAGTTCATGGTTTCTTTGCAATGCAGTTTAATTCAGATTTTGCTTGTATTAATCAACAACTTTCACCATAAAATTTATAAAAGTTAAATCTCCCCATTACGTCAATGCATTTTTTCCTCAGAGAAATGATTTGATTTTTTTTTCCAAATTCAAGCAACAAGGTTAGCTATTTTTCTCTCATTTTGTGAGCATTATCTCATGATCAAAAGTCAAGCTGTATCACCTATTGGTGTAGTGCTTTTACTTGCAGTCTGATCCCTAAAGAGTAAGTTTCAATCCACACACTGAGATATGAAGATCTGAAAAGAGAAATCTATAACTTTGAGTATAATGCCTTTCATTTCCCAAAAGGTTTGAAGAAAATAGCTTCTTGCTAAAATTATATCATACATGCTAATATTAGAATGCACATAAATATATGGATTCAAACACAGCCATACCTTTTTGCATGTTTCAATATATTTTGATTGATTGATTCACCAGTTTAGCTTACATTGATTCGCTAGATTCTGTTAAAGTTAAGTATATTTTCAAATATTAAATAATTATTTTTTACCATTTATCAGATTTCAGTCTTCATTTTTAACACTGGCTAAGCATGAAAGTATTAATGCCAAAAAAAGTGCACAAACAGAAGCTATACATGACAGCTTACAAAATTGGACAAATAAGCCTCCAAACATCTCAATCCAAGACATTATGTAATAGAATTGTATTCCTGTTACTGATCAGTTATGACAGGGAAGCTACTGTTTTCTTTCCTCCTTATTTAACAAAAAACACCTCTCATCTCATACTCATAAACGGGAACAGCAATATCTATCCACGTTTAATCCCTAGACTTCAAAACTCATGAATAAAAATTAATCATTTCACTTGAGCATCCAAAATATGCTGAGCCTATTAGTCAAGAACAAAAGCATATGCACAAAAGAGTTTTAATAAATTTCAAAGCCTGTCAGAACAGCGTTCTCATTTAAATTATAAATTGCAAAATATGCAATGAAGGATCTGGACTGCAGTGCCACTAAGCAGATTACACAAAACCCTGCGTTCAGTATGATAATGTGCTCATAGTCTCCCAGATGGGAGTCTAAAATAAAAAGGCTATCACTGTAGCAAGGGAAAACTCCTTGTGATCTCTAGTCTCTACACTGCAGATGACAGCCAAATAGTATGTTGATTATTCTGTTTGTGTTGCTTAGCTCAGTTAATACAGGATAAAAATGATGTGATCCACTGTGAATTCAATAGGTTCTGCTGTGTTATTACTCAATGTAATTAAGCCTCCGATTTCAACTTTATGATACACCATACTACAATGCTAAGAGAATTTTGGAAAGCAGAGGTAGCATTTAAGCCTGGCAGTGACGAAGGACAAATTTGAGAGTGTTTTAATCTAATGAAAGAGAGTGTACAATGTTTACCCCAGCAGTAATTGCCAATAAGTAGAGTTTAAGATACTATGAAACAAAGTCGGTCATCACAATTAAGGCAAAGTACAAAAAAAAACTATTTTGTTCATAAGCGGTAAACTTAATCGATATCCAAATTTTAAGTTGTTATCACCACATCATTTAGCATCAAATCTATGTTGGCTTTGGATGAATACTGACAACAATCCTACCATCTTTGCGGTTTTTGATGAAGCTACAATCTGCTAGGTGAAACACACAGATCACACATAAAGGTTCCAATAACTACTCTTTGTAGCATGATAAACCTTAAGTAATGATATCACTAGCACTAATTCGCTTGTATGAGCATTGTCACACATGAAGGACATACAATATCAAAGTCTCAGCATCCACACTGACAGCTGCTGTTGGCTGAAAGACAGAATAAAGACTGCATATAAAGCGGAAACAATACACATTATTAAAAAAACCCACACTAGGGGTTGTCTTTACAACTGTAATTACGTTTTAGAATTCAGTAGATGATTATAAATTAATTGGGCTTCACTCTTGGCATTTAAGATTTCATCTGAACTCAATTATATTACTACTTGTAACCATTTTCATCTAACCATGAGCCCACGTTACTGTATGAAATACAGTAAGAGATGCATGCAGACTCAAATAGTTCAGTGTCTGACTCCTCTATAGCCATATTGATGCAGATTTGTACATTACAGAATGGCAATTTGTGAGGTATATTCCAGATAAGTATTTCCTCCTCACGTCCATGAGCTTGCAGGATTTGTTCTGCAACAGTTTTCTAAATCTAAAGTAGTAATCGCAATCAAAGAAATGTGCTGTTGAACAATAACTGAGTATCAATGTGCATGCTTCACATTTCTTTCCTCAAGTAACATTGAATTAGGGTCTTTGTAAGACTTTGTTTAATGTACAATAACTGTGAGAATAAAACTGGATGAGGAAGTCTTGCCTGCTTTGTCTGTGTGTTTGGCAAATAGGCAATAAACATCTGAAAATATACTGACTAGCCTTTCACACCCTCTATTCATCACTCAGCAATATTAGGCACAAGTCCAATTAAGTTTAAACACTGGAAAATATCTGTGTATTTCAGAAAAAAAAGTAGCTGTTAGTCTCAAATATATTTATCTTGAGATGAGAATCTACGATCAGTAGTAGTAACCCAAACTTCCAGATATATAATCCTTCTCAAAAATGTGTAAATGGTGACCCAAATAACAGTATTGGGTTTAGGTGCCAGATGTTAGATGTGAACAGGTTACTAATCATTAAATATTTTTGTATTCAGGCAGTCAATTATTAGATTTGACAAAAATTATGCAATTTTCTAAATTGTGCTGGATCATGATTAAAGCACTGTTAACTTGGCTCAACTGGGCAGCATTCTCACCTGTGAATTTAAAGTTTCTTATTCAAGCTCACTCCTAGAAATCAACACACAATTTAAGCTGGCGTTATGCTGTAGCACTGGGGGATTCTTACGTTATGAAACAACCCATTTGCATATTCTATTGGTTCAAGTTGATACTAAGTAACTTTTGGCACTTTTTCAAGAATTTCCTGGCTTATAATACTTCACCAATATCACAAGGATCAAATGAAATGCCTTTATATCAGATCTCTCTTGTAGAAAATTACCCAAAGCAATTAAAAGTGTAACATTAGGAGGCAACAAACATTAAGCTGGATGGGTGTGGGAGTCTTTTGGTACTGTGGTAATGTCCCTATAACTGGTCTATAGGTTCCTGTTTCAAGTCCAAATTCCAACTGTCATGAAAGTGTGCCACACCATGGCGGAACAGGTTGAGTTTTGGACTGGAGGCCTGTGATCAGTAGTGTTACACAAGAATTGGTACTGGGTCCGCCTTTATTTGTCATTTATATAAACTATTTGGATCAGATTATAGGAGGCATCATTACTAAGTTTAAGGATGATACCAAAGTTGATAGTATAGTGGACAGTGAAGGAGGTTATCTAAGATTACAAAAAGATCTTCGTCAATTGTGTCAATGAGCAGAGGAGTGGCAGATGGAGTTTAATTTGGATAAATGCAAGGTATTGCATATGGTAAAACAAAGGTGGGCAGGACTTATAAAATTAATGGCAGGGCCATGGCTAGTGTTGTAAAACAGACAGACTGAGGGGTTCAGGCACATAATTCTTTGACATTTTCATTATAGATAGACAGGGTGGTTAACCAGGCATTTAGCTTGCTTGCCTCCATTGTTCAGACCTTTGAGTGCATGTGTTGAGATGTCATGTTGAGGTTCTACAGGACGCTGGTGAGGCCTCTTCTGGGGTACTGTGCGCCGTTCTGGTCAGTCTGCTATAGGAAGGATATTACTAAATTGGAGAGGGTTCAGAAAAGATTTACCAGCATGTTACTGGGAATGGAGGGTTTGAGTTATAAAAATAGGCTGGGACGTCTTTCACTGGAGCACAGGAATTTGAGGGATGAACTTATAGAGGTTTATAAAGTCATTAGAGGCACAGATAGGGTGAAAGCAAGAGTCTTCTCCCTAGGGTTGGAAGTATAAAAGTATGGGGCATATTTTTAAGATGAGGGGAGAAAGTTTTAAAAAGGACGCGTGGGGAACTTTTTCCACAGAGAGTGACTCATGTGGAACAAACTGCCAGAGAAGTGGTGGATGCAGGTACAGTTACAACATTTCAAAGAATTTGACTAAGTTCATGAATAGGAAAGATTTGGAGGGTTTTAGTCCAAGTTCAGGCAAATGGGACTAGTTTAGTTTGGGAACATAATCAGCATGGATTAGTTGGACCTAATGGTCTGCTTCCATGCTGTATGACCCTATGACTCTCTGAAGGGACTGGATGATGAGAACTTGAGTTTGAAGTTTAATATGTTGGGGTGACTGTTCTCAAGTACAAGAGGTGGTTATGGATGAGTGGGCATCGGCCTGAGACAGCAAATGAACAGATCCATTTTAGACAAAGCTGAGCACAGGAATAATTTGAGTTTTCAGGCGTAGAAATGGATGAGTCGTTTGAATGGGCTAAGTCAAGCTATATTTTTGAGTAAATGAATTTTGCAGAGGCCAGGAGTTATTTACAGTTCCCATGGAGAATAAACTTTTGTGAATATAAGAGAAGTGCAGTCAAGGTGGTGGAATTACTGAGTTCAGTATTGTGCATGCTTTAATGCTTCGAAATCACATCGATCACATGCCTTTAGAACCTCTGTTCAAACTGTTTACATTTGCAATGGTGTCACATTAGGATAAGCAATGGATTCGGATGAGTCAGCGAGAAATTAAGCTGGAAAAAGCAAAGAAATAGCAGCTGAAATTTAACATGGCTAAGCGTAGTGTATCGAAATTAATAAAAAGCAAATTGTCATTTACTGAAAAAGGGTCTAGGCCTGAAACGTCACCTTTCCTGCTCCTCTGATGCTGCTTGGCCTGCTGTGTTCATCCAGCTCTACACTTTGTTATCTCTGTGTTTCCAGTGAATGGTTACATGTTAATAGAAATTGTTCACAGGACCTCAGTTGATTTAACCCAATACGTTGAACTAATGCAGAGGAGCCAGCAGCAAAATCAGGAAAATGTTCAGCATTACTGCATACCTACTTGATAGCTGAATGTAAAGTCAGAGAATTGACTAAGTTAGTCCAATTGGAGAGGGTAGCTACGACAGCAAATTCTTAGAGTGCATTAGGGATAGTTTCCTAGAGCAATATGTCATGGAGCAAACTATCTTAGATCTGCTAACGGGTAATGAGGCAAGTTTAACAAATGACTTCCGAGTAAAAGATCCCTTGGGAAGTAGTGATCATGGCATATTAGAAATTAATATTCAGTTCAAGAGTGAGAAACTAGGATCAAAAACAACATTGTCTAACCTAAATAAAGACAATTACAATGAAATAAGGATACAGTTTGCCAAAGTGAACTGGTGGATAGATTGGTTATTTTAATCCTGCTAATCAAAGGCAGACATTTAAGGAAATCATTCATGACTCTCAACAAAATCCCATCCTAGTAAGGAGGAAAAATTCTAAGAGGGACAAACTAACAATGGTTAACCAAAGAAGTTAGAAAAGTATTACTTTGAAAGAAAAAACATTTAAAGAGGCCAAATTTAACAACAGCTCCAAAGACTGAAATAAATTCAGAATTCGGCAAATATAACAAAGATAGAAAACCTGCAAGGAATGTACAAATTGACAATAAAATCTTTTTTAAATATATAAAAAAGAAGACAGAGGTCAAAGTTAGTATAGGTCCCTTATAAAATGAATCTAGGGAGATGATTTCAGGGAATCAGGAAATGGCAGAGGAGTTAAATAGATATTTTTCATTAATCTGTGTGGTGGAAGATACTCTGAAAATTCCTTTAATGTTTAAAAATATGGGAGAGCAATTAAGTACCATCAGCATCACTAAAGTAGCAGCAGTAGATAAATAATTGGGGACTAAATGCAGATAATTCCCTAGGCCCTGATGGCTTGCATCCTAGGTTCTATAAGAAGTAGCTATAGAAATAGTGGATGAATTGGCTGTAATTTTTCAAAACTCATTGGATTCTGGAGAAGAATCAGAGAATTGAAAAACTGTTAATGTGAGCCCCCATTCAAAAAGGGAGAGAGGAAACTCTAGGTAGCTATAGGCTGGTTAGCCCATCATCTATAATCGAAAAGTATCAGTATCAATTACTAAGGAAGTGATAGCAGAACATTTAAAAAATCATTAGGTAGTACATTGGCATAAATAGAAAATTAGCTCATGGGCAGCAAACAGCGAGTGGGGATATGGGGTTCTTTTTCAGGTTGGTGACTTGTGACTAGTGGGGTTCCACGGGGATCAGTGCTGAGACCACAACTGTTTACAACATATGTTAATGACTTAGAGGAAGGAAATAAATATACTGCAGCCAATTTGCAGACGATACTAAAACAGGTGAGAAAAGATTGAAAAGGTAAGAAAGTAAAAAAGTTCGTGAGAGGGACATGTACAGTTACAGAGAGATATTGATAGATTAAGTAAGTGGGCAAAAAGTTGGCATATGGAGTATAATGTGGCAAAATGTGGCAAATCCTAAGCTGCTGGAAATTTTTTCTAATTTTTTTTGACTGGAATTTCTTCTCTCAGAGAGTTGAGAGTCTTTGGAACTCCTTGCCACACAGAATTGTGGCGGCAGAGTCCTTAGCGATACTTAAGGTTGAAATTAGTAGATTCTTGGTCAGTAGGAGAATCAAGTGTCATGGGGAAAAGGAAAGAAAATAGATGTGACAAATGTTGGATGAGCCATGATCCTAGTGAATGGCAACACAGGCTTAAGGAACTGAACTGCCTGTTCCTATTCCTATTTCTTATGGCTTTACGGTCTTTAGCATCTTAACTTCAGAACTAATGAGTTTTCCAAGCTTTGAAACATCTATTCAGAACTTCTGTTTTAAATTACATGTACATCATGCAATGTCACAGTTTCTTGAATGAACCTAAAGTATTAATCATCTCAGAATTGCAAATTCCATGTATTAATTGGCGTATGTTCAAAGAGGAATTTCTTCACAGCTATACCATGCTGTTCTTTTCATAGATGTACTTCTTGAACCAATACCTGACTTATCTGCAAATAATTTTATACTTATCTTTCCTATGCATACAGTAATCTTAAAATGTTTTATCCCATTAGACCGAATGCCCAACATGGGTAGCGGTAATTCTCGAATCCATTGTCAAAGACTTTATAGCAGAACATTTTGAAAGCAGTGGCAGGATCAGACAAAGCCAGCATGGATTTATGAAGGGGAATCATGCTTGACAAACCTATTGGAATTTCATGAAAATGTAACTAGTAGAGTTGACAAGGGGGAGCCAGTTGATGTGGTATATTGAGACTTTCAGCATGTGTTTGACAAAGTCCTACCTACGAGATTATTGTGCAAGACTAAAATGCATGGGATTGCGGTAAGTGTATTGAGATGGATAGAAAACTTGTTGACAGGGAGGAAACAAAGAGTAGGAATTAATGAATCCTTTTCAAATTGGCAGGTAGTGAATAATGGAATGCCATAGAAATCAGTGCGCAGACCCCAGCTGTTCACAATATATATTAATGACTGGATGAGAGGGAAAAATGTAACATGTCCAGGTTTGCAGATGATACCAAGTTGGGTGGAAGGGTGAACTGTGACAAGGATGCAGAGACATTTCACCTTCTCAAAGAACTCAGTAAGGTTTGTGAGGCATAACCTGCCCCTCACAAAACCGTTTTGACTGTCCTAATCAAATTATTCCTTTCTAGATGAGTATAAATCCTATCTCTGATGATTATTTCCAACGCTTTAACCACAACAGAAGTAAGGCTCACTGGTCTATAATGACCAGGGTTGTTTCTATACCCCTTCTTGAACAAGGGGACAACATTTGCTATCCTCCAGTCTTCGGGCACTATTCCTATAGACAATGATGACATAAAGATCAAAGCCAAAGGCTCTGCAATCTCCTCCCTAGCTTCCCAGAGAATCCTAAGGTAAATCCTACCAGCACATGGGACTTATCTATTTTCACACTTTCCAGAATTGCTAACACTTCCTCCTTATGAACCTCAATCCCGTCTAGTCTAATAGCCTGTATCTCAATATGGTCCTCCACAACATTGTCAGTATTCACACAGGAAAAAGACAAAAAATATTCATTTATCGCCTCTCCTATCTCTTCGGACTCCACGCACAACTTCCCACTACTGTGTTTGACTGGGCCTAATCTTACTCTCGTCATTCTTTTATTCCTGACATACCTGTGAGAAAGCTTTCGGTTTTCCTTGATCCTTCCTGCCAAAGGCTTCTCATGTTTCCTCCTGGGTATTTTTAGCTCTCTCTTTAGGTCCTTTCTGGCTAACTTGTAACTCTCAAGCGCCCTAACTGAGCTTTCACACCTCATCTTTACATTAGCCTCCATCTTCCTCTTGACAAGAGGTTCGACTTCTTTAGTAAATCACGGTTCCCTCGCTCAACCACTTCCTCCCTGCCTGACAGGTACATACTTATCAAGTAGCTGTTCCTTGAACAAGCTCCACATTTCAATTTTGCCCAACCTCTGCAGTTTCCTTCCCTATCCTATGCATCCTAAATCTCGTCTAATCACCTCAAAATTGCCTCTCCCTCAGCTATGACTCTTGCCCTGCAGTATATATCTATCCCTTTCCATCACTAAAGTAAACATAACTGAATTGTGGTGACTATCACCAAAGTGTTCACCTACCTCCAAATCTAACACCTGGCCTGATTTGTTACCCAGTACCAAATCTAATGTGGCCTTGCCTCTTGTTGGCCTATCTACATACTGCGTCAGGAAACCCTCCTGCACACATTAGATAAAAACAGACCCATCTGAAGTACTCAAAGTATATCATTTCCAGTCAACATTTGGAAAGTTACAGTCTACCATAACAACTACCCTGTTACTTGCGCTCCTATCCAGAATCATCTTTGCAATCCTTTCTTCTACATCTCTGGAACTTTTTGGAGGCCTATAGAAAATTCCAAACAGGGTGACCTCTCCTTTCCTGTTTCTAACCTCGGTCCATACTACCTCAGTAGACGAGTCCTCATCAAACATCCTTTCTGCCACCGTAATACTGTCCTTGACTAACAATGCCACACGTTTCCCTCTTTTACCAACTTCCCTGATCTTACTGAAACATCTAAACCCTGGAACCTGCAACAACTATTCCTGTCCCTGCTCTATCCATGTCTCCAAAATGGCCACAACATCGAAGTCCCAGGTACCAACCCATGCTACAAGTTCACCCACCTTATTCCAGATGCTGCTGGCATTGAAGTAGACACACTTCAAACCACCTTCCTGCCTGCCGGAACACTCTTGCGACCTTGAAACCTTATTCATGACCTCACTACTCTCACCCTCCCGTACTCTGGAGCTACAACTCAAGTTCCCATCCCCTGCTGAATTAGTTTAAACCCTCCCAAAGAGCATTAGCAAATTCGTCAAACCTCCCCCCTCCCCCCCCCAGGATATTGGTACCCCTTTGGTTTAGGTGTAGACCATCCCATTTGTAGAGGTCCCACCTACCCCAGAATGAGCCCCAATTATCCAGGTATCTGAATCCCTCCCTCCTGCACCATCCCTGTAGCCACGTGTTCAACTGCTCTTTCTCCCTGTTCCTTGCCTCGATAACACGTGGCACAAGTAACAAACCAGAGATAGCAACTCTGTTTGTTCTAGCTCTAAGCTTCCACCCTCGCTCCTTGAATTTCAGCCTTACATCCCCATCCCTTTTCCTACCTATGTTGCTGGTGCATATATGGACCACAACTTGAGGCTGCTCCCCCTCCCCCTTAAGAATCCCAAAAACATGATCCAAGGCATCACCGATGCTGGTACTTGGGAGGTAGCACACCAACCGTGAGTCTCTCTCGTTCCGACAAATGTCCTATCTGTCCCCCAAACTATGGAGTCCCCAATGACGAATGCTCTCCTCCTCTGCCCCCTTCCCTTCTGAGCAACAGGGACAGACTCTGTGCCAGAGACCTGTACCCCATGGCTTACCCCTGGTAAGTCACTTCCCCCAACCGTATCCAAAAACGGTATACTTGTTATTGAGGGGAACGGCCACAGGGGATCCCTGCACTGTCTACCTGTTCCCTTTCCATCCCCTGACTATAACCCATCTACCTTTTTCTTGTACCTGAAATGCGACTACCTCCCTGTAACTCCGCTCAATTACCTCCTCAGCCTCCCGAATGATCCAAAGTTCATCCAGCTCCAGTTCCCTAATGCGGTTTCCGAGGAGCTGGAGTTGTGTGCACCTCCTGCAGATGAAGTCAGTGGGGACACTAGTGGTGACCCTTACCTCTCACACTCTACCGGAGGAGCATGCAACTGCCCTAACATCCATTCCCACTGTTCTGAGTTCCCAGACTATTTAAAAAAAAACAAAAAAAACCTGGTAACCTTACCAAATCGGCACTTTTTCTTGGTTAGGAGGATGAGGATGGGTGGGAGACACTACCTAAGTAGCATTTTGGGTAAAGCAACTGCCCAAATTTATTAGAGATAATGGGAACTGCAGATGCTGGAGATTCCAAGATAATAAAATGTGAGGCTGGATGAACACAGCAGGCCAAGCAGCATCTCAGGAGCACAAAAGCTGACGTTTCGGGCCTAGACCCTTCATCAGAGAGGGATGGGGGGAGGGAACTGGAATAAATAGGGAGAGAGGGGGAGGCGGACCGAAGATGGAGAGTAAAGAAGATAGGTGGAGAGAGTGTAGGTGGGGAGGTAGAGAGGGGATAGGTCAGTCCAGGGAAGACGGACAGGTCAAGGAGGTGGGATGAGGTTAGTAGGTAGCTGGGGGTGCGGCTTGGGGTGGGAGGAAGGGATGGGTGAGAGGAAGAACCGGTTAGGGAGGCAGAGACAGGTTGGACTGGTTTTGGGATGCAGTGGGTGGGGGGGAAGAGCTGGGCTGGTTGTGTGGTGCAGTGGGGGGAGGGGATGAACTGGGCTGGTTTAGGGATGCAGTAGGGGAAGGGGAGATTTTGAAACTGGTGAAGTCCACATTGATACCATATGGCTGCAGGGTTCCCAGGCGGAATATGAGTTGCTGTTCCTGCAACCTTCGGGTGGCATCATTGTGGCAGTGCAGGTGGCCCATGATGGACATGTCATCTAAAGAATGGGAGGGGGAGTGGAAATGGTTTGCGACTGGGAGGTGCAGTTGTTTGTTGCGAACTGAGCGGAGGTGTTCTGCAAAGCGGTCCCCAAGCCTCCGCTTGGTTTCCCCAATGTAGAGGAAGCCGCACCGGGTACAGTGGATGCAGTATACCACATTGGCAGATGTGCAGGTGAACCTCTGCTTAATGTGGAATGTCATCTTGGGGCCTGGGATGGGGGTGAGGGAGGAGGTGTGGGGACAAGTGTAGCATTTCCTGCGGTTGCAGGGGAAGGTGCCGGGTGTGGTGGGGTTGGAGGGCAGTGTGGAGCGAACAAAGGAGTCACGGAGAGAGTGGTCTCTCCGGAAAGCAGACAGGGGAGGGGATGGAAAAATGTCTTGGGTGGTGGGGTCGGATTGTAAATGGCGCAAGTGTCGGAGGATAATGCGTTGTATCCGGAGGTTGGTAGGGTGGTGTGTGAGAACGAGGGGGATCCTCTTGGGGCGGTTGTGGCGGGGGCGGGGTGTGAGGGATGTGTACACCTGCATGCCGCATGGAGATGGCCTCAAGGCCCTCCGCTTCTTCTTGTCCCGCAGGCCCGACCAGGCCCCCTCCACCGACACTCTCATCCGCCTAGCTGAACTCGTCCTCACACTCAACAACTTCTCTTTTGACTCCTCCCACTTCCTACAGACTAAGGGGGTGGCCATGGGCACCCGCATGGGCCCCAGCTATGCCTGCCTCTTTGTAGGTTACGTGGAACAGTCCCTCTTCCGCACCTACACAGGCCCCAAACCCCACCTCTTCCTCCGGTACATTGATGACTGTATCGGCGACGCCTCTTGCTCCCCAGAGGAGCTCGAACAGTTCATCCACTTCACCAACACCTTCCACCCCAACCTTCAGTTCACCTGGGCCATCTCCAGCACATCCCTCACCTTCCTGCACCTCTCAGTCTCCATCTCAGGCAACCAGCTTGTAACTGATGTCCATTTCAAGCCCACCGACTCCCACAGCTACCTAGAATACACCTCCTCCCACCCACCCTCCTGCAAAAATTCCATCCCCTATTCCCAATTCCTCCGCCTCCGCCGCATCTGCTCCCACGATAAGACATTCCACTCCCGCACATCCCAGATGTCCAAGTTCTTTAAGGACCGCAACTTTCCCCCCACGGTGATCGAGAACGCCCTTGACCGCGTCTCCCGCATTTCCCGCGACACATCCCTCACACCCCGCCCCCGCCACAACCGCCCTAAGAGGATCCCCCTCGTTCTCACACACCACCCTACCAACCTCCGGATACAACGCATTATCCTCCGACACTTGCGCCATTTACAATCCGACCCCACCACCCAAGACATTTTTCCATCCCCTCCCCTGTCTGCTTTCCGGAGAGACCACTCTCTCCGTGACTCCCTTGTTCGCTCCACACTGCCCTCCAACCCCACCACACCCGGCACCTTCCCCTGCAACCGCAGGAAATGCTACACTTGTCCCCACACCTCCTCCCTCACCCCCATCCCAGGCCCCAAGATGACATTCCACATTAAGCAGAGGTTCACCTGCACATCTGCCAATGTGGTATACTGCATCCACTGTACCCGGTGCGGCTTCCTCTACATTGGGGAAACCAAACGGAGGCTTGGGGACCGCTTTGCAGAACACCTCCGCTCAGTTCGCAACAAACAACTGCACCTCCCAGTCGCAAACCATTTCCACTCCTCCTCCCATTCTCTTGATGACATGTCCATCATGGGCCTCCTGCACTGCCACAATGATGCCACCCGTAGGTTGCAGGAACAGCAACTCATATTCCGCCTGGGAACCCTGCAGCCATATGGTATCAATGTGGACTTCACCAGTTTCAAAATCTCCCCTTCCCCTTCTGCATCCCTAAACCAGCCCAGTTCATCCCCTCCCCCCACTGCACCACACAACCAGCCTAGCTCTTCCCCCCCACCCACTGCATCCCAAAACCAGTCCAACCTGTCTCTGCCTCCCTAACCGGTTCTTCCTCTCACCCATCCCTTCCTCCCACCCCAAGCCGCACCCCCAGCTACCTACTAACCTCATCCCACCTCCTTGACCTGTCCGTCTTCCCTGGACTGACCTATCCCCTCCCTACCTCCCCACCTACACTCTCTCCACCTATCTTCTTTACTCTCCATCTTCGGTCCGCCTCCCCCTCTCTCCCTATTTATTCCAGTTCCCTCCCCCCATCCCCCTCTCTGATGAAGGGTCTAGGCCCGAAACGTCAGCTTTTGTGCTCCTGAGATGCTGCTTGGCCTGCTGTGTTCATCCAGCCTCACATTTTATTGCCCAAATTTATTACCTCACTTACTCAGCCATCCCCTGTTCCCTCCTGCTCAGCATGCACTCCGCCTATTCATGAGGTAAGTTTTTAAACGATTAACTTGCCTTCCCAGCAGGGCCCTGGTCCTTGCTCTCACTGCTCCCACTCGGACTCCCGCCGCTGAAACAACTGAAAGGCCGCAGTCACGCAAGGCAAAACTTTTATATTCAAAAAGCTTACCTTCCAAGGAGACCCTCGCACTTCCTTCTGGACTCCCGCCGCTGAAACAATTATTAATTGTTCCTAGTCTATTGTGATGTACTCAATATTCTTTAAAATAATTTGAGTTTACACAGCAACAATGAAATCCGGGAATGAAATGCTCGTGAGTTCGTTTTGGTTGATTCTGGCCACTTTTTCCGAATTCTACTTTAGATTTGTCTGCATGATGTAGTTATCAAGATATGTTCAGACATTTTGAAACATTACACTCAGATATACAAACAATTGGGGAAGCATTTCAAATTCTTAAAAACACATCACCGACTATGTGAATCACTCTTTGATTCCTGAATTGCAAAAGACTTTGTTCACACCTCAGTTTTGGTCCCAACCATCTGGTGTTGGGCATTATGTACGTTAACTGGATCACTAATCTAGAGAAATGGACTAAAGCTCCAAAGACAAATATTCAAATTCCACCACAGTTGGTGAGCCAATTCAAATTCATATGACTGTAAGACATCGGAGTAGAAATAAATTGTTTGGCCGAACAAGTTCTCTGTGCCATACAATGAGATCATGGCTGATCTGATAATCCTCAACTCCACTATCATGCTTTCTCTCCATAACCTTGAACTCTCTTATTGATTAGAAATCTGTCCATTTAGATCTTGAATAAACTTAGCGGCCCAGCCTCAACAGCTCTTTATGATAAGAATTCTACAGATCCTGAGACAAGAAATTCCCTCTCACGTCAGTCTTAAATGGACAACACTTATTTGGAAATTATGCTCTCTGGTCCTAAACTGTCCCACAGAGGAAGCAACCTCTCTGCATCTAGTCTATAAAGCCATAAGACCATAAGATATTGGAGCAGAATTAGATCATTCAACCCATTGAGTCTGCTCCACCATTCAATCATGGCTGGTAAGGTTCTCGAATCCATTCTCCTGCCTTCTCCCCGTAACACTTGATCCCTTTACTAAGCAATAGCCTATCAATTTACGTCTTGAATACACTCAATAACCTGGCCTCTACTGCATTCTGCAGCCATGAGTTCCACAGAATCGCCACTCTCTGGCTGAAGAAATTCCTTCTCATCATAATTCTAAAGGGTCGTCCGTTCAGTCTAAGATTGTGCCCTTGGGTCCTAGTCTCTCCTACTCGTGGAAGCATCTTCTCCATATTCACTCTATTCAGTGTCCTCATCCTTCTAAACTCACTCCTGACAAACAAGCTCTTCATCCCCAGAACTATTCTTGTAAACTTCCTCTGGACCCTGTCCAGTGACAACAAATCTTTCCTTAGATATGGGGCCCAAAACTGTTCACAATGGTGCAAATGTGGTCTGATCAGAGCTTTATATAGATGCAGCAATACATCTCTAATCATTTTTTAGCCCGCTTGAAATGAATGCCAACACTGCATTTGCCTTCTTAACCTCAAACTGAAACTGCACATTAACCTTCGAGCTAGGACTTCCAAGTCCTTTTGTGCTTCAGATTTCCAAAGCCTCTCCCCATTTAGAAAATAGTCTAAACCTCTATTCTCCGTACCAAAATACATAATCCCACACTATGCTTCATTATATTTCATCTGTCACTTCTTTGCCCACTCACCTAGGAAGTCCTCGAACTTCTGCAGCCTCCATGTTTCATCAACACTACCTCTCCCTCCACTTATCTTTGTGTCATCTAAAAACTTAGCAACCATGTGCTCAGTTCCTTCAAACAGATCATTAATGCATATTGAGAAAAGTTGTGATCCCAGTACAGATCATGTAGAACTCCAGGGTCACTTGCTGCCATCCTGAAAAAGACTCCTATATCCTGACTGCCTTCAGTCAAGTCAGCCAATCCTCCATCCATGCCAATACCTTGCCCCTAACACAATGGGCTCTCATCTTATTTAGCAATGTTCTGTGTGGCACCTTGTCAAAGGCCTCCTGGAAATTCAAATAGCTCACATTCACTGGGACTCCTCTGTCCAACTTGCTCAGTAGCTCCTCAAAGAATTCTAAGAGATTTGTCAGGCATGACCTACCCTTGATGAAGTCATGCTGACTCAGTCCAATTTTACCATGCACTTTCAAGTACTCTGCAATTTCATCCTTAATAATGGACACTTAAATCCTACTAATGACTGAGACCAGGCTAACAGGCTTATCGTTTCCTGTCTTCTGCCTCCCTCTCTTCTTAAACAGGAGTCTTACATTAGCCATTTTTCAATCCTCTGGTATGCTCTGTGACTTCAGTGATTCTGAAAAGATCCCCACCGATGCCTCTATAATTTCCTTAGCTATCTCCTTCAGAACTCTGGGTTGTAGTCTATTTGGTCTATCTGACTAACCCACCTTAAGACTTTTCAGCTTCCCCAGCACCTTTTCTGATAGATATAGAATCCCTACAGTGTGGAAAAAGGTGCTGGGGAAGTTGAAAAGTCATTACTGACAGCCATTACATTCAGCTTTGCCCCTGACTCTCTTGAAGGTCTGGTATGTTTCTGGTATCTGCCACTGTGAAAACTGCTGCAAAGTACCTATTCAGCTCATCTGCCATTTCTTTGCTCCATGTCACCACTTCTCTAATTTCACTTTCCAACATTCCAATGTCCACTCTTGCTTCTCTCTTAACTTTCAGATATCTAAACTACTCTTGCTGTCTGATTTCACATTATTAGCTAGCTTACTTCAATATTTCAACTTCTCCCCTCTAACAGTCTTACATGTTTCAATAAGGTCACCTCTCATTCTTCTAAACTCGAGTGAGTACAAGATCGAGCTATTCAACCTCTCAAACAAAATTCTCAATACCCTGGCTCAAACTAATGAACATTCCCTAGCCTACTTCTAATGTCAGATTTTCTTTCCTTAGGTAAGGGGCAAAAAACTGCTCACGGTATTCCATTTATGGTCTGATTAGTGCCTTATACAGTTTTAGCAAGACCTCCCTATTTGTAATGATTAGGACCTCTGAAATCTCCCTGTGCTGCAGCTTTCTATAGTATTATTTAAATAATATTCACATCTTCTATTCTTCATCCCAAACGACATGACCTCACATTTTGCACATTATATTCCATCTGTCACATTTTTGCATGCTTACTTAACCTATCTACATCTCTATGTAAGACTGACTGAGTCATCCTCACTACTTGCCTTCCTGAATATTATTGTGCTATCCACAAACTTGCAAATATTAAATACACTTCTGATATCCAAACCATTTATCCCACAGCACTGATCCCTATGGTACTTCACGAGTTACAGGTTGCCATCTTGAAAATGCCCCCTTTATCCCAGCTGTCTGCCTTCTATCATTTAGCCAATTGTCTAGTCATGCTAGCATATACCTCCTACACCATGGGCACTTGCCAAGATTAAACAGCTTTATATGCAAAACCCTACTGAATGTCTTTTGGAAATCCCAATACATTATATCCACTGGTTCTCCTTATTCTAACTTGTGTGTTACCTCCTTAAAGAACTGTCATGATTTTATCAGGCATGATTTTTGTTTCACGAAGTCATGCTGATGAACAGTCATCAACTCGACATGTTAGCTCTGCTTTCTTTCAACATATGTTACCAAACCTGCTGAGTTTGTCCAGCAATTTCAGCTTTTGTTTCGTATCTTCAGCATCCACAACTCTGTTTTATTTCAGAGAATAGCTGTCAACTGTTGAAACATGTTCAGTATTAGACATGTTGTCTTTGCTTTACACTGGTATTTCTTATGAATTGTCTTGATTAGTGTCACAGAAAAAGCGATCAGCATCCTTGGCAAGGAGCAGCAACTACTAACAAATTGCTGTGGTTCTTAAATGCAGCCAAGTCAAAGTGTTCCATCTTAATAGATAAAATAAAGGGCAGCAGGTAGACTGAGAGGCAACAAAAATATGCAAAAGCATTGGAATCAGGGCTGGAAAGAAGCCACTGTGCAAAAAAAAACTTGCAAAGATGATTCCTTTAATAGCATTGGTTCAAAGTCTTCTTAACTGAATAACGATGTAGTACCAATATTCACACTTAACTGAAACCAATGAGCTAGCTCAAAGGCAGTACTCACTACCTTTTGTTTTATCAGTTCATTATCAGGTAAGTCATTGTTCCAAAGAAACCTTTTAGAAGAAATGTATGAATTAAAACTTTGTCAATAATAGTAAAGTGGGGAAAATATTATAGAATAATGCAAATAAATGGAGAAAATTTTACACCTCTCATAATTGAGCCATTATCATTAATTGCAGGGAAGTGCAAAATTATTTTGAGAGCATGAAACAAGAAGGGAGATAATTTATTATTAAGAAATTAATAATTTATTAATGTAAAGCACAGTACTATCAACATACTGATGTTACATGTATTATTTTAAAAGTACTATATAAGTGCAATTTATTGCTGCTAATTCAAATTCTTCACAGAACATCTCAAGACCTTTTGACATCCTTATTAAATATTGTGAAAGTGCTTTTTGGCCATAGTTAATGATTTCACAAGTGAACAATTATTTCATTATAGTAACCTTTGAGAGAGTTAAGCATAATGTATGGAAATACATTTATTACTTGAAGTACCTGACATGTAACATTAGCAAGAAATCCCAGGCACAATTATTGGTCATTCATATTTTCTATTTTGCCAGATGTTCACACCTTGCAATACTGTCAATTCCAATTCAACTAGGCTCAAAAAGATTAAGGTTACTGTCTCAAAACAGATATTAAATATTTTCCTATTCAATAACTTCTAGTCAAAACTTATCAGATGCATTCTCTAACTCTATGAATTCCAGTCCATTAATTTGCATGTTGCAGTAATTGTATAAACTAGACCCAGGGCTATCATAAATTAAATTTTCATCATGCCTCCCATTATACCATGTAATCACATTTCCCATTGAGGTGTGCATACTATGAGCTTAGCCTGAGAAAACGCAGTCTTTTACCAAACAACATGAGAAATTTAGTGTTGTATATAACCATCACATTTTCTAATTCTATTTATCTGTTAAAAGTACTTTTCATCAGTGATCCTAGCATTAAGGATTATGCAGATATTTTAATAAGATAACTACAATTAATCTGAGTGAACCCTTCAGTTTCGAAGAAAGTAACAGTAATGTCAGGTATATGCACTATCCAATCCGTAGAAATTGCGTTTATGTCACTTCAGCAATTTTAAACAACACACTCTGAAATACTACTATAGACCATTATCCTATGAATATTTAATGCTTGCAGTAGTAATTTCTTTTTCTGCTACTTTGTTTCAATAGTGTCAAAGCTATAACTGAGCCAACATTCAGAAAAATTTTAGATGACAGTGAAACATTAAGAATCTGATGACAGAAAGTCAGATCCATATTTTTGTTTCATTTCATGAGCAGTCATTGTGATGATTTTCAGTTTCTACACAGCATACACAAGCTGAAAAATATTCTGTTGATACAGTTTGAGTATATCTTGTATACTGGAATACATATTGCAAAAATATACTGAACAAGCAGAATACACATCAATACAAGTCTGCCAAATGAACATGGAGTTATACTACAAGAAAAAGCTATCCAACAATTAGGATTTGAAATCTGGTGGCTCCTACTGCTCCGTGGACACCATTGCAATATAATTCAGGGTAAAGTAAGACTTAGAAGCATATTTACTTATTACTAATTTATCGTTAAACTTGCACAAACAAATTGCCATTTTAAAGCATCATATGTTGAACAACTTTTTATTAACTCATTTTAGCGAAGGTTTGTTGGAAGAAATCATTTATGTGGCTATTGGAAAAATTAACATTTATAGTGATTAATTATAACGCTGATTAGTCACTAAAAGCCATTTTACTGTGGCGAGTCATCTGATCCTCCTATAAGTTACATGTATTTAAAACAATGAATCCCCAATGCTCAAAGAAATATTTTTAGCCGTGCCCTACATCATTGCACTCTCCCTCACACAGAAAGGAAGCTGTTTAATCAAAACAATCTGATTCAAAAATTAAACTGAAATAGTTTCAGAAAATTAGATGGCAATTTAAGACTAAATTCTAAAATTACATTCCTGGAGAATTTCTTCAGATTTCAAAATCTCAATGCAACACTCACTGTTCCATTCAGGTCACATTCATATTTATATCATCCAAAGATGCCAGAGAAAAACCAACAGCTCTCGAGAAAAGCATCTGGTCATTCCAAAGAGGCCTTGAATTATGTTGTGGCATCAACAACTCATAGCCTGAATTATCCAAGATTAAATATCCCTATTAGTCTCCAGGGTTACTGTTTAAACTTATTCCGTTGCCCTGTGTGTAAAGGCAGGGTAAATGGAGTCATCTTCTTTGAGATCATAGTTGCCAACACATGCTGTGAGATACTTACGAGTATCCAAACAACCAAAATACCTTGTTTCACTACGCAGCATGCCTCATAAGGCAGTTCAATCGTACAATGGCTCACTCTACTTCCAGGTGATGTTACAGCTAATCTGACTTAGTGAGCACAAAACTTTAATTGACAGACATAAGTAATATCACATAACAGGAATGAGAAGGGGAAAAAAAAGCCTTGCAGTAAAATGGCAGGTGCCAATATGAAGACTAGAAGCACAAACATTGTTAATCGCAGTGCAGTTTCTCCTCCTTCAATTATCAATTACTGAACAGTTACTGCAAGAAGCATTCCTAAACATATGTAAACTGAAGAGGATTAGGAAGTCTACACTGTACTTTTTATAACTATTTATTAGATGTATGTATAGTTGAGACACATGTTAAGAGCTAAAAGACAGCCAAAACATTGTATTAACAGCTCAAACGTTTTTAACCAATGTCTGCATGCTTCATGAGCATTATGCTCTGATAATGTAATGTTTGCAAGTAACTGCAAAAAAATTCAAAGGGTTCTAGGACATTAACAGCAAGGCAATGAATAGGCTTTTTGATTCAGTCTCAAGTACTCTTGTATGCAATTCAAACCAAGTACCTTAGGTTCCAATCTTCTGCCATTTTTCAAAACCACAAACTATGAATGTGAATGAGATTGTGAACTGCTGAAGCAATGCTGTGAGAGCTGTTGGCTATCAGCCAGTGGTGAAAATTTTGTCTATTTATTTTTCTAATGCCCCTAGTATGTGTAAAATTGTCCCGCTATTTCTGATGTAGCTACACATTATAAAAATCAAAGCATTCATACAATCTCTCTTATCCCTTCTACCTGAAGGGATATTTTACATGTGGACTTGGCAATACAAAATTACCAACATTTGCCTGGATTTTTCTTACCTTTAAAAAGCAATGATGGTTTTTTGTCTCATTTATCGTCTCAAGATTAACAAATATGTCACTGCTCTAAAATTTACATCATCATGTAAGCCCAATCATCAGCATTTCCTCAACTTGTGCTGCAATTTAACAGAGGCATGGCAGCAGATTTCTATTCTGAAAAAGTTGGATTCAATTCAAAATATTAACACCTTTTCTCTCTGTACAGATGCCATCAGACTTGCTGAGTATGTCCAACATCTTATTTTAAGCATATTCTTTCAGCCGGAGATGATATGGAGTGCAGGGATTCTTCAAGAAATGGGATAAAATGACAATTTCATAAAAAGAGAGAAGTGAAACAGTCAGTCAATGAGGAAATACAAATGGTTAAATCCTTTGATAACAAGGCGTAGAGCTGGATGAACACAGCAGGCCAAGCAGCATCATAGGAGCAGGAAAGCTGACATTTCAGGCCTAGACCCTTCTTCATAATTTCTGAAGAAGGGTCTAGGCTCGAAACGTCAGCTTTCCTGCTCCTATGATGCTGCTTGTCCTGCTGTGTTCATCCAGCTCTACACCTTGTTATCTCAGATTCTCCAGCATCTGCAGTTCCTACTATCTCTGGTTAAGTCTTTTGTTGGGCCAAAATTTCATGTTGGAAGTGAGTACCAGAATGCAGAGCTAATCTTGCCTTCGTAAGCATGCCTCTGTCACAAGACTGCTAGGAAATAGGACTTCCCTGGAGATAAACAGCACTTTGCTTGAGGTTGTAATCTGAATACCACCCACAGAGAGGTGTCCGAGATGGGAACACTGAAAGATTGGCCTCTTGAAGAAGGCATTGAAGAATCTCTATTTACACTTGATAATCCCTTAGAAATGCCAATAACAGATTTGAGACTACAAGGTGTAGAGCTGGATGAACACAGCAGGCCAGGCAGCATCAGAGGAGCAGGAAGGCTGATGTTTCAGGTTTCTGAAGAAGGGTCTAGGCTTGAAACATCAGCCTTCCTGCTCCTTTGATGCTGCTTGGCCTGCTGTGCTCATCCAGCTCTAGGCCTTGTTATCTCAGATTCTCCAGCATCTGCAGTTCCTACTATCTCTGAAACAGATGTGAGACGAATTGCTTACATTTAAAATTACAGGTAGGAGTTTCCTGGGTCCTCAGAAGAGCTCTATCAGAACTGATGTCTCCTAAAATTTGGGTCTTCTATGGAGTTGCCTTTTACTGACATTCCTCAATGTTAATTTACCAATGTGCCACACTTCGACCCCTTGAAATTACTCTGGCTCAATCTTCAAAATATTTCCTGGTCTTCCAAGTAACTAGCAGGGTCAGTTTGAAGGATGTTTTGCCTCAGATACAGAGAGACATGGAGGCTGAGAGATTATATCTGGGATTTCAGTTCAAAGTGGGATTTCAGTGCAAAGGGGAAAAAGAAGTGTATTAAGGAAGGTTTACTGCAAGAACTATAATCTCAGAGCATATCATCCACAAAGCATGGATTGTGAGGCCCAAGATCAGAGTGAGATCCAGTCGGAAGAGAATAAAAGTTGCAGTTCAAGAGGCCTACCTGTAGCAAGATCAATAGCAGTGATGTCACAAACCACAATGTGACTTAACAGCCACAAAAGCAGATTAGCGAGAAGGATTAGTAACTGGTGCTGTGTTTAAAGTAAAAGTAAGATTTTCAGTTTGCTCCAGTCCCTATTCTTTTTCCTTTCTTTTTCTTAAAAAAAATGCTTGTTTAAGTTTAACATTGCTACAGATATTTAAAAAGAACAATAAAGTGTAAAGACCAAAGATTCTACAAGTGCAAACTGCAAAGGTACAGTGATCTATCTTTCAATTCCTCCACCTCCACCACATCTGCTCCCAGGATGAGGCATTCTACTCCAGGACATCCCAGATATCCTCCTACTTTAGGGATAGCAATTTCCCCTCCTCTGTACTTCAGGATGCCCTCAAATGCATCTCCTCCACTTCCCACACTTCTGCCCTCAATCCTCTTCCCCCCCTCAACAATAAGGATAGAATCCCCTTAGTCCTCATGTACCAAACCACCAAACTCCAAATTCAACGCATCAGTCTCTGTAATTTCTGCCACTTGCAATCAGACCCCACCACCAATAAGATATTTTCCTCCTCATCCCTGTCTGCTTTCCACAGGGACCGTTCATTCTGCGATACCTTCGTCAGCTCTAAACTCCCCACCAATTTCTACACCACACACAGTACATTTCCCTGCAACCGCAAGAGGGTCAACGCCTGTCCCTGCACCTCCCCAGCCCCAAACAATCCTTCCAGATCCGGCATAGATTCACCTGGTCTTCGTCCAACCTAAGCTGCTGCATCTGTTGCTCCTGATGTGGTCTCCTCCATATCAGGGAGACCAAACGCAGATGCAGCGACTGCATCGCAGAGCATCTGTGCTTTGTACACATTAACCAATCTGACCTTCTGGTTGCATCCATTTTAATTCCCCTTTCCACTCCCTTGATATGTTCATCCTTGGCATCCTCCACTGTCAGAGTAAGGCCAAACATAAACTGGAGGAACATAACCTGATGTCTCACCTTGGGAGCTTATAGCCCAATAACCTCAACATTGACTTCACCAGCTTCGAAATTTCTCCACCCCCAGCCTTATCCCTTGTCCAGCCCTTCCCCTCCCCCTCCTCACCTCCCCTACTTGATCTCATCTGTCCATCCTCCTACTCACCTATCTGCTCCACCCTTCCCACTGACCAATCATAACACCCTCTACCTGAACCCACCTATCACCATTTCTCCTACTCCTCCGATAGCACCCCAGCTCACCGCCACATCCCGTCTATTTATTTCTGGACTCCACTCCGTGTTGTCAGTCCTGACAAAGGGTTTCAGCCTAAAACATTGATTTTCCTGTTCCTCGGACGCTGTCTGATCTGCTGTGCTTTTCCAGCCTCACACCTGTATGGAGAGAAATTTGAGCCCTGAAGAAGGACCACTGAACATGGAACAGTACAGCACAGTACAGGCCCTTCAGCCACGAAGTTGTGCTGAACCTTTACCCTAATTCTAAGGTCTATCTAACCTCCACCCTACGTTATAATATCATCCATGTGCCTATCCAATAGCCGCTTAAATGCCCATAATGTGGCCGACTCCACTACCCTCTCCGGCAATGCATTCCACGCCCCGACTACTCTCTGAGTAAAGAACCTATTTCTGACATCTACCTTATATCTACCTCCACTCACTTAAAAAGTATGCCCCCTCATAATAGCTACCTCCACCTTCGGAGAAAGTCTGTGGTGTCCACTCTATACCGCTGATCATTTTGTACACGTCTATCAAGTCACCTCTCGTCCTTCGTCGTTCTAAAGAGAAAAGCCCTAGGTCGCTCAACCTTTCCTAGTATGACCTTCCCTCCATTCCAGGCAACATCCTGGTAAATCTCCTCTGCACCTTTTCCAAACTTCCACATCTTTCCTGCGATGCGGCGACCAGAACTGGATACAATACTCCAAATGTGGGCAAACCAGGGTTTTGTATAGCTTAACATGAACATGAAACATTAACTCTGTTCCTCTCTCTATGGAGAGAAACACAGCAGGTCAAACAGCATCAGAGGAGCAGGAAAGTTGACATTTCAGGTCGGGACCCTTCACTAGGACTAGGGAGGCGGAAAGGAGCTCAGAAATATATAGAAATGGGGGTGGTGGGGAAAGGCAGGCATGATGGTGATAGATGGATGCAGGGAGGCGGTTGTGGAGATTGGCCAATGGGAAGGATGGAGTGAATAGGTGAGAAAGAAGATGGGCAAGTTGCGTCAGGTGAAGAAGGCAGAGATGAGAGGGAGGCCTTGACATGGGATAGGGCTGGGGGCAGGAGATTTTGAAGCTAGTGAATATTACGTTGAGGCCATTGGGCTGTAAGCTCCTGAGGTGAAACATAAGGTGTTGTTCCTCCAATTTTCGTGTGGCTTCATTGCAACATTGGAGGACGCTCAGGGTGGATATGTTCCCAAGGGAGTGGGAGGGGAAGTTGAAATGGATGGCAACTGGAAACAGAGCGCAGATGCTCCACAAGTGACCATATAGTTGGGGAATTTGGAGGCAGCATTGGAATCAAACTGGCAAATCTTTCTTCTCTTTCTCCATTTAAAAGTTAAAATTCAGTAGTCTCGTGAGGTTAGTAAGATAGCTACTGAGGGACAGTTCTCAGTCAATCACGAAGCCTGAATAGGTGTTAATTATTATTGAAGCTTAACTGATGAGTCATCTCAGCACACCTTGGCTGTGTTTAAGAGAGGACTTGTGGAAAGTGCATGATCAGTAAACTTTGCACATTAAGGACGGAGAGATCACATCTGCAGTGATTCACAGTCTGAGTGAGTACACAGTTCAGGAAGTTTGAAGGCATCAGGGGAATTCAATACAGCAAAGTTTTTTTTCTGTAGGAGCAAATTCCTGCACGCGCAGGAATCTGTATGAAAACAAATAAATACTGGAAATCACAGTGGGTCGGGCTGCATCCATGGAGAGAAAGCAAACTAACGTTTTGAGTCTAAATGACACTTAATCAGAGCTGAAGTGAAGTGTGGAGGGGACAACATTTATGCAATATGTGGGGTGGCGGTTTGGAGTACTAGGGGAGAAAGGATGTTGTTATTTCACATTAAGTGATCAGAATGTCAGAATGGGTACTTACCTTCCAGGCTGGAAAGAACAGACACTCCCACTGGGTTTGGGGTGGGGAGAGAGGACATGGTGACAGTTATCAGTCAATCATGAACCCTGAATAGGTGTTAATTACTATTGTAGCTTAAGTGATGACAGTCATCTCAGCACACCTCAGCTCTGTTTAAGAGAGGACAAGTGGAAAGTGCATGAGGCGCAACATCGAGGGCCGAAGGGCCTGTTCTGCACTGTATTGTTCTATGTTCTATGTAGATGTGACAAGCAAAACTAAATGAAAGGGAATGAATGAGTTCACAAATTGAAGGTGTTGAACTCAATGTTGAGCCCAGAAGTTTGAAAATGAGATGTTGCTCTCCCAGTTTTTGCTGTGATTCGCTGGAGCATTGCAACATACCGAGGACACACAAGCAGGCATGCGAGCAGGATGCTGTGTTAAAATGACCGGCTGTGGGAAAATTGGGGTCATGCTTGTGCATGGACTGGGGGTGTTCTGCAAAGCAGTCACCCAGTCTGCATTTGGTTTCTCCAATAATAAAGTAGGCCACATTGAGTGCAGCGAATACAATACACAAGATTGGAGAAGGTACAGGTGAAATACTGTTTCACCTGAAAAGACCGTTTAGGACTTTGGATGGTGAGCACAGAGGAGGTGAATGGCAGGAGTTGCACCTTCTGCAGTTATACGGGAAGGTGTTTGGGAAGCGGGTACTGGTGTTAATAGTCAAGGAATGGACTAGGGCGTCCGGAGGGAACAATCCCTGTGAAATACAGATGGGGGAGCGACAGGAAGATGTGTTTAGTGGTGGCATTCTGCTGGAGTTGTCTGAAATAGCAGAGGATGATCCTTTGAATGAGGATGCTGGTGGAATGCAAAGTGAGAACGAGGGAGATCCAGTCACAGTATTGAGAGTGGTGGGAAGCGACAGGGGCTGAAGCACAGGTGATAGGATGGATCCGGTTGAGGGGCCTGTGAACCACAGTGGGTGGGAAACCACAGTCAGAAGAAGAAAGCCATGTAAGCAGTGCTGTTTTGGAAGATGTTGTCATCCAAACAGATAAGATGTAGGTGAAGGAACTTGGAAAATGGGATTGAATGCTTGCAGGATGTGGGGTGGGAACAGCTTTTTTGGCTCATAGTTTGGAAGGTTGTTTCTTTTCCAACACAATAAATTTAAGCTTGGCATCAAGCATGAAAGAGTAATATCACTGGTAAACAATAAACTCATTGGTGATGGCTACTAATATGACTAGCTACTTCAGACTGAAAGTAAACAGGGGAAATATTTACAGGCTAAAAACAAACAAAAAAACCAGTTTTTTTTTAAGAAATCAAATTAAGAGCCAAGTAATTAAAATAAAGATGTGTTGAAACTGGATGATGTGGGAGCTGGTAGACCACATTGTGGTTTAGTGACCATATCTATAGCAAGTGTTGGTTGTTTGAGAACTCCAGCTCAGAGTTGATGAGCTGGAGTCTGTGCTTTGAACACTGTGACATCAGGGAGGAGGACAGTTAACTGGATGCCACGTTTCAGGAGACAGTCAGACTCCTTAGATTAAGTACCTCAAATTTAGTCAGTGGTCAGGGATAGGAGGGTGTGGCTCCCAGCAAGGTAGGTAGAAGTAGTCAGGGTAGTGTTAAAGGAACCTTATCCCTCGAGTTGGTCCAAATGATTTGAGATTCTTGCTCCTTATGTGGATGACAGTGGGGATTGTAGGGAAAATGAGAAAACTGATGATAGCAGTATAGTACAGGGAGCCATTCAAGAGGGGGCAGGAAAGAGAAATGTAGTTATAATTGAGGTTAGCATAGTTAGGGGACTTGACACTGATCTCTCTGGGCAGGATCGAGAGTCTCCAAGGTTGTGCCATCTACCTGGTGCTCCAGTTCAGGATATCTCACCTGGGCTACAGAGAAACTTGGATTGGGAAGAGAAAGATCTAGTTGTTGCGGTCCACATTAGGACCAACATTTAGGTAGAAGGAGGAATGTGGTTCTGCTGAGGGAAAATGAGCAGCTAGGCAGTAAATCAAAAAGCAGAACTAAGGAGGGTACCCAATGAACACAGTCCACCGATTTCTCAGCAACAAACCAAAAGAAACAGACAAAACGGGCCCAGAAACCATAAACACTCTCCCCTACATCAAAGACATTTCCGAAATGACTGCCAGACTACTCGGACCACTTGGCATCAGGGTAGCCCACAAACCCACCAACACACTAAAACAGCAGCTAATGAACTTTAAAGACCCTATACAGACAACAAGCAAAACGAATGTCATCTACAAAATACCTTGCAAAGACTGTGACAAACACTACATTGGACAAACAGGCAGAAAACTAGCCACCAGGATACATGAACATCAACTGGCCACAAAACAACATGACCCACTATCACTCGTATCCTTACATACAGATGAGGAAGGACACCACTTTGATTGGGACAACACATCCATCCTAGGACAAGCCAAACAGAGACACGCATGAGAATTCCTAGAGGCATGGCATTCCAACCGGAACTCCATCAACAAACACATTGACTTGGAGCCAATCTACAATCCTCTGAGAAAAAGAACAGGAAATGACATCACCAACCCAAGGAAACCTAAACATAAATAGAAAGTGGGACATAACACCAGCGCTTTATCGGAGGCTCACTGATGATGTTACCTAGAATGGTGATGAAACGTCTGACAACTAACCTGCCAGCTCAGTGAGCAAACTCACATTCAGAATTAAGGAGGCAATAATCTCTGAATTATACCTCAGTCATGAGCAGATTGGCACAGGGTCAACAAGAATAAAGAAATAAACACACGACTGAATGACTGTGTTGGAGAAATGGGTTTGAATTCATGGGACATTGGCATCAGCACTGGGGAAGGAAGGAGCCATTCTGATGGGACAGGCTCCATGTGAATCATGCTGGACCCAGAGTCCTGGCAAATAGCAAGGTAAAATAAGGCAAACAAGCTTGTAGCACAGATTGAAATTAGAAGTGACAATATTGTGAGTATCACAGAGATGTTGCTGCAATGGGATCAGAACTGGGAACTTTGAGTTATAAGGAGTGGCTGGATAGGTTGAGACTGTGTTCACTGGAGTGTGAGAATTTGAGGTGTGACCTTATAAAGGTTTCTAAAATTATGACGGGCATAGATAAGGTGAATAGCAAAGCTCTTTTCCTCAGGTGGGTGAGCTCAAAACAAGATGGCACAGGTTTAAGGTGAGAGGGGAAAGATTTAAAAAGGGATCTAAGGGGCAACATTTTTCATATAGAGGGTGGTTCATATGTGGAAAAGACTGCCAGAGGAAGTTCTTGTTGCAGGCATAGTTACAACATTTAAAAGATATTTGGGCAAGTATATAAATAGGAAAGGTTTAGAGGGATATGGGTCAAACACAGGCAAGTGGGACCAGTTTAGTTTAGGAAACTTGGTCAATATGGATGAGTTGGGCCAATGCTGTATGACTCTATGACTGGCAGGTGGGCAAAGAGGGTGGGATGCATTCTTAGCAAGAAATAAAATTAAATCAATAGTACAAAGTGAATTGAGTCGAAAAATGCGTAATCTGTGTGGATAGAGCTGAGGAACCACAAAGGAAATAAGCAGTAGTCAGGATGCGTGGAAGAAAAAGATCAGAAGATAAAAAATGCATGTAAGGAAGGCACCATTACAATAGTCAGGGAAATGTCAATATATAGGTGGACAGGGAAAATCAGGTCGGTACGGATCTCGAGAAAAGGAATGTCCATGAGAAGTTTTTGGAGCAGCTTGTGGTATAGCCGACTAGGGAACAGGCAATTCTGGATTTGGTGATATCTGATGAGGTAAATTTGATTCGTGAGATTAGGGAGAAGGAATCCCTTCGGGACAGTGACCCTAATATAAAAGATTTCACCCTGCAGTTTGGGAGGGAGAAGCTGCAATCTGATGTTATGGTATTACAATTGAGTCAACTACAAAGAATGCAGCTGTTCAGAGTTGGTTGGCAGGTGGAGCAGCAATGGCAGGAGTTTCTAGGGGTCATTCAAGAGGTAAAGCAGAAACTCTTCCCAAGGAAGCAGAAACATATTCAGGGAGGCTGAGGCAACCATGGTTGACAAGGGGGAGTCAGGAACAATATAAAAGCAAAAGAAGAAAGCATACAAAATGGTGAAGATTAGTGGAAGCCAGAGCATTAGGGAGCCTTTAAAACCAGCAGAGCATAATTTTTTAACAAGCAATAAGGGGGAGAAGATAAAATGAGGGTAAACTAGCTATTAATATAAAAGAAGATTCCAAGAGTTTTTTCATATATCTGAAAGGTAAGAGAGAGGCAATTGTGAACATTGGACCACTGGAAAATGAGGCTGGATAAGTAGTAATAGGGAACAGAGAAATGGCAGAAGAATTAAACAGGTATTTTGCATCCGTTTTCACAGTGGAAGCCAAAAGGACTTGCCAAAAGGACTTAGAGTAGTGGTTCAGGATTCTCTTAATGTTAATATGTAGGCTCAGTTGGCAGTTAGGAAGGAAAATGCAATTTGCATTCATTTCAAGAAGGCTAGAACTCAAGAGCAGAAATGTACTGCCTAGGTTGTGTAAAATAATACAAGTTGAAACAAATATAATGGCAAGAAATTATCTTGGATCTGAAGATGTAGAATCTACATGGTTGGAGGTCAAAAGTAACAAGGGAAAACGATGCAAGGAGGAGTAGAATGCAGGACCCTAAGGATAGCTATATTTTTGAACACAGAAAAAATCAGGTGGTAATGAAGGCAAGTAAGAAAGCAGTGCATTAATCATGAGCAACCTCAAACGTTTTGGAAATTGGGACAGTCAAATTGGCAAAGATAACCATGAGGAAGAATTGAGTATACTTGGAACAATCACCTAAAACAATATTTTGTGGATCCAACCAGGGATCATATTTTGAATCTGGTTATGAGAAATGAGGCAGACTTATTCTATGATGCTGAATAAAAGATCCTTGAGGAAACTGTGACTGTAATCTGATAAAATTGAACATTCAGTTGGAAAGGGAAAAAAATTGGTTTGAAACAACTGTGCTAAATACACATGATGGTAAGTACATGAGATAAAGGGCAGGGCTAGCTGGAGTGGACTGGAGAAAGAGTTTAATGGGTGAGGAAGGGGTGGAAGGTTGATGGACAATGGCAGATATTTAAGAAAATGGTTTCTGATTCACTGCAAATATGTATTACCATGAGGAAGAAGGATTCTAGGAAGGAGAAAACTAGCTATTGTTGACCACGTAACTTAAGGATAGCATCAAATTGAGATTTAAAATGTGCAAGGCAGCAAAGATTAACAGTAAACTAAAACTTAGCGAAGTTTTAAAAACCAACAAAAGAATACCAAAAGGGAGAACATTTTTAAAACAGACAAGTATAAAACAGCAAAAGGAGAAAATAGCAAGTCATACAGTGTGCTTATTTACATATTTAAAATACATAAAAAGACAAAGTGAACACAAACCCAAATGAAATAGTCTAGGAAAATAATAACGGGGGACCAAAAAATGGCAGGGGAATTGAGTAAATACTTTGCATCAGTCTTCACAGTAGAAGAGTACCACATTCCAAACTATTAAGCAATGAAATGGTTCACGTTTGGGAAGAAGTAGATATAATATCTATCACGAGAGAAAGTGTGCAAAGGAAGCTAATGGGAATAAAGGCCAAAAGGTCCCTTGAACCTGACAGTTGCATCTTAGGATATTAACAGATAATGGATGAACTGATGGATTCTTGAAAGAATCCTTAGATTTCGGAAAAGACCCAGGAAATTAGAAAACTACCAACGTTAACACTCTTGTTGAATCAGGGATAGAGATATAAAAAACAGTAACTATAGGCCAGTTAGCTTCCCATCTGTCATTGGGAAACTGTTATAGTCAAATATAAAAGATGCAATAGCAAAGCATTTAGAAACATGTGAGTTAATCAAATAGGGTCAGGCAAGGTTTCATGACGGGGAAATCATGCCTGAAAAAACCTATCAGATTTTTTGAGGAAATAACCAGCAGGATAGGTAAAGGGGAACCAGTAGATATAATACATTTCCAAAATGCATTTGATAAGCTACACACAAAATGTTCTGACTTCTTCTCACTTAGCAGTAGTCTGGAGGGTTCCTAAAGACTGTCAGCCATGCGCAAGTTGTGACCTTGTGCCCACTATGTGAAGTGGGTAAGCTTCCTAATCTGCACCCTGTGACATGTCCCACAACATAGTTGCCAACAGAAACCGAAACAGAATTTCTTGTCCAAACTGGTGGACATGTCTTGCTGTCCAACCTCCAATTGTAGGACAACAAATCTAGTCCCTAAATTCAACATCTAATTTGTACTGGTGGCTTAAGGGAAGTAACGTGTGACACGGTGGCTCAGTGGTTAGCACTGCTGCCTCACAGTGCCAGGGACCAAGGTTCGATTTGACCCTTGGGCGATCATCTGTGTGGAGTTTGCACATTCCCCCCATGTCTGTGCAAGTTTCCTCCGGGTGCTCCGGTTTCCTCCCACAGTCCAAAAATGTACAGGCTGGGTGGATTGGCCATGGAAAATTGCCCATAGTGTTCAGGGATGTGTAGACTTGGTAGGTTATAGGGGGATGGGTTGGGGTGGGATGCTCTGAGAGTCGGATTGGACTTGTTGGACTGAAGGGCCTGTTTCTACAATGTAGGCATTCTATGTATCTATGATGAAGTGTTTGCTCACTCCTGATTATTGGCTGATGGTCAGAAATGGCAGCCAACTTCTGTTGTGTAGGTTCCTCAACAAATATCGGACTTTTGGTAGGTCGTCTGTGAGACAGTCAAACCATAAACTAGAAGTCAGCTTCAGCCACCAAATTAAATGACCACATATTTCAGGTTGTTGACAGCCTTCGGGTCATTGACATTTGCTCACATACGCTTGTGGGAAAAGGCAGCATTTAGAGCTGACGCCGAAACAGTGTGGCATACTGAAGGTTAGAGGTTTGTTCCATTCTTGTGCTACACTGCCAGCTGAGGCTCATTCTGCCTCCTTTCCCAAGGAGGAAATAACATCTCTAATAATAAGCTTGTCCCATTCCCCTCATGCTGTTGCCAGTCAAAGTGGAGGATCTTAAAACCCAATGGCTGTTGCTTTGACAATGACTCTTTTCAAGTTCTCCTCCAGGCTTTTAGAGAGCAGTTCTTATGCTGGAGACTGGCAAAATGACACCTTCTTCCAGAAAAAAGGTCGCGATGGAGATGCCAGAGAAAGTTAGCAGGAATGGGATAGTAGTTGCAATGACATAAGAAGGTGAATAAACTACTCTATTTCCCTTTAATGCTGACTTTTATGCGGGGGATGTGATATACATCCAGTTGATGGGATTGACTTTGGCAGCTTGCTGAATTGACAAAAGCAAAAGTGTCCATTGGGAAGGACATGAAAGAAACTGGCTAGCATTTTCCATGCCAACAGGGTACTTTAAGGACACATAATTTTATGATGCCAACGTAATAAAATTCTTAAACTTCTTAATAAAAACAAGATTCTGGAGAAACTCAGCACATCTGCTAGCATCTGTGGAGACAGAAACTGTTAACTTTGAGATCAGTATGACTGCTTCAGAACCCTCATTGATAACTCTTTGTTTATGTCCCCACAGGTCAAATCTTGACAACTGCAGTTTAACAGCATCAATCAACAGCCATTAATCTCCAAAGAGAAGGAGCAAGCCTTAGGGAGATCACCATCGTATCCTTGTGTAGCAACTAAGAACAATTCAGTGGGTTTGCACATGTGGCCAAAGGGGAAAGCCATAACGGTGTATGTTAGAAATGGAGGTGCTGATACAGAGTTCGAGAAACAGAGGGGCTGAAACACAGTGCAAGAAATAGAGGGTCTGAAAATCAGTGCAAAAAACAGGGTGCGAGAAACAGAGGGGCTGAGCTACTTCAGGTCTTTGCCACTTGAAGGAAAATTACAGATATTGCAGTGAATCAAATGCTGGACCCTTAGGCTGACTATGAGCTTCTGGAGTCATCTGTTAGGCAGTAAACACTGGGCATACTACACAACATATGAGTAGAACTGGCGAAGCTCCCAGAAGGTTTATGTGCCCTGATACAGACAATGGTGAAATAAGACGGACAATGAATACTGTGGTTACCCACTTATCAGAATGCGTGATTTCCTCTATTGGGAAAATGGCAACTTTCTTGAAATGCTAAACCAAACAGTTCATTTATGGGATATAAGTTGTGCATTCTAACCTGCAGCACATGGCCCTGACTCCAAGCTCAAATAGACCATCCCAATGAAAAAAGCAAACATGGTACAGGGAGTCGTTACTTGGATCCTCTTAGAGAATGAAAAATGGGGCTCAGAATAGTGGATGAATAGCAGCTGTTACTCATAATGTGTACAATAACATGCACAGGATCCAAATTCCTTGTCATTAGATCCAAGGCAAAAAATAACAGCAAGGAAGTTCACTCTATGGTCTAGTGGAATCGTATCCTTTCAATAGTATAAGTGGCAAGAACTATACACAATACTCCACATTTTTTACATAGCTCCAACATAACCTGAAGAGAGGTAATACCTGAAACGTTGGCTTCTCCTTTCCTCCAGATGCTGCCTGGCATGCTGTGTTCTTCCAGCCTCCTGTTTGTCTATCTTGGTATATGCAGTTTTTTTGTTTCTATCCATCATAATTTCCCTGCTCTTGTATTTAATGCTTTGACTAAGTAAATGCGATTATCCCATATGCATTTTTAACTTACTTGGCTACCTGCCCTGTTGTTTCCTGATCCTATGTACTTCCTCGGTTAGAATCATTACCATTTATTTTGTTCATCCTCTCCAAAGTGGACTACCTCACACTTTTCGGGATTAAACTTCGTAGGCCCCTGCTGGCCTGCACATTTATCTCTTCTTCACTATTTGAGGCGCATTCTAGAATGAGAGGTCATAGATTACAGGCCATCAGATGGCAGATAAAGAATGGTATTTAGGAGGAATTACTTCTCTCAAAGGGTAGCAAATTTGTGGAAGTCACTACCTTAGGGTGAGGTGCATGCTTTAACAGTGTATATATTTTAAGGAGAAGATAGACAAACATATTTTTTAATTAGTAATTTGTTAAAGAGTTCTGGGGCACAGGCAGAAAATTGAAGGAGATGTTGAGATATGATCAGACGTGTTTGTATTAAATGGGCAATCAGGCCCAAGGGGCTGAAATGCCTATTTCTGTTCCTAGTTCTCGTGTTCTAATCACAACACCACCAATTTCTGTATCATCTGTAAGGTCACTGACCATACCTCCAATGCTCATGATTAGATCATAAATGTATACTACAAGCAGCAAGGAACCCAGAACAAATTCCGCAGTACCCAACTAGACATAGACTTCCACTCATGGAGACAATTTATGGCCTTCACCTTCTGCTCCTACCACAAGCCGATTTTGGATCCAATTTAAAATCAAAAATATTGTAGATGCTGGAAATTTCAAACAAACACAGAATGATGGAGAACTGGCAGTAACTGTGGAGAAGGAAAGAGAATTAACATTTTGAGTCAGGTATGTTCTGCAGAACTGAAGTAAATTCTAATCTCAGTGAATTAAAAAACTGAGAAGTGAACCTCCTGATCTTTGTCACTTGAAGACAGCAATGTAATTCTGACCCTGACATCTGCAAGAGTTTTATGCATATTTTAATCATAATTTATACATTTTATAATCCTTTACAAAATAAATACACAAAATAAATAGTTCTGCATAATCATCATTTCAACTTTTTCCTTTGAATGCCAGTTGTTTTGCTTTTTGACTAAAATTCAGTCAATATTGAAGTCACTTTTATTATTTTGATTAAACTGTGGCAAGATCAGCAAAATGTACTGGTCTGTGAATTATTCCATATTGGGACCAGAAGTATTTTATTTTGTCACTTTGTTTTCATTGCTTAATTTTATTTCTTATAAGTCTCTGGTAACAACTGCTGACCTTTTATTCCCCGTGTGGATTAAGAAAACCTGAACAATTGTTAATTTGATATACAGCTCACAATAAGATCCTGTTTAAAAATTGCTGCTTGCATTTTCTCAAATTTTTATTTTTTATTTTATGTATTTGCTAAGAGGAAAACCGCATTTATTGAATTAGAGATTCAGTTGTCCCTGTGAAAGAAAATTTTCCAGTTTTCCACTATTTTCTTAAACATTTCAGAAGCTGCTGCCCATAATGGGCTAAAATTAAGGGCAATGAGCATCAATATTGACAATGCTGATGGCTTTAAAAATGCACTTCAAAGTATTTGAACTCGTCTAAGTGCGGGAGAAGTAGAGACTGGAAAAATGCAACCAAATCAATGGTTTTACTACCTTTAAGCACATTTTGCAAACTGTTCCAAAAGTATACAAACCAAAGAGAAATTTAGATTTCTACTATATGTAAGCAGAAGACTTAATCTCTATCTGAAACAACTGAATCGTTCTGGTGCAGAAGCTGGTTATTTGGCCCATCATTTCTGCACCAATTCTCTGAGCATGTTGATTTAGTGACAGCTTCCTGTTGCTTCCTTGTCACACTGAACGTTTTTTCTATTATAAAAATTGTCCAATTTCCTCTCAAATGTCTTCAATGAAACTGATTACATCACATTTCCAGGCAATGCACTCCAGCCCCTATCTACTCCATTAAATCATTTACTGCTTCTTTGGCAAAACACTTTAAATCTGTGCTCTCTGGTTCTTGATTTGCTTATGAGCAAGAACTGTTTCTCCATATCTTCTCTCTCCAGACCCATCATGATTTTGAAAATTCCATTAGGTCACATCTCAGCCTTCTCCTCAAGGAGAACAACGCCAACTTCTCCAAACTATCCTCACTACTAAACTATTATACAATACTCCAGCTATGGTTGAACTAATGTCCAACATAAATTCAACATAACCTCCCTACTCTTGTTCACTGTGCCCTTCTTGGCGAGGCCTAAAACACTGCATGCTTAATTAACTGATTTCTCTACCTGTCCTGGTACTTTTGATCTGGCTTCCTCTGCACCTGCATGCCCTTTTGAATCAGACCCTTAACTTTATATTGTATCTCCATGCTCTTTTGCATCTAAATATGTCACCACTTCTTCTCTGCATTGAAATTCATCTGCAAGCAATCCATTCACTCCATTGTGTCAATATCCTTTTGAAATTTTACACTGCACTTCTCACAATTTACAATACTCAAATTTACAAACTTGTGATTGTCTCCTGCTTATTGAAGTTTATATCATTCTTGCATATCACAAAAACACAGGTTGCCCTAGGAACTCCACTACAAAGCTCTCTCTAAGGTACATGCCAAATTCCTTACTGCCAGTAACTAAGACAATAATTTAAAATTTTGCAGCTAGTTTGCACTGTATATTCTTTTCTTTTGTTATGTTGTCTATTAGTTTGACAGATTTAAAATTTTTCAGAATTTCTGAAGAAGTATCCTGACCCAAGATGTCAGCTTTCCTGTTCCTCCGATATTGCGTGGCCTGCTGTGTTCCTCCAGCTCCACAGTTTATCTCTGACTCCAGAATTTGCAGTTCTTGCTATCTCTTAGGTTGAATATGTGTTTTTGTATATCAATATTATTTCCAACCAATAAACAACCAATGCAGTTAAAAAAAAATTGTGCAGTAAAATGTCAAGGTTACTCTGAACAAAACATGTTACTCCTTTAGACTTGAGCACTGAAAGTAACTGGAATATAAGCTTCTTTAATTGTGATATTCTGAAATGTTATACTTTAGTGCTATTATATTGTGATACATGCTAGTATAAAATATTGTTACTGCTTCAACTCAACATTCTCTGTAGTAAAATCGAACGTATTTGAAGAAAATTCGAGTAATGCTTCCATAATTCAACCCACACTGTTAAATGAAAGCAAATGACAGTAAGTTGGTTCAATTCAAATATTTATCTTTAACAATAATCCATTTAACAGTAAAGGGTTCATAATTATATTACAAACTGCTGATCACCATCTCTCTGTAACTTAATTTGATCATAAAATGACTATTCTATAAGCAATTACATGGTTTTTCATCACAGGATGAACTACATTGTGCTGATTTTTCATTTTCTTACAACTCCATTATCTGAATTTAAAAGGTATTTTCACACTGCCCATGTGAAAATGAAAATGAAATCTAACCTAGTTATTCTCACCTTACTGTTCATTCAATGTTACTTTTTGTATTAAGTAATGGAATTATCTGGTAATCTGAATTAAGCAACTGGAATAAAACAGCACTTTATTTTAGCACAATTTGAATTTGAATTATCCAGTAATTCAAATTAAGTGACTTTGAATTGACAGTAGACTGTCTAATAAATTCTAATTATCATTATCCCTTAGCCTGCAGTTCTTTAATTTACCAGTGACAAGTGACAAGATTAACACCCCTCATCCTAATGTAACTATAATTATAAATAATCCTCAGTGAATGTAACTGCAAGTACTGTGAAACCTAGATTATAGCATATAGTCTGTAGCAAACTACAACTGTGTAAACTTCTTTTAAAGAATAAATATATATTTAAGAGAAATAAAATCTGAGATGCAAATGTTTTTCTTTCGTTATTGTCCTCGCCCCACACCTTGATTATTCTAGCTTCATTTATTTCAGCATAATCTCCGTATACTTGTGCAATCAAACTAGCATTTACAGAATTCTACTGATGCAGTAGTCCTAAAATAAATTAATCTGAATCAATTACTCACTTTGGTTAAAAAACTTTTAAATTTGTGTTGACCCTTTAATACCCATAATCTATTTATCTACTAGAATTTCTTTCTTCCCAAGTGAGAGCTGGACTCAAATTCCTGTACTTCAGCCTGTTCTTCAGGCATATTTCTTGAAAATGTTATCAACGGTGAAACTCCAAGTAATATGAAGTGAATGACTAAATGTAAGGATATTTATTTTTCATATTGGTCAGCCCATTGGATCAAAGTTGCGCTATTGATTTTTACATTGACTGAAAGCTATTAGTACTGTTGATCAGATGGATGTCAGGAAGATCAGGTTGTTGCAGCAGCAGCAGTGTTGTAAAATGGCAGGTTGTTGTCACAGACATTCCTCCACTTTCCTAATCTTTCTCTATTGCTATCTGCAAGGAGACTTCAAGTATGCCAAACTTTCTTCAAATTTTGAACAAGAAAATGATACACTTCTTTTCCAGTTTTGTGCACTTCAAAATTTTAAAATATTTTGATTTTTGCTCCCCTAAACCTGTACTTGACAGTGTTCTAAATGCAGTACAGTAATAGCTAGAATAATAGTAATACATGGCCCATGCTCCGTGCTTGTGAGGCTATGATCAGAGACATTGTACAATTGAACACGTGTCTAAAAAGCTGGTGCAGGGGGAAATGTTTCAGATATGTGGATCATTGGGATGTCTTTCACAGAAGGTGAAACCTGTACAAGAAGGCCGGAATGTACCTAAACTGGAGAAGCACCGATATCCTGGCAGGAAGAATTATCAGTGCCACTCAGAGAGTGCAAACTAGTGTGGCAGGGGGTGGACAGCAAAGTCAGTAAGTATAAAGACTGGGGAAGAGTTTGAGACCAAGGCAAATATAGCTAAGAGGAAGAGCTATCAGGAAAAGGTTGTTGAGCTCAATGGAAATAGAGGCTTAGACTGTATTTGCTTCAATGGAAAAGTATAACAGACGAGATGATGAACTTAGAACCTGGATTGATGCATGCTATTATGACATTGTTGTTATCATAGAGACATGGTTGAAAGAGGGACAGAATTGACAGCTGAACATTCCAGAATAACAATGTTTTAGAAAACACAGAGGAGGAATCGAAAGACACAAGGGAATTACATTACTGTTCAGGGGACATTATCACAACTGCGTTGAGGTAAGACATCCTGGAGGGATCTTGTCATGAGACATTACAGGTAGAGCTCTGGAATAGGGAGAGTGCAATCATAATGTTGGGATTGTACTACAGACCTACCTGCTACGAGTGGGAGATAGAGTAAGAAATATGTATTCAGGTTCTGGAAAGACATGAAAATATCAGGGCTGTTTGGTGGGTGATTTTAATTTCCCAATATTGATTGGGGCTCCCTGAGTGCCAGGGTTTGGATGGGGAGCAATTTGTTTGGTGTGGCCAGTGGAGTTTTTTGAAACAGTATGTGGATAGTCCAATAAGGGACAGGCCCATTCTGGACCTGATATTGGTAAATGAATGGATGTAAGTTTGCTCGCTGAGCTGGAAGGTTCGTTTTCAGACGTTTCGTCACCATTCTAGGTAACGTCATCAGTGAGCCTCCGCTGAAGCGCTGGTGTTATGTCCCGCTTTCTATTTATAGGTTTAGGTTTCCTTGGGTTGGTGATATCATTTCCTATGTTGGTGATGTCATTTCATGACATAATGACATCACCAACCCAAGGAAACCTAAACCTATAAATAGAAAGCGGGACATAGCACCAGCGCTTCAGCGGAGGCTCACTGATGACGTTACCTAGAATGGTGACGAAACGTCTGAAAACGAACCTTCCAGCTCAGCGAGCAAACTTACATCCAGAACCTCAACCTGAGCTATAAATCTTCTCAAAACTCACCATTGGTAAATGAGCCCAGCCAGGTGATCAAAGTTTCAGTGGAGGACCATTTTGGGAATGGTGATCATAATTCCATTAGTTTTCAATTACTTGTGGATAAAGATAACTGCAGTCGTCGCATAAAGATGTTAAACCAGGGGTAGGCCAACCATAACTGAATTAAGCAAGAATTGAAGAATGTGGATTGGGATTGGGTAAAGTTCATCTAAAACATTGACATGTTGGAATGTTAAGCAGCTAATCCTGTCCATCTTTCAATAATGTCTCTGTGATAGCAACATTATAATTGCATACATTAACTTAGGCTAGTTATAAACAAATATTTTGTAATGCTTTTTTCAGCCCATGTAACTAAGAAGAATGCTCTAAAGTTTTCTGAATAATCAGGCAGAAAGAATAAAGGTTTCTGAAATGCTTACAGGTTGCTTTGTCTCTATCTGTCACTAGCTATGGAACAGCATTCAGTGTAGATTTTAGTGACATTATATTATGGCACAAACTGGTATAAAATATTGTTAGCATTCCAAGTCTTGCCACTAACTGTCAGCAGCAAAATTACTGGCGGAATCTATTGTGAAAGTCTTTGTATTCTGTACAAAATAAATTGTATGATCCTGTCAATGATTCCAGAAATAAAGGAATGCTAAAAATATAATGAAACGGGCAACATTACAAAAAAATCATGTTTAAAAGCAAAGAAAGAAGAGAGAAATTGAGCAAAAATTGTAAACACCTAAACAGAAAGATGAAAGAAAGATATTTTTAAAAAGCTTTCATCAAGCACTATATCATACCTCTAAAAATACATTTAGCCACTCTCGTACAATGAATCGCATACTGAAGTGCAGGACTTGTAAAAAGTTAACAGATCCCAGTTGGCTAAAAAACTAGCTCTCACAAAGAGCCGCCAGATCAAAAAATCAATATTGTTTTGAAAGCTCAGATTCAGGGAGGGAGGTTGCTCTAATGGTGAATACTCAGCTCTTCACTGGCTGCTGTCACAAGAACCTATCATTTTGTGAGATGTTTGCACCATTGACAAGTAACATCTTTTGCCCATTCCCTCATGAACCACTTTTTTGAACCAATTCACTACATTTACTTTATGAATGCCCACAATGCTGTTACACAGAACATTTCAGAGATTTTACTCAACAACTGTAAAGAAATGGCAATATATTTCCAGGCCAGGATAGTGTGCGACTTGGAGGGGAACTTGCAAAGTGGTGTTGTCATGTGCCTGCTGCATTTGTACTCCTGGATTTTAGAGGTCATGGTTTTGGAAGGTGCTGTCAAAAGATATTTAGCTAGTTACTGCAGTGCATATTATAGATGGCACACTATAGATGGTACATCAGTCCCACCAGAAGTGACTTTTTAAGATGATAGCTGGGGGACCAACAGTTAGGTGGGCTGTTCTCCTGGGTAGTGTTAAGAGTCTTGAGAGCTTGTGGAGCTGCACTCATCTGGGCTGTTGGAAATCACTTCATCAGTTTTGGTTTGAGCTTCATTGATGTTGAAGATGCTTAGAAAAGTCCAGAGGTGAATTACTCACTGCAGCTACCTAGCCTCTGACATGCTCCTTATCACAGTGTGGCTGTTCCAGTTAAGGTTGTGATCAACAGTAACCCTCAGGACACAGATGCGGCAGTTTCAGAGTATAATGATGTTAAGCAGCAAGTGGTGGTGAAAATTTCTTGGGGGATATATTTGATATGTTGTTAAAGATGTATGATTACATATTTCTTTCTTTTTAAATAAAGTTCTGATTTCAAATTAGTGGCATATGGAGATGTTGGAGTGGATGGCCAAAGGCCTCGTGGAGAGTTAATGGAAATTTATTTATAAAGCTTTGCAGCAGGAAAAGGAAATTAAGAAAAAACTTTAAGTCATAAGCTTGCAAATTTAATCTGAAAAAGATCTGCATCATCCCAAGCCTCAATAGACAGAGCCCCTGAAGAACATTATAAGATAGCAGGAAAAAATTTGAACAAGGAAATAGGATGGCTAAAGGGGGCCATGAAATGTCTTTGTCAAACCCCAAGGCATTACATACATATTTAAGGCACAAGAGGTCCACTCACAAACAAAGGAGGGAACTTATGTGTGGAGCCGGAGAAAGTGTCGGGGAGGTCCTTAACGAATACCTTTTATCGGTATTCAAAAGGAGAATTATGCGGTGGCTGAGGAGTCTGAGGAGGGATATACTGATATTCTAGGTCATGTCAATATGAAAAAAAAAGATGTTGGGTGTTTTTGTAGCTTGCCCAGCTTAATTTCTCATTTTTATATATGGCAAGTGCTGGTCATAGCATCATACAGTTGGACAGCACGGAAAGAGACCCTTTGGTTCAACCAGTTCTTGCCAAACGTAATCCCAAACTAAACTAGTCCCAGTCTTAACAAGCCCTTCTGCATTTTTCATTAAACCAAGGCTGCTCTTTTGATTTGACGGTAATGGTAGAATAGGGGATATGTGGGGCAATGAGGTTGCAGATTGTGTTGGAGTACATTCAGCTGCTGCTGATGGCCCATGCTGCCTCATAGCTGTCAAATTTTAAGGTACTAGATCTGTTCAGAGACTACCTCATTTAGCATGGTGATGGTGGCATAACTTGATGGATGATTTGCTGAAAGTGAAGGTGGGACTTTGTTCCCATGAGGACTACACGGCAATTACACTCATGATAAAGTCATGGGTGGATGCATCTGCAGCTGGAAGATGATAAGGATGAAGTCAAGTACATTTTTCCCTCTTGTTGATTATCTATCACAAACCCCACCTGGCAGTTACATATTTTAATACTCATTCAGTCTATCAGTAGTGGTACTGCTAAGCCATGCTTTGTGATGGACATTAAAGTCCCTACCCAGAATATATTCTGCGCCTTTGCCACCTTCAGTGCTTCCTCCAAATGCTGTTCAACTTGGAGAAATGATGATTCACCAGCCAAGTCTAAAGCTCTAGTTAGGCCCCATTTAGAATACTGTGTCCAATTTTGGGCCCCACACCTCAGGAAGGACATACTAGCCCTGGAACGTGTCCAGTGGAGATTCACATGGATGATCCCTGGAATGGTAGATTTAACGTATGATGAACGGCTAAGGATCCTGGGATTGTACTCATTAGAGTTTAGAAGGTTGAGGGGAGATCTAATAGAAACTTACAAGATAATGTATGGCTTAGAAGGGGTGGACACTGGGAAGTTGTTTCCGTTAGGCGGGGAGACTAGGACCCGTGGGCACAGCCTTAGAATTAGAGGAGGTAAATTTAAAACGGAAATGAGATGATATTTCTTCAGCCACAGAGTGGTGGGCTTGTGGAATTCATTGCCAAGGAGTACAGTGGAGGCCGGGACGTTAGATGCCTTCAAGGCAGAGATCGATAAATTCTTGATCTCACAAGGGATCAAGGGCTATGAGGAGAGTGCAGGGAAGTGGAGTTGAAATGCCCATCAGCCATGATTTAAATGGCGGAGTGGACTTGATGGGCCAAATGGCCTTACTTCCACTCCCATGTCTTATGGTCTTAAGTGAGGGCACAGTAAATAGTGATCAGTAGGAGGTTTCTGTGGCCATGTTTGATCTGGTGCGATGAAACTTCATGGGGTCTGCAGTCAATGTTGACAACTCCGAGAGAATCTCCCTCCCAACTGTATACAACTGTGCTACCACCTCTGCTTCGTGTGTCTTGCTGGTGAGAAAGCACACACCCAAATCGAACATAGAACAATACAGCGCAGAACAGGCCCTTCGGCCCTCGATGTTGCGCCGACCTGTGGACTAATGTAAGCCCCTCCCCCTACACTATCCCATCATTATCCACATGCTTATCCAAGGACTGTTTAAATGCCCCTAATGTGGCTGAGTTAACTACATTGGCAGGCAGGGCGTTCCACACCCTTACCACTCTCTGAGTAAAGAGCCTGCCTCTGACATCTGTCTTAAATCTATCACCGCTCAATTTGTAGCTACGCCCCCTTGTACAAGCCGAAGTCTCATCCTCGTAAAAAGACTTTCACCGTCCACCTTAGCTAATCCTCTGATCATCTTGTATGTCTCTATTAAATCCCCTCTTAGCTTCCTTCTCTCCAATGAGAACAGACCTAAGTCCCTCAGCCTTTCTTCATAGGACCTGCACTCCAGACCAGGCAACATCCTGGTAAATCTCCTCTGCACCTCTTCCAATGCTTCCACATCCTTCCTGTAATGGGGTGACCAGAACTGCACGCAATATTCCAAATGAGGCCGCATTAGTGTTTTGTTGATAGCATTGTTTGAGAAATTGTGTACAAAAGGTATGATTATGTGAGTATGACGATGTGAAATCATTGCTTAAATAGTTTGTGAGATAGCTCTCTTAATTTGGCAACAGCTCAGATGTCAGTAAGGAGGTCTTTGTAGGGTCAACATGACGTGTGTTTGCAGTTTCCTGCTGCCTTCATGGGTGCCAGGTTATCCATCTGGTTTCATTCCCTTAGACTGATACAACTGAATGACCTTGTAGGGCATTTTGGAGGGCAGTTAAGAGGCAAACACATTGCTATGGATCTGAAGTCATATGTGGGCCCGCTCATGTATGGACGGCAGTTTGCTTCCTTAAAGGACATCTAAGAACCATAGGAACTTTTAAAACAATCAGCAATGGTTTCATAGTCATTATTGGACTTTTAGATCCAGATTTTTGTTGAAATTCCATCATCTACCACGACAGAATTTGAACCCAAGTTCCCAGACCATTGTCTGGATTACTAGTCTAGCAACAATACCACCAGACCAATGGCTCGTGATATTAGAATGACAGAGTTCAAACAAACAAATAAGGTAAATTTTAATTTTATTCATGGGATTAACATTTCTATTGGTGAATTGGTTTCTCAACTCTGTTATGCTGTTAAAAAGCATATTTTCACATAAAATTCTTTAGTTAAAATTCCTTACCATTTTTGAAAGCTGAGAAAACAACAGTGTACACCAACTGATACAGATGCCTGGCATTTAGTAGATGATTTTTTTGTTATTTTGTATTATACCAGAGAGACTTAATGAATGACATTGAATGTGGAGTATGTGTTCATTAACTCAAATGAGCAACAAGCTCACTCCCTACTTGCCCATTCCTGCCCCTTCACAATTACACCAGTGGTGGAGTTTCAGTAAGGTTGTCTGCATGTTGGTTGGCCAATTGAGATTCTTGAGTAGGCATTTAATTAATACACTGGGAAGCAAAAAAGGCCCATGCCAAAGAGGAACTTCCTATAATTCTGCCCTAAGACAGAACTTGAAGCCCTCTCACTTACATAAACCTTCCAAGCACCAAGTTTTATATCCTTCTCCAGCACTGCTCTTATATTAAGGAGAAAGAGGCAGCCTTAATTGTATTCAGCGTATTCTGGTCCTTCAAGGTAACATGCACGTCGACACAGAAGTATTTTGGGCATTGCAGTCCCCAGTGACAGACAGAGAGTGACACTAATGCATTCTAATAGACTGCTGTTTGATTGAGCATCTTTATTCAAGGACTTGAGGAGAACTGAAGGGAAATATTTATTGGGCATTTCAAATATAAAATAGACACATGTTTACTGATTTACTTATAAGCTATTTAATGCATTTGTTACATTACAGATCTTACTTTTAATAGTACATCTCCATGTTACTTACACTTGAAAGAGTTTTCAATAATATTTTGACTGACTTCACTGTTTCTTATTCTGCATCCTGTTAGCTATTTTATTAATATCTGTCTGCTCAATGCTAATTGTGTACTTGTAGTTCTTACCTCCTTGTACTTTACAAAAAGCTTTGATTCCTCATCAGGAATTGGTGCCTGCCTTTCCTGTTGCATTTTGCTGCTGACTTATGAATATGAAATTTACCGCAAACATGTGTAAGAGTGATTGAGTGAATGCACGTGCTATTGAAATTCAACATTCACTAAACAAAACTAAATAGTTTCAGGCCATTGTATATGTGATTCATTGCAGTACATTAATACTTATATCTGAGAGGATAAACAAGAGGTTAGAGATTTCAAAATCGGAAATTGCTGAAATGGTTTGAAGAAGGGTTACTGGATAGAGGAGAGGTGATAGCCTAGTGGTATTATTGCTGGGCTGTTAATCCAGAGACCTAGAAAATGTTCTGGGGACTTGGGTTCAAATCCCGCCATGGCCAGATGGTGGAATTTGAATTCAATAAATATCTGGAATCAAGAGTCTAATTATACCATGAATTGATTGTTGGGAAAAACCCATCTGGATCACTAATGTCCTTTAGTAAAGGAAGCTGCCACCCTTACCTGGTCCGCATCTACATGCGACTCTAACCACAGTAATGTGGTTGACTCTTAACTGCCCTCTGGGCAATTAGGGGTGGTCAATAAATGCTGCCTAGCCAGCAATGACCCCATCCCCGTGAATGTATAAAGAAACCTAAAATAATAACTCTGCTTTCTCGTCACAGATGCTGCTAGAACTGCTGAGTTCTTCCAGCCATTTCTGATTTCTAGGATCTGCAGTTGTTTGGTTGTTGGTAAGCAATTTCTTTTGGGTTTGACACTAATATTTGGACAATCCAGGAAAAATTAGCCAAATGATTGCAAAACATCAATGAATTTCAAACAGTGAATTACATGCCTAACTATGTCTACTCATGCTTTTCACAATCTTTTACATAGTTTTAAGACTTAAATACTCAATTACTACAGATCAGGAGCAAACCATCAATCTGCTCATGCAAACTTTGAGCCCAACTGCTCCTCCCCACCCCAAACATACATTCCAAAATATTTTTAAAGACATTCAAGAATTTAATACTTATTAAAGTCACTGTTTTGATAAGCCAACTGTACCAGGTTACCATGTCTACGTGCATCAAGTAATAGTTTACAAGAAAAGAATAGTTTAAGAAGAGCTCAAAAAAGAAATCACAAGAGAAAAATAAAAATCAGGTGTTGCTGAAAAAAAATGGCATTTTATCAAAATTTTTCAGTTTGTACTCATTGGGATAATTTGCAAGAATTCCAATGTAAGGAGTAAAACAACATTTATACAGTATGAAGCTCTCATATTCAAGTTCTGTCCTGAAAAAAAAACTTTATTTCTACTACCCAGCCAATTGTCCTGTTATGTTGAAACGTTTATATTGTGGATGTTAATTGTATCAGTAAGTGTAACAGAGTAACCTAATCAAGGGAAATTTCAAGTTCATTTAGTATGTTCCTGATTGCTACAAAATCTGAACAATATCACATATCTGGAGTTTTGAGAAGATTTGTAGCTCAGGTTGAGGTTCTGGGTGTAAGTTTGCTTGCTGAGCTGGAAGGTTAGTTTTCAGACGATTCGTCACCATTCTAGGTAACATCATCAGTGAGCCTCCAGTGAAGCGCTGGTGTTATGTCCCGCTTTCTCAAAGCTCAAATCTTCTCAAAACTCGCTAATATCACATATCTGTTACTAATTATAAGTTATATCTATGATACAATTTTCAATACGTGAATAAATGCCTGAATTTTTGAACAGTCACTGGACTGAAAATGTTAAAGTGTGAAGTTGGAAAAACACAACAGGCCAGGCAGCATCACAGGAACAGGAAAGCTGACATTTCAGGTTGGGACCCTTTTTCAGAAAGAGAAGGGTCCTGACCCAAAACGTCAGCTTTCCTGTTCCTCTGAGCCGTCCAGCTTGCTGCGTTCCTCCAGTTCCATACTTTGTTATCTCTGACTCCAGCATCTGCAGTTCTTGCTATTTCAACATGTTAACTCAGCTTTCTCTCCAAAGATATTGCCAGACTCACTGGTATCCCCAGCATTTTCTTTTGTTTGGAATATTTGAAGTCTGATAAACCTCTCATCATCAATTTTCAGAACTGCTGACCATCAATGTTTTCCCTAATTTCACAATCCAATTCAAAATTGTATCCATGTGATAAACAGTAACAATGTGCAACATCAACATTTCATTTTAAGAAAGGGCATATTCAACTGACTTACCAGTTTTCTATTTCCCAGCATTTTTGATTTTTTAAAGGTCCGGTAGCTGATGATAAGATTGAAACAAATTACATGTATGTTAATTAATGTTTTTAATATGATCTATATTTGAAATGGATGCTCTACTCATGACAAGCTGCAGGTATTTCAGTTGTGATTCTTAATAATACAAAAAAGCTTGGTGCAGATGTATGAGAGTGGCTATGCAGTCCAATCCGATTTTCAAAGGATAGTTTTCATAGGCAACACCTTCTGAGGTGAAGGCAACTGAGTTTACTGTAGCAAATGCACTATCGTAGACACAAAATTATTTCTGAAACAAATGTATTCAACATATAGGTGGTACGGTTAGTAAGTTTTCAGGTGACATGAAAATTGGAGGTGTAGTGGACCGCGAAGAAAGTTACAGCAGACTACAATGGGATCTTGATCAGATGGGCTTATGAGTAGAGTACTGGCAAATGGAGTTTAATTTAAATAAATGTGAGGTGCTGCATTTTGAATAGGCAAAATCAGGGCAAAATTTATACACTTAATGGTAAGGTCCAGTGAGTGTTGCTAAACAATGAGGCCTTGGAGTGTAGGTTCATAGTTCCTAGGAAGTGGAGTCGCAGGTAGATAGGATAGTGAAGAAGGTGTTTAGTATACTTGCCTTTATTGGTCATTGCACTGAGAACTGAAGTTGACAGGTCATGTCATGGCTGTACAGGACATTGATTCGACTACTTTTGGAGTATTGCATGCAATTCTGGTCTCAGTTCTATAGGAAGGATGTTGTGAAACTAGAAAGGGTTCAGAAAAGATTTACAAGGATGTTGCCAGGGTTGGACGGTTTGAGCTACAGGGAGAGGCTAAATAAGCTGGGGCTATTTTCCCTGGAGTTTCAGAAGCTGAGTGGTGACCATACAGAGGTTTACAAATTCATGAGGGGCATGGACAGGGTCAACAGATAAGGTACTTTCTCAGGAGTGGCGGAATCCAAAACTAGGGGGCAGAGGCTTAAGATGAGAGGGGAAAAGATATAAAAGGGACCTGACAGATAAAATTTTCACACGGAGAGTTGTGTGTTTACGGAATGAGCTGCCAGAGGAAGTAGTGGAGGCTGGTGCGATTACAACATTTAAAAGACATCTGGATGGGTATAAGAAGAGGAAAGATTTAGAGGGATATGGGCCAAATACTGTCAAATGGGACTAGATTTATGTAGGATATCTGGTCAGTATGAACGAGTTGCACCCAAGAGTCTATTCAGTGCTTTTTACCTCTATGACTCTGTAACACAACGTCAAAGGAAAAAAAAACTGTAGCTTTCACTGGTAATAATGACAAGGATATAAATCACTTGCAACGGTTACAATAGCTTTACTACATGGCATCTTTAATGCAATAAATCATCCCAAGTTACATCTTTAATACAACTACCTTTTATAAAATGCCACAACAGAGATGGGATATATACATTCAAAAACAATTCTTTCTCTAGATGTCACTGCCAAGATGGAATTCATTGCATCTTGAATTGATTGTAAAACGATTATGTAGGGACTTTGATTTGACCTCCTGAGGTCTAAGCAGTAAATGTATTGTACCAATGTTGCTAGTTGGGGTGATGGTATTGGGTGGAGGAATTGGGGGCATTGTGGTGGTGTGGGAATTTGGAAGCGATGATGTTCTCATACGCCCGATGCCTGTGTCCTTCAAGGTAATGGCAACCATGGAATTTGGAACAGCAGTCAATGAAACATCAGCAAGTTGCTGTACTAAAAAGCTATGTTCTTAGAGAACATGACAGTTGCGTTCTTGTGTGAATTTGCGCTATTGAAAATCATTCTTAAAAAAAATCATGTCACAGGGAAATCGCGGTAGAAAACCAATACAATTGTGCAGCAGAAAGTTTGTACTATCCAAACAGCATCCATTATTCATCAATATGTTGTAGCCAATTTGCATCAATGATACACATTATAGCAGAACTACCTGCATCCTGAAACGATACACATTGCAGTCATAATGCTAAGGCAGTGGAGAGTGTGAATATTTAAGATGCTGGTTGGTTTGCAAATCACATGGATGCTCCGTTCTGTATAATGCCCTTCATCCTGGTGTGAATGTTGTTGCAGATGTAATGAATCCAGCAAGTAATACAGCATTTTATCGTGTTTGTTATGATGTCAGATAAGGCCACCAAATTTTTTACCTTTTTTTTAGGTACCATTAATTTGTTTTAGTTTAAGATAGAATAGATTTGAGATTCCTGGTACTTAAATTCACAAGACTCCATAGTATTGAACACAGTTAGAACAGTAAAACAATTTACAACATACATCAAACTTATACTCCAAAATTTAGAAACCACACAAGATAAAAATGAGTGTTATGGACCAGGCCATATCTCCAAAGTATATTATTGTGTAGCTTAGAATCTAACTTTTATATATTTTTTAAAAAGGCAAGTGTATGGACCTGCTTTCGAGATATGATTCAATTGGTCGACCACAATGCTTTATACAAAAAACGTTATGCTTACAACAGTTAAAATATAAAAAGAAGAATTAACATAATTTTACTGTATTGAAACACTTAACAAGATAATGCATTATTTACCCACCAATCGTCAATTGTTCCAATATAGGCATCATCCCATAAACACATGGTAGGCAAAAACAATTCTGCAATATCACTATTAGTCTCACATGTTGTCTCTCTCCAGTTCAGTGGAAAGAGAGCCAAAAGAAACAATCTACCCTTTTGATTTTTTGAAAGAAAGACTCTCTATCTAAAACTTCACTTTAGCACCAGTGAACCCAAATTTTCAGCACCTGAAGCTGGCAAAAACTACCAAACAACTGAAAGCAAACCAAAAACCTTTTTGGGTCGGTGAGCCTGACCCCGTACACGTGCTTCTTTTGTCTTGTTGAAAAGAAAACACCCACAGGGAACTCAAAGCTGTTCACCAATGCCGGCCTGAAAGAGAAACGTCAGCACCAGGGTGCCAACAACCTTCTTCAAAATAAACAGGATGGAGCACATCTCCTAAAGGCACAGTGTTGTCACGTGGATAACAGACAAGCAATGATATAACACGCAGAGCACTCAAATAGCAGATGCAGTCAAGGAAGATTCCATGGAGCCCTCCCAGACTGTCACATTATGAAGAACACAGTGATTCAACAAACTTCTCAGAATCTGACAATTCAACCTCTTCCTCTGAGACTGCATTCCATTGGATTCCTGAGGCCGCATGCAAACATTTACTCGCAAGTATAATTCAGGCTCTGAGTGAACAGCCAACTTCATTAAGTTGTCACTATATTGTGGTTTCTCCTAGCTCCAATATGTCTAACTACTCCCAGTGAATACTGCTGTTGGCTTCTTTTACCCCTCTCTCATCTTCACTTATCTATCAATAATTTCCAGGAACTTTTCATGCCCTAACTATAAGGAGTCTGCTGACAGCAGCACTTTCATAATTCTTAAACCACAATTAAACTCTCTCAACAACTAACGTAGTAACATTAATTGAAACTACAGAATACTTTTAATGATCAACCCATCTCCAAAACAATATACTCTGCTCTGGCTCTGTAATCTGACCTTTAGGGTTGACGGAATGTATTTAGCTAAAACAGCTCTAACTTCCTAGAGAATGCCATTACTACAAGTTTTGCAAAACAACACACCTCCACCTACATAAATCACCTGTTATTTCCATAATTCACATGAATCATGAATTATAGATTTATAATGCACCAAAAGATTCAAGTGTGCTTTCGATGATCCTAATACTAATCATCCACTCAACTCTCCACACGTGTATTTTAACATCAGTTACTTTGAAAATGATTTCTTCTTACCTTTGTAACATGTAGGCATATGATGAAAACAAACCACAAACAATATGTTCAACAATAAAATAAAGAATGAATTACATGTTGAGGATTTAGAAAGATGTTTATTCTCTCATCAGATCTCACCTTATTGTTGTGCTGAAGAGAATCAGTTTATACACATAGAAAACAGGAGCAGAGGTCATTTAGCTCTTCAAGAGCTGGCTTCGTCATTCAATATGACCATGGCTGATCATTCAACTCTATTCTTGCTTTCTCCCCATACCATTCATCCTTTAGCCCTAAGAACTATATCTAACTCTTTCTCGAAAATATCCAATGTTTTGGCCTTAACCACTTTGAGGCAGAGAATTCTATATGTTCACCACTCTGAGATTTCTCATCTTAGTCCTAAATAGCCTACCCCATATTCTTAGATTTGGATCGTTATTATGCACTTTAAAATCATCTAGAAGCTGTTTGACTCAAATTTCCTCCAAAAGCCAACAAACTATCTGCATACAAGCTAAGCAGCCAAGGGAATTAATGTAACTTTCTTGAAAGTGGAAGATCCCAAAAGACACAAGAGGTGATCTCCTAGATGTTCAAACACAGGAAATTACCTAGCCTCTCTGATGAATGGTCTAGGCCCGAAACGTCAGCTTTTGTGCTCCTGAGATGCTGCTGGGCCTGCTGTGTTCATCCAGCCTCACATTTCATTATCTTGGATTCTCCAACATCTGCAGTTCCCATTATCACAAATTACCTAGCCTGCTCAGTGTTCTTTGCTTTAACAGACCCTCAGTTTAATTTTAAAGCAACAACTTCACTCAAGAGGCCAGGCCTGTTATATGGAAGATAGAGACTGAAAACCAGAGATGGATTTAACCTTAATTTATAACATTACACTCTCTTTACCTGCAATCAATAATTGTGCACATGCATATGCAAATTTAATCTTCTGTTCTGTCTGGTAGCAGTTTGAAGATGGGAAGAACACTTATTTAGGATGAATGATGACATATCTGAATCCTGCCAACTTCCTGCTGTAGTAATTGGAATGAGTTCAGCTAGATGGATCTCATTGATCTGGAATTGACCAGGTAAACAGTCCCATTCAGGGAGCCCTGGCTGACAGATATAAACAGAAATGTAAGGGATTCTAGTCACTCTCAGACACAGCATTGAGCTACCTGGCTCAGTGTCTTGTATTATGCACATGTAAATAAAGGGTGACTTGGTGATGGAGTTATTTCGTGGAGTTATTTCAGTGGCAACGAGAAAAACATGCTCCTGAATACACTCATTCACAGTAGGCATCTTTTGAGTTGGGGTAAGTATTCCTGGCATCATGTTGTTGTTTGGGTAGCTTGACTCATTTGATCCTGCCATCAAAGATTGGGCCCAGTAATGTAAGAAGAACGTGTTGTTTATTTTTCTGGACAAATGGCATTGGACCAGACAAAAAGCAATGAATAATTCTCCTGACAGTTTCTGGACTCGCAGCTTTTTCTTGATTATCAGAAGCCAAATTTTCCCAGAGGCACCACATACTAAAACCGAAAGTTAACAGCTTCAGCTAAGAAATATTACAACCTCAGGCCTCCTCTAATTCGGAGATGCTTTCGCTTTTACTCAGCAGTTTAAGGATAAGGGAAATCCATGTTCAGATTTTTAATGAGTTTAAGATGACTGACAGAGGCATGCAATTTTGGATTAACTCTAAGTGAGATGCTGAGAGACCGTTCAGTATATGGGATTAATGGTGTGACCACACAAAAACATCTACTATGCTGAAGCCCAACTGGACTTCAGGACAGCACTAGAACTGGCTTTGTCATTAGAAAATGTGGCAAGTGGAGCATATGATTTACAGGGCATGAGTTGCCAGGTCAGCTGAGTTTGGGGAACACACTTGAGTGAAGGCAGTTGCATATCCTGAAAAGAGGGACTCTGTCAGCCCACAGCAAAAAACCAAAACAAAGTAAAGCCTCAACCAAACAGTTAAAATTTTCTCAAATCCAAGCCATTGTAGTTGCTGCAGGTATGTGAACTTGAAACAGCAAGAGAGTCCCACTAGGCCTGAAATGAGTAAGAGAACTCATCAGGCAGTATCCAAGAGGATGCACACTCTGGAAAGTCCACATATTGTTTTGGAAGAGTTAAATTGCATAGCTACATCCAAATCGGAATAAATGTCTGGTTCAAAAGAGATTTACCGAGATGTTGCCAGGAATGGAGGATTTGAGTGCTCAGAAGGGGATGGATACATCGGTGAGACCGAGCGTAGACTTTGTCGGTTCACAACAAACAACAATACCTTCCAGTCACAAACCATTTCAACTCCCTGTCCGACTTCCTGGACGATATGTCCAACCTAGGCCTCCTCCAGTGTCACAGGAATGTCACCCAGAAACGAGCAGCATCTCATACTCCGCCTTGGGAGCCTACAATCCAATAGTCTCAATGGGGACTTAGCCAGCTTCAAAATCTCTCCACACCCAGCCTCATCCTAAGACCAAGTCTCCCTTTAATCTCCACCTCTTTGACCTGTACGTCTTCTCTCCCACCTATCCGATCCTCCCACCTCACTGACCAATCCCTACCACTACCTACCCGCACTCACCTATCGCCATCCCACCTACCTTCCCCAGCCTGACCCACCCTCTCTCTATTTATTTCAGAGAGCCCTTCTCCTCCCCCATTTCTAAAGAAGGGTCCCAACCCAAAACATCAGAATTCCTGCTCCTCTGATGCTGCTTGGCCTGCTGTGTTCCTCCAGCTCCACACTGTGTAGTCTTGTTTTGCTGTTGTGACAATGAGTTTGAATTCAGCCAATTAAAGAAACAGCCTATGGCTTCACTCAATATGAAATTGCCCTGGATTCCAAGACCTGAAACGTTAACTCTTACATTTCTTCACAGATGCTACCAGACCTGTTGAGCTTTTCCAGCAACTTCTATTTTTGCTCTGGTTCCTGTTTAATTATAGGATCACCTCTCACACAAACACTGTGACAGCTCCAGTGAGTTGCTAATGGCGAGAAAGCTCTGAACAGAGTTAAAACTGTTCCTCCCAGACCTTAGGTGGGAGGATGAAACGGCAGCAGGAACACCAGTCCCAGTCACAAGACTCCTCCGTGTAAGAGAGGCAGTTCATTACAGCTTAGTGTTGAAATCACTGAAATGGCCTGCATATGTTAGAGGCATGGTCAAAATGAGTTCAGGTCCCGTGACATACAGAGTTCAGGTAGGAGAGATGGTCCTGAACATGCATTTGGACCACATGAAAGCTGCAACATCACAAACATATCTGGCCCCTCAGAACATCAAAAAGGCTGTCAGAACCTCTGGGTTCTCCTGTCTGCTTAGCTTCGAAGAAACCTCTGAGGATGAGATGGACACAACAGATGTTGCAGCCTCAACATCATTACCACTTGAAGAAGATGAATTTCAGCCATGATGCTTTGGATGCAAGTGGCAGGCTCTGATCTGGTACATACTGACAGTATCTGAGGCAGAGTCAGAGGAACCAGACCAGGTGCAAAAATGCCCTAGGAGAAGCTACAGAAAAAGAACGAGCCGACACACCAGGACTTAGAAGGGGAGCAATGCAGTGATTAGGATGAGGTCAGCCAGATGGATTTCATAAGAATAAAAGTTCCCTGACTGGGGCTGTTAATGTGGTCCAATCAGGAAGTCCTGGTTGACAGATATAAATAAGAGTGTCAGGGGTTCTTTTCTCTCTAGGAGCCAGCACTGATCTAGCTACGTAAATGTTTCATATTATGCACATATGAAAAAAGGGTGACTTGGTGACAGGATACTGGCTTACATGAAGTTATTTTACCTGGGAAGGCTCACAGTCAACCTTCTTTGCCTGCAACCAACTGATGCCCCTAATTGTCTAATTAATTACCACTTAAGTGACATATTCCTCCATCACTGCTATTAACCAAGCTGCAGATAAGGCTGTCACCATATGGCATGCAGGGGAACCAAAATCATGTGGCCATATTCCTGATGTTCATGGTCTCTTAAAGAAAGGCACTCAATGTCAATAGAGGACTCAACTCAATCACGAAGTGGCAGCTTGCTGAGAGTAATGTCCCTGCCCTTGCTGGTAAACCTTCCAACATCCCTCTCCCAATAGTTTCCCACCATACCAATATTACATAACTGTAGCCTGGGTGGCACTGAAATCCTGAGACTCCAGTGCCAGTCCTTCTGGCAGCAGCCATGTCTCCACAGTGCCAATGTTAATCAAAAGAGCTGCAGCCTGTGGTTGTAAAGGCGCATCAGTTGGCAAGGTTTGCTTCCACCAGGGTCTTGACTACCATAGGAAATACAGTCCTTTATGCAGCGGGGTGCGGCCCGAGCCAGGCGGACATGAGGGCAGGGCAGAGAGGCAGTTGGGAAGGTAAGTGAGTGCTATTTAAGTACTTACCTCGAAGCCAGCGGATCCTTTCTGCGGCGGAGAGCGGCGCGAGCCGGGCGGACGTGAGGTCAGGGCAGAGAGGCAGTTGGGAAGGTAAGTGAGTGCTATTTAAGTACTTACCTCGAAGCCAGCGGGTCCTTTTTGCAGCGGAGTGCTATTTAAGTAGGTGTGTTCTCAGCCCCAGGTCCTACATGGTAGGGCCTCCCTCCCACCATCCTCCTCTGACCTAATTAAGAGTCCACAGACTCACAGCAAACACACAAGGGCTAAGGGAAGTACCTGGTGAGTAAAGTGTGAGTTTTCGGTGAAGAGGCTCAGTGAGGAGATTATGCCACTGTTGAAGAGGGTGAAGACATGACTGCCAAGCTGATTCAGTGTGCTGCATGCATGATGTGGGAGGTCAGGGACAGTGATGATGTTTCTGGCTCCTATAGCTGTGGTAAGTGTGTACACATTCAGCTTCTGAAGGAGGTTGTTGCAGCACTGAAGAAAGAACTAGAAGACCTCAGGCTCATCCAAGAGAATGAGAATTTTCTGGACAGGACCTTCAGCAAGGTCACTACACCGAGGACACCTGAAGAGAGAAGGGGGATGTCGATGACAAAGGAAGACATGAATGAAATACAAGTGATCCCAGGGGAAGCACCTATTGTAAACAGGCTGACTGTCTTGGAAACTGCCGAGACAGATGACACTGCCAGTCCGAGAGGTGGACAGGTCTGCGAGTCAAAAATTGGTGTAGAGGCAGAGCCGAGAAGTCAGACATCACGGAGAGCTGTGGTAATAGGGGACTCCATTGTGAGAGGGACTGACGGGATTCTGCAGCAACAGGCGAGATTTGAGGATGGTGTGTTGCCTTCCTGGTGCCAGGATCCAGGACGTCACTGATAGAGTGCTGAGAATCCTCAAGGGTGAAGGTGAAGACCCAGAGGTGGTGGTGCATGTCGGCACTAATGACGTCGGGAAGAAAAGGAGGAGCATTCGACAGCGGGACTTCAGAGAACTCGGAAGAAGGCTGAAAAGCAGGACTTCCAGGGTGGTTATCTCTGGTTTGCTTCCAGCTCCTCGGGCTGGAGAGGGCAGGAACAGATAATGGACCTGAACGTGTGGCTGAGGGACTGGTGTCAGAAGCAAGGATTTAAATTCTTGGATCACTGGGGTATGTTTTGGGGTAAGAATAAATTGTACAGGAGGGACAGTTTGCATCTTAATAATCAGGGGACCAGCTTTCTGGCAGGCAGGTTTGCCACTGCAACACAGGTGTGTTTAAACTAAGTAATGGGGGGGGGAGGGGCCAAACTGGAAATTTAAGAATGAAGTTAAAGGGGAAGTGAGAATAAGAGAGGTTAAGAAGGACAACAGAATCAACAGAGCAGAAAACTAAAGAAGGGATTGTACAGTATGGCCAAATGAAATAGGGATTGATAGGAAGGGTGGGGGGAGAAACAAATTAAAAATATTATATATGAATGCACAAAGCATAAGAAATAAGGTGGATGAGCTTGAGGCTCAGTTGGAAGTTGGCAAGTATGATGTTGTGGGGATAACTGAGACGTGGTTTCAAGTGGACAGGGCCTGGGAAATGAATATTCAAGTCTATACGTGCTATCGAAAGGACAGACTGGTGGCACAGGGGGTGGGGTAGCCCTGTTGGTGAGGAATGATATTCGGTCCCTTGCGAGGGGGGACATAGAGTCAGGAGATGTAGAGTCAGTATGGATAGAACTGAGAAATTCTAAGGGTAGAAAGACCCTAATGGGAGTTATCTACAGGCCCCCAAACAGTAGTCAGGAGGTCGGGTGCAGGTTGAATCAAGAGGTGAAATTGGCCTGTCACAAAGGTATCACGACAGTTGTTATGGGAGATTTCAACATGCAGGTAGACTGGGAGTATCAGGATGGTACTGGACCCCAAGAAAGGGAGTTTGTAGAGTGCCTCCGAGATGGATTCTTAGAACAGCTTGTACTGGAGCCTACCAGGGAGGAGGCAATTCTGGATCTGGTGTTGTGCAATGAACCGGATTTGATCAGGGACCTCAAAGTAAAGGAGCCATTAGGAGGTAGTGACCATAATATGAAAAGTTTTAATCTGCAGTTTGCGAGGGAGAAGGGACAATTGGATGTGTCAGTATTGCAGTTGAATAAAGGGAACTATGGAGCTATGAGGGAGGAGCTGGCCAAAGTTCAGTGGTACAATACCCTCGCAGGGATGGCTCTGGAACAACAATGGCAGGTATTTCTGGATATAATGTAGAAGGTGCAGGATCAGTTCATACCAAAGAGGAAGAAAGATCCTAAGGGGAGGTGGGGGCAGCCATGGCTGAAGAGGGAAGTTCAGGACTGTATAAAAATAAAAGAGAAGTATAACGTAGCAAAGATGAGTGGGAAGCCGGAGGACTGGGAAGCTTTTAAAGAGCAACAGCGGATAACTAAAAAGGCAATACACAGAGAAAAAATGAGCTATGAAGGAAAACTGGCCAAAAATATAAAGGAGGATAGTAAAAGCTTTTTTAGGTATGTGAAAAGAAAAAAAATGGTTACGACTAAAATTGGGCCCTTGAAGTCAGAAACGGGTGAATTTATTATGGGGAACAAGGAAATGGCAGATGAGTTGAATAGGTACTTTGGATCTGTCTTCACTCGGGAAGACACAAGCAATCTCCCAGATGCAGTAGTGGCTGAAGGACCGAGGGTAATGGACGAACTGAAGGGTATTTATATTAGGCAGGAAATGGTGTTGGATAGGCTGTTAGGTCTGAAGGCTGATAAGTCCCCGGGACCTGATGGTCTGCATTCCAGGGTACTTAAGGAGGTGGCTGTAGAAATTGTGGACGCGTTGGTAATTATTTTCTAAGGTTCTATCGATTCAGGATCAGCTCCTGTGGATTGGAGGGTGGCAAATGTTGTCCCACTTTTCAAGAAAGGAGGGAGAGAGAAAACAGGAAATTACAGACCGGTTAGCCTGACGTCAGTGGTGGGAAAGATGCTAGAGTCAATTATAAAAGATGAAATTACGACTCATTTGGATAGCAGTAACAGAATAGGTCAGAGTCAGCATGGATTTACGAAGGGGAAGTCGTGCTTGACTAATCTTCGGGAAATTTTGGAGGATGTATCTGTGAAGATGGATAATGGAGAGCCAGTGGATGTAATGTACCTGGACTTTCAGAAAGCCTTTGATAAAGTCCCGCATAGGAGATTGGTGAACAAAATTAGGGCACATGGTATTGGGGGCAAAATACTGAGTTGGATTGAAAATTGGCTGGCTGACAGGAAGCAAAGAGTAGTGATAAACGGGTCCCTTTCAGAATGGCAGGCAGTGACCAGTGGGGTACCACAAGGTTCGGTGCTGGGACCGCAGCTGTTTACGATATATATTAATGATATAGACAAGATATAGACAAAGGCATTAGAAGTAATATTAGCAAATTTGCTGATGACACAAAGTTGGGTGGCAGTGTGAAATGTGAGGAGGATGTTATTAGAATACAGGGTGACTTGGACAGGCTAGGTGAGTGGACGGATGCATGGCAGATGCAGTTTAATGTGGATAAATGTGTGGTATACACTTTGGTGGCAAGAACAGGAAGGCAGATTACTATCTCAATGGTGTCAAGTTAGGTAAAGGGGAAGCACAACGAGATCTAGGTGTTCTTCTACATCAGTCAATGAAAGCAAGCATGCTGGTACAGCGGGTAGTGAAGAAAGCTAATAGCATGCTGGCCTTCATCACAAGAGGAATTGAATATAGGAGCAAAGAGGTCCTTCTGCAGCTGTACAGGGCCCTGGTGAGACCGCACCTGGAGTATTGTGTGCAGTTTTGGTCTCCCAATTTGAGGACGGACATTCTTGCTATTGAAGGAGTGCAGCGTATGTTCATAAGGTCAATTCCCGGAATGGCGGGACTATCATATGTTGAAAGATTGGAGCGACTGGGCTTGTATTCTCCTGAGTTTAGAAGGATGAGAGGGGATCTGATTGAGACGTATAAGATTATTAAGAGGGATTGGACACTGTGGAGGCAGGAAGCATGTTTCCGCTGATGGGTGAGTCCAGGACCAGAGGACACAGTTTAAAAATAAGGGGTAGGCCATTTAGAACAGAGTTGAGGAAAAACTTCTTCACCCAGAGAGTGGTGGATATATGGAATGCTCTGCCCCAGAAGGCAGTGGAGGCCAAGTCTCTGGATACTTTCAAGAAAGACATGGATCGAGCTCTTAAAGATAGTGGAATCAAGGGTTATGGGGATAAGGCAGGAACAGGATACTGATTGTGGATGATCAGCCATGATCATAATGAATGGTGGTGCTGGCTTGAAGGGCCAAATGGCCTACTCCAGCACCTATTGTCTATACTCACTGGTTTCTCAGCTACCTGATTGAACCACAAGCCAATACAGCCTCCTGAAAAGAAATATTATGGGTCTTTTGCTGGCTCTTCAATCAGTATACATGACTTTTGACACATCAACATGATTTTACTCTGCATGTAGAAACAACTCCTTTGTATTAGAGCAATGAAAATATCCTTTCTTACTGCCACTTCTTTGAAGTAAGGATGAGACTTGAGAAAGATACTGCTGTAGAAGTTTTTTCTGTCAGGGCTTTCAAAGGGCATTTGATGAAGTACCTCATACCAAACTTGTATAGAAAGTAGAAAACAGAAGTACAGGATTGTAACAAAATGGCAGGAAGGCAAGTGCAGTATGTAATTAGCTACAAGATTTTTCTGGCAGGAGCTAAATATACAGTGACATCTCCCAGGGATCAGGTTTAAGACCATTGACTGATTTTACTGCATATAATTGTACTCTCTTTACAAACTCTTTACTCAGAGAGTAGTAAGGGAACGGAACGCTTTGCCTGCAACGGTAGTAGATTCACCAACTTTAGATACATTTAAGTCGTCATTGGATAAGCATATGGACGTACATGGAATAGTGTAGGTTAGATGAGCTTCAGATCGGTATGACAGGTTGGCACAACATCAAGGGCCGAAGGGCCTGTACCGTGCTGTAATGTTCTATATAAACCGAGAACAATGTTAAAGTTTGTTAAAGCTTAGTTACATTGTAAATAACAACAAACAGGACAGTAGCAGATTTCAGGATGATTTGTACATTGTTGAAATGGATGGACACATGGCAGAAGGTATTTAATACAGATAAGTGTAACATACCTTGGGAAAAGCCAGAGTGGGAAGGAGAAGAAATAATTTCGTGCAGGAGGTTAATGGGATTTGGAATGCCCTACCTGAAAGATTGGATTAGAACTTTCATAAGGCAATTGGAGCTGTAATTGAAGAAAGTTAATTAACAGCGTATGAAACAAAAAGGAAGATGCGACACTAAGTCGAAACCAGCACAGGAATGACACTTAAGTCACCTTATGTGCTGCAGGATGCTCTGAAATTAATAGATTACTTACTTATTATAAAAATTGTAGCTCATTTCAAAATATTAAAAACTGCATGCAAATAACAAACATTGATATTCACATTATAAATTCAAATCAGTCACAAATATCATTCACAAGTTACATAAAAGTGTATTAGCTAACAAAAACTGCATTGACCTCAATGGAAGAAATTGATTAGCACATAAAACAAGCCACTGATGCATTATCACCTGTTTGAGCAATTCAAGAAGAGGAATTCCACTTCATAGTCTTTAATACAAATTAAATGCTCAGATTGTACACTGGACTATTTCAGCAAGTTTACATTGTGAACATAAACTAAGTTGCTGGAAAAGCTCAGCAGGCCTGGCAGCATCTGTGGAGGAGAAAAGAGTTAACGTTTCGGGTCCAGTGACCCCTCCTCGGAACTGTTCTAAACAATTAAAATATATTAACACACTGAGAAAAGGCTACTTTGATTAATCAAATTCAATGGTCATATAATGTGGCTTTACATACCAATTCTTAATATGTACATATGGTCTTGCAGTTCACACAACTCCAAGTATTTGCAATGTCTCTTGGGCAAGTTGATCAGTTTAATCTTACTTGGAATATAATCTTCACATTATTTAAACCAGCTGGAATCATGCAACCAGTGCAACCCAAATTGAACTCTGATGAAAAGGGCCAACTCTAAGAATTAACTCTGTTCCTCTCTGCATGGATGTTTCTTGACTTGTATTTTGTGTTCTTTAATTCTAGTTAAAAGCACATCCAATCTGCACAACAACTTTTTACATGTAATGATGCTTTAATCCATTTAAATTCCTCAAGGCTCTTCTGAAAGAGCATTATAATGCAAGTCTGGCACTGAACTACATATGGCTGAAGGCCAAAAGCTTGGTCAAAAGGGGTAAGAGCATCTTAAAGTTGGAACAGGAGGCAAATTACTCAGGAAACTTAGGGAGAGACCGCAGGTTTACAGCCTAAGTAGCTCATGGCTGTTCCTGGTGCAGCAATTAAAATTCCTCCCACCATATTTACATGTTGTACAGGGCCCTTTCCAAGCAGAAGAGCACTGATTGTCCAAGTAATGGAAGTATTCAGGTCAGAGGCTCCAGTACATGGATGAATTTACCACCTTCTGCTCAGACTTGCATTCAGTACACAGACTGGTGAGCATCTGCAACTTTATAAAAAGAGTCTTGGGATCCAAGATCATTTGAAACAAGAGCAAGATTGTGTCATTTGGGAGCTGGATCAACCAGTCCTTTGTCCCCTTCACCATCAGGTACTGGGAATATAATTCAGAGGTGCCCAGACATTCCCTACTGGAAGGATGGAGTGCCAATGTGGGAGAAACACTCCCTTTCCATTGCAGGCAAGAACCTGATCATCAGGTGCTGTAAATGGTTTGAGTCTGGCCATTTTGTTTTAATCCTAAAATGTGGTAATCACCTGAGCCATTTCTGACTTTATTGAGAGGTTAGAAAGGAAAGTTGTTCTCAGGGTCATGTATAAATCTTGAGGTAAAGGGGGAAAAAATTTACAAATTTTATCGTCATCATGACCTTATTGAGTGGTTGTACGTGTGTACATACCAAACTGTGATAACATCCACATTATGCAAACACCAAGTGCTCATGATGTTGCAAGGTTCTACCTGTCCCCAGTACAGCAAAGAATAGGTGCGGCTATATTGCTGTGGAATGCCCCTAAAAGCTCGACAGTGGCATACCATCTGTTCTCTGTAGACAGGCTACGTATAAAAACACCATCAATCACAATTGGGGGGGTAATTAGTTTCTAAAGTTCTAGAGTCTCTACGTGATAACATGATGGTAGATCCTGTCGATTGTTTTACCAAGCAGACTATAAAAGTCATTTGGGGCCAGCAAAGAAGTGGTTTGGTTTCTGATGAGAAAAGTACATCATGGTATGTTGTTCTGCATGCCTGAATCCTTCATTATCAAAATTCTGAGGGCTACCATTGGCCAGACACTGAACTGGATGATCTATATAGATAGCAATGCACCCTGGCAGCAGACAGTATCATCTACAAATACTGCAGCAAACCAACAAGGTTGTTTTGATAGCACCTCACAAACCAATGACTTGTACTGTCTAGATGCAAAAGGGCAGTAAGTGCATGGAAACACCACCAGCCGCAAATTCCCCTTCAGGCATACACCATTTTGACTTAGGTCTAGAATGTCATTCCTTCACTTGTCCCCAAACTCACTTACGAATAGCTTTGTAGGTATACCTACACAACAAGGACTGCAGTAGTTCAAGAAAGCAGCTCATCACAACTTTCTCAAGGAATATTGTGGATGGGCAATAAATGCTGCCCTAACCAACAATCCCACTGCCCACGAACAAATAAAAGAAAAATCAAGCTCTGCCCATGGGAATGATGCTCCCACAGAGATGGAACATCACACAGACATGAGAAAAATAGCCAACAACAACTTGAATTCTTGAATCAGAATTCTTCAGAGATTATAGATAAATGAAGGCAAAACTGATTAGAATAAATAATATTTTGTTCATGATATTTTTAATACACTGTGCATACTGGTTAATTTGTCACAGTAAATTTAGAGTATGCAAACACAATAGTGTGCAAAAATTTTTTGTATAGAAAGTGGGTTGTTTGTAGCAATGCATTTTAAGTGCATTGGACACAATGACGACATATTTTTGAGTCCTCTGTTGCTTTCTGTTTTGGTTAGAAAGACCATACATGAATCAACTCGGCATTGGATGCTGGATAAGCCGTCAGATACCTATATCGCAGAGATAAAGGGAACTGCAGATGCTGGAGAATTCCAAGATAATAAAATGTGAGGCTGGATGAACACAGCAGGCCAAGCAGCATCTCAGGAGCACAAAAGCTGACGTCTCGGGCCTAGACCCTTCATCAGAGAGGGGGATGGGGAGAGGGAACTGGAATAAATAGGGAGAGAGGGGGAGGCGGACCGAAGATGGAGAGTAAAGAAGATAGGTGGAGAGAGTATAGGTGGGGAGGTAGGGAGGGGATAGGTCAGTCCAGGGAAGACGGACAGGTCAAGGAGGTGGGATGAGGTTAGTAGGTAGATGGGGGTGCGGCTTGGGGTGGGAGGAAGGGATGGGTGAGAGGAAGAACCGGTTAGGGAGGCAGAGACAGGTTGGACTGGTTTTGGGATGCAGTGGGTCGGGGGGAAGAGCTGGGCTGGTTGTGTGGTGCAGTGGGGGGAGGGGATGAACTGGGCTGGTTTAGGGATGCAGTAGGGGAAGGGGAGATTTTGAAACTGGTGAAGTCCTCATTGATACCATTAGGCTGCAGGGTTCCCAGGCGGAATATGAGTTGCTGTTCCTGCAACCTTCGGGTGGCATCATTGTGGCAGTGCAGGAGGCCCATGATGGACATGTCATCTAAAGAATGGGAGGGGGAGTGGAAATGGTTTGCGACTGGGAGGTGCAGTTGTTTGTTGCGAACTGAGCGGAGGTGTTCTGCAAAGCGGTCTCCAAGCCTCCGCTTGGTTTCCCCAATGTACCTATATCGCAACAGGTTCAGGTGAGGTGATAAGTGTAGCACAGCAGGTTACTGTCCATAGCGGGACTAAGATCAGGGTAAGAGACACCAAAAAGAACATTGTAGAAGTAGCCATTGCAAATGATCTACTGCCTATTAGATTGGTAAGAATGGAATCAACTTATTATTTTTAACTCTCACAAACAAAACCAGAAATTGATGGAGAAACTCAGGAGGTCTGGAAGCATCTGTGCAGAGAAAACAACGTTGGTGTTTGGAGTCCAGTGACCCTTCTTCAGAAGATCGGTGTTTTTAACTGTCGTTATAGGTAGTCATAGACGGCATGGGTGCATTCTCCACCAGATCTCACCCCTATTTTTCCTTTTCAAGTCCTCCATAGCATACTGGAATTTGTAATTTCGAACAGCAACACCACAAGACGCATGCGCATTTGGTCAAACAAGCTCTAGTGACAGTTGGTTACCGTTTGACAGCTTTGAGTTTCCGGTACCATTAAATGTCTAACTTATTTAAATCAAGGATATATGAAATAATAACAACGGGTTCTAAAATAAGTAAAGTACAAATCCCTACCTTTTCTTCTCAAATTTAAGGTTAACACAAGGCTTTCACAATGTCAATGGTGCGTACTCTCAAAGACCCGCTGGTACGGGAAATGCGGGAATGAGCCAATCAGAAATAAGCTATTATGGACCCCTGGCATTGACGGACAAAAACAGCAGCGCTGGTTGGATAACATTTCCTAGGACGCTAGTGATTGGTGCTGATGACCTCGCCAACGTAACCACGCCCCTTTCTATTACCCAAGGTGCAACGCGAATAGCAGCTATGGGAAGATGGCGTCCTGCGGTGGCACGAGTTTTCAGCGGAGGGTGCGGAGCCAACGGGTGCCTGGGACTCGGCCGTCGCTGCGGAATGGGCAGCTGCTAGTGTCGACTGGGGTGCCGTCTCTGGATCACATTATAGGTCAGTGAAGCTCGCTTCCTGTAACGTAATTCAACCTATGATGCAGAGAAAGGATGTCTGTGACTCGAGTGCCCTTCCTCCCCCCGTCCCCAACCCCAAACATAGCTGACACCTGTCTGACAGAGAGACAGATTGAGTAAGGATACTCAATTTGTCCTAAATCGTTCTTGTGTCGCCTAGAGGGTTGGCTGCTCTGGAGTGCAGAAGACAATTTTCACAAGTTTTTGCAGATGATACCGTGAGGAGACAATGTGGAACTCCAGAAAAGCACTGACAAGTTGGTGGACGGGGTGAATTGTTGGGGATGAGGTTTGATGCAGAGAAGTGTGAGGTGATGTGTTTAGGAGAACATGGAAAAGACAACAAAATAAGGGTGCCATTCTAAAGGTGCTGCCGGAGTAGGGGGAACTGGGTGTCCATATGCACAGATTGTTCAAGGTGGGAGAACAGTAAGTAAGCATAGTGTTCTTGGCTTTATTAATAGGAGCAAAGAGTATAAGAGCAGGGAGGTGATGTTGAACTTGTACAAGACACTTGTTAGATCTTGGATTAAAAGAATGATGCAGTGGCATTGGATTGAATGCAGGATTGATTTCTCAGAATGGTTCAAGGTATGAAAAACTTCAGCAATGAGGATAGATTGAAGAAGTTGCAAATGTTCTCTCTGCAGAGAAGGTTGAGAGGTGACCTAGACCCTCCACTGGATTTGAGGTTTTCAAAATCATGAGCAAGGTATACTGAATAAGGGGATGTGAATTTAAAGTGGTGCAAACAAAGCAAGGGTGATATGAGGAAAACATCTTTCTTCACACAGTTGTTAGGGTATAGAACACGTAGGCTAGAAATGTGGTGGAGGCATATTCAGTTGAGTCATTCAAGAGGGTGTTGGATGTCTTTTTGCTTGGAGAGTAATGGTATGCAGAGATACGGGAGGAAAAGGCAGGAGATCAGCACTAGCTAATCGAGCAGTGTGCAGGCACATTATGCTGAAGGGTCACTGGACTCAACAGTAATGCTGTGTTTCCCTCTACAGATGCTGTAAGATCTGAGAGTTACTCCAGCACTTTTTTTCTGATTTGATTTATTGTCACTTGTACTGAAATACCGTGAAAAGCTTTGTTTATGAGCAGCACAGGCAGATCACAGCAAGCAAAGGATGTACAGATCAAAAAGACCTGGAGGCATTCGGGTTACACTGCAGGTCACGTTATTTGAGGCTAGAGTCCATTCAACAGACTGATAGCAGCCAGAAAGAAGTGGTTCCAGGCTTCTGTATCTTTTGTCTTAATGGCCTCGTAAAACCTCTTCCTTATGTTGGTTTGGGCAGTGCACACCAGCTTCTGCAGTTTCTTACGGTCTTGGGCAGATCAATTGCCTTAACGGGCTGTTGTGCACCCGGACTGTATGATTTCAATGGTGCATCTGTGGAAGTTGTTGAGGGATCTTACGGAAGTGCCAGATTTTCTGAGCCACCTGAGGAAGAAGAGTTGTTGTTGTGCTGCCTTCACCGTTGCGTTTACGTGTGAAGTCGAGGACAGTTTGTGTGTTATCATCACTGAGGAATTTGAGCTCTTCACTCTATCAGCCTCAATTCTGTTGATGTAGATCAGAGTATGTTCTCCTCCTTTCTTTCTGAAGTCGATGTTCAGTTCTTTGGTTTAACATTCCTGTTGTAGAATTCCAGCATCTGGAGTTCTTTATATTTTATTTTATTATTACATAGCCTCCTCCTGCACTGTAATTATTCTGAGATTCGGTGGAGACTTGAAATTCTGCAGAATTTCTCACAGAATGGTTTCACTACAGGAGGAGGCCATTTGGACCATCGTGTCTATCCTGATTAAATCAACAATTTGCTAAGCCATTCTTTGACCTTCTCCCAGTAAGTTTGTACGTAGATTCTGAAAATCAACAAATTCTCTAATGCTGCCATTGAACTCGTCTCCACCAATCTCAGGCAGTGCATTACAGGCCGTAACCAGTTGCTATGTGAATGGTTTTTGTTTTGCATTAAAAACCAAAACAACCGTGGATGTTATAAATCAGGAACAAAAGCAGAAATTGTTGGAAAAGCATAGCAGGTTTCACTCTACCCACAAATGCTGCCAGACGTGCTGGATTTTTTATTGTTTTTTCCAACATATTTGAAATAACTGATTTTTTTTTTGTTCTTGATAGCTTCACAGGCGGGAACGGTTTTTCTCCCTATCCACTCTGTCCAGACCCTCGATTTTGAATATCTCTATCAAATTTTCTTTTGATCTCTTCTCCAAAGAAACCATTTCTTCTCCAATCAATCTTCACAATAAATTCTTTATCTCTGGAACCATTTGTGTTTTTTTTTTCCACTGTGCCTTTTCAGATACTTTCTAGAAAGTCTGGTGCCCAAAATCGAATGCAGTATTCCAGCTGAGGCTCACTGCGACCTGTACAAGGTGGCTGTCTTTGCTTTGAGTACTCCCTGCCTTCGTTGATAAGTGTTGTAGTATTATTTTATTACCTGCTTATCTCCATAAGAAATGCAACCTAAAATCTTGCATTTGTATTTCTGTTGTTTGCTGGTTTGCCCTGTTCAAATGTTTTGGGCCTTTTGATGTTAGTGTTGAGTGGTTATCTCAAATTCGAAAACATACCAATTTCTCTCTGTGCTTAAGATGTATGCAGTTCATTGTGAACATTGTTTAAAATATGAGAGCCTCTATTGTATCTCAGCAAGAAAGGTTTGAATTCTTCAGTTAGGAGGGTACACTTATATAAAACTTTACAATTTATGCTTTATTGAGGTTACAAGAATTGGATTATATGTAATTTTTTATTGATCAAAAAACTCCAGTTACCACTTAAATAGTATAGTCTGTTTAGGTCTGATCTGATTCCTGGCTTTTGAATGGAGGAACTTGACCTGAGACCAGATACCCAGGTCTGGTAGAGAATTATCAAGAGATAGGAACTGCAGATGCTGGAGAATCTGAGATAACAAAGTGTAGAGATGGATGAGCAGAGCAGGCCATGCAGTATCAGAGGAGCAGGAAAGCTGACGTTTCAGGTCTGGACCCTTCTTCAGAAATAGGAGAGGGGAGGGGGATTCTGACGGGGGTGGGGGGGAGAAGGTGGACGGAAGATGGATAAAGGAGCATGTTGCTTCTTTATCCATTTTCCATCCACCTCCCCCCTTTCTCTCTTTATTTCAGAATCCCCTATCCCTCCCCCATCTTTCTTTTTGAAGATGGGTCCAGACCCAAAATGTCAGCTTTCCTGCTTCTTTGCTGCTTGGCCTGCTGTGTTCATACATCTCTATGCCTTGTTATCTTTGAGAATTATTAAACTGCGATTCTGTACATAAGGTAACCTCGCAAAGTTGGGTCAGATGTTTCACCAAAGTTTTTAGAAGTAATTTTGTCGCAGGAATCAAAATCATAGTGCCTTCTGTTTCTGGGATTGGAAGGAGTTACAACTATAGTTGAATTTGCTTCTAACTCTTGTACAGTGTTTCCTGTATGTCAGATTTCAAATTTAGAATGGGAGAGAATGTTCCACCATGCTCTACTAGTTGGCAGATTTGTTTGTATCCTTGAAAACAGCATACTCCAAAGTTTTTGAGTTCTTATTTTGAGGAGGAAAAGGGCTTCTGTAATATCATAACTGCCCAAATAATATATCTAATGATTGGAAAAGGTTCTCGGGAATTGTAAATAGAATAGCCTCTCTATCCAAATTAAAAAGATTGTGATATGGAGTTTTTACCTTTTTGGTTTGCTAGTATTTTTTAAAAATTATGTAATAGCCTCCTCAATTGCCTGTAATCTTGTGCAACTGATGGAGAAACTATAAATTAATTTGGGTTTACTAAGTAATGGCTTGGAATATTTGTTTGTATTTTGACTAGACTTTTGATTTAACATGAGTAAATCTGGCAATTTAACTTCTGCCAGCTGCACAAGTCCTAACCTTTTGGGAGAGCTAACACAACACTAGAGAAAATACCAAAGGAGTTTAATTCTTGTGCATAGGTCTTGGTGACCTCTGCATCTCCTCAAACATGCAAATTAGGAATATGCAAATACTGAAAGTGAATCCAGTGAAGTTCATTGACACTGAGGTTATTTGTTGGATGAGACCTGGTGTCAAAATGTTCTGTGTAGAATTCTATGTTTTGAGTGAGAAAATGTGTAATGTTAAATGCTCTTACTTGAGTGTACTGATTCAAAAGAAAAGAAAACAGCTTTTATTTACTGTAGTGCCTTTTGTGACTCGGACCTTGCAGAGAGTTTGACAGCCTTTTTGGCATTTTTTTAAAATCTAATCTCAGTTGTGATGTAAACGTTGCAGCCATTTGTCACCAGCAAGGTCCCGTAAATAGCAAAAAGATCACCCCAAACTTTTTTTCAGTGTTTCAGACAGTAATGTTGTCCAGGACTCTACGGTGAACATCCTTGCTCGCCTTTGGCTCTTCCACAAGCTATTCCAATGTCTATCAGCTTTGTAATGGAATAGACGCTCTGTGGGATTGAGGCTTATGATTTCTTTCTCCTAATGTGAGTAGTTTTATTCACTGAATTGGAGCACAATGATTAAGAGTCATTCCTTTATGCTGCTAAGTTGTCTCTTTTGTTGGTATTGGGATAAATGGCACAATATTGTTCAGTTTCATTTTGTTCTTCATAACTTTGTAACTTTTCATGTAAGACTACTGCTAAATAAACTCTTCATTTTTAAAATTTGTATTATTGAGGACACTGAAAATTCTATAATGTTAATTTCTTTTTAGGAGGCGGTCTGGCAGTTGGAACTCTTCTTCTTATTGGTAAGTAAAGCATTACATTTTTAGCAGCTCATCCTCCATGAGGGTAGGTGTTTAAACAAAACGTTGAACTATTACTTGGACCAGTCTGATAATCATGTAGTGCAACTTATTGAATCTTGTGATGCAACAACAAATGGCATTTACGTTGGGCTTTTAAAGTAGCAAAATGTGCCAAAGAGCTTCACAGAAGCAACCTCAAAAGAATTGACACTAACTTAATGATAGCTGTTCGCGAAAGAGTTAGATTTCAGTGAACATGTTAATAGGAGCAAGAGAGAGAGACTTAAGGGAGTTTCTGAATGTGAGCCGAGGCATCTGAAGGCACACACCCAACATGAAATTAGTGGAGTTGGTGGATTTTGATGGATGACAGTGCTGAATAAGCAAATGTTTTTAAATAACTTTTTTATATGTGCATTTACTGTGTTAGTATGACGAATCATTTATCACTAAAAATCAAAAGAACTGTGGATGCTGTAAATCAGAGACAAAAATAGAAATTGCTGGAAAAGCTCAACAAGTCTGGCAATGTCTGTAGAGAGAAATCCGAGTTAATGTTTTGGATTGAGTGATGGTTCTGAGGAAGCGTCAATGGTAGTTTGGAAAATGGAAGACAACAAAGTGTGAAGCTGGATGAACACAGCAGGCCAAGCAGCATTACAGGAGCACAAAAGCTGACGTTTCGGGCCTAGACCCTTCATCAGAGAGGGGGATTGGGAGAGGGTTCTGAAATAAATAGGGAGAGAGGGGGAGGTGGACCGAAGATAGAGGAGAGGAGAGTATAGATGGGGAGGGGATAGGTCAGTCCGGGGAGGACGGACAGGTCAAGGAGGCGGGATGAGGTTAGTAGGTGGGAAATGGGGGTGTGACTTGAGGTGGGAGGAGGGGATAGGTGAGAAGAGGAACAAGTTAGGGAGGTGGGTCAAGCTGGGCTGGTTTTGTGATGCAATGGGGGGAGGGAATGAGCTCTGCCGGTTTTGGGATGCAGTGGGGAAGGGAGAGATTGAAGCTTGTGATGTCCACATTGATACCATTGGGCTGCAGGCTTCCCAAGCGGAATATGAGTTGCTGTTCCTGTGACCTTCGGGTGGCATCGTTGTGGCACTGCAGGAAGTGCCCAGTATGGACATGTCATCTAAGGAATGGGAGGGGGAGTTAAAATGGTTCACGACTGGGAGGTGCAGTTGTTTATTGCGAACCAAGCGGAGGTGTTCTGCAAAGCAGTTCCCAAGCCTCCGCTTGGTTTCCCCAATGTAGAGGAAGCCACACTGGGTACAGTGGATACAGTATACCACATTGGCAGATGTGCAGGTGAACATCTTAATATGGAAAGTCATCTTGGGGCCTGGGATGGGGGTGAGGGAAGAGGTGTGGGGAAAAGTGTAGCATTTCCTGCGATTGCAGGGGAAGGTGCCGGGTGTGGTGGGGTTGGAGGGGAGTGTGGAGTGGACAAGGGAGTCACGGAGAGAGCGGTCTGTCCGGAAGGCAGACAAGGGTGGGGATGGAAAAATGTCTTGGGTGGTGGGGTCGGATTGTAGATGGTGGAAGTGTCGGAGGATGATGCGTTGTATGTGGAGGTTGGTGGGGTGGCATGTGAGGACGAGCGGGATTCTCTTAGAGTGGTTATGGTGGGGGCGAGGTGTGAAGGATGTGTTGTGGGAAATACGGGAGACACGGTCAAGGGTGTTCTCGACCACTGTGGGGGGGATAGATGATGTTGCGGTCCTGAAAGAATGTGGCCATCTGGGATGTGCGGGAGTGGAATGCCTCATCCTGGGAGCAGATCCGGCGGAGGGGAAGGAATTAGGAATATGGGATGGAATTTTTGCAGGGGTGTGGGTGGGAGGAGGTGTATTCTAGGTAGCTGTGGGAGTCGGTGGGCTTGGAATGGACATCAGTTTCTAGCTGGTTGCCTGAGATGGAGACAGAGGTCCAGGAAGGTGAGGCATGTGTTGGAGATGGCCCAGGTGAACTTGAGGTTGGGGTGGAAGGTGTTGAAGTGGATGAACTGTTCGAGCTCCTCTTGGGAGCAAGAGGCAAGTGCCGATACAGTCATCAATGTAATGGTGGAAGAGGTGGAGTTTGGGGCCAGTGTAGGTGTGGAAGAGGGACTGTTCCACGTAACCTACAAAGAGACAGGCATAGCTTGGGTCCATGCGGGTGCCCATGGCCACCCCTCTTTGTCTGTAGGAAGTGGGAGGAGTTGAAAGAGAAGTTGTTGAGGGTGAGGACGAGTTCGGCTAGGCGGATGAGGGTGTCGGTGGAAGGGGACTGTTCGGGCCTGCGGGACAAGAAGAAGCGGAGGGCTTTAAGGTCATCTGCGTGAGAATGCAGGTGTATAGGGACTGGACGTCGATGGTGAAAATGAGGTGTTGGGGGCCGGGGAATTGGAGGTTCTAGAGGAGGTGGAGGGCGTGGGTGGTGTCACGGATGTAGGTGGGGAGTTCCTGGACAAAGGGGGAGAAAATGGAGTCCAGATAGGTGGAGATGAGTTCGGTGGGGCAGGAGCAGGCGGAGACAATGCGTCAGCCAGGGCAGCCGGGTTTGTGGATTTTGGGAAGGAGATAGAAACGGGCCATGCGGGGTTGGGGAACAATGAGGTTGGAGGCTGTGGGTGGGAGGTCACCTGAGGTGATGAGGTCATGGATCGTATTGGAGATGATGGTTTCGTAGTTTGTAAAATGTCTGTTTATATGCAAAAGATAGTGTGAGAGGGGTAAGGAGTAATGATAGGTGGTGATAGGTCCCAAAGAGAGAAAGAGAGAAGACCAGTTAGACAGACAAAGGAGTGAATAGCTGTTAATGCAGACTGTTAGTGGCTAACAATGGGTGGTATGTAATAGACCATGTGATAACTAGGCATGGTCTTGGGGGTTGTTTAAGGACAAGGGAGAGCTCAAGGCTGAAAGTTTTAGAACTCTTCTTCAATTCAGTATTCATTGTTTTGTATTCCTTATGCATAAAACTTTCCCTCTGGAATTGAGCAGCTCTTGAATTTGATATTTTAGCAGTGCTTGAAAGTATGTTTTTGAAATATAGTTATAGTTGTAATGTGGACGAAAAGTAGCAAATTTATTCCAACAAGGCTGCCCCCTCAAACAAAGAAATAATGACCCCAAAATATATTTATTTTCTGGTGAGAGATATAATTGAGTTTACTAACTGAGACATGCCACCCTTTATTATTTAAAATTATCAGCTTGACTCAAAAATCAATTCTGCCTGAACAACATAATAATTCTTAGTTTCCATTCTGATTCATTTTTAGAAATGAAATTAGAAATTGAAAATGTGATTTGTTGGCAAGCTTTGAAGAGCAACTCAGTGAGTTATTTGGTACAGAATTCGTAGCCTCTGACCTTTTTGCTAGGTGCAGTATTTGTATGGCCACACACCAGTCGAATGCCTTAATGTTGTCCAGGTTTTAGTTTAATGAGCACAAACTGCTTCAGTGTCTGGAGTCAGGAAAAGTGCTGCTGAACATTGTGCAAACCTCTGTAACTATACCCATTTCTGATCTTCTGGAGGGAAGATCACTGAAGCAGCTAAAGGGGATTAGGCTGACATCACTGCCCACCAAGTCTGTAGGCTCTTGTGATGTAGTGATAGTGTTCCTGTCCCTACCTCTGAGCCAAGAGGTATTGGTTCAAGTCATACCATCTCCTGTTGTGTGGTGCCATCTCTGAAGCAGTTTCTGTGGGTGCTTTTTTAATCAACTAGACAGGGGCTCTTGTGGTACAGAGTTGGCATCCATGCCTCCAACCAGGATGTCCTGAGATCAAGTCCCACCTGGTTCAGAGGTCCGTAACATCATTTCTGGACTGGTAGATTACCTACAGAAATTCCTACAATGACAACATCGATAGGAGATAATTTAACCTCCAGCAACAATAGCCAACATCCTTTCTGCTAGATATGACTTCTCCAGTGGAGAGTTTTCCTCCTGATTCACAATGCGTTTAGTTTTTGCTCTGGTCGTTTGGTGCCACAAATGCTGCCTTGATATTCAGAGCAGTCACTCATTCTTGGGTCCAAAACTGTGATGTACTCAGGAGCTGATTGGGTCTGCCAGAGTCCAAATGGAGCAAAAGTGAGTAGGTTATTGTGTATGTGCTACTTGACAGTCCTGTAAATGACTTTTCCATCAATTGCTGATTCATTGAGATAAAATGATGGAATAGTAATTGGACAGATTAGATTTGGCTTGTTTGTTTTTGCACGCAGTATATATCTGCACAGTTTTCCACATTGCCTGGTATATTGCCAATGTTGTAGCTGCCCTGGAACACACCTGTTTAAACTATCAATGGAAGGTTGTCAGGGCCCATAGTCTTTGCAGTATCCAGGGTTTTTCATCATTTCTTGATGTCATGTATGGTCTGTCGAACTGGTTGAAAACAAGGACCTGAACCACTGCAGAAATCGGGAGGAAGCTAAGATGGTTCATTCACTCAACACCCCTGGCTGAAGATGCTTCAATCTTATCTGTTGTACTGATGCACTGGGCTCACCCATCATTGACAGGAAGATGTTTGTGGAGTCTCTTCCCATTAGTAGTTTAATTGTCCACCACCTTTCACAATGTGATGTGGAAAGGATGTAACTTGGATCCGATCTTTGAGTTACTTATTGCATGTTGATCCTGCTACTTGGCCTTTGCGTTGTAGATCCGCTGGGTTAATTTCTCACTTTGTTGATGTGCCCTCTGCCACTCATTGGATTGATTTTCAGTATTGATAGAACATTAGCTGGTGGGCAGAAAACATTGTGTGCATAGATGGATCTTTGAATCCCAGAATGTGACAAGTGAAAGCCAGCAGTAGTATATGTTACGGCTTCAACTTCTTTCACAGGTGACAGAGATATGTGGAATGTATGTTGTGAAGAAGACCTGAATTGCAGATAGAGAGCCTGAATGAGCATACAAAAGTCTGGTGGGTTGAGTATAGTGTGGGAAAATGTGACATTCTTTACTTTGGCAGAAAGAATGAAAATGCAGAGTATTACTTAAGTGGAGAACTACTGTAAAAGTCTGAAATGCAGAGGGATTTAAGTCTTGTGCATGTATTATAGAACTTGCTATGCAAATATAGCCTAATCAAACAGGCCAATGAGATGCTCTCCTTTATGGTGTAATTGAACATAAAAGTAAAAATTACATTGACTTATACAGTATTGGTGTTAATACATCTCTAACAATGTAACAAGGCATAGAGCTGGATAAACAGCTTGCAGCATTCTCCAGCATCGGCAGTTCCTACTATCTTTCTAACGACGTAAATTTGTTCTCCTTAGTTAAGGAAGGATATAAATGCATTGGAGGCAATTCAGAGGAGGTTTACTCGAGAATTCACTCATTCCAGTTATTGATCTAATGAGAATGGATAGGACAAGTGCATGTTTTGACTGAGGAATTTAGTGAGTAGTGTCTCGACTTGTACAAAACCCTGAATTGTCTTAACAAGGTGAACATGGAAACGATGTTTTAACTCTTCTGTGCTAATGAAGAACTAGGGGTACTGTTTAAATTTAGGAATCAGCCTTTTAGGACGGATGAGAAATTTTGAGGGTTGAAACTTCGGATTCTCTGCATCAGAAAACAGTGGAGTAATGTTCACTTAAATTTTTAAGGTAGCTCTAAATGGATTCTTGTTAGACAAAGGGATCAAAGCTTATCGGGGGTACATGGGAATTTGATATTCATAAACACAAAGATCAGCCTTGACCTTATTGACTAACAGCTAGTTAGGGCCAAATGATCTATTTCTGTGCCTATTTCATACAACTCTTTAACTGAATTGTAGTGGTAGGTTGGGGAGAAGTGCTGGAACGTGAGGTTAGTGTGTTGAATACAATTCTGATGATTTAAAGCACCTCATTGCTCCAGGCTTTGAGTTGCTAGATCTGATCAAAATCTATCCTACTAGCATAGTGGCAGAGCCACACCACCCAGTGGAGGATATCTCACTGCGAGTACTCCATGAATTTTTTATTTTACAAGTGGAGAATCTAGCATTTAAGTTTGCCTCCTGAGAATCTCTTCTGCAAAACAATATATTACCACTCATTGTCTCAAAGCACAGCACATGAGGAGTCAGGACCAAGTGTAATCTTCATATGAAGAAGAATTGAAATCTAGGATAAGCACACTAAATATATTGATCTAATTTAGTTTGTATCTTGAACATTTTGTCTAGATTTATGTTTGCATTCTAAGTTATTTTGTTAACTTGGTATGTGCACTTGTTATATTGAACTTGATAGCTTGCTGGTGGTTGTGCTGTTACACCTGCCAGCAGAAAAGCATAGTTTGGTCCATGTATGAACAAGCAATATATTACAATTACTTAGTGGCAGAAACTATAGCAACTTTCTTCTAAATCCACCCTAGCAATCAGAAAATCTGAGGATGTTTGGCATTTGTTGTAAGAGAATAGATCTCTCCTGTTTTTGCTATACGTTACTTCATACTGAACTTGTGCTTCAACTGGGCAGAAAACCAAAAATCTGACCCTTCAACTCTGCATTTAAGAATTGGCTAGCTGAGCAGCCAGTCAAATCTACAACCACTACCACCACCTTTTTTGAGATTAGACCAGCTAACACATACCCTCAAATCTTTGTTCGTCTGAATGAAATGGCCAACATATTGTCTTTGAGTGTTAGTGGAATGCATAAGGAACCCTTTCATCTTAAGCTTACGCGGTATGTGTACTTTAGAAAGTTTAAGCATCTTTCAAGATAGCATGTGTACTATATGGATTTAAATTGCTTTGAATTGAATTTAAATTGAAAGGAAATAAAAGTTCGACAGAACAGAATATTAACAGAAGCAGAAGTCCGTGGAATTGAGGACAAATAACCGATGGCTGAGAAATTGGTTGAGAGGTAGGCCAGTGAAAGCAGGGGATAATGATACCAATATGTGACTAGTAGTGTCCCACAAGAATCTGTTAGGGCCTTAATCATTAATTATTAATGACCTGGGCATGACTTTCTATGCCATTATCAAAATTTGTTGATGACACAAAAGTTAGGCAGCATTGTAGACAGTAGAAATGATGGCATAAAGTTACAAAGGGATGTTAATAGACTAGACTAAAACAGTGGTAAAACTGTGGCAGATGGATTTCAATGTAAGCAAGTATGAGGTTATCTAGTTTGAGCTGAAAAAGATAGATTAAGTTTCTTTCCAGATGGTATGAAATTAAATACAGTGTACATCCAAAGAAACTTCAAGGTTCAGATGCATAGATCTTTAAAATACCAAGTATAGGTGCAGAAAATTATCAATAAGGCTAATGGAATGCTGGCCAATGTATTTAGAGGACTGGAATATAATGATGCAGAAAGTAAAACTCAGGTTAGACCCTACTTCGAGCACTGTGAGCATAACTGGGCACCAGACCTTGGGAAGGATGTATTGGCTTTGGAGGGAATATAACAGGTTTACCAGGTCAATACCTGAAATTCAGGTGTTACGTTATGAGGAGAGATTATCCAAATTAAGCCTGTTTTGCTCTAGACCTTAGATTAAGGTGTGACCTGATCAAAGTCTTCAACATATCAATATGAAAAGACAGGCTAGACTAGGGGCGTGGTCTAAAAATTAATACTAGACTGTTCAAGATAAATGTTAGGAAGCACTTCACACACAGGCTGGTGGAGGTTTGAAATGCTCTTCCACAAATGGCAGTTGATACTGGATCAGTTAGCAATAATCTCAGATTTAAAACTTCAGTCAGAAAGGTATTGAGGGATATAGGTCAAAGACAGGTATATGAAGTTAGCCCACAGATCAGCCATTATGATGTTGAATCATGAAATTTTCTTGAACGGCTGACTACTTTTTCTACGTTTCTGTGCAACCAGTTGATTTAGAGTTGCACAAACTTCCCCTCAATCAGCAGTGAAATATCTCTCAATATTACAAGGATTAATGAAAAGGAGCAGATTATTTGATCCAGCAAACTTCCCTCATCTGTTATTTAGTCATGGCAGCTGTTTCTTTTCAATTCCTATGTCATGTCCTTTCTGTATGTCTAACCTTAATTCCTAGGTTAATAACTTTCATCTTTTGAAACACCTCACTTGAGTCTGCATCTGTAGTCTGCTAAACGGTGCATTCCATTTTCTTGCAGGCTTTTAACTTTTATTTGGACTTGCTTCTGTCTGAATGATATTAAAATCTGAATGCAAATACTCATTCTGAAGGGAACAATTATTTCAATTTTAAACATAGCTCAAGGAAGTTCCTGTTGATGGTGTTCCTTAAGCTGTGTACCTCTTGATTATAAATGCCAAATGATTCAATATAGTTGAATAAAGAAGTTTTCTAGAACAGTGTATCATGGTTGGACATCTACTGTTCATCTTTTATTTACAGCTAGAACGCTTAAGCTAATGTAATAATTTTAAGTAGAAAAAAGCAGCAAGTAGATCAGGGATGAAAGATTTACTCATTTTCCATATCCATCTGTTAACATTTGGTAATAGTTTGTTCAGGCGCTTTTAGTTTCTGTTTTATTCATTGGCATTTTGTGGTTTCAAAAACACGAATCAGAATTTTTAGTGTGCCAGCTATAAATGGAAAAAGCATGCTTACTAAAATTTTGAATATGTTTAATGGAATTCAAACTTCTAGGGATAGTATAATCTAAAACTTCTTTTGACCCTGTGAAATATCCACAACTAAAAGCAGCAATTTTTTCCACATGGATGTCAGTTATTTTGAATGCTTTTTAAACACCTCTTCCATAGAAGACTCATCTTAGTTTTGAATGTTTGTGAATACGCCTCGTAGATCAGCCATTGCTCTGTGATTATTCACTGCAATGCAGTGTTCTAACTCCACTGTAATGAAGTTTCATTGGCACATTTTAAAATTGCTCGGTCATTAATTAAATAAAAGATGTGTTATTTTATGAAATCAGCTGGCTAAAACAAGTTCTGTTTCACTTATTAGCAGAGTCACTTGTGTTCTCTGCTCACCCAAAGTCTGTTTTTCACAGGGGCATGATAAAATCCAGTCTGAAAGTTTGAACTCTAATGTGCAATTAGCAGCTGTTCTTTCACTTATCTTTTAATACAGAAAGTCAGGATGACAATATGCTCTACACTCAACCAATAGGATGTGCAATTATACTGTCCTCCCATTGCTCGGGTACTTGCCCTACTGTGTAACTGCAGACAGATACTTGGAGGTTAGCTGCATGCCCGTTTTCAGTACAGGAACAACAAATGGCCTGTATATTATAGCAACTTGTATGAATTGTGTTGGGAAAGCAGCAAGTTGGACTGTCTTTTTTTGTCCTGAGGATAAACTGTGCTGCAAAGCTCAAGATGGGAACAGGATTATGTTACAGGCACAAAAAGGGGGAATTTTTTAAAAAATTTGTCTATGCTTAGAAATTGGAGTTGAGAATCAGGATCAAATGTGCTCAAGGTTAAGAAAGAGAAGACAAGATAAAGTATCCAACTTGTCCTCACTCTGCCTAAAAGAGGTACTAAAATTGACTTCTGCTTTAGCTTGCTTAAAGGCTCATATGAAATATATTATCTGATTCGTGTTTTTGAAACCACAAAATGACAATGAATACAACAGAACCTAAAAGCGCCTGAACAAACTATTACCAAATATTAACAGATGGATATGGAAAATGACTAAATCTTTCATCCCTGATCGGCTTGCTGCTTTTTTTCTACTTAAATTGTTACATTATCTGCCGGGTTACCAGGTCCCTTGAATTCATGTACGTATTAATCATGGACATCTTTCAGCACTCCATGTTTTGTTGAACTTTGGCACGTTGTTATAATGCTCTTTTAAAGCTCAGGTGCATTAAGGCTACACAATAGAACAATCACCTTTTCATGAAAGATTGCACTTCAGTAAGTAAACTTCCTCTTCAATCAGTTCCTCTATTCCTCAAATTAGTTTAGTTGGAGAAATTTGTGTTTAACCTTCCAAATGCATTAGCTGGTTAATTTAATCTCATAATAGTGAATTTAAGTGTTATTAAACCATTAGTTTGCTTCAGTACAAAAATTCTCTTGAGATGTCTCTATAGGAGTTCAGTATATCCATTGCTAGAATGGATCCACAATATAGCATTTTAAAGAACTATATACCCATATGCGTATAAATGTTTAGTTGAATTAACTTTGCAAAGTAATTCAGTTTCAAGCTTAAATCAATTATTGTAGTAGCTTTATGCATGTGGTACGCATTCAACCAAAAGTAATGTCATATTCAGAGTTACATTATAACGGTTATTTTTGCTTTCTGCAACTCCTACACTACCTAATAATTCTAGGTGAAATTGAATTACAAAATTTCTTCACATATGCGAAAGAACATATGATGTACCAGTTGAAATGGTACATATGCTTGTGTTGACCAATAGATGAATGAACGCTAGACAACATAGCATAGCACGAGAGACTACAGACCAGATACTTAAACCCAGATATCTCAATGCAGTTCATTCAAAATATAAATAAACAAATAATCTGTTTTTTTCCTTTTCACACAAACTTGTGCAATAACATTGTAATCAGAATTGCCTCTTCTCTCCCCTCATTTACTGCTTTAAATCTTACATTTACAGGTCCTTTTCAGCCACGCAATTGCACTTAATTAAGAATGCCCGTAGAAAACTGAAGGGATACAAGAACTTCTTTGACTGTTAACAGCTGCCAGCAAATTTTGAAAGACACAAGCTTCTTGTCCTTAAATTTTTATGTACAATGTAATGATGTTGGTTTAATGAAAAAATAAATATCATAGCTTAAGTTTGGAAAAATCTCATGCATTATTTTTGTTTTTCTCAATTGGAGCAACTTACCTGAGACAGAAGTGACTTTCTCAGTTCATTGCGAGGGCCTTTGAAGAATCTTCTGTCATTTTGAATCATTCTTGCACTAATATAAAGCCCTTTGTTTTTTAAGTTTTAACGCATGTGAGCTGAACACATAGGTAAATGAATATGTTGTAAAATACTTCATAAATCGAGTCTTAGATTGTGGCATTTGGACCAAAAAGAGGCAAAATAAACCTTACTGCATTTGGTGAACTCAAAAAACTAACCGGACGTGGTTGTGCAAATGAACACTTGAAGATGTTGCCAACCTTTCCTGTCTTTCACTAGCTTTTAATTCTCTAGAAGATTATATGTTCGCCACTACACAGATGCAACTGTTGAACATGGACACGTTTATCTTTGTGAATATTTTAAATATGTAAAGAAGATGGAGTAGACCTTGGAATTTTGATTCTTGCACTTCTTTTCCTGGTCAAGTATTAAAATGGTAGAACTAACATTAGATTTTTGCTTCCTGGTCTGAAGTGGCTCTTTAATGGCTCTGGTTAAATTGCAGGACATTGAGAACAATAATCCTAGTTTTTTTGTGCTTTATCTATGTAAAAACACTTACTAAACCTTTTGCAAGGCAATGAAAAATTAGTGGCCACTAAGTCTCAGGAGTGCAATGAGAAAAAGTGGTGTTGACAGGATGATATGGTGGATTTTGATTGCAACAAGATAGGGGTGCTAAAGCTGAAATAGGTAAAAGTGGGAGGAGCTAGCCTTCACGTGCCCCCAGTGTATTTTTGACTGGGGTGTGGAGGCTCATAAAATAGGATGGGTGCCCAACCCACCACTTTTCTATCCATTACTGAACTAACATCCGCCTGTGAATCTTTGGAACTCCTTTCCACAATGAACTGTGAGGGTAGAGTCCTTGTAAAAGGCTTTGAATAACATTATTTAGGGTTATGAGGAAAGGCTGAAGAGGCAAAAGCAGTGTGTTCCTATTTCTAATAATTACAGTTCTATGAATCCTTGTGATTTTACCAAACTATATGTGACGATGCTGTCACTTTATAAAGGTTATTTTGCCCTGGGGTTTGTTTTGTTTTTGAAGAGGGGTTGTAAAGGCAGAGGAACAAAGCTGGCCACTGAAAACAACTTAAGAGGCCTTTATTTTTTTTTTACCAGTTGTAACAATGTAAGGCCAGTGGCCAGCTCTCTCTGACCAGGCTTTCTAGTATTCTATTTTGGCTGTAGCACTCAGAAGCTGTTCGGGGATCCCAGAAGGGGTGGAAGTTTCAGCAAATGATTGCTAACTGCTACTTCCTCCTGAAATATCTCTTGACATTGTTTCCTCCTGGATTAGAGAACTGCATGTAAGAATCTGTCTGAATTTACCTTTTTGCCAAGGAGTGTGTTTATGGGATGTTACTCTACTTAGAACAGTTGATTAGTAATAACTACTGTATCTATTATTGGGTTAAGTTTTTCAATGATTAGATTATTCTAAATACCTCATCCTCTTTTTGTATTTTAACTATAGTCTTTAATTTGTGTTTTGATTGATGTTGAGTAGTTTGACCAACTGCATCAATCTAGAACATGTATCTCTCACCTACCTTTAAAATAGGAAAAATTAAGGCCAAGGCTACCTGTTTAAAATATTTTGAGGGGGTCTGGTCCAGTCCATAACACAGGTCATCAAAATTATGCAAAGGAGGCCTCCAAAAATGGAATATTAGGATACACCCTTCCTGATTATAGGAGGAGAAAACATTAAATTGTAACATTTACAATCTAGCAGGCAGGAGTAGAATTAGGAGAAAACAATGTCAGGCCTAATTGGAGGACTTTGCTTCCATTTCTTTTATTTATATTCACAGTTGCAAGGGATTAACAAATGTTAGATAAAAGATGAGATGTTGTGGCATGGATTGAAGGATTTATAGTGGGATTTTCAGGGACCTAATGGCATTTCAGATAATGTCTGATTTGCTGCTCTGTGGTACAATTTATAATGTCCATTTAAAATCTGAACTATTAATAATAGCCCAATTAACACTACAATGCTTATTCCTGATTTTATTGAATTAGATGCATGAATGTTCATATTTGAAAATATTCCACCTGTGCCTCCAATGTACGTTTTCCACAGTTAATGTTAAGAAATTGGAAAATGAATGATCACTTTTTTTGAAATGGGACAATACTTTGCTACTCGTGGTTTGAATAAGCCAGTAGAAAAGGTACATAATGCTTGTGTTTCCTGTATTGGTCTAACTTGAGTCCGCACTTCGTTATTGAGTTTTTTCACTAGTTTATCTTCTAAAGTATCTCCCACCGACTCTTTCACATCACTCCAGAATCACCACATCTCATTAATTCAAAAATCTTCAATTGCATCTAGTCATATTTCTGTAGCTTTACCTGTATCAGGTTAAGGTTTGCTTTTTAGATGAAAAAGCTTAAATGACTGACAGTCTGTGCACATAAGCATATCTTTTCCTCACTTTTTAAAAATTTTTGGTTTTTTCTTTAATCATTCACAGGATGAGGGCGTTGCTGGCTAGGTAGCATTTATTGCCCAACCCTAATTGCCATTTAAGAGTCAACTGCATTGCAATCAATACATAAACAAGAGGCAAAAGTAGATATTGGGCCGCTCCAAATTGATGCTGGAAGGCTAGTGATGGGAGATAAGGAAATAGCTGAAGAACTTTAGTACTTTGCGTCAGTCTTCACAGTGGAAGACATGAGTAGTATGCCAACAATTAGGGAGAGCCGGGGGCAGAGTTGAGTATGGTAGGCATTGCAAAAGAGAAAGTGCTAGAAAAGCTGAAAGGGCTAAAAATTGATAAATCTCCTGGCCCCGATGGGCTACATCCTAGAGTTCTGAGGGATGTGGCTGAGGAAATAGCGGAGGCTTTGGCCGTGATCTTTCAAAAGTCACTGAAGCCAGGGAAAGCCCCAGATGATTGGAAAATTGCTGTTGTAATCCCCTTGTTTAAGAAAGGATCAAGGCAAAAGATGGAAAATAGGCCGATTAGCCTAACCTCGGTAGTTGGTAAAATTCTGGAATCCATTGTCAAGTATGAGATTTCTAAATTCCTGGAAGTGCAGGGTCAGATGAGAACAAGTCAGCATGGATTTAGTAAGGGGAGGTCGTGCCTGACAAACCTGTTAGAATTCTTTGAAGAGGTAACAAGTATGTTAGACCAGGGAAACCCAGTTGATGTTATCTATCTAGACTTCCAAAAGGCCTTTTTGATACGGTGCCTCATGGGAGGCTGCTGAGCAAGGTGAGGACCCACGGTGTTCGAAGTGAGATACTGGCTTGGATAGAGGATTGGCTGTCTGACAGAAGGCAGAGAGTTGGGATAAAAGGCTCTTTTTCGGAATGGCAAGTGGTGTCCCGCAGGGTTCAGTGTTGGGGCCGCAGCTGTTCACCTTATATATTGATGATCTGGATGAAGGGACTGGGGATATTCTAGCGAAGTTTGCCGATGATACGAAGATAGGCAGACAAGCAGGTACTACTGAGGAGGTGGGAAAGCTGCAGAAAGATTTAGACAGTTTAGGAGAGTGCTCCAGGAAATGGCTGAATTTCAATGTGAGGCTTTGCACTGCGGGGGGGGGGGGGGGCTGGCGGTGGAAGAATACAGGCATGGACTATTTTCTAAATGGTGAGAAAATTCGCAAAGCAGAAGTGCAACGGGATCTGGGAGTGTTGGTCCAGGATTCTCTAAACGTTAACTTGCAGGTAGAGTCCGTAATTAAGAAAGCGAATGTAATGTTGTCGTTTATCGCAAGAGGGTTGGAAGATAAAAGCAGTGATGTGCTTCTGAGGCTTTATAAAGCTCTAGTTAGGCCCCATTTAGAATACTGTGTCCAATTTTGGGCCCCACACCTCAGGAAGGACATACTAGCCCTGGACCGTGTCCAGTGGAGATGCACACGGATGATCCTTGGAATGGTAGGTTTAACGTATGATGACTGCTAAGGATCCTGGGATTGTACTCATTAGAGTTTAGAAGGTTGAGGGGAGATCTAATGGAAACTTACAAGACAATGTATGGTTTAGAAGGGGTGGACGCTAGGAAGTTGTTTCCGTTAGGCGGGGAGACAAGGACCCGTGGGCACAACCTTAAAATTAGAGGGGGTAAATTTAAAACTGAAATGAGACGACATTTCTTCAGCCAGAGAGTGATGGGCTTGTGGAATTCATTGCCACAGAGTTCAGTGGAGGCCGGGACGTTGGATGCCTTCAAGGCAGAGATCGACAAATTCTTGATCTCAGAAGGAATCAAGGGCTACAGGGAGAGTGCAGGGAAGTGGAGTTGAAATGCCCATCAGCCATGATTTAAATGGCGGCGTGGACATGATAGGCTGAATGGCCTTACTTCCATTCCTATGTCTTATGGTCTTAGGTGGGTCTGGAAGCACGTTCAGGCTAGACAGGTAAGGAATGGGAGTTCCCTTCGCTCAAGGACATTTGTAATTCACATGGATTTTTCCTGACAATTGACAATAGATTCATGGTCATCATTAGATTCTTAATTCAAGATATTTTGTTGAATTCAGATTCCACCATTGTCCCAGAACATTATCTAGGTCTCTGGATTAACAGTCCAGCGAGAATACCACTAGGCCATAGCCTCCCCATTGAGTTTCCAAGAGCAAGGTAAATATTAAAATGTTAGAAACCATAATATATCATTGATTAAAAATGATTTACCAGGCAGCATTTCTTCATCTATCTTGTGATCTGGTTTTGAATTCAAAAGCAGAATACTATGATGCTGAATATCCAAAATCAAGTCTAGAAATATCCATGTTGGAAATATTCGTAGCTGAGGTATCTTGCGTAACTGCATTAATGCCTTAGGTCTGTGGCCTTCCACAGGACGGAGAGTTAAGCCATGTTTGAGTAAATGAAGGGGGAAATGAATGAAAGGGAAAGTCTGAGATAAGGTGAGTTGTAGGAGGGGTGAAGTGTCAAAAAGCTTTGTGGTAAGTTATCCAAAGGGAGTGATAATTGATGAAGAAACAAAAGTGTCCCGAGGTATGAATGCTGTGTGAGTCAATGACAAATGAAGTGAGGCAAGACTGAACTTTTTTTAAAAGAAACCAAAATAGCAACAAATGTTATGATCTCAATTTGAGCTGTTGAACAATGCTGAATTCAGAAAGCTGCAGAGTGCTGAGTCAAAAAATTCTCCACCTTGCTCTCGCTTTGTTTTTCTGGCCTTTCCTAATCTTGTTAAAGCATTTCAATAAAGTTCAATGCCTGGTTGAGGATCAAAATCTCTGCTTTTGATTGGGCACCTTTTCAAGCTTCTGGACTTTGCATTGAGTTCAGTAATTCTGGATCATAATTTCTGTACTTTGATAATTTGGTTATTTTTCTTTTGAAATCCCTTTACTTTGCATTCAGAATGCTGCTGTCCTACCATTTAGACCTCATAGCTATCCTTTTCAATTGCTAATTGATGACAAGGACACTTCTTTGAAGCTTTCTATTTTCCACTCAGGACAATTTGCAAGAATGCAAGTTTAAGGGAGAAACAATATTTATGTGGCATGAGAGGAGCGTGTTAATTGGTTGGCTAATGGACTCTAGAGATGTTGCAATTATGAATGCAGCAGATGGTTGACGATTAACTACCAGGGTTTGTTTACTTTTTAAACTAGGCAGATTTACCATGACTGAAGGCGTTGCCCTGATAAATGAACCAATGACTATTTTGTTGAGTTTAAACAGATGCATGCCTGATTGTTTGTAAAAAGCAGGCCCCTGTGTATTAATATAAGTAGCTTCCCTTAAACACTAGGGATGTATCGTGTGCCCAATCGACAGTCCTAAATAGGTTGGCAATTCTTTGCAGACTGAGGATTATCCAGAACATGTTCAACAACTGTATTGACTGACTGAGTGGACAATTTTAAAAATTATGCATTGTTCCATCACTGTTGGAATTGATGGTTAGATCAGTATTCATTACCAACCTTCTTGCTAATCTGTACAAATGCGCAGCCGCTCTGCTCCAAGCACAGTGATTGGCATGCCAACACAGATCATGGCGTTACCTTCTGGTTCCAGAAGCCACTGCCACACCTGAGTAGAAGGAAAAATAAATTTGAAAGGTTTCTGTTCATTACCCATCCCTAAATGCCCTAGGGAAAATGTGATTTAGGTATGTGGGCAGTGACAATGAAGAAACAATGATATTGTTCCAGGTCAGGATGGTGTGTACAAGAAAGAGAGCTTGTCTAAAGCTCTTGCTTGAAATTAAGAAGGGGATAACGGTGGTAAATGTGATGAAACTATATGGGGAAATCATGCTTCTAATCAACTTCTGTGACTTTTTTGCAAAACATGAGTGGTTTTCTTGCCCTTGGGAAAGATAATCCAATAATGATCTGACACCAGTGTAGCATGTTTTGTATACAAAATGTTCTGTTACACTTTCAAATAAAACAGAATGCATTAGCAGACCTGATGACCTTGGAAGAAAAAAAGAGCCATTAATTAAGGGATTAGGTCAATGCAGATAACTTCATCTTTGACAAAAGTCTGCATTTTCAGTGAGGTTGCAAACAAACTTATCAGAGCAATCTCTGCATTTGTCTATTCACACAAGAGGCTATGAATGAAGTGAGGTCTGAAACTTAGAATAAAACTTTTAGGTACCAGCACAGCATTGTTCACAACCCCTCCCTAAGCCTGTGAGACATGAACAACTACTTCAGGCGTATTAAACAGGTGGACAGTTTAGGCACATATGAACATCAAAGGGGAAGACAAAGTGCCCTCCTGAGGTATTGAAAGAGAAGATCTGTCTGGAATTGAAAATGCTCAGTATTTCAGCCCAGCTTTAGTATGTACATGACTGACTGACTGATTTAAAATCCTCGAAGTGGTGATGTACCGACAACTTTAATTAGATGTAGAGGTGTCACTGTTGGACTGAGGTGGACAAAGTCAGCAGTGACGTGACACGAGGCTAGAGTCCAACAGGTTTATTTGAAATCACAAACTTTCAGAATGCAACTCTTTCATCTGATGAAGTGAGAGAGAAGAGCACACAGACACAGAATTTATAGGCAGAGAGATCAAATGATCATAGAACTGGTGTGATGAATAATAGGTCTGTGCAGGTGACCAAGAGCATTAGATGGTGTGAGTGAAGTATCCACAGCTGAATAACAAGCAAAGGGATGACCTAAACACTGATTAAGTGAGGCAGAGAGATTATTCCAAAACATTAAAAATAAGGTGGTGCTGGAGGCAAACTAAATGACGAGAATAATATGATAGGTGTAAAGGTTGCATACCAAGTGTCTAACTAAAGTAACAAGTAAACAGTACAAACTAATTTATTAAGGTAGAGAGATCATAACTTATCAAGGTGATAACTGTCCTGTTTTGAAACTATCAGTGTGTGGTGGGGCCACAGGTAGCGCAACATGAACCCAAGATCACAGTTGAGGCCACCTTCATGTGTACAGAACTTGGCTATTGGTTTCTGCTCAGCAGTTCTGCATTGTTACGTATCTCAAAGTCCATCTTGGAGGACGTGTACGTGAAGATTGGAGGCTCAATGTCCTTGACCACTGAAGTGCTCTCCAATGAGGAGAAGACCTTCCTGTTTGCGATTTGGTATGCAGCGTACAATCATCTGTTATAGTAGCGTCTGCATAGTCTTGTTGGTATACCAGGCCTCAGGGCATGCTGCATATGAAATATATAAAATTGGCCAAGTTGCATGTGTATCTGCTGTACATGTGGTGGGTGCTGTTCCCATGTGTGATGGTGGTATTCAGGTTGATAACCTGATATGTTTTACAGAGGTTGTCGTGGCAGGGTTATGTGGTGGTGTTGATGTTGTCCTGAAGGCTTGGTAGTTTGCTGCAAATGATGGCCTTTTTAAGGTTTGGCCATTGTTTTGAAAGTGTGAAGTGGAGGTGTAAGATTGATCTTGGCAAGATGTTGATTGTCATTGACATGTTAAAGGGTATGAAGAACATGGCATAGTCTCACTGCTCTGGGAAATTACTGGACGACGAAATCTTGTCAATCGGGTCGTATCCTGTGTCTGTCTTCTGAGGAGTTTGTTGCAGTTTTTCCACAATGGCCTATCAGAACTCGTAGTCTAAATTGAGTAACTTATCCTGCTCGCATGAGGGCATCCTTCAAAATCTTGAGGCGTCCATCAGCTTCCTCCTCATCTGAGCAGATTCTGTGTATGTGCAGGTCTTGTCTGTAGGTGATGACTTCTTTTAATGTTTTTAGGGTGGAAGCAAAAGAAGTGCTGCATTTTGAGGTTATCTGTGGGCTTGCGGTAGAGTGAGGTACTGGGGTGCCTGTCTTTGGAGACCGATTCTAAAGAATAGCCCAAGGTAAGTCTGGTGGGATGAAACTTGTTGATATCGCTATGTCGTCATTTCAGTGATTCCTTGCCATGAGTCCAAAGGAGGGGAAAAACGTCACTGCAAATACCCAGCCTTCAGGACAACATCAACCGCAACACCACACAGCTCTGTCGTAGCATCCCCTGCAAGACATGTCAGATCATTGACATGGATACAACCATCACAAGTGGGAACAACACCCACCATATACTCAGCAGATACTTGTGTGGCTCAGCCAATTTCATGTATCTCATACGCTGCAGGTAAGGATGCCCCAAGGTATGGTATATTGGCGAGATCAAGCTGATGCTACAACAACAGATGAATGGACACTGCACAGAAATCACTAGACAGGAATGTTCCCTTCCTGGTAGGACACTTCTGACATGTTCACCATCTTTGGTAAGCTTCCACCAACGCAGACTTCGAGATACATAATTGCTGAACAGAAACCGATTGCCAAGTTCCATACCCATGAAGACAGCCTCAACGGTGTGACATGAACCCAACACAATGTTGTTCTGTATCTGTAAAACCTTCCTTCCAGTCCTGTTTTGACACCATCACTTTGATAAAAATTGGTATGATTGCTTTACCTTAATTAGGTTGTACAGTTTTGGATTACTTATTGTTTTGGTTAGATGAGACTCTTATACCTATCATGTTGTTCTAGCTATTTAGTTTGTGTCCAGCACCATCTTATTTTTAATGTTTTGTAATTATCTGTCTATCTCATTTAATCAGATTATAGGTCATCCCTTTGCTTTTTATTCAGCTGTTGACACTTCACTCACACTGTCTAACGCTCTTGGCCACCTGCACAGACCTATTATTCAACACTCCATCCATGCCAGCTGTATGATCTTTTGGTCTGTGTGCCTATAAATTTTGCCTGGTTGCTCTTCTCTCTCTCACTTAACCTGATGAAGAGGCTGCACTGTGAAAGCTTATGATTTCAAATAAACCTGTTGGACTATAACCTGGTGTCGTGTGACTTCTAATTTAAATTTGGATATCGCTTCGGAGGGGTACTGAAATTTAGGTTGAAGGATTCTTTGAAGGAGGGCCTCAGAGGAAGTAGTATTGGAGAAACATGCACAAGATAGAACAAACTGGGGAAAATCTCAAGTTGTAGCGCTTCATTTCCTTCAAACTCCAGGGAATACAGTCATCGATGTACGAAAAGCAAACTAGAAATAATAGGCAGTCCCAACCACATCAGGCAGTTCATCCATGCATACACTATTGACAGCAGTGCCAGTCTGCGCTCGGGCTCCACAGCCTCAAGGAACTGTGCAACAGATTAGAGATAGTGGGAACTGCAGATGCAGGAGAATCCAAGATAACAGTGTGAAGCTGGATGAACACAGCAGGCCAAGCAGCATCTCAGGAGCACAAAAGCTGACATTTCGGGCCTAGACTCTTCATCGGAGACGGGGAGGTGGACTGAAGATGGATAGAGGAGAGTATAGGTGGGGAGGGGATAGGTCAGCCCAGGGAGGATGGACAGGTCAAGGAGGCAGGATGACATTAGCATGTGGGAAATGGAGGTGCAGCTTGAGTTGGGAGGAGGGGATAGGTACACAGTTTCCATCAATGAGGAAAAGGAAACCAACAGTAACAAGTTACTGGTTTAAAGGCTGGAGAAACCCAGTGGCCTGGCACCATCTCTGATGAGTGACCTCGATAGATGCTACCTGACTTGCTGAGTTTCACTGGCATTCCCTATTTGTCTCAGAATTCTAGCATCCACAATATTTTTCCTTTTATTGAAACATTTAACTCTGCCACTTCTGTTCCAGGCTCGCCCACCTTGGGGGACTGTTCTATCCGGAACTTCCATTTGAATCTTTTGATTTGTTCATATTTATTGCTTCCTATCTCCCTTCTAGTATTAGATAAAATATTGTTGGAACATGCTTTCGCAGCCACATCTGCTTCCTCAGTGAGTGTCTATGGCTCTGCCATATCCCACATGGGGATTCTAACTGAAGTTCCACCCTTCATGTTTAGAGCCCAGCAGGAATACAAGATTTTTAAGATGTACAAACCTTCTCAGAAACAAACCCACCAGATCTTGAGATCTGCATTAAGTGCCATGTGTTCCCCCATGCACGCTTGACTTCTCTTTCCATCTCCACTTCATGCTATTTCAACTGTCCTTCCTTAAAGCTCCTTGTGTGTGAAATAGTATGCTGATTTTAATTGGACTATACATGCTTTGTTCATAATTTACTCAAACATTTTGGCACCTTATTTAAGGAGGGCCATAGTTGTATTGGAGGCACTTCAGAGATTTATAGGGTTGATCCCTGGGATGAAGGTCGAGTACAGATTGAACAGGCTTGATCTATACTCATTGACATTTAAAAGAATGTTATGTGCAATAAGACACAAGAGCCTACTTGTCATTTATGATTCAAACAGGCCTGTTAATGCCAGATGATGAGACGGAATCAGTTCCGTTTTTAAACCTTTCTTGGTCAGTTCCTTTTTTTTTGTTCCTTTCTGTTACAGGATATCACATTTCAATTAGAATGTAGTTTGCTAGAAAATAAAGGAGTCAATTACCAAGGCTTGCTTGAGTGATAGAGGAAATGTGTTAGGTATAACCCCAAGGAAAAATAATTTTCAAAAACATCAAATACACACAGACATAAGAAATTAGTTTCAAATGATTGTTGGTACAGGCAGGAAGGATAGAGCATAGAAAACTGCAGCGGGAGTTGATCATGTTGCCCCTTTGAGCCTGCTTCTCCATTCAATATGATCATGGCTGAACATCCAATTTAGTTACCCTGTTTCCACTTTCACCTCATGCCTTTTGATCCTATTACTTTCTCTAAACATTCAGTGTTTTTGCCTCAACATTTTCTGTGGCAGAGAACGTCACTAATCTCTTTGGGAAGAAATGTTAACTTAGTCCTAGTCTGCCTCACATCTTTATATTCTGACTCCTGACTCTGATTACACAGTTGAAAGGTCCTTGAGGTGATAGATTCTTAACCTGAGGCCATAGATGTTTAATAGTTGACTCTATCTTCAGCAATAGCGGAATCTACCGATGTCTTTTGAGTTTTAGTTGAGTTATTTTCCTAATTTGTTATTTCATTGGGTGATTTATTCTGAGATGAGAGAAGCAAGCAGGTTTCAGTTTGTGTCACTGATTCATTTTCTTTCCTTCGGCTTTGCTGCTCAAAAACAACTATCAAAATAAAGTTTGATATGTATACAAGAGTTCAGCTCCATTCTCCTTCCAGGCTGGCTATCTGGCAGGCAAACCAACAAGGCTAACCAAGGAAGTGAAAGAGTGCATCTGAGGAGATCAAAATCAGTAATACCCTGAAGACTTGAATACATTTGGAATCAAGCAAAGGACTAAAAACATAATAAAGATGGGGGTGGGGTGTTGAAATCTATCAGTTCAAACTAGTGAAGAAAATAAATGAAAATAAGACCTTCTTTAAACATAGAAAGAAAAGAGAGTTTGAAGAGAACATAGGCCCCTTAGAAGAGGAATCTGGGGAGATGGTTTTGGGGAACGAGGAAATTGCAAAGGAGTTAAATAGATGATTTGTATCAGTCATTACGGTGGAAGATACTTCTAACATTTTATTAATACTTAAGAATACATGGGAGAAATCAGTTAGAATTACAAAAATGTAGATGTCATTGAAAGTTCACTGGACATTGGAGCTTTTTTTAAACAAGACTTCCTAGGAGTCACATGATTGACAAGTGTTTGCTTTGCTCGAGGCACAGTTTATATATTTTGAATAGCGACTGGATTGAACAGTCTATTGGAGCAATAAATCAGATTGGATGAAATCTAGATGAATCTCTGCCAACTGTTTGGGGTCTTGGACAGAGGTGAGGGGGAGGTGTAGGGGGTCTTCAAATTCACCTAAACCATTTCTGACACCACCCTGCACCACCCTCCCCTTTCTAGATCTCTGTCTCCATCTCCAGAAGCCAACTTACCACTGACATCAATTTCAAACCAATTGACTGCTACAGCCACCTTGACAACATCCCCTCACCCATCCTTCTGTAAAAATGCTATCCCATACTCTCAATTCCTCCACCTCTGCAATATCTGCCCCCAGGATGAGGGGTTTTACTCCAGGACATCCCAGATATGCTCCTACTTTAGGGACTGAGATTTTCCCTCCTCTGTCATGAAGGATACTCTCAACCGAATCTCTTCCACTTTCTGCACTTCTGTCCTCAAACACCCTCCCCTCAACAACAATAAGGATAGAGACCCCTTAGCCCTCACGTAACACCCCACCAACTTCTGAATTCAATGCATCATCCTTTCATTTCTGTCGCCTACAATCAGAGCCCACCACCAAAAAGATATTTCCTTCCCTACCCCGTCCACTTTCCTCAGGGATGTTCATTCCGTGACTCCCTTGTCAACTCTATGCTCCGTACCAACTTCTCTGCCAGACCCAGTACCTTTCCCGAACAGCTGCAAGACATGCAACACCTGCCCCATCTCACCTCCATCCAAGGCCCCAAACAATTCTTCCAGATCTGACACGGATTCACTTGCACTTCATCCAACCCGATCTATTGCGTCCGTTGGTCCGATACGGTCTCCTGTATATCGGGGAAACCAAACGCAGACTCGGGAACTGGTTTGCAGAGCATGTGCGTTCTGCAAGCACCAATCAACCCAATCTTCCAGTTGCCATCCATTTTAATTCCCCTCCTGCACCCCTGACACCACGTCCATCCTTGGCCTCCCCCACTGTCAGAATGAGGCCAAACGTAAACTGGAAGAACAACACTTGATGTTTCAACTTGGGAGCTTACGGCCCAATGGCCTGAATTTTGACTTCACCAGCTTTAAAATCCCTCCACCCCTAGCCTTATCCCATGAACAGCTTGGCAATTAAAACATGGAGTATTGCGATGAGGATGATGGTGTACATAGACACTGAGGTTATTGTGTACAGCAGCATTCTGCAGTCTCTTGATTTAAATAAAACCTTGCTTGTCTAATATTCCTGCCAAAGTGGACAACCTCATTATTCCATGTTGTGTTCCATCAGTTGTTTGCCCAGTGATGTTAACTATTTATAGCACTTTGAAGAATTTAAAAATCGTCTTGCCATTTGTTTCAGTTGGATCTGAAAAACAGTTGTATTAGACACAAAACACTAATTCTCCATTTTCACAGATGCTACCAGACCTGCTGATTTTCCCAGAATTTTTTTTCATTTTATTTCAGATTTCCAACATCTGCTGTAGTTTTGTTCTCATTATCCATTGACTCTTGTTTTGCTTGAGCTCCTTGATGCCTCACTTAACCAAATATGATGTCAAGGACAGTTGCTCCCAACTCTAGAGAGGCCAGGAGCTAAATGCCCCTAGCAGAACCCAAGCTGAGCATCCGTGGATTTATTGCTAAGTGCTGTTTGATAGCACTGTTAATGACACTGCCCATCATTTTACAGATGATTGAGAGGAGTCTAGATCTGAAATTAGCTGTGTTGGATTTGTCGTGCTCTCACTTGGAACTTTCCATATTGTTGGGTAGATGCCAGTGTTGTGGATGGACTGGACCAGAGTGGCTTGTTCTTCAAGAGAAACACGTTTTAAGCACTACTGTGGTAATGTCATCAGGGCCCATATCCCTTGCAGTATCCAATGCCTCATACTGTTTCTTTGTCATGTAGAGTAAATTAAATTGGCGAAAGGCTGGCATTTGTGATTCTGCGACCCCCTGGAGGAAGCTGAGTTTGATGCAAGCACTTCAACCTTATCAATTGCACTGATGTGCTGGGAATCCCTACCATTGAGAATGGGAATATTTGTACAATGCAAAAGATAAGAGTGAAGCTTTTGCAATAGCCTTCATCCAAAAGTGCCAGGTAGATGATCCATATCAGCCTCCTCCAGTGGTCCTCAGCATTACAGGTACCACTCTTCAGCCAATTTAATTTAATTCACTTCACATGACATCAAGAAACAGTTGGAGACACTGGATACTGGAAAGGCTACAGGTCTTGACAACATTACAGCAATAGTATTGAATATTTGTGCTCCAGAACTTGCCTCTCCCCTAGCCAAGCTGTTCCAGTACAGTTACAACTCTGGCATCTACCCGACAATGTAGTAAATTAGCCGTGTATGTCCTGTACATTTTTAAAAAAAGGACAAATCCTATCCAGCCATTACCACCCCATCAGTCTACTCTCAATCATCAGCAAAGTAATGGAAGGTATCATCAACTGTTCTATCAAGCATCACCTGCTCAAAAATAATCTGTTTAGTGATTCCAAGTTTGGGTTCTAGCAGAGCTTCTCAGTTCCTGAACTCATTATGGCCTTAGTTCAAACATGGACAAAAGAGCTAAAATGCAAGGGTGAGGTGAGAGTGACAGCCCTGGAAATCAAGGCTGCATTTGACTGAGTGTGGCATCAAGGAGCCCTGACAACTGGAATCAACGGGAATCCAGGGGCAAACTCTCTGCTGGGTAGAGTCTTCCTGCTATCATAAGGTCAGAAAAGGGGATGTTCACCAATGACTGCACAGTGTTCAGCACCATTCACAACTCCACAGATACTGAAATGGTCCATGTCCAAATTATAAGATCTGGTCAATATCCAGGCTCTACCATCATGAATAAGAGATGACCTAATCACCACTCCTTGACATTCAACAGTGTTACCATCACTGAGTTCTGTGTGCCCCTCCACCTCCACACCCCCCCCCCCCACCTTCCCCCCCCCCCACCTTCCCCCCCCCTCCCCACCTTCCCCCCCCCCCACCCCCCCCTCCCCCCCCACCCCCTCCCCACCTCCCCCCCCACCCTCCCCACCCCCCCCACACCTCCCCCCCCACCCTCCCTCCCCCCCCCTCCCCCCCTCCCCACCCCACCCCCTCCCCACCCCCCTCCCCTCCCCACCCCCCCCACCCCCCCCACCCCCCCCCACCCCTCCCCACCCCCCCCCCCCCCCACCGCCCCAGTCACCATCCTGAGGGTTATCATTGACCAAAACTCAACTCTCACCACATAAACAGAGTGGCTGTAAGAACAGAGCAGAGGCTAGAAATACTGTGGCCAATAACACATTTGACGCCCTAAAGATTGTCCACCATCCACAAGGCACAAGTCAGGAGTGTGATGGAATACTCCCCACTTGCCTGGATGAGTGCAGCCCCAACAACACTCAAAAAGCTTGGCACCATCCAGGACAAAGCAGCCTGCTCGATTTGCACTACATCCACAAGCATACACTCCTCGCTCCACTGATGCTAAGTGGCAGCAGTTGTACTATCTACCAGATGCCCTGCAGAAATTCACCAAAGATCCTCAGACAGCACCTTCCCAACTCTCAACCACTTCCATCTAGAAGGACAATGGCAGCAGATACATGGGAACACCACCACCTTCAAGTTCCCCTCCAAGCTATTCACTGTCCTCACTGGGAAATATATTGCCATTCCTTATCGTCGTTGGGTCAAAATCCTGGAAATCCCTCCCTAATGACATTGTGGATCAACTCAGCAGGTGGACTACAGTGCTTCGAGAAGACATCTCGCCACTACCTTCTCAAGGGCAACTGTGGATGGGCAATAAATTTTGACCAGCCAGCAATGTTCCACCAGAGTGACGCTCACATCCCACAACTTAATAGTTTTTTTTTTAAAAAATGCCTCCTCCTGCCGTGAGTTTAATTCTCCACCACCATTCATAACTGCATTTGACAGCATTGTAGAACTTGGATCTGATCCATTGGTTGTTAAATTGCTGATCCCTGTCTATCATTTGCTGCTTGTGATGTTTGACACATAATTAGCCCTCTTTAATGACTTCAGGTTGACACTTCATTTTAGATATTTTTGGTGCTCTGCTTGACATACTCCCCTGTGATCTTCATTTAGGTATGACTGTCCTAGCTTGATGGGAATGATAAAAGGGTGCTTATTGAGTTTCGAGAAGATTTGTAGCTCAGGTTGAGTTTCTGGATGTGAGTTTGCTCGCTGAGCTAGAAGGTTAGTGTTCAGACGTTTCGTCACCATTATAGGTGACATCATCAGTGAGCCTCCGATGAAGCGCTGGTGTTATATCCCACTTTCTATTTATCTGTTTAGGTTTCCTTGGGTTGGTGATGTCACAAGCCAAAGAGAGACACGCACGAGAATTCCTGGAAGCATGGCATTCCGACTGGAACTCCATCAACAAACACATTGGCTCCAAATCAATGTGTTTGTTGATGGAATTCCGGTTGGAATGCCATGCTTCTAGGAATTCTCGTGCGTGTCTCTCTTTGGCTTGTGACATCACCAACCCAAGGAAACCTAAACAGATAAATAGAAAGTGGGATATAACACCAGCGCTTCATCGGAGGCTCACTGATGATGTTACCTAGAATGGTGACGAAACGTCTGAAAACTAACCTCCCAGCTCAGCGAGCAAACTGACATCCACAGTGCTTATGTTAGACCATAAGATTAACAGATTTATGCTGAAACAAACTGTAATCGTGACTCATGAAAGCTCAGTCATGAGTTGTTGGATATATTTAAAGTCTATCCCGTGTAGCACAGTGATTATGCTGAACAACACTAGGTAAGGTATTCCCAGAGTGAAGACAGGACTTGTCTCACAAGGGCTGTGTAGTGGTCATTCTGATGATGTCTTAGACAGATACATTTGCTCAGGCCCATTGCTCAGTGTTGTGATCCCTGCTGATGTTATTTCTGGGCAGCTCAGAACCCAGCTTGAGATCTGTCTCGGTAGATCACATTTTTTGTTCTGATTTAACAAGGTGGCCTCTCATTGAAGTATAAGTGTGCAATATTGCAGCTTCTTTTTTAAGAATACAAAAGGAAGTTTACTAACCAAAAAAGTGAAGATAAATAGAATAAACAAAGCCATTTTACTTAGAATATAAATTTACTTATATTTAAATATAGAGTAGTAATAATGGATTAATTCCATTAATTCCCAAACACTCGTTCCCAAGTTTCCAAAATAACTCCCTTGCAAAATACTCAAACCAGAGAATAAAATGTTTTCCTAACACCTCAATAGGTTTAAGGTTATTGTGAGTTGAATTCCTGATCTGAAACACTGATGGCTTCTTCCTGGAGCTTTCATACATCTGAGCTTAAATATCCTCAGCTTTGAACAAGCAGTTCATTGTTTTAACACACCACTTCTGGTTTGAGCTATCATTTAAACTTTACACTAAGGAATCTAGTTTTAATGATATTCTGTCCTTCTCAGGACCACTTCTCTATAAAACCATCTCCATCCAAGGAATTCCCAAAACTGGCTAAATTAAAACTAAAAATTTCTTTCTTGAAGCTATGGGTGTTGCCCCAAAGCTTAAAAAGCAAGTCCTGTGTATAGAAGCTTGAAGCAGAATAGACTACCCTGCTAAGCTGTAAAACATTCTAGCATTAAAAAACCATTCGTGCTGCAAAGTAGTTCTGTCAGAGCAATTTAAAAGAAATCAGCAAGGTTGCAAAAATACATGAAGTTAATTATTAATTTCAAACACACACAATATCCAAACATCACTAACCCAAATTCAAAATATATATTTGACATACTTGACCTCATCCTCATGTGATATAAACTATGTTTTTTCCTCTTCTTGGTTCCCTCACCATCTGCCACAGATGCAGTCTATCAACTGTTATGGAATCATATTGTACAGAAGATGCCATTCAGCCCATTAAGTCTGTACTGCCTAAAATATACTATTACCTGCAATAGTCCCACTTTTCCACACCAGGCCCATATCCTTGAGTGTTATAATAGTCCAACTGCTCATCCAAGTACTTTTCAAAGATTGTAATGATTTCCATCTCAACTGTCCTCCCAGGCAGTCTATTCCAGAACCCCACCTTCTACTGAGTAAAAATATTTTTCTTTAAATCTCCTGTGGACCTCCTGGCTTTCACTTTAAAATTACACCTTCCTATAAAGTCGTGACCAGAACTGCACACAGTAGTCCAGCTGTAGCCTAACCAAAGTTCTGCACAGTTCCAATGTGACCTCCCTGATCTTAAAACCAATACGACAACTGATAAAGACAAGTGTCCTGAATGCCGTCTTAATTACCCTAGTAACCTATTCTGCCACTTTGAGATCTGTGGATGGGCATTCCAAAATCCCTCTGAGTTTCCTCATGTCTTGCCATTCATTCAGTACACTCTTGTCTTGTTCTTCCTTCCAAAGTGCTTCACCTTCCATTTATCGGAGTTAAATTCCATCAGCAATTGATCTGGCCGTCTCACCAATCCTTTTGTATCCTCCTGTAATCTAACATCTTCCTCCTCCCTATCAATGACCTGGCCAAACTCTGTGCCATCTGAAAATTTACTTATCATCCATCCCACATTCTCATTTACATTATTTATGAATATCACAAACAATAAAAGACCTAGCACTGATCACTTTTGTACACCACTGCATACTGGAATTCGGGTCACACAAACAGCCTTAATACCATCCTCCTCTGTCTACTGCCACTAAGCCAATTTTGAATCCAATTTGTCAACAATGTCCTTTAAGACTCAACCAGTTCAGTCAGTAGTGGTGCTGCCAAATCACTGTTAATGAAGGATATTGAAGTCCTTAACCCAGTAAATTCTTGCCCTCCTTCTGTGATGAGAATATGTCTATCAGAGTTTTCCTTGCCAGAGTTTAATTGATGCCATGAGACTTTGAGATCCACAGTCAATGTTGAGGAGTCTCAAGGCAGCTTTAGTATTTTCATTTCTTTTTCTTTGGTGATGGTTGTTCTAAGCTACTCTGTCTTTTTGCCACTTAAATTTCAACTATTCGTGGGTTTTTTTGTGTCTTTTATTGCAAAGCTGGCTACAAACTATTTATTCGAAGCCTCTATGATTTTCTGTTTTCCCATATTAATTCCCCAACTATATCCTATTGTGGGACCAATTCTCATTTTAGCAATTCCTTCCTTATGTATTTGTGGAAGCTTTCATAGCCCAGTGCTTAAGTCTTTAATTAAATTTAAGACATTACGTGTGGACCCATGTGTCTCACTTTCAAACTAGATATGAAATACTACCATGTCATGATTAATTTACCTAGAGGATCCTTTGCTATCAAGCCTCTAAATAATCCTTTCTCAGTACAAATTCCAGGTTGAAATACTTGGTTCCTTCAATGTTCTGGAACATATTGTTCTGGGAAACTTCCGCCAAATACAGACTATAAACTCATCCTCCAAGCTACTATTGATTAGATAAATTTTTTGGCAACGTGGAGATTCAAGTCATACAAAATTATTGCAATGCCTTTATTGCAAGCCCGTATTGTTTCTTGAGGAAATGGTCTAGAGAAGTTTGCTCTAAGAGTGTTAGCTCATTCCCAGGTACTCTGAAAGAAAACTGAAAAGGTATGGATCCAGAGTTTAAATAATCAGTAGTCTCTCAGAGCAGCATCACCACTATTTTCTCATTCATTTCCTCTGAAGCATTAAACTCAAATTTTCAGGCCTCTAAGCATGAACTCACTGGTTCAAATTAAGAGACCTCTCAACATGCTTTTAGTTTTGAGCTGTGGCATACTTTGAAAATAAATCTTCGACCATTGAGTGTTCATCTGTTTGGATGGCTCTATTTTTGCTTCCAGAAAAGTTAAATTTTCAGTGTTTTATTTCTAAAAATAAGATTTTTCTACAGTTTCATCTTCAGTTTTGTGAAGCCCAGCTCTGATAACTGGAAGCATTTTTTTCCTAATGCTTTTGAAGTGGGAACAAACGAAAGAACTGTTGTGACATAGCTCCATTTGGAACAAATACAGGAATGCACTTGTCAAAATGTCACCTCATTTGTTGTAATTAGCCATAAAGTGTGATGGCATGTTATTCAGTCGTTCCTCTTTGCCCTGCAGGGATGCTCATTTTTTTTCCTGATTGACAGAGTAAATATCTCTGTATATTTTGTTGATTTTTTTTGCCATGTTTTGTGTGCAAGGCCATAACACACTGCTGTGCAGCTTAATTTAAAAAGTTGTCCAGTTATAAATAGAAAAATCATTAACAGTAGATATCATTTTCAGACTTCAGCCAAACAAGCTACAGTATTTCTAAAGACCACATTATTGCAAATTCAAGCAGTTGTTTTTGTGTGCTTTTTCCGTACACAAATAAATGTATGCATTTACATGGATGTGTCATACATGAACTTAAAAGCAAGCATACAATTATGATCACAGCAGATATCATAATTATACAGATCAGATCCTAAATTGAAATCTGACTTAACTTTTTTAAACAGTGATTTTTAAGTGAAACACAAACATTTAATGCTGTAGATTTAGTTTTAACAATGAAATAGATGTTTGTCAAATAAAAGGTAAAGTAGAATAAATGAAACTATTTTCGTAAAACACATTTTGAATATTTTCAAATACAGCAAAAACACAATATGACATCTATCCCAACAGAATCGCCTTACTATACTCAATCACAGGAAAGAATTTGTTTCTGTATCACATCAGTAGGTTTGACTTTACTGTTGTTTTCAGTTGCTGGTCTTGAGAATCTGATAGCCCATTCCTTGAGTATTCATACAACTGAACTTAGACTTTGTCAGCATCAGGTAATCCTTTGAGTTCTAACCAAGCACTTCCCAGACTGGAATATTCATACTAGAACCCCTTATACTGAGGTTACTTATTTTCTAACTGTTTAGAATTAGCCTCTTTATTGAGGAGGAACTATTTCATACACTGGTGCCAAAAAACTCATGCAACCAGCCTCAATGGTTACTGCCTGGTGGTTGTGACTTCAGTCATTATGAATGCTTCAAGAGGTTGGTCATGGCTCACATCAGCTCCAGCCTACCAGATTGCCTTGATCCTTTGCAGTTCGCCTACCACCGCAATAGGTCCGTGGCAGACACCATCTCCCTGACCCTGCATTCGTCTCTGGAATATCTGGATAACAAGGATACCTATGCCAGGCTTATACTTATTGACTACAGCTCCGCCTTCAACGCCATAATTCCAAGCAAACGCATCTCCAACGCCAAGACCAAGGCCTTGGCTCCCACTTCTGTAATTGGATCCTCAACATCCTGACCCACAGACCACAATCAGTAAGAATAAACAACAACACCGCCTCCTTGGTAATCCTCAACACTGGTGCCCCACAAGGCTGCATGTTCAGCCCATTAAACAGTCATGACTGTGTGGCCAAATTCCACCCTAACTCCATTTACAAGTTTACTGATGACACCACCGTTGTAGGTCATATCTCAAATGACGAGACAGAGTACAGGCAAGAGATTAAGTGCTTAGTGAAATGGTGTAAAGTCAACAATGACTCCATCAACGTCAGCAAAATGAAGGTGCTGGTCATGGACTTCAGGAAGCGGAGTGGATGGCATACCCCTGTCTGCATCAGTGTACTGAGGCAGAAATGGTTGAGAACGTCAAGTTCTTGGGATGTAGAGCAACAATCTGTCCTTGTCTGCGCACGTCAACAACTCTACTTTCTCAGAAAGTAGGGGAAATTCAGCATGATGACAAAGATGCTCACCAATTTCTAAATTTGCACCATAGAAAGCATCCTACCTGGATGCATCGCACCGTGGTATGGCAACTGATCTTCCAAAAAAAAAGCAAGAAACTACAGTGTCATGAACATAGTCTAGTCTATCTTGCAAACCAGCCTTCAATCCATTGAGTCCATCTATACTTCTCGCTGCCTTGGGAAAGCAACCAACACAATGAAAGACCCCTCCCAACCTGGTTATACGCTTGTCCACCCTCTTCCATCAGGTATAAAAGATTGGATACACCGATTCAAGAACATATTCAGAAACAGCTTCTTCACCACTGTTATCAAACTTTTGAATGGGTCCCTCAAATGTTAATTCTGATCTCTCTCTCTACACTTTTCCTACAGCTGTAACTTTGAATTTTGCCCGCTTCTGTTACCCTGATGCACTTTGTGTGGTACGATCTGCTTGTATAGCATGCAAAACACTTCACTGTATCTTGGTATGCGACAACAATAAATTAAACAAAAAAAAAATTCACCAGGACTTTTGAAAAGTGAAACCAAAAGCTTTCCAATCTATGCATGTTTGTCCTGAGCAAAAATAAATTCTAAACCTTCCAATTGAAAGCAAGCTAATGCTCTTCACTGTTTACTCTGTCTGCTCATAAAATTCTCCTAATAAAAACAACATCCTATTAGCACTTCTGGAAGACTCTTAAAGAATCGTGCTTCCAAATATACTAGCAATAATTAACCCCTTAGATTCTTTCTGCATGCAATAAGTGCACAAGTCAAATTTTAAAATAAATTATACTAAAACACATGTAACATATACCATACATCATCCTATGAACGTAAGAATTGAGAGCAGGAGTAAGTAATTCAGGCCCTCAAGCATGCATCACCATTTAATAAGATTGTGGCTAACCTGACTGTAGTCTCATTTTCACAAACAGTTAACGTTTGACCCACTTGCTTGTTGTGAATCTATCCACCTGTAGCAGTTGGAACCAGGTGGATCTTATAGAGTATGATTGGGAATGTTAACCTAGGCCAGTCAGGGACAGATGTAAACAGGGGATTCAGAGCCTGTTCACTTCAGGGGCTGACTCCAAGCTGGTTGGCTACAGCCAGTGTATTGTGCACATGTAAATAAGGGGTGACTTGGTGATGGAACACATGGTCTCCTGGAAGTATTGGTCATGGGCAATGGGTCATCATGTGCAGGCACGGAACTGGAGTATTTCCTAAAGTCAAATGGCATTTGACATGTTTGGACAGCTCCATACCAACCATTGTCCAGTGGTCTGGCAGAAAGAGGGGTCCAAACATTGAAGACCGGCTTAAAGAAACAGCCTACAGCTTTGCTCAATACCAAACTGTTCCTGTTCAATTATCAGACTACCACACATGCAACTAAAGGCAAAGCTCCAGCTTTCCCACCTACAAGCCGAAATCCCCACCTGCTTCAAGAAGACCACCATCATCCTAGCACATAAGAAAGTACATGTATCATGCCTTAATTGCTACCTCCATAATCATGAAGTTCTTGCAGAGATTGGTCATAGCCCACATCAACTATAACCTCCCAGCCTGCCTCGATCCCCTGCAATTTGCCTGCCAGAAAAACAGGTCCACAGCGGACACCATTTCCCTAGCCCTGCGCTCGTTATTGGAGCATCTGGACAACAAGGACACCTACATCAGAGTCATGCTCATCAATTATAACTCCACCTATTATAACACCATTATCCCCTCCAGACTTATCTCAAAACTCCAAGACCTAGGTCCCAACTCTGCCCTCAGCAACTGGATCTCAACTTTTGACCCATAGACCACAACCAGTGAAGGCAGACAATGAAACTCCTTCATGATGCCATTCAACACTAGACATCCCCAAAGATGTATTTTCAGCCCACTACTGTACTCCCTGTACACACAAAACAGTGTAGACACAATCCAAATGAATGCCATCTACAAGTTTGCTGACAACACCACTAGTAGGACAGATATCAAACAACAATGAATCAAAACACATAACGTAGATGGAGGGCTCAGTGGTGTGGTACATTAATAAAAACCTCTGTCTCAATGTTGGCAAAACTAAAGAACTGGTCATTGACTTCAGAAAGAAAGAAGCGGAGGTTGAAAGGGTTGAGAACATCAAGTTTCGAGGAGTGATGATAACGAACAACCTGTCCAGGACTCCTCACAACAGTGCAATGGCCAAGAAAGCACAACAACGCTTCTTCCTCAAGTGGCGCAGGAAATTTGGCATGTCCATGAGGACCCTTACCAACTTTTACAGAAGCACCATAAAAAGCATACTATCTGGGTGTATGATGACCTGGTATGGCAACTGCTCTGCCCAGGACAGTCAGAAACTACAGAAGGTTGTGTGCACCACCCAGATCGTCAAAGAAGCTAACCTCTCGTCCATGGACTCCATTTACACTTGTTGCCGCAGAAAGGCTGCTAACGTCATCAAAATCCCATCCTGCCCCACTAATGCTCTCCGACAACCTCTTACGTCACGCAGAAGATACAGAAGCTGGAACACATGCACCAGAAGGTAAAAGAACAGCTTCTTCCCTGCCATTACTAGACTGGTGAATGGATTCTCTAACTTAAAATAGTGTTGATCCTGTTAATGTCGATATTACCTTGTGCATGTTTTGAGCGGTGTAACGGGACGATGAAATGGCAGCAGGAATGCCGGGGATGGGCACATGCGTCCTCTAAGCGAGAGAAATAGTTTACTTCAGAGGACAAAGTTTGGTGCTGGAACCATGGAAATGGCCCTGCATGGGTACGAGGTGAGGTCAGGTCCTGTGTTATACAAAGTTTGGGTAAGTGAGGAGGCCCTGAACAAAGATGTGGATCACCTGAAAGCTGCTATCTCGCAAACGGCGCAGCAGCAAAACATAGCTGGCCCATCAAAACTGCCAAAACACCTGCCAGAAACCATGGGTTCGCCCCCTCAGTCTAGTGTCAAGGAAACCTCAGAGTCCGAGATAAATGCAGCCTTGATACTGTTACCACCGGAAGAATAGTAGGAAACTCTCACGAGACACCCAGACTGGCTGTGAACATCTGAGTCAGAGGAACCTGACCCAAGGCAAAAACACCCCAGGAGAAGATACCAGACATAAGACCAGGCCTGTATCCTTGGACTTGGGAGCGGGATTGGGGATGAGGAATGTAGCGATTGGAACCAGGTCGATTGTGTTGACTATAAGATCCTTGATTGGGATTGTTAACCTGGGCCCAGCCCTGCCTGACAGATGTAAACAGGGAATTAAGCACCTCATCACTTCAGGGACTGACTTCAAGCTGGCTGGCCACAGCCAGCATATTGTGCACATGTAAGTAAAGGGTGACTTGGGAATGGGATACTGGCCTCTATGCAGTTATTTCACTGCCTCTCTCTTTGAAATATTCTTTGATTCTGGCTCTACTGCTTGCTGGGATAGAGAGTTGCAACGGCACTCATTCTTCATCTTCATCTTAAATGTGAAGCCCTTTATTTCTAAACAGCCTGTACTAATTCTAGTCTGTCTTGCAAGAGAAACCACCCTTTCAGCATTCACCATGTCCAGTTCCCTCAAAATCCTCTGTATTTCAAAAGATCTCCTCTCGTTCTTCTGAACTCCATTGGATTTGGATCCAACATGCCGCACCTTTCCTCGTAAGATAATCCTAAACGTTGACTATCAAAACTGAAATAAACTAGCTGGCAAAAGAGAGAAATTAAAGTATCTCCTGTGAGGTAGTATCCACTACCACGGTGACAGGATCTTACAAAAGTCTTCCAGAAGTAATATGCCATCACTTGTAGATTCAGCTGGTAATAAAATTGGCTGTATTTGCTGAAGAAGAAATTACAAGAGACTTTTTGAAATTCAGTGAGCATTTCCAAGAGTAGACAAAAAGACCTTAAGTCATTGCCCTCAAGGTATGAATAGCTGTTCTATCTCACCAACAATCTGACTGGATAAGAGCCATCCAACTAATAGCTGAAACAGTTAGAAAGTTAATTATGTGATTGAAATGTCATTTACAGGTCTACGCCCCAGACTGGGTCCAAACTGTCACCCTATGGAAGCATTATTCAACTATTTTTGGGATTGCAACTGAAATAACTGCACAGAGGCCAGTATCCCTTCACCAAGTCACCCTTTGTTGCTATGTGCACAGTACATAGCTGTGCCCAGCCAACTCAGACCTTGTTGATGGAATGAAGAGACTATCTGAATCTGCTGTTTATATCAGCCAGCCAGGGGTCCCTGATTGATTGATTGGATTTTTAACCTGGGCCAATGATCTCACGGCCAATGAGATCCACCTGGTCTTCATTCCTTTCACTGTTGCAACCATCTTAAATTTTGATCTATGTAAAGTCTGACTGTGAGCAACCATTTTGTGCGGAGATGAGGGAAATTCATAGAAATGCAGCAGTTTGGTAGGAAACCTTTGGGTCTAATGTGTCTGTGTGAATTCCACCAGCTGCCTTGGTAGGTTTTGAGGCCATGTTCCCAGAGTGTTAGCCTGGATCTTTTAACTACTAATTCAGTACACATTGATCAGAATGCCATCACCTCCCCACAACTGCTAGATGTGCTGTACTGTATTTCTAGGAGGCAGTTGATAAGGTGCCACTTCAAATGCAATTACAGAAAATAAAAGCTCATGGTGAAGAGGACACATTAACAAAGAAGTTTGGCTTCCCTGCAGAAAACCAAGAGTAGACATAAGTGAGCCATTTTCTGATCAGCAACATATGATGAATGGTGTACCACAAGATCGATGATGGGGCCTTAACTTTTTATTAGATAATTAAATAAATAAGAGAAGATATGATTATTGTACATTCTGCAGACACAAACATAGATAGGACAATATGAAAGACAGTTTAAAAAAGTCCACAAAGGGATATGGACAGGCATCTAGTGCATAATGTAGGAAAATGTGAAATTGTCCATGTTGGCAAGAACAGAAAAGAAGCACATTATCTAAGAGGTGACAGGTTGTTGAGCTTTGAGATGCCGAGGGATTTGAGTGCCCTTGTGTATAATTCGCAAAAGGTTGACATGCAGGTAGAGAAAATAAGGTTATAATTTACTTCAGAATTAAGTACAAAAGTAAAGAAATTATGCCTCAGTTATATAGGACATTGCTGAGATTACATCAGGAGTACTATGTACTGTATTTGCCTATTTACTTAAGGATTTAAATGCGTTGGAAGCAGTTAAGAGAATGTGTACAAGATTAATATGTGGAACAGTTGTGTTGTCTTGTGAGGAAAGGCTGAATGGGTTTGGTGTGGATTTGTTGGGAGTTTAGAAGAGCAAAACGTGACTTGATTGAAGTGTTTAAGATGCTGAGGGGTCTTGATAGGATCCATGCTGAAATGATGTTTGATTTTGTGGGAAAAATCGATAACTGTGGGTCACTTTTTTTTCAAAATGTAGGGTCACCCATTGAAGACAGCGATAAGGAAATATTTTTCACAAATGATTGAGTCTTTGAAACTCTCTTCCTTAAAAAAGGTATAAGACCATACAGTACATATTGAGAGGTCAAACAATTCCACTTTGCCCGAACTGACATTTTTGATGTCGATATTGTGGGATAAAAATAACAAGGTAAGACTTACATTTATAGTACTTTACCACATCTGTCAGAAGTACCACAAAATGTCATGAAAATTTATCTGACCAATTGTGAACAAAGCATTTCCAAAAAGTTTTCTTCCCCTGCTACTGCCATCTTCCTCCACTCCCACCCTACCATTGTGGAGGGTGCAATAGGGTTAAAACTTACCACCCCTGTGGAGTCTTGCCAGGGATCTGTACTGAATTCCCTTCTCATCTACATTCTGCCTTTGAACAAGCATACGAGTCAGATTTCTCACACACATCATTAATAACCCAGCTTTACCACTTCACTAACATACCCATACTCTCTGCTGCGTCTCTGTTTTCAAGCAAGTGCCATTCTGCTTGCCATAGCATGTTTAACATCCGAGTATGTCACTGAAACAAGCCATTTCTGAATGTTTGATTTGAGGGACTGCTCCCTTAAAAGGGCAGGATATCTTCAGTTCTGTGCAGAGCATTCCCATACCACAAGACCTACAAACCTCATGCATCTGACTTAACTTTACAACATTTTGACTGACAGTATCTTTAATGAGTCAAGTTGATATCACTAAGTTATTTATTTTGTTATGCTGATTTAACAGCTTTCAGCAAAACAGTTTAATACCTGTGCACTGGGGAATCTAGAATGTGGGCATGTAATCTCAGGATAATGGGATGATTACACATGTTTCAGATGAAGAATTTGTCAACAGCAACATGTTGTGCATGTTCCATAGTTGAATTAAAGGTAAAGTTGTCATAATCCAAGATAACAAGGCTTTTTTCTCACTAGAGAGGGAGGGAGAGAGAGAGAGACAACTCATGGGAGTTTAACCAGAGGGTCACCAAGTTTCAGGTGAGAGGAGAGGTGGAGAATGAGAATCCTTCATAGTAATTTCGGCCAGTGCAGGAATTGAACTCATGCTGTTGGCATCAATCTGCTTCAAAAACCGGCCATCCAGTCAGCTGAACTAACCAACCCCAATAATTGATTGTATTCACGAGGCTGAAATAAAAAGATTTTTGGTCCCGGGTATAAAAGGATATGAGGAGCAGATCATTGAATTCCTACAGTTTGGAAGCAGGCTATTTGGCCCAACAAAGAAGAGCATCCCACTTAGACCCTCCCCCTCTACCCCTGCATTCCCCATGACTAACCCACCTAGCCTGCACATCCCCTGGACTGTGGGAGGAACCGGAGCACCCAGAGGAAACCTAACCAACATGAGGAAAATGTACAAACTCCACATAGACAATTGTCCAAGGATGGGATCAAACCCGAATCTCTGGCATTGTGAGGTAGAAGTGCTAACCGCTGAGCCACCGTTCCTCTCCAGATGGGAAAGTGGAATTGAATGGACTGATCAGTTAGGACTATATTGATTGAAAACTCAAAGGGCCTAATGATTGAATCCTACTTCTGCTTCTTTATTATCTTTACCAGGAAAAAGTACTCCATTCACCAGTTTTGTATTTATCAGTCTCATCTTTTACATGATACCCTTCTTTGTTGACTCCAACACAGAATGTGTGCCTGGCAAAGTCTGTCAATTTTTCCTGCAAGTTGAAAAATATCGTCAGACTTGCCTTTTCCAACTAAGAAATTTTATAGGAGAATACCTAATTTTCCTTCTAACAACCCTTAATAAACAGATCACATTCCAACAATTTTAAAAAGATCCTACCATTTTGTTTTTGATCTGGACCATGATTTTGGCCTGGATCTCCTCATTAAGGCCAGCACCTGCCCTGTCAGTTCATCCCTTTCCCTTTGACACTCCAGCTCCAAAGGTATATCAAACACCTGTGAACATAAGGATGTCAAAACTTTGGCAAATCTCGTCATACCCCTTTCATCCCATCATCACTTCTTGGGAAGATATTTCTTAATCAATCTGCTCAGAGATGTCATTACACACCTCTGGAACAGGTTGGACTTGAACTTCAGCCTCACTGTGCTGTGGGATCCTTCACTTATTGGGAACGGTCTTGTCTAGACCAGAAACAAGACCCCAGTAAATGGTGTGTCAGGGGTCTCAGCAGAGTTTGGAGCTCTCCTGTAGCAGGTCTAGTGCAATAGTTCAGCAGTTCATCTCCAAAATCTTCATAAAAACTTGAAACACAGCAAAAACTAAGGTACATTTAATTTGAAAACAAAGTCACTTAGTTGATGCTTATTTATGCAGTAAAACCACTGTGCAATTTTAACTTAAAATCTCAGACATTTACTTGAAATTTAAGATCTTTCCTTGTGCAATCATCAGCTCTGAATTTTAATATAGAATCACACCAGTGGCGGAGCTAAAAGAATGAAACTTAAGGAATTGTTGAATGGCAACCGAATCCTTTCAAGGAGTGATTAACTGCATAACGTAGAAATCTGGAAAAATCTTTTCACTCCAAGTTGTTCATGTCAGCGTTAACTTGCCAAGGAAGCTTCATCTGCTAATTCAATGTGTTGCCACATTCCTTTATCCTTATTTCATGCATCTGATTTCTAGAGGGATACTACCAATCATTGCTTGTTGATCTTAATATGCCAAGTAGATTTGATTATTATATGTTGAGATGTTTTGAATTTATTTTTTAAAAATTCACTTGCCAGATCAGAAAGAAGGAAGCAATAAGTGGATATATAATCTTAAGATTAAATGCTTAGCAGGCTTAAACACGAAGACGCTCTCATTTGCTTTCCAAATGCTTTATCATGTAAGTCAAACTGACTGTTAATTTAATTCTTAATCTCTTCCTTCCAGATTTTGCAACATGTCTTTTAACTTTTTCTAAATTTTACTTCCTTGGAGAGAATTTGAATTGAATCAAATGCAAGTCTTCTGCATTCCTGAAACACACTTGCCAAATTTGCTAATGCTTATTGGGGTGGCTTGGCCATTTTTTCAAAAATATACCTTATACAATATAGAAGCAGTTTTTGTTTCACTGTTGAACACCGTTTCTCCCATTGTCATCTTCTGTTATGTCATCATACATTGATCTTTGTAAATGCAGAACAGATACCTTGCCAAAACTGTGACAAACATTACATTGGACAAACAGGCAGAAAACTAGCCACCAGGATACATGAACATCAACTAGCCACAAAACGACATGACCCACTATCACTAGTATCCTTACATACAGATGAGGAAGGACACCACTTTGATTGGCACAACACATCCATCCTCGGACAAGCCAAACAGAGACACGCATGAGAATTCCTAGAGGCATGGCATTCCAACCGGAATTCCATCAACAAACACGTTCATTTGGAGCCAATTTACCATCCTCTGAGAAAAAGAACAGGGAATTACATCACCAATGCAGGAAGTGACATCACCAACCCAAGGAAACCTAAACAGATAAATAGAAAGCAGGACATAACACCAGCGCTTCGTCGGAGGCTCATTGATGATGTTACCTAGAATGGTGACGAAATGTCTGAAAACTAACCTTCCAGCTCAGCAAGCAAACTCCCATCCAGAAACTCAACCTGAGCTACAAGTCTTCTCAAAACTCGCTAGAACAGATGAATATGAGCTGTTATCCAGAATATTATTTAAACAGTTTCATCTTTTTGCAAAGAAAGTTGATTTGATTACTGCAGGCAGAATCCAGTAATAGTTAAGAAGTGATTTAGTAAAAACATCATGAAATATTTTATAATGTTATGTTTATGGACATGTATTATACATTTTTTTTTAAATTGATGATTTATGAGGTAATTGCCGGGCTTTGCTAGCATTTAGTTGGCAGTATCCTTTAAGGTCATATTTACCTTCATATATTATATATATGTTTGTAATAGGCAAGAATTACTTGAGGCAGTCATCGACTGCTCAAAAACAAATGTTGTTTCAGTGAAATAAATACCTTTAGTGTCGGTCAGCTTGGGGAAAGAAACGATAGAAGTGGCCTCTAACCTAAAAATATCTTACACCTTGTCTTGGCTTTCAGTTGTGACCAGTTATTGTTAATTTTGATACCATGTAAAGATCTGAAAGAATGCCACGTGTGGCTTCTTTAATCCTCTGATTTCTAGGTCATTAAACCTTTTTTTAAATTCAATTACTCATAGACAATTCAAAAAATGACAAATTGTAGAGCTGTCATTTTCTTTACAGAAGCTGCTGACAGTCATCAAAAATATTGTCAGTGCATTTTTGTGGATTTCTTTTTCAAAGATTGACTTCCATGTTGATTGTTAACCTTTTGAATATGCAGTGTTCTGTCATGCAAGGAGAAGAAAATAATTTTGATATCTATTGAGTGTCCTGAAATAAACATGTATTCCGGGAGGGTGCTTGATGATCTGCAATCTAATGTTTAGCATTAAATTTCCACATTTTTCCAGACAGAAGTCACAAAAAAATCTGTGTATTTTTAAATTAACAAAAGACGCTTGCTTCTGCAATGAAAGTTAAATGGAGCGTACCTAATGAACAGTGGGATACAGTTTATATTCCACAAATGGACTGACCCCATAACTCTCAAATAAGTGAGTTTATACCTTGCAATGGGTTAAGTAAATGAGATGATAAAGATTAGAAATACGTACAAATTTTAAAAGTGATCTTGGTCGGATTGGTTTCAGTAATAACAATCTGAAACTACTTTCACTCTTCAATTCAGTTGTCAACTGCATAAAAAAAGGAGATGATGTCATCATTTTCTGGTATAAATAGTAACGTTAAAAGATGTTTGGATTAGTATGATTCAAATTGGGAATCAAACCATTTTAGAGATTAATTAGAAACAATTTTATGATACAAGTTAAATTTTTAGGACGGGAATGTTCCTGACAGGGTTGATTTTGCAAAGAACATGGTTCACTGCCTACCAACCAACTAATATTAAAAGCTAAATCTATTCCTTACAGATGTAATTGCGACTAGCTGTGTTACAAGTCCATCTTCTGTTAGCTGTCAGACAAATTGAATTAGTCTAATTAAGGTGAAACATTTAAAACTCAGGAACTTGAGGCCATATTATGCAGTACAGAAAAAAACCTTTAACTGTTGTTTTCAGAAACTTGATTTTAACCAAGCTGCAAGAATCCCCAAAATGGGGATAATTTATCAAGAAATTGCAGGTTTCTACATTGAAAGGTTTAGATTTTAATGCAAAGCTAATTATCCTGTAATAATTATTTAAAGTTTTACTTGTTAATATTTAGCAAATTGCTAAATGTTATTTCTTTCAGAGGAGGATAGCTATGAAAGTTACTCACGGATGTTGCTGAAGTATTTCTTAGCAGAAGGCGTTGTTAGCCGGCATTCTCTTTTCATAGCATCTGCCAAAGATCATCCTGAAGAAATTTTACAGGTATGGTTGTTGATGAAGATTTGTGCTTCTATTATTGCAGGATTATGTTTTGTCTCTAAATGTTGAACATTATGGTCACTTGAAACCCTTAAAACATCTCAGCTGATTTGAATGCAGTTTCATTTTTTGACGCATTATCCAAATAGGTACAGGAAGGATTTAAAATATGGATAACCAGTATTTTCATTCCATATTGATGAATAAGTAGTAATGTAGTAATTGATAAAACTCAACAGAATAGTAAAATGACCAGGGAGCTGGAATTGGCTTATTGTGATACGTTTTTGCAATAATAGAATAATATATAAATGAAATAGAAATAAGAAACAAAAATAATTTATTGTGTGAGAGAAGAGCCAGATGAGTACTTCCTTGCCATTTGTTACATTTAGGAATGATTTCTAAGATTGCAATAATATCTCTGAATCTGCCCAAGTACCCAATTAATTAACCAGTCACTTTTGGTTGTTTGTTTGAAACTTCCAGTTATTTTACAGATATTGATCATGATTCTGTGATCAATATAAAATCACACAGATATGCACCCATCCTTGCAAAATATACTAGTGTTAATTCCCATGGAATCATAAGTGCTCACAGATAATATAGTTCCTAAACATGTAATTTATTTTAAAGAAATTATAATGGTTCAAAATTGAATGTAATATTTAAATATACTTGTAATGTTTCATAGACCTGTAAGTCTTGTAATTCTACAGTTCCACCACGTAAGTAATGCCCTTGGTATGGATTTTGTAATAGTAATGATATAGAAATGGTCAGAGTTCATCACCTTGCTTTAAAATGGACAGCAGCTCCTGGACTCTGCATATGTTCACTTTAGTGTGGAGATCCAAAAGTTGCAGTTAATGAGCTATGTTTCTCGTGAGGCTTTGTTGTTTGAAATCCCCATAGTGAGGATGAGCTTAACGTTGTTTTCTGTGATTTTAATTCGCTGTGTAAAATCCGCTTGTTGCGCTGTCCGGTTTCTGTAATTCTACTGTATGAGCACGTGTGTGCATCTTAAAGCAGCAGTGTATTTTTGCGCATAAAATGTTCTTAATTGCTGTACATCCACATGACTTTGAACAGACATTGAAACCGAGTTAATTACACTGCTGAAAGAAGTCTCAGGCCCTTAAAATAACTGATTTTATGTTTGTAGAATGTCAAATGTCTCCACTCCGATAAAAAAAATTCATTTTATGATATTTCAGCTTCTGTGGTCATGTGTTTGCCCCAATCTTTAGCTTTGCTTTCTGTAAAATGACTAAAAAATTAAGGATAATTAATGTTTATTACAAAAATAAAATGCCAATAACACTCTATGTAAGGCAGCATCTGGGAAGATGAATGGAATTAAAATTTCAGATCAATTGATGACCCTTCATCAGAACTGAGCAAAGAATAAATATAATTGATTTTGACAAATAGAAAAACTGAGGAAGAACAAAAGAAAGTGGGAAGGCAGGAAAGATTAAATGAGAAAGGTTTCATGGCACAGAGCCAAAAGATGCAGTAACGAAGAAAAAGATGTCTAGGTGTGGTGTGAATGACATCATAGCTGCTGTTCAAATGCAAAGTAAGGATCTAAAAACATAAACTAAAAAAAACTGAACCAGAAAATAACTTAAAATAAAATGGAAGCCGACGTTATTATCAAAAATGTTTGAATTCAGTGTTGAGTCTAAGAGGTTGTGGAGTGCCAAAAGAGAAGATCAAATGCTGTTCTTTGAACATATGTTGAGTTTCATTGGAACATTAGAGCAGGCCAAGGATAGAGAGGTTACAGTGATAGCTTAAAATGAGAAATGACAGGAAACCCAGAATCGGGTGTGCAGAGTGAAGTACTCCGCAAAGCAAATTGGTTTCCTTAAAGTAGAGATGACATCATGAGCAGCAAACACAATTTTACTTTTACACAAGGAGTGTTGAGGCCTTAGACTGTCAGAACAAAAGAAGTAAAAGGTCATTTTTTGCATCTACTGCACTTTTATGGAATGGTGCTGCACGAAGGGACAGACTGTTGCACAGTGTCTGAGGAATTGAACAATTTTCACAAAGGGTGCTGTCCTTTCATAATGATGAAAGGGGAAGGCAAGACAAGATGTATTTTTCTTTTTAGTTCCTATGAGAATACTCCAGTGTGATTGGTTGCTTGCCCTGCATGATGACATCACTATTGCTGAATGCAAGGAAACACTTTCCAAACCACTTTTAACACCAGATTCAAACATATCAAATACGGGAAATTGTATGGCACAGAGATCACTAGATCTTCGTGAGCAACTTTCTTTGAGATTAGCACCTACTGCCATCACTTCTCAGCCAACTGTAGTTGTGCCATTATCTTAAACCTAGATCCAGCAAATCTGTTTATTTTAAATAGAGTCACAAAAACATTTAATTGTTATGAATCAATCAAGAAGAATTATAATAGGCATTCCTTGTTATATTCCACAGTGGATTGGAAAAATAGATTTGCATTTGTACAACCTCAGGACATCCCAAAATGATTTGTAGGAAATAAAGTATGGTCAATATTGTAATATGGGAATTAGAGTTTGTAATTACAAAATTCAATTCTAAAACATCTATTTAAAATATAATGGCAATAGTTTCTAGCTATGGCATACAAAGATTTAGTTTTATCATAGGTACTGTCTGCAGAGCCAAAAGGAATTCAGACAGGTGGACATAAACCAGCAAAGTATGAAACTTCACTAAATTACGTTTCAATAAACACAGACATATTTATGGAATTTACCACTTAAGAAATTAGCACTTACTTTGATTCTCACCCAATTTATTTAATTGCTACTTCTACCACAAAATTGTGGTCCAAATCGATTGGTAATTCTTCCAAACATTCATTATTCAAAAGCTAAATGCAGATGACTGTGAGGATGAAAGTACTTTTCTCAGTAGTGCTACTTATGAAGTATGGATTACCCTAACTGATAAGCCAATGATCGAACTTTAGCTGCTACATAATCTAAGTCTTTTCTCCTTTATTGTAAATAGAATAGAGTGCTATGTGATGTCTTTACTTGGCTTAATGCACATGCAATTAAGCTAGCTTAGAAGGGTGTGAGGTTAAGCCTCATTAACTATGGGATGGGGGTACCTTGGGTTTTATTATACTCTGGAGAATTCAGCTTGTAAGAAGGGTCAGATTGTAACAATGGCTGTGATTTCTTTCTGTCAAAACAAAATGATGTAAGCAGGTTACTGGATGAATTTAAATTCAAGTGAGGTAATTGCAACACTGGGTCTGCTGCTGTATTAGACTGTTGGTCTAAGACCATCAACTAGATTGTATAAATCTCAGTACATGTGATATTGTAGCCTGTGCGTCATACTTCATCAGACATAAGTCTTAGAATGACCAGGAGTTTCAACCAGCTGCCTGAGCATTTTCCAAGTCTGACATCACATGGTGCCATACCCAAATTAAGTGACACAACTCCCCTATGGGATAGGAAGAAGTCTTCTATTGATTGGTTTTGGCACATTCCAGAGTTAAACTGGGCACTGATCTTGGTGTTATGCAATCACTTTCACATCATTTTATTACTAAAATTCCTTTGTGCTGCTGTGAAACTGCTCCCTAAGGCTTCTATTTAAATACATTGTTTATACATATTTTTCTGAGGTTAACTGAGTTTCATTGACTTTGAATTTTGTCATTGAGTTATTGCTGTAAAAAGAATTTTGTTATTTATGCTCCATGAAGCACTGAGTCAGTTATATACCTTATCGTGTCTAAATGTCTCAAAGATTTTTATGTAATTATTTTTGAGTGCAATGGCTAACAAATAAATAGCCGTATAATAAATTATACTTTGTCAAAAACATCTTCCATTCTTGTTTTTCTATGGTTTGAATTGCCTATATATATTTGGATTTATTTTGTTTTGGTTATGTCACTGAGTTGTTCAAGAAACTAGCCAGTTAGATTACATTTTATTCGTGCAAATATATTATCACAGATGAATTAAAGAGTTTAAAGTTCCATCGATTCAACTGTGAAAATGGGGAACAAGGGTTGCACAGTGGCACATTGTCAAAGAGGATGTTGGATTCATTTCTATTGCGATATTAAAGGTGACTGGTGTGAAATAGTTTATCGACTCTTGAGATTCTTCCTGCAAATGGTGCACAGTGCTGGTGTAGTACAGGGAGCCAGCAACAGGTGTCACTCATTATGTCAGTAGAAAAAGCTGAAACAATGATCAGCCCTGGGAGTTAGCCGAGTGCTTAAGTAGCTATTATCCTAATGATCTTTGCCTGAAAAGTGATCTGCAAGGATCACTGATTGGCATTTGGATAATCAAGCTTAACGAAGATAACACTACCTGAAAAACATTGCAAGTGTTAATTTGCGTTATTTTGAAGACAATAGCTTGTTATTTCTTATTGACCAAAGGTTGAAAGAACTTGTTCACATTGTTTCAAAAAGCACAATGTAAAGGTTGAAGCCAATATGGAGACTTTTTGGATCTTTTTCTGTCAAATTCCAGAATAAAAATGCTACACTAGTTTCACAGATTACAGTTTTAAATGGTTGGGGGGCTGGTTGCTGGAAAGAGAAACACAGTTGTTTCATGTACATTTTTCATGTATAAATGCATGATGGCCTAGTGATCCACATTAGATCTATAAATCATTTAACTCAGAGCTTCATACCAGAAGGAACTTGAAATTGGAAGCAAACTGCCAATAACTGATTTGGTCATGAATTATTAGACTTCACCCTTGTGTTTACTCTTGCCAAGTTCTGGTAAAGTTTACTTCTTTTTCCAACTGCAGCTGTCTATGTCTTTTCAGTTTATATCACTTATATTTAACGCTGAAACATTAAATGTGTAATTTTGTGTCAAAACTTATGGATTTCAAAGACAAACTATTCTCATTTGGTTTGAATAGGAGCTTCCTGCACCCTTGCTTGATGATGTAATAGGGACCAATGAAGCTATCAGAGAGACAGAAGACAATTCGGGGAATAGCAATAATTCTACCACTGCTGCCCAGAATTCCATGACAATAGCATGGCGGTACCAAAACTTACCAAAAGTACAGGTATAACTTTGCATTTTTGAAAGCATAACCATATGAAATTAATCAGTAAAAACTTTTGTAATGTTTGCAGTCTGTGGCTTTATCATGAAAACATAAGCCTAAAAATCTGGAAATTGCGCATTATCCGCTAATCCCTCCTAATCTATTTTAATTTATCCTAATTTTTTAACACATTTTTTTCTAATTTATTTATACTTTTTTTAACATTTGCATTTTTGAGCCTTGTACTATTTAAAATTATGAAGTATTATAAGGGTTACAAATATTTAATCTATGTGACATTTTTATTTAGTCAATAACCTTTTAAAGAAACATGCTCAAATTAATTTGTTCTGTAACTGAAGTTATTTTGACTGAAGAATCAAAGAATAATAATGTTATTCCATGATAAAATCATTTTTACATATTGTAGTTAAAGTTTGAAGAGGTTTGATTGTGTCTTCTATTGGCACTGGTGTCAACTATTTAAAAATGTCAAATCTAGTCAAATCATTGCAGCTGGAATATGTTTTCACATAAAGATGTTGATTTAAGGAGATGGTAAGGAATAATGAAAATTGTCAATTCCACATGGTTTGTAGAAAATGCAGTTTTTTGTCTTGGTGTCAATTTAACCCCTCCAAAGTACATTGACTGCTGCTGGGGTGGAGTTCCATAAATACCACCAAACCTACTGTTCTTTCTGGGGTGTTAAACAATTGACTAATCTTAACATATGATCATCCATAGCGAATGTTGGTGGGGTACTGATCCATTATAAGCCCAGTCTTATTCTTGTCATGAGAAGCAAGTGCTTAACAGTCGGGAGGTTAAAAGGGAGAAAGCCTCTAGAAAATATTCTCCTAACAAATTAAAGTTTTTCTTTCCCTTTTCCTAACTTGATGACATGTAACAAAGAGAAACTTACTTTAAAATGCACTCTCTCCAAAGCCAAGAAGGGTCCTGACCCAAAACATCAGCTTTCCTGCTCCTCTGTTGCCTGGCCTGCTGCGTTTCAGCTCCACACTGTTGTTGCCAAATCTGTATCTTCTGCAAGATTTCGTGCAGCAACTCACGAAAGCTTCTTCAATATTATTGAACTTAGAATCACTACTGACTAGAAGGACAAGGGCAGTAAACTGATGGGAACACTACTATCTACAAGATAACAAAGTGTGAAGCTGGATGAACACAGCAGGCCAAGTAGCATCTCAGGAGCACAAAAGCTGACGTTTCGGGCCTAGACTGTCTGATGAAGGGTCTAGGCCTGAAACGTCAGCTTTTGTGCTCCTGAGATGCTACTTGGCCTGCTGTGTTCATCCAGCTTCACACTTTGTCATCTCAGATTCTCCAGCATCTACAGTTCACGTTATCTCTGACCACTATCTACAAGTTTCCTTTCAAGTGACATTCTACACAGATTGAAATATATTGGTAATGCTTCATGAGGCTTAAAATCCTGAAACTCTCTTTCAAACAGCACTGAGGAGTACTGAAGCCATGTGGATTGCAATGATCCAAAAACATGACTCATTACCAGTTTCTCAAGCAATTGAGTATGGACTGTAAAAATTTCAATGCTGGAAACGCCAACATCCCGCAAATAAATATATAAAATGATCAGCTAATTTGATATAGGCTGGATATTTGAACCTTGAATCTTCTGACCTATATTTAATATTTAGGTTATTGAGTTATAGGGGCTGAGGTGCAGAGTTCTACCTATTTGACATCGTTCTTGTCATAGATGGCAACTATAGAAAGATTTTTTCCTTGAGCATCAAGTTCCCATTCATTTTAAAAAGTTGCTTAAAGAAGAATGGACTGCGGTGCAATTGGCCAGACCTGCACTAATGAAAGGCCTTTGATAGCACCTGCCAGCTGCATTGGTAAAGGAATCGTGGAATTATTTTAAAGCTACTAATTCTTACAAGATGAATATTTAGGTTCAGTTGGAAGTGGTTTGAAAGGAGATCCATATTCTACAGTTTTAGAATCTCTTGAAGAATGGCTGAGAGAGAGACAAATAAATGTATGCCAGGTCCTTTCTTTCTAACTTTTGTGTGGCACTACAATCAATGGAACCAACTCCATTTACTGCTGGGGAAAAATGAGTCAATGTTAGAGGTTAATGTATTCAACATATTTGAATTCATCATTTAATTTCACTTTACAATGCATTGTTGTGTTAATAAGGCTAAATAAACTAGATTATACGATTGGTAAGCAAGCTTTGAAGATCATAGATCAAATACCAGAAGCCATTATGCATCCAATTTCTAGAAGCTGGTTTTTAAAAAAAACAAACCTAACACAAACGTGAAAAATTCTGGATAAAAAGACTTTTTATTATAGTATTTATGAGGCAAACTTGTAATTTGTCCCCGAGGTCACATCACATCTCTGCTCTGCTTTGGCTGTAGTCCATTTCACAGTGTGAAGTTACTGGTACATATTTAGCAGAGGAGTGCTGCTTCGACAAGCTCTATTCAAATGTAAATAGCTTTTGGTTTCTTGATGTATTACCATAAAAAAAATCGTTCCCGACCAAATAATCCAGTTTATTCAGACCTATTAATACAGCGGTATGCTACAGAGTAAAGTAAAATGCTTCATTCAAGTTCATAAGTGATTAAATAGTTTTTTTTAAAAGATGTATTAACTAACCACTGATACACTGTCCACTTGATCACTCAAAGGATGCTGGGTAGTCACAAGATTTCCGGCAATTTCAAAGTGGATAAATGGATGAATGAATCTCATTTTGAAACGTTGAATAGTTAATGGAGAAATGTTTTTGACTGAATTAGCACATGATCCTTAATGTTTTAAGGACAAACACTTGTATGTTTCTAAGCACCTCAGTAGCGTCTCATAATGGCGCTTTATACTGGGAACAAGACATATGTGCAGAACTCCTCCTAAGGTGACATTAAAGGGAGGAGTTCATCTTTCCATTCACTATCTCTGCTCACATCATTAGAATTGAACCTCATGATCACTGCACCCCGTAGGCCCTGCAGCCTGACATCAATATGATGAATTCCAACACACAAGATGACACAAGTTACTGTGAGTGCTCAGCCATGCCAAAAAAAATTAAAGGGGCTGAGTACTTAAATAAATTACCCAGCCACTCTTTAAAACAAAATGCACACTTATAGAGCACTTTGCTCATGATGTTACCAGAAAAAGAAAATAAATTTTAAGAAGGCAAAAGGTGACTGCTATGATTCCGATTTTTTTAAAACGTTGAAGTAAGATCTTAGAATGCAAAGCACAGTTGAATGTGTAAAAAGAGGAACCTGAAGATATGCATATTGCACTTACCTTCAGTGAATTTATAATGATCATTGCCCAATCCACCACTAATTTAAATCATTCGAGTGTTACCATCAAAATGCCATGTTTTTGCAGCTGCCGTGTGTAATTGCCTCCACTGTTTTTGTATGCTTCAGAGGTGCACATAAATACACTTCTGTGTCTTGGCGCAGGTGGATTTCTCAGTTTGTTTCTCAGAAGCTTCAGCATTTATCTTGTATTTTTAACGATACCACATGGAAGTTCTGCCTCAAATGATAGGTTCAAATGTGGGAAATATATTTGTGTTTTTGCATTAATTTCAACAAAAATCTCAATACTGCCAGTAGACAAAAAATAATTCAATACTGAATCAAATATGGTTGAACAAGATTTGATTGAGTATGATCTGTCAATTTGAAAGCACTGAATCAAGCAATTGACTTGCTTATCCATGTGCTAAATGAGTAAAGATAGCACTTGAGAATGTATCAGCTTCATTGTCATAGCAATCTAATCGTTGTGGAGATAACATACAAGTGACATAAAATGACTGCAGGCTCAAAAGCCCCCTTAAGGCCTACCAGCTAGATCTTCCATGCTTGTAAGCCCCAGTTATTTCAACAGATTGCTCCTGATTTATGCAACAATGTCACAGTTTAAAATTCAAATAAGCTCTTGAGACTGAATGATTCATTGTCATTTATTGTAAAAGTTCTGTACATTATCCTGCAGATAATTAAGTGTACAATGCAGACAGAAGCATGTCCACTACTAGTGTACACTGCAGGGGCTATTAAAAACCGAAAAAAATTCCATTTTCCAAGATTACTAAAGTAACTGCAATTCATCTGTAAACAAAATTGTAGGATGCAAAAGCTTCTCAATGACATGTTTGTGTACTTTGGGCAATATATAAGCTGTCACAGCATGAAATCAATTTTCTGCCTAGGTTCATCTTGAATCTGAGATTTCTAACACATTAGTGTCGCAATTAGAAACATTTAGCAGCAGACAGTAGACTGAAAGCCAGCAGTCTGCTATCTGACAGTTTCTGCCTGTTCCTCTCTTCCAGCCTACCCATGCTTAAGCAATGAAGAGAAAAGCACAAGTTGCAGTTGCCTCCAATAATAAATTTATCTACTTTGCAACTTCTGCGGAAAGAAAAGCTTTCGCCTAGCTATTCAACTAAGCCAGATTACTCACACTTAGTTGGTTCAGGTAGGCCTTAGCAAGCTTCCCACTGAGCCTGGGAATTTGTAAAACGAGGCCTATTCACAATTCTCTGACACAGACCATGCTTTTATTACTTACTATTTTATTAGAGTAAGATCTGTCTCCACCCAGCTTGTAGAAGCAATACTCTTTCTTGTGAACTTAAAAAAAGTTATCCCCCACCTTAATCCATACAGCGTTGTGGATTAAAGACACCAGTGTGCCCTGGGATCCTCTGAGTAGACCCTGGAAATTTCTTGTTTCTTCTCTTTGCTTTCTTAGAAAACACTACCGGGGCCTCAGTGAGGATTTGCATCTGAAATAGACTACCTGGTGCTTTCCTGAATGAAGACATCAGATCAAAGTTCAGTTAGTCAGGGCCTTGCTAAAATGTTAAGGAGACTAGGACGTACACAATGAAAAGATGAGCTCTAGCAGAGAATGCAATAAAAACATTGTGATGGGTAATCCAGATAAAGACTAGATTATACAGACCAAAGGACAGCCCTGTATAAATTGTTTTCAGTGCTTGTCCAACAATAAATTCACTCTCCTAGCATGTGTTTACAACAGCATTTCTTGCTGAAGAGCATGCGTCTGTTTCTATATTTATGTTGCAAAAATTTTCAAGCAAATGTGAATTCAGTGGATACTATTATTAATGTTATCATAATGAAATTGTAAAAATGTTGTTAAAATAGTAACCAGCCAGTTTCTCTCAGATTATGCTTTGCTATTTCAATTAACACACAAATGCATATAAAGGTGTACAGAATGTTATTTATAACATAAAAGTGCTGTTATTAAATCCTATAACTTATGCATCGCCTCGTTAATCTTAGTTTTTACAAATTTATGCTCAATACTCGTTGAAAAATCTTCACTTCATCCCTGATACCTTGCATTTGGCTCAGTCTTCGTAATCTTTCCATCACATGATCAACCAGGAATCTTTCCTAATCTTGCCACTTGCCATTGGTATGAGATAACAGGATTTGCAGTTGATTTTCAAGCTGTTTGGTCATGTTACGAACACCCCTTGTTTGGCCATCAAGTCTTGTGTGATTCAAATCGATAACGTTTAGTTCCAAGACCAGGACGTTTCCATACTTGTGTAAATTTGAACAATAACTGCCATTTTTAAGCCACCAAGTGCATCCCAGTTCAGCCCAACGTGTCACACATATTCGCTTTATAATTGGATGATCTAGATAATTGGAAAGAGTTCTGTTTATATAGTGCCATCCACAATATCGGGATATCCAAACAGTTTATTTTTATCAAGTAAGTAGTTTGTGTTGTAATGTAGGAAACATGGCAACCATTTTGTATACCCAGATACAGCAACCCTGTTAATATGTTTTATTAATATTAAGGGTGCTCAGTGATAAATATTGGCCATTGTAGTAGGGAGACCTTCCGCCTGTTCCTTCAGAATGAACATTGTATGATCTTTCTTGCTGGAAAGCATGGATCTGTAATAGAATTTTGGAGGACGTTTGAATTTCCAATTCAGTTTGAGAGTGAGCAACTCAAGTTTCAGACCAGTAAATAAGGGTAATTACAGAGGTAAGAAGAAGGAGGCATTGAAAACCGGCTGGGAAAATCACTAAGCGAAAGGTTCAGAGCATAAGTAATGGCAGACATTTAAGCAGATATTTCATAACACTCAGCAAAAATTTATTCCAGTCAGTATGAAAAACCCGATGAGAAGGATGAACCCACAGTTAATGAATGCAGTCAAGGACGGTATCTAATCAAAAACTAAGGCAGACAAAGTGATGAAAACTAATGGTAAGCCAAAGGATTGGGACTGTTTTTAGGAACCAGCAGTGGATGAGTAAGAAGTTAATAAGAAGGGAGAAATTTAGTTATCAAACTGAATTGGCAAGAAATATAAAAAAAACTGCAAAAGCTTCTCTAAGTATATTAAAGGAAAGACACGCTGAAGCAAATGTGGATCCCTTGGAAGTTCAACTGGGAAATTAATAATGGGGAGCAGGAAAATGGCAGATAATTTAAATCAGTATTTCGCATTGGTCTTCATGCTGAGGGACACACTTAGAACTCTGAAGATAACTGAAAAGCAAAGTGCAAATAAGAAGAAAGATCTTATAACCGGCTGTCACAAGGGACAAAGTATTTGACACACTGATAGAACTAAAGGCATACAAGTCACCAAGACATGATGGCCTGAATCCAAGGATTTTAAAGAAAGCAGCTGCAGCAATTGTGAAGGTATTGATTCAAAATATTTCAGAACTCATTGGATTCCTGGAGGTTTCTAGCAGATTGGAGAACCACCCAAGTGTTATCCTTATGTAAGAAGAGAAACAGAAAGCTGGAAACTGGGAAGACCTGTAAGATTAACACCTATCATTGGAAAAATGCTAAAGTCCATGATTAAGGAAAAATTACTAGGCATTTAAAAAAAAGCCTAACACAATAAAACAAAGTCAACATAGTTTTATGAAAGAGAAATAATGCTTGATAAATTTTCTAGAGTTCTTTGAGGATATACCAAACATATTGATAAGGGGAAGCCAGTAGAATAGTATAGTAATTTATTGTCACTTTTTTTATGTACAAGAAATACAGTCAAAAGTGTTTTAAGTCGCCATACCACGATGCTGATATTCACCATAAGGTACCACACAAAAGATGTAAGATAGGATCTCGCAGTATTAAAGGTAATGTGTTAGCATGAATTGAAGACTGGTTAATTTCCAGAAGATTGATTTAGGAGTAATGGGACTTTGTCAGTTGGATACATGCAACTAATGTACTGTCACAAAGATCAGTCTAAGACCTCAATTGTTTGCTGTCTGTTATTCACTTGGCAGGATGGCCAGAGTGTAATGTATCCAATTTGCTAACGGTATGAAATTAGGTGGGAACACATATTGTGATGGGGACATAAGGAAGATGCAAACAGATATAGATAGATTGAGAGAGTGGGTGAAAACCTGGCAGATGGAATTTGATATAGAAAAGTGTGAGGTCATCTGTTTTAACAGATTCAAAAAGAAGGCAACCATTTAAATGGAGGAAGACTCCAAAAAATGTGCAACGCAGAGGGATTTGGGTGTTATTATGCATGAAACATAAAATCTAGCATGCAGATGCAGCAATTAATTAAGAAGTTTAAATAGAATTTTGCGCTTCTTTGCTGAGGGGTTGGAGTTTAAAAAATAAGGAAGTATTGTTACAATTATATAGCGTTATGGTCAGCTGCACCTGGACGATTGTTGAAAAAAATTGGTACCTTATTTAAGAAAGGATCAGTTAGCATTCAAGGCAATTCAAAACAAATTTACTGGGCTGATTGCTGGGATGAAGGGGTTGGTTTATCATAAATAACTAAATAAGTTAGGCTTTTATTCATTTTTAGAGTTCAGAAGAATAAGAGATGATTATATTGATATACAAGATACTGAGAGGAATTTACAGGATAGGTATTGAGATAACATAGTTACAGAATAAACACTCATTCAAAACTGAGATGTGAACAAATTTCTGTTTCCCAGAGGGTAGTGAATATGTGGAATTCTCTACCTCAGAGAATTGAGTAGGCTATATCATTTAAAGTATTTGAAGATATTCTGAAATATCAGGGAGTTGAGGGCTAACATGAACTGGCAGGAAAGAGGAGTTGAGGCCTGGGGCAAATCAATCATGATCTTATTGAATGGCAGGGCATGCTTACTGGGCTGAATAGCCCACCCCTGCTCCTATTTCTCATGTTCTTACATTCTTTTACATTCACCTGAGGGAATGAGCAGGGCCTCGATTTTAACATTTTTAGTAGGAAGCTAAGAGTGCAGCAGCCCTTTAATACTGCACTGTAGTATTAGCCAAGACCTTGCACTCACATCCTTGGAACGACACTTGAACCCACAAACTTCTGACTCAGAGGTAAGAGTGCTCATATTAGAATAGAAACACTGGTTGGCATTCCTATCAACCACTGCAGAAACATAAGACTGTCAGTGTAGATGACAATCTGCTTAAATTGACTCACTTTAATCTCAGTACTTTCGGATCTTTAGCTAAGAAATCACTAAGTGGAACTCCAGCAAAAATATTATTTTCTCACAAAAAGAAGTTTAAATTAAGATTTATACCTTAATGTGATGACTATTTTGTTTCTGTCTGAAAGGGAGCTATAAACCAGCAGTAAGTCCCTGATTTTGACGTTGGCACCACTGCGTCTCAGTGTGTTTACGTTGAAGATTTTAGCATTTAAAAATTTGCTTCTTGATAATATTCTGTTGACATTTCCTGAAACTTACTTCAGTGCTAGTACACTTTAGATGATTTTAATTTGATCTTTAAAGGTGTGTACTTCTTTTGACAGACAGCCCTGACATCCTCCTCAAGATTTGGCCACTATTATAATGTATCCAAAACAATGAGTACCGAGCTCCAACAATCAGTCAAGTGCCATGGATTTTTCCTACCTGATGAAGTTCCATTGGATTTAACAGTGATTGAGTGTGGGTAAGTTCCTGGCTGAGCTGCAAAGGAGCCTAAAATATATGTTTTTTTTAATTTATTCATTGGATGAGGGTGTCTCTGACTGCTTAGCAATTGTTGCCCAAAGGGCAGTTAAGAGTCAACCATATTGCTGTGCTTCTGGAGTCACATGTAGGCCAGACCAGGGAAGGATGACAGTTTTGTTCCCTAAAGGACATTCGTGAACCAGATGGGTTTTGCCCCCCCAACTTTTGACAATGGATTCACCATCATTATTAGACTCTTAATTCCAGATACTGAGAGGAATTTGTCTCTGGATTTATAGTACAGCGATAATATCACTAGGCCATCTCCTCCCTTTTATTGCATCAATGACACAACTGCAAATTTCTGTTCAGTGAACCCCCCAAATGAAGTTGTTGCACCATTTAATATTTTAAAATAGCCTTGTACAGGTATTCCCTACTGATTCAAAAAATATTTTGTGTTCATTCTACAAAATTCTATCCTTGTATAGAGCAACTCAGAATATTGGTTACATGTTTTATGTTTATTTGTATATCCAAATATAGCCTTACTACCGTTTATACCATTACATGGAACTTATTTGAAATGTTTAATCTATGAACAGTGCTGAAATATAAATATTATATGATTTAACTATACATTTGATTTAGTTTTGAGCTGAATGAATGGCTTTATTTCATGGTTTTACTCTGTAAGCAATGATCTGCAGCTGTTTCTCTTGTCATCATTGGGTAGTTAATATTCTGTTTAACTCATGCTTGACTGGGCAGACATGCATGCACAGTAACACGATTAAGCCTACCGCCAAGTTGCTTCATAAAAAAAAACAAGGAGGAAGTTTTAATTACAAGCATTCATAAAGCCAGGAAAAAGATGGCTTGAAAAAGTCCACTTTCAAATATATATTCTAGCGTGACTTGAGAAATAACTCTGCTGTGCTGAAGTTGCAATCTGTTGTCAATTCTTGCACTATAAGAACTTTTCATTTATTTCCTGTATGCTGAATTCATACCTGCTGCTTAACACTGGCAATGTAGAATCTTTCCCCAATTGATTTTGCAAGATCAGCAAATTCTGATTTCATTAGATCTTAAAGTAGCTGGAAGGGATTAGCAAAGAGGAGCAGACGTTATTTGCAACAGATAACAAGTAAGTTGCTCCTGAAGTTTCCCTCCATTGCACTTTATGGTGTACAACCTGATCAGTGTGCGTCACATCTTTCATTCAGTATTTTAATTTACTTATTGTATTTCATCGAATTACTCAGCAGCAATATTGCTCTTCGTTTACCAATTTCATTTTGGGGAAATGGTCATTCTAGATAATACCTAGCTTGGAGAAAGACTGCTGAAAGCTTCTCACAATAGAAATTTCTCTGAAAGACTTGTTAAAATTATTTTTGAAGATTGGCACTATTTTACTATAGATTACAGTTTGAAACCTCGGGGAGAATCTGTCTTCAATAGCTTCTCGCCTCGCAACTAATACCAACATCGCATGGACAAATTCTTTTTTAAATTCGCGAGCTATATTGCCTGTCATACCTCATTGTAAATAGCGTTCAACAAGTGACAAAGGAGGCAAGACACCAACAACCTGCATTTTTATAGCACCTTAGCTGTCATAAAGTGTCCCAAGATACTTAATTGCACTGCACGTAGGTTTGCGTTACCATTTGTATACTCTTTAAGTATGACTGAAAAAGGTACCTTATGTGTGAAGTTTTTCACCTTGCACTCTTCAAGGCAATTCACAAATGTACTGATTTAAGTGGAGAACCAACATTTGTGCTGTATGACAGGTGAGTGCTGATTGGTTGGTCACTGGACTTTGAGTGGTAGAGGTTTTGTCATGCCAGTTGCACCAGTTAATGATGATTGACCATGATCTACGAAGCTTTGTTTAAATTTTAAGCAATGCAAGTTGACTGTAATTGGTTAAGGCATTGCCCTGAGAAATGTACCAGCAAATGGGAGTCACCTATTTTGTTGAGTTGAAGCAGACGACAGTACGTGTACATGCTACCCTGTGTATTAAAATATGTACCTTCTAGTACACCAGTAAGGGACTAGGGGGATCAAGAGTTATGGTTTTAAAGGAAGAAAGTGAAGTTGAGGATTATTAGATCAACCATGATCTCATTGAATGAAGTAGCTGACCTGATGGGATGAATGGCCAACTTCTGTTTATATCTTTATGGTCTATCATTCAAATGTGCTTCACTGCAAGCTCAACTGACAATCGTAGTTTGGTTATCTGCATAATTCTTTGCACACTCAGGATTATCCCAAAATGTTGTCAAATAGCATAATCATTTCTAATTTTGGATAGTATTATGAGTTTTGCAAGCATTGACTGATCAGGTACATTTAGTACCTTGCTTGTTTTGAACGATCAGAGGAATTTGTTTCAATGTTTGATGCAATCTGTCAATCTATAGAACACATGGCCTACAAACCTGGCCAAACACCAGCACTGAAATTCATATACATTTGTGTGATAGGCGGACCATTTTTGTTTGATGACAGCATCTTGTGAGTGAAAGTTACCACTCATAAAGGAGCATCACCACACACTGAGTGTGGAAAAGGCCTTAAGGGTAACTGTGTAACTAGAGTTACCTGAATAGCAGTTAACTTTCTATGATGGACCAAGAGAGGATGGGAGACGGCCAAGAGAACACTGAATTATGAGTGGTGATGAGGAGCACATGAATGTGGTTTTTAAAAGCAGATTGGTAGAGAGGCTGGCCTGAGTGTGATTCAAAGGTTTGGCTCATAATTTTACAAAAGCCAAAGCAAGCCATCATTTTGCAGAAGAAGCTATGGAAGCATAAGCATAGCTTGAGTTAAGTAATGTGCCAGGCATGTGTATTTCCAGCCTTTGAGAAAAATAGAATTGATGATGTTAATGGCAGTCATCCAAAATGTGTTTCTGCAACTAGAGCTGTGGGAGAATCATTGGTGGTGACCAACTACAAAAAAATACAAAGATTCTCAAAGATTTTCCAATGCGACCCCATTTTAGTAGTTGAAAATTAATGTGACTCCAGGAGTCAACAAATAAAAACAGAAATAAAAAAGTTAGCATTTGGTATATAATCGTCAAAGTCCAATTTAAAAAGAAACATAAAATATGTGATATAAATCTGTAACGGGAAGGAATGTGGTAAGGATGCAATTGACCACCTCCTGCCAGTGAATCACAGAATTGTTACAACACAGAAGGATGGCATTTGACGCATTGTTCTGTTACCTGGTTCCAATTTCCCGCTTTTTCCCCATATCCCTGCACCCCATTTTCATTCAAATAATCATCCAATGCCCTCTTGAACACCTCAATTGAACCTGCCTCCACCACAGGCAGTGTGTTCCTAATTTCTTATTGTCTGAAAAAGACTTTTTTAATATCACACTTGCTTTATTTGCACGTCATTTTAAATCTGTGGCTGCTTGTTCATTTTTCTTTTATGAGCAGGAAGAGCTTCTCCCTATTTACTCTATCCAGCCCATTCATGATTTAGAAAACACCCATTAAATCTTCCCCGAGCGTTTTTCCCTCCGGGGAGAAAAATACCAACTTCAGCAATCTGTCATCGCCCCTGAAATTTCTCATTCCTAGAACCATTCTTGTAAATTGTTTCTGCACTCTCCAATACATTTGTATCTTTCCTATATTGTGATACCTACAAACTGTACACAATACTCCAGCTGATGTCTAACTGGTGTTTAATATCACCTCCCTGCACTTATACTTTATGCCCCTGTTATTGATTGATTTTTGATTTATTGATTGACTTATTGTCAGGTGTACCAAAATATGGTGAAAATCTTTGTTTACAAGTGGTAAGCAAAGGATGCACAGATCAAAAAGACTTAGACAGAGCCATAGAAGCTACATTGCACAGGCCGTGCGCTAGGCGAGATCAGTGTTAGCAAGATCAGCCTTATTTGACGCTACAGAGCCCAATCATCAGTCTGATAATTACCAGGAAGAAGCTGTTCCTGAACCTGCTTGTGCATGTGTTCAGGTTTCTGTACCTTCTACCTGACGGAATAGGTGGTAGGAGATCATTACCGGAGTGTAATGGGTCTTCAATGATGTTGGCAGTCTTTCGGTGGCAGCAAGCAAGTAAATGGAGTCTGTGGATGGAAAGTTGGCTTCCGTGATGGTCTGTGCTGTGCGTACCACCAATAAGTTGAGAGTAGTATATGTTTATTGACTATTGTCTCCACCCGTCTTGCCATCGTCCACACACACCAAGACCTTCTGTTCTTTAACTCCCTTTTGAATTGTACCCTTAATTTATAATGCCTTTCAATGTTTTTCCAGCCAAAGTGCATCACCTCACACTTAACTGTGTTGAATCTCAGCTGCCATCTATCCACTCACACTACGAATTTGTCAATATCCTTTTGAAATTTCACACTGGCCTCCTCCATAGTTGACAGTTCTTCCAAATTTACATGTTTTGAAATTGTCCTCTGCTCACAAAAATCTACATCATTAAAATATATCAGGAAAAGCAAGAATCCCAACATTGACCCAAGGGGAATTCCATGAAAATTTCCCCCAGCCTGAAAAATATCTATTAATCATTATTCTGTTATCTATCAGTCAAACCACTTTTGTATCCATGTTGCTACTGTCTCTTTTATACCATGATCTATAACTTTCTCAAATATGTTGCAGTGTGCCAAATGCCTTCTGGAATTCGATGTATGCCACATCAACACTGTTAGCCTCATTGATCCTTTCCCGCTCTCTCTTAAAAAAAACTGCAGCAAGTCAGTTAAACAAGATGTCTGTCATGATCGTGATGAGGTTAGCCAGGTGGACCTCATAGAATATGAATTCACTGATTGGAATTGTTAATCTTGTCCAATCAGGAAGTTCTGGCTGACGGAGAAGAACAGGAGTGTCAGACATCCTCTTCACTCTGAAACCTGTCTCTGAGAGTGATGGATCGTTGTCAAGGATTGTCCACATGCAAATAAGGGGTGATTTGGTGATGGGATACTGACCTCTGTGGAGTTATTTCAATTATTCCTTTGGAATTCCATGCTGATTCTTCCTAATCAAACTACTTTCTTCCCATGTGATTAGAAATTCTAGCCCGAATAATTATTTTTTGATGTTTCTCCATGTCTGAAGTTAAACAAACTAATCTGTAATTGCGGGGATTGTCCTTACAACCTTTCTTGAACAAGACCATAATGTTTGCAGTTCTCCTGTCTTCTGTCACCCTTAGTCCTGGGAATGCAGAAAGATGAGGGCTAGGGCCCCCACAATTTATTCACTCACTTCCTTGAAATGCCTTGAATGTATCTCATCTGGTTCCGTTCCTTGTCAGTGTTAAGTGCTCACAGTCTAATAGATTTCTTCCTCATTCATTGTAAATCCCTCTAGTTTCACAGGTTCTTCCATCGATACCATAGTCTGGCAGCATCTTTCTCTTGTCAAAGACATATACAAAGTATTCATTTAACACCTCAGCTACGCTCACCGCCTCCATGTGTAAATTCCCCTTTTGGTCTCTGATCAGTCCTGCTCATCCTTTAATCGCCATTTTGTTGAAATGTAGATAGAAGACTTCAGGATTTCCCTTTGTGCTAGCTGCCTGTTTCTTCTCATAGTTCGTCTTGATTCCGTTCTTTTGCTGTTTCATTTCCCACAAACCTTCAATATTGCTGTTGATTTTCAATTGCATCTTCTGTCTTACACTTGTTAAAAGCACACACTTTTTAAAAAAATGTTAATTTCTACCTCCTTCCTCATCCAGGGAACTATGCAATTGTTTGGTCTATCTTTTCCAAAAGACAGAATGTACCTTGACTATATCTGAACTATCTACTATTTAAAGGTGGCCCATTGTTCAGCTGCTGTTCTTCCTGACAATCTCATACTTCAGTCAATCCTACTGAGCTGTGTTCTTCACCATTAAAGGCAGCTCTCTGCCAATTGATTTTTCTTTCTCTGGATTGTTATATGTCATTCTGCAACACAATCCTAAATCTTACGATATCATGATCACTTTCTCACAAATGTCCCCCTACTGACAATTGGTCCACTTGGTCCATCTTATTTCCAAGGAGCGGGTTCAATATTGCATCCTTCCTTTTTAGACTGTACTGCTGTAGGAAACGCTCTCAAACACAATTTAGAAATAATTGCCCTTCACTGCCCCTTAATTGAAATCTCCCATTGTACATACTCCGTAATGCTGGCATTTCTGTGTAAGTTCCCTGAAGATTTGTTCTTTTCCACAAGTCGGTCCACCAGGCAATGTAATTTTTAAATTTATTTGCCAATGGGACATGGGCGTCACTTGGCTGGCTTACTCATCCCCAGTTACCCTTGAGCAGGTGTTGGTGAGCTGCCTTCTTGAGCTGTTGCAGCCCATGTGCTGTAAGTTGACCTGTAATCACAGGATTCTGACCCAGTGACAGTGAAGGAACAACAATACATTTCCAAGTCAGGATAGTGAGTGGCTTGGAGAGGAACTTACAGGAGGTGATATTCCCAGATTTCTGCTACCCTTGTTCTTCTAGATGGAAGTGGCCATGGTTTTGGAAGGTGCTGTCGAATGAGACTTGGTGAATTTCTGCATTGCTTCTTGTAGATAGTACACAATTTTGCTACTGAGCATCGGTACATAGAACATAGAAAATTACAGCACAGTACAGGCCCTTCGGCCTGTGGAATAATCCTAATCCAAAACTAAAATAACCTAACCTACATTCCCCTCACTTCACTCTTGTCCATGTGTATGTCCAGCAGTCGCTTAAATGTCACTAATGACTCTGCTTCCACGTTTACCACTGGCAAACTATTCCATGCGCTCACAACTCTCTGGGTGACGAACCACCCTCTGACGTCTCCCTATACCTCCCTCCTAACGCCTTAAAACCATGACCCCTCATGTCAGTCACTCCTGCCCTGGGGAAAAGTCTCTGGCTATCGACTCTATCCATGCCTCTCATTACCTTGTACACCTCAATCAGGTCTCCTCTCTTCCTCGTCCTCTCCAGTGAGAAAAGTCCGAGCTCAGTCAACCTCTCCTCGTAAGACAAGCCCTCCAGTCCAGGCAGCATCCTGGTAAACCTCCATTGCACCCTCTCCAAAGCCTGCACATCTTTCCTATAATAGGGCGACCAGAACTGAACACAATATTCCAAGTGTGGTCTCACCAGGGTTGTGTAGAGCTGCAGCATAACCTTGCAGCTCTTAAACTCAACCCCCCGTTAATGAAAGCCCAAACACTATATGCTTTCTTGACAACCTTATCCACTTGGGTGGCAACTTTGAGGGAGCTATGCACTTGAACACCAAGATCCTGCTGTTCTTCCACACTACTGAGAATCCTGCCTTTAATCCTATATTCAGCATTTATATGCATCACTTCGCATTTATCCAGGTTCAACTCCATCTGCCATTTCTCAGCCCAGCTCTGCATACTGTCACTGTCTCGCTGAAGCCTGCAATAGCCGTCGATACAATCAACGACACCTCCAACCTTTGTGTCATTCACAAACATACTAACCCACCCCTCAACCTCCTCATCCAAGTCATTTATAAAAACTACAAAGAAGCAGAGGCCCAAGAACAGACCCCTGCGGGACACCACTCATCACTGACCTCCAGGTAGAATATTTACCATCTACAACAACTCTCTACCTCCTGTAAGCCAACCAATTCTGAACCCAGACAGCCAAATCACCCTGTATCCCATACCTCCTGACTTTATGAATGAGCCTGCCGTGGGAACCTTATCGAATGCCCTGCTGAAGTCCATGTACACCACATCCACTGCTCGACCCCCGTCAACCTGTCTCGTGACCTCCTCAAAGAACTGAATAAGATTTGTGAGGCATGACCTGCCCCTCTCAAAGCCATGCTGACTCCCTTTAATCACGCTGTGCTTTTCCAAATAGTCATAAATCCTATCCCTCAGAATTCTTTCCAAAACAATGCTGACCACAGACGTAAGACTAACTGGTCTGTAATTTCCAGGGATTTCCCTATTCTCTTTCTTGAGAAGAGGAACAACATTTGCCTCCCTCCAATCTTTTGGTACGACTCCCGTGGAGAGTGAGGAAGCAGAGATCTTCGCCAGCGGCTTAGCAACCTCCATTCTCGCTTCCGGGAGCAACCTAGGATAAATCTGGTCTGGCCCTGGGGACTTATCAATCTTAATGTTTGCCAAAATTTCCAGCACATCAACTTCCTCAATCTCGATCTGTTCAAGCCTGTTTTCCTGCTCCTCAAAGTTCTCATTCACAACAAGGTCCCCTTCCTTAGTGAAAACCAAAGCAAAAAACTCATTTAGGGCTTCCCCTATCTGCTCAGACTCCACACACAAGTTCCCTACGCTATCCCTGATTGGCCCTACCTTCTCCCTGATCATTCTCTTAATCCTCACGTATGAGTAAAATGCCTTTGGGTTCTCCCTAATCCTTCCTGCCAAGCCTTTTTCGCGCCCCCTCCTGGCCCTCCTCAGTCCACTTTTGAGCTCCTTCCGAGCAAGCCTGTAATCCTCTAAAGCTGTGCTAGACGCTTGTTTCCTCCGCTTTACGTAAGCTGCCTTTTTCCTTTTGATGAGAAGCACCTCTGTTCCCGTCATCCAAGGCTCCTTAATCTTACCCCTTCTTACCTGTCTCAGAGGAACAAATTTATGTGTCACTCACAACAACTGCTCCTTAAACAGTCTCCGAATGTCTGTTGTGCCCTTTCTGTGGAACAATTGCTCCCAATCTGTACTTTCCAACTCCTGCCTGATAGCGTCAGTTTCCATAGTGGAGTGAGTGGATACTTGTGGATGTGGTGCCAGTCAAACAGGCTGCTTTGTCCTGAATGGTGTCCACCTTCTTGAATATTGTTGAAACTGCACCCATTCAGGCAAGTGGGGAGTATTCCATCAGACTCCTGATTTATACCTTGCAGATGCCAGTCTATGGGGAGTCAGAAGGGGAGTGACCCGCTGTTGTATTACTAGCTTCTGACTGTTCTTATAGCCACTATGTTTATATGGTGGGTCCAGTTGAGTTTCTGGTTAATAGTAATCCCAAGGATGTTGATAGTGGGGGATTCAATGCTGGTAACACCACTGAATATCAAGGGTGGTGGTTAGGTTATCTGTTATTGGAGATGATCATTGCATGGCATTTGTGTGATGTGAACATTACTTGCCATTTGTCAGCCCAAGCCTGGATATTGTCCTATTCGTGATGAACTTGAGCATGGACTGCTTCAGTATTTGTGGAGTCACGATTGGTGCTGAACGTTGTGCAATCATCGACAGACGTTCCCACTTCTGACATTTTGATGCGGCAAGGTCACTGATGAAGCAGTTGAAGATGGTTAGAACTAAAACGTTACCCTGAGGAACTTCTGCAAAGATGCCCTGGAGCTGAGATGGCTGACCTCCAATAACCAGAATCATCTTCCTAATGTACCAGGTATGACTCAAGCCAGCAGAGAGTTTGCCCACAGATACCCATTGATTCCAGTCTTTCCAGGACTCTTTGATGTCACGTTCACTCAAATGCGGCCTTGATGTCAAGGGTTGTCACTTTCGCCTCATCCTTGGAATTTAGCTCTTTTGTCTATGTTTGAACCAAGGAGCTGAGTAGCCCAGGTGGAACCCAAACTGGGCACCACTGATCAGGTTATAGCTGAGCAGGCGCTGCTTGATGGTGCTGTTGATGATACCTTCCATCACTTTCTGGATGAATGAGAGTATACTGATGGGGTGGTAATGGCCTGGTTGGATTTGTCCTGCTTTTTGTGTACACAACATTAGTGGGTAATTTTCCACATTGTCGGGTGGATGCCAGTGTTGTAACTGTACTGGAACAGCACCCTTTTCATACTGTAATTCCACCCATTTTCACTGTGTCCTTGAATCCTCTGAGACAGCTTCCTTCTCAGGCATGCAGTCCCCTTCTTAACTAATAATGATACCCCTCCTTTCTTTCCTGAAGGACAGTGGTTGAGCAACTCCTCCCAATAGCCAAGGAGCTCCTTTTGTTTGCACTCATCCAAAAGCACACAGACATGATCTTTACTGCATGGCCAATTCAAAAAAAGTGGCACTAATCATTGTACGTGACCCTTTTCAACCAAACTAAAGCCTTTGACTCATAAAAGCGAATGTAGTATCTGCTAGAAATATGGCAGATCATAAATGAAAGAGTATCAGAAAGGCGGGGATGTACAGTTGAGATTGAAATCAGGTCAGCCATGGTCTTATTGAATGGGAGCAAGCTCAGAGGGTCCAGTAGCCTACTGTTGTTTCTTCTTTGTATGTTTGTAAATTTATTATCCTCTTCCACCTACTCCACGATGACATCCAGGCTGTAATCCTTGCCAATGGAACCACCATATATCATATCCCAATGACAGCTCAGGTCGTACAAGGCTGTCATTACAGCAGCTCTCCTTAGTTTTCCTCACTGCAGGACTGCACCGCATCTCCAACAAATTGTCCACAGAGGTGGAGATAATCTAATACACAGACTGAAAAATGTTCACCCTATGCTGCCTCCAATCTCAGTCATGGAGTTTATGCGAGTGTGCGTGCTTCCCACTCTGCTGTCCCCTTTGATTAAGATCAGTGGTACAATTCTGGAAATTGTAGACCATTCTCTGTATCTTCAGGAACCTCCCCTTGATGAAGGCAAATATAAACAAGATTCATCATAGACTCTAATGTGTCAGATTAGTGTTTGACTGGCTGAAGAAAACATGGTCATGCAGTTGTGGAAAGCAGTATTCCAAATGCTGCTATACATACTGGAGACTTAACCTACAGCAGGTACCTCCCAGCACTGGAAAAATACCAACATCAGTACTTCATGCCTGAATGCAAGAAAGACAATCCAACAACTTCTTCCTTTCCTAGTTATTATGTCCAGCATTGAGGCACTAATCTGTTAAAATCGGCTTTGCTGGGTAGGAAATGTGGCTTATATAACCTGTCACCTGACTCCAGAAGCAGCTATTTGGCTTTGAATGCTCTTATGACAGAGTATTCCCAGGAAAACTGCAAAAATGCTTTAGGGGTGTTTGCAAACTATCCCGGAAAATTGCAGGTATCCTCTTTGACTCATGAGATTCCTCAGTTTTGAACTGCCCAGGATTGAGAAGGGGATCCAAGAAGGCACTGAATACGTAGAGAGACTTTAGGAATGTCCAGCGGTGATTTTGAGGCATTGAAGAGAACATGCAAACTTCCAAGCAACCAATCTGCTGAATCCCTCAAGTACTATCTTGCCTGCTGGTGACAGAGTCTACAAATCACACATTACATTAATCCATTACTTCAGAGCTCATTGAACCAGAGTAAGTCTCCAAGTCCTCATTGATCCCCAAGGGACTGCCTGAAAGGAAGGCGACAACTACTTTATCTAAGCATTTGCACCTCATGGACCTTAGCCAAAAAGCAGCTGATGCTTTTAACATTAACATTTGCATTCAGCATGACTGCTATATACCAGATCACATTAAGGTTTCCTATAAAGCCACCTTGACGTAATTTGTTTTAATGTGAAAGAGTCAAATGAACTTTTAATTTTGCAGTGAAAATTTCGGTCCCTCTCCCCTCCCTACCAAAACATGCGCACATTATCTGCACACCAACAGACACACTGTAATCAGCCTCTCTTCTCCCCACCCCTGCTGCAGTAATCCGTCCTATTTCACAAGCTCCACTCTGACACATGAATTAGTCTTGCTCACAAAAAAAGTCTTGCCCCCTCCAAAAACACCCCCCCCCCCCCCCCCCCCAAGCTGGTAGCAGCCGGTGGGGAGGCATGGTGGCTCTGGCAGTCTGAGCCATGCCTGGCTGAAGCCCTGCAGGTGACATTTTTAAACGGCCTTGAGAAACAGACTGCTGGTGCCAAGACCTGATCCGGTAAAAAGGTGTAGTGGAAAAATGATGATATGTTTCCCATAGCTCTGTTTTATTCCATTTTAACATAGGAATAAAATGCAGTTCCCAATGGTGCAGCTCAGACTAAAAGATGAGGAATGCAAGGGTGGGTACAAATGGAGGGTACTATAACGGTTTAAAAACCTAGTTGCAGTTTCTGAAAACCCTATTAGAGTCATAACTCATAGTTTGCTGTTGTTGGAGCTTCATTTGTTAGGCTCAGAGATAAGTGCAGCTTTCCTTGGCACAAGTGTACTTTTTAAGCAATTTTGCTTGAATAAAATCTGCTTTTGAGGAGCCAATGTCATTCTTTTTAAGTTTCTGCTAATGTATAATTAACTATTAGGGGGCCTTGTATGGAATGGTATCCCTACGTCAAGTCCCACCTGCTCCAGAGGTATGTCATAACATGCTAAAACAATTCGCTCAAAAATAATTATAACTATAGGAAGCATGCATTTTCTAAATATAGTTTTGCTAACTGGAATCTTTACAAGTTTAACTTTTACTGGGAAGTGCAGTACCAATTTGAAGAAATTGCACTTTGACCTGACTAGGACCTATTCTTTTCTGTCGGATTTATGTGCTCTGCTGTTCATCTGTTTTGTTGCCAGTAGTTACTTATTAGTAAATTGTTTCAGGGGCTGGTACAGCATATTGCAGCACTATCCTTTTGATGACCTGTGCACTGCCATTCAACCCAAACAGAATTGAACAGATGATACTCTCCATCATGGTCAAAATTTGGGTCATCCCTCAATCCACATGCTGTATTCACCAACCCACAGGCTAGGAATTGACAGAAATTTAGCAATCATGTTAATAAAAATGGCCATCTTGTCTTGACAAAGAAGGTGGGTAGTTTTCTGAGGTCAGAAGAAAACAGTGAACATTGGAGGCTTGAAACAAAAACAGGAAATGCAGAACTAAGTAACTAAAGAGAAAGAGAGGTCACATTTCCAGTAAGCATATTTCTCAGAACTGCAGCTATGTTCTGAGAATTGATACTTAACTTTATCAAGACATTCTTTAGAAAACTTGTATCATGAATGACATTGCCATACTGAACCAAAAAGGCCTGGTACTGTTATGGGGAGTAAACAGAAGCATGATCCATTCCTTCACTGTCAATCTGCATCCCAACATAGTGGAATTGCTGCTGCATTTCAAAGTTCATGTTTTTTCGTAGTGAAAAATAATAAGTAGAAAGTACCTTTGTGACTAATGTACAGAAAATCATCTGTTCATTCAAAAGCATGCTTATGTTAAACACATTCTACCTCTCTCCATCAACACATTTGCTCCCATATGTTAGCACTTGAAACTCTCTAGAGATGTGGGGTGACAATACAATAATAAAGGTGATAATTATTTAACATGTAGATGTTCCATTTGGCAAAATTATTCACACTTGTGGTTACAAATGTTAAGAATGCAGTTACTCTAACTGGTCAACAAGACATACCCAACGGTCAACGAAAAATCTTTAAGCTATTTACCTGATTTGAGTATCACCAACTAATTTGCAATGATTCTTGGTGATCATTTTATGGTCTTTGAGCTAAACATTTTTAGAGTGGCACTTACTTAATATCACAGGAATGAATAGAGACCTACAGAGAGTACAGAGGAGATCTATTAAAGAAAATAAGGGTAAGGATAGTTTAGCAGGTACCAAAAAACCCAAAAAATCTTTTTTATAATTACACAAACAGTAAATCGTCAAAGGAAGGGTGAGTCTGATCAGAGACAAAAGAAAAGGACAAGATCTTAATGGAGTCAGAGGCCAAGATTGAGGTACTGAAATAAAGAAATATACCATTATGGCAGGAAAGCAGGATGCAAAAGGATAGAATAGAAACTGATTAAAGAGGAAAGACTTTAAAGACTGACAGTAGAGAACTCACCTGGCACAAAGGCGAAAATTATGGAGAATATAGCCACAATCTTCCAACTCCTCTTGGAGATGGAGGTGGTGCCTGAGGAGTGGAAAATTGGAAATTTTAAGCTCCAGATTCTCCTTGAAAAAGGAAAGAGAAAAACCTGGCAACTGCAGCCCCATCTACCTCACATAGTTGAGACAATAACCAGAATAAGATGAATTCATATTTGGAAAATAATTGGGTTATAAGTGAAGGTGAGTCTGATTTCTTAAAGCCAAATTATCTTTGACTCAATCAAATTCTTTATCAAAATAGTGAAGATGGTTCATTAAGCGAATGTTGTTTATTATCATGAATATGGACTTTTAAAGCAATTTGTTTCAAGTTGTGCCTCATGATAGTCCTATGTACAAAATTGAAACCCATTGAATTAAAGAGATGTCATCATGAATAAAAAAATTGTTGCAGGAACTGAAAGCAGAAAGTAATGATTAGCTCTGGAATTGAGTATATACGGTATAATTTCAAAGTTTGTAAATGACACGAGACTCAAAATTAAGCAAGCATTGGAATGGGATGAGGAGGAATGGGAACTTGATCTCTTTAAAGGGAGTGCAGTGAAAGAGAGACTTGGGCTCTGAAATACATAAATCTTTTAAAGAGGTAGGGCATATTCAGAAGGCTATTTAAAAACAAAATTTGAACCTATTAGGAATGGAATAGAGTGCAAACACAAGGACTTTATGCTATAACAAAACTAAAATACTGTGAATGCTAGAAATTTGAATTAAAAACAAATGGAAGTACTCAACAGAACAGCAGGTTATCAGAAAAACAATTGTTGTTTCTGCTCTGAGTTTTTATCGGAACTAGGAAAAGGTGGGAATGTGATAGTTTTGAGAAAGTGAAAGGGCAATGGATGAGAAATAGAACTAAATAGAAAGTCTCTTGATGTGATGTCCCTAGCATTGGAGTGAAAGAAAAAATATAATAAATTATGAAAGGATCTGTGGTCCAAGATCAAAAGGAATTACATAAAGAGGATGTTGGTGATAGCACAGTGTAAAAATGTACCTAGAGGAGATGTACATGGTAGGATAGTTGCCCATCTGAACACAAAGAAAGGAGCTTTGAAAGGAATGAAAAAAAGAAAAAAAACCATAGAAATATCAAATAGCAAAGAATATGACGTAAATTATTGAACTTATTACTGAGACCAGGTGGTGTGTGAAGAGTTGAAAGATTCTCTAGAAGCTTCTTCTGAGCTTTATTGAAACACTAGCAGCTAATGACAGAAAGGTCAGATTGGAAGCATGGTAGAAAATTAAGATGATAAGCAACTAGAGTCTTAGGGACATATTTGGGGGTTGAATGGAAGTGTTCCACAAAGTGGTCACCCAGTCTGTGTTTGGTCACTCCATTATGAGGGACATCACATCATTAACAATGAATATGGTATTTTATTTTGAAACTAGTGCAAATAAGTCACTGGTTTTCTTGGAGTAAGTTATTTCTAATCTTGGTAAGAAGGGAGAAGATCAAAAAAGCAAGTGTGTTTGATGTGGCATCAAGCTGGAAATGAATAAAATTGTGGAAGATTGTCTTCTGAATACATTAGCTGATGAGTGGAAGGCAAGGGCCAAATAAGTCCTCTCATGATTCTGGGATTGAGGGAAAGCAGTAAGAATAGAAATGCCTGAATAGAGAAGACACCAGTCAAGAGCTCTGTTAACCACCAGAAAAGCAAGTCATTCCAGAAGCATGAGTATTCAAGACATCATCTGAAGAAATAGAGTATTTGGCAGAATGGAATAGGGTCTTTCCCAGAAGTGAGATGTCAGGAACTGTGGGAATAATTGTACTGATAATAAATATCAGTTATTAACACATGCACACTGATGGAGTCAGAAAAGTCGAAGAAGGGAATTAAATATTTGGACAAGGACAATGTGAAGGTGAAAGAAAGATGGAAATTGGAAGTGGAATCACTGAAATTTTCCAATTTAGGGTGAGAGTGGGAAACAACACTAAAAACGTTATCAATGTAACTACAAAAGAGGTGAGGAAAAAGTGAGTGGAGTTCAAGAATGGTCCACTGTGGAAGCAAACTCTCAGAAATGAAATTATGCTAAACCTTCATAAGATTTTGGTTCAGCTGAAGCCAAATCACTGTGCTCAAATTGAGGCTCCACGTGGATATTAACATGTTGGATAATTGCAAAAGAGATTTACTACAATGGAACCAAGGATGAGAACTTCAACTGTGGGGGAAAGACTGGAAAAAAAAGAGTTTGTTTTCCTTGTAGCAGGGAAGGGGAAAAGGAATTTTGATGGAGCTATTCAAAATCATGGGTGGGTTTAATTGAATCGTATGACAGAAAGGTCTGTAACCAGAGGGGACAGTTTATGCTGATCGACAAAAGCACCGAAGGCTATCATGAGAAACGATTGCTTTTGACAGCAGGTGGTTATGATCTAGAAGGCACTGCCTGAGGAATAGTGATTCAAGAATGACTTTCAAAAGAGAATTGGATAAATACTTGAACAAAAATGTAGATAGTAATGGAGGAACTGCAGTGGAGCAGGACTAATTGGACAGCTGCACTAAAGAATTGATGCAAATACAATAGGCCTTGCTCAGTGATTCATCATTCTATAATTACTTTAGAATGGTGCAGAAATACTGCTGACCCTAAGAAATTATAAACACTGGGTTTGTTGTGAAACAAAGGAAATGAAGAAAATCAATTGATGACCCAATCCACAGATTGAGTTCTTCCATCTGAATATTTCATTAATTCCTCAGACCAATGCTTCGTACTTAACAAAAAAAAGCTTTAAGATTTAGGTAATAGATGTCTCATTTTGATTTCTGTAGTTGGTTACAGTCATATATTATACTGTAGTCTGAAAAGAAATGTAATTTTCAGAGCAGATTTCATGTATATTTGTTATTGCTAATGCTCTCAGTTGGCTGGCTGGCTGGTTTGCAATGCAGAGTAATGCCAACAGCATAAGTTCAGTTCCCACACTGGTTGAGGTTACAATGAAGTACTGTCCTTCTCAACCTTACACCTCACTGCGGCATGGTGACCCTCAGGTTAAACCACCGCCAGTCATTTTTCTGATGAGAGAGCAGCCCTATGGGCCTCTACAATTATAGTGACTTTACCATTAGCTTTGATGTGTGGAGGCGTTTTATTTCAAAAAACATTGAGGGTATTGAGGGAGTACCATTGCTGTCAGGTTTTTGAGTGGGCATTGTAATGCTAAGTGCAAAAATGTAACTGATTATAATGTTTTGATATAACATAAAGTTGTAACAACATGCCCAAAGTTTTTACTGTTTCTCATTGACACTTTCTCAACTGCAGTTGTATTCTCTCATCACTTTCAGTTCTAATCGTTCCATAACTCCTTTTCTAAAGGTATTTTCGGTCTAGGTCACTTCCAGTTCTTCGGGTGGCAATTGATCAAGTGACCATTATTGGTATCAGTGCTGGGAATAACCTGTAATGTTGGACTTCATCTTCCATCTTCACACATCCAGGGTTGGGCAGAAATTAGGAGTAAGGATTCTGACTAGTTCACCATTTACCAATTTCTAATTCATTAAAATTACAGAAATAACATATCATTACCCAGATATGTTTAATTCGGACCAGAAATTCAAGCTGGACAACATCTCAGAATTGGAAATCTTATTTCTTAAAACTGGAGGTTTAGGATAGTGTATATAAGCCGCATTTGGTATTTTTCTCAAATATTTTCCAATGTGGTCATGGCTGAAAGTGAATACATGGATCATAAAAGATTAAAAGAATATGAAGGAAAGAAGAGAAATAAAACTTAGATGAATTTTGCACCTGTCATATCCTCACAGTCAATGAATTGCTTTTGGAGGTTTATTTCCAATGTCCGTGCATTTAAACAGTTACTGCAGCAAGACCCCACAAACAATAATGAGAAAAACCCCCCACTAATCTGTTTTTGTCATGTCCATTGAGAGATAAACAACAGTCAGGAACTCTCACGTTGCTGTTATGGGGTTTCAACGCAAAGCCCTCCAACTCAGGTTAAATAAATATGATGCGGATGTCTTGTTTATTTATCTCAATGCAGGTGATTGTCTGAGACTGGCACACTTATAGATATAGACAAGGTAACAGCTTCTATGGAAATAAGATTGAGGGAGTGTCCACAGCCCCTTCTCAAGTGATCAATTTAAATTCATGCAATATTTGAATTTAGAGATAATAGGAACTGCAGATGCTGGAGAATCCGAGATAACAAGGTATAGAGCTGGATGAACGCAGCAGGCCAAGCAGCATTTTAGGAGCAGGAAAGCTGACGTTTCGGGCCTAGACCCTTCATCAGAAAAAAATGAATTTAAGTTATTTTTAAATCCTGTAACACAGAGTTTGAGTAATTATTCTGCCATCCATAACAGGTGGTAAAATGGTTCATCATGATCAATTCTTTCCAAATTGCTTAAAGTCCAAAACCGTAAAGAAAATTTAGAAAATTTTAGTGAAGTTTTACACAAGGAGTTGCTAGCAGATAAACTTCTTTTTCACTCTCTGAAAGCTAGATTTAATCTGACAAGTGTAACTACAGGAGGTGAAACTATTGGCCAAGTTGTTGATTTGTTCCTTTGTAGTACACTTAGATGCATTCCCGTTGCAAACAGCAGTCTTTGAAGTTGGATCAGCAAATCAAAAACTCTCTGGCTCTGAATGAAATTTACAAACAGCACTTTCACTTTCTGGTTTCCAGAACAAATGTTTGGAGATTGTCAAGCTAGGGAAACTTGAATAGAAATTCAGTTTCTTTCTTGTTAAAAAGTCACGTAAATGCGTCATCTATCAGAACAAGCTCTGGGCATTTTTCAGCTTTTCTCAGTTAAAAGGCATTGTCTTTCTTCTGGGGTCTGACCTGTCATATGTCCCTGTAGCTGATCAGTAAACAATAGTATTTTTCAGCTTCAATTTTAAGTGGGAAACTAAGAGCTATCATTGAACATTTAATTGCACTGCAGCTATAAGTGATTAACAGCTTAATTGTTGGTTATTAAATATTTATAAAGAAGCTTCCATGATCAATTTTCAGCAAACTGTTGACCTCTGAACAATTAGCAAATGTTACAGTTGTTTGTATTTAATGAATATTGTTAACTGATTATTGCAGTGTTACAGCAGCTTTTATTAAACATTAGTTAATTATTTATAACAGCAATATGAAGATTTTATTAAACAACTGTTAATTATTTGTGGTGGTATTGGTGAACATCTTTGTTAAATGGTAAAGCAGATATGCTGTGGAAAGTATTGAAATATATTTTTTATTTCTGTAAGTAAAACTGACCTAATTTGTGAATGATAAAAGTTGGTGGTAAATTGTGTGAATTAAAAGTTTTATTTCCCGTCCCTCCATAATATATGTTTATAATACACACTTTACATTAAAGCATGTAATTATTTTAATTTCACAGTTAATTGTTTTTTACTATTGTTACATGAGCAGTTTCTCCAGTCACATCTAAGCTTTGCACGCACCCTCTCCAAAAAAAGAGTGCTACCACAAAATCGTTTATTGGTTAGAGTTAACAATTCATTTTAGAAACTTAGTCATCCAAGTCCTAATTACTTCACAAAAAAAAGGTTAAATCATACACATTTATATCTCTGTGGTTGGATCAAAAGAATCAAAAAAGAAAGGCTGGACCCTGAATTTTCCAAAGGCCTATACTGACTAATGACATAAGCATTGAGTAATGTTGAAATTTGATGAAAAATACTAAAGGAATCCTGGGGGCAAATGTTTTTTCTTTGCTTGGTTTAATGCCGCCCTCAATCTTTTATGTTGACTTTGTGAATCTTCCTCTGAAACATCCGCAACCTATTAATGCAGCTTTTCATTTCCACATCCTCACAGTTATTTTGTACTCATTCATGGGATACAACTGTCACTGGCATTTTCCAATCCCTGATTTTCTTTCAGATATCCTAAATTTATTCCATTCCTGACGGGGAATATAAATTTTCACCTTAAACTTTAGATCGAAGAGGAATGAAAACCACACTTGTACTAATATATAACTCAGAGATAATGGGAACTGCAGATGCTGGAGAATCCGGGATAACAAAGTGTGGAGGTGGATGAACACAGCAGGCCAAGCAGCATCTCAGGAGCAAATGCTGCTTGGCCTGCTGTGTTCATCCAGCATATCTCGAATATATAACTCGGTTTTGTCTTCTTGTTTAAATCCTTCCCAAGATCAAAGATTTATTTTCTGTATCTTCAGTGCATATTTATGGCATTGTATTGATTTCATTCAAAAATTGGACGCTTCCAAGAACGCATTTTCTTAAACATTCTATGTGTAATGTGCATTAATAATTGTTTTATGGTTTCAAATGCAACTTTTTATTTAGAGGTAATTAAGAATAAATTCTAAAGTATTTTCACTTTGAGCTGATTTGTTCCTCACTGATATTTGCTACGTTTTTTTAGTGTGTCAGTTTTTGTTTCCATTTAATGCTATTGAGATGATCTGAAAATTTTGTTACAAACTCAAAAATCAAACTGGAATTGTAGTACCAATGCTGGAAATGGCCATAGAACAGCCAGAGTATTTCAGATACCTCTTTAACGAGTATACCTGATGACTTCGCTGAATTTTAATTTTTGTGTGTGTTATAACATGCTCGTAATTTGTCTAAGGAATTTCTTTTCATCAGACATACTTCATAACACCTCTTACTATCCAGACCTGCAATTCCATTGTTATAGATAGTTTACATTTAGAATTTTAGAAATAAGCACTTTGAATATTAGTTATTGACGTAAAGCTGAGACCAAAAATTCAGAATACAAAGGATCTTATGTCTCTGCAATTGTGTCCCTACCAAAAACTTTTCCAGAACTTATCACAACCCTAGTCAAACTCAAATATAATGGTAATCGATGAGAATCAGAAAAAAAATTCCTCCTTATCACAGTCTTAAATGGAAAGCCCCTATTTTGAAAACTCAAAGAACTGTCGTTACTGGAAATCTGAGATTAAATCTGAAAGTGCTGGAAAAACTCAGCACCTCTAGCAGCATCTGTGTTGGGAAGATGCAGTTAACGTTTCAGGCCCAGTGACCCCTCTTCTGAACTGAAAATTGAAAAATTAACTCTACTTTTTCTTCCCACATGCTGCCAGAACTGCTGAGTTTATGCAGCAATTTCTGATTTTGACCCTTATTTGGAAGTTGTTATCTAATTTTCCCCAAGTCAGGAAACGATGTCTCAGCATTCACCCTGCCAAGCCTCCTTACATCCTCTGTTCAAATTTCTAACCTTCAGTGATTATAGCCCCAACCTGCTCAAACTTTCCTCATTTGAAATCACAGGCATTAGCCTAGTGGACCTTCTCTGAAATGTTTCCAATGTGAGAATATCCCTCCTTAAGACATCAAGACTGTACACAGCACATGCTGTATGGTCTTAACAATCTCCTGTATACAATATGCATATCTCACATAATCTTGTCCTGGGGCAAAGACTTCCATAGTTTTATTTTATCCACCTTACAATGAAGGCCAATATTCCATATGCCTTCTTAGTTGCTTGTTGCACCTGCATTCTTGCTGTTTATGCTTCACTTACAAGGAGGGGAGGCGATGGCCTAATGATATTATCACTGGAATGTTGATCCAGAGACCCAGTTAATGCTCTAAGGAAGGGTCACCGGACCCAAAATGTTAACTTTGTATTTTCCTTCGCGGAGGCTGCCAGACTTGCTGGGCTTTTCCGGCAACTTTGGTTTTGTTCCTGATTTACAGCATCTGCAGTTCTTTTGGCTTTTCTTGACCCAGTTAATGTTCTGGGGACCCAGGTTCAAATCCCACCACAGCAGATGGTGGAATTTGCATTTAATTTTTGATGCGGCACGGTGGTTCAATGGCTAGCGCTGCTGCCTGACAGTGCCAGGTTCAATTCCACTCTCAGGCAACTGTATGTGGAGTTTGCACGTTCTCCCCATGATTGTGTGGGATTCCACTGGATGCTGCAGTTTCCTCCCACAGTCCAGAGGTATGCAGGTTAGGCGTATTGGCAATATTAAATTGCCAATAGTATCCAAGGTTGTGTAAGTTAGGTGGATTTGCCATGGGAAATCCATGGTTACAGGGATAAGGTAGGGGAGTGAGTGTGGTTGTGATGCTCTTTGGGAGTCAGTGTCGACTAGTTGGACTGAAATGCCTGTTACCACACTGTGGGCATTCCATGACAGCCAGATCCCTCTGATTGCAGCATTCTTTAGTTTCTCACCATTCAAATAATATTTTGCCTTTCCCTCCTTCAATTTGTGGTGAACAATCTCGTATTTTCCAACATTGTTGGCTGGCCAACAGAAGACAGCGAGTGGTAGTAGAAGGAAAATATTCTGCCTGGAAGTCAGTGGTGAGTGGGGTTCCACAGGGCTCTGTCCTTGGGCCTCTACTGTTTGTAATTTTTATTAATGACTTGGACGAGGGAATTGAAGGATGGGTCAGCAAGTTTGCAGACGACACAAAGGTCGGAGGTGTCGTTGACAGTGTAGAGGGCTGTTGTAGGCTGCAGCGGGACATTGACAGGATGCAGAGATGGGCTGAGAGGTGGCAGATGGAGTTCAACCTGGATAAATGCGAGGTGACGCATTTTGGAAGGTCGAATTTGAAAGCTGAGTACAGGATTAAGGATAGGATTCTTGGCAGCGTGGAGGAACAGAGGGATCTTGGTGTGCAGATACATAGATCCCTTAAAATGGCCACCCAAGTGGACAGGGTTGTTAAGAAAGCATATGGTGTTTTGGCTTTCATTAACAGGGGGATTGAGTTTAAGAGTCGTGAGATCTTGTTGCAGCTCTATAAAACTTTGGTTAGACCGCACTTGGAATACTGCGTCCAGTTCTGGGCGCCCTATTATAGGAAAGATGTGGATGCTTTGGAGAGGGTTCAGAGGAGGTTTACCAGGATGCTGCCTGGACTGGAGGGCTTATCTTATGAAGAGAGGTTGACTGAGCTCGGTCTCTTTTCATTGGAGAAAAGGAGGAGGAGAGGGGACCTAATTGAGGTATACAAGATAATGAGAGGCATAGATAGAGTCGATAGCCAGAGACTATTTCCCAGGGCAGAAATGGCTAGCACGAGGGGTCATAGTTTTAAGCTGGTTGGTGGAAAGTATAGAGGGGATGTCAGAGGCAGGTTCTTTACGCAGAGAGTTGTGAGAGCATGGAATGCGTTGCCAGCAGCAGTTGTGGAAGCAAGGTCATTGGGGTCATTTAAGAGACTGCTGGACATGCATATGGTCACAGAAATTTGAGGGTGCATCCATGAGGATCAATGGTCGGCACAACATTGTGGGCTGAAGGGCCTGTTCTGTGCTGTACTGTTCTATGTTCTATGTTCTTCTATGTTCTATTATATACCATTTGCCAAAGTTCTGTTCACTCACTCAACCTGGTACATATTCCCTTTATGTCTTCTTTGTATGCCCTGTTTGTTGAGGTTTTCTCATGCAGAAGGTTTTGGGGTTCTGAGAGGCTGGTATCAGCAGAAATCCTTCTAACATTTTCTGAAGGAGTACAGAGGGAGGTGATAGCCTAGTGGTATTATCGCTGGACTCTTAATCCAGAGACCCAGATAACATTCTGGGGACCTGGGTTCAAATCTTGTAATGGAATTAGGATGAAATTTATTTTTCCAGCATAACCTTTATGGGAAGCTGGCCTCCTTCTGTGACATATGTATTTTTTCGTTTCCAGACGGGTTAGTTAGATGAACCTAAGCATAGCCAAGCTTGAATGTGACAATAGAATTGGTAAACAGATGAGCAGCAGCAACGTAGAAACAGGTCATTTTATCCACCCAGTCAAGGTAGTATCAATGAGCCTTTCAAGCCTCTTTCCATCCTTCTTCGTCTGTACCTGTGCATTATAATCCACTATGCCCCACTCATATGTTTCCACAAAAATGAATGAGCACCATCTGTCTCAACTAGTTCTGATGGTCTTGAGTTCTACATTATCACCACTCTCAGGCGAAAAGAATGTTTCACAATTTCCAACTGATTTTGTAGTGACTGTCTTATATTGATGACCCTTAGTTTTGCTGTTCCTTGGAGATATTACAGAGGTGGGCAATGCTACAGTAAGGAATAAACGGTCTTTGTGACTGAGGGGCCAAAGTTTTGGGCACTCAACTTGACGAGCATGTCACAGTGGGCACTTGATCAATCATTTCAGCCTGTGACAGTTTGGGTTGAAGCCAAGGATATAGAGTTTGTGACAGGATCATGTCTTCCTGTTGTTTAACTGAAGAAAATTGAAGTGAGTACAAAACTAGGATGTCAGACAAACAATCTGACAGCAATGAGATATGCTAAAAGCCTATAGATTGGAGCTGATTTTGGAGTGCTGAAGCAGTGGCTCTTTGTGGAAGGGAAAGTACGTGATAAAATTGACAAAGTAATACCAGGTAGAAGATTTGTTTCTTTTCCCTTTAGCTTTCACAGATGGGGAAGTGCTTGTTTAAGAATCCTAACTATGTAATTATCTTTGCTATTTTTTACCACTAATTATGCATTACATACATTTCCTAATGTCAGATGCCATTTTATATTCTTGTGTTTGGTTTTGAATAGTCTTTTTGCTATTGTTAAACAGCATCCTTTGCTTTGCAACAGCATGCTGACCCACAGAAACATGGGGGTGATTGTGATTCCCCCAAGGCAGGAGGACAGTAAATACATTTCCAAAGTTGGAGTCCCATTGTCAGAAATCGGGTTGTTCACTGTTGATTGTACACTGTTCAGCACTGTTTACAGTTCCTCTGACACCGAAGAGTCTATCTCCAAATGCAGCGAGACCTGGAAAATAACTGGGATTGGAATAACAAGTGACACTGATTTCATGCAACTGCTAGACATTGACCATCACCAACAGGAGAGAATCTAACCACCATCCCTTGAAAATCAATGGCATTGCCATCACTGAATCCACTCCTGTCATCATCCAGGGGTTACCATTGACCAGAAATTGAACTGAACTTGTATTATACATGCTGCAGCTACAACAGAAAATCAGAGATTAGAAATCTTGCAGTGAGTAACTCGCCTCCTGACTCCTGAAACCAGTCAATTATCTACAAGACACAAATCAGTATATGATGGAATACTCTCCACTTGCATGGATGACTGCAGCTGTAACAATCCTGAAAATGCTTGACACTATCCAGGATAAAGCTACCTGTTTGATTGGTACCATATTCCCAAGCATTTATTCCCTCCACCATCAATGCAGAATAGAAGCAGTGTGTATTAGATGAACTGCAGAAATTCATTATCACTTCGTAGATAAAACTTTCCAAACCTATGACCACTAATGCCTAGAAGAACAGGGGTTGCATTTACATTGGAACACCACCATTTGCAAATTTCCCTCCAAGTCACTCACCATTCTCACTTGGAAATAGAATACTATTCCTTCAGTTTCACTACGTTGAACTCCTGAAACCTCCTCCCTATTGGCATTGTGGGAATACCTACACCAAATGGACTATATTGCTTGAAGAAAGCAGCTCACCATCATCATCTTGAGGGCTTTTAGGGATGGGCAATAAATGTAGGCCTAACCAGCAAAGCCCACATCCACCGAATGAGTTTAGAAACCCTCCCAATCCACCTCCAATTTGCTCACTTTCAGTTTAAATACTGTAACTGTTGGCAGAAACGAGGGTAAGCAGCGAAACTGCTATTCAGAAGTTAATTCATAATTTGTTTTAACAAGTGTGTGTGGCTCGAATTTCAGTAGAGTTTCCCTTCTAACACTTATAGAACAGTTTTTCTGAAAATCAATTAAGTATATGTTTTGGTCTTTCTTCACAAACGATGTACTAAAATGTTGGTGAACACAGATTTTAGTAAGAGGGTGGAAATGAAGGAAGTAAGTGTTAGTAAGGAGATGGCGTGAGGAAACTGAATGGATTAAAGGCCAAAACATCACCAGGGCTCATTAATCTATAATCCAGACTACTTAAGGAAGTAGCCATAGAAATAGTGGATACAATGCTGGCCAATTTTCAAGATTCTATGGACCCTGAAATAGTTCCTATGGATTGGAAGGTAACTAATGTTACCCTACCACTTTGAAAATGGAGTAGAGAGAAAACATGAAATTATAGACGGATTAACCTGACGTCAGTAGTAGGGAAAATGCTAGAGTCCATTGTACAAGGCTTGATAGCACACTATTGAAAAATAGTGACAGGATTGGACAGAATCGGCATGAATTTATGAAAGAGGCATCATGCTTGACAAATCTACAAGAATTCTTCAAGTTGACGGGAAACAGTGAGTGACATCCAGCGACTAATGGGGTACCTCAGCGTTCAGTGCTTGTATTCCTGCTATGCACAATGTATAAATGATTTTGATGAGGGAACTGAATGTAATGTCTCCAGCTTTGCAGATGATACAAAGCCAGGTGGAAGGGTGAACTAAGAGGAGGTGCAGAGATGATTCAGTGTGATTTGGACAAGTTGAGTGAGTTGGCGGGGGGGCAGATGCACGGCCAATGAAGTTTAATCTGGATAAATGTAAGTTATCAGCTTGAATAGCAAAAACAAGAAGGCAGATTACTGTCTGAATGGTGTTAGATTGAGAAAGGGGGAGATGTATCAGACCCCAAAAATAAGCAAGATAATAAAATGTGAGGCTGGATGAACACAGCAGGCCAAGCAGCATCTCAGGAGCACAAAAGCTGACGTTTCGGGCCGAAACGTCAGCTTTTGTGCTCCTGAGATGCTGCTTGGCCTGCTGTGTTCATCCAGCCTCACATTTTATTATCTTGGAATCTCCAGCATCTGCAGTTCCCATTATCTCTCTCTCTCTACCCCCAAAAATAAGCATACAGGTGCAGCAGGCTGTCAAGAAGATAGATGGTATGTTGGCATTAGGAGATTCAAGTGCAGGAGCAGTGATGTATTGCTACAATTACAAAACGCATTGCTGAGATCGCACCTGGAGTATTGTGTGCAGTTTTGGTCTCCTCTTGTGGGGAAAGATGTTCTAGCTATTGTGGGAGTGCAAGAAAGGTTTACCAGACTGATTCATGAGATGGCAGGATGGAAACAAAAACGGGATCGGTTAGAACTATCTTCACTAGGGTTAAGAAGGAGGAAGAGGGATCTCATAGAAATGTATAAAATGTGAAATGTATAAAATATAAAATGAATAAACAGGGCTAGACGGGTTAAACACTGGAAGGATATTCCCGATGCCAGAATGTCCAGAAACAGGGATCACAATCTCAGGATACAGAAATGACAATTTAAGACAATTTAAGAGGAGCAATTTCTTCACCTATAAAGTGCTGAGCCTAAGGAATTCTCTGCTAAAGAAAGCAGTTAAGGCCAAACCATTGAAGGAGTTAGAGCTCCAGGTTAAAGGGATCAAAGGTATGGGGAGAAAGTAGGAACCAATTTGGATGATCAACCGTGATTATATTGAATGGCAGAGCAGTCTGAAAGGGCTGAATGGCCTCCTACTATTTTCTTTGCATCTCTGTAAGCTCCTTCTCCAGGATGTAATCATTACTTCTGGAGTACACTTCTACAAACAGTAGACCCTGCACCATCTTACTCAGATTTTTATTATCTTTGTGTTTGTAAGCGTAGAGCTTCACAGGCTGTTTGACTTCAGTAGGCTTCACAATTGAGACCTGACCACCCAGTTTTCCTTCAAATGATATACAGTGACATGAGATTACTCAATAATGATCAGATCTCAGTACTGTACTTCTACATCTAGGAAGGACAGAGATCCGAGAAAAGGTGGCAAAGTAACTATGGTAATTAAGGATGACATTAATCCAACAGAGAAAAATGGCCTTCTTTGCAGAGTTGAAGGTGTTGAATCAATTTGGGTGAAGGTGAGAAATAGAAATGGTGGAAAGTCACTTGTTGGAGTCGTTTATAAGGTATACGTAAAATGGTCTATACAGCTTCATATCGCATGAGAAATGTACACTTCTAATCATGGGTGAATTTAATATACATATCAATTGGATACATCTGATTGGCAGGGGTCGCATGGATGATGAGGTCATTTGTTTTATGGCATCTTTTCTTCAAGCAGCACATTTCAGATCCAACCAGATGGCAAGCAATACTAGATCTGGTTAATAAAATGTGAGGCTGGATGAACACAGCAGGCCAAGCAGCATCTCAGGAGCACAGAAGCTGACGTTTCGGGCCTAGACCCTTCATCAGAGAGGGAGATGGGGAGAGGGAACTGGAATAAATAGGGAGAGGGGGGAGGCGGACTCTGATACTAGATCTGGTAGTGTGAATTGAGACAGGATTTATTAATTAACTCATACTGAAGATCCCTTAGGTGGTAATGTGTACAATATGACTGTTTTGACATTCTGTTTGATGGAGGGAAGGATAAATCTAATGGTATTTTAAGCTTAAGTAAGGACAATTATGGAGGCGTAAAAGCAGAACTGGCTGAAGTAAACTCAGAAATTTGGGTTGAGAAAGAGGTCAGCAGTAATGCATCTTAAAGCATTTCAGTAGTCCTTTCAGAATACCTAGCAAAAATATATTCCAGTGAGACAAAAAAGGGACTGATATGCCATACATGGCTAAGTAAGGACCACAGCAATAATAAAAGAAAATGTTTGTAGTTCACAGAGTTTGCAGAAAGTCAGAAGATTGGGTACAATATAAAAAAAGCAAAGTATGACAGATAGGTTTATATACGTTATCAGGGTTTTGTTTGTAATTAATCACCAGTGACATGCTGACACTCGTTTATACTGTTTGGCATACAGGTTATCCAATCTTGTAGCTTCACCAGGTTGACACCATTTTTGTGTATGCCTGGTGCTGCCCCTGGCATACCCTTCTACACTGTTCATTGAACCAAGAGTTATTTCTTGGCTTGGTGGCAGTGATCAATTGGGGGAAATGCCAGGCCATGAGGTTTCAGATTGTGGTTGCGTACACTCACTGATGGCCCACAGAGTCTTGTGGATGCCCTGTTTTGAGTTTTTGGATCTGCTCAAAGTCTATCCAATTTAGCATGTTGGTAATGCCAGACAGCATGTAAGGCAAATCTTAAATGAACCTTTTCTCCACAAGCACCGTGCAGTGGCCACTGTACTGATTTTGTCATGGACAGACATATCTGCAGCAGACAGATTGGTGAGGATGAGGTTAAGTATGTTTTGCCCTTTTGATGATTCCCTCACCACCTGCTGCAGATTGTGTATGCTTGTGCTACCTGCCTGCATTTTTCTTAAGGCTGCCTGGTAGTCACACATTCCCTATCTGTCTTAATGCTTCTACAGTGTGACCACCTCCTTATACATGCTCACCATATAGTCCACTGCTCATGGGTGCATAACAGTGAGTCTAGATGCTCATGTCCTGAAATTCAAGAGTTCATGCTTGCGCAGCCAGTGACACCTGCAGGTATGTCTGGGCTACGTGGTATGTCCATGGCTGCACACATAGTGCAGAATGTACTTTCTACTTGTTTATTCTGGACTGCCATCCAATAACTATCAAAACTACTTGTTACCCTTTGAGTAAATATGAAATTACAATGAAAATCGAAGTAGCTGATAAAGTAAGGACTCAAACACAAACTAAGTGCCTATCTTTCACTTTAAATGTTGGAAATACTGCCAATGCTATTTACCAATCTTTCCTTGCACTCATGATATTTGTCCTCCATTTGATCTCAGTGCAAGTAGACATTTTGATCAGTGCCTTATTTCCTCTCCCATTCATCTCTCACTCTGGATTTCTTGCAACAAATCTTAATCAAAGCATCTCTTTCCATCTCTGCCCTGAGTTCCCATTTTGGCCCAAATACTCGGTTTGTCCAATATTTCCTTAAAAGACAGAGTAAGCCTGTATCCATTGGGGTTTAAAAGAATGAGAGGTGATCTTTTTGAAACATAAGATCCCGTAGGGAATTGACAGAGTGAATACTGAAATGATGTTTATTTTGTGGGAGAAACTAGATCAAGGGAACACAGTTTAAAAATAATGAGTCACCCATTTAAGACAAAGATGAAGAATATTTTCTCAGAAACAGTCATGATCTTTCACAGTAGCTTAACCAGTAAGCAGTGCCAGCAAGGGGACTGAATATTTTCAATGCAGCTGTAGATAGGTTCTTGACGAACAAGGGAGTCAAGATTTATCTAAGCTAGGTGAGAGAGTACAGTTGAGGTCATAGTCTAATAACATTGATCTTATTAAATGGCAGAGCAAGCTCCAAGGGCCAAATAACTTACTTTTGCTCCTAATTTGTATGTTTGTACATTAGCTAGGCTTATCCTGCCTATCTCAAACGACAGAGGAAAACTGTAGTGTCCTTTCTGAGAGATTAGGTAATGCAGATTGGAGATCCATCTTAACTTTGATGATCTGAAACAAATACTGCTTGCTCACAGATGCTAACTTTGATGCAAGTAGTTAATCAAAATCACTTAAACAATGTTGGTCAAACTTGCCAATAATAATGTTACATATATGGCTATTGCTGAATGATCTGATCACCAAACAAGACTTACAATATAATGATGCCTTACCTTAGACAGGTTTAATCATAAGTTGCGTGGTGGAATCAAACTGGAAGGGTGTTTTATTGTATATGTGTGTTTTAATCTCTCAGCAGATGACCTTGGTTGCTGTGTGTAAATATAAGCAGGTTGAGAAATGCTATTGTACTAAATGCAAAAATTGATTGATTTGGGTAAAAACTCTGTTGTACCAATCTGTATTCCACTGACGAAAGCAGATTTTCAGTTTACATTGTCAGTTGTTCGAACAAAAGTTATAGTTTTGTTTGGTATTTTCAATAGTCCTCAATATCAGTTTATTTGCAATTAAATTAACAGATTTTTTTCAAAACATGTTTTAATGTTAAACTAATCGGTATTATCCTGGTACTGATTTGTCAATAGGAAATCTCCTTCAGTGTGATATGTGCTGATCACTCTCTGAACTAAGTATAAATCAAAGTATTGATACTCCTAGAAGTAAGAATTTCCATCTGTCATGCCTGTGCCATCTCTATATAAACTGTCTAGTTCAGTGGCACTTTCCTTTCCCTGTTTTAAGTATGTTGTGATCAGGTGAGCACAGTGAACCGGCTTGCTTTCTTTCAATCTCCTCAGTCAGTTGCAACAAAGATTTCTAATCTTTTTATCACACACCCGTGACAGCTTATATTAATACGTAGCAGTAGTCAAACCTAAGATGTGAATTACAAGCTTTTTGTGAGTGACTAAAAGAGGAAGTGTATTACCCAACAACCCCAAGGGAAATAATAAAACATGTTATCCAACACAGACACAAGTGCAAGTTTTAAGTCTTTGAAAAGGGGAGAGTCAAATAGAAAGAAAAAGAAATGTAGCTTTAAAAGTTCTGTGTCCTTGAGTTGTTCTGGTTGAATCTGGGACTGCAGCTGTTTCATTCATACCTTGTATCTATATTCGCAGTGAAATTTGTACAATCCTAAAATTTTAAAAGAACAGATAAGACCATAAGATGGAGGAGCAGAAACAGGCTTTTCAGCCCAAAGAGTCTGCTGTGCCACTCAATAAGATTATGGCTGATCTGATAGTCCTAAACTCAACTTTACTGCCTTTTCTCCAGACTCTTGATTCCCTTACTGATTAAATATCTGTCCATCTTGCCTTTAATAAACTTGTTGACCAGCCTGTTCAGCCCTCTGTAGTTAAAAAAAATCCACAAATTCAGTACCCACGTGTTATGTGGCACTGTCACTGTGCTAAATCAGGTAGAGTTTGAACCCTGGATTAGGCATCCATGAGGCACTGTGAGCCATCAGCAACAGAAGAATTGTTTAATTGATTTTGATGCAACAAAACCTGCAACGTCATGGTCTGGCATATCCCTACTCTACCATTATCATAAAGCCAAGCCATTCCCACTGCTTTAATGAAGACTATTGGAGGGAATGGTAGGAGCTGCAGCAAGAATACCTAAAAAATAAAATGTCAAACTGCTGAAGCTGCAATCCAGGACTGCATGATAATTTAGCACAAATAGCTAGTGATAGAGTAAGTAATTCTACCACAAATAGATCAGACCTAAGTACAGCTGTCCTGCCACAGACAGTTGTGAGTGATGGTGAACAATCAAACTACTCACTAGAAGATGGAACCCAACAAGCTTCCCCATCCTGAATGATGGCGATTCCCAGCATAACAGTACAAAAGATAAGGCCAAAATATTTGCAACAGTCTTCAGCTGGATGTGCAGAGTAGATGATCAACCTCAGTCTCCTTCGTAGATCCTCAGCATCACAAATGCCAGTCTTCAGCCAATTCAATTGACTCCAAGTAATATCAAGATATGGTGGAATCACCGGACACTGCAAAGTCCATTGGCCCTGATAGCATCCTGGCAACAGTACTGAAGACATGTGTTCCTGAACTTGCACTGACCTTTTTCAAACTGTTCCAGTACAACTACAACACTGGTATCTACCCAACAATGTTGGATAGTGCCCAGTTATACCCTGTGTACAGTAGCAGGACAAATCCCACTCGACTAACTGCCACCTTGTTACTCCACTCTCGATCATCATAAAGCAATGGAAGGTGTCATTAACAGTGATATCGAGGTGCACTTATTCAGCAATAACCTGCTCATTGACTATTGGATTCCATGAGGCCCCCTCAGCTCTTGACTTCATTACAGACTTGGCCATGGATGAAAGAGCTAAATTTGGTGATGAACCCAGAGTGACTTCTCTTGATATGAAGAGTGCATTTGACCAAGTGTAATATCAAGGAGCTGTCGCAAAAAGGAGCTTTGGGAGTAAACTCTTCTCTGGTTGGATTGTACGTAGGACAAAGGACAATTATTTTGGTTATTGGACTACATTACTTGAAGAAAGCAGCTCGCTACCACCTTCCTGAAGGCAATTGAAGATCGGTAATCAACGCTGACCCAGCCAGCGCTACCCATTGTTCAGGAATTAACAAAAATAAACTTCTTTTTAAATTGATTTTGGAGTACAGATTGTTTCCAAATACATATTTTGATGTGTGAGAACAGTATACAAATAGAAATAGGAAAATCTTGTGCAGACTACTTAAAAGAAAACTTTCATTTTATTTCAAATTAATGTGAAGCACAGCTTTTCATTATGGTTCAAGGTTCAGGCAAAGGTGGTTAAATCAGCTAAAATCACTTTTCCTAATGTGATCTGCTTACAGATAATAACCCAATTTGTCTTGTCCTTGATGGTCTAACTTTGGCAATTGCTTAGAAACGATCATTTGGGAAGCATTAAGACTTTCTCGTTACCAGGATACCATGCTGCCTACTGTCATTTTATCAGTTACCAGTTTGCTTAAAAACTAAGTGTAACCACGATTTCAATAGAAAAAAAATGATTGTTTAGATCAAATGGATTCATTTGACAATGGAAAGTGATTAAAAGACTGACTGAGCCCCTGAAAATTAACTGAGTTTTGCATTATTGGCAACGTGAATGTTACTAGGAAAAATTATTTTTCAAAATATTACTCCATAACTTACAGTTTGCAAACAGACTCTTAAAGAAATTAATAGTGTGTGCCTAACTATGCCAAGTGTGCATTTCTTGTGTCACACTTTGTTGATATTACATAGTATTAACAGCACAAAAAGATATATTTGACCCAACTGGTCTATATAGTTTTTACTCCTGTTGAGTCTTCTTCCCACCCTGCTTAATCACTCACATACTTACTTGGTTTTGTCTTAAATAATTCATGCTGTTCACTTCAAAAGTTGAAGTGAACTTTCTAGTTATGCTGGTTGATGCAGAAGATTTTTTTTTCCCCTGAATTCTTTTTTCATGACTTACTTATATTAGTTTTGTGCTCTCTACAAATTATGTCTACCTTGTCAAATCCCTTTATGATCATATGACCTGCCTTAGATCACCCTTCAACTCTCTTTTCGATAATGAAACAGCATATCCTTCAACTCAGCATGAATAGCACCATAGGACATCAGAAGATCTGAAATAAGTAATGGGTGCCGAAGTGGTTAGAAGCCAGCAATCTCTTTCTTGAATCTAATGACCAAGCCAGATTTTGGAAATATCAAATTTATCAAAACAGATCTATGCCTATATGCTCTCTGATGATACCAGATGTCATGTAGATGTTGGGATCTAAAGTGGTGCAAATAGTTAATGTTTGATGCCCATGCTGAAGAATTAAAATTGATGTGCTACGAAGTAGTGGTCCACAGTTAGGTACTGGGAGTAAAGCAGTCATATATTGGAAATTCATTTTGCTCATCCATTGTACAACGTGTGCTGTGAGAATTTCAGTAGAACAAAATCATTATAATAAGATACAATGAAAAATATCTTAATGCTCCTTACTTGTATGTTTCTTCTGAGATTTAACTAATGAGAAACCTAGAGCAGAAAAATCTATTTATTGCGCTGAGTCTGTTCTTGCTCATCAAATGACTTTTATAGGGCATAAAAACTGTTGACATTCAATAACCATGCAGTCGTCATCTCTTCCGCTTCAATTTTGGATTCAATTTTGAACAGAAACTGTTGATAAAGTGTCCATTTATTCTTTGAACTAAACATAATCTTTTGTTGTATTTTATCTACAGTAGCGCACAACTGATATTCCTGAAGTGTGATTGCTGCCCACTCCAGGTTATTCTTTTTAATGGTGGGTCCGTGGAAGTGGTTTAAATTGTTTGTTTTCCTTTTCTGCTGATAGTGTTAAGTATTAGCAAATTGGTTACCTTAGCTGAAAGTCAAAATACACAGAACAGGAACAAGGAAAAAAATCACGTCTACAAATTCCTGTTTTTAAAAATGTGATGTGGCATGCAATGATCTGAAGACGATAATTTTAGCATTGACATCCTGATAATTATATTGTTTGATGGTTATACAGTTAAACCTCAGTTGTTTTTGTGAGATAGGCAATACCCACTGAGTATAATGGAAATTGTCAGGTTTTTAGTATTCAAGGTTTGCCTCTATTCCTGCTGGTCTCTTTGTTTTAATTCAATTTTCAAACTAGTTAACTGTTTTTAAACCACGAAGATGAAATAATTTTAACAGCGTTAGAATTGATGGATTACATCTGCTATACAATACTGAGTAACTGTTGGCTCAGCGCAACAGATTGAGTTTAAGTTGACACATGATAGCCCCATAACCAAATCTGGATACCTGCTGGTCCCCTGATCTGATTCTGACTTACAGGAAATCTTTCAAGAAACTGGGAATGTGAATAATGAGGATAACAAGGGTTATGATATATACCTCTCAAGTGCAGTTTTTGTTTTCTGATCTCATTGACATTATTTCTAGTAGCAATTAATTTTCTCTTTCCCTCTTTAATAGCATCAAATTTGTGTAGTGTATGAAATGAGAACTTAACAAAAAGTTTACATTTCTACACTTCCAATATCCTAATAATTAACAATAGATCTTGTTCATTGGTTTCTCGATCCACATATAGAAAGGTATTGAGAGTTTCTAGTCACTTTGTTAAGACAGTTAGATATTTCGTACTAATGGAAGAATTCTTTTAATTGAATGAAAGTTCATGTAAGAATAATGAGTATTTGACAATAGAACATTGCCAAAAGTGTTTCTAGATGCAAGCTGCCCAAAGCTTACCTGTTATTTAGCTCTTTAGCCAGCTTGCTTGTAAGTATGTTTTGTTATACAGGTACATTCGGTCTACTAGATGGAAATTTATACTGTGCATCTTGAAACGTTAGTGATGAACTTATCAATTATTAACATTGAAAATTAAACCTGTAGTTTGCTGTGAATTTTCACCAAATATTACATTATTAAATAAAATATTAGTTTGAAATTTTGGAACTGACAACTGCCGCTGTCAAGTCAATCTTTGTTAATTTGTACTTCACCACTCTACAATTTTTTTTATGTTTGTGCTCAGTTGCAAATTGATTTTCTTGATGATTACAGTTGTGGGGCAGAAAGCAGCAGAAACATTTTTGGAAAGGTTATTTTTGTTAAAACTACAAATTTTCAGCAAGAGCTCAGGTGACTAGGACTTTGATCAGGTGTGCTTGCTGTGGCAGTTCATTAACGATATGTTAATTAATCTATGATTTAGCACAGAAATGCTGTGGTGGTTTCATCACTTAAGTTGCTTCATTAAATCATTAATTTTCTAGGAGGTAAGTGAGCCTGACATAATTAAGGCATCCTTGTCTCTGCAGAATATCCCTTTCATATTGTGTCAGGTCACAGAGGTAGTGAATGGAAGAGAATGACTGTAATCTCCAAGGGCACATTTTATTTATACAACTGTGCTGTGAACTTAATTTATTAGTTCAATTTTGCTTTTCACTTAAGCAGTTTAGAGTGGAATTAAGGTTTTGTTTCAGCTTCAGACTACTGCTTTTAACTAGAGCCAGTGCACCAGTTCACATTTAACATATCAATTGGAGGGCAAAAAACATGTTTTCTCATGGTTTACTCAAAACCTAAGGCATTCGTCTTTCTACAGATATTCTACACAGAGGCTAAATGTTACAAAAAACCATATTTTTTTAAAGTTCCTCTTTTGTGCTGATTTGTTTGAATAGATTCACATCAAGTCACCGCAACGCATTCCATTTTCATTTGCATCTAATGACGTAGTCATTTTTCATGTATGATCATAGCCCAAGCAAAATATTATTGCACATATCATACACTTACTAAACCTCAGCTGTGTTGGTATTTAGCTTAATGTTTCTCAATGAGGGAAAAGCAAATTTATTTATACTAATTCAGATTAGATTTTACTTGGTGAACAGTATAAGAATATTTTTGTTTTTTTTAATCAAGGAAGTGCAGTTTTGTTATGTATTTCAGGACCCCTTTTCAAAATAAAATGTTTAAAATTATCAATTGAGTGCAGAAGTTTTTTTAATTGATTTACTTTTCGCACCTCTTTTTTTCACAGTAATATGAACTTTGGTTATGTCAGGCTGCTTAAATCCATACAAAGAGTCATCCGTGAGGAAGGATTTGATGGAGTCTGTCCCCAGGTATGGTGCACAAGCCCTCAGTGTCTTATGTAATCAAGTAACTAATGTTGTTTTCATAGGGCTCTCCAGGGTGCAGCCGGAAGGGCTTGGAATAATCAACAATGAACAAGCTGTTTCTAAGCACGGATGAAGTAAACAAGCATTGCAAAGACAGCGTATGGGTCATATGTTAATATGCATTTGCCTCACGTTTTGAGCTTTCCTCAACTCAATTGGGTACAAGCATTGATGTGCATAAGCAGTGTGCTCTGGCATCATTAGTCACTGAGCACCTAAAAAGGAGCTGTCCAGTCGAGAAAGTGGCTTAGCTCAAATCCACATTAAGCCACATTAAACTTTTCATGTTGATGTTGCAATGAAAATATCTCTGTTGTAAAACTTATAGCCTTGAGGATATGTGACGAGAAACCAAGAAAAGATCATCTAATTAGAGTTTTAAGGAGCTTGTGCAGTCAACTTTGCAATGGTGTTAACGAAGTTAACTAAGGCTGGTGTCGTGTCAAAGTGAAAAAATCCTTGATAGCAACTTTTGGTATTCATATTACTTATATGTCAATTTAGCTTGTTATTGCTCAGCTACAATCTCTACTGAGATTTCGACGCAGATCTGGACAGGCTGTCTTTCCCTGTGGAGGCAAAACCCCTTTGGAGAAGTAAATTGGTCCCTGACAGGCACCTCTCCCCTTCCCAGTGGTAACCATGGCAATAGACATGTCATAACAGTTCCCACAGTACAGTGTGCCTAGCTGCTTCTGCTGCAAGATGACATGCCTTCTAAAACAGGAAATCTTATAGAAAGCAACAGCATATTTGGTGAAATGTCACACATACACCTTAAGAGCCTTTCAACTAAGTCACTTCTAACTGAAAGGACTTTTGCAATAAGGTTTTTTTTTAACTTGATATTTTTGCTGTAAATCTTTACACATTGTCTTCAATTGACCCTAACCTTGCTGTGCTATTCTACAATGTATTATGTTTCTTTGTCACAACTCATTGCTTATGATCAAAAATAAAAATTTGCACGTTACTTTTTCTGTGTCTAAGCAACAAGTTTCTCCCTGAAAGTGAAAGTGTGGAATTAACTACCCATTTTGCTAGCATGAATAAGCTGTGATACCACAGGCAGCTTTTGTTAACAGAATCTTGGCCCAAATCAGCTGGAAGCCGAGCATGCGCTGATCCTTTCTTGGCACTTTGCTAGCAGCTATGTAGCCTTTGCAAAAATGTAGCACTTATTAAGGTCCTACTGGTATCTTTCCCTGTTGATATGCCATGGAAACAAGCTGCTTTATGAGCTGTTGGGCAGCTGGAAAGCAAGTCCAGACAGAAATTCAGAGTCTTGTCACCTGTCCAATATCTGTTATAGCTCTATAAAATAAAACGAAAGACCTGCGAATGCTGGAAATCAGAAACATAAACAGAAATTGCTGGAAACGCTCAGCAGGTTTGGCAGCATCTGTGGACAGAAATTAGGGTTAATATTTCGTATCCAGTCACCCTTTCTCAGTAGTAGGAAGAACAGGGTGGAGGAAGGGTGACTGGACCCGAAATATTAACTCTGATTTTTCTCCACAGACGCTGTCAGACCTGCTGAGCTTTTCCAGCAATTTCTATTTTCGTTTCTGTTATAGCTCTCTTAAGTTAGTACGTGAAGTGTGGAAAGGGTGTCCTTTATAAGAAAGTCTCGCTGTTTTGTCGCATTCATTTTCACTTCTCTTTCTGAAGGCTAAGAAGAGGAATATCCTGCGGATAGGAATCCATTCGCTTGGCTCACTGTTGTGGGGAGAGGACATTGGTCTTCATGAAAATGCCAAACATGCTTGCAGTCTGACCAAATTTTTGTATGCACTCCGTGGACTTCTCAGAACATCTCTGTCTGCCTGCATTATTACTGTACCGGCATACCTCATTCAGGTTAGATTTCACTGTATATAAAACATATTCTACTTCCTTTTAAGTATTGTGTATTTTGAACTGGAGTAATCACAATTTCGTAGAGCACTAGTTTACCTTTATTGATGCGTTCCGGTGAAATTCCGAATACTCTAGTTCTCCAAACTGCATTAGAATAAAATACATTAGACAGGATTTTCTGAGGAATGGCAATCCCATGCAGATTGTCACTCCGCTCCTTTTTTAAATGAAAGGCGAGAGTCCTGTGTTTCTAACAAGAGATTCTGATCAGGGTTCCTTCATAAATATGGCACCGTACTTCCATTTGACAGTTCTTTCACTATGCAGAATTGTCAGAGGAAGGCAAACCAACCCCCTTTCTCTCAGGAGTCAGCTGCTGCATCCTGAAATTTGAAGGTCCAGATTTGCAGGTTGCCACGTTGACAGCTGCTGTCAAACAGTAGGTACATGATGTAAGTGTGAATTTAGGGTGCTGGGTGGGTAGGAAGAAGGGTGACAGATAAGTAGGTTGCCAGCAGGGTAGGGAGTAGGTGCCAAGTGGTTGGATGCCAAATGACTAGGATATAGATTGTCATGAGGTAGTGTGCCAGATGGGTAACACAGAGTGTTGGGTGGATGGGGTGCCAGCATGCAAGATGTCAAAGTATGTAATACAGTGTTTATGGTAGATTGAGTTGGTTGAGATATATCTCATCAGGTAGTGTTAGTTTGAGGATGAAGTATCAGATCAGGGAAAAATATGTAGGGAAGAGGTGCCTATATCCCATGATCGACTGGGGTGCCTGTCAAGTTCTATAGGGTGAAGAGGGGAGGGAGTATCTACAGCAGATGAAGAGGGGGTGCAGGTCTGGAGTAAATAAGGTGGAGAAATGGAAGTCAGGTGAGAGTAGTGTAAGGATCCTGAGTGTTGGAAGGAAGTGTAACTGGAGCAGAGTTTGCGGGATCATGTCCAGAATGGATGAAAGGAGGATGCAGGTCCAGAGTAGAGGAAAGTGATGGGGTTCAGGTCCAGAGCAGGGGAAGAATGATTTGGTCTGGAGCAGGTGAAGGGTTGTTTGGTCTAAAATCAGGTGGGAAGTTTTGGGTCCTGGAAGTGTCAGGTCATGTGAGGTATGTTGGGTAACAATGGGGCTCAATCGAATAAATATTTCCTACTTTCATTGGAACTGCCCAAATTCTCTGATTTAAATGGAGACATCAGGGGGCTTTTCAGGCAAGAGGATTTGCTTACCAGAGCCTCGAATTTCCTGACCAATTCTCTCAGAATTTGCTTTGATGGAGATTCCACAGGGCCCCCACTTGCAACTCCCATCTACACTGAAATAACAACTACTTGGCTCTCAGAAAACCCAAGCCGTTACAACTAGTAGACGAGTATTCCCATGCCACTTCAAGCACAGATAGCCCAGGCAAATTATTCCACATGCTACAGGCCTTTTGTACCAGAAATAAAAATAGAAAAGTCTGGAAATACTTGATAGACCCAGAGTATCACTGGAGAAAAATCACAGCTAATGTTTTAGTTTGTTAACCTTTCATCAGTGCTCCTGATTGATCCATACTGTTCACATTTTGGTGTTCTGAAAGCAATTTTCCTCTGATGTTAGGAATTTGCGAATATATAAAAGTTGCCTAACAGCAAAATGGAGATATAAACTGAACTGCTAGAGACAATTTTTACTTTGTACCAAGGATCTAAAATCCTCTATTCCACGTGCAATCGGGAATCAAATTACTTGCCTGCTTTTGTGCTCATATTCAGATTCATAGGGCTTTAAAGTCGATGTGTAAATACACTCTTTAAAATAAAATGGAAGTAAAATTTAAGCCTTCAGTTGCAATTTGTCCTTGATAATGGTTGCAGGTAGGAATAACTTTTTGTTTTATTAATCTTTATTAAAGAAATGAATGCTTGTTGCTAATGTGTTTGATGAGTACAATGACTTATTGTAGCAAATAATTGTTGTGTACATTTGTTAGTTAAAGTCCAGTGTATTTCAGCAGTAGATATATTTCAGCTGCATTTAAGGTAAATGGATGGCTCATAAAATAGAGCACACTTTGATCAGACTAGGGAAAAATAAAAATAATTCACTTTAAAGAGTTTGAGAAAACAGAACATTTTTATATTATTTATATAGTTATTCTTAACATTAAAGCATTTTTTTAAGATCACCTTTTGCTTTTATTCACAATATATGGACAGCATTAGTAAATTTTTATTTATTGCCCATCCCTAGTTCCCTCAGAAAGTGGTGAGTATTATCTTAAACAGCATTGGCACATATTCAGGCATTCATACCGTTACTCATGGAGTGTCTCAACTTTTAATATTTCTCATCTTCATGTTGCTCCTCAGGAACATCATTGAAAAGAATGTCAGTATTCCCACCCAATCACCCAGCCTCTGATTTATGACACTGCATCTCTGATTACCAGGATTAGATGAACTGATAATTTCTCCAGTCAACTGCTAGGAAGGTTGAAGTCAATATCTTTCTACTCATTGCAAGCTTCAAGCCACCAAGTTCATCTCTCTCCTTCAATGCTGTCTGTGGCTGAACCAGCCACATTTATTGAACTTTCGGCACTAAATCCTATTCACATGTAAGACTGCCTGCTTCTCTGTCCATAACATCACCCGTTTACACCCTTTAGCGCATCTGTTGGTTAAATCTTCACTGTTGCCTATGCCACCTAAAACTGCAATTACTCCAATATTCTCATGACTGGCTTCCCATTTTGCATGTTTGTAAAGTTGAGCTCATGCAAGGCTGCATCAATATCCTGACTCTCAACAAATCCCTTTCACTGTTTCTCCCTGTATTCAATGGTGTTGCAAAGGATGATGGTCTGAGAGTACATTGATTTTAAAATTCTCACTGTTATTTGCAAATCTGTCTTCCTCCAATTCTTGTCTTTTGAGCATTCTAGATTATGTTGCTTCACCATTGGCAGCTGTTCTGTCAGCTACCTGCGCCCTATGATCTGGAATTGTCTCCATAGGCTTCTGCGCTATTTGACCTCTAATCCATAAATTCAGCTACATGACCAAGCTTTTGATGATCTGTCCAAATGTGTCTATATGTAGTCCTTTGGTAAACTTGTTAGACGTGCCTTGAGACATTTTACTATGTTAAAAGTGCAATATAGACAATAAACAATGGGTGTAGGAGTAGGCCATTCAGCCCTTCGAGCCAGCACCACCGTTCATTATGATCATGGCTGATCATCCACAATCAGTATCCTGTTCCTGCCTTATCCCCATAACCCTCGATTCCACTATCTTTAAGAGCTCTATCTATCTCTTTCTTGAAAGTATCCAGAGACTTGGCCTCCACTGCCTTCTGGGGCAGAGCATTCCATATATCCACCACTCTCTGGGTGAAGAAGTTTCTCCTCAACTCTGTTCTAAATGGCCTACCCCTTATTTTTAAAATGTGTCCTCTGGTTCTGAACTCCCCCATCAACGGAAACATGCTTCCTGCCTCCATAGTGTCCAGTCCTTTAATTATCTTATACGTCTCAATCAGATCCCCTCCCATCCTCCTAAACTCAAGTGTATAGAAGAAGTTTATTGGTGTTTGTGATGAAGGTGACCATTCAATGGTATTAGGTAAGGAATTCCAAGGATTGGATCCAGAATAGATGAAAACTGGCAAAGTCAAGTTCAATGTGTTTTGGAGATGGTAGTGTCCCACCTATTGTTGATCCTGTCATTCTTGGTATTGATCAAGGGGCTGGGTTTTTTTTTAATAGAAGAAAATGTATTCCAAGGGTCAAGAAGCAGCACTGGGTATTCTTCTTGGATGGGTGTTGCATTTTTCACCTCGAGCATGTTGGCCTGGGGACAGCATTCTCTTGTAAAAACAGATATAAACTATTTGTTTTAAATTTTAGTCATTCCCCCGCCCTCGTGTGTAAAAGCCAGGAGGTTTTTATGTCTTTAATTGGCTCCTCCTTTAGTCACTGTTTGCTATTTATATGCTTATCAACAAGCTTGGAATTGCCCGTCATGTTAGCTGCTAGTCTCTTCTCATAATTCATCTTTGCTTCTCTTATTTACTTTTTCACTTCCACTCTAAACCTTCAGTATTCCTCTTGGTTCTCAAATGCATTTTTTGCTTTACATCTGTCATAAGCACACTTTTTCTTTCTAATGTTAATTTCTACATCCTTTGTTAACCAGCAATCTCTGGATTTGATTGACCTACTTTTCCCACTTAAGGAAATATATCTCAACGTGCCCGAACCGTCTGCTCTTTGAAAGTAGACCATTGTTCAGTTACTGTTCATCCCACCAAACTCTTGTTCCAATCAATCCTGCCCAGCTCTGCTTTTGCCTCATTGCAGTCAGCTCTCTGCCAACGTACTTTTCTTAGTTTGGATCAATGCACATCGTTCTCTACCACAATCCTGAAACTTATTATAGAATGATCACTGTATCCTAAATGTACCCCCACTGTCACTTGATCCACTTGGCCCACCTCATTTGCAAGGACCAGGTCCAAGAATGCAATCTTCTTGTTGTACTGGACACATACTGCTGTAGTTCGCGATAGGTATCAAATGCCCTTGCAATGATATTGTGAAGCTTTTGTATCGCTCTGTTTTTAAAGACATAATTAATAAAGTGACAGAGTTCTTACAAGATTTTAGTATTCTGTGTAACGCGTCAACGTTTCATTTTTGTATACTTTCTTTAAAATGAGAATATCCAGCAGTTAGGCATTTTTCATGAAGAACATCTGGACCCTTATTAACAACAGGCTGCCTCTGTAGCCAATGTAATTTAAAGATTCTAAAGTAATATCTGGTAGGACTTTGTTTTCTTCTCTGTAACACCATACTTAGCAAAGTTGATTAAGCATTTATTCCCCATTCCTAACTGCCCTTGAATTGAATGACTAGCTGGCCATTTCAGAGGTCAGCTGTGAATCAACTACATTACTTGTAGCTCTGGAGGTCTCATAGGGCCAGACCAGGTAAAGATCGTGTACATTAGTGAACCAGGTGTGTTTTTATGAAGTTGATGTTAGTTTCAAGGCAGCATAACTGAGATGATATTCTGGATGTCAGTTTGCTCGCTGAGCTGGAAGGTTAGTTTTCAGACGTTTCGCACCATTCTAGGTAATATCATCAGTGAGCCTCCAATGAAGCGCTGGTGTTATGTCCCGTTTTCTATTTATCTGTTTAGGTTTCCTTGGGTTGGTGATGTCATTTCCTGCATTGGTGGTGTCATTTCCTGTTCTTTTTCTCAGAGGATGGTAGATTGATTTGGAGCCAATGTGTTTGTTGATGGAGTTCCGGTTGGAATGCCATGCTTCTAGGAATTCTCGTGCATGTCTCTGTTTGGTTTGTCCGACGATGGATGTGTTGTCCCAATCAAAGTGGTGTCCTTCCTCATCTGTATGTAAGGATACTAGTGATAGTTGGTCATGTCATGAGATGATATTACAAATTCCCATTTTTTAAAAATTAATTGAATTTAATAACAGTACTGCTCTATCACCACCTCCTCATTTGTAGGCATTAATACTCACAATATCATTAACAAGAGCACTTACACTTGTAATTTCTAGCCCCAGATAGCTACAGCTGTTTGGCTGTACCAGTATTTATTTCCCATCCCCTGATGGCCTTAAGAAGGTACTGGTGACTTGCCTTTCTGTACTGCTGTAGGCCATTTGTTGTAGATACTTACACAATGCCATCAAGGAAGGATTTCCAGTATTTTGAACCAGCGACACTGAAACAATAATCTCGTTCCGTGTCAGGATGGTGTGTATCTTGGACAGGAACTCCCACATGGTGATGTTTCCATTTATCTGCAGCCCTTATCTTTCTAGATAATTGTGGGTTTGGAAGGTGCTGTCTGAGTAGTCTTGGTGAATTTCTGCTGTGATGATTGAATATGAACTTATGTCTCTTGGAATTATCCTGGACATCTGGAATAAAAACCCACAGACAGTGCTGCTGTTCTACTATCTCATCATTTGCAGTCACTAACACTTACCTTGTCATTAAAAAGGGAACTTGCACTTGTAGTTGAGAGATAATGGGAACTGCAGATGCTAGAGAATCCGAGATAACTAAGTGTGGAGCTGGATGAATACAGCAGACCAAGCAGCATCCTAGGCGTACAAAAGCTGACGATGCAGGGCTAGACCCTTCAGGGTCTAGGCCTGAAACGTCAGCTTTTGTACTCCTAAGATGCTCTTGGCCTGCTGTGTTCATCCAGCTCCATACTTTGTTATCTTGCACTTGTAATTACTAGCCCAAATATCTGCAGCAATTTTTCTTTGGTTTGGTTCACAATATTTGGGCCACTGGCATCAGTATTAGGATGGAAGGGAGGTATGATGGGCTTCACTTGAACCATGGTGGGAACAGTGTTCTGGCAAATCAAATAACTCGGGCTGTAGAGAGAACTTTAATTATGATGTGGAGATGCCAGTGTTGGATAAAGTCAGCAGTCACTTAAGATCATGTTATGGCCCAACAAGTTTAGTTAAAATCACAAGCTTTCAAAGCACTGCTCCTTTGTCAGGTGATAAATAAGAAGGTGAAGAAGAGACTGATAGGAGTAGTCTATAGATTCCCTAACAATAGCTATTCGGCGGACTAGGAATAAATCAGGAAGTAATGAGGTAATTATAAAATGCAGTGCATTAATCATTGATGACTTGGATCTTCATGTAGTTTGGGATAGCCAGATTAGCAGAGGTTGCCACAAAGAAGTATTCATAGAGTGTATTCTGGCCAGGTCCCAGAACAGGTAAATCAGTTTTTGACATTTATTTCAATGGGAATGGAATATAAAATGAGGAAGTCTTGCTCACACTATATAATGCACTAGTCCGGCCGGAGCTGGAATAATGTGAATAGTTTTGTGCCGCATATCTAAAGAACGACGCACTAGCATTGGAGGCAGATCAGAGAAGGTTCATTAGGCTGATCCTTGGAAAGGAGGGACTGTTTTATGTGAAGACATTCCGTAAGTTGGGCTTGCACTCATTGGAGTTTACAAGAATAAGAGGTGACCTTATTGAAACTCTCAAGATTCTTCAGGACAGAACAGTTTGGGTGTGGAAAGGTTGTTTTCCCTTGTAGGAATGTCTAGGATCAGAGGGCATTATCTCAGAATAAAGGGTCACACATTTAAGACAGTGATGGAAGGAATTTCTTCTCTTAAAAGTGAAGTTGTGGAATTCTTTATCGCATAGGTCTGTATATGCTGAATCATTAAGTATATTCACGGATAAGATAGATATTGTTTATGTCTCCATCTTAGGTCCAATACGTAGTGTGTTGCCATTAATTTTATTGGTTTTTCAGCAATCCTCATCCCAGTTCAGACCACATTTCAATCCTCAAATTCTGATTCCAAAGTCAAGTTTAAGCCAAAACATTGTGCACATCTCCTAGTGAATAACTCCACAGGGTTGCTATCACATCACCGAGCCATTCTTTATTCACATGTGAATATGAACGGTCCCAGAATCTCCGATGCTCCTACTTTTATCTGTTGGCCAAGGCTCCCTGATTGGACAAGATTAACAGCCCCAATCAGGGAACTCATATTCTGTGAGCTCCAACTGGTTGACCTCATTACAATCACTACACCTCACATCTAACCTTTTGTTTCAGAGTGGAAAAATGGGTCAGGGGAAAACATTAGATTTCTTAAATTACTCTTTCATGGGATGTGGGCTATTGTTTGCAGGGGCAGCTTTTGCTTCCTGTCCTTAAATTGCTCATGAACCAAGTGAAGTTAGTTAGGAGTCAACCACAATTCTGTGTGTCTGGAGTCAAGTGTATAGGCCAACCTGGCCAAGATGGCTGATTTCCTTCAAATGTGTTAATAGTTACCATTCATGGTCATTTTTACTGAGATCAGTTTTGCATTCCAGATTTTATTAAATTTAGACTTTTCTGGCTATTAAGCTAGGGTTTGCATCTGTGGTTCCAGAATGTTATCATGGCTGTCGAATTACTGATCCAGTGATATTTTAACTTTGTCACCATGTCCCTGTGGTAGTTTGTAGGCTATTGAAAATTCTTCACCCTGCAGAAAAATGTACTAATTGGAATTAACAACTGGCAAAAGAGAATCCTTTGTTAACAGGAAGAGAAATTTATGATGTTCTCATGGAGAAAATCTCTTCTAAATGTGCCCCTATAACATTTTTTTTTGTTCATTTACATGCAAATTTCATTGGCTGGGCCAGCAATTATTGTCCCCTCCAGCTCATTGAGAACCCTGGTGGTAATCTGTCTTTTTGAACCTCTGCAGTATTCGACATGGAACTGTATTCATCTAATCAAGTGGGGAGTATTCCATCACATTCCTGACACGAGTCTTGTGGATGACAGACAGGCTTTGGGGAATCAGGAGAGAAATCATTCACTGTGGGATTCCTACTCTCTGCCCTGCTCTTGTAACCATAGCATTTATATGGCTAGCCCAGTTTAGTTTCTGCACAATGGTAAATCCCAAGAATGTTGATAATAGGGAATTTAGCACTGGTAATGTCATAGAGTGATGGTTAGATTCTGTTTTGTTGGAGATGGTCATTGCATGTCACTTCAGTGGCATATGTATTACTGCCACTTGTTAGCCCAAATGTAGATGTTGTCCAGGTCTTGCCACATATGCATATGAATTGCTCCGGTATCTGAGGAATCAAGAATGGTACGTAACATTGTGCAGTCATCACCAAACATCCTCGCTTCTGACCTTATCACAGAGGAAAGGCCATTGATGAAGCAGCCAGTGATGGTTGGCCCAGGATAATATCACATGGAACTCCTGTAATGATATATACTGTAGCAGAGATGACTAGCCTCCAATGACAACAACCATCCTTCTTTGTGCTCGGTCTGACCCCAACCAGTGGTGAGATTTTCTCTGATTTATATTGATTCTAGTTTTATTAGGTCGACTTGTCGCCACACCTGTTTAAAAGCAGTCTTGAAATCAAGGCACTCTCCTCTGGAGCTCAGGTCTTCTGTCCATGTTTGAATCAATGCAATAATAAATAGTCCTTGCAGAACACAACGTGTGTATCATTGGGCAGTGTGCTGCTGAACAAATATGGCTGAGTCAGGAGTAGAGTATTTAATTCTGAGGTCGCAAATCCGAAGTCATACCATTCACAATATTTCAAAAAGACATTTCAAAAAAAGTGTCACTTTCCCCTGCTAATATATTCCTTTCTGATTTCAAGCACCACACCTTATAGAACATAGAACATAGAACAGTACAGCACAGAACAGGCCCTTCAGCCCACAATGTTGTGCCGACCATTGATCCTCATGTATGCACCCTCAAATTTCTGTGACCATATACATGTCCAGCAGTCTCTTAAATGACCCCAATGACCTTGCTTCCACAACTGCTGCTGGCAACGCATTCCATGCTCTCACAACTCTCTGCGTAAAGAACCTGCCTCTGACATCCCCTCTATACTTTCCACCAACCAGCTTAAAACTATGACCCCTCGTGCTAGCCATTTCTGCCCTGGGAAATAGTCTCTGGCTATCAACTCTATCTATGCCTCTCATTATCTTGTATACCTCAATTAGGTCCCCTCTCCTCCTCCTCTTATGAACAGTGTGTACATTTCTTGCAAGTACATGGGTTTATGACAGCAACCTTTCACCTTTCATCAATGCGTTATTTGTGAAAAAAAACTCACATTCTGTTACAATGAAAACCAAAAGAACTGCAGATGCTGTGAATCAGGGACAAAAACAAAATTGCTGGAAAAGCTCAGCAGGTCTGGCAGCATCTGTGATCATTCTCTACATCAACGACTCCACGGGTTGCAACATAAATGTAGCTGTTGCACCCAGTTCTCAATTTGGCCAATTGCATGTTTTCACTATATTAGACTTAGAAATAAGAATATCCATCAACTAGCTTTCTTTAACAAACACACAAGTTGAGTACTGCTGAAAGAAGACCCATTCTGTCAAAGCATTTACTCTTAAACCCATCAGAAGATGGGTGTCTATTCACAAGAATGCCAATTTTAGGAGAAAATCAGCATTTCTCCTGAATATGCAAAAATGCTGTTTCTTTTTGGCAAGCTGACTCTGGTAAAGGCATTGATGTGAAGAATGCTGCAGTTGATGACAACAGACCATTGACTATCCGGCTTTCTTTCGATTTTAAATCGAGCAAATTGACTCTGATTGGCCGAGGCGTTACCCTGAGAAATGAGCCTGCAAGTAATTGTCACCTATTTTCATTGTTTTGAAACATTTCGGTGTGTAAATATGTTTTTCCTGTCTACAAAGAACAAAGCCCTGTGTATTAGCATATGTAGCTTGCAGCACACAAGTGTGCCACAGTGCGAGCCCAACTAATGATTGTAAATTCGTTACCAGTATAATTCTTTGCACATTTAGGATTATCCAGCAAAGACTATCCAATTGTCGAATCGCATCTAATTGTGGACATTGAGTTAAGGGTTTTGACTGGCCAAAAAGACTTTCTGCTTATTGGCCAAATGAATAGTGTTGTTTTGGAATTTATTTACTAGTGTGATGTCAAGTATGTAGGCTGTACATCACAAAGACTGGTGGATCAAACCACATATTGCTTTTCTTGTCCACAATAAACTAGGTAGTGACCTTATTGAACAAGGTGTCACTAGCAAAAAACAAACTTTCCTTTGAGAGATATATTATTTAAAAAAAACATACTTTTGGCCAATATGTTTTGCTTCTTGAAGTGAAAAATAATAAGATTTGAGATGTTCAGATGGCTGTTGCTCTGACATTCTTGCAAACAAAGACAGATCTCATTGGAGACATGCAGTTACCTCTAGGGACCTTTACAGTTGTGATCATTCAGGACAGACTAACAAACTCTTTCAGACACATCATGTATGGGAGATGCTGGGTCAGGTTCCAGGTAACATTCTGGACCAAGAAGTGTTTTTTTTCCCCAGAAACAAGAGAACTGAGCTGGGAAGCTTATTTCTTTCAGGAGGCCTCTTCCCAACTATTCCAAACAATAGCCAAAGCAAAATCTAAAACTTGACAGTTCCGAGCAAGTGGTCTCCCATAACCAAATAATTATTTCAAGATATGGGATAACCGTGTTCAAAAAAACTTCCAATCAGAAGTCATATTATCTCCTTGCGATATGAGCAATATTTAAGTAAAAAAAACAAACTCCACCAAAGAGGCTGATAGTTGTTTTCATTATTCCACAAGGCTTGGAGGTTATAGTTAGTGGGTACCTGTGTTTCCCTGTTAACCATGGAATATGTGTACCTGTGGTGTTTAAGAGTCAGCATCAATCCCACAGTTTCTTTTTCTACAGTGGAGTACCGCTTTTGGTGTTGATTTGGCTTTTTAGAAAAGTATCTCACTGCCTTCTCTGTGTCTGACCCGTCACCTTGCAGTTGAACTGTCTTTACCTCCAAGTCACTTGCATTGATTGCTCCCTCAAAGGAATGAGTGAAATTACAATGCCGCCATTAATCAAAATGGCTTTCACCCTTTCAAAAGCTGCTTGACATGTCCATGATTTCACTCCTTTGCTGTCTTCAGTGAAGCAGTTAAAGCTCTGAGATGAATACAAGCCATCAGGTTTGATGGGAAGCTGGGAACTCCAACTGCTTTGACTGAGTTAATCTACGTGGTTTTCGAAATAGTACTGGATTTCAGCTTCCACAAAGCCCTGATTCTCTTGACTTAAAGATGATATTTAAAGGAAAGGAACCACCTATGTCTTCATCATATATGGCTTTCATACACTCTGATTTATCCCTACAGACTCCTTTAAACATCATGGATAGCCTTGAGGGACCCGTTATTGTTCTTTTTCGAAATATGGAAGCATGTTGACTCACCTTCCTAGTAATTCAATGGTAACTAAACAGATGGTAGAAGATTCAATTTGGAAGTTGTCTAGACTTCTAGCTCATTCTTATTATTTCTTTCTTCTTCCACTGTCCTTTCTACCTGACTCATGGTAGGGTCTCAGCTATTTCCAATCTTTACCAGTGAATTCGTTTAAGACATCAAATGCATGGAAGCCAGATTTGCTACAAATGCATAGCTCGGTAAGAAAGCAAGTTGTCAGGAGCATATGAAGCGTGTGTTAAGTAATGGGCTAACATTTGATTGATGCAGTATATTGTGGAAAATGTGATCAAAGTTTACTTCAGCTACTCTCTTCCTTTCTAGAGAGAGAGAGAAAGAGAGCAAGGAGAGGGCGGGGGAAGACCCTGTGACAGGCAGTTAGTATCACCTCGAGAAGCAAGTGAGAAAATGATCCTGTGGCAGGCAATCAGCAACACACCCAGATTCATTTGAACTGTCCTTGCTCTACCACAAAGGAAGGTGATAGTTTGTGGTGAGTCTCTATTAAATGGTTAATATCTGGTCTATTTTTAAGTTTAATATCGTATTCAAGTGGCCATAAAATTAATAAATTAAGTAAAAAGTAAAGGAGGTAAGTGAATAATTTATCTAAATAAATTACAACTTTATTATGATGTTAGGACAGGTGATATATCAAAGCTGAAGCATGTGGGAACTCTTGGATACCATTGTGATTGAGGTCAAACATGTCTGCACTAAGCGTTTGAAGTTTGAGCAACTTAGGCTCAGAGTTTATGAGCTGAAAGGTGATCTACAGACACTGAAACAGGGAAAATTGCCTTGATTCTTTTACCAGGAGGCATTCACCCCACTTAGGGAAGAGTTTTTCTGATTTGAGTCTGGGACAACAGGACGGTGCCACTTTGACTGAGACAGATAGTGGGAATCTGAAGACAGGAATGTGAGCATTTGCAATTGACCAATAGGTTGAGGGCCTCTAAGCATTTTTAGATAGGAGCAGTGTTTCAAGATGGATTAGCAAACTAATCAGTCAGAGGTTACACAGCACCAGGTTATGGCCCAACAGGTTTATTTGAAAATACAAGCTTTAGGAATTTCACTCCTTCTTCAGGTGTTAGTGACAGAGGTAATATCAGACACTGAAATTATAAGTAAAAGTTTGAAGGGTCCCACAACTGATGAAGATGTATTAAATAAACCTAAGATGCTGTTAAATCTTTAATCAGTTAGAAGGTTTTAATTGATTAATATGTATATGTAAATCCCCAAATTCCTTTCAAGTCACTGTCCTGAGAGAACTAAAGGTTTTACCAATGTAAAGAAGAGGTGACATTTTAAGTCAGAGAGTGCATGTTAGGCATAAGGCCTTGCTTAGAATCTGTTTGTGTTCCGGTTTGGAGTCAGACCGAATTTATTTCCAAAACAGGAATTCATAAAACACCACATTGACTGACTGACTGACTATAATTTATGTGCTTTTTGAACAATATAGAATGTATCTGCAAATACAAATTCACCTATAAGTTTACACAGGAATGTGTGTATGTGAGAGTGGGTGTGAGTGAGAGAGAGAGAGAGAGATTGAGAGTGTGTGTGTGTGTGTGTGTGTGTGTGTGTGTGTGTGTGTGTGTGTGTGTGTGTGAATGATGAAGGTATAGAGGCAGTGTGTGTGTGAGGGTGAGGGAGTGAAGGGAGAGAGAGTGTGAGCAAATGTATGTCTGTGGGGGAGAGAGAGACAGAAAGAGTGCATGTGTATGCAAGAGAGTGTTTGTGTTCCCTCCCAGTGCGGGAGTGCTTCAGTGGTCAAGGACATTTGGCCTCCATGCTTTGGGTAAACATCCTCCAAGGCAGATTTTGGGATACACAATAGAGTCGCCAAGTAAAGGCTGATAGCCAAATCTGGTACCCCTGAGGATGGCCTCAGCTGGGATTGTGGGTTCATGTCGCATAACAGGTGACCCCATCATACTAAATACTCTCACACACACTTACATACACACATGCACATACTGTCACACAGATCCTCTCTCAAGCACACACACAACACACACTCTGTCTCTCCATCACACACTTATACACACTGTCTTTCTCACGCACACACCCTCCCTCCTTCACACTCACTCACACACACACACACAAACTCTCGCTCTCTCTCCCTACACACACGGCCTCTCTCTCCTGGCAAGCCCCCCACTCACTCACTCTTTCACAGACACGTAAATCTATGAGATGAATTCGTATTTGCAGATACATTCTATTTTGTTCAAAAAGCACACAATTTATAGACAGTCAGTCAATTGGCTTTTTATTAATTCCTACTTTAGAAATAAAACCAGTCTGAATCCAAACTAAAACACAAAAAGATTGTAAACAAGGCCGCAGACCGAACATGCAGTTGTCTGACTTAAAATGTCACCTTTTTTTAACACTGATAAAACCTTTAGTTCTCTCAGGACAATGACTTAAAAGGTATTCAGAATTTATATATATGTATTAATTAATTAAAACCTTCTAACTGAATGAAGATTTAACAGCATCTTATGATTGTTTAATACATCCTCATCAATGGTTTGACCCTTTGATCTTTTACTTATAAATTCTCTGTTACTAACCCCCTGAAGAAGGAGTGAAGCTCCAAAAGCTTGTGTTTTCAAATAAACCTGTTGGAGTATAACCTGGTGTCGTGTGATTTCTGACCTTGTCCACCCCAGTCCAACACTGGCATCTCTACATCAAACCAATCATGGCATCATGATGCATGAAACAATTCAACAGGGGTGGCAACAAGGAATGTAGTAAAAATAGGTGTGCATATTTTGGGGAATTCAAGATCACGGTTACAAATATAGGCAGTGGACTATTTGTAAGCAGTTTTCATAAGACAGTTCATTAAACATCACTTTAGATATGATCCACTACTCAATTAGATAAAGAGAGGAAATATGATCAAACACAAAACTATTCTGTCGAATAGAGGAGCAGGAATGGCAGTTTTGGAGTGGTGGAAGGTTCATCCTTGACCTCTGGAAGGTCTTTAGTGTTGGTCGTTTTCTTCCTTCAGACAATGAAGGACATGAAGATGGTGGGTCATAGCCCTCAATCCATTCATTCACTTTCTCACCCTGCTGCACACGCTCGCACTCTGCCTCTGTTTCTCTGTCTCCTCTCTTTTCTCTCTCTGTCTACTCCCACCTCTCTCTCCTGCTGTCCTACTCTTTTTGATACAATTTATTTTGGGGGTGACAGTCTCTGCTGCGTCAATCGATTACTTGAACCCAGTAACCACATACAGTTACTCAAATCAGGAGGACAGCTTCCCTTTGCCTTCCTTTCATTTGAAGGTTAGTTGCCCTTTCATCTATTACTAATACATCATCCTGTTTTCCTCACCAATGCATTGATATTAGGGTAGAATGGCACCCAAAAAAATCTTTGATATGATTCTAATTGAACGTTGTAACTTTAGGACCCCTATAACTTTTCTTTTGTTTTCATTTGCTGGAGGTCTATTTATATTTGTAGAAGATTCATACTGCACAGAAAATGAAATACTAAAAGAGTTCACCTTGAGAAAGGACACTAATTTCCAACACGGGATAGTATTTTGAGGGTGATTGACAACATTCTTAGCAGCAAAGAATAAGATGACTGAGTTGCCTGCCCGATACCAAGGATCAAATCATCTTCTCAAGGCTGAAAGGGGATTGCAGTGGCAGAGGGAGGATCTAATTGTTGTGGTCCATACAGGTGGCAACAAAATAGGAAAACATGTTTCTTAGTTATACCTGAACAGTATGTAGGGCTAGGCATTAAAAAACAGAACCGCAAAGTTTATAAATTCTAGATTGTTTGAGTCAGTGGCAAATTGGCATATGGTACATCCAATTAGAGAGATGAATATTTGGTTGAGTGCCTGATGCAGAAGAACTTACTGTTTGGAGGCAACTGGCATCAACACTGGGAAAAGTGAGGGGCAGTAACATCGGAACGCTGTATTCTTGAAATGTGTTGCAGCCCATATTCTTGCGAGAAGCTTGCTAAGAATGTAAAAACAGATATCAAGCGTTTGCTTTGGTATTTCAAAATGAAAACAGTAAGGAAAGTGCACATTGGTTCTATAGAGGGTGGGAACGGAGGGTTAATAGAAGATCGAAATGTAATGGCAGATGAAATGATAAAGTAATTTGCTCCTGCCTTCACTATAGAAGACACAAGAAAATTCAAATGCAAGTTGTAAATCAGAATGTAGAATGGATTGGGGAAGTTAGTTAAATTTCAATCACAATAGAAGTAGTATGAAACAGACGGATGGAGTTGTGCTCCAGAGTTTCAAAGAGGAAGCCAGTGATGTGGTAGATCACTGGTGTTAATTTTCCAAAATTCCCTATATTCATGAAAGATATAATCTGATTTGAAAGGATCAAATATAACCTCTCTATGCAAGAAAGGAACGAGGCAGAAAACGGTGAGTGGTGGCCAATTAATTTGATGTTAATTAAAGATACAAGAACTGCTCACTGAGGAAAAACACCTAGTAATTGAGAAGAGTCACTGTGCTTTAATAAATGAGGAAGCATGTTTAACAATTTATTAAAGTTCTTTGGAGGACTGATATGTGCTGTGAATAAAGAGGAAACTGTTGATGTACTTGGTTTGCCTTAAGACATTTGAAATATAACATCAAACATTATTGTGGAAAATAAAAGCTCATAGTTTTTGGGCAATGTATTCACCTGAATAGAAGATTGGCTGGCTAGTGGAAAATGGAGAGTCTGCGTAACTGGGTCTTTGATTGACGGGATGTCATGGGTGGAGTCCTGCAGTGCTCTGTGCTGGGACCCCAATCTTGTACATCAGTGTATTGGATAAGGGAAGCAAAGGCAGACGCCACCACAAATAGCTTTTTAAATAGTAGAATACATAAGCTGTTTGCAGGTAAGTATAGTTAGGATAAGTAAGTGAGCAAAAATCTGGCAGGTAGAGTATAGTGTGGGGAAATGTAAAATTGTTTACTTTGACACCAAGAATTTTTTAAAAAGTTATAATTTAAGTAGAGAACCACTGCTGAATTCCAAGGTATAGGGGAAATTAAATATTCTAATAGATAACAGGAAGTTAGTTTACAGGTTTAGCAAGTAATCAAGGAGACTAATGGGATGTTATCTTCTGTTATGAGAGAAAATGAATATAAAAGTAAGGATGTTATACTTCAGTTATACAGAACATTTTTGAACCATATCTTGAATTCACAATTAGCATGAACTTTTAGTCTCCTTATTTAAGGAAGGATTTAAGCAGAGGTGGTTTACTAGATTAACACCTAGAATGAGTGGAGTTGTCTTTGAACATAGATTCAGCAGGCTGGGCTGTTTCAAGGATGACTCGATAGCCTGGTATAAGACCCTGAACGGTCTTGTCAAGGTGATTGTTGAAAGGGTGTTTCCTCTTGTGTGTCAGTCCATGACACGGGAGCAGTGTTTTAAATTAGATTTTGTCCTTTTCGGACAGAGATGAGACTTTTTTTTAATCTCTGAGGTTTGGGTGACTTTGGAATTCTGACTCAAATGTTAATGGTCTCAGGATCATTAATTATTTTTAAGGAAGAGGTAACTTGATTCTAGTTAGGCAAAGAAATCAAAATGTATTAGGTGTGGACAAAGTATGTAATTCAAAACATCATAGATCTATTTAAATGACAGGGCAGACTCTGTGCTGAATGGTGTGATCCTATTTTGTATGATTGACTATATAAGCCTAGATATTTTTTGTATTTCTTACTAGTTTACTCTCAGATACTAATTTTTTTGATCTTTATTATTTTTACTCATCCTTTGCTAGTTCATAAAATTATCCGAAACTTTTGACTGACCAGTAATCTTAGCAACGTAACAAAGTGTGGAGCTGGATGAACACAGCAGGCCAAGCAGCATCTCAGGAGCACAAAAGCTGACGTTTCGGGCCTAGACCCTCTCTGATGAAGGGTCTAGGCCCGAAACGTCAGCTTTTGTGCTCCTGAGATGCTGCTTGGCCTGCTGTGTTCATCCAACTCCACACTTTGTTATCTTGGATTCTCCAGCATCTGCAGTTCCCATTATCAATAATCTTAGCAGCGTTGTATGCCTTTTCTTTCAATTTGACGCCATGTTTAACGTCCTTAACCAGAGAAGAATCCTTTAAAAGAAACCTTTTTAAATGGAATATGTATTTGTTGAGAAGGACAGGAGAGAATATTGTTTAAACAGAGAAAAACTGCAAAATGCAACAGTATAGAGAAATTTTGGTGCCCTCTGGAATACGACAAAAAGCATGCAGGTACAGCAAGTACTTGTTCAAGCAAAGAACGTGAATAGGCCACTTGACCCTTCGAGCTTGGTCTGCCATTCAAGAAGATCATGGATGACCTGCTTTTAAATCTAACTCTATATTCTTGCATATCCAAGATAATAATAATCTTTCATCGCTTGGTAATAAAGAATCTATCTATCTCTACCTTGGAATTTTTTTAAAAGATCTGCATCCAAGGAATTCATTTTGAGGAAATGAATTCCAAAAGATTCTCAGATAAATAACATTTTGCTATCTGTTTAAACTTGCGGTCCCCCACTTTATTTTTAAACTATAACCCCTAGTTCTAGATTCTGTCATGCAGCTGAAAATTCTGCGCTAGTGGGTAGGCAGTGGCAATGAAAGGTCAAGAGGACAGAATTTGAAGATCAAAGGGTGAATAAGGGAGACTAGGTGTGGAGCAGGTTGTATTGGTAAAGTGAATGGAGGGCCTTGGAGAAATTTTCAAGATGACAGCCTTAAATATGTTTGGGGTCAGCTAACGTCGGTGATTAACAAAGATAGGTGTGGTTACCAAGTGGGGATGAATGCAGAACAGAATGCATTTTGTCAAATGCATCAGCTGGATGGCAATTCTAGTGCATTTCGCACATTTTTTTAATTTACTGTAAAGCATCTAAAGTTAGCAATTACAAAGTTCAGTGAACTTGTATGGTTTCAATAAATCCCAGTAGATTTACTGCATCTTTCTTTTTGGCTACCTGATTTCTAATGAAGGGTCTAGGCCCGAAACGTCAGCTTTTGTGCTCCTAAGATTCTGCCTGGCCTGCTGTGTTCATAAAGCTCCACACTTTGCTTTCTCCATTAATTTCTCTGTGCCTTTCTGCCTGAAACTTTCCTAACCATATGTATTCCAACACCACCTCCATAACAGTGCCAACTCAAGCTGCTCATTCCCTCAAGATTACTGTTACATTCATGACCATTGGTGGATGATGAGAACAATGCTGAGTCTTTTGTTTGGCAACATTAATGCTGTCCTTCGAATATTTGCATAAATATGTTGGAGATAACAAGAGCTAGTAGACCATTTGTGTGGATCCAAAATTCAATCCATCTACTCCATCGGCCCTGTTTCTTCAAGCTTCCCTCGAACTTCAAGTGTACCTCCAACTTCATTCCAGTACCATTTCATTTGGGGTTTCTTTTTCATCAAACATTCTTGTCCATAATTTACGTTAAAGTTATTACCTTTATTAAACCCATTATGTGATAAGTAGTCATTTATACTTCTCCCAACCCCTAATCTTTGTTCTTCCCTTCATAAATCACCATGATGACTTTCTCCCTTGATATAAACAACCATTTACCCCTGTGACTTTGCTAATAAATCCCAGAAAGCCAGCCCATTTTTCTTCATATTAAATGCTTTTGACACCTGAAAGTGGACTCACTTCTGCCACCACTTCTTTTAAAAGCACCTCCAGTTCATCATGAGAGAACACTTAATCGTCAAAATCACCAGCAGCGTCTTGCATGACAGTCCCACAGTTCAATGTTCTTTCTCACCCTCATTTGTGGTTTTATTCTGATCTGAAAGTTTGCAGTTACTCCATCCAAAGTATGCTCCTCACCTAAATTAATCTTCCAGAGTATTTCACTATGCTCAGTTTTCCCTTTTGCCTCTTATCATTGTTTTGCAATTGTGCAATAGCAATCTTTTTAGAATTAATTAGCACATGTGGTATGGGTGACTACCAGGCAGGTAGTGCAGGAATCTCCTATGGCCATTCCCCTGCAAAACAGATATACTGTTTTGGATCAGAGATAATGGAAACTGCAGATGCTGGAGAATCCGGGATGACAAAGTGTGGAGCTGGATGAACACAGCAGGCCAAGCAGTATCTTAGCAGCACAAAATCTGTCGTTTCGGGCCTTCATCAGAAAAGATGGGGAGAGGGCTCCAAAATAAATAGGGAGAGAGGGGGAGGCGGACCGAAGATGGAGAGTAAAGAAGATAGGTGGAGAGAGTATAGGTGGGGAGGGAATAGGTCTGTCCGGGGAGGACGGACAGGTCAAGGGGGTGGGATGAGGTTAGAAGGTAGGAAATGGAGATGCGGCTTGAGGTGGGAGAGGGGATAGGTGAAAGGAAGAACAGGTTGGGGAGGCGGGGACGAGCTGGGCTGGTTTTGGGGTGCAGTGGGGGGAGGGGGGATTTTGAAGCTTGTGAAATCCACATTGATACCATTAGGCTGCAGGGTTCCCAAGCGGAATATGAGTTGCTGTTCCTGCAACCTTCAGGTGACATCGTTGTGGCACTGCAGGAGGCCCAGGATGGACATGTCGTCGACGGAATGGGAGGGGGAGTTAAAATGGTTCGCGACTGGGATCTGCGGTTGTTTATTGCAAACCGTGCATAGGTGTTCTGCAAAGCGGTCCCCAAGCCTCTGCTTGGTTTCCCCAATGTAGAGGAAGCCACAACGGGTACAGCGGATGCAGTAAACCACATTGGCAAATGTGCAGGTGAACATCTGCTTGATGTGGAAAGTCATTTGGGGCCTGGGATGGGGGTGAGAGAGGAGATGTGGGGGCAGGTGTAGCACTTCCTGCGGTCGCAGGGGAAAGTGCCGGGTGTGGTGGCGTTGGAGGGGAGTGTGGAGCGGACAAGTGAGTCACGGAGAGAGTGGTCTCTCCAGAAGGCAGACAAGGGTGGGGATGGAAAAATGTCTTTGGTGGTGGGGTCAGATTGTAGATGGCGGAGGATGATGCGTTATATGCGGAGGTTGGTGGGGTGGTATGTGAGGACAAGGGGTATTCTCTTGGCGGTTCTTGCGGGGACAGGGCGTGAGGGATGAGTTACGGGAAATGCGGGAGACACGGTCCAGGGCGTTTTCTACCACTGCAGGGGGACGAAGTTGTGGTCCTTGAAGAACGAGGACATCTGGAATGTACGGGAGTGGAATGCCTCATCCTGGGAGCAAATGCGGTGGAGGTGAAGGAATTGGCAATAGGCAATGGAATTTTTACAGGAAGGTGGGTGGGAGGAGGTGTATTCTAGGTAAGAATGACCTCTCGGGAAAGCAGCAGCAGCCAAACTTGTTGCACCAAGGTTGGTTCTGCTACAGAGAGAAGGGTTAAAGGTGTACCAGGGCAATAGTTACAAGGGCTCAATTGTAAGGGGAATAGACAGGCATTTCTGCGGCCACAAACAAGACTCCAGGGTGGGTATGTTGCCTCTCTAGTGCTAGGATCAAGGATGTCTCGGAGTCGGTACAGGACATTCTGAGGAGGGGAGGGTAAACAGCCATTGGTTGTGGTACACATCAGTTTAAAAAAAAGTGTCAAAATGGAATGAAGTCCTAAAGGCAGAACACAAGGAGCTCGGAAGAAAGTTAAGAAATCAGCCCGCAAAGGTCGTGATCTCAGGATTACTGCCGGTGCCGTGTGCTCGTCAGAGGAGAAATGATGGTATGTACCGGATGAATACGTGGCTGAAAAGATGGTGTCGGGGAAGCGCTTCAGATTCCTGGGACGTTGGGACTGGTTCTGGAGGAGGTGGGACCTGTACAAATTGGACAGGTTACATCTGGGCAGGACTAGGACTGATGTCCTAGGAGGAGTGTTTGCTAAAGCGGTTGAGGAGGCTTTAAACTAATATGCAGGGGGGTGAGTACCTATGTAAAGACAGAGAAGAAGGCAGCAAGGTCAAAAACAAAAGCTAGAAAAGGGAATAAGAAAAGTGATACACTGAGAAACCAAGGACAAGATTCAAACAGGGCTATTGAGAAAAATAAGAAAACACTGTTAAAAGGAATAGCTTAAAAGCTTTACATCTAAATGCGTGGAGCATCTGCAATAAGGTGGATGAATGAATCACGCAGAAAAATGTAAACGGGTATGATATAATTGGAGTTACAGAGACACGGCTGCAGGGTGACCAGGGTTGGGAACTGAATGTCCCAGGGTATTCAGTATTTAGGGAGGACAGGCAAAAAGGAAAAGGTGGAGCAACATTGCTGGTTAAAGCGGAAATTAACACAATAGTGAGAAAGAATATTAGCTCTGACAATGATTGAGTCTGTATGAGTAGAGTTGAGAAATACCAAGGGGCAAAAAGCATTAGTGGGTGTCATATATAGACTCCAAACTGCAGAGGTGATCTTGAGAATGGGATTAAGTGGGAAATTAGAGATGCATATGACAAGGGAATATTGGTGATCATGGGTGACATTAATCGGCATATAGATTGGGAAAATCAAATCTGCCCCAATGCCGTAGAAGCGGAATTCCTGGAGTGTATATGGGATGGTTTTCTTGATCAATATGCAGGGGAACCAACTGCAGAGCAGGCCATCTTAAGCTGGGTGGTGTAGAATGAGCAGGGAATCATTGCCAATCTAGCTGTGTGAGATACTTGAGAAAGAGTGACCATAATATGGAACTTGTTATCAATATAGAGAGTGAGGTTGTTGATTAGGAGACTAAGGTGCTGAACTTTAATAAAGGAAACTACGAGGAAATGAGGCGTGAGTTGACCTTGATAGATTGGGGAGAGTTACTTCAAGGGATGACAGTGGATAGGCAATAGCAAACATTCAAGGAATGCTTGGGGGAACTGTTTGTTCCTGTCTGTCACAATAGCAAAATGGGTAAGAGGGCCAATCCATGGCTTACAAAGGAAATAAGAGACAGTATCAGATCCAAGGAAGAAGCATACAGATCGGCCAAGAAAATCATAAATCTGAGGATTGGGAGCAGTTTACAATTCAGCAAAGGAGGACTAAGGGATTGTTTAAGAAAGAGAAAATAGAGTACCAACGTAAGCTTGCAGGCAACATCAAGACTGATGCCAAGACTTTCTATAGATACATGAAGAGAAAGAGATTGATAAAGACAGAAAAGGGGAAATGTATAATTGGGGGCAAAGAAATGACTGAGGAACTGAATACATAATTGATCCTTTTCACATTGGCAGGCAGTAACTAGTGGGGTGCCACAGGGATCATTGCAGGACAGGTTAGATGCCAAGAGGGTGCTCCTGATGGTGGGTGTGCCCAGAACCAGGGGCCAAAGCATGAGGATTCGAGATAGTCAATTTAGGACAGAGATGAGGAGACATTTCTTCACCCAAAGAGTGGTGAGCCTGTGGAATTCATTACCACTGGAAGTAGTTGATGCCAAAACATTGAATGTATTCACGAGGCGACTAGATCTAGTATTTGGGACGAATAGGATCAAAGGTTATGCGGAGAAAGCAGGATTAGGCTATTAAGTTGGATGATCAGCCGTGGTCATGAAGAATGACGGAGCAGGCTTGAAGGGCCGAATGGCCGCCTCCTGTTCCTATCTTCTGTGTTGCCATACTACTAGCCTACTGATCCAGGAAGAATGAACCAGTGATTATTTATAACTTTGTCACATTCTCAAAGCTTCTATGACATTTTAATTATTGTCCACTTACAGCTATTTTGTATTGTAATGTTGCAGCCTGTTTGCACACAACAACATCCCACAGACAGCAAATTATCTATTTTTGCTGCTGTTGACCAAGGGAATTTTATGAGTATTTCAGCGAGAAAACTTTGTTCTTTTTTAAGAAACGGCATGGGATTCTCTTACTCCAATTACATTGAAAAGGAGAATAGAATGTTTTTCACCAATAGTCTAGTTGCTATTAATTGCATTACCTAAAATTCAATTTCAAGAATAGCAAAGGCGAAAACAAATAATCGTCTAGTGCATGTTCTAAGCACACTTGTCTCCAGATGTTATTGTCACATTGCCTGTTTATTTTATTCCAAAGCATTGCTGTAATCTTGTCCCTTTTAAACAATACAATAGTGGAGCTTTCAGACATCAACAGTGATTATTTCTACTAGATTATAGTCTCCACAGTATTCAGGAAGCTTTACTGACATCCTTTAAATAACCGAGAATGACATGTTAATCTTAAATTTGCTTACATTTTAGCCAGTTGGTGTGGTGTAAAGGTGAATCCAAATTGTTTTTGTAGAACAAAATCCAAGATCTAGCCCAGAATGTAACATTCCATAACCTTAACCTCACTTGAAGCCTATTCAGTGCTTATGCAATTTAGTGCCTATTAGTTGAGGGCTTTCTGTAATAATTTTTAACAATGTCATATTGCATTCATGTCTGTCCCTGAAAACAGTACTTTGTGTGAAAGACATGACTTCAGATTGAGGCTTTGCCATAAGACGACATGTCATCTATCAATGTGACATTAGCAATAAGGTGATGAATTTCCTTGTGGCACTGTACTTCACAACGGGCTTTAAGTCAGCTTTAAGGTACACAAATTTAATTCACTGTAAAACGCAGCAGTTATGACTTGAAGTCTAACTGTTGTTCTCGTTTTCTATTTTTCTCACAAATCTGTGCGAACGTATCTTAATTGAGTTTTGTTTTGTTTGAAGAAAATACGACCTAGCAAACTACTGAGTGCTGACCCATTCACAGAAATCTATACAAACTTCATTCAGTGTGTGCTGTGACAAAATTTACTGGATTATGCTACCAATAGGTTAGCTTTCGACATACAATGAAAAGCAGACTAATTGTCTGCAAACCAAATATCTCCCTGCCTAGTTATCCACTAGGATTTTCATAGGACAAAATGCTACATGAGATTAGTTCATTGTATATACAATGTCTGCCATCTCTGGGACCTTCAAAAGAACTTCACAACCATTGAAATACTTCTGAGATATGGAAATACATCAGCTAATTTGTGCACAGGAAGACCTCACAAGCAGCAATGAGATAAATAACCAACTTAAGTGTTGTATTTATGGTGGTTGAAGAATAAACACATGTCCAACAAGCTATGAGAACTCCATCTCTTCGAATAGTGGAATGGAATTTTTAAATCTCCACCTGAGAGGAGTTTAGTTTAACATCTCTCTCAAGTTATTCATGGTTAGTTAAACTATGGTAGTCTCAATATCAAGAAGAGTAATTTGTACAGTGTTACACTGGTCCTATGGAGATATGCAAGATTAACATATATAACTGATTCATTCTTAACAGAACTGGCAGGTCAGTCTTGAAAATTGATGCTGAGAATGTCCATCCATATGCATCAAATCCTAAATGCTTTTATATTATCAAGCTTCACCATGAAACATGCAGATGCTCTGTTGAGAGATGAACTATAATCTAACTGGATAATAAAATTGCAGCAGTGCATGAATTCCAGATGTATACTAGATTATTAATTAAATTTAGCAAATAACTTCGATCATAGAATCCCTACAGTGTGGAAGCAGGCCCTTCAGCCCAACATGTCCACACCGACCCTTGCCGCATCCCACCCAGACCCATCCCCTTATAACCCACCTAAGCTACACATCCCTGAACACTATGGGAAATTTAGCATGGCCAATCACCCAAACTGCACATCTTTGGACTGTGGGAGTAAACTGGAGCACCCAGAGAACACCCATGCAGACACAGGGAGAATTTGCAAACTCCACACAGACAGTTGGCCGAGGGTGGAATTGAACCCAGGCTACTGGCACTATGAGGCAGCAGTGCTAACCACTGAGCCAATTTCAGATAATAGATGTGAAATATTTATCAAGGGGTAAGGGCCTGTAAACTACAATAAACACAGGACTTCACTGAGAATTCAAGTAGTCCATGAAGTGTTAGAACTCCTGATTAGCGTGGATTTTGTGCTGACAGTGATATATGAAAAACTCTGAACAGCCCTAGAAACAATTTTTAAATTGTAAAGCCAAATACAAATTTATCCTGAGACTCTAAAAATGTGGCTTCAGTTCACAAATACTCATTCACAAATACTCTGAACTCATTTTCCATCAGTACAATAAAAATGCATCGAAACATTTCTATACTTATGCATATATATGGAATGATATGAAAAAATAAAATCATAATGTACTGAGATAACAAGGTGTGCAGATGGATGAACACAGCAGACCAGGCAGCATCAGAGGAGCAGGAAAGCTGACGTTTTGAGTCTGGACACTTCTTCAGAAATCATTTCTGAAAAAGGGTCCAGACCCGAAACGTCAGCTTTCCTGCTCCTCTGATGCTGCCTGCCCTCTGTGTTCATCCAGCTCTACACCTTGTTTTCCTCAGATTCTCCAGCATCAGTAGTTCCTACTATCTCATAATGTACTGAAAGGCTTTCTTTTATTCACTCTGACCAGCATGTATTACCCATCCCTGTTTGCCCTTGAGAATCATAGAATCCCTTTGGTGTAGAAGCCATTTGGCCCACTGATTCTACGCCAACCCTCTGAAAAGCATCCCACCCAGACCCACCTGTCTATCCTATCCTTGTAACCACAGTTAACCCACCTAACCTGCACACCCCTGGTCACTATGTGCAATTTAGCATGACCAATCCACCTAACCTGCATAAGACCATAAGACATAACTTTGGATTGTAGTAGGAAACCAGAGCACCTGGAGGAAACCTGTACAGACACAGGGAGAATGTGCAAACTCTCACAGTGTGTGGTGGTGGTGGTGAGCTGTCTTCTTGAACCAGTGCAGCCCACATACTGTAGGTTGACCCACAATACCCTTAAGGAGGAATTTCCAGGATTTTCTGACCCAGCAACAATGAAGGAGTGGTGATATATTTCCAAGTCAGTATGGTGAGTGGTTTGGAAAGGAACTTACAGGTGGTGATGGTGTTCCCATCTATCCCTTGCCCTTATCCTTCTAGATGGAAGTGGCCATGGGCCCAGAAGGTGCTGTCTGAGGATCTTTGTGAATTTCTGCGGTGCATGTTGTAGCTAGTACACACTAGGGAGGCGGGGAGGCGATGGACTTATGGATTATCACTGGACTGTTAATCCAGAGACTCAGATAACATTCTGGGGACCCACGTTCAAATCCCATCAAGGCAGATGGTGTTATTTGAATTCAATAAATATCTGAAATTAAAGAGTCTAATAATGACCATGAAACCATTGTCAATGATCAGGAAAAACCCATCTGGTTTACTAATGTCCTTTAGGGAAGGAAACTGCCATCCTTACTTGGTCTGGCTTACGTATGACTCCAGACCAGCAATGTGGTTGACTCTGAACTGCTCTCTATGCTATTAGGGATGTGAAACAAATGCTGCCTAGCTAGCGACGCCCTCATCCCGTGAATGAATTAATCAAAACACTGCTGCTACGGAACATCTGTGGTGGAGGGAGTGGATTATTGTGGACCTGATGCCATTCAAGTATGTTGCTTTGACCTGGGTGGTGTCAAGCTTCTTGAGTGTGGTTTGAGTTACACCCATCTAGGCAACCAGTGTGTATTCCATCACACTCCTGACTTGTGCCTTGTGGCAAGATGGTAAAGAGACTTAGGGCAGTCAGGAGGTGAGTTAATTGCTGCGGCATTCGTAGCCTATGACCTGCTCTTGTAGTAAATGGAAAGTTGAGTTTCTAGTGAGTAGTAACCCAAGGAGGATGATAGTGCGGGTTTCAGGGATGGTAACACCATTGAATGTCAAGGGACAGTGATAAGATTGTTTCTTTTTGATGATGGTCATTAGCTGGCATTTCTGTGGTACAAATGTTATTTGTCACTTGTCAGCCAAAGTCAGACTACTGCCCAGATCTTGTTACATTTGAACACGGACAGCTTCAAAATATAAGGGGCCAGAATGGTGCTGAAATTCGTGCAATAACCGGTGAACATCCCCACTACTGACCTTATGATGGGGAGGATAAGCTCTTTTGATAAGAAAGAACAGATTTGTACTTGCACGGTGCTTTTCCAGTCTTCTTCATGATTCCACCTACTTCACAATCAGTGAGCTTGTTCTGATCTGCAGTCCCAACTATTATGTCTCTTTTATTTGCCTTGTTTTTTTTCTTGAACTATCTTGGGAAATTTTCCTCTACTGCTGGTGCAATGTAAGTGTGTTTGTCATTTCGACAAATACAAGAACAAACTTGCACGCAGCTGGGTCCTGAAGAAGCAATGAGGTAAGGGATACAGGTTGGCCACAACATGATGAGATCTCTCTAGCTCTTGAACAATATCATGGCATCTATTACATTTACCTGAAAACAGTGAGGGCCTTGGTTTGCTATCTCATCCGAGTTGTTCATTGCGTATTAAATTATCATGACCTGTATCTAGGAAATGGAATGATTGCTGATATATTACATTGGGCTTTCGAGGAACCTGCAATCACAGAATGGTTACAACATAAACAGAGGTTATTTATCCTGTCTGTGCCAGTTCTCTGCAAGAGCATCTGAACCGATTGTACTCTCCAAAGACATCCTCCTGACCATGCAGCCAATGCAAGGAATGGCACCAACCACTGCTTTTCAACCCCACAAAAGCCTTTGATTCCATCATTTTCAAAGGTTTGTGGAATATCTCCTCAAATTTAGCTACCCTTGGAAATTTGTTACAAAGCTGCGCCTACACCATAAAGAGTCAGAAACTGTGGTGCTCATCATTGAGACAACACAGACCCTATCTCCATGAAGATCTGAATAAAACAAGACTCTATGCCAGTGCACCAGCTCTCTTTCCCATTTTCTTTGCTGCAGTACTACACCTCACCTGCAAGCTAACCATCGATGTGGAGATAATGTATACAGCGGGCATGAAACTGTTCAACCTATGCTACCTTCAATCCACAACAATTCCACCCTCAATCATAGAGCTAGTTTGCATGCTTACTCAGAAAATGAGCCCCTTGTCATTATTAATTCCTCCTCTGAAGCACATATGAAAATGGGTCTTTGACGAAATGCCCAGAAAACTAAAGTCCTTTTCCAACTAATTCTCTCAGCATAATACCACCCCTGTTAATTAAGATTATCAGGGAGATTCTGCAAAATATGAACTGTTTTTCACATCTTGAGAGCCTCCTACCATGCAAGTACACATAGAGGATTAATTTCATCATCACCTCGAATGTATCAGCTCAACATGTGCCAGCTGAGAAGACTGTTTGAGGATAGGATTTCAGATCTGAGAGTAAGGTCATGGTTTCCTGGGCAGCAGCCATCACCATCCTCTTAAATATTTTCAAGACTTGGAAAACCTGCAGCAGGTGAAACATTGGAGAAGCACTGGTTCTTCACAAAAACCTCCCAACTCCCGTGGCAAAAAAAAACAATGCAATTGCAGCAACTTCTCCTTAGCCAAAATGCCTAGCCTTGAAGCATTAATCACTCAAAGTCAGCTCCACTTGGCAGACCAGACTCCTGAAGCAACTGTTCTACTCTGAACTACTCAGTAGGAGACTCCCATGAGAACCATGAACATGCTTTAGTGATGTCCTTGAAGCATCGCTGCAGAAATTATACTTCTCGGCCAACTCTGAGAGCAAGTTTATTTGGGAAGACAATAAGCACATCAAGAGGATTTGTCAAGAAATTTAGAGGAGGCATCAGAGAATTCACAGACCTCCAAACACCTCATCTGCACATCTCGTTAAATACCAAAGCACCACTTGGCATGCATGGCTCAGCCTTCAAATCTTGTATTCCTGTAAGCAGTTGAGCTAGTTTGGTCGCAAGTCACCCTCAATTTCAGAGGATTGCCTTAAAAAGTTGATCAACTGCATTTAAGAACATCATCTAGACTTGCCTAGAGTGAAGTTGAGTGAAGATCTTTGGGTATAATTAAATGCCTGTTATGCCACAGATTGAGTTTGTTGTATGATTAAGTTCAGTAAATCTTCAAAGAGAACAACATATTTGAAATAGTATTTGCTAGTTTCTCTTTGAAAAGAAAGAGACCAACATTTTCACATAATAAAATGTGAGGCTGGATGAACACAGCAGGCCAAGCAGCATCTCAGGAGCACAAAAGCTGACGTTTCGGGCCTAGACCCTTCATCAGAGAGGGGGATGGGGGGAGGGAACTGGAATAAATAGGGAGAGAGGGGGAGGCGGACCGAAGATGGAGAGTAAAGAAGATAGGTGGAGAGGGTGTAGGTGGGGAGGTAGGGAGGGGATAGGTCAGTCCAGGGAAGACGGACAGGTCAAGGAGGTGGGATGAGGTTAGTAGGTAGCTGGGGGTGCGGCTTGGGGTGGGAGGAAGGGATGGGTGAGAGGAAGAACCGGTTAGGGAGGCAGAGACAGGTTGGACTGGTTTTGGGATGCAGTGGGTGGGGGGGAAGAGCTGGGCTGGTTGTGTGGTGCAGTGGGGGGAGGGGATGAACTGGGCTGGTTTAGGGATGCAGTGGGGGAAGGGGAGATTTTGAAACTGGTGAAGTCCACATTGATACCATATGGCTGCAGGGTTCCCAGGCGGAATATGAGTTGCTGTTCCTGCAACCTTCGGGTGGCATCAGTGTGGCAGTGCAGGAGGCCCATGATGGACATGTCATCAAGAGAATGGGAGGGGGAGTGGAAATGGTTTGCGACTGGGAGGTGCAGTTGTTTGTTGCGAACTGAGCGGAGGTGTTCTGCAAAGCGGTCCCCAAGCCTCCGTTTGGTTTCCCCAATGTAGAGGAAGCCGCACCGGGTACAGTGGATGCAGTATACCACATTGGCAGATGTGCAGGTGAACCTCTGCTTAATGTGGAATGTCATCTTGGGGCCTGGGATGGGGGTGAGGGAGGAGGTGTGGGGACAAGTGTAGCATTTCCTGCGGTTGCAGGGGAAGGTGCCGGGTGTGGTGGGGTTGGAGGGCAGTGTGGAGCGAACAAGGGAGTCACGGAGAGAGTGGTCTCTCCGGAAAGCAGACAGGGGTGGGGATGGAAAAATGTCTTGGGTGGTGGGGTCGGATTGTAAATGGCGGAAGTGTCGGAGGATAATGCGTTGTATCCGGAGGTTGGTAGGGTGGTGTGTGAGAACGAGGGGGATCCTCTTGGGGCGGTTGTGGCGGGGGCGGGGTGTGAGGGATGTGTCGCGGGAAATGCGGGAGACGCGGTCAAGGGCGTTCTCAATCACCGTGGGGGGGAAAGTTGCGGTCCTTAAAGAACTTGGACATCTGGGATGTGCGGGAGTGGAATGTCTTATCGTGGGAGCAGATGCGGCGGAGGCGGAGGAATTGGGAATAGGGGATGGAATTTTTGCAGGAGGGTGGGTGGGAGGAGGTGTATTCTAGGTAGCTGTGGGAGTCGGTGGGCTTGAAATGGACATCAGTTACAAGCTGGTTGCCTGAGATGGAGACTGAGTTTTCACATTCCTTTTTGTGACCATGAAATGAAGTTGTCTATACAAACAGAACTTGACTATTGCTGAAAAAAGACATGTTTAGTCGAAACTATTCATCTTGCACTCATCAGGACATTTAAGGGCCATACCAATTTAAGGGGAAAACTAACATTTACACTGCATGAAAGGAAAACACTAAATGGTTGCAAGTGAACTCTGGTAGATGCATTACCATGGAGAATGCACCTTTCAATGCTGATTGACAATTAAGTGTTTTATTTAAATTTCAAACCAGGCAGGATGACTCTGATCAGACAGATTATTGCCCTTAGAAATTAAGTAGTCAATGGATGTCATCTATTTTGCTGAGTTGGAACAGGTGCAATGGCTATATGTATCCTTTCTGCAAGGAAGAGGGGTAGGGACTCTTGTGATGTTGTGGTAATGTCTCTACCTCTGGGCCAAGAATCCTGGATTCACAACCCACCCGCTCCAGAGGGGTGTAATAATTAGGCAGTATCTGCAAAGAACAGTAACCTGTGTATTAATATATTCATCCATACATGCAAGTCTATCATAATATGAGCCTGACTGATAATCCTAAATTGATTGTTATCTAATTTTAGACACTATATGTTTTGGGTTTTTCAAGGCTAGACTGTTTGAGTATGGTTCCTACTTTGCTTGTTGTGAATATACAATATACAATTTCACGACCCTTGGGATGTATTTGGAAGGATAAGGTATCTTAAACATTGGTGGAACATGTGAAGCCAACTGTTTCACACTACAACTATGCAGTAGCAACTTGAGTGGAACTCACCACTAACAGGAATCTGCCGGTCTGCCAGTCATGCAAGTGAATAATGTAAGTGAATTTTAGTCCTGGTGTAATGACTTGTATGTAGGCCATTTGATGGAAGATTTGTCAAACAGTTGCAACCAGCAAGGTACTGACTGTACCGCATCAACCCATGATTACAAAACTCAATGTGGTGTCCAACATTTGATGTGATTCTGCAGTTGGACAACATTTGCAGGATAATCCTGAGTATGCAAAGAATTACACTGACAACCAATTTAAGTTTGAGAGTTAGGGTTGTGGTGTCATACATTTGTATGTATTGGAGGATATATACATTAATGCACAGGGGCTTGATTTTTGCCAAAAGAATATGCACACGACTGTGCCTGTTTCAGCTCAACAAAATACATAATCTCCATTCTCTAGTTCATTTTTCAGAGCAAAATTCTGACTAATCAGTGTTAACCTGCCTGGTTTAAAATTTAACAAATGCTGATAGTGAGCTAAATGAAAGCAAAAGACTGAAAATCTGGAACAAATGTAGGAAATGCTGGAGAAACACAGCTGGTCTGGCAGCATCTGTGGGGAGAAAATCAGACTTATGTTTTAAGTCCAGTGTGACTCTACCTCAGAACTGGGTAGTTAGTTATCATCTCGGCACAACATTGTGGGCTGAAGGGCCTGTTCTGTGCTGTACTGTTCTATGTTCTATGTTCTATCTCTCGGTTGTCCTTCTCTCAGTCAGTTGTCAGTCAGTGTTAATGGGTATTTTTGCAACAGCTCACCTATTAGAGGTAGACAACCAATCAGCACTTTCTTCACATACACTGTAAATGTTTATTCTCCCTAAAAGCTTCAGCAAAAATGAGTATTTTCTGAACTATCACCAGTGAATATTTTAAAGCACTATACAGACAGTGAAGTAAATTTGAACTGTAGCCAGTGTTGTAATGTAGGAAACACAGCAGGTAATAATCAGCCCAACAAACCCCTACCAACAATGATGTGATAATGATCAGATAATCTGTTTCTGTGTTGTTGTTCAGGGACATCTATTGACCAGGACTCTAGGGATAACTGTTCTGCTCTTCTTCAAAATAATGCCACGTGATCTTTTTACATCCACCCATGGAGGCTCGTACTGCCCAGTTCATGTCTCGTCTGAAAGACTGCATTTCCAGTGTTAAAACAGTTCTGCAAGACAGTGCAGGAGTGTCAGATTTGATTGGTCTGTCCGTTACGTTTACCATGATCTTGCTTTCTCCTGGGTATTGGTAATATATTTTAAAGTGTCACCTACTCATTTTTGGGCAGCTGGAGGTAAATTTATTTCAGACATACTGTATTATTTTTATACGGGGATTATTTAGTACACAGGCAATGCGCTTCCCAAAAACTCGCAGGTTTTCTACCAAATGTCCATCCTTCATTAAAAGCTCATAAAGATGGAGAATTGGATGCAGTGGGTAAAAATCAACAATGGATACAGTTGGATTATTCTACATTTTCAGGTCTAGTGCATTGCTGAGGTCAATACAGAGAGAATTTCTACACGTCCTCTACCGTAGACTCTGTCTAACCTCTGCATGCTTAGGTATAATTACTCGGCATGAGAAAGAAAATATATGTCCTTTATGTCATCATGTACAACAAGTTGCACAGTAGCAACAAAGTGCCTTCTTGACCTTGTAGGGTGTGTAATTTGTGTAAAAGAAAATGTGCACGGTGATTACATTGTATTATTTGAGGGAGCTACTAAACAAACTTTTTAAATCCATTCTAAAATTAACTTAGTCACTTAAGATTCAGTTGATACTGCTGTTGAGTGGCAGTGACTGCACTAATCCTAAAATGTTGAACTGTTTTGGTTCTCATGGGGTTTCATAGAAATTCAGCGAAAGTACTCTAATGTTCCTTATGAAGGGAAAAGACATTTTGGAGGCATGCCAACCAAATATTGTCGACATTTAATGAGTTCTTTAAGGACTTTTATTCTATACACAAATTATCTAGCTTTTTTAAAAGGCAGGAATTCAATGTATTGTCATGGTGACTATTGCCAAAGTCGGTGAGGAACAGATGTCCTGGTTACTTTGAAAAATCTGCAACTAATCAAGGAGCTGCAAGGGTGAATAGCCAAGAAAAGTATCAAGCAAATAAAAGAGAACCCTTTTGTTATTTTTCCAACTAATTTTGTTTCTTAAATATTCTACACAAAATAATCCATAAATAATAAGCAAATATACCAAAGATTGAATATAATATTTTCTTTAGACTTCACCTATGCTGTATGTTGGCTACAAAATTGTCATTTGGTTAACGTAGAAGTAAGCAAACTATATATTTTGTAAGTCTTAGCGATTCTGTACAGCATGTCATAGAGTAATGTATTAATTTTAATATTTTGAAAGCAACTTATGTTTGACAATAACTGCTATATCTACAATATTTTGCCATTCAAAAGTTTCCTTCAAATTTGCAGTTTCTCACAGGTGAGCATTTCTATTTTGTTAATAACCAACTAGCTCCAAAAGCAGTACAGTAGATCTCTTTTGTGAAAAATAGTGAAACTTTCTGACTGTCTCTGTTAAACACTAAACTGCAGAGTGAGCTGTCATTAAGTGGAGTGAAGTTGGCAAGGGTTTTTATGAATCCAATGTTACTCAGTTCCCAGAGTCCCTGCTGTGTAGTTGTTCCACTCTCCAAGAAGCCTGTTAAAGAGTCCCTGAGAGCATGTGTAAAGCCCTCAATGTTAATAGTTAATTGGATAGGATGGCAAGATGAGAGGACAGCTGAACATGTGGGCCTCTCAGTCTCAAGCACCAGTGGACTTTTAGTTTAATAATAGCAGCTGTTCACATTGTTGAATAACTTTGTTTTCTTCAGTTTCACAAATGATGAAAGGAAGAACGATTCCTCAGAACTGTGCCTTTTTATACGAAAGCAGAGGGTACCCCTGCTGCTGCTACTCTGCCACTGCTTCAAAATGGAGTCACATGTTGCCACCCCTCTAATCATACAAGTCTGTGTGGGACCCCTTTAATGTATATTGACAAATTGTTTTATTTCATTGTGATAATTATTCCAAAGAAAACAAGTAGGAATACTTCCACCAGATAGTTTTCTTTCTGACTGTTCACAAAACTAAGCAGTAATACTAGGCGCACAGAGTTTACTGGATATTACTATTTTTACTCGATACAAAAAGTATTTATTCTATGCAGTGTTACGTAAGATATTTATTCCATACTTATCGCGCTTCTGGAACCTAATGGCCATATGCTGACCTCACAGTGTTGGTTTTGAGTCAAATATCTTGTCTGTTGTATCTGATCAGTAAGAAAGATGCTCAGTTAAATAGTTCTTTAGGCTAGGTAGTCCAAAATACTTGACCTGTTGCACTGTTATGATGGAATCTTAACATAAATCCATTTCTGTACAGCATGTGGTAATCAGTATCTACAAAGGAGTAGATTTGTCTGCAGTTATTTTTAACTTTTATCTGCTGTGACATTGTCATTTGGAACAAAATATAAACGCTCCTATATAGTGCCTGCTATACATTATAAATAAAATGTTTTTCTGCTAATTTACTGTGATCTAATCCTGCCTTACATCTGTTATTAAAAGATTAGACAATGTGTAATATAGCTCAAATGTGCAAAGATTGAAGGCGCTTTAAATCTGAATAACATAAGCTTACTCATTGTGAAGTGCCATTTTTGAATTTGTTGAAATGCACAAAAATGAAACAGGATTTGAACAAATCATGTTGGAAACCAGATCTGGTGTTTCTAAGTCTACAGCTAAATGATGTAAGTCCAAATCAGTCAACTTCTCATCATGGTGTGGGAATAGAGTCATCTGTTCAGGCATATGGAATCTTTGGCTTCTATGTCACTCAATCTGCAGATTTCATATTATCCAAGCCATTGGTACAACTGTTACGTACACAAAAGGGGAAGGAGAAACCTCTGGATTTGCCCTGTTTAAAGATGCAGAAGTGGCATTTATGAATAAATATTACAAAATGTAATTCTTTTTTGGGTAGCTTTTTGGAGGGATTTAAGCTGTGTGTGTCCGTATGCATTTCAGTACTTAAGGAGTTAATATGTTCTTTCCACCAGCAGAATATCCAGGAAATTAGGTGCCCCTTAAATTCCACCTGATCTGATTCAGGATACAGGTCAAAACATTTAATACACATTTTTTCTCTTTCTTGTAATTATCTGAATTTCTGGATGTGATCATAGATTATCCTGCATATTTGTCTAACTGTAAATCACTAGAGATGTTGAATGTTGCCTGGATGAAAAGTTGGTTTATTTTGTCTTTGTTGTACATCTTTCTTTCAACCTGCATAGATTAGTATTTTCACTATAAAAATATCTCAGCATGTGGCTTGTTTCACTGGCAGAAATGTGCTTTGCAAAATAGAACTACTCAAATTGTCTTTGGATCCTTTTACCCACATCTGAAAAGAGAAGAAGGAACATAAAAGCTCTTATCCACAAATGCACCACTTTATATTAATATTTAATTAGCAGGCAAATTGTACAGTGTGGCTGAAAGCTTCAGAAGAGTTGTTAGTGCCACAATTGACCTAAAAGTTTAATAATAACTCACTCCGTAGAGCAAATGCCAGTTCAGCATAGGGAAACACTGCAAGCCAATTCCTTTGAGATGAGAAAGCAAACCAAATGGCAGGCGAGAGTTCCTGGGATGGAACCTTCTGGAAAGCAAGGAGCTGGAGTAACTTTGAAGCCAGGCTTTATATGAAAACAGTGGGGAAAAAGCTGATCCCTCCTGCTCTGGGAGATGCTGGTTTAAGGCCAAAATCTCATGAAACAGAAGTGCGGTTAGATCCTGTAACAGAAGGCACTGGTAGCCCTAATAACCTGGCAAGCAAAGGAGGGGCAACAAAAGGCTGCTTCTGGGGAAAAAAAAATGAAGAAATGCTTCATAGTAACTGTAATTAAGAACACTCACTTGTATTTTTCCTGAATCCAATATGCTCTTTGTATCCATCAAAATACAGAAAACTTGCATTACTGTCACGTCTGTGTATTATTAGTTTTCACATTCGGCTGACTTAGATGTCTTAATTATCATGCTCATCACTGAATTGGTATAAATCATCGTGGATAATAACATATTACTTAAAGAATTCTTGTGCAGAGATGAAATGATTTATTTAGAAAGTAGTGAATGAGTAACATGGTGGTATTAATGCCCTTTTTAACTTAATTAATAACAACTTCATCATTTCACATATTGTTGGTAATTAGTCCCTGGAAACAGAACATTGATTTAAGTGTGAGCTTCATTGAAGGACTGGTGTGGATATTTCCACTATGGCAAAGGGCTATTTGCATTTGGAAGCCTTAAAAGAAAGATTTAAACAGTTTGTCGAAGTGATTGCTGTGAGATAATTAGTTAATTATTTAAAAAGCCATCAAACATAATTCTTCAAAATGGATAAAAATTCTGAAACACTGAAATAATAACAAGTCTGGCCAGCAGAGGGAGTAGTCTTCTGTCTACCATTACACTCCCGTCATTCTTCCCACCTGCCCCCTCTCCCAGCCAGTCTTCCATCTGGACCTAGGCCTGCCTGTCTGCTTCTGATGACAGGCTATAATTTTTCTCCCATCAACGTGCGGACACTTGGTACAGGATTAGCGTAAGCTCATTTGGAAGTTTCAGTATCTGTAGCCAGCACCTTCATTACAGGAGTCAGCTGTTCTTATTGCCTCTAAAATTTCAAACAGCTTTTGTGTCTTTATTTGTCTATATTAATGAGAATATTTTCATTTCTGCCTTTACTTCTCTGCTTTATTTTAACGTCTTGAGTTTATAGGATTTAAATGATTGATTTTCACTACATTTAAATTGCACGCACAGTCACGCTATTTATGGTGACACGTTGACAGTAACTCACTGTGCATTTTATAGAATATTAGTAGTGTAAGGAACGGGTGGCATTAAATTGAAATTGTGATCATGCCCTGCTTTAATTTTAACTCCTTTCACGTTGTTTGATAACATCATCTAGAGAAGATGAACTTGTACACAACCCAAACATAGTGACAATGAACCAAATCAGCTGCTGTTGATTATTATGTTGAAAATAATGGATATTCTGGTGGAAGTCAAGACTAATTCATTTAGCAGATTTTGATGATGTGAAACAAAAATGAATGTGACTTATAACAGACAGATTTGAGAGTCATTAATAACATACTAAACATCTTTCCATTGATTCAAGAGAAACTGAACTATAAAATTACTCTAAATGCATGGAATGCTTATGGTGAATACATTGTCTCCATGATTGTGAAAGTGTAAGTCTGTGAAATGCCTGCAAAACAGAGGAGTATCATCTGATTCATAGATCTCCACAATGAGATGTTTTCCCTTTACTGCATCTTTATGTAATTACCTGTGAATTTATTATATAAATGCAACAAAGTACAATGTTTTGCTGTTAAAATGTTTTCAGTACCTATGCAGCACCCTGAATAATCATTGGTTGCTTACTGTACTTTGATCAATGACATCCCACGTTAAAAATGTAATTTTGTTTTAACACCTGGAATAATTTTGTCTAACTTTTGAAACACTGAATTCCCTCTGCAACATTATGCAACATTTTGTGGTTATTTCCAGTCCTTTCAACATGAAACAGAATAAAGAGTCAGCCAGGAAACCACTTAAAATTTGACAAAAATATATTGCTTCCAGAATGTGCTAAGACTTGTAAATATGTTACATAAATAATACAACAGCATGATTATGAAACTGAGTAAAAAAGGCCAAAATGGGTTTGACCAATAAATATTTTCGTACAAATGAAATAATTTAAAATCCTGAAAGAAGTTACTAACCACATGAACTGGCAGATTACATTCAATTACGTAGGAAATTATTGAATAAGACATTCTGTGACCTTTTTGGTGTTAATAACACTTATGGAAAAAAGTCACAAATCTAGGGATTATTATAACTCTTCATAATTATTGTTCCTTTTGTAAATTTACCTAATGCAAACCATCTCTTAATACCTCTAACATCTTTCTCCTGTACAGGCTTCTTCTCTCATGGGAACATTGAGCTTGCCTTCTGCTGTATTCTTGGAACTCTCACCCTTCAGCTGGGCTTTGCTTCCTAATATTTTTGCGCATGAGGCATCTCAGTGCTGATTGCCATCACTGCTGCCTCTAGCCCAGCCTCAGTAAAACCATGTCCAATACGGCTTCATCCCCTATAAGCTAGGCCAACAAAAACTCACAAGTCCTTCATTGAAATCAATTAATTCTCAAACAAAATATAAAAGGTAGCAAACAGTGAAGAAGCGAAATTAATGGAGATAGCAGAAGAATCGAGAAACATTTAGCAAAATTAAAAAAGGAATGCAAAATAATCAAAAATACAAGCAATCTCTCTAGACAGAAAGACAGCACAAAATAAAGCAAAAGAGACAAGAAACAAACATGTAGGAGATATGAGTAAAGAAATTTATGATGATGCCTTTATGATAATTTTTTTTTGGTGAGAGATACCACAGCGGGATCCACTAGTATGATTTAATTCTTTACATCTGATGCAGCTATTTCTCTTAATCCCACCCAAACTAAAATAATTTATTTCAGGATACAATGATGTTTCACTGCCTCTTATTAAAACATATCAAGAAACTAAAATGGCAATGCTGTTGCAGGTTCTACATCTTGAAGCATTTTCAGTTTATAATTAGTGAACAGCAGAAGATTTAACGTGTACAAAAATGTTACGCAATTCATAAAAATTCTTCAGAAGCAAGCAGTGCAAAGATAACTAATATCAAAGAGAAAATCTTCAGCATCATTGCAGTGTCTAAATTAAAAATGATAACCCTTAAAGTGTTTAATTGGTCTTCCAAAAAAAATTGGAAAAATTTAAGAAAATAAAAATAAATTGATATCACAATTAAATTTTAGTAAAATATTTTTCCTTGAGAAATTTATTTTTAATGTTAATTTGGTTACTTTCTTTTAGAACAATGATACTATTTTAAGGCTTAATTTATACACTGTGCTAAAACCCATGTTTATTCTGTTGCTTTACTCAGACTCTTTTTTTAAAAAAACTATTATAAGCTATTTTCCTCTTCTTTTCAGAACAAAGCAATTATAGGCCGTGTGATAAAATTGTCAGACACAGTGATTGGTCTTGAATCATTTAATGTTTCTGAAAGAGAAAGCAATCCACTCTATAAGGACTATCACGGTAAGCCTAATCATGACCAAAGTACCCCAAGTGACTTATAGATATTTAGCAGTTTGCCCTCTAATTAGTTTGTCTGCCATAAGGTTGTAATTGATTTCATTTCAGAATCTGCATTTCAACTGTCTCCCAATATAGCAATCTATTGGTCAGGCTGTTTATCTTTTACTGTGCATTAGGACTGTGAAAGTAACATGGCAACTACTCACATGTTGTCAAGCCAAATTATCAAGACAGTGCTCAATCAGATGTGCATCTTTGTAGGCAGGCTTTTGGGAATACTCATGCAGAGGAAGCCAGGCAGCCACTCGGCCAGTGAGCTCACCAATTCCCTTAACCATGACGAGACTGCACCAATTCAGCCAATGTTCCTGTCACAAAAGATCAGCTTAGCTTTGAGCTCACACTGCTCGAAGCTAAAAGCAGACCTCACATGCATGTACCAGTTCCTACCATCATAAACGAGCTTCATTTGCAAATATTCATTTGTTTTACACACCCAGCCTGAGTTTTCTCATTTGAAGGGCTGTTTACCTTAATAGCGTGTATCAACTTGTTAAATGACTGAAACTTCAAAATACATCTTTTAAAATCAAAACTGTAGTCACATTCTCCAACCTATAAACCATGTTTTCATGGATGCTTACTGATGCATTTAATAAAATAAAGATCATTCAGCAATACTTTTGGGCAGCAAGCAAGGTGATAGCCTCATTTGCTTACTGTAAATACAAGGGAAAATATCACAAATGGGCCTCCGTTTTGACAAGCATCAGAATCCTCTTTGTTTATATCTCCATGTCTGTATCTAAATGTAATTAGTTTTACTTGGACAAGGATTTTTGTTTATCTTATTCTGCTTGATTACTTGAACATAATCACACTGTTTGCTTCATTGATTCTGGTGGTGATCTGGTGGTTTAAAAAGGGACAGTGAGGAATGTAAATGTGGAGTGTTCTGCAGTCAGCTTGTTTAATTTATGCGTCTGCATGTTTTTTTTCCTAATTTAATTTTTTTCAAGGTTTGCTCCATGTTCGTCAGATTCCTCAACTTAATAGTTTATTCTGTGAAATGCCTGATACAAAGGATCTTGCTTTCAAACTGAAACGAAAATTGTTCACTATTGAGGTAAGAAACGTTGAAGTTTGATGTTTAACCTCATTCCATTTAATAGTGCAATAAGAAGAAGTTGTTCAGCAATTCACTATTTCTCAGATTTGAATGTGCGACAAAGCATTTTCATGTAAGTTATCATCATCTCATTTTTGCCTGTGAAAGTATTTGGGGTTACATTTTATATTTGTGGTCAGTTTGTAAATATTCCAAATATATCTTAAGGCAAAGATGTATTATGTGTTTTACCAAATTAATTGCTTAGATCAGTTTTGGTTGTTTATTCTATCTGCACTGTCGTGATTCTAAATTAATCAAATATCTTGTTAATAAAATATAATTTAACTTATTGAACCATTGTGATTTAAATTATTTAAAGTCCCAACCAGATATTATTCCGGATAGATGTAGCAGAAATTTTGCATTGTTCCATATTGTAGCGAATGGCTATTGTTGGCGATAACTGGCTTGCATCAGCTAACACATTACTTAGTTTTCCGAAAATAATTTAACATGTATCTGGAAGCTAATTGAAAATCACTTATAAAATACTGAACACATTTTCCGTAACTTATGCCATAGCAATAATAAATGCCATTGCTACAATCATTTTCTTCATATTTATCAAGCAAACGTAGCTGGCCTGGGAGTTTAAAAAGATGGTTACAAAGGTTAATTCCAACATGCAACCGGATTTAAACTTTTCTATTGACCTGAAATGTTGGTAGTGTTTATAATCCTGATGTGTTGGGACTGAATTGAATCTATTCTCTTTTTTCCCCCAGTAATACTAAATAGCAAATGAATACAACTGTTAACCAATTAAGGCTGAAGTATTAATTAACTAAGCATGAAAAGGTGAATGCATATTTGAGGAGTGGCTTTTTGTGATGTGATAATTATTTCTTCTCCCGTCCTTGTATAGTGTCTTCACTTGAGATAAAATAAGTGGGCAGACCTGACAAACCATATTATTTAATCTCCTGTCAAGTGGAAAGCATTTAAGCAGGCCACTTGTCTTGGCTATTTCAGCTTCTACAAGAGAATTGAGCACAAATAAATTAGCATATTTTGCCTTATTCACTAGCTGCTGGTCAATTTGGGTTGGCATCGCTTTGGTATTTGGTACTTCACCCTGGAGTGACCACTGTGGCCCTTCATTGACCCTCTGGCCTCTTAACTGGCTACTTGATAAGGCAACTGTTGTCATCATCCTCCTTTATTCTTCAGTTTTTCTGTCTTGCTTCCCTTACCTACCCACCATCCCCCCACTCCCATCCTTCCATATCCTTCAGAAGAAAACCTATGAATCAGACTCAATCCAGTGACAATTACAATGCCCTCCTCCTAATTAATGGTCATCAGTGGCTTTCATTATTTAATCACATTAAGAGCTGTTAATAGTTAATCAGACAGCCAATTGTTCGATTGGGTCATCCTGGGAGCAGTGTTGTAGATGTCTTGATTGGGTTGCTTCCCTGTAATACCCACTTAACACCACATGTAGAAGTCATGAAAGCAAGCAACGTTGTTAGAAATATCCCTCTGACTCCTTGTTAAGGAGCCGCTGTAACAGAATTGTTTTGTCACAAATTGAATCAAACAAATACATTTTTTCATGGGAGTGTGAAAAAGATAAGATGCTTTCCTTTTTATTCTTATTTGTTGTTTAGTACTGTGCATAAATTAACTATTTAAATTGTCACTAGCATTTCTCTGCTATGTTTTTGATTATCTTTGCAGGTAAGTGTTCAAATCATGTTTGTGCTTTTCAATTGTTTGTTACATTCACTATATATTTTTAAGTGGTTACTCTGTTAAAGTACAAGAGCTACTGCTGTTAGTTCATTTGGATTTGTGGTCTTGGAACATGCAGGATCCTGCTTGTCAGCTTGATGCCCAGCAAAATTTTATTTCGAGGCAGGCTGTTTTCTCAAAACCAGCAATTATGCGATTGTCTCGGTATTTTTTGGTGTCACCAGAACTAAATTTGGCAGAATAAATTTCACTGCCTGCTGTTCACATAAGGCAATGCGGCTGACTTGTTGATGGTCTTCCTCCAGTGATAACCTGGAGTTTTACACATTACAAACATGTTGCCCCTCCCCTGGACACCATCACGTTTTCTCCCCCCCCCACTGATCCCAAAACCTCTTCTCTGAATTGATGGGGAAATTTGACTCTCAGTACAAAAAATATACTTAATGTCCCTGTCTCTGGACCAGAAGGTCCAAATGCAAGTCCCACCTGTCCCAGAGAGGTATCATTATATTTCTGAACAGATGGATGAAGATTAACCAGAAAGTATCATTCCATTCCAATGCTCACTGGAAGAGGAAGAAAATATTTGAAGATGTCAAATTCAACAGAATTCTTGAAAGAATGTTATATTCATTCATTTGCATTTATAAAATATATAAAACAGAACCAAATGGTAGAGCATTTACTAAACTGACAAAAATGCAGTTTCGTAGTATACAATATCGTGGTATACTCAGTAATCAGATAAATTTAAAGCTTTGTAAAAGCACTGAAAGAAAATTACTGATTAATGAAAAAGTGTGAACTTCAGCAACAGAATCTATATTCACAGTGATAATACCCTGAAATTTATAATTGTACTGTACCTTTCCTCAATCTGATTATTTGTGTCACATGACATCAAAAGGGACTTTTGGTGGTCTTGTTCAAATCGACAAAATGAAAACCTAAAAGTGGCTAAATGCACATCAAGGTTTTTGAGAAGACAGTTGTTTTGTCAAAAAAAATCAAAGCACAAAAGATTCAAAATGGGCAGCAAGTCTGTCAGGAGCTGAAATGAGGAAGGAAATGCCGATGTTTTAAGAAGACTCCTAACTCAGTTCTCTACAACATAGTCCAAAAGTGTCAAATGATTTACAAGATATGCATTTCAGTAGTGCCATTCACAACTTTAAGACATCCGGAAGTGCTTTAGAACCAATAAACAACTTCTAGACTGTAGTGACTGTAAAAGTGTATTAAACAGCCAGTTTGTATGCAGAAAGCTGCCACAAAAGAAGCATGAAAATGATCAGATAACATAATTGAATGCAGTCAGTGCCTTAACAAGATTTAGAGCTGAGTAACAAAATTTTTAGCTGAATCTTCAAGTATAATTTATTTACATATGGAGTTCTTTGTGAAATATTGGGTAGTCTTTAATTTGAATATTGAGTCTTTAATTTGAATATTGAAAGCTCATATTTTTGTGAAATGTAAAGTGGATTCCAAGCAAAAGCACAGAACTTGCAGGAAAGATGACAATTTGGCTCTGAAGACCTCTTCATTACCTCTTCTTGCACATTCCATCACAAACACTGCAGACCCGCTACTCAATAACTGGTCCTTCTGGTAACAAGCTTGTGTTGTACAATTTTATAAGACGGTTTATCAGCTAGTTTATTTTACAAGCTTCTGTTGCAGATAGATGGTTTGATAACCATAAAAGTATATTCAAGGATTCTGCTAGTAATAGATTTGCCAGATGGCAGTAAAGTTGTTGGAAGTTTATCAAAATGAGGGTAAAAATGTTGAAGTAGACTTACTTAAATGGATAGAGCATTAAAAGACTCGGAAAAAATACAAAAAAGTCTGCCTGTCTAATCCTATTTCTTTCCACTTTGGAATCTTAATTAGGAGGAGATAAAAACCATCATTTGACTAAATTATTGTCTTGAATCTGTAGCAAAAGGTATAATCCGCAATTGGGCCAATTAGTGCACCCTGTAGTTAACCATGCTGAGGCAAGCAATGTGATTAGAGCTGACACCAGCCTAGTTCCCACTGTTGCTTTGCCAGGTATGGTGGTCAGACTTCAAAGGGCTTGAGGCATCAGCAGGGCAAGGTTTGGAGGCCAACTTTTGGTCCTGTTGTTAATCTCTCTGCTAAACTGCAATGCCCCTTGCAGAAAACGAGCTTACGCAACACAATCATGCAGCATTAAAGTTTCAGTTGAGTTATGCCAATTGCCTTTGATTTTCTGATGATTGACCAAAGGATGCCTATACAGCCAGACACATGCTCAAACCTTCGCAATTAGGTAAGGTGAAGAGCTATCTGAAACATTTTGGATTTTTTTATTGGGATTGGCCTGGATGGTATGCAGTAGTTTAACATTTGAGATGAAATCATCAATGTCTGATATATTCACATTGTTTATAATAATCTGGAATGTAATGGAACACTTTTGGAACTCATCCTGTCCTGATTACCTAATCATCTGTCTCTATTGCATTGTATTTCCTGTTTAGCTGATGCTTTCTTATTAACGTCACAATGTTTCCATTTTAAGAACAGTCGACAGCAGCACTAGTACTGTTGTAAGAGGAACTGCCATTCACTGACTTCCCCTTAGGCTGTTACAGCCTTGCTTAACTTGTGCCTCTCTTACACATTTCAACTGACTTTAGATTGGCCAGAACATGGAAACTCATGACGCAGATTGACAAAGTAGTCATCATTCACATTCCTTACAAATTTAATTATTAAATGTACTTATCATGACAGGGCTAAGTCTTAAAGGATGTCAAGCATGTTTGCTCTAAAGGAATGAGATATACAATTCATAATTTTGTCGAATGCATTTAGTTTGTTAGGTATAATAGTTAAAACAATTGGTCACCATATTTGGTGATGAATGCCTGAGATGGTGTTATCGGTTGAGTGCCAAAAGAACTTTAAATGATTGTGAAAGAATGCTAGTAGGCATTACTCACAGGATTAAGATTTTAATAATATGCGTAAAAGTTAAAGTAAACAAAGTTTAGACTTAATGTGGCTCTATAAGACTCAGCCTCCTTCCAAATAAATATACATAAATTTGTATTTACATGTATGATAGTCACTAATGAGTGTTACAGTACAAATGACCCATTAGTACTACATAAATAGTGTTGTGGATTCTAATATGATCTCGGACAAACTGCCTATCATGCAGTTCAGTAATATTTGGGAGTGGGACTGATAGAATTGCGCCAATTTATAGCCAATCTTCTCCTCTCTCATTTTTATAAATTAATCACAGAATAGTCTTTTACTGTATTTTTTGCCTTGTGTATTTCTTTCTACACTTGAATTGGCATGTTGTTTCTAGGCTATGCAAAAACTGAGAAATGACAAAAGTAAATGTGGAGCTAACAAGAGTCAGAAGATCTTGAGAGTTGGGGGAAAAACATTCCTTGTAAACAAAGGGTGAAAAGTGAGCTGAAAAGAGGGAGAATATAAATAGAAAAAAGATTCAGTTTGAGAAAAGAAACAAGATCTGAGAAACATTTATCACCAGAAACAAATACAAACAAAAGTACTGTTTCAACATGTATCAAATTAAAATGTCTGTAACAATTCATACTTTAGGCAATGTTAGAATTGTTAAAGGTTAAAATTAGAAAAGAAAATCCGTTTCTCTTTGCTTTTACCATTTTTGCCTTCCTGTACTTCATGGCCCCCTGATCCACTCTTGCCAGTTGCAGAGTTTTTTACTTTGGCAATAGCTCTTGACAAATGTATAATCTAAATACCAGTCACACAAAAAGCTCTGCTTTACCTCTGTGATTGCAACAGCAAATGCTATTCAATTTACCACCTCAAGATTGTATTACACATTTTTGACACTCACTTTATCAGAATGTCCTAACCCACCTAACCAGTTGGAAAAATGTGCATTTGTATTTTTTTTTTGTGAGCTTTGAACATCCCAATGCATTTTACAACCAATTAATTACTTTTGTGTGCTTGTAATTCAGAATCTAAAATAGACTGTGCATTGCTTAGGTGGAGAAAAGCATTTGTATTTACATTTAGTTGTAAATGTTGTGAATTCTTATTCGCTGTAGATGTTTACCTCACCACTTGTTTCCATTTTGTTTTGCCCTTCCCACCTAAGGCACGAGTGTCCTCTGGGGCACAGCTCCACAGGTCGTGGCAGCTGTCTGGTACCTTGCCGTTCTAAAGCAGGAGTTGCAACATGTTGTTAGGGCAAAGAGAGATATATTTTGTGCTTAACTTTGGCATACCTGACCTGGGAGTATTTGATCTCGGTACCTATAAATGAAAAGTGTTCTTTCTTCAGCAGTAATGTTATTCATAAGATATTTAAAATGAAAAATTCACAATTTAAAGAAATTCTTTGATTCTTGTCAGTCAGCTGTCAAAGTGACTGTGCTACAAACAAACTGAAGAAAAGGGCACTTTACAAAGTGAGTCCCTGAAGGAGACATATCCCTCCCCCATCCACCACCCCTACATTGATTTCTAAAAGTATGTCACCTTATTGAGAATTTTTATTTTGTATAACGAGTTTGCAACAATCATCAGTTAATATTCGGTAAAATCACATCATTTATTTTTGTCTTCCAGGGTTCGAAAACTAACGTATTCAACATGAAAAATTGCTTGACAATGAGATTGTGAAAGTATGTTTTTGGTGACCTATTTTCCAGCAGGCCCTTCCCCATCCTTCTCCAAATAAATTGGAAGCACACAACTAAAACACAAATACATCAATACAGTCAGCTTGTGAAGTACGTGAGGTTAAAGAAAATGCATAGAATTCAAGGTCTCAAATAAACGTTCAGTTTCAATAAGACACATAGAGGACAGTGGTATAGTTTGAAATGCTGCAGCACTGGTTAATCATTAAAAGTATGTGTCACCATTTCAATATTTGTAATGTCAAGTTCTGTGGAGAACTTGTCTTTTGATTACCAACGTAGCATGTCAGCTTGTAAAGTTGTTTGAAGCAATGAATGTGAAAGTAAGCAGGTACGCCAAAGCTGACGATGGGTAATTAACTATAAAATGAATCTTATGGTTATGATCAAGGAAGAGGTAGAACAAGATGTTGGAGGACAGCTGTTTAGCCATTTCGAAGTAAAGATCTGTGTGCTAAACAGCAACAGTGCTGCCCTTCTCAGTAGGTTTGATGATGGTGTTGGGGTTGGACCCAAGAAAAAAAAATGCTGAAAGTTCAGAGGGAAATGGGTTGAGTCAATGAAGTTACCATGGAGGCAGCCAGTGACTCACCAACAGTGCCCACTGAAAAGTGGGTAAGAGGTGGCCCAACATCCTGGGGATCAAGACAGATGAGAATCTCTGCTGGCTCAGTTAAGTAAATGTCATGACTCCTAGACTGGTTACAGGCAGACATTCTGCAATGTGTGGTTCACTTCCTGATCTCCCAAAACCTCTCCACTATCTACACAATCCGATAGACACCTTTGCAGATGCTCAAGTAGGTCAACATTATCTAAGACAAAGCTATCCATTTGATCAATAGCTTAATTAGCCATAAACTCTATCTTCTCCATCACCAGTGCACGTTTAACTGCAGTGTACTTGTTATTAGAGTGCACTCTAGCAACTCACTTGTGGATATCATACAGTGCAACCACTGAATGCCAAATGGAGATGGCTAGATTGTTTCTTGTCATAGCTGGTTTGTCTAGCATTGTGTGATTGGTGTGTTAACTGTCACTTTGTGGAACAATGCTGGATATTATTCAGGATTTGGCGCATGTAGGCATGCTGCATGGATTACTTCGCCATCTGATGAATTGCAAATTGAGCTGAACATTGCAATGATGAGTGAGCAGTCCCAATTCTGACCTTAAGGGACAGTGATAAAGCTGCTGAAAATAAAGCTCTAAACTTATTTTGAGGTTAGTAATCCTGACTGAACCCAAATTGAGGATTGACCAACACATTATTAGTGAATTAGTCCTGTTTGATAGCCCAACTCCTTCGGCTAGTTCTCTGACAATTGAACGTAAGTTGGTAGGATTGGCATTGATCAGATTGGATTTGCCCTTTTGTTTGCAAGGCTCTATTTTCCACATTGTTAGACAAGTGCCAGAGTTGTAGCCCTCCTGAAACAGCAGTAGTGGAAGCATTGCCAAATCTGCACTACAGTTCTTCAGCATAACATCATGTTGGAATCCTTTATTATCCAAGTACAGTGGCTATTGAAACATTCGCAGGACTATCAAATACAAGATACTTGACTGATACAGAAAACAGATGAGCTTCACTTGTAATGCAACCAGAAAGTCTGTTTTCTAATGCTCCGAAATCTGATTGCCAGCTCCAGACTGATGAAATCATCACAAATTCTCCATCCCTATGGATCAGTAGTACTCACTTTAAAAACACCAAATCCAAGACAGATAGCAGAGCATTGGTTGTGGTAAATGTTACTTGACTAAGAGACCAGAGCAACTCGAATGCTCCACTGGAGAAGGATGGGCAATGTTTACAGTTTAACGCCTCATTCAGGCAGTAGCACCTCCAACAGTACGCACTCCTTCAGCGCTTTTCTGGAGTGTTAGCCCAGATTATAAGTTTCAAATGGAACTTGAACCCACAACCTTCTGATTTGAAGGCAGATTCAAGGATTCAGGCCTGGGACTCACTAGATCGAGATCTATCACTAGATCTATGTAATCAGACCACTTGACATAATTCCTACCAGTGAAATAAGTTTCTTGACACCTGAACACTCATCATCATCTGGAAGAAGGAGGAAAGACTTGTATTTATATAGGTGCAGGGACAGCTGCAGCATTTAAAAGAGGTTTGTACAGGTACATGAGTAGGAAGATGTCACAGGATATGGGCCAAATGCAGACAAATGGGATTTGTTTATTTTGGGAAACCTTGTCAGCACAGATGAGTTGGACTGAAGGGTCTGTTTGTGTGCTGTATGACTCTGACTCTATATAGCATTGTGAGCCTGTTCTAAATCTTTCTTTATTCATCAATGAAGAAGCAAGTTACAAGTTGCCATCAGCTGCTCTCTCGACAACCTTCCCAGGACTCAAGCAATCATATTCCTATCTAGCAACAATGCTGTAGAATCTGATGCTGTCTCCACTGGAGAGCAAGACCTGGTCAGGAAACTTATTGAATTCAATGTAGAAACAAGGAACCATCCTGCAGAATGCATATGCATTGTCGACCTGTATAAACAGAAAGGAACTCACCAATCCAACAATAATCATAAAGGAATCACTTTCATTTCCACCACTGGCTAAAATCCTTGCCAAAATACTTCTGTTGTGCTTAATGAAACACCTTGACCAGGATCTGGTGTCAGAAAATCGGTGTAGTCTCTTAAAAATTTTAGGAACTACTGGTGTGGTGTTGCAGTTCAACAATTCCAGGGGAGATGTAAAGAACAGAAAATGGACCGCTATGCCAAGTTTCTTGATCTAACTGGGGTCTTTTGTAGTAATAGAAAAATTCAACCACCTTGAGAAATTCTTCATTATCTTTTAACATTTCCATTGTATCACGCTCATATGTGTCACAGCAGATTGTAATTCTTTTGACCAATTCCAAGCCATTGATAAAATCAAAACTGAGTTATGTGATAGTGCACACCCTCTCCAGTGTGTTTTTTTTCTCTATCACACTGTCTGTTGCCTTCCATGCTGGTGATCCTGTCATCAAAATCCGTACACAATGGGAAGCTGTTGATTCTGAAATAACTCCAAACAAAGAGCACGATCTTCAAGGACATAGTTAATAATTTTCTGTTTGCCGATGATTGCAGCATAGATATTTTTTCACCAGTGCATGTGACAGCTTTGGTCTTATGATCACCACAAAGAAATCTGAAGTAATTTAGCAGCTAAATAAGAAAAATTGTGCAGCCTCCTTTGAAAACAAGTGCATATCATAACAGAGAGAAGCAACAAGGACTATAAATTCCAGTCAGAAGGCAGAAACTCATCCTAAATGTCGTCATCTGTGTTTTTCTGCCATATTTACAGCAGAAACTTCCGGACACACATCATCCTTTAACAGTCACCTACATACCCACAGGAATCCTGTTAAATATCCCAAATGGTCATGGTTGTCTTTGCTTCTAAGCATGATGAGATCTGCATGCAAAAGCAAAATAATGAGAATAGTGTAAATCTAAAATAAAAAGCACGTAATTCTAGAAATACACAGATCAGGCAGCATGTGTGTGTAGATAAAGTTAACATTTTCAATTCAACGTCCTTTCATCAAAATCAATTATCCCTTTGTGCGGGATAACATGCCCAAATGACTGAAACAACTGTTGTAGTCAACCAGTATTTGCAACAGCAGTCGTAACAAAGAGCCAGGCCAAAGGATGCTGCAAACATAACAGGATAATTTGACCAGAAGTTTGTCTGAAGAAGCACAAAGGATATCATACAGATTGGTCATCTCCAACTTCACCATCATCATCCATACTCCGCTCAATCACAGCATTCACCTTAACTGCTCCCTGTAGGGATTCTGTGTGAAATGAGTTTGGGCAACTTCAACTCACTTTTGTACAAAAGAAGAACCAGAATAAGCACTTGATGAACAATCTCCCTGAGAAGAAACAGTGGCTTCTTTGGTATGAGAAATGGAAAAATGTTACACAGATGCATTGTTCAGTGCGGGAAGTATTGTATCGGAGGCTTTACACTGCATCTAGCCTGTACAGTGACTCACACAGCCATCTGTTGAATACACACTGAGTAAATCAAGTTGGTTGAACATCTGTGATTATGGGGATTTCACGAAGAAGCTAAGAAAAATAATCAGTTCTGAACTCTAGCCAAACACATTTGTGAATTTATGTCATTCATCCAGTTGTCTGGGCCACTCTTTATGCTGCCTTGTTTATCTTCGTATTTTATGGCTGAAGTATACAGACCAGGAAGGTTTAACTGTCCTCAGGTCAAGGATACAGATAGTCCAACCGGCCGTAATATGTTTGGGTCAGTTTGAGGGGAAAATGACCAGGTTCTAAGATTCTAGTATTGTTTAATAGAATATCATAAAATATTCATGTGATTGTCAAACAAGGTCATGACCAAGCTCAGCTGTGATTTTCATTCTGAAGCTACACAAATTGTTCATTGGAAATATGCCTTTTAGTAGAATTATTTAGGGTGTTATTTTCAAAACTACTTCTACACACAGGAATCAGGAGTAGCACGTTTGACCTCTCACCTAATTTGCCATTTGATCATATCATGTCTGATATGATTATGTGCCCTCCATTTTCCTGCTTTCAACCCTAAACACTTTGACTGTGTTGCCAGTCAAGAATTTATGTAACTCATCCTTGAAAATATTCAATGACTCTGCCTCCAGTAGCCTCTGTGGAAGAGAATTCCACAGACTAATGATCCTCTTGAGAAAAATTATTTTTCAGAGTTCATAATGCTCATTTATTTTAGTTTAGAGTAATTTTTTCTCAGAGCTGTTGGAACAGCCTTCCAGCGAGAAATATCAAAGCCAAATATAAGCAACTGTGTGCAATAACTACTGCAGAAATACCAACAATCTCATTTTCACCAGCAGACTGGCTAGAAAATATGCCATGAAAATAACATAATTTGAGCTGTTTTGCAGTTATATATGGGAGTTTGGGAAATTCTAAAGCTGAAGTGCATGGCTCACTGATGGAAACAGATAAATTGAACCAATCTGGTCTCAATCATTGTGTATGCTCCATGTGAACTACCTCACGGATTTAACCAAATCCAATTGACATATTTTTTCCCCCTTTTGTAATTATCCAGCTTCCCCTCTACTGCATATATTCCTTAGAATCCCTACAGTGAGGAAACAGGCCCTTCAGCCCAACAAGTCCACACCAACCCTCAAAGTATCCCAACCAGACTCATCCCCTGTAACCCACCTACTCTACACAGCCCTGAACACCTTGCAATTTAGCATGGCCAATCCACCTCGCCTGCATATCTTTGGACTGTGGGAGGAGCACCTGGAGGAAACACACACAGATATGGGGAGAATGCGTAAACTCCGCACAGACGGTCGCTCGGGGGTGGAATCGAATCCAGGCCCCCGGTGCTGTGAGGCAGCAATGCTAACCCTGAGCCACTGTGCCGCCCCTTGTAGAGGACAGCATTCCCTGTCTTTATTCTTTTTGTAACAGAGATCAGAGTTTGGTTAAAGAAACGCAAAGAATACATGCAGATTTCGTCTCCTTAATGAACAAAGCCCATACTTGCAAGATTTCTGAGTTGTAAGGGCTCAGTAGATTTGGCACCTGGGATGAGGGAATTATTTTGAAAGGAGAGATTTACAAGATAATGTTGGGAATCTAGAACTTTTGGTAAAAGTCTCAGGACAAATGCACCAGCCACTCCGGACTGAGAAGAGGAAAAATTTGTTGACTCAATAAGGATTATGATTTTTTTTTTAGAACTCTCTATCTCAGAGAACTGTGGATGCTCAGTTGTCAAATATATTTAAGATAAAGATTGATAAATGTTTGAGTGCATACTAGATTTGACTTAGAAGATCATACTTGTAAATGGTGCAAAAGACCAATGACCTCTTCTCACTCCTACTCTGTTCCTATTTTTTTCAATTATTGTGTTAGAAAGTTCTACATTCTTGCTACTCTGGGTAAAGAGGTTTCTGCTGCATTTCCTACTGGAATTGCAAGACAGTTTGTGACTATCTTGTATACTTTACAGAATTGCTGCTTCCAAAATCAAAAGTATTGCTCAACTGGGAGGTAGGACTTTCCTCCAGCATACTATTTAATTCTGTCTTAAACACACTCAATGACGTGGCCTCCACAGCTCTCTGTGGCAGTGTGTTCCACAGATTAACCACTCTCCGGCTGAAGAAATTGCTCCTTATTGCAGTTCTAAAGTTTCATCCTTTCACTCTGAAGTTGAGCCACCAGGTTTTAGTCTGTCTTATTAATGGAAACATCTTCTCCATGTCCACTCTATCCAGGCCTTTCGGTATTCTCTAAGTGTCAGTCAGATCTCCATCTTCATTCTAAACTCCATCGGGCACAGACCCAGAGTCCTCAGCCATTTCTCATGTGACAAGCAGTTCATTCCCGTGATCATTCTTTTGAACCCCTTCTGTACACCTTCAAGGTCAACACATTCTCCCTTAGATATGTGACCCAAAACTGCTCACAGTATTCCAAAGCAGTCTGACTAGAGTCTTATACATTCTCAGCAATACATCTCTGTTCTTGTATTCTAGTCCTCTTGAAATGAATGACAACATTGCATTTGCCTTCCTAACTGCCAACTAAACCTGCATGTAAACATTAAAAGAATCCTGAACTATGACACCCAAGTCTCTTTGTGCTTCAGATTTCTAAAGCTTTTTCCCCATTTAGAAAACAGTCTGTACCTCTAGACTTCCAACCACAAGGTACATAATCTCACACTTACCCACATTGTATTCCATCAGCTACTTGGTCACTCTCCTAGCCTGACAAAATCTTTCTGCAGCCTCCCTGGTTCCTCAAAACTATATGTTCCTCCATCAACCGATGTCACCTCTGCAACCTAAGCATCAATACCCTCAGTTTCATTCAGAACATTGTATAATTGTGGTCTGAACACTGACCCCTGCAAGAACTGCACTAGTCACTGGCTGCCAGCTTGGCAAAGAACCCTTTATCCAACTCTGTACCTTCTGCCAGTCAGCCAATTTTCTATCCATGCTAGTACCTTGCCTCTAATTAGATTAGATTAGATTAGATTAGATTCCTTACAGCATGGAAACAGGCCCTTTTGACCCAACAAGTCCACACTGCCCCTTGAAGCATCCCACCCAGACCCATTCCCTGATAACCCATACACCCCTGAACACTTTGGGCAATTTAGCATGGCCGATCCACCTAGCCTGCACATTTTTGGACTGTGGGAGGAAACCAGAGCACCCGAAGGAAACCCACGCAGACACAGGGAGAATGTGCAAACTCCGTACAGACAGTCACCTGAGGCTGGAATCGAAGCTGGGTCCCTGTGCTGTGAGGCTGCAGTGCTAACCACTGACCCACCGTGCCGCTCCAATACCATAGGCTCTTATTCAGCAGTTTTCTGTCTGACACCTTGTCGAAGACCTTCTGGAAATCCAAAAAGGTTTTGTACTGTAATTTTCCCCTTATTGATCCCCCAGCTTGATGTTAATGGTAGAGTGGGGATATGATGCTTCAAGAGTTACAAATTCCACCTTTACCTTGACCATGGTTTGACTTCAAGCCATACAAAAGAACGATTTTGAGGATTCCCAGGGCAACTGTGTCCTGTGTGTCAATTAAAGGTAAAATTGTGATTACTAGAGTCATACAGCCCAGAAATAGGCCCTTCAGCCCAACCCATCCATGTTGACAAGGTTTCCTAAACTGAACTAGCCCCTTTTTCCACCATTTGGCTATGCTGATATCTCTACCAGTGTGGCAGCACATACCCATGAATTGTGATGATAGTATCTGGGGCATTGACTAAAGATTGATACATTAGGTATGCCTGTGTCAGGCTGTTCTGAAACCAATACATGCTTCTCATTTTGTCACATGCCCCAGCATGTTTATTAGGAGAACCTTTAAGGCCAGCAGGACTGAGTGTGCCAGTCATTTCTGGTGCTTCCATCAATGCTGAATGTTCTGTCTCATTTCATTCTTTTTTTTTAACCTATTAGCAATCTAATACACATTAAGGGCTTACATGACATTTCAGAGGGCAGTTAAGAGTCAACGTTTTTGATGTCACATACAGGCCAGGCTAGAAAAGACAGATGATTTCCATCCCTAGAGGATATTAATGACCCAGATTGTTTCTTTTTAATATAACAATCAACACTACTTTCATGGTGTCCATTACTGAGATGAGCTTTTAAATCCTGTTTTTTTTTAATTGAACTTAAAGGTGAACCAACTGCTGAGGTATTTAAATCTATGTCCCTCGAGCTTTAGCAAGGGTCTCTCGATTATAGCCATTATCAATATACCATTACCTCCCCCTTTTTGCTCTTACTATTCTTCATTATTCACTCAAATTCTGTTGACGGGACTTTCCACTCAGAATCATGTCGAACCATGCAACTTTTACCAATCAACTTGGTTGCATTTTATGATATGAGTTGTTGTATTCATTATTTTTGTAATTACTGTTTGAAGTTACGGTAGCTAATTTAACTGGTATGTGCTGAGTTAGAAAAGAATTTATATTTGGCATTTTCAATGTTTAATTTTAAGAATTAGGCACCTTCTATTTGTGAACACTTTGGAATCTCATTATCAAAATAATTGTTTAAGTGCTGCATTAATAAGTACATTTGTTTCCATTCTGATGCTTCTCAAAATGGGGATAGATATGAGAGAAAATTGTTTGCACAGAAGTACATTTCATGTCTTAAATCAGTTGCCTTGATCAAGAGGGCCACATCTTATTCTGTGTTATAAATCAAATGAGAGCACTGTCCACTGTAACAGAATTACCTGGCACATTAAATTTACAGTTGAAAACTAAATCATAAATTGCAAAATAGTTGAAATTTGTCTTCCTCAACAAGCAAAACAAGTGTGTTCCATATCTGATCTGCAAGTCAAAAAGCTTGCTTGAACCAGGATAGTTTCTGATCTGTTTCAAAATTTGTTCTTTTTTGAACATTTGAATGCATAATTCCCTGAAATGTGCTACACAAGGTGATAAAAGGGTCAATAGAATTTTGCCTTTCATGAACAGGGTGTAGGGTTTAAATGTAAAAAATGTAATGATGAATTAAGTAAAAGATTCTTTGGGGTAGGTTTAGGGTATTGAATTCAATTTAGGACAGCCAGCCTAAAAGCACACTAAAACTACAGGCAGCATACAAATCAAATCCACAAAGATGATGTCAAGAATAATAAACTACCATTAAGAGAAGATACTTAAGATAAAGAAGTTCTGCGAGAGCAGAGAAGACTTGAAAGAAGATTTGCTAAATATTTGCAAATTGAGTTTTGATTCGAGCAAATATGTAAATACTACTTATTGGGAAATTTTTGACATGCATCGTTTTTTAAATTATCACTGAGCGTTTGGGAAACCTTGTTTTCACTGTGGACTGTCAGAATGTAGAATGCTTTTACCTCAGGGAAGTGTTGGAGTACCAGCTCATTCCATTGCTTTAAGGAGAAATTTGGATTTGAACGTTAGAAGCAGAGGCAAAGCAAGCTTTGTTGATGGAGTAGGATTCACCTGCAAAACCGTGATTATACTTCCAAAGTAATCCATTGGTTGTAAAACTTACTGAAATTTTTGAGAAGATTTGTAGCTCAGGTTGAGGTTCTGGATGTGAGTTTGCTCACTGAGCTGGAAGGTTAGTTTTCAGACGTTTCGTCACCATTCTAGGTAACATCATCAGTGAGCCTCTGACGAAGCGCTGGTGTTATGTCCCGCTTTCTATTTATTTGGTTAGGTTTCCTTGGGTTGGTGATGTCATTTCCTGTTCTTTTTCTCAGGGGATGGTAGATTGGCTCCAAGTCAATGTGTTTGTTGATGGAGTTCCGGTTGGAATGCCATGCTTCTAGGAATTCTCGTGCATGTCTCTGTTTGGCTTGTCCTAGGATGGATGTGTTGTCCCAATCAAAGTGGTGTCCTTCCTTATCTGTATGTAAGGATACGAGTGATAGTGGGTCATGTCATTTTGTGGCTAGTTGATGTTCATGTATCCTGGTGGCTAGCTTCCTGCCAGTTTGTCCAATGTAGTGTTTGTCACAGTTCTTGCAAGGCATTTTGTAGGTGACGTTTGTTTTATTTGTCTGTATAGGGTCTTTTAAGTTCATTAGCTTAGAACCGAATTAGAACCGAATCACAGCCTTACTCAAAAAGACTTCAAAAATCTGGAGAATTAAACAAGAGAGACTTCCAAAAAATGAAACCAGATGGATCCAACACACCATGCTTCTACGGACTACCAAAAATTCACAAACCAGGAGCCCCCCTCAGACCCATAGTCTCGCTACCTGGAACACCAACCTACAGATTAGCCAAGGAACTACACCAAAGACTAAAACACCTAGTAGAAGACTCCCACCACTCCATTCGCTCCACCCAAGAATTCCTGAACACCATCAAAGACACCAAGATAGAAGAGGATTGAATAATGGTCTCCTTTGACGTAACAGCCCTGTTCACATCCACCAACATCAACCTGGCCAAAGAAACACTGATGACACTATTAGAAGAACAGAAGACACATACACCAGACACCACCAACCTCATCAGCAAGGACAACATCATCAAGCTAGTGGACCTATGCCTCACCACCCACTTCACTTTCAATAACAAAACCTACAGACAAACCAACGGTACACCCATGGGATCTCCGATATCAGGGTTCTTAGCAGAGGCAGTAATGCAGAGACTCGAACAAACAGCTCTGCCAATCATCCAACCCAAACTTTGGGTCCGCTATGTGGATGACACCTTTGTCATCACTAAACAAAACAAATTAGAGGAAACCTTCAAGACCATCAATAACACCCTTTACTGGCATAACATTCACAAAAGAGGAGGAAAACAACAACAAACTGCCATTCCTAGATGTCACAGTAGAGCGAACAGCCAATGGGGAACTTCAAACCAGCGTCTACAGGAAAACAACACATACGGACCAAATACTGAACTACAGGAGCAACCATCCCAACACCCACAAACAAAGCTGCATTAGAACATTATTCCAACGAGCCACCACACACTGCAGCACAGAGGAACTACGCAGAGCAGAGGAAAATCACCTATACAGCGTATTCAAAAAGAACGGGTACCCAATGAACACAGTCCGCCGATTTCTCAGCAACAAACCCAAACAAACAGACAAAACGGGCTCAGAAACCATAAACACTCTCCCCTACATCAAAGACATTTCTGAAATGACTGCCAGACTACTCGGACCCCTTGGCATCAGGGTAGCCCACAAACCCACCAACACACTAAAACAGCAGCTAATGAACTTAAAAGACCCTATACAGACAACAAATAAAACGAACGTCATCTACAAAATGCCTTGCAAGAACTGTGACAAACACTACATTGGACAAACTGGCAGAAAGCTAGCCACCAGGATACATGAACATCAACTAGCCACAAAACGACATGACCCACTATCACTCGTATCCTTACATACAGATAAGGAAGGACACCACTTTGATTGGGACAACACATCCATCCTAGGACAAGCCAAACAGAGACATGCATGAGAATTCCTAGAAGCATGGCATTCCAACCGGAATTCCATCAACAAACACATTGACTTGGAGCCAATCTACCATCCCCGAGAAAAAGAACAGGAAATGACATCACCAACCCAAGGAAACCTAACCAGATAAATGGAAAGCGGGACATAACACCAGCGCTTCGTCGGAGGCTCACTGATGATGTTACCTAGAATGGTGACGAAACGTCTGAAAACTAACCTTCCAGCTCAGTGAGCAAACTCACATCCAGAACTTTCTGAAATAACCTATGCACAATATAAGTAATTTATATGGCACCATTAAGATTCCATTAAGCGGTTTCATGCAAACAATTTGATGGGGGGCCACTTAGAAAGGTACTAATGAGATGACTGAAAACCTGGATCATGTTAAAGAGTAGAGAAATAAAGAAATAGGGAATGAATTCTGGATCTTGGGGTCAAGGCTTTGGTCATCAGTGGTGGAGCAGTGAATTATCATCATATGCAGGGAGCCGAAACTAAAGGAGTGCAAAGATAGTGGAGGGTTATAAACTGAAGGAAAATACAAAGATGGGAGAGGTGTGAGGATTGGAGGAATCACAAACTTAATATAAGAATTTTAAAATTGTGGCGTTGGCAGTATAGGCGCTAAAGTTGTTCAGCGAGCACAGTAATGATGAATGAATGATAGCCAGTGTACATAAGTCAAATTGCAACAGAATTCAGGGTGAACTGAAATTTACAGAGGCTGCATGGTTAGGAGATGACTAGAAAAGCATTTAAATAGCAGAGTCGAGAACGAACAAAACTGAGTGGCAGTGGTAAAGATGGACACTGTTGGAGATGTTTAAAGAGGTGACCTTGGTAATGTGGAAGAATAGCTGAGTCAAATAGTATGCTAAGATTGTACATGGTCTGATTAAATGCACTGTTGGCACAAAGGATAGAATTAGTGTTTCACAAACAGAGTTTTTGACACTGAAGATATTGTTTAATGAAGAAAATTTCTGCTCATCCGGTAATAATGTCAGTGAAGATGTAAGCCACATTGAAGCCTTTTGAGGAGCGGTGGATCTGGATGTCACAGCATACATGTAAAATCTGACAATATTTTCATATTGATATTGTCAAGGGGTACCATGTAGGTGGGAATTAAGAGGGGCACAAGGATATATTTTGAAGGATTCCAGTATGGAATCAGAAAGGGAAGCTTTGCAGATGACTTTCTGGTTGCTAATTTATAGATAAGGACAAAGTCCTACATTAGACATAAGTTTATTCTTCCAAGTACCAAGACATCATTAGAAATATTATTAATCTTGAAATCCATGTTGCACACGGAGGAGCGAAGTACGAATCATAAGGATTTCCTGATTTTAATTTTGTGTATGAGTGTGTTGGAGTTATACTTCAAAACTATTGACAATTTTGCACCCAGATAAAATGGATGACTTGCTACCTTACTGTGATTAGAAAGAGCCCGGTTATTTGCAAATGATTCCAAATAAGTGCAACTACTGTAGAACTGTTTAATTATCAAGCCTTGGTTGAAACATGAAGGAATGTTCATCCATTCTGTTGATCCACTTTCGCCACAGGCTATCTCTGCTTGTCTGTGTTTGTATCTGCAGAAAAACTATAGCTAGAAATAACTTTCCCACACCTTCAAGCTGGACGGTTGTGAGCAATATAATTTATTTTACAGTCAGTGGAAGATTAATGATAAATATTTCACAAGAACATAAAACACAAAAGTATAAATTTAACTGGGCAATGTGATTTAGATATAAAATCTGTCCTACCTGATTTTGCTGTTAAAGTAGTTCCCGCCTTCTGTTTTGTAGGAGATTTCATGCTCCCTTGTAAACAGTAGATGATTTAAAACCTGTTTCTAAGATAAACTTTCCCATTGTCATTAATGAGGATGGATAATACTGAGTGACAAGTGCATTTGCAATAGCACAGAAAGAGCTGCTCGGTTTGTCAAAGCATTTGCTTCAGGCATTGGACTTAAGGCCTTCCCTCCTTTTGTTATTTTTTTTAATATGTGTTTTTTTTTAAACTGCATGCAAGGAGAGCAGAATTAGTCGACAGATACACCTTTCGTCTTACGATAAAAATGAGCTTTCTAAAGAGGTAGGTAAATTCTTTAGCTCTTCAAAAGGTTCTTTACTAAACTAAGGAGTGTGGCACAGATTGCAGCCGTTACATCCAATCCTGACGCCACTCTAGAGTGAAGATTAAAAAAAAGTTGGGACACTAATGGATTTAATTTGCATTCACTCACTTCAAACATTACATTTCACTTCAGAGATCTTTAAAATTTAATAAGTGTGATATTCAATATTTATGATTTTTTTCTTGTATTGGAAATATTTCAAACACTTGAACCAACCGACAATGTCCCTATCAGTTTCCATTTTAAACATGCAATTGGTCACTTTATTTCAGCTTGATTCAACGTCGCCTGGCTGGCGACCAAATTGTGTCTCCGTATGGCTTCTTGACACTAATAATGACTGAGTTTCTGTTCGTTTGCGTGCAAGATTTCCCAAGCGGCGGTTTGGGCCAGGATAAACTATCTATCATGATTGCATACAACTAATCTGTTTCATCCAACCCACCCAATGATTGAAATTGCATTTGACAATTCACCTCTCCTTGGCATGCCTGTGGTGCGCATAGCTGCAGACCGTCCCCCGAAGGACATAGCAAGTACTCCATATGCTGGGATCATTTTATTTTTATCAAGAGACCTTTAGCCAGCAGAGTCAGAGAAGGGAAAACGTAGCCCCATTTGTAGTACATTATGTAAAAAAAACATACCCGCATGTCAGTGTAAAATGGTCTAAATAAATTCTGAAACCTGCTTCCAGGTTACAGAATCAGAATGTTTAAGAAGGTGACAAAAATCACTCAGATTAGTTTTAGCCTATTAAACCTTTCATGTTCTATATCACAAGATATAATGTGAAGTGCAGTCTTCGATTTGCAGTACAGTCTAAGTAAAAGCAATATGATTTTTGGTTACAAAGTAAATATTTAAGCAAATGATATAAAAGGAAGAAGTTGATACAAATCTTTTGACTGTTGATTGGAATTCCTGAATGCGTAGAGCACTTTAATGTTGCTGTATAAATAATTTTTAATGAAAGGTGATGTAACAAGTAAAAGCTTGCATTTGTCAAACTATAAATTCTGTCAGTTTTAACTCCCAGTCATATCCTGAGTGATATTACATTGCATTTTTAATTTGTCATCGGGAAAAACTGTTGATAATTGCTGATTATATATGTATTCTGTGTATAATTGAGAAAGTACATTTAAAATGCTGACAGCTGTACATTTTCCTGCAAGGGACATGAATAATGAAAAAGTCTGCATCAACAGTTCTAGCTCAAATCATCATTTTCTTGACAAATGACTCACGTGTTGTAACGAAAATAAAATAAAAGTAGCTTTCTTTATCTTCCATACTCATTCTACACCTACCTGTGGATAGTTACATATTGTAAGGCAGCAGTGATGTGGATCTAATTACTTTGTATGCTTACTTAGATGTGGGATAAATAACTTATTTTAAACAGCGACCTTAGGATTTCCTAAACATTCTACAGTCACAGAGATACCTTTAACGTATAATATCAAAATGCAACAGGCTGTTTACATACAACCATGTTATAATGCGATAGCAATTACATAATCTTTTATTTAAGTTAGTAATTAATAGTAGAAAGAACTCTAACGAAAATTTCTCTATTGACTTGCAAATATGCCATGGTATGTTTTACATCCACGTGAGGGGAGGCTTCATGACCCAACAAAACAGCAACACCTCTGACAGTGCTGTATTCTATCAATACTGCAGTGAGTTATCAATCCAGATTGTATGCCTCAGCTTCAAGAGTAGGCTATGAACATACAAATATCTAACCCAGGGTCATTGCCCCAGCAAAGAGCCATTGTTGACTCCTTATGTAGCATTGATGGTGGGAAAATGTAAGTTTGCCCACTTCAGTAGGAATAGTAGACAAGCAGATGCAGTTTAAATAGAAAGAGCTGCAGAGGGGGATCTGGTTATGCTCATTAATGAATCACAAAATGTTTGCATGCAGGTAGAACAGTATCCTTCATTGCTAGGAGGATGGATTTTAAAAGTAGGAAAGTGTCTTTATAACAGTGCAGGACAATCGTGACACCTCACTTTTTTTCATGCTTTTATGGGATGTGGACACCACTGGCAAATCCAGTATTTGTTCTTTGTCATTTGTTCCCTTTAAAAATTGGCTTTCTTAGCTCATTTCAGTGTGCAATCAAGAGTCGACTGCTTTGCTGTGGATCTGGAGTCACATGTAGGCCAGTAGTGAACTAGATGGGATTTTATGGCAATCAACATTGATTATATGGTCGCCATTAGACTAATTTGTTCTTTCTTAAATTCCAAATTTTTGTTTAAATTGATTTCAGATTTCACCATCAGCCTCACTGGAATCTGAACCCAGGACATTAGCCTGGGTTTCTACTTTACTAGGTCAATAACGTTAACACTACTTCACCCCCCTCCCCACCCCCGCACTAAGCCTCTACAGTGCTGTATACAATTTTGGCCTCTCTACTTAAGGAGGGATATACTTGCAATTGGAAGCAGTTCAGAGAAGGATCACTTGGTTGATTGCTGATTGAAGGAGTTGCCTGATGAGGATAGATTGAGCTGGTTATGCCTGTACAGTAAGTCCTTGCTTAACATTGTAGGTCTTTTACTGAAAAGTGTAACTTTAAGGAAAGCAAAGTTAAGCAAATTTGATATTCTTTATTATAACCAATTGAAAAATTGCAGTTAGACTCTGTAGGACCTAATTTATCAGAAAAAAATCCTCTAAGCTGACGTTCTCCATATTGCAGAATTTCTGTATTGTATGAATGAAATATCTTTTCAAAAATGTAACTTTAGAAATATAAAAGATATCTCTGTTGACTTTTGCTATTTCTGCAGCTGTGCCTCTTGCTTGCAGACTCTGCAGCTTTTCTGGCGCACTGAATCTCCCACTCCCTGACCTTCCAGCTTCTCTGTCTCACTATTACTCCTATTTGCTGACCTGCCTGGAAGCCACTGGTGTCACTTTCCAGTCTTCCTTCTCGTCATCTCTCTCACTCATCACTTTCCTCCTAAACTGCTCGCACGCTAAATGGCGTGACAGCTTCAGGCTGCTGAGGTGAGTCACACCTAGAGAGTCAGTGAGTGGGAAGTTTGGCAACAGCCAGGGGACTAGTGAGAGAGAAAATCAGCAGTGATCCAGAGGATCATGAGGAAAGGTCAGCAGCGGCAGAATCAACAATGACTAGGAGATTCGTTGAGAGTAAAGGTCAGGAAGCAGGAGAGATCACTTGAGAGTGGTCAGGTCATGCAACCCCATATCAGACCTGCAAAATAACGTGAAGGAGCTCTTGCCACTAAACAAAAATGCAGACTGTATTAACTGACTGAGATTAAAGCAAAATAACTTTAAATGGAGTAGCTAAATGTGGGGATTTAGTGTATTCATTGGAGATTAGATGTATAAGTGATGATTTTATTGTAACAAAAATTCAGAGAAGGCTTGACAGCATAAAGGAGAGTTCAGCTCATGGGGAGTCTTACTCTAGGGAACACAGTTTCAAAATCAAGGGTCTGCATTTAAGATGGAGATGGATTAAGATAAATATTTTTTCTATCATAACAGTAAATTTTTGGAGATAATGGGAACTGCAGATGCTAAAGAATCCGAGATAACAAAGCGTGGAGCTGGATGAACACAGCAGGCCAAGCAGCATCTGAGGAGCACAAAAGCTGACGTTTCGGCCTAGACCTTTCATCAGAAAAGGGGGGTGGGGAGAGGGATCTGAAATAAATAGGGAGAGAGAGGGAGGTGGACTGAAGATGGATAGAGGAGAAGATAGGTGGAGAGGAGGGTATAGATGGGGAGGTAGGGAGGGGATAGGTCAGTCCGGGGAGGACAGCAGGTCAAGGGGGTGGGATGAGGTTAGTAGGTAGGAAATGGAGGTGCAGCTTGAGGTGGGAGGAGGGGATGGCCTGCTGTGTTCACCCAGCTCCACACTTTGTTATCTCAGTAAATTTTTGGAATTCTTTACCCTAGAGACCGGTAGAAGCTGTATTATTGAATGTACTCCAGACTGAGTTAGAAGGACTTCTGATCTACAAGGGAGTCCAGGATCATTGGGAAGATGGGGAGACAACAGCCTAGTGACATTATCGCTGCACTGTTAATCCAGAGACCCAGGTAATGTACTAGGAACTGGGGTTCAAATCCTGTCACAGCAGATGGTGGAATTTGAATTGATTAAAAATTTGGAATTAAGAATCTAATGGTGACAGTGAATCAATTGTCAGGAAAATGTTCTTTAGTGAAGGAAACTTCCATCCTTACCTGATCAGGCCTATGTGTCACTCCTGACCCACAGCAATGTGACTGACTCTTAATTGCCCTTTGGGCATTTATGAATGAAAAATAGTGGGGAAAAAAAATACATTCACTTGGATGTAAACTTTTTAAGTGCAATCTTGTCTCAATGATAGCTGAAGATTATGGGATCAAGAAGCTGGAGTGCATAATTGAGACTGGCATCTCTGTACTGTACTGAGAGTGTGATGTCCTGTGGCAGGTAACATCTTTTGGATGAAGCACTAAACTTGTTTGTGTCCCCTTAACTGAACACAGGCTACTCAAGTAACAATTCTGGGCATCATTTATCCCATAACTAACATCACGAAAGAATAGTTATCTGGTCATTTCACGCTAATCTGTTTGTTAAATTGACTGATGCTTTTCTGATATTTGAATGTAGACCATAAATCTACAAGTACACCAGGAGCAAAACCAGGCACACGTGAAAATGAAGTATTGATTGGTGAAACTGCCATACAGGATTACATGCATGCCACATGCCAAACACCAAACAGCATGTGATAGAAAGAATTAAGCAATCCCTCAAAATAAGTGTCAGATCAAAGCTGTCGTGCTAAATCCAATTGCAAATTATGGTGGACAATTAAGCAATTAACTGGAGGAGAATGCTCTACAAATGTTCCTAGCCTCAGTACTGAAGAAGCCTATCACGTCACTGCAAAAGACAAAGCTGAAGCATTTGGATCCATCTCGGTCAGAAAAGCCAAGCCAAGGCCCCAGCATCACAGTCTTTAGCGAGGTTAAGTCACTTTGCATGATATCAAGAAACAGCTGAAGGCACTAGACACAGGAAAAACTGTGGGCCCTGACAGCATCCTGGCTATAGTATTGAAGACTTGTGCTTCAAAACTAGTTGTGCATCTAGTGAAACTGTAATGCAGGTATCGACCTAACAATGTGAAAAATTGCTCGGGTATGCCTGTTAATAAAAGTTAGACAAACTAGTTAGCTGAACTGACTGACCACCAAGGTATATGTGCATGTTAATTGTAATATCATGTTTTACAGTTTCGACTTTTTCAGACTTGTTGACAGACTGCCATTGCACCTGCAGTGAACTCTGATTGTAATACTCCGGTGGAATTTAAAATTGTGGATATAACACAAGGGTGAAACTCCAAAGCTCCAGCATAAATTGTAGCCCCAGCTTTAGATATTGTCCTTGACACATTGGTTGTGCTGTGTCAAATTAACATGCCTTCAGTTATCTTTGGCGTGGCAAATGTGTACTTGAGACATTCTAAAAGTCAAACTTATGACTCCTGAAGCATTGGCTTGGTTCTGATTATGATTTTACTTTAAAATGTCACACAACCATAATCTCCCACAGATTTCAAAAGAGCAGCATTTTTCCTTGGGCACATTCAACATATATTAAAATCACAAGGATGGTTTAACAGTGCTGTGTAGATCAGTAGTTTGAAGATTATTCCATAAGTAGCATCTACATATATATCAACACAGCCAACACTGAGCTTGGGGTTGAATTAGCTGTATTCATATCCTACAAATTTTATTGATCCAGAACAATATATGCAATGTTAATTACCTTATGTTTAAAGAAAGATTGAACACCAAGTCCAAAGAAATGTCACCCTTCATTGTCCAGCCTTTATGCCTACAAATCATGACCTTACATAAAACTTAAGTTGCACAATTCTCAGTTAGTCACAATACATTGAGCAGGCCACAGCATTGTCTACACAGGACTTTGTCCACTCTCTAATCCAAGCGGGAGGGTCAAGAAAACAGGTCAAGGAAATACTGAAAACCTCTGTGAAATAAATGCAACATCACCACCAACTCCTGGGAATCTCTTGCTGAATTCAGTCTCTAAATGGAAAAAAAAATCCGTGAAGGTGCCAATCACCTTCACAGTGTTTCCAATAGGCCCAGGTGGAGGCCAAATGGAAGGTGTCATAGAGAAATACAGCATGGAAACAGGCCCTTTGATCCTAACTAGTCCATGCTGACCATGATGCCCATTCAGCTAGTTCCAATCGCCTGCATTTGATCCATATTCCTCAAAACCCTTCTCATCCAGGTATCTGTCCGAATGTTTTTTCAATGTCGCTAATGTACCTGCCTCAACCACTTTCTCTGGCAGTCCATTCCATATATGCACCACTGTCAGCATGAAGAGGTTGCCCCTCAGGCCCTCCTTAAATCTTACCCCTCTGACCTTAAACCTCTGCTCTCATTTTTGTCAATTATCCATCCCTGGAAAAAAGGCTGTATGCTTTCATCCTATCTATGCCTGTCATGACTTTATACACCTCGTTAAGGTCACCCCTCATTCTCCTACAGTCCTATCCTGGCCAACGTCTCTCTATAGCTCAGGCCTGCTCATCCTGGCAGCATCCTCGTAAATCTTCTTTGCACACTTTGCAGTTTAACTATGTCTTTCCTATAACAGGGTGACCAAAACTTTACACAATATTCCAAGTGCAGCCTCAGCAACGACTCATACAACTGTAACAAAAAGCCCCAATTCCTGTGTTCAGTGCCTCAACCAATGAAGGCCAGTATGCTAAATGCCGCCTTCACCACCCTGTGCACCAGTGGTGCTGCTTTCAATGAACTATATACTTGTACTCCTTGGTCCCACTGTTCTGCAACACTCCTCAGGACCTTACCATTTGCTGTATAAGTCCTACCTTGGTTTGACTTTCCAAAGTGCAAAACCTCACAGTTTTCTGTGTTGAATTGCATTTGCCAATCCTCAGCATACTTCCCCATCTGATCAAGATCCCTCTGTAATTTTTGATAACCTCATCACTATCAACGATGCCTCCTAATTTTGTATCAACTGCAAGCTTGCTAATCATTCCTTGTACATTCACACCCAGATCACTTATGTAAATAACAAAGGTCCCAGCACCAACCCCAGTGGCACACCACTAGTCACAGGCCTCCAGTGTGAGAAACAACCTTCAGCCATCACCCTGTGCTTCCTATCATTGAGCCAATTTTGAATCCAATTAGCTAGCTCTCCCTGGATCCCATGCAACCTAACTTTCATGACTACCCTGCCCAGCAAAGGCCTTACTAAAGTCAGATAGATCCTGCCTAATGGCCCCAAAATTAGCCCTGTTCCAGCTCAGCACCGTAGTCTGCGACCCTGTCCTATCTTTTTCCACAACTGTGTTAAAACTAAGAAGGCTATGGGCACTGGACCCAAAGTGCCCTCCGACTGACACTTCAGTCACTTGCCTGATCTGATTTCCTAAGAGAAGGCCCAGTGTTGTACCCTCTTAAGGAGGGCCCTCTACATATTGATTTAGGACTCATTTGACAAATTACACCCCATCTGGGCCTTTTACACTCTAGGTGACCCTATCAGTACAGGGGAAATTAAAATCTCCAACCAATACTACTCTATCATTCTGACAAGTATCTGTAGTCTCTGCACATCTGCTGCTCTGGTACCCGCTGGCTATTTTGGGGTCTATAATACAGTCCCATCAAAGTGAACATCCTCTTCTTGTTTGTGAGTTCTAACCATTTGACCTCATTTGATGACCCCTTAAGAATATTGTCTCTAAGCACTGGTGTTATGTGCTCCATTATCAAAAGGGCAACTCCCCCCTTGCTTGCTTGTACTTCTGTCACGTCTGTAGCTTCTGAATCCTGGAACATTGAGCTGCCAATCCATACTGTGAGCTCATCTGCCTTACCAATCAGGCCTCGTGCATTGAAATAAATGCACTTTAAACCAGAAGTCTGTTTGCTCCTTTTGCTGTGCTCCTGGCTATCCTGAATAGTAAACTTGCTCTCAATGGCCCCTCTCTTATGCGGAGTCTCAACCCCCTGCCAAAATAGTTCAAATTTTCCCAAGTAACACTAGCAAATCTCCCTGCGAGGATATTGGACCCCCTTTGGTTCAAGTACAAACTGTCTCACTTGTACAGATTGTCTCTACCCCAAAAACTGAAAACCCTGCCCCTTACGCCAGGTCCTCAGCCACGCATTCACCTGGCCTATATTTCTATTTCTATCCTCACTGGCACATGGCAATGGAAGTAATCCAGAGATCACTACCTTTGAGGTCCTGCTCTGTAAATTCTTGCCTAACTCCCTACACTCATTTCACAGGACCCCATCCGTTTATCTACCTATATCATTTGTACCGATGTGCGCAGTGACCCCGAGCTGTTCACCCTTACCTTTCAGGATGATCTGCAACCACTCAGAGATGTCCTTGACCCTGGCACCCAAAAAGCAACACACCATTCTGGCGTCTCTCCTGAGGCCATAGAATTTCCTCTCTATCCCCCTCGCAACAGTGTCTCCTATCAGTATCACTCTGTCTGACTGAATCTTCCCTCAGAGCTGGTCACAGTACCACTGACCTGACTGCCGCTACTAGCCCCTGAAAGGTCATCCCCCCCCCCCCCCCCCCACTTCCCCCTTTATCACTTCTGGTGGTCACCTGCAGCCTGCACCTTAGGAGTGACCATTTTAGTATAGCTTATATCAGTGATGTTCTCTGCACCCCGGTTGATACTGAATGCATCCAACTCCAACTCCAGCTCCAGTTCCCTAATGCAGTCTGTCACGAGCTACAGTCGGGTGGTACTTCTCACAGGAGTAGCCACCAGGGATACTGCAAGAGGAGCATGCCATTGCCCTAACTACATCTTCACTGTCTTCAGTCTGGACAGAAAGAAAGTACAGTTAAGAAGCCCTTATCTGTTCTTACCTATACCCCTGTTCAGCCTCCTGATACTGAAACATCTCGAGCGAAGGCCTTAACGTTTGAAATTTAACACTAGCCCATTTTCTTAATGGCTGCACCTTTACCTTGCCAGTCATCTTTGTCACAAAGCCCCTTTGTTTTAGTCAGAGAAGGAGGGAAGGTGAGAAACGCCAGCATAGTGTTTCAGGTTTAACCACACCTCTACACCAGGTTCTTTCTGACCTTCATGATGACTGTGGTGATGTTTCCCAGAATTCCGCTGTGATGACTCTCAGCCACCCTCTGAAGGAATGTGTAAAGATTCAAGTGTTACACTAACTTGCCTTTTCAAACACTACCTGCCCTACCCCTATTAGGGTCTGTAGACCCAACATTGTACTGCTTCGTCATCTCAGGTCCTGCAGTGGAAGAAAGTCATCCTCCATTTCATCCTGAGAAGATGACTCACTACAATCATGAGCAGGATCAGTCAGTGTCAGAGCACCATTCAGCAAGTTAGTTTTCTTGGTCAATCACACTATATAATGATGCTAATTAAATACTAAAGTGTGTGTTCCACTGAAAATTGAAATTGCTGAGCATGCGCATAGTGGATAAAGGAAGTCTAAATATGCTTAAAGTAGATAATAACCCTTCTCTGATGACTGGTAGAATGTAGCAAATAGCAGGTTGAGGTGATATACTACCCATGTTACTTAAACGTAACTGTATGTACTGAATACATAGAGGAGAACCTCCAAAATCATTCTGCTGACATTCCTTAAACACACACACCGACACAGGTTGAACCTCCAGAATGACATAGTAGATTAAGTGACCAAATGACTCCAAACAGACATGTTGCTCTTTAATTGGACCATTGGCCATTGTGCTGGGCTGAGAAGTCACAAGTGATATCACCAGAGAATCTGAGAACACTTTTTCTTATAAATGTTGTGTTTACCAACAGGCAACAGGGAATGTTAGGCACCCCTTGTTAAAATGATGTCCTCTCTCAGGTATTGTCAGCTTTTCTAAGTCTGATTATCCATTTTACATCATGTTGGAGCAGTCCTTTGCTTTATGCTTCATGCCAACTAGGAAATGGGTTGAGGCTGTCAGGTTCAATTGACTTGGGTTATGCAGACACCAACAAAAAAAATTTCATCTGTTCATGCCAAATGAAAGTCAATTTCGTAATTCACGAGATCACCAAATGATGGTAACTTGAAGAGTTTTTCAGTCATCCTTGATATTTAAATATTTTCAGAAAGCTCTCTCCTCACTTTCTTTATCCCTATATGCCCTTCTATTCCTTCTGTACCTCTGAACTATTACTTATATCCACTTGATATTTGGAGGTAGGGCCAACAAAGGAAAATAAGGACAAATGATTGGTTATAGACTTGTAAAGCTAATTTTGTAACATAATCAAAAATCTGGATTCTAAAGTAGTCATGTCAATCTTTATTGCACTTTGTACAAGCCAGATTTAAAGGATGAATTATCTTGTCTCTGACACCTGCAGTTCAACTGTGTCTGGGTGAATTAACACATCCTGAGTGCAACAGAGATTTTGCAAAAATATGTTGATAGCTGTAGCATGCCAGTGTTTTCTGTTTTAGTATGACACAAACCATGCAGCCAAGTCATGAACATAAGCCAGGTTTAATAGCATTCTAATCTAACTAAACTGATAAATTAAGCAATGACAGATGGATTTTATTGTGGGTAAATACAAAAGAATACACATTGGAACATGACACTATATATATATAAGTGAAGGGTTGTGCATTGGTAAGGGTGGAAAGGCATTTGGGTGTATCCTGTCAGTCACACTATCATCAACAACAGTGAATCATTTTATGTACATTTAAAGTATTGAAAATTTTTGGGTGCTGTACTTTAGAAAAGATGTTGACAGACTGGAAGGTATTCTGAGAAATGCAATTGGGATGGTTTCACAGCTCAGATCTCCTAAATCTGGAAGAAGAAATGACAAAGCTTGCACTCGCTTTGGTGAAAAGCAGGAAAGAAATGTTAATAATATGTCTGTGTGTGTGTGTATGGGATATCTACTATATATTATGAAGGGTCTAGGCCCGAAACGTCAGCTTTTGTGCTCCTGAGATGCTGCTTGGCCTGCTGTGTTCATCCAGCTTCACACTTTGTTATCTTGAATTCTCCAGCATCTGCAGTTCCCATTGTCTCTTAATAATATTTCTGTTGGTTTTTAAAATGTTTTGTTGCACAAATTCATTGATGGAAGCAAATAATTTTACTTAGATTGTGAACATAATCAGAAGATAAAATTATCAAGGTTAAGCAAGAAAGATTTATTTTCCACAGACAAGTTGAGATACATTTTGTACAAAGCCACACTACTGTTTCATAATTCATTCAAATATAGCCAAATAAACGTCAAATTGGGAATGAAAAGGAAACAAACTGTTTGCATTTATGTAAGAGAAAATATAGTAACTGCAGATGCTGGAGAATCTGAGATAACAAGATGTGGAGCTGGATGAACACAGCAGGCCAAGCAGCATCTTAGGAGCAGGAAAGCTGATGTTTTGGGCCTGGACCTTTCATCAGAAATGGTGGAGGGGAAGAGGATTCTGAAATAAATAGGGAGAGAGGGGGAGGCGGATCAAAGTTGGATAGAGGAGAAGATAGGTGGAGAGAAGACAGACAAGTTAAAGAGGCAGGAATGGAGCCAGTCAAGGTGAGTGTAGGTGGGGAGGAGATAGGTCTGTCCAGGGAGGACGGACAGGTCAAGGGGGCGGGATGAGGTTAGTAGGTAGGAAATGGGGGCGCGGCTTGAGGTGGGAGGAGGGGATAGGTGAGAGGAAGGACAGGTTAGGGAGGTGGGGACGAGCTGGGCTGGTTTTGGGATGCGATAGGGGGAGGGGAGGTTTTGAAGCTTGTGAAATCCACATTGATACCATGGGGCTGCAGGGTTCCCAAGCGGATTATGAGTTTCTGTTCCTGCAACCTTCGGGTGGCATAGTTATGGCACTGCAGGAGGCCCAGGATGGACATGTCGTCTGAGGAATGGTGGCGGGGGGGTTGGGGTGGCGGGGGGGAGCTGAAATGGTTCGCGACTGGGAGGTGCAGTTGTTTATTGCAAACGGAACATAGGTGTTCTACAAAGCGGTCCCCAAGCCTCTGCATGGTTTCCCCAATGTATAGGAGGCCACAAAGAGTACAGCGGATGCAGTATACCACATTAGCAGATGTGCAGGTAAACATCTGCTTGATGTGGAAAGTCTTCGTCGTTCCTGGGATGGGGGTAAGGGAGGAGGTGTGGGGGCAGGTGCAGCATTTCCTGCGGTTGCAGGGAAAAGTGCTGGGTATAGTGGGGAGGAGGGGAGTGTGGAGCGGACAAGGGACTCACGGAGGGAGTGGTCCCTCCGGAAAGCAGATAAGAGTGGGGATTGGAAAATGCCTTTGGTGGTGGGGTTGGATTGCAGATGGCGGAAGAGTCGGAGATAATGCGTTGGATCCGGAGATTGGTGGGGCGGTACATGAGGACGAGGGGGATTCTTTTTTGGTTGTAATTGCAGGGACAGGATGTGAGGGATGAGTTGCGGGAGACATGGTCGAGGGCGTTCTTGACCACTGCTGGGGGGAAGTTGCGGTCCTTGAGAAACTAGGACATCTGAGATGTACAGGAGGGGAATGTCTCATCCTGGGAGCAGATGCAGCGGAGACGAAGGAATTGGGAATAGGGGATGGAATTTTTGCAGGACTGTGGGTGGGAGGAGGTGTATTCTAGTAGCTGTGAGAGTCGGTGGGCTTGAAATGGATATCAGTTTCTAGATGTTTGCCTGAGATGGAGACAGAAGGGTCCAGGAAGGTGAGGGAGGTGTTAGAGATAGTCCAGGTGAACTTAACGTTGGGATGGAAGGTGTTGGTGAAGTGGCTGAATTGTTCGGGCTGCTCTTGGGAGCACAAGGCTGCGCTGATAGAGTCATCGATGTAACGGAGGAAGAGGTGGGGTTTAGGGCCTGTGTAGGTGCGGAAGAGGAAGTGTTCCACGTACCCTACAAAGAGGCAGGCATAGCTTGGGCCCATGCGGGTGCCCATGGCCATCCCCTGTGTCTGTAGAAAGTGGGAGGAGTTGAAAGAGAAGTCGTTGAGGGTGAGGATGAGTTTGGATAAGCAGATGAGGATGTCGGTGGAGGGGGACTGGTCGGGCCTGCGGGACAGGAAGAAGCGGAGGGCCTTTAGGCATGGGCAATGCAGATGTAAAGGGACTGGACTTCCATAATAAAAATGAGGTGTTGGGGACCGGGGAATTGGAAGTTCTGGAGGAGGTGGAGGGCGTGGGTGGTGTCACGGACGTAGGTAGGGAGTTCCTGGACCAAGGGGAAGAAAATGGATTCCAGATAGGTGGAGACGAGTTCGGTGGGGCAGGAGCAGGTGGAGACAGTGGGTCGACCAGGGCAGGCAGGTCTGTGGATTTTGGGAAGGAGATAGAAGTCGGCGGTGTGGGGTTGGGGAACGATGAGCTTGGAGGCTGGTGAGGTTGGGATTGGAACGGAAGGCCGCACGTTCTGCTGGAGAGAGGTTGCAGTGGGTGAGAGGAGTGGAGAGGTTGAGGCGATTGATGTCTCGATGACAGTTGGAGATGAAGAGGTCGAGGGAGGGTAGACGGCCTTGGGGTCATGTCCAGGAGGAGGGCTTGTCTTGGAGGTGGGAGAAGGGGTCAGTAGGGGGACGGTTAGGCTCACGGTTAAGCAAGTAAGCATGGAGGCGCATGCAGCAGAAAAACTGCTCAATGCCCAAACGTGACTGGTATTCGTTGACTTGTGGGTGGAGGGGGACAATGGTGAGCCCCTTACTAAGGACTGACCATTCATCCTCAGCCAGGGGGAGGTCTGAGGGATGGTGAAGACTTGGCAGGTCTCAGTGTTGCTGTTTCCTCTGGAGATGCTGGCTGTGGGTGGAGCAATGTTGGTGGTGGGTGGAGTTTCACCGGCATCAGCGGTGGGTGGAGTTTATGTGTATGTAATATGTTTCACAACTTCAGGGCATTCCACAGTCGTTCACAACTACTGAATTACTTTTAAAGTGAAATCACTGTTGCAATGTAGGAAATATGGATCACAATCTATATATAGAAAGGATTCCCAAGCAGTCATGTGACAATGACCAGATAATTTGCTTTGCGATGTTGGTTGAAGAATAAATATTGATTGGGACAGAACTCTCTGCTTTTCTTCAGTAATGACTATTTGTGCTTGTCCTTAAACCTGAGGGCATAGAAGCAGCTTCCATTTAATGGCAAATCCAATAGATGACATCTCCTCCAGTGCGGCATTGCTTTAGTATTGCTGTGGAGTGTCAGCTGGACTGCATTGTCAAAGCTCTAGATTCAGTCTCATACAACAGTAGTACTTTTGGGTTTCAGCTGATGTTGGTTTAGAACATAGAACAGTACAGCACAGAACAGGCCCTTCAGCCCACAATGTTGTGCCGACCATTGATCCTCATGTATGCACCCTCAAATTTCTGTGACCATATACATGTCCAGCAGTCTCTTAAATGACCCCAATGACCTTGCTTCCACAACTGCTGCTGGCAACGCATTCCATGCTCTCACAACTCTCTGCGTAAAGAACCTGCCTCTGACATCCCCTCTATACTTTCCACCAACCAGCTTAAAACTATGACCCCTCGTGCTAGCCACTTCTGCCCTGGGAAATAGTCTCTGGCTATCAACTCTATCTATGCCTCTCATTATCTTGTATACCTCAGTTAGATCCCTTCTCCTCCTCCTTTTCTGCAATGAAAAGAGACCGAGCTCAGTCAACCTCTCTTCATAAGATAAGCCCTCCAGTCCAGGCAGCATCCTGGTAAACCTCCTCTGAACCCTCTCCAAAGCATCCACATCTTTCCTATAATAGGGCACCCAGAACTGGACGCAGTATTCCAAGTGCGGTCTAACCAAAGTTTTATAGAGCTGCAACAAGATCTCACGACTCTTAAACTCAATCCCCCTGTTAATGAAAGCCAAAACACCATATGCTTTCTTAACAACCCTGTCCACTTGGGTGGCCATTTTAAGGGATCTATGTATCTGCACACCAAGATCCCTCTGTTCCTCCACGCTGCCAAGCGTTGTTTTAAAGAAAGCAGGGCAAAATGTATTCACAAGAAGAGTGCATAGACACATAATAATTTTTGCCTTGTTACTGTAGAGGAATGTCAAAAAATCCAGGACCAATAAAGAGCCCACTGGACTATCCCAGGAACTTATATCCCATTCATCAACCATTATCTCAAATGTTTATTTAACTCATCCTTTAAATTATGTACACTCATTATGAGCTTCTGGGACATGACTTTTATCCATCTGAATACATGTTCCAAGATCGAGGGAACTTTCCATGCTGCTGTCACAGCAATTTTCAATAAACTATACACAAATTCACAAGTGCTTCGCCTGGTCTTTGTCCTACAGCCTAAAACTGCTTAGGTCACAGTCCCACTGTTTATTTTCCTTTCTTATTTGTAATAACTTGCAATTACCCATACTGTATTTACAACTTGGCAGGCTATTTATAGATACATTATCCTTAAAATTTGAGTTACCTCTGCCCTAATTTTTGAACCAAGTTCCCAAATTGAGGAATAGGCACAAATTTAGTTGCCAACAAAGCACTTAACCTTTCTATAATTGACAGCAGCTTTGACAATTTTCAAATTTTTTATATAAAGAAAAGATGAATGAGAAGACTACTACGTAGCAATTGGATTTTACCTTCTTCAGAAAAAGAACATGGTGGTAAACTATGAAACCCAATTGATTTTATTTCACTGTAGAAGTTTTAATACAGAATAAAAACACAAAAGTGTTTAGAGAAACACTGTGGGCCAGAATTTGCATTTGAACTCTGTCAACTTTCAGCAACTGCAGATGTAGTGAAACACAGAAAGATGGATTTTGTTCAAGATGCCCTACTTCTCCATGTGCTATAATTATGCCTTGGCAAGAGCCTGTCTTTTCAAATCTATTGAATAGTGTGTTTTTGATGTAGGGTAGGAACTAAACTCCCCAGAAAATATTGTCATGCGCATTCCACTGTAAGTACCGTTTTAAATGTGATAAGTCTTCATTGCTTTAAAAAAAGTCATTCTCACAGTGAAAACTAACATTTACATATGTAACGTCACATCCTTCAGATTTTAATTATTGATAGGAATTGAAAAAAAGTTATTTTATATTTTCTTTCTGACCCTTCCATAAAGCTCTTTATTTTGCTTTCTGTACCCAATTTGACTTGATTTGGCCAATGCCTCTTGTTTCAGACTCTCTACTGCTCATTAATAATTCTTACATCTGATTGGCCTAGGTTGTGTACTTCGAATTTCCTCAATCACGTATGTCCCAGTTGTTCTCAAGAGAATGCAGCACTGTTGATTCTCTAATTTACAGTGAGATCCAGCACACGCTCCCAGAAAAGTTGACGGGCAAGATGTATTTGTTTGACACTGAGAATATAGCCTAGCCTAATACATTTAGGGCCAGTTAGCAGGGATCAGCTTGACCAAACTTATAGCTTGATTTGAAGAAATAAGAAAGGAAACATAGACACTCCTATTTAGAAGGATTTTGAAAAGACACTTTAGAAAAGGAGACCACAATACGAGTTCATAGATAATGTTGTGTGAAATTCAGGAGAACGTGTTTTAAAGCTACAAGACAGTACAGACAGATTGGTGGGGTTAGAAAACAGTGGGTGATATATTTATAGTTTTCTACACTGAAGTATATTTAGGAATTAAGAATAAAACTTTGATTAGAATGGAGAAACAGACACCCTTGATCTGAGCTCATACAAATCAGTAAAGCTGACAATGCAAGTAAACAAAGCCAGAAACAAAATAAGTTGAACCCTTATTTCTATTCAGAAACACAAATTACAAAGCAAGTTGTTGACCTGTTTCCTTAATACACTGGAGCTTGGCATACTGGTTATATTATTGAAAGCAATAGAAAAGATACATTGTAGATTTACAAAGAAGATGTTTTCAGTTCAAAAGAGAGACTTGAGAAGTTGGAGTTTTTTTTCCCCAAAGTAAGTGAGAAGATTAAGATGGATGTTCTGATGGATCTTGATAGGCTTCAAGATTTTGAAGAATATTACTGAGGAACATAGTGACAGATTGGTTTTCATCTGCCAACAACTATAAATGGAGCCATGGTTATTTATGCTAAAGTGCAAGTCTGTGCCTGTCAGAGCAATCCGGTCAGTCTATTGTGCCATGCTATTCCTGTATGCTTGTAAGTTTACTTCTTTCAAATGCCCAAACAATCTCCTTTTCAAATCAGTGATCATATCTGCTTCTATCATTTCCAAGTTCCCGGACTTTGCCACTCACTGTGGTTAAAAAAAATTCTTCCTGACATTACCTTTCAGTTAGAACATAGAACAGTACAGCAAAGAACAGGCCCTTCAGCCCACAATGTTGTGCCGACCATTGATCCTCATGTAGGCACCCTCAAATTTCTGTGACCGTATGCATGTCCAGCAGTCTCTTAAATGTCCCCAATGACCTTGCTTCCACAACTGCTGCTGGCAACGCATTCCATGCTCTCTCAATTCTCTGTGTAAAGAACCCGCCTCTGACATCCCCTCTATACTTTCCTCCAACCAGCTTAAAACTATGACCCCTCGTGTTAGCCATTTCTGCCCTAGGAAATAGTTTCTGGCTATCAACTCTATCTAGGCCTCTCATTATCTTGTATACCTCAATTAGGTATAATTTTTCTCAATTATCAATTAAGAACTCAGTTCTCTGGCACTGAGCCTGACACTGTGGCAAAGAAGGGAAGGGGGCAGAATAGAAAAGTACTCGTGGTAGGGGACTCGATAGTCAGGGGAATCGACGGGAGATTTTGTGGTCAGGATCGGGATTCCCGGAAGGTATGTTGCCTCCCTGGTGCCAGGGTCCGGGACATCTCCGATTGGGTGTATAAGGTTCTAAAAGGGGAGGGCAAACAGCCAGAAATGTTACAGATTGGCACTAATGATATAGCCAGAGAAAGGATTGAGAATATAAAAAGTGATTTCAGGGTGTTAGGATGGAAGCTGCAAAGCAGGACGAACAGAGTAGTGTTCTCTAGTTTACTACCAGTGCCACGAGATAGCGAGGCGAGGAACAGGGAGCGGGCGCAGCTTAACATGTGGCTGCGCAGCTGGTGTAGGAGGGAGGGCTTCAGATATGTAGATAATTGGGATGCCTTCTGAGGAAGGTGGGACCTGTACAAGAAGGACGGGTTGCATCTGATCTGGAAGGGGACCAATGTCCTGGGTGGAAGGTTTGCTCGAGTAGTTCGAGAGGGTTTAGACTAGTATGGCAGGGGGGTGGGAACCTGAGCTGTATACCGGAGGTGAGAGTTGATGCAGGTGAGGCAATAGCAAGAGGTAGACCAGCTAGTGGGAAGGATTTTCTGGGAAGGAACCAAGGGATCAGTTAAAGTGTGTTTGCTTTAATGCAAGGAGTATCAGGAATAAAAGTGATAAACTTAGAGCATGGATCAGTACCTGGTGCTATGATGTTGTGGCCATAACAGAGACATGGGTTTCTCAGGGGCAGGAATGGTTGCTGGATGTTCCAGGGTTTAGAGCATTTAAAAAGAATGGGGAGGGGGACAAAGAGGAGGGGGTGTAGCACTACTAATCAGAGAGGGTATCACAGCTACAGAAGCTTCCATTGTCGAGGAAGATCTGCCTACCGAGTCAGTATGGGTGGAAATTAGGTACAGCAAGGGAGTAGTCACCTCGTTAGGGGTTTACTACAGGCCCCCCAATAGCAGCAGGGAGATTGAAGAAAGCATAGGTCGGCAGATTTTGCAAAAGTGTGGACATGGTAGGGTTGTTGTAATGGGTGACTTTAACTTTCCCAATATTGATTGGAACCTCCTTCGAGCAGAAGATTTGAATGGAGCTGTTTTTGTAAGGTGTGTTCAGGAGGGTTTCCTAACTCAGTACGTTGACAGGCCGACGAGGGGAGAGGCCATTCTAGACTTGGTGCTCGGAAACGAGCTGGGGCAGGTATCAGATCTTGTGGTGGGAGAGCATTTTGGTGATAGTGACCATAACTGCCTCACATTCTACATAGCTATGGAGAAGAAGAGGATTAGGCAAAATGGGAGGATATTTAATTTCGGAAGAGGAAACTATGATGCGATTAGACATGAGTTAGGAAGCATGGACTGGGAGTTTTTAAGTCAGTCCAGGCAGCATCCTGGTAAACCTCCTCTGAACCCTCTCCAAAGCACCCACATCTTTCCTATAATAGGGCGACCAGAACTGGACGCAGTATTCCAAGTGCGGTCTAACCAAAGATTTATAGAGCTGCAACAAGATCTCACGACTCTTAAACTCAATCCCCCTGCTAATGAAAGCCAAAACACCATTTTTTCATAAAAACTAGTTCTTGCCCAAAACCTTAAATCTGTTTTCCCCCAGGCCTTAAAACGCCAATAGGCATGTTTCTTTCTTTGTCTCCCTTGTCCAAATCTGTCATAATTCTGTACACTTCTGTCGAATATCCCCAGTCTGATTTTCTTAAACTGCAGTTTCTCCAAACTAATATTGTAGCTATAATTCATCATCTCAGGAAAAATTCTAGGAAATGTCCTCTGCACCTCCTTAAGGACCCTCACATTCTTCATAAAATGCAGTGACTAGAACTGAATGTAAGATTCTAGCTGTGACCTAAACAGAGCATTACGAAGTTTCAGCATTACTTTCCTGCTTTTGTATTCATTGCCTCAATTTATGAAGCCACCTTCGTATATCAGTGTGCATCCACCCATTCTTGCTCACTGTTTAGAACTCTGTTAGTGATTCCATACAACCTATTCATGTCTTTCTTACCAAAATAGATCACTTCGCACTGTCTGTATTAAGGCGATGGCCAAGTAGTATTATCGCTCGACGTTAACCCAGAGACGTAGATAATGCTCTGGGGACCCAGGTTCAAATCCCAACCATGGCAGCCAGTAGAATTTGAATTCAATAAATGTCTTGACTCCAGACTCTATTAATGACCATAAATACATTGTTGATTGCTGGAAAAACTCATAAGGTTCACTTCTAACTATCTTCTGAATTGACCTGGCACGCCACTTATCTCAAGAGCAATCAGAAATGAGCAACAAGTGTTGGCCGAAACAGCAACACGCACCTTCCATGAAAAAATAAAGGGAAAAAGCCATTCTATTTCTCTGTCAGAGAAAATCATTTACCATGATCAACTGTTTTGTGTCCTTGTTTCAATCTGACTTTGACTGTATATTTGATGAGACATACCACAGTTAAGTAGACTTCTGTGTTGTTCTGTTCCAAATGCTTTTTAAAATCTGTAGAGACTCCATTCATTGCATTTCTTTCATCAACCTTTTCTGGTAGCTTATCAAAAGATTAACTTTGTCAAACACTATTTGCCTTTTCACAAATCCATGGTGGCTATCCTCAATATACTTTTAGCCTCTTCAAGAGCTGATGATTTTGACCCAATTTTTCTAAAACATTACCCACTGCTGATATTAAACTAACTGGCCTGTAGTTATGGCAAGCCTGCACACGCCCTTTCTCAATAAGGATGTCATATGTGGCAAGTTAATTCATTTGTCACTTCCCAGTATCTAGGAATGATTAGAAGATTATGGCAAATCCTTCCACTTCCTTTAACAACCAGGAATGTAAGTGACCTGGAGACCAAACAACTTCCCCACTCTAGATCTAGCCTTTCTGCTGCCTCCTACCCTTCAATTTTTACTCCATCCTTTACCAGCTTATTGTTAAAATACCAATAAAAAGCACTTGATAAAGCATTTACCACTCTCAATGTGCTTAATAGTACTCAGTCCGCCTCTTATTATTTGCTTACTATTTACATGCCGGATGGAAGATCTTTGCCTTGTTGACTATCACTGTATTCTTTTATTCTTTCCTTGCTAGCCTTATTCTCCCCTTCACTGGGCCGAGGAGTGATAGAGGTGTTTAATTTAGTTAAATGTGAAGTGTTGCATTTTGGAAAAGCAAATCACCGCAGGACTTATACACTAAATGATAAGTTGCTGGGGAGTGTTGCTGAACAAGGGTGCACGTTCATAGTTTTTCGTAAGTAGAGTCACAGAAAGGGTAATGAAGTAGATGTTTGGTACACTTGCCTTTCTTGGACTGTGCATTGAGTATAGTAGCTGGGATGTCATGTTGCCGCTGCACAGGACATTGGTTAAGCCAGTTTTGGAATACTGCGTTCAGTTCTGGTCTCCCTGCTATATAAAATATGTTGTTAAATGTGAAAGAGTGAAGAAAAGATTTCCAAGGATGTTGCTGGGGTTGGAGGGTTTGAGCTATAGGGAGAGGCTGAGTAGGCTGGGGTTATTTTCCCTGGAGCATTGGAGGCTGTGGGGTGACCGTATAGAGGTTTTAAAATCATGAGGGGCATGGATAGGGTGAATAGCCAGGGTCTTTTGCCCAGAGTAGGTGAGTCTAAAACTAGAGGGCATAGGTTAAAGGTGAGAGGGGAAAGATTAAAAAGGGACCTGAGGAGCAACCTTTTCATGCAGTGGGTGATGGATGTATGGAGTGAGCTGCCAGAAGAAGTGGTGAAGTCTGCTACAATTACAACATTTAAAAGGCATCTGGGTGGGTATATGAAAAGGAAGGGTTTAGAAGGTTATGGACCAAATGCTGGAAAAAGTCTAGATTAATTTAGGATATCTGGTCAGCATGGATGAGTTGGACTGAAAGATCTGTTTCTGTGCTGTGCGACTTTGTGACTTCCTGACTAATTTGTGTACGAAAACACCCAGATCGTTCTAATAAACATTATTCTGCCATTTCTCTGCATTTCAATATTTTTCCCTACTTCCAGCCAAAATGGACATCCTCATATTTTCCCATATTACACTCCATCCACCAAGTATTTATTTAGTCACTTAATGTAGTCACTTTTCTGTGCTGTACTGTTCTATGTTCTATAGGGTGCATACATGAGGATCAATGGCCGGCACAACATTGTGGGCTGAAGGGCCTGTTCTGTGCTGTACTGTTCTATGTTCTATGTATCTATGCCCCTTTATAGATGCCATAAGTCTTCCCCTTGGTCGCTTTGCTATCTATTTTTCTATTGCCAGCAAATTTGCTGCAAGGTACTTGGTCACTTCATTCATAGTTGACGTTCCACCACTGGTCAGGAGTTTCCCAACCTGAAAATGACCCATTTAACCAGACTGTCCTGTTTCTGAATCAGTCCTGTATACATGCTCATATATTATTCCATGAGCTCTTAGCTAGTGCAGTAACCTTTTATATGACAGCTTGTCAAAATATCTTCCGGAAATCTAAATACACAGCATCTGTTGATTTCCCTTTATTCGCTTGCTTTGCACAGTGATCGGCTCTCTACAAACAAAAGAATTACATCAAGCCATGAGCCACTTTAACTTGCTCAGGAGCTTGGGGAGATTTTATCTCCCCATCAGTTTCACTGTGGCCTTACGTCAGCCAATCAGAGTTGGCTTGCCAACCACACACCTTTTATCCTCTAGTATAAATTGTTGTGATCATTTGAAATGTGACATTCTCATGTAATCCTGATGAATGCAAAATGAAAGGCATCAGCAACATGTCTCGCTTTTCAACAATATTCATGTTTTGTGTGATCAATCGACTGTTTAAATACAATATTATTGGCACTGATGTGACCAAGGTAACCAAATCATCTTTAGCCTTTGGTTGTTGGTGAAGATTACTTGCTTTTGCCAAGGCATAAGTCATTGTCATCTGAAACCCCTCTCAATTTTTTGACCCATATTTAATAGGATATTACTTCTGTTGCATTAGCTTGTTTCATGAACCTTTGAAGTGTTTTCGAAAAGGTTTTAATGTTTTTGAGGAATACACTAATATTCGTCGAGGAGCCAATGACCCCCTGGAATTCTAGCTCTGGGAAAGTACATTACTAACATGTGCATCTGCAATTACATTGACTTTTCAAGCCCTGGAAAATCCCTCCAAAAAGTGGAGTTAGCTTATATGATGAGCATGAGTGAACTGTCAGTATGCTGTGGCTGGTCACCAATTTGAAATGTCATCAGTATCCGCTGCAAGAGGAGATTTGCCTAAAATCCACACATCTTCACAACCTAGATTGTGTTTCCTGCTTGATCTATTGCACCTGGTTGAGGTACTAGTGAGTAAAATATATTTGTGGACTGAAAACTTTGAAGTGGACAATAAATGCAAATATAGCATGTTGTAGCTTAAAAAAGAGTCAACTTGCATATCCACCATACAGTAGTATGATTTTTTGGTGTCAAAAAATGGGGTCACCTTACTTGCTGCAATTTATGATAAGTGAATAGCCAGTGAGCAGTCTATAAATCATGCTGTAGATTTTTATCCTATAGTAAGAACAGCCTGCCTGACTAGTTAAAGAATGCTGTACCTGTGTTAATTACTGAAAAGTCACTCTTGATATCCTCCTTAAGAGAGCTGGATGAAGTGATCGTCCACCTTTTCCAGATTATTGCACTCTGAGCCTTCATGCTGAGGTTATTGAGGTGGCATTGGACATTAATGAATAGGTTCTGGAGTCATGCAATGACCTAGCGAGAAGCATCTATTAAATTGGATCTCTGGTGGCCAGATGCTCAGGTGAATAATTGATAAAGAAAAAATAACAAGATATGGGAAAAAGGCAGAAAAAGTGACTAAGTGAGTAACTTAGAGAGGTGGGCCATCTAAAATGAAATTCACTGACTGCCTTTCATGTTCTAATGTCTAATTCTATGAATCTACCTGTTGGGGAAAAAAATGATGGGTGTTCGAGGGAGCCAGTAAGTACCTACCAATAGAATGTTCTTACAGTGTCAGTAATACTTCAGATGTTAAACTTGCATTAAAACTGGAAATGAAAGAGCTGCCATTTGAACTTTGAGGCGGAATTCATAACTATCCAGTATTCTGTAAATTTACCTCACTTTGTAGCAATTACATGCTGTTTGACCTCAGGGTGCGTTTACATATTACTTTAAGGAACTGGCCACTTTAAATAAAGTTTGCCTTTAACAGCAGAATAATAATTTGGGCTTAACACAATGTAGCAGCCTCATGGCACAAAGCATCATTTTATTCGGCACGTTGCTGAAATATTTTCCACAACTTCTCCATTAGCTCAGAGATAATGGGAACTGCAGATGCTGGAGAATCCGAGATCACAAAGTGTAGAGCTGGATGAAAACAGCAGGCTGAGCAGCATCTTAGGAGCACCAAAGCTGATGTTTCGGGCTTAGACCCAAAAGGTCTAGGCCAGAAACATCAGCTTTTGTTCTCTATTAGCTAACTGGTTTGTCAAGTTTTTTTTTGCAAAGGCGTAATGCAATCACTACTGATTTTTTTTGTTATTTTTGACTCCTGTCATCAAACACTTACATTTACTACCAATTCTGCACAAAATGAAGCCACATTTATTTCTTCTCATCAAAATATGATGCTCCTCCAACAAATTCAGTGTATTGTATTAAATTCCTAATATAGCTAATGGCATAGTTTTATCTGGACAGATGTGCCTTCTCCAGATTTTAACAGCCGTGAAACTTCTTCGCAGGTCTTGCTGAAAAATAAACTAGATTCAATCATGCTAAACATTTATGGCCATTATTTTATTAACAATAATGCAACATCATTGAGAACTGTGCCATGTTGTTGTTGAGTCTTGACTCAAGTTCAGTGGAGCAAAATGATTGGTTTCTAGATTACTCCTGACCTTTTGTAAAGAAAGTAAATTCAGTATTCGAACAACCAGCTTTTAATGTGGTTTTGAAAGATCAACAAAACCAAAGTTAATTCCTCAGAATAAAATTCAGTCATCCCTTTTTTAGAATTAAGGACCTAATCCTAAATCCCCACTCTGTATCCCTCTATTTTAGTGCTCAGTTTTCCAGAGTTTGCAAACTGTTCCCCGTGTACCAATTTTAAACTACACACCGCATACACGTCCTGGCATAGGGTCCCTTAAAGCCTATTTAGTGTTTCTACTTTCTACTCTAGTAATTGTCCTGCTTGAAATCTGCAGGCTGTACTTTTTTTGGCAAGGGATGTTTTTAAATGCTCTCTAAGCGTTCTTTAAACATTTTCTATCTGTGAATAAATTCTAAATCGGGCTCTTTGTGGGCTGGATTTTCCAAGGAGCGACATTCTCATGCACATTGACGCTCAGCTTTTTTATACAACAAGAGAGCTTAGACATGCAAAGCTGCACTTCTATTCTGACAGGTTCCTGATAGTGCAGAACAGTCAGGGGAAGGCAAACCTCGTCCCCTTCTACTCAAGCGGTTAGTTGCATATCCAGAAATTTGAGGGTCCAGCATCACAGACAGGCACTTTGCCAGCTGATGGAAACAGTAAGTATTGATATAAATGTGAGATTCAGGAGGGAAGGGCGCCTTGGGTGTAGAGTGCTAGGAAAATAGGGTACCACAGGATAAGATGTAAAGGGAGTCAGGTGAATTATGGAGTTTTTAGGATAGTCGGGGCGGCTGAAATATTATCAGATAAGTCAGGGGGCAGGGTTTGAGAGGGGTTTGCCCCCAAAGCAGGGTTGAATAATGGAAAGTCTGGCAACAGGGGAAGTCAGGTGTTGTGTCCAGAGGTGGGTAACAAGGAATCAGGGGTGGGAGTGTTCTGTTGCGGGTGCAGAGGGGTTGTTGCCTCTGAATCAAGAGAGTACTGTTGTTGAGGGTTTGTGAGGTAAGTTGGAGTGTATTTAATAGTCACTCAGGACTTAGGTTATGTACTTAATAGTCTATCTTTTCCTGAGGAACTATTTACTTAACTCCAGTAGAACCCTCAATTCTCCAACTTAAATGGGTACTTTCTGATGGTTCCAGGGAGAGGCAAATTGCTCAGCGGAATCTTTAACTTACCAGGAATTCCTTTTGAAGCCTGCTACAATGGAAATTCTGCAGTCCCCCCGCCCTGCTCCCCCCCCACAATGCGCAACTACCATCTGTGCTTCATGAGCAAGTATCTTACCATCCAAAAATACCTGTCAAGATAAGGCCCCTGAGACCCCACAGCACATATTTTTGCAACCTAAAATAAAGCGCAGATTTCACACGGCCAATGTTATTAAATTTCAATCAATTCTGCTCTTTTTTTGCAACCAATGAAAGATAGAATTGAATTTGATGCAAAAAATAAAACTTGAAAAAAAAACAGAATTTGAAAATGTAAATGGGCAGTGTAAAAGCAGTGTATCTGTTAAGTTGCCACTGACCTCATCTTTTACAAGCTTATTGCTGTGCTGCTTCACATGGGATTTGACCTCAAATTAGTGTGTGATCTTCATTGCTTGGGGATTGATAATTTCAAAATCATTCCTGGAATATTTAATGCAATATTTGACATTTTGATTCAGCCACCTGTGTATAGCCTTTGTATTCAGAGTGAAAACTCCTTGCATTCAGATTGATTGGAACTTTTCCTACAGTTGTTGTTGATGACAGGACATTTCAGTGTCCCACCTAACTCTTGTTATTGAAGAAGTGACTGGGTTCCTTTCTTCATTTGATGAAGCTAGGCAGTATTTATTGCCCATCAGAGGGCAGTTAAGCATCAGATTCAACCACATTGTTATGGGTCTGGAGTCACATGTAGGCCAGATCAGGTAAGGATGACAGTTTCCTTCCCTTAAGGACATTGTGAACCACATGTGTTTTTCCAACAATCGACCATGGATTCACAGTCATCATTAGACTCTTAATTCCAGATATTTATTGAATTCAAATTCCGCCATCTGCCATGGCAGGATTCAAACCCTGGCCCCCAGAATGTTGTCTGGGTGTCTCGATTTAATAGTCCAGCAATAATACCACTGGGCCATTGCCCCCCGCCCCCCCATACTATACTGATAGTTTATCAGTATAGTCTGAGTGCTCCTACGATTTAAGTAGTGTAAAACAATGCCTTTCAGCAAATCTGGTTAAACAGAATCTAACTGCACAAGATACAATCTACATTACAAAATGAATAATAATATTTTGGGTTAGCAACCCTCCCCTTTCCAAAAGTGTTGAGTCCTCCTGGATTATGGTTTATTCATTATTGTTGTCTGCCTTCCATTACCTGGCTCAAACAGCCAATCTTCACATGTGACCCCAGATGGATTGGCAGCAGACTGCAACAGGATTTGCAGTCAACCATGATCCAGCTCTCACTCAATGTCCATGTGTAAGCACCTGACGACATAGCCATCAGAAGGGATGAATGATGATTCCTACGTCTTCCTTCCCTTGTCCCAGAAATTCTGAAGCTAATTTTAGCATCTGACTGAAAAAGCAACCACAGAAATCGCTGCAGTAACTCAGCAGGTCTGGCAGCATCAGAGTTATCAGACTCGAAACATTAACTATGCTTTCTCCCCACAGATGCTGCGAGACTTGTTGAGTTTCTTCAGCAATTTCCATTTCTGTTTCAGATCTCCAGCATCTGTAGTTGTTTGTTTTATTTTAGTATCTTACTGTTATCTCAGCTGAATTCAAATAACCCAGCAGGGATCAGGAATGGTATCCACACCTTTTTGCCTGGTAGGGCTTAGTTCTAGTCTGAACAGTGTCTTTTCCGACAAAACCATTCTTAAGAATGAGCAGACGAATAATAATCTTTGCAGCTGCTTGCAGAGACTTAAGTTTATGAAACATTCTGACAAAGCTGAATGAAATAGTTAATTTCTGAGTTTAACGTTTCATTTTATTTTCAATTCTGCATTTTTCTTAGGGAATACTGCTTGAAATTTTTAAAAACTAATAAGAGTATTCCAAATATTCTTTTCCATTAAGAGATTTTTTTCTGGACTTGATCATGAGTAGTAAGGCATCTGGAGCTCTGATTTGTCTGCTAACCACACCTGGCCCTTTAAAAGCATTGCTGGACTACCTTCTGTTGGAGAAATGTTCTGAAAAGGTCCTGAGGTTAATCAGAGTTTAATTTCTATACCATGAAGAAAGTTCACAGATCACCAGACGTCTGTAAATGCTTGTCATCTCGGCAGGGAAAAAAACACAACACATCTTTTTCCATTTTTTTTTACTCTGACACTTAGAAGAAGAATGCATGGAGCAGAGAGAAGTTCTCAAAGCTTCTAAATAAATATATGCTGAAATTTAGATGAAGACAACCTAGAAATAGAACTCTACTATCTGTTCGTGTACTTTTCAGATCCAAAAATTTGTCAACTTTACGTCCAGCTGTGTATTGGTTGGAATACGTTTCTCTAATAGTGCAACAGTAAATTTATTCTGCAAACATTGCAGAACAAGAATATCTCCTCAGGTTCAGAGGTAGTATTCACACAGTCCCAGATATTGCTACTTGGATAAACACAAATCCTGTTTTGGATGAAAGACATCAATTCTCATTGATTTTTACACATCTTTATAAATTGCAATTAAAATACTTTATACTAATAAGATTAAAAGACGTTTTTTGTCCAGGCTGGAAATTCTTGCAGCATTTTGCTAATGTACTAAGTACAGGGTAGCCTTTTATCCTAGTAGTGAGCCATAAACTACTGTCCAATAGTTTTATTGTTGCTCAATTTTGCACAAGACAGTCCGTTTGTCTTGCGTAGTTTAGTTACTGATAAATTGTAACTCTTAAATATCTATACTGAAGTTATCATCAGCTGTGTGCACTGAGATATAACGTATATTGACCTTTTCAACAAAGAATAATGATGGGATGGATCAGTTTCACTGATTATGGCTCATTTAGCTAGTAGTTTCTGTGTCAGTTAATGGTTTGGAGATGAATTTTTAAAGTGAAATATTAATGGTATGCTGTATATTAAGCTGATTTACAGATCTCCTTACCCCTACCCTTATCTGTTTTTAAGATGTAATTTTTATTGTTTAGTCAAACTGCAGTCATACTTTTGCCTTTGATAGCTGAATTCAACAGTTGACCATAGTCTTGCCCTGAAGGTGTTGAATCACAGAACCACGAGTTGGATCCCTGGGTGGAGAAAATAGGCTGCAATTTTTCATTATTCGTACTTCATCAGTGGTGTTGCTCATTAAAAAAAATCAGTGCATGCTTAATGAGCTATAATTTTTCCCAATCAAAACAAAATCATTTCTATTTTTAAAAAGTATACAATTTAAGAGGTCTGTAACCACTGCTGTAATTGAGCAACTGTCACGTGCTGAGATGTAGAAAGCCATTCTACCACCTACACTGTTAAGGTCTCCTTTTTCTTTTTTACTATTTCTTCTGCTCATATATAGCTTAATTAAGGTAATACATCTACCAAGTATCTTCAGGTTTCCCTTCGATGTTTACACACTCATATCTGATGTAAGCTATGGCTCCCTCGTCTTATCCTTGTCACAATTTATATCTTAATCCTGCACAACATATTTCATATTTGGCCTCTATTTTTATATTGATGACAACAAACTCTGTTTTACTGTTTCCACCAGCATATATTGTCCAACTGCTTAAATAACACTAACTCTTCTATTTCATTAAATGAGGACTTATAATTCAAAAAGCAAAGTATGAATTTTATGAACAGGGAGTTGGTTAGCTCAGTTGGCTGGTGTGGACATGCAGTTACCGTACCAGCTGTGGTTATCATTGAAGGTTCCACCTTCTCAACCTTGCTTGAACCTTCATGTTAAAACCACCACTACTCCTTTCTCTCTTTGTTTCTACTGAGAGGGCAGCCCTACTGTTTTTCACTGAGACAATGGTGACTTTACCTTTGTAATAAACACAATCAGGCATTTTAAAAAATGGGCACTTTATTTTGCCAAAAGGATATCTTGCACTGTAATAAAACAAAGAACTGTGGATGCTGGAAATCAGAACCACTGACAGATACTGGTGGAAAAAGTCAGCATACCTGGCATCATCTGTAGCAAGAAAGCAAACTTAACCTTTAGGGTTCAGTGACCCTTCTTCGGAAAGGAAGAGTTACTGGACCCAAAATCTTGACTCCTGTCTTCCCCAGATGCTGCCAGACGTCCTGAGCTTTTCCACCAATATCTGTTTGTATATCTTGGACAGTAGTCACTTTTGGAAAAGCATGGTGGAACTTTGCAGTTCAAAAGTTCATTTAAAAAATAAACATTTCCAATTTTCTAAACGTGTAAATACAATGCATTACTAAGCAGTAGCAAGACTTAGATTAACTTGCGAATTTCCATTAGTTCGCATCCGATGTGAGTTTATTCCATACTAATGGACAAATAAATTGATTGTGTTTCTTCATATTGAATAAACTGTGAACTAGCATTGAGTAAGCAAATTTGCTCGCTCTACATCTACATGTAAAACACCAATGCACAACCCTCAAATATTTTTGTTTGTTTTTAAAGTGTAGCACCTATCGAGTATAGGTCACATTCAAAAAGGAGAAGGGAGAACATAGTTTCAAAAAGGACAGATTTTGTGATACAATTATAATTCTTTTTCTTAATAAGATGGTTTAAGTGTATTTTCATAATCACTCACATGGGCTGGCATATTTATTATTAGAACTAATTTATAAATTAATGTATAATGTATTTATAGATAGACTTCACCTGGCTTAAGAGGTTATTGACATTTTCTATACTGTTATTGAAACGACTATGCGAACTGTTTGAAATGGATGGTTTATGCTATCTTTCAAATGAATAAATAGGCAAATTATATCAATAAATGCAAAATAAGTAAAACTCTTTTCAAACAGTTTTAATTTCCTATTCTAAGATTTTTCCAAAGATTTTCTTGAGTTTCAGTCTTAGCAAAATTTTTTTTCCTATGAAAGCATTTTTGTTTTGCTGCAAATATATATTGGAACATTATTTCCAAATCAGTCGGACTATGCAAAGAGGTTGATTCATTTTGAATTTATGAAATTGACCTGAAATTGACAAATAAATCATCAAAAATGGGGCACTGCCAATCTAATTTGTGTAAAGAAAAGTACTTTTGTTCATTACCTTTGCACTTAAAAAAAAGTATTGCAACAATGCAGCTGAAGGTGATTAAGATGTAAATTCTTTCTAATTAGAATGTAAATTCTTACATTTTAAATGAAGACATCAACTGTCAGTATGCCATATGATATCTTATTCTACCTTGGTTGAATGAAATCTTTAAAATGCATTGATGGCAATGAAGCAGTTTTGCAATCCCTTTGTCCTCTGATTCTTGTAATATTCTCTCTTCATGTTCCCTTTTCACATTGCTTTTGTTTATTTTCCCCTGCATTTGATATTGTTGTGCCTGGGGATTTTGAGGAAATTTAGAATGAAAATTGAGTTCATTTGGTGCCAGTATTTCTTGTGCATCAATTACTTCTGCTGAATTTTCCTGAATGCAAATCAGTCTGGTTGCATAAAAGCTGCGCATGTATTTGAAATAATTAATTTTCTTTAAAGTGCTGGATCAAGCCCAATCAACCTGAATATAATCAAAATAATAGGTGAAAAAACTTAAATTAATTGGTAGTTTTTTTTTGTGGAATTTAAAAAGAAACTAACAAAGCAAGTTATTAATTTACATTTTTCAACTTTACATAAACAGGATAAATTGATTGTCAATGCTTTGTTTAACTGGGTGCTTGTTTTTGAAATCCTAGCAATGTTTCATATTTTTACTTGCTCAAAACAATTAATTCATGGTACTTTTGCACCAAAATTTAGTAAATGAGCTATGATAGTAATTCAGTTGATTTTCAGGTTGTTAGTAATAAGTTTATTCTTAAGGTTATAGTAAATGATATGATAATATCTTGAATTTTCAAGTATCATTAGTATACCAGAAATGTTATCATCAATTCAAATATTTGAAACAGTAGTGGTAGACAGTATTAACCTTTTCAAGTTACAAGTTGTGGGATTCAATATGTAAGTCTTTTATGTCATAAAGAATTCGACAGTTCCAGTGCTTTTAGATTATGTATCTACTAAGGAAAGCTTTTAAGACTCTATCCATACTAGCTTTGCAGTCAAGACTATATAAAGCTCTTAATAAATTACAGTTGAACAAGATTAAAAATTTACTTAAAATAACCTGCTTTTTTTGGGCCTCAAAATGACCAAGAATTAATAAACTTTTAGGAGTGAGGCCAAGTCATTTAATTCAACAAAATTTGAACTACTTTGTACATTTGACCTCAATTTAACTGAACCACTTTACAACTGAGAACCAGAGAACTTGGTAGAACAGATTAGTAGCCGACTATTATAATATTAGCCAGATCACGAATAAACAATAAGTAAAATAAAATAAGCAATAGTTAGTTTATAATAACCAGCTATGAAACAAATCAGAAAGGTCTATCTTATATCATTTGTACATCCTAATATGTTATACCAGGACTTGCCAATTATTAAAAAATGTTTTAGTACTTGCGAAAAATTTTAATAAATACATGCTGAGTGTTCTGTTTAATACAGACCTTTTGAGCTATCTTATTCAGAGTGCAAATGGTTGTAAAGTTTGTTCCTTACAGTAAACCTACTGTTCACATGCAAGTTTACATTAATGTTGTTCGAGAAAAAAGGATTTAAACAAAGATACCAACTTGAGCTAAAAAGCAATTTGATTTATGCAGACTTTTTCATAACCTTATTGTGTCCTAATGCATTTCACACCAATAAAAGTACTTTGATTTGTAAAACTATGGTTACTGTAAGACACCACACGTTTCTTCTTTCACTTTTTGAGACTATAAACTGAAATGGAAGTTGGACTGCCAAAACCAGAATACCTGGAAAGTTTTGCAACTTGAACATTAAGTGCTGCATATATTGCTGAGCCGTGTGACACCGTGAGAGTAGGAACTGGAGCTGCTGGAGAATCTAAGATAACAAGATGTAGAGCTGGATGAACACAGCAGGCCGAGCAGCATCAGAGGAGCAGGAAGGCTGACGTTTCGCACCTAGACCCTTCTTCAGAAATGCTGGCGAAGAGGGTTCTGAAATAAATAGGGAGAGTGGGGAGGCGGATAGAAGATGGATAGATGGGGTTGGAGATTGAGGTGTGAGGAAGAAGTGGGAGGAGGGGATAGGTGAGAGGAAGAACACATTAGGGAGGCGGGGACGAGTTGGGTTGGTTTTGGGATGCGGTAGGGGAAGCTTGTGAAGTCCACATTGATAACATTGGACTGCAGGGTTCCCATGCAGCGTACGAGTTGCTGTTCCTGCAACCTTCGGTTGACATTGTTGTGGCACTGCAGGAGGCCCAGGTTGGATGTATCGGCTGAGGAATGGGAGGATGTGTTGAAATGTTTCACGACTTGGAGGTGCAGTTGTTTAGTGTGAACCAAGCATGGGTGTTCTGCAAAGCGGTCCCCAAGCCTCCACTTGGTTTCCCCAATGTAGAGGAGGCCACAACGGGAACAGCAGATGCAGTATACCACATTAGCAGATGTGCAGGTGGACATCTGCTTGATGTGGAAAGCATTCTTGGGGCCTGAGACGGGGATGTGCAGGTGTAGCACTTCCTGTTGGTTTCGGGGAAAAATGTCAGGTGTGGTGGGGCTAGAAGGGAGTGTGGAACGGACAAGGGAGTCATGGAGAGAGTGGTCCCTCCGGAAAGCAGATAAGGGTGTGGAGGGAAAAATGTCTTTGGTGGTGCAGGTGGATTGCAGATGGCAGAAGTGTTGGAGGATGATACGTTGAATCCAGAGGTTGGTGGGGTGATATGTGAGGACGACGGGGATTCTGTTTTTGTTGTTATTGCCGGGTGTGAGCAATGAGTTGTGGGAAATGCGGGAGACAAGGTCGAGGGCATTCTCGACCACTGAGTGGGGGCAAGTTGCCATCCTTGAAAAACAAGGACATCTGAGATGTATGGGAGTGGAATGCCTCATCCTGGGAGCAGATGCAGTGGTGGCGAAGGAATTGGGAATAGGGGATGACATTTTTGCAGGAAGGTGGGTGGGAGGAGGTGTATTCTAGGTAGCTGTGGGAGTCGGAGGGCTTGAAATGGATGTCGGTTTCTAGGTGGTTGGTTGCCAGAGATGGAAACAGAGAGATCCAGAAGGAGAAAGAGGTATTAGAGATTGTCCAGGTGAATTTAAGGTCGGGGTGGAAGGCATGAGTGAACTGTGGGAGCCCGAGGTGGTGCCAATACAGTCATCAATGTAATGGAGGAAGAGGTGGGGTTTCGGGCCAGTGCATGTGCGGAAGAGGGATTGTTCTACGTAGCCTCCAAAGAAGCAGGCATAGCTTGGGCCCATGTTGATACCCATGGCCACCCTCTAAGTCTGTAGTAAATGGGAGGAATTGAAAGAGAAGTTGTTGAGGGTGAGGAGTGGAGGGGGACTGGTCAGACCTGCGGGACAGGAAGGAGGGGGGCCTTTAGGACATCTGCATGGGGAATGCAGGTGTATAGGGACTGGACATCCATAGTCAAAATGAGGTGTTGGGGACCAGGGAATTGGAAGTTCTGGAGGAGGTGGAGGGTGTGGGTGGTGTGACGGACGTAGGTAGGGAGTTCCTGGACTGAGGAGGAGGAAATGGACTCAAGATAGGTGGAGATAACTTTAGTGGGGCAGGATACAGTGTTGATTTTTGAAGCACTAGAAGGAATTTATAACTAAATGGCATAAAAATCTTTCAAGTTAAAGAAATTCTGCCTGGCAGCAACTCCCTTGTTGGTTGATTTGCAGGGTGTTAAACTGTCATCCCCTATTCCCAATTCCTTTGCCTCCACCGCATAATCAACAAGAGAATGAAAAAAATGTGCTGATCCAGCTGACAGGAGGCATCTCTATTTCTCTGTCTCTCATGCTGTCCCTCTCTCTCTCTGACTCTCTCTCTATTCCGGTCCCTCTGTGTGGAGAAAAAGACAGACAAACCCAAGAATGTTTTTTTAAAAAGACAGCAGGAACACAAGAAAGCTTAAAAGAGTCAATTCACATAAGTAAACATCCAAGTTCACCTGACCAACTATCAACCAGAGGGACATCAGTCACCATACAGACAACAGTGTCTCATCAGTGCAGAAATCAAAAGGATTGTGAGGGAGAAAATAACTTCCCACCTTGTGGTCCGTACTTTTTAATCTTCAGAATCTTGTTTACGCTGTAAAATATTCTTTTCCACCCATATTATATGTGTTAAAACATTTGTTGTTTGTTATCTTAATTATGGTGGGAGCATACATTTGAAGTTTTATAGGGTATAGGTTGAGTTGCATAAATTAGAAATCCCGTTCTTAAAACATGTTGCAATAGATAATGCCCTTGCTGTTGCTGTAGAAGTTTGGTCTGAATTGCTTTTGTCCTAAGAGACAGTTAGTCAGGCAAATTGGTCATTTTGGTGGTCTCATTGGGATCTAACACATTTACATATTTTGTAGTGCCTTGTGGAATAGTAAGGCACAATTATCAGTGTACACTTCCCAATTAAGTCATGACATAATTTACTAAAGTGTAATAACCAAATTACATTTAATAGGGACTCATATATGATATGAATAAATGAGCGGATAATCTGTTTTAATAATGATGATTGGATAAATGTTAATGAAGACATATGGATATTCTACAGCCCATCTTCAAATGGTGTAATGAAATCTATCCAGCTGTGAAGCAGTAGAGAAAATCAGCCAGAAGTCACAGTACAAAAGATATAAAACATTGGAGTTTTGTTTTGAGTCTTTTGATGAGTCTAACACAACAGAAGATTGGATACTTGGCAGTTTGAAAGAAACTAGAATATAATTGAGATGTTCATCCAAATATGTAACCCAAGAGTAAGTTGCAAGCTGGAATCTGATCAAGAGCTTCAGTTGTTTTACAGTTTTAATATAGCTCAGGAAAGTCAAATTGGCCAAGGATGGGCCTGAGATGTGGCAGTCTTGTCAAGAGACCCTTAAACAATGTTGTTATACTTCTTTTATTTCTCATTTGCTGATTTGTCCAACTCGAGGATTGGAAAGGAGTGTTCGTGGCATTTCTGCTGTAGGGACAACTTATATGTAGAACAATTGATACTTATGTGAGAGTTACAGGTTCCCTTTTGTTTGTGTGGAGAATAGTTCACATCTTGCAGCTTAAAGGCTGAAAACTCATCAAGAAGTTCCATTGATCTATATTAATACTGTTTAAAAATGAATATTAAAATTCAAATATATTAATGGTTACAGATTATGGTAAATATTAAATATGACGTGGATAAGCCTATTGATAATCATTTTTGTCTTTAACATTTTTCATCACAGGATTGCAGAATATAGTCTGAATGGAACATTTAAAATGTAATTTTGGTAGTTTAGTATATCTGCCTGGGTTAATAAAAGAGAATATACCGACATCACAATTTGAGAATTTGAATTCATCCTAAAAGAATAATGTTGGAAATAAAGTTTTAATTTGGAGATTGCAGTAAATATCTCACTCTACAGCTAACTGTAGTCCTACCCCCCCCCCCCAGAACTATTTAGCAAACTATCGCTGAAGTCACCTAACAAGTAGTGCAGTGAACCACCGTGATTTATGAAGAAGGTTCACCAGTTTGATCAGAGAACGATGAATAATAACTGCCAGTTTTTTCCAGCAACACTATTTTCTGAAGTTTTATTTTAAAGTAAATGTGATCTGGCTACATATGGGGTCCAAGGTGGCGGTTGTATTCCCATATCCATCTCCATCAAGAGAGATGGATAGAGCTCTTACAAATAGTGGAATCAAGGGTTCTGGGGATAAGGCAGGAACAGGATACTGATTGTGGATGATCAGCCATGATCATAATGAATGGTGGTACTGGCTCGAAGGGCCGAATGGACTACTCCAGCACCTATTGTCAATTGTCTATATAAGGCTGGGAGGTGTATCTATATTTTAACCAATGGAAATCTGATGAGTATTTTGATAATTCCAAGCTAAACGTCAGGTTTTGTGGCTGGAACATTTAAAAGAAAAAGTGATGGGATTACTTATGAAGAACACAAATTCATGAACTTTGTGACATAGTGTCAGCTCAATCCTAATTGGTAGAGTTAGAATCACCCGAAAGCCTCTGGGTCTAGCAGTTTAGGGAAGTGGTTATTCAGCTGAGTTTTGAGACTGTGGAAGGAAGAAGTGGTAGCAGGATTTAAGAATTTGAAAAGTGATTTTTTTTGCGCAGTGTGATCTGGAGAATATTGCAGCGTTGTTTTAAATCAACTTGTTCTGCTCCTTATTCTGTTTGGGATGTGACAAACTTGAAAATGGTAATATATTAGCAATGCAGAGACAGCAACTTCTTTTCTTGCAGCAACAGAAAACTTTTACAATTGTATAATGTATATAATTAAATGGTAACAATTAAAACATGGTCTGAAATCTTGGAGACTAACAAAGGAAAAAAATAAGACCAAAGGGATTCAGTGGGATAGATAAAGAGAAACTATTCTTGGTTACATATATGAAGTTACAGGTGTATAAAGGTGGAGAAAAGATCACCATGATATAATTGAATTACAGAGGAGGGAAGAATTAGCTGAATGGGTCTACTGTTCACATTTCTAAGATGACCTTCATGCATGTAAAGGTTCAAAGTAGGTCGAAGACATTTATAAGAGAGCTGTGATCAGTGTTTTTTTTTCTCTATTTTTGCGATTTAAAGCAAAAACTAGAAGTTAAAATTCACCTGGCCATAATTAAAAATTTAGCTATGTTAGCATTTCCAGGTAATTATTACCATTATACGATAAGAAATTGGAACAGGTGTAGGCTTTTCAAACCCTCAAGCATGCTACACCATTCAATGGGATCGTGATTAATCCAACATTCCTCATGTGTACTTTCCTGCCCATTCTCCATACCCCATGATTTCCCTGCTGTCAAGGATTCTGGCCCCACAGATCTTTGTGGCGTTGAGTTCCAAAGACTCTCAACCCACTGAGAGAAGAAATTCCTCCTCACCTTGGTCTTAAATTGATGCCTCTTTGTTTTGAGACTATGCCCTCTGAACTTATACTGTCCCATGAAGGGGAACATCCTCTCAGCATTTACCCTGTCAAGACCCTTAAGAATCCTGTGAGATCACCTCTCATTTTTTTAAGCTCCAGTGAGGAGAGTCCCACCCTGTTTAGCTTTTGCTCATAAAACAATCCCTCCATACCAGGGATCATCGCAGAGAACCTTCTCTGAATTGCCTCCAATGAAATGGTAGGTTTCCTTAAATAAGGAGACCAAAACTGCTCACAGTATTCAAGATGTGGTCTCAAAGCACCATGTACACTTACAGTAAGACTTACCTATCCTTATACTTCAAGCCCTTTGAAATAGGAGTCAACATTCCATTAGCCTTCCTGATTACCTGCTGAATTTGTGAATCAGCTTTCTTGATGCCCTCAAGTCCTCAAGTGTTGCAGCTTTCCACAGTTTTTCTCCATTTAAATAATATCTTGTTCTTTTGATCTCCCTTCCAAATACATTAATGTAATTACTCCAGCAAAAGAATTTAAAAGATCCACGTTATGGATCGCAAGGTTGAATTCCAGCACACACCGTCACGCAGATTTGTTGACACTGACAATCTGTGTTGCGCAATTTGATGGCAGCTATCTTTGGTAATTCAATCATCTGCAAGTGGTCAAGTGAGAAGGAAGAATGACAGAGTTAGTCATGCCCTGTTTACAAGCAATGATAATTCAATCACACTTTAACAACTAGTAAGCTTGATCAACTCCCATATTTCTTATTTGCTACCATGGGGTGGTAACATATTTCCACAGATCTTAATTATCCCTACTGCCCAACCAAGGGACTATTTATCAAAAACAGCCATTAAAATCAACCAAAGTAGACAGGGAAAGGTTAATGTTGTTAATTCCTAATGACATTAATTTGCTTTTGAAAGAGGAAATGATGTTGAATCACAAACCCTGAAATTCAGAAAAACTGACTGTGCAAAGTAATTCCTTCCTGAACAAAACTGTAGATATGATCTATTGAGGAATATGACCGTAGAACTTTGAGTCATTTGAGTATTGATTTTAAAAAAGAAGCATTATTTGAGTATTTGTTGGCTGAATGACCTGTTGTGTTTCAAGATCTACGTTTTAATTTACATTGTGTTCAAAGCGCATTGTTCAATACATGTTCTCTGCTCTAATTCATGAGCCTAATGGATTTTTGTGAATTTCAAGAACTTGAACAGCCATAATCAAATACAATTTTATAACTTGCCAAAGCAAAATTAGGGCTCACAATATTGATTGCTTTGTTTAGTGTCATGACTATTATGTTAATAATAAGGACAGGGCATAGACTGGGCTTCTGTTGCTCTTGCTGTGCAGATTATGAGGTGATCTAATTAAGGTTTTAAACATAGTTAAGAGTTGATAGGGTAGGTAGCAAGAAATTATTTCCACTTGGTCTGTTTAGAATTAGTGAATTAAAAAGAAAACAACTAGAAAATGACCATCTAGGGTGATGCCAAGACGTATTTCTTCATAGAAAATATTGGGAAAATCCAAAACACAGTCCCTCAAAAAGTGATGAGGCTGGCAGTTAATTGAAAATTTAAAAACTAATATTGATAAAAATTTTCTTTAAGCTTGGGTATTAAGAGTAATCGGACCAAATTAGGCAGCTGAGGTTAAAGTACAGATGAGCGATGATGTAGTTGAATAGTGAAACAGTCTTAATAAGCTGAGTGACCACCCCATGTTCCAATAAACAGAGCACTGCTGCACCCAAATTTTAGTAATTCTGGGAATTACAATGTGCTTTGCAGTCACATACTTTTGAAGTGTAATTAGTGATGTCAGTTTTGTACGAACAGAGATGTTGTCATCTGGGTGAAATATTAAACCATGGCTTTCTGTGGATGGACTCTGGCAAAAATCTTGCATTTCTTTTAATAGAGCTTTGAGATCTTTTACATCTGTCTGAGAGGGCACATAGCCTGTGGTTAAACAGCATCCACAATTTAATGTCTCCTTCAGCATGCACTGAACTAGCAACATTGATTGTAAGCTCAATTCTGTGAGATGCGGTCTGAGCATGCAACCTTCTAATTCAGGGCAGAACGAGCCAAAGTTAACACCTTAATTCTCAAGTATAAGTGTAAGTAGGTGATATGCCATAATCAACAATAGGATATGATATATCTCCAGTAAAGACTTATTAGATGCCTTATAATCAGTGTCGTGTACATGAAAATTTATTACTATCTTGTCAGCAAAGATATAGTTGACTTGCAGCAATCAATCAATTATAATTTTTCAGTAGTTTTACAGTGAATCTGTAATGTGGGCAAACCTTACTTCTCTTAGCATTCAAGTCCAGGGTGATTGTCTCAATCTGCTACATTTACTCGAAGGGAGAAATCAAAGCTGAATGCTTTATAATGTTCTCCAGCGTACAAAACAATCTCTAATTTCCTTGGCCTTCTTTAGGCATTTACACTTTGTATCACAGATTACATGCATAACTACCTGAAATGAAGTCTGGGGAGTTTTTGAATTCGCATAACCTTTAAGGTATAATCCAACACGCACTTGTGGTTTCTTTGCATTAAGTTTCAATTAGACAGGAATGTGACAGAAGCCCTTAATTAGACATCTTATAACTGCCATTAGAAGTTGACAAGCTGGAAAGAAGTCTATGCTGGCATTTGCATCCGGTACAAGTTCTATCAGGTACTCTTGTTGTTAAGGATTCTGCAAGAGTGTGCTTTCCCTTCTGCATACAAAATTAAACAGACAAATTGGCAGGCAGGAAAATTTGAGCAGCACCATGATGACTGAAGCACCATAACAAAGCACTTCTGTACCACCCCCCTCTGCCCACTCATTCCCCAGCCCCCTAATCTCACCTCCTCCAAACGCCTAACCTCCACTGCAAAGTAAGCATCTCAAAAAGATTTTCTTTTTTAAAAAAGGAAAATATTCTGGATGGGTATATATGGAAAAAGTCCTGTAATTTTTTTTTTCTCTGACCCTCTCAGCCAAATAAAATTAATCCAGGGAATCGTATAACAGAGTGTTATCTGTAGATTAGTGGGAGAGTTGGTTTAGCTTGGTTGGCTGGGCAACTGGTTTGTGATACTGAGTAACACCAGCATCATGTGTTCAATTCCCACATAGAGGTTACCATGAAGGACTTCTCAACTCCTCCCCTTGCCTGAGGCTTGGTGACCTATAGGTTAAACCACCACCAGTCGTCTCTCTCTAATAAGAAAGCAGCTCTAAGTCCTGGTAAGACTATGACCACTTTACCTTTTGCCTTTATTGTACAATGATCTTTGCCTCAGTTAAGAGTTGGTGCAGTTTCCTCATGAAAATTAACAGCATGTGAGCACCAACCTAACAAACTGTCTTTTGGCTTATCATAAAGATTTAAAAAAAACAGACAAGATATTAGGAAATATATTTTCCCAAAAGTTATGTAATCAACCTGAATGTTAATCTGTACTATAGATTTGCAGGCATAAGGAGCAAAAGTCAGATTTGATTGTTCTCCTACAGAAGGCTGGTTCTTCTGTCCAATTTGTGTTGTTGCAAAACAATGAAATAATTTGCAATTTTTGTTTTATACGAAGGAGATATGTTGATGCAAATGGATCATAGAATCTCTACACTGCAGAAAGAGATCATTTGGTCTATCAAGTCTGCACCAGCCCTCCAAAGAGCATCCCAGCCTGACCCAGCCTTCCACCTCATCCCCATAACCACACATTTACCATGGCTAATCCATATAGCCAGCATATCCCTGGTCGCTGTGGCAATCTAGCAATCCTGCACATCTTTAGACTGTGGGAGGAAACCAGAGCATCCAGCAGAAACCCACGCAGTCATGGGGAGAATGTGCAAACTCCACATAGACAGTCATCTAGAGCAGGAACCAAACCTGGGAATCTGGCACTGTAAGGCATCAGTGCTAACCACTGTGCTGCAAGCTGAAGACTTTGTGCACCTTTTATGTTTATTGCCCAAAATTAGAAGGAAGGTGGAAGAAACTGACATGTGTACTGCACTGCATGCTGTGATCCCAGCTTATGGCAATTTTGGGCAAGTCAGATCTCAGAATGAAACTTAGCTTGATAGATTGTGTGGTTAATTTTTGCAATTGATTACCGTAGAAGTTAGTCAACATACATTTATAACATAAAAGGAAGAAAACAAACTAAGCAAATCATATTCTATTAAATCCAGAGAAATGTCATTCATATGTCAGCTCTTGAAGTTTTTATTTAACTGACATTTCCCAGCTTTTTTAAACATGGATGAAGAACACCATTTAATGATTTCTTTCCCAGTCCACTTGAATTAATCTTTCTCGATTCTGATGTCCTAAACTTTTTCAGTTTTAAAACTTGAGAATTTCTATCCAAACTCTCCTGCTTAGAAACTTCAGAGTCAAAACACTTCAATTTAGTGACTGGTTCCCGTGAACTTATACTTGATTCTTCCCCTAGGAGAAAACCGAAACTTATTTCTGAACTCAACTCATAGTTTTTCAGAACTGACACCTGAAATGTTCTGTATTGAAGTCAAATTAAGCAAATGGCCTCAGTGTGTTTGCTCTATCTGTCATAAACTCAGTAGAATTAACATTTTATCCATTAGCATTATGATTCCTGTCAGGCATTTGACTCCAGTCACATGTTTTCTTGGAATTGATACACATGCACTTGGGTGTGTTTTCGAAATGACTTTCTGACCTATTTAAATCGAAACCTTCACAGAATTGACCCTGATCCATCTGCCTCTAATTTTAAATCCAAAACCAAAGAAATAATATAAATATATTGTAAACCTTCCAGCGCCCTTGTTATATTCTCAGAACGTTTCAAAGTTTAGGATCCAGGAAATTACTTTTAAGGTGCAATAATTGCCATTGTGTAGACAAGAGGAGTACTAAAAATCTTTTTTTTTCTTTAGTTATTTATGGAATGAGGGTGTCACTGGCTAACTGAGCATTTATTGCCATCCCTAATTGCCAAGAGGGCAGTTAAGAGTCAGCCATATTGCTGTGGGTCTGGAGTCATATGTAGGCCAGACAAGGATGGCAGATCCCATTCTAAAGGACGAGTGAACCAGATGTGTTTTTCCCAACAATCTACAGTGGATTCATGGTCATCATTAGAATCTTAATTTCAGAGTTATTTTTCTTTAATTGAATTCAAATTCCACCATCTGCCATGGTGGGATTCAAGCCCAAATCCCCAGAACATTATCTGGGCCTCTACATTTAACAGTCTAGTGATAATAGCACTAGGCCATCACCGCCCCAAACCTACACAGTCAGCCCCAACCAGAACAAGAATCCCAAAGGCTACGTCGCTATCCTGATGCTTGGGCTCAGAATATCTCCTATGCACTGCAGAGAAATTCAGAGTCCGAAGGGAAAGATCCTGTTCTTGTGCTCCATGTACAAACCACTGATATAGCTAGAATGAGGAAAAGGTTCTCTTTAAGGAATATGAGGAGCTCGGGGCTAAATTAAAAGCAGGATCAGAAATGTAATAATCTTCAAAACACTACCCCAGCCATGAGTTAGTTGGCATCAGGTTAATAAGATTAAAGAGGTAAACGTGAAGTTTAAAGATTATTCTGGGAGAAGTGAGCTTGAATTCATGGGACACTGGCACCAGTATTGAGGGAGGAGGTAGCAGTTCTGATGGGACGGGCTCCACCTGAATCATGCTGAGGTCAGAGTCCTGGTGAATTACATAACTATGTCTACAGACAGGACTTTAAACTCAACAGGGCTGATTGTTACCAGAACATAAATAGAAGGAACGGAATGTATGAATGTCATATTGCACTAAGGAAGCCTAAAAGGGTAGGGATAATTGAACTTATGTGCATTGTATCTCAATGCACAAAGTGTCAGAATGAGGTCGATGAATTGATGGTGCAAATCAAAATAAATTAATAGGATCTCATAGCCATCACAGAAACATGATTTACACGGGAAGATCAAAGCTAGGAACTTAGCGTATTTGACTTTTCAGAAAGACAGGAAGAATGGAAAAGTTGGTGGGGTGGCACTGTTAATAAGAGTGAGGTAAGAACCTTGTGAGAGATGATCTGGTTTTGGATGATGTAGAGTCCATCTGGGCAGAAGCAAAAGACAGCAAGGGAAAGAAGACATTGGTAGGAGTAACATATAGATGCCCAACAGTAGCCACTCTGTAGAAAAGGCTATGAATCAACAAATAGTTGGCACATGTGAAAAAAAGGGCAGTAACATGGGTGACTTGAATCTTCATGTTGCTTGGGTCAATCAATATGGAACAGGTAGCTTCGACAATTAATTTATGGAGTGCATTAGGGATAGTTGAGAAATTTGGATCAGAAACAACATGTGTTTAACTTAAAGGGAATTACAGTGAAAAGAGGATGGACTTAGCTAAAGCAAACAGGGTGGATAGATAAGCAGGAATGACAATAAGCAAGCAGTAATTGAGAAAAAATTTAAGACTCTCAGCAAAAAGTATATCCCAGTAAGGAGGAAAGCCTCTAAGAGAGGGATAAATCAACCATGGCTAACCAAGGAAGTTAAGGAGAGTATTATGTTGAAAGATAAAACATGTAAGGAGGAAAAAGTCAGTGATAGCTCTGAAGACTGGGATAAAGTTTGAATCCAGCAAAGGAGGACTAAAAAGATAATAAAGCAAACATCAGCTATATGTTATATATAAAGGAATGGAGGGGTCAAAGTGAACATAGGCCCCTTAGAAAATGAATCCGGGAAGAAAGTTATAGGGAACAAGGAAATGGCGTAGGAATTAAACAGATATTTTGCATCATTCTTTATGGTGGAAGATACCTAGAACATTAATACTAAAGAATACTGGTGAAGAATTAAGTACTTTTACCATCACTAGAGAAGTACTATTCAATAAATAGTGGGGAAAAAGGAAGATAGGTGTCTTGGCTCTGATGGCTTGCATCCTAGGATCCTAAAAGAAGTGCCTACGGAGATAGGGGATGCACTGGTTGTAGATTTCTAAAAGCTTTGGATTTTCCTTTGGGGCACTTATGCAAAAAATACAAAGCTAACACGTAGGTGCAGCAGGTAATCAGGAAGACTAATGGAATGTTGGCTTTTATTTCAAGGGCATTAGAGTATGGAAGTCTTATTACAACTGTGGAAGGTGCTGGTGAGAGCACATCTGGAGTATTGTGAGCCGTTTTGTCCCTTTATTTACACAAAGCTATCATTTCATTGGAAGCAGTTCAGAGAAGGTCCACTGGGATGATCTTTATTAAGGAGGGATTGTCTTACAAGCAAAGACTAAACTGGGTTGGGACTCTACTCCCTGGAGCTTGAAAGAATGAGAGGTGAAGGATTGAAACAGAGGGATTTTAAAGGACTTGATACGGTGGATGCTGAGAGGATGCTTCCCTTCATGGGAGAGTCTAGGGCTAAGGGAATGGTCTCAGAAAAAATGGGATGCCAATTTAAGACTGACTTGAGGAGGAATTTGTTTTCTAAGGAGTTCCAAAGACTCTCAATCCTTGCCACAGGAAGTTTTGAAGGCAGAGACCTTGTATATATTCAAGGCTGAGATAGATTCTTGATCAATTGGGGAAGCGAGGGTTACCGGGAAAGAGCAGGGAAGTGGATGTGGGGAGTCTCAGATCAGCCGTGAACCTATTGAATGGCAGACTAGATTTGAGAGGCCACATGGCCTACTCCTGTTCCTACTTCTTATGGTCACCACCACTCCCAGTACCTCTCCAAGACATTATGGATATACTGGCTGCTCACAAATGCAAAAGAATCCAAATCAAATGAGATTAGATGAGAAAAGGAGAAAATTACAACATGTAACTGTTGAGTATTCTCTCCAAAGAAATCGAAAAGTTTCGCTGGATCTGGTATGCTTGATTTCACCATTCAGGAGATGAACCACTGTTTGTTTTATCCTTAGTTTTACAAAGTATTAGCTTTTAACCTCAGCAAGTGATCTAAACTTTTTGAGCTATTTCATTCCTTCCTTGGATGGGATTTTAAGAAAGAACTTGTACTTTGCAGACCAATAGCAAATGCTATCTATTAACTTTGAATGTATGCACCATTCTGAAGCGAAGGCATTTTGCAAGGTGGCAGTCTCTGTAAAGTTGCTTGCATTCCATTTCATGACCTACAATCATGGATTTCAGAGTATGCATTATTCATCAATTAAAATCATGTGAGGAAAAACGCCAGAGTTAATACTTTAATAACAAGATTAGGTATATTTGTAATCCTCCAGGCACTCCTGACGAGACATCTAATGCATATACTTGTCAGCACAATAGTTCTAATAAAGCCTGTAGACCAAGAAGAATATCTAATGTGGGATCTGTAGCTGATAGAACTCCTCCATAATGTAATCGATCTAAACTTGCTAAATTACCATTATCTTTTAACACCAGTTTTTTTTAAGCGCAAAGATAATGACATTTGTATTATGCTGTATACTTCTGCTTATGTTGGTTCCAGTTGCCTGACAATTGAATGAGCTGTTCACAGAGGACGGTATATTGTCAACCTTTGAAAGCCTCTTTTAGCAGCACTTAGGTAAATTTCATGTCTTAGATAGCTTTAAAGACGTTGCACACACTTTAACATTTTTTATACCTTTTTAAATCTATTGTTAAAGGTAGGTAATTAGAGGATAACTCACTGAAGCTGAGCAATTGAGGTTCTTTCACACATACAAAAGACTCCCAATCCCGGTATCCCACCTGGTCAAGTAAGCAATGAAAATCTGCAGCACATCAGTAATCACTTCCATGATGAGTTAATTTTTAATATTTTATATTATTGTTTTCATTTGATTTTTAAACATTTAAATTATATTCAGATGAGAAATATGTTTGGTTGTGATACCAGGACATACCTTGTTTTACACAGTAGACTGTGCGGTGTAATTTTGTGTATGCTGAGCTTCTGATGGGAAAAAAATATAAAACGTTAAGGCACTGTTTGACTCATGCTATTAATATATTTAGCTCTATAGGTTTGAATTGAAAGTGTCCTTTAATCTAAATGTAATTTCCCAAATACCTAGCAACTGAAGTAAATCATCATATAAACCCTGAGAGTTTCAAATGTATTGGCTACCTGATGTATAGTTACATAACTTACTGAACTGCTACATTTCCCACAAGGAACGATACTGCCTGACAATTAGTTGAGGGGAAAAAATGCAGCCTTTAAAATTTTAACACTAGGTAAGTGAAGTATCAGATTATTGATAGAAAACGGGAGTAAATGAGTAATGGTCAGACAAACTTATGATAAAATTCTGGCCAATAAATTGGCACTTGGAACTGGATTTTTAAGGTGATTTTGTTTTGTGGATCAGTATGGGTGTACATTTAGAGACAAAATGAGACATGGAGTATATATTTGCTGGTAGTATTTCCAATTCCTTCACTTTGCCAAAAGTGCAAGGTCCATTAAATAATTTCACAAGTTGTTTAGGCAAACCAATTTATATGATTTATCTGATTTTTGAATCATGGTTTTAAAAAGACCAAGTTTTAAAAATAAATGTGCCTTACGTACTTAATTGTACACTTGTAATTGTGATACTGACCTTTAAGTTGCAGTCTTGTAATTTTGCCCTATAAATTACTGAAATGTATTCTATCATTCTCCTTGGAAACTTAATACAGAGAAATTAAAAATGAATGATCTGTTGTTGCCTAATGACATGTTGTACACAATCTGCCTGCTCTTTAATGAAAGATTTCACTCCTGAGTTGCCACATTAATATGTGCGGATATTATCCTCCGCTGTCATCCCGCCCTTTGCTGATATACGAACTTACTGGCACGAGTGACGTTCTCTGTATGTCAATCAAATAGTTATTATTCATGCGTAGGCATCAACAGAAAGCTGTTTAACTCTTGGGATGTCATAGCTGATTCTATCTTAATCCAATGTCCACACATATACATCCAGAATGCAGAATTCACAGATAGCAGTCATGGGATGATTTTCTCCTGATTAAACCCAAAGATGTTAAGCCCAAATGTAGCTAACTGGTACCATAGACCAAGAATCGAATGCAGGACCTGCCTGTTCTTTGTGCTTCAGCAAGTAACTGGATGAATTGAATCATTTAGACAAGGCTTGGTCACAATATTGCATGATAATTTGTATGTTGTTAAATATAAAATAATTGGCTTAAAAGTCTTTTTTTTTAAATTTGGTATATTCCCAGTTATAAAGCAAAGTTTTAATTTTACTGAATTTTAATTGTGGACAGCAATAACTTCATACTGGTGATTTGTTTATGCTTTTGATTTTAATACAAGATGCAGAGGGTTTGACAAGGGAAGGGGCAATTTTGAAATCCAAAAGCAGGAATGCAATGCACGAGTTTGGAATCATGAGAAAACTGATAAAATGAGGTAGAAAGATTGTATAAGTTGGACCTACAGAGTCATGCATTACTTTTGATGCGGATTTTAAATTAAAAAACTTAAAAGGCCTCCTTCAAAGGCACCATGAACAAGTACTGTGCCACTTGGTTAGAATATAGTATGGTCCATTGATGTGGATAGAATGTGTTTAAATAAAATTTCATTGCCAAAGTTACCCAAAGTTTCCTCCTCATGCATTTTTTTTCTCTCTCTCTCTCCTCTGTCACTTTCTATTCTTCCTTGCTCACTCTCTCCTTCTGCCCGCAATTTCTCCAACTCTTTTTCGTTTTGTTTCTCTCCATGTCCACGTGTCTTTCACTTTCTCTGGTTTGATTGTGTTTCGAGTACACAGGTGGCACTGTGTCACCCCTATTGTTTAATTCATGAAAATGATCTTCATAGTTCATTTGCACCTGTTATGCTCATGAGTAAATTTGCCCTTGTGAAGGGAAGCCATTAATCTGATGGTTCCTAAATAGAATTAAGTTGCAGTCTCTTAAAGTTTACATTTTTATGTAACTTCAAAGAGTTTATCATAACACCAAGAATTCCAGCTGCACCTGCATGTTGACTAATTTGTGTTTTTTTAAATGCATAATGAAAAAGTTGCTCCCCTCCCTAACCTTCCTGTCAGTTGTGGTTTTGAAAGAGGTCTGATGCTGCTTTAAATTGCATTAAAAAAACAAAGCTTCACAACTAGGAGGAAAAACGACACTTTTATCTTTTTTTGAAAAAATCCCTCTGGATCCCTTTAAAATTACTGTTGACTAACAAGTTGTGGCTCTTTTCTCTGAGGCAGTGGGTACAAGACAACTACTTGAGACAAGAGAGGAACATTTATCCTCAAGGCTTCTCATATTTAGTCAAGCAGAAAGGCTGTGCATGGGGAGAAGGTTCTTTATGAGCATTCCACATTTTTTAATGAGCTACCTCACAAATAATATAGGCTTTTCCTTTCTAGCTAAAGCTTCCACTGAAAGAAGGATTTGTCCTAATTAAGTAGGGAATGCTGACAGATAGTTTTAGGTGTGCATATGTTACTGTTCTCTCACTCTCAGAATTGAACACTTTCTTTTTTCAGCTGAAAGTTGAAGACTCTTGTTAGACTAGTACTTAACTTTAGAGCAGGGGGTAATAGAACTGCAGCTTTGTTATTTACAAGCTTTAAAAAAAATGTTTATTTCCTTTTTCAAAGTGTAATTTGTGATTCACACAATGGCCACAAGTATGCAACCACTCACGTCAATGTTCTTTAGGTGAAACTTGAGCATCTTGGTGTGCAAGACAATGTTCTGATAATGTCTATTTTATACCTAGGTGGACAAACACAATTAAGGACTGGTTTCTCATTGTCCCAACACTGTTTGAAATAGTCTCAGAGTACATCTTTTGTGCCAAGCTAGCTGAGTGTGCTTAAAGACAACCTTTGAAAGTGTCTGCCGAACAGTATAATCTAATGATTTCACTTACACCTCCCTTATTTAACACTGTCATGGAAAGTAAGGAATACGCCATTCATAATTTACATGTCATTTGCTGCTTCATATTGTGTGAAATTTAATTACACAGCTTAAATCGTAGCCAGTGCTCATTTGTCTCAGGGAGAGCTCACAATAAGGCATTGATGTGAGTCCAGCATTCACCCACAGTCCGCCTTTTATCAAATCACCTTCTGGTGCAGCTATCGAGGCCGCACAGTTGTTCTTTTCACTCTTTTGTGAAGAAAATGAGAGAATTTGACCCCCATTTTCATTTAAAAAATCCAGGGCATCATATAAAAGATGCTATTTGAAAAGATTTTATTCAGTGCTTTACCACAATGGAATATACAGATAAATTTTCCGAAGGTGATTATGGAGCCCGGATGGGTCCCCAAAGCAGTAATAGTTTTGTAGAACTTCTATTGAATTGGAAAACATAAAATACTAAAACTCCCCACAGGTGTTGGTTTTATTATTTTTTCCACAACCACTTCTGGTGGAGGGGAACCCCATGCCACAGCTACAAATTACGAATCAAATGTATTATTCACAGTTTAAGTCCATTTCTGAAACTTTGCTGTTAAATCAAAAGAGCCGCTTTTGGGTAATTGCAGGGCTGTTCGGCCTCCTGATGGGCAGCTCATATAACAGCAATCCACAGCTAGTAAAAGTTTGCTCTCAGCTGGCACCTATCCCATTCTTCAGTGCAACACTGAGACAGATTTAAGAGGATGAAGAGGATAATTATTAGATTCAGAAACAGTTCTCTGAGTAAAATCTGTTCTTTATTCAGTTAAGATAAAAACTGTTTATATTTCTAGAAGCACCATTATTGCACTAATACAAGAAATAAAGTATGCACGTTTGTATTTTTTTAAATTGCAAGGAACAGTTTGCTGTTCCTGTTTGTACACGCTTGTTAAGTGAATTTACTCCATTGGAAAGTGTGGACAGTGGTGTTTCAATAAAAGCCATTGAAATAACATTGTTTGATGCTTACCCCAATTGCTCAAGAGTCTATTCACTAAGGAGTGAATTTTACAAAATGAGAGAGCTCCAGATTGGATCTAAGCTCTCAACTCAAGTTGACTAATTCAGTCCATCCCTAACAACATTCTAGGCCTCCCTATGGCACATGGATTGCAGAGGTTCAAGAACACAGCATACCATCACCTTCTCAAGGAATGGGCAATAAATGCTGGCCCAGCCAGTGCTGCTCACATCCCACAAGTGGACTAAAAAAAAGCCAAAGCGAATGAAGGGACGTTACAGTTGGCTGTCAATGTGCCTGCATTGAGGAGGAGGAATTAGTGAGTAATTGCTATAATAACAAGGTATAGAGCTGGATGAACACAACAGGCCAGGCAGCATCAGAGGAGCAGGAACGCTGATGTTTCGTGTCTGGACCCTTCTTCATTCTTCAGAAATGGGGGAGGGGAAGGGGTCTCAAATAAATATAGAGGGGGGAGGCAATGATAGAAGGTGGGTACTGGAGCAGAAAGCTGGAGAGAAGACGGACAGGTTATGGAGGCAGGGATGAAACCAGTACAGGTGAGTGTAGGTATGGAGTTGGGATGGGGGTTAGTCAATGAAGAGGGAGGGGCAGGTAGGTGGGATGGAAGACAGATAGGTCAAGGAGGCAGGGATGAAGCTAGTAGGTAGGAAGCTGGGGTGGAGTTTGGTCAATGAGGTGGGAAGAGCCGATAGGTGGGAGAAAAGATGAATAGGTCAAGGAGGCGGGACAAGAGGGCAGTGCTGGTCTTGAGATGAGGTCGTGGTGGGGAGATTCTATCATCACCTTCTACCATCACCTCCCCCTCTCTATTTATTTCAGAGCCCCCTTCCACTCCCCCATTTCAGAAGAAGGGTCCAGACCCAAAACATCAGCTTTCCTGCTCCTCTAATGCTGCCGAGCCTGCTGTGTTCTTCCAGGTCCACACCTTGTCATCTCAGACTCCAGCATCAGCAGTTCTTACTATCTCTGAGTTAGTAATTGCTCCTGTTTGCTGTAAAAACTAGTCTCTTTTGGCCATATACGTTGGTGAAAGTTCACTGAGATGCCCTTGCAGTCAAATAATCTGTCACACTACTTCATCAAAGTTTACTTAGCAATGATGGTCTCTTGAGAAAGGCACTGGAGAATAAGTGACAAAGGGAAAAGAAGAACAAGAAAAGAGGTTGAGCAGTGGTCTCAGCGTAAGTTTTAAAAGCAAGAAAAATGTCTGAAGAACTCAAAACTGTAAATTTTATCAGCAAATTCACAAAGTTTTGTGCATCTCTGCTTTAGGAAGTTTGCATAATTTTCAGATTAATTTTTTTTACTTTTTTTTGTAAACTAGCAATGCATTTTTACAGTGCAATAGAAAATTTAGGTCTTATTTGCTTCTTCAGTACTCAGATAATTTTCAAATGCGTTAAGAATCAGTAATATGTACATGAGAATTCCTATCACACAGGGAAGGATCTAAAAAGCCTGGGAAGATGTTTGCCAGAGTGACTAAGACACTTTACAACTCATTTGAAATTTTGTGAATGCAAGGGATTTTACACAACTTTGATATACAGCATCTTACAAATGATCATGCACAGCACAATTAGCAGTAAATGCACATCACTTGATCAGTAGCATCAGAATATTTAAATTGTTACTCTTTACAGCTAAATTGATGGTGAGTGTTTACAACTAATAAAGGAGTTCTATAATGCAAGTTGCATTTCAACAGATGTTCGAAAACTCAGGTTAATACCATATCTTTATCTCACTAGGAGGTGATATATAAAGCAGAATTTAAAAAAAAAACTTTTGCAGGAATTGCTTCCACATACAGATGAACAATCTGGGACATTGTGATGCTTATTTGCTAACCCTGTCAATCCCCCTTAAATTAAGTGCATAATGCAAGCAGTTGTATTTGCTTGTAAACTCCTGAGGTCAGTAAGTGGACAATTGTAACTGCTTTCCTTGTTTTGTTTCTGAGGTCACAAAAGCAGAAGTTTTCCAATATTTGAAGAGACTGCTGACTCAACTTAGGCTACTGATCCACCTCAGGACCCTGAGGATCTTCCAGTATAAGTATATAAGTGGTACTGGTACTTGTGTGGGAAGCTTAAACTTCCAGTCACCAGTTTTGCCCTACCTGTGGTTGCCAGAACCACTTAGAATTGAGATGTTTGCCCTGCTTTTTATACAAATTTGCTTTGAACTGCTCTGTTCAGCAGGTTTTAGACTAGCTCTGTAAAATTAAGTAATTAAACTGGAGAGTCAAAGCACAGTAACATGTACTATTCCTGTTCCTCAGAAGTGCTCCCATACCATTCTCACCACCATCCCCCCCACTTCCCATTTTGAACATTGTTTCCCTTCTACCCACTCCAGACCTCCTAGACCACAGACAGTGATCACCATCACGTTTCCCCAACTACAGACAGTGCTCCCGCCCCCACAGGGCAGACTGTGATCACTGTCACCCCTGTGCCAAATCGCAGACAGTGCTCACCACCTTTCTCAAACAATAGACAGTGCTCACCAAACCCCGAAACCACAGATGATGAAGTACTTCGCAGGTTGCTAACTCTTTTGCACACCAGTGCACGCAAATGTTGTAAACTCTCCACTATATTTACAACTAATTTGGGCTGTTAGGTTTCTTTAGGGAGTGAGAAGGAAAAGTTTGGAAAGTAGTTAATTGCCTACATTCACCCCAGTTTCACAGATTGTGAATAGAAGAAGTGCAATTCAATCCCACTAAGCATGAAGAAAGATGTTTGTGATTTTTTTTCTTTGCTAGCTCGTGGACGCTGCTGATAAGACCAACATTTGTTACTCATCTCGAATTACCTTTGAATTGAGTGACTTTCTAGGCCATTTTTGGGGCATTGCTATGGGTCTGCAGTTCCTACTTTAAATTCTATTCCACAGATACCAACTCCCAAATCTGTTCAAGACAAGTTTCAGATTAAACACTGTTTGCACATTTGATGTCACATTTGACGCTAAGACAAGCTTCTGACCACATTCATGCCATTACTAAGACAACCTGTTTCCAGCTCTAGCATTGCCCACTTTCAGCCCCATTTACTGATCTGTTGCTGAAACATGCATCCATGTCTTTGTAGAGTTTAGATTGGCCTATTCAATACACTTTCTGCCTGGTTTCCCACATTATACCCTCTGTAAACTTGAAGTCATCATGAAGTCATCAAAGTGTCCAATATCATAACACGTATTAAATCCTATTCCCATATCACTGCTGTGCTTGCTGACATTGGCTCCTGTTATGTTTTTGGTAATTATCATGAATTGTCACTTCAGAGTTTGATTGTGTGATGTCATGATGATAACATTGGGTATTTTGAATCAGGTCAGTCTAACCTTGCTGCTACAAGGTGAACGCTTCATTAATAATGAGGTCAGCAGATGGACCTCATAAAATATGAGTTGCCTGATTGGACCGGATTAACAGGAGCTCAGGGACCCCTGGCTGACAGATATAAACACAAGTGTCATATATTCTGTTGACTCTGAGAGCTGTCTCTGAGGGTGCTGTATCTGTGTTAAGGACTTTCCATGTGTAAATAAAGGGTTCTTTGGTGATGGGATGCCAGCCTCTGTTGAGTTAGTTAAGTGGTGATGAGGGAAAGCCACGTTGCTGAAAGGAATCACTCTCAACAGTCATCCTTGAGGTGGGATAAGCATTTCTGGCATCATGCCGTTATTCGAGAAGCTTCTCTCATTCGATCCTGCTGTCGAAAACTGAGTCCAGTATGTGCCAAGAATACATTTTTTTCCGGGCCAATGACATTGGGGCAACAAGGAATTTTCCTGACAGCTTGTGAACCGGCAGCCTTTTTGATTATTAGGGTCCTAACATTCCCTGAGACACCATATACTAAAACCTTTCAAGTGTTGGTTGATTCAGTTAAGGAATATTACAACCCCAAACAACCTTTATTTCTAGATGCTATCAGTTTTACTCAGCAATTCGAGAACCAGGGGAATCTATATTGGTGTTTTTAGCTAGGGTAGGAAAGCTGGCAGATGGAGGTGAATTTGGTTGAACCCTTAATGACATGCTGAGAAACAGTTTAGTATGTGGAATTAATGAGTAACCATGTGAAAGTTCCTAGGAGCTGAAGCCCAATTGGACTTCAAACAGGCACTACAACTGACTTTATCATGGAAAGTGTGGCAAGTGGAGCATTTGACATGCAAAGAATTCTGACAGAAGCAAACACCCTCACCAGTCCAGTTGAACTTGGGGAACACCACTTGAGTGAAGGCAATTGCACCTCCCAGTCGCGAACCATTTCAACTCCTCCTCCCATTCCGCAGACGGCGTGTCCATCCTGGGCCTCCTGCAGTGCCACAACGATGCTACCCAAAGGTTGCAGGAACAGCAACTCATATTCCGTTTGGGAAGTCTGCAGCCCAATGGTATCAATGTGGACTTCACAAGCTTCAAAATCTCTGCTCCCCCTACCACATCCCAAAACCAGCCCAGCTTGTCCCTGCCTCCCTAACCTGTTCTTCTTCTCACCTATCCCCTCCTCCCACCTCAAACCCCACCCCCATCTCCTACCTACTAACCTCATCCCGCCCCCTTGACCTGTCCATCCTCCCTAGACCGATCTATCTCCTCCGTACCTCTCCATCTACACTCACCTTTACTGGCTGCATCCCCGTCTCTTTGACCGGTCTGTCTCCTCTCCACCTATCTTCTCCTGTATCCGTCTTCTATTCGCCTCCCCACTCTCTCCCTGTTTATTTCAGAACCCCCTTCCCCATTTCTGAAGTAGGGTCTAGGGCCAAAATGTCAGCCTTCCTGCTCCTCTTGATTGGGTCTGTTAATCTGGTTCAGGCAGGGAGCACTGGCTGACAGATAGGGACAGGAGTGTCAGGCATCCTGTTCACTTTCAGATCTGGCTCTAAGGGAGCTGGATTAGTGTCAAGGACTCTTCACGTATAAATAAAAGGTGCATTGCTGACAGGATACTTGCGTCTGTGGAGTTATTTCATGAAGGAATGCTTCCATTGATACCTCAAAGAGATGTTGGAAGCAGCTGAGTCCAGTTACTCTGCAACCTTCAAAAATGAGACAAAGAACATACACAAACGAAGTGGTGCCGCTAAGGGATGTGTCTCATCGGCCAGACAGACCTGGCAGAGGTGGTGGCACGGGTATGTAGTCAGGAGGGAGTTCCCAGAATCTACTGCACTCGCTGCTCACAATATATTCTCCACTATGTTGGAGAAACGAAGCATAGACTGGGTGACTGCTTCACAGAACATCTACGTTTTGCTCGCAAGAAGGACCCTGAACTACCTGTTGCCTGCCACACTAACGCACCACCCTCTTCCCTGGCCATCATTTCTGTCTCTGGCTTGCTTCAGTGTTCCAGCGAACTTCACTGCAAGCTGGAAGAACACCACTTCATTTTCCACCTGGGGACCCTCCAGACTCAATATCAAGTTCAATAATTTTTGGCCTAAACTCTCCCATGTCCCATGTCCCAGCCCCCTACCCCACACACCAGGCCTTGTTACTACATAGCCTGTCATCATACACCACCTGTTGTTAGTCACTTTTAGTTCCCATTAACAACTATTCACCCTTCCAACCTGATGATTATTAACTCTAACCAACTGCTGTTCTCTCTCTTTAGACTGTATCCTATCGTTTACTCCCTACCCATCCCCCTCACTTTTTTCTGCATATAAACTGATGTTTTCCCTGTGGAAGGGTCACTGGACCTGAAACATTAACTCTGCTTTTTCCTTCAGAGATGCTACCAGACCTGCTGAGCTTTTCCAGCAACTTTGTTTTTGTTCCTGATTCACCGCATCTGCAGTTCTTTCGGTTTTTATTTTGCTAAAGTGTCAATGTTTGCTGTCATTACTTTATTGAAACTCTTGGCAATTTTGAGTCTGCACATTCGTGGGAAAATGCAGAAATTCGGAAGTAGTGATGTACTTTTGGACTCCTACAAGACTTGCAACCATTGGGAAATCTTTGATCATGGAATCCTTACAGTGCAGATAGAGGCCATTTGGCCCATCGAGCCTGCGCCAATCTTCTTTAGAACATCCCACCCTATCGCCATAACCCTGCATTTACCATGGCTAATTCACCTAGTCGGCACATCTTTTGGCTGAGAGAGGAAACTGGACCACCCAGAGGAAGCCCATGCCAACACACAGAGAATGTGCAAACGCCACACAGCCACCCAAGGCTGGTCTCAAACCTGAGTCCCTGGCCTGTGAGGCAACAGTGCGAACCACTGAGCCACTGTGCTGCCACCTAACTGATGAGCATTTTCGTTTTTATACTGTTCACCCAGGTTCTCATAAAAGCCTTAATATTATCTACCAAAATCATAATTATTGTTAATCAGGATCATGGACCCTGAAAACTCCATACATTTCTAACTTTGTTTAAAATCTGTTGACGCTTATACTAAGTTTGATCTTAATTCAGTGGTTCTGTAGCATTTTGTCTGTGGATCACTTGGGACAAGCAAATGTCACTGCAGTCCTACACCCCACCTCAATTTTGCATGCTACCACCTATCAGAATTAATAAGGAGAATGACATCATTTTGACAAAACAATGCTGAGGTAATATCTGATTCCAAACTGGAGGACCTTCAACTTGATGTTAGATTACATCAAAGAATTATAAATCCAAAATTGAAATTGTATGTTGTAAAAGTAGCATAATTCTTGCTTATAAAATTGCATTTTTTATTTCTCATGTTATGAGAATTCAATTTGCTCTCATAGGAACCAAGTCTGATTCTGTAATATTGTGAAAATACTGGGCATGACTGTTCTGGCCTGTTTGCTCTCACACCTCCAGTAATGGCATCGCACATTAGTGACTTGGAGCATCCCACAGGTCACTTGGAGAACCACACTTTGTGAAGCAATGTATTAATCCAATTATAATTATTTATATCTATCTGCTTGTTTTTATTTGTAAGTAAAGCTATTCATGTTTTTATTTCCAATGTTTGGTGGGTGTAAATATTTCAATGTGATTGGTGCTTACACTGCTCTTTGACAATGGTAACGGGAAAATATGCACCTCAGAGATTGCCAAAACACACTGTGGTATAATTCCCATTGTCTCTGGGTCTGAATTTACCCTGCTGCTATAGTCTTAAAATGCCAGCTCACTACACTTCTCACGAAAGTAACTACCACTCTTCAATTAAAGAGCCCATGGTAAACAAAAGCGACTACCTACTGTAACTAGAAGAGTCTGTGTCATTAACAAGATACTGTTTATTGCATGTTAACAACTGGTTACAGATTATATTGACTTGCAAGACAGTGATTTTGGGGAGGACCAGATGTTTGGTCTCAGTCCTTAAAGACCATAAGCTGTTCTGCCCACAACTCAATTTGACATCGTCATAGAATGTGCTCCTTAAGACAGTCTTTAGTATTATTCCGTTTGGACCCAGATACAACATTACACTCCAAGCTTTTTCTCTTATTATACATTGTTGTACAATCACTTAGATGATCTGGTATTTGCTCTGTTCTGCTGGAACTCATTCTCTTTGGACTTGAAAGAATAGTAGTTTGCTTTATGGAAGAGCATTGACTTTTATTCTGTCTCTGACAGTCAAGAGATCTGTAGCTTCCTTTGCATTTTCAGATTCTCCATTGGATTCACCCCCATTGATGAGTCATGGATGATAACCCAAAATGTTGGATAATAGACTGGTTTGAGACACATCTGGTTTCCCCTGGAAGGACACTGCTCCTGAGCCCGTAAATGAAGCAACTGATGGTTGGAAAGGGTAGATTAAAGTACAGGAAAAGGCCCATGGAAGTCAACAAAGTATTCTCCAGATCTACGTTCCAACATCATCCTTGCCTGTCCTCAAGTTATCTCAAGGGTTGTATAATAGTTGCCAACTTGAAGAACCTTTGGAGATCCTGGACTGACATGTTAGAGTGAAGAACTCCATTATGGATTTAGTCTTCTGAGAATCTGCCGTTATACCTTCATTGTTATTACCAAGAACCATATAGCTTCCTTGAAAAATTGTCATTAACTGCTTCTAAGCACTTTAGGACTGTATGCGTCTCCTATCTTACCTGTTTCCCAATGCTTCAGTGTGTCATCAGTTTGACCTATGACTCTGTGAAGATCTCACTAAAATTTTTGACATAATCCATTGAAAAATCTCAAGGGTCATAATAGTCCCAATTGTAATCTATTGAAATAAAATGTCCGAAGTGGAGTTCTGTATGTAGGAAGTAATTTTGATTGCTTAATGACGCCTGCCAGATCCACAATTTACATAGAGTTTCATGAAAATTCTGCTTTTGAATAGCTTAGCTGACCTATCATCAATCATAAACATTTCAGGGATTCTCTTGCCACTGCCTTGCTTAGACAAATACAAATTTGTACTGTATAGATAGGCTTGGGGACAGCAACCATGCTTGTCCGTCACTGCTTTGATCTTGCGACTAAAGAAATGATATCCATTCTTAACCTTTCTGCAAGTTGTTTCCTGACTTGCTTCATTAAAGGATGCCATTTCTTCCTGGATAAGTGGAGACATCAGGGTTAAGCATCTTTCTTCAGTGGAATGCTTTATTCAATGTTCAGTTTCTCTAACCTTTTAAGTAAGTTAGGTTTTAAGAAAGCTTCTTTGATCATTTGAACAAGACTCAGATCAAGGCAGGCAAAAGTGAAAATCCCTGATGGCAAAGTATATGTAGATGTTCCATTATTTGGCAGCCTTTAATAGAGATTTGCTTGTAATAAAACCTTTAACTTCAACAGTTATGCCTGCTGGACCATATAGCCAATTGTTATTGGCTGTAAGACAGTGTTTCACTAACTGTGGCTCAGTGTTTGATGATGTCTAAAGTGAAATATGACTGTTTACAATAATTTTAGCTTGTCACAATGCAAGGCGTTGATCACCTATTTCCCCTTAAAATTTTTTTCTGCCGTTATAGATTGTTCAAACTCAGCCTCTGTAGACGGCAAACTAATACCTCACTGTTCTGAAATATGACCTCCTTTTGCACACTTTATTGAAGTAGCAGATAAGGAATTCACTTTTGATAGCTGGGCATTATATATGGCTCTGAGGTTTATTTGCTACACAGCTCTGACTTTGATGCCTTTCCTACAGCTATACTTATTTCTTGTGTGTCCCTTGTGTTTTTGTACTTTAACAGTTTTATAAACATTACTCATCTTGTGTACCAATGTTGATCAGCTACTTTGACACTGATTTGTGTTTCTTCCAAATTTCTGCTTTACTTGGTGTCTAAGTGGCTCTCTCTAAAGTCAGATCTTCTTTGGATTAAACACTAAATCTGGTGAAGATTCATCAGTAAATCATACAACAGTTCTTCTCTTAAGGATTCTGATTTTAAGCCATCAAAGTTGCATTATTCCATGTATCTAAAGAGATCATTAATGAAATTATCTGTGAATATCCTACGTGTTGATCTCTTCTATTAAATTTTGTTCTTCCAAGCATATTATTAGTTCTGAAGTTGAAGTAATTGTAAATTGTAAAATTTCAAAACTACTTCAAAAGAATCTTTTACTTCTTATAACCTTTGGGCAGATATAATATCATCACCTGTACTCCCAAATATATACTGAAGTGTGTTTATTTGTTCAGCTTCTGATTTAATACCTAATTTGGAAATTATTCTGTATCCCACAGAAATTATTTACTCAAAGATATCCAGTCTGTGTTGTATTTGTCTCGTCTCTAAGTTTACATCCTCCTGGTAATATTATCTCTGATGCTATATCTTCCTAACGTGATTATATATTTTACCTGCTTAAATGATTTTACCATAATAGCAGTTTGATTGCTGTTTGCCATTCCAAAGGGTCATGTTCTTAACTGCATCTGAGCTAGCAGCAGAAGTAGGCTATTCAGCCCATCAAGCCTTTTATGCCTTTCAATAAGGCAATAGAAGATCTGTTTTTGTTTGAAATTCTACATTCTCTACCTATCTACTCCGGATAATCCTCGTGTAACCAGAATCTATTTACCACTGCCTTAAAAATATCCAATGAACCTGCACCCTCTGCCCTCTGAGGTAGAATTCCAAAGCTGCACAGCCTTCTGAGAAAAAGGAATTCTTATCTCTGCCCTAAAAGGACAGCCCCTAATTTTTAAACTGTGTTTCCCCCTGCCACATGTCCTACGGAGTCAACCCCAAGAAGAAACATCCTTTCCATTTTAATCTAATCAAGACCATTTGGGATTTTATATGCTTCAATCAAGCCACTCTTCCCTCTTCTAAACCCTAGTGGAATCAAGCCCAGTCTCTCCAAAAATTCGTGCTATGACAACCTGCTTATTCCAAATGTCTTTCTGGTAATGGATGTAGATTTGGGGCAGCACAGTGACTCAGTGGTTAGCACTGCAGCCTCACAGCACCAGGGACCCGGGTTCAATTCCAACCTTGGGCGACTGTCTGTGTGGAGTTTGCACATTCTCCCCGTGTCTGCGTGGGTTTCCTCCGGGTGCTCCGGTTTCCTCCCACAGTCCAAAGATGTGCAGGCTACGTGGATCGGCCATTCTAAATTGCCCATAGTGTTCAGGGGTGTGTGGGCTATAGGGGGATGGTTCTGGGTGGGATGCTTCAAGGGGCGGTGTGGACTTGTTGGGCCGAAGGGCCTGTTTCCATACTATAGGGAATCTAATCTAATCTAAACTTCCTATGAGTTGCCTCCAATGCATTTACACCTTCCCTTAAATCTGGAGATCAAAACTGCACACATTATGCCAGATGTGGTCTCACCAATTCCCAGCTTAACTGAAGCTTAACATGCTTTCTTCTTTGTTCCATTCCTGTTGTGGTAAAGGACAGCATTCCATTATCCACCTTAATTATTCGCTGTGCATGCACCTCGCTTTTTGTGACCCCTGCGCTGGAGCACCTAGATCCTTCTTCACCTCAGAATCCTGCAGCTGATCTCTGTTTAAGTAATTCTTTATTTGTTTATTGTTCTTACCAAAGTGGAAAACTTTACATTTTCCCACGTTTTAGTCCATTTTTACTTACTCATGCAAATTATCTATATCGGCAACCTCCTTATGTTCTTTTCGAAATCTGCTTGTAACATGCGCAATTATTTTGCCAGAAAGCTGTCATTTCAGTTTGTGAACTTTGTGCATAAAAGGTTAAAGCAAAAGCTACTGTTTGAGCATAATAAAAATTCTATCTGCTTCTACCTCTGTGTTCTCCTGAAGTTCGGTTTACCATCAAAAAGCTTGGAAATCTTGTTGTAGGCATCCTGTCAAAAAGTGTGGGTCTTCACCACTGCAGTTCAACCTATTAAAACTGAAAGCACCATTTAAATGCATTTTCTGTAGTGTTTTGCGCTGCCTTTCTGTCTTCATTTTACCTCTGGGTAAATGCCAGCTCTGCTGAAAACATTTAAATTAGTCAGACTGCGAAAGGGTTTTTTTGAGTTTTTTTTTTATTCATGTATCTCCACAACTTGAGCACAGTTCTGTGCTCTTTGACCAATTATCCAAATGAAAGTGTGTGACTACTCATTTACTCCTGGTTAGGTACAATGTCTTAATTATTTATTTGTTTAAAAAAGACCTCAGAGTGTTCTTGGAGAGCCATGTAAATGTATATTGTATTTTGGTTTTACAAATGTTATACTGAGTTCCCAATCAAAGGTTTATCCATCCTGATGCTATCGGCAAACACATTGCTCGTATTCAGGTAAATAGCTTTATTTTCATTGCTTTTATTTAAGTACTTATTATCCAATTACATTATTGCAAATGGCTTGTCAGAAATTGCCTTAAAGTTATATTGAAATTCTTAGAGCATAAATTAACAATCAAATTTGGTCATTTAAGCAGGTAAAATATAGAATCACATTAGGAAGACATAGCATCAGAGATAACATTACCAGGAGGATGTAAACTTGGAAATGAGACAAATGTAAACCTATGTACAAAAACAGAATTTGCAAAAAAAAACGTTTTATGGCGAATGTGCTGAAGGAAACACCTTGTTTTTTGTTGACTACAAATTATTTATAACTGAATACAATTTTCCCCTGTATACTCAGTTCTTCATACTTAAGGATTAATATTCTTTTGATTTTTTTTATTTTCTTCTCTGATCACTGAAGATAGATCCATCTCTGGAATTGAGCAATTTTCTACAGGACACATGGATGCAAGGCTTAATGCAAATAGTACGTAGTCAGCCTGGAGTTGAGATGGCCAAATAACTTTCCAACTTGCCTCAGACTTACTTGAGATCATTGTGCTTTCAGTAGTTTTGCATTTGCCCTTCAAAAGCTCTGATTTTCTGATCCCACTTCCATGAGTAAGGTCTCGCTGTTGCCTTTATTGCAGTATATTTCTTACCAATGTTCCCTCAAAAATATTGTTGTTATGTATGGCTTGTTTTTCAGCACTGTATACCATTGGATGTGTAGCTGCTAATGCAAGGTGTTTAACGCAGAAAAAGGCCTGCACCATATCTCTAAGGTTGCTACACAATCGCGCATACATGTACATATACATGCAATTGCAGAAACACTGCTTCCCACTCTGCTAATACACATTTAATACAGGCTGTTGGCTGTAACATGTCAATTGCACTCATGACTTGTGCCAGTAGTTCTTGCAGTCTTCTGCCAGGGAATGATACAGTCCAAAATGTAAAAACAAATTCCTTGCAGCATCTGAAAAGGGGTTATGATTTTTGTGTCTGGTTTTTGTTCTTCCATTGTGCCTTTAGTTCTTGTTGACCCAGATATTGCATTGTTACAGTTATCTTGGCCTTCACCATTCTATGGCAAAGTTGGGCATTTTGAAAAATGACTGATGGTTATAAGAGAAAATTTAAGAAGTCTGTGCACATCATTTAAGTATATGATTTTGACAAAATATTTGAAGTTAATGATACTTGAAGTAAATGTGATCCCCTAAATTTATTGGATTTGGTAATGCTTTTGCAGAGCTGATGTTGATGGGCTTTTATGCTTTAGGTTCCAGCCAAACTCATGTGCCTTGATGTTAGTTCTATGCGATTATTTCTTTTTCCAGAAGTAACCTATATTCACCTTTCTCATTCTTTAACCATTAGTTTCTTTTATCTTGCTTTGTTACTGGCTCTGCTGTGTTGAGGTAAAAGCTCCCCACTTCCAGCAAGCGTTATTTGAAAGCTAGAGTGGTTATTGTTTTTGTGAAGTTCCAATCTGAGAAAATCTAAAACACAAAACTGAGATTAGTAACGCAGGTTATGAAGACTATTTCACACTCCAACATTACAAAATTTAATTGCATCAAAAAGGATGTTGTGATTTTCGGCCAACCAGGTTAAATTCACATCCCATCCAAAGTTGTGGTTCCATCCTCATCCTTAGGTTATTACGTAGATAAAATGATACCTCGTGGGTAAGCACTTCTTGTTCTGCATAGTACTAAGGACTGTAAATGTAATTAATCTTACAAAGTTTAAAACTACCTTTTTGTCCAATGTATTTTATTTCGTCCATCTCTGTGAGCCCTTCCATCTTACTAGAAGTATTATTTGCTGCCCTATGGTAAAATGATTGGAGGCAATAGATTATAGGCCAACACTACCTATTTTTAATTAGAGTAAGAAATGAGTCATATTTGAACATTTTTAGTTTTAGAATTGCTCAAAATCTAAATGTATTTCATTGTATTCAACAACACCCTCCCTCCCCCTCCCCGCCAAGGCAATAAATGTGGACCTGAAAAAGCATAGCATGTCGGACAGTAACTGAGGATCAGGAAAGTCAATTTTTCCAGCCACAAACCTTCATCAGGACTGAGGACAAGGAGGAGGGCCCAGAAATAAACAGAGGGAAGGAGTGGGGCTTGGGGAGGGTAGTTAGATGGAGATAGGTGAATGCAGGTAGTGGGTTATTGTGGTTGGTCAGTGGGAAGGGTGGAGCAGATAGGTGAGTAGGAAGATGGAGAAGTTGGGGGGTAGACAGATTTTGAAGCTGATGATGCAGGTAGGGGGTTATTGTAATTAGGTAGTAGGAAGGGTGGACCGGAAAGGTGAGTCAGAACGTGGACATGTTGAGGGAGGGAAGATTTTGAAACTGGTGAAGTCAGTGTTCAGGCCATTGGGCAGTAAGCTTGCAAAGCGAAAATGAGGTGTTGTTCCTCCAGTTTACGTTTGGCCTTGTTCTGACAGTGTAAGAGGCCAAGGATGGACATGTCGCCATGGGAGAGAGAGGGGGCATTGAAGTGGATGGCACCCAGAAGACCAAGTTGTTTGGTGCATGCAGAGCACGCATGCTCCGCAAACTGGTCCTTGAATTTGCAGTCTCCCACATCGAGAGCAACGGATACAGTAGATGAGGTTCGATGAAGTACAGGTGAATTTCTGCCAGATTTGGAAGGATTGGTTGGGGCCTTGGATGGAGGCAAGAAGGGAAGTGTCGGGGCAGGTGCAAGGGAAGGTACCATGTGTGGTGGAGGGCTTGATGGGGGACTGTGGAAATGAAAAGGTAGTCGCGGATTGAACAGTCCCTGTGGAAAACCAACAGGAGTTGGGAGGGAGATATCTTGTTGGTGGTGGAGTCTGATTGTAGCTGGTGGAAATGTCAGAGGAAGATGCATCATACACAGAGGTTGATGGGGTGGTAGGTGAGAACTAAGGGGACTCTATCTTTTTTGTTGTTTGGGGGAGACGATTTGATGGCAGAAGTGCAGTAAACTCCTTCTATTCATTTCTAGGCATCCGTCCCCCTCCTCGGACCTGACGAGCAGTTTTGACCCGAAATGATAACATTCCTGATCCCCAGATGCTATCTGACCTGCTGTACATTTCCGGTTCCACATTTATTGACTCCGGCTTCCAGCATTTGCAGTCCTTACTGTCTCTAACCCACTCCCCCGCACAAATTGCATTCAAATTTTAAGCAATGCATTTCAGTCAAAAATTTTTATGACAAATGTCTGATTCAGAAATGTGAACTCTAGCTGCTGTTCAAAAATGGGATAGTGTGTCTGCTTTGGATGCTATTGTGAAATTATGCTGGTTAGTTTACAGTTCATGTTTCCATTGATATTAATTTCTACAATCACAATCATAAAATGGTCCACGAACTAACACTCAAGCTGCATGGTCTCTTAAGATCTCTTTAAAATTTCCGAATACATGTAAGAAAATGAAGATTGAAGAGCCTTTCTGATGTATCAAAATCCTACAGTTGCAATTACAACCCAGGCCGTAACCCATGTTCTGGACAGGGGCTGATCTATGCAAATTCGAATCTGAATGAGCAGAAAGATCAATGCAAGCACAACATGAGTAGTTTTGCATGTAACTCAGTTACATTTTAAGTCTTGCAACCTTTACAATAGTTCAATCAGTTTCACTTGTTTGATAAGTTTGAAGTGAATTACAAAACCCATGTGGCACACATTAAGTCCAAAAAGGTTGTGGTTCCCCATTGTCGTATCCATTGATTGTCTGAATGATTCTATGGTTGTGGCTCCACTACCCTGCCCAGAAGATCGATCCATGTTCAAATCAGTCCACGAGAAAAGCTTCTGAACTTTAATCTCAAATATGCCTTTTGACTTTTTCCAACCAATGCCCTTAACTCCTACATTTTTTACTTAGTTTGAAATAATGTTCCATATCCATCTTGACTATGCTGTTACTCTACATCCCCATAATGTCACTCACTTCCTAGATTAATTGTTACTGTATATGTAATATATTAATCATATTTAACAATGACTCTGAATCACAGCTATGCTTATTTAATGCACAATAAGTCCTTGCTAATAATTTGGCATTTGCAGTCCGGTGTACCTTGGATAATAAAGATCTAGAAATAATGCAGAATATCACTACCGAAAGGAATGATCCTGATTTGGTAGCTATTTGAAATCCAGTCTCATCATCTGATTTGTATCAATCATAATCCCATGTCAGCTGTTGTTTGGTGAGTACTTTCACAAAAATGTTAAACATGTAACCTGAAGCAGGAGACTATTCACTTTGTTGAAAGGTTGCAAGTTCACATATCATGCATGACTGATTTACAAATTAATCCAAGGTGGTGCTTACAAGAGCAATAATTGGTTGGATTCTAGAACTCAAAACAATTTTCAGAACACAACAAATAGTGACATATAGATGAAATTGGTTTTATAATATCTCACATCTTCTAACACAACAGTCTTGCAGAGGACAATCCATATGCAGCAACATTATTATAACGTATTATGTTTGAGAGGTTGTAATGATGAAAAGAATTCTGAACTCATCTATGAAATGTGTGAAATCCTTTGAAAAGACATTCCAACAATAAATGCACAATTAGCATTTTTTTCCAAATATGTAAATTATTCACAGCTCTTGAAGTTGTTCATAAAACGCTGCTTATGTTCTATGTTTAAGAATTGCTGGTGGGAAGAAGGCATGAGACAGCTGTTTTGCCTAATGTTCTTTCTCTAATGACATCCTGAACAGAGCTGTGAATTGTCTGAAGTAATCCTTATTTATAAATGCACCAAAATATCACAGGAAGAGGACATAATAGTCAAAATGTTGACTTCTAGGCTATAACCAGTAGAGCCATCATATTATAATAGCATAAGGAAAGATGATTGAGGAGAACCATTGGAATAATCACATCTCTTCATAACATTGAAGGTTTTGTTTCAATTTAGTGGAATATAATGCCATTTTAAGCTTCTACCCAATCCAAGAGCTCCAGTTTGCTACCTGAAATGTTTCATTATGTGTCCAGGTAGAATTTATGAACCTAGTTTCATCATGTAAATTTTGCAGGAAAGAAATACATAAATAGTCTATAACAGCAGACAGCAAGCACCTGAAAGTAAAAAGTGTATTGTGAGTTGAAGTATGATGGAAACTTTAAAAGTGACCAACAATGGTGTTAAATTTTGGTTTGCTGCCTGTTCGGAAGTAATACGATGCATATTAAATCACTGCTGAAAATTAGTCAGATGTGGAATAATAATTGTTAATTTTAGTGACGCATGTCCTTCAGTAATACTAATAGAGTATTGTAATTGACTTACGCCTGAGGCTGGTGGTCAAGTGATCTTGAATATCCACTTGTCAAGTTGCTGTCCCCTTGTTTTTGTAAACAGAAATTGCTTGGAATTTAGACAATGAGAACATGACAGAATGCTATTATTGAACATGAGATAAAAATCAATGTTTGGGCAATGCATTCTTTCATTTATGGTTCTTAGGGGAAGCTCTAAAAATCAAATATTTCCAGTGGATTCCCTCACTAATCACAGGCCTGTTCAGGCCTTAGCGAAAGAATAAAGTGCTACGTTATTCCACACTGCCAGGGGGCTCAAACCTGATCAGGTTAATGATTATTCCTTAACCCTTTCGACACATTCAGTTTCCAGTGTCAGTCATACCTTGATGAATATTGTTGAGCAATTATGAAGGGCATTCTGTCCAGGTTTTGAAGAATTTAGCAACAGGCAGTTCTTTGGCAATTCCCTTGAAGTATGGATTCTTTTCAAATGAGTGTCTGAGGATGTACTACAGGTATATCTTTATGTTGTTAGCTAATTAAGAATATGCCAACATGATTAATACCACATTTTACACACTGTCTGTAACAATTAAGAAAAATTGAATTTAACAAGTACATACCTACCAGAAGCATTTAATACCAATGCGACTAATTAGTGTAATGCAGTTGATATTTTAAAACTATGGAAAACATAGGTGTAATCAACATTGTCAACTAAGTTTTCATTGAGGCACTGGTCTTTTAATGTTAAGTTCACCAAAGGAAGTTTCCCACCCAGAAAGTGGAGGCACAATAAGAATGCTTAAGTACAAAACTTGGTAGTTCAGGAAAAGAAAATGTAAAGGAGTATAAGAATAAGAAGGTGTGGTGTCAGAAGATCAGCCATGAATTAGGAGAATGAAAGAGCATGTTCGAGAGTCCAAATGGCCTCCTCTTGCTTCTTTTTCCTATATTCACCTTAGAGTTCTCAGTTATAATTCCTGTAATTTTTCCTGCCACTGTGCAGCCCTCCAAAACTATTGCGCAGCAGTGACTTCCAGAACCGGATAGCATGAATGGGGCCACACGGTGGCTCAGTGGTTAGCACTGCAGCTTCAGCGCCAGGGACCCGGGTTCGATTCCAGCCTCGGGCAACTGTCAGTGCAGAGTTTGCACATTGTCCCCGTGTCTGCCTGGGTTTCCTCTCGATGCTCCGGTTTCCTCCCACAGCCCAAAGATGTGTAGGCTAGGTGGATCGGCCATGCTAAATTGCCCGTAGTGTTCAGGGGTGTGTGGGTTATCGGGGGATGGTTCTGGCTGGGATCCTCCAAGGGGCAGTGTGGACTTGTTGGGCCGAAGGGCCTGTAATCTAATCTAATCTAAACCTGTAGAACTAACTCCTAGAGAGCATTTGAGTGTACTGTATTGGTACAACCAATCTGAATTAGACCAACAATGTTATTAATGATGTTACAATGAAGAAAATGTGTTGCTTTAAAGAAACGTGAATAAACTGTGAAAAACGTAGCCCAAGGGTTAGCATTGGTCAGTTGTGGGACTCATGCTTCTGAGTCAGAACTTCGTCAGATCCCCTCCTCAGGTTATAAATACATTACTTGGTTGACAAATCAATGCAATACTAAGGGAATGTGCTGCATTGTTACAAATGGTCTTTTGACTTAAGTTATTAAACCAAAATCCTTTTCAAAAGTTAGTCTTCATCAAACTGGTAAGGTACCATGACAGTATTTAAATTTGAGCAAAAATGCATCACTTTCTTTGACCAATATTCCTCCATCAACCAGCATCAAAAAAGTGTTAACTAATTAATTAATCTCTTGTTGAACAGAAACAGTCATTTTCAAAGTGAATAATTCTATTTATAACAGTTTGTGGTGTTCCTTGGTAATCACAAAGTGATGCATCATGTAAAGAAACCTTCCAGCACATTATGTCTGTGCCAGATATTCATTTGGTAAAGCTATCAACTGAATTCCAGTTCCTGCTCTTTACCATGTCCCAAAAATTTATCTCCAGTTTTCTTTTGAATGTTCATGTAATATGAGAAGCTGGGTGAAGCTAAGGCTTAAGACAAAATGATCTTCACATGAAACATTTCCCTATTAAATCATTTTAGTATCCATATGTCTGTTTATTAGAATGACCTTACTAGATTTTGATCATATGATGCTTTTAAGGTAAGAGAACACGTGTTTAGGTACTTGTTAGCAGAAAACGCCAGAACTTTTCGAAGTTCACAGATCCATTCGCAATGGTTATTAGGAAAGGTAGTATCGATAAACATCAAGACATCAAAATGCTTGCAGCCACAGATAAATGTGCAAAGCCTACATAGGCATTGATTATAAAATGACATGTTTGAACGTATCCAATATTTGGTGAAGCAATTTTTATGCACAGTTCTTGTCTTCTCTTTGGTTATTCTGTTCTGCCTCCACACTGTTCCCTTGGAAATCTCTTAAAAATTCTCCTGAAATTGCTTCTTCTTAACATCTACAAGCCACCATTTAGCACCTTTATCCGTAGGGTCAGCTTCTGCATGTTATGAAGGGAGGTTTATTATTAATATATCTTTTGAAGATGCATATTAAAATTTGTGACTGGCAAGAGCTGATGCTATTTTTAGGCTTGTAGGAATTCAATTGGGGTTCAGTGTGTTGAGGGGGAGAATCTACGCAGCTTATCTTCTGCCTTTCTCAGAAAATTCTTGAGGTCCAGTATGATAACTAAAATGCCAAGTCTGTGCTGCCATATTTTGCCCTTCCGTACTAAAACCGTCTTCACTTACAGGATCTGTAGCCCTCTATTCCCTTTCTATTCATATATTCATCCAGGTGCTTCTTGAATGCTATTATTGTGTTGGCTTCCACCACCTCCTCCAGTAAAGCATTCCAGGTACTCACCACCCTTTGTGTGAAAAGCTTGCCTCTCACATCTCTTTTAAACTTTTCCCTCTTGCACCTTTAGTCTCTGTCTCCGAGTAATTCACCCCTCCACCCTGGGAAAATGCTTCCTAACCTTCCCTCTATCCATGCCATTCACATTCTTATAAACTTCTATCAAGTCAACCCTCAACCTCCTGCATTTCAGTAAAAAGAAATCCAGTCTATCTGATCTTGCTTCATCGTTAAAATCCCTCATACCAGACAACATCCTGGTAAACCTTTTCTGTACCCTCTCCAAAGCATCCTTCTGGTAGTGTGGTTACCAGAACTGTACACAATATCTCCTAAATGAACTGTGTCTTCAAAGGTTCCGGTGATAAATGCCTATGCACCTAATAAAGGTCAGATCAAGTAACTTCAGGATATGTTCTCCTATCTTCAAGGAACAGTCCAGCTTTTGTAATGTGCAAAGTGTCAATTAATCATCGCTATCATTGTTCCTGCAACTATGTGACTCCATTTTAACTTAGGTCATTTTCTCACTAAATTTCTCAGTACGTAAAAAATGAGTGTCGATCAGGTAGAAGGGCATTTTAAAATGATTGGTAAATCAGTAATTAAGTATGTGGAACCAATGAGCTGAAAATCACTTATTTAATTGCCCAAAATAGCTGGTTATGAGTGGATGTGTATTTTTTAATCAATTCCTTATAGAACCAGTAAATGGATATCAGTATCTGACCAGTGTTGGCAGTTGTCTATGTTAAGCATGATAGTAAAATGGGGGTAATTTTACCTACATGTCGTGTGATCCTGTGTCCTATTTTCTGATTACACTTCTGAGGCACCTTTGTTTACAGTTTTCAAAGGTGCTTTATAAGTACAAGTTGCTACTGTGCATAGGATCACACATCACCTTCAAGATTTTTGAAATGTTTCGTTTCTTTGTTTTTCTTGAAAGTCCAGTTGGTAAAAATAATGATCATTTTGCTGAATTTTTCAGGCAACAATCTGAAGCAAATTCATGATCGTTACCTATATTTTGGGAAGATATATTTTTGGGAAGGAGAGGAAAAGGCTAGATGCCATACACCCAAGTGTGAAGCTTCAGTGTATATCTACAATTTCCCATTTGGAATGTTTACATTTCACTTATGCTACTGCAGATGCGAATCATGGGAGAAGGGAATATTGATAGATGATTTACCACAGGTTGCTCACCTCTCCTTCCCTGCATACTACGAGCAGATGACATACTAATGTCATCCATTAGTATTCTCAACCAGGGAATGGTAACTGGCACAAGGGACTTAAATGAATGTTGTATTATAAATATGACTTCAGTTGCTGCATTTACTGTTACGCAGCATAGAGTTTACATAGAACTGTACAGCACTGGAAAGGGTTGTTTGGCCCACGATGTTGTGCCAAGCATATGTCAAGGTAAACTAATCCCCCAGCTACCACAGTTCGGTCCTTTCCTTGCATGTTCATGTGCTTATCTAAAATTTCCTTAATGTGAGTATATGTTTAAAACAATTCTGACTTTATCATGATTAACTTTAAACTTGTTAAGCAACAAAACCACAGAACCAGAATCACAGAACTGTGGCAGCAGAGAAGGATGCTATTTGGACCTTCATGTCTGTGCACCTCTCCAACAAATCTCTCATCTAGCACCGTTCTCCTCCCTTTACCTTGTAACCTTGTATTTTCGTCCTTTTCAAATATCCACACAATTCCCTTGATTGAACCTGCCTCCACCAAACTCTCAGGCAGTGCATTCCAGACCCTTACCACCCACTGCTTGACAATGTTTTTCTTCTTCGCTCCTGCTTCCTAGATTAGTTATATTAAATATGTGCCGTTGATTCTTACTCCATTCAAGAGCAGGGACAGCCCTGTCTACTCTGTCCAGATGTCTCCACGATCTTAAATACTTCCATTAAATCTTCACTTAGCCTTCTCTTCAAGGAGAACCAGTATTTCTCCAATATTGCATCTGAAATGGGAAGGTGATGGTCTAATGGTATTATGGCTGGACTGTTAATCCAGAAACCCAGATAATGTTCTGGGGACCAGGGTTCAAACCCCAATACAGCAGATGGTGGAATTTGAATTCAATAAATATCTGGAATTAAGGGTCTGACAATGACCATGAATCCGTTGGCAATTGTTGGAAAAACCTATCTGGTTCAGTAAAGCCCTTTAGGGAAGGAAACTGCCAACCTTACCTGGTCTGGCCTACTGGTGACTGCAGATCCACAGCAATGTGGTTGACTCTTAACTGCCCTCTGGGCAATTAGGGATGGGCAATAAATGCTACCTAGCCAGCAGCGCCCTCATCCCATGAATGAATAGAGGGGGAAAAAAAATTTCAACCTTAGAACCATACTGGTCCTTTACACTCTGACCACTGCCTTCACATCTTTATTCAAGTTTGATGCCCAGAACTGTACACATTACTCCAGCTGATTAGCTCATTGGTGTCTAATACAAGTTCAGCGTAACCTCCCTACTCTTGTACTCTGTGCCCAATTAATAAAGTTTACGATACTGTATGCTTTATTAACTGCTCTCTCTACCTGTCTTGTCATCTTATATGTGTCTTTGCGCCTTTAAAATTGTATAGTTCAGTGTTATACTGTCTCTCCATGTTCTTTCTACCAAAATGCATCACTGCACATTTCTCCACATTGAACTTCATTTGCTCACTTTACTATGTCCTTTTGAAGCTCTGCACTAACCTGCTGCAGAGTTTACAGTGCTCGCAAGCTTTGTGTCCTTCACAAATTTTAAAATTGTGCCCTCTATGCCAAAGTTTAATTCATTGATGTAGGTCAGGAAAAGCACAGATCCCAACAGCAATCCTTGGGAAACTACACGATAACTTTCTCGCATTTTGGAAAACATTTATTACTCCTTGCCCTCTGTTTTCTGTTACTCAGTCAATTCTGTAGCCTTTTTGCTACTATCCCTTTTGTTCCATGAATTCTAACTTTACACACATGCCTGTTGTGTGGCACTATATCAAATGCCTTTTGGAAGCCCATGTACACCACGTCAACAGCATTGTAATTACCCTCTGTTATCTCATGAAAAACTCTGGTAGCTTAGTTAAACGTGATTTCCCTTTTTTTAAAATGCTGGCTGTCCTAAATTAACATGCATTTGTCCATATGACTTAGCTCTGGTACAAGTTATTGTTTGTAGAAGTATTCCCATCACTGAAGTTAACTTGTCTGGCACGTCATTGCTTAAGTTCTCCTTTCACTGTTTCATAAGAAGGGCATGATGTTTACAATTATCTGGTACTCTGGATCATTTTGAGTCTAAGAAAGACTGAAAAATTTCAAGCCCAGTGCCTTGTCACTTTGGACAGCCTTTCCAATACCATCTCTAAAATAAATCTTAAACCGTTTTTACCAAATGACTTTCCTTCCCTTACATCATAACTTGTATAGCATTATTTTCCCTTGGTAAAGACAGATGCAAGAAATTCACTCATTACTTCAGGCATGACCCTACTTCAAGTGTAATTCCTTTTTGGTTCCTGAACAATTCCACTTTCATTCAATTTATATACATATCAAGGACTTGTGAATTTCTTTTCATGTTAACTGACTGTCTCTTTTCGTACACATTCTTTGCTTTTATTCACTTTTTCACCACTCTACTTGAGCCTTCTATATCAGCCTGCTTCTCAATTGTATTTTCTACCAAAACCATCATAAGCACATTTTTCTACTTTATCATTATTTCCACCTTCTTCAGCATCCAGGGAGCTGTAGATTTGTTTGCCTTATCTTTACCTTTTGAGGGAATATACCTGCACTATGCATGAATGATCTTCACTTTGAAAACAGCTCATTGTGCAGATGTCATTTTTCCTGCCAGTTATTGGCTCCAGAACCATTCTAATCACTCTCAAATTAGTTTTCCTCCTCAGTTCTTTCTGGATCATAAGGGGGTGGCCGTGGGCACCCGCATGGGCCCCAGCTATGCCTGCCTCTTTGTAGGTTACGTGGAACAGTCCCTCTTCCGCACCTACACAGGCCCCAAACCCCACCTCTTCCTCCGGTACATTGATGACTGTATCGGCGACGCCTCTTGCTCCCCAGAGGAGCTCGAACAGTTCATCCACTTCACCAACACCTTCCACCCCAACCTTCAGTTCACCTGGGCCATCTCCAGCACATCCCTCACCTTCCTGGACCTCTCAGTCTCCATCTCAGGCAACCAGCTTGTAACTGATGTCCATTTCAAGCCCACCGACTCCCACAGCTACCTAGAATACACCTCCTCCCACCCACCCTCCTGCAAAAATTCCATCCCCTATTCCCAATTCCTCCGCCTCCGCCGCATCTGCTCCCACGATAAGACATTCCACTCCCGCACATCCCAGATGTCCAAGTTCTTTAAGGACCGCAACTTTCCCCCCACAGTGATCGAGAACGCCCTTGACCGCGTCTCCCGTATTTCCCGCAACACATCCCTCACACCCCGCCCCCGCCACAACCGCCCAAAGAGGATCCCCCTCGTTCTCACACACCACCCTACCAACCTCCGGATACAACGCATCATCCTCCGACACTTCCGCCATTTACAATCTGACCCCACCACCCAAGACATTTTTCCATCCCCTTCCCTGTCTGCTTTCCGGAGAGACCACTCTCTCCGTGACTCCCTTGTTCGCTCCACACTGCCCTCCAACCCCACCACACCCAGCACCTTCCCCTGCAACCGCAGGAAATGCTACACTTGTCCCTACTCTTCCTCCCTCACCCCTATCCCAGGCCCCAAGATGACATTCCACATTAAGCAGAGGTTCACCTGCACATCCGCCAATGTGGTATACTGCATCCACTGTACCCGGTGTGGCTTCCTCTACATTGGGGAAACCAAGCGGAGGCTTGGGGACCGCTTTGCAGAACACCTCCGCTCGGTTCGCAATAAACAACTGCACCTCCCAGTCGCAAACCATTTCCACTCCCCCTCCCATTCTCTAGATGACATGTCCATCATGGGCCTCCTGCACTGCCACAATGATGCCACCCGAAGGTTGCAGGAACAGCAACTCATATTCCGCCTGGGAACCCTGCAGCCATATGGTATCAATGTGGACTTCACCAGTTTCAAAATCTCCCCTTCCCCTACTGTATCCCTAAACCAGCCTAGTTCGTCCCCTCCCCCCACTGCACCACACAACCAGCCCAGCTCTTCCCCCCCACCCACTGCATCCCAAAACCAGTCCAACCTGTCTCTGCCTCCCTAACCAGTTCTTCCTCTCACCCATCCCTTCCTCCCACACCAAGCCGCACCCCCAGCTACCTACTAACCTCATCCCACCTCCTTGACCTGTCCATCTTCCCTGGACTGACCTATCCCCTCCCTACCACCCCACCTATACTCTCTCCACCTATCTTCTTTACTCTCCATCTTCGGTCCGCCTCCCCCTCTCTCCCTATTTATTCCAGCTCCCTCTCCCCATCCCCCTCTCTGATGAAGGGTCTAGGCCCGAAACGTCAGCTTTTGTGCTCCTGAGATGCTGCTTGGCCTGCTGTGTTCATCCAGCCTCACATTTTATGATCTTGGAATTCTCCAGCATCTGCAGTTCCCATTATCTCTCTCTTTCTGGATCATTTGCTGTTTTTGTCAATAGTCAGTCTACACTCTGTGATCATGTGATTACTATCCCTCAGATGTTCTTTCACTGGCATTTGTTTTGCTTAACATTTCATTTCCAAAAATCAGGTTTAGCTCTGCATCCTTTATCATTGGACTGAAAATGTACAGTTATAGAAAATTCTCTTTCCCCCCTCTCTGCTGTTTACGCTGTTACTATTGTAGCCTATATTAGAGGAATAAAGTTCACCATCATATCTCTCTTTGTAAACTATAGTTTTTCTGAGATTTCCTGCCAAATGTGTTCTGCTGCATCCTTCCCAGTAGTTGGTCCTCTAACCAAATTGATTTTGTCATTGACCTCTCTGGGACATCCTAATTCTCCAGCACTGCAATGCTCTCTTTAATCACCCCTGCCCTTTTTCATCCTTTCCTATCTTCCCAGATCACTTCGATTCCAAGAATATTTAATAGCCAATTTTCCCATTCCTCAAGCCCGTTTCTCTGTTATAGTACATTGTCATATTTCCACTTGGTAATCTGCATTTGCAACCCACCAATTTTATTTACTGCACTTCATGCATTGACATTCATGCAAAGCAACCCTGATTGAGACTTCAGTATTTTCTTCCTTATTCTGACCCTACCTATTAAATGACTATTCCCTATATCAGTGCTGTTGACCTCTCCCAGTATTCTTTACACCATGGTATTCCCCTCTGATATTATCTCCTAGTATGGCGCTCTTGCCAAGTTAGAATAAACCCTACCATAACATTAGCAAATCACCCCGCAAAGAATTCAGTCCTGGCTCTGTTCAGGTGCAAACCATCCAATCTTAATAGATCCTACCTTCCTCAGAGCTGATCTGAAGTATCTCAAGTATGTCTCCTGCAGAAACATTCCAGCCACACATTCATTTATTTTATCTTCCTCCTATTTCTATACTCTACTGCAGTATAGGAAGTATTCTAGAGATTATCATTTTGGAGGTGCTGCTTATTAATTTCGTACCTAGTCCCTAAATTCTGACTGCTTGACCACATTGCTTTTCTACCTATGTTGTTGGTTCCAATGTGCACCATGACTGTTTACTATTCAGTCTCCCCGCTCAGGATGCCCTGCAGTCACTGCAGTGACATTTGTGACCTTGCAACATGGAGGCAACGCTGCATCCTGAATTCACATTTGTGACCCCAGAAGTATTTATCAGTTTCCATAACTGTGAAATCACATTATTATCACAGTAGTATCTTTCAAACTCCTTTGTACTCCCACGTACAGCTGAGCCACTGGAGATGTACTGAACAGGGCTCTGGATGCTCTCCCCAGACAAACCACTGAATACTGTTTGAAGAGCAGGATGTACTCAAAGGTCTCCTGTATTATCTACCTGTTTGTTTGTGGACTGCTTAGTGGTCAGTCACTCATTTCCTTTCTCCCTGCATTTGCATAAACTGTGGAATGACAACATCTATAAATGTCCACCTAGTGCTTAGCCTCAAAGTTGCATCACAGCAATGAAAGCTGCTGCAATTCAAAACTGGAGCTCAGACTGCAACTGACAATACCTCCTGGACAAATGGCTATCTAGAATATCGGAAATACCTTGGAGTCCTTGCACAGCGTAGGATGTGCATTGAGATCATAGCATCCTTGTCAATCCTTTATTCCTTAGCTAACCTTGATCATGCTTAACAGAAAACTTATAAGACTTACTAGTATTGTTAATAAAACCTTTCAAATACTGATAAATCCAATTAATACATAACACACTTCAAGTTGAAACAAGCCTTACTTAAAGCATATCTTGTCCTGTACCATGAGTTCCCATGTGAACACTCAATCTGCTTCTAACTCCTGAACGTGCACTCCTCACCTTTGCCTTTTTAAAAGAGACAACAATAACTTATTGAAGTACTGTTTCTTGTGCATTTAAGTTCACATTTCTGTCACAAATGAAATGAGTATACATTTTTATTTGCAATTTATATACTTTATTCTGATATGTTTTTTGAAGACCCTAACACACATTGAATTTGCTTTTCTTTCTCTCTTTCTCTCTCCCTTTAATAGAGACTGCATTTGCCTCCAGACTTGTCAGACACAGTGAGCCGATCAAGCAAACAGAATCTGGCGGAATCAGCCAAACTGCTGAGCACAGGATGTGGTGGTGCAGCCAGAGGCAAGGAGCACCTGGACTTCTAGTGACTTTTATTTAACCATTTCGTTCTGAATTCTCATCATATGCAAAGTGTGATTACAAATCTTTGGTGTGTATGTGAAAGCAATAAATATATTTTCAAGGTAACAAGCAGAAGTGAATCATTCAACAAAAAAAAATTTAAAAGGATTGTTTGTTTATTTCTTACACTATGATTTGATTTTTGCATTGTGATTATTAGTTGACTGTACAGTAAATTTTGTGCAGTTAATTCTATTCACTTAATATCAAAGTTAAACAATAAAATTTATTTATTCCCAGTCCATGAATTGAAGTAAAGATTCAAGGAAGCTAATTTGCATTTTGTTGGATTATTTTTTACAAGAATATACATTGCTTCTCCCACCTTTTTGCAGATATAGAAGTTGTTACCTTTACCTATACAGCAATGTAATTCATTTCACATGAGTCAGGATTGTGAGAAATGTGACAAGGTATGAATCATTCCTAGTTGCCTTTGTGAAAATATCTTTACTAACTTAAAGCACATGGTTTATAAATGTTTGTTTGTAGAAATAAAATGGAACCATTCTAAGCATAAAGATAATTCATACATCTTTCTGACTAATACTACATCTGAAAAAAAAGTTGAATTCAAAATAACAAATTGACTCCTTACTCTAAAATAACCTGAGGCATTTCACAGGAATATGAGACATGGTTTGGCATAGAATCACATAAGTTCATAGCAGGTCAAAGCTAGGCCAAAGAAGTAGGATTTTAAAAACATCTTATTGGAAAAGAGGGGGCCAGAAGAATTTCAAAAGGGAGTTTCAGAGCTTTTTCTTTCACCCAAAAGGTGATGGGGTCTGGAACTCATTATCTGAAAGGGTTGTTGAATCGGAAACGCTTAACATTTAAGTGATAGTTGGATGTTCACTTACATTGCTATATCATCTGGGGCAATGGGCCAAGAGCTACAAAATGAGATTAATGTAGTCAGATCTTTGTTGGCTGGTGCAGATATGATGGTCCGAATGGTCATCTTCAGTGCTGTAAATAACCAAAAGTGAAAGCCAGTTAACATTGATGTGACTGTTCTTCAGGATTCTGACGCAGTTTGATATCAAACTCAAAACATTAACTCTGTTTCTATTTCCAGAGATTCTGCCAGACCTGCTGAGTTTCTGCTGCATTCTCTGTTTTTGTTTCAGATTCTAGCAATTGCAGTGTTTTGCTTTTATGAATCCATGAGCTTGAGTCTCAGTAGCCGAAGAGGCCTGAATGTCAATGGTTGAATTGAAATAAGACCAAGATTTTGTCGGAGACCAGATTTGGAGGTGTGCTGGTACTTCAGAAGACTGCAGGCAGTGATAAACAGATAGACAGGTAAGGCCATGAAGGTATTAAGGAACTAAGGTATTACATCTTCAGGCACACAGAGGGCAGGAAAGCTTGGAAGACACGTAGTGGAAAAATGTTCTGGAAGTGAATTTCAAGATGAATGTCTGGGACTGGTAGATAAAGACTGTGGAAAAAGAATAAACAGGATAATCTCTGCCTTTGTGTTGCTGTCTTGTTTGCAGGACTGCTTTGGAGCTTCTGAAAGCATATCAATATGGCAGTAAATGCCTGCCCACAATTGGTGTTGCCTTTTACATTGATTGTCAGCTAGCGATTTGTACTTGTCATGATTGATACTATGAGACTTTGTGTTTTTAGACAGCTTCCTATCTGAAGCTTTGGATGCCCTGCTGGTCTCTTGATACAGGCTACCTCTCACTCAGAAAAGAACTATCAAATTTTTAAAAACCCAAGTAGTTCTCTAAGGCCTTTTCATGGAAAGAAAGCTATCAGCCTTACTTGGTCTACACTATCTATGACTTCAAACCCACAGCAAAGTATTTTGACTCTTACCTGTCCTTTGAAGTACCCTAATGTTATAATTGTGACAATCGGGAACAATCAAATCCTACTACTCTACCCATTGTATCATTCTATGTATAAATGTGTTGATTCAACCTCCAACATAACCAATTACTTTACTTTGCTTTTGCACTATAACCAGATTAAAAGAACCTTTGACCAGTCCTCCATAACAAACTCAAAATAATCCGCTTATTATCACATGAAACCTGTTCATTTAAACAATTTTAAAAAACTGCTTGCCACCTAAATTAGGATCAAAATTAGTACTATGTGTCCTTAATCCCAGCACAGACACACTTGTATTATACAAAACACAACAGTTTCTATGGAGAGTATTTTGTTTTTAAAGAAAAAGGCAATAGAGGAATAATGGCAGGAAGCAGAGGTTGATTAATGAGGTGTGTTTTTCTGACTGGAAGTCTGTGGCAAATGGGATCTCACAATGGCCAGTGTGGAGCCCTTGCTCTTTGTGGCCCATATAAATGACTTAGACTTAAATATAGCAGGTTTGGTCAGTATGTTTGCAGGCAATACAAAATTGACAGGGTAGTAAAAAGTGAGGAGGATAGTCTTAGACTACAAGAGGAAATAGATGGGCAAATCAGATGGACTGATAGTGGCAAAATGGAATTCAAACCATATAAATGTGAGATGATGAACTTGGGCAGGACAAGCAAGGCAAGGAAATACGTGATGAATAGTAGGCCCTTGGAAAGATCAAGGATGTCAGAGGAACCAGTGCATATATACCAGTCCCTTAGAGTATCAGGACAATTGGATAAAGTGATTAACAAGACATATGGTAGACTTGGCTTCACTGGCCAAGGTACAGCATTTAAGAGCAGGGGGATTATGTAGGCACTATTTAGAATGTTGGTTAGGCTACAGCTAGAGTATTTTCTGCATTTCTGGAATCCAAATTATAGGGGGGATGTGATAGCACTGGAGAGGGTCTAGAGGGGATTTGCTAGATGTTGCTTGAACTGAAGAGTTTCAGTTATGAAGAGAGATTGGATAAATTGGGGTTGCTTTCCCTTGAGCAGTGAAGATTGAGAGGGGACTTCAGATGTCTCAAATTCTGAGGGACATAGATGGGTAGACAGGAAGAAACCTTACCCCTTGATGGAGGCATAGATTTAAGATAAGCTGCAGAAGATCCAGAGGAAAAACATTTTCACCCAGAAGATGGTGGGAATCTGGAACTCACTGCCTGTAAGAGCAGTAGAGGCAGAAAACTTTGCAACATTTAAAAAGCACTTAGATGTGCACTTGCAGTGCCAAGGCATACCATATTGGCCAAGTGCTTGAAAATAGGATTAGAATAGTTGGTGGGGTTTTGTTTTGGACCTGCATGAATGCATGAGTTAAAGGGATTTTTTTTCTACGCTGCAGATCTCAATGACTCAGAGATACTATTGGCCAAGAGCCTTAAAATAAAAAATAGAATTTGATGACCTCTCACAGTCTACTGGATTTCTTGCTTACAAAGTCGAATTGTTGACAGCTGTAAACTGATGGGAAGTCTCCAGTTCAGTTTGAAATCAAGCTAGATCTAAGTCTTTAGAAAGTGGCCACAGTTCAGCTTTTCAGGGTCTATGAGGTAGTCAGTTAATCAGTTTCCCAAAAATTTCTACGCAGCGTAGGAGAGACATCCTTGCAACTTCTGAGGTTCCTTCCTTACTGAACATCAAGGTTTGTGAAAACAGAAATCAATTCTGGAAAGGTTTGTTTGTCTACCACCAGCACAGCAACACTCATGATCTTTTCTAAAGCCAGATTTTTCAGCAATTAAGAGCCATAAACCTTAACTCTTATCTCCATAAAAGCTTTGCTTGTCTATTTCTCCAACATCATCTGACTTAATGTAAACAGCTGGCAGACCACAACACGCATTAAACTGTAGACCAAATTTTCTAGGAAACCACATGGTAAAGAAAGTTTTTCAAACCAGAAAGTATCCAAACAGTTCCATATCATGTAGTTTTCCACATAGTCCATGAAATTTAGTACATATTCCCAACACTAGCAAATCACTGGCACTACTACACATATTAACAGGTTCAAGGACAGCTTCTTCCCTGTCATTATTTGTTTGATGAATGAATTCTCTAACTTCAGGTAATGTTGATATTGGTTTGTGCGCCTCCTGTGCAGTATAAAATGTATGCCTTGCTCACTCTAAGCACCCTATGATCTGCATGTCCTTGCTTACTGTGATGAGCCTGTACTGCTCCTAAAGCTTTTCACTATACTTAGGTACATGTAACTACAATGAATCAAATCAAAACCCAACCACTGAATTGTATTTCCAAATTCTCAAATTAACTGGAGATGGAGAAGAAATACCATCCTTTCCACGAAGAACAGGAAAATTTCAATCTGGTCAACAATTCACAATGCAATGGAAGGTGTCAGCAGTTCTGTCAAGCCACCATAATGTAGAGATGCTCAGCTTGGATTTGACCAAATGTTACATCAAGGAACCCAAGCAACATTGAAATCAGTGTGAATGAGAAAATCTCTCCACTAGCAGGAATCTTGCCTCGCATAAAGGGCTGTAGTTTTTCGAGACCACATCTCAATCCCAGGAAATTGCGCAAGAGTTTTATTTTTAGCCGTATGCTCAATTACCTTTTAATTCCCTGAAGGTCAGAATGGGAATGTTCACTGATGGTTGTAGTGTTGAGTTGGCTTATAACTATTCAGATAATATAGCAATGTCCACAATGCCATGTCCACATACAGCAATACCTGGACAGCATTTACATCTGGGCTGTTAAATGATTTACTGCCACCAGTACCGAGGTACCGTGAAAAGTGTTGTGTTACCTGCTTTACAGGCAGATTGTACTATACAAGTGCGTCATAGTACCAGAACAGAATGCAGGATACAGTATTACAGCTGCTGAGAAAGTGCAGAAAGAGATCAAAATTAACATTAAAGAGGTCCATTCAAAAGTCTGATAACAGCGGGGAAGAAGTTATTCTTGAATCTGTTTGTACGTCTATACAAACCTTTGTGTCTTCTGCCCAACAGAAGGAGGTGGAAGAGAGCATATCCGGGGTGGGACATGTCTTTAATTGTGTTGGTTGCTTTCCAGATGCAGCGAGAAATGTAGATAAAGTGGCTGGAAGGCCGGTTTGCATGATGGACAGTGCTGTGCTCACAACTCTCTGTAGTTTCTTTTGGTCTTGAGAAGAGCAGTTGCCATACCATGCTGTAATGCTTTCTGTGGTGCATCTATAAAACTTTGTAAAAGCAAGCACCTCAGCACTTTTGACACTGACAGAGTGTCAGTGCCTTTCACTCCACTTCCTAAAATTAATGACTAGCTCCTTCATTTTGTTGCTGTTGATGCTAGATAAGAACCAACTAAACAGTCTGTATGTGAGTTTCACCAGGATTATCATCACTGAATCGCAGCTGTTTAAATTTAATAGGTCACTATTGATCAGAACCATAAGTGAGCATGACATAAGTGAGCTGCGGCTGCAAGATCACTTCATAAAGTGGATATTTGGTGGTGAGTAACTCACTTCCTAATTTGAAAGCCTTCTCACCATCCTGAAGGTGCATGTCTGACGAACAATGCTCCACTTCCCAGGATGAGTGAAGCTTCAATAATTCACAGTATGTCACCATCTAGAACAAAAGCCTGATCCTTTGGCATTTTCATCATTGAGTTCAACAACTTAGAGCATAACCTGTATTCTCCATTTTGATTACTATTTCTCCCCATCACCACTATCATCTCTATTGGCAGTGTCTTGGGTTTGCTGTCAGCAAACCAGTCCCAGTTCCTCTTTTTCACACCTGTAAACATTCCTTCACTGTTACTGAATGCAAATCCTGGCACACCTGAACAATGATAATACCTGTATCTTAAGGCATTAGCAGCCTAAGAACATTGGTCACTACTATTATAAGGGCAATGAGAGATGAGCAATAAAGCTGACCTTGTTAATGGTGCCTACATCTTATGTTTTTTTTAAAAACTCCTTAGCACAATGTTCATGGCCCATGAATGAATACACAACTAATCTGTGTATCAAGGTGCTTAAAGAGAGCATAATGACAAATATGACGCTAAGCCACATAAAAAGATATTGGGTGAGATGACTGACAGCTTAGAATTAGAGGTAGATTTTAAAGAATGCCTTAAGGGAGAAAAGAGAGGTGAGAGGAAATTCCAGAACTTTGAGCCTAGGCAACTGAAAACACAAACACCAGTAGTGGAGTAAATAAAATTGCAGTTGCTCAAGACTTCAGAGTTGGATCTTTACTGATTTCTCAGAGATTTCTGGGGCTGAGGGAGATTGTGATGATAGGTTTGGGCTAGAACATGATGGGATTTGTAAACATGGATGATAACTTTCAAATTCAGGCATTGTTAAACCAGGAGCTAATGTAGGTCAGTGAGCATAGGGAACAGAGCTTGGTGCAAATGAATATCCAGGCAGCAGAGTTTTGGATAATTTCAAGTTTATGGAGAAAATGTGGCATGTGGAAAACCAGGCAGCTCAGTACTGAATTAGCCAAAAATCTAGAGTTAAAGTCAAGAGCGATGGTGGTGAGATACAGTTGTCTGTAGATAGCCTCCATGTGAATACTAGTACTGTATGTTTTTATGCCGATGCCATGGACATAGGAGGGGTCCATGATGGTATGCAGGAGTAATGACTTTCTGGCCATAATTAAATGACAAAGAAACTCGGTGAAACCAGAACTACCCAATTGGACAATGCACTGAAGAATTGGAAGAGGATGGTGTGAGTAGCAGAGTGAAAGGCTACAGAAAAGATAACAAGAATAGGGTGAGATAATTTACCTTCCTCACAATCGCAAAAAAAGTAAGTCGTGATTTTGATGAAAACTGTTTTTGGACAATGGCAGGGACAAAATTCTGTTTGGGGACTTCAAACATTGAGTTACATAAATATTGAGGGAGGACACGTTCAGGAACTTTGGAGAGGAAAGAAGAATTGGTGAAGCAGTCGTAGTTTTCAAGAAAGGCAAGGTCAAGAGTTTTTTTTGAGATTAGGCATGATTACGACATATTTGAAGGGAGAACAACTAAAAAGAAAAGACAGCTAACAGGATTGTTTAACATGAGTAGGAGAAGTTGGTTGGAGAGTTTAGTGAAGACGGGGTCAGGAAGCATGATATGGGTCTCAAGGGCTAAATGAGTTTGGAGAAGACATGAAGGTAAACAAAATAGAGAAGGATACAAATTTATGCTACAGCAATGGAAAGGTTTAGAGTTTTGGCCTGTTAGACAAATGAAAGAGAAGATTCTGCAGGTGCACCAAACTGAAAGGACTCAATCTTAGTAACAAAAATGTCCATGAGCTCCTCATTGTATAGCATGAGATTGCAGGGACAGGAGAAAGGCACTTTTTACTTTATATCAATTACCAGACCTAATACCTTGCTGATACTCACAAATTGTAATCAAGTTACGGTGACAGAAACAAATGACCATCAGATCTTATTTGGATCAGTTTTAACTTTTTTTACAATGTTTCACCTGCAATGTTCTTTCTTTTGTCATTTGCAACTAAATTAAATATTGAAAGATTTGTAAATATGATATAATTTAATAAATCAAGTAGCAGTGGAATGAGTACAACAACTTGCAAATGCCAACGTGCACCTCTAACATAATGAAATATCCCAAGGTGCTTCACACAAGCATTAGCAAGCCAAATTTGAAGCCAGTAGCCTGTTAATTCAGAAGTGTGTATCAACTATGTATGTCTATGTTTAAGCTATCATTCAGGCTTCAATGTGTGCTTGTACAGGGCTATTCTATATTAATGGTTCCCCTCATCTATTTCTGAGCTAAATGGGCAGACATTTTTCACTTCATATTTATAATTCCAAGTGCTGTATTAAATAAGAGCAAATTTCATAATTCAGGTAGCACTTTTTTCATAATAAAATGCTAAATATTATGCTGACATCCTTTTACTATAAGTCACCAGATTTGTTGTTAGCCCCACTCTCTGGTGGGATGGACATGACTGTCATTCAGAATCCTCTTCAGATTAGTGCACTAACTATAACTGTCATTTTTCCTGGCAACCCAAGTCAAAACTATCCATCACTGCCTGTCATTAGCTGATTCTGTACTTCTAGCCATACAGCATTCCTCTTTGTTTAATGAGAAATACTACTTGTAAGGATCTTATGTAGACATTTTAAGAATTACTTTTTTAACTTACCAGTAAATTATCGATATTTTACTATTTCAACTCTTAAGGAATGGGAAGTTCAAAGATCCATTGCAGATATAGCCAAAATTCAAGCCATTCACTCCATTATAATAAAATGTGAGGCTGGATGAACACAGCAGGCCAAGCAGCATCTCAGGAGCACAAAAGCTGACGTTTCGGGCCTAGACCCTTCATCAGAGAGGGGGATGGGGTGAGGGTTCTGGAATAAATAGGGAGAGAGGGGGAGGCGGACCGAAGGTGGAGAGTAAAGAAGATAGGTGGAGAGAGTATAGGTGGGGAGGTAGGGAGGGGAGGTAGGGAGGGGATGGGTCAGTCCAGGGAAGACAGACAGGGCAAGGAGGTGGGATGAGGTTAGTAGATTGATGGGGGTGCGGCTTGGGGTGAGAGGAAGAACAGGTTAGGGAGGCAGAGACAGGTTGGACTGGTTTTGGGATGCAGTGGGTCGGGGGGAAGAGCTGGGCTGGCTGTGTGGTGCAGTGGGGGGAGGGGATGAACTGGGCTGGTTTTGGGATGCAGTGGGGGAAGGGGAGATTTTGAAACTGGTGACGTCCACATTGATACCATTAGGCTGCAGGGTTCCCAGGCGGAATATGAGTTGCTGTTCCTGCGACCTTCGGGTGGCATCGTTGTGGCACTGCAGGAGGCCCATGATGGACATGTCATCTAAAGAATGGGAGGGGGAGTTGAAATGGTTTGCAACTGGGAGGTGCAGTTGTTTGTTGCGAACTGAGCGGAGGTGTTCTGCAAAGCGGTCTCCAAGCCTCCGCTTGGTTTCCCCAATGTAGAGGAAGCCACACCGGGTACAGTGGATGCAGTATACCACATTGGCAGATGTGCAGGTGAACCTCTGCTTAATGTGGAATGTCATCTTGGGGCCTGGGATAGGGGTGAGGGAGGAGGTGTGGGGGCAAGTGTAGCATTTCCTGCGGTTGCAGGGGAAGGTGCCGGGTGTGGTGGGGTTGGAGGGCAGTGTGGAGCGAACAAGGGAGTCACGGAGAGAGTGGTCTCTCCGGAAAGCAGACAGGGGTGGGGATGGAAAAATGTCTTGGGTGGTGGGGTCGGATTGTAAATGGCGGAAGTGTCGGAAGATGATGCGTTGTATCCGAAGGTTGGTAGGGTGGTGTGTGAGAACGAGGGGGATCCTCTTAGGGCGGTTGTGGCGGGGGCGGGGTGTGAGGGATGTGTTGCGGGAAATACGGGAGACGCAGTCAAGGGCGTTCTCGATCACTGTGGGGGGAAAGTTGCGGTCCTTAAAGAACTTGGACATCTGGGATGTGCGGGAGTGGAATGTCTTATCGTGGGAGCAGATGCGGCGGAGGCGGAGGAATTGGGAATAGGGAATGGAATTTTTGCAGGAGGGTGGGTGGGAGGAGGTGTATTCTAGGTAGTTGTGGGAGTCGGTGGGCTTGAAATGGACATCAGTTACAAGCTGGTTGCCTGATATGGAGACTGAGAGGTCCAGGAAGGTGAGGGATGTGCTGGAGATGGCCCAGGTGAACTGAAGGTTGGGGTGGAAGGTGTTGGTGAAGTGGATGAACTGTTCGAGCTCCTCACTCCATTGTCTCCCTGCTGGTTCTTTGAAATCTGAAATGAGGCCCATTCCCCTGCTCTGTCCAACAAGCCCTTAATATATTTCTCTTCAAATATTTATTCAAACATAAAAGGTTATTATTTTAAAAAGTGTGCAAACTACATGCAAATATTCTTATAAAGTGCAAGTACACAACAGAATGAAAATGTCATGCAAAATTTGACGAGAATCAAAAATAGACAATAACATAACTAAAAGATTATACAAAGGTTTTCACCAGACATTCAAAAAATCAATCGAAGAAACTAGTTTCAGTACTTTTATGTTACAGGTAACGAATTATATTTCAAGGATTGTGAGAATATTCCGTGTTGTTTTAGTAGATTGGTATATTGTAGTAAAAATCAGTTTGATTTATCCAGAGATAGTACAAACTGCCAATGCTGGAGAATCTGAGATAACACAGTGTGAAGCTGGATGAACACAGCAGGCCAAGCAGCATTAGAGGAGCAGGAGAGCTGATGTTTCTGAAGAAGGGTATCGGCCCAAAACATCAGCTTTCCTGCTCCTCTAATGCTGCTTGGCCTGCTGTATTCATCAGCTTCACACCGTGTTGTTTCATCCAGAGTTTTTTTAACATGGAACAATCCTTAATTTTACACATTGCATATCTTAAAGAACATTGTATCTCTTTATTTAAAGTTCACTTTGGATCACTTCCAGATGACAGAATTACCTAGAGGATGACCCAAAATACAAAGTTGGACAAGCATTACATAGTCCGTTCTGAGGAAGGGTCACCAGACCCGAAACGTTAACTCTGTTTTTCCTTCACAGAAGCTGCCAGACCTGCTGAGCTTTTCTAGCAATTCCTGTTTTGTTTCCTGATTTATAGCATCCACAGTTCTTTTATGTTTTATTAAATAGTCAGTTTTTAAATAGGCTGTTTCTAAATTAATGGAATTCTGTAGATATAAAAAAGTCAGAATTCCACATCAAAACGCCAGAAGTAATTATGATTCTAAATAGTTATGTTTGGAAGAAATTCAGAATGTAGACACTATTGAGGCTAGGCCAATTTTATAAATAAAATGAATGTGTAGCACGTAGGCTGGACAGCCATCCTGATATCTGAAAAAAAAATTAGGAAAAATGTGTAAAGGGATTCTCTAGCAATTTTTTGTGGTTTCTAAGTAAAAACAATGACAATGTACAGTAAGGTTTATTATAATTTTCACTATAATGCTGCATTAATGATAGAAGAATCAATAGGATAATGCAGCAAGATGTTAATTTTGCACTGTAAAAAGTTAAATGTTACATATTTATATTGGGCAGCTATAGAAACATTAGTCAGTTCTGAAGACACAATGGCAGCCTTGTTTTAAACATGAACTTATGCGGAAGATTTATTTAAGGGCGGTCCTTAGAAAGTTTTTTTTTAACAATTTGATCAACAGCTGGCAGAGGTTATTGAGAAGGGTGGTTAAGACCAAAACATTGGGCTTTTTGAGGTATGAACTAAATTCTGATCTGTAAAGGGAAGATCGTTGGTATTCTTTTTCATCCTCCACTCTCTTTGCCTTACCATTCGTGGCGATGCCATCCAGGCCCAGGGTCTGAAATTCCCTTCACTCTGATTTTCTGTTCTCTTTAAAGTAGCCCTTTAAAACCAACAGCTTTTTTATGCTTTAGTATCCTGCCTTTTCACTCAATACCAATGTTATGTGTAACTGCTCTTTTGAAGCACCTGAAGACATTCTACAAGGTTAAAGACAAATGTAAATAATTGGTGTATTCTGAAGGAATAGAATCCAGTGAGCTGAAAGGCTTTCTTCATCTTGTGATATGAGGTGAAAAGTCATTTCTAGATGTATTCAGTACTGACACACACATTAACATTCCTGCCATGTTTGGCTTTCCTCAAGTCACTTGCTTGCAATATGGATAATAATGTTAGAAAAAAATAACATAAGTGCCATATTATTTGCTATCCTTTTAAAATGAATATGACAAATGTTATAATTATTTAATGCAGATGCTATTTCAGGGAAATGAGCCGAGGAAAAAAGACAACCAACACTTGTAGTGCCACATTTTTATTGAGAGAAAAGCAAATGCACTTTGCCATATGACCTTTTGCAAAGGAAAGTTAGCACAGAAAAAGATCAGCTATAGCAAACCTAACCACCTGTCTTGGGGAAATAGTAAAATTTATTGCTGCCTCCAATGTGTATTTAATACATTTTACACTGCTCCCTAGCAACCAGATGCCAGATAAATAAAGTATAGCCTTTTTATTTTATGACAATAGTCACCAACATGTCCTCAAGGCAGCACTTAGCATTCAAACAGGCAAATAGGGCTTGTAGGAGCTGATCATTTTAAAGCTTTGAATTTTAGCATAATTCTATTTATTGGATGTATTCTGGACAGCACATTATATCCTTATTTTTCATGGTTGAAATTTGTAGCACTGGTTTCACTTTAACATATTTAATAATATTATTGATAAATTGTTCAAATGAAAAATCAGTACTATTAGAATGACATAGACATTTTTTGTGCTTCTGGCCCTTGGTTCCCATCTAAGAAGCTTGCTGTACACTGATAAAGTATTCTTAAAAAATCTTTTCACCAAATTCCAAATGGAAAAAGAGACATTCCCTTGCTCCAGAAAAAGTGATAGAATCCTTTCTTACACATATTACTATTGAATGATGGATTTCTCTTTCTCTTGCGGAAGTTATGTAGTGTGTTTATCTTTGAAGGTTAACATGTTTCACTTATGGCTTAGTTCGTAGTATTCTTCTCTCTGACCCAAAATTTCTTTCTGTTGCAGTGCTGAAGGTGTTCTGCGCTTTTGGAGGTATTATTTTTCAGATGCAATGTTAAACCAAGGTCCAACCAGTTTGCTTGGGTGAATATAAAAGATCCAGTGCCACTATTTTGAAGAGAAGTAGAGGAATTATCCTGGTGTACTCATCAACGCTTATCTCTCAAACAACTGTGTAAAACAAAAGACTGATAGGTCATTTTTCACATTGCAGTTTTTAAGATTTTGCTGAGTGTGAATTGTCTGCCATCATTTCATTGTTACAACAGTAACAAATAGAAGTATTCCTAAAAATACATTAATGACTTGAGGCCGCTTTTAAACTCCCAATGCAATATAAGTGCACTTTTTTTTTTGATTCCCTGCTAATATTTCAATCAGACACTTTTACATCTCTGCACCAAGTAACACATTCCTTATATGGAATCAAACTTCACAAGACCGGCTAGAAACCTTTAAGATTGATAAACTATTTCACTAAAAGATTAATCAGTTTCAGGTGAAACTTTTCATCCATGTAGTAATATGGGTAAAATGCACAACTGAGGCCGGAGATCAATTAAAATTTCAGAACTGAGACTGTTAGATTTTTGTGAGACAGAATGTCTATTACCGATATTTCTATTTCATTATAATACTTAATTTCCAATAATAGGAGAAAAACAACTAACTATCCCATTTAAGTTAAAAATAATTATTTCATATTTCTTTTTGAGTTCATCCCAAAGAGTGTCCTGTTCTCACTGAGATAGACTGTGGACATTGAAGTTTTTTTTTGTTATTTGGGTGTTGGCTCAGAGGGAAGGCAATTGTGGTTTTGCTTTGGTGCAGACTGCATCTCACTGGATTGAGAGACCCACCAAGAGATGATCATTAATCAGGCCTGAGTTTAAGCAGAAAAAATGCCTGTATCATTCATAGCACAAAATGCAGTTGGGGCTCAGTCTCAGTTTGGATGCCCTGAGGAGAAATCCAGCTGGAGGATTTACAATGTTGGTAGCTCAAAGAACTAATCCATAGAGGTCCTCACAGAGCCTTGTGGCAGAAGGTAGTTAGTAAATTTAGCTTGGAAGCTGTGAGAAGGCAGTTTCATGCCTGCCAATTACCTGAATAAGGAATTGGGGTATCTATGGCCATGAAGTACAAGATAAACATCAGAAGGTCGGTTTACCAGAAATCTAATGAAAGGATCACCGCAAAATGTTACCTCTGTGAATGGCTGAGAAATTAAGACAAAAATAGATGAAGCAAAGGAAAATTAAAGTTGACGTCCAGAGGCTCTAGTATACCTTGTGAGTTGGTCCCTAATGGCACGCCAATCAAGACAAAACAGAACAATTGTTAAATTACTGGAGAATAGCTATCAAAACCTGAGCTAAATACAAATTAAAGTGTGCACTTTTTGACAGATAGCTGTTATCCTAAAATATAATTTAACTTTGGTGTCAACACACCAATCCTTAGGATGTACAATACAATCCTTACACTATTTCCGTGTCATTTGATAATGTTCTGAAAGTCTATTAGCATAACCATCGTCAACACCAGAGAAACAGTCTCAAACCAAGTAGTGAAGTTACCTATAATTTAGATGTTAAGCATTTGAACCAAGTTTTTAAAACATACTGTGAATATAAATTTCACACTTTGTTTGAAATTCTTTATTCAAAATGTTATTTAAATCATTTTAGTGGAATCAGAATCATATTACCTAAGTAGGGGATTTTTTAACGTCTAATCATAAGGGATACTGAGAAGTTGAAGCAGGCTAGTGTAGGGGTTCGATTCAATATCCTTTTGAGTATTGGTCTATGCAGTACGTACTTGAATTGTAGTTTTATTGTGAAGTAGCTATTTGTTCCTTTGTGATCATTCTTTCAAATAACATCTAAAATGCTCGAGAACTACCTGTTCGAAGATTTTGATGCCGAAACCAATAAATTGACCTGGTGTTTGAAATGGCCTCTGTTTGACTATCTCTGTCTTTATCTCTCCAATTTCCAACTACGCTTGTGTTCCCTTGCTTCAACTTCGAAATGATGTCATATGTCCATGACTTCAACCCAGCGTCAGTGCCATTCTTCCTTTACAAAAAAAATAAGATGCGAAGTTCCTTGCAACTATATGTTTTTGATAATAATGGGAACCGTTGGATAATGGTTTTCTCGCCAAGTTTCCTGAACAATATTTAACTCTCAATCAACGTTGCTGAAAGAGATTAGTTGGTCTCAGTGCTGTTTCTGCGACTCTTGATTTGGGACTACAAAGTTCAAACGCATTTCATTGACAGTAAAGCGCTTTGGTTTTTTTTAATATTGCAGCAAACATCTGCCACTTGGAGGGCACACTCGGCAGACAGCTCATACGTTTGATTTTACGGTGGCAACGGAGTAGAGGCCTGAACTCCCGAGAACAGTTCTTCCTTTAATGGTAGGCGAGAGAAGTATCTACCTTTCTCTGAACTTGAAACATCTCATAAAAGGGCATCAAGAGGTCTGTCCTCCAGCACGGACGTTTTTGAAATGCGCACTTGTTTTGAATAAGGCTCCACTTTCAATTGGAGTGGAGGACAGATTAATTCATGCTTGATTCCATTGAGCTGACGTGTCGGCTAAATTGTACTTGACATTTACGCGAATCTGGCACCTGTACTTCCAATATAGGATGTGGTTTCAACAAACGATGACTATACTTGTGAGACATCAAAGCAGGCAGGATTGAAGATTAAATGTTGCCACGTACTAACTTGCAGGTTCAGAGTCCAAGGTGACAGTGCCCCAAGGAATCTCGCTCGTTTAGACCCAATTAAATCATCGCTCTGGATTCTTAAACTGCTCAATACTTCCAATGAACCAATGCATTCCAAGAATCAGTCGTATACCAGCAGCGCCATGATCTAGCAACGAAGGTTATGCCACATGAACTAACTTTTCAAAGGGGAAACAAAACGGTGACTATCAGTACCAGCGGTTGTGCGAGTATTTTAAAATGGTCCATTTCCCAACATTCACTCCATCCTATTGCATAACCTAAACCTAATCTGATTGAAAGCAAGCCACATGAAGCCATCACTCAACTCACAGAGAGCTTCCTGCCCAAAGACGAATCAAATGTATTCAAAATCGAAACAAAAACTGAAAATATTGGAGATAATGGGAACTGCAGATGCTGGAGAATCCAAGATAACAAAGTGTGGAGCTGGATGAACACAGCAGGCCAAGCAGCATCTCAGGAACACAAAAGCTGACGTTTCGGGCCTAGACCCTTGATCAGAGAGGTCTGATGAAGGGTCTAGGCCCGAAACGTCAGCTTTTGTGCTCCTGTGATGCTGCTGGGCCTGCTGTGTTCATCCAGCCTCACATTTTATTATCCTGAAAATATTGGAGATGCTCAGGCTGCGCAGCGACTGACAAGCAAGTTAACGGTTCACGTGACAGCCTTACGAAATGTTAACGTTGTTTCTCCACAGACTCTGCCTGATCTGCTGTGTGTTTACACCATTTTCGATTTTTACATCAGATCGAGACTTGCTCAAGCCGAACACCTCCGATAAGACAGAAAAATTTAGTTTTGTAAACGCTTAATGAATTTGTCCTCAAGTTAAAAATACCGCTTCAAAAAATACTTTTAGAAGTGTTCAGGGCGACCAAACGCAAATGCTGCCAGACCTACTGAGCTTCTCCAACGGTTTCTGGCTTTATTGGTTATTCGATGTGATTTCCAAATTGGCTTGCATGCTTTAAAAGTATAGTGGTAAAACTGCACTTGAACTTGAAATAACCGAAATAATTGCGGAACTTATCATTACGAAGGCTGATATATGATGGGCATGTATCAGTTGCCCTGATTACTGTCGTAAATTTGTCAGAATTTCCGTTCATATCTTCCAGTTCTGGAAGAAGAGTGAGCCATTCAGTCTTTCCAGTCTATTCCGCTAGTCAATTAGATCATGGTTGATCTGTAAAATGAATGAATTAAATCTACCCGTCTTACATCCATAGCTCTTTAAACGCTTAACCAACAAAAATCTAATTCTGAGGAAAGGTCATTGGAACCGAAACTTTAGTCTGATTCCCACTCCACAGATGCTGCCGGACCTGCTGAGCTTTTCCAGCAATTTCAGTTTTTGTTTCTGATTTACAGCATCTGCAGCTGTTTGTTTTTAAACACACAATTATCTCAATTTGGGTACTTGCATCTGACTTGCACTCAACAGCACTGTTCTCTTTGGCAGAAAAAAAACCTTTAAGATACCTTTATATTCTTGGAGATGCAACTGGTTTACTTGGTTACAAACGTGAGTAATAATAATATTTAGCTCTTCTAATGTTCAGTTTCTGCAAATAAATAAAGAATGAGAATGGATATTTTTGAAGTTTGTTTTTATGCATGTCTTCGTTTAAATAATTTGGTTATGTTTCTATTCAATGTTTAGTAGAATCTTGCAAAAACATCAAGTCACTCGACCTTGATCCATAAGAGGTAGATGATTTTAGTTAAAGCGCAAAGAACGACATTATTCATAGTTGATAATTTAGGGGTGTCACCCTCCAATCGACATTTTAATACTTGTACAAAATATGTACATTTTTACAAGTTTCTTTTGTTTCTGCTAATAGCTGTATTCTGTGTAAACAGCAAAAATTACAGTGTTGAAGCCAGAACTTTAAAAAAAATGCTTACTGCATCGAAACGTGAATATCACCAGTTACATTTATCAACTCACCCATCCAAGAATGATTAAAAGTCTAATGTTGACATGTAAGATCATTTTAGGAATTCCATGATACATCCATAACATAGCGTTTATTTTACTTTTCCACTTAAAAATTAAACCGCATAAACAGGTAAAGGTAGTTTTAAAAAAACGTTCGCCAAAAATCCAAAGAGTAACTCTCTGAATTTATCGACAAAATAAATGAACACAATACTATGTTTTAAAACAGGCAGGTAGTAACTGAAAAGTATGCTTTGGTATATCTCGGACATCATTCTTGACTGAAGCTTTGATATGCAATCGAACATAACTGAAACATTTAATGTTTTAAAACTCTTGATAACCAGTTTAATTTTGTATGAAACATCGTTTTACTTTCACGAGAAATAAAAGTTTGAACGTGGCAGCTACCTATATACAAATACCAGAACAATTAGCTTGCACGGAGTTAAGGAAGAAAAATAGAACGTTCTTGGCTATAATGATGCATGGGTGGATATAAATCATCTCTAGCGTATTCGGGTGAATATAAATGAAATTAACTTTATTATAGAAATCATTCCGGGAGATTTCTAGGGAAGACAAATACTTACATTTCGACATAACAAATTGGATTATATCGAAGACACAATCTACCTTTATCTACCAAATTGTCCACTTCCTTGAAGTTCTGTTACCTTTGCACATAAACTTATCAGTCAACGAACTTGGGCGAACCAAAACAGATACAGTTCGCTTTTAACACAACTAAGTTGGCTTCCCTTCCCCCACCCCACCCCCTCCCGCCCCTAAAATAAAATTTAGTGTAATGCAATGGTAGAAGTTGGTAACATCAAAGTCCATAAATCTAGAAATGTAGTGGTAGAAGCATTCGATATTGGCCTAACTGATGGCCGCTATGTTGACCATGATGTCTTGTAATCATCCCATGACCAACGTGTATCAAATATCCATCGAGTCTAGTTGTTCTTGTTTTAAACATACAGAAATGCCCATTTACAAATAATACACCGCCTGAAGAATTTCAGTGGGGGAGGGGGAAAAGAACATTTTGTTCCGTTGACTTCACACGCCAGGCACCGCACAGGTCCACGTGGGTCTTCTCAATGTGAACATATCGGGCGCAGTCCCAGAACAAAGATACCTTCAGAGTTTCCTCTCAGAAACAAATACTGCTGGGCATCTAACTCTCCACAGTCTCTTTCCACTCTCCCTTTTTACTGCAATCGGGGCCAGTACTGAGACATGTCCGGTTCGCTTCCGGGCACTTGAACAGGTACAGACACACCAGGGGAGATAAGTCCTGAGAAATCGAAACAAAACTATTATTAAGACACAGAAACAAAAAAAAATCACAATTCTTGAGCTTGCAGCTTTTGTTTTGCACGCGATGATTGTTTTTTTTAAAAGAAATCTAATTTTACATCAATAACAATGATGTTGTGCAACGCGACCATTTTGAAATCCAACAAAACAAAATCAGAAGAAAAACACAAGCATTTATTTATTATTAGTGAGTGCTAATTCCCTAAGCAATTTCAAAAACAAAAATAACATAACTTGTTTATTATAAGACTCGAGCGCTCCGGTCCTCGGAGCTTTGGGAGCTTTAATAATGTTTGCTAAAATCCTGATGCTATTTTAAGCTGCAGGTTCATAATTAACTCGGGCGATGACAGTTTATTTTGACTTATGGATCCAGCAGGAATGGAGAAACCCATCAGTCATAGACTACAGCACAGAAACAGGCCTTTTGGTCCAATTCGTTCATGCCGACCAAGTTTTTCGAACTAGACTCGTCCCGCTTGCCTGTGTTTGGCCCATATCTCTCCAAATCTTTCCAATCATGTACCTGTCCAAATGTCTTTTCCTGTACTAGCAAATACTTATGCAGCATATTTTGAACACTGAGGATCCGAATTCATTCATCAAACGAAATACTAATGCAATTTCTAAGTTTAAATAACCGGTTAATTTGTTCACGAACAGGTCAGGCATAGCATCTTTAGCATTCGTTGATAATTCATTATTGATATCTGTTTGCATCTTTTTCCTCAAAATATTCATCCAGGGGAAAATTAATGGTTTAAGAGGATCGAAATAAGTGGTTTACAAAAAAAAAATTTACAGGGATCAAATCACTGACAACTGATGTTAGTATTCAGCTATAACTTGAATTCCTATAAGTGGTCCATCCAAATACCACTGGGCGTGGTATGGAAGATGCTGACGACTCTTCAATTGATCTTCTCCATAGGCTTACCTGTGGATGTGGCCCCCGAGGTGCCCATAGACTGGGGGTTCATATGTGACTGCATATGAGGCGGCGTGTACGTGTCATAACTGCGTCCATTAACTGACGGACTGTTGGGCAGCATACAGGAGTAAGACGGCGTTTGGCTGGATACTGGCGACTTTCCAAAAAACAAATGGAAAACACAACATCCGTTTGTGCATGCCGTAGAGAAAGTATTTAATGGCTGTTGATTCTGTTTGTTCTGCTCCATACTTACTTGCATAGACAGGTTGTTTGCCATGCTGAAACTGGGCATCGGTGGCAGTGCGCTGTAAGTGTTAGTGAGGGATGTGTCTGCCCGACCCAGCATTGCACCTGTGGCAAAAGAGGAAACTGAAAACAAAAGAAGCGAAACTGTGTGTTAGAGATAAACTGGAACGTGAGAGTTGACTGTGAAACCCAGCGCACGAATTCACCTCAATTTATCACACTTAATTAAGAATTATCTGAATGGAGAGAGATGGTTGCTCTCTGATGAAGGGTCTAGGCCCGTAACGTCAGCTTTTGTGCTCCTGAGATGCTGCTTGGCCTGCTGTGTTCATCCAGCTCCACACTTTATTATCTTGGATTCTCCAGCATCTGCAGTTCCCATTATGTCTGGGGTTATTCTGGGACAGTCCCGCCCACCAATTGACTTTGTTACAGGATCTCGACACCTTTGCTGGACAATCAGAGGAGCAGGAGAAAGGCCATTCAGTCATTGGGACCTGTCCTACCATTGAATTAAATCACGACAGAACTGCAAGTTAACTCTATTTACTAGTCTTTCTACCATGATTTTTTATAATAAAGTGTGGAGCTGGATGAACACAGCAGGCCAAGCAGCATCTCAGGAGCACAAAAGCTGACGTTTCGGGCCTAGGCCCTTCATCCATGATTCTTTAAACCTATTTACTGCTCCTTCTCAAACTCTCCTCTCGCCTGAGGTGTGGTGATTCTCGGGTTAAACCACCACCATCAATATGTGACGAGACAGCAGCACTATGGTCTTACAAGACTTTGGCAACTTGATCTGTTACTGAACAAAAGTCTATTCACACCAATGCCAACATTATCCATGAGGAATTTTCGAGCATGAGGAATTTTCGAGGGGTGACTTCTCGATTTCAACTGCCCATGAAGAATGCTCAGGATGTAAAATGTTTCCCTCTTGCTCTGGACTTCCCCACGAGAGAAAACTGCTTCTCCGTGTCTACCGTGTCAAAGTCATCTCATTGGGTTCTATTCATGTTGAAACGTGAATCTGTGGTCTCTCTCAGGCCTTTTTTTCTCACGTGGCCTCCTTTCAGCCACTGGAGCTCGGCTGTTTAATATGAGGGGTGGGGTGGGGTGGGGCGTCTTCCTTACTGGCTCAGTCTGACCTCACTTGGTGTCCATTTCAATGCACTCCCAACGGGTGCAGTCGGACATTCAAGCAAGTTTAAAAAACCTAGACGACCAGTCACTTTGACGCACAGTTGGATTGAGAATCACCCGACTCAAAGGAGATTAGCAATGCAGCTAGTCACTTAACCGCACGGTGAAATTCAGACTTACAATACCCAACTGTTTTAACTATCGAATATGGTTGGTGTTGGTAAAGTATGGAGGGGCGGTCTTTGGTAAATACGCTGGGCGGGGGGCGGGGAATGGTGGAAGACTTGTGGCCGGCGTTGACTGGCTCAGACGCTTTGAATGTGTAACACAACTTTAAGCAACATTTCAAATAGTTAATTGAACGGAATTTCAAGGGATAAGGTTATTCAATGTTTTTTAAATAATCTGTCCTATCCATGTTACAAGATCTGTTTGGACCTTTATGTTGCCGCCCTGACGCAACTAACGCCCGTTATCTGTTTCTTTAAAAAATATTAAAAGCCTCTTTTATCAGATAGTCCTTTATATTAAAGCTAAACTCATCAGCCGCTAGTAAAATACACTGGGAAAATTCCGGCTGCAAAGGAATGCATTCTATTAGCCCTGACCCAATTAAGACTTCAGTCCCACGTAGAACATATTTCTATTGTTACGAATCCCTCGGGGGGTCGAGGGACAAATGGGCTGCAGAAGCAAATAGCATTTTAACATGTCCTTTAATTGTAATCACGGCACTTTTCAGTCTCGGGAAATCATAATTACTAAGTCTGAACACTCAATTTATTGCAAAAGTGTACGTGTCATTCTGTTCATGACGGACATTCAACCTTCATATTAAACAATATTGATGGGCAATTATTGCAACATTAGCGAGAAGGAATCTGGGAAAAGAAATATTGGCAACTTTAAACCTGTTCTCATAATGCTGTCCCCCTTTGATGACTTTACACTATTACTTTCTGAGCTTTTTTAAGATTGATAATGTGCTGGTGTCAGTCAAAACACCACCACACTCTGCTCTACCCCCAAATCCTTATGATTGCATTTCTCTTGAGCAGCTTGTTATAACGCATAGCTCTAACTTGGCGCATTGCCCTTACCGGGAGTTGTGGGCTGAGGGATGGGCTGGTAAACACTGGTACTGAAGCTGCTGCTGATGGGGATGTGGCTCGGGGTGTTGCTAGCTTGTCGTCTCTGGTTCCTCAGCTTTTCCTCCCGCCTCCACTTTGCTCTCCTGTTGGAAAACCAAACCTGCCGAAAAGTAGAGTCGGAGAGAGAGTGAGGTGACTGAATGTCAAACTCTAGAGAACAAAAGAAAGATATGCATTTTTATAACGCCGACTGCATGTGCCTTTCGTATCCACAGTCTGCACCTTTCTTGCCCATAAGACATTCTAAAGCGCTGTAGAGCCAACTTTTTTTTTACGTTTAACCCCCGTTGTAACGCAAGATACGCGCACAGCAAGCTGCCACGCACAGCAATGTGATAATGACCAAAAATTCTGGTATCCTGTTGTTAGTTCAGGAATAAATGTTGGCCAGGACATCCGGGATTGTTGCCCTGCTCTTCTTTGGGGTAGTGCAATGGAATTTTTCAAACCCATCTGATAAGGCAGGCATTAAATATTAAGGCCTCACCAAAAAGACAGCATCTCTGGCAGTGCAGTGTACCCCAAGTACTTTATTACGAAGGCCAGATTGTTACCAACTGAGCCACAGTTGTTAGAATCTATATGGGACGTTTGAAGAGTCCTCACTGTTGAAAAGTAGCAAACGCATAGAACTAGCTTCCCACAACAGCAATAAGACATTGATCACCTAAGCATTTTTTTCATGATGTTGGTTGAGAGATAATTATTGGTTAGAGCAGATGGGGCCTCGACTTCTTGATGTACTTGAAAGATGACACCTCGAACATGGTTCCCAGTGCTGCACTGAAGTATGTCCTTAGCTTTTGTGCTCCGATCACTTTTGGGGATTTGAATCCAAAGCCTCGGAGTGATTCAATCCTTTCAAGTGTCATCTGTGTCCCAGTTGGTCACAGTCTTGCTTCTGAGTTACAAGGTTATAGGTTCAAGTACCACTTCAGAGATTTGATCACAAACTCCAGCTTGACACCTGAAAGTGCTAGTGAAGTGGTGTTGGTTTTCTAGTGAGATGTTAAAGAGGCCCATTTTCTTCCTAAGGTGGACCGAAAAGATCCCATGACACTATTTTGTGGAATATAAGTGGAGCCATTCTTCTCAACACACGCCCTCCCCACTCCGCCCAAGTCGGCCCCTCGACCACCATGACAAAAAAAAATTGGTCATTATCTCACTACTCTCTGTGACTGTTTGCAGTGGGGAATTGGCTGATGTGTTTCTAACATTACAATTGTGGCTGACTTCTAAATTGCTGTCTTCTAAAGGGCTCATTGGCTCTAAAATGCCTTGGGGAGCCCTGTGGTCATGGAAGGTGCTACCTGAAAAAGTACAAGTCTTTGCAGAGCTTACAGCGCTGCCGAGGGTGCTGCGCCTGACTGAAGTGCAACAGACCAAAAAAAAAAGCTGTGGGGATCAGAATTTGAGAAACAAGCTGAAATATCAGAATATTTCCATGTTTAAAATTGGATTTCTGCTTGTGTAATATATTTCTTGGGCACTCCAGCCTCGGACAGCACTGTATGCAGCTGAAATGTCCACCCTGTATATTGCTCGAATGGAGAAGAATTCCAATCCGTTGTGCAAATTCCCGGCAAAAATTGATAATCAGTTCAAAAATTTTTAAGCCTTCGCGACAAAAAAAATTACAAATCTTACAAATGTTTATCTTTCGGGGTCTCAGAAATATACCAAACAGCTTCCGATGTGTTACCGTTCACAATGTAGTCAGCTTCACTAGTTGAGTCACATTCAGAAACGGGCCATTGGTTTACCTGTATCCTAGCTTCCGGGAGATCTATTTTGGCCGCTAATCGTTCTCTGGCAAACACATCAGGATAATGAGTTCTCTCGAATTCTGGAAGAACAATTTTTTTTCTTTGTTTATTTGTGGATCTTGACAAAATAGGGAACAGCAAGGTCATCCGATAGCAAAGCATCGAGGGTTGCAAATTTCTATTCTCCCTCGTTCTCCTGTTGTCACTTACTCTGTCTCTCGGTGGTGTACACATGCAGTTCGATTCTTGCCTTTCTCGCTCTCACATACTCCCTCTCATTCATTCTCTCCACCAACTGTAAATCTCACCTTTCTCCAGGGCCTCGATTTGCTCCTGAGTGAAAGATGTTCTGTTTCTCTGCAGTTTCCTTTTGAGCTGGAGCCTCATCTGTGCTTCGTCTGAATCGTCGCTGTTTGAGTTGATGGAGTTTGTATTTTCACCGCCTCCTTCCTGTTGCTGACAGCCGTCTGGAGCAATAACGGAGAAAGCAAGGCCAAATTAAAGAAACTCGATTTCCTACGCGGACTATGGCGTGAAGCTAATTCGAATATTAGTTTTAATGACGACCTAAAGAAGTATCAGCATCTCTCATAAATGCTGTTGAATTTCTCAATCTCAAACAATGACTATGCAGTCTGCGCAAAATGCAATTGTGAATTACTGGTTTAATTTCTTATCCTCTGGTTCCTTGAATCTAGGTCAAAAAGTTCAAAAATCAATATGATTTGAGTGTCTGGAAAGAACTCAGCCCCATGAATTTATTTTTGCATCACTTTCATTGTATCTTGTTACATTATCCCAACCTTCCCAACACACGGCATTCCCTCCACCAGTATGGAATAGCTCGGCCGAATGGCATTTTCCTATGCTCCATATTTTATATTAAACAACAAACAAATCTGACTGGATTTTGCTTGAGGAGATAGAAGATAGAACAGAGAAAATGAAACTCCAAGCATCGACAAAGATTCCCAATGTTTCTGGGCCAACAGAATCTTTGTGCCAACCCATAGACCAGGTGGTATTCTCATGGGTCAAATGGCTACCTGATTACTGGATCAAGTGTGAGACCACATGAACCAGATAGATTTGGGTCACGTTGTTTGGCATTTGACAGTGATAATCCTGCATGCTCAGTGCAAAATCATCCTTTAAAAATAATCAAGCCAATTTGGGCACTCTAACAGCTTCCAAAATTTAACATAGAATCTTCGTTGGTGTCAGGAGGAAGTTAACGTGCATTTTGCATTAAATACCAGAGCAGAAATCCTTTCCTATTAATCACAATGGGGGAAGGGTAACCACTAGTCTGACCCCCACCCCCCATTGCATCTTACGAACATCCGTTTGAAAATGCATCTGTAGTGGAAACGTAACCCTGGAATTTTCTCTTCGCTCCTAGTTACTCCCAACAATTGGTCTGTACTTCCCATTGCTACTGATCTTATCAAAAGTCTTCCTGTCGAGTTACTTTTTAACTTCATACACTGTACGTTCCAGAAGTTTGAATGCCAGCATTTCTCCATCCGCTGACGTAACCAGAACGTTACATGAAAGCTCATAATCTCAGTCTGTAGTTGCTAAGCATGGTGCAATTATATCATCAGTAATAACAGCCTATAATTTTCTTATATTTAGCAGAAACCACTGTTCACTACTTGTGATATATAAGTACTTTTAAAAGGGGAACATAATTTGTGGTGAGCGCCATAATAAATTCAGGGACGATAGTTTAACATTTTGGTTTTATCGAGACAGACCTGATTCTTCAGATGCACATTTGCTGCAAATAAGACAAAGCTATTTCGAATGGCTAAACAAGTCTGCAGAAGAGTAACTGTCAGTCCACACTCCACGTTATTAAACTCTTGCAACAATACAACCACAATCCTGTAAACATCTGTCAATATTACTGCTCGGTGACATTTTTGCAAGGTTTATGAGATAACAATTTTCCTATGATTCATGGTTGGTCGAATCCTTTTAAAGCGCGATTCGGACTGAAACCCAATGAGAATGATTCTATCATTATGTCCATTCGGTTTACGATATTCCCCTGATTTTTTTTAAACCAGAATGCTGTAAACTACGACAAATGACCTGGTTCTGCCTTGCTTGCATTTAAAACGTGGCTCGTTCGGAATTTGTTGAAATCCGTTTGTCAGCTGTATTGTAGGACACTGAAGATTAAGGAATTTCCCTTAAAATAGAGATTTTTTGTCCATCTTTCTAACCACCATATGGGCTTTTTTTCATGTCTATTGCAGTGGCCGCCAACACTTGAATAGCCTTTCAGGCGTACAATGCCAGCAGAGGACGGCAACTATTAAAGTCCCAGGCCAGAAGGTTGGCAAATTTTCGTGGGCAGAATTTTGAGAATACAATCGCTGGTTATCGCGGGAAGACAACAAAAGGATTCTCTTAGGCAGGCAGTGCTCCACATTGTCACACAACGACCACAGTCAACAGACTTTTCAGCGAAGTATGTTAACCTTTGTACGACGCTGTCATTAATCACTGTCCAGTGAGTTGGACTGTTCAGCGCCATTTAGGCTTAAACATTCTATAGGAGGAGAATGGGCCAAAGCATTTGGAGGAGCAGTTTGAATGGGACTGAGATAATGGGAACTGCAGATGCTGGAGAATCCAAGATAACAAAGTGTGGAGCTGGATGAACACAGCAGGCCCAGCAGCATCTCAGGAGCACAAAAGCTGACGTTTCGGGCCTAGACCCTTCAACAGAGAGGGGGATGGGGAGAGGGTTCTGGAATAAATAGGGAGAGAGGGGGAGGCGGACTGAAGATGAGAGAAAAGAAGATAGGTGGAGAGGAGAGTATAGGTGGGGAGGTACGGAGGGGATAGGTCAGTCCAGGGAAGACGGACAGGGCAAGGAGGTGAGATGAGGTTAGTAGGTAGGAAATGGAGGTGCGGCTTGAGGTGGGAGGAAGGGATGGGTGAGAGGAAGAACAGGTTAGGGAGGCAGAGACAGGTTGGACTGGTTTTGGGATGCAGTGGGGGGAGGGGATGTGCTGGGCTGGTTGTGTGATGCAGTGGGGGGAGGGGACGAACTGGGCTGGTTTAGGGATGCGGTGGGGGAAGGGGAGATTTTGAAGCTGGTGAAGTCCACATTGATACCATTGGGCTGCAGGGTTCCCAAGTGGAATATGAGTTGCTGTTCCTGCAACCTTCGGGTGGCATCATTGTGGCACTGCAGGAGGCCCATGATGGACATGTCATCTAAAGAATGGGAGGGGGAGTGGAAATGGTTCGCGACTGGGAGATGCAGTTGTTTGTTGCGAACTGAGCGGAGGTGTTCTGCAAAGCGGTCCCCAAGCCTCCGCTTGGTTTCCCCAATGTAGAGGAAGCCACACCGTGTACAGTGGATACAGTATACCACATTGGCACATTTCTCTGCCTCCATAACCTGTTCTTCCTCTCACCCATCCCTTCCTCCCACCTCAAGCCGCACCTCCATTTCCTACCTACTAACCTCATCCCACCTCCTTGACCTGTCCGTCTTCCCTGGACTGACCTATCCCCTCCCTACCTCCCCACCTATACTCTCCTCTCCACCTATCTTCTTTTCTCTCCATCTTCGGTCCGCCTCCCCCTCTCTCCCTATTTATTCCAGAACCCTCTCCCCATCCCCCTCTCTGTTGAATGGGACTGTATGCTACTATTCTGTTTATTTAACGGGGTGATTAAAAAAAAACCTCACCTAGCTAAGACTAGAAAATAAAAATCTCCAAGCGTGTTCTGGCATTGTTTTCCTTTTATAACATTCTCTTCTCCGCCATGTGCTATGACCACTTCATGTCGAACTGCACCTAATTCCGCTTCCCCAGGACTAATCTTTAATGTGGCCTTTGCCAGCGCAAACTACGATTTTCAGCTATCATTGTTTCCGTCTTCCACGCGTTTGCTCTCCAAAGCGTATGTGCACGTTTGTGAGGGGTGGCGGTGTTAGGGGGTGATGTGTTGAATTTGGAGCCTGCGCGATAATCGAGGGGCTGGTTTAAACAATCTTGTCTCGAATTATTTTCTCTCCCACTGAACTGGGAACTAGGCGCTGCGCTGCTCTTCAACGCTCTTCTAACCACTTGCCCCAAATGGCCAACTTCCTGTAACTCCTTGGTGGATTATCTGCTGTCCTTTATCCAGTGTCATTAGAAAACATTTCCAATCCATCGTTCCTTCCCTTCTAAGCGCAAACAGCGCGATAAAGATCGATAATTTAGGTGGATACTCATTGGAAAAAGAAACTGCGGTTAAACAACGAATTTATTAGTCCAATTTGGATGCAATAAAGAAATTATGTTTGTAAATAATCTTCAACACTCCTGTAAATATACGTACTTCATTATACTGAAGCATTCCGTGTCCTACGTTAACTATAATTGAACACAGGTGAACGGAAAAACTCGCCATGTTGCCTATGGGTTCAGATATAAACCTAACATCCTCGTTGCCTTTGATATCGAGAGGGTACAGTAATTTAAAATTAAAACACAGACTGACAGACACACGCATACACACATACACACATTCATACACACACACACACACAAACGCACACACACACACACACACACACACACACACAAACCAAACGACAGACAATTAAGTTATCTTTCTTTCATGTCTATTTTAGGGGAGGGCGGCTTGCAATCTCTTAAAGAACCAATTGAATGCCCTGGTCCCTGGTGCTGTTACTCTTAATCCGTAAAAAGAAGGATAAATGTGCGTCCTATTATCCCACAGCCAGACCAACTGACGCTGGGGTTAGGATTTGTTTTCTACAATAAGGCGCTGGGAAATAAAATCATTCCTTAGTTTCTTAGTGTCTTAATCATTCACGCGGAAAACGACCAAGGAGATAGCAAACGAATTGCGGCACTTCTCAGTGCTCCAGCCCAGATGAGAAACACTGTGCCCTTCCCCATAAACCTTGTGAAAGGGAAAGTGTCTAAATCCTATAGAAGGCTTCAGCTATATAAGAGAGAAAGAGAAAAAAAGATAGAAAAAACCTGTCACAGCAATCCTTAAAACCCTAATTTGCTCGAGAATGCCTCACTCCCCCTACTTGAAGGGTTGGCCAGATAGTGATGTCTCTCTTAGACTATTGTCAGGCTTGATGCTGGTATTTCTTCCCCAGCTGGCTGACATGAATCAGCTTGAAACCATATTCCCCCTTAAGTGACCTAACCCTGACTTGTGCTTCCAGTAATGGACTTTTAAAAATCTGCTCAAACATCCCGGCACGAGGTTGGGGGTGGGGATTGGGAATCGGGGTGACTGGGGAGAATTAAGAATCTGTTGGGAATAAAATGCCGCTAATGATTTGGGGGATATATTTGTTCCATGACTGTCTCCATAAAGATATTGAACGAACATGTAAGTCCAGACGGCCTGACTTACACTTGAAAAGTAATTATTGTCTACTCGTGTTATCCCTATGTTTTAAATGAAGTGAAATCAGACTCTCTCTATTAATACTGCTTGCATGATTTATTTAGCCAATTGGAAGAACGCCCATGCACTCATTACGGCTTCTTATCGTTCAGTTTTATTTATCAAATCGTGTAACAAAAGTATAAATCACTTTAATGCGTTTTAATTTTACAGTCCTGTTCTCGAGGTGCAATACACTGTCCTCATTGGCATAGCATCAAGCATTCGGATCTACGCAATTTGACTTTTGCCCAAGTGTTAGACAAACTGAGATAACTTCGAACTGCAAGCACTGAGCTGGTCAGAGGGAGAATGTATCAGACGTTTCATCAACAGAAGCGAAACGAAGTTACTTCGTATTTTTAGTTGGCTCGAATACTTGACAATTTTAATGTTTCGTTTCTTTCACTGTCAATGTCACACAAAGCATAGCTCAGATTACAACTTTGCCCCTCAACTTCCTCAGACCATTTGGGAGAGGCAATTGCACCTTAAAGACTATATGATTTCATTACCCGTTTGATACCACTGTTCCAATCACACAACGAACCATAAACGCTAATGATCAACATTGACAATGCGATTAGGATTGATTTTTTTTCAATTTTATGACTTTAGCTGTTCTAAAACCCCGGCAAAATGATTCCTTGTGATAACTTTGGAATAGAAAGCATGAAGGCAGTTCTGATGAAAACTGTCCAGATACAGCACAACTATGACCAGTAACACAATCGTTCTCAGAGATAATGGGAACTGCAGATGCTGGAGAATCCAAGATAAAAAAAGTGTGAAGCTGGATGAACACAGCAGGCCAAGCAGCATCTTAGGAGCACACACAATCGTTCTGTTGCACGTCAAAGACATGCTTATGTTTCCTGACCAGATGAAGGTAATGTAAAACCAATAAAAGAAAGTCTAATGGTAATACGGCGTTTTTTTCACAATCTCAGGATGTCCCAAGCTTAAACATGTATATGTGCAGCCGATGAAGTACTTTTGAAGTGTGCCACTGCTACATTGTTGGGCACAGGGCAGTCAATATGAGCGCAGCCAGCTCCAACAAACAACAGCGTGATAAAGGTCGGATCATCTTTGAAGTGATGTTGATTGTAATCAAAGATAGTAGTTGATTGTAATCAAATGTTGCTTTAGAGTTGGCATTTAAAACAACTATCAAGAAACACAGCGAAACATTTAAAGGGCAATGACGAAGCGGGGGGGGGGGGGGGGAAGCGGCGCGATTGTAACCAATCGAATTCCTCGTTCAACGAGCACAGGGCCAAACACGAAACGGCTGAACGCCAGTCCTCTCCGTTACTTGATTCAAATGTTCAATAATTTCGTGCCTGCAAATAGCTGTTAGTCTGAAAATTATTTTGATCCTAAACCACCCGCATCCAGTATTTGGTATGGCCCTAATTGATGGTCAAAGTTCCGAATTTCGAGCAGTCAAAGCTCACTGTTTCCCTGCGTGGCTTGCACGCTCCTGACAACTCAAAGGGACAGTCAAAAACATACCACCTCCACCAAAATCATTAACATATAATTGCAGTAAACAAATTTAGATTTCCCTTGCTATCCCTCGAGATTCCAAAAGACACAATTCACATAAAATACCTAGTCAGCTTAAACAGTCTAGTTAAGATCCAAACGAGCAGGCCCAAACCAGGGTCAAAAAACGGGCCCATTAAATGTCTTAACCGTCATTTCACTTTTGACCGATAGAATACAAAGATGATTTTTAGATCTAGCAGTTGTAACAACTTAAGACATAATTATTAATCATCTTATCCAAGATCTTGAAATCACTCTAGTGCTCTGACTTTAGTTTTCCCACATGTACTTCGCGCAGTTAGAAAAAAAATTTACAGTCACAAAAAGTGAACTTTTTAGATAAAAATATTTCTGCTGCAAGTTTCTGATTTGTAATTAACATTGATGCCCATTTACCCCCTACTGTTGGTATATGAGACTATTCAAGGCACCCGGAAAGGTACATGAACATTGTCACTCGGGTATCGAGTCTCTAAGCAAAGGCTACGTTCCCAGGTTTGTTTGTACTCTTCTTGCTGTGATGAGTGGAGAGTTAAAGTTGTTTAGAAGTTTGGACTTTTAAAGCGCCCTCGTATTGTAATACAATCGTTGTTAGTTGCGTCGATCGCTTCATTAAAAGTGCTATAACAAGCTGGGGGATATCTTACAGAAAGCAATGCGCTGCTGTGTATCTTTCTAGTGCCCTTCTTATATTGTTTGCTTCTCAGAAAGCTGACATGTCTAATTGGCAAGTGGTGCGATATGGTGTCCAGGGGTCTCATGTGTAACATTTCTACAGCTGTCTCCTAGAACTAGACGCTTATTCATGTTGCTTAATGAGAAACAAAACGCTCTCTAATGAGCAATTACATAGCGACAGAATTGTTCCCATAACAAATTCTTGCGTGTGGCTGAAGCATCCTTTGTACAATATATTCCGCACACTGTTGCTGATTCTGCGAACAAAAAGCAGGTTGTGGACGGGACACCTCCTCCCCAGGCTGATGACTGTCAAGAACAGGCTCTCTAATGACACAGTGGATACAGAAAATGATTCACTTGTCGGTTTCGCCCACTACCTCCACCAACACCCACCCCCTTACCCCAATCCAAGCCACGAACATCACATCCAATTACACTGCAAATTATCTCGCTGCTATCGCGATAATAAACATGAACTAACCTTAAACATGAACGACGTCAGCTTCCCAAATGACTTAAAGAAGGTTGTATGGAACAACGTAACGTTTCAAAACCACATACAATTATTTTTATGTAATATTGGAACACGGTTTACATAAACGTGTACCCTTATTACTAAATACTTTTTAACTTGTTGAGAATACGCATTTGTTTTCAAAATGATTGGCCCTGGCGTTATTTGTATTTTCAATTGTATGGTTCTCGTGCTATCAACAGCGTTAAGTTTACTCAAATATATGAATTTGCGCCAGGCTCCTTTCTTTTGCCCCCACTAGCAATACATACGCTCTCCTCCGTCTTTATCTAAATTATTCAAGGATAAAACCTTTGACAAATGACCAGAAAGTATTTTCCTAAAATTAATACTTTCTAAGAGTTCTGGGACTTCCCAACTGAGTGTTTCGCTGCGACGTTTAACTGGTTTGCATTCAAGATTTTAACTGATGGGATTGATAACGCCCGCATTTCAGTTCACATAGACGACCAGTGCCTTCGCACAATTCAAGCTTGATTTTAATTCTAGCTGATAATTTTCCATTTTCAAAGATTAAATTTAAGATACTCCTGCCATTAACCGGAAACTTTATGCTGGCATTTTGCGTAATGATTAAATGTCATTGCAAGTTGTGAATATGTGTAAGTGGATAATATAGCCGCATTTGGCAATTAGGACAATGAGAGCACTTATGTGCCCCTTTACATGGAAAGACAATTCTGTTTAAGTTCCCGTTTAATTTCTAAAATTCAGGTATGAATTTTCATTGTATTCCCGACCTGGGAGAAATGGGACAAGGATGATTGAGGTGATTGGACAAATCCGCCTAATAAAATTGTTGATTTGCTGAACACTAGTGGTGAGTTTTCCGTTAAAGGCAATATATAAATGCAATGTGCTTTTGTTGGTTACCGTCTTACTGTTCCTAACGCTTACAGATGGCGTAGAAGATTTGCCCTCTCTAGGCGTCGGACAGTGTCGGTGTTCAAATGTTCCTACAAAAGTCAGCCTTGAAATGGATAAAATGCATTCCTTCCAGAGTTGCACACTGTCAATTGTATTTGGGCGTAAAATGTACATTCGTTAATTTCATCAATAAACCTGACTTTATTCTCGTAAAATGGTTGTCTGCAACTGATACTCTTTTCAGGTATTAGACGGAACATAATTATCTAATTGTCAAATTTAAGACATCGACCTCGAACGGAAAGAAAACAGCAACAACGGGGCTGGGCTGACATAGGAAGATGAAATCGGCTGGCTCTTGCCGGTTAGATCAGATGAGGAACAACTGCCAAGCTGCAAATGACCTATTATTTTATTCTTAAAATGTGTTGAATAATGTATACCTGGTCTTGTTTTGTCATTTACTTAGATATTTGCCTTAGCCTAGTGTGGCCCACTTGCTGAATAGCTAACCAAAATAACTGTATCTCTGAGTATGACGAGCTGTCCAGCGAATCTACATACCCAAAAGCATTTTATATTAGGTTGTCCGTCAGTTAGTTAAAGACTGGCCCTCATAAATATAGCTAGCCAGTGTTCCTTACCTTGATTGGGCTGCCCTGGCACCGAACTGCCCGGATACCAGCCTGGCCGGGTACCCCATGCACCTGTCTGACCGTTCAGCATCCTCAGCTTATCATACATCCCATCTGCTCCCATCTGTTGCTTTTCGCTAGCCAGGTTGCGAAGGACTCGGTTAATCGATGATACCTGAAAGCCAATCAGCCATTCTTCTTAAATATCTTTCCTCTCTTAAAATGAACAATTTGAATGTTGAAATTCACAGATGTCGATGAGTGGTCGATGCAATTGTTTAGTAGAAATAAATAAAACCGAACTAAATATACAAGAATTACGATCATCTAACACACTAATTTAATCTCATACTTCAGTCTCAGCTGCATATATCAAGCACTTTCGTAGAGGCTTGACAATATGTGTTCATTTGCATTCATATCAATAAACAACACAAAAGAAAATAAATCACAAATGCCAACGATGAGTTAAATTAATTTATATACATATTATATACTTGGTGACACAGCCTTGTAACTCAATCTACACTAACTGGTATCTTCCATTTCACTAAGCAGCGAACACTTAGATCAATCAGTATGAAATTCAAGAGCAATGTTTGAAATAATCATTGCAATCAGGATCAAAAAAAATCTGCACATTTCGCCAGTTTAAATGATTTCACTTCATAACATTCCACATTTGCCCATTGAAGGAACAAGCAACATTTATTCAAATGCAATGTCTATGAGTTCAAATTCCGAGGGAATATTAATCTAAAGAACAATCGATGTCTGAGGGAGCTAGTTATTTTAGTCTCCGCCGCTGCGGTCACCTTGATAATAAAATCACACATATGCTTTTTTAAAAATTGTTTGAGCAAATGAGGCGTACTTTCTGTGTGCAGTCGTTAGTGGCAATAAATAAATCCTTCCCTCCGTTCAAAGTTAATTAAATGTTTTACTCACACTTGGTATATTGTCGTTAGTACAGACCCCCTCAGAGAGCAATCTGTCTCGAATTTCCCAAGCAAAGATCGACGGGCACTCGCGTTTATACTGAGCGATTTTAGAGACAACCTCAGGAGTGGCTACCCTTGGTTTACTCCCTCCGATTGCCCTGGGTCTGATGGATCCAGTTTCATAATACCTGCCCAGGATTTTACTGACACAGCCGTTAGAAACCTACATGTATATGTAGAAAAGGGAAAGCATTGCTATCAAAAAGTGTTTGACAAATAAAATGGTTCTTTTTGTTTGATAATATATATTTATATGGGTATATGGATATAGTTAAACAATGTTGAGCTTACTTTTCGATTATCCACTACTTGGACTTTTGCATCAGCATGGGTCTACAATACAAAAATATACCTTAAATGGCAGTGGGAAACGTACCAATATTGCATTGATTTCAAGAGAATTTCTGGCGCGTGCCAAAGTTATTTAAAAAAAGTTTCAAACTTAATTTTTTTGCATCAACATTGGGTCTACAATACAAAAATAAACCCTTAAATGGCAGGGGAAAATCTGACCATTTCTCAATCACTTCAAGATAATTTATTGTTTTTTTTCGCCAATTTTGAAATAAATTGCTTTGAAGGTACGAATGCAATTTTTAGGAAGCATTTTTGGATTGTAGAAAACCCCTTCTAGAAAATGATTCAATAAGCTGATTGCATATGCAACGGTAACACTGTGACATCCTGCATGCTTTTCAGGTCGATTTGCAATGATGTAAAGATAGACGTACTAACTCATAGCTCGTTACCTGGAGAATCCTTGATATATCGCAGGGCCTGGCTCCGCTGTGGGCAAGTTCCACAATTTTCTGTCTGGTCGAGTCAGGCAATGGTCGACCATTAACAAACACGCCGCCGAGCTGGTTCACTCCACTGTGACCTAGGGGTAAAGCAACAGCGAACATATTCAGCGGCCGAGACCCAAGAGGTATGTATGCTCGGCGAAGTTCTCTGCTCACAGCGCCCGTTCTTAATTACGTCCGAAATCTCAGTTGTAAAACAAAATCTGTCCCATAAACTCGCACTCATGCTCTTAACACCAAAACCGCCAATCAAACCGGAATATCGTACGAGCTATGAAAACGTCGGTGCGCTTGCAAATCATCACAACCGAATTAAATACGACAAACTACTCGATACAGGTATTGCAGCAAAACAAACAGAGCGTACAGAAACAAGATTTTTGTTCAGCTAATCGAACAGCTAACAATGCCCCTTTGACTGAATGCAAAATCAACTGAATCCAATGTTACAAATAACACGTTCATCTTCCCGGAATTACAACAGACGTCCAAAGCAACCAAAACAAGTCATTCTTTTGCTTGTTAAAAACAGGAAAAGGTCAGTAATTGTCAGTTTATGGAGACTCCGAACCTGAAACTCAGGCTGCTAACAGTGTCCCTCGAGGAAGCTCCCGGCTTAAAGAGAACCTGTTCTCCTCTCCCTAGGAGCGCCTGCTAAATTGGCTCCAAAAGCCCAGCCACTTAGCCATAAATAAGCTCCGAATATAGGAGGGAAAATGATGAGGTTTGCTGACATTTGTCTCGAAAATCAAGCTAGCTGCACGTCAACTTTGAGCTTAATTTCTAGAAATAAGCGGAAGTCTCCCTGGATAGTGTTCGGAAGGATAATTGAAAAGATCAGTCCCAAACACTTGTGGCAGGCATGTCACTTTATGACACTGTTCTACTTTGAAAATCGGATCGTCACGACAAATAGAAGCATGATAAAACGTCCCTTTCTGTCCGCATTTGTATATCATTCATAGTGCCTTGGACTATACTCATTACCCTTAAAGGAAGGCTTCATTTTAAGGTTGCCTGGGGGCTAGGCGCGATCACGATACTGGGGACGCGCGTCCTACTTAAATCAGTGCTATTTAAAGACGCAATAACGCCAGCGATTTTATGTTTTTCTTTAAATACAAAGCAAAGCCATTTAACATTTTAAGCACCATATCTAATACATAATTATAGCCCATTATCATCCGTGAGTTTTAACATTTATTCCAAGAATGACGAGTACACAATTACGTTTAGCTCCCAGTCATGTTCTTACACCTGGATATTCATTTCTTTTGTAAAAAAAAAGCAAACGATACAGTTATCACCTTTGAACATCTACTAAAGTCAAGAGAACGCTTTTGTACAATTTTCGCACACATTTGGAGTATTGTTGCAAGTCGGTTGTGTGCGATTTTTTTAAGCAAAGCATGAATTCATATATCACACACCAAAACAGGACATCAGTTTTTAAACACGCCTGGCATTTTCAAACAACAGCAATAGGTGTGAATCTCTTAAAGAAAACCATCAGTCCAGGTAACTGGAGAACTGACGCCCATTTATGCGTGGGAGTGTCGAGTTCCCTATCAAAAGACTCGCAGTGCATTTAGCCGTGTACCTTACACTGGCCAACGAATGCTCAGGCCCTTCCTGCATTCTCAAGCCGCCCCTCCCCCACAACTTCCACGTGCAATTTTCCGGGTTTACTTTTCAAGAGAAGCAACATTTTTTTTTAAAAAAGGCGCAACTTAATCACTACACTCGTCTCTGTACTGAGGCGTGGAGGAATCGCCCAGTGATAATGATTATGCGCTCTGTATTCTATTGCGAGTCATCTAATGCAAAACCATATGGTGGCAATTTGGATGTTACGCAGCATATACACCCAGGAGTTATTAGCACAAAGCCCGCAGAGCCCGCCGCGACCTTTAAACAAACTAAAGGCTTCACCCGAGCGATATCTCCTCAGTAATTCGCACAACAGCTTACTTGATCATGCACACACGCACACACACACACCCAAATTCAATTAATCACACATGAAGATTGAAAACAGGGATCTGAACTTCTATTTCTGTTTTTCGCTCCCGGAAGGATGGGGTGGGGCGTGGAGGGAGGGTTAATTTACATTAGCAGCTAAATGCATTTTCTAAGAGAGAAAGTAATTTCTACTTATTTTGGAAGCATGAAATTTGGACCAAATTTGCCATACGACCGCAAAAAAAAGAAATCCTGGGTGGAAATGAACAAAGAAAGTGTAGGTTTGTTAGCTCTTGATTCAATCTTGTAGTGGAGTTGGGGGGGGGGGGGGGCGAGGCGGGGTGCAATGATCCTGAACGGAGGAAGTATCCTTACAATAGATGGATCCACAGGTAATCGAAGTGATCATGTTTTTTTTCCCCTCTCTCCGAGTTAGTAATTTTAGGTAGTCGTTTTAAATGGGAGTTTAGCGCCCATTGAAGCTGGTAACCCCTCTTACAAGGACCCTGGCTAACAGTCGCTACGGTTACATCTCATACTGACGCTGAAAATTGCTAGTGAGGTCCTGGCTGGGGAATTAAATCAAGGTGTTTTACTATGGATGACGGAACCTGCATTCTTTGGCATTAACACTTGAAGTGCTGGGGAAGCGTCCTATTCCTCTCACGTTAGCATTTGGCATAAGTTCCATGATTCATAGAAGTACAAGAAGCGTCACTTACTGTTCTGCATGTTGAACTGTTACACCAGAGTCCCACGTGGCTTGTTTAGTGTGTTCTAATAGTAATAAAACTATGCGTTAATCAGGGCAAATTCACAATCAAGGAAACATCTACAATCTCTGAGAAATTTGACTCCGCAATATTCTTTAAAGGGAACAGTTTTAAAAGAATTGGCTCAAACAAAGCAGATAGGCTAAACAGAGGCCGCAGGCGGCTGTATTATACGTAACTCAATGCAAAGCCAGGACTTTTTTATATTAAGGGGTTTGGAATGTCCGGTACTTAAAATGCTGCCCGAATGTAACAATATTTGAAACTTGCCTGAAACCTGTGTTGACAGCCTGTGACCACAGGCATCTGTTTGTTACTAGTTAAAGTCTTCCCTCTATGGAAAAAGAAAACAAAAAAAAGTTTATTATGGCAATCTGATGGGCGATTTAAATATATATATATATTATTGGATTACTGGTACAGTTTCCTGAACCTCCCTACTTAGACCAGAAACTGCACTGAATCATTCAGTAACAACCTGACCGTTTCAAGGTATTTGGACTTGTCTTACGGGTCGCGTAAAAGTTACTCAAACGTGACAAGGGGAGCCGGTCTTTCTAAGGCGGTATGCCCATCTTGCCAGAGTACCCTCCCCACCCCGTCATCAAGTTATTTTCAGGAAGGCGGAAAGAATTTACGCTCGAGTTCTATGTCACATCTCAACGCAGTGAAGACGCCTGTTTAACTCATCTCGGGGACTTCGAATTATGTCCGTTCAAAAACGTTTTGCCTCCTCGCACGGGTTTCATGGTTGCCTGTGTGAGAAAAATGATGATACCGCACGCTGGACGTATCACTTCAGGCTCTTCCAGGGAATGTTTGGAATACTGTTTCAATGCCATAAGCATGCGCATAAACCGGCCTCATTTCCCATTCTTTGTGAAGGCTGTATGTAAATATTTTCGCTTCTGCTTTGGGCGGACTTGTAATATTTCATCACTGACAATTCTGCATATTTCTCGGCATGGTTTAATTCGCTCAGTTTAATATTTCCGTGTCTTTTTAGGGGGGATGGGCAGGGGCTCGTCCTCAGTCTAAGTTTTCTCCCCCCACCAAATAAACTTATTAACGTACTGTACGCCATAACGTACTTTTGAACTTAGTTCCTCTTGATTAACTTTCTTCCCTGGTCTTTAGATCCTCTTTTATGCGGAGGTATTCTGACACACGCTGTCTACCTCGCCTCAGTGCTTAAAAAGTAGTAACGGGAGGGGGTCAGTACTGATCGACAATGGCTACAGAAAGTGAACAATGCTTTCTATTCTGCTTACAGGCCGTACCCAGAGAGTTACTCCCCCCTCCTCACCCACCCACCCACCAACACACACACACACACACACACACAGACACACACACAGGCTCTCCAACCAGCAACACAATATTCAGCTAAACGTAGCGCGTCCTCTCCCACTCACACTCATTCAAGGTAATGTGTGGGTGGGGGGGGGGGGGGGGGGGGAAGGGTAGGTGAGACACAGGGAGAATCAACTTTCACTATCGAACTGTGAGCATTTTTTTTCAGTTTTGTTTTGCTATTCCGTCTCCCCCACTCCCCAAATAAAACAAGTAATTTCTGTTATGAGTATCTGGAGGTAATTATGTTGCTGGTATTGCGTTGTTAACGGTTGTAAAAAGACACAACAGCTCCGTGGGACGCTCAATTGCAAGAAGACAATTACAATAAAGGGTCTATTCACGGGGTTTGCTAAAAGAGGGGTACAATAACGAAATGAACCAGCTTTCATTTTCCTTTCACCTCTTTCTCGAAATACTTCATTCTGTTTCCCTTTGCCACCGTAAGTAGAAGGCATACTCCTCACCCCCCCACCACCTCCCACCCTCCCCCACTCTCACCCCACTGTTACATCTGACTTAAATTCCTGCAGCCTCGGTTTTCCACCCTCCTCTCTTCTTTCTATTCATCAATACACCACCGGAAAATAATTTATAGACTAGCTTTGTTATCTATTCCTGCACACACAAAAAAAATAAACTTCAAACAAACACTTTCTCCCAGCATGCAGACTTCTCTGCGTAAATATTTACAACAGCCAAGGGTGACTACCTGATTATCCACAGCAAGCGGGAGAAGCCGGGCGCTTTAACTCCGTTGCAGCCTGCGGAAGCCGTCGCTACCAGTAAGGCTACGAAAGATCGTTTGTGCTTTCCCGCTTTAAGAAAGGGCCTTAACATTTGCAATAAAAAAATTAAAGGGAAAATGCCGTCTTTTGACTGCGATGGGGGATTTTCACGGCTGCAGGAAGTGCTTTCCTAATTACTCGGTTTGCAAAAAGCAATTCATCACTTTCTAAAAAGTTCACATGCCGTTTTACTGCCTTTTGAAAATGTGCTTTTAAAAAATACACAGAAAAGCAGTTGATAACGGCCTGATCCATTTCAGGGCTAGAATTTGAAGACCAATCTTTACTATTGTCTCTCGGTACAGAGATGAAATTAAGTGCTGAACAAACAGTCGTTCCTCAGAGGCCCAGCCTGATACTGGTCTTTATATATTTACACGTTTTATATCTTCTACGTATGTAAATGCGCGTCTAACAGCAGACACCAAATACATTGGGTTTGTTCTTACTGTATCTAACAGCCGACTTCGAACCAAACTGCCACCCTTTTCTCGGCCCAGTCTTTGCTCAACGCTGGCCCGAGACTAGACGATATGAAGCATAGAATTGTATGTATTTACAACTAAAACACCCGTAAATCTCACAGTAGTTCCCTGTTCCAGATCTCATTTGCTGAATTTATTTTTTCCTTCACCCTCCACATTCAGATTTTGTACCATGGAACCGCAAACTTGCATGCATTTTAACAAATGAAGTAACTCTATCTTCTCACCTGAGCCAATATTGCCTTGTTTTAACTATTAAAATGCGGTCAGTTTACAATTGGAACACTCGTGCCTATAATAATGGGACAACTACGCTGATTATTTTCACTATCAGAAATTCGAAGGCTTATCTATAATGAGAGGCACAGAAATCGTCGGTTCAGCGCTCAATAATTTATTGTAGTGTCGAGTCGTTACAGTAATTTAAATCTTACAGACACGGCTCCGTTTACGTCTGCACCTCACAGCTAAATATCTTATTAATGCTTGACGCGAAAGCTGAATTAATGTAATATTTTTTGTTCTAAATTGCGAGTGGTTATTAATATCAACCCAAAAAATAAAACTGAGATGCTTAGTTCTCTTGTCAGGCCATGCTCATTTTAGGTGGCTATAAATTATTTCAGTGTGAAATTAAAACAAAGTTTGTAATACCGAAGGATCCGGTTTGAACCGCAGGGAAAGAAAGCATTGATCAAATGACTGCGTGGAACCGGAGCCGAGAGAGGACCGCTCATTTCATTTGCTTTTTGACATGAACACATGCAGTTTGGTGCTTACTCGCCGAGCCCATTAGCCCTCGACAAGGTGGAGCACGTAAATAACTAGATTTTGCCTTAAAAATAACGTAAAGCTCTAACGGTTGCACAAGGTTCTGACGAGTTTGAAGCACTCAATGCAAACGGCACTAATGAATCGGCTGATTGCTTGATTCAAACTGACACAATGCATCATCGGGTCATTGCATCTTCATCAAACAGCAAGCTTTGGCCTGGCCTAAAGTGAGTTATTTTACTCTTTTTTTATCATTAATAAACAACAACTACTTATAAGCATTCAGAAAAAAAATGACAGACAACCTCACAACGCAGCATCTCAAACACATTGCGCGTCTCCTCCAAGAAACGCCAATTTACATTTGCCTGCAGGGAGAATAAGGGGATTTAGCTAAATTCTCTGGTGTATCGTTCCGAAATTATTCATTTTAATGGTAAAGTAAATGGATGCGTGACCGCCGAGTTCGATTAAAATTGCCATTAATAGTCAAAACGGTTCGATAGTAGGGTATAAACAATTCACAAGTTAAAACTAGCCAATGGTTTGATACAATGACTTGGAATAGACTGAATTTCCTTTGAGTTTACTGAAGACAGTGCACCTATATGTGCCCCCTTAAGAATTGCCCGTTGTTTCATTGCGGCATTTGAAAACAATCCGCAAATGATCAAAGTCTCGTTAAATGTAGAATATGTTGCACTGAATTCGAGCTGAGCAGATAGAAGCGGAAGGAAACTTATATTTGCCTTGTGATTGAGTAATGTTAATTAAGATGACCAAAATGCACTAAATTAAATGTAAGAAAGCAAACAGACTCACCTTTATGGGGCATTCTGCGTCGCTGTCAACACGTCCAGCAAACAGTTAAGATGGAATATGATGGGCGACTTTTAAAGACTTGCTAGTGGATTATAGTTTCTCCACAGAGAGAGGGGGAAAGAGACAGGGCAAATTCCTGCGAAGGAGACAGAGATTGACAATAAAATCTGCTGTCACTAAAGAGAGAGGGAGTTGTTGAAGCACGCGGAGATGGAGAGACAAGAGAGGGGAGAGAGACAACAGAGGACAGGGAGGGAGAGAGAGAGAGAGAGAGGGAAAGAGAGAGAGAGCACACCTAGCTGATTGCTGATGGTGCTAGTTGTATTAATGTATGTCTGAATTCAGGAGGTGCGCTCGCCTCGCCTCGCCTCCACTTCACTGGCCCATTAGCAGAGGGTGACCTTTGTCATCATCCGCAAGCAAAACACTTCCTCCCTGCGCCTCACCAGAGCGGGAAATGCACTCTTTCAAACCCACTAATCACTCCACACGGTTTTATGCACCACATGCAAATACACATAGATAAATATTTCCTTATGCAAAGAAGGGGAAAGAAAGCACGCCGGGCAACCGGGTACAAAAGTCCTCTCTGCTGTATTGGGCCTCCCTGCCTGTATGGGCAGCTTTTATGGGCGTACACAAAAACTTTATGTCAGGATTCGGCTAAACGGCACCGGTGTAATGTGTCTGGCCACGTGGGGTGCATGTATATATTTTAAAATGCACCCAAATTTCGAATTGGATTGAACTTTTTAAGAGCCCTTTTTTTCTAAATTTAGAAGAAGGTTTTGTAAGAACTGGGAGTTATGAAAATATTAAACCGGGGAGTACCAATTGCTTTATTGATTTTAGTTATGAGATGGCTGAAGGTAGTCATCCACTTTAAATAACTATTCATATTTAACAAGTCTTCAACTTTCCTTTCGAGAAAAAAAACATTTGGATGAATTCACGCAAATTACCAATCTCTGGTATTTTTTCTCTAAGTATAGAGTTCCCGCTCCCTTGTCAGGGCCGATTAAATACACATTTACTTTGTGGACTCCAGCCTCTGGTAAATAGGTCTGAAGTGTCTGCACAGAAAACATTCACAAACCTCTCCCACGCGCCCTTTGTTTGCCTGGCGACCGTTGTTAGCTTTTTATTTTCTTAAGAAAGTAATAAGTTAAACCTCAACTTTTCTGGAGGAGATGCTCCGACGTTTGAAGAGAGAGATGCAGAGACAGAGAAAGCATATTTCACATCCTCTACGGAGGGCTGTGCGTCTGTTTTACAGCAGCTTAGTGCAAGCTCTATTAATTTTAATTGATCATTTCCAATGGGCTGTGCCACTTCTCTGGCTGCCAGAAAATCACAGGGAAAGTAAGAAAATGAACTAGCAGCTGACCACACACCAGAACCACATTTGTTGAATGCCCCACCATTAATGTACACCTCAGTAAACTCCAAAGCAACCCCTCAGCGCCTGGTTTGAGGTTACATAGGTAGCACCAGTCTCTGCTCAGGGTGTCTCCATTATTTATCCCATTGGAATAGGGTGTACGTGTGTGTGTGTGTGTGTGTGTGTGTGTGTGTGTGTATGTGTGTATGTGTATGTGTGTGTGTGACAAAGAGAGAGAGAGAGAGAGAGAAAGATGCAGATAGAAATAAGGATAGATTGATGTAGAGAGAGAAAGCAACCAGAAGGGGAAAAGGGTGGCGGGGGTGGGGAAGGGGCTGGAGGTGGGGTGGGGGGGGGGGTTCACAGAAACGCGCAAAGCATAAAATGAAGTCGTGGATGCATACACTTGACTTCTCTTGACATGTGAAAAGTGCTAAAAGTCAGAGCTCATCAATAAAGTATCTTGAAAGTGAATAAGAGCACTGACAACCATTGCATTCCTAACTAAAGTACAATGCGGAGACAAACGACTCTGCCAAATACTTTGCATCTGAGTGAAAAGGACGCCTCAATAGGAGCTGGATAATGAGCTGCCCAGACCGTCATGCACTGTCATCTCGAGTCCTAGCCAGAGCTGCCACTCTTGATCCAACTCCCTTCCAACTTTGCCCCTCAGCTAACGTCAATATTCCCGGTTTCCACATTTTTTTACCGAACGTCTACCTTTATAAATTCGAGAAGTGAGCCTATTCGGGAATGCGAGGGTGGGAATGAGATAGAGAAAAAAGAAGGCATTATTTGTAGGGGAGTTACAGGTCACGCTGTGACCGAGGACAAGAGTTTGCATGGGAACGTCGGCCTATTACAGCAATTGTCTAAAGAGAGAGATGGTAATGGGTGGGGGTTGTTTTAGGTGGTTAAAATCGAGACTTTGTCCGTTCTGTTATGGCGGAGCCGTCGCTCGCCTTGCAGTTCCACATCGGCAAGAAAAGTCTCTTTTTGTTTTGTTGCAAAAACGCCACTCGGGTTAGTCAGCGCGGAGCGGGCCCTCCAGTGGGTAGCCTCTCGCTTTGGTAAAGAACGGCTTTAAACCTCAAACATTAACTATAACAGAAAGAGGGAAGATGGGGGAGGCAGGCGAATGCGTTAAAATCTGCAACTAGATTCGGTGAACTGCCGGGGTTTTAAAAAAAGTTTGCCTTTCACAAGCGAACTTCGACAATTCAAATCTGCAATGATGCGTTTACTAAGCGTGAACTCGGATGGTGATGAAATGAAAAGGCCTTGACTGTGCCGCATAGAAACTTGTCGAGCTAGTAATTTATTCCGAAGCAGGGAGTGAAGTACACACACACACAGACACACACACATACACACAAAAGTTTCACACCGTGCAGTTCAAGCGGGAACTCCGCAATCGCAACAAAATGAATGCATAAGATTTTAAAAAGAAGATAATAATGTACAAACCGAGTTTCCTTGTCCTTTGGCTGAAGGAAGGTGTGGCTTCGAAAAGCTTTTCAAATTAGCTGGAAACAATTGTGCATTAATCAGAGTCGGATTATTTGTAAAACAAAATCCGCCCCGCCGTTCTTTCTTGTTTAAAAGAAGGCAATTTAAAATGAATATCCCTTTTTAGTGTGCTACTTTAAAGTTTCGTCGATCGGTTCTTTCTGCAGCCAGTCGGACTACAGTTGCTTTTCTTAGAGGGCGGGGGGAAATTAGAGCGCCCGTTCATAACAAACAAAGTTTGAAGAAGTACAGTTGGTGCCTTCATAAATCCACAGGCGGCGAAGGTGACTTTTTTTCCTCTTTCTCTTTCTCTCTCTCTCTCTCTCCCTCTCTGTTTCGCTGCAAGCTCAATTAGCGCATTTCGGATTAGCGCCCACTAAAACGGACCAGAAGACCTTAATCTCGTCGCTATTTCCCCCCGGGGCAAAGTGTTCTTTGTGGGCTCCGCGAAAAAAAAAGTTTTGAACACACACAACACTCACAAAAAAAATCATGCGAAGGGTGGGAATTACTGAATACAACTGACGTCATGCTGCAAGAGAAAGGGGTTTATTAAAGCGCATCGCCGATGGAGCTTTGGGTACATTGGCTACCATGGGTTTATCAAGGAGTTAGGAATAGACGCTAACAGCCAATGGGGAGGCACACCAGCCAAGGTTTATCATTACAATAATTGATCGTGGTCTACAATTCATCGGTAGAGTTTGAGACTTGAGAACCCCCATTGCACATAAATGTCCATACACAAAACAACCAGAGTTCTTCCGATGCCTCTCCAAGATATTTGCACAAAAGAAAAAGTTACTAGGGGCTCACCTGATCGACAGCTTCTTTTTCAATGGGGAGGAGGGGGGCGCTGCAAAATAAAATCCTCCCCCACCCCCTCTAAGTTTGTTAAAAGGCCCGGAGTGACGCCATTTTTATTGAAAGTAGCTCTCAAAGAGGGAAAAATGAACTTTGATGAGTCTTTTAATTTGTCCTTTCCGGGCCTATCCGGCTGCCCGATTGCATTTAGCAAATTTACCTTTTTAAAAATAATACAACTGATGAGCACTAGCGTGACTCGATTGTATATTCAATGATAAAGCTTTAAAATATATTAAAATAGAGAACTCCAGCGCAAGTTTTGTTTTATTTTCCACGGGCACACATTCACAGAAGGAGGGACAGTGATTTGATGAGTGCTGCTATGTTTTTTTTTAAGGCAGGACGGCAGAGTTCCTTGGTGCAATTTTAAATTTGAACGTCAAAAGGGGTCGTGTAAAAGAGAATAACTGGGACGAAGAATGAAAATGAGCAATGAACTTGTCAAAAAGTTCTTTATGTTGCTACGATCGAGAGAGTTGAAGCCCGCATCTCCGAACCCAGGGGAATGCCCTTGATGGAAGTCGGTGTTGGACAAAATTGCACAAAATAGCAAAACCCAGTCCAGAGAGAGAGAGAAAAAAGAACGTCATTCAAATTTTCAAAAAAAATTAAAGTGTTCAAAGCTTGAGAATGAAAATTGTAGCAGTGTTATTACTTCTGTAATGATTGGCATCCCGGTAGTATTACAGATACAATTAAATGGTACGAGGTTGACCTTTTTGCGTGGTCATAATATGTTCGGGAACTTTTTCTATTCTTCTCTCTCGGACGAAATAAAACGTTTCTTCTTCCTCTAACAGGACTGAAAAAATTAGCAGATCAAATATTCCGTTCTTCCCTAACCGGCGAATAAAGGCCAAATTCGATGCAAACAAGTTCACTTTTACAATGTCCTCACGGAGCATAACATGATATCAAAACTATTTAAAACCACTGGCTGCTGTTCTCGCTTTAAGGTTAGCCAATCAACTTTGTTTAGCATTACTAACTGAGATTAGTTTTTGGCTTTTAAAATCAATAAGGAATTGGATGGCAGGAACCAATGGCTCCACCCCAGGAATCTCTTGCCTGTGAGTTGATGATATTAATCGTTACCGTTAGCACAGGTTGGTGCAGTATAGTGCTATTAAAACACTTGCTGCCTAGAAAATAGCGTGCAATAATCTCCCAGATTAAACAATTCCTACAAAAACACGCTTCCTTTACTTGCACAGACGTAACAGAGAGGTTGTGTCAGATCATAGAGGCTATAGGAAACCCTGAACAACGAAAATGTCAAAAAGTTTATTAAACCATCTGTGCAATTCGTTTGAACTGGTCTTAGTACAATCACACTTTACGTTCCTTTCGCATTCTGTATTATTGCAAGGGGACGTGCTTTAGCGGACTTCCTGTCCGAAGGCAGCAGCGAATATTGTCGGTTTCAGAAGAGCTAATAAATTGTAAAATTAACGTTTTAATTTCAACCCCTCCCAACAGACAAGCACAATCTTCCTCATCTTGAGAAGTCTGACTCATTAATCGCACTAGCGCAGAAACAGACCTCGTCTCCTTGTATTAGCAAACCAAGCTACCAAGTACCTTTCACAATCCACAGAATACTTAAAGTCGTCTTGTCTAATCCAGTCGGTAGAATGTAGAGATGCACGATTTCTGACAACTTATCCCAGCGTCTGTGCCTGGCGGATACTTTATGCCTATCTGTGTACTGAACACAAAATATATTTTGAGCTATCATATCGACACGAACTGAGATAATACCCCATTATTTTTCGACTACACTCAGAGAGAATCTTTGCTGGGTGTGCCCGCCTGTTAGTTTTCTAGAGTCACTCATGCTCTATGACAAAAACAAAATTAAGAACAGAAACTAGATAACACGTCTCTATGCGGAAGCCTGCCCTCTCCCCGTTTAAGCAATTTTTAAAATCTCTGCACATGTGAATTGTACTGATAGCCGGAAAATGTTGCTCAATCAGATGTCCCGAAAGGTCAATGGGAGATTCAGTTTAAAAACACCTTCCTGGCGAAATGCAATGGGCTTTAAATGCACATTGGTCTGCATTGGAAGGGGTGGGGGTTAGTTGGGCAAAGGGCTTCTAGTCAGGCCAATTATGTTACAGACCTATCTCGACATGACAGCTGGATAAACAGTATCTCTGATAAACCTCTCTAATGAGGGAGGAGGGTCCGCGTTACAAGGCGCTTGATTTATTACAAAGGTATGGTCCACTACCGGTGTGCCCCATGTACAGTAGAACCTTCACCTGACCCCAGCTCCTAACATAGCCACAATAGCTAGCCCGGAATATGATTTGTGGTCCTCCGACGAGGAGGAGAAACTGGAATACACACAACAAACAAAGTGAAACCTCGTAAGGTGAGTTGGGTTATGCTTTTATATAAATGACCAATAACAAACTAAAGCATAAGTTGAACAGGATTCTTCAAATTCAGGTTGTGAAGTCTGAACCTTGATTGCCAAACAGGTAGTCCTAGGTTGATGTCTACGGCGCAATTATCCTGGCTAGTGAAAAGAGAACAATTCTTCTTCAACATAGCTGCAGATTCTTTCGCTTCGAAGAAGTTTCCTTTAAATGTCCTTTTTTGTTGTTATTGCATTCTTAATACGACACGACCGCGCTTGAAATTCACCAGTGAACTGTTAAGTATCTAAAACCCTAAAATCGCTCCGACATATTCAAACCCCTGACACGCACAGGGAAGTGACAGGGGCTTATGTAACATGAAGCCGCTGCTTGTATTTTTTTTTACCTTGATTGTTGCTTAGACGCCAAAAGGCCGCAGAAATCAAACGAGTTCTTGGGATTTCAAAGTGCTGCCAACCTGCGTGCAGCTCTTTCCTAAGACTCGACACTTTTTTAAATGGGGAAAATGAAAGCAACTTCGAAAAGCGAAGCCACCCAAATCTCCCTCGCAGATAGGAGTGTGATGTGGCTGGAGGTGATTGAAAAATCGTCTTTTAATGCCGTCCCCCAACCCACTCCTCGCCACCCCCGCTTCAGAGAGGCAGTTGTCAACTACAACAACAAAAAGGTTTGGTCTGTTCCCGTACCACCTGTTACCAGATGTTGAGATCAACTTTGCTGGAACCTCGCAGACCGTGTTTCCTATATCCTAGCAAATTAACTCCCCTTCTCCCGCGCCCCAGCACTTGCAGCTTGGTGCAGCCGCAAATTTTAGAATGATATTCGCCTGATGTAATTAATATTTGCACTCTGTCCGTCGCAACACCAGCAGTAAGTGTGATTGCTAGAACAATTCCGAAAGACGATCTCTAAATATTTCATGTAAACGGAGCTTATATCAGGCGTACAGAAAACAAAACACCGAAGTGTACAACGAGCATGTTACAGAGGTGGAAAGGATAACACAGAAATAGGCGATCGAAACAGATATTCTGCACACTCAAAATAAATAAAGGAAAGGAGGGAGAGAAGGTTATTAGAAGAAGCCAGAAGCAGACTGCAGCTGTAAGGTGAGGACGAAGCTGGAACTCTCGTACCTGAATCAAGTCGTACATCGGCGATTCAACACTTTCACTTTGGTTTCCCGGGTCCGGTCAGTGTATAAGAACGGTGGGAGGTTTTGGTCTCTTTTTTTCACATTGGGCTCTCGCTCAGAGTTTAAATGTCACCGGGACTATGGGACGGCTTTTCGTTCAAACACAAACTTTCCCCCTTAATATCAGTGTCAGGCCAACGCTGATTGGACCAGGCGCCTGCGTGACGCAATGACACCCTGTGCAAACACAAGGGCTGCACTTCACGCCAGGCCTAGCGCCGTTCTCGCTTCAAGTGGAGATTTCCTTCTGGTTAGATATGACCGCCACCTCCAACCCCACCCTATCCCCACCAACCCAATCTCCTCCTGTTAAAGAAACGCCGTGTTGTGACATACAGAAAGTGCGGAAGCACTCAGTGAATGCTGAAAAATTATTTTCTTTTGCCAATGTTACAATGCCCCTTTAAGAAAAGAGTGGCCTCGCGTTATTTCCCTTATAAGGCCATTTATCCTAAAGCAACATTGCAAGTAATGAGTCCATAAAGTTTTCATAGTTCTGACTCAGATTAGTGTTGATGGCAGCATAATGGATTCAGTCATCATTATATAAATATATGAATATGCAAATATGTCTCAAAGTCTATATCTTATATATCATATGAATGGGAGCAGCGAATTCTGCAAACTCGCACTGTGGCGATATTTTAATGACAGATTCTATGTGTACTCCAAAGCTGCATGTATACTGTAAGAATAGTACATTTTAAACAAGCACTGGAACTCGCTGTCAGTGAATTATTTTTGCTCAGCGTGTTTCCTATTTTGATATTTCTAAGGGTGCTTTGTGGTACACATGTATTTCAGGGTAAAGAAAGTGATGTTTATCTGGTGTGAAGTATTAGACACCAGACCTCATATAACAATTATTCACACAATTAAGTCCCACAGTCTGACATTAAGTGGGAAAACATTCACCAGAACTAATAATTGCTTGATATAATTTATCATTCACTTCAGGTCTACGGCCGTGTCTCCGTGATTTAGTCCGAAGTCACCAATAAAGTAAACATTGATCCATTGGTTCTCCGTTCTGTTTGTTGAATGGGTTCAGTCAGGTAGAAAAATCAACTTTCTGCTTCTGGCTGGATACCTTCATTAAAACGGTAACTAGCCTTAGCGCAGCGAAAACAGATCGAAAGTGCAACCCCTCCAACCGTATTACCTGACCCTTTATCTTTCAAACGTACACCCATTGCACACACCGTCTATGAAAATGCCTTAAATACTTGTCAAGAGGAATAAAATCAAGGTTTACATTTCCCGTCTACTGTAATGCGCTGTAATAAAATGATTTTTTCTCTTTATTCTTTAGAATATCTCAAAATACAGGAAGATTGGAAAATGAGCTGTGCAAACCTTTGCATATCTTCATTACAATTAACTAATGCATTTGAATCTTATTCATCGTTAAAGGAACATCCGGGATTATTCGGTTTAAAGATGTAAACTCAGAGGACACGTGCATATATTGGCCTCATTGTATCTGCATATACATGTTCATGTACGTATTTTGATCTCTTGCTGGTTATTTCTAATCAGCTTTAATGCGTGCATTTGCACCTTTGTCTTCACGATATTTATCAGCCTGTTTGGGCATTTAATTTACCACGCTCTCGTACTTCCTGCAGACTTGCTGGTTTTCACAAAGACCATTATTTATACACATTTTGTAGAGTAAATAATTTATTAGGAACTTCCCTCACACCCTCCATTCTCAGCAACGGTTTGCGGTTTCTAATGAACCATTCCAGCAAAATGATCTTCATGCGCGTTGCACTGTCTTGGTTCCGCAACTACGTGTGGTCCGAACGAGCCTGACTTTCACTATGAAAGTTGCATTGAGGGACTGAAGGACAAATCTGACCCACTTGGGCAACTTACGGCGAAAAGACACTGCGTTCCCGATTTTAAAAAAGAGTTCTTATTGGAGATTTATGCAACCAGTTGCAATGCTTGTTTTGCTACAGTGAGGAGAGAATGTTCATTGCTCCAAATTCACCTTTAAGAAGTCCTTGCTCAGGCTTGTCCTCGTTTGTATTAAAGGTAGGATACTCTATCACGTTTTTAAATCGGCCTAAATGAAGCAAAAGGCGTTTAAAATAAATGTGTGTGTTTGAAAGGAAACAGAAGCAAGTAGTGTTTGTTCCCACCGTGGATCTGGTGGAACAATATGTTGGCAAGTATGGCAGGAAGTGACTGTTTCAACAGATTTCTTTTAAAAGGAGAACTATCAGGGAAAAGTGCTTTGCTAATGATGCAACCCGTTGCTATTAGGGGATGGGAGCTCTGAAACCGTGCAACCGACCAGGGTTCTCCAAGGAAGCGCTGGAAAGGTCGCGCTGCCCCTTATCTGTCTCTCGGCAAAGGCAAGCGCCGCTAAAACAGAGCCAGGTGTTACCTTGCTCTCTTCAAACTGCACAACTCTCCAAAAGGAGCTCATCCGTGAATCAATCTGTGCCGCCAGACCCGTCGCCAGAGCGCAAGATTGTTCAAATGGCCTCCATCACGAGCATTTGATGAGTTTATTTTGTGTTTTAATTGTGGATAGGTGTCAGAGCGAGCGGAAGTTAACTGATTGTTAACGTGGTGTTGGGGCTGTTTCATCTATTCCTTTCTCGGTGTTAAAAGTTCTGCACTGTGATTGCAGTAGGAAAGAAAGCAATAGGTAGAACACGGGTCAATTTTTATTTTGGTGACATCACTGACTTACCACAGTTCTGTCTGTCCAATGCCTGGCTGTTCTAAGATGCTGTTGCAAGTTGTATCCAAAGTGAAATGGGTGTAAAATTGTGACTGTTTTACAATGTCGATTCAGTTGTTACTTAAATATTAAAGTTATTCATATCAAAATGAAAACTCACATTTTGTCGCATTATTGTTATTATTGTTTTAATAACTTGTTACAGTGCGTCGAGTTATAAAGTAAACAAAACACATAGATAAGCTTTTGTCTACCTTTTAAATCGGACAATTATATTTCGGTGCATTTTGCCCATAAAATATGCAATACTTGTCCTTCGCTTTACGGTGTGAATGAAAGATGTCAAATCAGTACCCCTTTGTACGTTTCACAGTCCCTGTGGGTGCAATGAACAGTGTGTTATGTCGGGTGGAAATTGATTGCCTTCAGTTGGTAGAAATTTACATGGCAGCATCAAGACTGTATTACAAGTGTAGAGTATTTGGACACAATTAAATGTCATTTATTCTATGGAAATTAGCATTCAGATCATTTGTTCAAAGATGTTCGTTGTGTATACACTGCGGATTTTTTGAAGAGTCAGAAGTAGGTGAAGATACCTCCTTGGCTGACAGAACATGTTCAATACTGCGGGTTTAAGATGTTATTTTACGTATTTTAAATTTCTTTGTATGATCTCACTTTACTGAAAGGCAAACCAGCTGTTTGCTCGATTTGCAGTTTGCATGGTGCCTCGACATTGCTCTTTTAAAGTGTATTTTAAGGAAGCTTGTATATTTTTCAGTCGTCTTTCACCTTCAGTTGGATTTGATAGAAGGAAATCGCATTTTTCCAAATGTCTTCAAAGGTTCCAATCTTCCACTTCCTTTTGAAAGCAAAGAGCATGGCAAAACATCTCTGCAAATGCATTAATGTGCTGACTCGTTAGGTGACTTCAAGTAAATGAGAGTTCCGTTTCTGAGTGTGGCCATCCACGCGGTTTACACATGTAGGCTCGCAAATCTGAGAGCTGCGGTCTCTTTAATGATAGCATTCTTAACATGAGGTGCAAGACTCCTGTCAGAAATTTAATTAATTAACCTGCCTATTCATGCAGTTTAAATAATGACATGAACCTGGCTGGCGCGTACTAAAATTATTTGAGAAATTGAATGCCTGGACAATGCGAGTGGGTTGGACGCAACGGCCGAAAGTTTCCTTTTTTTAAAAAAAAGAACTGTTTTATTCAATTTGGCAGGAATGACTAAGTGAAGTAGAATTTTGCTACAAGGGTGTTTGCAAAGCTACCTGGGTAATAACGAAATTTTGACCCGAATGGTCGACAGGTGAGCGAAATAGACTAAATCCATTTTAAGATTGAGTGCTACTGCGCCTTTACATACTGCAGCAGGCAACGTCAAAATGCATAACTAAATAAAACAAGCCTTTTATAGTCTGCAAACAACAATGAACTCTTATCAACCTAGTAATCCGTATGTCCTCTCCCACCTCCCTATCCTTAGCCCGCAATTCCCAACATGGCTTCCTGATCCTTAAATTTGACTCGACTGACTGGGGTCTTCCTGACACCCCCTCCAGTAATTGAAACGTATTCTTCCTGACACGGACACACACTGTATTTCATCTGTGATCCAACTCGAAGGCAAATGCTGAACAACGGTAATAAGTGTATACCAGATTACGATCACTCGGTGGATTCAGAAGGAGTCCGTTTCACCAAACGGTAACGGAAAATGTAACGATCTCAAAAAAAGGTCTGACTCATTTTGATCTGCACCTTCATCAAAAAGCGAGATGCAAACAATTAGTGTTTGTCTAAGTTTCGGGAGTCCATCTGCTTTCTTTACACTGTCGGTAAAGGAAGTCCATGGTAGATATTTTAAACAGAGGGGGAGGTGGGGGGAAATGCAAGGTTTCAACATTGAACCTGTAAAAAGCAACAGGACAACTCTGCGTCGTTCCTCTTCTTCACTGCAAGCAGGAAAAAATAACGAAAACAAAATATGGAGAATCGAATGAAACAATCCCGAAATGATCCAAGTCTCCCCTCAGTCCGATTTGTGGTATCAGGTTAATTTCGACATTGGTGATGTTTTACAGGACGATCAGCTTCCAAAGTTAATCCTATTGTCACTGACGAACTCGACTCAAACTCAAAACCGCCGTTTACAAACAGCTTTTGCTCCTTAAATATTCAATTACCAAAAAAAGCAGTTTCTTGCGGTAACCTTTGGAGCATCAGCAGAAATCGGGCAACTAGGCTACAATAGATAGTTTTATATGCGTAATATGCTTGTGATTTCACAAAATGCATATCAACTGACGTGATACATATTTCAGGAAAAGATCACAGAAAATGTTAAATCGCTGGTCCAGTTACCAAATGCTGCTGTCAATTGTCGTACAAATTTCCTACCTCCTAGCGTTATCTACAACAAAAGCAGGACAACGTTAATAATTCATTGTAAATTGACAAATCGAGGCGGACCGCTTGAGAATGAAACTAAGATTCTACTGTTTACTCTGTCTTCTGTTAAAGTAATACAACAATAGCCAGGTACAGAGGTTGCTTTTAAAATTGCATTAGGTGTCAGAATTCCGTAATTAAGTGCTCACTTCCAGAACAAGCGTTTTCAAAAGGTAAGGTTGGTTTGAGTTACTTAGCCAACCTCAGCGAAATTTAAGTTCAGATCCGGAGGGTTCCGATGTTACAATGTTACAACTGTGGCAATGTGTTTAAGAACATCCTGTATGAGCAATATATGTTCAATTTAGTAACCAGGTACTAACAAGCTGTTGCTAAATGACTGACATCTGTCAATCCAGATGACAAGGATGCTGTAAACATACATCAACCTGTGAAATCTGATCAATGCCTAGGTGCATGACGTGTTAATTTGTGGTGAAACATCCATTCAGATTCACACACGCACACATGTCCCAATTCTATCTGGGTGGCTATTTTGTTGTTTCTGGGGTCTAACGCCTTATTAATTTGTCTACAAACTTTGTTTCATGTGGCAGACTGGTATTAATAGTTACTTGCCAGCACATTTATTTTTCTCTCAAAGCCAGCCTACAAACTCATTTGTTTTTTTTCTCCCCATGCCGGGTTTTAGGCTGAAGCATTAGCCGAATTCCCCGGGGCTGACTGAATGCAATTTGCTGTATGTCGACAGGCATGTCCTGTATGTTATAGATTCACTGTTTCCCGACGTGACAAGGTCTGAGTTCGATCTACAATTGTAGTCGAAAGCGCAGTGAGCCGAGACACAGCCTCCATCATTAAAGCCTCTCTCTCCTTTAGGAAATAACACGATGATTCATTTACACATAAACACTCATAAATATTCCATTAACTAGCAAAGAGCACCTGTTTAATAAATGACACCGCGGCGCTCTCTTTACGTTCAGATCAGAAATTATTGTCCTCAAAATTCAATATGATCAGATTTAACTTCTTCCATAAATCGGGAATAACAACTGAGCTGTAACAAGGGGACTTGCACTTACTCCTTGACCCTTGTAATTGGATTAAATATAGACGGAGACCCAAAAATATATATACCAAGATTGACACCTGCCAACTGGACTTCCTTGTGATTGATTATAATTCCTGGTGCTGGAAACAATAATGAAATAAATTGTATGGATAAAACAGCATACTTGTCATTTCTATGCCAGGAGAGAGAGGGAGAGAAAGTGAGGCAGAAGGAGTTAGCATATTTGGCAAGCTGTTAGTTGACAAGACACAAACTAAACGCAAACAATACGTGCGTTCAGATGGTGACGCAGAATCAATCATCCATCCTGGTTATACATTTATGGAAAACAACCTTGCATGTTTTAAATAGTTAATTGATAAGTTGGCTATTAAAACTTACCTCTCCCGCTTCTCCGGCCCTACCGTATCTGCCTGCAAGGGCTCCTGTCAATAGCAAAGTCATTGCGAGATTGATATCTTCAGATTAGGATTCTTCAGAGTGGACCTGCATCTATTCTCACAATATCTGATATTTCTGCTCGTCCAGCGTCAGTTACTGGGTTAACTCCTGTGTTTAAAGCCAAGAATAGTAAAATTCCAGATATCGGTATCTTCAGCTCCAATGTTTAACTGGTGCATGAGTCAGAACTTTTTCCCTCTTCTATTCCGCCACCCGTAATAGATCCTAGAACGGCTATTAGTACTGCCTGAAATGATGCCGATTGCACTCTTATCATCAATATCAAAATAACGCACAGAACTGGCATATACCCCAATCCTCAAAGCATGAACAACTTCAGAGAAGGTTAGGAAATTGGCCTGAGAGATGTCAGAAAGGACGGTGGTTAATGGTAAAGTGATGCTCAATTGCACCATACCGATTGTTATGATAACCAAACCAAACTGTACGATGTTTTTAAACCAGCTAATGAAGTCATTGTTAACGCCTTGCCTTCAGATCACCTGCGAAATATACAGATGGTGGCGCAGATTTATTGGATTCAACTTCGAAATTCGAGATGGTAGGATTTAAACTCGCAACCTTTGAGGTTACTAATGCCAACAGTGCAATCACCACATTACTGCTGCTGAGGTAGCTGTAAATGCGCCATTGCTGAGTCACTAGACAACCTGAAGACTAAAGAAACTAACGTTCTATTGACTTCAGGGTCAAGAATGTATTGGACTCAGTTGATCTCCTATTACAGCTATACAGCAAGTAGATTTTTTTCTTTGCAACCTAAGGAGTGAACAACAGCAGTTCTCCTTCCTCAAACATATTCTACCTGTTTCACTAGATTTTTGAAGGTAAACTAAAAACAAATGTGCATTGAATTGGTGATTGGATTTGAAGAAATCTTTGGAATTAGAGTTTTGCAAGGGACTATGTTAGATGCTCTAAATAGTGATCTTAAGCACAGTTGGGTACAAATACAACATGTCTTCTTCTGGTTTCTATATGTGACACAGAAGACTGGAGTACAGACAATGTCTAACCACAACTCTGAGTGCCAAATAAAGAGGATAAACTAAACTAAATATGTTCCAAAATTATCTTGGAAAAATATTTTACAATGACTATTTTAAAATAATTTTGTATTCAAAACTAAGTAATTGATGCACAAAAGAGTCACACATGGATAAGTAAAATTAGTCCATATTATTAAAAAAAAAGATGGATGCACCAGAGAAAGTGCAGAAAAGATTCACTTGGACGATACCAGAACTGGGAGGATAGAACTCTTGGAAAGGCTTAAATAGGATGGACAAGAGCAAAATACTGCAGATGCTGGAAACCTGAAATGAGGACAAAAAGTCTAGAAACAAAATCTCAGCAGGTCAGGTAGCAGCTTTGGAGAGGAATCAGTTCATCAGTTCTGAAGTAAGGCCATCAAGTTGAAATTTTAAACTCTGTTTAAGATTCTCTGAACTATCTCAACCGATGCTGCCTGACCTACTGAAATTTCCCAGTTTTCTTTCTTCCTATTATGGAACAAGTTGGAGCTTTTTTTCCCAGGAGCGAACAAGACTAAGAATAAATTAATAGAGATCTTTAAAATTATGAAGGCCATCTATAAGTAGAGGTAGAGATGTTTCTATTTTTGTAGGAAACCAACACCAGAGATTGTAAGATATAGGAATTCAGTTGGAGGCATTTTAAATGAGAGAGTGGTAAGAATATAAAACTTGTTATCAAATGCAATGGTTGAAATGAACAGCAAAGATGCATTTGGAGGAAGAGCGATTGTTTATATGTGAGAGTAAGGATTGAAATACATGTTAATAGAGTGAGGCAAGGAAGCTAGATTGGGAAGAGGCTCATGTGGATCACAAACACTTACATAGAACTATTGGATCTAGTGGTCTGTTTGTTTTATAAATTCTGTGTAACATATTCTTCTGGAGGTTTGTGCAATGAATGAATGAATGCATTACTTAACTAAGCTGGGGATGCTAGAATGGAGAAAATATGCTTAGATCAGGAAATTCATGCAACAGAACTTTATATAATTTTGACTCAATGTCAATTTCATTGCTAAGTGTTAGTTTATGTTTTAAGAATTTAAAAAAAGCTCTATATTGAAAGGTGATAAACCTGTCTGTCTGAAAATGTTTGGCATATTTCATAATGGCTCAAAGAAGGAAGTGCAGTACAGAAAGCACTGAAAAATGTAAATCAAAATATTTTATAGCAAGTCATCAGTTTTGGAGACTAGTTGTATGTTTGTATCATTGCAAACAGTAGGAGTCATACATACTAAAATCCTTGATTTGAAAATAACCAGCAGATAATTCTCACTGATGGAAATGAACTTATGTCTGAATTGTAATGGCTTAATGACCCTTATTAATTCATTAAGCCAACAACAGTAATGAGGATGTCATAACTTAAGGCTTGGAAGTAGTATGAATTGTTAGGAGGATGATGTTAAATTTCCAAGGGACTTAAGTTGAAAGAATGGAAGGACAAGGGGCAGATGAAATTTAGCATAGTGAAGAATGAAATGATTAATTTGATAAGGACAGTAGTGAGAAGCAATATAAATTAGAAGGTACAATTTTAAAGCGGGTGTAGAAGCCAAAAGACCAGGGATCTATGCTTATAAGATTGATAAGGGTTGCAGGGCAGGTTGACAGCTCAAATAATAATTTTCTGTCTGAAAGTATTTTTGAGGTAGATTTATTCTCGGTTTTTAAAAGAAAATTAGTCATTAACTGTAGACAAAATACAAATTGCAAGACTGTGGCAAAACGCAGAGTGGAAGTAACTGAATGCTTTTGCAATAATCCAGCATAGACATGACAGACCAAATGGCCTTCTTCTGTGCTGTAACCAAGCTTTGATTCTATGAATTGATTAGAATTGCTGACTATAATCCTTTGTAGCCTGGGTTACAGCGAGCAAACACAGCAGTGAACAATAACAAAATCTATTGATCATATTCCCTAATACTCCAAAAATCTTTTGGATATTCCAATTGTTATTATAAAGTGAAACATGCCTTTGAGAGACTATATGATGTCAAAATTGGAGGTAATATTATTTTCCAAACATAAATGAAATTCAGGAATATGGACCCCCTTTTTGCTCTAGATTAATGCTTGCAAAATGTGGCCAATTGTGAGCCAAATTCAGAATACAATGTAATTCTATTGCCCAGATCATTGGACTTCCTTTGAGGGAAAAAAAAACAATCAATGAGTTGCAAAGTCTGAAATGACAGCTCGACAAGCGATAATGTGGTTAAATATATTTTCCTGTTTTGTCAGATGATTCATCCCCATTCAAAAACATCTTTAAGTGGGTTTATGTTGGTGTAATAGAACTAAACACAATTGTCCTCTTTCTCACACAGCTGCCTGGAGATGAGCTCATAGTGAGAGATGCAGAAGTAAGTGGCTCTTGTCCAACAGCACTTTATACACTCTGTAATAATAAATGGCTATCAGGCAAGTACAAGACAGTTACAAAATCTCTCCCTGAGCATGGTATATAAGTATGCTTGTCTTTTGCTCCTTCCTTGACCTTTGTCATTTCATTACATAAGCACAAAACACGAGATTGCATGACTGTTTACAAATTCCTTACTGCCACAATATTTCTTCACAGGCCTTAAATTCATAATGGGTAAATTCTAGGTTATGAAATTGATGATGAGCCATCACATATTGAACAATAAGCTTGGAGGTCTTAATGAAACAATGAAAGGCTAGTCAGTTTATGTACCACATTTAGCTGTGTTATCTATTTTTATTTCCCTCCTACACCTCATGACATGTTCTTGGCTCAGTGGTTAACATTCTCTGTGAGTCAGGAGAATGTTGGTTCAAAATTCAGTCCCAGTCACATATTTTAGTGCACTATTGAAGGAATGGATGTCCAATCAAAAGTGCTGAAGCCATTTCAAGTTAATGCAAGATGACAAATGGCACTATTTCAGAGAAGAAAAACAAAGGTTTGCTCTTTGCCTTGGATAACAACTATCCCGAGCTGAGCAATAATAACAGACTGTTTGGTCATTTAGCTTGCTGCTGTTTGTAAAACGTTGGTGTGTAAAATTAGCTGCCATGTTGCCTAGAAAACAACAATGAGCACACTTCTTTGGATGTCCTCTGTTTGTGAAGGGTGTCATATAAATGCAGCTGTTCCTTTCTAACCTGCCCGTTTCTTCAACTGTTTGAGTAATTTTAGTCGGTGGAAGTTATTCACTTGTGTTAACTTACTGGTATTTGGACAATTTTCTAAAATGGGTCATTGAAAAAATACCACAAACATCTTGGAACCAAGTAAATGTATTGCAACAAAGAGCTATGTCACAACAATGGCGGACATGTCTACAATGAGGTTCATAGGCTGCAAAATTGAATGGCTCATTTAACCCCTTTTGTTTTAGTTTTTCAAGTAATCCAATTTAAAAATAAATACCAGCAGAACTTTAGGCATAAATATGTTTAAGTTTAGTTTATTGCAAAACTACTGATGTAAGCTATTCAAAGTGATAAAGTTATTAGCTAAACTATAGATGCAAAAATTGAAGGTGGCTATGGATAAGATATACTTAAAAAGTCAGATCAAGCCTTTATCATTGCATTCCTTTGACTGTCTTGAAAAGTTTCCTTCCAAAGAGAAGTGGTAAGATCCTGAAGTCACAATTGTGTCAATGGCTTCTGTAGTCAAATAATTGGAGATTGCCTGCACTAAAGGTGAGAACAGGCTTTGGGAGAAACAGAGTAGATTTCTTGTTCCTCATTCGGAGCTTATGGCACTTGTAGTCTATTGGATTCCATTAATGGTAACTCAGTTAATTTCTGAAAGCTGTTCTCCTTGTGCTCCTTTTGGCTGTGGAATATCTCTCAGAGTCCTTCCTGGTAACTTATGTTAAAATAATGGCCCAAAACCTGTTTTATACAAAACAAATTGCTGTTTCAAAATATTATATCATGTGTCCATATTAGATAACATTTTATTTTAGTTAAGGGTTTTAACTGTCTTAGACATCAGTTCAAATTGTTCTTATTGTCAAGTTTGGAGAGCTACGATGAGATATTCACACTTCCTGGAACCTTTGGTCCAGGAGTATAATTTTACTCTTGGAAATTTTCACAGAAATCTAATAAGGTTACTTGTGATCTCTTCCTGAGATAAATACAATCTAGTTCCAACTACAAGTTCAATTTTGAAGGATAGCTATGTGACTTGTGAGAGCCACTTTGTGGGATTCAATCACTTTTTTCAGACAGATTAATCTTCTTTGTAAAATATGCAATTGTCTAATTCCACAGGTGCAACACTTAATACAATAATAGATTTATTCTCTATTCTTAAAGCTATATTTATTACTTTAATTACATTATCTAATTGCATGGTAGAGTAATAGACATTCCCCCCGTTATTAGCAAGTGCACTTCAGTTGTTGACCGTAAGGCTACTTATTGTTGCACACACCAGTTTTAGGCTTCTGTACAACTAAATGAAGTCAGAAAATGCAGGATACACTCATGAGTTCAAGCACCATCTGTGGAGAGAGGAGCAGAGTTAATGTTTCAAGTCAATAATTGGAGAGAGGAATAAATGTTATAGGTAGCTATTTCTGTATGATAATGCCATTTGGTGAATCCCACATATACAGTTTACTGTTCCTCACACTCAAATTTAACAGTGTGGATCTGTGCATCATTGAATACATAGTTCATCTCTCCTAATGGCTCTGACCTGTAAAGCAGGTAGGTGAAATACTTACTTCCCAATTAAAAAAAAGTTTCAATTAATTAATTAGAAGTCAGCCATTAAGTTGTAAAATCCTACATCACGTACAAACTTAAGGCAATTAAACCTGTTCACTGGGCAATAGCCTATGCCTCATGCTGTATCATCGGAGTGAACTATGGTAGAAAGATGTAAAAATGTGCACTTATTCCACACCTTTTATAACCTCAAGATATTGCATAATAATTTACACCCAATGAAGTACTTTACCAGTGTATTCATTACTGTAATGTAGGAATGATACGATTCATTTTGCACTAAGCAAATTTCGTCAAATGGCAATAAGATAATCGCCACAAAATATGATTGTTGTGGTGATGATTGGCAGATTAATGTTGGACAAGATATTGGGATGACATCCTTCATTGTCTCCAAAATAGCACCATAAGATCTTCTACATTCACCTGAGGGAAATAGACTGAGCCTTGAACTAATATTTCATTTAATAGGTATCATCTCTATTGGTGCAGTACTCCTTCAGTGCTGCACTAGAAGAGTTAGCCGATAATCAGTGCTCAAGACCCTGGAAGGAACTTAAACTCACAAGCTTCTGACTCAGCAGCAAGATTACTGTCAGCTGGTACTGGACTGAAATTAGTTGGACTAAAGTGTGAATTACAATAAGCAATTCTTAGTTTATGTTAAGCATTAATTATTATAATTAATAACAGGAAATAAGTACCTCGTATGCAAACTACTTCTCATTGCTGTATGTTCTGAATGTTCTGGAGAAGGTGTGGGAAAAACCAAATGCAAACATATGCAGAAACACTTAGCTTGAGTATGAAAACATTGTTCCGTAGATCATTGCGGCACTTTTTAAAGCCTGTCTAATAGCATACAAGTCTTGTGTTCTATTCAAACACATGTGTAAGGAATGGTTGGTGGGCTGTCTGATAGAATCTCAGGCTGCTGCATGTTAGAGCCAGATTGGGAACAACTGAAGTTATACATGGCCCTTAGTTGTGGTGAAGGTGAAGGTATTTTACGATACTTTATGACATGTTAACTGCATTTTATATGTTCTGGGAAATTAGATTATCAACCACACTACAAGAGGATTGTTGCTAATTTCATATCAAGTGGCATTTTAACCACTTTGCATTGTCATAAAAGTGCCAATATAGTTAAAGCCTGAGACACAACCTGGAAAATAAGAGAAACACAGCAACTATCAGCTGAAGTTAAAATTTGAAAATATTGTAATTTTCAAATATTCACAATTCTACACCATATTAGCAAATCAGTCATCATTATTGATAATGAATCCACAAGGTAGAGGTACTGAGTGTAAATTTAAAAAGGTTCTTACTTCACTATTGAGAACATTTGGGAAGAAGTTCATGAAACTATTCTTAGAAACAGTGCAGCCCTTCTCAGTTATTCATGAAAAATTTTGTAATAACATTTTCCATGTCTATAGATCAATAGATCAATGTCAGAGATAAAAATTCTTGCCTTTGGGAAAGAGCACCAGCATCATTTGGGTACATTTACAGCCCATTTGGTGGAATAAAACAGTAGAAACTGTTCAACATGGAAATATGCTCAGTATTTGTCCTTGTTGGGTTTCATGCTGGTTATTCTCAAGTGTAGGACCTCTGCCTGTCTAATATAGAACCATTGTGTCAAAGGCGATGGAATCAGGGTCTCCCTAAGTCTACCATATGATTAGGACAGATGTTTCTTCCTCCAGCAGGCTTACTTGGCCAATGCAATAAGTCCAATTCAGCCAGTAGGCAAGTGGTCTGAAGCTTCAAAGTGGGAATTCCAAAGATCCTTGGTGGGTATTAAAGCAACACTCTTCTAAGGGATCCATAGAAGCACACAAAAAATGAGTAGTTGGCTGATAAAAGAGGCAGCCTTTCTAAGAGTTAAGGCGCAGGCACAGCTTTGGATGAATTCAAGTGTATGGAGGGTAGAATGTTGGAGACCAGCCAGGAATGCTTTGAAATAGTTGAGTCTAGAGTAAATAATTATGTGAAAGAAGGTTTCAGCAGCAGATAAGCTCAGAGGTGAGTGAAGTCCAACAATATTATAGAGTTGTAAGTGAGCAATTTTTTGTGGGTGTAAATCATCTCAAGGTCAAATATGACAGCAAGGCTGTAAATAGTTTGGTTTAGTCTCAGACTCATACCCTTCAATTTGGAGATAGCAAGGACTGCAGATCCTGGAGTCACAATCAATACAGTGTGGAGCTGGAGGAACACAGTAGCTCAGGCAGCATTAGAGGAGTAGGTGAGTCGACGTTTTGGGCCTTGATGCTTCTTTAGGACTCCTGTTGACCCAGTCTGGATGAAGGGCCAAAACCCCAAAATGCCAATGCCCCTGCTCCTCTGATCCTGCCCGACCTACCCTTCAATTCTATTTCTTCCTCTTTTGAAGGCAGTGATTTATTTGGTTATAATTCTGTCAGCTCCACCATTGTTCAAACTATAATACCAAAATGTCTATTCATGTGTGTATCTGGACATTTAGTGTGAAAATAATGATTTTTCAAAAAGGATCAAAGCTGAATCCAAATGTGCTGAATCTAAATGTTATGTACACACATAAGGTTCATGTTTTAAAATATATTAGGAGTAGAAATATAAATTCATTCTTCCCTCCCTTTCTAGCTCAGAAATATTTGGAATAATGGAATTGCACAATATTTTCCCTCTTAATAACTAACTTAGCTCCAAGCAGAAACAATTCTGAGACCTTCTTGTAGCCGACATTATATCCCACAATATATTAGCCTCTGAGCTATCGGGGAACTCAAATACTTTATATTCTTGCTCATTAGAAAGCAAGTTCAACTATTTCTATTTACTTATGGGACATGGGAGTAACTGCCTTAGTCAGCATTTATTGTCCATGCTTATTTGCCCATGAAGAGGTGATGGTGAGCCGCATTCTTGAATAGCTGCAGTCCATGTGCTGTAGATAGACCCACGATGTTGATAGGGAGGAAATTCCTGGATTTTGACCAACAACACTGAAGGAATGGTGATATATTTCCAAGTCAGGATAATGAGTGGCTTGGGAGGAAACTTGCAGGTGGTGGCATTCCCATGTATCTCCTGTACTCAGCCATCTCCAGGAAATGGCTGTGGCTTTGAAAGTTGCTGCTTAAGGATCCATGGTGAATTTCTGCAGTTCAACTTTTAGCTAGTACTCACTGCTGCTACTGAGTGTTGCTGGTGAAGCTAATGGATGTTTATAGATGTGATGACAATTAAGCAAGGTGTTTTGTCCTGGATGGTATCACGCTTCTTGAATGTTGTTGGAACTGCAGTCACCCAGATCAGTGGTCAGCATTCCATCAAATTCCTGCCTAGTGCCTTATAGATGGTAGACAGGTTTTGGAGAGCCAGGAGATAAGTTACTTGCTGCAGGATTCCAAACACCTATCCTACTGTTGTAGCTGCCGTATTTATGGGAATAGCCTAGGTCTTCAGTACCATTGCTGGAATATTGCCAAAGCCCCTATCCTTTGCAGTATCAGTGTCTGCAACCATTTCTTGATATCATGTGGGGTGAATTGATTTGGTTGATGACTGGCATTTATGATGCTGGGGAACTCTGAGGAGGCTGAGATGGATCACACACTCAGCACTTCTGGCTGAAGATTGTTGCAAATTCTGCAATCTTATCTTTTGCACTGAAGTGCTGGGATCGCCCATCATTGAGGATGAGCGTATTTGTGGAACTTTCTCCTCCTTCTCTAGTCAGTTGCTTAATTGCCCACTACCATTCAAAACACAGGATATGACAGGACTGCAGGACTTTGATCAATCTGATGGTTGTGGAATCACTAAACTCTGTCTGTCACTTGCTACACTATTGGCATACAAATAATCCCATTGTGTAGCTTCAATAGGTTGAAACCTCATTTTAAGGTTGCTCTGGGCATGCCCTCCTGCACTGTATAGGTTCGAAGATAGCTATACAGTAGATAAGGTGTTCTTGAGTATCTTTGGGACTTTCTAATTCAATCTATGCTTTCTATTCCTCACCTATCATCAATCCTTATTGTTTTCAATGGCTGTTGAACATTTGTTAATACTTGTCTTTAAATAATAGCAAATGTATTTGTTAATATTCATAAGGTAGCACAGACAAGAGACAAAATATTGGATGTATATCTTGTGTACAAGATCACATGTTGCATTTACTTGATGTCATATTGAGTTGATATTGAGAGTATCAGCATATGCTATTAGATTGCAGGACTAGCTTATTAGATTAGTTTACTAGATTTATACTATTTGGTATAAGTTTACCATGGAGCAGCATAGATAATGTGTGGCTGTTCCTCACTATCGGTTCCATTCATTCATTCCTGATGTTAACTCAATATGTTGTAAAGTTTGTTGATATTGTCAAGGAACTCAAATTACACTATTGGAACTCTGAAATTGAAGTCAAAGTGTTGCAATTCAAAGTATTTGTTATAAGGCTAGCATATTAAGGACCATTGTAGGTTGCAGAGTTATTGAATGTCATCGAATAATTCTTCTGAAAATTGTGTATTGATATCTAATTGTTGTGATGAGATGAAAGACTCCACCACAATTGCTTCTGAAGTGTTGAATTATCTCTGTGATAGGAAGAGCCAGTGTTTGGGGGCTATTTTACTGTTGTGAAAGCAGGTAGAAATATTGAAACATACAAAATAGGAACAGGAATAGGCCATTTAGCTCTTCAAGCCTGCTTGGCTATTCAATTTGAACATGATTGATCAAGTAGGGTAAATATTAAAGAAAAATGATTGGTGTAACACTGTCACTACCATCGTAAATATCAAAGTGCTTTACAGCCAATTAACTACCTTTTAAAGTGCAGTCCCTTCTATATTATAGACAATTTGGCTGCCAATATGCACACAACAAACTTGTACACACAGTGATAATGACTAAATAATCTATTTGTAATGTTGACTGAGGATTCAAAGTTAGCCAGGATGCCAAGAAAATCTCCCCAGCTCTTCTTCACAATAGTGTTATGAAATTCTTTAATTCCCCCAGAACAGATAGACAGGAACTTGCTTTAACATCACATTCAAAAGATAACACCTCTGATCGGGCAGCATACCCTCAGTGCTGCACTGGAGCATAGCCTTGATTTTTGTGTTCAAGACCTGGGGTGATTCTTTAACCCAGAAATTTGATCCACAGGCAAGATGGCAACCAACTGATTGACGTGCAAGCGCTTTCGGTGCTACTATATGCACAAAATGAAAGGAATTTTTGCACCCCCATTATCCCAGACCCTTACTCTAATATCAACTTGGAGCTGCAAAGTATGCAAATATGTGAGAACGTATAAAATAGAAACAATAAAATATGAATCTGAATAAGTAATGCAGTTGCAATTTCTGAAAACATCAGAGTTGCACTTTAGTCGTCCATAAAGACATCAGAGCCATCACTATTTACGAGCATCTATGAGTACATCTTTGGTCTCCTGCCCTATTTTCTTCTTGTACAGCTTGTTACCAATTTTTTAAAAATAGAACTCCTGTAATGCATGTTATTAATGTACTTTATTAAATGAAAGGAGCTATACACATGTATATTGTTATTGTTTTTCACTTCAGTCTGTAAGTATGTATTTAACAGAGAGGGACAGGGGAATAAAGGAATATTTCGGTTTGGTCCAGAATTTAAATTAAGAGCTTGCAATAAAAATTGAATTTGTGTTTATTATTAACACCAATTTCACCATTAACAAAGAGGAAATCGTTTCCAATTATTATTCGAAATGAAGAATTAGAAGGCGGCTTTTAACTCATTCAATTCAATCTCTTTTTACAATATGCAATATTATTTTTGCCATTTTTCTTTCCTTAGTTTTTCTTAGCTTTATAATTCGATGTCTGGCTAGAAGCTGTAAATAAGTTGTTTTCCCAATGTGCAACTCTCTTGTTGATTTAGGGGTATTACAAGTCTTGTTTTAATAACCGGTACAAAGTATATGAGGCAATAAATTAGGCAAAGAATACCCGTAGTATAAATTAAATCATAAGATCATGATCAGCCACTTACTGAACCAACTGAAAACCATTGCAAATATAGGGACCGCATTCTATTTAACAGAGTCATGTAAGGATGTGGGTTAAATGATTAGGTATATCTGAAGATTGTCCTGAAACATGTAACGCTGTTTTTCTTGTACCGAAATCTCCTGATCTGCTGAGTATTTTCAGCACTTTTACTCTTTTTCTTATTTAAGATTTCCAGCATGTGAAATATTTTGCGTTTATGTGTAAGTGCAGGTTTTTGTCATGATCTTTTCAGGTGCATCTTATAACCAGAATCTAAAAGTTGTAGCTGGCTCTTACAAGAACTTGTTTTTTTTATCAGTAGACAATTCTGGGTAAAGCTCCCTTTCCAGAAAGATGACAGTGGAATAGTTGAGGTCTTCCAAGAATCCTATACCATTTATGGTCATTTGCTGATACTGTGTGTCAGATTATCACATCAGTTGTATTGAATTTCATAATCTTTATTCCTCTAATTTAATCTTTTGGTTTCCTCATACCCTAAACCCTATGCTATTGTACATACGCAGTTTAAAATTTAATAGCATTTTTAAACTACTATTACAATTCAATATTTGCAAATGTCTCCAAAACTGAAAGGAAGAGAGTTGAAATGTTAGTGGAGAATTAGTTTTACATTTTACAATCCTTGAACACTTTGCATGGTATCAACCACATTGTTCAGGAACTGAACTTACACTTTCCCTCATAAGAAACAAAGAGATTCAGTACACTGTACTGTAAACAAACTAGGACTGTAATTTTCTTATAACAGTGTTGAAACCACTGACCTGAAATTACAAGGGACCATTTACTATCCAGCTGCAATTCTTCCTGAGTAATTAATTTAAAGGGGAACTCCAAACAATTTACAAATGACACATACGAAATTGTAATGTGGAATTTGCGATGGGACTGATCATGTCTTGAACATACATTAGTTGAATCTGCTGATTGACTTTCACATTTACGTTGCTTTTGGGAAGATGCTTATTTCATACATAATATGCATGATAAAATTTTTTCAATACATTTTAATTACTTGCTATTACTAGTGTGCTAACTGAGCACACAGCAGCAACTCGCACTAATATACTGCCTTTAATGTAGCAAGACATTTCAAATATCACAGAATCATCGTGTAAAATAATAACAAACCACACAAGGACACATTAGGACAGGTGGCCAAAAGTTTGTTCAAAGAGATCGGGTTGAACGAACATCTTAATGCAAGACAAATAAGTGGAGACGTTTAGAAGGGAATTTCAGAGCTTAGGGCCTAGACAGCTGCAGACACAACTGTCAATGACAGAGGAATGAAATTGAGATTCACAGAAGTCAGAGATTTAGGAATGCAATGTTCTAAAAGGGATTTCTGTCTGGATGCATTTACAGAGATAGAGAGCTTTTAGTGAATCAAGAGCAAATGCAGGTCTGTGAGTATAGGGGTAACAAATGAATGGCACTTTGTGTGGTTTAGGGAACGTGCAGTCGTGGTTTCAAGAGCTCAAGTCTATAGAGGGGAGAAGATGGGTGCTGATCAGCAGAAAATTGGAATAGTCAGGTGTGGAATAACAAAAGCATGGATGGAATTTTGAATCACAGAGCTTACAAATAGACTGATTTAGTTTCAAACAATGGTCTGGGATAGGGTTACAATCAAACACTGGATGAAAGAATTGCTTCTTTTCCATGTGTCTAATTGGAGGTGTAATTAAATGATGTTGCGTTGATAGAAAAAAAATGAACTTATACTTTTCACAACCATGGGACATTCCAGGGCACTTTAAAAACTAATTACATGCCATTGAATTATATTTAGTGTTGTAATGTAGGAAAATATGGACAAATAAATGTGTGAGATGAGGCAGTAGAAAATGTGTAATCTGTAAATTGATACATCAAATTTCAAATATTGATGATATTTATTTCTTAAGTTAAATTCTGTATGATGCAACATTTTGAAATTGTTCAAGTGAAAACACAATCCTGCAACCAATATATTCTAAACCATGTACGTAATGAACTGTGGAGAAATTAATGTATCTGCCTCCTATATCACAATAAAATATATTTGGACACTTCCCAAGCATGTTATCATCCAAAGAAAATTGATAGTAAGACAAAGATGCAGACAGTAGGATAAATGATCAAAAGTGTGGTCAAAGTGATCAGTTTCAAGGAGCATCCTAATTAAGGGGAGACAAGTAGAGGGGTGGCAAGGTTTAGAAGGGTATTGAGAGCTTGGAACCCAGGTATTTGAGGGCATAACCTGTATTGCTCTTTGAATCAGCTTCGTTCACAACATGGAAACCCAAACACTATTCCCATTCTTCTGACTTCCTGCCTCCATCACAACTGAACTGTTCATGAATGACTTCTCTGCTCTACCTGGAAAAGTACTCGAACCCTAAGCATCTTTCTTGATGATGTAATTACTGTTTCATTCGCTCGCCTTTTATGTCGCCTTTCCCCATATAGCCTATCTGACAGGGTCATCACTTTTCACAACATTTAGTGTCACTAGGTTATTTTACATAAGCACCTTCATAACACAAGTAATAAATATTCTAATATAGTATCTGACCCTACTATATATGATGAGAAACTGTATTAACCCTGGGGTAATATTCTAGTACACGTTATCCCATTGTAGACTGTATTGTTCAGCATTGTTTACCTTAATTGGTGTGAGCTAACGTAGGTTTATATAAAACAATATAAAAGAACTCATTGAGAAACATGAACCATTTGATGTGCTGCCCAGTACACTAGTGATGAAAATTCCCGGTCTTGCCTTTAATTACGAGACCTTCCCACCTTCAAATTAAGCACATAAGTAATTTTGAGCACTGTGACGAGACAGCCAAGTTACAGGCCTACCAAATTAGTTTTAGACTGCTTGTACTCCCCAGTGAGTACATCTATTAACATTAGAATCTCAAACACTGTTTTTCATGTATACACAATTGTCACTAAATCAACTCCATCGAGTCTACAGAGACACTGACCCATGGCAATTCAGTGAAAGTGTAATTATCTCTGTGTAACTTGGGATAGATTTAAGAGATTACATTTCAACTAAATCTATATCAATGCTAATTTTACAAGACTCCAGGTGCTAGCCACTAGGAGATGGCGCACTTGCCCAACAGCCTGTTTTAGAAACGAGGGAGCTTGCTGTGTATCGAAGCAAGGGAATTGATGCCCCCTCTCCAAACAAAAATTACACATATTTTTCCACAAAATAGGTTTGTATAATGCAAAGTACAACAAAAGCACGCATGCTGAATTAACATTATACAAAAGATTTTCCCCCCAAATCTCTTCATATTCTCTCACTGCTCAATGTTTAATGGTTGATCGTTAATGACAAACAAAAATAATGGAACCATTGATCGGAATTAGAAGGTGTGAAAAGCTTTAATGAGACGATAGTTCACAAATATAATATCTAAGGAGTGTTTCTATTCATTTTTCCCCAAATGTCTGAATTAAAATGGCCTCTTGTGTGCCTGGATCCAAGCCACGATTCTACATTTGTTCAGTATTTTTGTCACTCTCGCTCTCTCTTCGCCCCCTCCTCTCTCTCTCTCTCTCTCGGTAATTAGAAAGTCTTGCTGTTCTTTTAAACATGAACCGGGGTTCGACAGCTTCATGTGAAGCCAGGGCATCCCAGGTGAGCAAGAATTGTATGAAGACTACGTTAAAAAGAATGAGTTCAAGAGATTGAAATTTAAATACGCACTGTGTATCCACAACTAATTAAAACAGAACACACACAGTAGTTTGAAATGGCGGAAACAATGAACGACAGCTACATATTTCCAAAGAAAAACTTGTTACATTATGAGGCATTGGCAAGACTTTCCGCGAATGCTAAATTCCCGGTTCAAAAAAAATGCTTCTAGATTGTCAATGATAACTAGTCACAAATAATATCACAAAGAGAGCAAATGATTTAGATAATAGGAGGACTGAACAATTCGTCACTTCGTGTTGACTAGATAACAAGTAAGTTGGAAAAAAAGTCGAGAATATAAAGTCAGAATGCTGCCATGCCTGATTTAGCAACAGAGATTTATCAGCACAACAAGGGAGTTTGTATATAAATAATTGACGGAATATTTGAAATAATTCAAGGAAGGGAAGTAACACGAAATAAATCAGGCCAATAAAAGCAACAAACCGTCCGGAAAGGGAAACCATGAGGGAAGGTGCAATTTACATTTTATGCGTTTTCTTCTGGATGACAACTATTACAAAGTAAATATCGTGAAGATAATTGAAATGATGACTTCTCGCAGTTTTAAAAGTGAGGGGACGAAAACAGAACGACAGCAATTGTAGAAATCCATTGCTGTATATAATTTAAATTTACATTATACCGTTGACTTGCTTCTCTCTCTCTCATGCATAATGTCTTCAAAAATCTTCTGCTGTAACAAATTTAGGAGGTTGAACTTGTTACATTATTCATTCCAAGTATTGTTCCCCAGTAATGGTTTGCCTAAAACACGAAGCGGTTGATATAAATGCCTTTCGATGTGACAATTCGTTCCACGTTACATAAAAATGAGTTGAATGATGCGGTGGGAAAATTGGACTTACGGATCTCCTGCTTCCTTCGTGAAACGGGGGAGCATTTTTTAAAAAATGAAGCTGGTCAACAAAATCTTAAACTAGCTGATGTTTATATTTTAAAAAGCCATCTGGTAAGTGACTTGCTTAAGATCTTGCCTTAATTATGCTTTTAATTAAAGATAATTCAGAGCACTAGACCACATGAAGGGCAATAATTACAAATTACATTACAAAACCAACAGATGCAGACAGTATCTGCTGGGAAAGGGGAAGAAAAGGTGTCGAAATAAAAACTGAACAAAAGCAAAGTTAACAATAAATGAGTTGGTGTGTCCAACTACCTTGAGAATTTGGGACATTTCATTATGTACAGTGTACGGAGAATTTAAGTCTTCTGTCACTATTGTTTTCATATTTCTTTGACATATATTGATTCGAAGGCAGCTGCAAGGCTTTGTCACAAGAGAGAAGGGCAGTCAAAATATATTAGCTTGATGGCATAACTTGAACAGGAATACCAAGCCAGAAACATGACAGTCAAACACATGATCAACTCCTGGTCATCCTATAGATGCAAGGAATTGGACAAGAAAATCCCTTCCTTTGTACAGTTATAGGATTGGGCAGAGCATTTTCCTTTTAAATAGAAAAGGTTTCAGCACATCCATGCAATTTATCTTAAAAAGGAAGTTGGATTTTCCAGTTCCAAACTGCACATCAGATGTTATTAGAACTACAGAGTTATGTAGCACAGAAGAAAGCGCTTCGGCCCATCGTAAGCGTTCTGACTCTTCGTGAGAACCATCCAGCTAGTCTGACCACCCTTTCCCCGTTGCAACATGTTTCCTATTCACGCACCCCTGCAAGAATGAGCATATGTCTTTTAAAAAAAAATATACAGCTCTACTTTCCTTTTATTTTTCTTCCTAAGAAAGAACATTTAAAATGATTAAACAGTGTGATGGGGATATTTGACAAAAGTAGCCATTTTCTCAATGTCTCGTTATAAACAAGATTGATATGTAAGGTATCAGTTCACTTAAAGCATCAACTCTTACACAGTTGAGGATTTGGTGAGGTAGACTGAAAAAGGGGGGTTTTGTTAATTACAAATGGTCTGCAATATAAACAATTAAACAGAACAGAATGTTTTCCAGAAATTTTGCATATTGCAGTGAAATGAGGCGTTGCATATAGCAATATCTACAGCGTGTTTTTTTTAAAAAGAATTTCCCTAGTTATTTGTAACACATCTGATCAAATCTTCAGCACTGAATGGATTTTGAGCTGCTCTGTAGTGCATGAAGAGCAAAGAACACAAGTATCATTCTGCAAAGTAAAACCTGAGCAATTTGTGCCACCTACAGTGAGGCACCTTTTTCGATGTTCTCGCTGTCTTCCAATTGTTACGAGGAAATGTTGCAAGACAATAGTTTCGCTCCCCGTGTTTAATGTCAATCTTCTTTTTTGAAATTGCAGTGGCTGTTCCAGCAAAAAAAGGCATGTGCACAAAAAAATCATTCTACAATAATTTGAACTTGCTATTTATTGCATGCTCATTTTCTGAAAAGTACTTCACATCATTGTGGGGTTAATAAAGCTATAGCTTTTCTTCCAGTGAGTTGTTTTGTTAGAGTCAAGCTGACACAATAGTACATGATCTAACTGGCAATGAAATTCCAGTTTGATTGTCATATTGCAGTGGCAACATCGACAGAAGTCAATTTAGAATCCAAAACACACCTTACCAGGAAACAAGTGCAAAAAAATCTAACGGTATTAGCTTCTAACTGTTTTTATTTCCTGTACGTTCCAGCAGAAGGCATGAAGATGGAGCTTCTTTACTATTCCCTGATATAGCGAATTTGAACCTTTAATTTTGATATTTTACTTGTTTATATTTTATTAAATGCGCCCAATGTAATTACAGTTGATTTTTAAAATAAAGCCCCACCAATTATAACTAAATCTGAAAGTGTCATTTGAAGAATCTCTTACACGCGCAGACACTAGATTTCGTTCCCAAAGTTTTGCAGCAGCAACAAGGGAGGAGGGGCGGGGGCGGGGGTGGGGGTGGGGTGGGGTGGGCGAGGAAGGGTTAAGTCGAAACGCCCAAAAAAAACTTGTTAGATGTGAATCGAAATGTTGCTATTAGTTAAAACGAAAAAAAACACTTCAGTCTGACTCAGTTACTGTGGAACCATCTACTTTTTATTAGAGCACTTATCTATCGCCCAAGTCAACAGCATTGATCTTCTCCTAATGTTATGACTAGTACCGTGCAAGCTCTAATTCACAAAATATCCAAGATTAAAATCTTATTTTTAATGCTAGGTGGGCTTGAGACAAAATGATTCTTATGAACAGGTATCCCTTTCCAGCGAATTCCTTCATTGCGCTTTCAATCAAGGACTACTCTCAAAATTCAGATTTACTATTATCAACCAACAAGATAAAATGTAATATTAACAGATAATTTTGTCAAGTATATAGGTTACCTGTTAATACCGAGACAATATTTTGTGTATAGGTTTATTGATATCACTAACCTTCGACAGGTACTTTTGAAAGCTTTCCTCAAAGACCCCCAGTTCTCGTTGGCTTTGCTTTCTTGGTGTGCAGCAGTATGTATATGAATGAAAACTTTACTTCGAACACATGAACTCTTCCAACTTGAACTGAAGAGGGATAAGTGTATATTGAGCTTTCTTACTCACACAGAATACATAATCGACCACATTTTACTTTCTATGATAGATACATTCAAAACTCGTTACCTATGGCAAAGCTTCAAAATAACACAAAATTGTACTTCACAATGCTGTCTTCAAGAAAGCTTTTTTTTTACCATTATCAAAATTAAATCTGTCACTTCCCGCCGTCAGTCACAACGACTGTTAAATGTTTTCAAAGTACAAACTGAGAGCACTAAGGACAAACACGGAAATGACGAGCCGGCTGTTACTGGCTCACTTTTACAGGGAAAAAGTGTGCCTTTTAAGTATTGTTTTACGTTCAATTGGGAGTGGATACTAGTTTTTGGCGTATAACTGAAAAAAAAACAATGGGATGGAGGAAATGGCGAGAGCAGACCCCATTTCGTTTGCATAACTGCAGATGTTATCGTTTTGGGACACTGATTCATCCATAAGTTCGAGGAATATTGACTGAAGCCAAAAAAGGCGAAGTATTATTTATTAATGAACATCAAGTTTACGAAACAAGTGTTTTCAATTACCACAAACACAACTTTTCCATTCGATGCACGATGCCTGTGGTATTTTTTGAGATGCATTCATACAAAGAATACTGTGCTCGGGCAGTTTCAGCTGTTCCTGCACTGAATAAAGTAATGACTCGGACTATCCAAACCATTTTAAACCCGATTAACTTTAACTTCACGTTGCACTTGTACTTTCATATTGTGACCATGGCGCTTGAAATTTGCAGATTTGTTCTCGCTATCAATCCCGTAATAAGTTTTTAACACCACCAACAATTGTGACTAAATTAGCCATAGTGTGACGAGTGGTAGGAATGCGATTACAGCTCATGAACTTGAAACAAGCCGAACCCAACTTGAAACCGAGACTGTGAGGTACAACCTTAAAATAATACACTTGACACTGTGTTACTTTCAGAGACGTTTAATGTAGTGAGCAGTAAGCTCCTGGAACTTCAAGATTCTTTAAAAACAGACTTGTCAGGAATATATCTGCACCGTAAGCTGACAAGGACCTATTTTCTGTTATCAAAAGATGGAAAATTGCAAGGAAACTAAAATCGAAGGGCTTTAAAAATACTTTAAATTAGGAGAGTTTAAATATGCATTGCTTTCCCTAAAAGAAAGTCCTTCATATTTTAATGTTTTCCCTGGGGATCACAGCTTTAAGGAAAACACCAGCTAATTTATTGTTACTACACAGACATGTGGGCTGTAATAGCTCCTTACCCACAAAGTGCTCCTGAGTAAATGTATACTTGCAATAGGGTTATAACACAAGGTGTTTAAGTTTCCAGCCCCAATATTAATGTATCAACTTTACGACACTAACTTGGCATGGTGAGGTGTAGTTCGCATAACTTTCATGGCATAAAATGAGTTTGTGAGAGGGGTTTTGGGGTGTTGGGGGAGGGGGAAGAGGGAAACAAATGATCCCAATTATCAGGAAGCCCACTGGGCTCATTAACATCTTGAGTGTGGACGGATCGCACTCGTTTCCCCCTCCGTTCAGAGATAATCATTCTTCTTGCCCTCTGACATTTACTCGCTGCAAACTGCATACCTCTTTGGAATGGTGCAATTGTTTTATCTCACCACCACCCCAGGCCAGCCAAACATTAGTTTTGTAATGGGTATTTCACTGACTAAGTAAACTCCATTAACATGTTGACTGTATGTCCCGTGCCCTTTTTAAAGATTTTTTTAAACCATTTATATGTGTAATTTGTTTTATACTTTAGGAATGTAGTGACTGGCTGCCCATTTGTGAATAGAGTTGCTGACATTTCGAGGACAGGAGCAGCAGCGGTAGCACACAGCTGAAAGAAGAGTAGAGGGACCGGAAGGTACTGCAGATTTAACTAGATTACAGCACTTTTGAGCGTTGACTGCATTCTGAGAACAGAACCCTCTTCTTTTGCTTAACTTTTTGCCCCCCAGCCCGCCCCCATTTTCCTTATGGCCTATTTCACTAAAGTTCCTACCGCTGTTCTAATGCACAATACATTCCCCTGGACAATCACAAGGGCGAAAGAATGATCCTTATTGGAGAAAGGGGTGTTGAAGTTACGCAAACGTTAGGCCACAAGCCATGTCCTCGCTCTCTGATGTCTTCTGTTCCGAGGGTAGGTAACAGATGGCAGAGGCAGTCACCGACAATCCTGAACACATTGTGACTTGCAACTGAAAGTGAAATATTCACTGGCATTTAAATTAAATAGACTCTAATGCTTCAGAAATACTAATTACGTTTTCATTCAACCTTCCCTCAATAAATCAACATTTAAAGATGGGATGATACTCCCTTCGTTAAAAAAGGACCATTCTGCCCTTTGTAAATCGGTGCAAACAATGCATCCATTCTTACACACAAAAAAAACACGATGGGACCTCCAAACATCTGTGCAGCTCGTCACTTGAAGGAACGCCAGCTTCACTTTTAATTCGCCAGTGCAACCTGACATTTTTTTAAAATTACAATTTGAACTTTAAGAGAGAGAAAAAAACTGCAATCCCGATTTCACTTTCCCGAGCGGAATAGCCTTAGATTTATTTTAACGCCAGTCGTTGTAAGCATTCTTGGCAAGCACCATTCTAACTTGTGAATTTGTTACCGACTTCTGTCTGCTGAAGAAAATGACCTGGAGAATTTCAAACCCTTGAACGTTGTGTTGGGAGCCACTATACAGCGGGAAGCAGCCACACATTTTTTTCTCCTTCTGAAAGCCACAGGGAAATGGACTCCATGCTTGACTAACAACAGTTTTTTTTTCTCTCTCCATTCCCGCTATACATATGTAAAGGAAGGCCAATAAAACGCACGGATAAAGGCTTTCGCTGCTAGGAAATCTCGGCCAGACAAAACCCTCCACTTGTGATTCTTCAAAGCTCCCCCAAAGCTACCAGTTTACCAAAGAAATTCACAGTCAATACCTCTGATTGGAAAATAAATAGCTTGTGGATATATAAAAAAAAACAGCCCATTGTCACGCTGTGAATGCAGGTTTACATACAACAGCCTTGCTTGGGTAGAGAGAGAGAGAGAGGGACTACTTAGATAGGATGGAGAAAAGACCTAATGCGAAATAAGTTGCACTGATTCGAAAGCAAATCGAATTAGGAATAAATCTAAATTTGAGGGTTTTCAAATCTCATCCCAGTATAAGTGGCCAGTTATTGAAAGTTTCCGTGGGGCTGCAAAACTGACAGTTGAAATTGTTGTAAGCGCAACTTGTAAACACAAGTGAAATATCCACTAGATCGATATTTCCATTCCAGGAGGGGAAGGGAGTCGTTAACAAGCAAACAAGCACGGTCACGGTTTCAGATACTGAAGCCTCATCGCAGTCAAACTTCACTCTGCAGCAATAGAACGATTGCTAATTGTGTTTGCCATGGGTTCCTGAATTCTGTCCATTCTATGTATTTCACATAATCTCAACACAGACATTAATTCTTGAAACCATATTTTGTGGTTGAAATATCTCAACTAGAAATTTTGAATACATTCTAACCATCTTTACGACATTCTGTAACTGGGAAATACAACAGATCTCGTTGCTCTTACAGATTACGATATTAATGATAAAAAGACTAAAAAAATCAAAAACACAAGATTCTAAGTGCAACAGTTCATATTCGTACTGAACAATGTTCCAGGTTCAAAAAGCCCCCGCCTTGCTGATGAACACCGTTAATGAGTTGATCCTTAAATCATCTCTGACATTGAACAGAACCAAATGAAACCGTTTTTGTCTGTCACACGGAGATTTTTTTTATTTGCCAACCAGCCATAGTTTATAGATAGCGACTCCAGGGAGATTATAATAAGACAATTTAATTGGTATCCTGCAAAAGACATCACCCCGTTTTTATGTGATTTCAAAGCCAAGCATAGCATTGTTTAAGTCGGCCACATGCAATTTATAGTTATTTTAACATTGTCTTTATTAGTGCAGTTTAGGCCACTTCCACAGCTGCAGCCTGAACGCTAATTGAAACTAAAGAGAGTTTCAGTTTGGAGAGTTGGGACCTCATGTTGAGGTTATACAGGACGTTGGTGAGGCCTTTTTCTGGAGTACTGTGTGCAGTTCTGGTCGCCCTGTTATAGGAAGGATATTATTAAACCGGGAGGGTTCAGAAAAGATTCACCAGGTTGTTGCCAGGATGGAAGGTTTCAGTTATACAAGTAGGCTGGATAGGCTCGGACTTTTTCACTGGAGAGCAGGAGTTTGAGGGGTGACCGGAAACAGGTTTATAAAACCACGAGGGGCATATACAAGGTGAGTAACAAAGGCCTTTTCCCTAAAGCTTGGCAGTTCAAAACTAGGGGGCAGATTTTAAAAAAGGCTCGAGTGGCAACTTTTTGGACACAGACAGTGGTTAGTGTGTGGAATGAACTCCCAGAGGAAGTGGTGGATGCAAGTAGTTACAGCGTTAAAATACATTTGGTTCAGTTTATGCATTGGAAATGTTGAATGGATAGGAGCCAAACGCAGCCAGGTGGGACTAGATTAGTTTTGGAACATGGTCCGCATGGGCTAGTCCGACCGAGTGGTCTGTTTCCATACTGCATTACTCTATCATGTTCCAACAAAGCACGGGTAAAGGTCTCTGGTGGTTCTTCAAATCCGTTGAGATAAAGACATGCTCATTGAAGTCCACCTGTCATTGTAAGTCCATTGAGTTTTGAACAAACTCCTCCTTCTAAAAGTCCAGCCAAACGACTAGCACAATTTAAAATACAGTTTCTTTTCCCGTAAATCTGGTAACTTAATCCAATCGCTCCAGTGGTCGAGCAGTGGACATATTATTTAGCAATGAATGATCGAGACGCCCTCTGGCGGTTGATTTGTTCGCCCACGTACAATTTTTGGTCACTTATAAAAAAAAGCCATAATTAGCATATCAAAAAGTTTGAGGGAATTGTACTGCAATGCAGATAAACTAAGAGAAATTGTTTGCAATTGGATTGCAAAGAAAATCACATCGACGTGAAAGTGAAGTCACTTTGTCAGTAGATTTACAAATTGGAAGGTACGCAAGCCTTGTGTCTTATGCCTCACAAACATAAAAAAAACGATTTTACAATAAGAGTTTGCTTCAGTCATGTTTAACAAGACGAGACACTATTCATGCACTGTAATAAGATCAACATCATGGAATCGCGAAACACTCCTAGAAGCGTTACTTAGCCCTTACATAGGTGCAATGATTTCAACAGTACAGTCGCTAGCTCTTAAAACGCAGAATCCGCGGTACTCTTCCAAAATTTATTTCATTGACTCTTGATAGGTCTGTTAGTGGCTATTAGTTAATCCAACGTCTAACTCTTGTTTAGGACACTCCAATCCTTCACTCATTTACACCTAATGAATCAAGGATTTCCCCAAGTAAATAGGAATCCGATTTACTTCTCGGTGCCTGTTCGGAAGCATGGGAGCTGGAACCTGAGCGGGAACCACTTCACTAGCGTCTAAAATTACACTTCAGTTTTCTCGCTCGTTGCGTTTTTCCCGAAATGTCAGCATTTAAGAAAATAGAAGACAGCTTTGGAGCATTCAAAACAAAGACTGTAGTTGGAAAAATACAAGCTCCCCATGCGCTGTATTGTCACGGCAACCGCTGGCAAAACGGATATTAATGCAAATGTGCGACGTGGAGAGCTTGTTTCAGTGAAGTCAATTTGTGGCTATGTGTGCGATCTCAACCATTCATAAAAGCGAAATGGTGGGAACATTTAATATTTTGCATGATTGCACGGAGGTAACTCAGAGTCGGTTAAACACGGTTAAACTGACCTAACTGTGGCAGTATTTAAATAGACAACATTGTTATACACGTGGAAATTTTCTGTTTAATAGTTTGCCACTGGGAGATTGCTGAAGGCCCCTGTAAATTTATGTCTGCGCCCTTAACTGGAAATTAATCATGAACATTAACTGCTTACTGAGGAATTTCAGCCAGCAAGTAAAGAATCCTTACTTTTTTTGTAAAAAAAAGTTATTTATCAAACATTCTTGTAGGGTGGATTTGACTGTCGGCCAACCGCTCGTAGAGGTGAAACTGAGTTGAGCCAGATATTTGCATTCACTCGGCCGGTGGTAATACGCCGATACTCCGCCGATCGTGGCTGTTGGCGGTGTTTTATCACGCCCAATACACGCCCCGTCTGTCGGCAAATTAGTGGGACATATTGCCTCCCCGACACCTCTAGCTCACGGAACATTAGCACCACCATCAGTCATCGTGCAGTCCTTATACTGATATATATTTTAAAACAGCGTTCACAACCTCCAAATAGAATTCTGGTAGTTGCTCATTTAAGTGTAGGTCGGAGTCTGATGCGATTCACTCTAAAGACATTTATACGGTAGCAGGCCATTCTACTGTATCCCATTAACTTCCAACAGTGACGATGTGTAACGACACTTATTACGATGTAATTTCCAAACAAAAACCTTGGGATTTGGGAATTGTGGCAAGACTGCCTGTCCCTCGTTTCCCTTGAGTGGTTAGTGATTGGCCATCTTCCTAAAGGCTCTGCAGTCATTCGGGTGAATGAAGGAGCTGTCTCAGACAGCGAGTTCCAGAACCTTGATTAAACTAATTGATGCCAAGTTATCGGGAGCACACAGCAGCTACATTAAACTTAAGAGGATTGACGTTTGGGTTTGTTGCTTTGTTTACTTACTAATTTCTCTTCGGCCTGAAGTGATACATTCTCAATTCACAACTGCGTCTAGTTAAATGCAAGGAGTTTAGTTCCTTTATTTTCAATTGATGTTTTTTGATCTGTTTAAATGCATTTGGGAGACGGATAAAATAAACGTGACTGGCAGTACTGACAGATGTTTTAATTTTATTGGATTGGGAGAAACCACAAGTTGCTTGATTGTTTGCTTTGGACTTCAGAAATCCAAGTAAATACTACAGTGAACCGACGCCGTTTCACTTGACCACAAACTCTAGCCCGCAGTAATACATGTGAAAAGTGGGGAAAGCTCACAAAAAACCTCGGACATTTCCTGGTAGTAAAAGTATTCAGAGCTCAGCTTTTCTGCGTCCACACTTTTGTGCTAACTCTGACAGTGGATATTTCTGCAAAAAAAACTTTCAAAAAGCTACTTAAATACAACCAAACTCTCAGAAATAGGCAAACATACCTTGGAAATGAATGAATAATGAATCTTTAAGATTTTAGTTTGCATGTTTCTTTAATCAACTTTGGGATTATCAGTGTGTCCTGAGTTGTGCCACTTTATGCAGGTGTAAACAATTTCAGAAATTAAAATAAGAAACATTGATTGAACCTGCACTTGTAAGTTCCAATCCGAGCCGCTACCTGTGTAGGAATTATATTACCGTTCACTCATTGTTGTTCGGTCCACGTCCTGGAACACCCTTCCTAACAGCACAGTGGATACACTCCCACGCCAAGGACTGCAGTGGTTCAAGGAATCACTCATCAGCATTTTCTCAAGGGCAATTAGAGATGGGCAACAAATGCTCCAGCAACATTCATGCTCTCTGGTGGAATATCAAAAAGGAGTCTGAATTACATCGTAAGTCTGAATCTCAGGCAACATCAGAATGACTCTTAGACATCCATAATGTGATATATTTTAGAAAATAGAAATTATTATTTGAAAAAAACTTCCACTTAATTCACTTTCTACCATTCTGCTGGTTGTATAATATAATTAGATTGGAGTGGTTGATTAATTATAGTAATCAATCTCAATTAATTAGTTGACAACTGGAACAGGTACTAAGAGTGGTGTTTAGTTTGTTTCTATGTGTGAATTTGAACATCGTTTGTTTGTAAAGGAAAAAGACTACCTAGCCATCATTTTGAAACCTCCTTTTATGGGCTGTTTACAAGAATAATAAGATACTAAATTATGCATCTTCATAGGACTGATAAAATAGATAAGGTCTCCTCCAGTCTAAACCAGATGAAATAATTGTTATGTGCTGTCAGTTGCTGTGACTATGTAACGGTCTTGTAGTATGTCTATGTAGGAATCTCTGGATCAGAAAGACTGGGTTCAAGTCCCACCTGCTCAGTATCATGTGTCATAGCAGGTTGTGAAGAATGCTTCAAATACCATATTACTGTGACTAGCCAGCATTAAGTCCTTGGTTGCTTTAATTGACAAGTTGTTATTCTTCATTCATCTAGCTTATTTCCAGTGAATTAGCTTTTTCTGATTTGAATTGTTGCAAGGTGTGGAATGAAAAACATTATAGATGGTGGCAAAACAGCATTGAAAACTGAAAGCAATGGCCTGAGGTCAAAGGAAAAAGCTTTGCAAATCTCTATTAGAGTAGGAAACCTTCCATCTTTGCTGAGGGTGGTCCATACATGATTTCTAACCCACAGTGGTGTTCTTCACTCTTGTCTGTCCTCTGAAGCAGCTTTTCTAGCTGCTTGTATGCCAAATTGCTATGTAGAATAATAGGCTGCAATGTTTCTAACAGAAAAGTGTTGCATCGTGATGCTCCAGCCATCATGAGGAACAGTTAGGCCTTTACTTGTTTGTCAATTTTGTGTGTGTGTCAGGTCGCAACCTATTTATATGTCAATAAGTATCCATCTTGCATAGCTAAGACATTGAATGGGTTAACTATCAATGTTTGCTTATAGTTTTATTTAGGCTAAGGAGCATTGAATGAAGAATGTACATTCAATTTGAAATACTTTATACAGATTGAATTAGAAATTTTATACAAATGCACAGGAATTAATTTCATAATGGTTAATGGATGTGAGAATCTAATAAATGTTTTTGACATGGTGAATTGAAACCTGAAAATCTAATGCAAATAAATATAAATTGGCAACTTTCCAAGAAAATAAGGGGAAACTTAATATGGATTATTTTTCAGGAGTCAATTAAAGAAAATACACTGAGTTACATTTTGAAGAAGACAGCAGAATGCAATCCTAATTTTCTGCAGCAAGTTCTTTGATCACTGGTGAAACCTATTTTTGCTATGAATAAGTGACCAAACAATGAAACTAAATCCAGGAAGCTTGGTTATTTTTTGTGAGAAATTCAATAATTATTTGAGATACACCCAAGTATAGCATCTGCAGCTACTACCCTTCCACCCCAAAAGTGCAGTGTTCCTGCTCAGTGAGTCATCTTCCAAATTGAATCAAGTTGAGTCATTTGTAGGTCATGGTTCTTCAATTGTGCTCGAAACAAAGCAAGACACTTTATTTGCTTGACTCAGAAGGGAGTAATGCCAGGAGCCAAAATTTTAAATGTAGTGACTTTTAATTCAGAAAATTCAAATTTGCAGAGTTTCTGAATTGCCACATACTTGAAGAACATGATATATCATGAATAGAGTTGTGTCTATCTTTAATTGGTTGTTAAGTAATGCACTTGCACATAAGTGTCTTTAATTTGCAGTCAACTGTGTTGAAACCTTGATATGGTGCAAACTAGTGTACAAGTGTGTTTTGCAAGCAGTTGATCAACACATCATGAGAATGTCTGAGTTACATTTCATATACTTTGGCTAGTTGATCTCAAAGCTAAAATGACCCATCCCATTCTACTGTTTCACTTACCAAGTCAAAAGCTTTTATATATGGCAAGAACTAAAAATCTCATAGGAGGATCAACTGTCTTGTGCTTTAAACTCCTTCATGCTATGAAAAGCAGCAATGGTTTCTCCAGGGCTCCTATTCCTAAACCAATATTATTTTAAAATAAATACAATGGATTGATCACTATTTGCAGAAGATTGCAATGCACAATAGCTGTGGGAATATCTGGCTAGTGCAATTGTAAGGAATTAATTATGTGTAAAGCATCTTGAAATGTTTCTGTAAAAGATAAGGCATAAGTTGACAAGCAGCTTGTAAAGTGTGTTCCCTCTTGAGTTGAACTTTTGTTTGCCAGTAAGGACAAGATGTTGCTAACTGACAGCACATATTCTAGATTATATGAAATGAGAAACACTAAGGAATGGACTAGGTCTATATAATTAGACCAGCTCCGAGGTCTTCTGTTGATCATTACAGTTTTTCATATTGTTCCAGGTATAACTTGTAACTACTAGATTGTAACTCGGTGCTCAATACAAGCATTTGTTTTCCTGTTGTTTGTCTTGTGATACGAATTACACCTTAGTCACTGGTAAACACAAATACAATTGTTCAGATGGACAGAGGAGATGATAGGTGGAGAGGAAACAGACAAGTTAAAGAGGCGGGGATGGAGCCAGTAGAGGTGAGTGTAGTTGGGGAGGTAGGGAGGGGATAGGTCAGTCCGGGGAGGATGGACAGGTCAAGGGGGTGGGATGAGGTTAGTAGGTAGGAGATGGAGGTGCGGCTTGAGGTGGGAGGAGGGGATAGGCGAGGAAGAACAGGTTAGCGGGATGGGGATGAGCTGGGCTGGTTTTGGGATGCAGTAGGGGGACTGGAGACTTTCTCCTTCCCAAAATCCACAAACCTGCCTGCCCTGGTCGATCCATTGTCTCCACTTGCTCCTGCCCCACAGGACTCATCTCCATTTTCTCCCCCTTGGCCCAGGAACTCCCTACCGACATCTGTGACACCACCCACGCCTTCCACCTCCTCCAGAACTTCCAATTCCCTAGTCCCCAACACCTCATTTTTACTATGGACGTCCAGTCCTTATACACCTGCATTCCCCATGCAGATGGCCTAAAGGCCCTCTGCTTCTTCCTGTCCTGCAGGCCTGACCAGTCCCCCTCCACCGACACCTTCATCAGCCGAGCCGAACTTGTCGTCCCACTCAACAACTTCTCTTTCAATTCCTCCAATTTCCTACAGACAAAAGGCATGGCCATGGGATACCCACATGGGCCCAAGCTATGCCTGCCTCTTTGTAGGCTACGTAGAACAATCCATCTTCTGTACATACATACACTGGCCCTAAACCCCACCTCTTCGTCCATTACATTGATGACTCTATCGGTGCCGCCTCATGCTCCTGCGAGGAGCTCGAACAATTCATCCACTTCACCAACACCTTCCACCTCAACCTCAAGTTCACCTGGACTATCTGTAACACCTCCCTCACCTTCCTGGACCCCTCTGTCTTCATCTCAGGCAACCGCCTAGAAACCGATATCCATTTCAAGCCCACTGATTCCCACAGCTACCTAGCATACACCTCCACCCACCCACCTTCCTGCAAAAATGCCATTCCCTATTCCCAATTCCTTCACCTCTGCCGCTTCTGCTCCCAGGATGAGGCATTACACTCCCATACGTCTCAGATGTCCTTGTTTTTCAAGAACTGCAACGTTCCCCCACCCCTCTGCAGTGGTTGAGAACACCCTCGACCGTGTCTCCCGCATTTCCCGCAACTCATCCCTCACACCCCGTCCGCAATAACCACAAAAAGAGAATCCCCCTCATCCTTACGTACCACCCCACCAACCTCTGGATCCAATGCATCATCCTCCAACACTACTGCCACCTGCAATCCGACCCCACCACCAAGACATTTTTCCATCTCCACCCTTGTCTGCTTTCCGGAGGGACCACTCTCTCCGTGACTCCTTTGTCTGCCGCACACTCCCCTCCAACCCCACCACACCCGACACTTTCCCCTGCAACCACAGGAAGTGCTACACCTAACCCCACACCTCCTCCCTCACCCCCATCCCACCTCTCAAGAAGGCTTTCCACATCAAGCAGATGTTTACCTGCACATGTGCCAATGTGGTACCTATTGTGGCCTCCTGTACATCAGGGAAACCAAGAGAAGGCTTGGGGACTGCTTTGCAGAACACCTACGCTCTGTTCGCAATAAACAACTGCACCTCCCAGTCACGAACTATTTCAATTCCGCCTCCCATTCCTTCGTTGATATGTCCATCCTGGGCCTCCTGCGGTGCCACAACGATGCCACCGAAGGTTGCAGGAACAGCAACTCATATTCCACTTAGGAACCCTGCAGCCCAATGGTATCAATGTGGATTTCACAAGCTTCAAAATCTCCCCTCCCCCTACTGCATCCCAAAACCAGCCCAGCTTGTCCCTGCCTCCCTGACCTGTTCTTCCTCTCACCTATCTCCTCCTTCCACCTCAAGCCGCACCTCCATTTCCTACCCACTAACCTCATCCCGCCCCCTTGACCTGTCTGTCCTCCCCGGACTGATCTATCCCCTCCCTACCTCCCCAACTACACTCACTTTTACTGGCTCCATCCCCGCCTCTTTAACTTGTCTGTCTCCTCTCCACCTATATTCGCCTCTATCCATCTTTGATCTGCCTCCCCCTCTCTCCCTGTTTATTTCAGAACCCTGTTCCCCTCTCCCATTTCTGATGAAGGTCTCAGCCTGAAACGTCAGTATTTCTGCTCTTAAGATACTGCTTGGCCTGCTGTGTTCATCCAGCTCTCCACTTTGTATTCTTGGATTCTGCAGCATCTGCAGCTCCTATTATCTCTAATACAATCGTTCAGCAGTATTTTCTGCTTAATTGTCCCTTTTGGAGAGATTAATTAAACAAAATTGTAACAAATAACATGCTGGAAAAAACTTTGAATAGAAACTCTTTTCCTTGTTTTTGTAGGTAACTACACTTGTACGATAAGTCAATTGATGCTGGCAAAGCAACTTAAAAAGTTGTATGTCTGTTGCAATTTTCAGATTTTCATTGTATGACTCTAAGTTTCAAAGAATAGGAGGTAATTAATCACTATTAAAACATATATTAGTCTCGAAATGCCATGTCTTTTCTCATTCCATTTGTCAGCAATGTGCCAACAATTAGACTTGGCATAGAATCATCCATTTTTAGTAAATTTATATAGAATCCTAAGATGATCCGTGCTTAATGATTTTATATTTTTGTGAATGTTCAAAGGACACAGACATGGTACTAATTGCAATGATTCACAATTATAATTGCTATTTCACTCATTTGGTGCCAAGGATGTGGTAATTTGATTTGGCTGTTACTACGCACTATTACCGAGCATTGCAGTGTATAATTCAATAGTATATACTAAGCAAATGTATTTTGTCATTCCTGATGCATCCTGTTATATCCACATTTCCAAACACAAGTGCAACAGTTGTGAAACATGTCTTTATTGTGCAGTATGTTTTTGAATGTCATGAGTCCGACATTGTGTTTCTAATTTTGCTATCAGCATGAATCCTAAGAAGCAATTAGGTCAGCAAAGTTTGCCTGATAACATGAGTGACATAGCTAATCTTTTTAAAGGAAGAAATGTAAAAGATACATTTAGACAGAACAACATAGGACATCTAGAAGTATTTACGTACAAACATATGGATTAGCACCAAGAATAGGCCATTTGGCCCTTTGACAATGCTCCATCATTCAATAAAATCATGGCTGAACTAATTGTAGCTTCAACTCCTCATTTCTGCCTACCCCAATTTCCTTTGACTCTCTCTTTTTAGTTAGTAATGAGGCTAATGAAGCATCATTTATCATTAACCGTTCTTTGATTTGAAAATAATATCTTTTCAGGATTACGAATTTCTGCCATTCCTGCCATATGATTGAACAGGCTGATCTTTGGGCAAATGGAGCAGAACTTCCCATAAGATAGGGGGATTCAGAATGCAGAATTCTCTTCCTTTCCTTTCCTTTCCTTTTTCTTTCCTGCTCTGTTAGTGCACTGCCTCATCAGCAGGGTGCTTGAACTCAAGAAATGATGCAGCTTGGTGGACAATATGTTGCCATTTCAAATGATTGGTGGCAAGCCCCTCCCAGCCATTAATGTCAATGCTGAGTGCTTAAAGGAGAGTATCAGAATACCTTTGTAACATTTTCTTTGTTCTCCTTGGGAAATCTTGCCATTGGAGAGTTGAGAAAACAGGATCTGACTGGCCAGATGCCTCCCCAGCCATCTGGACATGGTATCAAGTCCATTGTAGATGATTTGCAGGAGCTTTGCCTGATTGCTTGTAGGGTTAACTTGAAGAAGGACACTAGCATTTGTTCAATGATCCTCCCATTGAATTCAGAAAATGCAGTACGTGCACTGTTGGTGGAAATTCTCTCCCCTCATGTATCACTGATGCACAATCATTGCTGTAATATAGGTGGGAAATGCAATTTGAAAACGGCAATTAGAAAATGACTGGGTTTTTTGGTGACTTTGGTTTAGAGACAAATATTAGGCAGGGTGCTGGAATGACTGTACTACTCTTCTTCACAGTACTACTGTGGGACCTGTTTTGTCTATCTGAGAGGGCTTGGTTTAATGTCTCATCTGATAGACTGTCTGTCTGGTTTAGCAGGACCCTAAAAATACCGTTAGCAAATGAATAGTAGTGAGGACCTTGCTAACCGTTGTACATAAACAGATACCATCCTACCACACTGACTGAGACACCAAAAATTATTTCAATAATGCAGTCTAATAAGCATAAAATTAAAAATATTTGTTTTGGCTGGAAAAATGTTTCAGAAATATGCCTTTTATGCAGCATAAAACTGTGTTGCAGAAAAATGAAATATCTAACTCTCTTTGAATGCAATATAATCTTTTTTAAAACCTAATCAGATTGCACGTTTCATTGCTTTGTTGTACATAGCTTTAATATCATAATAGTGATAACAAAATTAAGCATTTTAATTTAAGTGGATATATATGTTTAAACATTCCTAATCACCACAACACTAAATTAGGGTGTTTCTGTTGGTATAGAACCTCTTACTAGTTTCTGGTTCAGTTAATACAGTGTTTATACAGGATCTAATTATTACATGGCATAACAGACATGCGCTTTTTAAAAATACCGGAATGGGTTGAGTGTTCATTATTGTTATAACAGACATGAAGCTTCCTACATAGATAACCTGGCCCAAACATTCACCATTGATGAAACTGTTCGATGTGAAATATGTCCTCCTTGATGGGTCACAGTTTTGTCTAGCCCCAGGGGCACAGGAGAAGTGTGGTTTTGTTTAACAACCAGCTTAATGTCAATATTGTTAAACCTTTTTCTGAGTGAGTCATCTGATTGACAAAAGATATGATGTGGGATCTTTCTGGATGTAAAAATTTAAAACCATATATAGTCTTTACTGTATTGCATGAAAGCATGGTAGCAAAATGAAAGACATTAATTGTGATTTTTTTTGCTGCAATGATACAGGGGGGGGAAAAATACCTGAAAGGTTATGTTCTGTTACTAAAATCTGCTAATTATATAAACTATGCACACAACTGGTGAATTCTTCTCTACACATGTCTTTTTGCTCTATACAGTATCTGAGTGAGCAGCCTAAAATAACCTGAAAAATTACAGCAACTGCTCACTTTCTGATTTGTGTGTGGAATACATATAAGCACAGTAAAATGATCAGAGTATGGATGCATTTAAGCAGAAGCTAGGTAAAGAGGAACAGAGGACTATGTGGATAAGGTGTAATGAAATAACTGGAGTGGGAAGAGATTTGTCTTGAAGTATAAGCATTGACATTCAGATGAATGTTGGAGTTATACATTCTACGTTAAATTGAATTATAGATTGATAGAAACAAAACTAGTTGGAAAGAAACAAAATATAGAATATACCTGAAATTGTCAGATGGACATCTTGTTTACGAAGATAGAAACAGCTCATTTGTAAGTCTTTATGTTACAGTCCTTGTAATGATTCATGAAGTGATTCAATCAAAGGCAATATAAACCTCCAACACTATTTTCAGATTACGTCAATTTCTGTCACATTCTTCAATGAGATGAAATTTGCAAAGAATTTGCAATGTTTATTGCTTAGAATGCAACAAAAACAAACATATGTGGATATATTCAATGTTTGGTTGCAGTTTTATATTTAAGTTTATTCCTTGAATTGGATATTTATTAGAAATTTTTTCTCCTTTTATATATTAATTACAATTTGGGTGTGTGTGTGTGTGTGTATGAGATATGCAGATGGAATTTATTTATCACTTTTTTTCCGTCTGTATGTATCCCTTTACTTTGATTTGCAAACTACTAGCTGTGCTACTCTATAGTGTAATAACCAAATCAATGTAAGGTTCCAGTCATCACAGATCATAGAATCCCTACAGTGTGGAAACAGGCTGTTTGGCCCAACAAGTCCACACTGACCCTCAGAGCACCCACCCAAACCCATTCATCTATAACCCACCTAATCTACACACTCCTGAACACTATGGGCAATTTAGCATGGCCAATCCACCTAGCTTGCGCATCTTTGGACTAATAGGTTATAATCATGCAGTTTCCATATAATTCTTTTGAATTACAGAAAAAGTCCTGTGTACAACACCATTATCAACATGCTACCAATCCAAAATCAACCATATATCCCTCCGCTGTATTTTGTCCCCCAATTATCTTTTGGTTCATGCAGTTACATTGCCTTACTTATACTCTGATTCCTAACTTAAATGAAGCATTATTGATATTAACATTCTGTAAATTACAATACATACTGACCTTCATTTCCTTTACCTAAATGTTCTGCAACTGTCTTGAAAAATTCAGTTACTCATGAATGTCTTGATTCATCAAATCTTTTCTGATTGTCCCTCATTAGCCACAATTAGCAAAATATTTGTGAATTTCATCCAGTGTTTCAGACTCCAACATTTACACACGCCAGGCCTGAAATGTCCAGGCTTATTCTTTTTTTTCCCTTTCTCAAACAGTGATGTGATATTTGACATCTTCTAAGCTTGGCTTTTGACACAACTTTCCCTGAACTGCTCTGTAACTCACCCAGTACTCTGGAATGTCCATTAGTTGTGCTGCAAGACCATATTATTTTCTGTCCCAGTGGGCAGTGTGGTGGCCTCACTGTGTAAGGGAACTGGCTTCGAATCCACCCTTGGGTGACTGTGTGATGTTTGCATACTCTCCCGATGTCTCCATGGGTTTCCTCCAGATGCTGCAGTTTCACAATCCACAGATGTGCAGGCTAGATGAATTAGCTATGGGAAATGCAGAGTGATAGGGTGGGTGTGTGTGGTGGGTGGTATGCTCCTTAGATGGTCAGTGTTGACTTGATGGGCTGAATGGCCTGCTTCCACACTATAGGGTTTCTATGGTTTGACTATTTGAATACATCAGTAGGTCCTTGTACAGTTCCACTTTTAATCTCCTCTGTAAAAGAAAATGGGAGTAATAGTTATTCAGGATCTCTGTTATCCCTTTCTCCTCAAGCAAAAATGTCTGTAGATACTTATAAAGTCCTTGTTACTTTTCTCTACATTTAGCAGCAGGCTTTATGCATCCACTGCCTTAAACCTGATTATATCATGTCCTTCCTATTTTACACCTTTTGTTATCACTTTTTTTTTGTAACTTGTATCTTTATGTCACTTTTAAAGTGCTTTTTGCTGTAATTACTATGTATGTAGAATCCCAACCTCTGACACATTTCTGTTGCCTAAAATCAGAACATCATCTGCCAGTGCCTTGTCTATCCCATATTTAAATATCTCCAACTGCTGATCTGTGTTTAATCTGCTATTTTTCCAATCAATTAATTTGTGCCAGATCCCTTTTCATTCCACGGAAATTAACTCATTTCCAGTCCACTACTCGTACTTCTGACTCTTCCTTTAACTATTCCAATGCAAAACTAATTAGGCTATTGTCACTATTTACTTAGTGTTCTTTTACCTTCAGGTCACTTAGTTCTCAGATGTGGCTCAGTACCACCTCTAACAGTGTTTTCTGCAATGTTTTATTCAGAATACTAGTTGATGAAACAGCACTGAATAAATTCGAAGAAGCCGCCACCCCTCAGGAGCAGTTCCTGTTACTGCATATAAATATTTATAGCTGAATGCATTTGTTTTGTCTGATTGTAAGATTAGTCAATGGATGAAAATGTACCCTTGGAGCTTGAAAATGGAGGAATTTATTCCATCAAGTAAATGCAAGTTATGGCAACAGCAAAGAAATGGAAAGGGAAGGGTTAATGTAGATGGCCTTCAGTGGTTACTAGGCAACCCCTACTAGAGGGAGCTACAGAGTTATTTTCTAACGATTACACAGGTTCTTATTGAATTCACTCGATACTAAGAAGCCTTAGAGAGCTTTGTCTCTTCTGAGAAAGCATTTCTCTCATTTTTGATGGCTTTGTGATGCCCACATTTATAAATAATGGAATATTATTGATTCCAGGGCTTTCAATATTTTTAGATTTACACCTTAATTGAACCCCACTTAGATATGCAAAATCTCACCCCCTGAATTTTATATAGTCTATAACCTGTAAAATCAAAATGTCTCGTGAAATTTAGGGAGTTGAAATGAGAGATATTCAACAACTTGACAGATAAGTATAGTGTGCTGCTCAGACACAAAAGTTATGAAGTTCTGTTTAAAGATCTTTTCAAAATGTTATATTTGTCATCTTTACAACCACTTCATTTTTTCATATTTTTAATCTTAATACTACCTTTTACTGTCTGTGTCTCCCCAGCAAAGAAGCTGAGCGGATGACCTACCAAAAGATGTCTGCTAACTCCACTCCATAACCAAATGCACCAGAGCAAACCAGGTTGACTTGCCCTCAATTATCCCACTCTGCAGGAGAAGGGCCTTAGCTCAGCTTGATGCTTTCTGCTGATGACCCAGCTCTGATTGAGCATCCCGACACGAAGGGAAATTGGAGGTGTGAATCAATGCCCTGCCATTCTGTGCCGCACTGCTGTCACCTTTCGATGAAGTTGCAGCTGAATTCACTGGGATTGTTGGAAGGAACATCTTAATGTGTCTAGGCTTTTATGGGCAGCTCACAAACACAGAGACTTCAAAGAAGCAGACAGGCTGGGTGACATTTTAGAGCTGATGATGGAAAAGAAGAAGGGACAAATAAAGGTAGAAATTTGAAATCATTTGCTAGTACATACTGCCACAAAATTGATTTTTATAAACATTGTTTACATAAAACAATGTTTACAATGCAATTGGAATGATTAAGTACATTGTGATTCTTCCATTTAAGATCTATATTGTACCTGCTGTACTATCTGACATTGTAAAATATATTTTCACTTGTTGAAGGAGCTTGTAATACATATTGTGTAAAATTTGACTTTGCAACATTGTTGCTGGCTGTAGATTTAAATCTTGCTTACCATTCTACCAACAAATCTTAAGGCCAAAACAAAATGACCAAAGAGAGTGGGAGCTAATTCGATGAAGATTGAATATGAGACATAAAGTTACAATCAGGCAGGGATAAATTACCTCTGGACGATAAGTTAGGTGCTAACCATGGGTAGCATTTTCACTTCTGAGTCAGAGGTTCATTGGTTGAAAGCATCACTCAAGAGTCTTGACCACTCAGCCTAGGTTGATTCAGGACTAATGGAGTGCTCCACTCTGTGACTTTGTCTTTCAATGATCAGTGAATCAAGGTGCAAGCTACCTGCTCAAATGCATGTAAAATATTCCATTGCATTATTCAAAGAAGAGTAGGACCCATCTTTGTCTTTAAGCAATACCAGTGGCAGAGTATCTATCTGGTCATTTATCATATTGTTGTTTATGTAAGTGCGCCATGAAGAAATTAGCTGCTGTTGCTTCTCTCCATTGCAATAGTGGTTATTCTTCATTTTGTTTTAACCAGTTTGGGAGGCTTGGAGATTGTAAAAGGGAATTGGAAAGATAGAGAGAGCCTTGCATTGCCATATAAAGTGACGCACAGGCACCAAACTGGGCAGCAGCAGGTTTTCACTGTGATCAAAGGCTCTGGGGGTGGAAGTTCCACCTACAAATTAAAGGTTGAGAGCAGTATTGAACTGCAGGGAACTGGGGAGGTGGTGGCTGCTGCTGATGCTGTACCTACCTGGGACATTAGCTCGCCTCTGCATCCTTGGTCACAGGTGAGTGATGGTGGGAAGAACTGCAGAATAGGAGACCCAGGGAAATAGTGAGAGAGGCCAGCAGCAAGGTGAGGGGTGGTGACTGTCAGTGGGCACCCCTTTCTAAAGTTGGGTTCCTTGATCAGGGCGTCTTTGAACGAGGTACAGCCCAACAGGAGCTCCAAACAATCATGGTAGAATTTGCTTATTGTGCTCCCTAGATGACAAAGCTTCACGCCAACTGCTGTGTTAATACCAGTTGCAGCAACATGAGGCTCTTAAGTGGGCATTAATAGCTCAATTAACAGTCTCAATTAATGGCAGGTGAGAAAGGCCATCCAAGTGCCTTTTTGCCGCCGAGTTCATCAGGTTGCATCATGAATGTGGTAGGGCCATGATTGACCACTCTCCTGCTTGATTAAATGCCTTCCTACCACTAATAGGGGAACAACATTCAATTTTGCTCCTTGAGGGATGAAACATGCTATTTGAACTGAAAGTGGAATGTGATGCGGACATTGGGGCTACTGTTTCCTTCTTAATTTTAGTGAATGAAGTACATTAAAGTGTGGCCAATGTCTAACACAGGGATTGTGGCAATCAATTGGCATAAGCAAGCTTCCACAAACCAGCTTCGTGTTTGTGGTTTATTTGAGGGAAAAACCTGGATGAACGTTTTTGATCTATGGGAGGCAGGCAGGGTCTTAGCTTAATATCTCATTCAAAGGATGATATCTAAAACACTGCAGCCATAGACTATCAGCGTAGAGTCTTTGGAGTTGCACTTGAGCCCACACATTTATGATTCAGAGGCTCGCACAGAGACACAACTGTCAGGGAAGTAGAAAGATTCTACAATTTTATCAATAAACCAGGTTTTAAAGGCATAGACTTGTGGAGATCTACAGCACAGAAAAAGACCCTTCAGCCCATTGAGTCTGTGCTGGTCAATAATAACCACCTAACTATTCTAATCCTAATTTCCAGACCTTGGCCTGTAGACTTGTACACTTGTGATGCCAAAGCATACATTTGAATACTTCTCAAATGTTATGTGGATTTCTACCTCGACTACCCATACAAGATGGCAACAAAAATTGGCACTTGACATTGATTACATTAGTGGCTTTCCACATGCTTGTCATGGTTTTCTATGCAATAATTTTCAATCATTGGGAATTTGGTTCAGCGCACTTTCCTTTTCAAGGGCTTGGGAACCTCTGTGAACAGGATGTGCATTAGCAAACAAATAGATTGAAGAATACTTGTTTTGCCATGCAAAGACTAAGCTGAGAAGTGTAAGCCAAAATATTTAATTCAAGTTAAAAATATATACAGAGGGAAAGATAAATGGGATTAAGTGAAGAGATAAAAGAGACAAAGAGAAAGTAAAATAAGACCCATGTTTTTAAACCTCAAACAATAATTAACATCTGAAGGAATAAGATCCCACTCTTGTAAACATTTCAGGGCCTGAGAGGTTGGCAGTATTTAAGAAGGATCAAGATGTTAACAAATTGCTCAGTCTTGAATAGACAAGCCTGTACTTTTCCTGTAGTATTTAATGGGATCAAATGGTAAGTATGTGAAGTTACCAGTCTGCACATGATTGAATGCCAAAAATATTTGCAAACTACAGTTTTGCGATGTTTATGCAAGAGCAGGTAAAATTGTACTGCAACTTCCTGCTTTCTGTATTGCTTGTTGATTTATTGCAGAATGGTAATGAATATTCACAGCCCAAATATTGTTCCAATCACACAACCTATGCAATTATATATTCTGAAAATATTGGGTAATAAAATGTACAACTGCATCAAAACGTAGATTTTTCTAAAATGCTACAAAACAATAAAAATAAATTTGTTTGCCATTGCAACACTCATTGAGCAGTTGCAATGCTTGTGATATTGCTGGACACTTTGCAATGACACCTTTTTAGGGGAACACCACAAATGTTCACTAATGAAAAATCACTGATAAATATACTGAAGCAACAAATTCACCCATATTCTCCACTCTTTAAACGGAGTAGGTATGTAGCCAGTGTTTCAAGAGTGAATACATTTAGCTGCTGGATTTGGGATGTACCCTGTAATGAACACATCGGGAAGGGGAGAGGAGAAGAGAGCAGTGAACAGACCAGTGAGGGTAATGGTGAGCTGAGTAGGAAGGGGTGAGGAGAATGTTGCTGTAGGTCGGGCAGCAAAAGGACTGGAAAATGGTTTGGTGAGAAAGAAGGAACAACACCAGCCACACTACTATGGATCCAGTTACAGAAATAGTTGTATCAAATGCATCATTTTCCTTTTCTTGTGCATTGGCAGATGATGCAGCTATAATGTTCGTAGAATGGCTCATTTTTTAGTGGCAAGTAAAAACTCCAATTTGATTTTTTTTAATGCAAAGCATTTTCAAACATCAGAACATTAAAGAAAATTATTCCTTTATTTGATGTAGGTATCACTTGCAAGGTCAGGATTTGGTGCCATGCCGATTTGTCCTGGAACTGAGTGACTGTTACACCATTCGAAAGACAACTATATTGTTGTGGATCTGGAGCCATTTGTAGATAAGACTGAGATGCTTTCTCTCCTAAGAAAACAGTATAATGAACCAAATGGGTTTTTATAACAATCAATTCCTGTTTCGTGGCCACTATTACTGTGATTAGCTAATATAGTACAACTCTATAGGGCTGAGGAAATACAAAGCCCCTTTCAGTTGTGCTGTTCCCACCCCATTCTATTCTATACCACCTAAATCTGAAGGAGAGATGGCAGAGTGTCCATGATTGAGTTTCACTGTGTCTGGGGAGGCAGAGACAGTGGGATGTGAAGCATTGTATCATTGTAAAATGTGTGACGGGGTAATTTAAGTAATGTCGTTGGTTTAGTCATTCAGGAGCCCAGGCTATAGTCTTGGTCATGTGTTCAAATCCCACCATGGCAATTGGAGCAACTTTAAATTCAATTGGTAAAATCTGCAATTGAAAACTCAGTGCTAATGATTTTAATCATGATGACCATCAACGATTCTTTCAAAAGTCCATTTCATTCAGAAATGTCATTTTAAGGAAGGATATTTACCATCCTTATCTGGTTTAGATTTCCTGTGACTCCAGATCCACCCACAGTAATGTGGTTGACTTATAATCCCTGTTCTTAGTTCAAGTGCAATTAGGGATGGGTACCAAAGATTTACCTTGTCAACCAATGCCTATGCACTTGAAAGAATAAAGAAAATCGTAGGTTCTGCTGGTTATTTTGCTCAAACTCTGTCAGACCCATGGGACTGTGACAACAGGTGATGGTTATTAGCATCACCAGTTTTTATTGTCTTGTAATTAGCAGAAAGAAAATTTTGAAGCTTGGACAATGGTTTGAGAAGAAATAAATGGATTTGACAATCTTGGTGTTACCACAGTGCCTCACAATCAATTAACAACTTTTTGAAAAGTTGTAATGTCGTGACCAGGACGTCCATTTACATATAACAGGATCTCGTAAACAATCTTAATGAGCAGATAATCTTTTGACATTCAGTTTGCGGGATGGAGAAACAGATACATTTATAAGGGCATAAAAGCAGAAATAGCCAGAATGAATTGGGAAGTTAGATTAGGTATAGGTGAATAGAAATATAGTATTGATTATTTATGGGGAAATTTCAGAATACACAGGATGGATAAATTCCAAGGGAGGACCTAACATCCACAGTTAACCAAAAAATGTTGGTATTGAAATTAAAGAAATAAAATGGTACAAAGGTGGGTGGCAGGTCAGAAGGGTGAACGGGACTTAAAAACAGCAAATATTGGCTAAAAGATTAACAGGAAGGAAAAGTCATGGTATGAGAGAAAACTAACAGGAAATACAAAGACAGATGGTAACAATTTCTACAGAAAAGTTAAGAAATGTTAACAAAGTGAGCTTTGGTCCTATTGAAAGTGAATCTGGGGAGTAGTAATGGAATAGGAGATTGCAGATGATTTGAACAACCTTTTTGCATTTGTTCTTACAATGGAGGATGCAAGTAACATGCCAGAAATAGTTGTAAATCATGAAATGGAAGGAATGGAAGAAGTCAAGAAAATTACAGTTACCCAATCAGAAGAGCAAAAAGATATGAGATGGATCTGGCAGATAGCGGTAACGGTAATCCCAAGAGGTTCTATAGCTATATTAAGAGTAAAAGGGTGGCTAGGGAGAGAATAGATCCCTTTAAAGATCAGCATGACCATCTGTGTGGAGAGAAATGAGATGGAAGTTTTTTTTTAATGAATATTTCTCCTCCATGTTTACTGAAGCAAAAATCATGGATGCTAAGGAAATAAGGGAAACCAGTGTGGATGTTTTGGACGGCATGCATTTTACCAGAGAGAAGGTGTTTGCAGCCTTAGGTCACATTAATGTGGATAAGTCCCCTAGGCCTGATCAAGTCCATCCTCGTACATTGTGGGAGGTTAGGGAACAAATTTCAGAGGCCCTCGCAGAGATTTTTGCTTCATCTTTAGCCACTGGTGAAGTTCCAGAAGACTGGAGGGTGAGTAATGTTATTCCATTGTTTAAGAAAAATAGCAAAGACAAGTCTGGGAACTACAGGCTAGTGAGCCAGAATTCCATGGTAGGTAAGTTATTGGACAGGATCAACCAACATTTGGACAATCAAGGTGTGATTGGGAATAGTTAGCATAGATTTGTGTGTGGGAAGTCATGCCTGACAAATCTCTTAAAGCTTCTTGAAGAGGTGTCCAAGATGATAGATGAGGGTAGGGCAGTGGATGTTGTCTATATGGACATTAGTAAGGCCTTTAACAAGGTCCTGTACGGCAGGTTAGTCATGAAGGTTAGATCGCATGGGATCCAGGGAGAGCTAGCTAATTGGATTCAAAACTGGCTCAATGGTAGGAAACAGAGGGTGATGGTTGAAGGTTGTTATTTGGACTGAAGGCCTCTGACTAGTGGTGTGCCACAGGGGTCGGTGCTGGGACCTTTGTTATTTTTTTCGTTTATTCATTCACAGGATGAGAGCATCACTGGCCAGGCAGCATTCATTGCCCATACCTGATTGCCCAGAGGGCAGTTAAGAGTCAACCACATTGCTGTGGGTCCGGAGCCACATGTAGGCCAGACTAGGTAAGGATGGCAGTGTCTTTCCTTAAAGGACATTAGTGAACCAGATGGTCATCATTTGTTCCAGATATTCATTGAATTCAAATTCCACCATCTGCCACGGCGGGATTCAAACCTGGGTCCCCAGAACATTATCTGGGTTTCTGGATTAACAGTCCAGTGATAATACCACTAGGTCATCACCTCCCCTGTTATTTACATAAATGTTCTGGATGCTACTATACAAGGTATACTTAGTAAGTTTGCGGATGACACAAAATTAGGAGGTATCATTGACAGTGAAGAAGGCTATCAACAATTACAGCGGGATCTTGATCGGGTGGGAATATGGAATTAGGATTGACAAATGCAATTCAATACAGATAACTGTGAGGTGTTGCATTTTGTAAAGTCAAACCAAGGAAGGACTTGTACAGTAAGTGGTAAGGTCCTGAGGAGTATTGTAGAACAGGCTGACCTAGGAATGCAAGTGCATTGCTCAACAAAGGCAGCACCACACGTGCACAGGGTGGTGAAGAAGGCATTTGGCGTGCTGGCCTTCATCGGTCGAGGCATTGAATGTAGGAGTCAGTACATTATATTACAGTCGCAAAACTGTGTGAGGCCACATTTGGAGTAAGTACTGTGTAGAGTTTTGGTCACCCTGTTATGGGAAAGACGTAGTTAAACTAGAAAGTGTGTTTTTTAAAAAAAAAAGATTTACATGGATGTTGCCAGGACTAGTAGGCTGAGTTAATAGGGAGAGGTTGGCCAGGATAGGACTCTATTCCTTGGAACATGGGAGAATGAGGGGTGACCTTATCGTGGTGTATAAAATCATGAGGTGCATAGATAGGATGAATGCATGTAGTCTTTCCAAAATATCATCGATTTAGGGAAGGTTCCCTTAGAAACTGAGGTCTGGCGACATCTGCAGAGAGAAAAACAGCTAAGATTTTTTGAATTCAACAAGCCTTTTTGATGAAGGGCAGCAGATATGTGGGAACACCACCGCCTGCACGGTCCCCTCAAACCACTCATCTTCTGGATTTGGAAATATATCTCTGATCTTTCAGTGTTGCTGGGTCCTATTCCTGGAATTTCCCTCTTGATGGCATTTTGGAGATAGCTACAGCAGTTCAACAAGGCAGCTAGCCATCACCCTCTCAAGGAATGGGAATTAAATACTGGCCCAGCCCATATCCTGTGAGTGAATAAAAATAAAACCCAGGTGCGAGAATTGTAAAAGATTAGTATGCAGTTACAGCAAGTAATTAGGAAAGCTAATAGAAAGTTGCCTCTTGCTAGAGGAATTGAATTTAAAAAAATAGGGAGGTTATGCTTTAGTTATACTTGACACCGGAAGTAGTGTGCACAGAGTTGGTTGACTTATTTAAGGAAGGATACAACTGTATTAGGAGCAGTTTAGAAGACCAGTAGAGGTTGCTGCTGCGCTCTGCATCTTCCTTGGATTGGATCTTGAGTGAACATCACACGATGAAGGCCCTCTTCCAGCCTGTTCCTACAATTCAAATTTATTCACTGACTGTCGAGATGCATGGTAGACCATTGGACGATGTGAGTCAATTCTCTTAATATGGGAGTCTCCTTTTAGTGCAGGTAGACACTAATGATGAAATTCAACATTACCTTCATTGTGCAAAGTTCATGGTCTACAAGGTAGTATTGCTGCCTGCCCCACTGTCTGCATCAGAGACATGGACAATGTACAGTTGACACTTAAAAACCCTTGAAATATCAGCAGCAATACCTCCACAAAATTCTTCATATACAATGTCAGATATGTGCTTCAGTATCAATGTCTTCTCTCTGGCTAATACCTCGAGTATTGAGGTATCGATTACAGACAAACAGCTGTGTTGAGTGGACCATGTTTTCTGCATGGCTGATACAAACCTTCTAGAAGAAGTTCTCTACTCTGAGTTTCTTCACAACAAGCAGTTCCTGGAAGGTAGAGGAACTGCTTCAAAGATGTCCTCAAAACCTCCCCGAAAAATTGAAATATTTCCTCTGACTCCTGCTCAGGAGGAGAAGCATTCACAAAGGTGCTAATTATCCTGAGCATCTCTGACAGGCCCAGATAGAGATCAATGTAAACAGCTTAAAAAAAAGAAACACTACACCCCTCCCCCCCCACCCCACTCCCCTGAGCATTTTATCAATTTGTTTCTTCAAACAGCTACCCCACCTGTGGCAGGGTGTGTGGATCCAGTCTTAGCCTTTCCAGTCAGCTCATGACAAACAACTCCAGAGTGGAAGAAAATCATCAGTCTCGAAGGACCTAAGAAGTAGTAGTTTAGACTAATGCCCGGAATGGCTTATCTTGTAAGAAAAGATAGCACAAGCTAAATGTGTATCCACTGGAGTTTAGAAGCGTAAGAGGCAACTTGATTGAAACATATAAGATTCTGAGAAGTCTCAAAACTCTAGTCCTAAATGATCACTGTTTCAAATTTTGGGGTCACCTGTGTAAGATGGACATGAGATTTTTTTTCTCTCAGAGAGTTTTTGTCTTTGGAATTCTTTTTCAAAAGGCTATGGAAGCAAAGTCTTTGAATTTCTTTAAGGTAGTGGTAGGTAGATTCTTAATAAGAAAGGGGACCGGTGAAGGGATATCAGATGTAGGTGGGAGCCTGGAGTAATATGATCAGCTATGATTTTATTGAGTGGCCTAGCAGGCTCACGGGGCTAAGTTGGCTATGCCTGCTCTAATTCATATGCTCATTTTTTTAAAAAAAATCACCCGCAGGATGTAGATGTTGGTGGCTGGGCCAACATTAAATGCCCATCCCTATTTGTTCTTGAGAAGGTGATGGTGAGCAGCTGTCTTGAACCATTGCAGTCCATTTGGATTAAGTAGATCCACAATGCTGTTAGGGAGGGAATTTCAGGATTTTGACCGAGTGACACTGAAGGGATGGTGACATATTTCCAAGTCAGGATGGTGAGTGGCTTGGAGTAGAATTGCAGGTGCATCTGTATATCTGTTGCTTTTGACCTTCTAGATGGTGATGGTCATGGGTTTGGAAAGTGCAGTCGTGGGAGCCCTGGTGAATTTCTGCAGTGCGTCATTGTACAGGGTACACACTGCTGCTGCTGAGTACTTGTGATCTTTTATGACCACCTGAGAAAGTTCAGGGTTTAATGTCTCATGATAAAATTGGCCTCTCCAACTGTGCAGTACTGTCTCATTCCGACCAAGATATAAATGCTGTCTTCCGTGTAGTACCTAGCTTTCTGCAATCTTATGATTAAGGGGTAGGAGTATGATCACTGAATCACTAAACTAGAAAACAATACAAACATTCATCCTAATCAACTTTTGAACAGAAGGGGCAATGCCCTGAAACAAATGAATTATTTGGCAGATGAATTCCACGTTCTCAAAATACAAATTTTATGTATAATAGTATTTAATCACTGCATTGCTGAAAGCTCAGCTAAAGGGCTGACACCTTCAGGCCCTCACACATTACGATGTGGTGTACAGTTGCTGACTGATATGGGAAGATCCATGAAAATGACAATACTTTAATTCCACAAATACATGATTGTATTAAGGATATGTTGCATCCAATGGTCCCTTTAAAATGTATTTGTTTTGCTGGGCCAGATTTTTTTGTTGCTTGGTATTTATCAGCGAACAAGGTACCTTGTAGGCTGTGCAGTTTAGCAGCAATATTGTTTGCAACAAAGCTCTGCTTCTAGCACAAAATATAAAAGTAACGAAGGATAAAAATTGGATAATTCTATAATTAATAGACTCTTGATACACCTCAAGAAAACTATGCTATAAGTAAGTGGCTCTGTTCAAAGTTGCATAATATTTTCTTAGCACTGGGACAGACACACATAGACACGCAGACCGACAGACTTCAAATAGGAACAGATGTCTTTAGAAATGCCCCTATTTCTTGGACTGATTATTTCCAGCTTCATTGTGTACTTGAGCCAGCAGGCATTCTGACTTAGCACATATTCAACATGACAGGAAAATAGATGTCGTCAGTCCTTTCACCATTAGTAAGGCAGTCACAACAAAGTTCACTGTGGCTTTACAAATTGTCGGTGAAGCCACGTTTCTCAGCATTAGGTAAAAAGTGAGGCTTTGAGAATCCACCTAAATCAATCCATATTGTAGGAAAAGCCACAATAGTGACCTCATGCTGGCCTTTGGTTAAAATTGCAGTTGGCCCAGTGATACAATTGGATCCCAATCTGTATATTGACAGTACAAGCTGGCAGAGTGGTAAGTTAGAAGCAGGACCTGTGGGAAGAGAGAAGGATCTCAACAGGTAGATCCCATGGGGGGCAGAGGTTAACAGCTTGTTCATGTAATCCCCACTGTGTGAGCAGCATTATAATTGCATCTTAAAACACAACAGAACCAGTCACACTCCGTTATGCCTTCAGACTTCATAATTTTAAAAGGCAGATATCAAATTGAAGACTGATCAGTCTGCAAATTTCATATGTAGAATCATAGAGTTCCTATAATGCAGAAAGATGCAGTCTGATCTGTCAAGTCTGCACCAATCCTCTGAGGAGCATCCCTCCCAGACACAGACCCCAAACCTTTTCCCACAACCCCACAATAACCATGGCTAATCCAACTAACTTGCATGTCTTTTGGACTGTGAGAAGAAACTGGAGCACCCAATGGATACCCACGCAGACATAGGGAGAATATGCAAACTCCACACAGTCACCAGCATCCCTGGTGTTGTGAGGCAACTGTGCTGACCAGTGTGCTACCATGCTGCCCGTTGTGTGTCTGAAAATTCACTTCAAACTGTTGAAGCTGTCATTCCCCAGAAGACCATTTCACGCTGTCCTTTATCAAACTGTAGAAGGTATGTTCTTGAGAGGGATGTTTCTAAGTTTTCCGAACTTTGTTGATACAAGTTTCATGAATCTTGATAAGCCTTACTACTTCAACTTTCTATTTTTTACCCTTCAAACATCAATCTTGTGACATTCTATTTCTGCCTTATAAACAAGATGGAAGATTAAAAGGATGAAATGAAATGGCGTATGCAAAATCCTACTAAATGACAACATGGTGGCTGTCAAAATTCAGAAGACAATTTTATTGTATTATCTTAAATGTTAACAGTAACATAGAAGAAAATATATTAGTCAAATTCTGAATGTTGTAATAATGAGATAAAGGAGTTAGTTTTGTGGAATGGAATATTTTAAACTTCATGTATCTGGATCCTGCTTTTTCTTCACTGGAACTTGATGCGGTGCCAGCCCTCTGCTTTTGGTAGCATTAATGGGACATCAAAAAATGCCACCTTCTGCATTTTTAAAAATTTGTATTAATTTATGGAATGTGGGCACTGCTGGCTTGTGCCAGCAGTTGTTACCCATTCCTTATTGCCCTTCAGAAGATAGTGGTGAGTTGTCTTCTTGAACGAATGCCATTATTTGGTGTAGGGGCCTCAACAATACTGTTTACACAGTAGTTCCAGGACTTTGACTTTATGACACTGGAGGAACAGCAATATATTATCAAGTCAGGGTGGTGAGTGGCTTGGAGAGGACCTTGTGATTGTTAGTTGTCCCATGTATTTGCTGCCCTTCTATATGGTAGTAATTGTGGGTTTAGAAGGTGATTCTAAGGAGGCTGGGTATATTTCTGAAGTACATCTTTTAGAGGACACACACTAAATGTCAGTTGTGAAGGGAGTGAATATTTATGGACGTAGGACCAATCAGACTGCTTTGTCCTGGATGGTGTCAAAATTCTTGTTTTGTTGGAGCTGCATTCATCCAGCCAGTGGGGAGTGATTCCATCAAATTCCTGACTTGTGCCATGTAAATGGCAGGCAGGCTTTGGAAGGTCAGGTGAGTTACTCACTGCAGTATTCCTAACCTGTAACCTGCTCTTATAGCCTCAGTATTTAATTGTGAGCCCAATTCATCATCTCGTCATTGGTAACAAAGGGATATTGGTAACTCATGAATTCAGTAATGGCGATGTCATTTGAATGTCAAGGTGATAGATTTTCTCTTGTTGGAAATGTTCATTGCATGGCACTTCTATGGCACAATTGTTGCATGTCCACTTGTCAGTCCAAGCCTGGATATCATCCAGGGCTTGTTCCATTTGGTGTACTTCAGTAGCTGAGGAGTTGCAAATGCTGCTTAGAATTGTGCAATGATCAGCAAACATCTCCAGTTCTGACCTAATGACAAAGGAAAATCATTAATGAAGCAGCTGAAGTTGGTTGCACCTGAGACATTGCCCTGTGGACCTTCTGGAGCAAGTTGACTGAACTCCAACAACCACAACCATCTTCCTTTTCGCTAGGTATGACTCCAACCAGTGGAAACATTTCCCCTGGTTTGCATTGACTCTAATTTTGCCAAGGATCCTCAATGCCACACTCAGGAAATGCAACTCAGTGTGTAGGTCAGTCACTCATGTTTCACTTCTGAAACTTGGCTGTTTTACCCGTCTTTGGAGCAAGTTTGTAATGAGGCCAGGAGCTGAGTGGCCCTGGCGGAACTCAAACTGACCACCAGTGAGTAGGTTATTGCTAAGTAAGTGCGGCTTTATAGCACTGTTAATGACACCTTCCATTACTTCACTGTCAGTGGAGTTTAGACAGATTAATTGTTCACGTTGAATTTGTCCTGCTCTTTGTGTACAGCAAATACTTGGGCAATCTTCCACGTTGTCGAGTAAATGCCAACATTTTATTTTGGTATACTGGAACATCTTGGCTAAGGGATTGGCAAATTCTGGAACACAATTCTTAAGTACTATTGATGAAGTGCTGTCAGTGCCAGCAATCTGCAAGTTCCCCTCCAAACCACTCATCATCCTGACTTGGAACTATATCAACATTCCTTCACTGTTGCCAGGTCAAAATTCTGGAATTCCCTCCCAAACGGCATTGTCAGCCTAACTATAGGACATGAACTGAAGCAGTTTAAGATCACCCACTTGGCAGTTCTTTCTGGAGTTTGCTGTGAAAATTTCAGCCCTATCTTTTGTGCTGATGATTCCTCATCATTGAGGATAGGACATTTGTGGAGCTTCCCCCTTCAGTCAGTGAGCGGAGTATTTCTCCTGAAAGATCATCCAGTTGTTCTGACAATGTAATAGTTTGGGTGATCATTTTCTCTGACAGTGGCTTCTGATTCCCTGTGCTGTATCCAAACTTCCTATCCTGGCTTTAAGCTTGACAGAGTTTTCACTCTATGTCTAGGGTTGTACTATATTGTTTTTTTTGGAGCAGCTTTTCTGTACTTGTTTTACCTGCTAGTGATATTGAGATATTGTATTTTGGCCTGAAGTTGTGTTTTATAGCTAGTAAGATCATGAGATAGTGGAGCAGAATTAGGCCATTTGGCCCATCAAGTCTATTATACAATTCAATCACGGCCAATATGTTTCTCAACCCCATTCTTCTGCCTTCTCCCTGTAACCTTTGATTTCCCCGTATTAATCAAGAACCTACCTATCTCTGTCTTAAATGCACTCAATGACTTGGCCCCCAGAGCCATGGAGTCATGGAAACAGACCCCTTTTAATCTAACTTATCCATGCAAACGAAGTTTCCCAAACTAAACTGGTCCTACTTGCCTGCCGTTGGCCCATATCCCTCTAAAGCTTCCCTATTCATGTACCTGATCAAACGCCTGTTAAATACTATAACTACACCTCCTCCGGCAGTTTATTCTACACGTGATCCACTGTCTGTGTGAAAAAGTCGCCCCTCAGTTTTCTTTTAAATCTTCTCTAACCTTTAAAACTACAGGACATAGTTTTAGACTCCCCTATGCTAGGGAAAAGACCTTTGCTATTCACCTTTATCCATGCACCGCATGAATTTATAAATGTCTGTAAGGTCACCCCTCAATGTCCTGTGCTCCAGTGAAAGAAGTTCCAGCCTCCTGTTATAGCTCAATCGCATTAGTCCTGGTAAATCTTTACTGAACCTTTCACCAATTTAATAACATCCTTCCTATAGCAGGCTGACTAGAACTGTACACAGTACTTCAAAAGTGGCCTCACCAAAATTCTGTACAACCTCAAAATGATGTTTGATCTGCTATACCTAATAGTCTGAACAATGAAGGCAAATGCACAAAATGTATTCTTAACCATCCTGTGATACAAAAAGTACTGTACCTACATTCCTCTGTTCGACAACACTACCCAGTGCCCTACCATTAACTGTAAAAATATTGCAGTTGTTCACTTTACCAAAATGCAATACCTTGAATTTATCCAAATTAAACTCTATCTGCCACTCCACAGCCCATTGGCCCAATTGACCAAGATCCTAGATAATCTTAGATAACCTCCTTGTTGTCGACTATACCATAAATTTTGGTGTCATCTGCAAGCTTACTAATCATTCCTCCTAAATTCTCTTCCAAACCGTTTATTATAAATGACAAACAGCAGTGGACCCAGCACCATGCAGTCTACAGATCCACCACCCTCTGAAGAAATTCCTCCTCGTCTCAGTTCTAAAAGTTTGTCCCTTCACTCTGTGCCCTCGGGGCCTAGTCTTTCCTGCTAGTGGAAATGTCTTCTCCACATCCACCATAACCAGGCCTGTCAGTATTCTGCGTGTTTCAATCAGATTCCCCCTCATCTTTCTAAAATCCATTGAAAACAGACCCAGAGCCCTCAACTGCTCCTCACTTAACAAGCCATTCATCCCTTCAATCATTCTTGTAAACCTGCTCTGGACCACCTCCAAGGCCAGCACATCCTTAGATACAGGGCCCAAACCTGTTCACAATATTCCAAATGTGATATGATCAGAGCCTAATATAGCCTTAGCGGGTCAATCCAGCTGTCATATTCTAGCCGTGAGAATTAACCTAAGAAAACCCTGCCACTGCTGCTCTGCTAGGTTCCCCTTCTAATAGACTCTGGCCAGCTCCTCCCTTATTTTGTAGTTATCTTTATCAATTATAATACCATTACATCTGATTCCAGTTTCTCCCCCTCAAACTGAAAGGTGAATTCAATCATATTATTGTTTTTGACCCCGAGGGACTCCTTCACCTTAAGCTCTGTAATCAAGTCTGCCTCATTACACAACGCCAGATCCAGAATTGCCTGTTCCCTTGTGGGCTTTACCACAAGCTGCTCCAAAAAACCATCTTGTAGACATTCCATAAATTCGTTTTTTTGGATCAGCTACCGACCTGATTTTTTTAGTCCACCTGAATATCGAAATCTCCCATGATTATTGTAATAGTGCCTTTCTTGCATGTTTTATCAGTCTCCAGATTTATTTTCCACCCCACATCCTGCTTGTATAGGCTTCCTAGCAACGTAACTCCCATTAGGGTTTTTTTTTAATTTCGTACATCATGTTTTAACCCCCTACTCATTAACAATTCAGCTAGTGAGTACCCATTATTCCATCATGTTGCTATGTAACTGACTATAGCTTATTTCCAGTTTGCATTATATTATTACATCAGCTGATGTAATTCCTGGACAAGTCAGAAATTCAGACTGAAATCTGGCTTATTAGATAATATTTTTGTTTTGGTTTAGTTTTAACGAGGTGGTCTCTCACCGAAGCATAAGCACTTAATACTGTAGATTTTATTTTAGCTATAAAACAGAGATGTATTGACTAGAGGGAAGGATAAAATAGAATAAACAAAACTACTTAGTTACACCACAAATTAAAATATTTTTATGCACACTAAGAGGATAGTCCCATTAATCACAGAACACTCCTTTACAAATTACAAGAAAATCCTTTGTATAATAACAAAAAGCAGCCCTTGTACAGTTCTCACCGCAGGTAAAAATAAAATCTTTACCTATATAACCTTTTATAGGCCTAAGGCAACTGTGGCTTTAACCCCTTGACTGGAGATGCTGAAAGCGTCTTTCTAGAGTTTATACACATGAGCTTTAACACACTCCTTCCAGTAACCTATTCAGTGTTTTATCCCAACAGTTGTGGTTTGAGAATATCATTAATTCCTTACTCTAAGGTAATCTAATTTCATTATATTCGCCCTTCTCAGGAGCACTATTCTATACAACCATCTCCATCCAAGGACTTCACAGAACTGCACAAAAACAAGGTAAAACTGAAACAAGTCTTCATTTCTAAGTTATGGGTGTTTCCCTTAAGCTTAAAAATTGATGGAGGGAAGAATTTGTGACTTGGTTGATGTCTATCTCTAAATTGAACTTCCTGAAATCCTTGTTCACATATTCAATTCCATTGTCCAATATTAATTCCTTGTGGAAAGTGTAGATTGTGTAAATCCTTTGCACTGTGAATTTTATGATGCGTATGAAGTTTCTTTTGGAATTTTTACCTACACCAACTTTGGTACAATTATTCTACAGTTGTACATCAGTCAATCTCCCACTGTTGCCAAGCATTGACTTTGCTTGTGGTATCTTTTCAGCACTCGATTTTCTTAATTACTTTTCAAGCACTCTTGCATGCAAAGTTGTCTGACCTTTTATCTACACCTTGTCGACTTTTTGAACTGTACACATTTTCTGAGTTTCCCCTAAGTTGCTGGTAAAACATTTGGCTATTGCTGTAGAAAAGACTGCCACTATTTTAAAAAGAAGATTTTTTTTCCTGCTTGATCCATTACTGTCTCTGAGAGTTTATCCACCATCACTTATTTGATTTTTGCTGCAAGCATGATTGTATCTCATCAATCTAAACCTGAATCTCAAATGTTTGTAGGCATTTTTGAGATTTCTTTCACTTTCAATAATGCTATCAAAGATTATGGTCCAATTCAACCTAGAGTTTAGTTGTCCGAAATAGTCTGTGAGCCTTTCCCATCCCTATGTAATGGCTAATGGCATCCTTTTCAATGATTACATACCTCTGTTCAATTTTTTACAAAGCTCCCAACATAAAACCTGCAGGATAACAAAGTGTGGAGCTGGATGAACACAGCAGGCCAAGCAGCATCTCAGGAGCACAAAAGCTGGCGTTTTGGGCCTAGACCCTTCATCAGAGAGGGGGATGGGGAGAGGGAACTGGAATAAATAGGGAGAGAGGGGGAGGCAGACCAAAGATGGAGAGAAAACAAGATAGGTGGGGAGGTAGGGAGGGGATAGGTCAGTCCAGGGAAGATGGACAGGTCAAGGAGGCGGGATGAGTTGGTAGGTAGGAAATGGAGGTGCGGCTTGAGGTGGGAGGAAGGGATGGGTGAGAGGAAGAACAGGTTAGGGAAGCAGAGACACGTTGGGCTGGTTTTGGGATATAGTGAGGGGAGGGGAGATTTTGAAGCTTGTGAAGTCCACATTGATACCATTGGGCTGCAGGGTTCCCAAGCAGAATATGAGTTGCTGTTCTTGCAACCTTCGGGTGGCATCATTGTGGCACTGCAGGAGGCCCATGATGGACATGTCGTCTGAGGAATGGGAGGGGGAGTTGAAATGGTTCGCCACTGGGAGGTGCAGTTGTTTGTTGCGAACTGAGCGGAGGTGTTCTGCAAAGCGGTCCCCAAGCCTCCGCTTGGTTTCCCCAATGTAGAGGAAGCCACACCGGGTGCAATGGATACAATGGATACAATGGATACAATATACCACATTGGCAGATGTGCAGGTGAACATCTGCTTGATATGGAAGGTCATCCTGGGGCCTGGGATGGGGGTGAGGGAGGAGGTGTGGGGACAAGTGTAGCACTTCCTGCGGTTGCAGGGGAAGGTGCTTGGTGTGGTCGGGTGGCAGGGGAGTGTGGGGCGGACAAGGGAGTCGCAGAGAGAGTGGTCTCTCCGAAAGGCAGACAAGGGTGGAGATGGAAAAATGGCTTGGGTGGTGGGGTCGGATTGTAGATGGCGGAAGTGTCGGAGGATGATACGTTGTATCCAGAGGTAGGTGGGGTAGTATGTGAGGACGAGGGGGATCCTCTGGGGGCGGTTGTGGCGGGGGCGGGGTGTGAGGGACGTGTTGCGGGAAATGCGGGAGACGCGGTCAAGGGCGTTCTCGACCATTGCGGGGGGAAAGTTGCGGTCCTGGAAGAACGTGCGGGAGTGGAATGCCTCATCGTGGGAGCAGATGCGGCGGAGGCGGAGGAATTGGGAATAGGGGATGGAATTTTTGCAGGAGGGTGGGTGGGAGGAGGTGTATTCTAGGTAGCTGTGGGAGTCAGTGGGCTTGAAATGGACATCAGTTTCTAGGTGGTTACCTGAGATGGAGACTGAGAGGTCCAGGAAGGTGAGGGATGTGTTGGAGATGGCCCAGGTGAACGTGAGGTTGGAGTGGAAGGTGTTGGTAAAGTGGATGAACTGTTCAAGCTCCTCTAGGGAGCAAGAGGCGGTGCTGATACAGTCATCAATGTAACGGAAGAAGAGGTGGGGTTTGGGGCCTGTGTAGGTGAGGAAGAGGGACTGTTCCACGTAACCTACAAAGAGGCAGGCATAGCTGGAGCCCATGTGGGTACACGTGGCCACCCCCTTTGTCTGTAGGAAGTGGGAGGAATCGAAAGTGAAGTTGTTGAGGGTGAGGACGAGTTTGGCTAGGCAGATGAGGGTGTCGGTGGAGGGGGATTGGTCGGGCCTGCGGGACAGGAAGAAGTTGAGGCCATCTCCATGAGGAATACAGGTGTATAGGGACTGGACGTCCATGGTGAAAATAAGGTGTTGGGGGCCAGGGAATTGGAAGTCCTGGAGGAGGTGGAGGGCGTGGGTGGTGTCACGGACGTAGGTGGGGAGTTCCTGGACCAAAGGGAAGAAAATGGAGTCCAGATAGGTGGAGATGAGTTCGGTGGGGCAGGAACAGGCTGAGACAATGGGTCAACCAGGGCAGGCAGGTTTGTGGATTTTGGGAAGGAGATGGAAATGGGCCATGCGGGGTTGGGGAACAATGAGGTTGGAGGCTGTGGGTGGGAGGTCCCCTGAGGCGATGAGGTCATGGATGTTGTTGGAGATGATGGTTTGGTGCTCGGGTGTGGGGTCATGATCACGGGGGCGTAGGAGGAGGTGTCGGAGAGTTGGCGTTTGGCCTCGGCGATGTAGAGGTCAGTGCGCCATACTACCACTGCGCCACCCTTGTCTGCAGGTTTGATGGTGAGGTTGGGGTGGGAGGTTTTTTGTTCCATCCAGTTACACTAAAGTAAGGAATAAACCTGCTCCTGTAGGCGATGCACCTTCAGCTTCTATAGGGAATAAACTTTGATTGTAATGTGCCAAAATATCAGTAGAAAATAACTTTTCAAAAATCTTTCCACATGCTACAGTCTGTTTCTAACTCCAATAGTATTGCTGTCCTTTCTCCAAAAGCTGTCTGATTTGAATAAGTCTGGCTAATTTAGGGATAGTTTATTTACTATGATTATTTACTTGATTTATGATGCTGAAGAAGTGCTGCAGACCATTTAAGCACCATGGTACTAGAAATTCACCGGTAGCGCCCTTGTTTTCATTGGATCCACTGTGATGCATTGTTTTTGAACGTTGTTATTGTGAAGAACTGACGTCTCTCATTTGGTGCGTTCTGCAGTGCTCCCTGACCCTTTAGTTGTGTCCTTTCTTTGCTTTTCTATGCAGTAGAATATCCATATGGCAAATGGATCCCACTTCCCTTCAGGATCCTGGGTATTGCCTTTTGGAAAAACTCTGGTGCAGACAAGATTCCAAATTGTAAATAGTTGAAGCAATATTGCTTGAATGATGTAATAAATGTATCAGCAATCTTTCAAGGGTATCTGCCAGAACCTACTGCTGGTGCCTAGTTTCATGAAAAATTTGTTTTTGTTGTCGAGAAATGAGAAAAGATGGATCTCCTCCTTTCTTACTCCATTATCTGCAAATAATATTTGTTTGGAGTCAGTTACTATCTCTGAGCATCATTAAATACATTAAGTTGCTACAAGGCAAATATTAGGAGTAGCAGGTACTTCCCGCCAGCATTTTCAAACTCAGAGCAGGAAACCTGCCATCCAAAAATACTGCCAAAAAGTATTTTGCATAGTTGTGGTCCCTTGTGTTACAGCAAAGATGCGTGAAGGCATTGCAGAGACAAAAAGGTGAACAGGAATGATACAGAACTGACAGTTCAAGAGAAAGGAATTCAGAAAGGCTCAGTTGGCTGGGCTTTATCGGGATTGGAGGGTTTGGGATATAGGGAGAGCCTGAATAGTCAGGGACTGTTTTCCCTGGACCATCAGAGGCTGAGGAGTGACCTTTATAGATGTTTATATAACCATGAGGGCCATGGACAGAATGAATAGCCAACATCCTTTTCCCACAATAGGGGAGTCCGAAACTGGAGGGCATAGATTTGAAGTGAGAGGAGAATGATTTAGAAGGGGCCTAATGGACAATTTTTTTTCATGCGCAGGATAGTGTGTATATGGAATGAGCTGCTAGGGGAAGTGGTGGAGGCTGGTATGACTACAACATTTAAAAGGCATCTAGATGGGTATGCGAGTATGAAGAGTTTACAGGCGTGTGGGCCAGATACTGGCAAATGGGCCTAGATTAATTTAGGCTATCTGGCCAGCATGGAAGAGTTGGACTGAAGGGTCTATTTCCATGCAAACATCTGTAAACTCTATGACTCTAAAAGTGAAGACTGAGGGTCAAGTTAAAGGAGATCTTTAAAGCTATGAAGAATCTTAAAGGGATAGGGTGATAATGATTTTATTATGGGGGTATCCATAAATATAGGGGTGGGAGTTTTGGCTCAGTTATGCTGTTTATCTCAAACACAAGATTATTTTGACCCAGATGGAGGTTATTCATCCCATCATGCCTGCACTGGCTCGATAAATAAGTGTAATGACTTAGTATCATTTGCCTGCCTTTTACCCCATAAGTTTGCACATTCTTTCTATTCAAATAATCATCCAGTGCTCTTTTGAATGCTTCAATTGATTCTGCCTCCACCACACTTCCAGGCATTGCATTCCACACCAGAACCACTTGTTGTATGAAAACTTGTTTTTCTCATGTCATTTTTGCTATGTTTGCAATTCATTTCAAAATTGTGCCCTTTTGTTTTCTTTCCTTAAATGAACAGAACCAGTTTCTCTCTATCCTGCTATGCAGACCTGCATAATTTTGAAAAATGTTTTTTGTATTACATCTACTTTTGGGTTTCTTTCCTCTTAGAAATACAGTCCCAACCACTTTAGTCTATATTCACAACTGATGTTTCTCATCTCTGGAATCATTCTCAAAAATCGCTTCCGCATTCTTTGTAATGCGTTCACATCCTTCCTATAGTGTGACTTGCAGAACTGTATACAGTACGCTAGCTGAAGTCTCATAAGTGTCTTGTATAAGTTCTCCACAATGTTCTTTCTCTTTTGCTTGAGGCTTCTATTAAGAAAGCCCAGGTTGCTGTATACTGTATTAACTGATGTATGCACTTGTACATCCAGGTCCCTCTGCTCCTGCACTCCTTAAGTATTGTACCCCTTATTTTACATAGCCTGTCCATGTTCTTCCTACCAAAATCCATCATTTGACATTTTCCTGCAATGAAATTCATCAACCACCTATCTGCCCACATCACCAACTTGTCTGTATCCTTTTGAAGTTCTATACTGTCCTCACCATTTAAAATGCTTCCAAGTTTCATATGCACACTTTGAAATTCTGCCCTGCATGCCAAGATGTACGTCATTATTATATCCAATACTGACTCCTGGGGAAACACCACTACAAAATTTCTTCCAGTCAAAAAGATTATCCATTTGGCTGTTACACACTGTTTCCTATTAAACAGGTAGTTTTGTATCCATATTGCTACTGTTCGTTTTATTCCATGAGCTCTGATATTTCTCTCACATCTGATGTGTTTCACTTTACTGATTGCCTTTTAAAAGCCCATGTGCAGCACAATAACACATTTGTCTTCATTGAACCGTTCTGTTACCTCTTCAAAAATGTCCAGCATGTCAGAAATCCATGCTGGCTGTTTCTAAACAATCCTTCCTTTCTTCATGTGCAAACAAATTCTATCTTGAATAATTGTTTCCAGCACTTTGCAATACTGAAGTCAAACTGTCTGGTCTGCAATTTCAGCAATAATTTTTACAGCCATTTCTGCATAAAGGAATAATAACTGTAATTCTCCAGTCCTCTGGTATCTCCCCTGAGTCGAGGAAAGACTGAAAGATTATGGTCACTGCCCCTGCAATTTCCACCGTCATTTCCTTCAATATCCTCGGATGTGTCTTACCCGGACTTGGTGCTTTGTCAACTTTAATTACTAGCAGTCGATTCAACATTTGCCCCTTATCAATTTTGAACACTTTAATTTTCCTTCTCCATCAGCATGGCCTGGGGAGTTTCTCCCTCTTGGTAAAGATAGATGCAAAGTACTCATTTAACATCTCAGCATGCCTCTTACCCCCACATGTAAATCCTCTCTTTGGTCCCTAATCAGTTCTACTGTTTCTTTTTACCACATTTTGCAACTGATATGCCTGTTGAGACTTTGGGATTCGACTTTACATTGGCCACTAATCTTTTCACATTATCCCAGTTCACTTCTCTGACATGATTTTCTACCCCTCTCTGAATTTTCTATATTCCTCTTGGTTTTCAATTGTATTTTCAACCTGACGCCTTCCGTAGGCACACTTATTTTTCTTCAATTAAATTTGTACCTTTTGTTTTCCATCTAGAGAACTTTAGCTGACTTCTTTTTCCATATTGGAAGGAATGTAACTTGACTGTCCCTGAACCATCACCTCTTCGAAGATAGATAGACCATTGTTCAGCTACAGTTTTTCCTGCCAACCTTTTGTTCTAGTCTATCAGGCTCAATTCTGTTCTTGCCCCATTGAAGTCACCTCCCCCCTAGTTAGTTATTCTTACTCTGAATTACCTATTGTCCTCTTGTACCATGATCCTAAACCTGACAGTTTGATGATCATAGTCTCCCAAGTATTTCCAACAGACACTTGATCTAAGAAAACAAATTGCAGAGCTGGATGAACACAGCAGGCCAAGCAGCATCTTTAGGAGCATAAAAGCTGACGTTTCGGGCCTAGACCCCAGGCACTTGATCTACTTGGCCAGCCACATTTCCAAAAACAGGGTCCAGCAATTCATCTTTTCTAAATGAACTGGATGTATAACTGCTGTATGAATTTTTCCTGAACCCAATCTAGGAATGTCGGCCCCTGTCCATTCTTAATGCTATCACTGTCCTGCTCCATATTTGGATAGTTAACGGGCCCATTAATAATTACTATATAATGTTGACATTACACTGTAATGACCCACCAGATTTGTTTCCCTCTGTCCTTTCCACTAGTTGATGGTCTGTATACTACACTGAATAAAGTAATTGCAATTTCTTATATGTGTTAGCACTATCCAGCTTGACTCTGTCCCTAAATCTCTGGGTCATCCACTTTCTCCAGCATTGTAATGTTGCCCTTAACGACTATTGCCATCCGTCCGTCCCTATCTTTTCTGAATATCTTGTACCAAGAATCCTTTATACCCAGTTCTGCCTTTCTTTGAAGCTGGTCTGTGTTAACATTATTCGCATGTGGCAATCTGACATTGTAATTTCCCAATTGCATTTAGTTTATTTTCACATACATGTACAATAACCCTAATTTAGATTTAATTATTTTATTCTTTATTCCAACTTTACCTATTGAGATTCTATTCTGTACACTAGCACTGTCCATCTCTTCAACTCTTCTGTGCACCCTGGTAACTGCTCTCTCATACACTTTCTTTGTTCCCACACCCCTGCATAATTAATTTAAAGCTCTTCTGCCAATACTAGCAAAACACACCACTAGGAACTCAGGCCCAGCTCTGTTCAGATGCAAACACGTCCAGATTGTTCAAGTGTCTTCATCTCCAGAACTAGTTCAGTGAACCAGAAATCTCAAATCTTTCCTCCTGTACCAACTTTCCAGCTGTGCAGTTATATGTCTTGTCCTTGTATTTCTGTACTGACTTGCATGAGCGATTGGAAATGAACTGAAGAATTTGAGGCCCTGCTTGCCAATTTTCTACTTAGTTTCCTAAATTATGATCCCTCTTCTTAAGGTAAGTCATTGGTACCAATGTGGGTTACAAATTCTTCCTGTGTACTCTCCCCAGAAGAATGTCCCGTGACTGTTTTGTGACATCGTTGACTCTGGCCCGTAGAAGGCAACATACCATCCTGGAGGAACATCTGTGGCTACAGAAACAATTGTCTGTTGGCTTAACTAATGGATCTCCTATCACGATCACTGCCACTTTCTTCTTCTTCCCTTCCTGGTTAGCCAGGTCATTTGTGGTATCATAAACCTGGCTCTGACTGCACTCCCTTGAGAAACCATTGCTCTCATCAGATTCCAAATGATTTGTGACTGGGACCTAAATGGGACTTCTGCATACCTTTCCTGTTTCTGTAGGACTGCCTGATGGTCACCTATTCATTTTCTGCCTCTGGGCTCTTAAGGTGTGGTGGGAACACCTCTCTGAAAGTAATATCCTCATAACTGTTAGTCTTGTGAATGTGCCAGAGTGACTTCAGCTTCCATTTGAGTTCTGAAACCCAGTGCTCAAGTTTCTATAACTGACTATGTTTCCTGCCTATGTGGCAGTCTAGGACACCTGCCAGGCCCATGACTTCGCACATACTATAGACCACATGTTCAACTCGACCGAACTGAGCTGCCATAGCGCAAACTTATTTTACTCAGATTAAGAGATAGTAGGATCTGTAGATGCTGGAGAATCTGAGATAACAAGGTGTAGGGCTGGGTGTACACAGCAGGTCAAGCAGCATCAGAGGAGCAGGAAGCTGACATTTCGGGCCTAGACCCATTTCTGGAGAAGCTGAAGATTTACTGCTCCTCTGATGCTGCTTGGCCTGCTGTGTTCATCCAGCTCCACACCTTGTTGTCTCTGTTTACTTAGATTAACATTGTTTCATTTTGGATTACATACATTACTTTACGATATAGACCCTGACTTTCGCTGATTCTCTGTTAAATCCAAGTATAGTTACTTCTTTAAAAATAATACACTTCTACAATTTACAGCAATTTAAACCTGGTCCCTATTAACCGTTTATTACAAGAGACTCTAATGTCACCATTGTTTTTTTTCATTCTCTCTCTTTGAACTCGGCACAGGCGAGTCTAAAGCAGCTGAATAGTGTGCCTGTCCGATTCTCAGGTAAGTGCTCTGTGCCTTGAGATTTATGTCCATGATTTATGGCCTCTCACTCCGAGCTGCTTCTGAATGATGCTGAAGTCTCTGGGTGGTTCTTTCACCCAGGTTTTATGCATTTTGTCTAATAGCAATGCAAACGCACCAGATTGGGGAACTTTTAATCACTGATTTGTGCTTGAGTTTCCTGGATAATCACCACTAGTTGCGAAATATTGCACTGGAAGCAAGTTCTGTTCAGGGAAAGGATGACACCTTGAAGTTCAGAGGACTGCTTTTTGCACACATTTGCAGGCCTTTGAAATGGCTGTAAAATTTGAGCTTATCTCAAAGAACTATTAGGTTGGCTGGCAAGACTTACGGATGAAAACACTTTCTTAAGTCACTGAAGAACTCCCCATAAATGATACCGGACACACACTGCCCCTGATTTTCCTGTTGTGTTTTTCCTCCTTTGTATTTCTTCCCAAACACTTTGAAATGAAAACAGGTCTGTTCTCAGTGATAATGGGAACTGCAGATGCTGGAGAATCCAAGATAACAAAGTGTGGAGCTGGATGAACACAGCAGGCCAAGCAGCATCTCAGGAGCACAAAAGCTGACGTTTCGGGCCTAGACCCTTCATCAGAGAGGGGGATGGGGAGAGGGAACTGAAATAAATAGGGAGCGAGGGGGAGGCGGACCGAAGATGGAGAGAAAAGAAGATAGGTAGAGAGGAGAGTATAGTTGAGGAGATAGGGAGGGGATAGGTCAGTCCAGGGAAGACGGACAGGTCAAGGAGGCAGGATGAGATGGTAGGTAGGAAATGGAGGTGCGGCTTGTCTCTCTCTTGTGTTATCTTGTTCCAACGCGATCCACCTTGGATCTACTTAATGTCTCCTCCAGGCAGCCTGATTTTAATTTATGAACTTCCCATCTGAGGTGTTGCTTGTCATACAGTTCTGAAATTCAACGTACTTATAAGAAATTGATATAATTGTGTTGATATACTCGTGTTCACATACCTGCAGTGATGCACCCCCTGTTGCTCTACCAGTGATCTGTCGACCATGGAACACACTTTTGCCAATTGTACTAGATCTTATTTCCATTGTCCCAGCCCATTGAATTAACCTTGTTTTCCTTGGTTAATTAATGATCTTTCTCCTGATTTTATATAACGGCTTTTATTGCAACTGAAATATGACAATATTGACTTGTAACTGGGTCATAATGTATTTTTCTTAAACAAATTTTTACCTGTTGCAATTTTTGATTACAGTAGGTAAGGCAATAATAAGCATTTAGAAGAAATGGAATGTTAATTCAGCTGTGAACAATGAGACATTATTGGACAATAAAGGTAAGTTGTGTTTTATTTTTCAAATATGATCTAATTTGAGTGTTGCTTAACTAAGCTAACTATAATCCTATTTTAACAGATATGAAATATTTTATCTGGTATTGAAGTATTTTAATTTTTTAACCGTAGTTATGTTATTTATAGGGCACTAAAACCATTTTGGGATCAGAGCTTTATTGAGAGCCTGAAGCTCAATAAGTAGATTTGACTGTCATTTCAGTAGATAGTAGTAACCCAAAGTACGGTCCCCACTTAAGAAAGGCTTTATTTGCTTCACACACTTCTTGATTAGACTCTGTGTTTACCTTATGCCTGATCTGATATCTGTGCTTATTATTCTTACAAAACGAACAGATCTCGAAAGCCTATTTAAAGACATGAGTCTTGTGGCATTATGAAAAGGTGCTGATCTTAGTTGTAGCACAAAGCAAAATGAACTTGAAACGCATCAACAAGCCTTCCCTGGGATGCTTTGTAAACACTGTACTTGTACCTCTTCCATCTTGAGTGTGAAGTCATATGGATCAAGAAGTTAATTAAAGTTTTCTTCTTCTTCAAGCAAAAGAATATTCTGTTGGGCAAATTTGGAAACAGCTGGTTAGTTTTGTTCTTTACTTTGTTCGATGATAATATCAGTTGAGCTAACTGAAATCTTTTTTATGAAATTGGGCTCCCTGTGCTACCTGATAGCTACTAATTGCTGCAAATACATTTCTGAATTGCAAATTTTCTGCACTGATAAAAACTTTGATTGCCTGTCAGCTACACATAAGAGAAGATCACCAGTGCTAAATGAGGTGTTCCACGCATGAATAATAATGCTTGATGAATTATTCAGAAAAGAATGCTTGAATGAAGCAAACGATTTGAAGGGTTACTACCAACTGTAACAGTTCAACACCCAAAAGAACAAAAGTACCATCCTGAAAATTAAACTAATGATTAAAAAATGCTTATTAATTCTACATTTACAGTAAAAAAGAAATGCCACACTTATTTAAAAGGTTAATCATTATTTTCTCACTAATGATCTTGTTCTCCTGAAATACATTAGAGAGACCTAAAACAATTTTCTAGGGTATATTGATTTAAGTACCACTGGAGGAGACTTTTTATTAATAGTGATTGAGCTTTCATTCACCAAGGGTGGCAAAATACAAATTCATCCTACCCTCAATTCAATTCTTATGGAATTCTGTCATCTATGAAAAAAAAGTAGAATTAATCAACGAACAGCATCAACAGAGGTGCAATGCTCTCCAAGATCTACCCAGCTGGAACTTAGCAATTGAGATAAAACAGTGGATCTGTCACTTCCTTCTCGGGCAGTAAAAGGCCAAGTGAATTAATCACATGTAGCAGGGAATCTTTTGAAAACTTAATGTGAATATTTTAATTTGCCAAATTCATTTCTTAAGGAACTGTAACAGAAATATGAGCATATGCATCAACTACACCCAGTACAGAAAACATGTTGTGACCCTCAACGATTTGCATTCTCAGCTCCATGACATAAAGTTGGGGCCTTTGAAGTGGGATTCAAAGAAAAGCAGGAAATCCAGATTAACATTCTGGTGCAGGTCTGAGAGAATGTTGCATTGTTCAAGGAACTATTTTTCAGATGAGACAATAAACCAAGCCCATGCCTGGTTTCTCAGAAGAATGTAGATGATCCCATTTTGAAGAAGAACAAGGGAATTCTTCCCAGTTTTATGGCCAATATGTACCTCTCAAATAATGCTGTAGTCACTGGTTTGTAATTCTGAAACTCCTTATCTCATAGAGCTGTGGGAACATTTTCATTACACCGATAGAAGTGGTTTAAGAAGCCAGCTGAATGCCACTTTCTCAATGATGTGGAAGTGCTGGTGCTGGTCTGCAGTGGACAAAGTCACAAGTGACACAATACCAGGCTGTAGTCCAACAGGTTTATTTGAAATCACAAGCTTTTGAAGTATAGTCCCTTCAGCAGGTGGAGCAAGAGAGAAGCAGACTGACGCAGAATTTATGGGCAGAGAGATCAAGGGCAGAGGGATCAAAAGATCATACAAATGGTGTGAATGGAGTGTTGAACAATAACCCTCTGCAGATGATCAAAAGGGTTAGACAGTGTAAGGAAAGTGTAAACAGTTGAATAACAAGCAAAGGGATAACTATAATCTGATTTAAATGAGGCAGAGAGATAATTAGGGAATATTTAAAAATAAAGTGGTGTTGGAGACAAACCAAATGACTAGAATAACATGATAGGTATAAGATCGCATGCGGAGGGTCTAACCAAAGTCCTAAGAAATCCAAAACTGTACAAACTGATTAAGGTAGCGAGAAGGTGAAGGTGATGGTGTTTAAACAGGACAGTAGGGAAGATTTTACAGGCACAGAACAGTGAGGTGGGGGTCACATGTAACCCACCATGAACTCATGATCACAGGTGAGGCCGTCTTCATGGGTACAGGACATGGCTATCAGTTTCTGCTCAGCAATTGTGCATTGTTGTTCTCAATAGCATCTAAGGATTAATAGTACATACCATGATGCCTGTGTCTTGAGATTGAACAAACATCATGCAATATTGATACATAGAACAATACAACACAGAACAGGCCCTTCGACCCTCGATGTTGCGCCAACCTATGAACTAATCTAAGCCCATCCCGTTACACTATCCCATCATCACCCATATGCTTATCCAAGGACTGTTTAAATGCCCCTAATGTGGGATCTTCTTATGCAAAAATTTGCGTGTGTGGTGCATCACACAAAAAACTACACTACAGAAGTCAGAATTTGGCTCAAAAGCATGTTTGAAGTTTCTGAATCATTAAAAGCACCGAATAGATGCAAGGCTCCCTTTCTGCTTTTAAAGCTTGGCACATTGTAATGTTAACCAGCAAACATGTTGTGACTTTCCATTTAGTTTAAGGGATTGGAATGTTTTTAACAACATATTGGTCAATACATACTGGGGTATCATTTTCCCCATTTTTTTTATATGTTCAGATGATTTGGGAGCAGGACTAGGCCGTGCAGCGTCTTAATCATGCTCCACCATTCAATAAGATCATGGCTAATCTGACTGTAACATCAAATTTACGTTCTGGCCAACTCTCTCAATCTTTCATCCCTTTTTGAAAGAAGAATCTATCTATTTCTGCCATAAAAATATTCAAGGACTTTACTTCCATAAACCGAAAACTCTGGGTGAAGAAAAATAGGCTCATCTTTGTTTTAAATAGCTGAGTCTGATGCTGCACTAGCCATCGACCAATCATCCTTGCATGGACATGTTACATTATACAGATAGCTTTCTTTATTCCCTTTGCTGATCAGGTTCTGTACGTTGAAGCCTACTGGAAGTTCAATCACTCTTCTGCAACACCAAAATAAGACCCAGTCTTTTAATAATCTGCTGTAAAAAGTGAGATATTGGTACATGAATAGATTGCTGTTGGAATAACTTGATATTGTTTTTGAAGTCATTCTTTATTTACCGCAGACAAAGTTTCCACATGTCCTAGGTGTTAGCTAAGAAGTTGAATTCTCCCGACTGGGTGGGCACTGAACGCACCATAGAAATGGTAGCATTCCATTTGGAATGAGACAGTAAGGCTGAATTTTCGATACTGAAGCTCCTTCTCCTTTATTTCCACCTGGCCAGGAGAATTCCATTTCTTATCTAACACCTAATACAAGAGGTAACTACCATGTAGGAATTGCTGCAGTATTCATAGCCTCTGACTTGGCCTTGTAGCCACTGTGTTTATGTGGTGAATACAGTTCAGTTTTGGGTCAGTGGTAGTGCCAAGAATATTGATAGTGGTTTATTCAGTGATGGCAGAGCTGTTAAATGTTAGGGGCCAGTGGTTAGATTGTTTCTTATTGAAGATGGTCATTGCTTGGCATTTGTATGGTAGGACTGAGGACACTACCCTGAGAAACCCCTGCAGAGATGACCTGCAGCTGAGATGACTGACCTCCGATGACAACAGCAAACATCTTTCTCTGTGCCAAGTGCGCCCTACAAGGGAAAGATTGAGACTTGGACCTGGAGCCTGGATCTGTCCAACTTTCAGACATTAGCTGACCTACCTTCACCTTTGTTTTTTCTACTGCAGCATGTAACTTACCTCCTGACTCCCTGAAGTTTGTCCACCATTTACAAGGCACAAGCCAGGAGTTTGATGGAATACTCCCCCACCTGTCTGGACAGGTGCAGCTTCAGCAACACTCGAGAAGCTTGACACCATCTAGGATAAAGCAGCCCACTTGATTTGACACCGTATTCACAAACATCCATTTGCTCTTCTAGTGTGTACCATCTAAAAGATGCAAAGCATAAATTCACCACAGACCCTTAATCAGAATCTTCCAAACCCATAGAAGGACAACTGAAACATTCTGGCCCCTAGTTCAGGACTTCCACACGAAAGGAAATAGTTTCTCTTTGTGCAACTTTTCATATCTTTTAATCATATTCAACATTCAGGACATGTTATGAAAAAGAACAACATAAACAATTTGCATATCTGACATCATAAAATATCCCAAGGTGCTTTCCAAGAGCATTCTTAAAACAAAATTTGATGCAAACACAAGGATAAAATAGATAGGACAGATAACTAAAAGCTTGGGCCTGATAGTGGGCTTTAAATAGTTAAAGGAATAAAGAAATAAATTAATTGAAGGAACTCTAGAGCATTTGGCCTACCAAGATAACCACCGGCAAGGAACGATTAGTAAGTGGCTGAGATGCTAATCTTCTTTGTCCTATGAACTGAAACCTTACATCTCCCTGACAACTGTTTGAGATGAAGCCAGTCAGTTGTCACCTTGGTGTTACATTTGATGTTGAGTTGAGCTTCTGTCCTCATGTTACTGCCATCACAAAGATAACCTATTTTCACCTCTGTAACATTGCTTGACTTTGCACTGTCTCTGCTCACCTGCTGCTGAAACTCTAATCCATGTCTCTGTCAACAACTATTTCAATGCATTTTTGGCTGGTCTCCCATATTCCACACTTTGTAAGGTAGAGGTCACCCAAACTTCAGCTGTTTGTGTTTTAACTTGTAGCAAGCCCTTGTCCCAATCAACCCTGTGGTCTCTGATGTTTACTGGCTCTTGGCCAAGTAACACCTTGATTTTAAATTCCTCATCTTTGTTTTAAAATTGTTGATGTCCTTGCTGCTTCCTTTCTCTGCAATCTACACAAACCTCAAATCCTTCAAAAATATCCGTCACCTCCAATTCTGGCTTCTTGTGCAGTTCAAATCATTTTTACTTCAACATCGTGTCTGCCTTGACTAGCGTAGGCTCCATGTACAGGAATCTTCTTCCTATGAACCTCTGAAGTTCTTCTACTTCACTTTTCTCCTTGAAGATATTTTATAAACCTCACCCTTTAATCACTTATTTGGACATTTGACTTTGGATCACCTTATGTGGTTTGGTGTCATAGTTTCTAACACCCCTGCAAGGTTCTTTGTGGTGTTTCATTACATTAAAGGCGGCACAGAAATGTGAGTTGTCGTCAAGGAATAGCAGGAAAAAATAATGGTGGTGTTTCAAGTCTACATGCAAACTTTTGTCTTAAAATAGGGATAAAATGAAGTTATCCATGCAGAGCTTATCCACGTGGATGGCAGAAGGAATAGTACAGGTTTATGTTAACCTTTTCAAGAATGTGCAAGAGTTGGAATAATATGCCTCTAGGATGTCATTAACCTATACTTACCAACAATGTGTTCTGCCTATGCCTTTCAATCATATTTGTTCTTTTCCAAGTTGAAGGTTAATTTTGAAAGAAAATGTACTCCTGCTTGTCTGTTCATATTACAAAAGCACATGATCAGAGAAGAAAAACGCTGCATGATGGTTAGACCATATTTATGTATAAAGCATGGTGAATTAACCAAGAATACTTTCGAAAATGTTGTAAAGGGAAGAGAAAATTATGTGCACTGCTGGAAGAAAATACAGACAAAGCAGTCCTTGTCCGAATGCACAGGCTAGTTGTATGATGGATTCTTACCACAGCTCAGCATGATGTGAGAACTATCTGGTTGATTTGATGCCATTATTCTCCTTCCTCGTCTACAAGGCCTGTTTGGTCCAGTGTGGTCACGGAAAACCATTTGGTAATCTAATGAGAAGAGATTTTTAATATTAAACAAGATGTAGTTTATTGCACAACAGCAACTTGGCACAAGTTACATTGGTAAGATAGACGTTGGGCTGAAATTTACTGTAAATCGGCTAAGTGTCAATTTAGTGGGATTTATGTAGAGTTTCTCTGCGTGAGGCCTATGAAGTTTTCTTATACCATTACCCCATACACCATGTTCTGTTATTCATTGCAGGTGGAATATCCTCGAATCCCTGGCACTGATGCAATTTTTTCAAGTCCAGCTGTGCACCCAGTGAAGTGTTGACAATCTGCAGAGGCCCTTCATTGTAAGTAATGGGAGAGAAACCACAAACTAACACTTCTGGGGCACATGGATGGCAAGGCTGAGGCTTGATTGCATATACAAGTCTACAGCCTCACACCTCTTAACTGTTTAGGACCCAAATTACATAACATACCCACCCTTAGCCTCATTCCATTTTACAAACCTGTCAAAGTCAATGCTGCCCTTTCTCCAATGTGCAGTGTAGTCCAAATTGTTCAATGTAGGACCATCATGCACAGGGAATCCTTCAAATGGTTCGGGACATTTACTTTTGTTCTGCAACAGCAGATGTGAACAGTAAACAGCAGAAGCTGTATTTGCCGTATGCAACATATACAGATGCTGGAACAAACACAGAAGTTATTGGAAAAGCTCAGCAGACCTGGTAGAATCTGTGAAGGAAAAAACAGTTTTTTCCCTCAGAACTAAGAAAGTGTCACTGGACCTGAAATGTTAACTCTGTTTTTTCCTTTACAGATGCTGTCAGACCTGCTGAGCTTTTCCAGTAAATTTGTTTTCGTTCCTGATTTACAGCAACTGCAATTCTTTTGGTTTTTTTATACAGATGCTGGCCTTTTGAACACTAACTAATTTACTGTTAATGAATAATCATTACACCCAACGCATGTGTATTGGAACCAGGTGTTAATACAGCCTGTCCAGCTTCATGCGCTTGATGTTGCACTACTGTATCATGCAGAAAGTGATTTTTTTTCTACTCCATATCCTCATCTTCCCTTTGAAAAATTCCAACATTTCTCCCAGCCCTTCAGCATCCATCACTTCCCCCAACTTTGCTTGCTCCAGTTGTGCAGAGATTAGGTCATAGAGTCAGAGGTTTACAGCATGGTACCAGGCACTTCAGCCCAAACTGTCCATGCCAAGCAGCATCTCAGGAGCACAAAAGCTATTGTGCTCCTGAGATGCTGCTTGGCCTGCTGTGTTCATCCAGCTTCACACTTTGTTATCTTGGATTCTCCAGCATCTGCAGTTCCCATTATTGCTTGCCCATGCCACCCAGTTTTCACAAATAATCTAGCCTTATTTGCCTGCATTGGTCTTTATCCCTCCATACCTCCATATCCATCCATGTACCCGCCCAAATGTTTCTTTAAATGACAAAATTATTTTCACCTCCATCACTGCCTCTGGCAGCCTGTTCCAGACACTCACTACCCTCTGTGTGGAAAAAAGTGCCCCTCTGGACTCTTTTGTATCTCTCCTCTCGCACATGAAACCTATGCCCTCTACTTTTAGACTCTCCTACCATGGGGAAAAGCTGTTGGCTATCCACCTTATCTATGCCTCTCATGTTTTGTAGACCTCTCAGTTCATCCCTCAATCTCCTATGCTCCAGGGAAAAAGTCCCAGCCTATCCAGCCTCTCCTTATAACTCAAACTTTCCTGCCCAAGTTCCATCCGAGTCAACTTTTCTGCATTCTTTCTAGTTTAATAGTATCTTTTCTATTGTAGGGCAACCAGAACTGCATATTGCACTCCAAGTATGGCCTCGTCAACATCTGGTAGAGCCGCATCAACACATCTTAGTTCCAATACTCAATGCTCTAACCAATGGAAGTAAGCATGCTGAACATTTTGTTCACCATCTTGTATACTCCACTTACAAGGAGTATGAACCTGTACCCCTAGATCTGTTTGTTCTATAATACTCCCCAGGGTCCTACCATTGACTGCATAAGTCCTGCTCTGCCCTGACCTAACAAAATGCAACACCTTCCATTTATCTAAATTAAACTAAATGTGCCATTCCTCAGCCAACTAGTCCAATTGATCAAGATCTTGCTGTATTCCTAGATAACCTTCTTCATTGTCCATGTAGCACCAATATTGGTGTCATCCACAAACTTACTAACTCTACCTCCTAAATTCTCATGCAAAACACCATCAATACTGCAAAGCATCCCCACCCCCACCCTCTCACCTAGACCAGTTCAGTCATCAGAGCTTCAGCTTCAGGACGCCTGTTGTCTACTGGCAGAATGGACGAATGGGCAGCATTGCATCCACTGTCACCTCAGTCAGGATGTTATATAATGGAGTTGGACCAGTAACCTTGAAAGGTATCTGTCCCTCGAAATAAACCAGAAAAATGGTCATTCTAAAGGATATTGGCATTATGGCAGCTTCTAGGGTACTTGGTGCAAACTTTGAAGATGTGGTATCAATGATCACTGATGACTTGTACATTGATGGAATGGAATTTTTTCTGTACATGATCTCAGCTGCATTGTTTTGTTGATCTCAATGCAATGTGTCTACAGTCTATAGCACCTTGTACCATGTTGTAAACTCCACTGCCCAGGCTGTCATGGGGAAATGAGAAAAAAAACGGTATGATCTGGTTCAAAATGCATCATTAGCAGCCTTGATACCTTTGTGGTTCGAGAGTTGTAATACCCCACATGGGATGCAGAGGCTCCTTAGGAGGAGTGTGTTGCGTAAGAGTTCAATACAGCTGTCCTTTACAGCTGCCTGGATACTATAACCACCTGTTTCTTCTCCAGTACCTGGCACAGTTTGCTAACAGTGTGCGGGTACATCCTCAGTCTATGGCAGCATTGTACCTCACTCAACTGGAGGAAGTGGCCTGGAGAATACAGGGCCTGGGCATTCTACACCTCCTGCGATCCCTGAAGGGATCTTTGACTGTGATGTCCTAACCTTGGAGGCTTGTTGGCAGCTGCTGGATTTTAATGCCGGTCCTGGGCTTGCTGAAACATCTGTTCCTCTCCCCATCTTCCTGTGCCTTTGTTGCATACAGCAACAGTGATGATAACACTTTTCTGTGCCTAAATCCATCAGTCCCACTTGCATTAATTCTGTGCAGAGCATAAGGAACATCACCGTCCTTATTAGTGCAAGCAGTCAGTATACGCATCAGCCACAAATGATGCTTTAACACACATCTCCATGCAATGGGGTACTCTGACAAGGAGAACCAAGGAAAGTCTCTCCTTTGACATTGGATGGTTTTGAATGCCTCATGTTGCTATGAGACAGTAGGAGATTATAAGTGCAGGATGAGTACTGAGACTTTGTTCTCCCAGCCTCATATCACCCAAGAAAGGCATCACTGCACATGCCAGCATGGTCAGAAGAATCAATTTTGTGCGCTTGTGCAGCATCTTTGTGCTTTGTGGCCTGCACATGCCATTTTTAAGGTCACCCATGATTAGTGCTTCACAGAGATCATCTTCAAGCAATAATGACCAATGACATGATCAAGATTGCTTGTGGTCAGCTTTAACAGCCCACACATTTGGACACTGCATGCATATCACATTCATGATACTGTGATTATAGATAACTTCAGCCAGATTAACCTAATTGCTGTTTGACAATCTCGTGTCACTCACCAATGCAGCTTGCATACCCTAACAGAAGGATTGACTCTGCCCACGCTGGGTGTGGTTGCTGCTATTTTCTATTCAATCTCTTGTTTAGGCATTTGGTACAGACACAAACTGAGGCAGTTTGCCATGGTCGTCAGCAATGATCAGTCAAGGGACCAAGATGCTGTTGTACTGTGTTATGTCAATGTCACACCTGCAAACATGTGCATTACCTCACAGATGCACTGTCCTTTAGCCAAATTGTTGTATCTTAAAGTCTACTTGGAGCAATCCTTTGTCAATTCACTGTAGTGACTCGCTATAGTCAGACCTCCTGATTGACGACAGTCTGTCAAGAGTAGCTCAGTCCAGAGGCTTGGACATGGTCACTTTGCTATAATGTATGATCAACAACAAGAAATCCATATCACTGCAGTTAGGGGAGTAGGCCATGGTCAGTTCAGTGTAGTTAGTCTAGGAAATTGTGACAGGTAAGCCAGGGAACTACACCGAGATCAGCCAGGGCTAAGGTTCGAGCTGACCTTCCATACTGGTCAGGGGAGTAGAACCCAATCAGTTTTGGGCTTCTGCTCAGGGAGCATTGGGTGGGGTTATAATGGATCCCTGTGGTAGGGAAATTGGGAATTGCAGTTAAGGGAACTAGAGGCAGCATACTGGGATGCCGAGGGGAATAATAATTGTGAAGGGAAGCAACTTAATGTATATTGGTGTAGATGTCATTGACAGCCATTTCTGCCTTGATTTCTAAAGGGGGACAGTGCAACATGATTGTTGGTTCAACCAGGCTGTAGGGCCAGGGCTCAGGAGGTAATATTGGGAAGTGATGACATAAAAGAGTTAGATGGGAACATGTAGAAACGCAGAGCTAATGGGATCGACGAGAAGTGCAAGGGAGAATGGAACACGAAGACTTGGAATGGGCGGGTAAGCTACCAGGTGTTACCAGGTTGAGCCTGTGTCTTCACCACGACCTGAGTTTTATTCCATCCTCATTTGAATTGCAAATGTGAATTGTAACTAGAGAGTAGTTGGGATCATGCTTGGGTGTGCAGGGTAATTTTTTTCTTCCGTTTGAGCATGTGGTCTCTGAGAGTTGTAAGGCCCTTCAAGGGAAATTTTATTAATCAGACACTTATGCAGAACAGATTGAAAACATCTGTAATTTTAATAAACTGCATGTGAACTACATGTAGTATCAAGCTATGAGCGATACAAATTGTTGTTGCAAGCAATCTTGACCATTTCATTACAATCTTTACAAATTCATCACCGTCACCTCTGAAGCAGCAGTAATCACAGGTGATCTTAAAAGTGTCAGCTGCCTGTCACAATTTACAAAGACAGCCCAAAGTCTGATAGGTTGCACAATTGTACGTAGCTGATTTCCTTTCTCCTTGAACTCTAAGCATTTGCCAACATGTTCTTACCAGCAATGCTGCCATTCTGGGATGATGTGGACAGTGGAGAGGGAGGTGATGTAGTGTCAAGGTTTTAGTATTTGTATTGCACTTAGAATCTTCTATTGTATTTGTGTGGCATGGCTTGTGCTGTATACATTGGAATAAGTCCCACTATGTCAAACATGTATGTAGGAATATTCCATGGCATTCTTTATCAGAGTCTTCTATGTCTCTCTGTCTGGAGGATTATGCTAAACTGTTAATTGTGTTGATGTGACTACTGATTTCCCACATCACTGAGAGCCTTTTTTTTTTGATATTCCCCACACAGATTCATTGGAACCGTGACCAATGGATCCAGCCGGAGGAGAGGTTATCATCGCTGTGGCCTTGGTGCTGCGGAGGCACAGAGAAATTGAGGAGGAATAGATGTACCAGCCCAGCCGATAAGCAGCAACCTCCAGGGTCTCCCGATCATTCATTCTCCGTGTAAATAAACCATGGCTGGAAGTCCCCTCAGGATATGGAGGAGGTACAGTAAGCCCAGATTTTATCATTGATGTCATTGGGATGCATTAGTATTGCAGACTGAGGATGTGGTGAGACATTGCCACATTGCTATGCCATCTGCTGGAGCTAGACCCCTGACTAAAGGTTGGGTTACCATTTTATTCTGATGCCCTTCAAGTTAACAGCTAATTCTAATGCAACTGACTGCTTCCAAGGGATGTGTGTGGGATCTCTCGATCCTCAACTTACAAATATATCAAGGTCGGTACTGATGCAATTTGTGCAAGATAGTAACACTTTTTCTCGTTTCCCCATGACAAAGTCATAACTGCCTGTCAGAAGGCTTTGCAAGGGAGCTGTCTTCCCCTGGCATAGGGTGCCATGTACTATATTCATGTCATAACACATGGTCATGAATACAAAAGCAATCCATTTTGTCAATGCTCAAGTCATCTGTCGTTGTCAGTACCACATCTTCGATGTCTGCATCAGATATCCTAGCAACTGCCATGATGCCTATAACCTTAATAATTCTCATGTCCATGCTTATTTTCAAGGGCTGGATTGCCTTACATGAATGGTTACAGGGAAACATGAACTTCGCTCTGCAAATATTGTTGATGGCTCAGTTGTGTAAAACTTCTGACTGATGGCAAACCTGTATACAATGCAGCTCATTCTTTGACGAGAGCTATGGTGGAACAGACATTAGGTCTCCTCAAGGTGAGATAAAAAGGCCTGGGCCTGACTTGGAGTACACACTAGACAAAGTTTGCTGTATAATCCTTATGTACTGTGCTCTGCCCACCTGGAGCAGCCAAAGACGGGATGTGATCGATGTTGAAGAACTGGGAGAGAGGCAACAGTCTTCTGAGGATGAAGTTGAGGGATTTTCACAGGAGGAACATCACCACCTGCATGATAAAACACTGCAGCATCTGGCACACACGAGCCAGACAGGACTTAATTGATGCCTAGTTTCCATAGATGTGAGCTGGATGCAGAGATCATTAATTGACTGTAATTTAAAGATGTTTTGGTTGTTCCCAGAAGCAAATGCAATCTTTTTGTTTTTTGTATTTTTGGCTATTCATCAAAAATCACCAATTTGAAGGGCTTTCTGACATGATGCTGCCATATTCAGTAATGACAAGATGTTATGCTGTTTTGGCACTTCCTTAGTCACAGTATTAATGTGGCATGGTAGCTTGATTCTTGTAGCTGCAGTTACAGTGACAGTCGATTGTTCAGGTGATGGTACAAAGTAGCAATAGATTTATGAATGTGAGCTTCTATATCCAATGATGTTGCTATCCATGCTACATATTGCCCTAAGAAGCATACCTTTTCCTGTTCCTTTCATTACATATGCTGTGAAATGCTATCCCTGATTGGCAGCCTTTGTCTTAGTTCACAGCTCAGCTTTGGATATAGTACCGGTGCTGGAAATCCCAGGAGGTCATGGTAGTTGGAAATACTTCCATTGTTGGTGAGTACAAGCTAAAAGGTGTATGTGTCATAGAGGTATGGTGCATACTTAATGAGGTGAACAGCATATAATTGAAAGTGAAAACACATTGGAGCTTGTGAAGAGAAACCCTACTCCCTAAAACAAGCACTAAAGATAATTTTATTTTGGAAAATTTCAGCTCAGTGGCTTGCCATTACCTTTTTCAAGGGAGATTAAGAATGGACAATAAATGCTTCCTTTGCCAGCAATGATCATAATGCTTCATGAAATAATTTTTAAAAAGCATGATTGTATCCGTAAATTGTTCTAAACAGTGCCCCGAATAATAAGTATTTTGTTAGGCATGTGAGCAACTTAGAACAGGTGTGTACAGGCACAGTTTCCTATTTAAAGAAACATCTTCACTACAACAGAGTTGCAATTCAAACACTGATCATAATATGTGATGTATCTCACTCGGGGCATAGTTTTTCTCTGTGAACTCAACAGTGCTACTACTAGTGAAAATACCAGTCACTGATGACTCAAAGTCATTCATTTGGCATTATCTCTCGAGTGCGGAAAAATGAACTTCTTCAGTGTATTCTTGCAGGAATGCTTTGCCACAGAAGTTGGATGAAGCGAAGACCAGTGCACCTCTTTAAGTTAGGATCTGGAGAAGAGAGAGATTAGAGTTATGGCATGCTAGCAAGTTAATTTGTTTTGCTGCAAAGGTGAATTTTCTCAACCTTTTGAAAGGCACAGGCAATGGCTAGAAATTTGGATGAACATGGTGAGAATACAGTACAGACCAGACAGAGTGTGCCACATAATCCTATCAGGCTGTTCTCTACACAACTGCAGCAGGCTCCGAGGAAATGTGATAGAAACTGACCAGCTGGGACAGTGGCATCTTTTGAGGAGGAAGATAAAGACATTGAGCAGGAAGACCATCATCTTTAGCATGACAGAGCGCAGCACAATATGTTCAATAGTTCAAGCACATTAATTCGGACAGGATTTATTTGACAACCAGTAGATTCCAGTAGATGAGAGCTGGGCACAATGGCCATTCATTTGAGTGCAAAATTGTTGGTGCTCGTCAGCTAGCTTTCCATTTCTGTTTTGAGAGAGAAATGCAGCTTACGTTTGGTTGTTTTCCATTACCTTTTGGTGTTTGTGAATAAAAGCAACGGTTTTAAAAAGCTGAAAACTTTCTTGTATGTGATGATCCCACATTGAACAATGATAAGATGCTATGCTACAGTGGGCATTGTGAAAAGAGCAACAATGACTTTGACTGGATTATAAACCAGAATGTGACTAAGGCCAGGTAATTCGTGTGGCTTCATGCTTAAACAACAAAAGAGGAACATGAGTTGTATGTGCAACAAAGTGCCAGGTGAGCCATTTATGTGCTTTGAGAAGCATTGGCTCCTGGTTGTCATCCCAGTATGGGCAAACGACCGGCAGCTACAGATTGCCAACCAATGATCCCAGAAGTGGTGATTACTTTTGTCTACAGTGAGTAGGGGGAATAGAACGAGTGCCAGTCGGATGTGGTACATAGTTACAGAGGTGAGTTTTGGATGATGGTGTAGGAACACTTGCTAGTCTTGCATTGGGAAAACCTCCGTGAAACTTTCCAAAAATGACACCTAGCTGAATTCTGGTGAGATTCAGCTGATGATCTGTGAAGCCAGATTTCATTCTGGGGTCTGATTTGTTCAGTCTTAACATCAGATGGGATCATAACAGATGGTATTTAACCCTTCAAAGCACACGATGTTGTTGATCCTCTTTCTACGTTGGCTGTTTCTTTTCACCAGAGACTTTGTATTGATTTGGGTGATTTTCCTTGTCCAGGCTGGCAGTACCTGGTGCTACGGCCCCCAAGTGGAAAGAAGATGGAACATTTCTGCACCACTCTGTACACCTCGACCTTCATCAAGCTATTTCCTCTCTAAGTGTTGAGGAACAGACTTTGAATGCCAGTTCCTGAATGCTATTGCAATACCACACTGAGTCAAATGCTGCCTTGATATCAAGGGGAGTCTCTCTCTCCCTGTCACCTTTCCTCAGGAGTTCAGCTCTTGTTTGCATTTTTGGACCAAGGTTATTATGAGGTCAAGCATTCAGTGATCCTGGAAGAATCCAGACAGAGCATAGTGAACTGGCTATTGCTGAGTAAGTGCTGCTTGATAATGGAGTCGCTGATACTTTTCGTCACCTTGCTGATGATTCACAGTGGATTGATTGGTTGGCAATTGGCATGGTTAGAGTTATCCTTCTTTGAGTGGAGAAAGCATGTATTTTCTACATTATCAGGTAATGCCAGTGTTGCAGAGGAACTGGGACAGCCAGGGCATGTCTAACAGGTGTGGTTAGTTCTGGAAGACAAGTCTTAACTACAATATCAGGGTGCGCAACCTTTGCAGAATCCAGTGCCCTCAGCTATGCTTGACATCACATAGAATGTATCAAATTAGCTTAAATGAGGCAACTGTGATTCTGGGTGCTAGAGGACGAAGCTCAGGTGAAGCATGTACTTTGCAATTCTGGTTGAAAATAGTTGCAAATATCTCAGTCGTGTTTTGGGGATTGATGTGCTGGGCTGTCCCATCACTTGTGATAGGCAAAGTTGTGGAATCCCTTTGCAGCATCAATGACAGATTATAGATGTAGGAGATACAGCAGATGAGTTTGTGGCTAGAAAGATGGCATAGGAGAGAGGGCATTTGATTCCTAGGACATTGAGGCCAGTTCACGGCAAGTGGGATCCATACAATAACCCAAAAAAGTTAAACCTGAAAAGTCATGACCAATGTTTTCACGGCGCAGTTTGCTGGAGCTCTGGTGGATGATTTAAATTATCTTATTGGGGTTTGAAACAAGGTCAGCACTCTAGGAAGGCTAAAGAAATGTACTCAAAGGATTACGAGAAGCTACAAGTGTCAGATATTTGGCAATGAAAGGCTCCACCGTACTGGAGTCACTTGGAACAGGGCCTTCAGTTAAAGAGATACTGTGTTGAAATCTCGACCTGGATATTGTGTTCAAGTTAGTACTCACCCATACAACCTCCTCACATTACCTTCAGAAATTTTAGTTGTAAAAGGCAAATTTGACTGCTTTACGCACATAATTGTATTCAATGGTGATCAGCAACAGATGGTTGGCAAACTTATTCAGCATTTCTTAAAAAAGGCCATCTGAAAACTGAATTAAATGTAATTCAGGATGCTGTTATTTTCTCTGCGCACATTAGGTTACCTCACACGTTAGATAATCAATTCTGTTTTTCTCACAGTCATGCTAATTTTCAGTCATTAAAATTATTACATAAATCATGGTACAAGAAATGACAAAATATCCCTCAGGACTGAAACCTTTTGTATTTGTGACAACACTCTGATCTTGCATGTTTCTTTCCATAAGTAATGTCATTGACATTTTGCTCCCTATGTGGCTCATTCCTTTCAGGGTAATTAAGGTGTACAGTGTACTTGTTGCATTTTAAATAAGAGTCCACTGGACATTTTCCGAGTGATCCCAAAATTCAAACATTGTGATACAGAGATGTTCCATATTCATATTTCCCTGATCTTATTAACACTATCAAGCCAAGGTGAAACTGAAAGTCAGTAGGATTTTTTTTGTAAGATGTTTAATATATTATCTGTTAAATACAATGAACTTCTTTTGATTTCTCTTTTCAACTCTACCAATGTGTGTAGATTCCATGTAGGTTATTTACTCTGGAATGAAAGAAAAGATGGAAAGGCTGTCTTGGAAATATTGGGCTTTCTCAGATCTTTACAGGTTATAATGTTGAAAAGGTTTTTTTTTGTGTGCAGAATTTATGCAGCAAATTATTGTAGCTACACAAAACCCTAACAGGCAAAGAAGAAATGAGAAAAAGGGCCAAAAAAATGAAACATGAACCACACAAGCGTGGTGAAAAAAACATCATTGTTGTTTCCTAACAGAGTGCCAAAGGCTGGTAATGGATTGGAAATAATGGATGATAAAATAGCAATGATCTGGTGCCAACTTGCATGAATCATGGGATATCATCAAAAGGCATGGGCAAATATATCGTTCTTATTCTGTCAGCTGCTGGTTCTACAAAATGACAACATTATCAAGCTTATTTTATTCATTCTGTTACAAAAAAATATATCTTGTGTACAATTCACAACTGCTGAAAGATTCATTAGGTTCATTACGGAACAGTGTGCGCTTGCCAAAGCACATTCCATTGGGGTAGTTCAGGAATTTGCAAGGATTTCTGTGCCAAGCAAATTTATTTAAGGTCGCACAATAATGATACAGTGTGTGGGCAAGTTTGAAGGGGCTGAATTGGAGCAATGCTAAAAGGTACTCCTCTTTCACAAAATGTATTAATTTTACCATGCCAAATTTCATAATAATTCATGGAAGTTTAGAGGTAGAGAGGGACTATCATCAGTGGCTGTTTTGATATATGCACTGATGTCAAGTAACATTTAACCTCAATAGAAAATGAGGAATATTTTTCCCACAAAGAGTTTGTGTAGCATCATTCTGCCTCAGTTGATTCATGTAAATCAATGTTAATTTCAGCAGATGGAAGGGAACCTGAATTCATAGCAGCATTCCAACATTATAATTGATGATATTTATGAATTTCAACGTTTTATATTTGGAAGTACACGATATGAATGGCAGCAGCCATCCAAGAAAGAAGAAAAACCAGCAAATATTATCTGCATTGTATTTGTAATTTTATTACTTGCGAGGAACAATTGCAACTGTTTGTGCTAAGGTGGTCAAGTGATTGTAGGAAATATATACCTTAACATAGGCAAGCCACACTACAAGTGTCTGTACTAGGGAATTAAAATAGGGAGGTTTAGTTTGAAGGACAGATCATCAGGTGGTGTAATTTTCCAATGGCTCATCTTTCTGTCTTAATTTTGAAAAGATATTGTACTTGTATAGCACTTTTCATAGCCTCAGGAGAGTGCAAAGTATTTCTCTGCCAGATAGAATTGTTTTGAAGGATAATAACTGTTGCAGTGTAGGAAGCATTGCAGCCAATTTATGCTGTGCAATGTCCCAAAAATGGTAATGTAATAATGACTAGGCAATTTGCATTAGTGGTATTGATTGAGGGATAAATATTGGCCAGGACACTGGGAAGAACCCATTCCCTTGCTTTTCAAAATAGTGGCATAGCTTTTCTTCGTCAATCTGAATGTAATACATTGGCTTATTGTGGTCCCAAGCTTAACAGACACCAGTTTTCAGCTAATTTGACTCACTCCACATCATGTCAAGAAATGCTAAAGACTCTGGACATAGCAAAGGATATGAGCCCTGACAACATTCCGCCAGTAATACCAAAGACTTGTACTCTAGAACTAGCCATAACCATAGCCAAGCAGTTCTAGTACAGCTATAATACTTCCCAACTCCATGGAAAATTGTCCAAGTGTGGCTTGTCCACAAAAAGCAGGAGAAATCAACTTGTCTATCAGTCCACAGTCAATCATCAGTAAAGTGATGGAAGTGGGTCAGCAACAGGGCAGGGATAGCAAGTGACACTCAGCAATAAATTGCTTGCTGAAACCTTGTTTGGGCTCTGCCAGGGCCACTCAAAATCTGACCTTGTTTCATAGGAATGTAGGAATATAGGAACAGAAGGAAGCAGTTCAGCCCCTTGAGCCTTTTTTGTCATTCAATAAGATCATGGATAATCTGTGGCCTAACTCCATATGCCTGCCTTGGGCCCGTGTTGCTTGATACCCATCCTTAATTAAAATTTGTTATCTCAGATTTAAGTTCAAAAATTGAATTAGCATGGTCCATATTTGAGGAAGTTGGTAATAAGCCTCTTTGTGTATAGAAGTGCTCTCTGACAACTGTCCTAAATGGCCTGGCCCTAATTCATAGACTATGACCTCTGGTTCTACAATCTTCAAACAGTGGAAGAAATTTATCTTTACTACTCCTGTCTTTCCCTGTTAATAGCCTGAAACCCTTGATTAGATTACCCCTTAACCTTATAACTCTGGAGAATGAAGACCTAATTTGTCTAACTGCTCCTCATAACTTAGCACGTGATGTCTAGGTGTTAGCCTGGTAAAGGAGGCAATGGCGTAGTGGTGGTATTGTTGGACTGTTAATCCAGGTAATGTTCTAATGATGACCGTGAATCCATTGCCGATTGTCAGAAAAACCCATTTGGTTCACTAATGCCCTTTAGGGAAGGAACCTGCCATCCTTACCTGGTCTGGCCTACATGTGACTCCAGAGCTACAGCAATGTGTTTGACTTTTAACTGCCCTCTGTGCATTTAGGGATGGGCAATAAATGCTGCCCTAGCCAGCGATGCCCTTATCCTGTGAATGAATAAAGGGGAAAAAAAACCCTCCTTTGAACTCCCTCCAGGGCCAAAACATTCTTCCTAAGGTGTTGTGCCCAGATTTGATCACAGCACTGAAAGGGGGGTCTTTTGGGTTTTATTTAACTGCAGCATAATATCTGCATTGTTATACTCCAACCCTTTAGATATGAAGGCCAGCATTCCATTGGCCTTCTTGATCATTTTGTGCACTTGTCCATGGCATTTTAGAGTTATACACCTGAACCCCAATCCACTGCATTTAACTTTGCATCTTTTAAAAAGCAGCCTGATCTGTCCTTTTTCAGTTTGAAATAGACAACCTCACACTTGCTTAATTACAGCCTTTTCCCCAAATTCGGGCAAAAGAGCTGATCTGCAGAGGTGAGATGACAGCGACTGTGTTTGACATCAAGACAGAGTTTGACTAAGTATGGCATCAGGTTCCTGAACAAAACGAGAGTCAACAGGAATAAGGAGGAAATCCCTTTCTAGTTAGTGTCACACCTAGGACAAAGGTTTGGAGGTTAATCATCTCAGCTCCAAGACACATCTGCAGGAGTTCCTCAGCATAATGTTCTGGGGTCAACCGTCTTCAGCTGCTTTACCAATGACCTTCCCTTCATCATAAGTTCAGAAGTGAGGATGTGCACTGGTGATTGAACAATGTTCAATGCAGTTTGTGAACTTCTTAGACACTGAAGCACCCTGTGTCCATATGCAGTGAGACCTGGACAACATCCAATCTGGACTTGCTAGGTGGCAAGTGCCAGGCAATGGCCATCTCCAGCAAAAGAAAACATAACCATTGCCCCTTGATGTTCAAGGTACTATAATCACTGAATCCCCCACTATCTGCATCCTGAGAGTTACCATTGATGAGAAACTGATTTGGACCAGTGCTGCAAATACTGTGACTACAAGAGCAGATCAGAGCCTTGGAAATCTGAGATGAATGACTTACCTCCTGATTCCCCAGTTCTTGTCCATTATCTACAAGACACAAATCAGGGTTGTGATAGAATATTCACCATTTTCCTGTATGAAAGCTGCTCCAACAACATTCAAGAAGCTCGAAACCATGCAAGACAAAGCAGCCTGCTTGATACGCACCCCACAGTTATAACCTTCAACATTTAACTTCCCTCATTCCTAATGCACAGTGGCCACAGGGTGTACCACCTGCAAGATGCAATGCAGTAGTTCACTGATGCTTGGTTAACAGCACCCTCAACTCATGGCTTCTACCATTTAGAAGGGTAAGGAAAGTAGATGAGTGCAAACTCCTTCACCTGCAGGTTTTCTTCCTGGTCATGCACCATCCTCAGAATTATAGTCCCATTTCTTCATTGTAGCTGGGTAAAATTCCTGGAACTTCCACCTAACAGCATAGGACTGCAATGGTTTAAGAAAGCACCTCATCACCCCTTTGTTCAAGTCAATTGGGGATGTGTGATAAATGCTGATCTAGCCAATGATGGCTCCATTTCATGGGAAAATAACAAAAATTTTTTATCTCTAATGACTTTGCTTGGAAGAAAGTACAGCTATTTTGCGAAGGCTAAATTTCCTGTTTTGTTGATGCTATTGGTATTAGAAAATGTATTTTTCACAATTCTTGGATAAATTCCTGTCCAATGTTCAAATATTTCATAATTTATGTAATGTAGCATTGCTCTTCACACTGAATATCAGAAAGAATAGGACTGGTAATTCTTCAAATGTCTCCATTCCACCCCTCTCCTATTTCAAAGTCCTTGAGCATGCTGACTCAAAAATATTAGCTCTTTTTCACAACTCACCAAGTTTGAACCTGTCCCATTAGGTTCCTACTTCTGTCAGTGTTGAAATGACTATAGTGAGATATTCTCTGTGATTGTGACTAGGATGAACTTTTGGTCCTCATCGTTCTCAACTTGTACAGAAACTTTGACGTAATTGATTATGCCAGTATTCCCAATACCTTTCATTTGCTGCCCAGCTCATTACCAGAGAATCTCCTGCCATGGCTTCTCTTCCCACTCCTGTATCTCTACTCCAGGAGGTTCCCAAGTTCTGACTGACCCTGATTTCATCTTTGGATTCCATTTCATTGCCATCATCTACCATTTACTTCCAACTTTCTAACATGATCCAACTCTGTCCCGCCTCAGCCCATTTGCTGCTCAAACCCCCACCAATATATTTGTTTCCTATAGACTTGATTGTCCCAATATTGATGAATGGAGTGGATGAATCCCTTATCTTCCATCCTCAAGAAATCAGATTGCATCCAAAGTTCTGTGACTTGTATTCTAGCATTAAGCCTTGCTCACCTATTATCCCCTCTATTTACTGACCTATCATGCGTTGTGAACACATTTAAAATTCTCACCCTTGTTTTCAAATCAGTCCATGGCTTCTACCCCTAGAGCTGCATCTAGCCATGCAAAGGTTTCCGTCCCTCCTGAAGACTGGGGAGGAATTTATACATGGGAACACCACCACCTTCAAGTACCCTTCCAAACCATTACCATGCAGACTTGGAAATATATTGCTGTTCCTTCAGTGATACTGAGTCAAATTCCTGGAACTCCTTCCCCCATGGCATTGTGGGTATACTGACAGCAAATGGATTGCAACAGTTTAAGGAGGCAGTTCATTGTATCTTCTCAAGGGCAATGAGTGTTGGGCAAATAAATGCTGGCCTATCCAGTGGCACTGACATCCCATGGGTGAAAAAAATTCTGGCTAAATATGCATCTCTATTGCTTTGCCTTTCTAGTAGATGTTTTATCTTCACCTGTCTAGAGCTAAAGTTCTGGAATTCCCATCCTAAACATCTCACCTCTCTCTCCTCCATTAAATTGCTTATTAAATCCGGCATCTTGACCACAACTTAAATCACTTGTCCTAATATTTTCTTCTTTGACTTTGATCTGGTTACTCACTGTGAAGAACCTTGGGATACTTTCTGCATTAAAAGTGCTATATAAATTGTTGCTGACTGTGAAACGCATGCCTTTATCCATGATCTTCTAATGCGGTAATCTAGAATAGCTTTTAGGAAAGTACACAGAACATGCACCTTTTTTTTTACAGGGAAGCTAAATCAGATACCATGGACCTCACTCAACAAAACCACTTGGAGAAAATCAACAACAAGCCTTCCCCAGCAGCCCGTCCTCCTCCATCCCATTCAAAATCGTGCATTGGGCAGGAAAACACGAGTCAGTGAACTAAGGAACTAAGGGTGAAACAGGGTGTAGTCAGTCCAGTTTGGCTACTGTCACTCAGCCCATCACTTCTTGTACATTTCACACTGTGTGCCCAGTCTGGCCAAGTCAAGTATTGTAAACACATTCTACCTAAATTTTGTGTATTAGAGGGTGTCCTCGGCCCTGTAAAGTTAGCCTTAAATTGTCGATAATTTCAATCTTCAACTATTTCATGTGGTACATTTTACTACAAATGTAGTCAAATTTAGGACAAATGGTATTCCAGAATGAGAAGTTAACATTTTTTTGAACACAATTCCTTGACCGACTGTTCAAATAGAGAACACCAATGTTACTGTCTATGTTAAAGTGGAGGGAGCAGGATATCAAGCAAACCTGTTCCATGCTTAGCTGCTGGTTCTGCCCACAATCATTTTGAAGCTGTTTGCACACCATATTGTTACAAATCATGCAGATCACTGCAAAACCTGTTAACTTGTTCTATTAACCTTGCAGGTTACCTAATTAACAATATTTAGTATGACCCACCAAGCATAAAATTATGAAGATAACATAACACACACAGCGAATTTAAGTTCTTGTACCTAAACTAAGTTTTGTATAGCGTAAAGTAAAAGTTTCAGGTGTTGGCCATTATTTTGTTTTCTGCCCAGAGTCACAGCCATTAATTAGCAATTTCCATCCAAAGACACTCAATGTCAAAATTACACTCCTGGTACTATTTGGCAGTGACACTGGGTGTTGTGTATAAACAGTGACTTTGGGAGAATACTATTGACCATCTGCTGTGGCCTGCTCAGTCACTGGTGCCTAATTATTCATCCCTTAGGACAATCCTTGTTTGGTTGTTTCTGAGGATTTGATGATGATACTGGTATGATCTTGGCAAGTATATGAAAAGGTTTAGCTTTCCCTGAATGTCATAGTTTTAACAACTTAAATTTATGATAAATTGGCCAGAATTAGCTGCAGTCATCCCATCTATATCCCACACTCAAATTACTGCATTAAAACAATATTAAAGGAACGTGCCAGTTACATTCAGGTTAATCCAAATGGTTTGGACAATGAACTCCTATTATAGACAACACTATTCCCCAAATTTCTCTAGAATAATATAATGGTAATAAATTGTCAGGTCAATTCGTTTGGTTAAATTCATCACTGAACTTGTAGCCTGGGTTCTGAAATTGCATTATAAATTTGAATGTGTAGAGTGAACTATTAGCTCAATGCAATATTGATGGAGTACTATCATGCCGGAGGGGCCATTGTTCAAAAAGAAGTCAAACCATGGCGCCATTTGCCAGTCCATGTGGATGTGAAAGATTCTATGACATTAACTAAAGAAGAGCAGAGAATTCTCCCAGTTTCCTGGCCTCCCATAACCAACTGTATCCAAAACAAATTAACTTGTCATTCATTTCATTGCTCTCTTGTGGATCCTTGCTGTGCAATAATTGGCTACTACTTCCTACAGAAAAACAGTAATTCTGTGGCAGTGACATACTTTGGGCCACTCAGACAACATGAAGGTAGCTGCATAAATGCAAATATTTTCCTTACTGCCTGCCATTTGTTCTTCAGGAGGCTCTCATTTGTCCACTGTAGTTGCAGGATTTGAAATGAATATTCTACTTGTGGAGCCCTAACTTTTTTATTTACTTTTTCTCCCTTTTCCAGATACCATTTCCTGATCAAAATGCTGCAATAAATATTGGTCCTATTTACTAAATACTACAGGGATTCTCATTCTAATTCTGCTCTTAGTAGAAAACTGTATAATATTAGTAGAGATAGTAGCATAACATTAGTGCCTACTCAGTGAATCATCTGAGATCAGGAACTCACAGTAATGAAATCCCATTAAAACACACAAGACTGTGAAGGGGCTTGATAGGGTAGAGTGGCTGTTTCCAATAGTGAAGCATCAGTAATACAGGACACTGCCTCAGGATAAGGGGTCAAAGAGAATCATTTACAACTGCGATGAGAAATGTCTTTGCCTAAAGAGTGAAGGATAGTGTATGCACTAAATTGAATCTATTTAAGGAAGCGATAAATATTTGACTTTTAGGGAATCGATGCATATAGGAAATGGGTGTAAAGAATTAAAGCTAACGGCCAGCCATGGTTGTATTGAATGGGAGACCAGATCTGAGAGATCACATTCCTATTCCTATTTCAAATGTTCTTATGAAATGCTCCCTCACTCATGTTATATAATAGTTGGAACAGTTTATCCACTGGATCTATTTTCCTATGATTCTCTGATCCTAAATCTATCTCAGTTACCATTTGTTTTTACATTCAATATTCGTGGTTCATCATTGATACTGTTTTAAAAATTGTCAACAGTTTGAAAAAAATCATGCTGGACATGTGAATGTTGCTAGCAAGGCTGCTTGCCATGATTTGCATGGCTACTTCAGAGGACAGTGAATATTCAAGCACATTGGTGTGGCAATAGAGTCATAAATTAGATTTGGTGTGCCAACAAGTTTATCTCCTATGAGACATGAATGAACTAGGTGGGTTCATGATTTTAAAAAAACTGATAACTTCATGGTCACAGTTTCCCTGATACTAACAATTTTATATTGAATTCAAATCAGCAGCTGGTATCATGGATTGAACCTCATGTTTTCTTGATTTACTAGCCCAGTAACATAACCACTACAATACCATCCCACCTTCACCTTATAGAACGAGCAGATAGGAAAGGGCCTTGCAAATTGAAAGTTCCAACATGGGCAGAGTTTAATTACAGTTCCAGTGACTAACGTAGGATTAAATTTTCACCATTGAGGTGGAAATCCTGAGTTGGAAAATTACCCAACTTTGTAGATCTGTCTCCTTATGGACAGTCTCTGCCCACTCAAAGTGGAATTTAATACCCTCCTGCCAATGGCAAGTTTGGTACTGGGAAGTGTATTTAATGAGGTGTGAAGGTGGCAAATTGGAACCCCGTAACCTTCCTTGTTTGGCCCCTATAAGCCCATAGTGGAAAGGTTCATGGACAGTCTTTCCATTTAGTTGCCACTGGTGGTTCTTAAGTGGACAATTAACCCATTTAAGGGCCTCCTTTCTCTGTCCTTTTGGTAACCCAGCTATGGGAAGGGAACTTTCCATGTAAGGAGCATGACAAGCAAAGCTGTGTGATGTTCCTTGAGGGATAAGGCAGGGCAAGACCTCATTCAAAGGCACCCAGTGTTTTATTGAATGAACCAGTATTGAGAAAGAGTGATTTTCTTTGAGCCACCATCCTGCCAGTGCTACTGAGCCCTTCCTACTTCCCATGACAGCCAAATGTGTGAGTCCACTCGCTGCCATCAGTCATAGATCCTCAGCAAGCAGTCCTGGTGAGGCCATCCAGCAACCCTACCGATTGAAATAGGTGACCATACATGTGTTTCGCAAGGTGGCCTCGTTAATATACTCAATCAATAGGGATCTGCTCACATAGAATTGTGTTTATTTGTGCTAATATTTATAATTTTATTCTTTTTTGAGTTTTTTCAATGCCTATATGTCTATTTGAACAAGATTAAGAGGTGTAAAGTCAGGTGAAATTTTTGTTATTGAAGTGGTGATTGGTGGTTTCTGATTCACACCTTTATAAGCTGTAAAACCAGTACTTTAATTTCAAAGCAGATTTATGAATGTGTGTTTATCCCATTAGAGCTTCCAGACAGGCTCTTCTTATTGTGTAGTTAATTGTTTTTGTACAGAATTCATAGTGGGTGACAATATGGAGAGGGTTTTAAATTTGCCTGCTGAAAGGTTCCTGAATATAGACAATGGCACATGACTCCTTGGAGGGGCATGAAACATGGACCCTTGAGATACTGGTAGGGCTTCATGAGAATTCCAGGGGCAGGGTCTACATGAGATCTCAACCCTTCCCCACACCTGCCAATGTTGCAATGAACCAGGCTGAGAGTGTGGGAAATGTCTCACTAAAAGCTGACTCATCCTCATCTAGTGAGAATTGCCTGCCTCTGGGAATGAAGTTGGGAATCCTGGAATTGGGTCCTCCTGTTATTTTTGTAAATCAAGCTGTCCCCAGTTCCAACATAGACAGAGACATGAAAATCTGATCTTGACCCTGGATGTGATGCAGTTCATACGGATGTGGAGCTGAGCTAGTGCAATTCAAGGTCAAAGTTAAATATACAATGAAATTGAGGGTCAATATACAGATACAGTACTTGAAACTAAACAGATTCTTCTTGAAGAGACAAGAATGAACATACTCCCTTACATCAAAGGCCAGAGTTAGAACATAGAACATAGAACATAGAACAGTACAGCACAGAACAGGCCCTTCAGCCCACAATGTTGTGCCGACCATTGATCCTCATGGATGCACCCTCAAATTTCTGTGACCATATGCATGTCCAGCAGTCTCTTAAATGACCCCAATGACCTTGCTTCCACAACTGCTGCTGGCAACGCATTCCATGCTCTCACAACTCTCTGCGTAAAGAACCTGCCTCTGACATCCCCTCTATACTTTCCACCAACCAGCTTAAAACTATGACCCCTCGTGCTAGCCATTTCTGCCCTGGGAAATAGTCTCTGGCTATCGACTCTATCTATGCCTCTCATTATCTTGTATACCTCAATTAGGTCCCCTCTCCTCCTCCTTTTCTCCAATGAAAAGAGACCGAGCTCAGTCAACCTCTCTTCATAAGATAAGCCCTCCAGTCCAGGCAGCATCCTGGTAAACCTCCTCTGAACCCTCTCCAAAGCATCCACATCTTTCCTATAATAGGGCGCCCAGAACTGGACGCAGTATTCCAAGTAGCATAGGCATAGGCACCAATATCAGTTCAAATGAGTCACTTTATTAAAGGTCAATTAGCAATTGCTTTGAAAAAAAAGCTGATTATTAAATGAAAATATTAATGAAGAATTATGGAGGGAGTTATAGAGATACAGGTAAAATAAGGGGAAAGGAAAATAGAGAGAAAGGTATGTGAAAGAAGGATACAGAGAAAATGTTGCTATGACCGGAAAGATCAGTTTGCTGCTTATAATCCTTGTGCAAACCAATTTTTTTTCAGTGTGAGCACACGCTGTCTATTGTATAAACACATCCAGAGGTTCTGTCAATATGTTTAGTAGCTTTACAGCCCCACATGTGGTTTTACTCAGGCTTTCATCACCTTGGTGGGATTATAAGGATTAAAAAGTATCGAAGAAAAATCTCTGATATTTCATCCACAGATACAAGACCAATTCATTAATCCTGTGAGTATCGATTGATAAATAGAAAATACAAAGAGGAACAAAGGGATGGAGACAAAGAGGGAGAACTGAAGGGAGCTGGGCGGAGAGACCAAGAAGTGGAGATACAAGACAAAAATGGAGAGAAACGTGGAAACAAAGATAAGGAGTGCAAAAGAAAGACATGTCGAAAGTATCAAAGGGAAAGATGAAGGGTGAGAGTTGGACAGAAGGAGATGGATTGAGCAATAGATAAAGAAAGGGAGGAGAAAGAATGAAAGAGATGTAAAATCTTGCAATCACAGTAAAGGTCATTTTGCTATCTGAAACCCTTGCCAGAACCATACGCAGGAAATGAAAGTGCAGTTCTCAACAAATGTAGGTTCACCTGCCAGGCAACATATGTTTTGCTGCGATCAAACCCAAAGGGCTTTGCTAAGAACTGAGACAGATGTGGTGCTGACCCCTCTAAATCCAATCAGCAACTATCAGAACATGTCAAAAATAGTCACAGAAAAGCATACCACTGAACCATATCAGCAAAAAATATTAATTTCACAACATAAAATGTTTAATGGTTGCAAAAGAAAATACATTACTTTTAACCAGCATGTAATTGCTGGAATTGATGAAAAGAAAACAGTACTCTAATCTAGATAATTTTATATCTTCTTTTCTTCCCTTTCTAGCACTCTAACATTCAGCCCTTGAGAGGACACTGTGTCCTGAGAATGCAACAAAAAGAACAACTTGTATTTATATAGTGCCTGTGAAGTTAGATGTCCCAAAGCCCTTTTACAGAAGCAATTATCAAATAAAGCTGCACTCCAAGCCTCATGCAGTGTAATTAGACAAATGACCGAAAGCTTAATGAAAGAGATAGATTCCAGGAAATAAAGAGAATTTGAAAGGGTGAAACTTTAGTACCTTGGCATCTAAAGGCAGGACCACCACTGGTGGTGTGATTAAAATCAAGAATGTTCAGGTGGCCAGAATTATAGGAACGTTAAAGTGGAGTACGTTAAAATTGGAGAATGATGAAAGAATAGAGAGTGAGACTGCAGAAAAGAATTTGAAAATGAGAATTTTAAAATTGAGTTGCTGGTTAACTATGAGGCAATGTCAGTCAGTGTGCACTACGGTGATAAATGAACGGGACACCATAAGCTAAGATGTGAGCAGCAGTTTTGGATGACTTCAGATTTGTGGAGAGTAGAGTGTGGGAGGCCAGCCAGAAATGTATTGGAATAATCAAGTCTGGAGGTAACAAAGGCATAAATGAAGGTTTTAGCAGTACAGGGGCAGGGGTGGAATTGAATAATGTCACAGACACAGTTCTCATATCTGATCTCTGGGAAGTATCAGCATATGTCCAGGGCCAACATGTCGTTTGGATTTTGTTGTTCCCCTTACTGTGGAGACGATCCAGCCCTCTGTTCAGTGCTGAACCCTGTAATAACAGCTTAATATTTGGGAAAACAAGGTGTAGAGCTGGATGAACACAGCAGGCCAAGCAGCATCATAGGAGCAGGAAAGCTGATGTTTCTACTATCTCCTAATATTTGGGAAATTGGGCACAAATGCTTGTCTTTGCCTTTCCATGGCACCAGTGTAGCAGTGACTGTCAATGCACTGGCAATTAAGGACTTTTGTCAAAGTGCAGTTATAACTAAGTTGCAAAGAGAATATTACATGTGGCATGCTTTTCATTCAGTATTCTTACACCAAAATATTAAAAAGCAGTGGTTTCTGAAAATGCTTAATACAACCATTCACTCTGCCAGTTTTGGAGAGCTTTTCCAGATTGAAAACACATAGTTACCTTGGTGACAGCTGTAACACAGTATGCAGATATTTTTAGCTTATACATGAAAAATTAATCTTCGTCTATCATCTCTGCACATTGGAAAGGTATGTAGACTCTATTTTAACTGTTGCTGGCAAATATTCAGCAAGCAGACAACGACCAGTGCTGTTTTATCTTTGGTGTAGCTATGACTTTAAAAGAATAAGTGCAAACCTTTGCGTATTCAACCAACTTCAGATAATCACACAGTTTTAAGGACTAGTGTGGCAGGTTGCTGATACAGTAGGTGGCCAGTGAAGTTAGTCCTCGGTGCAGTACCGGCTGCAGCTGTACCTACACTTGTCACTATGCCAACCTGCTTTTTGCCTGCCTGTTCCTCACTCCTTCCTGGTCATGTTCCATCTGCTTCTGAGTATATGATGTGCTTTGCATTACAGATGCAACTCCCTTTTTTGTTAGGGGTATTATGGAAGGCTGCAACGGGAAACAGTGAAAGCAATATTTTAGATTCTTTGCATGAAATGGTTTGGCTTCAGTCTGCAGACACACAGACATCAGACTTCATCAGATAAGACGAACAGCCTTTTCAATGCACAAGGTAAATAAACAAAGAGAGACCTCTGCAATATGGGACATCTGTCCCAGAGTCTTCCAGCTGCATTGAAGAGAAACTAAAATCTCAGCCCAAGGGAAGTTCTTGGATCACGGCACCAATAGAGTGGCAGATGCAGTTATCATAAAAAAAACAAGGGAACTATAAGATGAAAGAGGTAGGCTTAATGAGAAAAGAGAGTTTTTGGGGCAGTGGGGCCTGGGAATATAGGAAAGGCGGGGGGACAAGGAGTTGGAAGGAGAGGACAACTCCAGACTTGGAAATAGAAATAAGATAGATAAAACAACCAAAGTAGAATTAGAATCTGGGATTTTCCCACGTTGGCCCTTATAGACAGTTTATATTTTCTGAGTTTAACGGTGGTGATTTCTGAAAGAGGACACGTCAGGTTGTTAAAACACAAAACGCCTGCAGTAAACATTGTTTCTCATTTAATACAAGAGTAAAACTTACTAAATGACCTTCACTTGACAGCATAATCACTACTGCTTCACTTATAAAGATACACAGGAACTTGCATTCAAAGGGCTTTGAAATTTTGCAGCACAGAAGGAGGCTTTTCAGCCCATTATGCCTGTGTTTTTTCTTTGAAAGCACTTTCAAGCTGAGTCCCACATCCTTTTGTTTTGTCCATAAGGCACTGTCAGTTTCTCATTTTCAAGAACCTGTCCAAGACCAGTCTCAAAATTAGTTATGGAATTGGCTACAGGCAAGCACCTTTCAAGCACCTTTTGGTGATCAGGCCCTGACAACACTCTACGTGAGGAAAAGTGGTTGTATTCTTTGCCAATAATTTTAAATCTAGCATCTCTGGTTATTGTCGCAGTTACCAGAGAGATTACATTTTCTCTGACTAATCTATGAAACGCTCCCATTGTCTTGACCACCCCTATTAGGTCATCTCTTAACCTTCTCAGTTTACGCAGAACAGGCCTAACCTTTTGAATTTCATCTCAAAACTGAAGCTCCTCATTTTGACTAATATCTAATTAAATTTCACTGGACAATTTCCAAGACCTTTAAATTGTGGGTGCCCAGAACTGTCCACAATACTCCAGCTGTTGTTTAATCAGTGATATATCATGCTCTAGTGTCCTTTTAGTTTAAGTGATTTTAACATAGTGAAAAATCTAATATGCTTCATCAGAAGGTGTCATATATATACCAATCATGTCGAACTTTGTCAAAGACAGGCTAAAATGAATAGACAATAGCTAGCAGATTGAATATAATGTGGGAACTGGAAAGCTATTAATTTTAGTTGTAATGTAAAGTAATTTTTATTGAGGGGTAGATTAGGGGGCTCAAAGGGATATTATGTGCAAACCTGCCATGTTTGGCTGGGAACATTTGAAATAGGTCAATTGACCAGCCCACCACTTTCCCATTCACCCTGTGGGCCTGAGCTCATCCCCGTAACTGGGCAGGTGGGCAAGCACCAAAACAGACAGCACTCCCACCATAAATAAATAAATAATGAAGGATCAATTGAGCTAACACTAGTCAGATGGTACTGAGCAGGTCTTCTTGAAAGGTCTATGCAAATAAAGATGGGAAGCAAAGACTAGGGAATCTAGAATGTGAGAGCATTGCCTCTAGATGAGGGGTTTGTCATTTCATATTGTGTTGAGAAGAAACTTCCTTACTCAAATTATTTGAATTTTCCACCTCAGGGGTGATGGATATTCCATCATTGAGGATATTTAGGGCTAGGATCCATAATGTGGATCTCCAAGGAGTGCCTGGAGATTGGATGAGAAAGTGAAGTTTAGTTGAAAGATCAACTATGATCTTACTGAATGCAAAGCTGACTTGAGGGGCTTCATGATTTTTATGTGTTTTTATACTCTTAAACAGATGGATTTTAAGGTTTGAAATAAGGAAAGGAAGGTTGCAAGGTGGGGAGGTTTAGTGAGGGAATTTTAGATCTTAGAACTCGGGCAACTGAAGGCATGGCCGCCATAGGTGTAGTGATAAAATTGTTTCAGAGATAGTAGGAACTGCAGATGCTGGAGAATCCGAGATAACAAGGTGTCGAGCTGGATGAACACAGCAGGCCCAGCAGCATCATAGGAGCAGGAAAGCTGAGGTTTCGGGCCGAGACCCTTCTTCAGAAGGGACTTTTCTGAAGATGGGCCAAGCCTGAAATGTCAGCTTTCCTACTCCTCTGATGCTGCTTGGCCTGCTGTGTTCATCCAGCTCTACACCTTGTTATCTCATGTAGTGATAAAACTTGGGCTTGTGTAAAAGGCCAGAATTGGAGCCGTACAGACAACTTAATCCATTATACGAATAAAATAGGAATTGGGAACAGAAGTAGGTCACTTGATTCCTTGAGCCCACAACACCAGCAATCAGATCATGAATGATCTTAATACTCTATGTTACCTCTGATAACCTTTCACCCCCATACTTGTCAAGAATCTGTTTACCTCTCCCTTAAAAAAAATTACAGATTCTGCTTCACAATCTTCTGAGGAAGAGAGTTCCAAAAGCTCTCAATCTTCTCTGTCGTAAAAGGACAACTCCTTAACAGTGGCTCCTAGTTCTAGATTCATTCTCCAGGGGAACAGAACATCCTTTCCATGGCCGCTGTATCAAGATTCCACAGAATCTTATACGTTTTAACGAATATGCCCCCAGCTCTTCTAAACTCCAACTGATGCAAACACGACCTGTCCAACCTTTCCTCATATGATAACCTGCCTAATTCCAAACATTGGACTGGTAAGCCACCTCTGAACTGATTCCAAAACATTTAGATGCTTCCTTAAATAAGTAGACCAATACTTTACACGGCTCTCCAACAGTGGTCTCAACAATACTCCGTATAACTGTAATATAACATCCTAACTGTTGTGTTCAATTTCCCGCACAATAAACAATAGCTTTCTATGCGGAATTAGGTGCTGGCTGTCCCTGCATACTAACCTTTTGTGAATCATCCACTAGGTACACAAACCCCTTTGCAATCTCTCACAATTTAGGTAACTTGTTTCTTTTTAATTATTTCTGTCAAAATGGACAATTTCACATTTCCTCATATTACACTCCATTTGGAAAATCTTTGCCCACTTATTTAACCAATCTGCACCCCTTTATAGATTCCTTACGTCCACTTCACAACTTACTATTCTGTCTATTGTTATGTCATCAGTAAATTTAGTAACCACACCTATGGACCCTTCATCTAATTCATGTAGAATGTCAGGAAGTTAAGGGCTCAAAACTGATCCCTGTGGCACATCACATTATGTGAAATTACCCATTTGAGACTGGTACAATTGATTTCATGTTAGCAAGTCAATCTTCTGTTCACTTTAGTGTGTTATCCCTGCACCATGGTCTAGATAGGCTGCCATCATATTGGAAGAATGTGGAGCTGGAGGAGCTTACCAAAATAGAGAGGGAAGAGGCAGTGAAGGGATTTGAAATAAAGAATAAAAATTTTAGAAGTGGGGCATTGCTGGACCAGTAGCTAATGTAAGTCAATGAGCACAGGGCTGATGGTTGAATCAGAGTTGGTGCGAATTAGGATATGAGTCTTGGATGAACTCAAGTTCATCTCTGGACACAAGGTTTGATTTTAACCCACTCCATCTGTTGTGAACAGGGTGGCGAGGCTGTGAAAATGGATAATTAAGCCACATGCACCCCACCACCACACCATCTGTCAGGAAGCTACTGGCCACTATTTGAGGCATTCACTGTTTCTCATAGGTCAATAGGTATCTTCTACCAAAGTTAAATTGACTCAACATGCACAGGTTTTTGAGGAAACAAATTCCAAATTTTTTCTAAATTGGTTTTTAAAAGCAATTTTACCCTTGAACAGCATGGCTCTTATCTTAAGATTACTGTTTTTCTCCTGGACAACCCAAACAGATAGACCAGTTTATTTGACTGTGAAGTTTGCACACAGTGATAGCTTATTTTACATCCTGTTTGATAATGGAGAAGAAAATTGGGTGACACATATAATGGGTTGCTGTTTCACAATTTTCTGCTTCATGCTAATCCTCCAGGTTTCTTCATTGTGTCTGTTCTGCTGAATCATTTTAACAACTTGATTAGATCACCTCTCAATCTTCTAAACTCAAGGGGAGGCAAACCAACTTTATGCAGTCTATCCTTGTAATTTATTCATTTTGGCCTAGTTAACATTCTGATGAATCTGCAACAATATACCATTGAAATGCCATTTATCCTCCCTGCAGTGCCTATAACTGGATGTATTATACTCCAGTTTGGGACTCTCCAAAGCTCTGCAACTGAAGCATCAGTTCCTCAATTGTTTGACATGGAGGGGTGGGACAGTGCGTAGAAGTAGCTGGCTGGTGAGTGGAGTTGTCTGCTCACAGGTTTAGGAGGTAGGATTTACAATGGAGTACATGAAAACACCTCCTGGCACGCGTGCATTGCTGGAGAGACATTGCTTCTTTTTAACTTTTGAGTGCCCTGTGGTCTGGAAAGGTGAAAATATAAACTGTTAACAGTGAACAAAAGCGGTTCAATTAAAATATTTATATTACCAACCCCACCACCAACCCCCCCGCCCCCTCACAAGCAGAGTGGTTATCTTCCTCACCCCCGCCCACCCCATTCCACATTATTGAAGCTAGAGGTGGTTTGGTTTTGAGGTGAGTTGTGTCCCAGTTTCAGATATTTAACTTCCCACTTGTACTAAACCTATTTATTTTTGGGACTTTTGCTTATCTTAGTTTGGTGACCATTCATCGGAACTACAAGTATATAGTGAAGCAAAGATTTGGATACAAAACTTGCCACCATAAGTTTGGAAGGATGCCATTATCTTGGAAAGGGTGCAGAGGAGATTTACCAGATTATATCAGGAATGAGGGACTTCAGTTGTTTGGAGAAGTTGGGACTATACTTGGAGGAGAGAAGATGAAGGAAACACTTAGTAGATCTCTCAATTTTTGATGTAGTAAATAAAGAGAAGCAGTTTCCACCGGTAGAAGAGTTGTTAGCTAGAATAATGAAAGACCCAGTGGAAGAATGAGGTGAATTAATTAGCTATTAATAATGCAAAATATATTGCCGAAAATGTTGATGGTAGTAGATTCAGTGGTAAATTTCAGAAGGGAATTGACTGTTTGTTTGAAGGGAATAAAATCGCTGGGCTGAGGAGAGAAAAGCTTGGGACTACCTGGGTTGCCTTTTTAGAATGCCAGATGGCCTCTTCCAGTGCTGCTGTTTTTACCTGTTTAACTGCTAGAATCAACATCAATGTTGGCAGGGGTGGTGGGGTGGGGGGGGGGGGGGTGGCGGTGCAGTGTGTACAGGCAAAGAACAAATAGGGTCAGGAGATCTGGGGAGGTGTGGAGGAGAAGCTTCATTAGATGATCAAATTCAAAATGGCGCAGAGCATGAGGAATGGATGGTGGGGAAAGTAAACAATTGCATGATGGGCCTAGAGGATATATAGAATAGCAGATGGGGAGAGAAGCAGTGAAAAATCTGTTAACAGTGTGTTAAATTTTAAGATTACATTAGCAGAAATGATGTTCTGCAGCATTGGGCAGAATCTTTGTGGAGCTTGACTGGGGAGCAAGTAAATGCCACCCAGTACACATCAGAGTGCTCATGCAGCTGCATTCACCATGTGGGATCCATCATTAAGTCAAGCGCCATTGACTGTAAGTGCAGTGCACTATGGAAATGGCTTTTCAGCAGTGTGTGGCAGTCAGTAACACTGCAAATTCTAAATAACAACTTCATTAATCAGGATCTAATCATTCTGATTTATGGAAATAGAAATGTAATGTGCAAATTGCCTTATATGTCTGACTGACTACGGTGCAGGTGGTACTGTAGAGGTCAGGTCAACTGTGGCCTTGAATGGCCAAATCCAGATTAATTTAAACAATCTGTTTGGCTGATTTAGGGGCAATATTTTATTCTTGTCGGAAGAAGGATAAAAGATGTTGATTCATTAGAAATAGTAGTGAATGAGCTTGGTTTCCGATGTTTAATGCTACATTATTTACAGGACTTCCAACATTTGCACATTCTGACATTCTGCACTGCCATCTGTTGGACATTGAAATGAATTTGGAGGAGCTACCCGAACAACTGAAAGAACTTGTAGGTATAAAATCTATTTCCATTCTGAGAGCCACAAACTGAGGTTACTGGCTTCCTCTTTCATGACTTTAAATTGAAAAACACACAGGTTTAAACATTCTTAGAATTTGAAATCTGGAAACTTTTAAATTTATTGGCTTTAATGGAAGATTTTAAATCACTATTGTATTTGATCATTTCTCACAACAGTGACAGCACTTCAAAAATATTTCATTGGCTGTGTTGTTTTTGGGACACAGTGAAAGACACAATGCAAATGCAGGTTTTTTTTTAATCTCATAGAGCCATAAAGTTAAACAGCAAGATAACAGGCTCTTTTGTCCAAATTGTTCATACCGATCAAGTTTCTGCTCTAGACTATCACAGTATTGTGAAACCATTAAAATGATGATTTACTGTTGGCGATATTAGAGTACTTAATGTGTACCTAACAAAATGTACTCCATCACCCATTATTTTAACTGAAACATTAACTTACTTATTTTAAACGGGAAGGCTGTACAAACACTTAAGCTCTGCCAGTAATATAGGCAACATTAGTTTCTGACGTTACACTAATTTTAGAATATTAATTGCACCTACTTGGAGTGACTGTTAATCTGGTTCAATCAGGAAGCCCTGGCTGACAGATAAAAACAGGAGTGCCAGACATCCAGTCACCTGAGAGCTGGCTCTAAGGGAGTTGGATCAGTGTCAAGGACTTTGCATTGTTTAGTATGTGGGATTAATGATGTAACCATGCAAAAGCACCTACTAGCCCAACTGGACTTCAAACAGGCGCTACAGCAGGCTTTATCACTGGACAATGTGGCACGTGGAACACATGAGTCTCAGGGTATTCCAATCGAAGTGGACATTCTCGGCCATCCGACTTAGTTTGGCGAACGCGGGCTGAGTGAAGGCAATTGCATGACCTCACAGAAGAGAAATCCTGTACAGAGGGATTCTAAGTTGGCCCACAGCAAAACTCCAAAAGAAAGCCCAGCCTTGGCCAATCAGTTAACATTTTCTTCAGGATCTGGAACAGCAAGCCATTGTAGTTGCTGCTGGTATGCAAACAACAAAACTGTCTCACTAAACCTAAATTGGGCAAGAGAACTCATAGGCCAGTGTCTAGGAGAGTTTGAAACTGGTTTTGGAACAGGTAAATTGCTTGGCAACATCCAAATCAGAACCAATTAAAATAAACGCCTGGTTACATGGTCTTCTGGTTCACATGGCGGTCAATATCGGTGCAGTTGTTTCTGCGATTGCAGAACCTGTCTTTACCAAAATTTGCTTTGACTCCAACCCTTAAGTTAATGCAAGACCTTGGCTAGATTGAGAACCTATACTGAGGAACCTTTACAGATTAAGGGTACAATTTCAGCTCTGGTCTCTTATGAGAAGCAGCTGGTCCAATTACTACTCATTGTAGTGAAAGGTTAGGCCAAAGCTTGATGGGATGACATTGGTTGAGAAAAATTCACCAAGATTGACTCAACATTTTTTGATTAGAAAATGGCTGCCTGTGTAAAGTCTGAATTAAATACTTGGAAGTTTTTCAGGAAGATCTAGGGACTACCAAAGGAACCAAAGCCACTTTGCATGTTGACCAGGAAACAATTCCACAATTATGCAAGGCCCACCAGTACCCTTTGCCTCATGTGAAAAAGCAGAGGCATAAGTCAGAAGGTTGGACAGTGAGAGAATCACACAAGCCCAGCTAGCGGAATGGGCTGCGCCGGTCACAACAATTGTGAAGCCTATTGGGTCAGTTTGCCTTTGTGGGGATTTTAAGCAAACAGCAAACTGCATTTTGCAGCTGGATAAATACCCAGTCTCTCTCATTAAGGATTTATATGCGAAGCTGGCAGGGAGACAGCCCTTCACAAAGCTGGACATGAACCTTGTGTACTTGCCATTGTGGTTAGATGAAGATCCCCAGAAGTCTGCCACAATTAATACTCATGAGGGTTTGTAGCAATATACAAGACTTCCATTTGGGGTAGCATCATGTGAACAATTTTTCAGGAAACAATGGAGAACATTTTATAGGGTCTATCCCAAGTCGCTATGTATCTAGATGATGTGCTAATAATAAGGAAGACAATAAGGAGCACTTAGAGATCTTGGATATAGCCCTCAGACATTTATCCCAGGAAGGGGTATGCCCTAGAAGGGTAAAATATATGTTCCAGGCACCCCAAGTGACACATGTAGGCTACAGAGTCAACAAGACTAGGTTACACCCATTGGAAGGTATAGTAAGGGCGACCAAAGTTGCTCCCACATCTGTACCAGAGATTAGGTCTTTCCCTGGTCTGGTGAATTATTATGGAAAGTTCATACATATCCTGGCCTCCAACCTGGTACCATTGAACCAACTGTTAAAATAGGGTCAGCCTTAGGAGTGTTTGCGGCTTTCAGGGAAGTAAAGAAACAGCTATCATCTCAGTGAGATCTGGTATTGACATGCAATGCCTCCCTGTATGGCATCAGGGTCATATTAGCTCATAGGTGGCCCAGTGGAGCGAAATGTCCAATAACATGTGCATCTAGGACTTTGGCTAATGAAGAGTGTAAATACACCGCCCGGGAGGCCAAGTCGTGAATGTGGATATATTGAGCCATCTCCTGCTGGCAGATACACCACTGATGGTACTGCTACTGGAAAAGATTATAATTGTTTTGAATTTTCTGGAAACACTTCCAGTCACAGCCGAAGATACCAGACTTTGGATGCAGAAAGATCTGGTCCTGGCTAAATTGAAACGGCTGGTGATGATGGGGGAAACCAAAGGGTCATCACAGCCAGAACTGAAACCTATTTGGACCCAGAGAGAACAGATCATAGTAGAAGATGGTATATTATTATGGGGAGCAAGAGTGATTATCCCAAGCAAAGGTAGCCACCAGATACAGACTGAACTCCACAAGGGTCGTCCAGGAGATTCCAAAAGGAAGATGTTGGCAAGAGATTATATGTGGTGTTCAGGATTAGACATAGACATAGCCGCTTTGGGGTCATGCCCAGAGTGCCAACAAGGATAAACGTACCACCAGCATCTCCTCAACATTCGTGGCACTGGCCTGGTAAACTATGGACTCAGTTACACCTTGACTATGCAGGTCCTTCTGTGGTCTCAATATTCTTAGCCATTGTGGACACCCACTGAAAGTGGCTGGACACGCATCAAGCTCATTTGTCAAACATGGGGATGACAATAGAAAAACTGCGCAGATCTTTGGCACACTGACTGCCGGAACTGTTGGTCTCCGATAACAGGTTATTGTTTATCAGCATGGAATTTTACGTATAAGGACAGCACCAAACCATCCATCATCCAATGGTCTGGCAGAAAGAGCAGTCCAAATTTTGAAGGCAGGCTTAAAGAAACAGCCTACAGCTACACTAGATATCAAACTGTCCCACTTCCTATTTGATTATAGGTCCACTCATCAAACAGCTACAGGGATAGCTCCAGCAAAATTCCTAATGGGGAGAAGACTCCTCACCTGATTAAATCTGATCTTTGCAGTCATGGTGGAGATGGTGAAACAGCATCAGGAAGACAAGGGCCAGACACGAGACTCCCTTAAGTGAGACAGACTGTTTACTCCTGGGGATGAAGTTTGCTGTAGGAATCGCAGGAATGGCGTTGAAGAGACCTCGGAATCTGAGATAGAAATGACAGATTTCGCTGCCTTTGCTCCCTGAGGAAGAGAATGGATTTCTTCCATGGTATCCCGGGTGCAGGAGGTGAGCTACTGTACGTTACGTGCCTCCAGTATCTGAGGTGGAGTTGGAGGAATCTGAGCCTCTACTAAAATGCCCCAGGAGGAGCTACGAAGAAAAGAGCAGGCCTATGCTGTCAGACTCAGAGTGGGTGGGATGTAATGATTGTAACAAGGTCAGTCAAGTGGGTATCATAGAATATGAGTTCCCTGTTTGGGGCTGTTAATTTGGTCACATCAGGGAGCCCTGGCTGACAGATAAAAACAGTAGTATCAGACATCCTGTTACTCAGAGTTGGCTCTGAGGGAGCTGGTTCAGTGTCAAGGATTTTCCATGCGTAAGGTGACTTGGTGACGGGGTACCAGCCTCTGTGGAGTTATTTCACTGCTGAGTAGCTCTGGATTAATTATGCTGTCATGACAGGTGAGACTAACTGCAATGCTAAAAATGAGTTGAAGGCTGATTTCATGTTCACAAGTGTGCACATTTATTTTACAATAAATGTTTTTTTTCCTACAGATTAGGAAGCAGAGTGCAGAATGTTAAGGGCTTGTATATATTGGGAGTTTCTCACATCATTGTTTGTTTTAGCATTTCTCTAGTAATACAGGGAATGGTAACAAACTCGGAACCAAAAGTCAAATGCTTTCAATTTCTTTCAGTTGTTTACTGCTTTGCATGGTTTCTTTGACAGAAGCACATAAAAACACGAGCCAATGGATGGATCTGCAATTGTGAACTCCAAAGTGAAGGCAGTGCTACTTGTAGTTACTTTTTGCACTGAATGTGCACTCATCAACTCAATAGCTTTTTGAGCCAATTGTATCGAAGAGCTATTGAGAGGTCAACTCTTGCCAGGAGGAAAGAAGATGCACTTATACAGCAACTTCCACAATGTCTCAAAGTGTTTTCAGGTCTATTAAATACTTTAGAAGTGTAAGCACTTGTCATGATATAGGAAATGCAGCAGTTACTTTGTGCAAGGCAAGCTTCCACAGCCAGCATTGAAAGGGCCATCAAATGATTATTGTTGCTTAATAATGTTGGTTGAAGGCTAAATATTGACCTTTAGAAGTCAGGTAAAATCCTCTGCTCTTAGTTGATCAGCAGCTGTTGAAATTTTTACATCCACCTGAGAGACAAACTACTTTTATCATTTTCTCTAAAAGACTGGCTGGGTTGTTTTAAAGGTAATCTCAGTTCCTTAAACAATAAAAAATACTCAAGGCTGGTGACTCCACTCTGCTCTTCATGTGGGAACACACACACGCGTGTGTGCACGCACCACACAACACAGCACACAAACCACACAAACCACACAACACAGCACACAACATGACACAACACGCCACGCCACGTGCACACCGCGCACACACGCAATATGGAAGAATTCACCACCTAGATCATGTGGTATGAACTCATGTGAATGTCAAATGGAAAGTCCTGCATCTCAGCAAACACCAAGCTCCAGTTATGGTAGTTATTCCGAAGAAGTTTGAGTTGATTTTGTGGAGCTTAGAAAGGATCTTTCAAAAATAAAAGCAAATGTGCAGTCCAGCAGTAGCACTGGGATAGTAGCTCAGAAATCATGAATTCAGATCACATCATACCAGCAGCATATTGATTTTAAAACTCTTTCCCTTGATTTCAAATCCCTCCTTGTCCACACCCTTATTCTGCAGCCTCCTCCCTCCAACATCTGAGATCTCTATGCAACTCCATTTCTACTTTTAATTTGGGAAATAAATATTTTTCTTTCCTTTATTCTTTCACAGGATGAGGGTGTTGTGGGCTCAGCTGCATTTATTACCCATTCCTAATTACCCAGAGGGCAGTTACAAGTCAACCACGTTGCTATGAGTCTGGAATCACATGTAGACCAGACCAGATTAGATAAGGATGATAGTTTCCTTCCCTAAAGGACATTAGTGAACCAAATAGGTTTTTCCCAACAATTGTCAATCAATTTGTGGTCATAATTAGACTGTTAATTCTAGATAGTTATTGAATTCAAATTCCACCATCTGCCATGATGGGATTTGAACTGGGGTCCCCAGAACATTATCTGGGTCTCTGGATTAACAGCCCACTGATAATACCACTAGACCATCACCACCCCCCAGTCAGGTTACACTGCATTTTAGAAAGAAGGTAGAATGAAGAATGAGAAAGGATGGCTGTGGTTATAAAGGATGAGATGGGAACATGATTGAGAAAAGATCTTAGCTCAGAGAATCAGGATTTGGGATCAGTATGTGTGGAGACTGGGAATAATGAGGTCAGAAAATAGTGGTAGGATTAGTTTATAGGCTCCTTAACAGTGTATTGTTGGAAATAGCATTAAATGAGACATTGTTGAATCTTGTAACAAAGGCATTGAAATAGATGTGGGGCACTTCAAAATAGACTAGATCAAACACATTGGCAAAGGTGATCTGGTGGATGAGTTTGTACAATGCTTTTATGAAAGTTTACTGAAGCAATATGTTGTGGAATCAACTCATGAAAAATCTTTTTGGAACTATTATTTTGCAGTGAGTCAAACTCTGAAGGTCCCGCTGGGCAAGCCCTCTATGCCTGGAACCCTTTAAATTTGTCCATCTAAATCAGAGACTTCGGAGCATTCTAATGAACTTGAGTAAAGTAGTTACTCAGGAAAAGTTAGATAATCAAATGCATTGTCTAAATCCTGAGTAAACTATTCACCTGACCCTATACTTACATCACAGATCACCAACTGGATCCCTCAGACCATAACTTAACCCCCCTCTGGCATAAGACCCCTGTTTCCCGTCTGCTGGATCAGAAATCCCATGCTCCTCTGCTGGACTGGCCTGTCCTCTTGCCAGAATTGACCTGATTCTGCTCACTCTCCTGCCAGACCCAATCCAACCCAATTTACTCCCCCGCTGCTATTGGTCCTTATACCCCACTCAACCACCACACCCAACCTGATACCCCTACTTGCCAGATTTGATTGACCGTCACAACCCAGTTCTGCATTCGCGGACCTAACATGACTCCCTCTGCCAGAACTAAACACTCCGGTCCAAATGCCAACTCAGCCATCCCTCACTGAACCTAATTTAGGGGTCACTGGAGTTGTGAAGAATGAGGAGGGGATCTCATCGAAGCCTATAAAATTCCAACAGCAGTAGAAGGAATAAAAGCATGAAGGATATTCCTGTTAACAGATGCAACCAGGGTTCATAGTCTAAGGGGATGGGGAAAACCATTTACCTCTAAGATGAAGAAAATGTCTCCTACCAGAGATTTGTTAGCCTATGTAATTAGTTATTACAGAAAGCAGTCAAGGCCACGAATTGTATGATTTCAAGAGGGAATTGGATGTAGCACTTGGGGTTTGAGGGATCAAAAGACATAAGGAGAAATAGAAACAGGCTGTTGAGTTGGAAAATCAGCCCTTCCAAATGATGGTGCAGGCTCAAAGGGCTGACTGCTTTGCTCCTTCTCCTATTTTCTTTGCTTCTATGTTTAATTTCTCCTGTCTACTCTGACCTACTCGAAACACTGCATCACTTACCTTGTCACCTTGCACTTCTGGCACCCTACCCCCTGCCAAGCTTGTTCTCTACTTAGCTGGCACCTTAGCCAATCCGCTGGCAATCTATCCCTGGCACCCTACTTCCTGGAAACGTGACTTTCTACTCCTAGCACACACTACAACCTCCCTAATTGGTATCGTACCTCGCTGGCACCTTTCTTAACTAGATTCTGGCAACATCTCCAAAAGGTTTGTTAACTTCCACATGGACCTCCAGGGTGTCAGCATGCTGATTACCATGTGGAGGCCCTCAGTGGAGTTGCATGCCATGTGGCTGTGCAGTTCAGAGAAAATGCTGCATCCTGGTGCCCACCTGACATCCTATTTACTTGGCATGCTCCTGATTCCACAACTGGTGCTCTGCTGATCATGAAGCCTACTTACCTGGTACCATTCTCCTATTTGCCTTACTTATTATTCCTTGCACCCTAACCCCTCCCCACCTGGCACCCTTTTCAGTGAGAACCCTAATTTCCTGGCGCTCTGGCATCCTACCTACCTAGCACCCTATCCCTATTCATCTGGCACCCCACCGTCCCAGCACCCTACCACCACACTTAAGGTACATACTTGCCGTTTGACAGCAGCTGTCAAAGTGGTTGGCTAGACCTTTAAATGTCAGAATATGACAGCTGACTTCTGTGAAAAGGGGGCGTGGTTCCCTTCCCCTGACAATTCTGCACTACAAATGAATCGTTAAAATGGATGTAGGAAGGAGCCCCAATGAGAACCTCCTCTCAAAAATGCAGAGCTCCTTTCTTTCATAAAAAAAGGCCCCGTGTGGCCTTCTACAACACAATTTTAAGAAAAGGCAATGCCATATGACAAATTTGTTGTAGGTTTTTGAGGATGTGGCCATTGGGTAGATAAATGGAAACCAGTTGAAGCTATATGCTTGGAATTCCAATAATCATTTCATAAGGTGCCATAATAATGGTTAAAATAATAAATGACAGTTCATGTAGTTATGATAAATGGAGCATTTTTATATTGGCAGGCAGTGACTAGCAGAGTACTTTAAGGATTAGTGTTAGGACCTCAGTTATTTCCAATCTCTTAATATCTTAGATGAAGAGACAGAGAGTAATGTATCTACATTTGCTGATGATCCAATGGTAGGTAAGACTGTGAGCTGTTAAGGATTACACAAAGTGGCTGTAAAGAGCTTTAACAGGTTATGTGAGTGAGCAGCAAGGTGGTAATGGAGTATAAAGTGAAAAAATGCATGGTTATTCACTTTGATTATAAGAATAGAAAAGCAGAGTGTTTTTTAAAATGTGTTAATCTTGTAAATTTAAAATTAAAGGGACTTAGGTGTACTTATACAGGAAATTCAAAACAGGTAGCTATTAGGTACAGAAAGCAATTAGGAAAACTTTGACCTTTATTGCAAGCGTATTGGAGTATAGAAAAAAGAAATCTTGTTACAAATTTATGGGGCTTTGGTGAGGCATACCTTGAATGATATGTTGACACCTGGAAGATTTTCATCCCAAAACTATTATGAATCTTTGGAATTCTCTACTCTAAAGGCGACACCTATGCCACTATTAAATATATTTAAAATTCAGATGGACAGATTCTCGATGACTCAGTGAATCATGGGAAATGGGCAGTGAGTGAGAAAGTACAGTTGAAGCCCAAAATTAGCCATGATCATATTGAATTGTGGAGCAATCTTGGGGGTGGGGGGGGGGGGGGGGAGTGCGCTACAAAATCTTCTCCTATTCTTATTTTTTATGTTCTCTTGTACCTCTCTCTCTCTCTCTCTCTCTCTCTCTCTCTCTCTCTCTCTCTCTCTCTCTCTCTCTCTCTCCCCCCCTCCCCCCTCTCTTGCCCACCCATCCCCAACCTGGCAACTCTGCTATCAGTTACGAACATCTGAAATTTCCTTGCTAATACTCTCCACCTCTTTATGTTTCTCACCCTCATTAAGATGCTCCTTGCTCTAAAATTCCCTGCTTCCTAAAATCTCCCGATGTGGCTTGTTTTCAAGTTTTCTTTGTTCTTCAATGAAATTCTACAAACTTTTTCAATATATTAAACTCACTACATAACTGCAAGCTGTTGCCAAACTGAATTCAATAATTCAGATAATTGTGAGTGAAGGGAAAAGTAATAGTCAACTCCTATCTGGCCTGTGTTACTTGTAACAGCAGTCGACACATTCAATGTTAGGTCCATCGTCACCGTCTCAGGCGAGTCGAGATGGGCAAATAAATAGACATTTTCCAGTGCCCCTACATCCAATGAACACACACACACATATATAAAATAGCTGTTTTCCAGAAATTCAAGATCTAAGCATTGCAATCACCTTGGCACTGTAACAACAAGTTGTGTGTGGATTTGAAGGGATCTCAATGGTGAACTCTAAAAATGCACAGAAGTGGATTCAATTGCTCACTTTATCCCTCCCATTTAAGATTGTCCTGAGTGCTTAGATCTGTGATGAGGAAGCAGTACCTTGAAAGTAGAAGCAAGCCATTTCGTGTGGACATTCCACATGTTATAATATGTGGAAGCATAGTTATAATATGTGGAAGCATATTATAACACAAAGGGTAGCAGATCTCTTTAGGACAGAAAGGTAACAGAAATATGGAACTCCTGCCACCCTAAAGCTACAAATGCTAGGATAGTTACATTTAAGACTCAGTTTCAGAAATTTTATTAGACAATGGTATAAAAAAATCTGGAGTCATGGCAAGTACATGGAATTGAGGTACAGATCAATTACAATTTTTTTTTGAAACTATTGCCTCCGAAGTAGGATAGGATAGGCAGATGAGAAGTGGAGGAGAAATCAAAGCAAGTAGCCATACCCCTGAATTTAGAGCTAGTCTATTCAGGGCTGAGGACAGTAAACTAGACTTCAGCTAAAAGGTAATGGAAATCTGGAATTCTTTCCCTTAAAAAGTTGTGTTTGTGGCTCAATTGAAACTTTTAAATCTAAAATGGATTAAATGGGCAAAAACATAGACTAGGCTGATCTCACTGAATGACCGAACAGGATCAAGGTGCATAATGGCTTCCACTTACTTTGATATTCCTATGCCTGAATACACACAAAATGGATTTCACACAAACAAAATTGATTTCACTGAAAGATATGAACCAGGCTTTTTATCTTAACATGTCTGACAGTTCTTATTGAGAATGATTTAAGTGGCATTATTTTTTGAGCGCAGGAACAAGCAGCATTTGTGTCTTGGTGGTTTTGCATGGTTAATTATTACAGTAAGCAAATAGAGTACATCCACCTTAATTGCTTAACATGGCAGCTGCTGAGAATGTAAGTTGGCAACTGCCTTCTGTGACTGTACAAATAGCAAAGCCCAGAGTAACTGCAGAAGAGAACACATGGAGCTGCCAAATCTGCACCAAAATACTTCATTAGGGCAATGTGTTTAATAACAAATTCTCACACAGTGTTTAAACAGATTAATGCAAAGCTGTATATTTCTCCCCCTCAAGCAGATGCCTGATGCTGTGTTAACTGTGCTATTTCAGAACAGCAATCAGGTTTTAGCATCTCCTTATTTCCTTAATGAAGGAACATTCTGTGATTCAACTGCTCATCAAGCTACAGATCTAACAGTTATGGACCGGAAGAACCATACACACAGAAGAGGCCATTTGGCCCATCGTTCCTGCAGCAGTCCTTGAAGGAGCTAAAAATCTGTTCTTCTCTCCTGCTTTTTATTCCCACAGCCCTGCAAATTTCTTCTTTTTAAGTATTTATCCAATTCCTCTTTTGACAATTACTACCAAATCCATTTCCATCACCCTTTTCACGCAGCACATTTCAAATCATAACAACTGCTGTATAAAATAAAAATTCTCCTAAAGTCCTATTTCTAGGTTTATCATTTCTGCATAATTATACTGTACTGCTATACATTTGTTCCCTTCTAGATGTTCATAATCTTGATGATTTGGGGCATTCAAGTATAGCACTGTTATTAGCCATCAATTGGAAAGCACATTCTGTCTTCCTGTAAAAGCAGATTACAGGGTTAAGGTGAAAGGGATTACATGTATATATGCAAGTTACAGCTTTTCAATCCATTGGATAGCTCTTACTAAAGTAACCAATCCAGAATCTTATTTAAAACATCTTTTGATATAATTATTATTACCCTGTGCTTTATTTGTTCTGATATAGTTAGTTGCTACAAAGCTATGATAAAGCTGACTGTACTATCACATCACTTACAGTATTATACATACATTTGCGCATCAGTTATGGCTTAGTGTTTTTGGTCTTTGAGCTGGGAGGTTATTGGTTCAATCCTACCGCAGAGACTTGATCACAAACTCCAGTGTGATACTGAAGGAAGGTGACACTATCAGAGATCCTGTCTTTTGGTTCATATTTTAAACAGAGGTTCTGTTAGCTCATTTGGATGGATGGGCCAAATGGTGTAATTATTAACAGGAAGCTCTCTCCTGTGTCCAAATTAATATTATTTCCTCAGGTAACAAAATAAAAACAGATTGCTTGACCATTTTACATGGTTCTTCATAAGAGCTTGCTGCACGCAAATTGAAACCACTTCAAAAGTATATAATTGAGTATAAAATGCTTTGTGATATCATGAGATCATGAAAGGTCCTATATTTCTTTTTTAAGTGGAAATCAGTTCAGCGTACCATTAAAACTAGGAAGGGAAATTCTAAGAATAGGACGTTAAACAACATTCTTTGATATCTTGTCTTTTACACAGCCTAGAAAATTAAGAACTGAATTTTGTTATTTTTTAGCTAGGTGTAAATTACTTTCAGTTTTTTGGAGGAATTGCTGACACAAGGCTTGGCAAGATTGCTTACTGTATCTTAACAAATGTGCCTCATTGTGCAACTACCCTACCCCCATGATGTCCCTCATGTCCAATTTTATCTTCATCTTATCACACATCATTCCCAAAACAACTCACCAAAAGACCAGCTTCGCATAGAAACATAGAAGATTGGAGCAGGAGGAGACCTATCGGCCCTTCAAACCTGCTCTGCCATTCTTTATGATCATGGCTGATTGTCCAACTCAATAGCCTCATCCTACTTTCGCTCCATAACCTTTCATCCCATTCACCCCAAGTGCTATGTCTAGTCACCTCTTAAATACATTCAATGTTTTGGTATCAACTACTTCCTGTGGTAATGAATTCTACAGGCTCACCACTCTTTGGGTGAAGAAATGTCTCCTTATTCCTGCCCAAATGGCCTACCCTGAATCGTCATATAGTAACGCCTAGTTCTGGACACACCCACCACTGGGTTACATCCTCCCTGCATGTACCCTGTTCAGTCTTGTTAGAATTGTATAAATCTCTATGAGATCCCCCCTTTGTCTAAGCTCCAGCAAAAACAATCCCAACCAAGTCAATCTTTCCTCATACATCAGTCCCACCATCTCTGGAAACCTTGTTTTTATGACTTACTTAAAAGCCCACTGAATGCCAAGAAGAGCACTGGCACTGCAAATCTATTCTGCTTGGTCAAGGATTGTGTTTGAGTATGTCAAAAAAGCAGCTGATGACGCCATGACTCTTCACCTCGAGGTCCTGGAAGATGGGCTTGTCCAAAGGAGAGGAGTCCTCTTCTGAGAGGACAGCAGAGGAGGCTGAGCCGCCAGACCATGGCATCTTGGTGTGTCGTCATCACCCAGGCTAGTTTATCTTGATGATGAAGAGGAACAGCCAACAGTGCCATAAAAATGTCGATGACCTTTTCTATTGCATGAGGGTAAGTGCCATTCTCTTCTCTATTACCTCATACTCGCTATAACTCAACTCCCACCAAGTCCTTTGCTCAATCACTCCCTCTATTGCCTGCAACATCTTCCTTCACTCACTCTCATTCATCCTAATCTACCACGCCACCAACTCTGCATGATCGCTTTGCTGCTTATTCGCGCACCCAAGTGAACTCCTAACTTTGGACCACCTGCAGCAGCACTAACAGGCATGCTACCCACTTTCATTTCTCCCAACCCCTCCTTTTCTTTCATTCCAGGAGAACATAGCTCATAATAGGGCTGAAACGTCCACAAAGATATAGGGTGCCTAACATTCTACTCCTCAGCTCTTATTAGGATGGAATCATAGACCTCTCAGAAAAATAGACTGCTCTTGTGGTGGTACCCAAATATCCATGTTCAAATCAATCAAGTAAGCATCATTCTTATTTCACTACAACTCTGACATTAGCCCTGCTGTCAGTCTCATTAACTGTGCAGCACTTCTAACGAGAGGTTATGTCACCTTTTCCTTTCAGCTTGCAGGTAACACCAGCATATCTACCACCTCTGCAATAAAATGGCCCTCTCAGTCAAAAGGCATCTCCTTGAACTCTGAAGGCAAGAGCACCAAGGCCTGAGAGGAAGCATTCACACAGCTGTCTCCTGAATTCCCCATTAGATCAGATATTGAATTCTCAGTGGAAACCTCAAGCCTAGGAAGTTTAAGAGCACATGCTCGTGATCACTTTCTGAGCACCTCAATGTGACAGTTCTACAGTTGGCCTAGCAAGAAACACACCAGATAGGTGACATTTGGAGCACTGCCAGAGAGCAGGCGCCTGCTATGGTGCAGGCAGGGGAGAACTCTGTGGTCCGTGCAATTGCATGAACTGAGAGGAACAGGAACTACAGACAGGAATGTGGAATACAGTGGTCTTTATTGCCCAGAAGCTGAAGCAGAGTGGTGAGTCATGATCATTTGACTCCATTCATGGACAGCTGCCCTGGAGAGCCAGGTCCAGTACCGTCAAGGTCTGCTAGAGATGTGCACACATCTGCACCCCATTGGTCCAACCATTGGGCCTCAGGAGCAAATACCTGGCCACAGGGATATGTGGAACTTGGCTTGCATTCCACATGTCCCAGCCAGAGGAGGGACCACAAATGTATCTCAGAATTTTCCTCTCAGGACACTCCACCTCCTACCATTGGAAGTTGCAGCCACAGATGGTTTACTTCCTTCTAGCAAGAAGGCCCTTTGGCCCGTCCATACACAAATGCTCCCCAATGGGTATGCTCACCCAAAACTCCAGGGCCAATGAGCTCCACTGCCAAGCAAGTTTCCTTCATGCCAGCTGTGAAATCAAGGAGTGCACTAAGACATTGTGGGAGATAGAGAAAGTAGAAAAATTACTGAATGGCACATGACAATGCACTGTACATTATTTGTTAGGTTTCTATAAATTGTACTGTTTTGACCTTACATCTAGTTGTTTGTCTTTCTGTGGCCCAAATGTAACTATGCCAGCTTGATGCCTAACTTCATGGGACACAGAAGATGTACCATGAATGTATGTCTTAGTTGTGAACCTGCTACAGCATGTTGAAATATAATGAACAATGCATATACAAGGCAATATGCCCTGCTGACACCATTGCCCCTTGCTCTCCAACACCCCTATCTGCTCCTTGTCCTCTGTGTCCATAAGTGCTGGTATGAATGGCTAATCAGCAATTTCTATGACAGGGCAATGTAGAGCAAAGAGGGAACCTATGCCAGAGGATGGCCATGGATTAGGGACACTGTCCAGTTTTATGTCCTGTGCGATGTGTAGATCTATTCCTAATGTTGTATATCATATCATATCATATCATATCATATCATATCATATCACCCTGTAGCCCCCTTTGCAGGTTGAGTTAGCAACCCCACCCATATAGAGTATGGACACAGTACTTTTCTTTACCATTGCACACTTCCTATTTCCAGCATGATTGAAGGAGACAGTGAGAGCTCTTCGGCCAGTTGCTTCTATCCTCCTTCTCTACATGTCTATGAGACCCTGAAGATTCAGATCTCCTTCCTGGTAACCGTACTAATGAACCCCATAGATTTTGCACATCCCAAGGTTACCACCCAATCTCTCCACATGAGCATTGGTAATTGTCAGATGCCAGTGTCTGAGGTGTGTGTTTTGCTGGTGCCCATGGATCGTGCCTTGAGATGCTGTTTGGTGTTGACCAACATGCAGGATATTCACAGCAAGTGGCAAGCTATAGTTGCTAGGTACCCAATCTGATTCCCATGTCGAGATTTCCCAATGTCTAGCTTCTTTAGTGTGTTTGGCACATTTTGCTTTTATTTATTGTTGCCACATCTACCTAAGTACAGTGAAATCTTTTGTTTTGCAACAGTACAGGCAGATCATAGCAAACAAGGACATACAGAACATAGGATGCATAGACATAAGCATTACATTGAGATGTTCCCAATATCAAGATAGGCATTGATAGATTTCTCATTTGATTTTGCCAAAAATCTTGCCATAACCCATGTCATTCGGACTCCTATGAGATTGTGCACTAAGACTGTAATTTTAAAACGGGCTAATCTGCGATATAGGAACATACTCTTTAAAAATAACTATTTCAATTCCATCAAATATATCGGTGAAAGTCAACAAAGTAAATTTGTAGGGAATTTAAGTAAAAGACAATCTCATTGTGCAACTAGACCTTAAATAGGGAGAGTGAGTCCATTAAATCTGCTTTTATGATAATTCTGTTTAACTCATCCTTTTACACCCTGGTGACTGCTGTTCATTTGAATCACTGCTAGTCTCTATTTGAAATCAGCTTCTGTTTGTTCATCTTTTAGGGTTGCCTGGTTTTCATGGTTTAGTTTTTTTTCTCTCTTGATGTGAATATTCTATCTACTTTGTTTAAGTCTAAATGGTGTTTGTTTTATCCCTGCTGCTGCTCCAGAAACTTCAAGTTTGATATTTGTTTTACTTTGGTGACTGTCAATTGTGTTTCAGCACAGTGTGTGTTTTGATTGCTGAGCAGGATGTTTTAATGCGAATCTTTCTGTTAGTTAATTCTGCACTTCTGTAAGTTGCTGATAATTAGAACTGTCAGCCACGACTCTGTGGGTTGTTGTCTCTCAGCTCTGAGTCAGAAGGTTGTGGGTTCAAATTTCACATCTGAGACTTCAGCACAAAATCTAGGCTAATACTTCAGCGTTGTGCTGAGACAGAATTGCATTGTCAGCAATCCCATTTTTCAGTTGTGACTCTAAACCAAAGTCCTCTCAGGTGGATGTAAAAGATATCACAGCACCATGCTGAGGAAAATTAGAAATGTTCTCCCCAACATCCTGGACCAAAATTTATTTCACAACTGACATCATTAAAAGTGGATTATCCAGTCATTAACGTACTATTTTATGTGGGATCTTGTTTTGCACAGAAATGGAAGCCACATTGCAACAGAGACAACAATTGAAAAATCTTCCGTTGGTTGTAGTGTGCTTTGTGAAGCCTTCGTGTCCTAACCCTAATCTCACCACTCTTAATATTAGTGTTAAATTCTTTAACCAGCGCTGATCAATTTGTCCTTACTTTCAATGAATTTTATCCAGTTATAGTAATTTGAACTGGTTTATAAACTCAATTTATTCTGTGTGAAGAAAATCACTGACTATTATTGGCTTTTCAGTAGCTGATAAACCAGCAAGTTTCAATGTAAGGTCTACTTTGATGCAATCATTGGTCTACTTCCATACATACATGTTATGTCTCTACATACATTACATACATACATTAGTCTTGGCTGTCCTCACCCTCACTCATCCCCCATTTGTCCTTCCAACAGGCTTGGCTCCTTGCATCATCTAGCTCTCCGCATCATCAGGGCCCATCATATTCCCTTGCCCCCCTTCCTGTTCCCATGCACTATTCATACCTCCATGCATTCTCACACCACCATGTCCTACCACCCCCTCCCCCCAATACTGTCTCACGCTCATTCGCTCATGACACCTGTAGCATTGGACAATTTGTATTTTTCATACATTTTCACGTTTGTCAAGTTCTTTTAAAATTTGGATTCATGCCCTTCTTTCTCTATTTTTATTTCTGAACAGAGTTTGTTTCAACCAATGATTTCTAATTTATAATATCATGTTGGTTTTGCTTATTGAGCAGCAATATTCAAGCATGTATTCAAATTGAACTAAGTTTTCTTTAGCTTCAGCTCAGAGTTTATGAGCTGAGAACTACAGATACTGTGACACATTAGGAAGTGGAAATTTTATCCAGAATTTATGCAGTAGGAGGTATTTACATCACTTAGCATGGAATCTTCTGATTTGGTCAGTGGTCAGGAACAGGGGGATGTGACTGTGAGTGAGGCAGGTGAGTATATATCCTGATGTTATCACTAACACTGTTGAGATGTAAAGGCGTCAGGGTTAGGTTACTTATGGTGTGGGCTACACTCAGTCCATCATGTCCATTCAATAAAGACAATGGATAAGGGGGCTAGAAGGAGAAAACAGGGCTGCTGCTGCAGGAAGGATACCGGGGATTCAGACTTTGGCAGACAGAGGTATGACAGTTATGAGATGATGGGGAGAACTGTCTATGTAAAAAGGAATATGATAAAGCATGAATGGGAGCAAGGCCATGCAGGAGAGAAGTGTTTGTCAGTCGGGTGACAATAAGGAACCATGTGACCTTTTGTATTCATTCTCAGATATGGGCATTTGGGTGGGCCAGCATTCATTGCCCAGAGGGCAGTTATGAGTCAACCACATTGGTTTTCCCTGACAATCAATTTGTGGTCACCATTAGACTTTTTAATTCCAGATTTTTACTCAATTCAAATTTCACTATCTGCTATGGTGGGATTCAAACCCATTCCCCAGAACATTACCATTGGTTCCTGCATTAACAGTGAAGCACTAATACCACTTGGACACCACCTCCCTTTCTTGGAGAAGCAGTATATGACCACACCTTGCTTGGTAACTTCACATGTCAGGTGCTGTGAAGGGAAGGTGGAAAGGTATAGTCTTATGTAGAAGATTTGGGTAGAGACCTGAGGAGGTGTGAAGTCTATGTAGTTATTTGTAAATTCTAGTCTTATTTGTTGGTTGACTCTTGGATTCATACACTCTACCCTTTCATCCCATGATTTATTTATCATTTCTTGCATCAATACTTTCTCATTAGCCTTGACTCTATTCTTGTTTGACCACAGCTTCCCAAAATTTATCCCTTTTCCCAATGACTTAGTTTAAAATCCTAATTTTTCAGTTGAAAAGCACACTGGCCCCCAGTATGGTTCAGGTGCATACAGTTATATTAGTACAGATCTCCTTTTGCAGTACTGATCCCAGTGCCTCAGAAAGTGGAACCCCCTTCTCCCATACCTTTTGAGCCAGTCATTTATCTCTCTAATCTGATTTTCCTGAGATCAGTTTGAGTTGGGCGAGGTAATAATGCAGAGATCATGAATTTATTTCTTCAAACTCACTATGCAGAGCCTCTTCTGTCCTGCCTGTATAATTGGTACCTACATGGAGCATGAAGACTGGATCCTTGTCCTCCTGTTCCAGCCCTGAACAAATGACTCATGGTCTTTGCTGCAGAGGATAGTGTCGATCCCCCTCACTACATACTGCACCCCCACTACCTCTCCGTTATCACTGCTTCCCTTCTTCCCCTTGAGTGGCTTCTTGTACCATGACCCAGTTAACCTATCCCATTTGTAGCTGTCACTCTCATCCAGGTAAATGGAGAGAACCTCAAGCCTGATGGGCAATTGTAAAGGCTCCTGTAATCCTATCTCCTGGATTTCTTTACCTGTTTCACTTGCTGTCATTCTCTCCATCCCTGAAGACTGACTAAATCAGACAATCCAACCACAGAGCTAAAACTACGACCGACTGCATAAAATACAGGTAAACTTCCCATTCCCTAATAGAAACACAGAAAATAGAACATATAAGCAAAAGCAGACTTTGAGCCTGTTTCACCACTCAGTATGATCATGGTTGATCATCCAACTCAGTGCCATGATCCTATTTGCTTCTTGTATCTTTTGAAACCTTTAGACCTAAGAACTAGATATATATATATATCTCAAGGGTCTTCAATGTTTTAGCCTCAAAGGTTTTCTGTGGCAGAGAATTTCACAGACTAATCACTGTCTGGGTGAAGAAATTCCTCCTCATCTCTGTCCTAAAAAGGCCAATCCCTTATCCTTAGACTGTAACCACTAGTTCTGGACTGCTCAGCCATCGAAAATATCCTTCTTGTATTTACCCTGTCTAATCCTGTTAGAATTTTATAGGCTTTTATGGTTTCCCCCCTCCTTCCTCTAAACTTGAATAAATATGGCCATAATTGATCCGATCTCTGCCATACATCAGTCACACCATCCCTGTCTGTAAAATCTGTCTTGTAAAAGTTCATTGCACACCTTCAATAGCCAGAATATTCTTCCTCAGGTAAGGAGACTAAAACTGAACACAATATTCCAGGTGATTTGACCAATGCCGTCTACAGTTGCATCAAGACATCCTTGCTCCTGTGCTTGAATGGTCTCGCTATGAAGACCGACATACTTTTTGCCTCCTTAACTACCTGTTGCATCCGCATGCTCGGTTTCAGTGCCTGGAGTATAAGGACAACCAGGTCTCATTGTACCTCCCTGTTTCCTAATCTGATAATAACCTGCCTACCTGTTTTTGCCAACAATGTGGATAGCCTCACATTTATCCACAATGTACTGCTTCTGCTATATATTTGCTCACTTGTCCAAATCATACCAAAGTTTCTCTGTATCTGCCTCATAGCAAACCCTCCCACCCTGCTTTGCTTAAGACAAAGAGACCAGGGAGTACAGGTTCATTGTTTGTTGAAAGTAGAGGCACAGGTAGACAGGATAGTGAAGAAGGTGTTTCGTATGCTTGCCTTTATTGGTCAGCGCATTGAGTATAGGAGTTGGGAGGTCATATTGAGATTGCACAGGATATCGGTTAGGCCACTTTTGGAGTGCTGCATTAAATTCTGGCCTCCCTCTGTCGGAAGGATGTTGTGAAATTGAAACGGTTCAGAAAACATTTACAAGAATGTTGCCAGGGTTGGAGGGTTTGAGCTATAAGGAGAGGCTATTCAGCCTCTTTTCGTGGCTATTTTCCCAAGAGCATCAGAGGCTGACGGGTGATCTTAAAGAAGTTTGTAAAATCATGAGGGGCATAGGGTGAACAGCCAAGATCTTTTCCCCAGAGTACAGGTGTCCAAAACTAGAGGGCGTAGGTTTAAGGTGGGAGGCGAATGATTTAAAAGGGACCTCAGGGGCAACTTCTCCATGCAGAGGGTAGTCCATGTATGGAACAAGCTGCCAGAGGAAGTGGTGGAGGCTGGTACAATTGCAAAATTTAAAAGGCATCTGGATGAGTACATGAATAGGAACAGTTTTGAGGAGTATGGATCAAATGCTGGAAAATGGGACTAGATTTATTGAGGATGTCTTGTTGGCATGGACAAGTTGGACCGAAAGATCAGTTTCCATGCTGTACAGCTCTATGACTTTAAGACCAAATCTGGAGCATGACACCCGGTTTCCTTATCTGAATCAATCATATAACACAACATAGAACATAGGACATAAAACAGTACGGTACAGGACATGCCCTTCAGCCCATCATGTCGAGCTGACCTATTATCCTCCTAAGATCAGTCTACCCTGCATATGCTACATTTTACTATCCTCCATGTGCCTATCCAAGAGCTGCCTAAAAATCTCTAAAGTATGTGACTCCACTTACCGCCGCCAGCAGCGCATTCCACATGCCCACCGCTCTCTGTGTGAAGAACATATCTCTGACATTTCCCCATACCTTCTTCCAATCACCTTAAAATTATGCCACCTGGTAATAGTCATTTCCGCCCTTGGAAAAAGTCTCTGACTATCCACTCTATCTATGCCTCTCATCATCTTGAAAACCTCTATCAAGTCACCTCTCATCCTTCTTCGCTCCAATGAAAAAAACCCTAGCTCACTCAACCTTTCCTCATAAGATCTGCCCTCCAGTACAGGGAACATCCTGGGAAATCTCCTCTGCACCCTCTCTAAAGCTTCCGTATCTTTCCTGTAATGAGGTGACCAGAATTGAACACAATATTCCATGTGTGGTCTAACCAGAGTTTTATAGAGCTGCAGTGTAACCTCACGGCTCTTAAACTCAATTCCCCTGCTAATGAAAGCCAACACACCATATGCCTTCTTTATAACCCTATCAACTTGAATAGCAACTTTGAGGGATCTATGGATGTGGACCTCAAGTTTCCTCTGTTCCTCCAAACTGCTGAGAATCCTGCCATTAACCCTGTATTCTGCATTCAAATTCAACCTTCCAAAATGAATCACTTCACACTTTTCTGGGTTGAATTCCATCTGCCACTTCTTTACCCAGCTCTGTATCATGTCAATGTCTTGTTGTAACCTACAACAGCCCTCCACATTATCCATAACTCCACCAACCTTCGTGTCATCGGCAAACTTACTAAACCACACTTTCACTTCCTCATCCAAGCCATTTATAAAGATCACAAAGAGCAGAGGTCCTAGAACAGATCCCTGTGACACACCACTTTCCATCTAGTCCAACCCTCTGTCTTCTATTGGACAGCCATGAATAGCTGGTGTCCAAGCACTGTTCCTTCTGGTATCCCACTAATTGTTGCCTGCACACTGTAAAAGATCTATTTGTTCCAACTGTTTACTTCCTGTATCCCAAGCAGGTTGCTGTCCATTTCAGTACATGACCTCAAATCCCATGAGCTTTAATTTTTCATGCTATCTCTTATGAGAGACCTAATTGAACGCCTTCTGTAAATCCAAGTGTACCATCTCCATCAGCTCTGACTTAACCACTCTGCTAATTACATCCTTAAAAAATTCCAGAAGATTTGTTAAAGACAACTTACCCTTCATAAATCCATGCTGACTCTGTCCAATCTTGTCACTATCCCCCAAAGTCCCTGCTACGACATTTTTATACTGGAATCTAAGATTTTTCCCACCACCAATACCAGCTAATGTTATGACAGGATATGGTTGAACCCCTCCACTGATTAAACTAAAACACAAGCCCTGATCTGTTATGGTAGGAATAGAGGTTCTCTTTGAACACCCAGAAAAGAATCCTAGACTCCCTATAGTGTGAGAAAAAAGGCCCTTTGGTCCAACAAGTCCATACCAACCATCAGAGCATTCCCTCCAAGACCAATCCCCCTCATTTATGCATCCCTGAACACCACAGGCAATTCAACATGGCCAATCCACCTAATCTGCACATCTTTAGACTGTGAGAGGAAACCCACACAGACATGGTGAGAACGTGCAAATTCCACACAAACAGTTGCCCAGGGGTGGAATTGAACCCAGGTCCCTAGCACTGTGGGGCAGCAGTGCTAACCACTGAGCCACCATGCCACCCATGAAAATCTCACCTTTCCCCTCATAATCTGTTAGAAGGGTGGTTAAAAATATGAAAATTGCTGATTTTCACTTTACAAGTAACAAGAACCAATTTATTTATTTAACCCAACAATAAACAAATTAACAAAATTACCAACAAACTGACAATTCCCCCTTAGACTACTAACTACACCCTAACCGGTCTGAATTCTACTGGAACAATGATGATAGAATCATAGAATCCCTACAGTGTGGAAACAGGTCCTGTGGCCCAACAAGTCCACACCAAACCTCAAAGCATCATCAAGACCCACTAACATAAACCCAATTAATAAAAAGCAATAAATTATAACTTAATCTCTCCAAGTTCACACAGACTGTCTGCTGGAATATTCTTTCATCTCCACTCTTCACAAACACCTTTCTTCTATTAACTCTGCTGTAATTTCTCCTGTAAGGACTTTCAGCTAAAATACTGTGGTACCTTTGATTAATTAGATGGGCTTTCTCTGAGAGCTGAATGGTGCTAACTCTGGCAGGTGGCAGTTGTCTCTCTTTTTCTGATGACAGATGACTCTCTCTGATTTTCCAAATGCCCTCGTCTTATATACTAGTAATGACACAATCAAATTCTTATAATATGATTGGTTTCAGATTGTGAACACCATCATATTTAAATTCAGTGGGCTTTGAATCACTGAGTTTGGTTTTAAATTAATTGGCCGAATTCAAACTCGTCACAACATCAAAACAAGACAGCTATTTTGCCTGCCACCCATAAGGCATTTTCAATACACTTGTTTCACTTTTTGAGGCTCTCTGTACTGGCAGCTTCAGCTGCTGCTCACAGACATACACTTTTAAAAAAGTTTCTAAGTACAGACAAAGCGTAAATCTCTTAAAGGAACCTCACAGTTTAGCTTTGTGCCTTCCACCTCACAACTACTCTACCCAACTTCATAACACTAACTAGTCTATAATTTGTTGTTTTCTCTCTGCCTCCCTTCCTAAACAGCATAGTTACATGAGCTACCATCCAATTCATAGGAACTGTTTCAGAGTTTATAGAATTTTGGAAGATGACCACTAGTACATCTGCTATTTCTAGGGCCACAGCCTTGATTACTCTGGGATAAAGCCTAGGGAATTATCTGCCCTTAATCCGATTAGTTTGCTCAACACCATTTCACAACTAATATTAATTTCTTTCAGTTCCTCCTTCCCAATGGGCCCATTAAAGACAGAAATAAAGTATGTACTCAATTGGTCTGTCATCTCTTTATATCTTCTCTTGTTTCTGACTACAGGAGACCAATAGTTTTATTAATTTTACTATCTTTACTATTCTTTTTCCTTCACACACTGTAAAAGCTTTTATGATTGGGTGTAACAAAGTGTGGGGCTGGATGAATACAGCAGGCCAAGCAGCATCTTAGGAGCACGAAAGCTGACGTTTCAGGCCTAGACCCTTTTTCTGATGAAGGGTCTAGGCCTGAAACGTCAGCTTTCGTGCTCCTAAGATGCTGCTTGGCCTGCTGTGTTCATCCAGCTTCACACTTTGTTATTTTGGATTCTCCAGCATCTGCAGTTCCCATTATCTCTATCTACGATTGGGTATATGTTTCCTGCAAGCTGCAAGCACAATAACATGCTCTATTTCCCTCTTAATCAGTCTCTTTGTCTCCCTTTGCTGGAGTCTAAACTGTTCCCAATCCTCAGATCTGTTGCCTTTTTTGACCAATTTGCATGCCTCATCCTTGGATTTAATACTATTCCTAATTTCCCTTTTTAAGTCTGACCACATTTCGTGGTTTATTTTGATGTCAGATAGGGTACTTAAATCTTTTTGCAGTTCAATCACATACTGTTTAAATGTTTTCCATTGCCTGTGTACCATTTTCCCTTTACATAACAATATCCAATTTGTGAATGCGAGTTTGTGCCTCATACCATTGTAATTTTAAAAAAAATTGGGACACCTAGAAACAGTAATGCCATTCTCTAACTTATTGAAGAATTCTATCCTATGTGGTTACTCTTCCCTAAGGGCCCACACAACTAGACTGGTAATTATTCCTGATAATGGGAACTGCAGATGCTGGAGAATCCAAGATAATAAAATGTGAGGCTGGATGAACACAGCAGGCCCAGCAGCATCTCAAGAGCACAAAAGCTGTCGTTTCGGGCCTAGACCCTTCATCAGAGATCTCTGATGAAGGGTCTAGGCCCGAAACATCAGCTTTTGTGCTCCTGAGATGCTGCTGGGCCTGCTGTGTTCATCCAGCCTCACATTTTATTATCTAGGTAATTATTCCTTCCTTGTTTCACAATACCCAATCAAGGATGGTCTTTTCACTAGCTGGTTCCTCAATGTATTGACCCATAGATCTATCCTGTATGCACTCCAGGAATTTTTCCTCTACTGTATTGCTGTTGATTTGATTTGCCCAATCTGTGTGCAAGTTGAAGTCACCCATAACTATAGCTGTACCTTTACTACTAAGGTCTCTAATTTCCTTTTTAATTCCTTCCGCAACATTGCTGCCACAGTTTGGGGGTCTATATACAACCCCTATTATAATTTTCTGCCTCTTGGTCTTTCTAAGCTCAGCCCACAGATTCTACTTCACCAGAGATAACATCATTCTTCACAATTGCCTTTTTAATCAGAAATTCTACCCCACCTCCTTTTCCATTTGTCTGTTCTTTCTACAAACAGAAAACCCCTGGATAATCAGTTTCGTGTCCTGGTCATCCTGCAGCCATATTTCTGTAAACTCTGCTATATCATACCTGTTGAAATCTATTTACAGACTAATTCATCCATTTTATTATGAATGCGCCACACATTAAGGCCTTATGGTTTGTCCTTTTAGCATACATAGTCTTGTGGGCAGTGGCCCTTCTTAATTCTAGCCCTTGCATTCTCTGGCTATCACTTTTCTTATTTCCCAAACTCCAGTGCCACAATGACACACATGCAAACTGGAGGAGCAACACTTCATTTGTACCTTGGGAGCCTGCAGCCCAATGACCTAAGCATAGAATTCACCAGTTTAAACCCCCTGCGTAACGCCAGCCTTTTCCCATGTCCAACCCTCCCTCTCATCCCCTCCTCCTTGACCTGGCACAACTTATCCACCTTCTTACCCACCTATCTGCCCCACCCATCCCACTGACCAATCCCCACCACTCCTTACCTGCATTCACCTATCACCACCCCACCTACCTTCCCCAGCCCCACCCTCTCTCTCTATTTATTTTCCAGCTCCCTTGCCCCTCCCCATTTCTGAGGAAGGATTCCCGACTTGAAAAGTCAATATTCCTGCTCCTCTGATGCTGCCTAGCCTGTTGTGTTCCTCTAGCTCCACACTGTGTTGTCTCTGACTCTAGTGTCTCCAGTTCTTGTTATCTCTGACTGATTTTTGTTTTAGTTCTATTTCCCAATCCTGTGTCTCCCTCTATAGGTTCCCGCACCCCTGCGATTTTAATTTAAACCCTCCCCAAACACCCTATAGAATAGAGAACAGAGAACAGTACAGCACAGTACAGGCACTTTGGCTCATGATGTTTTGCCAAACTCTTACCCTAAACCTCAGGTCTATCTAGCCTCCATCCCTACCTTATACTATCATCCACATGCCTACCTAATTGCCGCTTAAACGGCCCTAATGAGGCAGACGCCACTAACCTCATTGGCCATGCATTCCACATCCCTAACACTCTCTGAGTAAAGAACCTACCTCTGAGGTCCTAAAAGCAGACACATCTATGTCCACTCACTTAAAAACTATGCCCCCTCGTAATAGCTACCTCCATCCTAGGAAAAATCTCTGGCTGTCAAATGCATTCCTGAGGATGTCAGTTCCAGCCCTACCCATGAGCAACCTGTCTGGCCTGTACTGGTCCTACCTTACTCCAAAACCATCAATGTCCCAAAAATCTGAGACCCTCCTCCTTGCACCATCTTTCCAGGCATGTAGTCTTTTGATATATTCTGCTATTTTGCTTCTGACTCGCACGTGACACTAGTAGCAATCTTGAAAATACTACCTTTGAGGTCCTATTTTAAAATTTGCTTCCTAGCTCCCTATATTCTGCTTTTAGGACCTCATCCCTTTTACCTATATCTTTGGTACTGATGTGTACCACAACCATTACAGAATGTCCAGTAGTGACCATGAGATATCCTTGTCCCCAGGAAGCAACATATTATCTGGGAGTCTTGTTTTTGGCCACGTAACCATCTGCCTTTTCTCCGTGTTACTGCATTCCCTATTACAATAATGTTCTTACTTTTATTCCTCCTCTCCTATGCAGCAGAACCAACTGTGGTACAGTGAGTTTGACTGCTGCCACATTTCTCTGGGACACCATTTCCCCCAACAGTATCCAAAGCAGTAAACCTGTTTTTCAGGTGAATGGCTACAGGGGATTCCTGCACTGCCCGCTTAGTCCTCTTACATGTCCAATGGTCACCCATTCCTTTGCTGCCTGTGGATTCTGAGCTTGTGGAGTGACTAACTTTCTGAATGCACTGCCCATGATACTCTCAGCCCTGTGGATCCTCCACAGTGTTCCTCGCCTGTGCTCCATCTCCGAAACTCAGGTATTCAGCAGCTGCAGCAGGAAAAACCTTTCCCACACATGCTGGCCCTGGGCACTGGAACTCTTGGCCTTGACAATGTGTCCCAATGTTATAGCTCACCCTCCAGCTCATAAAGCATCAACCAAAGCTACTTGAACTTCAAATACAAACAAAACTGGCATCCAGGATCTCCCACATGCTGCAACTGTGACACATCACCAATCCTGTTCTGCAATATTTAGTGAGGGGGAGGCCTAAGGAACTATTTCATTATTATGTTCAACTATATATGTTGTTGTGATTTTACATATTTTATTAAATAGACCACAACTTTCATAACCACTTTGAATTTTAGGAATAGAATAAATCTTAGACACTTACCAGATGCTCACCAATTAATCAATCTCCTGTAACAATGTCACCTGGTGGAGATAGGGTCATTAAACATTTTTACAAGAGGTAGATAGATCATTTTTTGATAAGGAAATCAAAGGTTATCCAGGTGAGATGTGAATGTGGAATTTGGAAGACAAACAGAATCAGTGATGATCTTATTAAACGTTTCAGCAAGCTTGAGGTGCTGTACTTCTATTTTGTGTGCCATGTGTTCATGTTTTTGATGCTAATTCAGATTTTTAGCATTCTTGATTTCTGAGCAGCAATGTTAGTGTCGTACAGAATCCAAAATTTGCTACTTAGTCTAAATGTTGTGCTCACCATTTAGTAAGTAATGCTCGAGATCTGTGATTTGAAATGTTAAACATATTTCAAACTCTTATCACTGGGTACAGTGATAAAGTGAGACACAGTTTTAAGATAATTGGCAAAAGAACGAATTGAGAGGTAAGGATCGTTACATTTATACAACAAGTTGATATGAAGGGGTAGTAGAATTGGTTAAGGAAATTGGAAAAATCTTTGAAAATGAAAGAAATTGCAAGGTAGGAGTAAAAGGAATTGTACAATTGTTTCAAAGAGCTGACGTAGAGAGGATGTGCTGAATAGTCTCCTTCTGTGCTGTTTGTGCTGGTAATTTTGCTACAACACATAATCTGCTGCTAGGTTAAGGTAAAGTTGGGACAATGGACTCAGTTACTGCTCCAACATTTGGATCAGATAACCCATTACCTGAGATCCGTTTGCTGCCAGTGAGGCCCTGCACTACTAGTGAGGGCATTCAAAATCTGTGCTGCTGAGTTAAGACGGTCAGAAGCTGACACAGTAAAATAACTTCCACACTCACCTTTAATGCTAACTTGTGAATAATTGCCACTTAAATAGTGAATGACATGTGGCATCCCTCGAATCATGCCCCAATTACACACCATTCCCTTCAGGAGAAGACCACAGTGGAGCAAAAAAACATCACTGACACACTTGCATTTGCTTCCTGACTTTGTCAGTTTATCACATCTGTTAATATTAGATGTACCTTATATAGTATAGCTGTTATTAAGACACTTTATATTTGAGGAAATTCTTATTCACAAATATTGCTTGTTTTGACAATTTTTGATCAAGCTTTTCAATCAACCTTTACTGTTATAGTTTGATATGTCAACATTTCCCTTTAAACATTAGCAAAGCAACTGTCACAACATACCACAAATTTTGGTCTGTAAGTGGTGCCTTGGAGTGAATTTTTGTAGCTTATCTCCTGAACCCATCTTTGTGTATGGTAAAAAAGATATCTGATTCATAAAGTATATAATTATAAATATACACACACACGCACACTTTTTTGGAGTTTGGCTTTCAAACTAGTGATATATGGGTGTTGGTTTCTTTTGTGCAGGATTAACAAAAGAGGATTCTTATTCTTTCTGAATCATGCCCTTAACTAGTATGTGTCAGAGAGCAGGGAATTCCTGAAGTATTGATGAAAAAAAGTTTGTATTGTGCTGGATTACAACTGTGAGTGCAAATATTGAGGGCTTGTTTTTCATTTAGAATACTCAACGATTGATTTTGGTTTAGAAACCCCTGAGATTGGATTTTCATGAGCCACTCAGAGGAGACCTGACTAGGGTCAGAAGTTCAATATGGTCTCTTCCCTAGAAAAGGGTATCGAACAGTCTAAGGAACTGGACTTTAAATTGTTCCCTTTTTAAGCCACTAATAGTGAAATTTTTGAGGAAGATACTTCCCAATTCCTTTGTCATGTCTCATGACAAAGCACTTTTAAGAAACATGAACACTTTTTACAACAGGTCTATTTTACTTTGTTCAGAAACATAATTCCAAAAAGCCTCTTGTTTACTCTATTTCTGGAAACAAAGTGGGGAGAAAAAAAAACTTTAGTACAAGGGCTACGAGGCCTTCAAGTCTTGTTACAAAATATATTTGTTGTAACAGAGCACTTTTTATGTCTACACAATATTTTTCTTCCTTTGTAGAAAGTTAGTTTGAGTATTTTCCAGACCCGGAGAGTTTGGTTAGAAACTTACAGATTGCTAAAAGACTGAAAATATCTGAGCTTTCAGTTTTGTGAATATTCATAAAAGAAGACTTCACAGTTCATGGGAAGAAACTAGGAAGAAGCTGTTGAGTCAAACTTAAAGATCTGAGATGATGATTTGATGCTGTAAAGTGATGATGTTTTGGAATAAATAAGACTCTGTTTTGCAACGCCTTTTCAGATCTTTCAAACCGTGTTCTGTATTTATTTAGTTTGATGTGCTTTGTTTTAACATCTTTGTTCTTTCATGTAATAAACTTCTGTTTTATTTTAAAGAAAATCTGTAGCCATGTGTGCTTATGGTTCCTTGAATGACACCCACACTAAATTTTTAAAAAATTTATCCAGCTAGATTTCATTTCGGGATCTGACTTGTCCAGTAGGAATAAAACTGTGATAAAACGCTCTACAAGATCATAGGAACAGAAATAGGCTAGTCAACTTCTCAAGCCTGTTGCACTTCCAAGACTTTAAGTGAAGAAATACCCATTGTTAGTCAAAAAAAAAACGCAAAATTGACTTAAATTGTCATTATGGCTGTGGAACATTTTAGGTAGAACATATTTATACGAGTGTTCATATGGGTAATTTGGAAACTGGAAGCAGCTGGTGATATTTTATGCAATGTGGTGAGGTTTCTTTGAACAAGGAAACAATTAAACAGATGCCAGTTATGTTAGTGCAGTCATCACATAACCAGAAAAAAATTGTATAGACATAAAAAGTACTCTGTTACAACAAATATATTTTGTAATAAATATCACAGCATGACATGACTTGAAGGCCTTGTAGCCCTTGTGCCAAAGATTTTTCCCCACCTTTGTTTCTAGAAATAGAGTAAAGTAGAGGTTTTTTGGAATTATGTTTCTGAACAAGTTAAAATAGATCTGTTGTAAAAATGTTTCCTGAAAGTGCGTTGTCATGAGACATGACAAAGGAATTGGGGAAGTACCTTCCTCAGAAATTTGACTGTTAGTGGCTTAAAAAAGGAACTATTTACAACTAATTATCTCTTGCAGTCTTTAGTATTCAACAATCTAATTCCATTCCTTCTCAGTTCTTAAACAGATTGATATTGTTAATAATTCAATGATCTGTCAAAGTTAATGTTTCTCAATGAGAAAGGAGGGGAAAAGTTTGTGGAAATGATTAGAGGCACTAGATATTGCTAAGACAATGGGTCCCAGCAACATTCTAGTAATAGCACTGAAGACTTGTATTCCAGAATTTGCTGTGTGCCTAGTCAAGCTGCTCCATAACAGCTACAATGCTGGCAGCTACCCTGAAAAATTGTCCAGGTATGTCATTTGCACAAAAAAAGTGGGACAAATAAGACCTGATCAAATACTGCTTCAATAGTCTACTTTTGATTATCAGTAAAATGATAGAAAGAGTCATCAGCAATGCCATCAAGCAGCACTTACTTAGCCATAGTCTGACCACTAATGCTCAGTTTGGATTCTGCCAGGACCACTCAGCTTCTGACTTCATTATAGACTTGGTTCGATCATGGACAAAAGAACTGAACTCCAAAGGCGAGGGTAAGTGACAGTCCCAGACATCAATGCTGTAACAATGGAGTGTGGAACCAAAGAGCTCTATTAAAACTAGAGCATTTAAAATTCAGGTAAATTACAGCTGTATATCAATCTTTATGTGTGACTGTTTTTCTTTCTTACTGGGCAGTATCTCTACCTATCACTTACTCCTTAGCCCCTCTCCCTATTCGAATTTCTGCATAAAAAAACAAACTGCCATCAGTTCTGAAGAAGGGTCAATGGAGTTGAAATGTTAACTCTGATTTTTCTCCACAGATACTGCCAGACCTCCTAAGTCTTTCCAGAAATTTCTGTTTTTGTTTCTGATTTCCAGCATTTGCAGTTTTTTTGTGCTTACTTTAAAGTGCAATTAAAGTGAATCCCCAGTTTCTGTCCTGTAATTTTTGGAGTAATTTTAAATGAATACTCACAATGAAAGCTTAGACCTTCTTATTTTCTGATAGACTGTGGATTTCTAACTGAACTCTCCTGGTCTGGAGGCTGTAAAACTTTTCCAACTTTTCTACTAACATAATCCACGCGCTTAAATGCTCAGTAAAAGCTCTTTTGTATAAAATGCATTATATTTGCTTCTGCCCCCAATCAGGCCTCCTCTAAACTGCCCTAAAAACTCAACCACTGTGTTTTTGAAACAAAAAATAAAACTTTAATTACTCTAAACTGAAAACAAAGTTCAATGTTTACTCCATCAGTCATAAAGTATCCCAGTGCAAATGATCTTCCATTAACACTCCAGGGATTTGCAATCTGGCCCCTGAAAAGTAATGGATTAGGTCACTGCTCTGGAAGATCTCTTTTAGCTTTTTTTAAAAAGAACACTTTTGGAAAAGTAACCAACACCCATATGCCACTATTTTGAAATCCAAACTCTAAAAATAAAGTCCTATCTTTTTTCACACGTTTAGGACTGTATGTCCATTAGCAGAACAATCCCAATGTCCAAATCATGCTGTGACAATATGGTTTGTTCATGGCATGTCAGGGGTTAAGATGCCCCTTGCCTCATATTGCATGATGTTACTCAAATGTACTATTCCAATCAGAGACATCATATATACTAATTTATGCTAATTAATGCAAATGGCTTTGGCATCATACATAGCTGGCAATAATGCAACAAAAAGGAATCCAAGAAAGGACAAAGGTTTTGTGTTTTCCCAAATCCTACAATCCCCTTCATTGTCATAACATTTTTGCCAAAGATCAGGGCACATATTTTTAAGGAATGAGCACATTCGCTGTTAAAATTAAAATGAAGAGCAAATGTACAGAGAATGATCTCAGTGAAAAGTGAAACAAAAGTGTTCATTGCTTGTCAAACCACCCAAAGGTTGTTGCAAAAGAATCAGTGACCTGAAATGACTTGTGGGAAAAACAAATCGAGTACAATGCTGGAAGGAAAGAAAAAGAATATCGCCATGGTGATATGTCATGAAGAAAAGTCCAACTGGGCCACGGGATAAGATCACAAAGATTTTCAGGAATGCACTTGTAGTCCAAACATCTATTGAAGAGTTCTTAATTCTGGCAGGCTTAAAATTTATTTTTTATGCAATGATCCTGTACAACATAGGATGTTAGAAATATTGTATGCATAAAGGTAACTAATACAGAATTTCTAAAATAGACTTGACTGTGTATGTAAACAGAACTCAGGCTTAGAAAAACATGGAATAGGTACTGTGGATAGGTGGGTTAGATGGACCTGCACGAAACTGTAATTATGTAAATTACCCAGAATTAATGGTCCACACTCAATATATTTTCACAGGCTCTACAATCCTGTAAAAGTACAAAACCCTAACAACAAAAACTTGCATTTATATAGAGCCTTTATTATAATGAATCACTGTAAGTCACTTCACAAGAATATTATAAAACAAGGCATGACACTGAGTCCCATGGTGTTTTAGGTCAGATGACCAAAAGCTTTATTAAAGGATAGGGAATGTCTTAAAGAAAAATAAGGTAAGATAGCAGGTGGAGAGTTGTAGGGAGGGAAATCCAAAGCTTCAGGCCTAAGTAATTGATAGCATGGCTACCTTTTTTTTTGTTCATGGGATTCAGGTGTTGCTGTATTTATTGCCTGTCCCTATTTGTTCTTGAGAGTGTGATAGTGAGCTGCTTTCTTGAACCACTGCTGTTCATGGGATATAAGGCAACCACAGTGCTGTTACATTCCAGGAGTTTGTGAGTAACTATAATTTGTGGTGCAGAAGAAGCCAGAATTGCAGAAATCTCTTGGAGTTGTGTGGTTGGGGGAGGTTGCACAGATAGGGAGGCAGAGGTGTGGCGGGGGGGCGGGGGGGGTGGTGGCAGTGGGGGTGGGGGTTTGGTGGTGAGGAGACAATGCCATGAAGGAATTTGTAAACACGGAATTTTAAAATATTTTCTTTCATTGGGAGCCAGTATAGGTCAGCAATCTAGAGGGATGGAGTAGGGTGTTTGTAGGGGAAAGAAACATACTACGAGATAAGACACAGGGCAGCATGTTAATCAAGGGTTTGGTGTGGATGATCAGTCAGAAATGTGGTGGAATACTTGAGTCAAGAAATTAGGATATGGATGAGAATTTCAGCAACGGCAGCAGTTGAACCGAGATAGCAGTAAAGCAGTAAAGGTAGAAATGGGCAATCATAGCAATCATGCAAATCTGAGATTGAAACTCACCTCAGGTTAGCATGTGACTCCAAATTGGAAATAGGGTGACTTAATTTCAGATATGTTACCAGGGAGGTGGAAGGAGCTAGGGAATAGAAAATCGAATAGGGAATGTAAATAATGACTTCTGTCTTCCCAAAATTTATTTGGACAAAATTTCTGCTCATCCAGTACTGGATGTCAGGCAAACAATCTGATAATTTGGCAACAGTTCAGCAAGGTGGTGATATGGTAGAGCTGAGTATCCTTAACATAAATGCATAAACTAATTACTCTTCACATGCTATAACTGAGGAACAGCATGTGAATGAGAAATTTGAAAGGGCCAATATCCTTGGGTAGAGGAGGCACCAGAGATAACAGTACAAGAACAGGAAGAGAAGCCATTGCAAGTGATTCGCTGGCTATGGCAAGATAATTAAGAATAGAAAGATGTTGGAACTGTCCTACCAAGATGGATGCCAGTGAAGAGGAGTTGGAATCATGCAGGCAACCTCATTGCAGAAACCACATTCTCCTTTTACAGCAATAGCTGCTGTATTCCAGTTAGTACACCCTAATGAAAGGTCCCAAAGCCACTTTGACAGATACTGAGATAAGATAAGTGTATAAGGTAAGTAGGTAAGGGGCAGGATGTCAGTCGGTGAGAGATGGTGTGAGGTGGCAATTGGGTAGGGGATAGAGTGTCATGCTGGTGAGAGGATAGGGTGCCAGGTGGGTAAGAGGTAAGGTGCCAGGTGGGGAGCAAGAGAATGAGATAATGTGACAGGTGGGTGGGTAACTGAAAAGGATGGCAGGTTGGTGAGAGAGTAAGGTGTTGGGTAGGTAGGGAATGTCAGGGGTAATGTGACAGGTGGGTGGTTAACTGGAAAGCGTGGCAGATAGATGAGGGAGTAGGGTGCCAGGTGGGTAAGGGGGTAGGATGGCAGCAATGTTCTCTTTAATTTATTTTTGCTGTATGGACCATCAAGGTTCAAGCAAAGTAGTGACTTCCAGAAGTGGAAGGCAATGTGACAGCATGTCAACTGGGGTGCACAGAACCTCTCAGCAGTTGTTTAGCCGCACAGCTTAGAGGGGACCTTCAGTGCCAGCTGTGTGAAACGGTAGAATGTAATAGTAACAGGGGCCAGTCTGATGGGTGAGAAGTATGGCAGTAAGTAAGGAGGTGAGAGGACAGTTTTGGTCAGTTTAAGTGAGGATTTGGCTATTCACTTTACCAATGCCCCTCTTGATTTTATAAGCCTCTTTAAGGTAATTCCTCAGCCTACTAAGCGCCAAAGAGAAAAGCCCCAGCCTATCCAGCCTCTCCTTATAATGGAAAGCCTCTAGTCTCGGTAACATCCTTGTAAATCTATTTTGCACCTTTTCCAGTTTAAAAACATGCTTCCTCTAACAAGATGACCAGAATTTTACGTGGTGCTCCAAATGTGGCCTTACCACTGTCTTGGTATAGTAATAACATGACGTCCTGACTCCTTTTCTTAATGCTCTGATTGATGAAGGCAAGCATGGCAAATGCCTTCTTCACCACCCTATCTACCTGTGATGTCACTGCCAAGGAATTATGCACCCGTACCCTATGCCTCTAATTTTGACCACACTCCCCAGGACCCTACCTCTAAATGTGTAAGTCCTGCCCTGGTTTTTCTTACCAAACTACAACACCATGTATGTATCTGGAGTAAACTCCATCTCGCATTCCTTGGTCATTGACCCAGTTAATCAAGATCCCATTGTAATCTTAGATAATCTGCTTCACTGTCCACTACACCACCAACTTTTGTGTCATCTGCAAACTTACTAACAATGCCTTCAACATTGTCACCCAAATCATTTATATAAATGTTGAATAACAGTGGACCCAGCACTGATCTTTGCAGCACTCCAGTGGTCACAAGTCTTCAGTCTGAACAGCAACCCTCTACCGCCATCCTCTGTATCCTACTATCAAGCCACATTTGTATCCAATTGTCTAGCTCTCCCTGGATCCCATATGATCTAACTTTCTAACCTGTCTGCCATGTGGAACCTTGTAGAAGAAGGTTTTGCTAAAGCCTGTGTAAATGGCATCTACTGCTCTGCCTTCATCTATCTTCTTGGTTACCTCTTCAGAAAAACTCAATCAAGTTTATGAGATACAGTTTGCTATGCACAAAACCACAAGTGGATCCTGTCTGTCAGAATCCCCTCCAACAATATACCAATGACCGACATCAAGCTTACCAGTCTGTAGTTCCCTGAATTTCCCTTGCAGCCTTTCATAAATAATGGCACAACATTAGACACCATCCCTGGCCTGCAAACCGCATTATCACCAAGTCTTCTGGCACCTCACCTATGGCTGTTGATGATATAAATATCTGTGCTAAACATCCCACAACTTATTCCCTAGCTTCCCAAAATATCTTGGGATTCCCTTGATCAGGTCCTGGAGATTTATCTACCTTTATGTGTTTTAAGATCTCCAGCGCCTCCTCTTGTGTAATGTGGACTCTTTTCAACACATCACTATTTACTTCCCAGAGTTCCCTCACTTCCATGTCTTTCTCCGCAGTAAACACTGTCATGAAGCATTCATTTAGGATCTCACCAATCTCCTGTAGTTCCACATATAGATGGCCTTGTCAATTTTTAAGGGATCCTTTTCTCTCCCAAGTTATTCTTTTGCCCTTAATATACTTATAGAATCTCTGTGTTGAGAGCGATCTGAGTGTTGGGGATTGACTGCCAAGGGTGTTGAGTGTTGGGGCTTAAATTTCTTTGGGATTAGGGTTTGGGGGTGGTTGAGTAGATGGATTAATTCTCAGGGGATTAGCAGAGGAAGTGTGGATAGGTATCTTGTGTGGCAGGATCAGATTAGGTGTCCAAAAAGGTGTTAGTGTGAGTGATTCAGGGAAGTTCCATTTGATAGTTAGCCAGGAATTATAGCAGATCTTAGTTCCTTGAGATTTTTCTGACAAACTATGAGTAAGTCAGAACACTGATGTCTCTGACTCTAAACTCAGTATGGATGACTTTTTCAGTGAGTTACATTTGCTGGGTGATTGCCCAATGCAAGCTTAGAATTTCCAAGCAATTACTGTAGGCAGTGCATTGATTTTCTAACATATGCTGATATGCCTCTTTTAAGGGTGTGTCTGGTCTCCGACGATCTAGAGATTCGGTGATCTAGGTGATTAAGCGGAATTTTCCCATATCCTGACCCATTGACATTTTTGTGATTCCTGGCGAGTTTCTCTCCACAAGGCTTCATGAGGTTATTCCCTCAATCGCCTCAAACTCACTTCGTTAATTATCTACTGCGTCCCTATAGTGCCTGTCTTGTTCAAAGCTAGTTTGATTTAACCCATTTGCTGTAGCCACAGTACTTGCCACGGCAGGGATATCGCAAGATACACCAACATCCCTGGCACTGGTACCATGTTTAAATGGCCATTGTGCACCCAGTCAAGCGGTGGCCAGCTATTGGCTTTTGGAGACTGCCAGAGACCAGACACTTGCTCAGTCCCAGGCAGGAGATGACTCCATGCTGGTGACAATTAGGGACTTCATACAAAGTAGACCAATAGACAAGGGAGCAGCAGGCAGGTTTGTTGGACATACTAAACAGCCTGACACTAAGGCCGCAGGATTACAGCAACTTGGTTGAGATCCTGCTGCCTTGAGCATGCCATTGTCTGGCTGCCTCCATGGATAGCTTGGCAGTTATCATGGAAACAAAGGTCCAGTAGTCTCAGGGTCTGATGGATGTATATAAAGGCCAACACTCCATCATTCTAAACATCGATGCTCAGCACCAATGGCAAGGCAACTAGGAATGAGGGACCTTGAGCTCACAAGGAGATGAGACGGTGGCAATAGACATGCAACTGGTGGAGTAACCACACACAGTATCTCAAACATCGCCTGTCAGCACACTCCAGGAATGATGGGGCTTTCATTCCCCCACTCACACCGCCCGCCCGCCATTGACCCTCATCCATGGGTCGGACACGTTCAGCATGTTTGGGCCCTCGAGACAAAAATGTCCCTGGGGTTGCCTGACCAAACCTCTGAGATTCTGATTGTAGGGTAGACTGTTTCCATCTCAGCTTCAGACCTGTGGACTGCAGTGATATGTTGTGGGATAAAAGAAAGAAGGCCTTATGAGGATAAACAGGTGGCACAGTGGGATATTGATGTTAATTATGTGCCTCTTTTGTAAATATATATTCAGTTCTCATCATCAGCTGTTTGTGTAGTCTGTCTAGCAGCAACTGAAACAGTGAAGATATAGACACCCTCCATCCTTAGTGCTATACAAGACTCAATGGTCCGGGGTGTGAAAGTGAGCAGCTACTGCACTAGAGGCAGGCAATAGATCAATAGAAGGTGATTGCTACTTTTGAAACATAGGCTCCATCTATCCAGGTAGACAAATATAATTAATGCATCACAGGCATTCGTGGGATTCAGTTGTTATCTCGAGTGATATGGTCAGAGGCCACTGGGCCAAGGATTTAGACTGCACACATTAGGCTAATGCCTAAGGTTCATAAAGCATGTGTTTGTCATTGATGTGTATCAGCTTCACAGTACAGGTGTCTGTGTAATAGTATCAACCTTTGAAAGGCCTCACATTATTCAGAATTTAAACTCCCTACCTCAAAGAATGAAAAAATTACCCTGCCCATTCTAGGTGTGATGGTAACCATATTCATCAATTTTTTGCACTTGTTACTTACAGCATCAGCAGTAAGGCAACAACAGTTGCTCCTTGAATAGTCAGCCTCCAGCTCAACCTCTCTATCTTGGTGAACTCCTATATCACATTCCTGGTAGCTTGACTGATCAATCCTTTTGGGTGTAGACCAAGGCTTTGAACTTCCCAAAGCCTCAACTCAACTCACCTATCCAAGTCTTCTTCTACCTACTATACTCCCTAGCTGCAGGCATATCACACCTGTATCATATGCCAGCTAAGAGCATATGCATCAACTAAGTGGTCATGCCTCAATGTTTAAGGGAGTGGTCCTCAGTCAAATCCAGGCAGACACCCTTCAGTTGATGGGTCCCAACATAGCAAGTCAAGGTCACCTCTGATACTAGTACAGGGACTTACACATGGTCAGCTGTTGGACAGAGAGATCATCACCTCTGCAGTCAGGAAGTTGCCAGGTTTGGAAGTCATTGTCCCCTCATGGAAATCAGGAGACTGCCTACAGACAATGACTTCCCCACACCTGCATAATCCTTTATCCCTCCATGCTCTAACATCTCCCCTACTCCCTCCACTTGTATACTGAGTTACACCCCACTTCAGTTACATAGTCCTCTCTGCATCCCAACATTTTGACTCCAATGCCATAATTGAGTCTCCCAGGTTCCATCTTGAGGCAGTGACCTCTGACAACCTTTAACTCATGACTTTTAGTGACTCCCAGGACTGACCATAGCTGCTGCCCTTGAGCAATAGACAGACAACTTTGAATGAAAACTGACCGGACCAATGACAGATATCTGTCAACTCTTCAACTCCCATGATTTCCTGAACCAATTGCACTTGACCCAAAGAAATGACTGTGGCCCACGTCCTAACTGCAGAGGTGATGATCTTCCTGTCCAACAGCTGACCATGCCCAAGCCCCTGGACCAATATTGGACGCGTCTTGACTTGCTATGCTGGGACCCCTTGCCTGAAGGGTATCTCCTTGGACTTGACTGAAGACTGCTCCCTAAACTTTGAGGCATGTCCACTTGGTTGATGCACATGCTGTTGGCTGGCACATGGTACAAATGTGAGATTGACATAGGACAATAGCATTCACCAAATGTCTATTACCTTGCCGGAAGACTGTTGACAAGCTTGATGAGCTGTTTGGCTTGCTGTGTACAGTAAACCAAAAAAACAAGGCCGACATATTGTTAGTCTTTAAGGGGTAACCGAGAGGGCAATGTGCTAAAATACAGTGCATGGCAAAGCCAACCTTGGTTGCTGAGAGCATTCAGGTAGGTACAAAGTGAGTGAGTGCCATGAGAATGAACAAGCTGCTCTGAGATGCAGCTTTTTCTAGTCTGTGAGCTGAGTGTCTATCCCTTCGTCAAAATCTCTTTGCAGCTACATCCCAATGAGAGTTTCCTGTATACAACAAAAGTGTACACTGAAAGTGAAAGTGAGCGGAGATGTGCCTTGATGATTTGGAGAGGCTAGTACATGCCAGATGCCAGTACCTGTGGATGTGTGGTGCACGCAGCCTCTACGCACAGAATGTGCTGTGAAATGGTGGTGCCGGGATATCCGTGAAGGAGTTATGAAGGAGAAAGTGGTGAGCTGGAATCGCTGGAGGCCTGCTTTGACTTGAATGTTGCGAATTCTTGGCTTATAGTTTCTATCTGGTAGTTGGCAGAATGGGAGTGTGCATATTATTGAGGTGCAATGATATATTAATGGATGCAGTAATGAATGATCATCCCTGCTGATTGACCTCTCACTGCTCACTCATGAGAATCTTGTCTTAATGTCAAGACCTTAGTTGGCAATGTGACTTTTCAGCCTTGACATCGAGAGATGCTTTGTTTGAGATCTTACTTGATTCTCTCAAGTTATTCACCACAACCCACATCATTCAGAGCCTGGGAAGATTCCATCCATTATCTCTAAACAATAGTCAGCACAACTTCCCTGCTGGAAAAGGCAACAGATTGAAATTATATACCTGATCAAAATGTTCATGCCTATTTGAATGAAAACTAATATACATAAAGTATTTGTTTTGATCTTCTAGGTATGTTATATTTGTACATAATACCGAACTTTGGAGAGACAATAAGCGAACTAAACCTTGAGAATCTTACTTTTATTTTTGTAGCTTCACCTTGAAAGCAAGCAGCAGGATGCTGATCAAAACATCTGTTAACGACAAATTACACAGGTTAATAAACTCATTAATTATTAGGCTTCTGTTTAACACAACACTACATTGTCACGTGCAATTCTTTGTTGTAAATCCGTGCTGTAGCTTGTTGTATGATTTTATGCACTACATGTCTATTGCTGTTAGTGAGCATAATAGAAATCTCTTCAATTATATCTAAATTTAAATTAGTAATATGTAATTAAACAAAGCTGATGCTTTTATAATCTTATTAGTTTGATAACCTGATAGTTAAAGCGTCTTTACAATTTAAGATTTAGCTGTTGAGATGACAAAGAAACTTGTTGACTAAATTGTTTCTATGTATTATATCTCAGTTTTAGATTAAGTAACTGTCAATAATTACATTCACACAGGCCCTTTTTTGGAGGGAAATGATGCAGTACACTTCAGAAGCATAATAAAATGAATGTATTTTTGCTAAGGAATGAAATATGGGAGTGAAAATTCACCTTATGTCATGGTACTTTGGTTGCCTGTTTACAGTCCACCTGATTTTCAGCTCCATTGTTGTTGATGGAACCGAACATCATGTGAGGTGTAAGTTGGGTGACAAATGCCCTTTTTCATATACCAGTAGGGTCATTTGCATGGCTCACCACTGACAGTCCTTGAGAAATTAGATTAGATTCCCTACAGTGTGGAAACAGGCCCTTTGGCCCAACAAGTCCACACCGCCCCTTGAAGCATCCCAGCCAGACCCATCCCCCTATAACCCACACACCCCCGAACACTACGGGCAATTTAGTATGGCCAATCCACCTAGCCTGCACATCTTTGGACCGTGAGAGGAAACCAGAGCACCCAGAGGAAACCCACGCAGACACAGGGAGAACATGCAAACTCCACACAGACAGTCACCCGAGGCTGGAATTGAATCCGGGTCCCTGGTGCTGTGAGGCTACAGTGTTAACCACTGAGCCACCATGCCACCCCAAGGTGGTGAGAGACTTTCTTAAATGTACCTGAATAACTTGCTAGGCCATTTCAGAGGGCACTCAACTATCAACCACATTGGGTCACACATAAGTCAGACTGGGAAAGGACAGCAGGTTTCCTTTCCTTAAAGACTTGAGTAAACCAGGCAAGTTTCTTATGGCAATCTGGCTGAAGTTCGCGATATGTTACCTCAGTTCCAATTTTGCTAAATTTTACAGAAGGTTTTGTCTCTATGAGGACCAGAGAAATCTCTTGCAATATCAACCTAAACTCGCCTCTTTGATTCCACTTTTCCCTAAAGGCATCAGCACTAATGGCTATATCACCCATTTTCATCTCACTCGATCCTTTTCTTTCTTTCATCACAGGAGCAAACAGGCCACAATAATATAAAAGAGCAAAGAGAGGAGGTGTGCTAACTGAAATCTGGGTCCTACCCCATGAGCACCAGGTGCGATACCCCAACAAAAGCTGGGAATATTCACTTTTGCACAAAGTGGGTATGTGTTAGGAGAGAGCGAATGGCCCTGAGATGCACCTGGTCCAAACATGAGCTGGTGCCTGACTCTGCGTGAATTGTGTCTTCGTAGCAACATTGCAGTACTAGTTATCGGTGCAATCCAAAGTGCAACATTAAAATGTAGAATTGTCCTGTTTGAAGATTAGAGAGGTGCCGTTAGGATTCGAAGAAGCTGGCAGTAATTGGACACCAGCATTCATGGATGGAGGGCTGAGTGTGGCAGGTTCCCTGGAAGGTGTCCTAAGATGTCATTGCCAGGTGTCCAAGATGGTGACTCGGAGGAGCAAGTGGCAGGCTGGAGTCACCAGGTGCTTAGATTTTCATGTTGGGAATTGTTAGTATTTAGTTTTCTCACAAAAAGTGATATACTAGGGAACTGCATATTCATGAGGCAAGATTTGCAGCTAATGAGGCTGTTAACAAGCAGTAATCCCTGTTGTCACAAAGATAGTGGGAACTGCCAATCCTGGAGAATCTGAGATAACAAGGTGTCGAGCTGGATGAACACAGCAGGCCGAGCAGCATCATAGGAGCAGGAAAGCTGACGTTTCAGATCTAGACCCTTCTTCAGTATGGTCTGAAGTCTGGGTCTGTAGGGTCTGTATAATGATGCTTGTTCATATCAAAACCTGTACGTAGAGTTTTTTTTAATATGGGAAGCCCATGGCTACCACACTGTTCTGACTGGCAGTTATTTTCTGAAGAAGGCTCTAGACCCAAAATGTCAGCTTTCCTGCTCTTCTGTTGCTGCTTGGCCTGCTGTGTTCATCCAGCTCTACACCTTGTTACCTCAATAATCCCTGTTGATAGGGATCTTACTGCTCACTAATGAGAATCTCATCTCATTGCTGGGAATTTTTGAAAATCCAACAAGTTGCACTTGATGTTGAGGAAGACCCAGCCTGACTTCTCACTTTATCCTTTCAGAGTTCTTTCCATTGCCCGTGTCATTTAGCCTTAGAAGATTTCGCCCATGGTTTTATTACTAAGGCATTTTAACATTTTTCAGATTTATTTAATCAACTGAATTGAAATAACCAAATACCAAAGAAAGATTCAAATTTCTGTTTTTTGGTTGTTATTTCTTGCCTCTGGATATCGCCACTCAGCTGCTGGACCTGCAGGTGATACACAACGATGTCTATTTTATGTTCTCTTCCATGGTAAAGTCCTACACTATAAAGAGAGGTGATGAAAAGTTTGGGCAAGAATCTAGGTTTTGAGGAAAGGTTTGAATAAGGTGAAAATAAAGAGTTTCATGCACATATCACCTTTCACAAAATAAGCCACTCTAAAGCATCTCATGACAAGAAAAGCTAATGTTTGGTCCTGACCACTGACATCTCAGATGAAGTAGTTTGATGCGTAGTCATAGACTCACAGAGTCGGAGCCACAGACTCATAGAGCTGTACAACAAGAAAACAGACCCTTCAGTTCAGTTCGTCCATGCCAACCAAATATCCCAAATTAATCTCATTCCATTTGCCTGCATTTGGTCCATATCCCTCTAAACCCTTTCTATTCCTGTACCCATCCAAATGCCTTTTAAATATACATATCTAACTGTCTGTTCTAGTGTTGTAATGCAGGACAACAGGAAGCCAGTTTGGAGTATTGCAAACTCCCACAAATGGCAATGTGATAAATCCTAATTATTTCTTTTTGTTGATTGGGAAATATCTCTTGCCCATTTCTTCTAAATAGTGCCATGGGATTTTATTTTACTTCCACCAGGACAGGCAGATGAGGAATTCGTTTAATGTCTTTTCAAAACAAAAATCAACTCTATTCGTGCAGCACTTTGTCCTTATATTGGATTGTCAGCTTTGACTTCTGTGCTTAATTTCTAAAGTAGGACTTGAACCTGGAGCCTAGAATGACTTAATGCCAGAGTGCTACCAACTGAACCATGGCTATAGAAGTGTGAATGCAAATAACATTCTCTTAATATTAGAATGACACTTGTTCATAACAAAAACCTGTCCACAGAGATTGTTTTAGCCCATGGCTACCACACTGTTCTGACTGGTAAGAAAACTATCCCACTGATGCTGCCTGTCACTGGGCTGATCAGAAGGATTTAGATATCATCAGCCCTTTTGGCCATGTCTTGATGCACTTTCCCAGTCAAGTCCTGAAGTAAGACTTGAGCATGAAGGTTCTGACTCAGAGATAGGGACTTACTGCTGCACCACAAGACCTGCAAATGAACTGTATTTGAAGAGCAGTCACTGTTTAATAATGGAGGAAGGGGTGATGCAAAGATGGAGCAAACTGAGGGAAGAAATTTGCTTGAAAGTGGAGGGCATGAACTTAGTCCATAACAGCAACTGTGTCCCATCTTCTTTCCACTTAAATTCATAGAACAATAGTTCAAGGTTGTTGGAGATTCATTTCTCAGTCTCACCATTGCTTTTGATTGGTATGAAATTAAAAAAAAACTCTTTCCAAGTCGATAGAAAACATGAACTGTGGGGATAAAAAAAATCAACTGTTGATTTGCTGTGAGCCAGTTTCGAGCAGTTCTGGTTGGGTCATTTTAGCCCCTGCAAAATATTACCTCATTCCCTTTTAATGACAGTTTAATTCACATATTAACTGTTCCTCTATGATGGTGTTCATGAGTTGCCCTGGGGTCATAGACGCTGTTGTTGTGCTTCACTGCTAACCTGCCCAATCCTTTTCAGACTGCTGCCCAAGTCCTCCCTATGGGGAGGTCAGCTAAACAGGCATATCCAGAGGTCAATTAGAGGCTAATCACTGGTTCTTCTGGAAGCTTCTTTCGATTCACAGCTGCTTATGCCCTCTCCTTGAGGAAAGGGCAAGTTATTTAAAAGCCAGAAGAACTGGTAGCTAATGACTGGACCTTTTTCTGAGAAAAGAATATTCAATAACATCCTAATGACCTATTATGTATAAATGTCCAAACTGTGATAGACAGACCTTAAACTTTTATGGATATGGTTTGGATAATGTTTAGTCTGCAAACAATTTTCATTTGACAAAATGCTGTTAGCAAATGTGATGTAACTGCTAATGCTTTCAAAGGTAAAATCCACAACTTTCATTAGCATAATCAGGTTAAGAATTGTAGGGTCTTAGTAGCACATTTCGTTGCCATTACATACTGGCCTGAATCTTCCGATCTGGTTAGAATCCCAACTCTGACACAGATCCCAGCCAAAAAGGTTGCCCACTTACCTTCCTGGCATGTTTCTGGCCTGATCTCTGATACAGGATCCATTAAAACAAATGCAGTCTCATAAACCTCTCAAGGTGAATTGTCACAGATAACTACACCCCTCCTTTTTTAGTGGCAATAGTTGCAATATTCCAGTAAGTAAAATGTTGAAATGTTCCAGAGTCACTGTGAAAGTTAGCAAGAAGAGATAATTGTAAGGTAAGTGTGAGAAAGAATTGAGTGTTGGGAGTGAGGGCGTAGAATGGGTGGTAGGGGAGAGGATGCAGGTAGTAGGTAAATGGGTGAATGATTGAGTTGGTCTGTTGTCAGGGGGTCTAGTGCTGGAGGAAGGAATCTGGATGTGAGAGGTGAGGGGTCATGGTCTGTCTAGTGTCTGTGGAGAATGGGTTAATTGGAAGTCCAGGGGGAGGGCTGAGGCATTGTGGGGTGGAACAGAACTAGCTGTCTTGGGTGGGAGGATTTGGTGTGAGTAACTAGGGAGGGTGGTGTTAGTTTTATAGTTAATCAGGAGTTGAAACAACATTTATTCCTTCAGCTTTTCCTAACTACTAAATTAAGTAAGTTGGAGCTTTGTGAAGCTTCCCATTATCACTCAAAGTTTGTAATTCTTTTCAGAGGCTTCTGCAGTTGTCCATCAGGAATTTTAACTTCTTGGGGAATGACTTCACTCCTGTGAAAGGACTTCTGAGAGATTCTGATGCATACCTGAAATAGATGTGCTGTCTCCCTCTATTTGGAGACTAGAAGATCTGGGCTAAGATCACTCAGATAAAGAGAGGAATGTCCAGGCCCTGGTAGGCTGGGTATGGATGTGGAGGAATAGCAAAGGGCTGCAAGGTTTCAGTGTAACAAATTGGAGGTGAATTTACAGCAACAGAACAATACCCACATCACATGGGGAGGCCACTACCTCAGTTGTAGTGCTGTTATTGCCAGGGCCAAGCAGCAGTGATCTGAGGAGAAATCACTTCTGTGGTGACATTGGATCCATGCGAGGAGGCCTTTTCTGTTGGTGGCCTGCTCTTGGTCTGAGGTGCATCTGAGTCTGATGGCTCCTCTTGGAAACCACAGGTTGGCAGCCTTGTTGTTGATGACCTACAAATGCAGCAGGGCAGTGGGTGAGTGGGTGCTCCAGAGAGGACATGATGCCTGCAGTTGAGAAAATGGCCTTTAATTGAGTCTTGAATGATCTGAATTGACTGCCCACCACTAGCCTATGGCAGATAAACCTTTGCCTTTCCCACAGCTATTAAATTTCCCACACAGTGGGACACCATTAAGAAATGTATCCAACTTAGCTCCCAATTCGCCATTTTTAAATTTTGTCTGTAAGTTGTGCCTGGCTTAGCCCATCCTGGAGTCACAGAAAGGCTGCAGCAAAGGGAGGAGCCATTTGACCCACTGTATCCTTGCAAGAACAACTCAGCTAGTACCACTCACCTACTGCAGTCATGCAAGTTACTTCACTCCAGATAGTTATGCAGTTCCGTTTGGAAAGCTATGATTGATTTACTTTCCATCATGCTTTCAGACAGTGCAGTATACATTGAAAGGCTGAATGTAAAAGCTTTCCCTCAAGCTGCATTTAGATTTTCTGCCAGTCTCCTGAAATCAACATCCTCTGGTTCTCAAACTTTCCACCACGATGAACATTTTCTCCATTGTATCCTGTGTCCAGACCTTCTATGATTTTGAACATCTCTACAAAATCTGTTTTCAAACTTCACTCTGAAGAAAATCTTCTCTAATAATCGTGGAAACTCAAGTCCTTCATCACTAGAGCCATTCTTATACATTTTTTCTGCATCCTTGATGACTCCGCATTCTTTCTACAATTTTAAAAAATTCATTAACAGGATGAGGGCATCACTGGCGGGGCAGCATTAATTGCCCATCCCTAATTGCCCAAAGTCAACAACATTGCTGTGGGTCTGGAGTCACATGTAGGCCATACCAGGTAGGAATGGCAGTTTCCTTCCTTAAAGGACATTGGTGAACCAGATGGGTTTATCCTGACAGTGATAATGGGAACTGCAGATGCTGGAGAATCCAAGATAACAAAGTGTGAAGCTGGATGAACACAGCAGGCCAAGCAGCATCTCAGGAGCACAAAAGCTGACGTTTCGGGCCTAGACCCTTCATCAGAGAGGGGGATGGAGAGAGGGAACTAGAATAAATAGGGAGAAAGGGAGAGGAAGACCAAATATGGAGAGAAAAGAAGATAGGTAGAGAGGAGAGTTTAGGTGGGGAGGTAGGGAGGGAGGGGATAGGTCAGTCCAGGGAAGATGGACAGGTCAAGGAGGTGGGATGAGGTGGTAGGTAGGAAATGGAGGTGTGGCTTGAGGTGGAAGGAAGGGATGGGAGAGAGGAAGAACAGGTTAGGGAAGCAGAGACAGGCTGGGCTGGTTTTGGGATGCAGTGGGGGGAGGGGCCGAGCTGGGCTGGTTTTGGGATGCAGTAGGGGAAGGGGAGATTTTGAAGCTTGTGAAGTCCACATTGATACCATTGGGCTGCAGGGTTCCCAAGTGGAATATGAGTTGCTGTTCCTGCAACCTTCGGGTGGCATCATTGTGGCACTGCAGGAGGCCCATGATGGACATGTCGTAACAAGCAACTGCACCTCCCAGTCGCGAACCATTTCAACTTCCCCTCCCATTCCTCAGAACCGCTTTGCAGAACACCTCCACTCGGTTCGCAACAAACAACTGCACCTCCCAGTCGCGAACCATTTCAACTCCCCCTCCCATTCCTCAAAATTCTATTGAGGCCCATCTCAACATCAGCAGTTACTCACTGCATCTTTCATGTGTTTGTCAATTGGCAAGGGAAGTTTGTTACTAGGCAGTGGTGAGTTGCCAATTAAGGGGGATTATCACTTGTTAGATGCCTTACTGACATTTCAACTCATCTCATTTATAATCAGCTCCTAAACAAATGCACCAAACTGGAAGGGAAACAGTCCAGGGTGGAAGCCATCGAGGGGAAGCAGTCTGGGGTGGAGGCCAGCGAGGGGAAGCAGGCTGGGGTGGGGGCCAGCGAGTGGAAGCAGTCTGGGGTGGAGGCCAGTGAGTAGAAGAAGTCAGGGGTGGGGGCCAGTGAGTTGAAGCAGTCTGGGGTGGGGGCCAGCGAGTGGAAGCAGTCTGGGGTGGGGGCCAGTGATTTGAAGCAGTCCCAGTGAAAACCTGCTTTGGAGCAGCTGAGAGCCAGTGCAGAGTAGACTGGAGGTTTGGAGCGGAGTTAGTTGTTGGACTGGGGTCTGACTGGGTGGTCAGGCCATGTGCAGATACTCCTGCGCTCCACTACTGCAACCTAATGTTTACGTGTAATTTGATTATCTTGATTATATGACTACTTTTTAAACCATGTCTTACATCTGTAAAGTGATGCAACTACTTTTCTTTTTTTTATTCCTCCTTTGTATCCAGGATTTGTACCTCGGTACGTTGTACCTAAGAGGGCATCATAAGAGGCGACATTGTAAAACTTTTCACTGTACCCCTGTTCGTATTTAGGCAGACAATAAAAGATATTCTATTCCAACAAACTTGACATCAAGAATTCACAACATGGAGGTCAGCGCATGTACTTGATGACTTCAGTTTGACATTGGCTGCAAGGATCCTCTGCTCAGCACCAAACCCCTCAAGCACGCACATTGTATTAAACATTTGCCAACCTCTCATGACAATTATGGCATTTCTTCTGCTCACCTGAATTGAAAAGCTGCTGCAAGGTATATTTGTGAGCAGGAACTGGCACCTAACTCACAGACTGATCAGGCTACATCTCAGGGCTAATGAAATGTGAGGCTGGATGAACACAGCAGGCCCAGCAGCATCTCAGGAGCACAAAAGCTGACGTTTCGGGCCTAGAACCTTCACCTGATAGGTCCTATACAGGTTTGTTCTTTCTATTAAACTGAATTGATTCTGTCCTTGATCCCTTTAACACATTTCTCTCCAGCAGTTTAATATTCTTCTTAATCCATACTGCCGCAACTTTTTAATCCTTCCCTCACTAACTATCCTGAACACCTGAACACTGTTATTTGTTGAATGTTGCTCTATGCAAATTGACGTTGCACTTTTTACATTGAAACAAAGTGCACCATTGGTCAGCTGTACAGGTCACATCTCGGAGTCAGGAAGTCATGAATTCAAGGTTTATTCCAGGATTTGAGCCAAAGAACCTAAGCTTGCACGCTGGCGCAACTTTGAGAAGGAGTGTGCACTATCGGCAGTGCTGTCTTTCAGATGGGCCATTAAAGGGAGATCTTCTTAGGTAGATATAAAACAACCTATTGCAGTATTTGAAGAAGAGAGAAAAGATCTACTCAGTGTCCTGGCCAACACTTACCCTTAACTTTAGATTACAAAAACTATTATCTAGTCATTATTACGTGGCTGTTTAAGGGAGCATGGTGTGTTGTATTTCCCACATTTCAAAAGTACTTCATTGCTTGTAATATATTCTGGGATGTCCTGAGATCAACAGAAGTGCGAACGAAAACAAGTTCTTTCTTAATAAACTTGAAAGATCTAAATGCACAATGTTAAAATTAAGATTGGAGTGCGTCACTTTTCATTCACATTTTTCTTCCCACCCCTCATAAAACATATTTTAGCTTTATCCTTCTGGGAATGTCAAGATTTTATGGTTATCTGTATGGATGTTGGTTAAATGATTGATTTCATTTGGTTGGAGTACTTCAGGAATGGTGTCAGGTCATTGGAGTGCCTTGTACATTAATGAATCATGAATTATCTTTGACCTGTACAATGTCCAAGGTTTGCAAAGACTACCTAAAGACATAGTGTCCCTGAATTTCTAAGTGTTCATATTATTAAGCAAATTTACTTGTTATTTAAAAGTAGCTTCAGAAAAAGCTTTGTTTTACTGTTTTACTGTCAATTACCAAAGATTCTAAATGTGTAATTTCATTCGGGAGTAGTTGACATAACAGTGCTTTACATCAGTATTTTCCTGAATATCTTTATTGCTAATAATTCCCTAAGTGAAAATGGAAGTGATAGAATATATCTGTCAGTTGTCGCAGACTAGTCCATTCTATTTCTGAGAATGGAATAAATTACATGAGGTGCAGACAAATTTTGAACTTGCATCCTTTCTTCACTTTGCAGAGTACACAATATCGGTATATCAGGGCAACATAGTGGCTTGGTGGTTAGCTCTGCTGCCTCACAATGCCAGGGACCCCAACACGATTCCAGCCGCGGGTGACTGTGTGGAATTTGTACATTCTCTCCGTGTTTGCGTGGGTTTCCTTTAGGTACTTTGGTTTCATTCCATAGTCCAAAGATGTACTCTATAAGTGGATTGGCCATGCTAAATTGTCCATAGTGTCCAGGGATGTGAGGCTAGGTGGATTAGCCATGGGAAATGCTACGTCACAGGTATCTGGTGAGGAGGTGGGTCTGGAAGCTCTTCAGAGGGTTGATATGGACCCAATGGACCAAATGACCTTCTTCCATACTGAGGAAAGCTGTTAAACCCTTCTATTTCATCCATAATGTATGATCTTTTACAATCCCATGGATTTGTCTCACTGCTTTCACCTCTAAAACTCTGCTGAAAAGTCCTGCGTGTGTTTTTCACTGAATGAAACAGACTCATGATTTCGGCATTAAAATTATTTTATTCCTGCTTGAATCCGTTACTACTCCTTGTACTATTACATATTTAATTCAACTTCGGCATATCATTTAAGAGCTTGAATATCTTTTAAAAAAAACGACCTCTCAGTTGGCTCTTTTTAAAGCTGAAATCTCCTTGGCTCTTCATCCATTTCCCCATAATTCATATTGCTGACATTGGGATTAATCTCATAGCTATCACTGAAGTTGTGAAATACCTGAATAACATGCTGAATTTATGCAAACAAAATGGAATATTCACAGCCCTTGAATATGGAGAGAACTGTGGGAAAATGTGAGAATGATAAAAATCTGACTCTTGAGGTCAAGAAAAAATATAATTTTCCCCTTAAGCTTTAAACAGAGTTCTGAATTACACTAATAAGCAATGATTACCTTATTTCCAGACATTTGCATCTTATTATTAGTTCATCTTGCCTCTTTTTATGCAGTTGCCAATTCTTCCATGCATTACCAAAGAAACTAAATGATGCCAAATCCCAACTCAAAATTCTGTTACTTGGTGTATAGCATTTTCCAATCGCTTCTCCAACTTCGTCTTAGAGTCCATTCACCAACTGCGCACTCCACACGCAGTGATCAGCTCCAGAATTTGTTGACAGAAGGTGGCGTCAGCAAAGCTCCAGCATCATCGTGTGCAACAGGAACAGAAACTACTGGAGAAACTCAGCAGATCTGGGAGCATCTGCGGAGAGAAAGCAGAGATAATATTTCAGGTCCAGGGACCCTTCGGTTCTGAAGAAGGGTCACTGGACCTGAAACATTAACCATGTTTTCCCTTCACAGATGCTGCCAAACCTACTGAGTTTCTCCGGCAATTTTTGTTGATGTCTCAGATTTCCAGCATCCGCAGCTGTTTTGCTTATTTTAGCATCGTCACATCGTCTGGACTGATCTTGCACTAGTAATGCACGTCACCTTTTATTGCAATATTCCAGAGGTTTCTCTGGGTTCAAAGAGGCAAACCCATCTCGTACATTTGTACAGGTAGTACTTTAGAGTTATAGAGTTTTCACAGCATGGAAAGATGCTTTATGGCTCATTGTGCCCATGCCGATTGTCGAACATCCTTTATTTTAATCCATAGAATCATAGATTGTACATTTTTCGCTCTTAGCATGCTTTCTTAGTAGTCAATCACTTTTTGCTTTCTTTGATACTGACAGTGACTCGAGCTTGCCTTGCTTTTTAGTGCAGAAAAAAAGACAGCCAGATTGGCATTGTTGCCAGCACTGAATGGACCAAAGGAATGAATATGTAGCTGTACAGCACAGTCTGAAATCAATGTTTTGTTGCTGTATCATTAAACAATGGGAAATTTAAAGAAGTAATCTGTCACAAGGACGTAACCTTCCCCATTCACTGTGAATATTTCTGATGCTATTTTCAACTAAGTGTGGATGGGACGTCATGTGGATTAGAGTGCAGATAGCTTACACAGCAACCACATTGCGTGTGCTTCTACCAAATGACCATGTCTGATAGTCAAAGGGGACTGGTTCTCTATAGAATGAAGGGGAACTATGGCCAGCCAGGGAGTGCCGTAGTGCTCAGTCAAGGATATCAGCCAATCTCAGTGTGCCACACTGGCCAAGATCAGTCAGTAAGGCACTTGGTGTGACCAGGTTCTACACATCAGGTCCCTGCAGACTGGAGATTGTGCCACATGTTGCCTTGCAGGTTAAGTGTAACCAATGCAGGTATTGCAGATAAGTCAGTCGGGAAGATCGGAGGACATCATTCCAGGGGTTGTTCTCTTCACAAGTCAGTCTGACCATGTGGACCATCGTCAATCCTGGGGATTTGTGCAGCAGTGCAGTGGAAAGTGATAAACTGAAGTCTGGTGATAGGATGCATTATGCTGTGGGAGGGTTTTGGTTTTGCAGGTTACTAATACCCTAACTTTGTTGTAGTGAGCATGGTATACAATAAGAGTTGAGGGGGAAAACTAGAGCTATCAATTGTCAAATAAAAGAGTTAAGTTGGAATTTTGGGAGCTTGAAAGGTGAAGAGGTTGACAGGGAAAATGACACAAAATGAAGGATGGAGTTGAGGGGGGTGGTTTTTGTAATTTTTGCTGTCAGAAAGCGTGTGTAACTCACTCTTAGGACTGGATGTTATACAGATTATGAGACATTTTATCCTACAATGATACAAGGAGAGTGATTGAGAGGGATGAAAGTGGATGGAAGAATTCTTAATGGCACAAAAGCAGTAGAATTGGTTAAATACCTCAAGTGAGTCAGTTGGAAGTGCAGAGGGCAGGAAAGGTTACTAATTAAGGTGGATATGGTAGGTGAAAGCCAATGAGTTGCGGGTACTGCATGCATTAGTGAGAATTGTAGAACCTTACAACTGGTGTTGCTACTGAGCAGTGGCAAAGCTGGAGTGAGTGTGAGGCTGCAGAGAGAAAATGATAAGACTAAGCCTTGCAGAGTGCAGAAAGTCGATAACTTTCTTCTGGAACTGCTTGGCATTTCTTTGGTGCATGAAATGGCACATTACCTGGGTCACTACTTCAGTCCAGGTTGACTGTGTTCAATGTTCTGGTCTCTTTTTCTAGTCCACAGGAAAGGGGATGGCCCTTTTCTCCAACATCCAGTTGACCAGCACCTCCAGATCTCCTTTGCTGAATCTGGGTGCCATCTTCGCTTTCTGGGACATGCCCTATTCAAAAAATGGTCAAGCAGGAGAGTATGGAGGCTGTTTCCTGGGATTGCAACATTTGAAGTGGTGTGCAGCTGGGGTTCAAATGTGGGGCTAACAATGTAAGTGGTTGAAGATCCCCAGCAACAGTGAACACCTCCACCCCTGCTGCAGAATGATTAAGAAGGGCACCATAGAGCTCAGATGCATAAGTAATGGAAAAAGCAGCAGAAGATTGAGTGAGAAAATGAGCCATGAACCATAACTCACACCATTCATGAAACATCCTTAAAACAAGAGTTAAAAATGGAAAATATTTAGCCCGTAGTATCAGCAGCAGGTGTTACAATTGTTTTCAGAAAACAGAGGGGACCTCCACGAAACAAGTAAAGATCTTTGGGAGTTTGAGAAGAGATATTTCTCCTTGCTGGTGAATCATGCGCTGTGGGGTCATAGACTTTGAAATGGTGATCTGTTATTCAGAAAATTTCTTTGCTCAGCTGTTGGTGAACCTTTGGACTTCTCAAGCCCAAATAGTTGTGAATGCTCAGTCAGTGAGTATATTTGAAACAAAGGTTGATAGTTACTCTGATGCTAAGAATCAAAGGAATGGAGTTTGATCATGTTGAATGGGGGAATCAACCTTGAAAGATTAAATAACGAAACCTGATCCTATTCCTTCGGTTTTTATGCAATCGCAATTATTTTAACACTGTCAGGGACAGAAAGTATTTGGGTACTTGACTGTCAATCAAAGATCGCAAATTCAAGTGGCCAGGCTACCTGACTCTCAAACTAAGGGAAACATCAGCATAGTTGTAATGTTACTGGACTGGTCATGCAGTCCCCATCTTAATGTCTGGTATATGGTGCCAGCATGGCAAATGGTGAAATTTAGATTCAATAAAAATTAGGAATAAAAAATTAGGCAATAACTCTGGTACTAATGTTGTTAAAAATACATCTTGTTCCGTACTGTTTTTTGAGTGAGAGAAATTTGCCATCCTTACCCAATGTGGTGTATATCTGACTCCAGATCCACAGCACTGTAGTCGACTCAACTGTACTCTAGATAATTGGAGATAGGACATAAAAGCTGGCCTAAACAGCAATGCTGACATGTTGGGAACAAATAAAAAAAATGTAGGTTCATTCTCCTAAATTAGGCCTTGCTTGCTGCCAGTGCTGATAATGGCTGCTGTTTCTAATGAAATATCTTCAAGCACATTTGGGCTGAATTTTCCTGAGCAAGTGCACTTCTGATGTGAAGCATTCCAGCTCAGGAAGCTGGAAATGACCACAGCCGGATGCTGAAACTTTTCTACCTTCAGGCAACCACTTAAGCTGCTTCCTGGAACCTCATCCAAGTCGGAATGACAACTAGGTTTCAGCATTAGTGGATCCACAGGATGGTGTCCAGCTGCCTTTTCAGTGTCATCAATGCCAAGCGCCCTTAGGAGGAATGGCAATGGAGGCATTATCAGTGGGAGGCAAGAAACACCTACTCTGGTTGGGGAAGCTTTAGTCAAAATATCAATCTCCATGGAGCGTCAGCAAGGATATGAATGCAGTTTTTGAATAGATGCCCCTTTCTGAATTACTGCCAACAAAAATAAATTTAAATACTCAAATGTGTCATAGTACAGATTAGTTGTGAATCTGGCTCCCATTCCCTTTTGGGCCCCTGACAAGGTGCCATCAAGGAAATGTTGTGCAATTCATTACCATCCTTCATCAGATTCCAATCACTTTCGAGTGGTTTCCGTCAAGTCTGTTCTCTGGCAGAGGGACTCACAGGCTGGAGTTGACAGGACACAAAACTTCCAATTTTCTTATATCACCTGAGCGTAGGCAGGCCTGGGAAAATTCAGCCAAATCAAATATTTTTTAAACATATTTGTCTACAATTTGACTAAACAAAGCCACCAACAGATAAGAGACTAGTCATATGACTGGTGAAGGAGACAGCTAGATCCCACCTCCATGCCATACATTTTTGTATGTGTATTACCATTGCTTGAAAATTGCATTTTCTTGCTTCATGTTGGAATGTAATAATCAGTATATAATACAAAACTGGGGTTAGTTAAAAAAAATGTGAAAGGCAGTGTTAATGAACTCCTCTCTGTCCAAAACTGAATTTAATTTGGTATTGTGGGCTGCATAATTCAGAGCAGAAGAATAAATTATAGATGAAAACCCATCATATGTTTATAAATACACTAACATTAGCATTTCACTTCACCATAAATCTATACTCGACAACATTTAAGCACAAGAAATGGAGCTCTGTAGAACAATGATATATTTTCTCACTGGCAGCCAAGAGTAGTGGCCCATTCATTGTCTTCAGTTATTCAAACTGTACTTCCTCTGCTGATGTCCCCTCATTTAAAATCCATTTTAATTGAAAGATGCTCAGTGCAGACACAGTGGTACATTTACTTATCCCAGTTATACATCACAAAGCACTAGAAGAAAATTGTTTAATCTGAAGAAACAGTTCATGGTGGTCACCACTGAACAGCAGAGTAATTACAAGATCAGATCTGCTATAAATGCACTCAGGGTGTTCTGTGACCTATCATCTTCTAATCTGCATAGTGAAGTATTGCTTCATAACTGTAAATTGCTGATTTAATTAAAACCAAGACCTTTCTGTCATTTAATTACAGGGAGAAAGGTTATTGCTTAAATGCAATTTTCCAAATGTGATTTCTTAACAGTTATTAACTGCTTTGCCATCATTTATTGTTTCTGATTTTCAATTTTAAAATGGCCCTGTGACAGAAGTAATGACTTTATGAAGAAGTCAATCTAGATGAACAGAGTGCTGCCATTTGTTTCTCAAACTAAAATGGGCAAAACTTGATATGAAAATGTCACAGTGAGAAACCCATAGCTTCCTAAGCTAAAATAATGAAGGATTCAAGAGTCTACAAGACCAGCTCATTACATGCCTAACATTTCTACAACATCTGAGTCATTAAGGTTTGCCACAGGCACTCTAAATAATATTGACAATGTAAGCAGATAGAACTAAAAAAGAGAACAGACCAAAATAAAATTAGCCTTCCTCTTACAATATAATGTACTTGTATCACAACAGTAGTTTACATTCAGCACTGTAATACATCCCAAGACACTTATTAAGTCTATTAGACTGTAGGAAGTCTATTAGATTACATCCTTAAAATGTTTCTGTGCATTTAATTCAAAGGAGTCAATTGCTCCCGCATCAAAAGAAGCCAATTCCACCAGAATTAAAGGATGTTGCAAATATATGTTCTGTCAGGTTTTCCAATTTTTGCTTTCTTAATTCCGTTGACCATATTCTGAGGCAGTTGTGTACTAGCAAGTGGGTTAATAATTGCAAAGGAAATTCAGAAATGAACAATTCTGAGCCAGTTTCTTTTGTGAGCTAATAAGATTCTCCCCACCTTTCACACACCTTCCACCATGTTAACTTTCTTCCTCCTCCCAGATCTCTTGTGACAAGCTGAGAGGGCAAGCATATCTCCTTAGCCCCTGTTTAGTCTGCTGTGAAGCCTCTGGACTCCTCTTTGTGAGGCTAGGAGTTTATAAGAATATGGGTATATGGTGGGAAAGTGGAACCGATGTTTCTTTAGTACTCATTCACGGCATTTGGATTCCACCAACTACACCGGCATTTATGGTGCATTCCCAATTGCCAAGACTGCAGTTAAGAGTCAGTCACGTTGCTGTGGGTTCGGAGTCACATGTAATTCAGGGTAGAATGGCTGATTTGCTTTCTTCAAGGACAATAGTGAATCATATGAGACTGAAAACTGTGGCTCAGGATTGAGGTGTCATTTGACTTACCATTGTTTCTACTTCTTATGTTCGTACTTAACAGTTAACCTGTGGCTTACACTGCAGAGAATGCCTTTGGTGTGTGAGCATCTCAACTGGCACTACTCCATAGTAACAACATGTAACAAGTTAATTAGTTTGGAGGATTTGAGTACAATTTGTTATATTATAGAATTACGTAGGATATCTACCACTGAAACAGTCATTTGGCCCAATCAGTCCATAAAATTTATGTCCCATTCAACTCTCCTCCCATGTCTTTTCAATGAGTTTAACCCCTCTCTTTATTCTTTTCCACTAGTTGGACTTGAATGTTTGATCTAGATTTTTTTAAGCCCTTTGAGAAGACCACAGGAAACTTGGAGCAAAGGAGCGTCTTGAGCGACTGCCATTGTTCAGCGGGTAAGATTTTTAGCTCTGCGTCAGAAAATTGTGGATGTACAGTATTGTCCTAGAAACTAGGCATTGAATTTCAGCTAAAGGTTTCAGTCAAAGTGTTGTAAGGATGGCAGATGTGATTTCCTGAAAGACAATTGTGAATCAAATGAGTTTTCAGTCAAAGATGGTCCACTATTATTATTATAGTTAGCTGGAAGCTTGCCCATGCTCACAAAGTTCTGGCTTCAAGTCCCACATCTGGTCTTGCATACAGATATGAAGTCTGACAGTGCATTTGAGGGAGCACTTGCCACCGGAGGCCCTCACACTCCAGCGCAGGTCAGAGGAACATTTTGGTGGGATAGGCATTTAGTGCAGACCTGAGGGACAACTGCACCATCGGAGGTACTGACACTCCAGTGCAGACCTGAGGGAGCACTCTATCACTCCTGTACCTGCTTCTTATGGTCTTATGATCCATAAAGCAAAGGGAATGTTAATGTTTGCAGAGAAAAGACAAAGTGTAGATCCAGAGCATAACGGTGGAATAAAAGTCAGCACTAACTGAAAGCAAAAACATGAAAACAAGGTACAAACATTGCAGGAAAAAAAATACATAGTATGAAAATGGGAGATGGAGTTCATTATTATAAATTGTTGAACACAACATTGAATCCAGAAGATTGTGGAATACTTAAGCAGAAAATGAAATGCTGCTGCTCCACCTTGTGTTGGGCTTCCTTGGAACATTGCAACAGGCATAAGACAGAAATGTGAGAATGAGATGAAGGTGGTGTATTAAAAGCCAAAATTCAGGGATCTTGCTTGCATACAGAGTCTTTTATAAAGTACAACATCCCAAGGCCTTCACAAAATTATTGTCAAATAAAATTTGGTACAGAGTCACGTCAAGTGATTGTAGGGCAGATTCCTGAACGATTTTAAGGAGAATCCTAAAGGAGGAGACAGAGATCAGGAGGCAGAGAGGTTTTGGGAGGGAATTCCCTACTTTAGGGCCGAGGCAGTTGAAAGGACAGTCACCAACAGCGGAGAAGTGGAAATCAACATAGTGCAAGAGGTCAGGCTTGAGGAAGATGGTAAGGCAGGAGAGCAATGGAATGTGGTACCATGATGGCAACAACATAAAGGATGCATGGGATGAATGGGTTAAAATTAAAATAAGGGGAATGAAGGGAGTAAAAGGAATGTGACTTGATAGGATGAAAGTAGAAAAAAAGATATCTGTGACAGGGTGGATGGCAGGACGCATATCATGACAAGAATGATCAACAGTGAAAAGACAAATAATGTGGGAATGGGATAATGAAACAAAAACAGTGTTGGGAGGACCTGAATAGCTTTTACTTCTTTAATTTTGGTTTTAATAAGCAGCAACCTTTCTGTTCCTCTTCCTACACTCCCCCCTTTCACTTATTAAAAAACCCATTACATTTCTAACTTTTCCCAGTGATGATGAAATATGCTAATGACCTAGATCATTAACTCTGTTTCTTTTTTCACAGATGCTGCCAGACTTGGTGAGCACTTCTAGCATTTTCTGTTTTTACGATAGGTGGATATGTTGGCAGGGTGCGATGAAGTAAAATGAGAGGAACTTCATGTAAAACATAAACAACATGGATTAGTAAACATAAGAACTTAGAGGTAGCGGCTGGACTAGACCATATGATCCCTCAAGCTCGTTCTACCCTTTAATGTGATTGTGGCTGATTCTGGACTCCAACTTCACTTATCTGTGTGACCCTCTTTCCATTGAGTCCCTTAGAGAGCACAAATATATCAGTCTCAACCTTGAATATACTCATCATCTGAGAATCATTATTAGGTACTGTCTCATTCCAGGAGTCAAGTGAACATTTGTTGATCACCTCTAAGGCAAATATATTCTTCTTTAGGTACAGATCAAAACCATATAGTAATTCAGCTCTGCTGTCAACAAGCCTTGTCAAATTCCAGCAAGACATCTTTCCTGTTTGAACTCTAAATGCTTTGCAGTATAGGTTACCATACTATTTGCCTTCCGAATTGCTTGTCGTTTTCAAACTTTAACTATCTCTGTTACTCGTACAAGGTACTGAAATAAATCTGGACACAATAAGTCAATGGATTCCTACCTTTATTCTGCTCTTCTTTTTTTTTGACTAAAGTCAGTAGCCTCACATCTCCCCACATATACTGCATCTGCTGCCTCAGTGCTCACTTACATCCCTTTTGTATCCATTCATAAGCTTTGTGCAACAGAAATAAGTTAATGTCAACTTATTTTAGTTGCTGAAGAGCAGCATCATCATAGAGCTGTCGCCTGATCAGCCAAAATAGTGTTTCTCATTGATACATGACCCTTTGTACTTCCTGGTCTTGAATATGAACACAGCTCTACAAAGGGCTAGCTTTTATTGTTCATTCATGAGATATACTTTTCTCTTACATCACAGAATATATCCCTTACCTCTGTTTCTTCCACACACCATATTGTCCAATCTAGTCATGTAATTTCACCAAAATTGGATGCATCTTACTCAATCTCTTCAGCTAAGTGATTAATATAGATTGCAAATAGCTGAAGGTCTGGTATTTATCATACTGGCACCCCATTAGTTATAGTCTTCTAATCTGAAAACTGCCTGCTATTCGTACTCTGTTTCTGTCCCTTGACCAACCCTCAACCTTTTAACCCCAATGCTGTGAATCCTTACCTTCTTCAGCAATTTCCGTCTGCTATCTTATCAAATGTCTTTGAAATCCAATATGCCATATCTACTGGTTCTCCTTTAGCAATCTTACTGTTTTCTCCTTAAAATCGCTAATAGATGTATACACCATGTTTATAAACATCTTTTACAAGAACATGATGTCATCTCAATCATTTTATTTTATCAAACCATGTTGTCAGTTCAATCATATTCATGGTTTTTATGTGCCCTGTTACCATTTTAAAACATCAAAATTAGGAGCAGGGACAGGCCATTTGGGCCCTTAAGCCTGTACCACAATTCAATATAGTCATGGCTGATCGTGCAACTTTGTATCTCGTTCTGGCTCTCTCACAATACCCTTTGATCCTTTTAGCCCTAAAAACAATAACTCCTTCAATTTCTTATTAATGAATTTGATCAGCACTTCCTGTTACCTCAGTGCCTTTCCATCATCTACAAGGCACAAGTCCGCAGTGTGTTAGACTAATCCTCATTTGCTAGGATGAGTGCAGTTCCAACAACACACAAGAAAGGTGGCACCATCCAGGTCATAGCAGGACACTCTATTGTCAGTCCATCTACCATCTTCAACATCCACCATTGCTCAGGCAAACTAACACAACTCATCAAGGCTCCTTGAACATCACCTTCTAAATTTTTGATATTTGTCTCCCAAAAGGAAAAGGTCAGCAAATACATAGGAACACCACTACCTCCCCTCTAAGCCCCATACCATCCTGACTTGAAAGTATGTTGCCATTGCTTTATTGTCGCTAGATCAAAATCATGGAACTCCCTTCCTGACAGTACTATGGTTGTACCTGCACTGAAGGGCTGCATAAGCTCAATAAGGCCATTTTCTCAAGGGCTGTTTGGTATGGGACATAAATAAATCAAATATGAAAAGCAGTGCAGGGCATTAAGTAAACCAAATATGAAAATTATCAGCAGTTCAATGCAGGGTCAATGAAAAAAGAGATACCTTCAAGCAGACTGAAAAAAAAAACACATCAGGCAGGAATTAAACAGGCTCATAGGAAGATACAATTCATGGGTCACAGAATTTCTTCAGGATTGCAGAAAATGTCCAGAGAAGAACAAGATATTTCTTTATTCTTTAGTTCTAGCAGCAGATCATTTTTAAAATGGCAGAATGTAGGAGAAACAGACACTTTTGACAATTTAGTACATGCATTTGACTATTACTTTACATTAAGCAATGGAGACAGCAAGGTTTAATAAAAGAATGCAGCTTTTAGAAGAATATACTGACAGCATTTTTAAGAATTATATATTGCCAGATGTTGTGAGTACAGTGACTCACAACCAGAATTACTTCAATACATAATTATCATTAGGTTTTTGTGATCCATTCTTTCAGATATATTAAAATCAAAGGAGGATTCTGTATCAGAAAGAGCTACCCAGATACATTTTCCAAAGGTAGAGTAATGTCACGTAAGAATATTTTTAATTTAATTTAAAAACAATATGAGTCAATGGTGAGAAGAGAAAACCAACCTAACTCAAGAGATAGTAGGAACTGCCAATGCTGGAGAATCTGAGATAACACGGTGTGAAGCTGGATGAACACAGCAGGCCAAGCAGCATCAGAGGAGCAGGAAAGCTTGAAGTTTCGGATCAGAACCCTTCTTCGGAAACTTTTCCTAACTCAAGACCTTCCTCATAATTTCTCAACTTTCCGAAGTACAAGATCACTAAAATATTTAAATGATAGATCAAGAAATAACACTTTTAAATCTTTTGATACTCCAGATCTGGAAAATGAGAAACAGGAACACTGGTCAGCATTATCAATTTATAAGGAAGAGGGACATTTCTAGAGAATGTGCAAAAGTTAACTAAACTACAGTTGAATCAGAGAATTGATAATGCTTTCAAAAAGAGGCCAACATCTTTGGAAGAAAACCCAGAATAGCAGGGCATCCTTCAGTGAAATAAATATTCTTTTGTAACAATACTTTACCTTTGGAAGATGCAAATCAACTATTACTTCAAGTAATAGTGATTCATCCAAAGCAGAAATGACGGCAATCATACAAGGTAACTGTTATACAATTCATTTCAAAATCGACTTCAGAGTAAGTGTTACTATATTATGTGAAAGGAAGTCTTGGTTGAAAACAATAAAATTGCAACTTTCTGACTTAGTACTACCCGGGGGAGGTGGAACAATCCACAAAATGGAAGGCATGTTAAAAGTGTCCTTGAGGTATAAAGGTTATAGCCACACAGAAGTAGCACGTATCATCATAATCACCAGCCTTCATTATCGAGCAGGTTTCCCTCTGAAACTCTTCTGCAAAGTAGAAGAACTTGCAACAGAGAGCTAAATTAGTGTGGAGCTGGAGGAACACAGCAGGCCAGGCAGCATCAGAGAACAGGAAAGCTGACGATTCGGGTCGGGACCCTTCTTCAGAAATGGAGGAGGGGAAGGGAGCTCAGAAATAGAGAGAGGAGGGGCGGGGCTGGGGAAAGTAGGTGGGGTGGCGATAAGTGAGTACAGGTAGGGAGCGGTGGGGATTGGTCAGTGAGGTGGGAGATGTGGATAGGTGGGAGAGAAGATGGACAGGTTGTGTTAGATCAAGGAGGAGGGGTTGAGACGGAGGGTTGGTTGGGAGCAGGAAGAAATCCATGTTTAGGTCATCGGGCTATAGGCTCCCGAGGCAATATATGAGGTGCTGCTCCCACAGTTTGCAGGTGTCATCATTGCGACACTGGAGGAGGCCCAGGATGGACATGTTACCCAGGGAGTGGGAGAGGTTTTTAAAATGGTTCATGACTGGAAGATGCCATTTGTTGCATACAGAGCGCAGATGCTCTACAAAACGGTCTCTGAGTCTCCACTTGGTCTCACTGATGTAGAGGAGGCCACATCGGAGCAGCGGATGCAGTAGACCAAGTTGACAGATGTGCAGGTGAACCCCTGTCTAACATGAAGGTTTTGTGGCTTAATTGGGAGGTGAGGGGAGAGGTGCCGGGGCAGGTGTAGCACTTTGTGCAGTTGCAGGGAAAGGTGTTGGGGTTGTCGGGTTAGTGGGGAGTTTGGAGTGGAAGAGGGAGTCACGGATAGAGCAGATAGGGGTGGGAAGAGAAATATATCTTTGGTTGTGGGGTTGGATTGTAGGTGGCGGAAGTGGCGAAGAATAATACGTTGGATGCAGAGGTTAGTGGGGTAATATGTGAGGACAAGGGGGATTCTGTCTTTGATTTTATTGGGGGGAGGGGATGTGAGGGCAGAGGTGCGGGAAACGCACGAGATGCGGTTGAGGGTATTTTCGGTCACCAGAGGGATAAGTTATGGCACTTGAAATAGGAGGACACCTGAGATGTGCAGGAGTGGAACGCCCCATCTTTGGGATCACATTCTTGCAGGAAGGTGGGTGAGAGGATAGTGTGGGAGTTGGTGGGCTTGAAATAAATGTCAGTTTTGAGGTGGTCACCAGAGATGAAGACAGAGAGGTCCAGGGAGGAGAGAGAGGTATCAGAGATGGTCCCGGTGAACTTGAAGTTGGGGTGAAAGGTGTTAATAGAGTTGATGAACTGTTCAAGCTCCTCGTGGGAGCATGAGGCAGCACTGATACAGTCATCAGTGTAGCAGAGGAACAGGTGGGGGATAGTGCCAGTGGAGCTGCAGAAGAGGGACTGTTCCATGTATCCTATGAAGAGGCAGGCATAGGTTGGGCCCATGCGGGTGCCTAAGGCCACCCCCTTAAGGGTAAGGACGGGTTCAGTTAAGTGGATGAGGGTGTTGGTGGAGGGGGATTGCTTGGGCGTGCGGGAGATGAAGAAGTGGAGGGCTGATAGGCCATCTGCGTGGGGAATGCAAATGTATGGGGACTGGATGCCCAGAGTGAAGATGGCTTTTGGGGAAATTCAAAGCCTTGGAGGAGATGGAGGAGGTGGGTCGGGTCCTGGACCGTGGAATTGGGGAGAAAATGTCAAGGAACTTGAAGATGTGTTCAGTGGGGCAGAAGCACACAGAAAAAATGGGCTGGCTGGGGCAGTCAGGTTTGTGGATTTTGGGAAGGAGATAGAAATGGGTGCTGTGGGGTTGGGAAACAATGAGATTGGAGGCTGTGGGTGGGAGGTCACCTCAGGTGATCATGTTGTGAATGGTTTGAGAGGTGATGGTTTGGTGGTCAGGGGTGGGATCAGAATCGAGGGGGCAGTAGGAGGAGGTGTCAGAGAGCTGGCGCCTGGCTTTGGCTATGTAAAGGTCAGTGCACCATACCACAACTGCGTCCACGGTGTAAGTGGCAGCAACGGCAGTATGGTTTGTTGTCAGCGGAAGTGGCGAGGTCAGTGGCACCAGGAGGAGACGCCATGGTGACCACATGGTTAATGGCGCCAGGCACATTGAGGGGGATATCTTGGGTAGGGTTGAGGACTTGGGGGTTGAAAGAGGTCTGTGTTTGGTGGGAAGCATCGGTAAATTTAGTGTACGTATGGTTTTTAATGCCAGATAGGAGAAAGAAAAAGTGTTGGTTGAGATTGTGGATCCTGCGCAGATCAAGGAACAGAAGGGGTCCTTTGCAGGCCTGGGAGAGGAAGGTCCTGAGCTGGGGTAAGGTTGATTGTAGTTCCAGGAGATGCCAGTGCATTGCTGAGAGCGTGTACTTGCGGATCCATGGAGAAAACTGCTTTTGGAGACTCTGGATATTGTGTATGTAGAGGTCGTTGTCAGGGCCAAATTGGGATGGCCTAAATGTAGGTTGGAGTCCAATGGGGATGATTTGGTTCCGTAGGCAGGTACTGAGAAAGGCAATGTGGCTGTAGTACCTGGTTTGCTTGCGTATGTGGTCGAAGAACAGAGAGAGTAGTTTTGAGAAATAATTCCCTAAACAAATCAAAGGTTTTGTAAACTTAACACAGAACATGGCATCATATTAAGAAAAGATGCTAAACTATTGTGGCTGTAGACAGCTAGGAAGATTTCTCATTGTTTATTGGAGTGAATGAAGGACAGTTGCTAGAGATGACCAGCATGGGTAGCAACTCACATGTTAAAAGGCTAAAGGAATGTTTTTCAAGAAGAGACACTGTACCAAAACCTAATGATCCAACAGAATATGCATTGATCTACCACAACTCAGTAATGCAGTGACTAGAGAAATCCTCACTACGGTGACTTAAGGTGACTAGATAAGAGCTTATCAAACTTTTGAACAGCAAGATCTTCAATAAGGTCAATGATAATAATGATTTCTGGCAAAGTATAGGAGAAATGTCCAGACTGCTTGCTACATTCATCACTCTGTTTCAAAAGACTGTGTTTTGGAATTTCTCAGCTTCAGAGATCTTCCAATGTATTATTTTCAGTGGTCTACAAGGATTGGAAGTTGTTACATGTCATCTGGGCAATATTCTGATCCTTTGGAAAAATTCATGACTCAAGTGTACATACAATAATTAAACAACTTACAGGCACCAGGACTTATCCTTTAAAAGAAATATGAGTTCCCCAAGGACATCATTCAATTTCAATGACATGTCATCGACAAAGGTGACATAAAGCCATACTCGTGAAAAACAAGGGTAGTAAAAGATTTCCCTACTCCATAGTCAGTACATGATTATAAGGATTGATAAATCAGTTTGCAAAATGTTTACCCTACTTGGCAACTGACACCAAACTCTTGAAACAATGAATCAAAAAAGTCTGAAGGATAATGTTAGGACACAAATCAGGAAGATGCCTTTTAAATGATCACAGACTTCCTGACTTTTGCTAATGACGTGCCCCAATACAATCTATCATTTCCATTATTCTGTGAATGCCTCATCAATAAGTACTGTACATAGTTACTGGAGCAGTTGTCTCCCAATAACAGCTGGAAGGATACAGAAAACCAATGCATCATGCATTTAAACATGATTTGACATGGAGACTCAGTATGCAGTTATTGAAAAGGAAGCTCTGTCAGTTATGTGGGCCTTTGAAAGATTCTCAGATTACATGCTGGATCTTGTGGTTCTGAGACCAAATAGGTGCAAGAGGATTACAGACATCAAAAATGCACTGTCCTAAGCAACTGTTGGCAACTTTACATCAAATGATAAAGAGTTTGCTGGTGATCTCAATTCATAATCTCAGGCAAGAAGAATGTTGTGACCAACAATACAAACAAAGTTTAAGCTCAGTGGAACACAAAAATATCCCGTGATCTTGCCATATGTTGAAATTGTACAGAAGATTGGCCAGAAAAGAATTTTAATGATTTAATTATGAAACTCACTGCAAAAATAGTCAACATTGCATTATGATTAATGATTTACTGGCTTTCAATGGCAGACTCAGCAACACTCCTTCACTGAGAACCAATATCGTTGACAAATACATCAAGGACAACTGGACATCGCAAAATGGAAAGCTAGAATTTGAGCTTCAGTATAATGGCTGGGAAGCCTAAACATCAAAATCAAATAACTGACTGGCTTTCATATGTGTGCCAAACGTAGCCACAAAAGATAGCAATGATTGGTTCTTGTTACATTTCTAACAGATCATGGTGGATTAACCCTGTTCATGTGTGGTGATCTAACAGTGGCACCCATTTTTCTCAATGAATTGAATTAAATTAAACACCCCACAGTTGTCAAGGCTCTACATGAAATATTTTCCATTTACTGAATCCCAGATATGTCTATACCTGATAGTGGACCGCAATTTGTCAATAAGAGAATTTTGTAACCATTTCATCACCAAGATGCCCTCAGTTGAATGGCAAAGCTGAATGTAGAATCCTGAAGGTCAAAAGCCTCTTCAAAAGAATGCAAACATCTTCATATCTCTCCAAAACTACCACTCCAGTGTGGCATCTGACCAGCAGCACAAACAATGGGGAGAAGACCAAAAGCCAACTCCCTATTATTACAAAACCGTTTATTGCATAAATGAGCTCCTGTATTTAAAAAAAATGTGATCAGAAATAACACAAATTTCATCAGCAACAACTACAACCACAGCACACAATTCTGCACCAAAACTTTGCCAAGTTGGAACAAGTTCAAAAGGTGTGCATCAAGGGTTTTAACAGGAATGCACTGTCATGCAACACATATCCAATCAACAGCAGATATAGCTCCCTGACACATTCAAATGCATGGAACATTGAAAATGCAGCCTTTTTGTCTCACTAAATAATCATAATCCGTCACTATGTCAATAAGATGGGAACCTAATGAATGACCAAGAGCCTGATCAGCCGCAATCAATTTCAACAAGAGATCAATTTCTAAATCAACTGACCTGAAATGATTGGGTAGGAGCTTCCTTGCCCAAGAAAAACTCAATCAGGAAGAATAGTTAAGCCTCCAGATTGATTGAATTTCTAAAGTCAAAGAATTGAAGAGAGATGGGGTAGTGCTAACCCACTTTTCTCACTGGAAATAATTGTATAAAGAAGTTAATAACTAGAAAACATAAGTTTGATGTTGTATATCTATCTTGTGATGTCAGTTACCCCTTTCAAGTGCTACTAAATGCTTTATAAAACATCACAATAAGAAAAGGATTGCCTCTGGGAAGAGCTAAAAACCTGTCAACAGAGTCGGCCAGATGATCACATAAGTTACTGAACTGTGTCAGTTTCTGGGCAATGAAATTCAATGCCTCTCTGCCTCTCCTGCTCCTCCCTGCCCATTCTGACAAAAGTGCTTATCTTGCATGTCTGATCTCTGGCATTGGCCAGGTGCCAGCGGTTGGGGTGTTCCTTCTTTGACCAGCTATGGGCTGTTGTAATGCTCACCAGCATGCACTCCCAAATTTTCTAAAGCTAAGTATAGTAAAGTGGAGATTGAGGATGGAATTCAAATGAATGACCGATGACTGGTGAGGACATGGTGGACTAAAGGACCTCTTCTGTGCTATAAAATCACTAGGACTCTCTAATTAGATGTGCACAACACTATAGAAATGGTGCAGGTAGTTAATGAGGTGAATTTGATACCTTACAGCAAGAAATCTTACTAAGTTTTGCTGTGAGAATCCCTCCAAAAATCTTGATTCAACTCACGTTTGGCTAAAAAGTGCAAAATTCAGCTCAATTTGCTTGGCCCTTCACTTGTGCCCCCTCAAACTGAATAAACCAAAATGCACCAGCTTGCAGAACTTACCAACATCAAATGTGATTATTACTTCAAGGCAATAATTGTAGCAAAGTCATAAATGCATAAAGCCATCAATGTGAATAGCAGAAAATATGAAGGTGAAACCAAGGTTTGGTTGGATAGTAAAACAGGAACGTCGATGTTTATGTATCAGAACAACATTCATTCTGCTAATAACTAACAAAGACATTATTTGAATTTTTACGCCCAGTACTTTTCAAAATGAGTTGACAAATCTTAATAAGGTGATTTTAGTGTTATGTGCACAGCAATTCACAGCTTATTTTATGCTGCCACACTTTATTTTTTAGCAGAAATTAATTTTTGTTAAACATTTGCTATCCTGCTCCTACTTAGAGAATGTAAATTACTGCAAAACTTACAATAGCGACTATGTATAGAAGTACTTCATTAGCTGTAAAGTGCTTAAGGACATCTTGAGAAAATGAAAGGTGCTATTGGAATGCAAGCCTTTCTTTCATGCAATATCATCTTCAATTTAATCCTGTTGTGTTGTAGGTGACAGAATGAGAGAGAACACACATTTAGAACACGCTTTAGACACTTCGTATTCTGCTAACTTGTGTCTGCACTCTTTGCTTTGTCTGAAAGCAAATGGGAATTACTGAAATTAGGAACGATATCAATGTTATTGCAATTCCCTTGTGGCAGTGTTCCTAGAACTTTTTAAAATTGAACTCCTCACCCACTGTTATGTTCCATTTCAAAAGATTGTAACAGAATTTCAACTTTCAGGTCCTTGAGCATAGTCTGCCAATAGACCATAGCTGTACTTGACTCAATTTTCCAACCTTGATTCCATAGCTAATTTAAGAAAAAACTATCAATTTTATTTTTAATTTTTGACTGGCCCCCAAGTTCACAGAACCGATGGAAGAACAGTAAGTTAAACGCAGTGCTGCAAACTAAAACCTTCACCTCAAAGCTAGACAGAGGGTCATGGAGGACAATATGGATAAGGACATGCGTGAAAACTAGTCATACTTAGCTATTACCGAGTCCTCAGAGAAGATAGATTTGTAGTGGCAGCCCAATTTCAGGTTTGACTGCAAAGGAACTGTTTTGGAGTTCTGTGAATAAAGTTAATATTCCCTGTAGTTAAGGTGAAATAAAGCTACTAATTAATAGTACAAAGGACCAAGATGGAACAGGTGGAAGTATAAAATTAGCAGTTATGATTCACAGCAAGCATCTCCACACCAGCATCCAGCCCCCGCAACCACCCCCTCCCCCCACATCGTGAGCACATACCATGAAGCATGGCTACAGTAAGATAGTGAAGAGACGTTAATGTAATTAATACAGAGGCTTCAGAATCAGGGATGTCACAAAGCAGGTTTAGGGTCATAATACGGCAATTTTAAATATTTACAATACAGTCTTACCGAAAGAGATGGTAGAATTTTAAGAACGTGATAACGTTGGGAGGTACATAATGTAAGTCAAGGACTTAGGGGCAAGGTTTATCAAGACCACAGCCTAAGATATTTATTTGAAGTATTCAGGATAGGGTATGAATTGTCTGTTAGCCCATGAGAAAAAGAATGTAAAGGTACAAGGAACCCCCATCTTGTTTGCAGAAGGTGCCAAAAGTCTTCAGATTTCCTGCAAAAGATGAGAAAACAATTATTTTGTTTGTGGAAAAACACCCAGCAATCAGTACATAGATACAGAACCTTACTTGGCATAATTGAAAGCTTTAGAAGAAGCAAAATATTACAGCATTGGCACACCACAAAACAAGAACCTTTAATAAGGAACATAATATACATTCCCATAGTGTTGAGTTTAGAAACTTGAAGAGACTTTAAAACCACGGAAGTAAAATAGAATCAAAAGTCAGCAAATTGCCAAAAGCAAAAAAGCGGCAGGTTTAGAACAACTTCTAAAAAATACACATGAGGAAACAAAATGACAGGTGAAATAATGCTATATCAAAGATTTAATGTCAACGATGGGGCAAACAGAGTGAAGGATTGGACATGAGGCAACAACAGCTCTTAAGATCATAATTGATTCAAAATTAAGTGCTAAACTTCATGCTTAGTAAATAAATGCAGAAAATGTTTTATTTGAAAAAAGGAAGGAGTATTCATGACAGTTTGATCATTTTTATCTTCAGTATCAACTGATGGTCGTTGGTTCCAGAAGATGTTTAACAAGTAGTGATAGCAGGAGCAGGAACAGAAGGGTCAAGGACAAGAGGAATAGGAGCAGGAGCACTAGGTAGAACAGAAACAGCAGGAGAAAGTGGATCAACAGGAGCTGGAGTATCCATATGGACAGAATGAGAATCAGGAGCAGGAACTACACCTTTGCTGTTCATTGTGCAACAGGGTAGACCTGATGAAAGTAGGGCTGTAGTCCCCAGGAGTAATATCCCAACATCAAGTAAAGATACAGAGGATTAGATTTTTTGACGAGACTCAAAAGAAGCTTGGCAGCATATTCCTGACATTTGTAATCTCCTAAGTCGACCAGCTGGGCATGTATTGCCAATGGCTGTCAACGTCAACATTACTCTTAGTTTTTTCACATCTGACTCCTTTTAGGGAACTGTAATGGATGTATATTTCATATAACTGCATCTCTGCATTTGCTGCAATGCCTGGATTTCACAGTTACAGATGTGTTGTTATGCCTCACAGTCAGTATGTCAAGTATACATTTAAGAGAGATGCTCATTATATCATCTGCATCAAAGCTAAGAATATAATCGTCTTGGACTCCATATTAACTGAGACCTGTTGAAGCATGACACGCTGATGAAGGTATATTCCTCTTGGTAACTCAAATGCTTAATACTAACCCAAACATATGTGCCTGTAGCTGTAAAGTTTGTACAGGCCCCGGGTTATGAATGTGTTCATTTTAGAGAATGTTTGTAAGTCAATTTGTATGCAAGTCGGGGCACAATACAGTATTATATAAAATAGTCATTTGTAAGTGCAGATGATGTTTTCATATTGCAGCTTTTAAATTAATATTCATAAAAGACTCGTTTCTAAGTAAGAGAAGATACAACTTGAACATATATATAACAGTGAGCTGTAATAAACATTTTATTGGATTCTTCAATATCACATTGCCCACATCTAGCTTTTATACTATCATGGATAACATAAGCATTGCTAGATCAAATACAAGTTTTTACAAATTTTTACATCCGGATTTAAAGTCTAGTGCATTGGCAGTGTTTTGACTATTGTCAATCCTTGTAAAAACCCATGTGATTCCTTAATGTACTTTAAGGAAGGAAATCTGCCATCATCATCTGGCCTGACCTGCACATAAAATCAGACCCTCAGCAACGTGGTTGACCCTTAACTATCCTCTCAAATGGCCTAACAACCACTTAATTCAAGGGCAATTGGGATGGGCAATAAATGTTGACATTACCAGAGAAGTTCATGTCCTGTAGGTGACAAAAGTATCTTGTTGGAGGCAATACACGCATCAACAAGGAGTCATTGACTGCATTCACAAGACAATCAAAGAGCTCTTGAATCATCTGGGTGTATCTATCAATCAGAAAGGATTCCATTCCATTAATGTTCCACTGAGGGTTTTCGAGATATCCTGGAAGCTGCCATGATTCCTTCTTCCTGTAAAAGTCCCATCATCCACAAGCCTTCACGCTGGAAAATAGAGCTGCTCTTTGGTGGTAAGATCTACTGTCTGGGTCTAGCCGACGAAACCTATGGGGATCCCTCCTATGTGAGCAGGGGAAAAAAGAGCAGAGTTCGCATGAACATAGCAGTGGTTATTGACCAAGCCATTGAGATGTGATTCTGGAGACTGGACAGGTCTGGGGCTGCTCTTCAATATTTTACAACAAGAAAATGGAGAATGATGTGCCTTGTCTGTTGTTCCTTACACAATATTGCATTGCTACAGGAGAAGAACATGAAAGCTACATTGCATCTATAGAGGAAGAGGCCAGAACTCTCACAACTACTTACTTAGAGAACAGAGAAAAGTCATAAAGTCATTGAGTAATATGGCATGGAAACAGGCCCGTCGGCCCAAATTGGTCCATGCTGTCCATGGTGCCACTCAGCTAGTTCCAATTGCTCGCATTTGGCCCATATCCCTTAAACCCTTCTCATCCAAGTACCCATCTAAATCTTTTTAGAAGTTGCTATTGTACCTGTCTCAAACACTTTCTCTGGCAGCCTATTCCACATACATACCACTCTCTACATGAAAAGTTGCTCCTCAGATCTTTCTTAAATCTATCAGCTCTCATCTTAAACCTACGCCCTCTATAGTTTTCAATTCCTCATCCCTGGAAAAAAAACCTATATGTATTCATCCTATCTATGCCCCTCATGATTTTATAGACCTCAATAAGGTCACCACACATTCTCCTACGTTCTAAGGAATAAAGTCCTAGCCTGGCCAACCTCTCGCTATATTTCAGGCCTAGCAACATCCTTGTAAATCTTCTTTGCACACTTTCCAGTTTAACTATGTCTTTCGCATAACACAATGCTCCAAGTGTGGCCTCACCAAAGACTTACACAACTATAACATAGCGTCCCGACTCCTGCACTCAATGCCTTGACTGATGAAGGCCAGCATGCTAAATACTTTCTTCACTACGCTGTGCACCTGTGATGCTGCTTTCAATGAATTATACACATATACTCTAGGTCCTTCTGTTCCACAATACTCCTCAGGAACTTATCATTTGCTGTGTAAGTCCTACCTTGGATTGACTTTCCAAAGTGCAAAACCTCACAGTTTTCTGTCTTGAATTGCATTTGCCAATCCTCAGCATACTTCCCTATCTGATCAAGATCAAGAACGTAGGAGAATGTGTGGTGACCTTATTGAGGTCTATAAAATCATGAGGGGCATAGATAGGATGAATACATATAGGTTTTTTTTCCAGGGATGAGGAATTGAAAACTATAGAGGGCGTAGGTTTAAGATGAGAGCTGATAGATTTAAGAAAGATCTGAGGAGCAACTTTTCATGTAGAGAGTGGTATGTATGTGGAATAGGCTGCCAGAGAAAGTGTTTGAGACAGGTACAATAGCAACTTCTAAAAAGATTTAGATGGGTACTTGGATGAGAAGGGTTTAAGGGATATGGGCCAAATGCGAGCAATTGGAACTAGCTGAGTGGCACCATGGACAGCATGGGCCAATTTGGGCCGACGGGCCTGTTTCCATGCCATATTACTCAATGACTTTATGACTTTTTTCTGTTCTCTAAGTAAGTAGTTGTGAGAGTTCTGGCCTCTTCCTCTGTAGTTTTTGATAACCTCATCACTATCAAAGATACCTTCTAATTTTGTATCATCCGCAAACTTGCTAATCATGCCTTGTACATTCATATCCAGATCATTTATGTGTATAATGAATAACAAAGGCCCCAGCATTGACTGCTGTGACACATCACTAGTCACAGGCCTCCAGTCTGAGTAGAAACGTTCAACCACCACCGTCTGCTTCCTAACATTGAGCCAATTTTGAATCCAGTTAGCTAGCTCTCCCTGTATGTGTTGGGACCCAAATTTCATGACTAGCCTGCCGTATGGGATCTTATCAAAGGTCTTCCTAAAGTCCAAATAGACAACATCCACTGCCCTACCCTTATCTATCTTCTTGGTTACCTCTTTGAGAATTTCTAAAAGATTTGTCAGACATGCCTACCCACACACAAATCCATGCTGACTATCTAAATGTTGATTGATCCTGTCCCTCAGCATCCTTTCCAATAACTTTCGTGCCTCTGATGTCAGGCTGACTGACCCGTAGTTCCCTGGTTTATCTTTGCTACCTTTCTTAAATAATGGAACAACATTAGCCACCCTCCAGTCTTCTAGAACTTCACAAGTGGCTAAGAATGAAGCACAAATCTATGCAAGAGCCTCTGCAATTTCTTCCCCAGTCTCCCACAACATCTGAGAATGGACTTGAACAGGCCCAGGGGACTTATCCACCTTAATGCGCTTTAAGTCTGCAAACGCCTCCTCTCTAGTAATGTGTATGCGGTCCGAAACATCCCCACTTGTTTCCTTTGTTTCCTTAGCATTCATGATTCTCTCCTCAGTAAACACTGAGGAGAAATATTCATTAAAATTCTCCCCATCTCTTGTGGCTCCACACATAGATGTCCATGCTGATCTTTAAGGAGATCTGTTCTCACCCTTAGCCACCCTTTTACTCTTAATATAGTTACAGAGCCTCTTGGGATTATCCTTAATGTTATCTGCCAGTTCCATCTCATATCTTCTTTTTTGCCCTTCTGATTTCCATCTTGAATGTGCTCCTACAATTTTTATAGTCATCTAGGGATTCACTTGAGCCTGATAACTTAAAACATATTTATGCCTTCTTCTTTTTCCTGACCAGAGCCTCAATGTTCCTCGTCAGCCAGGGATCCCTAAACCTATCAGCTTTTCCCTACACCCTAACAGGGACTCTTGATATCACACTTTTAAAAGCCTCCCATTTTCCAGTCGTTCCTTTTCCTTCAAACAGACTTGTCCAATCAACCTCCGCTAGATCCTGCCTAGTGGCCTCAAAATTGGACAGTTCCAGTTCAGCACCTAAACCTGTGAACCTGCCCTTTTTTTCCCATAATGATGTTAAAACTAAGAGAGTTATGGTCACTGGATCCAAGTGTTTCCTGAAAACAACATTATGATGGGCATGATTTGCTATTTTGCAGATGTACAGCTATATGGCACATTGATTCTGTATACACTGCACCATTGGACCCAGCCCTGCCATGTTAAGACAAAGAAATCAGTTCATCAATAAACTCACCATGTTTTTGACATTCAGGTCAGAGGCAACAAGATAGGTGACGGAACAATAGAGACTTGAAATGGAATTTATGTTGCATTAGCTTCAACAATAAAATTGGCACATTAATAGAGTTTTAGACACACAAATGATGCATCTTTTGAAACTTAAATATTTTTCTTTTCCCATTACTTAAACTGCTGCTACTCCTATGGCTTCAGCAGGCTGCTCATTCCTATGCTGACAGCAGAGATGCTCATGGCAGACATCCTGTGGGATTCGAAGCTCATAAGGGTCCTGGTGAAGAATGTTCCAGACATAGCTTTGAGGCAGACTTTGGCAGAGTCAGTTTGTTCTGACTAAGAGGGTAGTGTGGGCTCTGCTGTTGCCATGTGGTGTCTTAGATGATGGTTAGTGTGAGCAAGCTCTATGAAAGAGTTGTAACTAAAATCTTAGGTTTTCTCAAAATTATTTTTTTGTAATGTACTATGTACACTCGAACTCTGCACAAGGACAAAGCTGTTAATCCTCTCGTACAGATTCTTTGCATCGTCATCTTATCTTGGCTTCTTTTGTACATGTTCAAGTGTTTATCCTTTCATCTATATGGACCAAGACAAAGAATATTACCCTTCTACCTCAGGCTGTGGCTGTAAGCCGGTGCGTACTTGCTTGCATGCCATTTCTGATACTTTGTACAGGAAGTCATTATTTCCAAGGAGGTATCAGGATGCAACTGTTATGGCTGAGCTTCTCCAATAATGCACAGCGCCTCTGGAAACTTCACAAAGTTCTTGCTGCTGCTCCACAATAGTCCACTTCATTGATGACCACAAGAATCATAATCTGCATCCAGCTGAACAGAACTTGGAGGATCCTTGCTCTCTGATCAGGACTTTCCACTGATGCCAGATCTGGAAAATGTGACAACCTGAAATGTTCTCCCTCCACACTGACCTGTTCAGTATTTCCAGCGTTTTCTCTCTGATTTTCAGTGTTAGTCCTGGCATTTGCATTCAAAATTTAATGCATATAGCCCTGGCAGCATTCTGATTGTTACACGTTTTGTCTTTGAAAATGTTGCATCATGTTATCTTTCACTGTATGAATGAAATAAAATCAGAGAATGATAGAAATAGCCAGCAGATCTGGTAGTGTCAGAGGAGAGAGAAACAGAGTGAATATTTTAGTTCAATGAACTTTCATCCCAATATAATAGCCCTAGTCTTAAATAAGCCCTCATTCTGTTAACATGGCAGCTTGATCAGATGGAAGAGACAGAATGTAGACAACAAATTTTTTTAGTATTTTATAGTATTCCAGTTTCCTAAAGGGACAACATCTAAAGGCACTTTCCTTTTTGGATTCAATTATTTATCAGACAAAACAGCATTAATGTAAATATTTCAAGCTACAATACTACCATTTTATATGTATTAAGAGGTTGAAGATATTTCAGTGTTTGAAATATTTTGAAGAGAAAAAGCATCAACACAAATGACTAGCAGGTAAAGCTGAAATAAAATCCAAAATTATTGAGGATTAGCAATACTTTTGAGCCATTATGGGCTCTTCGAGACAGGAAAATTACTCCCACAGTTATGCAGATTTTAAAGAAAGATATTCAAAGGTTAATTAGAATTGAATTTATTTGATTAAAAACAATGTTTCAAAGCTAAAAATCAGGGCCTGCTTCTTGCATATGGAAAGGGAGTTACATGGAGATATAGCATATTACCAGCTCTGGTCCTTCCAGCGTTTTTTTCTCTCTGTCTTTAATATTCAGGCTGAAAACTTTGAATATGTTTAACATTTTAACTGCTTGTCAGGGTCACCCCTGTCTCCTGTCACATTCATAATTATATGTTCTGATAAAGTTTCATTAGTGTCTCCGCGTCCCTCTTTTATACAATTGAAATACTGTCTCCTAGTAAGAAAAGATGAGCAACATTTTACGTCAGATCATTTGACCATTTGACAGCCATTATGCGATCAAGCTAAAATATGAGGAATTCAGCATGTGGGAAGATGGAAAGGGAGAGAGAAACCTGCGGAATATTAGCAGCAGAAAAAATAAGACACAAATAATGTTGTAAACTGATTTCATTTAATTTGCTTTTTACATGGCTTGATAATTAATAATGACTAAACAAGTTGTATTTAAACATATTACCAATTAAATTATAAAGTGGTGTATTACCTTGAAGCATTAAGTACATCATCTTATTTTGAATGTAAGTGTCTGCGACAGACATGTAGAGTTTAAAAAGCAGAATGCAGCAGTACAGCTTTTCAATTTCTTTATGGTTGGTTATGATTAATCCCATCACGTTAGGAGACAGATCTAAAAAATGCAGATACAATTTTTTGCTTCAGCAAGCTGCAGATATGCAAGATACCATCATGTTTCTGTTTATCACAGATTGATACCAATTGTGACCTGAAATGATGTTTTATTGTCTGGAACTCTAAAATGCTGACACAAACATTGGTATCTATTCAGTCATCAACAAAACTGGATAGATACAATGGTAATACCATATACTTCACGACAGAATGTGACTGAAGAACTTCATTAAATTACGGGAAGAAAAAAATAAGCTGCTTTTACAGAGCATAATTTATACTTAATCCTTTCAAAAACCACATAGATATCTGAAATGCTGTGTTACACATAAAAGAGCTTGCACTCATATAATACCTTTGATAAGCTCAGAATGTTCCAAAGCATTTTATGAAATTGAGTACTTTTGATGTGTAGCCATTGTTGTAGCTTAGGTAATGCAGCATCTCTCACAAACAGCACTATGATAGTCACCAGGAAAGTGTTGATCAGGGCATTAGGGTCAACGTCCCCGTTTTTTTTTTCAATAGTGCACTAGGATTTTTTACATCTGCCTGTGCAGGCAGTTGTGACCTTGGGTTAATGTCTCATTTGAACAGCAGCACTTCTGAAAATGCAACACTCCTTCGGTACTTCAATGAATTGTCAGTTAAAGTTTTCAGTTCAAATCTGTGGAATGAATATCTCAAAAGTGAGTTTGGCAAGACATCCTCAATATACTTCCCTGATGTTTTATTGAGGAAGACTGTGGGCAGGCAGTGGGCAGTGGGCAGGGAGCAGGTTTGGATGTTTTGGTGTGAGAGTAAGTGTCAGAATGACTGCAAAACCCATCAAGCTGCTAAATAATGAAGTTAGTTGATGTTGTCTCCTTCATCATTGGTGCGATAGCAACTAAGCACAACTGGTAAAAGTACAATGTGAAAGGAGAATCATCTATTGCTAGCTCTCCTGTGTTACTTAGCCATTGCGAATTATATTTCTCCTTTCTCTGAATGGTCTTCGGAGATGACAAGAAGCACAAACCACAGGCCAGGATTGTTTCTAAAGGATTTAGCTCCTTGTCACTTTTCAAAGCCAGGGAGCCATTGTTGCCATTTAATGAGAACCAACTGCATGTCTTGGGTAAAGCCAAATGAAACTAATACATAAAATTGTAATAGTGCTAAATCATATTTGAAATTTTATTTTTTAAATTTTCTCAAAGAATAACAAGTGCTTCCTACTTTTTAGGTGAGGTAATGGAATTGAGATACTGTAAGGCGTGTGAGTATGGAGTGGGGTTGGGGAGGGAAGAACAAGGCTGACGCCAGACAGTGAATCATTGTTTACACACTCTGTGCATGCAGTAAATCCCTGATGGGACTCCATTGTCACAAACAATCCCAAACATTCCAGATAGCACATGCCAAAGTCATATTCCCCTGTTATTGCAATAAACTATCACAGTTTGAAATGCTGTTTTCTCAATCCTTGGAATATCTTTTGACTGTAAAGATGAGGTGTTAATCTAGCTGGTAAATTCTGATATCATTTTAGTATCACAAATGCAAAGAATTATACTTTTTTTGTATAGTCTTCAGATTAAAACATAACATAGTTACTGAAAACCCTGGCAATATACAACAGGTTCAATTGAAAAGGAAGAAAAGCAGCTTTTGGCTTCACAGTCTTCAACTGAATTCATACTAAATCACAGGTTGTCATTTCACTAATTCTCCTACGTTTAAACAGCTAACCACACTCAGAAACCTTTAATTTTTTGAAAGTATCTGATTTGAATCTTACAACCTGCAGTGGCAAGCTCTCATCACTTCAGAAAAACTCTTCTTAAGCTTGAATAATAAACATTAGAATTGTCTTTTTTATTGTGAGATACATCTGCAAGTAAGTGAAAGGGGTGGAATTCCTATGGCAGTCAACAACAACTTGCATTTGTATAGGGCTTTATCCCAACGTACTTCTCAGGAACACCAACAACAACAACACTTAAGGAGATTTTAGGAGAGGTTGGTCGAAAACATAGGAGCATCTTCATGGAGGAGAAAGAGGAGAGTGGATTAGTAAGGAAATTTTAGAGCTTATGTCCTGGTAACTGAAGGCATGACTGTCACTGATGGAGCAAAGGAAAGTGAGTGATATGCAAGAGGCCAGATTTGGAGGAATGTTAAGTTTAGTTTAGCTGATCTGTTAAAAATTCAGAGGGAATCTCATAAATTGGCATCAGCATCAAAAGGTTTAAACATCATGCAACATCCTCCACATTTATGTTGGTTGTAAGTGAAATATCCATGCATTTCTTAATAGATTTTGATCCCATTCTTGTTTGTCCCTCAGACAGCAGTTCTCAAATAATGTAGTTTTGGGTGTCGGTCAGTCAACGAACCTGTCAGAGCGTATTCCTGTATAACTACTGTATGGTCAAAATTATTTTAATGCTTCTTTTTCTGGGTTAGAGAAAAGAAACCCTGACAATATTTAACTGAAATTGAATGTGACAGCAGATTTTTGCAAACAAAAATATGCCTAACAGCCTCCTTCATAACACAATCTTTTTGTAAGCATGTGTCTACGATACAGAGTCATAATGAACAACTGGCACACAGCCCAGTAGTGTCTGCTTGTAGACTAAGGCGAGGTAACTTCAGACTACCCAGGGAATGGCAGCAATTTGAGCAATAGGTGAGCAGTGTTGCTAAATGGTCTCATTAGAGGTAATTGTGAAGTGTCTGGATTCAAATTGGTTGATTCTGTCCTGCTTTTTAAGTGTAGAGAGGTGCCATGTAGAAAATTACATCTCAACAAAGACAGCTCACATTTATGCTGCACCTTAAACAAAATAAAACATCCCATGGTGCTTCAGAGGCACGTTAGCAAACAAAATTTGTCAGCAAGTCATATGAAGACATATTAGGCAAAGTGATCATGAGTTTGTTTGAAGAGGTGTGTGTTAATTAACATCTGAAATTAGGAGAGGGAGATAGAGAGATGGAGAGGTTTAAGGATGGAATTCCAGTGTTTAGGGACAGCTATGGGGAAAGGAAAATGGCAAGAAACAAAAGTTGAAGTAGAGACCTTGGAGGGTTATTGGGCTGGGGGAGACTCCAGGGTTGGGTGGGGTGGGGCAAGGCGATGGAGGGATTTAAAAATAAGAACAACAAGTCTAGGATTTGACAGATTGAGAGGCAATGCAGCTTTCAGAGGGGATGGGTGGGCAGAATGTGGTGAAAATTAGGATGCAGCCAGCATAACTTTGGTTGAGTTCAGATTTACAGACTCAGCAAGTTGGGGGCTAGCAAGGAAAGCCATCCAGATTCTTGTTCTTCGCCACAACATTTACAGAACAGGAACATCTTTAATTGACGCCAGTTCTGCAAAATTTAGTTATTTACATTTAAAGTAACTCGGACAAATTTAAGAATTATGATATAATTTCTAAGTTAATTGCCAAGTTATAGGTGTCACCGGCGAGACACAATATACAACTATAATAAAGTTGCTAATCTAACATAGTAAGCAATGTCTATTGATTAATCTACAAGACACCCAGAGATGAGGTGAGGAAAGTTTCATTGATGGTAAACATTGGGATATAGAAGTAAAAAGATGCTATATGTGGATGGCAACAGATGCAGTGGAGTCTGTGGGACTGTATTAGACTATAATTAGCCTGAAAGATTACGGCATGTATGTGTGTGGTACATGTGAGGATCTTCACTGTTGTTGTAGGAGGTGCATTGAAAGGAGGTTGATAAACTAAACATGAATAAGTTTATGTAACAAATAAATTGAAAATCCAGAAGCCATAACTATAACCAAGAAGCTTGGTTGAAAGTAGAAAATAATGTCCAAAATTAAAAAAGCAGGAAAACCTCAGCTGCACCAACTCATCTCAACTGGGGATTAAAATTGTTACAGAGATAGTAGGAACTGCTGATGCTGGAGAACACGGTGTAGAGCTGGATGAGCACAGCAGGCCAAGAAGTATCAGAAGAGCAGGAAAGCTGACGTTTCAGGTCGAGACTCTTCTTATTTCTGAAGAAGGGTCTCGACCTGAAACGTCAGCTTTCCTGCTCCTCTGATACTACTTGGCTTGCTGTGTTCATCCAGCTCTACACTGTGTTAACTCAATTGGGGATTCATTTGTTCTTTGGAATTTCAAGTGTTAGTTAGAATTATTCAGAACCACCAGCAGGTGGTGCTATTAAAGCTAAAGAAACATTAACACCGAGAGTCATATTACAAGGTTGATGAGAACTTCCTGAACTTGCTTCCCACTGTTTGGAGTTAATGTGAGTATTATTTGAATGTGGTATTACTTCATTTTGTTTCAACATGTTAGCCTGGAATTGCATTTGAACATTGATATCGGTCTGCCATCTACCACAGTAGAGAGGACAGCCTTAAAAGAAACAGGCTCCTGACTGTATTAAAATACTCAATTGAAGAATGTTTTATAAGTTCCTAATGTGATTGTAATTTCTTGACCAAAATGAAACAGGTGATGTAAGTTGATAAAATATATATCTGTGATTAAGACATCAGCTTGAATGTCCCTTCACCAGGAGGTCTGACTCCAGATTAAGATTAAGAGATAACAAGGTGTGAAGTTGGATGAACACAGCAGGCCAAGCAGCATCAGAGGAGCCGGAAGGCTGATGTTTCGAGCCTAGACCCTTCTTCAGAACTGCTCCATTTCATCTGTGTTCATCCAGCTCTACATCTTGTTATCTCAGATTCTCCAGCATCTGCAGTTCCTACTATCTCCAGATGAATGTTGCGTTTTTCTGAATTCATCTGAATCTGTAACAATTATACAATATGAAGGCAACCTTAATTTTGTACTGCAAAAATGTGCATTATTCATCAGATTTCTTTTATCTTCAGAGAAAGAATTGGATGTATGGCACCTTTCACTACCTCGGAGCATACCGAAGTGGCATGTCGCTGGGTCAAAATCCTGGATTTCCCTCCCTGATAGCATTGTGGGTCAACCCACAGCAGGAGGACTGCAACAGTTCAAGAAGGCAGTTCGCCACCACCTTCTCACGGGCAACTAGGGACGGGCAAAAAATGCTGGCCAGCCAGTGACACCCACATCTCACATATGAATAGAAAACAAAAGTGGTTTATAAAGTACTTTCAACATATAGTCACTGTTGTAATGTGGACAAACCTAGTACAATGATATGTCCCTTGGGCAGTTTGTGATCACCAGTTAATAACCATATCAGAAGTTGTGAAAGGAGCTATATACACATTTAAGTATTCATGGGAGATAGGCACCACTAACCGTATTCAGTATTTATTGTCTGGTTGTCCTTGTGAATGTGTGAGTTGTCTTCCTGAACCACTGAAGTCCATTTGGTGTAGCCACCTCCATAATGTTGATGGAGAGGGAGTTTCTGGATCTTGGCCCAGTGACACTAAGGAATGGTGATGTACTTCAAAGTCTGGATGGTGAGTGTCTTTGAAGGGAGCTTGCAGGTGATCTGAGATAGTTTGCCATTTCTGTTGCCTCTGTTGATGCCTGTCTATATTCATTCTTTTTTGAGACTTTTTAGTGGGCTGATACAGCAGATGGGCTTGCTCGTCCACTTCAGATGGAAGTTAAGAACAATGATCTCTCTAATATTTCTTTCCATTGTGCAGCCCTCCAAGATCCATGCATAAAAGTGTCAGCATGCCAGTTGTTGTGTGCAGAGCATCCTATTGGCCGCAAAGTCATGCACCTTAGAGGTAACATTTGCTAAAAGTCAACCATGATGACATTGGTCTGGAGTCACATGTTGACCAGACCAGGTAAGGACATTAGTCAACCTGATGGGTTTTTTGCAACAAGATTGGACAAATGGCAAAAATGCCATTTCTGAAGAAGGGTCTAGGCCAGAAAAGTCAGCCTTCCTGCTCCTCTGATGCTGCTTGGCCTGCTGTGTTCATCCAGCTCTGCATCTTGTTATCTCTGCTAACTTAATATATGTTTGGTAAACTCATGTCTTCATGTTGTGCCTTTGTCCACTCTGGCACAACACCTTCTATTTATAAAAACCGAAAGAACTGTAGATTCTGTAAATCAGGAACAAAAACAAAGTTGCTGGAAAAACTCAGCAGGTCTGTCAGCATCTGTGAAGGAAAAAACAGAGTTAACGTTTCGGGCCCGGTGGCCCTTCCTCAGAAGTGATGGTGGCCGGAAAAATGTCAGTTTATATGCAGAAAATAGTGAGGTGGGTGGGGTAGGGTGTAAACGATAGGATGGAGCCCAAAGACAGAGAAAGACAGTTGGACAGACAAAGGAGTTACTAACAATCAGTCTGGGAGGGTGAATAGTTGTTAATGGAGACTGTTAGTGACGAGCAACAGGGGCTGTGTAATGGCAGGCTATATGGTAACAAGGCCCAGTGTGTGGGTTAGGGGATTGGGACATGGGAGAGGCTAGACTCTAACATTATTGAGTCCGGATGGCTATTGGGTCCCCAAGTGGAAAATGAGGCGTTGTTCCTCCAGCTTGCATTGGGCATCGCTGGAACACTGCAGCAAGCCAGAGATAGAGATGTTGGCCGGGGAGCAGGGTGGTGCATTAAAGTGGCAGGCAGCAGGTAGTTCAGGGTCTTTTTTGCGAGCAGAACGTAGATGTTCTGCAAAGCAGTCATCAAGTCTACATTGCGTTTCCCCAAAATAGAGGAGACCACATTGTGAGCAGCGAATGCAGTAGACTAGATTCTTGGAAGTGCAGCTGAAGTGTTGCTTCACCTGGAAGGTATGTTTGGGCTCTTGGATACTGGGAAGGGAGGAGGTAAATGGGCAGCTGTTGCACCTTCACCAGTTACAGGAGAAGGTGCTGTAGGGCTGTGGGGAGGTGTTGGGGGTGAAGGAAGTATGGACCAGGGTGTCCTGGATGGAACAGTCCCTGTGCAAGGTGGACAAGGGAGGTGAGGGAGTATGTGTTTGGTGGTGACATCTTGCTGGAGGTGGCTGAAATGGTGTCTGATAATCTTCTGGATGTGGATGATGGTGGGATGTTAGGTGAGGATAAGGGGAACCCTATCATTGTTGTGGGAGGGAAGAGAAGGGATGAGGGTGGAAGTGTGGGAGATGGATCGGACCTGGTTGAGGGCCCTGTCGACAATGGAACTGGAGAATCCTTGGTTGAGGAAGAAGGTGGACATTTCAGAGGCTCATCTAAAGTTGGCCTCTTCTGAACATATGCAACGGAGACGGAGGAACTGAGAGAATGGGATGGAGTCTTTATAGGAAATGGGGTGTGAGGATGTATAGCCCAGGTACCTGTGGGAGTCTGTGGGTTTCTATGTGTAGAGGTTTCTTCCAAGCAACTCAAGCCTTCTCCCTAGTCCTGTCTGGAGACAGCTAAACTAACAGCACCTTTGCTGTTAGGAAATTTTTCTCTCTAAATGAGGTTGCTCATTGCCAGACTCCAATCATTAGACAACAAGAGTTCTTTTCCCTTCTTTTACTCTTCGTCTAATGCATTGAAATGTTCACCTCAAATGTTCAAGACGCCTCAATAAAATGTATGTTAACATAATAAATTTCCATATACCACAGACCACTTACAAAGCAAATCTAAAATGAAACTAAAATCCTTCTTAAACCCCATCTTAGTGCACATAATATCGAAACAAAAATCACTGTTAATGGTGGACATTGTCTGCACTTTAGAAGTCAAGCTCAACAACAATAACATATCATAAAACTTCATCATAAAATAAACCAGTTATATTAATTGCTTATCTTGTAATCTAATACTATAATGCAGTTCAATGAGATTTGTCACTGGTCAGTGTATATTAAACTTTATAAACATGTATGTAAATTAAGGGCTACATGGGCCAGAATGTGAAGGGAATTTATGATTGTCCAACTAACAACTCTTTGCTACATCAGTTACCATATGACAGCTGCTAACTGTTTTTGAGCTCATTAGTGGCTGGAAAATCGAACCGTTTGCCTTCATTAACTTTTACTCATGTCTTGCCTTTATGAACGATGGCATCATAATGCAGTTCAGAACCTTGCTGAAACACTTGTCACATTACAATACACCGTCAAATCACCCAGTTCCTACTTTGAATGTCCAAAACCATCTGACTCCTTCCTTATTAATGAAACTAAACTATAAAACATTTCTGTAGTGGGCATGCAATTGAAAGGTGAAAACAATAAAATTAAACCAATATCTTATTCATTAGCTTTCACAGCTATACATCACACTCATTTCTGACTCAGAAGCATATGGATTTAAACACTTTGTGGAGATTTGAGCACATAATCCACACTGACACATCACTACAGCACTGAGGTAGCACTGAAATGACAGAGGCTCTGAGTGTGTAATGTACATTTAATAACCCCAGGTCTCTTCTGCCCTCTATGGTGAACGTAAAAGTTTCCAAGACACCATTTCAAAGAAGAGCAGGGGAGTTGTCCCTGGTATCCTGGTCAACATTTATCCCTTAATCCAATGTCACAACAACAGACCATTTTATTATCACATTGCTGTTTGTGGGATCTTGCTGTGTGGAAATTGACTGTTATGTTCTTTACACTGCAATTGTGAATAAACCTTAAAAAGACATCATTAGCTGTAAAATACTTTAGAACATCCTATTTTTCTGAAAAAGATGATATAATGACATGTTTTTCTTTATCTGAGCAACTAATCCAACTATTCTGGTTTGATTTCATATGTTTATTGAAGTTAGTGCCAGATTAATGTTTTGGTTATTACCTAATTCCTGCAAATTCTTTCCAAGATTTTTGAAGCTTCCCCACATCAGCATTTAAAAATGTTCCCCTCCCTCATTCCTTGAATCCATTTGTCCTCTCCAGTGTTCTTGTTGAACGAAGAGATGGAGATGGAGAATGATCACACACCACTACACTGCTCTGAAGGATGATTTACCCAGGCAGACTAACAGGCTGCTGTGCCAGGTTCCCCAACAGATGGTAGTGGTGACAGCTCCACAGCTGTCTGTCACTTTAATCTGTCTCTTGTTGTTGGGATAACTTTATAAGCTTTCAATTGGATTGAAAGCACCTTCTCTGTATTTCCCCAGCTAATTAAAATAAAGCAATGGACTTGCACCAGTGTAATTAGACAAAAAAAACTAACAACTGTGTTACTTCCCCTTTCTTTTAAGAGTACAATCAACTGGAAACTAAGCCATAAAAAGAGAAAATTCATTAAACTAAATAATGATATTATTTCCAGTGTTGGATATTGTCTTTAGTTCCTGAAGTGCCTTTGATTTCATAAGACATTATGCACTCTTTCTGGGGCTAGCTGGACTCAAACATGCTGCTGAAGAGAGTAGTACAGCCAATACAATCATCTCAGACAATCTGTTTCTTAGAGATGTTGATTGAGAGATCAATTTTGGCCAAGTCAATGGGATAAACTCCACAAATCTTCAATATATTGCTGTAGATCCTTTATCATTCACCTGAAGGGTATATAGAAGCTTTGGTTTAATATCTCATCTAAAAGGCGGCAGTTCCATTGATTCCATCTTGCAGCCTGGATCTGGTATTTATTTACTGGAGAAGGACTTGAATCTTCTGAACATTAGGCAAAAGTGAGCCACAGCTGATATTCTTGAGCATAAGTGATGATGGTATTGATCGTATCCAGCATGATCTTACACAGCATGAGAATTAAATCAGTAGTGTTAGTATGATGTTCATTTATCATTAAATTGTTGGATCACAACTTTAAACTTAGGTTCAATGAACGGAGCCATGTGACCTGTTCTGTAGTCTGCAGTTTGTCTGTAGTATTCAGATCTTTCAGAGAAACATATCCCATTCTGCTACTGATCAGCTAACCTATGCTACATTGCGGCAGAGTCTCAAATTGGCTGAGGCAATGTTTTATTTTCAAGTGTATTCAATACTTCCAATTTACCAGTCTTCATATTTGTTCCAAAAGCTTTACTTTTCATAGGAACACACAGTGCAGTAAAGGTCCTTTCACCCCTCAAGTCCACATCGTCAAAGCTACACTAAATCTACACCAGGCCCACTTATAGCACTGGGCTCATAGTCTTGAAGGTTATGACATTTCAAGTGCTCATCCAAGTATTTTTAAAGATTGTGAGGTTTCCCACCTGAACTACCCAGCCTGTATGTTCCATTTTGATGCTAGGATACAGAGCTGCCAATTGACCTTGCTCATTGTGCCTTAGCAACTGTTTCCTGAGCGCAGCAGGCAATCCCATGGCTCAGTTAATAGAACTGTCTCCCACTTAAGAGATTTAAGCAGAGAATTTAGGCTGAAACTCCAGTGCAATAGAAAAAAAGTCTACTTTGGCCAATTTAAACAATTTTAAGATATTCAAACAGAGACTTCTCCCTGAATTCACTTTGCTTTGTCATCCTGATAAGGTCAACAGTTGTTGACAGATTTACTGTAACTTGGGTTGAAATAAAAACCATTAAACTGCTCAGTGTCTACAAGGCAGAAATGTGATATGAGTTGTGCTGGCATTCTTTTTTTGCAGTACAGTATACTACTGTTTTTAAATCGGGGTAAAATGTTAGCTGATGCTCCTTGTAGAGACTGAACAAATATAATTCCTCAATAATTCACCCTAGTTCAAAATCCCTGGACTTTTTTTGTTGGAGACCCAATGGAAGACAAACCCTGGTAAAATGGTGTACCAGGAGCTACTTTGATAATGGCAGTAGGAGGTGGAAGGTGGACTGCCTGCCCACAAAAGAGCTACTTAAGTGACCAATAAAGGACTTGTTCCAGTCTCTGTGTGGATTTTGGCTGAATTGCCAGCTGGGCAGTGTTCTGTGGACACATTTGGTCCACAAAGGGGTTTTCCACCATCATGCCCACAACCCCCATCCCTAACAGACATTTCCTGCCCTCAAAATAGAGTTCATATGTTTTGTTTTGATTATATGAATCTCATACTCATTGTGCTTGATTGGTTAAGACTGAGTGTGAACAAACTTTCAAAAAGAACTGAGCATAGAGTAGACATTTTAAAGCAGTGTGAATAAAACATGTCACACACCTATGGACTGGTGTCATCTCTGAATTGCTTTATAATATAAAGTAGTCAGCACAGTGACCCCCACAACGTCTCATCTCTGAACTGGTTGCACCAAAGGCGCAGGACTGACCATGGCCCACTCCTTGAAATATGGTGATACGCAGCCCTGAACTTGGCAACTCCAAGTGACTGATTTATCATGTCCAAGCCCTTTCAGTGAGATTGGATCGTGTCCTAGACAGACTGTTGTGACACCCATGGACTGACAACAATCTTCATTGATTTAATCAAAGACTACTTCCCACAGACTTTGAGACATGACTTTTTGGCTGCTGGCACATGTCTGAAAGTGTGATAGTGACATAGCATTATATCATACAACAGCATATTTTGTTTTATCTTATTTCAGATTTCTCATATCTACAGTGTTTCACCTTTGCATTAGACTTAATGTAAGTTGGGTTGTGTGTGTTAGCTACGGAGTAGGACAGAGACTGAGACTGCAATTCTATATAGGAAATCAATTCATATAGTTCTGCATCTGAAACTGACAGTTTTGATTGTAAATACAGTGCTGATAATTCCAGAATATAAAGTGCAGTTGAGCTAACATTCATTACTATAAATTGACTCAGACACAAATAACAAACTCCTTATCTCCATCAGCTTTCTCTTCCTCGAAAAATCCACAGCAAGCTTTCAAAACTCATGTCCAGAAGTCACTTAATCATTTGTGTCACTTAATCACATGAATTAATTACCCTGTGATTCAAGAATTTTCAATCTTGGTCATGGCCTTTACCTATGAACATTAACTCTTCACTGCAGGTTTTAAATAGTAATATATACAATAGGATGTTTCATTTTGTAGTTGTTTATGTTCCTGTATAGCGATTTTATTATTTGCATGGAAAACAAAACAAAAATATTAAAGGATCTCCATTCAACTTTAAACAGGTTTGAAATAACTAACAAATGAACAACAGGGAAAATGAGACTTTCTTTTGCCAAGGAAGTTATTGAAATCAAGAGTCTATTGTTTGAAAGGGCGATGAAAACAGATTCAAAAGAAACTTTCAAAAGAGGATTTAATATATACTCGAAAGTGAAACATAGGCCAACAGGAAAGAAGGGCATCAAGGATATTGATCATGTAACTTATATAAAGAGGTTGTATCGGCAAGGTGAACAGAATAGCCTTATTCTGTTCTGCATGATTCTATACCCTTTAACTTCTACCCCACATCATTCCGATTTACAATTTTGGGCTGAAGTAGGCAGGTAGTCCACGGCCAAGGATCATTGAGTTGACAATTGTTTTTTAAAAGTCAGCGAGAGATCTATATAACACCAAAGTTGCATGTTGAAAATATCAGACCATTTTGTGGAAAACAGCATCATACCATCAATACTACTTAGACTTTGCTGACAATCAAAGGATTAAATAATAATTTGTTGCACTGATACAACCTTTAAATACATAAGTATGCTCCTTTAGTGATATCAAAGCTGATTTTAACATGTATACACATTATCAATGTAACTTTATTAATAATCGTTTTAAAGGCAGCAACATTACCTTTAGCCACATCTGCCAAATATTGATACCAAGATCTAAAAAAACAACCAAATAGAATATATGGACTGGGGTCTTATGGTTGCCTATCTATTAAAGTTGTTATTTCAACTAACTAGCTTCTCTCGTTTAATTTCATGCATAAATTTAATTTATATGCCAGAGTTTTAATCTGTTTACCCCACCCCCTGCAGTTAATTACTTTAATTAATCTTTTTTTTCTCTGTGTGGCTATAAAATTATACATGAAAAGTCATAAGTCCAGTAATAAATAAACCTTATTAGCTTACCCTTTTCCATTCTGTTTGATAGATTTGATACTGTAACATGTCAGCTTGGTCACATTATGTTTTTGTTTTTGACTGTAAACTCCTGAAGCCAATGGGCCGGCATTTTCTATTGGCTTCAATAAACTTTCTGTCTCTGCCAGGCTAGATCATGCAGAACAAAATTAGGTTGAAAGACATTAGCCATTCTATAGTACATTGAGTGCATTAATAAATTTTAGGGCATGCTCTTATAGATTCAAGGTACAGATGCCTACAACGCACCCAAGTGGTTGCTTTTTATTTGTGTGCTCAGCAGTGAACATCAGTGAGATATTTGACCATAAGAGGCCAACATTCAAACATATTGCATAAGTACAATAGATGAAACCTTTGCTTTTTTAGCAACCCTTCACACAACGCAAGTTCCCAAACAATTTTTCCAGCAAAACTGCAATTTAATCTCCAGTGACTGGTGAGTGTTCAATTAATTAGGTACAAGTCAGTGGTTTTTAACTATTTATCACATTAAACGGGAGTGAGGGAGAGGGGGAATAGGTAAAACCAGTACATAGGAGATACTGTATTGCCCAAATTTTAGTTTAATAAGTTATTTTTTCCCTCCTATTGGTTTTCTTACCACCTTTCTAGCAGCTATGTCCTTTGGGACTTAGCCAACTCAGTAAGTAGTGGTGTAACCAATCCACTTTTCATGATGGACAATGAAGTTCCCATCATGAGTACATTCTGTGTCCTTGTCAACCTCAGTGTTTCTTTCAATTTGTGTTCTGCTAATAGTGTAGAGTGAGAGGGGATTAATCAGTGAGAGATTTTCTTGTCTATGTTTGATTTGATGTGATGGGTTTTGAAGTCAATGTCAATGATTTCAATGGCAACTTCCTCCCAGCTTCCTCTCCTACCTACCTTTTGGTAGACATATCTAGAAATTGGACATGACAATTCACTAAAGGCATTAGCGAACTGGATGAGCCTTTATGATAATCAATGCATGGTCGCCATCACTAAGCTTGGCTTTTAATTCCAGATTTATGTACTGAATTTAAATTCCACCACAATATAATTTGAACTCAGAGCATTAACTTGAGCTCTGGGTAACTAGTCCAGTGACTTGTAGCTATATCAATACCTCTTCTGTACCCTTTCTGAATGTGTGGAAGATCCACAAGTAGGATAAAGGGTTCAAAACCAATGATCATTACAGAGTCATGGTTACATCGCTTTCCCTCATACTCCCATTTTTGTCCGAGGTCTACTGCAGTGTTTCAGTGAAGCCGAACACAAGTTGGAAGAACTGTCATCATTTTCTAATTAGGCAGCTGTAGTAATTGGGATGAGGGCCAGATAGATCTCATTGAGTATGAGATCCCCTCATTGAGGCTGTTAAACTGTGCCAATCAGGGAGCCCAGGCTGACAGATATAAACAGAAGATTTAGAAAATCTCCTCACTCTTGGGACAGGCTTTAGCTAACTATGTACTATGATCATGTAATTAAAGGGTGACTTTGTGATAGGATACTGGCCTGTATGCAGTTATTTCAGATTTCTGTATTCAACACTGAGTTCATCAGCTTCCAACCATGAACTCTGGTCCTCCATCTTAATATTAGTTTCTCCCCAGTGCCTGTATCTGTTTTTGGTGTCAGTCAGTGCAAAACTTTATTCTGCTATTAACACCTACTCTGTATCAAGACTTTATCTCTCCACCAAACCATTACAACGTCTCTTTTTCAATGACACATCTGCTTTCTAATCATTCTCACTCTCTAATCTCCCCAACCTTTCATTTTGTTCCATTTACTGGTTCCCTGCTTTTTAAACAGCAGACATTGAGTTACTGTGTCCCTTCAGTTCCAAAAAGAGTCAATGTTGTGATCGTAATTTTTCCATAAGTTTTAAGATAATTATGAAAGAGGATCACACTGGTTCTTGGGTAAAAGTTCTAAAATTAGGGGAAGGCTAATTACAATATTATTAGGCAAGATCTGGAAAAAATTGGATTGGAGCAGCTGTTTGAAGGTAAATCTACACCTGACATGTGGGAGTCTTTTAAAAGCTTTAACCAGACTTCAGATCCTGTATGTGAGAATGAACAATAGGGATGACAAGATTTGGGAACCTTGGATGATGAGAGATGTTGTAAGTTTAGTTAAAAAGAAAAAGGGAACAGATGTAAGGTTTAGGAAATAGAAGTTAAACAGGATTCCTGAGGAATACAAAGGAAACAGAAAAGACATGGATGATGGTAAGTTTAGGGAAGGGTTTGTTGATAGTCAAAGGCTTGGCGATTTATGAAAGAGGTAGTATTGAGTGTCTTGAAAAACATTAAAGCAGATAAATCCCAGGGCCCAATGGATCTATCCCAGGATTCAGAAGGAGACAAGAGGGGAAATTGTTGAGGCCTTGATAGAGATCGTTGTATCCTCTTAGCTGCAGGCTAGGTTTCAGAAGATTGGAGAATAGCCATTGATGTTTTTTTGTTCAAAAAAGTCAACAGGGATAATCCAGGAAATTACAGGCCACTGAGCCTTACATCAGTGGTAGGGAAGTTATTGGAGAAGATTCTTATGGGCAGTATTTATTTGCATTTGGACAAGAATGGACTTGTTGGGGTAGTCAATGTGGCTTTATGCAGAGGAAGTCTTCTATTATAATGAGAGGTTGGATAAACTTGCATTGTTTTCACTAGACTGATGGAGTCTGACGGAATGACTGTAGAGAATTATGTAAAATTATGAAGGGCATGGATAGGGTCAATAGTCAGGATCTCTTTTCCAGGGTGGAAATTATAATACCGGGGGGGGGGCATAGGTTTAAGGTGAGAAGGGGGAAATTTTAAAGGAGATGTGTGTGGGAAATCCTTTAAACTGAAGGAAGTTGGTGCCTGAAATGTGCTGCAAGGGGAGGTGGAAGAAGCAGATATGATTGCAACATTTAAGAGGCATTTAGACAGACACAGGCAGAGAAAAGAGGACCATGGACCATGTATAGCCAAATGAGATTGGTTTAGATTAGCATCGTGGTTGGGACAGATATGGTTGGCTAAAGGGCCTGTTTCTGTGCTGTACTGTTCTATGATCTATTGGAATTGAAATTGCAGCGTTAACTCTAACTCTGCACAGATGCTTTCAGACCTGCTGAGTTACTCGAGCATTTCCTGTTTCTATTTCAGATCTGCATTGTTTTGCTTTCATTTTAATATTTAACTAATTGGCTCGTTTCTCCAGGAATGACAATTATGAAGATGTTTCGCACCCCTCCCCCATCCGCCCGTCTTATGGGAATTCTGTTTATTCTTTCATCTTGTTCATCTTCATTGTTTTCAGATTTTTTCTTGGTGTTTGATATGATGTTTACCAAAACTCACTTTCACAGTCACATCTCCTTCCTCAATAACTGTCTCCAGACTCAACTTACCTCATGTGGATTCCAAAAGAAGTTCCATCCTTCATGTTTCAAATCCACTCAGGATTGAAGATATTTTCAGACATTCAACATTCCTCGGCATGCTGTTCTTGTTGCATCCTGAGATCCACACTCAGTACCATACATTGCTGTGTGTACGTACTCAACTTCTCTTTTCATCAGCACTGACTCACATTACATCAAAGCTGTGGTAGGTTCTAGTTCCATTTCATTTTTTGTCTCATTCAATATTTTGACAAGATGCATTTTCTCTTTCCAAGTAGAATTGCAAGCTGTAACAACTTAAGGGTACCATCCTTGAAGAGAAAAACAGAGCTAACATTTCAAATCAATGTGCTTTCCACAAAACTAGAAGAAGTTAAATGTTAACACTTATTAAGCAAGAAGAGAGGACAGATAAATTGATTGTTGAGGGATTGGTATGATGGAGAAAGGTCAGTGATAAGATGATAGGAGTAAAGGTTAACTAACAAAACGACAGTGCAAGGCAAAAGGGAACAGCAATGAGACAAATAAAGAAACAAAATAAGAGATCTAAACAGTATCAACAGAATCATTACCAGCATCTCCTGTCCAAAAAATGGGAAGTCAATGTTGAGTCTGAAGCTTATCAAGTGTTATGTTAAATCTGTAACATTTTTCCAGGTCACGGTAACTGGGTTGTTCTGTCACCTCATGTATATTTCCATTTCCAGTTCTGATGTCTGCACAATTCAATTATGAAGTATTATTTCCATGCAGTGGATTATCAGAATTACTGTTTTTATTTCCCTATCCCTCTGCATAAGATGATGGTTTTGCTGTGTCATTTATTACCATTCTTCAATGTCCCTCAAGTCAAAGTAGAACAAAGAAGTAAGGCAGAAACATGAGAACCTTTTCTTCGGTTTTGGGTCCAAAGCCTCCTTTGAGTACATTGCTCAAGATCTGAGTTATTCTACTGGGTCCATCTTGGTCTCCAGTCAAGAAAGATGGTTCTGTTTACTCATCTGTGCAATTAGGTACATTTTCATGTTAATAACGGTTTGATACCGTTTTACTGATAATTAAAAAGGTGAGGCCCTAAGCAAGGAAAAAAATGCAATTGAGTACCCCCTTTCATCTCTCTGGAAAATCTCCAGGCTCTTCACAACCAATAAAGTACTTTTAAAGTACAGTCTCTATTCTAAACATTGGAAACATTGCAGTTAATTATAGCTCAGCAAGATCCCACAAACAGCGATTGAATCAGTGACAAAATCGTCTGTTTTTGTAATGTTAGTTACAAGTGTTGACCAGAACACTGGTGAGCACTCCTATAACCTTCATTGAAATAGTGCCATGGGATATTTCACATCCACTTGAGAGGGCAGACACGGTCTCAGTTTAATGCTTCATCATAAAGACGGCACTTCAGCATGAGTCTGGATTTGGTGCTGGAGTGGAATTTGAGCCTAGGATATTTCTTACACTGCAGTCATGGAGGGCTCTGTATAAATGCAAACCATTTTTTAAAAGAAATAAATGTGAGTACCACAGTTTATTCCTGGAATGAATGTACATTATGGCAACTCACCGCAGGAAAGAAGAGCTGCCAGCCTGAAGCAGGAAAGAAATGCGTGGAAGGGTCTGTGAGAAATGACAGCAACACAGTGAGTGACAATAAAAAACAGGGGGCATTGCAAGTCCCAAGGTGAATCACTGCAGGAAACAGTCAAACTCAATGTGAGCCATGTGACTCCTGCCTGTTGTATGCTCAAGCACCCCCAGGAATCACAGCAAGAAATGAGAGCTTTTCTCAAAATTACCCAAGAACCAAGTGTCCTGATTAATTAGTTAATCCCTGTAAATATCAAAACTGTCAGAATGAGTCTTTGTGAGAGAAAAGCATACCATTCTGTATTCCTTGATATGAAACCAGTAGAAAGCAGTAACAAATCTTTCACAAATGTATCCTCCTTTCTAGTGATATTCTGAAGAAAGAAATGACAAACCTTGTATCTGGTGAGCATATGGTATTCTTGAGAATGTGCCTCTTATAAACAGTAGGGACTGTGTACCAGTGGAATCTTTCCACCGGAGAGACAAAGGAGCTTTGGCACAAGATTACAAAAGCACATCCAGGCACCAAAGTACCAGCTAAAATTACATGCCCACGTCTCTGAAGTGGGAGTGTGAACTCTCAACCTTCCAAGTCAGAGACATGAGTGTTACCAACTGAGCCAAAGCTGTCATTACACTGAGGTGAAGCCAATTTCATTGTTGAATCGTGATTCTACTTCATTGCACGTATTGTGACAGGTAAATTGTTTGCATTGTCACTGCTCCTACTCGCCGCACTATATGATTTGAATTTGTACCTTAGAGCTGAATTTTATGTTATTTCAGCTATGTCTGATTTGTGTCAAGCTTTTTGAAGGCTAAACAAGTTCTCCTGTTCCATTTTACTAAACTCACCTCATTAATCACCTATCCCATATTTCTGGCATCCCTCACATCCAATTTCTAACTCACACCATTCCCAGAACAACTCATCACTCATGGGATGCCCTGGAATACATTGGCATCCCTTGTGCCTGTGCCATCTTTGAAAGCCCATGGTGTACCAGGAGAAGAACCATCCATATGAAGCTGCCTTGAACAGTTGCTGACATTTGTCATGATCAGGACAGAGGGTGGAAAATTCACACTCCATTTTACAGGCAAACTCCTAGAGGTTCTGCTGGATGGAGTGGTGCCAACATGGGACTTCATCCTCCCCTAGTACCAGCAGTAGTCTTAGCGTCAGACCAAGCCAGCTTAGTTTCACGTGGTATCCAGAGTAAAACCTCTTTGCTGTCTGCAGGAATGCCTGTCACTGTATCAAGAAGATCAATGCCCACCTCCAGTTTGCCAGAGGATGTTCCACCATCTTATCTCCAATGCTTGACATTCTTTCTATCTCTGCTAAGTTTCTCCATCCATCCAAGACATATGCTCTATCGCTCTCGCTATTGCCTGCAGCATCCTCCTCACTCACTGTCACCCATGCCAAATGCTGACACCACCAAGCCTGCATGCCCTCTGTGCTGCGTACTCTTTCAATTGTGAACAAAAGACATTAATACCTTTCTCAGTACCTGCCTATGGAACCGGATCATCCCTAATGGACTCCAATCTACATTCAAACTCCACACTGTGTTATCTATGACTCCAGTATCGGCAGTTCTTACTATCTCTGATTAATATTTTCAGTGTCTCAGCCTACTTTCAGTTTGTACCAAATCTCATGTGACAGAGATCATTATGAATACTTTTCTAAAGAGTCATGCAAATAGTTATAATGTCAGTCAAGAATGGGCATGAGCAATTGTAGAATGTTGTTTGAATAAATAACTGTTTTATTCTGAGATTAATTGAATAAACTAATGTCTGGGAAGGCTCCATTATCAGCATCTGGTCTTCACATACCCAACAAGCTACAAGTGACCACCTTGCTTGAGCAAGTTAAATAAAGTACTGTTTGAAATCAAAGAGGATGTATGAAACAAAGAAACAAAGAAACCTTCAGCACAGGAACAGGCCCTTCGGCCCTCCAAGCCTGCGCCGATCAAGATCCATTGTCTAACCTGTCATCTATTTTCTAACGGTCTGTGTCCATTTGCTCACTGCCCATCCATGTACCTGTCCAAATATATCTTAAAATATGCTAACATGTCTGCGTCTACCACCTCCGCTGGCAACGCATTCCAGGCACCCACCACCCTCTGTGTAAAGAACTTTCCACGCATATCTCCCTTAAACTTTCCTCCTCTCACTTTGAACTCATGACCCCTAGTAATTGAGTCCCCCACTCTGGGAAAAAGCTTTTTGCTATCCACCCTGTCTATACCCCTCATGATTTTGTAGACCTCAATCAGGTCCCCTCTCAATCTCCGTCTTTCTAATGAAAATAATACTAATCTATTCTACCTCTCTTCATAGCTAGCACCCTCCGTACCAGGCAACATCCTGGTGAACCTCCTCTGCACCCTCTCCAAAGCATCCACATCCTTTTTGTAATGTGGTGACCAGAACAGTACACAGTACTCCAAATGTGGCCGAACCAAAGTCCTATACAACTGCAACATGACCTGCCAACTCTTGTACTCAATACCCCGCCCAATGAAGGAAAGCATGCCATATGCCTTCTTGACCACCCTATTGACCTGCGTTGTCACCTTCAGGGAACAATGGACCTGAACACCCAGATCTCTCTGTTCATCAATTTTCCCAAGGACTTTTCCATTTACTGTATAGTTTGCCCTTGAATTTGATCTTCCAAAATGCATCACCTCGCATTTGCCCGGATTGAACTCCATCTGTCATTTATCTGCCCAACTCTCCAGTCTATCTATATTCTGCTGTAATTTCTGACAGTCCCCTTCACTACCAGCTACCCCACCAATCTTAGTGTCATCTGCAAACTTGCTGATCAGACTACCTACACCTTCCTCCAAATCATTTACATATATCACAAACAACAGTGGTCCCAGCACAGATCCCTGTGGAACACCACTGGTTACAGGTCTCCAATTTGAGAAACCCTCTTCTACTACTACCCTCTGTCTCCTATTGCCCAGCCAGTTTTTTATCCATCTAGCTAGCACACCCTGGAACCCATGTGACTTCACTTTCTCCATCAACCTGCCATGGGGAACCTTATCAAACGCCTTACTGAAGTCCATGTACATGACATCTACAGCCTTTCCCTCATCAATCAACTTTGTCATGTCCTCAAAGAATTCTATTCAGTTGGTAAGACGTGACCTTCCCTGTACAAAACCATGTTGCCTATCACTGATAAGCCCATTTTCTTCCAAATGGGAATAGATCCTATCCCTCAGTATCTTCTCCAGTAGCTTCCCTACCACTGACGTCAGACTCATCGGTTGATAATTACCTGGATTATCCTTGCTGCCCTTTTTAAACAAGGGGACAACATTAGCAAGTCTCCAGTCCTCTGGGACCTCACCCGTGTCTGAGGACACTGCAAAGATATCTGTTAGGGCCCCAGCTATTTCCTCTCTCACTTCCCTCAGTAACCTGGGATAGATCCCATCCGGACCTGGGGTCTTGTCCACCTTAATGTCTTTTAGGATACCTAACACTTCCTCCTTCATTATGTCAACTTGACCTAGACTAAGCAAACATCTATCCCTAACCTCAACATCTGTCATGTCCCTCGCCGTGGTGAATACCAATGCAAAGTACTCATTAAGAATGTCACCCATTTTCTCTGACTCAGCGCATAACTTTCCTATGCATTCATGTCAACCTTTCTTGGGAGAATTGATAATCTATTGACTAAAACACAGCAGGCATTTGGGAGTGTTCCAGGATTTGGGAGTTATGGAAGCTGCCAGGATAGTGGGCATATACCTTAAGGATTGGTATCAGTGAGCAACGATCTCTTGCATTTAGTGGAATGGACTCATTTCCTGCTGATGAATTCTGCAATGTTACAATATAGCCCTCTCAGTGCAATGTGCGTACAGTTATTAGCACTCTACACCTGGGGAATGATTCTGAATTTCACACGGTGATATAACGGTTAGCACTGCTGCCTCGCAGTGCCAGGGACCAGGTTTCATTTCCATCCTTGGGTGCCTGTCTGTGTGGAGTTTGTATATTCTATGCTGCATGGATCTTCTCTGGGTGCTCCAGTTTTCTCCCACAGTCCAAAGATGTTTAGATAGCAGGTTAGATGGGTGAGCCATGCTAAAAGTTGCCCTGTAGCATCCAGGGATGTTCAGGTTAGATGGGTTAGCCATCATAAACACCCCATGCAGGGCTATGGGGCTGGGCCTGGGTGAGATCCTCTTTGGATGGTTGGTGCAGACTTGATAGGCCTGATCTTCTCTTTCTGCACTATACGGGTTTTATGAATCCTTCTGCCCTGGGGTGCAGCACTGACCTTGTCATAGGGAAACAAAATGAAATGGGTTGTTCGTGCATGGAAGGCATTGGTCACTGTTCTGCTACCTTTGTGAGTCTACGACAGGGATATCCCACACAGGTCACCCGCTGCTCCCTGGAAATGGCCAGTTGCAAAGATGTTCAAAACTCAACCCAGGAATGGAGGGAGAAAAATCTCAGGTCATTCTGTAGATGCAATGCATTCTGATGGACCCTGTCACTGCACTTCTCCCTGAGGTGCCCTTTGTCCTCCAGAGCAGCCAGCTACTGCTCCTGGGCTATGCAGGTTGACCTGGCCATTCTGCATCACTTTCACCTTACTCGGAATGCAGGCACAATAACCAACATCCCACCAGCAGCTGAGTGCATGAGCCTTGTTGGTAATGACATAAGGAATAAATCAGGCTCTTAGCTTTGAGAACATTCATGGTGGTATGACCTGTAGGTAGAGGCTGAATACATTCCTTCATTCAGAGAGATATGCAGCAGCTCGATAATGAGAGCCATGACTCTGTCATTCATTAGCTTCAGCCTCAGCATATGCAGCAACTTGGTGACAGTACTGGGCCAGCTAAATGACTAATATACCATCAAGAAGGAAGCATCTGCTGTGCTCTGGTTCCTTTCGAACTAGAACCACATTGACCATGAAATATATCACTGAATTCAGTAGAATCCATTGTGATGCTTAGAGGGCAGATGATGAAGTGATTGGCTCTGCTTCCTACAGCACCCTTGCAGGTGCCACAAGTTATACTTCACTACGGGTAACCATTCACCTTTTTCTAAGTGAATGCCACTAACTTCTGCATCATTGGGGTTCAATTTGCATAATGACATTGTGCACATAGATTTTGATATTCTCCCTAAACTTATTCACTCTGCATGCATTGCAAATAGAGAACAAAATGTTTGGAAATTACATGTAGCTGCAGTTTGCAAGAGTATGCTTCATATATTTGGTCTGTGTGCAATATTAATGGTGCCAGCATCTCCTGACTGACCTCCCAATCCCTCCTTGACCAGACTAGGGACCAGCCCCTGCCTTGTTTCAGATGTAGCATTCGGTTGAAAGGATATGTCATGTTTTTGTCATTCAGGCAGCTGGTACATTGTCAATGTCAGATTTGTGTCTTGGTGTGCCATCCAACAAGATGTTCCCTCTTGAGACAAACCCCTATTAACAAGTATGACAAGCAGCCTATCTGTGTGTCTTCTCAAAATAGCAGATCAATATGGCAGCTCTGATAGTATTTAGGCTCTGCCTGAAACACCAAAGCATTAACAGGTATTGCATGCCGGGCAAGACACGGATGCTGCGAGCGTGCAGGTAGGTGTTAAGTGAATGATCGCAAAGAGAACAAGCAAGCAGCTGTGAGACACAGCCTGATCCAGTATGTAAGCTGGTTGCCTGACCCTGTGTATAAAGTTTTCTTACAGGGCCCTTTCAATGCAAGTTGACAATGAGCCCTAACATGCAGGTGCCACAGAGTCCAGAAGTGCATGTCCATGAGGATCTTGAGAGATTGGCATTTTTTGGATGCTAGTGTGTGTACAAGAGATGCATGCAGCTGGAGCCCATGGATTGTGGCCTGAAATGCTATGGCATAATGACCGACATGGATGCTGATGCAGCCAGTGACAAGCTGATGTTACTAAGTATGCACTCTGATTTTGATGAGAGAATTCTGGGATTTTAGTTGCTCATAGTAAGTGATAGGATAAGAAGCAGCACATGATGGGGTGAGATGCACAGTTAATTTGTTGTTAACATACAGTAATCTCCATTAATAGGAAACTCACTGCTGTTTAATGAGAATCTCACCTTGATACTTGAACCTTAGTTAAAAGGTGAATTGCTCCTGATGCTGAGATAGACCTTATTGAACTTCTCAAGCAATTCTGCTACATTTCTCATCATAGACCACATCATTCTGACTGTTGTAATATTCTGCCTTTATGTCACCTTCATCACTTTCATTTCCACCCAATTTTATGTCACTGCAAACTTCATGGTAGTACATTCATTATTCCAAGTCTTTAATATATACTGTTAATGATTGTGGCCTCAACATTGATCACCATGGCTCTTCATGAAGTATATGTTGGGACTCTGAAAGTGACCCCTTTTCTCAATTCTCTGTCTTCCATTAGTAAGCCAATCCTCTATTCTTGCTAATATACTATCCCAATTTATTAACTTACTGTATCTTAGTAAGGAGCATTATGTGCAATGGTTTTCACGTTTATCTATCCTGATTAGACTATAAGACCATAAGACATAGGAGTGGAAGTAAGGCCATTCGGCCAATCGAGTCCACTCCACCATTTAAATCATGGCTGATGGGCATTTCAACTCCACTTCCCTGCACTCTCCCCGTAGCCCTTGATTCCTTGTGAGATCAAGAATTTATTGACCTCTGCCTTGAAGGCATCTAATGTCCCGGCCTCCATTGCGCTCCATGGCAATGAATTCCACAAGCCCACCACTCCGGGTGAAGAAATGTCTCCTCATTTCCGTTTTAAATTTAGCCCCTCTAATTCTAAGGCTGTGCCCACGAAGCAGAGCAGATCTGCTGAAGTTAAAGTCAATTGGGTCAGGTATTTGGGCAGGTTTGTGCTGTAAATGCCAAATTCACTGAAACTTTAAAATGTTTAACAGCTTTCAGGATAGAAGAGAGCTCCATCTCCTGTATCTGGTCAAAAACTGAATGCACATCCCAAACTTTTAAGCCCAAGTATTGCTGTTCAAACTAATTTGACAGCCATATTATTTCATTCCACTTTTGCAAAAATCACTTCACAAAACCTACCCGAAGGAACTTGGATAAGGAGACAAAGTGCTTCATGGTGAGATAGTCCTGAACAAAGAGACCATAACCTTAAAATTAGAGCTGGGCCATTCAGGGGTGATTCATAAAGCATTTCTCAAACAAAATATAGTAACAATTTATAATTTACTACCTGCATGATTCTACTGAGGCTGGGAGCTTATTGAAAGTTTCAAAATTGAAATTAATTGATTTTTGTTCAGTAATGATATTAAGGTGGATTAGTGATTTTTAATGATGGAGCAGGCTCACACATCTGAATAAGAAGATGGAGAGAAAAGAGGATAGGTGAAGAGGAGAGTATAGGTGGGGAGGTAGGGAGGGGATAGGTCAGTCCAGGGAAGATGGACAGGTCAAGGAGGTGGGATGAGGTTAGTAGGTAGGAAATGGAGGTGCGGCTTGACGTGGGAGGAAGGGATGGGTGAGAGGAAGAACAGGTTAGGGAGGCAGAGACAGGCTGGGCTGGTTTTGGGATGCAGTGGGGGGAGGGGATGAGCTGGGCTGGTTGTGTGATGCAGTGGGGGCAGGGGACGAACTGGGCTGGTTTTGGGATGCGGTGGGGGAAGGGGAGATTTTTAAGCTGGTGAAGTCCACATTGATACCATTGGGCTGCAGGGTGCCCAAGCGGAATATGAGTTGCTGTTCCTGCAACCTTTGGGTGGCATCCTTGTGGCACTGCAGGAGGCCCATGATGGACATGCCATCTGAAGAATGGGAGTGGGAGTTAAAATGGTTTGCGACTGGGAGGTGCAGTTGTTTATTGCGAACCAAGCGGAAGTGTTTTGCAAAGCGGTCCCCAAGCCTCCGCTTGGTTTCCCCAATGTAGAGGAAGCCACACCGAGTACAATGGATACAGTATACCACATTGGCAGATGTGCAGGTAAACCTCTGCTTAATATGGAAAGTCATCTTGGGGCCTGGGATGGGGGTGAGGGAGGAGGCGTGGGGGCAAGTGTAGCACTTCCTGCGGTTGCAGGGGAAGGTGCCGGGTGTGGTGGGGTTGTAGAGCAGTGTGGAGTGAACAAGGGAGTCACGGAGAGAGTGGTCTCTCTGGAAGGCAGACAAGGGTGGGGATGGAAAAATGTCTTGGGTGGTGGGGTCGGATTGTAGATGGCGGAGGTGTCGGTGGATGAGGCTCCCTAACCTGTTCTTCCTCTAACCCATCCCTTCCTACCACCTCAAGCCACACCTCCATTTCCTACCTACTAACCTCATCCCACCTCCTTGACCTGTCCGTCTTCCCTGGACGGACCTATCCCCTCCCTACCTCCCCACCTACACTCTCCTCTCCACCTATCTTCTTTTCTCTCCATCTTCCGTCCGCCTCCCCCTCTCTCCCTATTTATTCCAGAACCCTCTCCCCATCCCCCTCTCTGATGAAGGGTCTAGGCCCAAAACGTCAGCTTTTGTGCTCCTGAGATGCTGCTTGGCCTGCTGTGTTCATCCAGCTCCACACTTTGTTATCTTGGATTCTCCAACATCTGCAGTTCCCATTATCTCATGACAATTAAGTTGTTGGCTGTTAAGCTGTGCAAAATGTGATGACATAAAATATCATTTAATGAGCAGGATTTTTTAATTTTAATTTAAAACTTTTCATTGAGTGAGATTCATGGCAGCCCATCCACCATGGCTTGGAGACTCCTTTTCAATCCAAAATTCTCCTCTTTACATCATGATACAGCTGAGCTCATGGGCATAATTCTTAGGGAACCATTGACACAGAAGCTTGCCTCTGCAGGGTCCTCCCAGTGAATACATCTCTGAAACTATACACATGATATATGTAAATATGCACCAGCTGCACACCATTTCAGTTGCTGCAAACCTGACACACTGTGATGCTCAAGCCTCAACATACAGAACATGGCCCAGGGGCAGGGAAGCGTGCTTCCCACTTGACAGACAGGGACCAGGAGATATTGGTAGTCAGAGAGGTGGTAAGGAGAGCAGTCCTTTCCAATCACCGAGTGCAAGAGGTCACCCCTTAATACGCATAGCCTTGAACCCAAGTTATAGCCCTAGCCAGCACTTTGTTAGAAAATAGAACATAGAACAGTACAGCGCAGTACAGGTCCTTCGGCCCATGACGTCGTGCTGAACTTTTACCCTCAACCTAAGGTCTATCTAACTTCCACCCCTACCTTATACTATCATCCAAATGCCTATCTAATAGCCGCTTAAATGCCACTGATGAGGCCGACTCCACTGCCCTCTCTGGCAATGCATTCCATGCCCCTACCACTCTCTGAGCAAAGAACCTACCTCTGACATCTCCCCTCTATCTACCTCCACTCCCTTTAAAACTATGCCCCCTTGTAATGGCTACCTCTACCCTAGGAAAAAAGTCTCTGGCTGTCCACGCTATCTATACCTCTGATCATTTTGTACACCTCTATCAAGTCACATCTCATCCTTCGTTGTTCTAAAGAGAAAGCCCCAGATCTTTCAACCTTTCCTCGTGAGACCTTCCCTCCACTCCAGGCAACATCCTGGTTAATCTCCTCTGCATTTTTTCCAATGCTTCCATATCTTTCCTGTAATGAGGCGACCAGAACTGGACACAATAGTCCAGGTGTGACTGAACCAGTCTGTTGTACAGCTGGAGCATAACTTCATGGCTGTTGAACTCAATCCGTCTATTAATAAAAGCTAACACACCATATGCCTTCTTAACAACTCTATCCGCCTGGGTGGCAGCTTTCAGGAAACTGTGGACATGAACCCCAAGATCCCTCTGCTCCTCCACACTGCCAAGAATTTTACCGTTAACCCTGTATTCTACTTTCAAATTTGTCCTTCCAAAATGAATCACCTCGCACTTTTTATGTGTAGCTGGTGAAGTGGAATGCCGAGCAGTGCAGGAGAAGTTCAATGTGTTATGCAAAGGCAAGTGCCACCAGCCTCTCTCTGCTACCTCACACTCAGCAGGCCATTACTCACTCGCATGTGACTGCATGCATTATGTCTACTCATCAGTTGTCACCCACCTCATCCTCTCAAGCTACTAACTCTTCCTCTCCTCTGTATTTCCTACTCACTCATTCACTGGAGATACCTCACCACTTCTCCGGCCCACGCATCACCACTAGCTGCTGTTCTATTCGCTTCCATGAAATTAAATGTCTCCTATTTGTCTCACTGCAGAAAACATTGGCCAACAGTTTGGCTTAAAAGTCCAAACCTGGTGTTGAGACTGTTAGACATCAGGCTGCTCACTCTCAGCGAAGAAAAATTCCGGATTCGGCCGAAGAAGACTGCTCATATGGGGATAAAAAGACCTCAATGTGCAACCAATCCACTAAACTTCATTGTGAGGTGCTGCTTTCCAATTACCACCAATGCTAATATAACCTTAATCAGCATGATCTTTTATTTTTCTTGAAAACTAATCCTCTTTCCTCTCTCACATAAGCACAAGCACCAGCCAGTAAATCTCTACAAAAATGCCAGCGCTAGAGATTCTTAGCTGCCCTTCACTTCTGAGGAGGAAGTCGCTGAATCCTCAAAGGATGTACTGACCAGTGATAATGGGAACTGCAGATGCTGGAGAATCCAAGATAATAAAGTGTGAAGCTGGATGAACACAGCAGGCCAAGCAGCATCTCAGGGGCATAAAAGCTGACGTTTCGGGCCTAGACCCTTCATCAGAGAGGGGGATGGGGTGAGGGTTCTGGAATAAATAGGGAGAGAGGGGGAGGCGGATGGAAGATGGAGAGAAAAGAAGATAGGTGGAGAGGAGAGTATAGGTGGGGAGGTAGCGAGGGGATAGGTCAGTCCAGGGAAGATGGACAGGTCAAGGAGGTGGGATGAGGGTAGTAGGTAGGAAATGGAGGTGCGGCTTGGGGTGGGAGGAAGGGATGGGTGAGAGGAAGAACAGGTTAGGGAGGCAGAGACAGGCTGGGCTGGTTTTGGGATGTAGTGGGTGGAGGGGAAGAGCTGGGCTGGTTGTGTGGTGCAGTGGGGGGAGGTGAAGATCTGGGCTGGTTTTGTGATGCGGTGGGGGAAGCAGAGATTTTGAGGCTGGTGAAGTCCACATTGATACCATTGGGCTGCAGGGTTCCCAAGCGGAATATGATTTGCTGTTGGGCTTTCATATATACACCAGTTCAAAGACTTTCACCTTGGTGGATACTCTATCTATATCAGTCTTGGGAGCACTATCTGGTGATCCCATCAATGACATGTCTCCAACATCAATGCAAAAGATAAGGCTTTTAAAAAATTTACTTGCTGGATGTGGCCATTGCTGGCTGGGCTAGTGTTTATTGCCTGTCCTTAGCTGCCCTTGAGAAGGTTGGGTGAGCTGCTTTCTTGAACTGTTGCAATCTACATGCTATAGGTTGTCCTACAATGCCTTGAGGGATGAAATTCCACAACTTTGACCCAGTGACACTGAAGGAATAGTAATACATTTCCAAGTCAGGTCAGGAAATGACTTGGAGTGGAACTTGCAGGTGGTTGTGTTCCAATTGACCTGGAAGGTGTCAAGCTTCTTGAGTGCTGTTGGAGCTGCACCCATCGAGGCAAGTGGGGAATATTCTATCGGACTCTTTTGACTTCTGTCTTGCAGATGGTGGACAAGTTTTGGGAAGTCAGGAGGTATGTTACTCTCTGCAGAATTCTCAGCATCTGACCTGCGGCTTTAGTTTAGCTGACCTTAGAAATGAGATGTACTAATTTAAATTGCCATGTTCTCACCTGAAAAGAAGTCGAGAAGTGAAGTATTTGTTCTTTTTCTTAAGATTGTAAATGGACTAAACAATACAGGCCTGAGCAAGCTATTTTATTTTGTCCAGACAGTAGACCCAGATAGTAGACCCGAGGGTCATGGCCTGCATTGAAACAGGACAAATTCAACCTAAATCTTTGGGTGTGCTTTGAGAAAAAGAACAGGAAATGACATCACAAACCCAAGGAAACCTAAACAGACAAATAGAAAACGGGACATAACACCAGCGCTTCACCAGAGGCTCACTGATGATGTTACCTAGAATGGTGACGAAACGTCTGAAAACTAACCTCCCAGCTCAGCGAGCAAACTCACACCCAGAAACTCAACCTGAGCTACAAATCTTCTCAAAACTCATCAACCTAAATCTGTAGAAACAACATTTCAACAAGAGAGTGGTCAGTCTATAGAACAGGATACACAGGGGAATGACTGAAGCAGTTAGCACTGAATCCTTTAAATCTACTTCTTATGGCATCTTGCTGGTTTTTCTTCAAATCTAAGCACTAATTTATTTTCTGTGTCTTATTAAGCAGATTGCCCTGAATTCTCTAGTAAATGTTTATGTGCCACCATCCTTCATGATGTGATGAACTGTCTGATTCAGGTGGTCACAGTCAACTAAAAATCGAAAGGACTGTGGATGCTGTAAATCAAAGACAAAAAATAGAAATTGTTGGAAAAGCTTAGCAGGCCCGGCAGCATCAGTGGAGAGAAATCAGAGTTAACTGAATTCTGAGGAAGGGTCAGTTGGCATGAAACATTAACTTCAATTTCTCTCCACAGCTGCTGATTGACCTGCTGAGCTTTTCCTGCAATTTCTATTCTGGTCACAGTCACATGTAGGGGTATTCTTGAAATTCCAGTTATGCGGTGGGTGTGAAATCCTTGTATGGAGGATGCAGATTCCGTTGAGTGCAGACCACTGTTTACAAGGGACGTCAAATCCTGAAGGCTCTGCTGTTTGTTCATTCACCAGGTTTTTGCAATTGATATTATTGTCAGCTCAAAGATTGCAATTTTTTTTTGCCAGAAGTTGCATTGTTCAAAGCATTGACAGGGCTCTAGAAAGGTTTGTGAAACTTGAGTTTCATACTTGGTATGTTTTGAAGATTTTCAATGATTGGCAGTTCTGAATTGGCTTTAGTACAGTGAAACTATTTCAATCGTTGTCTCCTCTGATGTTTGTCAAGAGATGGGATGTCAGACAGGACAAGAAGCCACTCCATCACTAATTATCCACATCGGTATGTTCTGGACGAAGTATATGCATTTTTTGTAACTGCTCAGTCTGTGTGTACACAGGAGCAATATTCTGATGAAAGGCAGTCTAGAACAGTACCAGTAACTAAAAATAAAAATTGCTGGAGAACATCAGCTACTCTGGTAGCATTCATGGAGAGAAAGCAGAGTCAACATCAGCAAAAGCATCTTCACCAATATCCGTCGATAGGAGATTTCTAGCTCACTGTTAACCAGTTGGTTGCTGCAGTGGAAAATGTCGATGATGGTCTTAATTGGGTTTGGGTGGAGACACCAATAGTTTAGATATTGCTTTATCATTTCTACTTCCTTAGGTACTATGGGCCAGATAATTTATGTAAGCAAACTTCCTAGAGGTTGTGAGTGGCATGTCACTCACACAAACGAGAAGAAGATTCAAGCAAAAACAGAGTCTTGGGGAACTCATTCACTGAGAGTCATTGGGGAACTTGTTTAGTGAAGCCCTATGTCATTGTAGCTCAACATTGAAGAGAAGTGTATTGTAGCCTGGCATTGGGGAAGTCTGGCAGCTTTCAACAGAAGACCATGCCATCATACAGCATCATATGCTGAAGAAATATTTATAGGTGATCTAATTGCATGGCAGAGCAGATTTAACAGCTGAATGTCCCAACTCTGTCACTACATCTTATAGGTCCTGTCCTGAGTGTGCATCAGTAGCTAGCCTCAGAGTTGGTGGTAATTCAGTACTTGGTATCACAGTTCTTACTAGGTCTGAAATTAGCTTGCTCCTTACTAAGGTTGGATTCCAAAGGTGAAGAGAACCTGACCTGGAGGAGAAACTCAGTTTGCAAGAGGTACATAACAAAGATAAGCAGACTCATGTGCAGCTCAATCATTTATTTGATTTGATTTATTTTAGTCAAATGTATCTCAGTACAGTAAGCAAGACTTGTTTTGCAAGCAGTTCAGGCAGATCACAGCAAACGAGGACATACAGATCATAGGGTGTTTAGACAGAGCAAGGCATACAAGGTTACGGCTGCGTAGGAGGTGGACAAAGTAAGATCAACACTATTTGTAGTTAGAGAGATCCATTCAATAGGGAAGAAGCTGTTCTTGAATCTGTTGGTGTGTGTGTTCAAGATTCTGTCTTTTCTGCCTGATGGAAGAGGTTGGAAGAGAGTATTACCAGGGTGGGAGTGGTCTTTGTTGATGTTGGTAGCCTTTCTATGGCAATGCGAAGTGTAAATGGAGTCTATGGACAGAAGGTTGGCTAACGTGATGATGTGGGCTGTGCAGACAATATTCTGTGGTTTTTCATGGTCCTGGGCAGAGCAGTTGCCACACTAAGCTGTTGTGCATGTGGATGGAATGTTTTCAATGGTGCATCTGTAAAAGTTGGGGAGGGTCCTTATGGGCATGCCAAATTTCTTTATCAGCCTGAGGAAGAAGAGGCATTGGTGTGCCTTCTTGACTATCCTACCTACATGGGAGGTCCAGGACAGATTGTTGGTCATTGTCACTCCTAGGAACTTGATGTTCTCAACCCTCTCCACCTGTTGATGTAGATAGGGGCATGTTCTCCTTTCATTCTGAAATCAATGATCAGTTCTTTTGTTTTGCTGACATTGAGAGAGAAGTTGGTATCATTGCACCATGACACCAAACACTTTAGCGCCTTTGTGTATTCTGACTCATCATTGTTTGATATCCATTCTACCATGGTGGTGTCATCAACAAACTTGTAGATGGCATTCGTACGGAATTTGGCTGCAAAGTCATGGGTGTACGAGAACTACAGTGTGGGCTGAGAATGCATCATTGTGGGGTACCAGTGTTGAAAATTATCATAGAGGAGGTGCTGTTGTCTATCTTCACTGATTGTGATCTGTGGGTCAGGAAGCTGAGGATCCAGTTGCACAGGGTGGAGTCGAAAGTTCGGTCTCAGAGTTTTGAGATTAGTCTGGTAGGGGTTATGCTGTTGAAGGCAGACCTGTAGTCAATGAGTAGGAACTTGACATAGGTATCCTTGTTATCCAGATGTTCCGGGGATGAGTGTAGGGCAAGGGAAATGGCATCCGTTGAGGACCTGTTTTGCTGGTAGGCAAATTATAGGGGTTTGAGACAGCTTGGGAAGCTAGAATTGATGAGGACCATGACTAGCCTAAAGAAGTACTTCATGATTATGGAGGTCAGAGATACCAGGCAGTAGTTGTTGAGACACTCAAATGCAAAATGTATAGGTATCTTTCATACAAAATATATATTTTGGCGTCCAGTCTATTTGTAACTGTATAGTGAGCTTGGGAGGAACAGGTGACTTTAGATCAATGGTACCCAAAGCTCTCCATCACTCGGGGTTTTCCTCATTTCATCTGTGTGTCCGTTGCAGACTCATTGATAAGAGATTGGTTGCTCGGACACATTAACGACTTGTGAACAATGTAACTCCTGGGGTGGGATAAACTGAACGAGGCTTTTTTACGCCTAACAACTCCTACTTTCTTTTTAAAGATTGTTTTATATCTGTAGCTTCGCCTGGTGTCTGTTATGTCCTATGCAGAATACGATATCTCAGGCGTCACACAGAATATGGATCATGTGCAAAGTTCTTTTATATATTGGCTTTTGTGGGCGTTTGAGCTTCAACCAAAAAATAATGAACATAACATTTTCCTAAATGGAAAGTCAAAAAAAAATTAATGGCTCTTGATGGTAACACGAGTGCGTGCGATCTAAATAGTATTCCACAGTGACCACGCAAGATCCTATTTCGCTTTTACATGTGAAGGTATGCAAAGGAACAAAAACATATTGGAAAACAGACACAAACGATTGCATCTTAGGGATTGGTTTAAAGGAAAAAAGCGTTAAAAACTGGCTGTCAACGAAATCTGCTCTTGCAACCCTGCAACGTGGCGAATTCAACCTCCTCGACACTGGGACACGCCCTCTCCCCAATCGGAAGCCCTTTAACAAAACCGCACTCGGCTGGCTATACTGCAATCGGAGTGTTGAGTGGCTCAGTCCCACATCAAAGGCCGATACATGAAGCGGAGCAGGGGGGCGCGTTCGCCGTCGGGTTTGAAATAATTTTGTAACTTACATGGACAGAATCTTGTGCGTAGCTCTAAAGAGGCGGTCGCTTAAAGTATCAACGGGGGGCTTGTTTCAAACAGGTATTTGAGATTTGCTTCCAAGTATTACAGGAAATGTGATGATTGATTAAACCAGAAGTTTGTAGAATTGTGTGTATCTTTGTTGCAGGTTTCATTCGTTACAAGATATTGCAACATGGGGAACCCACGCCTGCTCTATTTGTTGCTCCTCTACGTGGCCGGAGGCTGCCCCAAGCCCACTTTGAGACACGAGCGGGTCCATCAAGAGCCACAGCTCAGCGATCAGGTGCACGCCGATTCGGAAAACTTCCAGTACGACCATGAGGCCTTTTTGGGCAAGGAAGAAGCCAAGTCGTTCGAGCAGTTGACCCCGGAGGAGAGCGTGGAAAATCTGCGGTAAGTTTGGGACGTGGCTATGTGAGAGAGTTTGAACTGGATATCCAGATCCCCTCAACAGCTGTGGCTGCCAATTTCACCAGCTTAAAATATGCAGCCGAGGTTAGGTTAGCTCCCTGTTAATTTCAGTGTATTGAAATTCCGTTTATCAACACGTTTAAAGTTATAAACCAGTTTATGTCCAGTTAACTTTACAGTAAACGTGCAGGTGAACTGTTACTAACCACAGTCAGGTTATCAATCCTGCTACTTCAAAACAACGGCGCAAAGTTAGTTTCCAAACTCCTTCGCCAAGTTTCATTTTGCCATCTCCTGCTGTGAGACAATTCCCAAAAGAACAGCCGGCAGTGTCTTTAGAGAAATGTCTTGCTCACACAGAAACGTGGCAGTGGGCGTCTGTCCAGTAACTAACTGCTTCTGAATGTACTTTGGGGGCTCTCTCCTTAACTTCAAGGACATCACGTATATACATCGAACCCCCTTGCCCCCAGGACGCCCAAAGCCTCCTCACAAACAGGGGAACGCTTCCTTGGAAGTGTAACCACTGCCCTAATGTTAAGGAAATACACGACCCAAATCGTAAACTTCCTCAGGCAGCAATGTGAGAATGATCCAGAACAGGTTAAATATTGGACAAAAGCTCTGGAAAGTTCACATGGTTTTTCTAGTGTATTGATTTAATGTTTTGTCCAAAATAGGGTATTTCTAACAGTGTAGCACTTCCTCAAGTCTAGATGATGTGCTGGAGTCTTTGAAGTGGGGTTTGAACTCATTGTTTTTTGAATCTGAGGCTAGAGTGTTACAAAGAGGGTCATAGATGTTTATCATTAGCACCTTGCAAACCCAAAACCACTTCTGTCTAGAAGGTCAAGGACAGCAATTACATGGGAACACCACCACCAAGATGTTCTGCTTCCAGTCACTCACTGTCCCAACTTGGAAATCATTTGCCATTCCTTGAATGCTGCTGGGTCAAAATTTTGTCCTTCCTCTCTCATCATGCTGTGGGTGTAGCTACAGCATTTAAATTGCAGCAGTTCAAGAAGGCAACTCTGCTCCACCTTCTCAAGGGTAACTAGGGATGGTCAATGAATGCTGACCAAGACAGTGATGCCCACATTTGAGTGAAGAATATAAAGGGAACTGAGCCTTGTGCAAGACATGGAATGGGAGAGATGCTGAAAGTAATTTATAGGTACAGTGATTAGTTTCAAAATTTTAACTGCATTGTGCAATGAGATTGTTTCCTTTAAATTTTGCAGTATTCAGCAAAATGAATTTAATATCACTGTGGGAGATCTGACACACACCTTTTCCAACCTTGCACACTGTTTCCATATGAAGCAGATTGGAAATTCTGAAGCCTCTCTGTAATTAATTCAAGCCTTTAGTGCGACGCTGACATGCCACCCACAGCTTTTAAACCTGTGCCTAACTGATGAGTGAGAAGTCATCGTATACTTCTGTAGAACTTTCTCCTCAGCAATATTATTCATGTTTCACTTAGGCAAACATTAGTCTTAGGTCATGCCTGCAAGCAATCTTACCTCATTAATATTTCCAGGGACAGACTAATTTAAAAGGCTGATACCTGTAAGATAGAAAAATGTGGCTTTTTTGTCCCCCCTCTAGAAATAAGATGACTCAACGGAGGCTTTAAGAATCTGAAAGGATTTGAAGTGTCGATAATAATTAGGAGCACAAGCAGTCCATTGGGCTCTATGAGCTTGCTATGCCCTTCAGTAACATCACAGCTGATTTTCTCTGTCAACTCCACTTTCTGACACTACCCTCGAATCACTTCATTTACTAAGTATCCAAATTCTATGTATGTCTGATTTGAATATCATTGTGGTAGATGTAGAAAGGTTGCTTCTTTGCAAAATAAGATATTAAAACTAGAGAGTGTACATATAAAAAGTCGCACTTTGAAAGATTGGCTAAAGATTAGATATCTCTGGGGTACTCATTCTCCCTTCCGTGATTTACCACTCAAACTATCTTCAGGTAATGCATTGTTTTTCATTGCAGCGAAAAGAGACAATTCAGCTAATGTAAACAGTATATGACTTGTAATAAGGGTGACACAGTACATTACCAGAATCTGCTAGTATGCCTCAAGAAATTATTTGCAATGTTTCCAAATAATTTACAATAAAATTTTTGGTGCACATGTATTCTGTAACCTACATTGGATCTGAATCTGCTATCACCTCAGTTTGAAACTTCTCATTTCAATATTCAAACCCCTCCCTGACTTCATCACTCCTGAGTTCTCTAATCTCTTCCTTGGTGAACTTTGCTAAAATCCCTGCAATCCCCTTATTCTGACTGCTTGTGCATCCCTGATTTTTTGTTAAGCTACCATTTGCAGCTGTGTTGTTAGCCTTCTGGACCCCAAGTACTAGATTTCCATTCCCACATCTTTCCACCTTTTCATCTAAGATATTTTTATGAATCTACTTCTTCAAACAAAGTTTAGTAACCTATTCTAATACTTACAATGTATGTTTTGCTACATTAAATGCACTATTTAAATGGACACTGTTGGCATGACAACCACAAAGTTGAACCACAAGATAATTCAAATTGATAATCTAAAGATAATTCGGATCAGATTAATTGTGGACAATTAATAATGTTGTCTGTCACTGATTTACTTCTTTTATGTAATATTTCTTTGACGAGTACCTCATTATATTGTAGAACCTAGTGAAAGAATTGTAGCATTTGAAGTCAGATAAACTGAGAAAGTAATTAATGCCCTAGCATACAGTTACAGGACTAATTTGCTGTGCTGACCGACAGGAAGAAAATACAACACAACTCAAAAAGATTAAGCGTTTTAGGTCAGTAGGCCATTGCAAACACAGTAGGTACCATTGCTTAGTCACAATAAATAGTAGGTACTGGAAGTATGAAATTAGCCAACATTGGAATCTGAGAAATTAAATGCTGTTGACTATGGGCTATTCAAGCAGTTTGAATGCAGATTTGTGTACAATGGCTTAGTAGTACTACACTTGGATCTCAATCAAAAAAATTCTGGATTCACATCCAACGGCAGAGATTTGAACAATGTAAGCCAACCTGACATTCCAGTGCAGGGTTGTGGAAGTACAGTCTATCAGATGAAATATTAAACAGAAGGCCACTTTTGACCTCTTGGTTGAGTGAAGAGATCCTACAGTACTACTTTGAGCAGCAGGGAAGTTCTGTCTGGTGTTCTGGCGGATATTTATTCCACAGAAACAATCTTTAGACATGGATTATTTAGTCATTATCAAATTGGTGTTTTGGGAGCTTGCCGTGTGCAAGTTGATATCATGTGGAGTGGGCAAACTGACTCCCCTTCAAAAGTCCGCAACAGCTGTAAAGCTCATTGGGAGTCGTGAGATTACAAAAAGCTTTTCTATGCAATTCATTCTTTGTACTGATGTCACTAGTGAACTAACCCTTAATGAAGTCATGATCATTCTTCTATCTGCTATTTTGTTGCAGGTGTTAAACCAATTCTGGATGCTACTATTTTTTATAGCCATAGGAAAATTCTCTTTCTTTTGTGTAAAATTGAGTGAGGTTGCAGAGACCAATAGCTGGGAGTGTTCATTGTAGAATCATGGAGCCAGTGCAGCACAGAATGAGCACAGCCCATTGAGTTCGTGTCCCTTCTCCATGCAGCAATCCAGTCAATCTCATTCCTCACTTTCTCCCTGCAGCACTGCAAGTTTCTTTCCTTCAAGTGCCCATCCAATTTCCTTTGACGTCATTGATATCTCTGCTTCTATCACCCTTGAATTCCAGATCATTACCACACATTGTGCAAAAATATATCCCTCATATATCCCTTCATATCCCGTCCTCATATCCCTCCTGCATTTTTAACCCAAAACCTTAAACCTGTGCCCCTAGACCTTGTACCAGTTGTTAATGAAAGATTTTCCCCATTTATCTTATCTCATCATGTCAAGTCTTGATTTCTTTTTCTTCTTCAGTATGTACAATCTAATATTGTTATTAAAACTCCCACTCCCTGCAACCACTTTGGGAAATTTCCTCTGCATCCTCTGAAGGACCTTCACATCTTTTCTAAGATATAATGATCTAACTTCAGGTAATCGTCTAGCTATAGCATTGCCAGAGTTTTATGAAGGATCAGCAGATCTTCTCTGTTGTTCTCCGTACTTCCTCAACACCTCATTAGGGCAGTGGTGTTTGCTGAAGTGGGGAGGTGGGACATTTGGGTTTTTGCATTGTTCTTCTGTTTGTGCTTGACCTTCTGCTGAGCTTGTCAAAGGTGCTTCTTTTCCAATTTGGGTGGTTTTAGCCTAGAAGTTCCCATGAGCTATTGGGGATATTGCATTATTTCAAGGAGGCTTTGAAGACTCTTTTTGAAGTGTTTCCTTTGCCCTCATCTGTGTAGAGAGCTAATTTTGGAAGTCTTGTGTCAGGCACATGGTTGACATAGCCTCTCTGCATAGCTCATTGACTTTAACCAGCACCCTGTTGCTGGGAATGTTGGTTTAAGAAAAGATAATGATATTAGAGTGCTTATTCTGCCAATGGACTTGCATGACTTTATGCAAGCGGTGCTGGTGATAGTTTTCAAAGAATTCAAGGTATCATTGCCCTTGTCTTTCCGCATACAGGAAGGTTGGTAACGCTGGGATGATGCAGGTTGAACAGTTTTCCTCTCACCCTGTAGATTAACTCCGCATCAGCAAGAATTTTCAAGGGTGTGGACTGTGTGTTGCATCTGAAGAGATGAAGAAGAGTGTTGCCTTGATAGCCGCAGTTTCTGCAAGTATTGGGTCTGTGGTGGATTGATTAGTGAGGAGGACAGCTTCCGTTCCATTGTACAGCAGACAGAATGGTGACAATAATTGGCAGGCACTAAAATTTGAGCAGGCGCTTCATCAGCCCTCTTGGTTGACAGAGCTGAACCATACAATCCCTACGGTGTGGGAGCAGGCTAATCACCCCATGTAGTCCTTACTGACCCTCCAATGAGCATCCCACCCAAACCCAGACCCTACCCTGTAACCCTGCATTTCGCATGGCCAGCCTGCCGAGCCTGCACAAATTTGGACTGTGTGAGGAAGTTGGAGCACCTGGAGGAAACTGGCACAGACATAGAAAGAATGTGCGAACTCCCCACAGATGATTTCCCAAGGGTGGAATTGAACCTGGATTCATGGCACTGTGAGGCAGCAGTACTATTTGTTGAGCTACCATGCTACCCAAAGGCCTTTATCAGGTCAAAGAAAGCAATATGTGGAGGTTGCTACTGCTGCCTGCACTTTTCTTAGATGTGCCTTGCTGTGAAGATCATGGCCACAGTGCCTGTTTGGGTGGGATCTGCACTGTAGTTTTATGAGGATGTCTTCATCCACTGAAAGGAGGTAATTAAGGAGAGTTCTTGCAAGGATCTTCCCCGTGGTTGACAGCAGGGATGTAGTTACTGGAATTGGCCTTATCTCTTTTCTTGAGGATTATGGTGTTTTGGAGGTTCCCTGTTATGCTCTCCTCCTTCAAGATGAGACCTGTGATATTGTGTAATCATGTTCAAGGTGCTTTTTCACCATAAGTGAATTAAGAAGGAAGTTTCACTGACTTCGTGTTTGGATCAACTGGGCGCAATGAATAGCGGAGAGCCATACATACCCCTTAGTGGAAATTCATTTTGAGACATTGGATTTTCCAATATTTCTCACTCTCAACGATCCAATGAGGCTAGATGTAGATCTTGCAATTTTTTTTTATTATTTGTTCATGGAATGTTGATGCCATTGTTTAGGTCTGCATTACTGCCCAGAAGGCAGTTGAGTCCATCACATTGTTGTGGGTTTGCAGTCACACTAAGTGAAGCCAGGCAAAGATGGCAGATGTCCACCCCTACAGAATATTAATGAGCCAGATGGATTCTTATGACACTTGATGGTGGTTATATGATTGCCATTATGTTAGCTTTACATTCCAGATTTTGATGTATTCAAGTCAGATATGAACCAGTGCCCACTGATCTGTTCTGGATTACTGGATCAGTGACGTTACCACTTTGGCACTACCTGCACCTTCTGCCCCACCCCCCGATTCTTCTGTTATTTCCTGCAAATATTCTTTAAGATAAAAAATTAAATGCATTATTTTGTATGTTAGAACAAATTCAACGTTTGTCACCTTCTCATTGACCATCACCATTGAACAAGCAATAATGCACCATTACTTCTTGGGAAAGATTTTGATTAGTTTGACTCAAACAATGCCTAGAACCCTGAGAATTAGTCAATAAGACACTTTGAGGTCCTACACTAATGGGAACAGTGTACAAAATTAAAGAAGCTATAATGAATCTTTAAGTAATATTAATTCAGTGTGAGTTGGAGTAACGTGTCCAATAGTAAGGATATGAAAACATTCAAGAGGATGCAGGAAAGAATTATGAGAATGGTTCCAAGGATGAAGGTCTTCAGTTCAATAGTAGATTGAAAATGCTGAAGTTGTTCTTCTTAGAGACAAGAAGGCTAATGGATCTGGACACAGTACATAGGGGAAACCAGCTTTCCTTGGTGACAGTGTCGAAAACCAGAGGGCACTGACTTAAGGTGAATGGTAAAAGAACAAAGGGCAACATGAGAAAAAACATTTCTTCACAACATGTGCTTAGGCTCTCGAGCGCACTGCCTGAGTGTGAGACGGAGACAGGTTGCTTTGTGGCTTTCAGAAGGGAATTGGATAATTGTCTGAAAAAAAAATCTGGTACATTGGGAAAAGTAAGAAAATACAACTAATTGACTCACTCCTCTTGAGAGCTGGTATGAATATGTTGGATTGAATGACCTCCATTGTATAACCATTAGCATTGTGCTTGTTTTATATTCTGCAGAAAAAGTTGCATAATTGTCCATAACATTGCAGTGTGTTACTAATATAAACAGGTACACTATTTTTTCAGAATGAATGGAAAAATTGATGATTCCTGTCTTCACGATGGCATGTTTGCAACTCACAGCCTGATTTAGAATAAAACTTGGCATGCATATGTTTGGGGTGCCTCAAAGATATCCACTTTGCTTTTGCTGCAGCCATCTACTCAGTAATAGTCTCCAAATCCAGAGACTTAGGTTATATTCACAACAATAATAAGTCAGGCTGAGACTTTAGTTGAGAGCAAAGTTGGGTGAATCTAATGTGGAATGAAGCTATCTTCTAATGGGGATCCCAAGCTACTTGTTCTGGAGTCAAGTCCAGCAAGGATTTTGAATTTGTTTACTTGAGTGTTGATGCAAAATCAGACCAAAATGCGGATGAAGCGTCAAAGATTCTGAATTCATGTACATAAATTTGAGTCATCCTTCAAAGTAGAACACTTGCTGTAAGCTCTGCTGTGCAACTGTGCCACATCTATATTAGAAGAAGATAGAAATATGAGCTTACAGTTAGAAGTATGGCACCAGTATAACAAGATATTCTTGTGACACATGTGTTATGCATTCTCTGATTATTCAGCAAAATGAGACTTAGAGCTGTACGTATTAGGTTACAGTAATCAACTTAGTGTCCTTAGCCAAAATATAAAGCTCTTTAGTGCCTATTCTTAGTTCCATGTCATTAATTCTGTAACTTCTTTTGCACTATATGCAAACCACTTCATTTCTATCATGCAGTGCAATGGGTTAACACTTACGTGTTGATTTTTTTTGTGTGCATTTTGATATAGAACAAATTTTCTAACCTTTTGATGACTTAACCAAGCACTCTTCATTCCTTGACAACTCAATGCACTTGAAGACCCATGGTTTAACTTGCAATTTTTCTTCGCATCGTAAATGTTGACAATACTAAATAAGTTTTTGGCTCATGTCTGCTATAATTTATGTGGCCCTTTCAACCTTATACACTCATACCCACTCCATCGCAACTGGCTGGATGGAACTAGAATTCCATTGTACGTGTTTATCCTTTTCAACCCCTTTGTTGCTGTTGATGATGTTTTGAAGCAATTTTAAAGAAGCAAGTTTGTTCCATTTCATTTATATTTCTGACTTCTTAAAAAAATTTGCTGTGCTAGTGCAGTGGGAAAGTTCAAAACCTCACATTGCATTTAACTCTTTGATGTTTGATAATGAGACATGTTTGTCAATGATAAATACTTTAATTCTGATGAGTATATTTTCTAGAAGACCGTATACATATTCATTATGACAGATAAATTTGTGGATGACAAGTTGTTACGACTCCTGTAGAGACCAATAATTTTTAAAAAGAGTTAGAAGTGTCACAGGAACCTATGCAAAGAATCACATGACTAGATTTTACACAAGGTTGTAGACATGCTCATTTAGCCAGTGAGTTTGGTTGCAAATGTTTCGTCACCCTGCTAGGTATAGAATACCAGGCCTCCAGGAATTCCCTTGTGTGTGTCTCTGTTTAGCCTGTGCAATTATGGATGTGTTGTCCCAGTTGAATTAGTGTCCCTTGTTGTCCAAATGTAGTGAGACAAATGAGAATTGGTTGTGTCTCCTGGTGGCTAGTTGGTGTTTGTGTAATTGTATTGTCAGTTTTCTTTCAGTTTTGGATTGTGTAATGTTTCTCACAGCCCTTGCATGGTATTTTGTATATTACACCAGTTTTGCGGGTTTTGGGTATGCAATTGTTTATGTTCGTCAGTAGCTGTCATAGGGTGATTGTTGGTTGTGGGCAACCCTGATACCTAGAGGTCTGAAGAGTCTTGTGGTCATCTCTGAGATGTCCTTATGTACAGTAGCATGATTAGTGAGTCTGGTCATGTTGTGTCTTCCCATTGTGGTCTGACTCAGAGGAAATGGTGGATTGTGCTTTTCAGATATCCGTTCCTTTTGAAGACTCTGTGTAGGCGCTCCTGTTCTGCTTTGTGTACTTCCACATTGCTGCAATGTGTGTGGCTCATTTAAATAGTGGCCTGATGCAGCTCTGTTTGTTGGTATTGGGGTGGTTGCTAGTGTAATTGAATTTCTGGTCCGTATGTGTAGTCTTTCTATACGCACTAATCTGGAGTTCCCCGTTGTTCTTACATTCTATCATTATGTCTCGCAAGGGTAGTCAGTTGCTGTTCTGTTCTTCTTTTGTGAATATTCTCCCAGTGAGGATGTTGTTTATGTGTCAATGGGCTTCTTCTAGTTTTGTGCATTTAATAATCATGAAGGTGTCATCTACATATCGGACCCAAAGTTTGGGTTGCAGAGTGGGGAGTGCTGTCCCTTCTAGCATTACTGCTTCTGCAATCAGTCCTGATATTGGGGATCTCATTGGTGTTCCTTTGAGTTGTTTGTATATGCCGTCGATGAAGGTGAAGTGGGTTGTGAGGCACAGATCTAGTAGTTTCATGGTGGTATCCTTATTGATGTTGTTGGTGTCCTGGGGTGCCTGCCTAGGGTGGCAGTTGTCTCTTTGGTTAGGTCAATGTTTATGGATGTAAATAGTGCTGTTATGTCAAAGGATATCATCACCTTGTTCTTATCTATCCTGGTGTCCTTGATAATATTGAGGAATTCTTGGGATGAGTTGATGGAGTGGGTGGTGTTGTCCACTAAGTGTTTCAATTTCTGTTGTAGTTCTTCAGCAAGTCGGTATGTTGGTGTGCTAGTAGTGAGACAATGGGTCTGAGGGGGACCCCAGTTTGTACCTTGGGGAGTCCATAGAAGCGAGAAAACCAGCAAAACTGGTATATTACACAAAATACCATGCGGGGACTGTGAGAAACACCACATAGGCCAAACCTAAAAGAAAACTGACAATATGGATACACAAACCACCAAGTGATGCAACCAATTCTCACTTGTTTCACTACACATGGACAATGAGTGACACAAATTCGACTGGGACAATACATCCATAATTTCACAAGCCAAACAAACCCATGTCAGGGAACTCCTGGAGGCCTGGTATTCTGACTGGAACTCCATCAACAAACACATTGAATTAGACACTGTGTACAAACATCCAGAAACAGAACCAGAAATGGTATCAAAGACTCCAAAAATTGATGCACATAAATAACAAGCGGAACAGAACACCGACCCTTCACTAGAGGTGCACAGACTATGTTACCTAGCAGGGTGATGAAATGTTTGCGACCAAACCCACTAGCTCGGTGAGCATATCTGCAACCACATCCAGAACCCGTGCTACAAATCTGCTCAAACTTTGATTTTAGATTGTTTGCTACAGTAAAAATCTTAACATAAAATCCAAAATCAACTAAACATTTCCTAGCATGCAGCTAATCTGCATAATTACAGAAAAGATAGTCCCAATTAACTTGTGAACACAATTGAAAACCCAATGCCACCTTTAAATATTGCATCAAATGCTCCATAGACATGTTGTCTTGTGATTAAAATCCAAAACTCCTCCTGGATTTAATATAATCTTTTCTCCATGCTTCACAAGGGTGAGTATTCCAATGTCCTTCTTTCTTTTTAAAAAAAATGTTCCCTTCAAACAACATTGTAAGCATTAGCAATTGACTCCTGTTGCAAAGACCCTCCAGGGATTCTGTAATCTTTAACTCTTCACATTCTTGTTTGCCTGAACAGGGATTCCATCCTTACTGTGTGTTAATTAACCTAAAAGCAGCCCTTGTTTCTGCCTGGCCAAGGACTGGTTATAGCTATTTTTCTTCAATTTCTTGCCCTGACACCGCATTCATCCTACTGTTGTGTGTACTTTACTGTCAGTTAGGTTTTGACCTGGGCCGCTGACACCAGGTCAGAAAGGCTTGTCTCTGGGTAGATTCTGCAGGAAGTCCCACCCACCTCTCCAAAACAGTCCATCTAATCTTGAATTAAGGGAGATTGTTCATAACATAACAAGGTTATGTCATCCAGCTTTCTCAGTATAGTTTGGATATTCTCAAAAACGTCTCATTAGCAAGAATTGCAAAACTAGTCTTTATAATTCTGTGATCGGAAACACTTTAAATCTTGGTGAAAGTCAAAACGGAAGGGAAATAATTGGCAGAATTTTAAAACTACGTGCTTGTTGAGGAAACCAATGGGATCAGATGCAACATTGGTTATATATGGACAACTTTAGACATTTTCTCATCAACCTATTCAGAGATGTTATTGCATAATTTGGAGAAGGTGACACCTGAACCCAGGCCTCCAGGCTGAGAGGTACAGTAACTACCACTGTACTAAAAGAGCACTTTGGCATGTCTGATTTTATTCATTCCCCTATTTGGGAAGGCGAATGGCATAATGGTATTAGCACTGGATTATTATTCAAGAGACCTAGATAAAGTTCAGGAGACCCAGGTTTGAACCCTCTCGTTGCAGATGGTGGCATTTGAATTCTATTTAAAAATTTGGAATTATGAGTCTAACAATGACAATGAAACTATTGCCAAATGTTGAAAAAACCCCTCTGGTTCACTAATGTCCTTTCAGGAAGGAAATTGCCAGTCTTACCTGGTCTGGTCTACATGTGACTCCAGGCCCAGGACAATGTGGTTAACTATGAATGGACAATAAATGCTGGCTTGGTGGCAATGCCCTCAACCCATGAATGATTAAAAGAAAAAAAAATCAGGAGACCCGAATTTCATTGGCAGAGCTGCACTTATTGCCTATTCTGAATTACTCTGGTGAAAACGGTTGTGTACTGCCTTTTTGAATAGATTTAAGTAACTTGCCAGGCCATTCCAGCGACTATAGACTTTGTTATAAAGCTGGACACACACCACATAGGCCAGATCAGATAAAAATAGCATCTCTCCTGCCTCAGTCTGGTAGTTTTATGGTCCCCTTCACTGATAATAGCTCATTATTCCAAATTAAATTAATTAATTAATTAAATGCAAATTGTCAGTGACAGTGGTGAGGTTTGAACCTATATCTCTAAAGGCCTTAGATTGCCAATCCAGTAATGTGGTTAAAACCGCCATCCAATGTGCTTGGCTTCAAGGAATGGCTGAGGTTAGACATGGTTTCAATCTCTCCAGTCAATCCTAATATTTAATAATTTCATCTGTCTTTGCCCTTTGCTTTGTATTTTCCTTCCCGAACCTTTTTCAAAATCTCTACCTTTCTCTCAATTCCTTTAAGGTGCTCTTGAAAACCTACCTTTTTCTCCGAGATCATGGCCATCTGTCCTAACCATTGCCTGGCACCTAATTTCCTTTCAAGCATTCTTGCGAACTGTTTTGAAATTTAAATTGTTGTATAGATATAACCTGTTCCATTGTACAGCTGCTATTCACTGCTGCAAATGAAAGGAATTTTAAATTGTGCAAAGTTATTTACAGGACAGAGGAGGCCTCTGCCCTTCGCATTCTTGCCAAATCTCTGCAAAATAAACTAGTTGGTCTCATCCCTGCTGTACACTTGTGTCCCTGAAATTTCCAATTTCCTTTTGAAATCAATGCCTACATTTTTAATGAATTTAGGGGACGTGGGCTTTGGCTGAGCTAGCATTTATTACACAACCCTAATTGCCCTTGAGATGGTGGTGGCGAGCTGCCTTTTTGACCCATTGCAGTCCATGTGTCGTAGGTAAAGCCACAATGTTGTTCGGGAGGCAGTTCCAGGATTTATTTTTTAGCCAAAATCACTACAGCACATGACCTGGTCAGTAACGCTGTGCCATTTTCCAGAATTTACTCTGCACAAAACTGGAGGACCCATTCACCACATAACATTTCAAAGTGCTTAATTGGCAGCAGATTTTCAAATATCCATAGATTGCAAAAAGAGCAATTGAAATGAAAGCTTTTATTTTGGTTGCTATTGCAATTCTGATTCTTGTGCATCCCTGACTTTAATTGTTTTGATTGCATAAGTTTAATGCCCTGAATTCCCTCCCTACTCAATTCTGTCTCTGTATTTTTTCTCTCTGTTAAAATGCTTCTGAAAACCCATCTCTTTCACCAGAATTTTAGTTACCTGTTCGGAAATCTCAATGTGGCTAAATGGCAAGTTTTATTTGCTGAAGCTCTAGTGTAGGACCTCGGGGAGTTTTACTTAGGTAGAGATGGTAAGTTGTTATTGTGTAGTCTCCCTTATTGCCCTGTTTTGACACCATCACCTTGGTAACTTGTTATGATCTCTCTACCTTAATTAGTTTTGGATTTTTTGCTACTTTGGTTAGACCCTCGGCATGCAACTCTTATATCTGTGATCAGAGATAATGGGAACTGCAGATGCTGGAGAATCTGAGATAACAAAATGTGAAGCTGGATGAACACAGCAGGATGAACATCAGAAAAGTCTTTTTCTGGTGAAGGGTCTAGACCCGAAACATCAGCTTTCATGCTCCTAAGATGCTGCTTGGCCTGTGTGTTCATCCAGCTCCACACTTTGTTAACTCTTGTATCTATCATGTTTTTCCAGCTATTTGGTTTATTTCTAGCACCACTTTGTTTTTATCATTTGCAATTATCTCTCTGTCTCAATTAATGGGATCATAGGTCTGCCTTCACTTGCTGTTCAGCTGGTGACACTTTACTCTCACCATCTTGACATTTTTGATCACCTGCAGAGACTTGTTATTCTGCCTGTGGACACTCTGCTCACACCATTTGTACGATCTTTTGATATTTCTGCCTATAAATTCTACGCCTGTGTACTTCTCTTCACTCCACCAGAATAAGGAACAGTACTGTGAAAGCTTGTGATTTCAAATAAACCTAGTGGACTATAACTTGGTGTCGTGTGACTTCTGACCTTGTCCGCCCCAGTGCAATACTTGAATCTCCATTTCATTGTATAACTACTTCTTGTTACCATTTTCGCCATCTGAAATGATCAAAAGAAATTCAGCACTGATCAAAGATCATAGACCATAGAGTCCCTACAGTGTGGAAACAGGCACTTTGGCCCAAAGGTAAGAACTAAAGATCAGTTGCTGTGATAAAAGGGCCATAAATTAACAAACAAGACCACTAGTTTACACTTTTCCTGAAAATCTGAATGGAATTGTGGTACTTGAGCTTCATATATGGCACAGCAGTTAGCACTGCTGCCTCCCAGCGCCAGGAACCAGGTTCTGTTCCACCCTTGGGCAACTGTCTGTGTGAGTTTACATGTTCTCCCCACGTCTGAATGGGTTTCCTTTGAGTGCTCCTTTTTCCTCCCACAGTCCAAAAATGTGCAGGTTAGGTGGATTGGCCATGCTAAATTGCCTACAGTGTTCAGGGATGTGTAAATTAGGTGAGTTATAGGGGGATGGGTCTGGGTGGGATTCTCTGAGGGTAGGTGTCATGTCTGTGTAATACTCAAAGTGCAAAGCTTTTTGTGTATTTTTTCAGAAAAATTGTGGAAAGGATAGACGCCAACCAGGATCAGTTTGTAACCACTGAAGAACTGAAGGCATGGATTATACGAGTGCAGAAGCGTTATATTTATGAAAATGTAGCGAAAGTGTGGAGGGACTATGACCTGAACAAAGACGACAAAATTTCCTGGGAAGAATACAAAAAGGCGACGTTTGGCTACTACCTTGGTATGTGTAATGTGGGCCAGTACTCCTGTCTGTGAATCTGTTGAGTACTGTCTGAATGGACATGGTAAATATAAAGTTTATAATATGATTTGGATTAAGGGTATTCAGTGGATGTTAGTGATTCTGGAAATCTACCAAGGAGCTCATGGGTATAAGAGTTAAAATCCCATGACCACCACAACAAGCTATTTTTTTTTAATGGCTTTAATATAAGAAAAATTCCAAGACACTTCAGAGAAGCATTGCAAATAAAAATTAAATTTTAATTGATAAAATTGATAAAATAATAAAAGTAAATCAAAAGAGAATTTTAAAGGAGAAGAGGCGAGACAAAGGGAATTCCTGAGCTTGGAGCCGAGGCGTCTGAAACTCAGTCATCAAATATGTGAGATTAAAGTGACTATTCTCAAAAAGCCAGAATTAAATGAGTGCAGGTATCTCTGCAGGTGGGGGGAGAATTAAAGGACATTTCTGTAATAAGGAGGACTGAGGATGTGTAAGTGTTTAAAGACAAGGATGAGAATTTTGAAACTGACGCTGTGTTTGATTGGGAGCCACAGTCATACAGTGGGCAACAATGGGACAATATTCAATGTGAGTTCGAGCATGAGCAGCCAAGTTCAGGTAATTTCAAGTTTTCAGAGAGCAGAATGTAAAAAGTTGCTTAGGTGTGTGATGGAACAGTCCAGTCTAAAGATGTCAAACTATATGTACAAGTCTTTCATCAAACACAAATATCAATCAAAGCTCTGGACTGCTGGATTAATACAGACAATAATTAGGTGGAGTGGCTGGTGTTATGATATAATCTGTCTTACAATAGTGAGTCAAAATCAAATGTAATATTTGTGTAAAATTAGGTTAGAGGATGGGAAAGACGAGAGGTTAAGAGTTATTAGTACAGAGCTCACATACCATAATTTGGCATGCATCTTGAAGTCAAATATTCTTGCCATTATTTTTACATTTGCATTGTAAATTGCCATGGTGGCGCTCTATCTATCAGGATACATAGTGCAGCAAGTTTGGATAAGCTATTTCCTTTGTAAACCTGGGTGCAAGCATTCAAATTTGTGGAACAGGTGTAGTGGTCTGAACGGGTTAATACTGAGAGAGCTTTAGGCATCACCACTAGGATGTTGTCATGTGCATTTATAGACAAAACAGCTTTGGATTTCAGAGAAGAATGACCTGACATCTAGGTCCTTATCATTTTCTGTGGCAGTGTCTATCTGATCAATGTAAGCCTTAACTAGGTCCTTACTAGTTCTTATTCAACAGCCTGTTAGTTGGGCCTGAAAGTGGTTTTCCTCCACTACATGAGACTGACTAAGCCCGCTAGAACTCTGCACCTAAAGTGGCTAGTGGCAGCAAACCACCCCCTGGATATGGTGCAAGGTCAATTTAACTGCATGTACAAGTTGCTAGGCAGCGGAGTGGTTTCATTTAGCTGTTTTATAGGTCAACATCATTAAAAGTTCACAAGAAATGCAACATCTTCCCCACGCACTGCCACTGACCCCAACCCAGCAGCACTCCCTCTGCATGCCAGCAGACCTACTTACCCACTCGCTGACCATTTGCACCAAAAGTAACAGCTGTGCCACCCAATATCATCTTCCTTAATATCCATCTCTCTTATTCCTGGAGGAAACAGTCCCCTTTGGGGCAGAAAGACTCAGCTCCTCACCCCTTATGTGAACAGCATCCTGGCTCTGACGGCCCCGAGTAGCTAACTGACCATTCCCAAGGCACTGGACTGGTGTCTGCTGGGAATCCTTGAGTGAAGGCTATTCCCCTTGACTTGACTAAGGCCTGCTGACAAGCATGACACATTTCCTGGCTTTGTATGTCTACTAAACTATAAGGCAAGACCGAGGAAATGTAAGTCGTGCATGTCTGATGGGGTAAAGTACAAAAAGGCAAGGCTGGGATGCTGCGAACATTCAGTAGACCAAGAGTGAATGAGTGCTATGACAGTGAGAAAAGAGCGTGGAGATGCAGCCTGGCCCAGTCTTTGAGCAATGTACATGTCCCTGAATGCACGGTGTCCTTACTGCAGCATTACAATGACAGTTTCCAGTGCAACCCAAGTGCAGAAGCATCCTGTAAATGGATCAGAGATGAGCCATGAGAGATTTTAGAGGCTGACACATGTTGGATGCCAGTGTTTGTCGATGTGAGGTGCATATGGCTGGTGCTCATACAGCATGCCCTAAGATGTTAGTGCCCGGTGTCCAGCATGGAGCATCTGCAGGGCAAGCAGTGAGCTGAATACTTGCCATTTCACTATGAAAAGCATCAAAGTTGGGATGAGGCATTAGAATTGGCCTCAGCAGGCCTCTCACCCTGTTCTGCCACAAATCTCACCATAAGCAACATTGTGAGACACCTACATGATTCCACCCAATATCCTCAAGACTGGAAGAAGTTTACATTCAGATTCTATTCATGCACTTGTTTAAGAATAATCTGAAGCCTCCATCGTCTGAAAATGCTGTATCTTGACTCAGCTCTGAAGGGTTTGCCATGTTTGAATTTGATCCAGTTTGTGTACTTGTATGTTTTGTACTAAAACCCACCGTCACCTTGAACTAGTATGTGTCATATTCATTAAATTTGATGAGTGGTTTCCATTCACTAAATTAATGGTTCCTTTTGAAAATGAGTAAATTGTATTAGCTACAAGTCTTTGCAAACTACCAGTAAGTCTCTTGGGAATTGAATCAGCACCAGTGGAGATCCTTGTGTGATGACATTATACCATGTACACACTGGTGACTGAAACAGCAATAAAATTCTCCAAAATTGATTATTAATGTCTAAAGTTGGTAATCGTGGCCGCTGAATATCTAATAGGTTTAGATTACAGCACCCTTTCCATTATTTCAATCACAATATTAACCACTCAGAAATGAATAATATCTGTGATAATATTGAGGACTCAGGAATTCCATGCTTCTTAAACATTCAGTTGCTAATATAATCAGCTGTAATTTCTAGGTATGTAATTAGTAAAGAAAATCACATGCTTGCTACTTAATCTCTTTTTACCAATGGGAAAGAATACTCTTTCATCAGGTATTTAACAAGGCATAGCAACTACCATTTCTTCTCGGGAAAGAACTGCGATGATATATTTTCTTTCTCATTGCCTTGTAGCTACAGCTAGTCCACTTGAGGACAATTTTGTCCCACAGCACTACTGGAGTTATTCCATTAATCATGTTCCAGGTGTCCTACAAATATTAAAATCCAAGCCTGTTTCAAGCATGAGAATGGGTTATTGGGGAAATAAATGTTGACCATTATGTACTCTTATGGCCAGATCCTGAGTGAGGTACTTCAAATCAGTACGGTTCCAGACAAGTTACCGCAAACTATTAAGCTCCCAGGTCAGAAGGAATAAACTGGCTCCACTTCTACAGTCACCCATCCCATTGGTTAGATCCTTTCCCTTGTGAATACCTTTCTCCCAGCCCCAAATACACTTACGTTTTAAAATGAGCCAAAATGAGCGCATTTTCATGAATTAGTAAAAAGCATGAATTTATTTATTACTAACAGGAGAAGAATTAACCAGATAGTAAGATCTCTATTGGCCACTCTATTTGAACACTGAACTGGCCCTTTAAAGTTTCACCTGGTTCTGGTAGGAATCCCCTGGTTGAAAGATCTGGGCCCTGGCATGTCTGTCTACATTTTGTTTCCGCACTGTTTGGGAGATGTTCAAGTGTTCTCAGGCCACTTCACAGGTTCTTGAGAAACACTCACAGAAGTCTACTGTGTAATCTAATATGGAGACTTCCTCCTTTTTCTCTTGATCCTCTTCATGACTCATTTGAGGCTAACACTTGGTGCCCATAAACTAATTCAAATGGAGTAAAATTGGTGGACTCACTGGGTGAGGCCCTGCTGGTTAACAGAGGGAAAATCTAGTCCTTTTTCCTTGTCAGGGGGTACCCAAAGGAATTTGACCTGATCATCGCTTTTTGGGTCTGGTGATCCCACTATAATACTGTGACTGTGGGCAATTTGCTGAAGAGTTCCACGGGGTCATGCCCACGTTACCTATGACTTCCTGGAGTATTTTGGACATGAAACTTGAGCCTTTGTCTGACTGGATTTCAATGAACTGACCATGCCAAGTTAAAAAATATGCACAGTTTGGATATAGTTATTAAGGGAACAGCCTCTGGAGAATGGGTAACGGTATCCATGATGTTGAGGGTCACTGAACAGACTGATGGAGGTAATTGGCAATGTAACTGGTAATGTCACCGCAACAGTCACAAAGCTCAATTCGCCATTCTTCATAGACAATTCAAAGACTGATCTATAAATTTTATATAACTTTTATCTTTTGGTTTTTCCTTTTACCTCTAATCTGAGCATTTTATTTGTGTTACTAATTCTACTCCCAATTAGTAATTAACAAACTAATTCTTTATTACTTTTAGAAAACATGGCTAAGTTAGCTTGTTTAAAAACATAATTTCATTTGAGTTTCAGAGTAAAATATCCACATGGGAAGGGATCCATTTTAAAATAACCTGGTTATGAACAACTGAGCAGATGAATGAATTAGTGTGTTCTACCTAGAACTGGAACAGGGTGATAGAACCTCACCGTGGGTCTGGTCATAACAGTGTCACCTACAAGATGTACAGCAACATTTAACCTCTGTTATCTGAACAAACCCTTAAGGGCAGCATGGAGACACAGTTCCAACTTCTCTTATGATGAGTCACACACCATCTTGACATGTTCATATATCTCCATTCCTTCATTGTCACTGAGTCAAAATCACTGCACCCTCTACCTAAAGCATCTTCAGCAGGAAAACTTCAATGGTTCTTGAAGATGGCCGATCACCATCATCACAGAGCAGTTTGGGATTGGGCAGTAAGTCCTTGCCAGTGATGCCCATGTCCTGAGCATGATTTTTAAAAGGTGAATCAGTTGGAATATTGCCTCAAAATAGAGTTAAGCACAGAATAGTGATGAAAAGAAAACTTTTTAAACAAGCCCCAAATACAGCAGTAGGCTCAGCTAAGTTAATTGGATAAGAATAGACAATTCAGTGGGCTGAATGGCCATTTATGTTCTTTACTGCCTATCATGCTTGTATTTTGTTGTTCTTATTTTAAGTTGTTTTTTGGATTTTCTGTGTCCTTTAAGTGTTGGCCAGTTTAAGGATATAAACAGTCCCTGGACATAAGGTTTCAAGTTGAATTAATACGAACCTGATACTGCTTAAATAATCCAAGCTATGCTTCCTTATTTTAATTCTATCTCTATAATTCACAGTCACTGAGATAATAGTTGATCTCCATTTAGTTTTGAACAAGTGGTATCATAAGTACAAATTAAGTGGAACATCTTAAATAATTCTAGTGTGGAGGAATCAAACTTGTCAACAGAAAGCTGTGTCCAATTTGCAAACAACAGTCCTGTCATTAATGCCAGTTAACCCCGTTTTAACTTTTGACACCGAAATGACTTGCCCTTCCTTGGTCAGGAAGTTAAGGTCGCATTAAGTCAATTGTCAGTGGCCTCAGTCAGCCTGAAACTAAGATAGTAATACCCAACACTACTCCTGACATTCTTTAGAGAAATCTTACTAGAAGGAATTGCTGTGATGCTAAGAACATAACTTCAAACCATTCCTGCCTTGTTATCAAATTCTATAACTCCATTCATGCATTTCTATTCACTAATAAGGGGCAGTAAGAATCCATTATCCCGGAATGTCAAGATTGATAATTTTTTCTGCTTTTTTTTATAGATTACCACCTATAAATCCTGGTGCTTATATAAAATGAAAAATGAAAATTGAAAATGCACAAATTCAGGTCATTTGATGGATTAAAGCGTTTCACAAGGAGCGCTGCAACTGAATATTGACTAGTTTTGGCACATTTCCTGATGTTTTCGACCGCACCCCTCCCTGCCACCATTAACCTCAATATTTCTCCCTTTGGAGAACTTCATTTGAACTTATGTAGAATCTAAAACTGCAAATTGTTTTCTTGCTTTAATATAAAGTGATTTTATTAATGTAAAATGCAAAAATGTACAGGGAAATAGACAGCAATTTTAAGTTCAACAATATGTTGTGACCTAACACTAGGCACAATCCATGGAACCTGTTAGAAATTAGACAACTAATCAAGCTCAAAACTTTTTTCCATCAGTTCAATTCATGGCTTAGCATTGAAATATCCAGACTGTCTTGACAAAATTGGCAGTTTCAAGGAAGGTTTTACAAAACTGCATTTGATGGAGAACTCAAGCCTGCCCACTGATCCAGCACAAGTGCAGTATCCACCCGAGAGCCAAATTGAAAATTGAGCTGGACAAGACTGAGCAAGATAGAACCATGATAAAAGAGTATAGGAGCACACAAACCAGTGTAGTTAAATAACAGAATGAAGGATGGATCTTTGAGAATATGCCTTGAGCTAAAATGCCTGAAAGTTGTGAAGTAGTGCCGTTAGAAAATACATATTTTGGAAAAAATAAATCTAGAATTAAGAATCTTCTGATGACTATGAAACCATTGTCAATTGTCAGACAAAAACTCATCTAGTTCACTATTGTCCTTTACAGAAGGAAATCTGCCATTCTCACCTGGTCCAGCATACATGTGGCTCCAGAACCACAGCAGTGTGGTTGACTCTCAATTGTCCTCTGCAATGCCCACTTAGTTGTATCAATCGCTACAAAGTCTCAACAAAGAAATGAAAGTGGACGGACAACCTGACATCAACCTAGCCACTGAAAAGATGGCAGAAGCATCCCTGTTGACTCTGCAAAGTCCTCCTTACTAACATCTGGAGGGTAGGGCCCAAATTAGGAGAGCTGTCTCACAGACTAGTCAAGCAACAGTCTGAAATAACCATTCTCATGTAATTGTACTTTACAGACAATGTACCAGATACCACTATTAGTAGCCTGGATATCACCCAGAGAGTTCCCCTAGGAGTCCTCAACATTGACTCCAGACCCCATGAAGTCTCATTGTTTCACGATAACCACCGGCAAGGAAATTGCCACGTACTGTCCTCCTTCAGCTGATGAATCAGTACTCCTCCATGCTGAACAACATATGGGAAAAGCACTAAGGGTGTCAAGGGTGCAATATGTGCTCTGGGTAGGGGATTTCAGTGGCTCACCAGCTGCACCACTGGATGAGGTGGTCGGGTCTGAAAGGCTATAGCTACCAGAATGGGTCTGCAGCAGTTGGTGAGGGAAGCAACAAGAGGGAAAATTATACTTAATCTCATCCTTACAGGTCTTCCAGTTGCAAATCCATGACAGTATTAGTAAGGATGACCACTGCACAGTCTTTGTGTAGACATAACCTCACTTTCATATTGAGAATATCCTCCATGGTGTTGTGTGCCACTATCACTGCACTAAATGGAACAGACTTCAAACAGATTGAGCAATTCAGAATAGGGAATCCATGAGGTACTGTGGGCTATCAATTCTACTCCACAATCTGCAACCTCATGGTGTAGCATATCCCCTCCTCAACAATTAACTTTGAACCAGGTATCAATAATGGTTCAATGGAGAATGCATGAGGGTATGTCTGAACCAACAGCAGACATATCTAAAAATGAGACAGTATGAACTGCCTAGAATACACCTTCTCCCACCCACCTTCCTGCAAAAATGCCATCCCCTATTCCCAATTCCTTCGCCTCCGCCGCATCTGCTCCCAGGATGAGGCATTCCCCTCCCATACATCTCAGATGTCCTTGTTTTTCAAGGACCGCAACTCCCCCCCACCACCGCCCCCACCTCAGTAGTTGAGAATGCCCTAGACGGTGTCTCCCGCATTTCCCGCAACTCATCCCTCACACCCCCTCCCTGCAATCATAAAAAAAACCACAACAGAATCCCCCTCGTCCTCACGTACCACCCCACCAACCTCTGGATCCAATGCATCATCCTCTGACACTTCTGCCATCTGCAAACTGACCCCACCACCAAAGACATTTATCCCTCCCCACCCTTATCTGCCTTCCGGAGGGACCACTCTCTCCGTGACTCCCTTGTCTGCTCCACACTCCCCTCCAGCCCCACTACACCCGACAATATTCCTTGCAACCGCAGGAAGTGCTACACCTGCCCCTACACCTCCCCACTCAACCCCATCCCAGGCCCCAAGAAGACTTTCCACATCAAGCAGATGTTCACCTGCACATTTGCTAATGTGGTATACTGCATCCGCTGTTCCTGTTGTGGCCTTCTCTACATTGGGGAACCAAGCGGAGGCTTGAGGACCACTTTGCAGAACACCCACGCTCGATTTGCACTAAACAACTGCACCTCCCAGTCGCGAGCCATTTCAATTCCCCCTCCCATTCAGCAGACGACATGTCTATCCTGGGCTTCCTGCAGTGCCACAATGATGCCACCCGAAGGTTGCAGGAACAGCAACTCATATTCGGCTTGGGAACCCTGCAGCCTAATGGCATCAATGTGGACTTCACCAGCTTCAAAATCTCCCCTCCTCCTACTGCATCCCAAAACCAGCCCAGCTCGTTCCTGCCTCCCTAACCTGTCCTTCCACCTATTCCCTCCTCCCATCTCAAGCCCCACCCCCATCTCCTATCTACTAACCTCAACCTCGCACCTTGACCTGTCCAGCCTCCCTGGACTGACCTATCTTCTCCCTACCTTCCCACCTATGCTCACCTTTACTGGCTCTATCCCTGCCTCTTTGACCTGTCTGTCTCCTCTCCACCTATCTGCTCCTCTATCCATCTTCTATTCGCCTCCCCTCTCTCCCTATTTATTTCAGAACCTCCTCCCACTCCACCATTTCTGAAGAAGGATCTAGGCCCGAAATGTCAGCTTTCCTGCTCCTATGATGCTGCTTGGTATGCTGTGTCCATCCAACTCTACACCTTGTTATCTCAGTATGAACAGCCGATGCTGAAGTCAGAGATAGCCCAGTGTGGAGCTGGAGGAACGCAGCAGGCCAGGCAGCATTAGAGGAGCAGGAAAGCTGACGTTTTGGCTCGGGACACTTCTTCAGAAATGGCACACTGTGTTACATCTAAAAATAATGTGTCAACTTGATGAAGCTATGAAACAGGACTACTTTATTGCTTATGCTGTATGGTATGCTGTATGGCAGCAAGTGGTAGACAAGAGTCAATATAGTGTGGAGCTGGAGGAACACAGCAGGTCATGCAGCATCGGAGGAGCAGGAAAGTTTACGTTTCAGCCGGGACCCTTCAGGTCAGGATTCCTTCCCGAACGCCAACTCTCCTGCTCCTTGAATGCTGTGTTCCTCCAGCTCCACGCTGTATTGACTCTGACTCCAGCATCTGCAGTTCTTGCTATCTCCAAGTGATAGACAAAGCTAAGTGGTCCCACAAATAACCAATCAGATCTAACAAAAACATTGCTGGAAAAGCTTAGCATGTTTGGCAGCATCTGTGGAGAGAAATCAAAGTTAACATTTTAGGTTCAGTGACACTTCCTGAGAACACTGACTCTTTTGTATAAAACTAAGGGTTGAACTTAATTAAGGTATGGCTGAACTTAATTAAAGGATGGCTAAGAGATTGTTTTACATCTACTTTGTATAGCACTGAGTTCCAGTGTAATGGCATTTGAATTATCAATGTACTTTCGGTTTTACTAGAAGCTAGATAGCTGTTAAATTGTCAAGTGTGTCAAATGCAGTTGGTCTAGATTTCAGCAACTCACTAACTTAGAACCTGGTCTTTTATGGATCATAGACAATCCTGAAGAGTTTCAAGATGCAGCAGATCAGCTGAGTTTCAAGAAGATGCTTCCTCGAGATGAGCGGAGATTTAAAGCTGCAGATCTAGATGGAGACATGGTGGCCACCAGAGAGGAGTTTACAGCCTTTCTTCACCCAGAAGAATTTGAGCACATGAAAGAAATTGTTATCTATGTAAGCAAGAAGTTTTCTTAGTGCTCTTGAATGTGTATATAGAATTGGACAATTACAGCAAAGAAGAAGGTCACTTGACTATTGTGACTGTATCAGATCTTTGAACATAAAGGTGAAATTGGCAAATTCTCTCTTTTAATAAACAGCCAGCAAAGACATTTTCAATATCTCATTTTCCATCACCTTTGGAGGGCAGAATATCAACTTCATCAACACTTTTCACCCCGACCTCAAATTCAACTGGATCATCTCTGACACCTCCCTCCCCTTCCTGGACCTCTCTGTCTCCATCTCTGGCAACTGACTGAGCATCGACATCTATTTCAAACCCACTGACTCCCATTGCTACCTTGACTGCAGCTCATCTCACCCACCCTGTTGTAAAAATGCGATCCCATAATTCCAATTCCTTCACCTCCGCCTCCGCCACATCTGCTGACGAAATGATGCACTCCATTCCCGGACATCCCAGAAGTCTTCCTACTTTAGAACATAGAACATAGAACGTAGAACGTTACAGCACAGTCCAGGCCCTTCGGCCTTTGATGTTGTACCCACCTGTCATACCAATCTGAAGCCCATCTAACCTACACTGTTCCATGTACATCCATATGCTTATCCAATGACAACTTAAATGTACTTAAAGTTGGCGAATCTACTACCGTTGCAGGCAAAGCATTCCATATCCTTACTACTCTCTGAGTAAAGGCCATAACTTCCCCTCTCTTGTGATTCATAATGTCCTCAATCGTATGTCCTACATTTCCTCCCCCCAACAACAACAAGAATAGAGACCCCTGGTCCTCATACACTACACCGCAACCTTTGAATGCAATGCATCATTCTCCGCCACTTTTGCCACCTGCAATCAGACCCCATCAACAAAGAGATATTCCCCTCCTCACTCTTATCTACTTTCCATAGGGCCTATGCTCTCCATGACTTGCTCATCTGCTCCACACTCCCCACCAACCCCACCACACCTGGCACCTTCCCCTGAAAATGCAGGAAGTGCTACACCCGCCCTATGTCTCCTGTCTCACCTCTGTTCAATGCTCCAAACAGAGATTCACCTGTATGTCTTCTAACCTGGTCTACTGCATCCGTTGTTCCCAATGTGGTCTTTTCTACAATGGAGAGACCAAGCACAGACTCGATGACAGATGCATGGAGCATTTGTACTCTGGACACTCCAATCAACACCACTTTCCGGTTCCCAGCTATTTTAATTCCCTCTCCCACTCCCTTGGCAACATGTCCATGCTGTGCTTCCATCAATAACACAATGAAGTCACATGAAAATTGGAGGAACAATACCTTTTTTTCCGCCTCAGGAGCTTACAGCCCTCAACATAGAATTCACTGGCTTCAAAATTTCCCCACCCCCGACATCATCCCTGCCTCCTTGACCTGACACAACCTGTCCATCTTCCTTCTCACCTGTCTGCCCCACTCTTCCCATTAACCAATCTCCACAAGCCCCTACCTGCAGCCACCTGTCACCATCCCACCTGGCTTTGCCCAGCCCTACTCCCACTCCCTCTATTTATTTCTGAGCTCCCTTCCCCCTCCCCAGTCCTAATGAAGGGTCCCAACCCGAAATGTCGACTTTCCTGCTGCTGATGCTGCCTGACCTGCTGTGTTTCTCCACCTCCACACTGTATTGATGCCAACATAAATGTTTTACTTATTAAGAATTTTAAAATGATGCTTAGATTTAGTTGCTTAATTTGGCTATGGCCATTTAGAAAGTGCTAACAATGAATTCAGATTCCAGCATTGATTCTTGTTGAGAATTTATTTCCTTCTGATACACCTTATCAACTTCCAAAACTTAACCTCCCTACCCCACAGAAACAAAAAAAAACAGTGCTGATTGTACCATGAGGGCTACTGTTGGTGGAACTGTTTCAATTTGAGGCATTCAGGGTGGCGCTAAGTTGTATCAGTGATAATGGGAACTGCAGATGCTGGAGAATCCAAGATAATAAAATGTGAGGCTGGATGAACACAGCAGGCCCAGCAGCATCTCAGGAGCACAAAAGCTGACGTTTCGGGCCTAGACCCTTCATCAGAGAGGGGGATGAGGTGAGGGTTCTGGAATAAATAGGGAGAGAGGGGGAGGCGGAGCGAAGATGGAGAGAAAAGAAGATAGGTGGAGAGGAGAGTATAGGTGGGGAGGTGGGGAGGGGATAGGTCAGTCCAGGGAAGACGGACAGGTCAAGGAGGTGGGATGAGGTTAGTAGGTAGGAGATGGAGGTGCGGCTTGGGATGGGAGGAAGGGATGGGTGAGAGGAAGAACAGGTTAGGGAGGCAGAGACAGGTTGGACTGGTTTTGGGATGCAGTGGGTGGAGGGGAAGAGCTGGGCTGGTTGTGTGGTGCAGTGAGGGGAGGGGACGAACTGGGCTGGTTTGGGGATGCGGTGGGGGAAGGGGAGATTTTGAAGCTGGTGAAGTCCACATTGATACCATTGGGTTGCAGGGTTCCTAGCGCTAAGTTGCCCCTGTGTCACTTGACAAGAACTAAGCACCACATATACCTTGTTAATGATACCATTCTCAAAAGAAGCAAACACATGCTCCCATAAAACTAAAATAATCACTGAAAGCACAGTAACGAAGTCCAAACTAAATGAACAGGAACCTTACACAAGAATTTGTCATGCTATTGAGTCTGCTTATAAATCGGGCACCTTGTATTTGGTGGTAGTAGACTTCATTTGCCTCCAATTCTTCTCACACAAACCTCATTGGCAGCCCTCCTTTTACCTAAAAGCTATTCTTATGCCATTAATCTTGACTAGGTGGCTGTATGTATCCCATCTTATCCAATGTTGATCACCAGATGGAGCCTTTAACTAGTTGTGCAATAAATATTTTGCTCAGAATTTATTTGGTAAGTGTATATAAACTACTTTTTTTCTTATACATGATCCCAGGTCAGTAGAAAGGTCTTCTACTGCAACAGCTGATGGATCATTTCCCATACACTACACTTTATTTAATATTTAAAACCTGTGCATTGATTATTCCATGCTGACTGATAGGAGCAATGGGGTCTTATTGCTGAAGACATTCATGCTACTTAGCCATGGGAAGACAATGATACTTACTTGCTTTGCAATTGCCTGTATGGTAAATAAAAGGTATTTTTAAAAAATTATGGCTAATAATTCTTAAATCCAAAGGATAAATGAGTACAATTGAGCATTTAGTTTAGCTAATGTATATTTGTTGTTGGTGTAAATGAAAGCCTGTAGCCAGATATGACAATGCAAAGTGTAGAAGGTGTGTTAAGAAGATTTGTTAAGTCACAGATATTGGTCAGGCCATAGCTGGAATGTTGTGTTCAGTTCTGGACTCCTCACTATAGGAATGATGTGATTGCACTGAAGGGCATGCAGAAGATATTCACCAGAATGTTGCCTGGGATAGAGCACTTTAGCTATGAAAAGAAGCTCCGGTTTTGTCTTGTTGAGAGCAGACAAGGTTGAGGATGGGGTGGGAAGGATCCTGATTGGGATATATCAGATTACGAGGGGCATGCACAGGATGGGTAGGAATCAGCAGTTCCCCTTGGTTAAAGGGTCTAACATAAGGGGACATAATTTGAAGGTGAAAGGCAAAAGGTTTTGAGCGGATTTGAGGAACAATGTTTTCACCCAGAGGCTGGTGGAAATCTGGAATGCATTGCCTGTGTGGGTAGCAGAGGCTTTCTAGCTAATGATCAAGGCACATGTCATTTCCATTAAAAAGCCTCTAACCACAGGAATTTTCTCTGAAGTTCTTTTTTGGATTGGTTAGTGATTATCTTTTATTTGTGATCCCTGCTTTACATCTTCCTAAAAGTAGAAAATCTCAATGTTTACATCAAAACCTTTCATAATTTTAAGCCTGTTTATTCCTTCTGGCCATTGTAACTCTCCCTACAACTGCCCTGTTCACTTTAGGTAGAGATATTGTAATTATGAGTAAGTATTATGGGGTGTCTTCTCCATGACAATGCCTCCACTGATCAGAATCCAGTTGCTAAACAATTAGTTTTCTCCTTGAATTGGTATTATTTGTGAATTGTCTTGATGAGTGCATGAGGAAAAGCTTTGACAAAATGTGTCTTTTTTTCAGAATATTCCAGTTATGTAGCATTAGACAATGATCTGACCACCATTACAGTGACCTTAAAGGAATCTGCTGTGCACAAATTGGCAGCTGCATTACCTACATTACAATGTGATGACAAGTCAACTGTATGTGATGTTTGGAAACAGCAATAACAGCTCACATTTATATATTATCATGAATGTAGCAAAACATCTGTCGGTGCATTTTGGTAGTGGGTTATCAAAATTTGACACTGAACAATGTAAGAAGACATTAGAAAGCAGATTAGTCAAACAGGTAGCTGTTAAGGAATAGCCCTTCAGGTAAGGTAGTGACGTACAGATGCAAAGAGATTTTGGGAGGAAATGCCAGTATTTTGTGCTGAAGACAACAATCAAGGGCTACAAAAGTAAGGGGGAATCAAGGCCACTGAAATTAAAGTGCTTTGGAATGACATGACATTATGAAATGTCCAATGTATAACAGAGTGTTGTGGGAAACAGTGTTTCCTCTTATAGGAAAAAAAACTATAATTTGGTGTCACTTTCAAAACCAAGGGTTGACTTTTTTAAAGACAGATATATGGAGACTTTCCTTTCTGAGGATCATGAGTCTTTGGAAAACTCTCCCTCAAAAGGCAATGAAAACAGTGTCTGAATATTTTTAAGGCAGAGTTAAGTTGACTCTTGATCAGCAACGGGCTGAAAGGTTATAGTTTCTTCTGATGAAGAGTCTAGGCACAAACGTCAGCTTTTGTGCTCCTAAGATGCTACTTGGCCTGCTGTGTTCATCAAGCTCCACACTTTGTTGTCTCCTAATTTGTGTCTTCTTATGAATGCAAGTTTTTTCTATGTATCATCGGTAACTGTACTTACAAAGTGCTCTTATTACTAGGAAACTCTTGAAGATATTGATAAGAATGAAGATGGCTTTGTTGATGAGGATGAGTACATTGGTAAGGAATGATGCCTTTTGAATCACCAACTGTGACCCAGTCATTAGGCTGATATGATTTCGGTAGAATCACTTGTAATCAGACTGAAACACAACGGTAAGTCCTTGAGGATATCATTTTGCCGATGTAGCAGCAGTGCCCTCTGCAGTAATGGGAGGGATGGCAGCCCCCATGTTGAAAAAATTCAAACTTTGTGTGCTTTGACATTTCATTATTAAATCTGAGAGACAACAATTTCAGCAGCTGACATTGGGCAAAACAAACGGGGGGAAATTAGAATCTTTTTTAAACTGCTTGTTGTGATCAGAATATATTGCATGGAAGAGGGATTGAAGCAAATTCATTAGATTTCACCAGGGAATTGAATATACCTCTTTGAAAGGAAGTCATCGCAGGGCTCTGAAGGAAAAATAGTGTGTAGAAATGACTCCACGTCTTTTTCGAAGGGCTGACACAGGTACGTTAGCCGAAAGACTTCAATCTATGTTGGATCATTCTGTAACTCCCAGCAGTATCATAAACATTTAGACAACAATTAAATAACTTAGAGTTACACTTTCCCTCTATAACTGAAATCAAACCAACCAATTTATTAATTTTGATCACTGTGTTTTCATGAAACACAAGCAAGAACGCCATGTTCATCTCTGAACACATTGAAAATATTCACTGAATACATTTTTCGGGATTTTCAATGGACAGTAGTCTGTGTCTTATGGGTTGTGTATTCAACATGATGTCACATCCAATTGCTGACATGAATAGAAATGCCAAAAGAAACAATTAGCATTTATGTGGTACCTTTCATTAGTTTAGAGTTCCATTTTTTACAGTATAGCTCCTGTTGTCATGGAAGAAACATAACAGTAAATTTGGGTCCAGTAAGGTCCCACAAATGGCAAAACCAGATAATCTGCTGTAACACTGTTGATTGAGGGATAATTATAAATATATTTTAATAATATATACTGTACGTATAAGTAAAAGAAAACTGAATTATTTTGACTTTTGAATCAACTGACGAATATTTCGATTTATGCTGATAATGGTCCTTTATTGCACATTTGGAGTGCAACGCTATTCCTAGAGCACTCTGGAGTGTCACTGAAGCCATTTTAGTGTTACGAGATCATTATAACCAAATCTCATGGAGTCATGGTGGCAAAGTGATAATGTCACTGGACTTCTATAGTCCACAAGCCCACACTAATATTCTGGACTCAAACAATGCCAGATGGTGAAATTTGAATTCAATAAGTAGATGTAATAACGGCAATCATAAAGTCCATTGACTTGTCAATGAACCCATCTGGTTCACTAATGTCCTGTAGGGAAGGAAATCTATTGTTCTTACCTGGTCTGGCCTACATGTGACTTCAAATTCACAGCAACTGTATTTGGGCAAATAGAGACACAAGTTAGAATCAAATCTAGTCAAAAGAAAGAAAATAGAAATTGATCAGATTAAGAGAGAGAGTGTAAAAGATTGGAAAGTTAAAATAAGAAAGGAAAGTAAACCCTTATATTTGATATTTTTAGACAACTTTAACCAAAGGATGACGCCTGCAAGAATGAGACTTAACAGTTAATGTTCAATTGCCAGTTATTAAGAATAAACATGCTTTTAAGTATAAGTCTTACATTTTATGATGACTTTAATGGAACATTATATGCAAATCTAGCCCAAGTTCCTAAATACAATGGGGAGACCACTTTTAGACTTCTGCGTAATATTCTGGTTGTCCTTTTATAGGAAGGATGTTGTTAAATTTGAGAGGGTGCAGAAAAGATTTATGAGGATGTTGTGAGCACTGGAGGGTTTGAGTTACAGGGAGAGGCTGAAAAGGTTGGGGCTTTTTTCCCTGGAGTATCAGAGGCTGAGGGGTGGCCTTATAGACGTTTATAAAATCACGCGGAGCATGGATAGGGTGAATAAGTAAGGTCTTTTTCCTAGGGTGGGGAAGTCCAAATCTAGAGGACATAGGTTTAAGGTGACAAGAGAAAGAATTAAAAAGGACCTGAGGGATAGCTTTTTCACGCAGTGGGTAGTGCATGTATTAGGAACGAGCTACCAGAGGAAGTGGTGGAGAAGGGAACAATTACAACATTTAAAAATCATCTGGATGGGTATATGAAAAGGAAGGGTTTAGAGGGACATGGACCAAATGCTGGCAAATGGGACTAGGTCAGATAAGGATGTTTGGTTGGCGCATATTAGTTGGTCCTAAGGGTCTGCTTTCATACTGTTTGACTCTCTGACAAAGTTGAGACCCTATTTGTGGAAAGCAAATGATTCAATAGCATAAGTTGAACAGCAAGTTCTGAAGGGTCTGGGCCCGAAACGTCAGCTTTTGTGCTGCTAAGATGCTGCTTGGCCTGCTGTGTTCATCCAGCTCCACACTTTGTTATCTCATCACATGTAGTTTGTTTCTCTGAACTTGCCAGACAATTTGTGTGCTAATAACAGTGTGCTTGTTTCTATCCCTTTTTTAAAAAAGGCAGATTTGCTTATTGTTTTGGGTGGGGTTAGATCCATGAATTCTCCAGAGACTATCTGTTGGCAGTCTTCACTGGGTTCGCTGCATGAGGTCGGCAACAGTTTAACACAAGGCACCAAGAATAAAGAACATTTCACATTGTTTAGCAATTTATCTATTAAGTAACTGTGATTACCTCTCAATAACAAAGGATTCTTAAAAGTAATGATTTTACTAATTACATAGCTTTGTAGATGATTGAAATGGAATGATAAAATAGACGAAGATCTCAAATACTCTCCATTTGTAACAAAAACAATAAGCATGATTTCAACTATAACCCTCATTCATGTAGCACCTTTAAGACAGGAAAACATCCCAAGACATTTCTCAGGAGTGTTATCAGACAATTTCAGGCATTGCAGCACATAAGGAGATGTTGGATTAGGTGAAAGGAATGTTTTCAAAGAGCTAGGTTGAAAGGAATGCCCTAGAGGAGGAAAGTTAAATTTAGGAAGTGAATTTCAGATGTTAGGTTTCAGCAGTTTAAAGTGCAGTCATTGGTGGAACAGTGATGATAGCACAAGAGGACAAAATTTGAAGAGTAGAGAAATCTGTTCCAGGACCACAGGAAGCTGCAAATATAGGCAGGATCTTGGTCGTGGAGAGATTTGAAAATTAGGGTGTGAATTTAAAAATTGAAGAATTGCTGTACTGCGAATCATTCAGATTAGCGAGCGCAGGAGTGATATGTGAACGAGCCTTAGTGTGAGTTAGAATAGACAGTGATTTCACATTAATTAATTTCACAGTAATTAAATTCCATTCAGGGCCATTAGCTACCTGTAATTGCTCCATAGTTGTCATCAGGTGCTGAAATGTGAACAGTGGTGGCTGCTTCTATGAGTGTGCAGACTACCTTCATCCCATACATACTGAACATATTAAACACATGCAGCAAAATGAACCAATCTAATGGAGCACATCAACTTAAATTATTTTTACATTATGAAAATGCTCGGTTTTAATTAATGGAACAAATTAGAAGGTAAAACCTCTCCCAAGCATTTTTTTTCTCTCTTGTTCCTAAGCTATGGAGCCAGAATGCCCAAACCCTACCACTAACTCAGTGAGTAATTATGTGCTGGTCAGTCAGACACTGACCCATTCTGAATTATTCATTCTTCATTCTTAGAAAGAAAACAGGTCTATTTAGCACAAAAATATTGTGGCATTCTGTAGTGAGAATTATCTTGTACACAAAGAAATAACAAAGGATGACATTAATAGCCACGGTTTTCAGGGTGCTTTTTTTAAGGAAAACCATTGGCATATTCACCTGATGGAGCATAATTATCTTTTAGCTGCTGATAATTACAAAATATACATCATACCAACTATAATTGCTGGCACTTTCCTGACTCTGCCTTGTTGGTTTTGCAGTGGGCTTAAATGATTCTATGACTCTGAAGAGGGAGAATACACAAGAATTACCATCATACCATAGTACCCAATCCCACTTCATAGGAGTATTATCAAAAAAATTTCATGTTGAGCCACCTAAGGAAGTATTAGGATAGTTGACCGAAGCATGGTGAGAGATGGGATTGCCACCTTAAAACTCTCCAGGTTTAGGCTTTAGGTGGTAAATAGGGCCAATAAACATGAAGTGATTAAAACTGGAGTTTAGGGATTCTTTTGGTACGATGATAGTTCCTTCCCTCTGAACCAGGAGATGTGGGTTCAAGTCTCACTTGCTCCAAGAAATGTAATAGCATTTCCAAGGTTGATTAGTAGTATCTAAAATTAAGGTTGGGAATGCTTGGAAGTTTAAAAAAAAATAGACTGTTGTAGCACATTGTCAATGTCCCTACCTCTGAGTCGCAACTCCCCAGATGCAGCTTCCACCTGCTCCAGATGTGTGTCATAGCATCTCTGAACAGGTTGAAGTGAAGGAGTGCAGAGATTTTGGAGGGTTACACAATTCCAGGAGATTTCAGGGATGGAGAGGAGAAAAGCCACAAGGAACTTTAATACAAGGATGAAAATTATAAAATTAAGGGAGTGCAGGCCAATGTCAGCAGTGTGTCAATGAGGACAGGATTCCTGGAAGAACAAGATCTCTCCTATGTGCACTTTCTGAGCTTGGTAGCACAGGGTTCATGGGGCTGTTCGGACTTATTTTTCTATTTTTTTCAGCTGATATGTATGCACAAGAAGAAGGTGTCACTGAGCCAGAATGGGTCAAGACTGAGCGGGAGCAGTTTTCCGATTTCCGCGACTTAAACAAGGATGGAAAGATGGACAAGTCTGAAATCAAACATTGGATCCTCCCGGAGGATTATGACCATGCACAGGCTGAAGCCAGACATCTTGTCTACGAATCTGACAAAAACAGAGTGAGTAAAAGTGCCCACCTGTAAGTCTACAATGGTTCTATACTTCTAATCATAGAATTTTAAGAAACTGAAAGGGGCCATTTGGTCCACTGCCCACGTGCTAGTTGTTTGAAGACTTCATAGAACCCCTACAGTGTGAAAACAGGCCATTCGGCCTAAAAAGTCTACACTGACCCTCCAAAGAGCATCCCAGCCAGACCCATTCCCCATAAACTCACATTTCCTATGGTTAATGCACTTAATTTGCACACCCCTGAACACTATGGGCAATTTAGCATGGCCAATCCATCTAACTTGCACATCTTTGGGCTGTGGGAGAAAACCGGAGCCACCTGAAAGAAACTCATAAAGACACGGGGAGAATGTGCAAACTCCACACGGACAGTTGCCTGAGGTTGGAATTGAACCAGATCCCTGGTGCTGTGAGGCTGCAGTGCTAACCACAGAGCCACTGTGCTGTCCTTTGAACCACTGTGCCACCCTCAATTTAATTTATCCAATTTCACACCTCAACTCAACTTTTATCCCTTGTTCTTGAAAATTAGTCCCTTTCAGGTACATATCCAGTTGTACTTTGGAAGCTCCCAATGAATTTCTAGATCTCAACACTCTTCTATGCAAAATTTTCTCCTCAATTTCCCAAGACAACAAGGTGTAGAGCTGGATGAACACTGCAGGCCAAGCAGCATTTGAGGAGCAGGAAAGCTGACGTTTCAGGTCGAGCCCTTCTTCAGAAATGGGGGAGGGGAAGGGGTTTCTGAAATAAATAGGGAGAAAGGAGGAGGCAGACAGAAGATGGATAAACGAGAATGTAGGTGGAGAGGAAACAGACAGGTCAAGGAGGCGGGGTTGGAACCAGTAAAGGTGAGTGTGGGTGGGGAGTCAGGGAGAGGATAAGTCAGTCCTGGGAGGATGGACAGGTTAAGGAGGCAGGAGGAGGCTAGTAGGTAGGAGACAGGGGTGGGGTACGCGGTGGGAGGATTGGATAGGTAGGAGGACAGGTTAGGGAGGCAGGTACGAGCTGGGCTGGTTTTGGGATGTGGTCAGGCGAGGGGATATTTTGAAGCTTGTGAAGTCCATGTTGATACCACTGGGCTGCAGGGTTCCCAAGCGACATATGAGATGCTGTTCCTGTAATGTTCGGGTGGCATCATTGTGGCACTGCAGGAGGCCCAGGATGGACATGTCGTCCAAAGAGTAGGTAGGGGAGTTGAAATGGTTCGTGACTGGGAGGTGCAGCTGTTTGGTGTAGACCAAGTGTAGGTGTTCCACAAAGCAGTCCCCCAGCCTCTGCTCAGTTTCCCCAATGTAGAGGAGGCCACATCTGGAACAGTGGATACAGTGTATCACATTAGCAGATGTGCAGGTGAACATCTGATGTGGAAAGTCTTCTTGGGGCCTGGAATGGGGGTGAGGGGGGAGGTATAAGGGCAGGTGTAGCACTTTCTGTGGTTGCAAGGGAAGGCAGCGGGTGTAGTGGGGCTGGTGAGGAGTGTGGAGCAGACAAGGGAGTTAGAGAGAGTTCTCTGTCTGGAAGGCAGATAAGGGTGGGGAGGGAAAAATGTCTTTGGTAGTGGGGTCGAATTGCAGATGGCGGAAGTGTCAGAGGATGATGCATTGGATCTGGAGGTTAGTGGAGTGGTACGTGAGGATGAGGGGGATTCTGTTTGTGTAATTATTGCAGAGAGGGGGTGTGAGGGATGAGTTGTGGGAAATGCGAGGGACACAGTTGAGGGCGTTTTTGACCACTGTGGAGGGGAAGTTGTGGTCCTTGAAAAACGAGGACATCAGGGATGTTCGGGAGTGGAATGTCTCATCTCGGGAGCAGATGTGGCGGAGGCAAAGGAATTGAGGGCGACCAATCCCAGTTTCTCCAGTCTCCTAAGATAACTGAAGCCCTCATCCCTGGTATCATTATGGCCAAATCAGCTAATCCTGTCTGAGGCTTCTACACACTTGCTAAACTATTATGCCTGGAATTGAATTCCAGTCAAGGCCGAGTCGGTGATTAGTAAAAGTTTAGCATAATTTTCTTCATTTGTATTCAATGCTGCTATTTACAAAGCCAGGTTTCCGATATACTTTCCTATCTGCCTTATCTACCTACCCTCTGAACTTCAAGACTTGTGAATGTGTTCTACCTGCTACTCTTGTATAATCAGACAGCAAGGAAACAGACCCTTCGATTCTACTCATCCATGCCAACCAATTTTCCCAAACTAAACCCGCTTGCCTGCATCTGGCCAATATCCCTCCAAACCTTTCATATTAATGTACCTGTCCAAATGTTGTTTTAAATGTTGTTACTGTACCTGCATCTACGATTTCCTCTGACAGTTCATTCCACATATGAACCACCCCCAGTGTGAAAAGATTGCCCCCCAGGTCCCTTTTAAGTCTTTCTCCTCTCACCTTAAAAATAGGCCCAGTGGCTTTGAACCTCCCCACCCCAGGGAAAGACCTCTGCTATTCACCTTATCTGTGCCCCTCATGATTTTATAAATGTCTAAAAAGTCACTCCTCAACCTCCTATGCTCCAGGGAAAAAAGTCCCAGACTATCCACCCTGTCCTTATAACTTAAACTCTTCATTCCCTGCAACATCCTTCTAAATATTTTCATCACCGTTTCCAATATTATCAATATCCTTCCTATAGCAGGGCAACCATAATTGTGCACTGTACTTCAAACGTGGCCTCATGTACAGCTGCAACATGACATCCCAACTTTTATAATCCGTAGTTTGAGCAATGAAGACAAATGTGCTAATACCTTCTTCACTACCCTGCCTACCTATCATGCCACTTCCAAGAAATTTTAACTCCCTACTATTAAATAAATAAGTCCTGCCCTTGTTTGTCTTACCCACAATACATCACTTTGCATTTATCTAAATTAAACTCCATCTGCCACTCATCAGCCCATTTGTCCACTGGGTCAGGATCCTACGGTACTCTTAGATAACCTTCTTCCCTGTCCACTATACCACCAATTTTGGTGTCATCTGCAAATTTACTAAACCATGCTTCCTGTATTCTTTTCCAAATCATTTATATAAAAGGCAGACAACAAGGAACACAGCGGATCACAGGCCTCTTGTCCAAAAAACAACCCTCCACCACCACCCTATATCTCCTACCATCACACCAATTTTGTATTCACTTGGCAAGCTCTCCCTGGATCCCTTGCAATCTAACTTTACTAAACATTCTACATTGTCGAACCTTGTCAAAGGGCTTGCGAAAGCCTATGTGGACAAAGTCTACCATTCTGCCCTTATCTATATTCTTGGTCATGTCCTTAAAAAACTCAATCAAGTTTGTGTTACCCCAGGAATAATGAGTACCAGTATGTAACTCCAAGTCATTAATCCAATTCATGTGTTTGGATGATATCTGAATTCAAAAGGTTTGAATTTCCGTATCACCTTGTTGCAACAAAAGTCCACAGCAGTTAAGTTGGAATTATCCCTTTGACTTTGAAGTGTGAGGCGAGTGTGTTAGGTGGTGACTAACTTGCTGCCCTAACCGCTGAAGAAACTCACCATATTGCCAACTGGTCAGTTCATTAAGATCTGATCACCTCACTTCAGCAAGATTCACGTGTTAATCAGAGGCCTCAGTATTGGCATTCCAGGTCACCAGAAGCTGCTGATCAGTCTGTGGCCAGCAGCTTCCGGGTCCTAAAGTCTGCAGGCTGAGACTGAAGCCTCAAATAATCCAGCAATGTGTAGGTTCTCAGGACTTGGGGGTCACACGGAGAGGATTTCTGAGACAATGGCAGGTGGTAGTTTTCTGAAGACTCCTTGTAATAAGTCTTTGTCTCCAAATACTCCCAGATTGGAGCAATTCAAGATTCCCACCCAACCTGGTGGACTAATTGCTCTGGTTTTACAGTCATGAAATTAGTTGCCTTTCTTATAAAATGAAGAACAGCAGATGCTCTGGATCAAAAGCAGAAAATGGTGGAGAAACTCATCAGGTCTGGCAGCATCTGTGGAGAGAAAGCAAATTTAACATTTCAAATTCAGTGACCCTTCTTTGGAACCATTCTAAAGAAGAGGGTCACTGGAATCGAAATGTTAACTCAGATTTTTAACTACTTTTCTTGCCTGTCCAGGAGACAGATGATCAAGGACATAATTAGTTGAGGTCTGTAAGTGCTCATTAATTAATCATATAAAGAGTGTCCACTTAAAAGCCTTAATTGATGATAAGTCAAGAAAGATGTCTTTGGACACCATCAATATTTTCGTCCCATTATTTCCCCTTCATACCCACTCCAAGGAGGGGAAAATTGTGCTCTTAGAGTGAGGGCAGGGGTGGGCTGTTACTTAGTGAGAGTAGATATTTATGCCTGCTTTCCACTATAGCCATTCCTTATCATTGCAGTCTTATCTTGTTATTAGTGGAAACCGTCATTAGTTTTTTTTAAATAAAATGTCAGAGGTGTGGTTTATTGTGGTATATTTAAATATCACTATTCCCTGCCAGCGTAGAGGTGACTGGGCAGTTTCTCGCAAATTATGTTGGGAGTCCACCCTTTCGTAATTTGCCATGATTGGTTGAAAGGAACTTATTTGTGTTGTTTAACCATCCTCCACTTGTTGCATCTTACTGGAGAGAAATAATCAACTTGCAACATGTGAATGTTGCACGTGGACAGGTTGATACAGTCTCTATCACATTTTTGATCAGTTTGTGATGGTCTCTGTTTAAACAAACTCTGTAGATAGGCATTGTTTGCTGAGTAAATAGATTGTACTAAGCCCTTCCCTAAATCCCACCCTGTTTCCAAGTAGTATGTTAATACAAAGTGTCAATAAACATGCTGTACATTTTCATCATTAACAATGATTACCACGTGGACATTCAAGTCAATAAGAGAGGTCATTGTTATGAACCATGAACAAAACAGACCTCCACAGTGACAAACAACATCGACAAAAAAACCTCACATAGGTGTAAATAGAACTGCTACACAATTTCATTCTACTTTACAATGCTGCTGGATACCCTTCAATGACCAATTGGGTAAAATCAAATCAAAAGATTTATATTAATGTGATTAATGCCTGGTAATCAATACTGAATGATTCATCATCATAAACTGTAATTCATTGCATGTAATAGATGCTACATTATGTTGGTTATTCAGTTAGATTTAGATTTTATTGTCGCATGTACTTGAGTACAGGAATACATGAGTACAATGAAAAGTGTACAAAGTCACCACTCTCTGGCATTGTCTAAGTATATAAAACAGGATTAAAAACAGAAGCAGGGAGCAAAGAAACAGCCAAAAGAAAAGGAATGTCCAGATTACTCCCCTGCCTCCTCCATGAGTCCTCTCTGCCAGACAAACAAAGCCATAAAGTCTATCCCTCAATCTGTGAACACTCAGGTACCCTGGGTCCTGCACACTGCCACAGCCAGAACACCACCACATCTGTTGTCAGGTACCCAGGCATGTCCTGGAGTAATGCCGTTGCCGCTAGAACCATTGTAGTTGCTATACAATTATATAGAACAGAAGGAGGCCATTTAGCCCTTTGATCCCGTGCCAGGTCTTTAAAACAGTTATCCATTTCAGTCCAATATCTCTGTCCTTTCCTGTAGCTTTGCAATTTCCTTTTTTCCTTATCCAAATCCTTTTTTATAAGTTACTAATGAATCTGTTCTGTGATCCCTTCTAGCAGCACATTCCAAATCATCACAAATCGTTTGGTGAAAACATTTCATTTTCATTCTGATTCTTCTGCCAATTATCTTAATTCTGGGTTCTTTGATGGCCAACTATCAAGCCAGTGGAAGTAGTTTCTTCCTACCTTTGCTATCAAGGCTCCTCATAATTTTGAACATTCCTATTAACTCCACAACTAAACTGTTCTACGTTGCTCCAAGAACAACAATTTCTGTTTGTCCAGTTTCTCCAGATAACTGCATTTCAACATTAATTATCTGTAATAAAAACAAATATAGATTACTTGCACAAAATCATTGCCCACCATTAACTTGATCAAGAATTAGATTTTTACAGCCCTGAAAAAACCTATTCATTCCATCAGCTCTAGAGCTGTCCAACTTAGCCACTTTCCCCCCCAAGCCCTGCAAATATATTCTCTTTAATATGTATCCATTTGCTCTTTGAAAGTTCACCTACTGCTTCAGTTGTTCATAAGAACTAAACATTGACAGGATAGAGGTTGCTCAATTTTTGGCCCAAAATATTTAATGTTCTGTATTTCATTCTTTTAATAGGATAAAAGACTATCAAAACAAGAAATCCTAGACAATTGGAATATGTTTGTTGGCAGCCAGGCCACCAACTATGGGGAAGATTTGACTCGAAACCATATTGAGTTGTGATAGCAGTGAAGGAAAATAAAGATGGCAGTGTGATAACTCTCCTTCCACTTATAAACACTTAGCATTATTCTATTGAAGATACAGAAGTGGGCTAATGGACTGCAAATACTTACCATTTGTAAAATGACTGAAGCTGTTACTCCAATCTCACTCTCTTAATGTAGTCCATTCTTTACCTCATTAACTCATGGGCTACCTAAGTCCAGATGTTTGTTTACACCATTGATGAGTGAGTGCTAATCCATGTGTGTTGTACAGAACCTTTATTTCAATGCATAGTATAGTTGTATAGTATAAAATGCTTGGGAATGTTGGGTACATTCATTTATTTTTCCTTTCATTTGGAATATAAGATGCCAGATCATTTCCACCCTGTAATGAAATCTGTTATTGTAAGTGATGAAACACCAGCTAGATCTTCTGCTAGGACAGCCAAGAGTTATCTGGTCATGTTCTGAATTAATACTACATACGGCACCAATATGAGAGTGTGCATTACTGAAGATAAGATATCCAATTGATTTTAACATTTGCTTCCAAAACTGAACTCCACCATTTAGAAGGAAACAGTCAGCAGGTATTTGAGAACATCAGCTGCACATTCTCCACCAAATTACACACCATTCTGACTCGGAAACACATTGTCATTTCCATCAAGGTCACTGGGTCCTGACCTAATAGCATTGTGGGTGTATCTACACCATACAGCAGTTCAAGTAGGTGGCTCATCACCAGTTTCTCAAGAGCAGTTTGGGCTGATTAGCAAATACTAGTTTTGCCAGCAATCTCTAAATCCTGAGAATGAAGTTATAAAAAATCCTGTGATCTGTCTTTTTGAATGGTATTAAATTCCCATTGCTGTTTTTTTGTTCTGTACTGATAAACTGTGGAATAATTGAGCCACCATACTCATTGACCTAATTTATGTAAGGTCTTTGTGTGTATTTCCTGGTAAACTAAACTTCTTCAGTTGGTTCATTCCAAATGATGCAGTGGGTCATTTTGTGTTGGGTAATCTGAACAGATTACCAGGGCACTGGATCTGGCAGGGAGGGACAATGAAAAATCAGTAAAAAGAAACTGACTACCTATGGTTTACGGCACCAAATCAACTATTTTCAGTGATGACAATCAGAATTGTTGGGTAGTTGTTAGTTGTTAGACTTAGATTTGGTCATTCTTTTCAGGTTAGTTGACAAATGTTGCATTGCATTTGTGTAGCATCTCCAAGAAGGGAAAAAACAGTAATATTTGGAAATGGATGTACTGGACCTCCTGTTTTAAGTATGTGTAATTGAAACTTCAATAACTTTTTTTCTTTGGAACTTTAATGATGTAATAATCTATGTGATATATTGTGACAGATGGTCAAACAATTGGTCAAGGAAGTAGGCATTAAGACAAGTCAGGGGGTGCTTTAGAAGGGAATTCCAATGTTTTAGGCCTGGACAGCAGCAGGTACTGCTGATGTTGGTGGATCGATTTAAACAGAGCTTAGTGAAAGGCCAAAACTGGAGGAGTGCAGAGATTGTAGAGGAATGTGGAGCTTATGGTGGCTGCAGAGAAAGGAAGAGTGCGCTCATGGACAGATCTGAACAAAAGAATGAGAATTTAAAAAACGGGGCATAATTGGATTGGGAGCCAATGTAAGCCAATGGCCACAAAGGCATGAATGAGATTTTAGCAGCAAATGAGCTGAAGAATGCATAGAGACAGCTGATATTTGGAAGTGGTGGTCAGAAGCTTAACTTGGAGTCATTTTGGTTGTGAACCGACAAGTTCAGCCTCAGTCGCCAGGGTAAGGAATGAGCGTGATGGCTTAGGAACTGAGTTTGGGGTGGGGGGATGGGGTTGTAGACAATATTTCCATTTCTTCCAATAATTAGTTGAAGAAAATTTCTGGTTACTCAGGACTGGATGTGAACCAAGCAACCTGACAAACCAAAGACAGTGTATGTCAAGAGAGGTGAGAGTAAGAAAGAGCTGACTGTGATAACTGAACATACAGAATGCATTTCTTTATGATGTTGTGTAATGGCAGAATGTAGGAAGTGACTCCAAAGATAGGGGATAACCTGAAGTTGTGATGCGAGAGTGGGAAAAGAAAGCCTATAACTGAATAGTTAGATGCTGTGCTATGACGTACAGAAGTATTGTTTCAGATAGAAATGGGGCTAAAGGAGTTGATTAGCACTTTTGCATCTTCTGATCTGTTATGTCTAATTATATGTAAGACTTCTACAATTACTATCATTTTATGGGATTATGACCAGACTGGGAGCCAAGTGATATGGAGTACTCCCATTTCAAAATCTTTTTTTCTGCGTACACGTAGATGGATTCTTTAATGAAGAATTTAATTTAGTTCAATTCAATTGTACATAACATAGTTCAATGTTGTGGTGTTGGCCTGATACTAAAATTCCTTGCAGCTCTGAATGGTGTGTGATAATGTATAGGGACCACTTTGTGTAAAGAAAAAGTATACTTGCTTCACCTCTGGTACTTCTTGCACTTTCCAAATCAGAGGTGAACGCTTCTTGGTTTGGTGATCACCTTCACCGGTTATTTAAATTCTCCAGAATAAACATTGCCAATGATTCTCGTGAAAAGCACCAAAACCAACTGCCTTATTTTTGAGTTCTTGTGTTAGCTTACATTTTTATATACTTTTAAGGTAATAAAACATCCCAAGGTTCTTCAAAGATTGTGATCAACCAAAGTTTGACATGGTGTTACAGAAGGAAATTTAAGGACAGGTGACTAAAGGTTTCATTCAAGAAAGAGGGAAAAAAAACAGAGGTAGAAAGGTTTGAGTTTTGTATATTAGAATTAAGGCCTAGACAGTTGAAATTATAGCCACTTCACCAGATTAAAATCATAAAGCCCAAAGGCACTGAATTGGAGTATCAAAATGTTAGAGGGCTGATCATCAGAGGAAGGGCTTATAGTGAGATGTTGCCTTGCTTGCCAAGCTGGCTGGTTACTTCCAATGAAGCGATGTCGTTTTGCTCTGCTTGGAATTTATACGATCCGGTCAGTTAAGTTGGGTTGTGTCATTTCTGGTTCTTTTTTCCATGAGTTTGTATATAGGATCTAATTCCACACGTTTGTTGATTGCATTATGCATTGAAAACCAGGCTTCTAGGAATTCCCGAGTGCGTCTGTGGTTGGCTTGAGCTAGGATGGCCACATTGTGCCAGTTAAATTGATGGTCTTCATTGTCCGAGTGCACTAAGATGCAGGAAAGTTCGTCATGTTATTTTAATGCTATCTAGGCACACCTACACACAAACTGGCCAAGGACCTACAACAGGAGATTGAAACACCTGGTCGACAGATCACCCCACTCCATCCGCTCAACCCAGGAATCCCTTAACAAGCTCAAGAACATTAAAATCAGCAATGATGACATTATGGTATCCTTTGACATCACAGCACTATTCACATCCATTAACATACCAGAACCCAGAGAAACACTGCCAACATTCACAAACAAAGCTGTGTTAGGACACTGTTTAAACAGGCCACAGCCCACTGCAACATGCCAGAACTAGGCAAGAAGAAGGAACAGCAATTATACAAGGTATTTGCTAACAACTGATACCCCAACAACTTTATCCGCAGGTGCATACTAGATATACAATGCAGAGAGAACACAGTATGCCCCAAGACACTGGCGACACTACACTATATCAAGAGCATATCAGAACTGACAGTGAGACTCCTGTGACCACTAGGAATCATGGTAGCACACAAACCCACAGCCAGACGATGATAAACACTCACAAGGACCAAAAGCCCCATATCCATGACATGCAGGACCAACATAGTTTATAAAATACCTTGCAATGACTGCAACAAGCATAACATCAGCCAGACCAGAAGGGCCATCAGGATACATGAACACAAGCCTGCAACAAAATGACATGACAAACTTTCCCTCATCTCAGTGCACTCGTACAATGAATTTAACTGGGACAACGTGACCATCCTAGCTCAAGCCAACCACAGACATGTTAATTCCTAGAGGCCTGATTTTCAACCCATAACATAATCAATAAATATGTGGAATTAGACCCGATATACAAACCCATGCAAAAAAGAACCAGAAATGACACAGCCCAACTTAACAGACCAGATCATATATATTCCAAGCAGAACACAACAACATTGCTTCATCAAAGGCCACACTGATGATGTTACCTAGGTTGTGATAACCAGCCAGCTCAGCAAGCAAGGCAACAATCTCATTCACAAACCGCACAAATCTTTGCAAGGGCTTACAGTGGTAGGGAGGGGTGAAACCATGGAGCACTTTAAATACAATGTTATACTGTAAAACCCAAATGTTGACTGGGGGCCAAAGTAGGCCAGCAAACACAGGGGTGATGGGTGAACGGAACTTGACGCAAGTTGAAATGCAGACAACATAACTTTGACTGTCACTAGGCTTATCCAGTATCCAGTAGCAAAACAAGTGAAAGGGCTTAATGATTGTCTTGAATGGCCTGAAATTTCCAGGCTGGATTTGAAGCATTGCACAAACTTTTCTAAAACCCTGGCAAAGATGTTGTGCTAAAAATAATGTGAGCTAAACAGAAATCCCCCAGTGGGATTTTAGACATGGGGTGCTTTATAAGTAACTACAGGGATGGAGATAGTAACATCACTTAAAAGCAAAGTGTCTGAAAAGATAATTTAACAGGATAGGGAGAAAGGCAAAGAATTTGGTTGGATAATTAAATTGAAGAGCTATCCCTATTACAATGATCAAAAAGCCATCATCAATAGTACAGTTTTCACGGTTTTATGCAGTACCAAACATTTGCAAATTTATTTTTTTTTGTCCTATCTGCTACCTTAACATTTCAAATGTAAAGTATAAATAATATTAATGGACTGGCGCAAACCAAAATGTTTTTCAGTAAGTAGCTTTCAAAGATACTGTCAGTGGAGCTATTACCATTTACATCATTCATTAACATAAACCACTTAGATATAACGTTTCTGAAATTCATTGTCTTTAAATAAAATTAAACACCATTATGGCTACAATGATGAGTTGATGATTATTAAGGCTGATGATTGGTACTTTAATGAGCTTATGTCAACCTACTAATAGATGGTCACCAGTTGTCTTGTACGAGTTACTGAGCCAGGTTGCTGTGTAGGTGGCTGAAACTTCTCATTTGAAAATTTTATGGAAAATATTTAATTAATAAAAGGCATTATTCAATGATTTTCCTTTTAAAGAGTGCAGCATCGTAAAATACTGAGCAGTTGTGACATTGAATTAAGTGTCTCATTACATCACTCGGTGCTCTTGTACATCAATGAAATATGAAGTTGCACATCTCATTGGGTAACAATAAAGTTCAGGATTTTGTGACTCATTGCGTTAAAGAAAATTGCTGTAAGTTGAGTGATACAATATCGCGGCAAACAAGATTGAGCTGCCAGCCTGCCACACTCGTCATTGCACAGAACAGCAGGGCCCACTGATTGAGGAAACTCTATAAAGACTGATAGCTGGTTTCTTAGTCGAGGCTCAGCATAGACCCCAAGGCAGCAACCCAGGCAGTTTTGGTCCCCTTACTTAAGAAAAGATATTATTTCATCAGAAACAATTCAGAGAAGGTACACCAGGATGATTCTCATTATGGAGGGATTGTCTTCATAGCAAAAGTTAAACAGTTGGAATTCTATTCATTGGAATTTAGAAGAATGAGAGGTGATCTCATTGAAATGTGTTGGATTCTTAAGGGGTTTGACAGGATAAATACTAAGAGGATATTTCTTCTTATGGGAGAGTCAAGGACCAAAGAGCATAGTTTCAGAATTAAGTGGTACCAATTTAAGACTGAAATGAGGAGGACTTTTTTTCTTCTCAGAGGGTTGTGAGTCTTTGGAACTCCTTGCCACAGACAGCTAGAGGGGCAGAGTCCTTGTTTATATTTAAGGCTGAAATAGGTGGATTTTTGATCAGTAGGTGGATCACGGTTTATGGGGAAGGGACAGGAAATTGTACAAGAGAAGTGTTAAATCAGCCACAATCCTACTGAAAGGCAGAGCAGGCTCAAGGAGTCAAATGGCCTACTCCTGTTCCTAATTGTTATGGTCTTAAGACCCAACTGAAATAGAGATGCCAACTCTGGTTGAACATTATCTTAGGCCATTGCACTGGAATTGGATTAGAAATCTCACCACACAGTGTTTCTGCTACACAAAACAAATGGGGTGGAAGGCAAGGTGTTTATGTTGCTGGCAGCAGTGGGGAGAATGGTAGACGTGAGAACTTAATTGTACGTGAAACCAAACATCAACTTCCCAACCATAGGATGAAATTGTCTAACCTGCAGCGTGATTCTCTCACACAGAGAATGGTAAACCTGTGGAATTCTCTGCCATTGAATGCAATTGAGGCCAGAACATTGAATGTTTTCAGGAAGGACTTGGAAAGAAACCTTTCAACTAAATGACTTAGGACTCAAGGGATCAAAGTGTATGAGAGGCAGCAAGAACAGGATATCGAGTTGGATGATCAGAAATGATCACATTAAAAGGCAGAGCAGGTTCAGTGGGCCAAATGGCCTACTCCTGCTCATATTTTTATTTTTCTATATTTCCCTTTAAAGGTGAGTCAAACTTCTCAATGGAAAGTGCAAGAAAGCCCCCTTCACATGCATCTGCACATAATGCATTCTCATTAAAAGGTTATCATGCTAAAACGAACTTAGCTTTCTTAATTAGGTTACACACAAGCAAGTAATACGTGCTTTCCAATTCCTGATTTTTTATGTGACGTGTACCTAGTGAGATAGTCTGTTGAATTAGGTTTGAGCTGTTGCTTTGTTTTCTTTGGTGATTGTTGTTCAGACGTTAATTGAGATTGGGTAGGGGCAGGTAGGCAGCCTGGCTGGGGCATGGATCTAGCCAAGGGAGGCTACATGTCAAGAAAAAGGAGAAAAGGTATGTAGGGAAAGAGGATGCCTGATGAGAGGTTAGACAGGGGTCAAGGTCATCTGAGAGCCAAGGAGGCAACGGTCCACCCTATCCTGGCCAAAGGAGACATCTGGAGAAGGATGGAAGGATGTATAGTGCATTAGAGTAATCTCGTCATGTATGAAGTGCTTCTTCAGATGGTTAGGGTAACCGGTTTTTAGGCAGGGTTGGTGGTCAAGAGAGGGACCTAAACCTCAAGGGCATTATTGTCTAAGATAGAGTCTAGATGGTGAGACTGAAGGCACTAGGCAGCAATAGGAACAATGACAGTGAGGTGGGAAATGAATGTGATAGTTTGGGAGTGTCAAGAATCACAGTTGGCTAATGTGGATGGTTTTGTGAATTGGGAAGGGGATGTAACATAAAATGTTGCGCAACAAATGGAGAACAGAAAGAGTCAGGGTGACCCTGGAGATTGTGACAGGGAACAGTGGACTTGTGAGTGTTTTTTATAATGGGGTCAAGGGTAACAGGGCAACCTTAAAGGTAACAGTGGGGAATGGTATGCCAGCACTAAATTGATCAAGGACTTTGAAGGAAGTTGGTAGGTGAAAGGTTGAGAATAGAATTGGGTAGAAGATCTTCAGAAGGTAGGGTGCACTGTTTTTGTTAATCTGTCTCAGTGAAAGGATCTTTTAATAAAGGAGGAGTTACTGGTGTGTGTGGAATTTAGGATCACTAATGATATGCTAATAGCCAGACTGCACCTTCAATGATGTTAGAAGACATCATCTCACATTTGACTGGGACCTGATGAAGGAAGGTTCTATTGAACTTCAGCTTAACCATTGCCTCTGTACGTAAATGTTTACCTTAATAAATGTTTATCAATTTGACTCCAGTTATTATGAAGGGCCATTGGACTTGAAACATTAACTCTGCTTTTCTTTCCCCATATGCTGTCAGACTTGCTGAATTTCTCTAGCATTTCATGTTTTTACATCAGTGTAGTGCCAGCCCTCATCTGTCTAAGGTACCCTGGATCTGGTTATGATATTTGTCTCTGGACCAGTGAAGTCTGAAAGTCTGTTTACGAAGGATCCCAGCCGATGTTGATGAAGGAAGGTAAGTAAAAAGCCTTCAGTGGCACAGTGCACCAGCAAAAAATGCTCCAGTGCTCTTATAGCAATTCTGTTGCTGGAGCTCTATGACAGTTCACTAGAAATTCACAAAACAACAGGAAAAGATTCATCAACGTTCCAACCTCAGAAGTTGGGGAAGGCATCAAACACATTATCTGCTGGAGAAATGTATCACTGATTTGATCAGGTTATGATTGTCTCCAGACTTTCTTAGAAGCCAGATAAAGTTTGGGCCATTGTGCTCCTGTATACAATTGATGGTCGGGCCAACAATATTTTAAGAAGATTAAACATTGATCAAGACACCACCAACTATAAAGAGGTCATTAAAGCCTTTGACTCTTCAGGCTTAAGAGGGAAACTGATGAATCAGGGGAAAATTTGGGATGGACACCTAAGGCTTTGCAGCAAATTTAAATTCCTTTGCTGAAAATCTCAATAAAATGCTATTGTATAAGCTAATGATTCTGAACGTTCGTATTAAATTGGCTCCATACATTGTACTAACATCACAGACACGTGTGGGTGGAGATGATGAGGAAGAGTCTGAGGAAGGGTCACTGGACATGAAACATTAACTCTGATTTTTCTTCATAGATGCTGCCAGACCTGCTGAGCTTTTCCAACAACTTGTTCTTGTTTTGTAAAGACCAGAGAGATTTGGTGATAATGAACCATCTTCAAACTGCCCTTACCACCTACCACATACTGGTAGAGAGATAAAATGCCACAAAGTTATCAGGTGTGGTCATCTGGAGGAATACCACATCAGCTAAGCAGATAAATAGGGAGCCCCCAAGCACCTACAACAATTCGGACGGAACAGCCAGAGGACGCATTGCTTCATGTCCATGTTGTAGATGGGAGAAAGCCTCATTAATACCAAGTCTGTACAGCCATTAATGCAGACAGCAGCTGTGCAAAGAGTACAGGGCATTGTAAAACAGTGTGCTGCTGCAGAAAACTTTCAATTCCAATAGAAAAAATTAAAGGGAGATTAGTTAGATAAAATAGCACCTAAGAAATAGAATATACAGGTGAACGTGAAGTGACTTTCTTGGATTAGGTCCCAAATTCAGGAGAAGTTTGGAATGCTGACATTAGGGTCAATGGTCACTGAACAATTTTAAATTAGAGTGTAGGTCCTTTCTGAGAGTACAGTGAGTGAAGCTTGATTCTCACTAGCTATCAGCTATATGACCTCGTGGTCTGAATGTATTCAGTTGAACATGAATGGGCAGTTGATGGATATGTTTCAATGCAGGGGAAAATAAATTACAGGAACTCTATGTTATCCAAATTCAGGAGTATCCTTATTGAGCTAATCAACTGGTTGGATTTGTAATTTATGAACAAGGTGGAGGAGCTAAACTGTCAGAAAAAAGTAGAAAATTTTGAGTTATAATTTTCAAAATTAATCATAAGTATGGAGAAACTGCAAATGGCTTACTATATTAGGCAAAGGCCAGATGCCAAACCATTCTTGTTTTTTAATTCACGAAAGGTTCTGCACCTACTCTTTAAAATGGAGATGATAAATTGAAATCATGCCATACCTAGGGATAACATCACTGGTGATATAACACACTTACTACAAGATGGTCTCTGTTACCAAGCCCAATGACTCAAATTGCATCTATGTGGTGCTCATGCAGTTGAATAATGCTCTGAAAAGTGAGGTCCAGGATGTATACACTAAATGGTAGGGTCTTGTGGAGTATTGCTGATCCATTAAACCTTGGAGTGCGGGTTCATAATTCCTTGAAAGTAGAGTCACAAGTGAACAGAATAGCGAAGAAGGCATTTGGCACGCTTGCCTTTAGTAGTCAGTCTTGTTAATGTTGATCTTACTTTGCAGTGTAATCTGTGTGCCACATTCTGTCTGAGCACTCAATGTTCTGTATGTCCTTGCTTACTATGATCTGCCTGTACTGTTTGCAAACAAAACCTTTCCATGTACTTAGGCACACGTGACCACAATAAATCAAATCATTGAGCATAGGAGTTGGGATGCCATGTTACAACTGTACAGGACATTAGTTAGGCCACTTTTGGAATACTGCATTCAATTCTGGTCTTCCTGCCAAAGGAAAGATATTGTTAAACTTGAAAGGGTTCAGAAAAGATTTACAAGGGATGTGGCTGGGTTTAGGGAAATTTGAGCTATATGGAGAGCTTGAATAGGGCTGGTGTTATTTTCCCTGGAGCTTTGGAGGCCAAAGGGTGACCTTATAGAGATTTATAAATTATAGGGGGGGGAGGCGGGGGTGGGCATGGATAGAGTGAATATTCAATGCCAGGACATCTAGTCAGTATGGACAAATTGGACCGAATGGTCTGTTTCCATACTACACAAATCTATGACTCTATGACTCTAACCCATGGCACGTGTGGATGCTAGCCTTACAAAGCTAGCCCAAGCTCAAATAAAAGCAAAATACTGCAGATGCTGGAAATCTGAGACAAACACAGAGTGCTGGAGAAACTCTGCAGAGAAAGAAACAGAGTTAACATTTCAAGTGCGGCATGATAGTTCTGAAGAAGTTATATTGGACTTGTAAAGTTAACGCAGTTTCTCTTTCCACAAATGTTGCCCCACCCGATGAGTTTCTACAGAAAGCTCTGTGATAATTTTCACAAATTTCGATTTTTACTAAGCTGGATGTGTACAGCAGCTTCTAGCAGCCAGTTAGATGAAGAGCCAAATTACTAATGGTATTTATCATGACTCTTGGGTGGTATTTCTTCAATCAGCTACAATTTGGCATTTGCCTTGGCACCTGAGATTTTTCAACATTCCATAACCAGCATTTTGGAAGAGCTCAAAGGGATCAGCTGTCATATGAATCACATCCTCATTCATAGATCTGACACTTTGAGATATGATGCCTAGGTCAAAGCAGAATTTCAATTCTTGCAGGTCACAGACCTGCACTTAACTATAAAAGTCAGTTCTTTAAACCCAATATCAACTTTTTAGGCCATGTTTATAATGCATCTGATGTCACAACTGACCCCCAGTAATCCACAATCAACAAGGGCTCCCCACCACCCCTTAACCTGACAGACGTTTGACCCTTCAGGGGTAAGGTCAATCAAGGAAGTTCCTGCCCAATTTAGCACACATTAACAATACATTAATGACAACTAACTGCTACTGAGATGAGCATCAAGAGGCAGGATTCACAGAATCTAAATGTTCATCTCAATGGAGAAATTGTCCCACTACAGCCCAAACTCACTTAACATAGTTGCAGTTTTTGAATCTCCTTTCAATTTGAGGCCATATTGCTCCAAATGTAGCTTGACTGTCTTGCAGCCTGGTACATTATATCTGCAGTGCACTGACCGATACAGCCCATTCGTAGGTTGTCATTGAAAAAGAGGCCCTGATGGTTACCTGGGCCTGAAAATGATTTTCTGACCATTCTTGAAATTCAAGGTCATTATTAACATAGACAATAAACCATTGGTCACCCTGCTCAATACTAAAGAATTGGCAAAGATGTTACCCACAAGACAGAAGTTTAGCTGAGAACATGAGGTTTGATGCTCCCATGGAGTATGTCCAAAGAAAACAGCAAACCACTATGAATGTATTGTCCTGTATTCCCGTGGGGAGGCTCCCAAAAATATATATTTTATTGAGAATGTGGAATCCTATGCTTCCTTGATTCCCAAGTTTCCACAAGCATTAACCCAGAAAGAAGATGAAATTAGCCCAAATAGAACAGATTGCACAGATATGGCAGCTCTGTGTTAAAAGATAGAAAGCCTATGTCTCTAGTCATTGTTTGCTGAAACTGTACATTGAATAGCAATGCTACCTCAATCTCCTGGATGGCCATACAGTCTATGATGACAGAGTTGACATTCACAGAGCCCTGAAGCTAGACACTCTTCAACTATTAGATTAGGGGCATGTGGGCATAACTAACTGCTGAGCCAGAGCCTGCAATTCAGTTTGGTGTCAGGAATCATCAAAGCTATTGAATATGTGATTTTCAATTGTATAACTTGTATAATCCATAGGCAAGAGCAGTGAAAAAACTTATGGGATCATTGTCCCCAACTTGACTGTGGGGCCTTTATTGTAACTCCATGCACCATTGGGTTGAAATCTCCCAATTATGAAAGTTGTTAACGTTTCTCACCAATAAATACTAACCTCAACTTTCAGTGTCGAATTCCCATGAGACTTTGTAATCCTGTATATTGTTTGTCATTCTGTCCAACTAAGTTTAATCATAAATGATAGATTTATCTACTGTGGTTTTTGTTAAAAGCATGAATAAGAAAATTGGCTCTGATATTCCAAAATGTCCTCCCAGACTTTAAAAAAAATCACTGAAATCTTATTCATTGTTAGAAACTTATTGAAGTATTTTATTGGTGGATATCAGGAAAATTTAAATGAAACATACATTTATAACTTTGCAATACTATTTAGCTATTATAATAAGTGTACACAGTATCAGGTAAATATTTATTGTTGAGTTTGAAAAAGCATTGAAAGTTAAAACAAAACTATTTTCTAATTAGTGCATTAGTAAAATAAAAGCCAAATATTTAGCATTTAATAATGAAAAGTGTTTACAATTACAATTAAATCAGCAATCATCTTGACCAGCGACTCTCAACAAGAAGGGGAGAATTGACCCCTTTTTCAAATGTATGAGGTAAGTGGGAGAATAAAAAGAAAAATGAAGGAATTATCAGGATGCGTCTAAATTTGGGCATCAAAGTTTAGGAAGGACATGAAGCATTTAGAAAGGGCGCAGAAGAGTTTCAGTAGAACAGTTACAGGGATAGGAGATTGTAGTTATGTGGAGGGACTTGTAAAGTTGGGGTTGTTCACTTTTGTAGTGCTTAAATTATGAATGGCTTGGTTAGACTAAATAAAAAGAAGCCGTTGCTAATGGTGGAAGGGTTTATAACAAGAGGTCACAAATTTAAAGTAATTGGCAAAACAACTAGTAACATCATAGAGAACATCATTCTTGCACGAGTGATTAGGATTTAGAAAATATTCAGAGTTTGACAGGGTGGTGGAAATACATTTGATAGTCACATTCAAAAGAGAATTGGGTAAAGAAGACAAAATTGCAGAGATATAGGGAATGCAACAGAGAATGAAGGCAGACAATAAATGCAGAGATGAAAAAATTAGTCATGTGTAGATGCTAGACAAATCAAGATTATTCTCTTCACAACAAAGTAATACAATTTAAGAGGAGATTTCATAGAGGTGTTCAAAATTGAGGTCTTTAATATCTTAAATAGAAAGAATCTGAAACATCTCTGCATTCTCCTCAAATTTCACCTTCCCACACAGTTTTATGTCATCTGCAAATTTTGTGATATTACATTTAGTTCCCTTGTCTAAATTATTAACATATGTTGTGAATAGCTGTGGACTTAGTGCCAATACTTGTGGTACCCCAATAGTCACTGCTGCTATTCAAAAAAAGACACATTTATTTTTCATTTCCAGTCTGCAAACCAACTTTGTGACCATACCGATATAGTGCCCCTACCCCATGCACTTTTATTTGAAACATTAATATCTTATGGGGGCATTGTTAAAAGCCTTCTCAAAGTCCAAATAAACCACATCCATTTGCTCTCCCTCATTAACTCTATGAGCCACATGCTTGAAGAATCCCAGCAGATTTGCCAAGCATGATTTCCCTTTTGTAAATCTTATCACTTTGCATACATGTCATGTTAACATATTCAATGCTTAGCAGTCTTGCAGACCTTCCTGCATGCTTCCCCCACTTGCCTATTGACTTTGTTGATCAATGCACTTCAAAGAGATAGATTTTAATAAGCATTTTAAAGAAGACAGATAGAGTGAGAAAAAGTTGAAGATGAGAATTCCAGAGTGTGAGGCTGAGCAGCTGAAGGTGTGTTCGCCACAGATGGAGTGATCCAAACTGGGAAAAAGCCAGAATTGGAGAAATGCAGAGTTGTAAGGATAGAAAGGGTTACCAGCAAAGGGAGAGGAGAGGCCATGGAGACAGTTGAAAATAAACATTAACATTTTAAAATACAGGAATTGCTGGTTTGGGCGCCAATGTAAGATGGCTAGCATGGGATGGATAGGGGATAATTAGAATGACAGACAACTGGAGAGTGGAGGTCCTTATTGTGGACTGAGCAGAGGTGCTCAACAAAACGATCATGCAATTTGTATTTGATATGAGCCCAGTGGAAAAGAGATCGCATTGTGAAACCGGACCACAGCTTGGATGTCAAAAAGAATTATGATTGCAAAATTTCTCATGCCAATTAAAGATCTTCGTAACATCATCTATTGGATAGGCACCGGAGCCTTTAATGTGAGATGGGCTAAACTATCTGTTGTGATGCCTTGAGCAAAATCTAGGCACACGAATGAGGGATCAAGGAGTGGAAGGATATAGTGCGAGGTGCAGATGAAGTAATTGGAATCTTCTGAGGAGCAGAAACACTGGGAATTGACTGAACGACATACTTCAGTGCTGTAAAATTTTATGTAATGTTTAATGACAGTAATCTGGTACACTTTTTGATTTTTAGAAGTATTCAGGAATCTATATAGCTGGTTGAAAGGAAATAGTAGATTTATATTCAGATCAGGTTTGCAGAGATGCCGGAAAATTATTACACGGCAGCCGAATATAGTTGACAGAATTAATTTCTCACAAAACCCAATTCTACAGCTGCTCCTTTGCCAAGGCTTTAATTTGCTCTTAAAGGTAAATTTGGCTCGGAGCTGGGGACGAGGTCCTCGACTCCAGCCAAAGCTGCCAAGAGATTGTGATTGCATAAGGAACCATCAATGGGTACGAAACTGGAGAGATTTCTCGGGTAACTTTCCAACTTGGCAGGCGTGAGCAGACGCAAAATTTACCTTGCAAGAGAAATGCTTTTTAAAGCATTTGATTAGGCAGCTCTTGGCTGCATCAGAATTTTTTCGAGTTGCTTCCGGAAGTGTTCGGGCAGCTCCTTCGGCTTCTCGCTGGCTGCATCTACAAAAACGTGCGTGTATCTTGCTGTGGTGCAGGCTATGATCTCGAAGCCGGCCAGTAACGGGCTGCCTGAGTAGCACCCGTCGGAGAGGGCGTTGTAATCCAAGGACAGCGAGATTCGGCCACGGCGCGGCTTGAACAGAGCCGCCCGGTAGGTCACGCTAGATCGGCCAATCCTTTCCACCCCGAGGGCTGCCAGGGGGTTCTGAGGGAACATCATAGGTGCGTGGAATGAGCATTTGCAGCTCACGATAAACCCCACCATCGACGAGGTCTGGCGATTTGCATTTAATCCGCAGTACCTGGTGAGCAAAGGGATACTGCATCATTACAGATTCTATCGTTGTGCCACGTTCCATACATAATATCAGCCGCGTCAATATCGCCTTGGATCAATCAATAGCTCGCCCCCAACCTCCCGTTCTGAGGAAGGGTCGCTGGACCTGAAACTTTAACTTTTTTTTCCATCACAGATGCTGCCAGACCTGCTGAGCTTCTCCCGCAACTTTGTTTTTGTTCCTCCCATTTTAGTTTCAGCGTGTTTTATATCCCCAATTTCCATCATTGGCAGCTGTGCTTGTAGTTACCTAGGCCCTAAGTGCTGCCATTCCTTTCTTAAACGCTCTAATGCTTTCTCCTTCGGAAGTCACACCTGTTCTAACATTTCCTTACGCGGCTTGGTTCCTTTCATATTGTCTGATTACATTCTTGTGAAGCACCTTTCGATGTTTTGCTGTTTTCATGATTCTACTTATAGCGTATGTCTATTGATGATTGCAAGACTGTTATGGGTTCAAGCATCATTCCAGTACCCTAGCACACAATCCAAGGCTGAGAGCGTACAGACTTTAGAATAGTACGGCATAGGAACCGGCCCTTCGACCATGACATTGTCCTGAACATGATGCCATCTTAAACTAGTTCCTTCTGCCTGTCCTTTGTCCATATCCCTCCATTGCTTGCATATTTATATGCTTATTGATAAGTGCCTTAAATGGTCCTATGGTATCTGCCTCCACCACCACACCTGGTAGTGCACTCCTGACTCCTACCACTCTCTGTGCAAAAGCCTACCCCGCACACCTCCTTTGAAATTTTTGCCTCTTGCCTTAAATGATTGCCACCTTAGCATTAGACATTTCAAATCTGGGGAAAAGATTCTGACAAGTCAACCCTATCTATACGTCTGATACTGTAGACATGTTGCAACCTTCTAAAACTGATCTTCAAAAGAAGCACCATCAGTCTATTGAAGGAGGAGAAATGAGCTCACATTTGATATCCATACCAAAAATCTTCCTTCAAAAAAAAAGTTGTACGTAGAATCACAGAATCCTTACAGTTGAAAGCAGTCCATTTGACCCATCATGTTCACACTGACCCTGCGAAGAGCATCTCACCTGACCCAACTCCCTATCCTATCCCTGTAACCCTGCACTTCCCGTGGTTAATCCACCTAACTTGCACATTCCCTTAACACTATGGGCAATTTATCATGGCCAGTCCACCTAACCTGCACACTTTTGGACTGTGGGACGAAAAAAGGTCACCTGGAGGAAACCCACACAGACGCAGGGAGAATGTGCAAACTCCACACAGTTGCCCAAGGCTGGCATCGAACCCGGGACCCTGGCTCTCCTTGTGTCTGTCTGGGTACACGATCTCATCTCAATTACTGTCCAATGTTGAGGCAACTGGCCTGGGAAGTGCTGAGTACACTTTATTATAAAAACTGACTTTGCACAGCAATGAAAACATTGTCATCTTGGTGCCCTTTGGGATCTTCTGAACCTGTGAACAAGAATAGGCTCTCTCACACCTCATGTTGATCAATTAGATTGTATCTGCATTTTAACTCCATTTACCTGCCTTGTATCTACATCAAGCTCAGGTTTGAGATTTTCAGTTTACTGTCCCCAACTCCATCCCAGCATTAACAGCTCTTCGAGGCAGCGAGTTCCATATTTTCACTACCCTTCATGTAAAGAATGACTTCCTGACATCATGACTGAAATATAATGTTCAGGTTATGCCCCTCACTTCATGAATATTTAACATGAGGAAATAACTTCTATCCACAATTAAGTCCTTTGAAAATCTTTAACACTTCAATGAGATCAACTATAACCTAGCGTCTTCAATGTACACAAGCCTAATCTATGCAACCCATCCTCAAAATTTAGCATTTTTGCCCAGTTGCAACATTTTAATATGTACCAATCAGACCACTTTTGGAGAGAATCCATGTAAAGATGTAGGGATAATGGAGATATTTTTGATATTGGTTTTAAGGCTTCACTTTTTAAAAAACAGTCAAATACAATTCACAAAAAGTCAGATTCACATTATGACAAGTTTAGCTCTTCTTACAGCAGTGAGGATCCACTGATAAGAAAGGGCACACACAAAAAATATGCACACAGCCACATCTTCCTTTAAAAGCCAAGAAAACAGCATGATGTAGGGATTGATAATTGTTCCACATTCAATAGAAAATTTTAAAAGCTTAAAGCATGACTTAAAACCTAGACTGAGTAAACATTTTGACCCAGTTTGATTCGTTATCAAGACTCACTCTCTTGGAGTTTGAGAGGTTCAGGTACTATGTAGAATTCGACAGTTATGTAAATTTCTTTAAAATTGACGAGGCTTGTCCTCCGAGGGAAATTAACTGAGCGAAACCAAATTTGGTGCATGAAAAGTGGGAACTCATGAGAAGTGAGATATCACACAAATGCCTGAGATATTTATTAAGCAACCCAAAGGCACAGCAAGTCACAAGGAGCAAACTGGGAGACAATTCAATTCATTTGACTAATTAGGTGTCAAGTTCAATCAAGTAGCTTAAAGTGTCTTTCACACATTGGGGCACAAAGGTAAATATTACTTTTAGATGATCATTCTAAATAAAATGTTTATTCTAACAATGATATTTTAAACTGAATTCTCTACTAAAAATAAGTAGATTTTCTCTTTTTTTCAGGATCTGTTTCATGTTTAGTATTTCCACCAGAACTTGAATTTGATGTTTGGTTCTTTTATAAATTTTGATTATAGTTCAAAGTTTCTGTCCTCTCACATAATCCGTTATATCCCTAACTTGAGAACTCCGTTCCATATTCCCTGTAATGGGGAATTACATTACTGAACCATAGTAATATTGAGAAACTATAATTTAGTATTAACTTATCAAAAAGACCATCTAGAATAACCTCAGTTGATTCTTTTACTTCAGGAGAGATAGATTGTTCCTTTAGATCTATCTAAACATCTTTTAAACTGAATTTCTCTAAAATTGAGGAGTTATCTGAAAGGTACTCCTGATCTGAGCTTCTCCAAAAAAAGGGGGCTAGGATTACAATACAGCACAGTGGTAGTTCATTGCATGCAAATGACTCAGCTATTTTGGAGGAAATGTAATAATGCTCCAAACCATTTTTTTCAGAACATACAATAGGGTAAGTTTGCTACAGGCATGGCCTGTTTTCCTGAGACAGAGGCAGGCGCTGAGTCCACTGAGCCTTGTGGTTTAATGGGGAAGCATGTAATTGAATTGTATTGTTGAAACTTTCAATCGTTGGGTTAACAACATTGAGTTAAGACCTAAACTGGGAACACAGAGTGTTGCAGTGAATCCAAGTATAGCCATCAGTACGGTGCTTCATCATGGTTTTTGTAATGGCTACAATGTGTACCATTCATAATTAGTAGGTAACAGCTGTAAAATAAGTTGAATAAATAGTGGGACAAGTAGGCAGCAATGCTGAAGTTTCTTGTTCCTTGACTCAGCTTTATTAAATAAGTCATGTAATAAAACTGAGAAGAATAAATAAAACAAATCCTATCCGTGATTTTGCTTTCTGTAATAATTGAATGACACAATACAGAAGGAAAGGGGAGGGAGGTCGAATGCTGGCTCTCAAACAGAGAACTATGGTATTTTGTGAATGAGACTTGGAGCTGAATCTTGTGCATCTTTGGCTATGTGCCCTTAGCATTGAGTTGTCTGAAGGATTCCACCTCAAGGCCTAGCAAGACTTCTCGTCATATTTTACCAAACATGTTGCATTGACTACTGACCTTGCCCCGTGGTGTCCCTAACATCTGATTCTGGTTTCATCACTGCTCCCAGAACAACTCGTCACTCAGTGGGTATCTGCTGAAAGAACGGTACACAATACGCCTGAACCATCTTTGAACAGCTGCTCAGGACTCAGACAAGCATTGTCAATCTGACATTGCCCTATCTCTGAGTGATCAAGGACTGTGTGCAGACTGTGCATGTGACTGTAATTACCAGGATTCCATGACTGACAGCAGCACCCTTTAATGTGATTGAGGTCCATCCACTACTAGTTTCCAAGATGGCTATTTAGATGGATACAGATGTGGTGTATTTTTCACACAGGAAGCTGGTACATGCTGTAGGTGTTAGATTGATGTCTCAATGTGACATACACCAAGATGTTACTCCTGCCCTAGACAGGTCTCTATTGACAAGCATGAAAAGCAGCCATTGTATGTGCCTATGATAAGAGCTCCTCAGTACAATAGTATTGATAGTCTTTGGCTCTGGCTGAAGCACCAATGTGCTAACAGGCATAGCATGGTAGGGACTGTTAATGAAAGGCATGGATGCAATGAGCATGCAGATTAAGTGCTAAGTTACCAAGCATTTACAGAGCAAGCAAACAGGCCTGAAATGTTGTCTATTCCTGTCCTTGCATTGAATAACTATCCCTGTGTGCAGTGTACCTGCTGCAGCCTTTTAGTGCTAGTTGCTGGTGCACCCTGCACCACCAAAGTCCATCAATACAGAATATGGATCAAGCTGTACTTTGATTGCGTGCAACATGAAGATCCTTCAGAGCAAGCAGCAACTTGAAGTCACCAGTTAACCACTCTGGTTTCCCCAATATTTTGCTCAGTTTGATGACATAGAAAACTGAACATTGACGAGGAAAATTGGGTTGTCCTCAAGCCATTTAAAAAACAAAATCTCACTAACTCGCTGCTACCTATTGAGAAACCCATCACACCACTTGTGAGAACCATAAAAAGATGGAATGAGATACTCCTGATGTCAAGACAATCTAATGCTGCCACGAATCTTGCTGTAGCCCACATTGCTCAGGCCTTTAAAAGTTTCCACCCATTGTTTAACATTCTGAGTTTAATCAACATTGCAACTCAACTTAAACACCAAGAGTCAGTGAACAAAACTGCCCATCTAGCTATCTGACATTGATTGAACATCAGACAGCCAAATGCTACTGCATGTTAGAATTAAGTTTTGGCCTTTCCAGTGACATGCATTCACATTATAGAATACGACTGCAGCTGCTGCAAAGGGAGGCAGCTTCACTGCATTAATTTGTTATGGAATTAAATTACCGAAACCCAGTTTTCCTTCCTGGTTTTGATGCAATGAGAACAACTTCAATTTTGTCCTTATCAGATTACAAATATTCACTAATGCATCTTGTGTTCAAAAGCATAAGGTTAGCACAGTACAACGATCTCTATCTGCCCTCAGTAAAGAGCAGTGCTGTGTACATCTCCCAAGCTTCTGTCCTTGTCTGGAAGCAACATGCTCCTGTCCTTTCATCAGCTGGAATTATATTCAGAAAGAACAGAAAGATTTTCTCCAACTCACAATTGCTGGCCATGTCTTCAGCTACGTCAGCCTTAAGTTCTGGAAATTACCTCAATAGACATCTCCAATCTCTCATCTCTTGAAGTACATCCTTAAAACCTACCTCTTACACCATGCTTTTGCAGCCTGTCCTGGAATGTCTGATAAAATGCAATTGATTAGCAAAGTTAACTCTATTTCTTTTTCCACTGGCGTTAACAAAATCTGTTGAGTATTTGTAACCTTTTCGTTTCTTAATTTCATATCTGCAGCATATGCAATATTTTAACTTTCTAGTGTCTCTTTTAGTAACAGTGTTTAAATTTTGAGTAATATAATCAATCTACTCCCATGAAGCACCCCGTGAAATTCTGCTTTATTAAAATGAGCTTGTGGTTGAGTTAGTCGTGGACAAATCATTTTGTCCACAGGAGTCTTTAGTAGAGCACATGGGTCCATGAGTGATTTCTGCAATGAAGCTACAAAGGATGCAGATAAAGCAGAAACACTTAAGTTCCACTTCTGCAACTGAAGTCTCTTTGGTCCACATGCTCAGATAAAACTCATAATGAAGAGAAACATTCCACCGGCCAAAGGGTGGATAGACAAATTGTGCAGATTTAAGGTGACTGTTGTGTGTACAAATTCATTTAAACCACAAATGTTATGATGCAGGAGAAGATAGCCACCATTCTGGTCTAACTAGAATATTCTTGTTGAGCACAAAATAGGAAGCTTATTGCATTACTGCAAACATTTGCAGGTTTTTTGAATATGACTTGCATTGTTAAATAGACCGTTAGGAGCAATAACTGCAGGTGTATCACCTATCAACTCCTTTCCTCTTCAAGCAAATCTTCATGGCATCAGCACTGTAGGTCATGCTTATTACATTCAATCAAGTATTATGTTTTTCAGACCAGGTCATATCAACAGAACGTTTAAATCCCACATGCACTGAAGGTGGGTCAAAACATGTCTGAACAGGCTAATTACAACACTGACACAACACTGACGACTACAACACTGACACATGAACTTAATGTGGCAAATTAGTGTAAGGCGTATGGTAGTAGAGATGTAATGGTAAACATTTCGGGGATATTTCAGAAAGCATAGAACAAATGTCTTTCAAACGAAAAAAATTCCAAGGGAAAGACTCAAAATCCATGATTAACTATAAATGTTACTGAAATGAAACTTTTAAAAAATTCCTATGATGACAGGTCAGAATATTTAAAAACTGTCTAAAAAATTAATAAGAAGGGAAAAATAGATAGTAAGCTATTTAGAAATATAAAATCAGTAAGAGTTTCCATAAACAAAAAGCTAAGTTAATAAAGTAATTGACCACTAGAAGGTGAGTTGGGGAATTAATGATTGAAAATAACAAGATGGCAGATGAATTGAAAAGGTATTTTCCATCAGTCTTCATTTAGAAATACTGGGTCTACAGATTATTAAAGGAATAGAGATGGATTTTAGTGGAGTGATGTGCTCTTCCTGTTGGATGTGGGAGATGAGGGACTATTTCAGTGTTCCTGGAGACTGTGTTTGCAGGAAATATGTTTGGAATCCAGATGGATCCCATAGATTGGTTGGAGCAGCAATCGGAGGCAATGAGAAATTTACAGGAGCCAGGGAGCATGATGGATGGCAGTTTGAGGAGAGTAGAAAAGCCGCAGTTACAGTCAGATAGATGGGTTATCATTGGGAAAGGTAAGAGTGGTAGGCAGGCAGTGCAGGAGTCTCCTGTGGCTATCCTTATCTCAAACAAGTGTGTTGTTTTGGATAAAAAAACAAAAGAACTGCAGGTGCTGCAAATCTGGAACAAAAACAGAAGTTGCAGGTAAAGCTCAGTAACCAGGAAAACGTTGGTTTATATGCAGAAAAGAGCGAGGGAATGGGGTAGGGAGTAAATGACAGGATAAATGTCGAGGATAGGATAAAAAGCGAGAGAAGAGCTCTTGGATAGACAAAGGAATTGATAACAAACTGGCTAGGAGGGTGAATAGCTGTTAATGGGGACTTTTAGTGCCTAACAATAGGTAGTGTGTAACGGCAGGCTATGTGATTTTAAGGCCTGTGTGTGGAGTAGGGGCCTAGGACCTGGGACAGTTTAGGCCCTAAAATTAGTGAACTCGATATCGAGTCTGGAGAGCTGCAGGGCACCCAAGTGGAAAATAACATGTTGATTTTCCAGCTTGCATTGTGTATTGCTCGAAAACTGCAACAACTTAGAGACAGAGATGTGTCAGTGATAATGGGAACTGCAGATGCTGGAGAATCCAAGATAACAAAGTGTGGAGCTGGATAAACACGGCAGGCCAAGCAGCATCTCAGGAGCACAAAAGCTGACGTTTTGGGCCTAGACCCTTCATCAGAGAGGGGGATGGGGTGAGGGAACGGGAATAAATAGGAAGAGAGGGGGAGGTAGACCGAAGATGGAGAGAAAACAAGATAGGTAGAGAGGAGAGTGTAGGTGAGGAGGTAGGGAGGGGATAGGTCAGTCCAGGGTAAGATGGACAGGTCAAGGAGGCAGGATGAGGTGGTAGGTAGGAAATGGAGGCGCGGCTTGAGGTGGGAGGAAGGGATGGGTGAGAGGAAGAACAGGTTAGGGAAGCAGAGACAGGCTGGGCTGGTTTTGGGATGCAGTGGGGGAGGGGCCGAGCTGGGCTGGTTTTGTGATGCAGTGGGGGGAGGGGACGAACTGGGCTGGTTTAGGGATGCAGTAGGGGAAGGGGAGATTTTGAAGCTTGTGAAGTCCACATTGATACCATTGGGCTGCAGGGTTCCCAAGCGGAATATGAGTTGCTGTTCCTGCAACCTTCGGGTGGCGTCATTGTGGCACTGCAGGAGGCCCATGATGGACATGTCATCTAAAGAATGGGAGGGGGAGTGGAAATGGTTTGTGACTGGGAGGTGCAGTTGTTTGTTGCAAACCGAGCGGAGGTGTTCTGCAAAGCTGTCCCCAAGCCTCCACTTGGTTTCCCCAATGTAGAGGAAGCCACACCGGGTGCAATGGTATCAATGTGGACTTCACAAGCTTCAAAATCTCCCCTTCCCCCACCGCATCCCAAAACCAACCAGTTCGTCCCCTCCCCCCACTGCACCACACAACCAGCCCATCTCGGCCCCTCCCCCTACTGCATCCCAAAACCAGCCCAGCCTGTCTCTGCTTCCCTAACCTGTTCTTCCTCTCACCCATCCCTTCCTCCCACCTCAAGCCGCGCCTCCAATTACTACCTCCCACCTCATCCCGCCTCCTTGACCTGTCCATCTTCCCTGGACTGACCTATCCCCTCTCTACCTCCTCACCTATACTCTCCTCTCTACCTATCTTGTTTTCTCTCCATCTTCGGTCTGCCTCCCCCTTCTCCCTATTTATTCCAGTTCCCTCTCCCCATTCCCCTCTCTGATGAAGGGTCTAGGCCTGAAATGTCAGCTTTTGTGCTCCTGAGATGCTGCTTGGCCTGCTGTGTTCATCCAGCTCCACACTTTGTTATCTTAGAGATAGATATATTGTCCAGGGAACATGTTGGGGTATTAACGTGGCAGTAACTGGAAGATCAGGGTCTATTTTGTAAGCAGAACGTAGAAGGTTCTACAAAGCAGTCACCCAGTCCACGCTTCATTTCCCCAATGTAGAGGAAACCACGCTGTGAGAAGCAAATGCAGTAGACTAGATTCTGGGAAGTGCAGGTGAGGTGTTGCTTCATCTGGAAGGTATGTTCAGGCCCTTGGATACTGGGGAGGGAGGAGGTAAATGGGCAGCTGTTGCACCTTCGCCGGTTGCAGGGGAAGGTGCTACAGGGCGCGGGGGTGGTTGTTGGAGGTGAAGGAAGAATGGACCAGTGAGTCCCAGAGGGAATAGTCCCTGCAGAATGTGGATAAAGGACAGGAGGGGAGGGGAACCTGTGTCTGGAGATGGCATCTCGCTTAAGGTGGCAAAAATAGCATCTGATGATCCTCTGGATGTCGATGTTGGTGGGATGGTAGGTAAGGACAAGAGGAGCCCTATTGCTGTTGGGGATCGGAAGAGAAGGGGTGAGGGTGGAAGTGCACGAGATGGGTTGGGCCTGGATGAGGACCCTGTCAAAAAGGGTGCTGTGAAATCCTTGATTGAGGAAGAAGGTGGACGTTTCAGAGGCTGCCTTATTGAAGTTGTCCTCATCTGAACATACGCAGTGGAGATGGAGGAACTGAGAGAATGGGATGGAGTCTTCACAGGAAGTGGGCTGCAAGGATGTATAGTCCAGGTAGCTGTGGGAGTCAGTGGGTTTATAGTGGATATTAGTGGCTAGTCTTTCCTCAGAAATGAAAGCAGAGATGTAGAGGAAGGGAAGGGAGGAGTCAGAGATAAAGCAGGTGAAAGTGAGGGCAGGATAGAAATTGGAAACAAAAGAGATGAACTTTTCCAATTCTGGATGAGAGAGGGAAGCAGCACAGATGATATCATCAATATATCGGAGAAAGAGTTGTGGGTGGGGGCCGGAACAGGACTGGAACAAAAAATGCTCCTATGAAGAGACAGGCATAACTAGGGCCTATGTGGGTGTCTATGGTTACCCTTCTGACCTGAAGAAAATGAGATGTGTTAAAAGGCAAGTTTTTGAGGGTGTGGACAGTCTCAGCCAAGTGGAGAAGTGTGGTTGTGGGTTGGGATGGCTCAGGTCTTTGCTCCAGGAAGAAGCAAAGAGCCCTATGACCCTCCTGGCCAGATCATTATCAACTCCTTTGTCTATCTGACTGCTCTTCTCTCTCTTCGGGCTCTATTCTTTATCCTGTTGTTTACTCACTACTCCCTATTTTCTGCATATAAACCAATGTTTGCCCAGCTACCATCAGCTTCGAGGAAGGGTTGCTGGACCTGAAATGTTAACTCTGATATTTTCCTTCACAGATGCTGCCAGACCTGCTGAGCTTTTCGAGCAACTTTGGTTGATTTGGTTACTGTAGGGTATTGGCCTCTTAAGGGAATATAGCGCTGACAGCCAGGTTTCTGGTGCCCTGACTGGCTCTACTGTAAAGAAGCAAATATCGGGTTCCAAGCAATCGATTGTGATAGGGGATTTTCTAGTCAGGGGCACACACAAATGATTCTGCTGCCTTTAGTGAGCCATCAGAATGGTAAGATGCCTCCCTGGTGCCAGGATCAAGGATGTCTCTAGCGGGTGCAAGACATTTTGAAAGGGAAGAGTGATGGGCAAGAGGTCAATGTACATGTTTGTACCAATGACATAGGTAGAGAAAGGGATGAGGTTCTACAGAGACAATACAGGAAATTAGGAAAGAGGTTAAAAAGTAGGCCCTCAATGGTAGTAATATCTGGCTTACTCCTGGAGCCAGGTGCTCGTGAGAGGAGGAATAGGAGGATAGGGCAGATAAATGCATGACAAAGAAGCTGGAGAAAGGGGCGAAGATTCACATTTTTAGACCTTTGGGATCTCTTCTGGGGTAGAAGTGACCTGTATAAGAAGGAACGGGTTGTATCTGAATTGGAGGGGGATGAGTATCCTGGCAGGGAGATTTGCTAGTGCTGCTCAAGAGGCTTTAAACTAGTGGAGGGAGATGTTGGAACCCAAAGTAATAGTGAGAAAAAAGAGAATTCTGAGGCTGGTACATTAGATAAGGGGAGCAAATTAAATGGTCAAGGCAAACAAGAGCACAGATGAGAGAATGAGGTAACACTGATAAAATAAATTGGATTTATTTCAATGCAAGAGGCCTGACAGATAAGGCAGTTGAACATATGAACATGGTTGGGAACATGGGACTGGGATATCATAACTATTACAGAAATGTGCTTCAGGGAAGAGTAGGACTGGCAGCTTAATATTTTGATGTATAGAGCTATGGGAAGGATAGAAACGGGGACAAGAGAGGAGGGGGAGTGGCATTTTTGGCTCAGGCTAACATTATGGTTGTACTTGGGAAGGATATTTCTGGATGATGTCAAGATTTGTGTGTATTTTTGGAGCTGCATTCATCCAGGCAAATGGTGAGTATTCCACCACACGTGTGACTTGTGCCTTGTAGATGGTAGACAGGCATGGGGAGTCAGGAGGTGTGTTACTCACTGCAAGATTCCTGGCTTCTCACCTGCCCTGTAGTCACAATGTGGAAATGACTGGTTTGGTTTTTAGCTAATTGTAACTCCCAAAATGTTGAAAGTGTGGGGTTCAATGATGATGATGTCATTGAATGTCAGTGGTAATCATTAGATTCTGCCTTTGTGGGTGATGCACATTGTCTGGCACTTGAGTGGTGTGGATGTTTCTTAGATTAGACTAGATTCCCTACAGTGCGGAAACAGGCCCTTCGGCCCAACAAGTCCACACTTGCCTCTTGTAAGCGAAAACCTGAATATTGCCCAGGTCTTAATGTATTTGGGGGAGGCGGCTTCAGTGTCTGAGGAGCCATAGATGAAGTTCAACATTGTGTAGTCATCAGTAAACATTCCCACTTCTAACGTAATAATGGAGGGAAAGTTATTGTTGAACAACAGAAGATGGCTGGGCTTAGGAAGCCATACTGAGGAATTCCTGTGTAGATGTCCTGGAGGTGAGATAACTGACCTTCAACAATCACAGCTGACAGCTTTTCCCCCTGATTCTGAGTGCCTTCAGTGTTGCTAGGGGTCCTTGATGCTACACTCTTGATGTCGCAACAAGTCACTCTCATCTCACCTGTGGAATTCAGTTATTTTGTCCACATTTGGGCTAAGGTTGTAATGAGGTCAGGAGCTGAGTGGCTGGAGTGGAACCCAAACTGAGCATCAGCAGCAGATTTTTGACAAGTTAGTACTGCTTAGTAGCATTTTTCATGACACCTTCTATCACGTTGATGGAGATTAGACCGATGGGATAATAATTGGCCAGGGTGGATTTGCCCTGCTTTTCTAGATAGATGTCAGTGGTGTGGCTGTACTGGAACAGTTTGGTTAGAGGTGTGGCAAGTTGTGGAATATAAGTCTTCAGTGCTCTTGCTGGAATTCAGAGTCCAAAGCCTTAGCAGAATCCAATGCCTCCAGCCATTTCTTGATAATGACATGGAGCGAATTGAATTGGTTGAAGACTGGCATCTGGGATGCCACGGGCCTCTGGAGGAGTTTGAGATGATCATTTAAACACTTTACCTGAAGATTATTGTGAATGCTTTAGCCTTATCTTTTACACTGATGTGCTGGGCTGTTCCATCATTAAGGATACCGATGTTTGTGGAGCCTTTTCCTCCACTGAGTTGTTTAGTTTTAACCACCATTCAGTATTGGATATAGCAGGACTGCGGAGATTAGGTCTGCACTGTTGGTTGTTAAATCACTTATATCTGTCTATCACTTGCTGCTTATGTTATTTGACATTCTAGTAATCCTGTTTCCTAGCTTCACTAGGTTTACACCTCATTTTTAGGTGTGCCTGGTGCTGCCTCAGACATGCCCTCCTGAGGTCTCCATTGACCTAGTGTTGATCCCCTGGCTTGATGGCAATGGTTGAGTGGGTGATAAGCCAAGCCATGTCATGACGGATTATGCTGGACTCCAATTTGGCTGCTGCTGATGGCTCATAGCGCGTCATGGTTACCCAGTTTTTAGTTGCTAGATCTATTCGTTTAGATAGTAATAGTCTCATGCAACACAGTGGAGAGTATTCTCAATGACAAGTTAGGATTTCATTTCTACAGGGACTGTATGGTGGTCATTCTCACTGATACGGTCATGGCAAATACATCTGCAGCAGGCACATTTGTGAGAATGAGGTTTTTTTTTAAAAATATTCTCTTGTGGGAACTGGACGTTCATGTGTAGCCAATATTTATTGCTAGTCCAAGTTCCCCTTGAGAAGGTGGTGATGAGCTACCTTCTTAAACCACCACAGTCCATGTGCTGTGGGTAGACCCACAATGCCATTAGGGGGGAAAATCCAAGATTTTGGCACAGCAACAGTGAATGAAGGCCATTATATTTCCAAGTCAGGAGGTGAGTGGCCTAGAGGTGAACTTGCAGGTGGTGGTGTTCCCATATATCTCATGCCCTAGTCCTTCTAGATGCCAGTGGTCATGGGTTTAGAAGGTGCTGACTAAGGATCTTTGGTAAATTTCTGTTGTGCATCTTGTAGATAATACACACTGCTGCTACTGAATGCCAGCGGTGGAGGAAGTGGATGTTGTGGATGTGGTGCCAATCAAATAGGCTGCTTTGTCTTTGATACTCTGTTAGTGTTGTTGGAGCTGCACCCATTCCAGCAAGTAGGGAGTATTCCATCACACAGCAGTTTTTTCGCTGCTCATGTTTTCTTCACCGCCTGTCGCAATCTAGTAGCTATGTTCGTTAGGGCTTGACTAGCTCACCCTGTAGTGGCCAAGTCATTTTTCGAGCTGGAATTTAAATCTTGAGATACTGAGATACAAGTCTCGCAGTTTTGGCCATAGTGCTCCCAGGCATTAGAGGACTTTGCGTTGTCTTTGCTGTTGTCATTTCTAATGGCTTAGTTGATGCTAGCTGCTGCATCGGGCTTCATTAACTTTTTCCTTTCTTACCCTTCATCAAAATATTTTTCGCTTCTGGTTGCCAAGATCTAATAAACGGTGTGCCACAGGATTCATAGAGGGTCCTCACATTTTTACAATTTAAATAATTGACTTAAATAGAGTGACCAAAGATATAGTTGCTAAATTTGCTGACAATACAAAGATAGATAGGAAAGTAAGTAGTGGAAAGGAAATAAAATGCTACAAAGGGACATAGGTAATCTGGTAAATGGATATAATGTGGGAAAATTTGAAATTGCCCAAATTGGCAAGAAGCATGAAAACAAAAATTTTCTAATTAGTGAGAGCTGGATCTCCCAGAGAATTGGCAAAACTGGATGGACTGAATGGTTTCCTCCTGTGCTGCATCATGTTTTATAACTTTTTGGAAAAATAAGAGCAAAAAGTATGGGTTTCCTGAAAGATAATGGATGGTCATTCTCCCACTACTCACTCTAATCAATGGGCAGCACAAGAAGATGCCAGAGCAAAAGAACATTTGGCCAGCATTCAGCTCTATCGTCCTCTTTCTTCATAAAATGACAATGGACAATTTTTGCAACCAGCACGGGGAATTCATAATGAAGGGGATCCTGGGTTTTGATTTGTTCTCTTTCGATCACCAGGCATCTATGCAGACAACCAATTGAGAAAACAGTGACTTCTTAAGCACATGCACAAATAAGATAAATAATTTTACATGAATAAACACTTGATTGATTTCTGGGCTGTGAGGAGACTTTGAGTGGGATGGACCTATGTTTTCTGCATTGTAGGTGAATGACAGATCACGTTATAACTTTTTGAATGTTTGAACTACATTGACACTGAGAGGCTGAGGACACTTGCACTAGTCATCATAGGGTAAGGGGTAAGCTATTTAGGATACAGATGGAGAGAACTGTTTTCACACAGAGGTTGTGAATTTGCAGAATTCTCAAATCAAAGGGCTGTGGATGCTCAGTTGTTGAGTCTATTCAAGAATCAGACTGTTAGACTTTTGGGTTGTAAGCAAATGGAGATATGGGGATTAGGAAGGAAAATGAAGTTGATGCAAAGTTTTAGCCAAAGGTTCAGACCACTTTTGAGGGGTTGTAGCTACTTTTGTTTCTAATTCTTATGGTCTTAAACATGGCAGTAACACCAAAAGCAATGCTATTAGAATCCGAGTAGGTTAAGAGTGATTGTACACTACGACAGCAACTGAAGAGCCTGGAGATGCAGCCTGGTCCAGTTCTGAGCTGTATGCCCCTTAGCACACAGTGTCCTTGCTGCAGTTTTATAATGATGACTACCCTTGCACCTTGACGTGCAGAAACATCTTGGAACTGGGTCAGAGATGTGCCATGAGGATTCTTGGAGGATGGCATACGTTGGCTTCAATATCCTTGAATGTGGGCCCATGTAACTAGCACCCATGGAGAGTGCCCTGAGATATTGATGTCTGGTGTCCAACATGGTAGTTTTTTGGAGTCTCCACTGAGTTGAATTCTCCAGGTACCTGCTCTGATTTCCATGTCGAGTTTCCTGATGTTCAGATTATTTGGTAGGTTTGGAAAGATAGAAAGCTCAAAATGAATGAAGCGAGTGGACTGTTGCCTCCTGAGAATTTTGCAAGGCTGGTTATACAACATGTAAAAGATGGACCAAGATGCTCCTGAAGTTGAGATAGATGGCCAGACCTTGTCAGATTCTGCCATAAATCACACAATAGCCTACCTTGCTCAGATCCGTATAAGACTTCACCTGAAGTGAAGTAGTGACTTCAGTAGTCACCCGTAGTGACTTCATCACTACAATGGGCCTAGTCATGAGGTGAGGAATACACGGATGGAGGAAATTTTTGGGAAACAAGGGACTAGATTTTACATGTCCCCGCTGGGTGTATTCTGCCAGAGTGGGGGGAATAAAATAAAAATAAAAAGTTCAATTGACCCTACCTCTACTCTACCTATGCCATAATACAGATGGCATGTGCAGCCTTTTGTTTAGAAGGTTTTTAAAAGGAGGGAAGGAAGGGGGCTACTATCCTTGGGGGAAAGTGTTGCCTTTTATGCATCAAGGACATTCTGTAAATAGTCTCTTCCCTTCCCTTTGTCCTGGCATTGAGTTTAAATCCACTCACCCCCAGCCTCAAGTCACCAAACCATCCCCGGTAAATGTTCCAACTTACCTGTGTCCAGGGTTCAATTAGGTTCTTCACTCTGGAACTGTTTGTGGTCCAGGTGGAACACCACCACCATCCCCCCGCCCTTCTTCCCTCTCCCCCAACTCCTGAGGTCAGTTCCAGCCAGGGGCTGCTAGAGCTGCTGATCAGATAGACCTAGTCCAGGGGTTTAGGCATAAAATTGAGACAGATTCACCAACATCATACTCAGCAACTGCTGCACTGTCAGGGAGAGATGTCTGAGAACCCAAGTGTCCTTTCAAGTGAATATAAAGAGTCCCATGGCATTATTTCAAGGAAGAACACATGAGTTCTCTCCAGCGTCCCAGCAAATATATATTCTTTAAACAATGTTACTAAGAAATAAATTATCTGATCATTTCCAGCATTGCTGCTTTTGGGAGCTTGCAATGTAGCGGTCAGTTGCTGTGTTTTCTGCAACCACACCCACTTTGGGATGCCTTGAATTTGTAATAGGTGTGATTGTTTTTAGGGGGAATAAGAGAGGTTTCCTCAGCTGTATGAAGCTGTCAGACACATGGAATGTAAAAGGTTAAGAGCTGCTGTCTGTTCAGACTTTCATTTACTAGAGAAGTCTGGCAGCCTCAGCAAAAGACCTGCTTAATGACATAAACTGAACATATAATACATTAACCTATTATGCTAGCCTGTTTCCTCCCGCCCATTAAAAATGACCAGGTTATCATCAGGACAAGCTATGAATGAGTTCTTCCGTGTGAAATACTACCTTGTGTTCAATGTAATTACTTTAATGCTATTTTTTAATATCATATCAGCAAATTACATCAAGTCCCTATGGTGACACTTGTGCCTCAGGGAAAATTATGCCAGCGCATTCAGGTCCCTTGGGAAAATCAAGTGACACAATTGGCTGCAGTGCTCCAGCAATTAGTTCCCTTGCCACTGAAATAGACTGAAACCCCACAATGCTCTGACATGCCAGTGGAATACATTGCCATGATGCCCTGGGCTTCATTATGTATCTTGCTTACGATAAACTTCATATCTGTAGTGTCTTGTAGAGAAGCTACTGCACCAAGAACAAAATGCAATTGAGTCATAATTGAAGCCACAGTGTTTCTTTGTTGATGTCTTTCTCAGTAATCTAGAATCGGGAATATCAAATAAAGCCTTTAGAAGAAGGCCACTCAACCCATTCTGTCTGTACTGCGCCCTTGAAGGAACTTGAATTGCTACAGTGTGGAACAAGACCATTTGGCGCATTGTGTATTCACTGGATCACTAAATAAACATTTTATTTCATCTTATTGTCCTGCCTTCTGCTTTTATTCCAGCCTATTCTTCCTCTTCAAATCTAACTCCCTTTTGAATGCTGCAACTGAATCTTCCTCCACTATACTCTCAGGTAGTGCTTTCCAGAACTTAAGGATGCACTGCATGAAAATGTCTTTTTTCTCATTTCGCCTTTGCTTATTTAGCACACATTTTAAAAAATCTATGCCCTCGTGTTCTTAATCCTTGAACAAATGAGAACAGTTTTTCCCTATCTAACCTCTCCAATTGGTTCCGATTTCCTGTTCTTTCCCCATAGCCTTGCAAATGTTTCCATTTTAAGGAAAGCAATAAAAAGCTCATTTTACGAGATGCTGCACAATTCCATATTCAGGGAGCTTTGGTCAGATTCTCCAACCCAGACACTAGCTGCTTCTAGCAAAGCTGCCTGTTCCTACTGGGACTGCAAAAGTCCCTATTCAACCCCTCAAACTGAGAAACTTTGGAACTGCAGTCAGTCTTTGAGATCTTTGAATTGGAGAATATTCGAGCAGGAGTGGAAAATTCAACTCCATCAACATACTACAGTATTCAATTAAATTATGGCTGATTTGTACCTCCACTCCATTTAGCATTTTGTCTCCATTATTTATTCATTCCCTTACCCAAGAAAAGTCAATCAATTTCCATCTTAAAAGCTCCAATTATCCCCCAGCAGTCATGGTGTTTAGGAGAAACACCTACTACTGTCCTCGGGATAAAATGTTTTCTGATTTCCAAGCTGAAAGATTTTTTTTCTTCTTTATTCATTCATGGGACAAGGGCATCATTGGCTGGGCACTATTCATTGCCCACAGGGCAGGTCAGAGTCACCCACATTGCTGTCGGTCTGGAGTCACATTTAGTCCAGACCAGGTAAGGATGGCAGTTTCCTTCCCTAAAGGACATTAGTGAACCAGATGGGTTTTTCCTGACAATTGACAATGGATTCATGGCCATCATTGGACCATTAATTCCAGATATATCTTATTGAATTCAAATTCCACCATCTGCCATGGTGGGATTCAAACCTGAACAGTATCTGGAACTCTGGATTAATGGTCAAGTGATTATACATCTAGGCCATTGCCTCCCATTTCAAGATTAGGCTGTCTCATTCTTGATTTTCTCATCAAAGAAAATAGTCCTTCTGCAATATCTTTAGTCACTTATTTAAAATCATTCATTATAATGTGAACATAACGGCAAGACCGACATCGTTGTATGTCACCAAGTGACCTGGAGAAGGTGGTAGCGTGCTGCTTTGGTGACCTTCTAGATCATTCCACACTTAAGTCAATAGCTAACCATTTTGATGTAGTAATACATGGACCCAGAGTAAATAAGGATGATAGTTCCTTTCATGAAGAGTATTAATGAACCAGTTTGTTTCTTACTTTGATCCAATAGCTTTATGGTCACTATGATACCAGGTTTGGGTTCTAGATTTAATTAATTTATTTAACCGAATTCACAAACTGCTTTGTCAGTTTGCAAACTCTCATCTCTGGATTATGTTGGGATTGTACTCAGCATGGACTTGTTGGGCTGAAAGGTCTGTTTCCATGCTGTCTGACTCTATGACTCAATTACCACAACCAAAGATAAAGTAAAATAAAAGCAAAAGAATGAAAAATAAAAGGATAGAACAGCAAACTAAGTAAAAGAAAGAAGGAAAGAAGTCCTGCACTCTACTTTATAGAGTCATAGAGTCCGACAGCATGGAGACAGGCTTTTCAACCCAAACTGTTCCATGCTGACCCAAATATCCATCCACGCTAACCCCATTTCCCTGCATTTGGCCCATATTTTTCTAAATTTTTCCAATCCATGTATTCATCCAAATACCTTTTAAATGTTGTTAATGTATCTGCCTCAACTACTTCCACTGGTGGCTTATTCCATAAGTATATCCGCTCTGTGTAAAAAAGTTGCCCCTCATGTTCCCATGTATTTTTTCCCCTTTTACCTTATGCCCTATCATCCTAGATTCCCCAAACCTGGGAAATAGACTGAGTGCATTCATCCAATTTGTGCCTCTCATGATCTTATACACTTCTATAAGGTTCCGCCTTCAGTCTCTAATGATCTAAAGAAAAATATGCTAGCTTGTCCAACCTCTCCCTATAATTCAGTCCCTCGAGTCCTGGCAACATCCTTGTACATTTCTTCTGCACTCTTTTCCAGTTTAATAACATCCTTCCTATAGCAAGGTGACCAAAACTGAACACAATACTCCACTTGAGGCCTTACCAACATCCTGTGCAACTTCAACATAACTTCCCAACTTCTATACTCAGTGCCCTGACTGATGAAGGCCAATGTACCAAAAACCTTCTTCACTGCCCAGTCTACCTGTGACTCCAGTTTCAGAGAATCATGCACCTGAACTCCAAGGTCCCTCTGACCCACCACACTCCTTGAAGCCCTACCATTCACCATGAAACTCCTACCTTGATTTGACTTTCCAGAAAAGCAACACCTCATACTTAACAATATCAGACTCTATTTGCTTCTTCTCGGCTCACTTCCCCAGATGATCAAGATCCTGCTGCCATTTCTGACAACCTTCCTCACTGCCCACGATACCACCAATAGTGTCCTCCGCAAACTTACTAATCATGCCTTGTACATTCTCATCCAAATGATTGAAATAGATAACAAACAGCAATGGGCCCAGCACCGATCCCTGAAGCACACCACTAGTCACAGGCCTCCAGTCTGATAAGAATCCTTCCACTATTAGTCTCTGCTTCCTACCATCAAGCCAATTGTGTATCCAATTTGCCAGCTCTCCATGCTGATATTCTTACAGAGCAGCATACAATGTGGAAACTTATCAAAAGCCTTACAGAAATCCATATAGACCATATCTGCTGCCCTGCCCTCATCAACCTTCATTGTCACATCAAAGAACTCTAACAGATTTGTGTGGCATGATCTCCTACGCACGAAGCCATGCTGACTACTCCTAATCAAACCCTGTCTTTCTAAATGCATGTGTATCTTATCCCTCAGAATCTTCTCAAGCAACTTACCTCACACAGATGTTAAGCTCACTAGGTTTTTCCTTGCAGCCCTTCTTGAAAAAGGGCACAACACTCACTATCCTGCAGTTTTACAGGGCTTCATCCGGAGCTAATGATGATACAAACATATCAGTCAGGGCCCCTGCAATTTCTTCTCCAGCCTCTTGCAGGGCTCTTGGATATATCTGGTCAGGACCAGGAGATTTATCCACCTTCATACATTCTAATACTTCTAACACATCCTCTAGAGTAATATGGACTTTCCCCGAGTTATTGCCACTAACTTTCCCAAGTTCCCAAGTTGTCATGTCTTTCTCCATAGTAAACACAGAGGAGAAATAGTTATTGAGGACCTCACCCATCTTCTGCGGTTTCACACATACATATCTGTGTTGGCCCTTGGGGTCCTATTCTCTGTCTAATTATCCTGCTTCCTTTAATATTCTGAAAGAATCTGTTTGGATTCGCCCTAATCTTCTCAGCCAAAGCTATCTTGTGCCTCCTTTTCACCGTCCTGATTTCCTTCTTCAGTAAACTCCTTTATTTGCTATATGCCTCCAGGGATTTCCTTGATCCCAGTTGCCTGTATCTGACCCATGCCTCTTTTTTTTTCTGGTCAAAGCCTCAACATCTCTTCTCATCCAGGTTTCTGTATTCCTGCCAACCTTACCCTTCACCTTCACAGGAACATATTGACCTTGAATTCTAGCTGTCACACATTTAACAACCTCCCACTTGATGGAGGTCCCTTTGACTGCAAAAAGATACTCCAATCATCCCTGCAAGCTACTGTCTAATTCCATCAAAAATTATCCTTGCCCCAGTTTAGAGCTTGAACCTGTGGACCAGTTTCGTCCCTCTCCATAACTATTTTAAAATTAATGGAACTATGATCACTGGTCCCAAAATGCTTCCCCACTGTCACCTTTGTCACCTCTCCTGCTCTATTTCTCAAGAAATAGGTGGAGTTTTGCCCCTTTCTGAGTAGGAGCCTCTATATACTGCTTGAGGAAACGTTCCTGAACACATGTAACATAATTCCACCCCATCTAAGCTCTTAATACTATGATCTATTCTATCCAACATTATATTCAACAAAACAAAATGCTACAGATTTTCAATAAGAAATAAAAAACAAACATTTGAATAAAGATTGGGCAGACAGTAACATCTTCGCTGAATTACAGCTAATTAAGCCACAAATATAGTTTTAATTCACAGATCAAGCCATAAATGAACCAAAAGAGGTCTCTGAAAATTCTTCTTGTTATCAGAAATGAGATTTATACAATAAATGTATCTGTCTTTTTGAGGTTGATTAAAACTGATGCAATGTACAAAATCAACTTTCAGATTAATACACTCCTGGCCATGTCATACAGATGGAAACTCCAAGAGTTTACTGATGACTTTATTACTAAATGTCGCAGCAAAGACAATGAGTGGGATTTACTTAAAGAACGGCCATCAAGAGGCTAATTGAATTTGTAGTTGCATCTACTCCAGTCACATTCATCAGGAAAAACCTACTTGGTAAGAAAAAGGGTCATACCACTGATGCCTTTCTGGAAATGGATGCTAGCATGAAATCAACCTGAATGACATGCTTTAGGTGCAGACAAAATGATTACTATGGTGAACAAAGTGGACTAAACCAGCAAGATCTGTCTTAGATCTGCCATTTTCTGAAGAAGGGTCTAGGCCTGAAACATCAGCTTTCCTGCTCCTCTGATGCTGCTTGGCTTGCTGTGTCAATGAGCTCCAACATTGTTATCTCAGATCTGTCATAGGTGCAGTTTGTCACACCTACACAGAAGTTGTCTTGAGTTTCTTCATATTTGCAAATAGTGTGGCACCAAAGGACATCGAGCATAGATGTTCAGAAAGTTTGGCATCAAAAATTAAGATAGACCCCGGAACAAGACCCAATTGATGAATAAAATGGTATTACATAACAACACTGGTAGCATGGAAGTTTATCCAAACATACACAAACATCAACAAAGTAACAGTAAACAAACCAAAAAGCAACTCAGAGATAGCAAGAACTGCAGATGCCGGAGTTAGAGCATAGTGTGTCATCACCTTAGAGGATGATAGCTGTTTCTTCAATTTCCTAAAAGCTATAGCTTGGCTACGGGACCATTTCTAAGGTTGGCCTTTTTTTTAAGATTTGATGTAAAGATGCGAGGATGGAGGCCATGTACTGTATGAATTTTCCATAATAATTCACAAGCTGAAGGAACAGCCTATGCTCTCCTACAGATGTGGTACCTGGGTCACTTTTGATCACCCTCACTTTATCTTCTAAGAGGTCTAACCCAGTTCGGTTGACTCCTTAGCTGAAGTAGTTCACTTGGGGTGCCTGGAACATATTTTCCACTCTAAGGCATAAGCCTGCCTCGGAGAAATATCAAAGGACTATGTCTAAGTTGTAAGCATTCCTTATCGGTCTTTCCTATTATAAGCACACCATCTAGATAAATGGCAACCTTGGGTAGACCTTATAAAATGTTCTCCATCATCCACTGAAAAATTGCACAGGCTGACGATACTCCAACTGACAATCTTGTATTTTAGTATAAACCCTTATGTGTATTAATTGTAGTATAATGCTGGGAATCCATATCTAAACCACAGTTGCACAGTCAGACGTAGCTCATGTCCAGCTTCATGAAGGCCAGCCCCTCTGTCAGCTTTGTGTATAAATCCTCTATGAGAGACTGGGTATTTATCCAGCTGTGAAAAGCAGTTTACCGTTTGTTTAAAATTGCCACAAAGGTGAATCGACCCATCGGGCTTCACAATCAGTGCTGCCCATTCCGCAAACTGGACTGGTTTGATGATTCCTTCACTTTCCAGCCTCCTGATTTCTGCCTCTACTTTTGCCTGTAAGACAAATGGCATTGGGCAGGCCTTACAGAATTATGGAATTGCTTCCTGGTCAACATACAAGGTGGCCTTGACTCGTTTGATAGTCTCTTGGTATTCCTGAAAAACTTCCAGGTATCTAATTAAGACTTAACTCAGGCAGTTATTTTCTAATCGAAAAATATTTAGCCAATCTAGGTGCATCTTTATCAACCAATTTCGCCCTATCAAGCTTGAGCCTTCGCCCTTTACTACAATCAGTGATAACTGAATCAACTACTTCTCATAAGAGACAGGAACTGAAGTTGTCCCCCTAATCTGCAAAGGTTTCCTCAGTCCAGCTGAGGTCTTGCACAAACTCAAGGGTTGTTGAATAGAGCAAATTTTGTTAAAGACTGGTTCTGCAATCACTGAAACGGCACCGGTATTGGCCTCTATTAGAACCAGGTGACCATTTAACCATATGTTTATTTTGATTGGCCCTGATTTGGATGCTGCAAAGCAATTTAATTGCTCCAAATCAGATGTAGGTGAGTTTTCCAGGGTGTGCACTCTGCTAGACGTGGCCCTTTGTGTTCTCTTACTCAATTTAGGTCTAGTGGGACTCTTTTGCTGTCTTGAGTCTGGATACCATGGCAACTACGATTGCTTGCTAACCCAGATCCTGAAGAAACTTTTAACTGTTTGATTGAGGCTTGGCTTTGTATTGGGGTTTTGCTGTGGGCTGATTTAGAGTTCCTCTGCTCAGGATATGTCCTGAGTGAGGCTATGCAATTGCTTTCACTTGAGTGAAGTTCCCTAAGCTCAGTTGCTCTGGTGAGGGTGTTCACTTCCATTCAAAAAAACCTGCAAGTCATATGTGCCATTTGCCACATTTTCCAATGATAAAGCCAGTTGTAGTGCCTGTTTGAAGTCCAACTGGATTTCAGCTAGTAGGTGCTTTTGCATGGTTACTTAATTAAACCTAAATACAAAACGGTCTCTCAGCATCATATTAAGGGTTAAACCAAAGTCACATCCCTTTTCTAGTCACCTTAACTTAGTCAAAAATTCCAAAACAGATTCCCCCCAAGTTCTTGAATTGCTGAATAAAAATGATTAGCAACTCAGAATTAGAGGAGTCTTGGGATCGTAATATTACTTAACTAAATCCATTAGATTTTAGTATCTGGTGTGTCAGGGAAAGTTAGGTTCTTAATAATCAGTAAAGCTGCTGGTCCACAAGGAGAATTACTCATTGCTTTTTTTATCTGTCCCAATGTCATTGGCCTGGAAAAAGTAATGCATTCTTTCCACATACTGGGCCCAGTCTTAGATGGCAGGTTTGATTGAGTCAAGCTTTCCAAATAACAGCATGATGCCAGAAATGCTTACCCCAACTCAAAGATGACAGTTGTGAACAAATATCTCCAGGAGCATGTTTTGCTCTCCTTGCCACTGAAATAACTCCACAGAGGCTGGTGTCCCATCACCAAGTCATCCGTTACTTACATCTGGAAAGTCCTTGATGCTGATCCAGCTCTATCAGAGCCAGTTCTCAGAGTGTCAGGATGTTTAATACTCTAGTTTTTGTCAGTCAGCCAGGGGTCCTTGTTGGGACCAGATTAATGGTCCCAATCAGGGAACTCATATTCTATGAGCTCCACCTGGCTGACCTCATTACAATCATTACAAACATTATAAAATGAACATTAACTTCTACAAAATTGACATCAAATTTCCCCAAATGGCAGTTTGACACACCATGAAATTCAAAATTGATAGACAACTGAATCATAGAAACCCTACAACATAGAAGCAGACCATTTAGCCCATCAAGTCCACACTGACCCTCCAAAGATACACCACACAAACCTAAGCCCCAACCATCCCACCTCTTAACCTTTCATTTCCCATGTCTAATCCAGCTAGCCTGCATAGTCTGGACACTGTCAGCAATTTAACATGACTATTCATCTGACCTGCACATTTTTGGACTGTGGGAGGAAACCGGAGCACCCAGAGGAAACCCACGCAGACACAGGGAGAATGTACAAACACTACACAGACAGCCAGCTGAGGCTGGAATCTCACATGTTATAGCAAGCCACCAATTCCATGCACAGGCACAATCACACCACAATACTAATATACAAGTTTAGATTGGATTCCTGAAATCTTCAACCAATGGGTCAGCAGTGGCAAGGCTACTAATATTCACAGATCTCAGCACCATATCCATTCATGAGATTCAAACCAGCCCCACGCTGGAGAGAGTGAAACAGCCTCAGAACTTTCCTCGTCTGTGACAGAAGGAGAATGAAGCAGATATACCACCAGTGAGCAGGTACAGAATTACCACAACTGTGTGCCAGAGAGAGGGAATGAGTCAGACACCCAATCAGGAAAACTTGAATACCAGGAACCAGCTTAGTCCAATGTATGAAAAGGCAATCATGTGCACAGATTGTGAGGAAGAAACTCTGATGATAAGAATTGCATGATAACACTGAATAACTGTAACCAGCATCAAAACAACCAAACTGTCAGCCAAGAAATACTGAGAATACTGGAAAGCTCTCCAGATGGGTTTATCAGATCAGTAGGAGTTGTCAAACCTCCAAAACTATATACTGGCATTTGAATTATTAATCTTGTTGACTCTGTATTTACGTGTCCATATAATTGTTGAATTGACGGCATGTTCCAATGCACAATGATGTGTATCTGTTTGGGATTTATTTTTCTTTGAGAAAAAACAAGGAATGTTATGTTACATCTCACAGCAAATGTGCAAAATACCTTTCATGGAAGTGCTCAATATATTACGTCATGTGACCTAATGGTATCAAGCTCTTACTGAGCTCTGTCCTCAGCATGATATTGTTGAGGGAACATGCTACAATATACGTGAATTCTCAGCTTGTTCACAGACACACACATGCCTGTCATTTCTGATGTAACTCCTATGAGATGTAATAAAAGTTAATTGAATTCTTCAATACCAAGTGACCCACATTTCCTATTTATGCTATGGGTTCTAACATGGGTAGTAGATCACAACAGTTATAGATCATCAGCTATTACATCACATCACACCAGTTGTGTGCCCATGTACCTGCCCTAAAAGATGGCCCAGCCATGGATTTGGAAGGTGCTGTAGAATATGCTTAAGTGAACTCCTGATGTGTATTATGTCGAAGAAGCACACCACTGCTAAGATATGCTGGTGATGGAGGGATTAAATACTTTGTGTGGTGGATGGGTTGCCATTCAAGCAGCTGTTTTGTCCTGAAAGCTGTTGAAATTCTTGACTGTTGCTAGAACTGCATCCATCCAGACAAGGAGATAGAATTTCATCACACTCTTGTCTTGCAACTTGTAGACAGTCTTCTAGGGAGTCATGAGGTGTGTTACTACTGAAGAAATTTGCAGCCTTTGGTCGGTTCTTGTTTATTCAGTTTATATAAATGTAATTTGTTACTGTTGAGTTTTGCTGACCAGATTTTTGCACAAGATTAAAGACACTCCAATATTTTAGAACTGTATTTTAGTTGTTTTAGAGTGCAATGTCTGCAGTCAGATTATCATAATTAAATAGATAGCATATCTTAAACAAAATCTAACACAACAAAAATGATTTCATTCCAACTGTAATCTACATGAAAACAGAGCTTTAAAAAGAGAAATCATAACTGTTGGTCTTTGATGTAAATTGGTGGCCATTCTGTTTATTATACATCAGTTCAAAATGACATGGATTTAATAAATGCGATTACACTGTAACCAAGCTGACTGCCTACTGTTAACATTTTCTTAATTTGATATGTCTTGCAAGGTGCTGACAAAGTGAAAATGTGCCTTAAATCCATTGCTCCATAAGTGCCAAAATGTAGGGTGAACGGCGATCATGTCTAATTCCAATTGATCATAAAACAGAATTCTTTAATCATTAAGATTATTTTAAGATTCATTTGTGCGCTTTTAATTAGAACCTGCATATGAACACATTGAAAGTAAATTACCTTTGGTGTTCTCACAGTCAGTTAGCAAAACTGTTTTTCTTATATGCATGACAATTGTAGCCATTTAAGCCCCTAAACATTTGGGATTCACACCCTGAACATCTCTTCCTCTCCACCTTTCCTGCTTTGACACAGTCCTACCAGTTTTATTTTTGTAGAAGCTTGTGGTCATCTCTCCAAAATGCTTTCCGATCTGCAGAAAATTTGTGAATCCTGAAACATATTCGATGTAAACATTGAGGCAACTGGTTATAGAGACATAAATGTACCTTTTACAAGTGGTCACATCTGGAATGTCATACTTAACTCAGCATAAAATTGTCGTGAGTTCAGGATAATTTTTCTGAATTTTAGCACATATTCAATGTGATACTGAGGGAATGTGACACTGTAAGAGGTGCCATCATTAAGATATGAGTTCCCATCCAATTTTTCAGGTAGATGTAAAGGATTTCAGGGCATTATTCAGAAAAGAATACATATCATCCAGACGATATTGCAGAAAAATGTTATTTATCTCAATGCTATGAATCAGAACACTATTGACTGTGCACAGATTGACTGCCACGCTTAACTGCAAACAATAGTGGCCTCACTTTAAAAGTAACTCATTGTTTGTGAACTGCTTGGAATGCCCTAAGGTTATAAAAGATGCTATCCAAATATACAATTTTTTTCCTTTAGTTTGTTTGGTGTAAATTTATAGAGAGCAGCACCATCTTGTGGAAGATTGAGGAATAATTTACAATTGGACTGACTGCAGTGTCCAAATCCCACTTATTACATCATGAATTTTGATAAGCACATTAGACAGTCATGTAGCCAGGAGGAGTAAGCTTTAATTTGATGACTACACAATGAGGGTAATATATTTTAATTTAAGCACAATAAACCCATTGAGTGCTTAATTAACTTTACCCGTCTTTAGGGGAATAAAGGCAATTTTGATAGGGTCAAAAGGACCTGTTTCAATATCAAACAGTTTTACAGAGCAAATCCTTTTATCCAGCTTGGAGCGACTGATTAACACACAAAATTAACATGTTGGTAAAATTCATTTCCATGTCACTGGGGAAATTAAAATGCACGTGTACAAAAACATGATTACCTCAAGTATTGTCTGAATATGCCAAAATAATTTAATGATTTCTGCTTCTAATAACTGCAAAGTTTAAAGTTTGTGATGTGATTGAATTTAATTGTGCCAGGATTTATAGTAGCAATGTCAATTTTCACATAATGTGCAACCCATACTTACTCAGAATGTTTAAAGTGAAAGAGGAGAGAAAGGGCTTGCATTTGTATAGCATCTGTCAGGGGCCTAAACTTTCAATCCAGTTCAGTACAGAAAGACTCTGCACTGTCAGGAGTGCTGACTGTTGAATGAAACGTTGAACAATAATTTGCAATTATCATGGAATTTAACATTCCAAGGGAGTTCACAAAGGCATTAGAAAATTTGATATCAATCCACATAAAGAAATTTGGCAGCAAATGACTAAAAGTTTTATCAGTGAGTTTAAGAAACATCTTCAAGCAGGGCGGAGAGATAAGAAAACAGAAACGTCAGAAATCACACAACACCAAGTTATAGTCCAAGAGCATTATTTGAAAATACAAGCTTTCAGAGCCTCATGGAGAAAATTTCAAAGCTCAGGACCTAGGTAGCTGATAGCATGATCACCAAAAAGTAAACATGATGCTCAAACACCAGAACTGGTGGAAGCAAATATTTTTGGATAGTTACAAAGAAAGGGATGAATCAGGTCACGGAAGTGTTTGCCCTTTCAGCAAGACCTAAAAGATTGCACAGTCAATATCTGAAGAAGTGTCAAGGGCTTGAATTTGCGCTCAGGTGAGTGGGCTACCTGATGCCACTTCTGCTGATGATATAACTCAGGCAACAGCAAGCAACTGGGCATTCAATTCCAATGTTGGGTGAGTATTAAGTCCACCTTACTGGATCTGTTAGTGAAGGTGTTCAGTATTGGGATCAAATTTTGCATTCACCAAACTACCAATGCATTTTCCAATGATGGATGAGAATTAAATGGCACATCCATGCTGGCCAGCCCTAGTTTACTAGCAAATCCTGAAATGAGCACACTCATTGGAAACCTAGCAAGATACTCCACAAGTGTTCCCAGTTTTGGTGCTGACTCTTGTCAAACTTTTATCAGCTCTGTCATCCTTTCAAATTTTGGATCTCCCCCCGGACTGTAACCATCAGTAGAGTGCTCAGGTTGAAAGGAAAGACTAATAGCTTGTGTAAATGTGCATGAAATATGCTGGGCTTTTTTTTTGTGGCCTGTAAACTCTTCACATGACAAGGAAATAAAAATCTGTCCAGATTACTTCATCTGTTTGTTAGCCAATTGCCATGTCAGAGTTGTTATTTTATCTCCAGAATTCTGGTGATAAAGGTTCTGGTGACACACTCTGACACAGGAATAGATGCGGCTGTCTGAATTTTAAAATAATTTCTTCCTGCACAAAGCAATGACTGCCCAGGAGAAGACAGTACTGTTTCTAATTAATTGACCCTGGGGCATTCCCCTCTCAACAGAACATATTCTTGCACTGAATTGTTCATCAGGCTTACATATTTTAAAACCGTTGTTTTCTTTAACTTGTCACAGTTGATTTTGTTTCATGTAGCTATCAGTTAGCAGCCTCCCACATGGATGGGTAACTGTCTGGAATTAGGTACTTCTGCCTTATTGCTGCCATGGCTCAGTTAGAATCACTCAAAGCTCTGAGTCAGAACATTGTTAGTTTCTGCCAAATCCAAAGCACTGAGCATAAAAACTGAGGATGACACTCAAGTAAGAGAATAGTAAGGGAGTTTTGCGTAGATGGAGACACTGTCTTTGAATAAGATGTTAAACGAAAACCCTATGCATGATGAGGTTGATGTAAAGGAACTTGTAGCATTATTTTGAAGAACTGCAGGGGAGTTCTTCCTGGTGGCATGGCCAATATTTATCCTTCATGTCAGCAAAATGAATGATTTAGTTATTATTACATTGCTTTTAATGGGAGCTTGCTGTGCACAAATTACCTGCCACTTGTCTTACATGACAATAATGCCTACACTTCCAAATGCATTTAATTGACTTCCCATCTCTTTAGAATGTCCTGAAATCATGCACAATGCCATACAAATGCCAATCTTTTCTTTTTAAAGATTCTAATTTAAATGTGTATCTTACTGCTACTTTGATTAAAAGCAACAAAACAGGCTTTATCTGAAATATTAACTGGAACTCAAATTACGAAAGTAGCTGTAAACAGCCAAGACAACCTGAGCGTGTAAATGGCAATTTTTTTTCTCTTTAATCGTTTGCACTGTCAGATCTATTCCTGATCCCTAGCAGGCAAATGCCTGTTTCACTGGATGACAAGAAAGAAGACTTCACTGACATTATTGGTGGTAGACTTCTGGTAAGGAACAGTTCCCAAGTGGACCCTTGTGCATAAAACAGGTTATAAGCAATCCACCTTCTAGATCAAACAAATAACCAAAACAAAAATGGGAGATTTTGTACAACGGTTTGAAAGATTTAATACTGAGGAGATCCTTAAACATTACTTATTGTGATGATGTTATATGGACTTGCGTGCAGAACAGTTTGAATCTTGATGGAATAATAAGACGTGAAATCCATGTTCTCTTCACAGTTTCTGAAAATCATATCAATGTAACTTGTAACTAATTGCTAACATGTAATAACCCATTCCTTATTCAATAATAGAGCCTCTTCTACTTAGACCACTAAATAGTTTTCCTCTAGCATAGCTGACACAGCAGGCCCTGTAGATCTTTACAATTTAAGAGGATGATGGCATGGATTGACAATATGGTGAGTTGCAGACTCAGTTTAGCTGAAATTTTGCTTTGAACTCCTTCTCAGTGCAGTTTCTAGGAGAAGCCAATTTCATGCATTTAGTGAGGCCACAAAACCAATGATCAAAATAAATAATGTTCTGATGTGTACTCTCCGGATTGGGTTGGTTGAGGGATGATCTTTGGCCAAGCCATAGGAAAATTCCCTAATTGTCTGCAAAATGCTTAAAACAAGTGCCCTAAAGGAACCACTGTCCTCAAAGGCATAAATTAATGAATGGTGTCTTTTGCTCAGCGAAGATGTGGCTTTGGTCATTTAATTGGCAAACTAAGCAAGAAATACTTTTTTCACCAATAATCAAAGAGTTGGTACTTGAAATAAGCTTGTTTTAACCATAAAATCATAGAATCACTACAGTGTGGAAGCAGGCCATTCAGCCCATAGAGTCTTAGTGTTGACATTAAGATATTCTAGGTATGATCATAATTCACAATCTAGTGGATTATGTAACATCCATGAATTAGAATTACTTACTTTAGATTTACAGTTAATTCATGTCCCAAGTAAAGCTACAAATTACTCTTGATGACATTAGGGACTGGATATTAATACACTCATTTATATTCTTCTATCCACTATTCTAATTGAGATATCACAGAAATATTGACTGTAAGGATAGTAGGTGGCTGTTCAATACATTGTGGTAGTCTTTTAAACAGTTTGCAAAATATTCCAGTTTCTCTGTTGTTTTAAACACAATGCTGCAAATTTTTTGTTTTCTTGCATACATCCTGTTCTCTTTTGAAATTTTCAGGTGGTGCATTCTGTTACTGTTATAGATGGTGTATGTTATGTTGGGAAAATATCCCTTTGAGAGAGGAGCCAAGCGATTATCACCCAATACTCATGGGCTTGTTCAGATTTGTTTCAAGCTTTACAAAGTGTACAGCTTCAGAACAAAAACTTCTTCCTTGATTGCAACAATGTGAGTTTGTATGTTGTTTTGTTCTGACTGGAACTTAGTAACTGCCCAGTACAGAATATTCCAAATTACATCTCTCTGCATTAAGCACTTCACATCTTCTCTGTGGTTTTATTATATTGGGCTCTCAAGTCACCTTCTATTGGAAGTAGTTTAGTGTTGTCAAAAAACTTTCTAATTTTGGACATCTTGACTAAGACCACCTTTAATCTCCTCTGGTCTACAAAGGCCTGATCAAACGTGTCAACAAATCTTAAAGTGGTACTTGTCTTTATATAGCACTGCTCATTGTCTCAAGACATGTCAAATCCTTCACAACTAATGAAGTACAGTCATTAATATAATATAGGAACCAATTTGTGCACAGCAAACTACCATGAACAATAATGCAATGATGAGCAAATCTTCCGCACATTTTGTGATGTAGACTGAGAGAAAAAAATTAGCCAGAACACCAGGGATAACTCCTGTCCTCTTCAACTAGTGTCTCAGGTTATCATACATCCTGTGAGAGAATAAATTTGGACTCAGTTTAACACCTCATCTGACAGACAAAATCTTTAACAATATAGTACTTCTTCATTGCTACACTGGGCAACCTTGATTTCCTCACCTCAAGTAATGGCATGAGACTTGAAACCCTACATAATAAAACTAACAAGACTAACTAATAATAATGATTTATTTAGCACTTTACATGACACCCAAATGCCTCAAAAAAATTTACAATCAATGAAGTACATTTGAAGTGTAGCCACTGTTATAATGAAGAAGGCACAATAGTTAATTATCATACACAAAGCTCCTGCAAACAGCAATACAAAAATGACCACTTTCTAATATAATATTGAGTGAGGAATATTATTGGCCAGTGTTCCACAGATAATTCCCCTTTTCTTTCAAACACTTAACATCTTATTGAAACATAACACTGTCTGTAGTGCAGCACTCTCTCAGTACGGCAGTGACACATCAATTTATAGAACTTTTAACATGAATGCCAGCCCCAAGATGATTCACAGGGAAGATTGTACAAAACTATGATAGCAAGCCACAGCAGGACATATCAGACAGTTGAGCAAAAGATTGGTCAAAGAGGTAGGAGCACCTTAAAGGAGGAGGAAAGATAGAAAATAAGATAGATCTAAGGAAGGTATTCCACAGCTTAGGGCCTAGACAACTAATGGTAGGTCCACCAATGGTGGTGTAATTAATGTTGTGAACTTTCAAGGAACAGAATTGCAAGAGCTAGATTGGAGATCTTGAAGAGTTTTAAGGCCAAAGGATGTTAGGACGTGTGGAGACCATAGAGGGATTAAAATCAAGGTGCTGCTAGACCAGAAGTCATTCTGGGTCAGCAAACATAAGGCTAATTAGTGAATGGAAGTTGGCCTAGACTTTAGATGTTGGTGTCAGTCCCGGAAGCCAGGACCAAATGTTAGGGGTTGTGTCTTCTCCCTATCCATGAGAAAGAGAGGCTATAATGTCCCACCTGCTAGTGGAAATAGGTTTACTTTGTCAGAAGCCTTCCTAATTTTGGACACCTCAGTTAAGACCACCTTTAATTTTCTCTTTAATCTATAGTGTCCCACATCTAAGCGATGTTAACTGATCAAGAGGCTTGCCAGCTGTTCAGACCCAGCAGCACACCAGCAGCAGGGGCCATTACTTGAACTGTAGTTGGTCTTCATTGAGGAGAGATATGGATCAACCGAGAGGGAAAGGCAAGTTGAAGTGAACCTTGCAGGGGTGGGATGGGATCAATGATCAGGGCACTGGGGATGGGCATGGAGTCGTAGTTCAAGTAGGTTCAGTACTTTCTAGTGGAGAATAGCGCTTAATGGGCATATGATGCCTAATCAGAAAAATCCCACCCCTGCCCTTTCTCATCCTGCAGCCAAGATGCCAGAATGTGACTGATGGCCTCATCAAGTGACCTGGGTTTACCCCACTTGTTCTCACATCTCCTGTTCTCAGCCACAGGTGGTAAAATACCACTGCTACTAGGAGAAGGCTCTTCTTTCGCAATCCCTTATCTGTTTCAGGACCTCAATTGTAGAAGAATAGGCAGGCTGCCTAATGCCATACCCCCGCTTGTAAATTCCAAATGGAGATGGGTAGATGATGGGCACATTGGACATGCCATCCCATCCAATTATATCCAACTCCTGCTTGCCTTCTGCTGGAGGTGGAGTTTACATAATTCCAGTCTTGATTCAAATTAGGATGTGCAGTATAGATCAGATGGATAATTGATAATAGGTGAGATCTTTTAGTTTCTGTAAGCAACAATATGGGGTGGGGATGGGGCTGCACAGGTAGGCAGCTCCTTCGTTGCTGATGCTGATGTGTGTTGACAGCACCCCTACCCATCAGACTGGCTTGCCTCACTGTGATACAATGAATTGGCTGAACTCCTGACGCGTGGCTCGTGTATTTGCAGTAAGCAATATTCAAACACAAGGCTCTTACAATGTCGCACATCACACAGATTTTAGAGAATTTCTTAAAATGCTGTCAGGTCAGAGTGTCGGTTATGAATCTGTGGATTAGAACATAGAACATAGAACAGTACAGCACAGAACAGGCCCTTCAGCCCACAATGTTGTGCCGACCATTGATCCTCATGTATGCACCCTCAAATTTCTGTGACCATATGCATGTCCAGCAGTCTCTTAAATGTCCCCACTGGCCTTGCTTCCACAACTGCTGCTGGCAACGCATTGCATGCTCTCACAACTCTCTGTGTAAAGAACCCGCCTCTGACATCCCCTCTATACTTTCCTCCAACCAGCTTAAAATTATTACCCCTCATGTTAGCCTTTTCTGCCCTGGGAAATAGTCTCTGGCTATCAACTCTATCTATGCCTCTCATTATCTTGTATACCTCAATTAGGTCCCCACTCCTCCTCCTTTTCTCCAATGAAAAGAGACCGAGCTCAGTCAACCTCTCTTCATAAGATAAGCCCTCCAGTCCAGGCAGCATCCTGGTAAACCTTCTCTGAACCCTCTCCAAAGCATCCACATTTTTACTATAATAGGGCGACCAGAACTGGACGCAGTATTCCAAGTGCGGTCTAACCAAAGTTTTATAGAGCTGCAACAAGATCTCACGACTCTTAAACTCAATCCCTGGAACCAGCAGGTCTGACAGGACAACATTCCCTCGGTACTGAGCAAGAGTGTACATCTTGTCTCGGTGTGTGCTGGAGTCAGTGGAGCGAGACTTGAACTTCCCACTGAGTGTGGGCATTCCCACACTCAGTGGGAAGTTCAAGTCTCACTCCACTGACTCCAGCACACACCGAGACAAGATGTACACTCTTGCTCAGTACCGAGGGAATGTTGTCCTGTCAGACCTGCTGGTTCCACAGAAGTCTAAAAACTGAGGCCCAGTTTGCTCTCTCCAATGGACATTGTATAGCACACTTTCAAGAAGTCCGAGCTATTCCTAATCCCATGACCAACAGATGCCTATTACACGCCGTTAATCGGAGGTAGTCATTACAGAAATTTGGTGTTTTCTGTAATATTTTAGTGACTGCATGTCAGTTATTTATTTAATGGTAAGTTTTTTTTGAGGCGCGTTGCGGTCGTAAAAACCACCGCATCAATACTACGTTTGCCACATCGCCGGGTCAGTAAGCAAACAGTTAACAGGGAAAGTAGCCCGATTTGATGATCCACTATTGTCAGTGCTCACAACTAACAGAGCTGAACTTCAGCCCTCCTCCTCCTTCTCCGTTCCTCCCTCAGGGACACGACTGCTCATCTCAACTAGGTCACGTCTCTTTTTTGCATCGCTGAAGCGTGTCGTGTGTTGGGTCAATCAAGGAGCAACGTTTATAGCGTCCACGGAGATGTCTGCGACTTGGCTTGCCCCGCCCTCTGAACTCCAGAGGCTCGTGCAAGCGTTTCGTTTCAGTGAACTCCGACGGAGCGCAGTGAGGAGACTGTTACAAAAATAAACCAACAATTTTGCAACTCCAGCTAATAAATTCCACCAAATGTCTTAATTAAGACTAAAGTCCCCGGATGGCATGAATCAACAAACATTTGAGACGCGACAGGCAGCTGTCATACTCCTGTCTTGCAGTCACATTAAATCCCGACTATCTTTTAAAACAAGTTTGTGATATTTTGCAAACATGTTAGGTATTTGTGTAAAATCTCTGCGCATCATCATTCCAATTAAAGCCAGCTATGAAAGAGTGCATCTGTATTTTTTTAAACGAAAATAAAAGCCTCCTGAAAAAACGACGTTGCCTCCCCAGCTCAAACGATATTCAAAAGACTCAATGCAAATAGAGATGAATGGTGCCCCAGCCGCTGAGGTAATTAAAAATGTATTTTCCATCTTTGAGTAATTGAATTGTGTACAATCTGCAAGTTAATGAGGTCATCTTCCCTTACGTACCGACAGGAAACCAGGAATAATTATCTCTCAATTTTCCTTATGTAGCAATTAATTTTAACCATTCTAGTCTGCACCACCCCCACCCCCAGCAACAACCCTCCTCCCTCCTCACTTCCTTGGCCCCCTCAGTCAGAGCGAGGGTAAACCAAATTGACAAGCCGATTGATAGAACAAGAGGCACTGGAACTGCCGAAGCACACAAGGCAATCAAGGGGCTCCAGCTGTTCCTGGCAAAGCATTTCCAGGTGAATGTCGCCTGGGATTTCACATTCTGCCACTCCGGAGGGCACGGGACATGCGGCAGTTGCTGACAGCACATCTGGTGCCAGGTGGGCCCAAGGAGCAGTTGAAAGGGGTGGTGGAGAAAGGGATGGAGAGAGAGTGAAGAGAATAGCTAGCCCTGAATCTTTTTCACTGCAGGCATCATACCAGGGAGACTGGGGGAAAAGATGAAGTGCAATGAGAAATGTACATCCCCTCCCCCAATTTCTGCAGCTATGAAAGTAAAGGGTTAACAACTTCATGTACCATTTTAATAAACTCACGCTGAAGATGTGCTGTATTACAGTCATCCCACTTCTGTTTAAGCCAAAACAACATTTGTTTTAAACAATGGAAATAACTGAACATTTCTGGTAGGTACAATCATCACACCAATCAGCGAAGGGATGTGAGGCTTCTGTCCAAATTATTTATGTTTCACTCACTCTTGGGATGTGGCCAGCAAGGTATCCATCCCGAAATGCCCTTGGGAAGGTGGCTGTGAGCTGCCCTCTTGGCTAAGTGATTTGCTAGGCCATTTCAGAAGGGGGGAAATACTGGGGAATAGGTCAGAGGTGTAGAAATGTCAGAAAGAGAAGACTTTACGAGTGTAAAACATGTTAGTGGAGGCGCATCATGGTAGTTCATTGGAATTTCTGTGAATTTTAATCAATTTCTGCCCTGGCAGTCATGGCATAGGCATTCCAATTCACCTCTGGCCTCTCTATTGCAGATCTGTTGGGTCCCTGAGTACAATACCTAAGAAGGACTAAACTGTCCAAGTTGCCTTACATCAGATGACCTTCAAACTGAGGTCCCATTTGAAATATGCAAGGTACTATTTTGAAGAAGAGCAAGGCATTTTTCCTAGCCTCCTGACTGAAACCTTAACAGATGTCACTAAAATCAAATCATCTTGTCGTTATCACATAGTTTGCACAAACTGGCTGCCAGGTTTCCTACATTTCACTGCAGCCGTTTTCAAGTGCTTCATTGGCACCTGACTGCTACCACCTAGAAGGACAAAGGCGTAAGGGAAAGCTGCCATCTGCAGGTTCCGCTCCAAGTCGATTACCATCCTGCCCTACCTTTGCTCTTACTAGGTCAAAATCGTGGAACTCTCTTCCAAATAATGCTGTGGATGTACTTACATCAGATGGACTGCAACGGCTCAAGAGATGACTCAATACCAACCGCCTCCCGCAAGGATAATATACCAAGAACAAATAAGAAAGAAAATTAGTAAGTTAACTTCAAAAGTCTGCAAAGCACTTTGAAATGTTCTGAGGTTGTAAAAGTAAACTCTTTCCTTTCTGCACATTCAGACATTGCGTCAAGGCAATACTAAAGCTTAGTGATAGTGGGAACTGCAGATGCTGGAGAATCCAAGATAACAAAGTGTGGAGCTAGATGAACACAGCAGGCCAAACAGCATCTCAGGAGCACAAAAGCTGACGTTTCAGGCCTAGACCCTTCATCAGAGAGGGGGATGGGGAGAGGGGACTGGAATAAATAGGGAGAGAGGGAGAGGCGGACTGAAGATGGAGAGAAAACAACATAGATAGAGAGGAGATTATAGGTGAGGAGGTAGGGAGGGGATAGGTCAGTCCAGGGAAGACGGACAGGTCAAGGAGGCGGGATGAGGTGGTAGGTAGGAAATGGAGGTGCGGCTTGAGATGGGAGGAAGGGATGGGTGAGAGGAAGAACAGGTTAGGGAAGCAGAGACAGGCTGGGCTGGTTTTGGGATGCAGTGGGGGGAGGGGACGAGCTGGGCTGGTTTTGTGATGCAGTGGGGGGAGGGGACGAACTGGGCTGGTTTTGGGATGCAGTGGGGGAAGTGGAGATTTTGAAGCTGGTGAAATCCACATTTATACCATTGGGCTGCAGGTTTCCCAAGTGGCATATGAGTTGCTGTTCCTGCAACCTTCGGGTGGCATCATTGTGGCACTGCAGGAGGCCCATGTTGGACATGTTGTCTGAGGAATGGGAGGGGGAGTTGGAATGGTTCGCGACTGGGAGGTGCAGTTGTTTGTTGCGAACTGAGCGGAGGTGTTCTGCAAAGCTGTCCCCAAGCCTCGGCTTGGTTTCCCTAATGTAGAGGAAGCCACACTGGGTACAATGGATACAATATACCACATTGGCAGATGTGCAGGTGAACATCTGCTTGATATGGAAGGTCATCTTGGGGCCTGGGATAGGGGTGAGGGAGGAGGTGTGGGGGCAAGTGTAGCACTTCCTGCGGTTGCAGGGAAAGGTGCCGGGTGTGGTGGGGTTGGAGGGGAGTGTGGAGCGGACAAGGGAGTCGCGGAGAGAATGGTCTCTCCGGAAAGCAGACAAGGGTGGGGATGGAAAAATAGCTTGGGTGGTGGGGTCAGATTGTAGATGGCGGAAGTGTTGGAGGATGATACTTTGTATCTGGAGGTTGGTGAGGTGGTATGTGAGAATGAGGGGGATCCTCTGGGGGCGGGGTGTGAGGGATGTGTTGCAGGAAATGCGGGAGACGCGGTCAAGGGCGTTCTTGACCACTGCGGGGTGAAAGTTGCGGTCCTTGAAAACGTGGACATCTGGGATGTGCGGGAGTGGAATGCCTCATCCTGGGAGCAGATGCGGTGGAGGCGGAGAAATTGGGAATAGGGGATGGAATTTTTGCAGGAGTTTGGGTGCGAGGAGGTGTATTCTAGGTAGCTGTGGGAGTCGGAGGGCTTGAAATGGACATCAGTTACAAGCTGGTTACCTGAGATGGAGACTGAGAGGTCCAGGAAGGTGAGGGATGTGTTGGAGATGGCCCAGGTGAACTTGAAGTTGGGGTGGAAGATGTAAAGCTTGAGTACTAAAGCTTAAATACTAAAGCTTAGTCTTTCATCCACCAGCAGAATCAAATAGCTTCTTGACACCAGTGATCTTGACTCAATGTGTGAACAATAGTAATTTGGCTGGAGTATCATAATAAAGCAGGTTCTTGTGAATTCACATTTCCACAAAGAATGTGGAGCTGGAGAAACATAGTAGGTCAGCAACATCAGAGGGACAGGAATGCTGATGTTTCGGGTCAGGGCTCTTCTTCAGAAATGGGTCCCGACCTGAAACATTAGCTTTCCTGCTCCTCTGATGCTGCCTGGCCTGCTGTGTTCCTCCAGCTCCGCACTGTGTTGTCTCTGACTCCAGCAAGGAGTGTGTTCTGTTGTGTCAGGAAATTGCCCCTCTAATAATGTTAATGAGCCATTATTTTGAGATGCCAATTTTCTCTTCATTTGCTGTTCAATGAATATTGCCAGTTCAACAAGTTCACTCCCCGCATAGGGAAAAAAAAATGACCCAATTTGTTTTGATGCAAAAACCTATTGCAAAATGAGCCTGTGGACAAATACTTAATCTAGGACTGATTGTTGGGAAGCTTGTGATACTCTAACATTGGCAGAATCATATTCTGTTCAGTTGAGATATTCACAACACAAAATGAAACTACCTTCCAGATGCCAGCAAATCTTTCACTTCACCCACCTTCCTTCACATACAAGGGATCATCCTCATCAAAGTCATCATAATCCTCATTTGAGAAAGGCAGCTAATGGTGAGTTTAACTTGAGGGTCATCTCAAGCAAGGGAAGAGTTCGAGAAGAAAAGTCTTTTATAGTAGACTCAGCCAGTGTGGGAATTGAACCCACTCTTTTGGCACCACTCTGCATCGCAAACCAACCAACTGAGCTAACTGACTTCCAGTATCTTACAGCCACCAAATACTTCTTTCCGTCCTCTTTTGTCATTCAAATGGAAATATTCCCACTGCGATAATCTGGTTCAATCCCCAGTCTCAAACCCCATTTCCTTCTTATTGCCCTTTACCATGTAAGTATAGGATTTGCTTTTCCATCAGCTAATGCACCAAACACTCCTCTTATTTGAAATAGTGATTTACTTCCAGTTCTTTCAATTTCATTGAAAGTGGTCTCAATTACATTGGGGAAACCAAATTTGTTTGTGCAGCAGCTCCCACATTAACCTCTATGTTCCCTCTATATTCTTCCCTCTTTCCATTGGGCATGTTGCAGCCTTTCTGGCTCAACATTGAAAACAGCAATTTCAGATCATAACCTCTCACATTTTTCCCACTGCAGCCTTTGGTGATAATTATGTTTTTCAACATTTACACCTCCTCTTGATCCATCTTTTACTTCTTTATATCTCTCATTGTCATGCCCATTTGACTGTAATATTGTCTCCTTTGGGATTAAATTTGAGAAGATTAGAAACATGGAAGAGAAAAAGCTTGGATAGATTTGAACATGACTCAACACTATCAGTTGGCATAAATATAGCCATGGAAGGAGTGTTCCCATTGCTCTCCTGCCACACTATTAACCCAACAACAAATCATAAGAACTGGAAGCTGGAGAAGGTCATGCTTCCCTTTGACAGTGGTCTGCCATTCAGTAGGATGCTATTTCATGTTTTACCTTAACTCCTTTTGCCATTGCATCCTAAATCCCTAATTTGAGATTCCAAAAAATCTGTCATGCTCAATCCTGAAGATAGTCGGCATCTGAACATTCACTTCCCTCTGGATTTGCAGTTAGAAATTTCATCTCATCTCAACTCTAATTGGCTTCCTTAACCTGAGACCATGATTCGTATCTTGAGATTTTAATCAAACATTGAGACCATGATTCTTATCTTGAAGTTTTAATCAAACATTGAGACCATGATTCTTATCTTGAGGTTTTAATCAAACATTGAAACAAATACCCATGAGTTTTTTTAGATCTCCTAAAAATGGTGTTAGACAGGGAATATTCTTAATTCCATCCCTTCAAATATTAACCATAAAATTCAGCACAATTTGAAGTGCAGCTCACAAGCATTGATTTAATATCAACAGATTTCCCATGGCATAGCTCACAAGTAACTCGTAAGTCCAGAAGAAGGCTGATAATTTTTTTTCTCTTTAAAGATTAGCGATCTTTAAAGTCAAATTCAAATACTTCTACATGTGTGTATTTGCTGACGGGCAAATGTAGTAACTAGGCAGCAGATCACTGGGCTCCTCTCTTCCTTATTCTCTAAATCATCTTTTGAGTAGCTATGTGAGCATGAAGCATAAACCATAGGCCGTAGGTACCAATTAACTCAAGGTATTTTACCTCTTCACTGTCAGATCTTGTACTGTAGTGTCAGGGGCTGTGGTCTGTAGGAAGGACAGTGAAACAGTTCTCAAGTTTGACATACCTTAAAGTCATAAGAAGTAGGACCAGAATTAGGCCCTTCAGCTTACCAAGCCTGCACTGTCAATTGATAAGACCATTGTGTTCTCATGTTGGCTTTAAATCTGTTCTTGCCTGTACCCCATAACCCTTAACTCAATTTTCAATCAAAAATTTGCATTGCTTAGTCTTGAAAATATTTGATGTTCTTTGTTAACAAGAATTCCGAAGGATAATGAGCTTCTGAGCCAATAAATCCTTTTCATCTCTGTCTTAAACAGGATAACCGTAATTTGTAAAGTGTGCCCCATAATTCTAGATTCTGTCATTCGATCAAATATCTTCTCAGCACATACCAAACTAAGCTGCCAGAAAGTCTTGTTCCAATAAGACCTTCTCTCATTTTTCTAAACCCCAATGAATATAGACCCAGCCTGCACAACATTTCATCGCAAGACAAACTCTTAAACCTAGTGAACTTTCTCTGAACCATTTCCAAAGCAATCAGAACCCTCCTTAACTAAGGGGATCAACACTATACACAGTATTCCTCCTCATGTATGCCTTAAATGTACGACCCCCTATTCTGAAATTATGCCGTATGGTCCTAAATTCTCCCAGAAGGGGAAACAGCCTTTCTGCGAGTACTCTGTGAGGTACTCTAAGAATCTTGCCTGTTTCACTAAAGTCGCCTCTCATTCTTCTTGTTTCCAATGAGTACTGGTCAAATCTACTCAATATCTCCTCATCTCCTCTAGACTCCCTCCAATGCCAATGTGATAAGGTGGAATTTCTTCTTTCAGAGGGTTGTGAATCTGTGGAATTCTTTACCACAGTGGGCTGTCAAGGCTGGCCTCATTAAGTATATTCAAGGCTGAGATAGACACACTTTTAATCTCTGAGGGTTCAAGGGTTATGGGGAAAGTGTAGGAAAGTGTAGTTAAGGATTATCAGATCTGCCATGCTCTCATATAATGGCAGAGCAGACTCGATGAGCTGAATTGCTTCCTTCTCTTGGATCTTGTGGATGTGTATCTTTCCTTAGATAAGTGGCCCAAAAATGTTTGCATTATTTCAGTTGTAGTCTGATTAATGCCTTGTATAGTATTAGCAAACACCTCACGTTTTTACTCCATTATCTTTGAACAAAAGCCAACATTTAGGGCAGCACAGTGGCTCAGTGGTTAGCACTGCTGCTTCACAACACCAGGGACCTGGGTTTGATCCCAGCCTCAGCGACTGTCTGTGTGGAGTTTGCATATTCTTCCTGTGTCTGCATGGGTTTCCTCCAGGTGCTCCTGTTTCCTCCCACAGTCCAAAGATGTGCAGGTTAAGTGGATTGGCCATGCTGAATTGCCTGTAGGGTTCAGGGATGTGTCGATTATGTGGGATGTGTCTGGTTGGGACGCTGTGAGGTTTGTTGTGGACTTGTTGGGCCGAAGGGCCTGTTTCCAAACTGAAGGGGTTCTATGGTTCTATTCTAGTTGCCTTCATTATTACTCGCTGAACCTGGATGCTAGCTGTTATAATTCCTGGATGAGGACTCTCAAATCCTTCTGTTCTGTAGGTTTCTGAAGTCTTTCTCCATTTAAATAATATTCAGCTTTTATACACTCCTTGCCAACTGCATAGGTTCACATTTCTCCATGTTATATTCCATCTTCCATATTTCTGTTAACTCATTTAACCTATCTATTTTTATCTGTTTGTGTCATCCTCACTCCTTGCTTTCCTACTTATTTTTGTGTCATCCTCAAACTTGCCTGTAGTACATTAACTTTCCTCATCTGATTTATGAATGTATAGTATAAATCACTGTGGCCCCACTGATCCCTTTGGCTCACCACTAGTAACAGGGTGCCATCTAGAAAATGACCCCCTTATCTGAATTCTCCGTCTTCTATTCATTAGCCAATTCTCTATCCATGTTAATACACAACCTCCAATACCATGGATGCTTGTATTATTAAGTAGCCTACATGTGATACCTTATCAAAATATATTCCATCTACTGCTACCCCTTTAACTATCTTGCTTGTTACACCCTCAAAAAATTCCACTAAAATTTGTCAGGTATGGTTTTCACTTCATGAAGCCATGCTGCCTCTGCTTCATCAAATTATGTGCTTCTAAATATTTTGGTCACACATCCTTTATTATTGACTCTAATATTTTCCCAATAACAGATATTGAACAAACTGGCCTATAATTACCTGCTTTTTTGGTTCCCTTCCCTTTTCAAATCTGGATGCTACATAGGCAACTCTTTGGGACATTTCCAGAATCTCAGGATTCCTGGAAGAAATACTTTCAGTGCATCCACTATCTCCGTAGCTATTTCCTTTAATATCCAAGAAAGCATCAGATCAGGCCTGGGGACTCATTGGGCTTTAGCCTCATTCAATTCCCTTGCATTTTTTTCTGTAATAATAGTTATTATATTTATTTCCTCTCCTTCTTTTAGCCCCCTGAATATTAGTAATTTTGAGATGCTATTAGTGACTTCTTTGGTGAAAACAGGACCTACCTCAACAGAAATCAAATCCTAACCATGGGCCAAATGTATCCTCGAGGATTCCTGGGACAAAGTGTCCAGGTAACTCCAGCTGCGGGCACTTTCTATTGATTTAGTTGCTTTGAGCAAAACTGGCCAGCTTCCTGCAAAGACAGTTTCGAACTCTTAGAACAATCATTCCCCAAAGCATATCTTAACCGCAGTTTGTTGCTATGCTAATACTATGACGTTAATGTACTGTGTGGTACTGCAGAATAACAGGATCGAACCAGCCCATCAGAACTTGGCTTGTGCTAAGTCTGTGGTAGACGGCAGGTGGGAAGTTTGTGGGAGAGACATGACCGTCACTGGTCTCAGGTACTAGAATGACCTAATCAGAGCTATGAGCTATCAACAAATAAGCTTCAGGAGAATTAGGCCAAGTATGACACAAATAGCCACGTGGAAATTGTGTGTAAAGCAGCACACATTACAATTGTAGGCAGTATAATCCAGTGCACATCAGTCCCATGCTAAAACTTTGCCCCTACATACACTTCTTGTTAATTATTTCCACTTATTTAGTAATTGCAAAGTAATTACAACATTTTGGAAATGTAGACATACAACAAGAAACTGCGTTTATGTAACACATTCAATGTAGGTAAATGTTCCAAGGCGCTTCACCAGAGCAATTTTGAGAAATTATTTGGCACCAAGCCGCAAATAATGATACTAGACCTGGTGGCCAAGGATTTGGTCAAAGAGGTAAATTTTAGGGAATATCTTAAAGGATAGAGAGAGTAGTGTTGAAGTTTAGGGAGGGCCAGAGCTTAGGGTTTAGGGGGCTGAAGGCACCGCCACCAATAATGGGATGATAAAATTTGTCATATAAACATAAAAGCAAAAGGACAGTGTGTATAAAATGTTAAAACCAGGGGTGAATTGCATATGCTTTCCCTAATACAAATATCCTCAATCCTAAATTCCTCACAGTTCACTATATTCTTTATCCCTATACACACAGCACACAAAAGTAAACAGGTACATGTATTTATATTGATCAATTATTTTACAGTGTAAAAGAGGCAATAAAGAGACAGAAGATGACACAATAATAATAATCTAACTCTCAAAGGACATCTTTTAAACTTGTTCAGGAACTAAAAAAGCCCTAAATGGAATCATTGCGAATGCAGATGTAACTGACAGCATGCTGTCAGACCATGATTTCTGAGAAGAGACATTCATTAGGTCAGTCTTGCTGAGAAACTAGACTGATTGGACATAGATCATTGAAATGCTTGTTCATTAGAATTCCCTCCCCTGAAGTAATTTAATTTCAGTGGAACAGTGGAGTATATTCTGCTATGTTAATGGTGATCTGAATTAAATTACAGCCCCACAGGAGAAACCCAGCTTGAAAGACCCATGACCTTTGCCATGGATTTTTACACTCTGTAAAAATTATTGGTCACGATTTTCCACATATTTCTATGATATTCAATTATGAGAAGGGCTGCACTTCCAATCATTGTCCCTTCTAAGACTTTTTCCTGCATTGGTTCTTTCCAAACTATGTCTGAATTAATTCTCTTGTTACCATTCCAATTTAAATGAAATATGCCCAGAGCAGGCTACAATTACCAGGGTGCTCCACAGTTAATTCTTTGTTGTAAAAAGCATTTATTGCGTCAACAATATGGGAAGAAATTTCCCTGCAGTAATTAAGAATGATGTGCATTCAACCCTGAATTTTCAGGGAAATAATGGCCTGGAAATCCGATTGAGTTTCACTTCATTCTGTAACAATTTATTTGAAAAAGGTACAAGACACAATAAATTTTCCAGATGAGACATAAATGTCTCATTAGTAAAAAGGTTTCAATGCATCTTCACATGCTTTGAGACCAGCTTTGAGCCACTGAATAAAAGCTTGACAGTAAATGCATTACGACAATAGAGACAAGCCACTCTCAGTTTGTAAGCTAACAGTATTTTCTATTCAGAAATGAATCACTAATTTTTCAATGCCCACAGATTCCACCAGAGGCATTACAGCACTTAATCTCCACCCTGTTTTTTTTCCTGCGTGTGCACGCAGTATCAAAGCTGTGAGCCTTGATTCAGTTGAATTCTGAAAGTTCTTGGTTCAAGCACTAGTCTGGAGCATGAACCTAAATGTGGTTTTAAAGGAGTGTTGCAGAATCCAAGTTGTTGTCCTTTTCAGATGAGATGTTAAATATAGGCTCTGTCTTTTCCATTATGTGTGTGTAAAGGGTAATTTGGCATTATTTCAAACAAAAGCAGGGGCATTTTAAAAATTTATTATTGGGACATAGGCATAGGATCCCTAACTTGCCCATGAGAAAGTGATGTCGATTTCCACAGAATTTAGCTATTAAGTAGTGGGAAAAGCTAACACATCCACCTGTTTCCTCCCAATCATCAGTAAAGTAATAGAAGCAATCATTATGCCCATTAAATGACACCTATTCACCAATAACCTGCCCGCTAAAACACAGTCCACCTTCCATCACAGCCATGCAATTGTCGAGTTTGTAACAATGCATTTTGGTGGGAGAGGGTGGGGGCAAAGGGTGTGATATCCTCTGTGGAAGTGCTTTATCTACACTTTCACTGATCCTCTCCCACGATTAAATAATCAATATAATTGAATGAACAATAATCGTTCAAATTTGCAAAATACCCTGCAGTATATTATTGCACTGAACACTGGTAAATACCTGTTTCAATTTTATCCTTTTTTCTTTATTTTGGTCCTTTCCTTTCCACTGAGGGGGTGCTACACTGTCAGAGGAGCTGTATTAGTTTGGGACATTGGCCCAGTGCCCTATTTTCATTCCCAGATGGACATGAGAGATCTCGTGACATTCTTTCAAAAAAAGGCAGTGGAGTTTTCACCAGTGTCCTGGCCAATTTTAACCATCAATCAACATATTAAAAAAATGATAATCTAATCGTGATTACATTGTGAGAGCTTGCTGAGCACAAATTAGCAGTTGCATTTCCTGTCTTACAAATAATTGCTACACATCAAAAGTATTGATTGGGTTGCCCCACAGTCATGAAAGGCAGAGCAAATTCCTTTTGTAACCCATGACTAACCTCTATGTTGAATGATTCTGTGAGCAGCAACTATAAGCAGCTGTTACAAAGAATCATAATTCCTTTGTGAAACAATCATGTCACTGGCTGGGCCAGCATTCATTGCTCATTCATAGTTGCTGTTGAGAATGCTGTCTTCTTGAATTGCTGCGTTCATTTGGTGCAGGTAGACTCACTATGCTAGTCAGCTTTGTCTGTGGGTAGAGTTCACAGGAAGCCATATCCCTCCTTCCAAAGCTCTATTTCGTTGTGGCTGGTTGGCTTGCTGAGCTGGTTTGTTGTTCTGCAAATGTTTCATTACCCTGCTGGGTAACATCATCAGTGCAGCCTCCCACTATGGACAGGATCAATGTCATATACAAGATTCCCTGCAAAGACTGTGACAAACATTACATTGGACAGACAGGAGGGAAATTAACCACAACAGTACACTAACATCAACTGGCAACAAAAAAACACGACCAATTCTCACTCATCTCCATCAAAATGGATAAGAAGAACCACCAAATCAATTATGACAACACCAGGATATTGGGACAGGCAAAGGAGAGACAAACACGGGAATTCATAGAAGCCTGGTACTCCACTAAGAAAACCATCAATAAACACATAGAGCTAGACCCCATATACACTCCATTGCAAAGGAACACCGGAAGCGAGGTAATTCAGCTCAACGGATACCAGAGTTTAAATAAAAGGTGGGAAAACACAACCTCACTTTATTGGAGATAATAAAATGTGAGGCTGGATGAACACAGCAGGCCCAGCAGCATCTCAGGAGCACAAAAGCTGACGTTTCGGGCCTAGACCCTTCATCTAGGCCCGAAACGTCAGCTTTTGTGCTCCTGAGATGCTGCTGGGCCTGCTGTGTTCATCCAGCCTCACATTTTATTATCTTGGATTCTCCAGCATCTGCAGTTCCCATTATCACTCACTTTATTGGAGATTGGACTGATGATGTTACCCGGCAGGGTAATGAAACGTCTGTGGTACAACGAACCAGCTTGGCGAGCCAACCAACCACAACATCCACAACCCGAGCTACAAATCTACTGTAAAACCTTAAAGCTCTATTTTGCCTCCTACTACAGACAACAGTTTAAAACATTACTGTCTTAAGAAGTTCAACTTTCATAACGCAACCCATAACATACCACCATGTTAAAGACAGCTAACTCCCATATTCAATTATTTCTAATAGAAACTCATCCAGTGGAATGACTGGTTAATTGATGAAAATTAAGCAGTTTAATAACTTTATTAGATCCTGTTTGCATGAGTGCAATTGAGTGTCAGTAAATTAAGAAAATATAGATATCAACAAAATATTCACAAAAGGCCAAGTTTCGGGAAATGGGATGATCATGTCTAAGGAAGTGCAATTGAGCAAAGGGGACTTCATCGAGGATGCTGCTATAGTGTTTTCCCACAGTATGGATTGAAGGAAAAACAAAGGCAGAAATGTGATTAAAAATATTTACTTCAAAAATGAAATACTATGGAGAACACTTCCCATCTGTTTTGATGTATCCATTTTAAATTATTTAGTTTGTGGCATGCGGTCATCAGCTACACTTAATGAAAATGAATGCAATAAAAATCAAATAGTAGCATTATTTGTGTTTCTCATCCAAATTCATCAAAATTCTAGAAATAGTGCTGAGGCTGAGAATATCGCAGTCAGTCCATCAAACCACATTCTTCAAATTTCAATAGTTCCTAAAGTTTTGTGTTGCAATCCCACAAACATTGATAAACTTCCTGGAACACCTTGTAATAACTGACATACTCTGAAGGACACCCCATAATAACTGGCATTTACCCAGGGATCCCCTAACAGATGCTGACTCACTCCTGGGACTTCCTGTGAATATGAATGCATACCCAAGGATCCCCTGTAAATACTGACACACTCCCATGGACAGTCTGCAAATATCATCATCACAGAATTCTGTTGAGATCAAAATGAATTGCCTCTATTATTTTGCTTGGATTGTAAAGCACTTAATCCTCTTAATAAAGAAAATTTCCCTACTGCTCAAATTTACTTCTCACAAATTTCCATTTATATGTTTGGTTTGATTTTCTTGGAATATTTTTAAACGATAATCTGAGTGTACCTTACTAATGATATTTATGTGCTTTGACTCAATGAAGTTGTTCCCTGTACTTAAGTACCCCACCTCAAGACTATAATGTTTAATCTTCTCTATTGTCTTTTGACAGATCAGATCTTTACAATAACTTGTACGTGTGTAATGCATTTAATGTAAACAAAATTGAAAACTGCTTCATAGAGGCCAAAGGAGATTGAATGCTAATCCAAAGTGGGAAAGGGCAGGGGAGATGATTAAATGTTTGCTTAAAGCAGTGAATTTTAAGGAGATTCTTTAAAGAAGTGAGTTGACGAAGGGTTTGTTACAAATGTTGAACTTGACAAGCTGGACATGTATATAATCTGCCTTTTAACTGGCTGTACAAAAAATACAGAAAAGGATATCCTGAGGATGTGAAAGCAGTGTGGTGTTATCAATGATAACTTAGTAGAGTCAAAACTTCAGAGATGAATATCAGATTAAAACTTTCTTTTATCACTGGTGGAGATAAAGCAGCTTGGCCTCAGTTCCACATTGTATTTCTGTTAACCTCTTATATAGCAGAGATTTCTAAAGCATCTTTTACAATCACTGGATGTGCATAATGTGTGCACAGCAAGATTTCATAACCAGATTTTGGTGGTTGGTGGTGTTAATTGAATGTATAATATTGTCTAGAGCAAAATAAAATGTGCTTTGCTTTCCTGCCATAACTGGGATCCTGTACTCACTCTGTCAGGCTTCCTCTGGTTGGACATATTTCTGGAAGCTTCATAATTTGACTTTTCATCTCCTGCTGTCCCATCATTGTCTTTATCAATAATATTTTAATAAATACTAGCAAAAACATTCGATGTAAAAGACACATTTTATTTTGCTCCCAGACTTGCTCACAACAGTTTCTAGGTGTTTCATATTAAAAAAAAGGCTGAAAGATATGCACAGGTCTCCAATGCAGTGTTTACCTCCTAATTTGGTTCTAAGTAGCAATCTCACTCAGACAAGCCCAAAGGTAATTAATGTGCAAAATGAATGATTGACACACTGATGCAATCAAGAAATCTATTTTGGCACTGAGCCGCTTTGCGAGGACAGAATCAAGGAACCATTCTGTACCCAATTCAGGATTTTTTGATGAGCAAAAGCTGCAAACCTGACATTCCAACTCAACACCAACTTCTCGCACCTCGATGAGCAGAAAAGGAAAAATCTGTCTTTACTTTCTAGCCCTGTCGATTGGCCTTTAGCCTCTCCTCTTTATTTGCCATGACTTACAAGATTAATCCTTATCTAAAGCATGACTGCAAAAATGTCCTTGCCAATTTGGGCTGTTGATGGTATTTTAAAGTGTGTCTAATTTAACTGACCTATGTGACATTTTTCTTCCAAACATTAATTGGTGTAATGACAGAGAGCATCGACAGAATTCTCATGAACTCAAAACTGATAACTGTTGGATGAACAGAATGATATAGCAAAACTGAGTGAATACAAACCTAAACTTGGTTTAATTAGTACAAATCTTTCAAATTCCCAGCTGATGTTTCCATCATTTCTGAATGGAATTCTTTCAATATTTCTTACATAACAAGTAGAAGGCCATTTATTGACAGCAAATATTATGATTGCTCAGTGATGCTTGGTTCAAAACTCTAAACATTTACAAAGTTACCAAATAAAAAGCACTAATAATTATAGTTTTTGACAGAGCTATATTTTCAACTCAGTCTCAAACAAGATTTTCACATCACTTTCTATTGTTTAACTTTGGGTATAAAATCTCCAATTGACCAACAGTGACCCTGTTTGTTTTGTTAATGACTTCTTATTCAACTGAAGAGCAAATGTTCCACATCTCAGCTGATTTATGAAAGTGGTTGACCCTTAGCACTCCATCTATCTGGAAAATTTTTGGTTTCCCTTCAGTCCTAAAACAGGCACAAAAGAACAAAGAACACAAAAGGGGTCAGCAATGAAAGGGCAGAGGTAAAGTTCACATTAAGGGCAAATTCTGCTGGTGAACCCACTGTCTATCCACTCTGAAGGTCTAAATTTCTATGATGCAAGCTGTTCACAAGAGCAAACCAGACAGCTTGAATCTGGGGCCTCCCATGGAAAGCAGGCTAGGCCCAAGCTAGGCCTTTGCATACCTCCTCCTCAGCCAGACGTTAAGTCAGGTCCCAGCTTTCTGACAGCTGTTTTAAACTCTTCATCATCATCTGAAACAGCAGCATGCATTAAGAGGGTAGTATTCCCTTTACAAAGGTGATAATTAGATAACAAGCTGAGATTAAAGTAATTACAGTTAGACAGCTGGCAAGGCTGTATCGCCATGTTGTAATATTGTTGATCCTTCAGCATCTGGTTCTAATAACAGTACAAGCAAGAATATTTTACATTAATTACACCAAATAATTTATTATAAACACATTTAATTACAACTGATAAGAGATAAACTGTTCAAAAGGAGTAATCCTTCTATGTCACTGATAATAAAGCTTCTATTTTTGTGTCACATTAAAACCTTTACTTCAGCATCATTAGATGGAGCTAAGTGTAAATAACAGGGATTCCATACCTGATAAGATAATGGTTGATTAAAGTGTCGAAGTATCCGTGATACACTATGTTGTTCACATGGCCATACTGATCATTGTCTTGCCAACGGCTCTGAATCGGTAGAAAGTAAGGGTAGGCCTCTTGGAGCCGGTAAGTGTTCTCAAAGTCTGAGGTTTGAGATGTAACAGAATAACGTTTCACAGCAGTGACAAAGGAACGCAGCATGCTGAAGTGTACCAGCAGTCTCATGGTCTGTCTCCTCAGGCAGTGGGACGATCTGAGAAATTAAGATACCAATTATTTGGCTGAAATATTTCTCAATCATTGCATTTTTCTGTCATCTGGATGTTCTTTTTGAGAAGTGGTCACCTTGACTCAATTTGTAACACTGTGAGTCAGATATCCCTGTGTATAAGACTCGTTCTGGACACCTGAGTTGGCAACCAATGCTGCTATTCCAGCCTATATTACTGAGGGAGTGAGCATTGTCGCAGATACCATCTCACAGATGAGACATTACACCAAGGCTATGTCAGTCATCTCATGAGATGTAAAAGGTTCAGAAACATATTTCAAAAGAAAGGTTTCTAGGGGTTTTGGCAAATATTGACCTCAAATCATATCCCTAACAATTATCTAGTTATTTACAGGCGGTCCCCAGATTGCAAATAGGTTCTATTCTTGAGTCTGTTCGCAAGTCAATTTTATGCAAGTCAGTACAAAATGCAGAACAATATAAAGTAACAATACATACATAAAAGAAATGTTTGTATATTGCATCTTTAAAATTACACCCCTATTTGGGATCACGTTTGTAAGTATAAGCATTCATAAGACACACACTCATAAATCCGGAGACCCAGAGAACATTTTGGGGACCGGAGTTTGAATCCCGCCACAACAGATGGTGGAATTTGAATTCAGTAAATATCTGGAATTAAGAGACTAATGATGACCATAAACCCATTGTCAATTGTTGGAAAACCCATCTGGTCCACTAATATCCTTGAGGGAAGGAAACTGCCATCTCTACCTGGTTTGGCCTACATGTGACTCCAGGCCTACAGCAATATGGTTTACTCTTACCTGCTCTCTGGACAATTAGGGATGGGCAATAAATGCTGCTTACCCACTGACGCCCCCATCCCGTGAATGAATAAAGAAAATCAGGGACCCCTGGATAGAATTTCTATTTGTGGAAGCTTGTTTTATGCTAATTGGCTGCGCTATAATTCTACATGACATTTCAAAAGTACTCTTAGTTATATCATGAAATTGTGAAACATGGACATTAAATACTTTTTTTTTCTGATCCTTTAGTTTTCTCAAATTGATCTTGAGCCTGGAAAAGGCATCTCTGCTGAAAAGTAAATTATTTCAGCTGTTCTACACTTACACAGACAGTGAAGCATCATAGGAGGATGCCCACTAGCTGTGGCATCCTTCAGATCAACCAGCTGGATATTATATCTTTTGCAGTTCAGTGCCATTACAAGTTCCCATTCATGTGACAGTAGCCATTGCATCAAAGAGCAATAAGCCTCTAGGCAAAGGCATCAGCCATCCCTGACCCTGATTCAAGTCTTGCTGGAATAATCACAGCTAAAGGTAGCAGGTCTCCTATCCTCCCTGAAGCTCTCAATCACCCTCCCTGACCTAGAAAAGCATTTAGTAGCCCAACACATCAACAACTTGTGCACAAATTTTCCGGTGGTCAACAAATATACCCACTGAACACAATAAACCCATAAAAACTGGAGCATTTAATATTAGTCCATATATCATGGTGGAGATAACCATTATCCTAAATGATTTGTATATATCTATCTGCTTTTAATGTATCTGTTCAAAATACAATATATTTATTATACTTATATTAGATCTATCTAACATAAGCAAGGGAAACCTCATACACAGCAGAAAGGAAACCTCCAAATTGGCCAAAAAAGTAAACAAAATATAAATGTAAGTCATGACAGCAATCTCATCCTTGATCAGAGATTTGTGTATTTAAGACTGACTCCAAAGAACAGCAGAGGAGTTCTCCTGGATGCCTTAACAAGTAAATATTTCCCCAACCATCATTACAAAGAAACTGATTAAATGAATATAAGAAAAAGAAGGTGTAGGCCATTTGACACTTGCAGCATGCTTTGCTGTTTAATAAGATCATATCTAAATTAATTGTGACCTGAAATTCACATTCCCATCTATCATAATAACCTTTCACTCTCCTTGCTTACCAAGAATACACCCACTTCTGACTTAAAAATATTCAAAGACCGTTCTTCCACCGCTTTTTCAGAAAGAAAGCTCCAAAGAATCATGACCCTCTACAAGAATTAATTTCTGCCTATCTGTTTTTTGAATGGGTGATCCTTCATTTTCCTACGTAGCAATCCTGAGTTCTTAATTCTCCCATAATAAGAAACCTCTTTGCTACATCCCTGTCACGATCTCTCAGGATCTTATATGCTTCAATCAAGTTACCTCTGACTCTTCTAAAGTCTAGCACATACAGGCCTACACAGTCTGGCCTTTCCTCCTAAAATAAACTGTCTATTCTGGGTATTAGTCTAGTAAACCTTCTCCCAACTGTTTTCAATACATTTACATCCTTCCTTAAAAAAGGTGACAAATACACACCAATACACATGTGGTCTCCACCAGTGCCATGTATAAACAAAGCATACCTCTCCACTTTCCCCTTGCAATAAATGATAGCTTTCTGTCAACGTTCCTAATTAATTGATGTGGCTATATATTAAGCTGTGAATAATGGGATACTCATTTCCCTCAGCATCTCAGAGTTCTGAAAGCTCCTACCGTTTTGATGTTTCTTTTTTATGAAAGACCACTGTGCACAAAACTGGTTGCCTGGTTTCCCACGTTGTAACAGTGACTGCACTTCAAACATATTACCCTAGCTAATGTACACTGAGATCATCCTGAGCAACTCTTTCGTTCTATATAAAAATAAACGTGGCAGGTAAAAGAAATAAGGCTTACACGACTTTAAATACCACGGTGACGAACAAAAGCTAATCACGACCAACTGGTGAGATCACAAAAAACTTGGACTTGCAGACCCTCAGGTAACTGTTATGCAACATTATTCTGCTAGCCTTCCAATGTGTGCAGTCACTCCTTATTCAAGTTCATATTAAAGTCTCTGTCAGTGGAAATATATGTGCATGCCATTTTATAGTTATAGCAGAATGTAATTTCTGAAGTCTGTTATAAGCTCACTGTGCTATCTAGTCTAAACACCTATTATATTGTTTGTGAAACCCTTATATCTGCTTATTAAGGGCATTGGTCACCTCATGTCACATCATATCTGTTCCTTCTGGGATATAAACTAAAGCGCAGATACAATGTGAGGGAAGATCATTATTGATCTAGTTGCCTATACCTCTTGCTTGTTTCTTTGAAAAATTGACTTTGTTTGCCTCAGATTGAAAGCAACAAGTATACCTTCAAAGAATCTTAGATTGAGAAATTGTAGTTTGAGACAGGTTAGTAGTCCAGTTACAAATTCATAGAACAACTCCTCACTGTTCCTGAATTACACAGAAACTTTTGATAAGTGTTTGAATATTTACATACACTGAGTTTATTATGCTCTGTGTCTTGAAGAATTCAGTAACTGGGGAAAAACAGGAGGTGTTTTTGTTGCTGATCATGTCTGAGGTGTAGGTGGTGGCATGGAAAGCAATGCTATCTCAGTAAGGAGGTGATTTATAGTAAATTGATCCAGGGTATTGTAATGAAATATTTCTGTTGCTAGGGAGAGGCCATGGAATGACGATCCAGGGAACCTGAAGTCAAATCCCACCATGTCAATGTGTAAGTTCAAATGTCATGGAAGTATAAAAAAATACAGTTGGTATATGTGACTCCATCCTATATGACCATCACTGAGTCCTAACTCTCCTCTGAGTGAGCTGCAAATCTGTAAAGGAAGTGCTCACCACCATCATAAGACAAAGATATACAGAAAAGAAATGTTGAATAATAATAAAAGATGAATTTTCTACCTCAATCTCCAATGACTGGCTGAGAGGACCTTGTGAACTAAAGGGTGTGTAGCATTAACGAATATTTCTGTTAATGAGTGTGCGAGAAAATTGTTTCAATGTGCAATCCCCTTGAACTTTCCTGCTGGCTATTTGCATGTGATAATTTACAGGAATTGGGCTGTGCTCAGTCTTGACTTTTGCACGTACACACAGCTTAGAAGGAATGTTGTTGGTTAACTTTACTGATGCCTCCAGAGCAATTTATTTGGTTTACTGCTACTCCATGACATGGCAGGGTAAATCACATTCATTTTGTGAAACTTCCTGACAAAGGTGCGTTACACTGTCGAAGTTAACTGTGCTCCTTCGGCTATTATCTGCTGTGAAGTGTTCACATCTAACCTGAAGGTGTTCATTCACTGAACCAATGACAAAGTTCTCAGGCAGAAATATCCATTATGGAATGGTGATGCTTTGAAACTATTCATTTTGTTTAGCAATTCTTCTATTGAATGTGAAATCCATGTTACTTACCTGCAGAAAGTTTGTGTAATCTGAGTTGATTGCTGTCTGGAAGAGCAACAAGTATCTATCTTGCTTGAGTGCCTTCAGAATCTTTGTTCTGTTTTCACATCTCTTCTGCAGAATGTGACTTGTTTTGTAGCATATCTTGTAACATTCTGCTGACCAATCTCCATTTAAAGTCCCCTGCCCCAAATTTTAGTAGCATTTTGAACATGTAAACACCACTGTGATTGATCAGATTGATCAGTTCTTTTTCCTAGCAAAGATTGGGCTGAAAAATGACCAGTTTGAAGTTGTTAAGATTTTTAAGTAGGTATATAATGGTAGACATAGAGTTAATGTTTCCACAGTGGGGAAGGCCAAAACTGTGGTGCATAAAGATAACCACTAGTAAATCTCATTGGGAGTCAGGACAGACTTATTTACTGAAAATGTGGTTAGAAATAGAACCATTGACTTTGGAAGCCAAGATGCAAATAGAAATTGAGGCAACAAGCATAAATGTTATTTAAGGGGAAGTCAAATAATGATATGAGAGAGAATGCTAACTCCATGGTAACAGGGGTGTGAGAAGATTCACATAGACATTAGCAGCACAGGCAAATTGGTCCAAAAGGCCAAGATTCAGTGTTGCAGAACATTTTGAAGTTTATCCACTATTGTAGGATTTGCATAGCAGCAGCCAGTTTGTAACAAATAACAATACAATGATAACCAGATAATCAAATTTATTGATGTACGTTCATGGATAAATAGCGTCCCAGCCACTGGAGACAACTCTCCTATTCTTTGTTGAATAGTGCCATAGGGTGGAATGTTGTAGGAACCTGACACTGTGAGGTATGGCAAGAACTCTGGGAGAAGTTGGGTTAGGCCTTTCTCAATGTTGGGTGTAGTTCATTGCATTTTCAAACAGAGTTCCAGAGTGCATCCAGATATATGGTGCATTGTTGTGAAAGTTTCTTTTAAATATGATGTTCACATTGTTCATACGTGGTGCAGCAGCTTTTCAGGCCAGGCATTGCTCCCTGGAACATAACATACTGCATGTGAACCAATGGCTGACCTTACAGAGAGATACGAACAGTAAAGGGTACATGCGCAATCAGATTCAGTGACATTCTCAGTATGATTTAGCAAACCCGATACTTTATTTGCTGTGAAATGTCACCCATGCCACAAAGAGGTTTCCTTTGTTCTATATTTCACCGCAGTTCCAAGGTCTGTAACTGGGGTGGAGGAAGTCTGCTGCACACTGGAGCCCATTGGCCTTGGAGGTTTAGTTGGGCAGCCCTAGTGGCATTTGCATGTCAAGGGCCCAGACATGTTGAGAGTGGGCAAATGAGGCAAATAGCCCCGTCTTGGCTTGAACTCCAACAGAGAGAGGGTCACAGACACATTGTAGGCACATAACTGCAGTCTTCTGGATGGTGACTACTGAGTGTGCTGTGGATGGTTCTTCGCCTGATTAAGTGTTTACTGGCACTGTGCTGTCTCTTTGAGAGAACGTTGAGGGCCAGTGATTAGGGCAGTGGAGTGCAGAACTATGTACATATCCACAGTAGTATTATTACCGCTAATCCAGATGATGGAATTTGAATTCAATAAAAATAATCTGGAATTAAGAGTCAAATGATGACCACGAAACCATTTTTGATTGTTGGGGAAAACCCCACCTGGTTCACTGATACCTTTTACGGAAGGAAACTGTTTTCCTTCCCTAGTCTGGCCTACATGTGACTCCAGACCCACTGCAATGTGACTAAATCTTAACTGCCCACTGGACAATTAAGAATGGGCAGTAAATCCTAGCCTAGCCAGTGACATCCTCATACTGTGAATGCATAATAGAAAAGAGCATGAAACTGCTTAAATAGATACACTGCAGCATTTCAAAATTGGCACAAATGCCAGGTATGCTGGTCCATTTCAGATATCCGGTAAGAGGCAAGTTCTTCTGGCTATGGCAAGATGGTAACATTGAACTAGCATTGGCTAAGAGGAGCACTGTGGGGATGTGCCAGGTAGTAAATGGGGCAAGTTTGGGACAAGACAATGGAAAATCTCACTGGACTTTGTAGAAAGAAATCCTCAGTAAAACTTGATGAATTTGGCATTCATGCCAAAATATCAATTAAGTCAGCCAGTTGTGTTAATTGCATACTAATTGTGTTTAATGTGAGTCAGTGGCGGGCATTAACTGGGGATTCTTTCAAGCTGCTACAACATGATACAAAGGGATGTTGGGGTGGAATGGTACAATTGCAAATTCTAGGCCAGAAAATCCAGTTTCAGTTCCAACTGTCTTAAGTGCATAACATAAGATATCTGACCAGGTTGATTAAATTGTTTTGTGCATACAGATACAGACTAAAACTGTGATTCTTGGATTAGGAGATGTATGTTTGCAATGTGTAACTCTAAATAATTATAGAAGTTTGTAAAGATTGGCTTAAGTTCTATCCATCACTAACTGGTTTCCTGATATGGAACAAACTGGACTTTTACTTAGGTTAACATCATAGAATCCTACAGTGTGGAAACAAGCCATTCGGTCCAACAAGTCCACGCCACCCCTCCAAAGAGCAACCCACCCAGACCCATCCCCTACTGCTGATTTCCCCATGTCTAATCCACCTAACCTAAACATTCCTGGGCACTATAGGTAATTTGGCATGACCAATCCACTTAGCCTGCACATTTTTAGACTGTGGGAGGAAACTGACACAGACACAGGGAGAATGTGCAAATTCCACATAGTTGCCCGAGGCTGGAAACAAACCTGGGCCCCTGGTGCTGTGTGGCAGGAGTGCTGACCACTGAGCCACCGTGCTGCCCCAAAAAGATCTCACCTGAACAACAGCATCTCCACACAATCAGAAAGACTAACATTCATGATTTTGTTTAGATCATTTTGATGAAGTTGGAGTTATGGGATATGATTACATTGATCTAAATGCAAATGCAGGAAAGATTAGTAATGCAACATATTTAAGGATACTGGAGAGGAAAAGAGGAGTACAAGTGGGACATTAGATCAGTCTCATTGCCTATCTTAATGCAAATATATCTTTTGTCATGAGATGCTAACTAAAATAGTGCAAATTATATCTTAAAAACCACTTATAAAACATTAGCATTCCTTTTCTAGGTTTCCGTTCTGTAATCTTAACTGGATAATTCACATTCTAAAGGGTAGAAGCAGATGATTATGTCTACTCAGCATTGTTTTGAACTAAATTATTTCCAACCTGGTTAGACCACAGTTGGACTATTGTGTTCAGTTCTGGTTGCCTCGTTATAAGAAGGATGTGTAAGCTTTAGAGAGGATGCAGAGGAGATTTACCAGGGTGCTGCCTGGACTGGAGGGCAGGTATTATGAGGAAAGTTTGATGGAGCTAGAGCTTTTCTCATTGGAGCGAAGAGGTGACTTGATGGAGGTGTCCAAGACGAGAGGCGTAGATAGAGTGGATACTCAGAGACTTTATTCCCAGGGTGGAGATGATTATTACAAGGGAGCATAATTTTAAGGTGATTGGAGGAAGGTAAAGGGGAGATATCAGAGGTAGGCTCTTTATGCACATGGATGATAGTATAATGTGGGGTATGCAGGGTAGTTTGATCTTAGTAGGATAATAGGTTAGCACAACATCATGGGCCGAAGACCCTGTAACGTACTGTATTGTTCGTGTTCTATGTTCAAATCAAAAGTTAAAGGACAACTGGTCCAGTGCATCATGTATGTGTAATACTAATATGTGTCAAAAACAGCAACTTTACTATTTTATTGGATTCTTCATATCACCTAACTTTATAGGTCACAAGACACCTAATAATTTTCTGCTACCTTTTAACTCCTTGTCAACACCAACAACCTTACACGTGAATTAATGCAACTATATGGGATTACTTGGTATAGACAATGAGCTAAAAGGTAGTAAGAAATTGTGTTCTGAGTTAGCAAAAAGTTCCGTATTTAACAAACCTTGATACTGTGTCAAAATATATTTTATCAACATAAGAAGAGAATGACTTACAATCCAACATCACCCACTATGGCACTGAGGATGAGAAGCATTTTCACTATGAGATGAACTTCATGCCCAATAGACCACAAAGAGCTAATTTAACTGCCTTCTGATTGGCGTACCAAGTTCAAGGACAATTAGGGATGCGCAACAAATTCACCCACATCACGCACAAAAAAAAGGATATGGGGAGACATAAACTCATAAAAGCATGCATCTGTCTACACAATATTCAAAGCTCAAAAGTGAAATTTCTGTTTCTACAGAAATTTATTCCAGTCCAGAAGAGGCAAATTATTTTTCAAATTCCAGCATTCCAACCTGACTCATGTTGTTTCCTGATTATTGTTGAGACAATCTCAGCTCAGTGACTAATCTTACAAAGAAAAAAAGACTTACATGCATATGGCATTTTTGTAATCTCAGAATGTCTAAGAATATTTTGCAGCCAGTAAAGTACTTTCTACATGTAGTTACTGTTGGAATGTAAGAAACCAGAAAGCGAATTTGTGTACAATAACTCTCAGAAACATCAATATGATAATGACCAAACAACCTGTTTCAGTGATGCTGTTTGAGAACAAATATTAGCCAAAGCATGAGAGAATTTCTCAAGATCTTTTTCACAGTTGTGCCATGAGATCATTTTCATCTGTCTGAAAGACCTCAATTTAAAGCCTCATCCAGAAGTCAATATTTTCCTGAACTACAGAACTCCATCAGCAATACATTGGAGTATCAGCCTAGATCTTATATTCAGATCTCCATTGTAGGACTTGAACTCAGTCCTGACTGAGATGTTGAAGTATAACAAGTGAGTTCACCACTGATATCTGTATGTTCACTTTGTGATTTCACTCTGTACATGCAGAATGCTGCAAGAATTAATATGTAAAAATCAGCATTGTCCTGCAGAATGTCAGAATGTTAATTAAGTTATTTTGAAATACGAAGAACCCGAGGAAAAGCACATGACACAGAGCACCAGTTTTCAAATAACCTCTATTGTCATTACAGCACTTTTGCTTACATCCACCTTCTTGTTAAAATTACAGAGAGGGAAAAATATGGTTTTCAGAGTCTCAATGCTTTAACGATCATGATGCCCAGTGATCTGTCAACCATCTAATATATTTTTAATTGGTTCCTAAAATGGAAATTGCTGAGTTTTAAAACCAAATTAAATCATCCTTGGCTCAGTTGGTAGAATTAATAATTGAATGGTGCTGTGTGCTAAAGACTGTGAAAGATGCTAGAGCAATGCAACTTCATTCCTTTAAACAAGTATTCATGTTTGTGTGATTAATCTACATATTTTGCAATTTTGAGAACATAGAGTCATAGAGATGTACAGCACAGAAACAGACCCTTCGGTCCAACTTGTTCATGCTGACCAAATATCCTAAATTAATCTAGTCCCATTTGCAAGCATTTGGCCCATAGCCCTCCAAACCCTTCCTATTCATATACCCATCCAGATGCCTTTTAAATATTGTAATTGTACCAGCCTCGACCTCTTCCTGTGGCAGCTCATTCCATACACGAACCACTCTCTTCATGGAAACTTTGCCCCTTATGTCCCTTTTAGATCTTTCCCCTCTCACCTTAAACCTCTGACCTCCAGTTTTGGACTCCCCCACCTTGGGGAAAAGACCTTGGCTATTCACGCTATCCATGTCCCCAATGATTTTATAAATATCAAGTCATCCCTTAGCCTCCAGTGCTCCAGGGAAAGTAGCCCCAGCCTATTCAGCCTCTCTCTGTAGCTCAAACCCTCCAACCCTGGCAACATCCTTGTAAATCTTTTCTGAACCCTTTCTCGTTTCACAACATCCTTCTGATAATAGGGAGACCAGAATTGAATCCAGTATTCCAAAGGTGACCTAATCAATGTCCTGTACAGCCTCAACATGACCTCCCAACTCCTACACTCAATGCACTGACAACAAAGGCAAACTTACCAAGTGCCTTCTTCACTATCATATCTACCTGCAACTCCACTTTCAAGAAACTATGAATCTGCATGTAAGAACTTTGAGTAAAATGAAATTCTAGTTGAAAACAAGTTGAGTTAAAAGCAAGTGGGTAATATTCTCATATTCGAGACATGGCTTCGCTGCATCTCAATGACTGCATTCTCACAACTGATCCAAAATGTCTTGAGTTCAAATCTCACTCAAGTGATTTGAGCCCTTTATCCAGATTGGTGGGACAATGGATACTGAGAACGTGTTGCACCATTGGAGATGCTGTCTTTCAGATGAGACAAGTCCCAATCTGCCTTTTAAAGTAGCTGTAAAAGATCCTCTGCGACTAGAAGAAGAGCAGTAAAGTGTTTCCATAGGATCTTCGTTATGATTCATTCCTCTGCCAACATCACTGAAATTCTCTGGTCATTATGTTATGGGCAAATTAACTGGCACATTTCCTATATTACAGCAGTAACTTGAAAAGAAGTTCTTTGGGAAGTCATGAGGGCATGAAAGATGATAAATAAATGCAAATCTGTCTCTCAAGATCTCCAACATTAGAACATAGAACATAGAACAGTACAGCACAGAACAGGCCCTTCAGCCCACGATGTTGTGTTGACCATTGATCCTCATGTATGCACCCTCAAATTTCTGTGACCATATGCATGTCCAGCAGTCTCTTAAATGTCCCCAATGACCTTGCTTCCACAACTGCTGCTGGCAACGCATTCCATGCTCTCACAACTCTCTGTGTAAAGAACCCGCCTCTGACATCCCCTCTATACTTTCCTCCAACCAGCTTAAAACTATGACCCCTCGTGTTAGCCTTTTCTGCCCTGGGAAATAGTCTCTGGCTGTCAACTCTATCTATGCCTCTGCTTATCTTGTATACCTCAATTAGGTCCCCTCTCCTCCTCCTTTTCTCCAATGAAAAGAGTCCGAACTCAGTCAACCTCTCTTCATAAGATAAGCCCTCCAGTCCAGGCAGCATCCTGGTAAACCTCCTCTGAACCCTCTCCAAAGCATCCACATCTTTCCTATAATAGGGCGACCAGAACTGGACGCAGTATTCCAAGTGCGGTCTAACCAAAGTTTTATTGAGCTGCAACAAGATCTCACGACTCTTAAATACAATCCCCCTGTTAATGAAAGCCAAAACACCATATGCTTTCTTAACAACCCTGTCCACTTGGGTGTTAGCACTACCAGTGCTGGAAACTCCACTCAAAGTTATGGTCACATAGAACTTTACCTAGTTACTTCATATTTCAGTGTTATAGTTCTCCTTATTCTTACTAAAGGCTTTTGAAATCCTGAGCAACTGCAATTTCTTCCAACAAGTGCTATCGAAACAAAGCCAAATGCCACATAGCAACAGAGTAGAATTAAGAACAGGAGCTGTGATGCAGGGACAGCAACTCATGGAAAACCACAAAACTGTGACCTTATTTAGCCACCCAGGCTGGACACTCTCTATCTTCACTGGGTGCCATCAATCACAAATTTATTTTTTTCCGAACTCTTTTTATGATTTTAGTGCACAGATTGCAGAAAGCCATCACATAATCACAAGACAACCTCTAAAACCAGTGATAATGCGAACTGCAGATGCTGGAGAATCCAAGATAATGAAATGTGAGGCTGGATGAACACAGCAGGCCCAGCAGCATCTCAGGAGCACAAAAGCTGACGTTTCGGGCCTAGACCCTTCATCAGAGAGGGGGATGGGGTGAGGGTTCTGGAATAAATAGGGAGAGAGGGGGAGGCGGACCGAAGATGGAGAGAAAAGAAGATAGGTGGAGCGGAGAGTATAGGTGGGGAGGTAGGGAGGGGATAGATCAGTCCAGGGAAGACGGACAGGTCAAGGAGGTGGGATGAGGTTGGTAGGTAGGAGATGGAGGTGCGGCTTGTGGTGGGAGGAAGGGATGGGTGAGAGGAAGAACAGGTTAGGGAGGCAGAGACAGGTTGGACTGGTTTTGGGATGCAGTGGGTGGAGGGGAAGAGCTGGGCTGGTTGTGTGGTACAGTTGGGGGAGGGGACGAACTGGGCTGGTTTTGGGATGCGGTGGGGGAAGGGGAGATTTTGAAGCTGGTGAAGTCCACATTGATACCATTGGGCTGCAGGGTTCCCAAGTGGAATATGAGTTGCTGTTCCTGCAACCTTCGGGTGGCATCATTGTGGCACTGCAGGAGGCCCATGATGGACATGTCATCTAAAGAATGGGAGGGGGAGTGGAAATGGTTTGCGACTGGGAGGTGCAGTTGTTTATTGCGAACCGAGCGGAGGTATTCTGCAAAGCGGTCTCCAAGCCTCCGCTTGGTTTCCCCAATGTAGAGGAAGCCACACCGGGTACAGTGGATGCAGTATACCACATTGGCAGATGTGCAGGTGAACCTCTGCTTAATGTGGAAAGTTATCTTGGGGCCTGGGATAGAGGTGAGGGAGGAGGTGTGGGGGCAAGTGTAGCATTTCCTGCGGTTGCAGGGGAAGGTGCTGCATGTGGTGGGGTTGGAGGGCAGTGTGGATCAAACAAGGGAGTCATGGAGAGAGTGGTCTCTCCGGAAAGCAGACAGGGGTGGGGATGGAAAAATGTCTTGGGTGGTGGGGTCGGATTGTAGATGCCATAAAAGATGCCGTAAAACCATACTGACCTCAGCAAGTATATAAATAATCCCTTCTAATTAGGTTGCCACATCAAAATGCTATCCTAGCACCTTTGCCTGAATACTGAAACACCAGATTTACTGCAGGTGATGCTTTAAATATCAGTAGGAAATCTGTCTGGTGACACTATTCTTACCTAATTGATGAATACAATGCAATGTTGCGACAAGTTGAGGAGGTCAGAAAAGTAACTCATTACCAGTCTAGCATTTAACAGGAATAATTATAGGGACCTCAACAAAAATGCTAACTATCATATCGTAATTGCATCTCGTAAGATCAGAGTTAAAGTTTGTGAATAAAATATTTTTATGAAGTGAAAAGCAATCTCAATAAAGCTGAAATCAGTAGATGTTGCCAGTCTGGGAGGGTTTGAGCAATAGGGAGAGGGTAAGTAAGCTGAGGCTATTTTCCCTGGACCATCGGAGGCTGAGGGATGACCTTATAGAAATTTATAAAATCATGAAGAGCTTGGATAGAATGAATAGCCAAAGCCTTTTCCCCAGGGCAGGGGAGTCCAAAACTAGAGACCATAGGTTTAATGTGAGAGGAGAAAGATTTAAAAGGGACATAAGGGGCAACTTTTTCATGCAGTGGTGGTGCATGTATGGAATGAGCTGCCAGAGGAAGTGATGGAAGCTGGTACAATTACAACATTCAGTTAACATCTGGATGGGTATAAGCACAGGGCGGGTTTAGAAGGATTTGGGCCAAATGCTGGCAAATGAGACTTGATTAATTTAGGATTTCATGTAAGCATGGACTTGGACTGAAAGGTCTATTTCCATGCCCTACATTTCTATGACTCTATCTGATGTGATGTAAGGGTGGAATTCTACTTAGTCAGTGTCATCTGGCTGAACTCCAACCTTGCATCCTCTGTAAACCTGAGCTCATTCAAAATTCAGGTGCCAGTGCTTTTATTTTCATCATGAATGGATCAATCATATCCACTGTGCTTGTTGATCTATATTGGCTTTTGGTTCAGTAGTGAAGTATTTTCTGCACACCTCCAATTCAGTCCTTGGATGCATCTTTGATTTTAATTGTGTCTTGTGCTGTTTAACCCCTAAATCTTGAAATTCCCTCCAAAACCCACCTCAACATTCTCCCCCCAACATTAAGATTCACCCTAAAAGTTACTTCTATGACTATCACGTACTAACATCTCCTTTTGAACTTGCTGTCAAATTTTGTTTGATAACACCTGTGTGAAGCAGCTTGGAATATTTTACAATGTGAAACGGACTACAGCAATGTAAGTTGTTTGGTGGGGATAAGAGAGTATTTAACAATCCTAATCCTGAAATAATATTTTGAGTAGATATATTTATTATTCATTTTTGTAAATCACTGATAGGATGTCAGCTTACACGGTAGCTTTATTGTCAGATTCAGATGCTGGGGCTCTGTTGTAGCAACATGTGCACATACAGGGTTTAAAGTCAACAGGATTCAATTTTGCTAATTATCTCCCGATTTACGTTTTCACCACACGGGCACAAACTGGGATCAGTCGAGACGCGCCACTCCAACCAAATCAATCAGACTTAAAGCCTCATTCAGATAAACAAAACAGGAATATAGATGCCGTCTCACAGTCGCAGAAAAGCTGGAGGGAAAATAGATGTTGGATCGCCTCCAAATCTCCTCACTAGAGACACGGGACCCATCTGCTGAGCTTTGCATCTGAACTTTAACTACCATTCAAAATCCATCTCCACAGAGATCAATTCACAAAGCAAACAGATGGACCCCTGCCTCCCTGGGCCTCTGTGTTATTTGTTTAATAAATTTAATTAATATCCAACTATAGTAGATTGTTCCCAGAATAGTGTGTGTCTCTCTGAAGCTACAAGATGACTGATTTCCCATAAAAGCCTGGATAACAGTGTCCTCAGGTCATTTCCCCATTCAAAGTGCCACGTGTTTTACAGTTTCAAATGTATTCATCACCACACAATTCAACTCTAACTTGGGGCTTTTTTTTGGAAAAGGTATGCCTCTAACACACTGAACAAAGCTACTTTGCCTCAATGCAAATTTGTACAAAGTTGTGTTAAGAATTCCTATTCTGTCATTTTTACTCTCAACAACATTACTAACAACCCTTCTGGAGTTTACAGGTTAATGAGTAAAGCACCCCTTTAACCCTGAAGGCATATGGCTGGCTTTCAGCAGACTTGATAATTAGGCCCTTTGATTTTAATATTAAGGATGTTCATTTCATTATTTTTCTTCACAAAAAGGCGTCAGTTCTACATTGGTAATATGAAAGGTGATACCCAGATCTTGATAATGTCGGGTCAAAAGGAAAATTGATTTGTCCTATGGTTTGAATTAAACAATGTAAATAATGCACCAAACTGTCAAGTTAGTAATTAAAGCAATTTGAATTATCAGTCACTGGACTTATAATAGATTGCGGTGTATTAGTCCACCTTTGAAGTTTTGAAAATTCCTTCCAAAAAGGCAGTCCACCTATTTGAATGAATATAAAATATAAACTATTGGTGTTGATGTGAGTGTTTATCATTTTGAAAAAAAAACACGTAATGCAAGTAACTCCATTTAAATTAATGTGATATGTATCATTAGATGAAATAATTCTAAAAGGATACCTTCCAGACGCAAGCAAACGTTTTAAAAACCATAAAATTCACCATCTTCAGCTTCAGACATAAAGAGTTTATAAAATTAGTTTTCCATTACTTTGGCTATGGCATAATTGTAAGGTTCTGAAATAAAACAGAAAGTGCTGGAGAAATACAGCAGGTCTGGCAGTGTCTGTGAACAGAGAAGCAGTGTTAATCTTTTGAGGCTGATATGACTCTTCTCCAGATCTCACTTTGGATAAGATTTGCCATGTTCAGCTTCAGAATTATTCATTCATAATGAACCTTCTTTCTTCCTATGCATTGAATTGCATATTCTGCATTTTTGAATGATCTGATAGTTTGTACATTAATTACATCCCATGATTTGTTGGCAATCCCACACAAAACATTGATCAAGCAACAGGCATATTTCCACTCTTTGTGGAGCATTTTTCCAGCCCACCTATTCCATTTGGTGTGAACCTTATCCTTGAGTGGCTTGATGAAACACACATCCCATGAATTATGACATTTAGATCTCTTGTAATTAAGATGTTATTTTCATGTACCTCTTGATCTTATTGGTTGAGATATCAACATGTTTTGCATTAAACGGTTGCATTCTTTGTCTAAGAAACCAGGGCAAATTCAACACATGATTGATTATAATTTCACTTTGTGAAATTATCTATCCAAGCATTATCATAATCATGCACAAAAAGCCTGCAGGGAACTTGATTTTGGACATGATTTTACATTTAGAATGACTATAAGGTTTAATTTCATTCCATCAGTCATACTGGCTAGTACCACTAGGAATCTTGTCTTCTAATGTCTGCAGGTTTCACCAGAACTGTCTTCAAATCTTTCCACTCCACAGATCAGTTCCTGAGCATATTGAAATTCATAGATGTTTCATTCATGTTACTGCCGTGATTGAACAGCTACTTGTGATTTTTGCTGCTGTTTTATGATGAATTATTGGAAACTGACAATTTTGACATTGAGATCTTTTACTAGTCTGTGAGAGATCTTTGTCTTCCGCCGCAATCCAGATATTTTTGTTACATTAAGTGGCTACACAAATTAGCTGTTGCTGTGAAATCTTTGCTGGAATTAGTACAATTAGTACACTTAAACAAGTACATTCCATTTCTGGTGATGATATAACCATGCTGATGATTTCGAGGACACAGTCCAGTCCAGGCTTCCCAGGATTAGGACAGGTGGTCCGCCTTCTTCATAGAGCATTTGGTTTTGTTCATCTCCTTTCGGATGGATTCCTTTTTCTTCCAATCCCATTCCAGGTTTTTACTACACCACAAGCAGCATAGTTATTTGGCAATGTTTATACTTCATTCTTTTTGCCAGAGCATGTACTCCTGTTTGATGTTCACCACACATTTGTGTGGAAATGTATTACATTCCTGTGCATCTTGATGGCAACAGATCCACAATGCCTGCTTGATCCCAAACACTGACGTATAAGCTGAGTTAAAATGGAAACAAATTCCTAGTATACATCATTTCTTCGCAAAAAAGGGATTGACTTGTACTCCAAATATTGGCCTACGCATCAAAGTTGACATTAAGAAATCATGGTGGTCAGTTAAACTAATTCAACTTCTATGCCAGAATCTGCGGTAACAAATTTTGACCCAAAAATTAAACAAGCACATGGAGACTTGAATTGAACAACATTGTCAACTTAATACTTTATTAACTTAGAAAATGGTTTCAATTAGAAGATGAAACAGCAGCTGGAATTTATATAGCACCTTTATCATAGCCAAACATCTCATAGCTTCATAGGAATGCTTTCAAACAAAATTTGACTTCAAGCCTTATGAAGATGTATTTAGGTGGCTGGCCAAAATATTGGTTAAACAGGGAGGCAATAAAGAGGAGCTTAAGCGAGGAGAGAAAGAGAGGCAAAGATGCAGAAATGTTTGTTTCAGGGACTGCAGAGCTCGGGGTCTGAGCAGTTAAAGATAGTGCTGCCACTGGTGGAGTGAAAATCTAAGGGCGGTGTCATAGGTGGGGAGGTTTAAGAAAGATATTCCAAAGATTCAGGCTCAGGAAGCTGTAAGTACAATGACAGAATAATTAAAATTGAGATTATGTAAGCAAAATGCATTAGAAACAGGCAGAGTTAAAGTTAGGGTTAGCGTTAGAGTTAAGATCATGTATGTATCTGGCATTTGCTATGAACAGTAAAAACTGATTCCTAGTTCAGGTTATTATGATATCGGGATATTTTGAGATAAGACTTCTTTGCAGTATCATAGATGTACAAATATTTAATTCATTTTGTACAAAGTTCTCACCTTTGCTATGGTAAGACTGATTCATTGAAGATAAATTCAAAAAGTTATATAAAATACTTCCATACAAGTTTTGAAGAAGAGTCATATTGGATTCAAAGCATTAGCTTTATTTTCTCTCTCCACAGATGCTGCCAGACCTGTTGAGTTTATGCAGCACATTTTGTTTGTAGTTCAGATCTCTAGTGCCCACAGCATTTTGCTTTTAGATATTCTTCTAAACCTCACTTTCTGTCAATCCCAACTCGACACAGAATTGTTTAAGCAACAACAGACTCTCTCATGCTTCACTTATGCTCATGTTAGGAGTCCCTAGAGACTGTCACAGTTACAACCTCTGTGAGGGGAACTTTACGATTCTTCAATCAATGTAATTCAAATTAAAATTGTTGAACAGTCTTGGATTATTGACTTCAAAGTTTCTGTTAGCTTAAAGTGAAATGCAATTATTTCTATTTGTAGAATTCAATTTAGTTCTAAAGTTTTCCTTTCATCAGCGTGGAAACACTGGAGGCTCAGAGTGGAGTGGGATAGCCAGCATGCTTGGAGTGGAATGGGGGTGGTTGTTGGACTGTGGACTAGTGTGGCCAGGCAGCGGCTTACCAGCCCGGTCAGACCTCGTGTGAAACCCACCTGCATTGATCTACTGCAATTTAATGTTTATCTATAGTCTGTTTATCTGACTGTAATGTTCATCCTTTTAACACTATTTCTTAGTTTGCCAACTTATACTATGAATCACTGTAAGGTAATGTAACTTTTTTCCCCTTATTTCTCTATTTTGTATCTCAGACTTGTACCTAAGAATTGTACCTAGGTCCTTTGTATCTAAGATGGTGCTGTAAGTGTTGACATTGTACACGTCATTGTACTTCCGTACTTGAGTACACGTGACAATAAACCTAATCCAGTCTCTAATTCTAACTTCTTGAACTGTTGGAGTAGATAGGCCACTGCACAGGCTATGGAGCAAAAATCATGGTTCAGTTGGTTGCAGTCTTGTCTCTGAGTTAGCAGGTTAGAAATTTGGAAACATTTACAGGGCAGGAGACCATTTGTCATTTGGAGCCTGTGCCCAATCTCCAGCATAATGTTACCCTCCAGCTGTTGGGTCTGCAACATTGCAGATTTTTTTTCAGTCATTATACTTTCTTCACCCTTTCAAGAGAATGCACAATGTTGCCTATCTCTAGTTGAGTAGTTTGCCCATTTCAGTGGCCAACTCAGAGTCAACCATATTGCTGTAGGTCTGGAATAGGCCAGAGCAGGTAACTCCAGTAAGTTACCTTCCCAAAAGAGCACTAGTGAACAAGATGGGATTTTACAACAACCAATGAATAGTTGCAGTAGTTACTGAAAATAGCTTTATTAATTAAATTCTGATGCCAGCAGCTGCTGTGATGACACTTGAGACTAAATCCCCAGAGCATTAGTCTTTCCCTCTGGAAATCTAGTCTGGTAATGCTACAATTATGCCCACACGTCACAACACTTTAAGTGGACATTCAAGTAATGTTTTTGTTGTGAACACAAGCTCCATTTCAAAGACTTAGTCAAGTCTCTCTTCAGTACAGCCAACATCGAAGACCAGATGATCTTTTTTAATGGCTGCATGTGGAAGATTGCTGTGTGCAAATTGTCACATTGTCTTCATTCCAAAAGTGGGTAGACTTTTAAAATATTTGACTCTAAAATGCTTTGGTACATCCTGGGGTTGTGAAAGGGGCTATATAAATACAAATCTCACTGCTCTTTCATTGCAGTTAAAAATAAAGCTACCTGTTAGCAATTTGAAGATTGCAACCTCATCTCTGCTTCTTCTGCTTTAGTTGCATTGGTGCTACAGACTAACTTAATATTCTGCTGACAGTTATATGGGTGGGTCCGCTAAACCAGATAATGATTGGTTTGCTTGCAATACCGACAGTTTCCACTACAGAGTTTTGGCACTGCTGGCAGCTCCCAAGGGTGGGACATTTTCTCCAGTTAGGCACAGAAGTCCCAGATGTAGCTGCAAAGGCTTCTTAATGGGTGAGTTGGCTTCCAACCAAACTTTTCCATTCTCTTACAGTTAAATGCACAGTCTGCTGTATACCTCAGATGTAGCTCAGTCACTACTTGTCATATTGGAAAATCTAATTTAATGACTATGTATTTAGAAGAAGGGTCACTTGATATGAAATATTAATGCTTTCTCTCTCCACAGATGCTGTCAGACCTGTTGAGTTTCTGTTTTCATTTGATACAGAATAGATGTTTCTTTTATAGATCTTATCAAAGATAACTGTTATATGGGTTCCCTATAATAGTGAAAGATATTGTAGTTATTTGTACATCAAACTCAAGATTCAGTGATTTGTTTGCTAAATGGCTGTTTTCAGCTGGATTCCATGTTAAAAGCAACATTGTAGTTTTATGCATATTAGTTTTTTTTAGATTTAGATTTTATTGTCGCATGTACTCAAGTATAGAAGCACAGAAGTGCAGTGAAAAGTGTACGATGTCACTACAGATGGCACCATCTTTGGTACAAAGGTGCCTAGGTATAAAAAATTAGGTACAAAGTAAAAATAAAACAGTTATTATTGCGTGCCTAGAATAAGCAGAAAAATAAAGAAATAAGATAATAGTTAACACTAAAGTCCTTCTTAATTAAAACCAGAAATATAAAGGAATTGACTTAAAAATTCAGCTGTCTTTCATGAGCCCTCCTCTTATCTTGGTCTCCAGGAGACCACAGCTGCCTGTTCTCAACACTGCCGGCAGATACCTGAGGAACTCCTCATTGCTCGCTCTTCCTACATTGAGCCGGGATGCCATTACTGCTGCTGTTAAAGCTGCTGCCTCCCCAAGCTTCCCTTTGACATTGAACACAAACACAGCCTTTGAATAAATCTAACATCTCTATTTTTTTATGCTTGATCTAATTTGCACACAGGAACCTGCAGAATGCTTTGCAATAATAGCATATCTATCAATCACAGAGGTATCCAAGGGTTGTGTGACTAATGAAACTGGTGGGATTTAGTTTTTGGCTTGACTGTCACTGACATGCCAAAAGAAATGTCAACTATCTGATCTGGATTATTTTCCCAGTAGGTATGGAAGTAGAGTGAATGTGCGGATCTATTCCAATCTCACTTCCAATGTGGCTGAGGCACTACAGCTTTTGAAAATCTCCGGACAAAAGGGAAACCTCCATCTCACTGACGAGACATATTTATTAGCCTGGGGGTCATGCTTTACTGGATTGGATCCAAAGCTTGAGTGTTAGTGTATTCTCCCGTGAATACTACGACAGTTACAATGTTCACTGAAAAGTAATGACCTGCTTTTGCATTTTATAAGGTGCTCCTTGCTGTAATCCACATTGTATATCAATTACCTCATTCAGCAGGAGAAACCACATGGCCAACCCTCCTAATGTCACATCATGTACTTTATTTCCAATGTAGCTGCTGGAACTGTGCTTTTTATTGAAGGTGCAGGAGAAATACAGCATGTGGGGAAACAGTACTTGGTTGAGGACTGCAAATTTGTAGTTTGTAAGGATTCAATTAGCATCTGACCCTGTTTCAGCTGTCACCCTTGTCCTATCATCCTTCGTAAGTGGTCTCAGGGAACAGGGCGGTAAGTGAGCAGAGATGAGGTGTCATTAATGTTGAACTATCCTAAATCAGGTTTAAGCTACCATTAAGTCAATTACCCTTGTGTGACTCATTTGTTTTCATGTCAACTAAATTGCTAATTCAATCAACCAGATAGAAACCAGCAGCACCACCCAACTGCCCCAACACATAAACATGCACATGCACAAATAAAATCTTTCCTAGGAAAATTATACAAATTACAAATACTCGATTGGGGTTTAAATCAGAAGGCAGCAAGTTCAGAGATTGTACACAAATCATTTCTCCTTTCATTCTTAAACATTAATCCTTTACATCTGCAACCAATAAATCTAATGTGAATTGTCGTAGGACTGCATATCTGTTCCATTATTATAATCGCTTACATATGATGTCTATTGCTGAGACTGGTAACAGTCCAAATAACAGTTACTTAACTCCCCTGTTTGCTCCAAATAACTCCCAGGTTAATTATTTTGCATGATTACCTTCAAAATATTGGCACTAGATGGGCATTGTGACTTGTAGAGAGGTGCTGAATGTTACAGAGTCAAAGCAGGGGAAATTTTTCCTCATGGATACTTAACTTCAAATGCTGTCCAGTCCCTAGCGGGTTACCTGCTGCCAACAGATATGTGGTGTAATCATGTTAAACAAGGAAGATTGAGAGCTGGGGTTCTATATTCATAGTGTCTGAATAACCTGTGAATAAGTATGAAAATAATCAGGAATTAATGGTTCTGAAATTTTGCTTGAGGGGAATGTGAAATGAATAGTATTACAATCGGCTGCCCGTTACATGTTCTGTTGACATGGAATTAAATATAGGTCGGGTTTACAACTGGCTGCAAATGCAAAACTATTAAATTTGTATCTGTGCTGTTATGATGTCAGATGATGTTAATATGGGACAAATCAGATCCCAAAATGAAAACCTTGACTTTTAGATCCTGACTTTGTTTTTCATGAATAGACATCATCTATTGAATACAATAATCAATAGTTGTTACTGAGTACATTCACAGAAACTCTACTTTTAACAAAAAGAAGAAAACATTGCTTACACCAGGAAAACCAACATGATTTGTATTACACTAGCGAAAAAGAAAGGTTGGAAAGATTTCATGACAGTTATCAGAAAAAGGATTTAAACTCAGACTGTCTCTTTGCTAGCAATATCTGTACAAACATTCAAACTTCAGTGAAGGGTTACCCCAATTTCCACACTAAGGCTCCTTGCTCGGACTCAGTCTGATACAGTTGCAATTGATTCCCTTTGGCTCTGCGGAGTCACTTGGTGCTTTTTCTTCATCTGGCATCTTCAGGTTAACTGTAGCTGAGGGACCTAAGTGGTAAGGCTGGGAATGTCCAATTAGTACAGAGTGAATGAGCACTAAGGGTGCAAGCAAGCAGTCTTGAGAACACTTTGGTTCAGTCTGCACACAAGAGAGCAGCCTGACAGTGCAGAGCTGTACTATAAGTGAATTGGAGATATGACATGAAGATGCAATGTTATGTGCCAGATGACATTGTCCATGGATGTGGGGTGTGTGTGCTGCAGTTATTGACCGTGATACTGGTTATTTGTACCCAAGTTGCAAATGGGAGTTAACCATTCTGATTTCCTTTGTGGGAACCTTTGGTGTCTAGTTTCTATCCAGCAGGTGTACGACTGGGAAATATATTAATGAGGTGCAATTAGTTAATAATGCTGTTAATGAGTGGTCATCTATTTTTACAGGCCTCCCATGACTCACTAGTGGGAATGTCAGTTCAGTATTCAGCACTTGGTTGTAAAATGGAACATTTTGGTCTTGACATCTAGAATGTCTTCACTGAACATCTTTCCTGATTTTCTCAGATTTCCACCATGGCCTACATTATTCAGATACTGAGAAGATTTTGCTCCCTGTCTGGCTTCACTCTTTAGCACACTGACTGACTTGTTCAGAATTGTTCTTTCTTTCTCTATTTGACATTGGACAACTGTTGCTAAGTAACAGCAGAGTTTTTTTTTCTCCTTTTTATTGTATAGAACTATTCACCTTGAGACCTTAAAACCTCATGAAAATAAATGCAATCAAACAGACCTCCAGATTTCTCATCAACAAGGCAGAAGAATACTCAAAAATAAAAGTATAGCATGTTTTCTCTTTCTTAACATACAAAAAGCAAAATATAAATTTAATATAAAGTTGTATATTGTTCTTAACAGTGCCAAGTATGGGTTTCACCCTGTAGTGTTTCAGGTTGGTGCTTTTAAACAAACTAAGAAAAGAACAAAAATATGAAGAGGGTACTCCAGTAGAACATATGTCTCTGGTACACTGTTAGCTCAATATCACAACAATTACATAGTTCTTTCTTCTCTGTCTGGTTGATACTATGTAAATATAAAGCTGAAATAAAAATCCTTTTATTAAACTCTTGCAACTCACTGAAGAGGCTCAGGTCAACCCCACCTAACATCCTGCTGTAAAAACTCTGCTCACATTTTGGAACTGACAAATTCCAACACAATAGCTGAGACAACCTACAAATCTGTTAGTTCCAGATTAACAAATGGGTAAATACATTACTTACCAAATCATCCGAGGTGGAGGGAAATATAGTTCCAAAGAAAGGACAAGAGAGCATCATCTCAAAAGTCACGCAAACCGTAGAAACTCACAACAGCACAGCAGTCAGCCCTTTGACAGCTGAAGAATACAGTTTAATGGTTTCTCTTCAGCCAGAGGTTTATTCTGAAGATTAAGACAAGATTGCCCAGTTATTGCCTGTTGCTTACTGCCTGGAGACTACATTAATATGTTGATAGAGAAGGGGGGAGGATTGCTTCCAGATGAATCTTTTTCACAGCTGTGTAGTTTTCTAGAAGGCATTAAAAATCAACTGCCTTATGTGAATATTGGAGTATCAGGTAGACCAAACTGAATTAGGAAGCAGGCTCCTCTAGCCTAAATGGCATTACTAAACCAGCTGGGTTTTGTGGTAGCACAATAACTTTCATGTTTTTCTGTTCACTCTCTGATGCCAGCCGACAAATAACCAGTGCTGTCGTAATTAACTTCAAAATTTGCGATGGATTGAATTTAACAAAATCAATTTGTACTCACATCACTCCTTTATCTTTAGTACAATAATGTAAGGCATTTCACAGGAGTAATTACCAAACACAATTTGACACAATGTTACGAAAGGAGATATTAGGGTAGAAGACCAAAAGCCGGAACAAATTGATGGATTTTAATATGTATCTTAAAAGTTGAAACAGGGTTAGTAAAGTCAAGAGCTTTCAGGAGGAAGTTTCATAATTTAATGCCCTCAGGCAGCTAAAGGCCTATTTGGATTGCCAGGACCATAATCATTATAGTTATGGAATATGCTGCAAGATAAGGCACTGTGGGTCAGTGGTTAGCACTGCTGCCTCACAGGGCGAGGAACCCACATTCAATTCCAGCGTCAGGTAACTGTCTGTGTGGAATTTACACATTCTCCCTGTGTCTGCATGGGTTCCCTCCAGGTGCTCCGGTTTCTTCCCACAGTCCAAAGATGGGCAGGTTTGGTAGATTGACCATGCTAAATTCATATAACATCCAGGGATGTGTAGGTTAGGTGGATTAGCAGGGTTAGGGTAGAGGCGTGAGTCTAGTTGGGATACTCTTCAGAGAGGCGATGTGGACTTGTTGGGTTGAATGCACACTGGTGGGATTCGAGAAAACTGTAAAGGCAATCCTTGGCATTTAAAGTGACAAGGTTTCTTTTGCTGATGTTTCTCTTGATAATTTACTTTATCAGTAGTTTGATTCATTGAGATTTTGACTGCAAATAGAGTTTGCATTGAAATATATTCACAGGCTACATGTCTCAAACAGCTAAATAGTAACAATAAAGGGCTAGCTTTTTTTTCTGGAGAGCTGTAATATGATGCACCGCTCTTCATAAAATTTGTGGTTATTCATTTTAAACTATCCAGGCGCTGTTGTTTTCATTTAAAACATAAGAACTAGGAGCAGGAGTAGGCCACCTAGCCCCTCGAGCCTGCCTCACCATTTAATAAGATCATGGCCAGTTTTTTTGAGACTCAGCTCCACTTACTCGCCCACTCACCATAACCCTTAATTCCTTTACTGTTCAAAAATTTATCTTGCCTTGCCTTAAAAACATTCAGCGAGGTAGCTTCAACCGCTTCAGTGGGTCGGGAATTCCACAGATTCACAACCCTTTGGGTGAAGAAGTTCCTCCTGACCTCAGTCCTACATATGGCCCCCTTTGTTTTGAGGCAATGTCCTCTAGGCCTAGTTTTAACTGCTAGCAGAAACAACCTCCCTGCCTCCACCTTATCTATTCCCTTCATAATCTATATGTTTCCAAAAGATCTCCCCTCATTCTTCTGAATTCCAATGAGTATAATCTCAGCCTACTCAGTCTTTCCTCATAATCCAACCCTCTCAACTCTGGAATCAACTGAGTGAATCTCCTCTGCACCCCCTCCAGTGCTATAATATCTCTTCTCAAGTAAGGAGACCAAAACTGCACACAGTACTCCAGGTGTGCCCTCACCAGGACCCTATACAGCTGCAGCATAGACTCCCTGTTTTTGAATTCCATCCCTCTAGGAATGGCAAACAAAATTCCATTTGCCTTTTTAATCACCTGCTGCACCTACAATCCTACGTTTAGCGATTCATGCACAAGGACACCCAAGTACCTCTGCACAGCAGTATGTTGCAATTTTTTACCATTTAAAATATAACCCATTTTGCTGTTAGTCTTGCCAAAATGGATGACCTCATACTTATCAAGATTGTACTCCATCTGCCAGACCTTTGCCCACTCACTTAGACCGTCTATATCCCTCTGCAGACTTTCAGTGTCTTCTGCACCCTCTGCTCTACCAATCACCTTCGTGTCATCTGCAAATTTTGACACACCATAATTAGTCCCCAGCTCCAAATCATCTATGTAAATTGTAAATAATTGCGGTCCCAACACTGATCCCTGAGGCACACCACTAGCCACTGACTGCCAGCCAGAAAAACACCCATTTACCCCTACTCTTTGCTTTCTACTAGTCAACCAATCCTCTATCCATGCCAATACATTTACCTGTAATACCATGCAACTTTATCGTATGTAGCAGTGTTTGGTGTGGCACCTTGTCAAATGCCTTTTGGAAATCCAGATACACCACAACCACAGGTTCCCCATTGTCCACCATGCAAGTAATGTCCTCAAAGAATTCTACCAAATTAGTTAAACATGACCTACCCCTCGTGAACCCATGCTGGGTGTTTCCAATGGGACAATTTGTATCCAGATGTCTTACTATTTCTTCCTTAATGAAAGATGCAAGCATTTTCCCCACCAACGAAGTTAAGCTAACTATAGTTACCTGCTTTTTGTCTACTTTTTTAAACAGTGGCAGCACATTGGGGTGGTTCCTACAGATTGGAAAATAGCCGGAGTCCAGTGAATTTTGGTAAATAATTACTAATGCATTTGCTATTTCACCATCACCTTTTTTAATACCCTGGGATGCATTTCATCAGGGCCAAGAAACTTGTCTACCTTTAGCCCCATTAGCTTGCCCAGCACTGCTTCCTCAGTGATAATGATAGTTTCTAGATCTTGCCATTAGTTTTCAGCATGTTATTTGTGTCTTCCACTTTGAAGACCGACACGAAATAACTGTTTAATGTCTCCGCTATTTCCTCATTCCCAGTTATTAAATTGGCCTTCTCATCCTCTAATGGACCAATGTTTACCTTCACCACTTTACTGGGATAATCCCAAATACTGGGATTAAACTACCCTTTCATATTCTAAAAAGAGAAAGCACCATTTTAATTTCCAATCAACCTTTCCAATACTAGCCTTGCATTCCTTCAAGTACAGAAATTTGAAGGGGTGTGAAAACTAACTGAGATGCTGAATGATCAACAAGAGAGAATCATCTTCCTCTAGTGTATGAGTTAAGGACAAAGGGCATAACATTGAAAATTAGAGCTAGGTTGTTCAGGAAACACTTCAAAAATAGTAACAAAAATCTAGATCTCTCTCCACTGTAAGGCTCTGAAGCCATTCAATTTCAAAATAGAGATTGGAAATTGGTTTTTGTTAGAGATGCATTACAGAGTCAAGGCAAGTAAATGGTGCTAAGTTACAAATCAACCAGGATTTAATTGTGTGGTTGAATAGGCTTGAAGGGCTAATACACTCCAAAGTCAATTTGGGTTATGACTTCAGGCGATGAAAAGATACACAAGATAGAACAGGGAAAATTGAGTTGGAGAGTTTATTTATGGGACATACTAAATTAACACTATTATCTCAGACCCAAAGTTTAATTCAGTCTTTAGGTACTTGAAAGATTTCTGTATTAACTTGAAATGTGGACTTTGAGCAAACATATGCAAGGAAATGGTCGGATAACAATGTTTTACATCAGCATTCCTCATTTTCTTTACAAAGTAGCCAACACTGCATGACAATGTTATTAAAAAATGTCATTCTCGTTACATTGACATCATTGTTAAGACTGGCATATTCGCCATTTTTAGTTGCCTCAAAGTTGCAAGCTTTCTCCTTGAACTGCAGCAATCTTTGCAGTGCAAGTTCATCCCATAATATCATTTGGTGTATAACCCATAATTTTAACCATGTGACACTGACTAAGTGTCAATCTCTGTTTAAATCAACAATTTTGAGTTTTACTTTATGATATTTTCGTGATTTTGCCAATCCTATGGAGAATGGAAGTTATGCTCTACGGAAAATAGCCCTGCCCTATTCAGCCTCTCCCCATAGCTCAAACTCTCCAACCCTGGCAGCATTCTTGTAAACCCTGTTCTCATGTCTCTTTCAGATTGCCAACACCACAGCCACAATGAACTGAATGTCAAGGTAGTGAACAATATTCTGATCAAGTGAATTGCTTTGTACTTGACTGTGTTGAGATTTGAATATAGTTCAAAATATACCTTTTCAGCCAATGGAATGCATGCTGTTATGTTATTGACTTGTAGCTTGTAGGTGATCGAGAGGCTCAGGTAAGTCAGGAGGTGAGTTATACAGCACAGAATAGTCGAAGAGCTATGCCATTTTGGTGGCTGATCCAGTATTTCATAACTGGTGGCCCCCACGATATTGGATGTGTGGAATTCAGTGACGATAATGATGCTGAATGCCAAGGAAGGGTGGCTATGGTTTCTTTACTGCAGGTGGATATTAAATGGCATTTGTGAGATGTCTACAGTATAAGCAAACCTGGACAGTCATAAAAATACTAATATTTGATACTTGTGTGCTTCAGTGTTATTTTGGATTCTTTACTCTTCACAAGCTTCTCAAGTTCAGATCAAAATCCATTCCAGTAACAAATGCACTTTGCCCATACCATGACAATGCTTTGTTTAACAAAATAACCCAAGAGCAGGCAATAAGCCTATAGAAGTTTGCTGCAGATGCATCAGTTAGTTACTGACTAGATTGAGCCATGCAGTGCACAAGGTTGTTTCAGAGGGTTCAGATAAAGATAAAATTGCTGTACCCGCAGTATCAAGACTGTCATGAGCAAAACTGAGAAAGTCCTGGTGAAATTTGCCATTTAATTGAAAAGTACCATACCAGTGGTACTCAGTTTGATCGGGAGCAGCCTTTGGGTGGGAACTAATGGCTGAATCTGTAAAGAAAAAGAACAAGGATTTTACTGAGGAAGATCAGAGATTGTAGGACTTTGTGGCTGAAATAGGTACTGTATACGCTGAGTCAGTAAATCCATGAGATCTATCTTTTTTTGTGACTGTCATGGAGTCATAGAGATGTACAGCATGGAAACAGACCCCTCTGTCCAACTTGTTCATGCTGACCAAATATCCTAAATTAATCTAGTCCCATTTGCCAGCATTTGGCCCATAGCCCTCTAAACCATTCCTATTCATTTACCCATCCAGATGGCTTTTAAATATTATAATTGTACCAGACTCCACCACTTCCTGTGGCAGCTCATTCCATACGTGCACCACTCTCTGCATGAAAATTTTGCCCCTGACATCCCTTTTAAGTCTTTCTCCTCTCACCTTAAACCTCTGCCCTCTAGTTTTGGACTCCCCCACCTTGGGGAAAAGACCTTGGGTATTCACCCTATCCACATCCTTCATGATTTTATAAATTTCTATAAAGTCATCCCTTAGCCCCCAGTGCTCCAGGGAAAGTAGCCCCAGCCTATTCAGCATCTCCCTATAGCTCAAACCCTCCAACCCTGGCAACATCCTTGTAAATCTTTTCTGAACCCTTTCTCGTTTCACAACATCCTTCCGATAACAGAGAGACCAGAATTGAATCCAGTATTCCAAAGGTGACCTAATCAATGTCCTGTACAGACTCAACATGACCTCCCAACTCCTATACTCAATGCACTGACAACAAAGGCAAACTTACCAAGTGCCTTCTTCACTATCATATCTACCTGCAACTCCACTTTCAAGAAACTATGAATCTGCATGTAAGAACTTTGTGTAAAGTGAAATTCTATTTGAAAACAAGTTGAGCTAAAAGCAAAGGGGCAATATTCTCATACCAGCCTCTACCACTTTCTTTGGCAGCTCATGTCACACACACACACCAACTACTGTGTGAAAAAGTTGCCCCTTACATCCCTTTTAAATCTTGCCCTTCTCACCTTTAACCTAGGCCCTCTAGATTTGGACTCCCCTACCCTGTGGAAAGGACCTTGTCTATTTACCCTATCCATGCCCTCATGACTGCATAAACTTCTGTAACATCACCCCTGAGGCTCTGACGCTCCAGGGAAAATAGCTCCAGCCTATTCAGCCTCTGCTTATAGCTCAAGCCCTCCAACCCTGGCAACATGCTTGTAAATCCTTTCTGAACTCTTTCAAGTTTCACAACATCCTTCCTATAGCAGGGAGACAAGAATTAAATTTGTGCCTGCCATACGATAGTTTATAATATTGATTGTGGTATGCTTAACTCATGTTTAATTTATATTCGTTTTGCTGCCAGTGGAAGTGAACATATAATGAACTGCTCGAGGAAGTGGTAGGTGGAGGTACAGTTCCAACATTTAAAAGGCATTTGGATAGGTACATGAAAAGGAGAGGTTTAAAGGGGTATGGGCCAAATGCAGGCAAATGAGTCAAGTTCAGTTTTGGCAACCTGATCAGCAATGATGAGTTGGGCTGAAGGGTCTGTTGCTGTGCTAAATGACTCGATGACCCGCCAAGTTAAATTTTGTCCATTTATTTTGTTGGAGTTTTTTGGATTTATTGATTTCCATGGAATTCGAAACAATTGGCAGCTGCAACAGTGTGAGATCGGGAAAGGAACATGAACTAAACAGTGAAATTGCACAGGATGCAGCACTGAGGAGGGATGTGGGTTGCTGGTGGACAGATCACCGAACCCATTAGCACAGTGTGTGACAGCATCAGCAAAGACAGCAAATAGGAGCTGCTGTAAGGAATAGATCTCAACACGTTACTGCAGCATTGCAAGTATATTGCAGGCAGCTATGTCACTTATTGTCTACTATGCACAGGTAATTTGTTTTCTGTTTAATCTTTCATTTGAACACTTACTGGAGAAAAAGGAAGCAAACCAGGGCTTGTATAGAAAGGCCCCAGTTGATCACCAGAGACATGGGGTAATAGAGTTTGTGGTTTGAAGGTTTCCAAGCCAGTTTGCTTTCCAATAAGTGGGTACATTGTTGATCATTATTTCTGGGACAACTGTAAATGATTTTACAAAACTGTACCAAATCATATAAAAGTTCAGTTGTGTACACTAACCTATTTATTTTAACATCAAATATTTTTCAATTTGAAGATCTATTAATATACGCCTACCACCATGAGGAAAAATGAGCACAGTTTGAGGAATCTTTCCTGAATTAGTTAAGGTGTAAAACCTGTCAATTCCAACCAGTGGTGTGGCCATTTGTGTAGGCTGGACCTGAATTGAGAAAATTGAATCATGAATCACAAAAACATGAGTGTCAGTGCTTTTGAGAGTAACTTACTAATGTGTAAAAATCCCCAATCTGCTGTGTTAACTCAGCCAATTCTGCACTGTCACCTGGGTGCAAAAACGAGTGGGAACTGTTTCCACAATGATATTTGCAATAAAGGAATGTTAAATGTTTAATTAGAAAATAAATAAAGTCTGGTGTGGGCCATATACCCTGAAGTGTTACATATGATTTAGTTACTTACATTCGAAAATATTCAATATATTTAAAAAATTAGAAATAATTAATTATATTTTACTTATTTTTCATGTCAGTGTGCTTTTTCAAAAAATTTCTCTCGTCACTAGCTTGTGATTCTCAAACCACTGGATCCAATTTGTTGCTTTTATTTTTCATCAGTCGTTTAAAATTGTATTTACTTGTGCCAAATTTCATTTATCTTTGTGCTAAATAATCACTGTGTGTATTTTCAAATTATGTTTACTCCTTCATAGCATAATATGCAATTCAATTAGTTTTTTTTATTAAAGTAATTAACATGCCCACTGTACTTATTAAATTCTTTTCATATAAGGGTTGCAATGGAGTAAGTTGTGAAGCGTAGATGTGTTAAAATGGAGATACTGTGGAAGAGAATGGGGGCAGGCTTCCAGAATTGAAGGCAGTTTTTAAGAGGTTAAAAAAATTGGGCCAGTTGTAAGGGACCACGTTTCTTTTTCCTTTGAACTGTAATCTGGAGAATGGAAGATGAGCATTATTGTGTAGTTAAATCATATTGAAAGATTCTTTTTCCTATAAATTGACAATCAAGTGGAATTATGTGGTTTAGACTACAGTAGTACAAGACTGTCAGCTGTAGACTGTCAGAGTTGTGAGAGCATGGAATGCGTTGCCAGCAGCAGTTGTGGAAGCAAGGTCATTGGGGTCATTTAAGAGACTGCTGGACATGCATATGGTCACAGAAATTTGAGGGTGCATCCATGAGGATCAATGGTCGGCACAACATTGTGGGCTGAAGGGCCTGTTCTGTGCTGTACTGTTCTATGTTCTATCTATGTTCTATGTATCTTATGTTTTTGGATGAGTCAGTGTAGTATTGAGTATTTTGGAGGGATGCCTACAGTGAGGACGTGTGAGATATTTTTGCTTTATCTTACCAAACATGCCACATTAACTACCATCCCTGCCTCGATGGCATCCCTCACAACCGATTATAACTCCATCTTACAATATACTGAACAACCTGCCACTCAGCAGCTATCTGCTGAAAGACCAGCATCTCTTGCATTTGCATCAATTTTGAGAGGCAGCAGTGCACCCAGTCAAGGGTCGATCATTTACCATTACCCCTCACCTGCAACCTAAATGACACAGCAGCCGTAAAGCCACATAGCCCATCCTTAAATTATCATGTCAGCCAGTTTTCCTGTTCTGAGATACATGTCTGAGTCCCTGATGCACTGTCCTTAGTGTCCAGTGGTCACCCACATTTTGTCGTTTTCTAGTGTTGTAGATACCCATGGCTGAATGCAACAAAACGGCTGCTTGAGGTTTTATTTTAACAGACCATCCAAAGATATGCAGCTTATGTAGTTTGGCCATAGTGACCAGGGGATGTGCAGGCTAGGTGAATGAGCCATGGTAAGCACAGGGTTTTATGGATAGAGTTGGTGGGGTGTCTGTCTGGGTTCATCTCCAGAGTGCTGGTGTGGACCCTATGGGCCAAATGGGCTGCTTTCACTCTGTAGGGATTTTAGGTTCTGTGGCACAAAATGCTGGTAAAAAATTCTAGCTAATGCAGCATTTCATGTAGTTCAACTCATGGCCTTCACAGACGGACAACAAAGTCTGAGTCTTAGTAAGATGGAGCTAGAATGCAGATCATAAAACTCTGATTAGGCAGTTCTGATGAAAGCCGTCTGATTTGAAATTTCTGATTTTTATATGAAATAAAAAGAGAAACCTTGACCCACCTTAGATGAGGCCTTTTAAATAATTATAATTACATTTCAAACTGGACACGTATATTTGTACAATAATAATAATTTTAATGTATTAGACACTGGAAATTTTAATTAGATTTCTGTAGGCAGTCAGCCTTGGATACAGAGACTGGTTTTGATAAACAGCCTTGCAAAACCTTGATAAGAGTACCAGCTAGCAGCTGGTAAATGTCTAGGAAGGGACATAACAGTCGGTATTGGAATGTGGCCCACAAGATGTATTATAAGAGCCCAAGGACAGGTGATAGGAGTCTGGCAAACATCACAAGATGATGAGAGGACCTAAGGTTGACCATGAAATTGTCCATCATTGATCACATTTTCACAGGATTGGATGCGTGGGCCAGAGGGGATGTGGCAAGTACTGGTGTCAGTCTTGCATGTAACCATTATAGCATGGTGTGTATAAATATCCTGTACTTTAATGGGAAAGGCAGAGTGTCCTAGAGACCTCTCCCACTCTGTTTGGAAAGGAGCTCCAAATAAAGATCGATTTGTGAATCTGAACACAGGGCTCAGACTCCTCTTTAAAATCCCTCACCAACATCCAGTGAAGGAATATCATATACAGGAAAGAAATTGATAACTACAAATTAAACTTCTATTATCAGTAAAAGGCAACACAAAGGAAATGAATTCAAGCTACACCCACAATGCTAACTGTGACCGTAACAGTCAATGACTGTCTTCAGTATGCAGGTGTCATTTATGTCCTGTCTGTCTTGCAGAGACCAATACAGCTGAGTTCTGTCATTCACAAGAAGAGGTTCCTCCTCCTCACTGACCTCAAGCTTCTCTTTGGATGACTGTTCCCATTCCCTCAGTTCCTCAGCATTCTGTTACATTGCCTAGTTGTCTGGTCCTATTGGAAAGAATGCTACATGCCAGGATGGTGTAGCACTATCTCCAAACTGCTGGAGAGACTTTCTGAACCACACCAAGCTGTAGAATCAGACGTATAGAGCGCTATCATCTAGTCCACCAGAGCCGTAGTCACAGGATGTGCACCATTTTGATAAAATTGCCTCACTAGCTAAGTGATTAATGTCAAGAGGGAGCTTTTCTATCCCCTTTTCATCACAGATCGACCTCAAACATTCCATTTACTGTTGCATTCATTACAGATATCAAACTTATTTGACATATGAAATTGCCCCCATCCTACTGTACCCTTGGAATTTCCACAAGTGATAGGGTGCTTTTGACCAGCATTTGCCTCTGTTTCAGTTATTGCTGCTAAATCCCGCATCGCTGAGATGTCAATATTACTTTTGTAGCGCCAATGGCAAGGAGAAAATCCTCCTTTGACCAGCATTTTATACATGTTCATTCTTCTTGCATTCCGTACGTGCGAAGAAATTTGCAAATTAAATTTAAGAATTTGCAAACGCATCCATCATACATTTGCCCTTTCAATGTCTTAATGCTCTGCAGATATGGATACCATGTTTTCATCCATCAAAGTGACACTGACTTTGCCCATCCTGAGTCTCCATGTCCCCTTTTACCTTGCCCTAACCTGACATTCCATTTCCACCCACCCCTGATTGTGAAGGCCCATAACACTGAACTTAATGAATTTTGATATTACACCTCAACAATGCCCACGCTGTTCCTCTATAGTCACACAGTGGTGGCCACGGCCAATAATCTGTGTCTCGAATAGCCTACCATGCTGTCTAATGTTCCACATACCCTCCATAAACTTTGAGATTCCCCCATGACCATTCTTGTTACCCCTCCACAAATGCTTCTGCTTCCTTCTCCAACCTGTTTTGGCAATGATCCCTCTCACTTCTACCCTCTGTAATGATTGATAGACACTCTCCTAGTCAATGGACTTGTCCCAGGCTGTGACCAGCTCTGAATAGTAGACCAAAGATGTGATTGACCAGACCATAATTGTTATTTTTGCAGCTCTTGTACTGACATTACGTAAGTCCCCTGTATGCTGCTGCTTACCCTACGGCATGGCCTGTTGCCACTGCCCAGACTGTAGTCAGACAGATCCACTGATAGGAAACATCAGAGCATGACCAAGCCCTTAAATTGTGTGTAATCTGTGACCATAACTGACAGTACCAGGAATGTCTTCACTGGACTGAGGACTATCCACCCGTGACATGGCTTTTTGTTCGAATGAATGCGCATGTGTTTGCTGCGCAGGCATCTTGCATATGTTATTGGCGTTAGACTGACATCTCAGTGTGTCCTGCAGCAAGATATCATGACCCTTGCCCTCAGGACTGGTCCTCCCGGCAAATGGCCTGTTGTAAGTTTGCACTGAAGAGCACCTAAAACACCAACACTGACAACTTTTAGCTCTGGCTGATGTGCCAATGGGCTAACACATATGACAAGGCATGGGTACATGGATACTAAGCATGCAGTATGTGCTAAGTGAGTCAGCACAAAAACAACAAGCAAGCAGCCTTGAGATGCAGCTCCATTCAATCCATGAGATGAGTCATTGTCAGTGTGTGCAAAAAGTCCCTGCTGTAGCCTTTCAATGTTGGTTATTGGTATGCCCGGCAATACAAGTCTGTGATACCTGAGCAGTCTGCAAATAAACCGGAGACATGCCATGATGGTCATGAGCAGATAGCAAATGTCATTTGCCAAGGCCCATGAGCGAGGGTGCATGCAACCAGATGCCTGGAAATCATGCCGTGAGACGTTGGTTGATCCTAAGCAACATTGAAGTCCCTCAAAGCAAACAGCGAGCTGATGTTGCAAGAAACCCACTCTGGTTTCCATGTCGAGCTTTCTCAATATACAGCTTATTTGATGCATTTGGTAAAACACGAAGTCAGGTGTCAACAAGGCAAGTTGGGACATCAACAAGGCATTTATTAAACTTGAATCAGTGTTAATTGGTGATTCATCACTCTCTAGTGAGAAACATACCACGCTGCTTGCCAAACCATAAAAGATGAAGTGATGCGCTCCTGTCATTGAGATTGGCCTGGCCAGACTTCTCATCTGATTCTGCCACAAATCTCACTATGTTCATATTGTTGAGACTCCTATAAGATTCCATCCTGTTTTCCTTTTCAGAGCAGTGAAATTGATACTTTATGAGAAAAAGTAGCACTAGAAGCTTTGAGTTAAAGTGAAGCTATCTATCAACAGTTTTTGGATTTGTCCAGTTGCAGACCTGTGAGTGCACAGAGAGACATCCAGAAGTTTGCAAACAAGAAATATCTTTCACCTTTCCTGTCTGTACATAACAAAAAAACAAAAAAAAGCCCCAGTGACACAAAAAAAGTTAAATCTGATACAAGAAAAAAAGCCTAGGCCCACCTGATCAATTATTGAATTAAAGATTAACCATCACTCTGTAACAGCATCATGTCATGAGTGCTCAAGTCAGGAGAACTGTGAAAATAACTCTCCGCCCTTGCAGTCTTGAACACTTAGAAGTTGTTTTTCTCTGTTGATATTTTTCCATCCAAAGCATTATGCCTAATTGTCTCTGTCTGTGCTTTGAAGGGGTATATCATAAAATAGTATTTTAATAATCTGCTTTTTAGTAAAGAATAAGCTTTCTGACAATAAATAGTTATTTTCCTGTTAATGACAAAATTTGGCATGAATTGCTTTTGTCCTGAATAGCTGTCCATCAAACAAATTGATCTTTATGGTGGTTTAATTGGATAGTTATACACTTGTGATAACTTGTGGAATAGTGGGTTTTGATTATTGATACTGTCTTCCCAACTGAATCGTGACACAATTCATATGGAAACAACATTTAAAAGACATTTTGATAAGTACATAAATAGGAAAGGTTTGGAGGGACATGGGCCAGGAGTAGGCAGGTGGGACTAGTTTAGTTTGGGATTATGTTCGGTACGGACGGGTTGGACCAAAGGATCTGTTTCTGTGCTGTATGACTCTATGACTCTCTGAAGAAGCACTATCTGTTGAAAGGATGTGTGTTATTTGTGGCTACTTAATGGTGGGAAGAAGTAATGATATATCTGTGTACACAAAGTGGATATAAGCCTAAGAATTTTTGGGAGTTGAACTTCCATGAATTGGTATAAAAATCCAATTGAATGCTCCAGTGCAGTACTAATGGAGCACTGCACTGGTAGAGATATCATCTTTTCAATGAGACATTAACCTGAATCCCTATCTGCTTTCTCAGGTAGATTTGGAAGATCCATTGACAAAGATTAAAGGAGGAATTCCTGCTGTCCTGAGCAATGTTTATTACTCGATCAGCATCATTAAAACTGATTTTCTGATCACTAACGCGTTGCAGTTTTTGGGAACATATTGCATGCAGATTGGTTGTCACATTTCCTACTGTACAACTGCTTTGGTTAATCTGATTAATTTATATTCATTGGCTGTAAAGTGCTTGGTCTCAATTTGAAGTTGGGAAAGGTGTATTGTAACTGCAGGCTATTGTTTTACTGTCATGGTGAAAGTATTATTCCTGTGTTTGCCATTTTTAAATTTAGTGGCTTGTATTTGGGAGAAAATTAAAATTAGGAAATAAAGTTTTGTCTGATATGATTGTGTATTAAACATAGTTTCAAAAAATAGTCAAAGGTAAAGGTGAGAAATACAAGTAATCAAATACCCAAATAATGAGGAAGGGAAATGTGATTCACTTGTGTGGTTTGATGAAACATGGTTAATTAAAGATCAGAGTATCAATAAAAATGCAAAAAAAAATATTGTAATATTGGTATTAGAGTTTACTACAATAGTTGGCAACCCTTGCAAAACTGAATGCTCATACAGCGTATTCCATTTTATGTTGTAGTGGCAAAAACAAGCCAGGAGTGGATATATAAACACAGTACAAGTGGGAAACTAAACAATACGAGGGAACACCAGTGAGACTGGGACCTGCTGAACACTCACCATTATCTACATCTCTTTCCAGCTATAGGCAACTTGCTGTAATGATTTGGTAAAGTCAGGCTTACAGCACCACCAACTGGAGATGGCCTGAAGTACAAAAGGGATGAAAAATATCTGATTACTATTAAAGAGATGAAAAAGAAAGACTTGCATTTAAAAATATCTTTCACTACTTCAGGATGTCATAAAGTGCTTGATAACCAATTAAACACTTTTGAAATTTGTCACTTGTGCAATGTAGAGAACATAGAGCAAGCTCCCATGAACTGCCATGTGAAAGTGATCAGATATTTTTTCTAAGGATTTTAGCTATAGTGAAGGAACGATTATAGTCCTTGTTGTGTTTGGCTTGGGGGAGGGTGGGATGCAACTCAAAAATACAAACATTCCCACAGACCTGCTGCTCATGTGGTTCCAGATGGCAGAGGATACCGTCCTGGTGATACCACCAAAAAAATCTTGACAAGTTGAAGTACATCCTATCGATGATGCACACTGCAGAAACAGTTGTGGGAGTAGATATTTGACATAGTGGAAGTCACCAGAATCAAACATTTTATCCTGAATGGTATAGAGCTTCTTGAATGTTATTGTAGCTGGATATGTCTGTACACATGGACAATATTCCATCACACTCCTGGCTTCTATCATGTAGATGGCAAAAAAGCTTTGGAGAATCAGGCAGTAAATTCCCAGCTCTAAATGCTGCATCTAGCTTTATTACATGCATGACTGGTCCAGTTAATGTCCTAGTCAATGATAACCCCAGGATGCTGCTGGTGGGAGGTTCAGGGGTAGTAAAAACACTGTATGTCAAGGGGATCATGGTTAGATTGACTCTTTTGAGATGGTTATGGTCTAGCACTTGTCCAGCTTAGGTTTTACTTGGCATTATCAGACCAAGTCTGAAATTTGTTCATGTCTTGAGGAATGCAGGAATGGTACCGAACACAATGCAATCATCAGTGAACGTTGCCAAGGGATGTATAGGACTGGATGGGAACAAAAGGTAGCTTATGGTAGATATCAAAGTCTCAAACAGCAGGTTTCCTAGAGAAGTAGAAAATGAAGGGTGTTGTTTAAAAATAAATTAGAAGAGTGAAAAGCAGACTTGAAAAATCATGGTGAGTAACATCAAAGAAAGTCCAAAGTTATTTTATAACTACATTGGGGTCAAAAGAATAACCAGGAAAGAGTAGTACCTCTCTGATGAAGGGTCTAGGCCCAAAACGTCAGCTTTTGTGCTCCTGAGATGCTGCTTGGCCTGCTGTGTTCATCCAGCCTCACACTTTATTATCTAAGAGTAGTACCAATTAGGGACTGAAGTGGCAGCCTGTGCACGGAGCTGAAAGATATTGCAGAGGTTTTCACTGAGTACTTTGCACATATATTCATTGTAGAGAGGGACAAGGTAAGTATTGAGAGCAGAGAGAGCACCTGTTATATATTTGAACAAAGTAGCTTTGAGAGAGAGGAGGCATTAGCAGTCTTAGCAGGTCTGAAAGTGGATAAATACAGAGGCTCAGATGAGACATACCCCAGGCTGATGTGGGATGCAAGAAAAGAGTTTGCTGGAGCTTTGACATTAACTTCCAAATCCTGTCTGGCCACAGGAGGGGTGCCAGAGGACTGGAGGACAGCCGATGTGGTCCCATTAGTCAAGAAGAGTTGTAGGAATAAACCAGGAAAATACAGATCAGTGAGTCTAATATCTATTGTAGGGACATTAGAAAGGCAGAGACTAATCGTGGACAGTCAGCATGATGTCGTAAGGGGAAAATCATGTTTAACAAATTTTATTGATGAAGTGATTGGATGTAGAACATAGAATAGTACAGCACAGTACAGGCCCTTTAGTCCACAATGTTGTGCCGACCTTTTACCTTAAACCTAAAGTGTATCTAACCTCCACCCCTACCTAATACTATCATCCATATGCCCATCTAACAGCAGCTTAAATGCCCCTAATGAGGCCGACTCTATTACCCTCTCCAGCAATGCATTCCATGCCCCTCCACTCTCTGAGTAAAGAACTTACCTCTGATGTATCCCCTATATCTACCTCCACTCAATTTAAAACCATGCCCCCTCGTAATAGCTACTTCCACCCTAGGAAAAAAGTCTCTGGCTGTCCACTCTATCTATACCTCTGATCATTTTGTACACTTCTATCAAGTCACCTCTCATCCTTTGTCGTTCTAAAGAGAAAAGCCCTAGCTCTCTCAACCTTTCCTCATAAGACCTTCCCTCTATTCCAGGCAACATCCTGGTAAATCTCCTCTGCACCTTTTCCAACGCTTCTACATCTTTCCTGTAACGAGGCGACCAGAACTGGACACAATACTCCAGATGCGGCCGAAACAGGCTTTTGTATAGCTGGAGCATAACTCCATGGCTCTTGAACTTAATCCCTCTATTAATGAAAGCTAATACACCATATGCCTTCTTAACAACTCTATCCACCTGGGTGGCAGCTTTCAGGGAACTGTGGACAAGAACCCCAAGATCCCTCTGCTCTTCCACACTGCCAAGAATCTTTCCGTTAACCCTGTATTCTGCTTTCAAGTTTGTCCTTTCAAAATGAATCACCTCACACTTCTCAGGGTCAAACTCCATCTGCCACTTCCCATCCCAGTTCTGCATCCTATCAATGTCCCTTTGTAACCTAGTACAGCCCTCTGCCTGTCCACAATGCAACCCACCTTTGTATTGTGCGCAAACTTACTGCTCTACCCTTCCACTCCTTCATTTAAATCATTTACAAAAATCACAAATAGAAGAGGACCCGGAACAGATCCTTGTGGTACACCACTCATAACTGAGCACCATTTTGAATATTTTCTGTCTACTACCACCTTCTAAGGGTCAGCCAATTCTGAATCCAATCTGCCACATTTCCCTCTATCCCATGCCTCCTTACTTTATGCATGAGCCTACCATGGGGAATCTTATCAAATGCCTTACTTTAATCCATGTATACTATTATCCACTGCTGTACCTTCATCCACGTGTTTGGTCACCTCTTCAAAGAATTCAATAAGGTTTGTTAGGCATGATCTATCCCTCACAAGTCCATGCTGACTATCACAAAACAAACTGTGCCTTTCTAAATGATCATAAATCCTATCTCTCAGAGCCCGTTCCAATAATTTGCCCACCATTGATGTAAGACTAATTGGCCTGTAATTTCTGGCGTTATCCCTATTCGCCTTTTTGAACAAGGGAATGATGTTTGTCTCTCTCCAATCTTCCGGCACCCTGTGATCTCTTCCCTCGCATCCTATAGAATCCTTAAATGTAAATGTAGGGTATGTAGATGAGGAGTCATGTGGTTGTTGTAGTCTGTACAGATTTCAGCAAGGTTTTTGACAATGCCACACATGGCAGAATGTTAAGAAGCTAAGACCATAAGATTCAGGCCAAATTGGCAAAATGAATCCTGCATTAAGACTGCAGAGAAGCTTGAGAAATGTCAAAATTCCAGCGATTTGTTTGTATTTTTGTTTGTAAAGACTGTACAGATATGATTTAGAACATTTGTATGTACTTGTAGTTGGTTTTATGATTAAAGTATATTTTCAAAATAAAAGAAATGCACTGAGGGGTTAATTGGGAGAAACTGTTTGCACTAACAACGTGGTTGGAGCCAGAGGAAAGGGATTTACAATAATTGACAAAAATAATCCAGGGAAAAATACCTTCCTAACAGTTTGTACAAGACTCTAAACCACTATTAGAGCTCTGTATGGAATGTATCCCAGACCCAGTCATGCTAGAAACTGCATATCTGATTATTCATTGCTTTGATATTTGTTGGGCCTTACTATATGTAAAATAGCCATCACATTTCTTTGCACTACAACAATGGCTAAGTTTCAAACAGTATTTGACTGTGAAGAATTTTGGGATGCCTTGTGGTCGCGAAAGGTGTGATATCAATGAAACTTTTGTTTATTTTTCCTAATTATTGAAGCTCTTTTCAGCCAGTTACATTTTACTTATTTATTCTTAAGGATTAATTTAAGGCCTTCTCTACATGTTCACTTCAGCCATGTTTTAGGAAACAGATCCAATGGAATGAATTGACAGCTAGTAACCCGCATTATTTTGTCCACACTAGAGAATGATAAATCCGTTTTCTGAGGAGTTGTCATGATAAAGTTTTGCTCCTCGTCACTTCCACCAAGAGCCTACCGTATGTTCACTAATTCTGGGCAAGTGCTTCACATTCCTAATCAACATTACTCAAGCACTAATAACAAAGCGTGGAGCTGGATGAACACAGCAGGCCAAGCAGCATCTCAGGGGCACAAAAGCCGACATTTCAGGCCTAGACCCTCTCTGATGAAGGGTCTAGGCCCGAAACGTCAGCTTTTGTGCTCCTGAGATGCTGCTTGGCCTGCTGTGTTCATCCAGCTCCACACTTTGTTATCTGGAATTCTCCAGCATCTGCAGTTCCCATTATCACTAATCAAGCACTATTTCCTAACCAACAGTTTCCTCAATATTTTCAGAATTTATTAAATTATTTCCTTTCTTCTCTCACTCTTTCACTTTTACTGTCATGAATACTGCTTTCTGTTGCATGTGTGTTACCTGTAGATTAAGCTAAATCAGGAAGGATTATTTACTCAGAAAGAAGCTATCTAATTTTCTGTCCATGGACAAAAAATATCAGGTAGGCTACAATACAGATGTATGATTTTTTCAGTCCCTTTTCCTCTATGTGCCACAACCAGGTCAGAAACAGCAACACCTTCCTAATGACTGCTCTGTGATGAATATTTCCACATGTATGTGTATTCTTTCTTACCTCATCTGAGTTCTCATTATTAATACATCAGCACCAGAGGATTGTCCAGTTTACCATGGAGACCCAGCCAAGTGTCACCCTATCTTTCTCTGACCTGCAGACAGGAGAGATCCTGACCTATTTTATGCTTCTCAACCAAACTGTTCTTAAACTGTAGCAACCGATCATGCTGTCTGTGGAGATTAGGTTCCATCTTAAACTATACCAGTGCCAAATAAAAATTTCTTAAATTACAGCTTTTGAAGGAGGACTTGCATTTTTGTTGTGACTTCCACGACCTTAGACATTCCAAAATGCTTTATAGTTAGTGAAATAATCTTCCAAGTGTAGTTACTGTTGTAATAAGACCTAAAGGCTTAGGAACAAAATAGGCCATTCAGCCCAGCAAATTTGCTCTGCTATTCAATTACATCATACCTGCTCCGGTAATCCTAAACTCTACTTTCCTTCCTTTTCCACAAATTCCATGATTCCCTTACTGACCGAAAAAACCTATCTACACCAACCTTCAATACATTGGTGACCTAACCTCAACAGCCCGTGAGTTGAAGACTTTCACAGATACACTGCGCTTTCTCACCTCTGTCCTAACTCTGTGACCTCTGTTAAAGTAGCAAACGCAGCAGTCAGTTTGCACACAGCAAGTTCCCACAATCAGCAGTTAAGATTTTTTTTAAGTGTATTCATTCATGGGATGTAAGCATCACTGGCAAGGTGAGAATTTGTTACCCATCCCTAATTACATTTGGACATCTAGTGGATGAACTGCCCTCAACTTGATTCCTGGATTATTCTAGAGGACAATTAAAGGTCAACCACATTGTGGTGTTGGTCTGTGAAATAACTCTACAGAGGCCAGTATCCCATTGGCAAGTCACCCTTTATGCACACATGGAGAGTCCTTGCCACTGATCTGGCTCCCCCGAGCCAGCTGCCAGAGTGAACAGGATATCCGATAACCCTGTTCTTATCTGACAAATGGGATTCTGATTGGACCAGATCAACAACACCAATCAGGGAACTCAAATTCCATGAAGTCCACCTGGCTGACCTCATTACGATCACTACAGTCTGGATTATACATAAACCTGATTAGGTAAGGATGACAGGTATCCTTCTCTGAAGAGCATGAGAGAACTGAATGGGTTTTTATGACATGACAAGGTGCAGAGCTGGATGAACACAGCAGGCCAAGCAGCATCAGAGGAGCAGGAAGGCTGATATTTGAAGGATATAGGCACGAAACATCAGCCTTTCTGCTCCTCTGATGCTCCTCGGCCTGCTGTGTTCATCCAGCTCTGCACCTTATTTCAGATTCTCCAGCATCTGCTGTTCCTGCTATCTCTGAAAGGGTTTTCATGACAGTCCAGTAGTTTCCACACAATTAACGAGTCAGGTGTTCTATTCCAGATTTATTTGTTAAACTCATATTTTCTCCAGCTACCATGATTTGAACTAATTTCTCCAAAGGTCTAGCCTGGACCTTTGAATTACACAAATTATACAGTTACAATTACACTGCTTAATTCTCTGCTTTTGGTGTTGTTTGATGATAAATGCTGAGCAAAAACATGCCACATGGGGGCACCAAAACATAGACTTGCCCTTCATATCTTGCAAAACCACAAGCTTTAAGTAGTACTACACATGTTTAATGGCTTGAATCCTTTTAGTTGTCATGGTCTTCTTACACGAATAGTCTGACTACTTCCTTTAACTACAAAGGAGCTTCAAAATCTTCTATATTCCTGAAGACTGCGAGAAAACTGCCTTTTTTTTGTGAAAAATAATTCTTCATTCTTCGGTAAATTTCTCAGAAGCCTACATCACCTAATACTTTATGAATAGTATTTGTACTATCTCTGAAAGCTTGTGCAGTATATGTCGCAGTCTGCTATACAGAAATACAGGAATTGACTTAGTGTTTACGTTAAGTGCAGCATCTCACATTCTTATTTCAAACAGCAAGCAGAATTTATTTAGTACATTTAACCTAGTGTAATATCTTAAGACATTTATCGGGAATGTAATCACCAAAACTTGATCCCAAGCCCCATTGCTTGATAAATCAACAACATGCTTTTCTTCCTTTCTATATCTTTGGCATATTGAAATAAAATTTTAATACACAATTTTCCATGCTAACCATTTTTCCATGGACTTCAAGAATATTTTCCCTTATTTGGTTATGATTCAATTGAAAACACTAATATCTTTGACAAGTCGAAGGCTGTTGTTTCAAGTCCAGTCCAGAGACTTGAGTCACAATATTTAGGCTCATAGTCCAGTGCAGCATTGAAGGAGCCCTGTACTTTCAGATGTGATACCTTTCAGATGACAATCCCATTTGTACTCTCGGGTGTCACTATTTCAAAGAGGAGCAAGGAAACTCTCCTTCTGGTGTCCACCATTAACACATCTCAGATTGTGTTACATCTCTGTGCTCCAATTGGTCACAGCCTTTTCTGCACTAGAACAGTGACTCCATTTCATTGATTATAAAGGCAGACCTGAGCTCATCAAAGGTGCTACATAAATACAAATCCTGCTTTCTTTTTTGATCTATGATCTATAAGTGCTGCCTAATCAGTACACCCTGAATTCACAAATCTCAGAGGATCAGGAAAGGAGCACTTATATCATGGACACTGGTCAGGTTTCATGTAAATTGCGAAATTTTCTATAATGCCACACCCAACTTCCTGCCACTCAATTTTCCAGACCCTGTATGGAATAGCAGCAAGTATAGGTGTAAAGACACAATGAGACGAAGGCTGTGTATCATTATCTTTATCTGCTCTTCAACTCCCAGGACCAGCAGCAACTGCCAACAGCTGCCAAACAGCCTTCATATAAAGATGTCATAGGAGAAGGTCCCCTCAAGATGCAAAGGAGGGACAGGATGCCTAGAGCCTACCAATGTCATTTCCTCCAGAGGAGTGAAGCGCATTGCCACTCACTGAATAAGGATAACCTGGATCACAGTCACAGAAGTGTCATCTGCTGGAGCAGGGCCTGTGAACTGAAGGGAAAGCTGCCACAAAGATAGCAGCTGTGCTGAATTTTGAGCAACTGGCTGCTATTATGGAGGCTCTAGGGATCTGTGTGGGCCCTCTCAATCCTCAAATCACCAAAGCTGCTACCAATGTAATTTCTCCAGATCACACCACTTCACCTCATTTCTCCAAGACGGGTTCAATGCTGCAGGCCAAGCATAGACTTTGCCAACATGACCGCCCTACCACAGATTCAGGGTGTTAGACAGCATGCAAACATGATATCGAGAACACCATATCATAGTACTGCTGGTTTTATGAAGGAGAATAGTTGGTTAATTTACCATCATTTATGCCATATGTTAGAAGTCTGAGCTGGGGAACCTGAAAGTTCCAATGATGGATATATCCGTGACCAGTCTCAGATTCCTGCTCCATTTCAATGTCCAGGTATTTACAAGGATGGCTGTTGGAGAGACCATCTGCAACTTGGCTGATAACTCTGATACAAGTCCATGATCTCAGGCTAACCATAGATACAGTGCAGTTCATTCTTCTAGCAGGGTGTCAGGGAGCTTCCTGAAGATGAGGTTCCAATACTTGGAACGATCTGCTGATGCTTTTGGGGTGGGGTGTGGGGTGCTTGCAATAAAGCCCCAACAGAGTGCGCTGCATAACCGTTAAGACCAGAAGCAAAGAGGTCATCTGATGGATGCTGAAAAGTTGGGTGAGCAGCAGTAGTCTTTCGGGGAGGAAGAGGACATGCAGTAGGAGGAGCATCAACATTACAGAGCAATGTAAAACCAAGCACAACAAGCCAGAGAGGGCTTCATTGACACTCAGTTCCAGTAGGTATGAACTAGGTGAAGCCATCGTTATGGGCCACAGATTGTTTGAAAGGCAAGCAGCCCATTGTTAGTCACAGAAGCAAATGTGGCTTTTTTGTTTGTTGTTTCTTTGCTTTTCCTATTGTTTAATTAAAGTTATAATTACCAACTGTTTAAAGTCTTTCCATCATGTGATGCTCCCACATTCAATAATGTCAAGATGTTATGCTACACTGGGCATCAGGGAAAGAATAGTCCTCCCTTAAAAGGGAACTCTCACATGATATGACTCAAAGGACAAGTAGCCTGAGAAATCTTCCAAGAAATTCCCTGAAACTGACACACAGCTGAGTTTTGCTAAAGCTCCCCTAAGACATAATTTATATTTATTGAACTCTCATCTCTTGTTGCTGCAGCTGGGGCTGGATATTGGCGTTAAAAATGGTAGAGCAGCAATGCCATTCATTCCACATGTTTATCTGGTGAACAGTATTGGGGAGGGGAAGGGAAAAAATTTGTACCGAAATACGGGACATAATTAAGGGACACAGCCAGTCACAGGGATCCAACATTGTAGTGATCAAACAACTTGAAATCAAGCGATAACAAGGTGTGGAGCTGGATGAACACAGCAGGCTAGGCTGCATCAGAGGGGCAGGAAAGCTGACGTTTCAGGTGCGGACCCTTCTTCAGAAATGAAAGTCTTGAAAACAAGAGTCATGACGGGAGCTTAGATAGGCTGGGGCTTCTTTCACTGGAGTATAGGAGGTTGTGGGGTTACCTCTCAGAGGTTTATAAAATCATGAGGGCATCAATAAGGTGAACAGCAAAAGTCTTTTCCCTAGCATGGGGGAGTGCAAAACTACAGGACATATTTTTAAGGTGAGTGGATAAAGATTACCTGAAGGACCTGAGGAGCAACATTTTCACACAGACTGTAATTTGTACATGGAATAAACTGCCAGAGGAAGTAGCAGATGCCAGTACAGGTACAAAATTTAAAAGATATTTGGACAGGTACTTGAATAGGAAAGGTTTAGAGGGATTTGGGCCAACCACAGGCAGATTAGTTTTGATTGGGAAACTTGGTCGGCGTGGATGAGTTGGACCAAAGCATCTGTTTCCATGCTGTATGACTATGATTCTGACTCTATGATTCTATTGTGTTTTGCTCAACAGCTTTTGATACAAGAGAAGACAGAAGGAATGTTTGTGTGAGGTTTGACTGGTACTGCAGTTTTGATGGAGTCCAACCCATGTCACTGAACAATGAAAACTAACTGCTTTCACTTAACTTTTACATGTGTCATCTTATTACAAACATATCTCCTGCTTTTTAATCACAGCGCCATCTGAAAATCTTGCCATAATTACTGGTCAATAATGGTCCAAAGTCATACTCCAAAATGATGGGGTCCTGCTAGCAAAACATTGATCACGACATCTTCTTGTCTGTCACCTTGTTTAGAGATTACCCTTTATATTAATATTTAAAGCAGCTATTAATAATGTTGAGAATAAGACACCAAAACAATTAGATCTGGGTCTAAAGAAGGAATGACAGCCACATTTTAATACTTTTCTAGTTAGTCTGGTGTTATGCAAAGTATAATTAATGTTTATCGTACAATCCAATCTAACCATTGCCGTTTCCCTCCAAACATTCATTAATTTCACCGTCTGACGCCCACAGCAGCCAGGGTTGAGGTGTTGCAGAATACAGTGATGGAATATTGAAATGCTAAGGTCTGTCGGCTAGCATCATCAATCTGAGACCTGTGAGGACCTGGCCTCCCCAGCTGCCAACCCACATTCCTCAGGGGCAGTCACTGGTAATCCAAAGGCTAGAGAAAGCAGCAGTTTTCTGCCACATTTAATTGCAACTGCAGCAAACTCCAGTGTAGGAAATGCTCTGTGCTTAGCACCAAAGAGACAAGTTACAAAATCAGTAACTATGCCCCACAAAGTAATCATATCTAGTAAATACAGCAGTGAAGAGAGAAGATGTTTTTAGAGAGTCTTTCATTAAACTGGATCACTGTATTTACTTGCAAAGCCACATTTTTCCCAGAGCAGAATTCTTGGGTTCAGGTCAAAGAGCACTGCATATGTATGTTTTCTCTAAATGTGTAATTAAATTTAGGTGGGGAGATTTCTCTTGTGAACTACACACTACTTGCATCAGCTCATGTGACCTTTAACCCCATGGGAGATAAGGTGTTTACTTTATGGTTAATGGATTAACATAATGTACAATTCCTTCCAGCTTGCACCCTGTCACCACAGTAAAAACTTCCTTCAAACAGGCCACAGAATACGGACCAAAATACTTAAGATACACTTTTAAGATAATTGGTTAAAGAACAAAGGGATATAAGTAAAATTTCTAGTTTTTTTTGTTCTGCAGTTAGCTGTTGTGATCTGGAATGCAGAGTCCAAAAGGGTTGGTGTAAGCAAATTTAGCAGTAGCTTCCTAAAGAAATTTGATTATAGATTTGAAAGGGACAAATTTGCAGGGCGATGGGAGAAACAGCAGGGAAGAGTGGGAGGAATTAAACTGGTACAATAGGCCAAATTATCTCCTTTATGCTGTAAGATTTGATGAGAAGACTGTGAATGTGACTGAATCATATTTCACAATTAAATCAAATCCAAATTCAATATAAACACTTCATTTAAAAGTACATTGTGGGCATTGGGTTTGAGCAGCTGTATTGAACTTTAAAATATCTTGAATCCAGTCTTGTTCCCATGTCACCTTAGAGTATAAATCTTTTCTGAAGCCCACAAGCAACAAACTATCTGCAGAGCTAGAACAGCTCATAAAACTTAAATTATCAGTCAGGAACTATTCAGTATCCCAACCAAAGATGTATGATTTTCTGCTAATATTGAATATTAAAACACAGTAGCACTAAAATCAAGAGAACGATTAAAGAACAATGAAAACTCATGCCATAAGCACATTTCATAACTCACTTATAAATTCAAATTAAAGATTCACAATTATCCAGTGGGAATCGTTTGTGCAGTTGGTCCAAAGGTAAATGAAGAGTGGCTGAGCTGACTCCGAAGGTCGTGAGTTCAAACACCACTCCCAAGCCGTCAACACAGTCTAGACTGACTCCCAATGGCAATTGGGTGCGTACTGCAATGTCGGAGATGGCATCTTTTGGATGAGTCATTAAACTAAGTGAATACAAAGAAGAAATGATTTGTATTGACTAGGCTTCTTTTATATCCTTGTAGCTAATTAAGTGCTTTTGATGTTTTGACACTGTTGCAACACACACAGCAGTCAGTTGATGCACGGCAAGATCCTACAAACAGCAATGTGATAATGATAACAATTTGTCTTTTTTGTGAATAAAAATGGAAAGAACTGCGGATGCTCTAAATCAGGAACAAAAACAAAGTTACTGGAAACGCTCAGCAGGTCTGGCAGCATCTGTGGCATCATTCTTCACAGATGCTGCCAGACCTGCAGGGCTTTTCCAGCAACTGTGTTTTTGCTCCTTGCTTTCTTTTGTGATTTTGAATAAGGAGTGATGACCCCATCTCTGGACAGAAATAAGGTGAAACATTTTCTCTCAGAGGATCATGACTCTTGGGAGCTCTCTTGCTGCAAAGGTAGTGGAAAAAGATTTAGAAGAAGATTTTTAGATCGAATCTTGTTAAGCAAGAGGTGAAAATGTTGTGAGGGGTGGGGGGGATTTGTGGTTATAATCAATTTATCCATGGTCTGATTAAATCACATAGCAGAATCAAAAGGCTGAATAGCCTAATTTGTGTGCATGTCAGTGTGTGGGTGAATCTTCCTTCTTTGAAATAGTTCCATGAGATCCTTTACATCTACCTGTGAGGGCAGACATGATCTCAGATTAACATCTCATCAAAAGACAGAACCTTCAGCAGTGTAGGATTTCCTCAGTTTTTGAAGTTACACCTAACACTATGAGTCATCGTTGACACCAGTTAAAGTTTGGAAATATCGCCTTCTGTGTAAAGATTAATCACTTAAAGAATGTTTTCCTTTCAAAATCATTGAATGGGAATCTTGAACTTTTGCGTTCTGAATTAGAATATACCACTTTTAATATTTCTTTTGCTACACGGCTTAAGTTGAATAAATTAAATCATGAATAAATTACTATCCTGTAAGTGTTTACAATGTCACATAAATGCTTCCAGACAACACACCTCAAACTTCTACAACTTTAATATATAAGCTGGCAAGCAAGCACATTTGTGCTCATAGGATTGAATAGCACAACAACGTATTAGGGTCATCAATGTAATTTGGAAATAAGATACAATTCAATGCTCAGAATTTGAAGCGAACAACTTCACAAAAGGCTAAAAGTGGCCATAGAAATATTATAGCATATACCTATTATTCTGACATTATCAGCACACACATTAGTTTGATTTGTTGCTGATGAGAATGTAGAAATTTATTCCACGGGAAGGGGTGAAGCTCAAAAGAATGCCATCTCCATCAATAACACGTTGAGTGGACCATCGCCTATTTAGTTATAAGCCCAGAGCACAAAATGTATTGAAGTGCATTACCATGACATCACAGTGATGGAAGGGACCAATAGTTCAACTCCCAAGCATCCTTACGATTTACAAAAAATGAAGGATGGCTAGATACTCAACCTCATCTCCTGATTAACCTGGATTCTTTCCATCTCAGACTAAGAAAAAAATGTCTTACCTGTCAAGCTGAGACTGAGATTGTGTCCAGGCCAAGTCAATTGGCCGACAGTCAAAGGCCTTTGGGGTCAAACTTCATCCAAAGTTACACAAGTTGACGATGTCATTACAAAGGCCCAGTAGTGACTGGTGAAAGAAATGAAAACTTCCCCATTGTGCAGTTGTTATCAAAGTTATTTTAAAAATGTATCCATATGGAAAGTGAAGGACAGCTTAATGTTGCACCTGCTCATGTTGTACCCAACTTAACAATGCTTGATATTAACACTGAAATGCCTTGGAAAATAAACATTCCATGCTTGGTTCTGCCATCCTTTTTCTCAACGCAGAAATCTACTCAGAATATAAACACCAAAAACTGATAACTTATTGCAAATTAACATTGAGAACAGAGAGTGGACTATAACTGTGCAGAGAACGAAAAAGCTGGCATTGCTGGAATATTATAAGGAGATATTGCTTGAACCAGAAGTGAAGATCTGCTTAAGTACCTCGACGGGAACAGCACAGATAGATCAGGGGTAAAATAAAGCCAAGAACTATAGATGCTGGAAATTTGAAGCAAAAACAGAAATTGCTGGAGAAACTCATCAGGTCTGGCAGCATCGGTGGAGATTAAGCAGAGTCAACATTTCTGGTGCAGTGATCCTTCATCAGAACATATTGGTAGCTAGGAAAAGGTGGTATATATGCTGAATTTAAGAGTGGGGAGGTTGAGAATGGTAGGGGTGGTGGGTAAGTAAGGAGCATAATGATAGGTAACAACAGAGTCCAGAGAGAGAGAAAGACAATTAGGTAAACAGAGGGATGGGCACTGGTATGCCAGGGAAGGAGAAAACCTAATACTGGGGATCATAAGAAGGCAAAAATGGATTGGCTGTACTGAAAGCAGCTCATGTGATAACAGGACCTGGAGTTGGGGCATGGATAAAGGTGTCCACAAAAATTAACTAAGCTTCCATCCCCACCCCTGTCTGCTTTCCGGAGAGACCACTCTCTCCGTGACTCCCTTGTTCGCTCCACACTGCCCTCCAACCCCACCACACCCGGCAACTTCCCCTGCAACCACAGGAAATGCTACACTTGCCCCCACACCTCCTCCCTCACCCCTATCCCAGGCCCCAAGATGACATTCCACATTAAGCAGAGGTTCACCTGCACATCTGCCAATGTGGTATACTGTATCCACTGTACCCGGTGTGGCTTCCTCTACATTGGGGAAACCAAGCGGAGGCTTGGGGACCGCTTTGCAGAACACCTCCGCTCAGTTCACAACAAACAACTGCACCTCCCAGTCGCAAACCATTTCCACTCCCCCTCCCATTTTTTAGATGACATGTCCATCATGGGCCTCCTGCACTGCCACAATGATGCCACCCGAAGGTTGCAGGAACAGCAACTCATATTCCGCCTGGGAACCCTGCAGCCTAATGGTATCAATGTGGACTTCACCAGTTTCAAAATCTCCCCTTCCCCCACCGCATCCCTAAACCAGCCCAGTTCGTCCCCTCCCCCAACTGCACCACACGACCAGCCCAGCTCTTCCCCCCCACCCACTGCATCCCTAAACCAGCCCAGTTCGTCCCCTCCCCCCACTGCACCACACAACCAGCCCAGCTCTTCCCCTCCACCCACTGCATCCCAAAACCAGTCCAACCTGTCTCTGCATCCCTAACCTGTTCTTCCTCTCACCCATCCCTTCCTCCCACCCCAAGCCGCACCCCCATCTACCTACTAATCTCATCTCACCTCCTTGACCTGTCCGTCTTCCCTGGACTGACCTATCCCCTCCCCACCTCCCCACCTATACTCTCTCCACCTATCTTCTTTTCTCTCCATCTTCGGTCCGCCTCCCCCTCTCTCCCTATTTATTCCAGTTCCCTCTCCCCATCCCCCTCTCTGATGAAGGGTCTAGGCCCGAAACGTCAGCTTTTGTGCTCCTGAGATGCTGCTTGGCCTGCTGTGTTCATCCAGCCTCACATTTTATTATCTAAGCTTCCTGTTAGGTTTTACACGTTGCCCCTCGTCTACTTGGATTTGGTGTGGGGGTGCTGGGGTGATGGGGATAAAGGAAATGGAAGAAGGTATTCAGGTCCTAAAATTATTGAACTCAACATTGAACCCTGAAAGCTGCAAGGTTTCCCAAGTGGAAAATAAAATGCTGTTCTACCAGCTTGCGTTGAGCCTCCTGTTGCCTGCCATGTTAACTGCAATGTCCCATCAAGGTTCAATGCAAGCTGGTAGAACAGCATCTTATTTTCTACTTGGGGGACCCTGCAGCTTCAGAACTCAATGTCGAGTTCAATAATGTTAGGTCCTGAATACCGTCTTCCATGTCCTTTATCCCCAACACTCCAGCAACGACCTCAAATGCAAACCCAAGTAGGTGAGGGGAGTCATGGAAAAACTGGCAGAATTAAGTTCCTGTGCTGTCAGAGAATCTGTCTTTGGAAGGCAGTTGATCAGTGCTGAAAGGTGCACATGCAAATTTATTCTTGAGCTTTCCCTGAAAAAGGTCAGGATTTGCATGTATTTTCTTGCCCAAAGTAGGTCATAATTTACCAAAGCCATGCAACAAATTTGTACCTGTTTTTGCATAATTCTTGTTTGTTTAATTCCAATAAGATTTTTCAAGGTAAGTATTACGAGCAAGAGCTGTAAACAGTGCAGTGCTCTCTAGATACCTGCTGGAATATGTGCGAACATTATAAGTGACCTCCAGAAACAATCATATTGAAGAAATGTTCATTAATTGCTTGGCATCTGAACCAAGAAGAGTCAGAATATTACACTCAATGGCAATTTGGATACAGAAAGTAGAACACAAAGATTATAAATCAAAATTGGTATCAGGAAGGCAGGCAAAAGTGCAAATATATTTTTTAAATTATTGCAACAAATTAAAAGCTAAACAGTTGTGACACCATGCTTGAAAAAGTTCGTTTTCAGTCCAGAGAAGTTGTTTGTCAGGAATTAATAGTTACCATTCTATTAAAAGGTGTTCTTATGCAGAAATGTACAGTTACAACTTTCAGTAATGTTAGTCCATATTTATTGTACATGTAGCCAAGTGTAATACACCACACATTTCAATGGTGAGTAAGAGGGTAAGATGTCATTTGCACAAAGCCAATACTAAACAGCAACGTTCAGATTTTTATTGTTAACCACACTTTCAGTTTTGTATGATATTGTTATGTAATTTAAATATTAAAACAGTGAATGCCACAAATTCTGACACTTTATATTTTCCATGAATTAATGATAAAACCAGTAGAACTGGAACTTATAAAACTGATAAGAATTGGTATAGTATTCTCCAAATAGAACTTCTGTATTTCTAGTACCTGTACTTTTATGGATTTCATTTTTTCATAGAATCCCTACAGTGCAGAAACAGGCCCTTCGGCCCAACAAGGCCACATTGACCCTTGGAGTATCCCACCCAGGCCCATCCTCCCATAACCCACCCAATCTACATATCCCTGAACACTATGGGCAATTTAGCATGGCCAATCCACCTACCCTTGGCCTGTGAGAGGAAACTGGAGCACCTGGAGGAAACATACACAGGTACAGAGAGAATGTGAAAACTCCACACAGACAGTTGCCTGAATTGAACCCCGGACCCTGGTGCTGTGAGGCAGCAGTGTGAACCACTGAGCCCCGTTCCACCCAAATTATGCAAATTTATTCAGACCAGTTGGTCTGAATTGATTTTGTTTACCCATTTTTCTTTTGCTGTAATTTTCCTGGTGAATGTTTGTTTCAAACCAGGTTGGATGTAGCACCAGTCTTTGAAATGTTAGCCCTGTTCTTCCACTTTAAAAAGAAAACACTTGGTGTATCCCAACTGGGATTGGATTCTAACCCCAAAAAAGGCGTAGAGTGGCAACAGAAGTAGGCAATACACAAGATGTTAAGGTTGGAGGAGCATTTCAATTTTAGAAGCTTTCAGGGGCTTGAGGAGGCTACAGACACTTCTAGGTGCAAAGCCAAGAAGGATGAAATTAAACCAGGATGAATATTTTATTGCTGTGATCTTACCAAACTAGTAGATACTGTAGGACAATAAGTATTTGAGTGATAGGTAAACAGATCCTGATGAATGTAAGGATGCAACAGTGACAACACTTCAAAAATATTAACTAGTTCTAAAGCACTTCAAGAGGTTGTGAAAATTGTAACATAATGCAAGCTTTTTTATTTCTTTAGCATCCTAGTCCAGTCAGGTTGAACACATACAGATATTAGTGGGCACTGAGTGTAGAAAACATGGTTCAGGGCATCAAGGACTCCAGTGAAAAACTACACAAGTTCACACCGTTTGTAAGATGTGTGTCCAAAGATTTTAGTGTTTGTTAAAAACTGTAGGGGGTTTTTGGCCTTTAAACTCACCCCATGGCATCATCTAAGATAATAAAATGTGAGGCTGGATGAACACAGCAGGCCCAGCAGCATCTCAGGAGCACAAAAGCTGACGTTTCGGGCCTAGACCCTTCTGATGAAGGGTCTAGGCCCGAAACGTCAGCTTTTGTGCTCCTGAGATGCTGCTGGGCCTGCTGTGTTCATCCAGCCTCACATTTTATTATCTTGGATTCTCCAGCATCTGCAGTTCCCATTATCACCATGGCATCATCTATCTTGTTAATGAAGCATGGATTTTGCAGAAAACAAGGACCTATAGTTTTATCAACATCATCAACACAGAAATAAATTTATACACGACCTTTTCTTAAGGAGACTCAACTGATAAATGCAAAGCTCAAGTTCAACAGAACAAAAGGAAACCTATAAAACAAAATCGTAATGAGGTTTTGTTTCCACTGAAATAGGTTACACTCTGCTGGGCCTACTGCAATGCATAATCTTAACATTAGAGGGCAGAATTGACTGCAGTGGCAGTTCTGTTCAGTCAGTTCCTTCATTAATCGATTCCGACAGAGCGTGCTTTGCATTTCCTTCCAGTTTAGCCAAATTTTACATTGAATTAAAAAGCTAATCAGTGACCACTGAACTGTTTTTGTAATTGTTCATAAGATATGGCAGTCATGGCCTATACCAATATTTATTGATCTTAAGTAGATGCAGGTGAGCTGTCTTCTGGAACTACTTCAGTCCATGTAATGTAGGTACACCCACAGTGCAGTTACAGAATTTTGATCAAGTGGGAGAGAAGGAATGGCAATGTACTTCCAGCTCAAAAGGGGCGTGAATCTGTGTAACTCACTACTCCGGGGTGTGGTCAATGTGGACATGGAGTAAATATAAGGAGAAGATAGACAGAATTTAAATTAGTAATGTATTGAAAGGTTATGTAAGCTTGGTAGGAAAGTGGAGTTAAATCTGGGATGAGATCAGCCATGACCATATCAAATGGCACAGTAAGCTCGAGACGCTGAATTGCCTAGTCCTGCTTTTAGTTTTTATGTGTGTATTCTCTACAGAGTTCCTAGTTTCTGACCTGCTCACATCGTTTACACGGTTGGTTAATGGCAACTCCCAGAATGTTGATACAGGGAGGGAGGGGGTGGGGAGGAATTCAGTGATGATAATGCCACTGAACATAAAGAAGAGGATTTCAAGACTTGGGGGATCATGTTAAGGTGTAAGGAGAGAGATTTAAAAATGACGTGGGGATAAAGTTTTAACATAAGAGGGTAGTTCGCATTTAGAATGAACTTCCTGAGGAGGTGGTTGATGTGGGTACAATTACAACATTTAAAAGACACTTGACTAAGTACATGAATAAAAGAGGTTTTGAGGGATATGGGCAAGGAGCAGGCAGGTGGGACTAGTTTAGTTGGGATTAGGTTTGGCATGGACTGATTGGACCACAGGGACCTTTTCCGTGCTGTATAAATCTAAGACACAATCAAACTCCCCAATGTTGGAGATGTTCATTGCCTAGCATTTGTGTGGTATCAATGTTACTTACCACTGATCAGCCCAAGTCTGGATATTGACCAGGTCTTGCTGCATATGGATATAGACTGCTTGCTGAGTATCTGAGGACCCACCAATGGCACTGAATATTGTGCAAATATCAGCAAACATTTCTATTTCTAACCTTATTAGAGATGACTGGACAGAGGACAGAAGCCTGAAGAATGTCTGCAGTGATGTCCTAGGACTGAGCTGATTGACCTACAACTACCGTAGCCAACTTCCTTTCTGCTGGGCATGACTTCAACCAGCAGAAAGCTTCCCCCTTTTCTTACTGACTTCAGTTTTGCTAGGGTTTCTTGATGCCTTATACGACCAAATGCTGCTATGAAGGTAAAGGCAGTCACTCTCACCTCACCTCTGGAGATCAGCTCTTTTGTCCATGTTTGGACTATAGGTGTAATGAGGTCAGCAGCTTGGTGGTGGTAGAACCCAAACTGAGCATCAGTGAGTAGATTTTTTCTGAACATTGGGAAAAGATCCAGCTCCCTAACTGATGCTTCCCCCATTGATTAGCCTCCTTTTGTGCTGTAACTGTCGTTCTGTAATGCCAGCACATCTGATTCAGCCCAACAGCCCTATGTTTCAGAAGCAGTTCATTGGCAGCAGTATGCTTTGGGGCCCTCCAGTGAAATTAGCAGCAATATGTAAATACAAGATTTCTTTTCCCTTTCTCTATTGAAATGTTAGCTGAGAGAATCTACTCAATATTCAAAATGAGGAAATTTAGACCAACCATTCAGTCCCTTGGACCTGTACCATCATCCCGTTAGAGTACGGCTGGAGACGTCAACATCTGACTTAGAGGCAGCTGAGCTATGTTGAGTCAGGAAGAGATACTCACGGAAAGAGTCAACTCCTAACTGTATCTTGTAACCATGTGGTAATTGCTTAGGGATGCAACACACTGCCTATTCCCACATATTGAGAAATTATTTGCTGGACAGTTCTGATGAATGTGGAATACACGAATGGTCAGCCTTGGAGGATTGTAGAGCCTTCAGAAGGTTGTGTGGGACTGCAGGGGAGGATGGGGAAAGCCACTAAGGGATTTGAAAACAAATGTAAGAATTTCAAAATTGACCTGTTGCTTAAATGGGAGCAAATGTGAGTCAGAAAGCAGAGAGAGGGTGATGGGTCGATAAGGCTTGGTGCAAGTTCCTTTGCAAATTATTTCAGTGTTTATTCTTTTCCTCCCATTAGTTTATTTAGAGAACTATTTTGTGCCGTAAGTACTCTGTGTGGAGAAATATTTTCTAATATAAACCCACAAACTACTTTTTACTAGTTTAACCTGCAATGACCTTGTCCTACTCTTGAAAGAAAATAAATGGCAATTTGATTCAGAACCATGGCTCAAATGATGAACAGTGTTTAATTTTGCCAATGTTCAGGGTATTTAATGGAAAGTAAAATTTACTACTTTGCTCAAATCAATCCTCCTTGAGATCTTAAATGCCGTCAAATAATAAGGAAGAGGAAAGATTAGGTATTAAAAGAAAGCTGAGAATGCCCAGTCTGCTTTAGCAATTGGCCTGCTCCTTAGATAGTCCTTCCATATGTTTGTTTTGACTGTCAGAGTGGTTTATTGACAGGGAAATCCAGGAACTTGTTCTCCATCATCAAACACTGCTCATTAAGGTTAATAGCATTTGGCCTGTGTTGGTCTTTCCACAAAGTTCTGAGTGCACCACTGTGGTCATTCTGAACACACCAATAAATAGCACAGCATAAATTAATTGCAATCTAAACTTAATCCATTAATATAATGCTCAAACACTCCTGAAGTACAATGAGACACAGGGGCCTCCAAGATGTTTTATAATTCTAATTGCTCTTTCATTTACTGATGATCAGTCAAGTGGGATACTGGGCCATGATTGCACTTAATGATAAAGCATTTATCGTGCAAAATTATTCAATAGGTGTAAGTGATGGTACTCAATAAGAATGGATTCACATCAGTCCAGGCAGAGCAGAAATGGATGATACTTGACTCAGGAAAGCTGGTAACAACAAAGCCTGAACAAATAAAAGGATCTGCATTTGTATGAGTGCCCTGCATTTATATAAGTGCCTCGCATGATCCCAGTATGTCCTCGAGTGCTTTACAGCCAATGATTTGCATATCTCAGGAGTCCTCAGAACATTCACAAATGAAAGGGTTATTTTAAGCCTGTAGCCATTGTTGGTGTGGGCAAATCATTAAAAACACACTTTCCCAAATTATTGGATTTTTTTTGTATTTGCCATGCAACGTACAAGGGCTGGGATGTGTGAAATAGTAATCGCAGATTGAATTAAATGGTCCATTTGCTGTGATCACACAACAACAATAAATGTTTGCATTCATATGGCATGATTAATGTAATACATTATCCAAATCCTGCAGCGGTTCACAGGGCAGTTCACCACTGCCTTCTGATGGGAACTAAGGATGGGCAATAAATGCAGGCCAGTCAGCTTATTCAGTCCCATGAGCGAATGAAAAAAAAATTTCAAGGAAACACTACCCAAAAAAAAGGCTTCAAAACTTATAAGGAGATATTGGGACTGTTGACCTAAGCTTGGCTAAAGGATTGACTAGAAATTTGAAAGGAAAATGCAATTAGAGAGATTTAATGAGGGAATCCCAGAGCTTAAGATTCAGGCAGCCAAAGATGGGGTGGAGGAAATTGATGGTTGCACATAAGAATGCAATTGGAGGAACACAGTGTTCTAGAGATCTGTGTGAGGTTGCAGATACCGTCACAGTGCATCCAAGTGCAGTCTCGCTCGGTGAGAAAGTTAACTCTGGGTAAGGCCTTGAAAGTCTCCCAAATGAGAGATAGATGGCTTTATGTTGGCAGCTTTACTACAGTCAGCATTGGATTGTATAAAACATCAGGGACTTGACATTTCCACTGTGTCACAGGTTACAAAAAGAAATTGGCATGATTTGTAACTCTGCAGTGTCTGCTTCTGGTGTTGCAGGGGCTGAGCCTTTTGTGCCACTTATTCTGAAAGCAAAACAAGCCACTCTACTGTCAGGGCAAAGAATTAAAAAGTTGCCTTCACTCACCACCCAACCCCAATTTCCCCTTTCTCCCTCAGTAACATTCCAAATTACCACACATCAAATACCCACCCCAAACTCTCCACCATCCTCCATGTCTCAATCATACTCGATCAGTGCCACCCTCCTTCATTTCAATCATCACCTTCAGGTTTATTACTGCGAGAAAGATTTTGATCTGGTTCTTTGAGATGCCGTCTTCAACAAAATCAGTTATAATGGTCCAAAACATAGAACATGGAACACAGAACATAGAACGTAGAACAGTACAGCACAGTATAGGCCCTTTGGCCCACAATGTTGTGCCAACCTATTATCCTACTAAGATCAATCTACCTTGCATACCCTATACTATACTATCGCCCATGTGCCAATCCAAGAGTCGCTTAAAAGACTCTAAAGTATCTGACTCCACTACCACTGCCAGCAGCACATTCCACACTCCCGTCAATCTCTGTGTGAAGAACCTACCTCTGACATCTCCCCCATACCTTCCTCCCATCACCTCAAAATTATGCCCCATCGGAATAGTCATTTCTGCTCTGGGAAAAAGTCTCTGACTATCCACTCTATCTATGCCTCTCGTCATCTTGTAAACCTCTATCAAGTCACCTCTCATCCGTCTTTGCTCCAATCTAAAAAGCCCTACATCCCTCAACCTTTCCTCATAAGATCTGCCCTCCAGTCCAGGCTGTTTCCTGGTAAATCTCCTCTGCACCTTCTCTAAAGCTTCCACATCTTTCCTGTAATGAGGTGACCAGAACCGGACACAAAGAGTTTTATAGCGCTGCAGCATAGCCTTATGGCTCTTAAACTCAATTCCCCTGCCAAAGAAAACCAACACACCATACACCTTTTTAACAACCCTAACAACTTGAGTCACAACTTTGCGGGATCCATGGACGTGGACCCCAAGATCCCTCTGCTCCTCCACACTGCCGAAAATCCTGTCATTAACCCTGTATTCTGCATTCTAATTTGATCTTCCAAAATGAATCACTTCACACTTTTCTGGGTTGAATTCCATATGCCACTTCTTTCCCCAGCTCTGCATCCTGTCAATGTCCTGTTGTAACCTACAACAGCCCTCCACACTGTCCACAACTCCACCAACTTTTATGTCATCGGTAAACTTGCTAACCCCCCTTCCACTTCCTCATCCAAATCACTTATAAAGATCACAAAGAGCAGAGGTCCCAGAACAGATCCCTGCAGCACAACATTGGTTACAAAGCTCCAGGCTGAATACTTTCCATCTACTACCACCCTCTGTCTTCTATTGGACAGCCAGTTTTGTGTCCAGATAGTCAAATTTCCCTGAATGCCACACCTCCTTACTTCTGAATAAGCCTACCATGTGGAATCTTATTGAATGCCCTGCTAAAATCCATATACACCACATCCTCTGCTCTACCTTCTTCGATGTGTCTTGTCACATCCTCAAAGAATTCAATAAGATTTGTGAGGCATGACCGGCCCCTCACAAAGCCATGCTGATTATTTATAATCAAACTGCGCTTTTCCAAGTTATCAACAATACTATCTCTCAGAATCCTCTCCAATAATTTTCCCACCACAGAAGTAAGACTGACTGGTTTGTAATTTCCAGGATTATCCCTATTCCCTTTGTTGAACAAGGGAATGTCATTTGCCACACTCCAATCTTCTGCCACTACTCCAGAGGACAGTGAGGATGCAAAGATCATTATCAAAGGGGCAGCAATCTCTTCCCTCACAGCCCGTATTAACCTTGGGCACATATCCCATCTGGCCCAGGGGACTTATCTTTCCTCATGTTTTTCAAGATTTCTAGCACATCCTCCTTTCTAACAATAACCTGTTTGAGCATGTTTCATGCTGTCCTCACAAACATCAAGGTCCCTCTCACTGATCAAGACTGAAGCAACGTACCTCCTCTGACTCCGCACACAAGTTCCCTCCACTATCCCTGATTGGCCCCACCCTGACTTTGGCCATCCTCTTGTTCCTCACATAAGTAGAGAAAGCCTTGGGGTTTTCTTTGATTCTACCCACCAAGGTTTTCTCATACCCCCTTCTAGCTCTCCTAATCCCACCCTTCAGTTCCTTCTCACTACCTTGTAGACCTCTAGAACCCTGTCTAATCCTTGCTTCCTCAACCTTAACTAAGCTTCCTTCTTCCTCTTGACTAGGTGTTCCACATGTCTTGTCATCCAAGGTTCCTTCGCCTTACCATCCCTTCCTTGCCTCAGTGGGACAAACCTATCCAGGACTTGCTTGCAGCTCCCTAAACAACCTCCACATTTCTATTGTGCATTTCCCTGAGAACATCTGATCCCAATTGGTGCTCTGTAGTTCTTGCCTAATAACATTGTAATTCCCTCTCCCCCAATTAAATACTTTCCAATACAGCCTGCTCCTATCCCTCTATGTGACTGTAGTAAAAGTCAGGGAGTTGTGATCACTATCACCGAGAGATCAGACACCTGGCCTGGTTCATTGCCAAGCACCAAATCTAATATGCTTCCCCTCTCGTCGGCCTATCTGCATATTGAGTCAGACAATCTTCCTGGGAACACCTGACAAATCTGGTCCCTCCAAACTATTTGCACTTAGGAGGTTCCAGTCTATATTAAAGAATTTGAAGACGCCCGTGGCAACACCCCTATTACTTCTGTACCTTTCCAAAATCTGTCTCCCAATCTGTTCCTCAGTGTCTCTGTTGCTACTGGGGAGTCTATAGAAAACTCCCAATAAAGTGACTGCTCCTTTCCTGTTTCTGACTTCCACCCAGACTGACTCAGTGGAGAAACCCACCTCCTTGACTTCCCTTTCTGCAGCTGTGATACCATCCCTGATTAGCAATGTCACTCCCCCACCTCTTTTACCTCCATTATCCCTGATTGCCCCTACCCTCATTTCCCATTACTGCACTTGTCAGACTGGTTTATCCTTCATCGTTAATATTTTCATAATGAATAAATAGTAATGTACAAAGAAAATGCAGCTTTCTTTTTAACATGCCTCTGATCTCTACCCCGGGGAATTCTTGGCAACACATCCAGAAATTGGTCTTTAAATTCTAAATTTCCAGGATAATCCTGGAGGTTTGGCAACCCTAATGGGACTGTACAAAGTAAATTGCTTGCAACAATCATTCGCACACACCCAGTGAACATCTGCAACAATTGGCACAATACAGGGGAATACTCCACAGGGTACCGAATACCAACAGACGATTACAAAGGGCTTGTATCGAGGTACACATTCCAATGACCCATAGTTTCTAAATTTACTTCCCAGTTTGAACGCTGATATTAGCAAGTCAATATTTAAAAGCCATAAAACAAAGGCAAATGAAACTAAAAAGCTCACGTAGATTCTATAGAAAGAAACATTATTTAAGCAAAATTTTTCAAAATCAAAAATGATGCATCAGAAAATACAATTAGACATGATTTAACATCTAATCACAAGGCAATCCCTAAGTAGTCTAGATGCTTCCTGGCTATATGTTTCTGCTCACCTCCGTTCACCAGACCTTGAGTTGGTACACCAATGAAATTATGACTGAAAGAAACTGTAAACAATAATCAGCCTTTCGTGAACAAATTCCAACAACATGATTCAGCTAAAATGACTGGTTAAATTTTCCTTTTTATTCCTTTACCTGAGTGGTGAAGACGTTACAGAAGACTTCGCAGGGAAGAGCAATTCCACAGTGGTAGAGTGATGATCTGCTAAATGAAAAAAGGAAAATATTACTATTACAGGATTGGATAGGAAAGTGTGGATTAGAGCCAAGATCAGTATGCATGGGAAAATGTTCAAGGCTCCATCCTTATCGTGCCAGATTTTAAAACTGTGAGAATCTTTATATACTTATCAAACTCAGAGTTACATGATGAAAAGTGAGAACATTTCACAGTTTACTTAAGTTAAATATTAAAATGAGCAGTGCAGTAATCACTAAGATGCACTTAAGGGAAAGCCAGCCAAGGAGGGAAAACATGAATAGAAGGATCTGCTGATAGGGCAGAATGAAGAAAAATGGGAAGAGGCCCCTGGAAACCATAAACAACAGCATAGACCAGTTGGGCTAAAATGCCTTTTTCTGTGCTAGAAATCAAACATTTTCCTATGTAAAGATATTAATTATTACACAGCAATATGCAAAGAAGGCAAGCAATCATCAAAATTATGATTTTGCTGCAAATTTTGAGATAAAATATTGCTGAAGAATTCAAACATAAACATTTTAATATGATACCCTCATTAACAATCTGAATCCATATTTTCCAGAAATTACATCCCTGTGCATTATGTCTAAAAATGCATATTGTTTCTTTTAAATCTCTTCACCTCCAATATAAATATGCACATTGTTATCAACATGTGCAAAATTAACCAAAGTAAAATAGTTTTATAATTCATTTTCCTAGCATTCTATGTCATGTGTTTCCACATTACATCAACAGCTGAGGTTCAGGAACATTCATGCACTGCGGGATTCTGCACTTGCACATTCTGATCAGATTGTAATGTGCTAAACTGAAATACAGAATATTCTGAGAGGACTTGACTGGGTAAAAGCTGAGGCACTGTTTCCCCAGTTCGAGAATCTGCAAGAGGTTATAAAGGGAATCATAGCAGCCTCATAGAAGAGAGTCAGAGGGTGAATTGCTGAAAACGTGTCCAAACTGCAAAGGGGCCTTAGGTGTTTTGGGTCATTGGAAAGTGAATATCTGTCATGAGCTTTTGTAATCCTTCATTAGTACTTGGCACCCCAGTAAATATGTTTTCTCTGCGTTAGCAGCCTTGTTTGCTTTTGAAAAGCTGATAATACAATCCAACTCTCAGTGATTTTGCTAGAGGTGTATTTAGATGAGTTGTCCATCTGATATGAGTCATCAACTAATTAGGACCATTTAAGTACGATATGGGAGCATATTAGAGACGCAGCCAGGATCATTCTCCCCCACCACCCTCCCCAACCCCACCCTGAAACCAAGTTATTGCCCGGTGATATTATCCTAGCACCAAGGTGGGGGTCATTGATAGTTTCTTTATATTGCCCCATCCTGCTGGTGCAAGGAACAGGAAGTCATTGCTGTGGCTGCGATCCAATCTGAGGGTGCACTCTTTGTCAATATTGATGGCTTGTCAGCTGTGGCTACATTTGAATCTTTAAAGAAAATGCCTTCAGATGATACCTCTAGCTTGAGGTGTCCTTGTGTTTGCCAACGACTTCTGTCCCCTTTACAATCCCTCTGTCCCTTCTCCCTGCTCTCGTCTGATCTTCATTCCCCTCCCTCTTCTCCTCTTCCTCATCTCTTTCCTTTCCCCATTCTCTTCCTGGTCCACTCTCATTCTACCTCAGTCCCCTCCCCCTCCTGCTTCCCCTCCATTGTGCATTCTCCCCTTCTTGCTCATCCTCTCCTCATCTCCCCTCCTCAAATGCTCCTCTCCACATCCTTCCAACCATTCCTCACTCCCCTCTCTCCTCCACTCTCCTTTCCATCTCCACACCACCTGGCCTATACTCTTCCATTGATCAAATCTGGCCCTCAGATCGTGGGGGTAGGGGGAGGAGGGTTTGCTGTTGACCAAGTCAGGGCTGTTGGGGGTTGGGCAGCGAAGCAAGCAACAAGGATGTGGATGAAGATAGGGTATGCATTGAGGAGAAGAAGGAGGGGGCTCCCAAGTGGAGAAAAAAGAAAGGAGGCACAAGGGGATGGTGTATAACAGGTGTAAGAGGGAGAAGAATGGGGAAACATAAAAGTGGCCTTCTATGGAAGGGAAGAAGTGGATCTTATGCCAGGGGAGAAGAGGCTTTGAGAGTGGAGGTAACCACAGATAGAAGGGGTTGGGAGAAGGAGACTACAAGGGAGGTTGACAGAGGCTAGAAAGGATAAAACCAGTTTAAACCTGCCAACATAGAAATAATCAGCCAACTTGGATCCAAGAGAACTTAAATCACTTCGAGAATGAATTCCTTGAAAAATTAATGTGTTTAAGAGCTTGGTTAGGCCACACCTGGAGCTCTGCATACAATTTTGGTCTCCTTGTCTCAGGGAAGATATTATTGTCAGAGAGGGAGTGCAACAAATGTTCAGCAAACCCGTTCTAGATATTCTGGAATTTCAAAGAATGACGTGTGATGTCATTGAAACCTACAAATACTTAAACAAAGAGACAGGTAAATGCAACCAAGATATTTCCCCTGGTCGTGAAGTCTAAAACAAGGCAACACCACTTAAATGTATGTGGAATGACACTTAAACGGTGAAATTATTTCACTGATAGTAGGAACTGCAGATGCTGGAGAATCTGATATAACAAGGTGTAGAGCTGGATGAACACAGCAGGCCAAGCAGCATCAGAGGAGCAGGAAGGCTGACATTTCAGGCCTGGACCCTTCTTCAGAAAGGTCTTTCTAAAGAAGGGTCTAGGCCCAAAACATCAGCCTTCCTGGTCCTCTGATGCTGCTTGGCCTGTTGTATTCATCCAGCTCTACACCTTGTTATCTCAAATTATTTCAGTCATAGCATTATGAACCTTTCAAATTCCATGCAATGAAGGGTTGTAGACATTTTTCTTTGAGAACGTTTAAGGTAGAGATTGGTATATTTCTGATTACCGGTGGTGTATAGGGTGATAAAGATGTGGAGAGTAGAAGACATTGGGTTGTTCAATCAGCTGTGATCGCATTGAATAGTGGGATAGGTTGGAAGGGATGAATGGCCTATGCCTGTTCCTACATTCCTCTGCCGATTTAAAGAGGAGATGCGAAAACATCTTTTCTTCCAGAGGATTGCGTGTCTTTAGATTTATCTTCCTCAAAAGGCAGTAGATGCAGAATCTTTAAGTATTTTTGAGGCCAGTGGTAGATAGATTCTTGATTACCAAGAGGATAAAAGGTTATCGGGGAGGCGGGGGGTGGTATAGGAATGAAATGTTGAGATTAAAATCAGATCACCAAAACTTTATTGAATAGCAAAGCAGACTTGAAGGACTGAATGGCCTACTTTTGTTTCTTGTTTGTATGTTTGTATATAAAAACTTGAGTCTCTATTGCAACTTTAGTGTAAAACATCGAATGTCCTTCACAGGAGCACAATGAAACAACATTTGACATTGAACTGCATTGAAAGTTCTTAGATCTGATGACCAAAAGCAGATTTTCAAACTTGAACTAACTATTTTGATTTCTTTTTCAACTTTACCAAAAGGTTATCTACCACTGGTGCTAAATCAACTGATTTGTAACTATACAGATTATCTGTATCTCTCGTTTGTAAAATGTTCTACTTTGGTCCATCGCCAGTCTTTGATGCAGATCCATGCTCAATATAGCCCAGAAGTTTAATTTATGAGGTATTGCAATTGCCTGCTTCAGAAGTCTAGAACATTTTTCATTCAGCTGTGGCACTTTGACTTTCTTCTACCTAACTTATCTGAATATTTGGGCGGCACGGTTGCTCAGTGATTAGCACTGCAGCCTCACAGCACCAAGGACCCAGGTTCAATTCCAGCCTCGGGCAACTGTCTGTGTGGAGTTTGCACATTCTCCCTGTGTCTCCATGGGTTTCCTCCGGGTGCTCTGGTTTCCTCCCACAGTCCAAAGATTTGCAGGCTAGGTGGATTGGCCATGCTAAATTGCCTGTAGTGTTCAGGGGTGTGTGGGTTATAGGGGGATAGGTCTGGGTGGGATGCTTCAAGGGGCGGTGTGGACTTGTTGGGCCAAATGGCCTGTTTCCACACTGTAGGTTCTCTAATCTAATTTGCTTTTGTCAGTCATGCTGCCAAGCATCTCGTTCTCAACTACTTCAGGATTCCCCTGCTCCCCTATATCCTTAATTACATATTAATTACTAATTGAATTCTTCTGCCATCTTATGATCATCATCTGCAAATTGGCAATCTGTTTACTCAAGGAAGTGTGGAAAATGTTGGTCAAATACTTTGGCATGGCAAAGTCAAAGTCACAACTGTCAACAACTTGAGACATGGTCAAAAACATGAGTTAAAAGTAATGAACTGCATTTGCCACATAGTTTACAAGTGCACAAGATTGTACAGGGAAAGAAGGCTTGTATTTATAAAGTGTCTTTCATGACCACAAGATAGCCCATTGCAGTTAACAATCAACATTGTAACGCATGGAAACATGGCAACCAATTTGGCTGCAGCAAACATTCAACACCAACAATGCAATAACAGTGAAATTATTTGTTAGTTGTTAGCTAAGGGGTAAATATTGTCTAGAATACAGATTAGAACTCCCTTCCTCATTAAAATGTTGCCAAGTGATCTTTCACAATCATTAGAGAGAGCAGACAGATCTTGGGTTTAACAGCTAATCCAAAAGACTGCACTTCTCAGAGTGCAGAATTCCTTCATATCTGCACTGAAATACCAACCTAGATTATGTGCTTGAATGGGTGGAATGGGACTTCAATTCACAATTTCAAGTCAACCATGCTTTTATTAAATGGCAGAGCAGGCTTATTGAACCCTATGGCATCCTAATTTTTTTAGTCCTAATGATCTTCAGTTTTAAAATATTCTGTTATCTTTTCATTATTCTGTGTTGTCTCTCATACCTTTTATTGAAATTTCATGGAGGCAAAATTATCACTGAGATGTTCAATGTTGACAAAGAATTCTAGTCGTGGGGTTTAATCTTTACCTTTAAAACTGGTAGGCCAAAATCAAGTCATCACTGGCGAAGGCACTCAAATGAATAGGAAAGATTTACAGGATAATAAAATGTGAGGCTGGATGAACACAGCAGGCCAAGCAGCATCTCAGGAGCACAAAAGCTGACGTTTCGGGCCTAGACCCTTCAGAAGGGTCTAGGCCCGAAACGTCAGCTTTTGTGCTCCTGAGATGCTGCTTGGCCTGCTGTGTTCATCCAGCCTCACATTTTATTATCTTGGAATCTCCAGCATCTGCAGTTCCCATTATCTAGGAAAGATTTACAGTCTGATCTAAATGGCACTCCATCACATATGTTTAGTCATCTTGGGGTGTCAGCTGAGTAGTGTTTAGTGTGAGAAGGAGTTCAAAAAAATTGTTCATTCAAATGACACAGAATTCCCTCAACAGATGTTATATAAAAACTGACATTTTTATATAACTTGGTATGATGTTGAGAAGAGCTCATTTCTACTTTCCTTGCCCAGAAATGTATGATTTATGCAACATTCCTAGCATCAAGAGACTATTTTTACTTAAACTGAAAAAAAATGCACAAATAGAATTCAATAAAAATATTGTTTTACTCAGAGTCTTTAGACCAATGCTTCCCAAACATTTTCTTACTGTGACCCCATTTCGTGGCTCTGGAAACTGGCACACCTTGCCCCCAGTGAGCAGTGCTTGAGGGCAAAGGAAACATGTTAAAGCAAGGGTAGGGAAGTTGAACCCAAAATTTACGCTAGTGACCCCACTTAGTGTCTTGAGCCCCCAGTTTAGGAAGCCCAGTTTTAGACAGTGAAACCTATTGTCAAATGGAGTAGCTGAGGTGAATAGCACCTCAGGTGTCTTTAAGGGGGTGCCTTAGCCCTATAGCCCTATGATGATAGAATTTGATGAAGCAGTGTACGTGGAGAATGGACTTGGGCAGAAAAACTAGTAGGATTGAATGCCTTGTGTTAAAGTTTGGATAATCACAAAAAACAGGAAGTCAATGCAGAGGTCACTAAATAATATTGATAATCATACAAAAACCTGCGCTTTAGTATTTAGCATGTGAACAAAATACACTGCATTGTTTGGATTTCTATATTGAATGGAAAACTGTAGCTTTCATTGATCAGGAAAGGAACATTGAAAACAGGTTAGGATATTTAGCCGCTTAAGGCTGTTCCACCATTGATTTTGACCTTGGCTGATCTATATTTTAGCTTCATCAACTTGTCTTGGTTCTGGAACTCTTAATATTGTAACCTGACAAAGATCTATGAATCCTAATTTTGAAAAGTTCAATTAATGGTCTCAGTCTCAACAACGTTTTGGGACAGAGAGCAAGTCCCAGATTTCCCAGATTTTGAGTGATGAAATGCCTTCTGGCATCATACGTTTAAAATGATTAATTCATTCCTTAATTAAAGCCTCTGACATTTACTTAAAATTGAATTACTGTGCAGATTAATTATCATTAAAAGAAAACAATAGACTGTCACTGTGTTTCATCCAATCAGTCCATTTATTAAGGAGATTCTGTTTAGCAAGGTAAAGGATTACTCCAAAATTTAACCGATACAGAATCCAACAGTTTAAGCGATTTGAACAACATATAACACTTTTTCAATTGTAATATCTGATGAAATTTCCTGTTAGCAATTTCCCATTAAAGATTCCAGTGTTCACGTTTGTAATAGAAGCTGCTCAAATGGGCATGTCATGCTGTAATTACATTGTGCCTCCAGTGGAGACACTACAGAAACATATCCAGATTTATGAGAATGATTCTAGAGATGAGGAATTTCATTGGTAAGGGTAGATTGAGAAGCTGAAGTTGTTCTCCTTAGAAAAGAGTTGGTTGAGAGTAGGTTCATTCAATATGTTATCACGTTTGGACAGAGCACTTAAAGTGAAATTGCTCCCATTGACCGATGGTTCAAAAAGCAGAGGACTCTTTAAGTGTGACTGGAGAATCAGTACGAATTCCAATACCTAAATGGCCTCCTTCCATAACAAAATTATTCTATGACCTTATGCAGATTCCATAGTTATGAATTTATGGAGTAGCTTGTTCTCAATTGATAGGAGATGCATTGAATTTTCATTTTCCATACACTATCCAATCCTTCCAACTGAGGATGAAAGTCAGGCACCGATAAAAGGATGCATTCCTTTTTCCCTATATTGTCCTCAAACATAATTTGCCAGGGGAAGGTCTATATACAGAAGCACCCATAAGCTGCCATTGTCTTCAGGAGATGAGCTTGACCCATTTCTCAAGGTATTCCAGTGAGTTTCTCAATCTTGACAACTGTAAAAGACCTCATGCCAGCTGAAAGCCAAATCTCTAGGGCTTGTCAGAAGTTAGCAATTACTACCTTTCTGTATCAAATAACATAACTCTCATAGGAACTGAAGATTCTTCACAGATACTATTTCTCTGACCCCTGAATGGCCTCCAAGTATCCACTAGTGGGATAATCTTTCCTGCAGCTGCAAGTGGGTACCATTGACATGCCAATCCTAATGTGTTAATATTGGCTACTAAAAGTGATATCCATTGATTAGGTAGTCAGGAATTCCACTTCAATAACGTTCATCAAATCCCTATGGTGCGGAAGCAGGCCATGCAGTCCACACTGACCCTCTGAAGGGCATCATAACCAGACCCAACATCCTTACCCTATCATCCTGCATTTCCCATGGTTAATCCATCTAGACACTGGACACTCTAGGTAATTTGGCATGGCCAATCCACTTAAACTGCACATCTGTGGACCATGGGAGAAAACTGGAGCGCCTGGAGGAAACCCACACAGACACTAGGAGAATGTGCAACCTCCACACAGGCAGTTGCCTGAGGGTGGAATTGAACCCAGGTCCCTACCATTGTGAGGCAGTAGTACTAACAAATATGCCACTCCATTCTTAACTAGTAGCAGGAACTTCCAAGAATTCTAGCTCCTCTTCTGTCATTTTTTTCTTGGATGTTGTAGCCGATATAACTTGCATAGATTCAATTGCACATGTCCCTGATACTCAGTCAGTGGCAGATCAGCTGATGCAATATGATTCCAGAATGTTCTTTGAATAAAATCACTACTGTGTTTAACCTTTGACTCATGAGGTGTTTCAGTTTAGTCAGATAATTCTTTGTTCTCTTGAACACTTCCTCTAACAAACATCTGCTGAAATTTGTGCAGGTTTCAGTTGGACATTGAATGACTGCTGGTAGACTGAAAGGAAGGCTTTCAATAATCTTGACAAAATTTACACACATTAGGAGTGACTCAGTGGACAGTGTTCTTAGTCTGAACTTTGGGCGTTCAAGTCTGACTGCAAATATCTGAGCACAAAAGTTTTGTCCAACACTCTCACAACAATGCTACAATGATAAGAATGTTCGCTTTCAAATCAGATGTTAAGCTGATATTCCATCCGGTTTCTGATGTAGTTGGAAAAGACTTTCAGATTCTCCAGGAAAAGAAAAGTTTTACCTGGAGGCCTCAACAATATTTGTCCTTCAACATCATGACTAAATAGAAGATCACCTTTTCATTTTTCTTTGCTATGTGTGGGAGCTAATTGCATGCAAATTGATTTTGATGCTTCTTGACATAGTAGAAATTATTCTTACAGCAATAAGTGCACTTTGAAAGCACTTCATTGGCTGCAAAATGCTTTGGTCCTGAGGTTGTGAAATGTTCATGAGGAAGATAGGACTGTACTTTCTTTGGGTAGTTCTGTTTTATAAACAGATTACTTACCGAGATGTCATGAAGCTAATTGTTTTTGGAGCCTGGAAAATTCTATGTATTGACCCCTCCCTTGCCTGCTTAGAACAAGTATAATTAAGGGACAAGGCATTCTAAAAGACCAAGCCCATGCAGATGTGGACAGATATATTTCAGGGAATGTAAGCCAAGTTAAGAAGAAAGTAAAAAGTGAAGAAAATGAAAAAGAAGAGGAGAATTCTGAAGTGGCAGGATTGTAGCAGTTACTTGCAAATATGGAAATCATTAGAAAGATAGGTTTAACTTAAGTGGATTAAGTAGAATGGAGGGACTTGATGGTATAACCTTGACAGAAACTTGGCTTGCGATAGGGCGAGACTGGGAATTAAGTGTTCCAGATTACAACGTTTTCAGAAAGGAGAGAGAAGGAGAAAAGTCAGACGTAACTATATTAAAGGCACAATTTCATCATAGAAATTAATATGGGAAAATGGGTAATTTTAAGAAATTAAATGCAATCTGCTCCTGTATTGAAAATTCAAAGTGGATTAAATGGTGCAAAAGACACAAAGGATGATTTCTGCACACAGAGAACTTAGCACTAAAAACAGATCATCTCCAGTGCTGTTTCCTTTGTATGTTAAATGTCCATCAAGAAAGGATGCAGGGCTGACCCTGGCCCAATGTATTGATGCACTACTGGCAAGTGACCCGAAGCATAGTGGTATCACAAGGGAAATTCGGCTGCGGCCTAATAAGATGCATGTTGGAAATAGTTCTAAGAGAAAGCAGGTTTAAAGATAAAACAGCAGGATCAAAAATTGGCTACTTTCAGGAGGATGAAGTAAGATCTAACACAGGATGAATTAACCACTGACCTAGATATAGAAAGCATTTAGATATAAATGATTTAGGTGCAGGTTACATACATTCCGATCAAGAATAAAGGGGAAAAACAGATTACTTCAGATATCGGAGGGATTTAATAAACTATAGAAAATAGAAGACAATGAGAAGTCTCAGAGGCAAAACAAAATAAGTGTGAAGAAATTTGAGGAAAGAAGCCAGTTGATCAGGGTAAGGGAAATAGTGAAGATTTTTCAAACCATTTGAGAAGTAATGGGGTGGTCAAACATTGGAGGGGACCAGCTAGAGACAAAGATGCCATCTCATCCTGTGAAGATAATAACAGTGATTCTTAATAAGTATCAAAAGGATTAAAAGGTGAGTGAAGATGTTTGTAAGGAAGGACCACAATGAGAAGAAAAGTATTGGAAATTACCAGTCCACATAGGGTGCATTAGAGAACACTCAGGGAAAATAGAGAGGTGATAGCAGAATGACTGATAAGAACGCAACTTTATAAGTTCAAGCTGTTCTGTGGAAAATATATTTTCGTAAAGAAGAGGAAAATACAATCATAGAATCCCCTACTGCCTGGAAGAAGACCATGGAAAAGGGTTCAGAGGAAAGCAATAGTTAATGCTGAATCATTCAAATAAATATTAGGTTTCTATCAGAGAATAATAATTTGGGATAAAGTATATGAGTAAATTGGGATTTATTATGTGGTGAGTTTAACACTGTTGCAGAGAATTGACTTTGAACTTATGTTTTCCAAACATTTATTCGTAAGATGAGGTGTCCCTGGCAAGTATTTTCTACCAAATAGCCTTTGCAAACATAGTTTCAGTGGCAGTGATGGGTCTTTTCACTATATAGAGCAAGGGGAGGAACAATGAATTAAATAGCTTCCATTATGAGTCAGGATAGATTAAGGACAAAGAGTTTAACAGACCTTTGCAGCACAAAGGAGAAATATTGAATTTTCTGAAGAAGGGTCTAGGCCTGAAACATAGCCTTCCCGCTCGTCTGATGCTGCTTGGCCTGCTGTGTTCATCCAGCTCTATACCTTGTTATCTCAGATTCTCCAGCATCTGCAGCTCCTACCATCTCAGAAATTTTGAATTAACTGGTTAGTGATCTGGCATAATGAAGCACAATAAATGGCCAGATTTTATGCTCCACTGAATTCAATGGAGTGTGAGTTGGCATTGTGTAAAGCTGGCATTTAATCTGATCCTGTGGGTTTCTCAACGGGCACAGAATTACTTAAAATAACCCCTATATTACCTTTAATAGGTAGGCACATGAAAGTAAGAGTGGCTTCAGTTTTTAACTCATGTTATGCTTTTTTTTTCTTTTACAAATTCATTTGTATACTCCTATGCTTGGATATTGGCCAGCAGCTCTGGCTGCGGCAGAACTCAGTTGGACTGCAAGTAAGGCCTGGATGAAGACAGAGTGGATCCCAGAGTGTAAAGTGTAGAGAATGGTTTGAGGGGAATAACGAAAGGTTTGATGCCAGATCGGAAGTGGCAAAGAGGAAGAACAGCTTGGAGGGTGGGGAGTGACCCCCATGCTCTCTTTGCTCTTTTTAACCAATTGATTTGAACAGAATAATATAGGAGTGTAAAATCCAGGCCATAAGCCTCCGACTTTCCTGTTGAAGACAAAGAGCTTGTCCTGAGAGACCTTCAATTTCCTGGGCAGGTGACGAAAAATATCTTGCAGATGTTTTTAGTGTACAGAAACTGTAATTTAAGTGCTATGGTGAAACATCGACTTTGATATTGTTCCCCATAATTTAGGGCTTCTATCCTCTAAATCAACTGCATATTTATGCATAAAATGAACAGCATAGAAATATGCCATTCAGCTTAGCTGATCCCAGAGTTTGTGCTCTTTGCAGTTTTGGCAGTTGTGATTTGATAAATCTTGATGTAATACCATTTGAAACTGAAAACAAGATAAACATTTTTAGTGTCTATAAAACATGTAACCCTGTGAAACTTTTATATGAGTTTACATTTCCCTGCACTTTATTTGTGCACTGTCTCATTGCTTTCACTGTAACGCAAGCTGAGGACACATGCCAGTTCCTCACTACTGTATTTTGGAAATAAATTGGAAAATGTCAAAGAATATCAAGTTAATGAAATGCAGCATTTAAGAAGAAAACACAGCTCAGGAGAGGTAATGGGGTCCTTGGATTCTTGAAAGAAACCAGAAGTCTGTTGTTAACCTGACTGTAGTTCAAAAAATGCTAGGTCTGAAGTAATATTTTGTAATAAAAGACATATAAAACAAGTCTGAGAGATATGATTCCTTTAAAAACAAGAAGAAGGGAGAGTGCAAGCAAAAGAGAAAACTGGCACCCTGTCAGCAATTTTCATTGAGAAAACATTGCAAAGACAACAAAAACTCACGGCAGAAATTCTTGAAGCATTCCTTGCTCTCAGCTCTCCCCAGTCACCCAGCTGCTTGTAATTGATGTGAGCAATTAATATTCTCTTTTCTTTACAGTAATGACTCTCTCCACTGTTTGAAGCATAGTCAGCATCTCACACAGGAACTGTCTGCTCCCAAGCCCAGCCCCTTGCCAACACAAACCAACCTGGCCAGCTGCCTCTTGTCTGCACTTGCACTGCACTCTCAGTCTGTCAGTGGGTGAAGTCATTGCATGGTACACCATGGTGGAAGTGTAGTGTGGCAAAAAATGCTTGTGATTCTCAACTGTGTGAAGATGTAAAAGAAGGCTTTTCCCTCCCTCATGTCAGTTGAGTTAGTATCTAGTTTAAACACTTCATGTTTCTGCTCAGGCTGCTGACTGAGGGGAATATTTATGAGATATCTAAATAGATAGAAAATCAGATTTTACCCAATAAAACATTTCTTATTAATATGAAATACATGTGGTACTCTATTAAATTGACTCATTTCTACTTAAAGAATCTATTTTATTGATAAATTTGCATTTGGAAAACTGTATTTCATAAGACATGACAGTCTCTTGGCACGGCATGGTGGTCTGTCAGCTGACCACAGCAATGTTTCAGCCCAGTGTGGCCTCAAGGTGGACTTCTGGCCTCAAGGTGATTCCAAAGCAGTCTGCCAGCCTCAAGACACATTCTGTAGTTAAGACCCTGCATGGACTGAAGGCAGTGTGCCAACATGGACTGGGTTGGAAGGATAGTTGTCCTGAAAATTTTATTTCCATATTTTCTAATTTATTCCTACAATTTGTAATGCTGGACTTTTCGCTTCCTTATTTTTCTAATTTTCTTTCTCAAGAACATGTACTGAAGAATCTGTACCTGGGTACCGTGGCACCATAAATGGTGACTTGTAAACTTTTCACTATAATCATGTGAGTACATGTGACAATGAAGCTAATTCAACGTAGAATTATAGCAACAGAATGATGCCATTCAGCTCCTCTAGCCTGTTCTACTATTCAATTATCTTAACTGCATCTAAATACTTTAGTTTCATAGCCATCAAAATCCCTGTCTAAGAAAACTATTTCAATCCCAATTTTCACATTTTCAATTGAACCTCCTCCCTCAACAACTGTTTTTGGGGAGACAATTCCAACATCCACTACCCTCAGTGTGAAGAAGTGATTCCCAGCATCACCCTCAAAGGGCCTGTCTCTGATGGTAAAGTTGTGCCTACTTGTTCCGGATGCACATATGAGTGGAAATAGTTAATCTCGGTTAATCCTATCAAATCTTTTAATTATCTGAAACACCAAGTTCCAGTATCCCTTCATGTTCTATTTTCAAGGCGATATAAGCTTAATCTATGCAACAGCGACTCAGCAGCGTTAATAACACATAATTTCTGAATGGATCTCTTGGCTCTAGATCAGTTAAGGCAGCAATTCTTACAGAAGTTATTGATTAATGAGACCACTAGTTAAAGGGACCACTGGGCAAAGAGACTCATCCCTAATAGGAGCATTGGCTAAAAGAGCCACTTGTTAATGAGATTTGCAGGTCTTCGAGAAAAGGCCCAAAGATGTACGAAGAACAAGAACGAAGAACAAAGAAAATTACAGTACAGGAACAGGCCCTTCGGCTCTTCAAGCCTGTACCGGCATGCTGTCCATCACACCTAAAACCCCCTATCCCTTCCGGGTACCGTATCCCTAAATTTATATTCATATATTTGTCACAACGCCCTTTAAAAGTCACTATAGCATCTGCTTCCACTATCTCCCCCAGCAGCGAGTTTCAGGCTCCCACCTTCCTCTGCATAAAAAACCTGCCTTATGCATCACCTTTAAACCTTGCCCCTCGCACCTTACACCCATGGCCCCTAGTAACTGACTCTTGCACCCTGGGAAAAAGCTTCTGACTGTTCAGTCTGTCCACGCCCTTCATAATCTTGTCGACCTCTATCAGAGCCCCCTCAACCTCTGTTGTTCCAGTGAAAACAGCCCAAGTTTCTCCAACCTCTACTCATAGCTAATGCCCTCCATACCAGGCAACACCCTGGGAGGTCTAGGCCCGAAATGTCAGCTTTGTGCTTCTAAGATGCTGCTTGGCCTGCTGTGCTCATCCAGCTCTACACTTTGTTACCCTGGTAAATCTTTTCTGTACTCGCTTCAAAGCCACCGCATCTTTCTGGCAGTGTGGCAACCAGAAATGAACACAGTATTCCAAATACGGCCCAACTAAGGTTCTATAAAGTTGCAAAATTACCTGCCAATTTTTAAACTCAGTGCCCCGGCCTATGAAGGCAAACATGCCGTATGCCTTGTTGACTACCTTCTCTACCTGCATTGCCACTTTCAGTGACCTGTGTACCTATACACCCAGATCCCTCTGCCTATCGGTACTCTGAAGGGTTCTACCATTTACTGTATATTTTCCATCTGGATTAGACGTTCCAAAATGCATTACCTCACATTCTTCTGGATAAAATTCTATCTGCCATCTCTCTGCCCAAGTCACCAAGCGATCTATATCCTGCTGTATCCTTTGACGCTCCTCATTGCTATCCGCAAATCCACCAACCTTCCTGCCATCGGCAAGCTTACTAATCAGACCAGTTACATTCTCCTCCAAATCATTTACATATATTACAAACAGCAAAGGCCCCAACACTGATCCCTGAGGAACATCATTAATCACAGCCTTCCATTCAGAAACACACCTTTCCACTGCTATGCTCTGTCTTCTATTACCGAGCCATTTTTTTATCCACCTTGCAAGCCCACCTCTGACTCTGTGTGACTTTACCTTCTGTATCAGCCTGCTATGAAGCGCCTTGTCAAAGGCCTTACTGAAGTCTACGTGGACAACATTCACTGCCCTACCCTCTTCAATCATCTTCAGTCGTTTCCTCAAAAGTCTCAACCAAGGTAGTGAGACATGCCCTCCCCTTCACAAAACCATGTTACCTCTCACTAATACGTCCATTGATTTCCAGATGGGAGAAAATCCTGTCTCGAAGCATCCTTTCCAATAATTTCGCTACCACTGACAAAAGGTTCACCAGCCTTTAATTAGCTGGATTTTCCTTGCCACCTTTCTTAAACAAAGGAACAACACTGGCTATTCTCCAATCCTCTGGGACCTCCACTGCAGCCAGTGAGGATACAAAGATTTCCCTCAAGGCCCAGCAATTTCCTCCCTTGCCTCTCTCAGTATTCTGGGATATATCCTATCAGGCCCTGGGGACTTGTATACCTTAATGTTTTTCAGGGCCCCCAATACCTCTTCACTTTTGATCTCAACATGACCCAAACCATCTGCACACCCTCCCCCAGGTTCATCATGCACTGAGTCCTTCTGTATGGTGAATACTGACATGAAGTACTCATTTAACACCCCTCCCATTTCCCCTGGCTCCACGCATAAATTCCCTTCCCTGTCCTTGAGTGGGCCAACCCTCTGCCTGGCTACCCTCTTACTCTTTCTCGATGTATAAAAAGCATTAGGATTTTCCTTAATCCTGTTGGCCAATGACTTTTCATGACTCCTTTTAGCCCTCCTGACTCCTTGCTTAAGTTTCTTTTGACTTTCCTTGTATTACAGCCTTGCTTCATGTATTCCCAGCCTCCAAGCCTTGATAAATGCTTGCGTTTTCTTTTTGGTTAGGCTCACAATATCTCTCATTATCCAAAGTTCCCTAAACTTGCCACGTGTGTGAACTTTTTTATTTTATACTGTGCCAACTACCCCTTCCACACCTGATGCTGGGGGCCTCTCTTGCAGTCATCCTGGCTCAACATTGTATCTCCTTCCCTCTCAGTACCTACCTGAGGTTTACATTTGCCTTATAATGGACCCCAGTCTGCTCCTTCAGCATTTCTGGTGCCATATTTGGCAGGTCTTAGGCCAATCAGCACTCAAAAGAACCAGTTAATTGAATGTACTTGGTTTTACAATATGATAGTGCCTTAAATAAATGGCCTCTTCTTGTTCAGTCAACAATTTGAATATCAGATCTTCAATCTATCAAAGATAGTGTGATACACACAATTGCTGCGTGAATGAATGGTTTTCTTTTAACACTGAAATTATCAACTTTCTAATGACCTCTGTAGAAAAGTGGTTAATGGCAAGTTGTCAATCAAAGACTAACCTTTTAACACCGAGCGCATGTTTGTAAGAAACTATGCTGGATCGGTACAGAGCTTAGTAAAGCCTGACATGATCCCAAGAATAATAGCCCGTCAAGTTAGTGATTTACTGTGCACCACCACTTTCCATTTACTTAATCAGGAGTTCTATCAGGGAGATTCTAATCCTTTAATGGTTCTTGGTGTTTATTGAGTGCATCTTTGGTTATTCCTCTATTGCAATTGTTCAACGGGGTTCACTGTTATCTTATCAGTAAGCTGGCTCCTCGCAAACAGCCTCAGTTTTGTAAAACAAAATTAACACTGAATCATGTATTTTTCATTTACCAGACAGTTTGGTCAGTGGGGATTAGGAAAATCTTGATCAATGGGGATGTTCATCAGCGACGTAAAAATAGATCAATTCATGCCATTGTCGTCCTGAACATTTCTTTTCAGCTAGCACTGCTATATGAAAAGTTTTAACCAGCACTTTAATGCCTACAAAAAACTTTTAGGATAAGTAATATGTGTTTTGCCTGTTTACTCTACAATCTCATCATTGCACCTGTTTGTATTTAAAAGAAAACATTTAGGCAATGTTAGCAGCTTGCCTGGATATATACTGAGTTTCAGTTCCCCTATTAAGCAGTGCCACCATTTTAAAATCCTTATCCTCGCACTTGAATGCCTTCACTCCTTTCTATCTCTGTATATATCTTCTTCAGCCCTAAACCACCCACCTTCCCCAAATCAAACCACAATCTCTGAACTCCTCCAATACTAGTCTCTGAACTGTACCTTCCCGTTTTCATCTCTCCACCACTGGTTCTCATGCCTTCAGGTGCCCAGGCCGTAAAGTCTGGGTTTCCCTCCCTAAACTTATCTATCTTGTTATGTCTCTCTCATCATTTAAGGATTTCCTTAAAATCTACCCTTTAATCAAGCTTTTGGTCATCTTTCCTAACATATCCTTAAGAATCCCAATACGAAATTTTGTTCGATAATTGTGGCTGTGAAGGGTCTTGGAATTTTTCCTACATTAAAATTATTATTGAGATTGGATTAAATGTGTGTGAGACACACATAGTTAAAGTACAATACTGCCATGGAGCAATTACAGAGGAAGCAAAACTTTGAGGCTCTGAAAACAAATTATTCAAAAAATTGAAATGCAGCCATAAAATAAATGTATCCACTGCCTTGAAAAATAAAAACTATTAAAAGGGGAGCAATGTGCCTTCATGAAAAATGATAGATTCAGCCCAAACAAATGATAAGTGTAGGGAAACAGTGTCAGAACTAACCAAAGAGAAAAATAACAATGTTCAGAATGATTTACTCACAAACTAGAAGAACGACAAATAAATGATAACAAAATAGATAATAACAAATGGGGCAATGGTTCTTTAGATACAAACGTGATCTCAATGCTTCTGTATACTGCCTTCTCAGTTATGTTGTTTACGCCAAGATTGACATTTGACCCCGGATGAAGTAAATTAAATCTTGGTTTCTTTCGTCTTTTCTTGCTCATCAAGGGAAAGTTCTATCAACCTCTCACTGATTAACGAGTGGTCAGAAAAGACCCAGCTTCCCTTGAATGAATGCAGATGGCCCAGTGAAAAATGAAGCTCCCCGACAGACACCACTTTTATCAGGCCCAAAGTTCACAAGCGGCTAAACTTTATCATCCTTACACAAAGGGAAAGTCTCCTGTTTCAGCACCATATCACATAATGCTGCAATGAATTCTCCACCAGACTATGGCCCAGATAAATATGACTGTTTATTAATGCTGGTGGTGGTTCTGACTGTGGCACTGAATTTACAGAAGAGATGAATGTAATCCTTTCTGGATCTTCAAAGAATGAGGCACCATGCATTTTAATCTTGAACCTAGCATTTGGATGCAAGTACAGCATAGTACTAAAAGAGGTTTAATTTTATTTTTACAAAATAGGTGCTACATTTTGATATTAACTCTGCTGGGAAGCATTTTATTCCTTCAAAATAAGCATTAATTATACTACTGAATTTATTTCATCCAAACCTACAACTTGGAAGGTTTTTTCACAGTTAACTAGTGTAAATTATATGACCTTGCTCAATGAGAGAGGGCGTGTTAATGCAAGTCACATACAGTATAAAAACAGAAGGAACCTGTCATTATGAAATAAACTATGCAGTTGTGGGGCTGTGTAAAAGTAAAAGTTATACTGTAAGTGTATAACATATTTTATTACATTGCACCTTTTCAACTAAACAACAGCATGGGGCAGCCAATCCCCATACTAATGTCATGACTAATCACAACTGACTTGCCTGGTATAATCAAGTAAACATTTGCTTGTTAACTATTCCCTGATGCATTCTCCATGGCAACACCTTTATTGACCAGAATTTATTTGTCAACCAACACTCTCTTCTCGTAAACTATTGTTCCCTTTGAAATTTGAAATTCTTGTGATTCTGTCCTGATGAGTCCACAGTGAAAACCTTTGATACTATATCTCCTTTTTTCACAATAATGCTCCAGTATATAGTCAGCAGTGTCCAATTCTGGACTCCACTATTCCAATGTTCTATTGGCCAGTGTCTACAAACATGAACTAGCCTAAAACTCCTCTCTCCATTTCCTAATTTTCAACAGAGTTACCCTCCTCTAGCATTCATGTGCAGGCTGACCTATGTTGGCTCCTGATCAAGCAAAGTCTCAATGGTGAACACCAAACCAAAATATACATTTAGCTGGTCAAATGCTTCTTTGCACTCCCATCATAAATCCCTCAGTTTCCGACAGTAAGAGACAGTAAGATATTTGTTTTCACCAATCTTCTTGTCTTCACACATCTACAGAAACTTTTATAGTCAATTTTTATGTTCTCCTCAAGCTTACTCTATTTTCCCTTTCTTAGTCAACCCCTTTGTCCTCCTTTGCCAAACCTAGTCTTTCCCCTGATCACTCCTGACATATGTTGTTTTCTCTAGCCAATTTGTATGCCTCTTCCTTGGATCTAATACAATCGCTAATTTCCCATGGAAGATATGGTTTGGCCACCTCTCCTATTTTACTTTTAGAATATTGGCTGAGGTATAAAGGTTGTGCAGGACACCAAGGTAAACTCCTCTGTTCTTCTCCGAATGGTCCCAAGGGATCTCCTGTCAAGCATGCGAGAATAAGTCCTTGTTTTAAAGTCTTGTCTAATAGGTGGCACTTCCAACATTCCATCAATACTGTGTTAAAACTTCAGCCTGGATATTTGTGCTCAAGTGCCTGGAGTGGGTCTTGAGCATAATACCTTCTGACTTGGAAGTGGGAGAAACATTGAGGCACACTAGCCAAGCATTAGTCACAGTAACTTATACCCAGGAAACATTGTGAATTGTAGTGAGATACAATAACCAAACAATGGATTGTACTACATTAAGTTAAATATGTTAGCTCAGCTTTGGAACTGTGTTCTAGTCACTGAGATAAGTTAAACCAGCTAAATTATTGCAGTGAGATGTCATAGCTAAGCAATAAAACCATGTTCTAGTAAGTGAGAAGTTTTTTAAAAATTGGTCTGTGAGGCTGAATAGAATATGAAGCGGCAATCTGCCATTGCAAGGAGAATTGTTTATCACTTGTTTTTTCCCCTTTAACTTTTCTTAATTCCCAGATACATTTTGTTTTCAAATAAATTGTGCGAGAAAGAGGTGATGGTGCTGAAAAGGCTGTAACAATGCAACTTTACATTACCTAATGAGTCTGCTGTAATGGTGTGGTTAATATTTGATTAGCACATCATTTCCATTTGTGCCAGTTTCAGATGATCGTAAGATAAAGAGGAGGAAGAGTTATCAATTCTTCCAAACTCGTCATGCATTCAGAATGAAAACACATGGCTACCTTTGTAGAATCCAACTGATATGTCAGTAATTGTATGGTTTTCTAGCGCTGCGTCAATGTATGTCATCATTCAACTATGGGAAGGAGATGAACTTTCCAGATGTTCAGAATTTTCAACAGGACCACTTTCGGGTCCTAGTCCCCATTAGCAATCACAGTACCTGCCTTTCAGAATTAAGCAGCTACTTCCAAGATGACCCCATAGTTAAGGACAATGAGCAGGTTGTGGAAGTGGGTGGGCATATCTTCATGCAAAAGCTCTGAACAACTTAGAAAAGTAAAATGGCTGAAGACAATGGTCTACAGTTCGTCACCACCAGAAATGTTCTTTACCCGCTCACAAGGTAGATAGGAGCCTCTGATTACATAGAACATAGAACAGAACATTACAGCACAGTACAGGCCCTTCGGCCCTTGATGTTGTGCCGACCTGTCATACCGATCTGAAGCCCATCTAACCTACACTGTTCCATGTACGTCCATATACTCGTCCAATGATGACTTAAATGTACCTAAAGTTGGCGAATCTACTACCGTTGCAGGCAAAGCATTCCATTCCCTTACTACTCTCTGAGTAAAGAAACTACCTCTGACATCTGTCCTATATCTTTCACCCCTTAATTTAAAGCTATGCCCCCTCGTGCTTGCCGTCACCATCCTAGGAAAAAGGCTCTCCCTATCCACCCTATCTAACCCTCTGATTATTTTATATGTTTCAATTAAGTCACCTCTCAACCTTCTTCTCTCTAATGAAAACAGCCTCAAGTCCCTCAGCCTTTCCTCGTAAGACCTTCCCTCCATACCAGGCAACATCCTAGTAAATCTCCTCTGCACCCTTTCCAAAGCTTCCACATCCTTCTTATAATGCAGTGACCAGAACTGTACACAATACTCCAAGTGCGGCCGCACCAGAGTTTTGTACAGCTTTACCATAACCTCTTGGTTCCGGAACTCGATCCCTCTATTAATAAAAGCTAAAACACTGTACGCCTTCTTAACAGCCCTGTCAACCTGGGTGGCAACTTTCAAGGATCTGTGTACATGGACACCGAGATCTGCTCATCTCTCTGCTCATCTACTAAGAATCTTAACATTAACCCTGTACTTTGCCTTCTGGTTACTCCTACCAAAGTGCATCACCTCACACTTGTCTGCATTAAACTCCATTTGCCACCTCTCAGCCCAGCTCTGCAGCTTATCTATGGCCTCTGCAACCTACAGCATCCTTCGTCACTATCCACAACTCCACCAAACTTAGTGTCGTCTGCAAATTTACTAACCCATCCTTCTACACCCTCATCCAGGTCATTTATAAAAATGACAAACAGTAGTGGACCCAACACCGACCCTTGTGGTACACCACTAGTAACTGGTCTCCAGGATGAACATTTCCCATCAACTACCACCCTGTGGCTTCTTTCAGCAAGCCAATTTCCGATCCAAACTGCTATATTCCCACAATTCCATTCCTCCGCATTTTGTACAATAGCCTATTGTGGGGAACCTTATCGAACGCCTTGCTGAAATCCATATACACCACATCAACCTGTTTACTCTCATCTACCTGTTTGGTCACCTTCCCAAAGAACTCAGTAAGGTTTGTGAGGCACGACCTTCCCTTCACAAAACCGTGCTGACTATCCCTAATCAATTTATTCTTTTCTAGATGATTATAAGTCCTATGCCTTATAACCTTTTCCGACACTTTACCAACAACTGAGGTAAGGTTCACTGGTCTATAATTACCAGGGTTGTCTCTACTCCCCTTCTTGAAGAGGTTGTCACATTATCAAGTGTATATCTAAATGTGGTGAAATCATGGGTTTGTCCCACTGCTCGATCTTGCACTTTGGAATGCATTTCTTCCTTCCTGAGAATTTGCAGCCACGAATGGGTAGAAGCCCCTTGAATAAAATCTCAGTTCCACTGGAAAACCTCTGCTCTGATCTCTTCCAAAGCCACCTCCAAGAAAAGTGTGAGGATGGAGGCACGAAGGCTTAGTCCAGTGCTTCTCAAATTTTATCCCACTGTGGCTCCATATCAAGGCTTGGAAACAGTTGCCATCCTGCAGTAAGAACTGTAAGAGTAGAGTAGGGTGGTTATGAGTGCTGGATCCTGTTAGAGTAGGAACTCAGGTATTATGAGTGGATGGGAACTGTATGACGGCTGTTGCTCCCTTCAAGCTCGGGACCTCAAACTTTCAGCTGGCCACCCCATTTTGGTTCCCAACCCCACACCTTGAGAAGCCCTGACTTCGAGGAGCCCAGCACAACATTTTCATTTGACATTCACCCAGCTTATTCATTAACCCACACAACAGCTCTTCTTATGAGTCCAGGGTTGAAATTGGTAATTGCTTGCTTTTATTTAATAACTGGAGACTTCTTTTATTTATCCAGGGGAAATGAGTAACACCAGCCAGACCAGCATTTTTTTTTGCCTAGAGAAAAGCTTAAAATCCATCCACGTTGCCGTGGCTCTCAAGTCATACATAGGGCAGACCAGGTAATGGTGGCAGATTTCCTTCCCTAAATATTCACAATAACAATGACTTCACAGTCACCCATCAATTAGCTTTTTATTCCAGATTTCTTTTATTGAATTCAAATTAGCTGTCATAGTGGGAATAGCATGCATATTCCCAGAACATTAACAAATCTAAAGAACACTGTAGAAACTCAGCAGGTTTAGCACCATCTGTGGAGAGAGAAACAGTTGATATTTTGAGTCCAATATGCCTCTATTTCCAAAGTCCTCGCACATTAGCCAGGGGTTTTGGATTACTAGCTCAGGGAAATTACCACTACCTCACCACCTCCTTAGCAATCCCAGTTCAAAGGATTGTGTAGAGGCATTGTTTGAATGAAAAATAAAAGTCTAAACATATTCCACATAAAGCTATTTCACGGAGGTGAGTGGAAAAGGATGAAATGAACCTGCTTGTTAGTTTTTCTTTTTATTTGTAAATCATTAATAATTGCTGATTGCAGTTGTTTTCTGGTTTATTTGCATAGAGTTGATGCTAATCTTTAAAAAATTATGGAATGGAGCCATCATTGGCTAGACCAGCATTTATTACTCGTACATAATTGCCCTGGACAAAATGAAAGTGAGCTGCTTTTCTGAATTGCAGTGGTGTTTGGAGTGGAGAGACACTAACGGTACTGTTAGGAAGGAAGTCATAGTCATAGATTCGTACAGCATAGAAACAGACACATCTGTCCAACATGTCTGTGCCGACGAGGCATCCCAATCTGACTGAGTCCCATATTCCTATTCGTATACCCTTCCAGATACCTTTAAAATGTTGCAATTGTACCTGCATCCACTACTTCACCTGTCAGCTCATTCCATATACGCATCACCTTCTGCCTGAAAATGTTAACCCTCAGGTCGTTTTTAAATCTTTCCCTCTCAGCTTAGATATATGCCCTCTGGTTTTAGACTACCCCCCCCAAGGAAAAAGACTATTCACACCATCCGGTAAGGCCCTGGAGAGTGTTGCCAAACAGAAGACCTAGGGGTGCAGGTGCATAGTTCCTTGAAAGTAGAATTGCAGGTAGACAGGGTTGTGAAGGAGGCATTTGGCAAGCTTGCCTTCATTGGTCAGAACATTGACTATAGGAGTTGGGACATCATGTTGCAGCTATACAGGACATAGGTAAGGCTAGTTGAAGGACACTAAAATCCAGGATTTTGTTCAAACAACAATGAAGAGGAGGAGGATCCAGTGATTATGATTCAGATACTGACCAATGCCCTAGGCAGAATTAGGAAAGATTTTCCGAATATTGAATATGACTACCTGGGCACTAAGCTAAAAAGCAAAACCTCAAATGTAATAATCATCAGTTTATTACCCGAGCTACATGAAATTTGGTATAGGGTACTTAAATGAGTTAAATAGGTGGTTCAGACACTTGTGTGGGAGAAGTGAGCTCCAGATTATGGGCTACTGGCACCAGCACTAATGGTCTAATTGATTGGGATGGTTTATACCTGAATCTGAGTTCAGTGTTTTTGCAACTGGGATCAACGGGGAATGGCCCTCACTTGGGTGTCCACACAGCAAATAAAGGGCAGGCCCTGCTTGGGACAGTCAGAGCCAGGATCCTCTCATCATAAGGGATGAGAAGCAGACTGGCAGGCATCACAAGGCCCATTGAGTCTTTCTGGTGTATTTTGGGCTGTTTTCCTCATGGGATGTAAGCGAGACGGGTATTATGGAAGGCAAATGTGAGTGGCACATTTGTTGCCATTGGTGCAGTGGGGAAGTGCCCTGAAAAATTGAATAGACAGCGCAGAGTGCATGCAGACTTTGTGGTGTCAACAGTTGGAGTATGAGGGGAAGTGGGGAAGATGTTGCAGGAAATAGTGAGAGTGATAGACCATGAGCCTTGGCGTTAGGTGGGTACGTGTATGAGGTATCAAAAAGATGATGAAACTTATCCTGGCAGAGTAGAGAACATCATTGACAATCCTCTTCCAGTGTTGGGCATTCCTCCAGATGGCTAAGACTGTTTTAATTCAGGTAGCAACTTCAGTCTGAGCTGGTATAATTCATTCATTTGTGGGATGTGGTGTTGCTGGCTGGCCAGCATTTCTTGCCCATCCCTAGTTGCACTTGAGAGGGTGGTGATGAGCTCCCGTTTTGAACCGCTGCAGTCCTCCTGCTGTGGGTTGATGCACAATGCTGTTAGGGATGGAATTCCAGGATTTTGACCCAGCAGCAGTGAAAGAACGGAGATATATTTCCAAGTCAGGATGGTGAGTGACTTGGAGGGGAAACTTGGAGGTGGTGGTGTTCCACTCTATCTGCTGCCCTTGTCCTTCTAGATAGAAGTGGTCGTGGGTTTGGAAGGCGCTGTCTCAGGATCTTTGGTGGATTTGTGCAGTGCATCTTGTAGATAGTACACACTACTGATGCTGAGACCTCTGCTCCTGGTTCTGGGGGTTGCTGAAGTCCAGACTGTACACCAACCTGTCCAGCAAGATCTCCAGAACACTGCCGACAAAGTAATTTCCACCATCTTTCAAGGTAAATATCAGGAGCCATGTATGGCTGTTCTCAACTGACAGTACTGGTCCAGATGCACAATAGGCTTTTACAGATGGCATGGGCACAAGGGATGCTGGTTGATTCCAGATATCCATTTTGTGTTAAGTTGTTCCAGGAACATTGTGTGGTAAAATGGGTTGCAAATCAGATGTATTAAGCACCAGGGGCAGGTAATTATTGAAGAGACTTTGGTAGGATACAGCCAGAACCAACACTAGGACTCAAGGCATCCAAAAACTTGGTATGACCAGGACTTTTCCAAAGAAAGGTAAGATTCTGGTCGCCACATTACCAAAAGGATGTGGATGCTTTGGAGAGAGTGCAGAGGAGGTTCACCAGGTTGTTGCCTGCTATGGAGGGTGCTAGCTATGAAGAAAGTTTGAGGAGATTAGGGTTATTTTCATTAAAAAGGCCGAGATTGAGGGGGGACCTGATTGAGGTCTACAAAATCATGAGGGGTATAGACAAGGTGGATAGCAAGAAGTTTTTTTCCCCAGAGTGGGGGATTCAATTACTATCGGTCATGAGTTCAAAGTGAGAGGAGCAAAGTTTATAGGAGATATGCGTAGAAAGTTATTTACATAGAGGGTGGTGGGTGCCTCGAACGCGTTGCCAACGGAGGTGGAAGACGCAGACAGAATAGTGTCTTTTAAGATGTATCTGGACAGGTACATGGATGGGCAGGGAGCAAAGGGATCCAGACCCTTAGAAAACAGATGACAGGTTTAGACAGAGGATCTCGATCGGCGCAGGCTTGGAGGGCCGAAGGGCCTGTTCCTGTGCTGTAATTTTCTTTACTCTTTGTTCTGTTCAACCTGAGGAGAATTTCATTCTTTCAGAGGGCTGTGTAGCTTTGGAACTCTCTGCCTCAGAAAGCAGTGGAGACAGGGTCATTAAATACTTTTAAGAAAATGGTGGTTAGATTCTTAAATAAAAACAGAAACTCAACAGGTCTGGCAGCATCTGCTGAGAGACAAACAAAGTTAATGTTTAGAGTCCGAAATGATACTTCTGTAGCACTTCACCACCTCATGCACATCCCTAATCTCTCTCTCCATCAGCACTGCCTCACACTTTCTCAAAGCTATCCTGGTCCCCAGTTCCGTTTCATTCTTCATCTTATTTAAGCTTAACATTCCTTTCAAATATTAAAGAATGGCATTAGTAGGCATAGGGTAGATGCCAGTGTTGTAGCTTTACTGGAGCAGCTTGGCTGGGGATGCAGCTAGTTCTAGGCATAACCTTTCCGTTCAATTCCATAAAGTTGTCAGGGCTCATTATCTTAGTAGTAACCAATGCCAACAGCTGTTTCTTAATATCGTACGAAATAAATCAAGTTGGTATTGAATTTCCATAATGTAGAATGAATGTGGACCAGTCATCCAGATGGTATATGAGCTTGACCCCATATTAATAAAAACAACAACAAGTTGTATTTATATTGCATCTTTACACAGCAAGGCATCCCAAAGCAATTCTCAGGACTGTCAGAGAGCAATACTTGGCTTTGAGCCACATAAGAACATTTTAGAATAGATGATCAAAATATTTTAACAAGTGTGTTAAAGGAGGAAAGAGACATTATCGGACAGAACTCCAAAGGAGTCTTTGCCACATAATGCACAGCTACCAGTTAAAGTCAGGCATGCTGTAGAGGTTAGAACTCAAACAGTTTAGCTGCTTTGGGGCGCTCTATGGCTATGAAGATTATAATCTTAGGAAAGCATAAGGCATTTGAAAACAACAATGAGAATTTTAAAATCGAGGCATTGCTTGACTGAGAGCATAGGGCAGGGGGTGAGTTGAACTTGGGTGCAAGTTAGGAAAATGCTGGAAAAAGTTTGATTGATTTTAGAGTTTAATGGAGTGTGCATGTTGGAGACCAGGCAGGAGTGTGTTGGAATTGTCAAATCTAAAGGTAAATCAATGAAATGTAAGAGGATTTCCACAGCAGATGATTTAGTGCAATCAAATGATTCTATTAAGCCTGAAGGAAGCAGTCTTAATAATGATCAAGGAGTAATAGTTACAATTATGGAGCAGGGTTTTCAGCAGGTAGCTCTGTCTACCTATTTTTTAAGTTGAAGACATTTCTATTCATCCAGTAATAAATGTCAGATGCACAGTTTAAGTGCTTAGAGACAGAAGGGATGATGGTTAACAATGTTGCTGTTGTCAATGTACATGTTGAACTCAATGTTGTATTTCATTCATTCTTTCATGAATTGTGGTTTTAATTGGCAAGGCCAGCATTTGTTGTTCTTGAACTAAATGACTTACCAGGCTATTGCAAAAGGCAGTTATGAGTCAATTACATTTACAAATTAAAGACAGCAGATTTCCCTAAAGGATGAATGAGATGGATTTTCACAAGTCAGTGAGAGCATCATGGAACCATTACTGAAATTAGTTCTTTAATTCCAGATTTATGATGTGAATTTAAATTCCGCCAGTTGATTGGGTGGAATTTGAACTCACATCGTCAAATCATTAATTGGTGCTCATCTTTATGCCACTTGTGGGTGATATTGGTGAAGTGAAGCAATTGGATAAGAAATAGGAGGATGCAGAAAATACCAGGAGCACACTAGAACCAGAACAGAAGGAGAAGTCATTGTGAATTATTCGGTAGCTATGACTAGATATCTAAGAGTGGAATCAGGCTAGTATAGTTACAGTCAACTCGAAAGACTTTAAAAGAAGATTGTGTGGTCAACCATGTCAAAGGCTGCGGACAAATTTAGAAGGACAAAGAAGTGTACATGACATTTATTAAGTAACTACAATGTTATTTGTGACTGCTGGAAGAGTTTTTTTTCGTAAAATGGCAGTCGTACTGTCCCTGCTGTGTGCACTTTTGAATTATTCTTTCACGTAGCAACATGGGTATTTTGGTGATGGTAAAAAATATGAGGAAGGATCACCAGACCCAAAATGTTAACTCTGATTTTGTCTTCACAGATGGTGCCATACCTGCTGAGCTTTTCTGGCAACTCCGTATTTGTTCCTGATTTACAGCATCCGCAGTTCTTTTGGTTTTTTTTTTTAAATCTGGAGGTGAGCAGCAGCACCTCTGACCAGAAAAAATATGAAAGAAAACAAATGGCAGTTGTGGAAACAGGATTGGAGGAATTGACCTGGAGTTCTGGCAAATATTGGATGGAAATGGGAGGGGACAATTAGATCTAGGACATGGAAGAAGGAAGAAAGTTTGGCAACTGGAAGGACATTGGAATTATGAATGGTTTTTGAGGAGAGAAGGTAAGATGGAGAATTTAAAATAAACAGATAGTACCTTAAGAAAGAGAACAGAAATAGTCCGACTTATACCTGCTTCACAAAATTACTCAAATAGGCCCAAAGTGCAGGTTGTAGAAAATAATTTTTAAAAATGCTTTAAAGTGTGTTCAACTTCCCAACCTTTGAATCCCTTGCCTTGATAAGCATTTCTTTTCAAAGAAACTATTGAAATTCATTTCTTGAACATGCAGAGCTTGGAACAAAATCCTGTATCTAATCTCAAAACAGCATGCAGTTTTTGCAAAAGAAATTCTTTAAGTCAATACGGCCTAGCATATAACCGAGTGAGGTTCTTAAAAATGTCCTCAAATTAAACTCCCCTACTATTGATGAGCAATGCTTTGTCAATTTCCTTCCATTTATCTCAACTGGACATCTGCACCATGACGAGTGTTATTGTTGATATCTACCCAAATGCTATCACAGTTTTCACTGTGGAAGATATGACATTTTTCCAAGCATCGCTACTCTGAGCAGACAAATCTGCTATAAAGAAGATGGGATTTGAAAATAAGTATGCAAAGAAAAACAGACAATAAATCCTCAGTATGTACGTACGTGTTTTTGTTATGTTACTGTTTTATCAGTGCTGAAGATACACAGAATTTCTGAGAAGCTGACTGAAGATTATTTCTTGGATAAACTTGAAACGATGATGTGAACTTTTTTTTGAGGGTCATTAGAATTGGAGAGTACACCCAATTGTATTCTACAACTCCAGCCATTTTTGGGACATAGACAGCATTATCCCATGAACAAAATGGAACCCACCACAAGATGTAAATAATGACAAACAATGGGACAGAATTTTCAAGGCTGAAATCCAATCTTGGGACTGAGGTGACCGCTAGAAACTGCTCAAGTCTTATCTCTCTATTTCTTAGTGAAACCCCATGATTAAATAACTGCCTTATGATCATCATTGGGTATGCATTGTTCTCCAAATAAAGAACTCACCACTCAGGCAGGTTAACCACTTAGGCTAACTGAGCTAGCCCGTTGCTCAGGATTAGCAACGCTATTAGAATGTAGTCAGTTAATCACAAAGTGAAAGAAAGAGAGGACCTCTCTCTGTCATTTGCAAAGGAGATGGGGCCCAACCATGAAATTTGCAGTGGAGACAAGACCATCAGGCTTGAGGAGGAATCATTCAAATTTGTGTAAGTGCATATGCCCACTGCTCATTCCTATGCAACAAGGAGCAATACTAAACCTCTATTGGCCTTAGATTGAATCTGCAGTTGTTAGACTTAGGACATTAGCTGTAGTGTATATGTATCTTAAAGTGTAAATCCCAAGACAAGACAAAATGGTATGAATTCACAATATATAGGTGCCATTCTTACCTTAATGGTGATATTTTCACCCTTCATTCAGAAGCTTTTGATTCCAATAATGAGGGAGCTCTGAATTGTCTGAGGCGCTGTCTTTCAGAGATAAACTTCAAACCGAATGTAAAATATCTTACTACTTAAAGGCTTAGTATCTTATGACATGAAGCTTTCAGAGTAAGATAGACAAACTGATATTGGAAATTGAGGTAGACTGAGGTCTCGGGGACTTTAAACTAGATGAAGTGCAGAGGGCTCGGGGGACATCGTTAAAGTTTCCACAGTAAGTAAGAAGACATAGAGTATGGTAATATTCAGGAATCCAACTTCAGGCACAGCAGATAATGGGACTTAAATGCACATAGTATATGAAACAAGGTAAATGAGATTGTAGTGCAGATTGAAATCAGCAGGTACAATGTTATGGCTACAGAGCTGTGGCTGCAAGATGATCAGGCTGGGAACAAAATAACTAAGAATATGTGTCCTATTAAAAGCACAGGCAGATGGGCAGAGGAGGCAGCATTGCCTTGTCAGTAAGAAATGAAATTAAATCGATAGTAAGAAGCAATATACAGTTGGAAGGCATTGAATTTGTGTGGGTAGAGTTGAGAAATTATAAAGAAAAAGAGACCCTGACGGGAGTTGTGTAGGCCTCCTAGCAGTAGGTAGTCAGGTACATAGGTCCAGAGAAAGTTTAAAACAATGATCTGGGAATGAAGGGATTGTCATATGAGGAACAGTTGAGGATTTTGGGTCTGTATTTGCTAGAGTTTAGAAGGATGGGAGTGGGGGGAGATCTCATCGAAATTTATAGAATTCTGAGGGGCTTGGATAGAGGCTAGGACCAAGCACATAAACTCAAACTCAACGTGAAGGGAGAACACTTGGAACTAAGATAAGGAGAATTTCTTCAGCTAGAGGTTGGTTTGCCTGTGGAACTCAATGCCACAGAAAACTGTGGAGCCAATGTCATTGAGTGTATTTAATTCAGATATGTAGGTTCTTGAATAGTAAGAGGATAAAAGGGTGTGGGGAGAAGGCAGGACAATGGGGTTGAGAAACTTCACGCATGATCGAATGGCTGATTAGACTCAATGGGATGAATGGCTTAATTCTGCTCCCATGTCTGTGGCCTTCTGCTCTTCGAGTCCATGATGTTGGAGGTTGTATATTGGCATGAATAGAGAATTGGCTAATGGGCAGGAAACAGTAAGTGGAAATAAGGAGTTCTATTTCAGGTTGGTGACCTGTAATCAATGGGGTTCCATAGTGAACAGTGCCAGCACTGCAACTGTTTACAATATATGTTAATAACTTGATGGAATAAAGTGAATGTACAGTAGTAAAATTTGCAGCAGCACAAAAATTCGTGGAAAGGCAAATTATTAAGGAGATACATTAAGTTTACAGAGAGGTATTGATAGCTCAATTAGTGGGTAAAAAGTTGGCCATGGACTATCATGTGATAGAATATGAACTTGTTCAGTTTGGAAGGAAGAACAAAAGAATAGAGTATTGTTTAAATGGAGAAAAACAGCAGAAAGCAGCAATACAATGGGATTTAGTAGTACTTGTGCATGATATACAGTAAGAATAATCACCAATGCATCAGGAATTCAGGAAAGGTAATCAGGAAGGTTAATGGAATGTTGGCCCTTATTTCCCTTGATCAAAGCATCAAGGATTATGGGGAAAGAGCAGGAAAGTGGACAGGAGGAATGCCACATCAGCCATGATTCTACAGAATGGCAGAGCAACTTCAAGGGGCCAAGTGGTCTTCTCCTGCTCCTATTTCCTCTGGTCTAGCGGCCTTAGAAAAGGAAATCTGGATTAAAAGCTAGTCTAATATTAACAATGTAACAACTATCTGAAAAAGCCCATCTGGTTCACTAATGTACTTTAGGAAAGGAAATCTGCCATCATTACTTGGTCTGCCATTAATGTGCTTGCAGGCCTACATCAATCTGATTGACCCTTAACTGCTGTCTGATACAGCCGAGAGAACTAATCAATTCATGGGCAACACTTGCAAGGGATGCCCAAATCCCAAAAAATAATTTATTTTTTAATTATTATACAATAGTTTATTCAATGTAAATCTGAGTAATGTTTCTTCTTGAAATTTGCAGAAAACCCCAATCGCACCATCCTCCCTCAGTCTAATTCCCTTACCCTCCCTCAATCCCATTCTCTACCTCCTCTCTCAGTTCCAGTCCTCTCTTCGTTCCACAATTTCCTTACAGGGAAGCTGCACTCTGCTCCTGTGCTACTGACTGAACCTAAAAACATCACATACCTTCGTGACACAGTTATGGTCTTAGCTCATCCAAATGCCAGGTTGTCATGGTGATGAAGCCTTATTGTTTTCATCTTCAGTATCCCAAAGTGATTAGTGTCAAATTAAAGAAGCTTCCTATGTTTTCTGGTTGATGTCTTCTCCTTTGCTCAAAAAAGGAGGTTAGGATGATCACCTTCTATAAGGCAAATGGATAAGTGTGGGTACCTCACACCTCTGGTGTCTCTCCATGCTGGTTTAGCGGGTAGCATGCTCACCTTTAAGTCAAAAGATTATCAACTCAAGTCCTGATCCAGAGACTTAAGCACAGAGTCTGGACTGATACTCCCAAAAGAGATCTGAAGGAGTGCTCTGTTCATGGGGTTTTACTTTTCAGTTAAACTGAGGCTGTTCTTTGCACCCACCTATAAGTGATCTTCTGGTAACAGTTCAAAAAAGAGCAGGGACGCTATCCCAGACACCTTGGTGAATATTTATCTCTTGACAATCTAGTTATTATTGTTATTATCAACAACTAAATGTATTCCAACAGCATCATTAGTCCAGTAAAAGGTCATAAAGGCTATCATGGAATTGTAAGAAACAGGAACAGAAGTAGGTCATTTGGGCCCTGAGCCTGTTCTACCATTCTATAGCATTAAGGCTGATCTAATTGTGACATTATGTCCACTTTCCTTGCTTCTCCAATAACCCTCCATGCCCTATAGACCCAAAATCTAACTCAGCCTTGAATACTATTATTAGTAATACTGATTACTAGGGTGGAAAATTTCAAATCTCAATGATGCTTTAAGAGAAGAAATTCCTCTTCTGTCATAAATGGAATCCTAGTTTCTCTAACTTCCTGGGACCTGAATTAGTGTCAGAGACTTGGGACAATGGGACCCACTTACCCGAATATTAGATAGATTAAAACCCTACTGACTTCTTTCCCAGCCTCTAAGCCACAGCCACCCATGATGTCACCTTCCAACTCACTGAAAAGCCTCTGATGCCACCTGACACGCCTTTCTCCCAAACGTGACTTCCTCATGGCCCTTTGATCCCACCCTGACTTTACCTGAACTGGCTTCACCACCCTCTGATTTATCCATCTAACAAGCTGCCATGATAATCAACTACCACCCAGCAACCATCATCCTGCCCAGCTGCCCCCTTACACATGCTCCCCTTCACTCTAATGTTACCCACACACCAATCCTGCCCATTTACACAGCTAGACATTCACACAGTTAGAGTCGTTCTAACAGACTAAATTCTGAGATATGTAAACTGTTACTTACCAGAAAACAACAGCTAGTACCATGAAAAGAGGGCTTGGCTTCTGCATTGATTCTCTGCACTGGTCTCCCCAATGATTCCAAGCTAAAGGAGTTTTGAAAAATCCTTTATTGGCAGATTAGCCAGATAAAATCCGATCAAGGTAAGAGGATATTTTGCTTTTATATAATCAATGTTAGGAACAGGGGCTCCAGAGGCTCACTTGTCTGTATTCTGTTTACAAAAATTAATCTCTAACGTGTATCAAGGTTCATCAGCCACTAGTCCTCCCATTCCACCAAATTTTCGATACCCTTTTACTGTCTTGATCACGGTACTTTCTAATTTTGTACCGTCCATGAATGATGAAATTATATCCTGTACACCAAGATCTAGGAATTAATATTTATCAGGAAGAACAGGAGTAAAGCAGTTAACAGAAAGGTTAATTATGTACAGGACCTGACAAATGCACTTAAGAAATAGGGTTGGGAGTGTGCTGTATCGTCTCACATACCCTGTTCACTTCTCAATATGAACATAGCTGATTTTCTACTTCAACTTTACTTTCAGACTCTATCACCATAACCTTCTGTTCCCTTGGCAGAGCAATTTGACAGGTAACTGTATTGCCATGATTAGTCCTAATGATGGTAAGTAGTTTAGTATTGTGTATGGAACCAGAATGATTGAAAGGCTGTGAGGTTTACCTAGGAGATGGCAGTTAAGTTTCCAATGGAGAGAGTTAGAGATGCGTAAAAGCAATAGAAAGTAATTGCTGCAAACCATTCCAGTAGACAATTAGTAGGTCGGAAACTTTAATGTGCTAGTTAATTAAGGAGTTAATGATTGCACCATTCGACATAATTCTGTCAAAGTTATTAACATGGCTATGCTCAGGTGGCAGTTGGAAGGGTAAGGCTGAAGAGATGAACATGAACATGTTAATTTCGGAGACATAATGGGAATAATCCTATCAGAACAAGAGGGCTTAATTGGCTGCAGACTCAGGAAGAAGTTAAAATTAATATCAGGAATAACTGTCAGAAAGAATGAAGCATTGGGATGCATTTTTTAAAGTCAAAGTCATCAAGATTAGAAAAAGAGAGAAATGCGAGCCAAAATGACCAGATTTCTCTACAGGAAACCCTGTTGGAACAAGTGGTGGAAAAGATTTAAAGAAGTTATAAGAGCTTTGGCAGTCAACAAAGTAGAGACTCCACTGGGAAAGACATTAGGAAGGAGGCTTATTTCAATAAAGTGGCATTTAGTAACTGTAATGGTGGATTTACAGAAGTTCAGAGTGGGGATAAAATTGTCTCAGCTGACATCAGGTTTGCTAGGACTGCAGCAGAAGCTTTAAAAGAAAGGCCTGATTGAATCAAGATGGATCTAACTTGGAGGTATGAAATCTGCTACCAATGTATTCAGCGGCTATTTCAACTGGTAATAATAGAAAGGATTCTGAGGAAGAGTCACTGGATCCAAAACGTAACTCTGATTTTTTCTTCACAGTTGCTGCCAGACCTGCTGATCATTTCCACAATAAAATAATAAAATGTGAGGCTGGATGAACACAGCAGGCCAAGCAGCATCTCAGGAGCACAAAAGCTGACGTTTCGGGCCTAGACCCTTCATCAGAGAGGGGGATGGGGGGAGGGAACTGGAATAAATAGGGAGAGAGGGGGAGGCGGACCGAAGATGGAGAGTAAAGAAGATAGGTGGAGAGAGTGTAGGTGGGGAGGTAGGGAGGGGATAGGTCAGTCCAGGGAAGACGGACAGGTCAAGGAGGTGGGATGAGGTTAGTAGGTAGCGGGGGGTGCGGCTTGGGGTGGGAGGAAGGGATGGGTGAGAGGAAGAACCGGTTAGGGAGGCAGAGACAGGTTGGACTGGTTTTGGGATGCAGTGGGTGGGGGGGAAGAGCTGGGCTGGTTGTGTGGTGCAGTGGGGGGAGGGGACGAACTGGGCTGGTTGAGGGATGCATTTCCACAACTTTGTTTTTGTTCCTGATTTACATCATCCGCAGTTCTTTCAGTTTTTGTTACAATAGAAAGGATGACTGATTTGTATTTTTAAAGCACTTTTCAAGATACCTTGATGTCCTATAGAACGTTTGGAGTGCACTTGCTAAGTTGTCGGAAATAGCATTGTGGGGGAGGTTGGAGAATAGTGTTGATTAGATTTCTCTATGAAGAACTGGATATCTCATAGATCCTATGTATTCACACATGGCAGACAGTTTGTTAATCATGCCAGCTAAATGATACCACCTCCAAAGTTATACAAGTGGATTTTAAGCTTCAATTTTGTTTTCAAGTCTTTGGAATGAAGCTTGAGTTGACAATCTTTGACTCAGAGATCAGAGTGCTATCAACTGAATCATAGTTAGCTGGACTAAAACACCTAAGAAGGGTAAGAGGAATGAAAGTAGTAGCTTTTTAAAAAATCATTGTGGAAAGTGAGCATAGCTAGCTGGCAGGCATCTATTGCCCATTCTAGTTGCCGTTGACAGGATGCTGGTGGACTGCCTAGACGAAACGCAGCAGATTGTGTGCTGTGAGTAAACTACAATACTGTTAGTGAGGGAATACCAGGATTTTAACCCAGTAACAGTCAAGGGACGACAATATATTTTCAAGAAAGAATGGTGAGTGGCTTGGAGGGGAAATTTCCGGTGGCGAATTCCCATATATCTGTTCACCTTGCCCTTCTGAATATTACTGGTTGATGTGATGAAATGTATCAATAAGAGGGATTTGTTCCATCTTGTCTTTCTTGAAGAGAGGCACTATAAACCTGTGATAAAGTATCTGCTCCATGGAAAGCAGAGTAAGCAGCTTTGTTTTTTAGTTAGACAAAAGAAGCTCAAGTGTGTGGAATGAGGCTCCCACAGACTCAGGGTTTTAGTTTTGCTTTCAGTTGGTGAAGTTGGGTTTTTAGAATTGAAATAGCAAGATACAGCTCTCTTTATGCTACTGCAAAGACCTGAGTTTTCTCTCTGCTGTCAGGCTCATTCTATCTGATTTTCCTGCTCCTGGAGTGGAGGAGATAGTAAGGGAAATCTGTTTTGCTGAATTTGTCTTTAACATGTGTGTGTTTATGGATGCTGCTGCATTGGAACATTTGGTGAGTAGCATATTATTAATAGTACATTATTCTGTTAAGTATTTCAAGTTGAAGTTATGTAGGTTGTATTTTAACTGTGGTGTAAGAACAAGCCGAGTGGTTTGCCTAATTGAATCACACCTGGAATACAACTCCTTTGACTCACCGTTAAATAAGGTAAATGCTAGGGTATAGGTTACATGTTGATATATTTTGAGGAGACCTGGTCTGGTACATAACATTGTCGGTTTGGAAGATACTGTCTAATGATCTTTGGTGAACTTCTGCAGAGTATCTTATAAATCATTACACTGTACTACTCTGTATCGATGGTGGAGTGACCAAATATTTGTGGATGTAGTGCCAATCAGATGGGCTGTATTGTCCTGGAAGATGTCAAGTTTTCTTCCACATTGGTGGAGCTGCACTCTTGTAAGCAAGTACAGAGTATTCCTTCACACCCCTTGTGCCTCGTAGATTGTGAACAGGCTTTGGGGAGTCAGGAAGTGAATTACTCACTGCTATATTCCTAGACTCTGACCTGTTTTGTATTTATATGGTGAGTCCAGTTGAGTTTCTGGTCAATTGCAACTACCAGGATGTTGATTTTGGAGGATTCAGTGATGGTAAAAGCATTGAATGTCAAGAGGTTGTGGTTAGATTATCTTTTTTTATTGGAAATGCTCATTGCATGGCATTTGTGTGGCAAAATATCATTTGACGCTTTTTAGCTCAAGTCTGGATATTACCCATATTTTGTTGCATTTGAATACAGATTGTTTCAGTTCCTGAGGAGTTGTGAATGGTGCTGAACATTGAGAAATCATCGGTTAAAATCCCTATATGTTTTAACCTTCCGGTGGAGGGAAAGTCATTGATGAAGCAGCTGAAGGTGTTTGGACCTAGGACACTATCCTGAGGAACTGCTGAAGTGAGATCCTAGAGCTGAGATGTCTGGCCTCCAACAACTACAACCATCTTCCTATGTGCCAGGTATGACTCAATCAGTGGACAGCTTTCCCTCAATTCCCAAGATTCCAGTTTTGCTAGGGCTTCTTGATGCCACATTCAGACTGCTTGGATTTGTCCTGCATTTTTGCATAAAGACATACCTGGGCAAATTTCCACATTGTTGGAGCTGGATTGTAATGGAACAGTTTGATTAGGTGTGCAGCCAAGTTGTGGAGCACAGGTTTTCAATACTACTGCTGGCACGTTGTCAGACCCATAGAATTTACTTTATCCAGTGCCTCCAACCATTCCTTGAGTCATGTGGAGTTAATTAAATTAGCTAAAGACTGGCACCTGTGATGTTGGAGACTTCTGGAGGAGGCCAAGATGGATCTTCTACTCGGCACTTCTGGCTGAAGATTGCTGCCAATACTTCAGCCTTACCTTTTACGTTGAATTGCTGGGCTCCTCCATCATTGAGGATGGGGACATACGTGTTGCCTCACCTCCAGCAAGTTGTTTAATTCTTCACTACTGTTCACAACTGGATGCGGCAGGACTACAGAGCTTAGATCTGATCCATTGGTTGTGGGATTGCTCGGCTCTATCACTCGCTGTGTATTCTATTTGACACGGAAATGTAGTTCTGTTCTGTAGCTTCATCAGGTTGACACCTTATTTTTAGGTATGCATGGTGCTGCTGCTGGCATGGCCTTCTGCACTTCACTGTTGGAAATTGCAATTCTTATTCTTAAAGACCATTTCAGTTCCTTGATTTATACTGGGATTAAAAAAAAACAGATGGGAATGACTGAAAGATCGTCTGTTGCTATTTCTAAGAAATTGATCACAAGAACCAGACATGAGAGAGTAATCACTAAAACAGAAAATGATGAAACAGCCCAGGATATTAGCCTATTCAAAGAAAGAACTTCCATTTGTATAGTGCTATTAACACTCATGAGTTTTAAAGTACTCCACAGCCAATCAAATACTTCTTGAAGTGTAGTCCCTGTGGTAAGCTAGGAAATGTGCTAGCAAATTTGGTTAAAGAAAAATAACAGTGTGATTATGACCTGTTTCAGTAGTATTGTTTGAGTGGCAAATATATAGATATTGGCCTGGGCACCGGGGAGATCTCCCCTGACCATCCTTAAAACAACAGGCATGATGATAAACCAGAACAAATGGAGGCAGACCAATTGACAATTGAAAATAGAATCCCAACCTGTATACATTCCACTGAAATTGATAGAATATAAATCAGGCAGTTCTGGTATCAAGAGGTAAACGATTCTTTCTGCCAATCATTCGGGTCAGTAGAGAATACAGCATTTGTGCTGAGCCAGCCAATAAAAGAGACAAGACAGATAACATTAGCCCCACAAGGGATAGGAAGAGGTTGGCTTTTTTGGGTAAACACTGATTTGAATACTTTGGGATAAACAGCCCGTTTCTGGGTCAAATGTTTTATGTTACATTTTAGATACATTCACCCTTTGTACACTACTGTCTATACGCTCACTCTGTTCTGTGGAGCACTTACAATAGGCTTGATATCAAGGTATGTTCAGTGGCAGCCTAGGATAATGAATTCTATTTGACACAGAAATGTAGTTCTGTTCTGTAGCTTCATCAGGTTGACACCTTATTTTTAGGTATGCATGGCGCTGCTGCTGGCATGGCCTTCTGCACTTCACTGTTGGAAATTGAAATTCTTATTCACACTCCCATAGTTTACTTGTATCTTGTGTCACCACACGATCCCTCTTGTCTGCAAGAAGTAGCAGATCAACCCACGGTAGGCCTTATTTTAGAATTTACTGCCAAATGAATTTATTAACCTGTAAATGAACGTGCAAATAAATATTTGGAAACTAAATGTACTTCCACACAAATTGCTAACTTTGCTAACTGTTTGTGTAGTATAAAATAATAAATGACTTGGATCTCTGTGCTAAATTAATTGTAATCAATCTTCTTCCACAATGAATCTTTTACCCTTTTCTCAACAACTATAGGAGCCAAATACCATACCTCCTACAGTTTTTAAAGTTCTGTAATGATGTCTTCAGGGGTTCCAGATAGAACATGCTGTTTTGAACAATGTAGACTTAAAGGCACAATTATGAACATATTCTGAATTTACAGAGTCATTCAACAGAAACCAGTAGACACAATGAACATGTCTCTATCTGAAATGAATGGTTTGGCTTCTTCTTCAAACCAACTGCCTAGAGATAAACAAGAAATCTAGGGGAAAATAGTAAATGCACCCATTGAAACAAGGAATCATCTCTATGCATGTCATTTTAGCCAAGTTCAATCGGAAAATTGGAGAATGATTGAGAGAGGTAATTTGATTCATTTTCACTACAGTATCTGATGTCCCCTGACTCATTTCTGATTTTAATTATGTCTTAAATTATTCCAGATCTTTTTCCTCTACTTAGGGCCCAATAACTTGATGTTATGTCCTTTGATTTCCGTAAGCTCGAAATAATCACCCATTTAGACTCAAAATGCTTCATTTGCAGCTTCATTGAGTAGATTTGTTTCAACTCTCCATGCAGTTGATAGACTGATGCATTCATATTTGCATATGACTGCAGAGCTCAGTGAATGATGTACCCAAGGATATATATTCAAATAACAATTAGCTCCCAGATATTTATCAAAAATATAACAATATAACATTCATCTCCTTTTGAAAAAAAATGCCTCTGCATGAATAATGTTGTTCTAATCATTAACCTCTTTCCCAATCAAAAGATTAGCAATTGACATTTATAAATAAACTGACATTCTAAGATAACAAAGTGTTGAGCTAGATGAACACAGCAGACCAAGCAGCATCTTAGGAGCACAAAAGCTGACGTTTCGGTCCTAGGCCCTTCATCTGATGAAGGAACTATGCCCGAAACGTCAGCTTTTGTGCTCCTCTGATGCTGCTTGGTCTGCTGTGTTCATCCAGCTCTACACTTTGTTATCTCAGATTCTCCAGCATCTGCAGCTCCCATTATCTCTGGCATTCTAAGAGTTTTCTTTTGTAATAGCTTTCCTTTTCTGAAAATATTATGCGCCGCAATACTTAGTTGGTAGGATGGTGCATTGTGTATTTGATAGTTGTCACTGTCAATGATAAGGCCACATACTATATAGGTGATACTCTATGTGCTGTTTCTGGGATTATAGGAACTGTGCTTCATGGTGGCAATGTTTTGTCACTTCTTAGTGACTTGGATGAAGCTTCAATGCTTGTTAATGATGCTGGTGTTGTTGCCTAATTAATTAACGATGTTGCTGGCTTGATGATGATCTAATTGTGGTGCTTAAAACAATCAAAGGAGTTGGTAGGACAGATAAAATTGAACTATTATAGTCTGCTGGTGTACTCCCAACAAAGAAGCATAACCTTACAATTAGATCTAGGTATTTCAAGAGAAATAGCAGAAAATACTTATTCACACAAGGAGTCGTGGAAAGCTGGAACTGTCTACCCCAAAAAGATATTGATGCTAGATATTACTTAAACTTTTCAAATTTAAGATTAATAGACTTTTGTTCAGCTAGGGTATTAAGGAATAAGGAGAACAGCAATGATTTATGAAAGTTGGTACACACTTGAAGGGCTGAATGGCCTTCATCTACTCCTCTGTTACTACATCACAACATGTGGATTGATCAGCATGTTATGTAATTAATCAATTATTTTTTTCTATTTTGTTATTTGCTCTGTTGACTACTGTTTTGTAGTATTTGAACAGGTTTCTCAAACAAAGCTAGTTACAACTTCAACAGTTCCAGAATCATTACAAAATACTCATGCCACTGATTTTTCTTACTATCCATTGTGTGTTATACTTATGCATATTAAACTTTACTTCTTACTGTTTCATCTGCTTACATTTCTTGTCTAGTTCATTGCTTAGTTCCTGAGATGACTCTTCAAATTCCACTGCCCCTCCGAGTCAGGTATTGTCTGAATTTGACAAGTTTGAATAAGCAGATAAATTATTCCTTCACTGAATGAATGTCATTAAACATAACTTACTTTTTATTAGCATCTTTCATGTTTAAATGGTGCCCTAATCACTTTAAAGCTATGAAAGCACATTTGAAGTTTAGTAACTTACTGTCGTAATACAGGGAGAAACAGGAAACCGAAACTGATCCCTGGGTGAGCAATGCAGAGCCACATAACATAAAGATCACTTCTCCAACAAGTATGTTCTGCTTAAGTCAATTACCTTGAGTCCCCGCTGCTGTCAGCTATAGTAGCCCTTTATGTCGCACTTTATCTATCAATGCTTGCTTGAAATCATAGGATGGACTTTCCATGACTAAAACATGCCTGACAAAAAACTGTTTAAACAGAGTGGACAGGAGAAATTTCTCCTTTTGGAATTTCTACTATAATAGATTACCAAAGGGGTAATCCTCAAGTTTTCACAGAGTAACTGACCACTACTTTATCTTCTGTAATTAATTTGTCCATTGCTGCCTGGGCCATTTTAAAAATGGACATTGTTTTAAACTGTTTCCAATCTGCCTGCATCTCCCAGAGTCTCGCAAATCTCATAAAGTTATACTGCATGGAAGTGTCCAACCCATCCACTCTGACCAGATACCCTGAACAGATTTCATCCCATTTACCAGCATTTGGTCCAAATTATTCTAAAATATTCTTATTCATATATTTTCAAATGTTGTAATTGTACCCACTCTCACTTCCTCTAGCAGCTCGTTCCATATATGCACCACCCTCTGTGTGAAATTGTTGCTCCTCAGGCCCCTTTTAAATCATTTCCCTTTCACCTTAAACCTATGCCCTCTAGTTTTGGACTCTCTTGCCCTACGAAAAAGACCTTGCTATTCATTCTATCCATGCCACTCATGATTTTGTAAACATCTATAACGTCACCCTTCAGCCACTTACTATGGCCTCACTTACTATTTAGGGGATACCATTGGCTTTAAAGCCTGGTAGCCTCGCTAGGACTTCATTTAATGCTAATGCTTCCAATTGTGTTTGGATTCCTGCTGTTCATGTTGCTCAAATTCTTTCATGGATCCCTGTTTTTCATCATTCCATCATTGCTAGCTGCACCTTCAGATCCTGAGGTGTCAATCTCTAGAATTCCTCTTTAAACATCTGATATGAATGTAAGTTTTTTTTTCTGTTGTGTATTGCACATATCATTGCTGGTCAATACCAGAAAAATCAGGCATTTCAGAATTAACCTTTAGACTTCCGTTTCAATCCCATTAGTGGCTTTTAAAGTTATAATTTCTTCTGTTTGCTCTCCCAATGTTTTAAGACTGAGAAAATTTATTCTTACTGTCACATTCAATTTCTACAGCAATCCTTCTGTTTAATTTTCCCTTTGACCTTCCAATATATTCTGCAGTTTTATGCCACCTTGTTGGGTTTCACATTTGAACAGTGTATATTTTACCTTATAAATCAGAAAACCATGAGATTTCTTTACAATAACATATTTAATGATATAATGTACAGATTCTGTTTACAACTGTGTGTTTTAAAGAAATACAGAAACTGAGTATTTCTGAAAAACATCAGCTTTGTTGAAGATTTTCATTTTTATTTATCAATTTTTGTGAATTGTCCTGATGAATGCAGGATGAAAGACTTCCACTAAATATAGCTATTTTTCAGCAATACTCAAATATTGAAACTTATTAAAAACAATGTTTCTTGTCTATTTTGCTATTTGCAGCAGAAAGCATAGTGTGGAACCAGAAGTGAATATGAAAAATTGTAAGTGTGATTGGAGCTAACTTAAAAATCTACAAAACAGTGTAGCTCTAGCTGCTGACATGACATGTGGTCGGAATGGTCGTGATGCAAATAAACGTAGTCTTAACAAAAAGCAACAAGTGATGCTTTAATTGTAGCTTTGGGACTCACCAACATTTGTGCTCATCTATAATTGCCAACTGAGGCTAAGTTGCTACCACTTCTGCCCCTCAGTAAAAAAAGGTGTTTTCAAGCTGCTCTACCACGGGGGTCAGTTAGCTGGATGGCCGGTTTGTGAAGCCAAGTGATTCCAAAAGCCAGGGTTCAGTTTCCACACCAGCTGTAGTAACCATCAAGGACTCTCCTTTTCAATCTCTCCCCTCGCCTGTGGAGTGATAACCCTCAAGTTAAACCAACAGTTTTCTCTCTCTAATGAGAGACTCAGACTATGGTGACTTCTTACTTTACTGAAGGACTACTGTGCTGCCAGAGGTGCCATCCTTTGAATAACACATTAATCCACCTTCTCAGATGGAAGTGAAAGATCCCACCAATTTATTTTGAAGATGGTAAAGTGTGTTGTAACCAATAATATTTCCTCAAACAACGTTGCTAAGACAAATTATTTGGTTGATCTCACACTGCAATTGGGATCTTGCCAAGCATAAATTGATATTTCTATTTCCTACATTATTACAGTGACTTCTCTTCAAACGTTGTTGCTGGTTCTCTCTTGATTCTAGGATGACTTTCACTCAGGGTCACGATTTTGTATCTTGGGTTTTCGTGTGACAGAGAAAGCCAATTCTCAGCTCAAAGAAAGTATTTGTTTGGCTGTAAAACACATCGTGATATGCTGGAATTGTCAAAGACACTATATAAATGCTGATTTATTAAAGAAGCCCAATTTCAAACACTTACCTCCGAGCAGCCTTTTGTCATAAGGCCAGCAATATTCAGCAGTCCCCAGCTCACTACTTGCTAAACCACATTCATTGTAGAAGCTGAGTGACTCTGGCAAACAATGAATATTGCTATCAGGTAAAGAATGGACTCTTGAGTCCTTAACTCTAGTGTGGGAGCACTTAATCCAGTGGGAGTGTAGCAGGTGTGGCTCCCACCACCTTTTGGCCTCCATCTTGATTACGTCTGTGGCAGAAAGGCTCATGTGTGCTCTGTTTTCTTATTTAACCTATTTGTCTAAGCAACCTGTTTAGGGGTGTTATTACACATCTTTGGGGCAGATGGGACTTGAACTGGGCCTCCTCATTCAAGGGTAGGGACACTACCACTGCACCACAAACGAGCCCTTAAAATCTTGGGTAGAAGCCAGCAATCTTGGGATGGGCATTGCAATCATCTGCTTGCCATTATTAGCATCGCCATCTGGTCATCTGGATCTTGGTCTATTACCAACCAAGGCCCTAAGTGAACAATTAACGGGCACTTAAGGAGCTCATCCCACAGCCATTGGTAATAATCCAGCGGGGTCACCATGTTGGAGTTGTTTGCGGACTTCCAAGGCAGTCACTATTCAAACCCATTCAGTGTATCAGGTAGGGAGCTGTTGAGAGCTGGTGACAGCCACCTTCTGTCCATGATGTCAATCTTCCTACCATCCTCTCCCTGTATCCCTCTCACACCCATCATTCACTTCTGGCAGCAATGATCCTTGGGTGGATGTAGTCTTGGCAGCAGTTACCACCTCCCCAGTGGCCCTGCTGTCCAACAGAGCTGTTCACCTCTGACAGCTCTGATTCCAAATATAGGCCTGCAATGGTCTGCCAAGTGATAGGGTGCCCAACACGTGGCAGGACCTTCCCAAAAAGCAGTAAATGTGAAGTTCTTACTGAATCTCAAGCTGTCCGTTGAGACCCCCTTCATCTGCCCTCCCCTCCACAACCACCTAAAGTCTTTCTATAAACATCAATTTCATTTGTCATTGTTGATGACTTGCCTTATGTGACATGAGCAGATTACTGCTGAGACCAAGGGGGAGCGGATTGTCATATTGACCAGAACTGGAAGCATTCAGCAATACAAAGTGGCATTCAGGAAACAACAAGGCACCAAAAATAGGACACTAAACATTAAATAAAACAGCTGCCAGACTTCTATCGCTTTCTCCTTTGTGGTCATCTGTAATTAAGAATGCAGTGGGGGAGCGAGTATGGTGGGGAGGGAGAATGCTGCTTGCATTTTCAGTGTTATCAGAGCACATTAAAGCAAACAAACCAGATCTGTGACGTACCTATTCTTCTGTTTATTCTCTACTTTTAATAACCCTCCTATTTTTGGGCACAGCAATACATTATCAGATATATACATAATAATTTCCAGCTGGTAGCAGTAAATAGATGAACAAAGAAACATTGGGTACAGTACAATCCATTACACTAAAAAGATTTCTTCACATATCATACTTGAAGATTTCTGAAAGTCATTAAGTTACTTATTTTCAAGAGGAATGGTTAATGATAGTTGTGGACCAGCCTTTTTCTTTCATTTAACTATGTCTGTTAACATTACAGCTAATCAGCCACATAGCCAGCGTGGCCTTTCGATATATTGTGTACAATTTTTTAACAAGGTGTTTGTAAAGCATTGCTGGTTAACCTTACCTCTTCCTTAACGTAATTTGACTAAAGTACACTTCAAATTGATAAACAACATCATTGCCCCACTTAATTGCTTCTCCGTGAATCTACTATGGGGTTCAAAAGACAGGTTAACCCAATAGTTTTAATGCCCACCTGCATGTTTGCCATTTTTTTTTCACTCGTTGCGTGTCACATGGTTACCATACATCTAGATTTCCATTTTGTTAAAAAAAAAGCAAATGAGATACAGTGGTATTCAATTCCAACAGGTCTCTATTTACATAATATTTACAAAGGAGTGTATGAATTGTCATACAACCCAAGAACAGTGACTCAGTGAACACCGCCACTGCCCAATTTGCAGTGTCTTGTTACTGACTCCCATTAACAATGGCTACATGCCTTGAATCCACCTCTTCTTTCACACTCAGACCAAGGTTGCCAACGTCCCAGAATGTCCTGGGCAATTTCCAGGAATTTCTGGCTGACGCTACTGTAAATAGTCCAAGAGTTGAATCAAATGAGGTATCACAGAAAGTCTCCACTTTCTTTGTTTCCTTTCAACACATCTGTTTTTTTTTCAGTTGTAAGCAGTATTGATGATACTGTTTTCGAGGATTGGGAAATAAGGATACTGTTCATTTGATCACGGGCTGAGTACGGTTTGAAGGCAGAAGGCGACAAAACCTCCATGAGTACTTTGAAGCAGAGTTGGCAACCCTGGCTTGAACAATAAATGGGAAGAAGAGGCGCAATACAACTACATTGGTGGTGCATGTATCAGGTAGGCATAGAAGTGTGGACATTGATTCTGTCCCATTAACCTGTGAGTTATTCAACATTTAGAGCAGGGGTGAACATAAGGAAGTAGAGTTCCCCAGCAGCGTGTGTTGTCACTTTTTCTTTGAGTTCGTTGCAGTCATGTTCACCTTTTAGAGAGTAAGCTGAAGTTTGGTCAGGTTTCTCTGGTGCATGTTATGGTGGCGAACCAGTTCATCGGATCTGGCAAACTTCTTCTGACAGTTTGGCCACCTACAGCTAAAGGGCTTTTCACCTGTTAAAACAGCAGCCCTAATGAACTTTTAGTTTTTTTTACATTCAAGGTACCGTCGCTGATACTACTTAAACATGATCCATCAAGGATTAAATCGATTAGAATCTTGACCTCTTTTCAGATCTTTATTCTCTGTGGTTGTGTTACACAGGACTTTTTGTAGTGGTTTAATTCATGGGAAGCACCCTCATAGCTTGTTTATTTTTTGTCAGTGTATATGCACCTAATACAATAATTAAACCGAGTTACAAAATTGTTTTATTACTGAAGTTTCGTATTTATACAGCTGGTGTCATTATTCATCAACTCACAAGGAGAGGAAATATGGCAAGGATCAATGTCATTATGAGTCGGACAAGAATTTAAAATGTGCACTTTTTTCTTTTGTTGCCACTTCTATATCATTCTATTGGAATGGCAGCGTTTTCAGAAGAGAATACCAATTTAGGAAAGAAGTGAAATAAGAAAACAAAAATGATCATTTGGACATAAAGCCCATTCCTGTCCTGTCCTGTCTATTTTTAATGCCCTCATCATGAAGAACATCCTACACTTTTAAACAACTGAGGGAATATGGTTTATCTGACAAAATATGATGATGTATTGAAAAATTCCTGCAAATGCTACAGAAAATTACAGGCCAGTAAGCATCACATCGGTGGTAGGAAATTATTAGAAAAAATTGTCAGGGACAAAATCTATACGCATTTAAAAGCAAATGGACTTATAAGTGATAGACAGCATGATTTTGTACGGGGAGATCGTGCCTCACTAACTCAATCGAATTTTTTGACAAAGATGATTGATGATGGAAAAGCGGTTGATGCTATCTGTATGGACTTCAGTAAAGCCTTTGACAAGGTTTCTCATGGCAGCTTGGGACAAAAGATGAAGTCACATGGTATCGGGATGAGCTAGCAAGATGGATACAGAACTGGCTTAGATATAGATGTCAGAAGGTGGCTGTGAATGGATGCTTTTCCAAATGGAAGGCTGTGACAGTGGTGTTCCATAGAGATCAGTGCTGGGATCTCTACTGTTCGTTGTCTACATACATGATTTGGAGGAAAACATGGCTGGTCGAATTTGTAAGTTTGTGGATAATACAAAGATTGCTGGAGTTGCAGATAGAGAGGAGGTTTCTCAAAGGATGCAGCAGGATGTAGATCAGCTGGAGGCACGTGCGGAAAAATACCAGATGGAGTAATCTGAACAAATGTGAGGTGATGTGTTTTGGAAGGTCAAGTACAGGGTGAAATTACACAGTGAATGGCAGAACCCTTAGGACTATTGATAAACAGAGGGATCTGGGTGTGCAGATCCACAGATCAGCACAGGTAGATAAGGTAGTAAAAAAGGCCTATGGCATGCTTGCCTCCATTGGAAGGGTAATTGAATATCTGGACAGACAAGTTCTGCTGCAGCATTATAGAACTTCAGTTGGGCCACACTTGCAATATTGTTAACAATTCTGGTCACCACACTACCAGAAGGATGCAAATGCTTTGGGGAGGGTACAGAAAAGGTTTACGAGGGTGTTGCATGGTATGGGGGATTTTAGCTATGAAGAAAGGCTGGATAAATTGGGTTTGTTTTCACTGGAATGCAGGAGGCCGAGCAGCAACTTGACTGAACTTTACAAGATTGCTGATAGCATGAATAGAGTGGAAAATATAAGGCTTCTTCCCAGGATGAAGGGGTCAATTACTAGGAGGCACAGGTTCAAGGCGTGTGTGTGTGTGTCTGGGTTGGGGGCTGGGGTCGAAGTTTAAAAGAGATGTGCAAGGCAAATTTTGCACATAAAGTGTGGTGAATACCTGAAACACATTGCCAGAGTTGGTGCTGGAAGCAAACGCAACAGCAGCATTCAAGAAGCATCTGGATGAATACATGAATAGGAACTGAATAGAGGGACATGGACCCTGTAGGTGAAGGCAGTTTTAGTATGGAAGGACAAAATGTGTTGCCGCAGGCTTGAGTGCTGAAGGGCCAGTTCCTGTGCTGTTTTATTCTTTGCTCTTTGTAATATGGTCTTCGTAACCACATATGACTGTTATTCAGTCTGACACATTGTTTCCTATGTACCAACCCCAGCCTCTTAGATTTTATCATGATCCATGGATAATGTTAGCATTTTGGCCGGTACCTAGCTGGTAAATCACAAAAAGATGACAGCACAGATGGGGAGCCATTCAGTCCATCATGTTTTAATTAGATGGACTCTCAGATGGAATTACATATTTCACGCCATTCCCTGGGATTATCCCTGTGCAAACCCCAATTCCATTTTCAATCAGTCATATTTAAGCTTTTTTGGACAATATTTAACCTGTTTTTGCTCAATGATTGTGTCAACGATGGGAAACTATGTCAGAGGGATGAGTTGCAATGCACCAGCTCTTACCATAAAGCCTAAGTAGACTTTACTAAATGATTAAGGATATTATTTCTGGTGGGGAGTCAAAGACAAGGAATTCAATGGTTTTAATGTGCCACTGGAACAAAGTTTGGATTTGTTTTGACAGAAAATTGTGAAAGTGTGGAATGTTATCTAAGGGATATGGTAAAAGCAGATATTGCTGTACTGTTCGAGAAAATTGAATAAATACAAGAAGCAGAAAAATGGACTAGGCCATGGCACATGAAGGAGCAAGAGATTCATTTTGAGTTTTAGCAAAGAACTATCAGCGACGTGGTGCATCAATTGGCTTCCTTCTAAGGTTTTAGAGCTTTAAGTTTTGAGAACAGATTGCATAAACATGGCCTGTATTTCTTGAAGCATGAGGTCCAGAAGTGATCTGATTGAGGTTCGTAAAATGTTGGAAGGACATGGTAGGGAACAAATAAAGAAGCAATTTGTTCTGGTAAGAGCTAAACGTTATGGGAACACAATTAAGAGGATATTTTTCACAAGAAGACTTGTGGAAATCAGGAATTGTCCTCACAATAGGCTTGTAAGACAAGTAAACCTAAATATGACTGAGATCGAGATTTGTGCTATGTAAGACTTGAAGGATAATGGTTGTGATGCAGGTCAGCCAGTATCTAACCAAATGGGCTGAATGGCCTGACCCAGTTATTAATGTTCTTTTGAACCCATGCTGTAAATTTGCTGCTGTAAACCACAACTCAATGGAGGATGACCTCTTCTCATTTCTTTGAATTTTTAACTTTCTAAATTCCCTTCAGTTTGTATTAATGGCCCAAGTTACACCTACACATGCCACATCTCTCAGCATTTTAAAGAATCACATCATTTCCTCAATCTATCTTTCAGAGAAACTAAGTTCATCACTCTGAGCTTGTTGTCATGGATCAGAACCCAAGATGCATGAATCATCCTTCCCCTTCCTCTGAACTACTCCAGTGCAATTTTTAAAAGCAGAGGCTGACTGGATTGCACACCATCATTTCAAATTCAGTTCCTCTGCTAATCCACTTTAGAATAATAGAAAGTAAATTAATTCACTGAAATTATATGGTGAGGCCTGGGAGAGGGTGCAGAATATATTGGAATGGTCCCAGGGATGAGGGATACCAATTATGTTGTGTGACTGGAAAATCTGTTTTAATTTTATCCTTACAGCAGGGAGTCTTATGGGAAGATTTGATAAAGGACAAATTTGTGAATGGCTTTGATTCGTAAATTAGCCCATAGAATGAAGGAATAGAAGCCAGCCACTCTGTTCCGAAAATCAATGAAATCAAGGCTGATGTAATAATCCTCAACTCCACTATCCTGCCTTTTCTCCATTACTCTCCATTCCTGTTACAGCCTTCAATATACTTAACAACCCAGACTTGGCAGCCCTCTCCGATGAAGAATTCCACAATTCACTACACTTTAAGACAGAAATAATGAGTAACTGTTTTCAGGATTGGAAAGGTTGATAATGAGAGGATGCAGACTTAAGGTGACTATTGAAAGAACAAGGTGTGAGATGAGAATGATAACATTTATGCTGAGAGCTATCTGGAATGCGCTGCTTGGCTAGGTGGTGGGAACAAAGTTATTGATAAGATTCAAAAGGGAACTGGACAAACACTTGATGGGGAGAATTTGCAGAACGAAAGAGATTGAGTAGGAGGTGGGATTAATTAGACAGCTCTTTCATAGAGATGAAACAAGGATGATGGCCAGAAGGCCTCCCTTTGTTCTGTAGGATTCTTTGATTTTTAGGTCATTGCACTCAGGCTGCAGTGTTTTGACATTCCCTGTGGGACTGATCCTCACAAAAGAGAACTTTGGCAGATTCTGGGTGCTGGACATCTTGTTTTCAATCCATGAATAAGTCTCCAAAAAGTTCTGAGGTACATACATGATCCCTGTAAGCATCACTTTTAATGGGGAATTGGGAACTTTAGCATCAAGTCACAGCCTTAAATAGATTCCAAAGCCTTTTTTTCTGCCCCAGCACATTGTCCCACCTTTAAGCCAGAAAGAGCACCAACATGACTTTTCAACATCATGGCCTCTGGCATTTCTGACTGACCCTGCTAGGTATGGAATCAATATTTATTATTGTTAGGCTGTATAAGAATATTTGATGCCCCATACCTTATTTCCTTGCATGATCTCAACACTATATTTGTATTTTTTAACTAATTTATGGTGTAGGTCTTTGAAAGTAAAGAAATTATTTTTGATGAAGTGTCATTCGCACAATTTTAGTGTTCATCCAGTTATCATGTTTTAAAGAGATTGGCACTGCCATTAACATTTCAGTGATGGAAATTTATCACAAAAATATTAGGTTTTTACAAAATGACAACCAACAAGAATTTCTACCCTCAACTTGAAAGGAATTTTCATTCAGTTATATTTTTACAAATTGAAAATGTGGATGCAAACCCATAGTTGAGATATTAGTTTTACATCTTATTGACTCATTATTGACTTCAATGGAGTATAAATGCAATAAACCATTTCAGTTCCACCTATCGATGGGTCAAGTTATACTAGACACATCCCTTCTCCCAACCCCAAAGACATCGGTATCTGTGTCCATACATTAAGGCAAATAATCATTTTATTTTGTACATTGGATGAATGTGAGTCAAGCTGCCCATGAATTACAAACTATTAAAGTCCTGCCAAACTTTGATATAAAGTTTTGTATATATTAAACAGAAGCTATAGAGTTTACATGTGTTGACATGAAAATGCTGTCAAGAAAAGGACAAGTGCAATCAAATTAAATTAAATCAAATTAAAAACATTTGTTATTTCACAAATCATTGATGCTGTGAAAGATTGGAGCAGATTTTAACCCTTTGAGGACTATGTTACTTTAACTATAATGATAGCCAAAAGTACAATTTACACAAAGTTTTGAAATTTATGAAACAATAATAAAATCATGAAAAGTATTTTTTTCATTCCTAGGATCCATTCTAATCCTACTTGGAGAAGAGGGTGTCAGATGGCAGGTAAACTAAATCCAGGTGGCTCCAACGAGTCATATTTAGCACTGAAAGTGCAGAAGCAAATCAACCCTCTATGATAGAGTTAAACATTCAAAACCTAAGTTAGGTAAGTCCACAGTACTTAAAAGCACTGCTGATTTGACAAATCAATGGCACACCTTCATAAAATCTGTGAAAGTAGTTCTACCTCCGAGTGCAGGGGATTCTTTCAACTCAGCTTGGGTAATTCTGCAAAACATTTGCCAACGGAGCAAGGGAGTGCTATCACAAAGAGGAAGCTTGCTCTCCGTTAACAAATTTAATTCCAGCACCACTTTTTAAATTTTTAAATGCTCCCTAAGCTTTGGATCAAGCCAACTGTTTCCAAATTTCTCTGACCTAAGGCAAACGGAATGCCTCCTTATTGGGCAAACCGAACTTACACTTGCCTCATGGACTTGGTCTGGAGGTGGTGGAATTCTTAAATTCTAATCATAAAAATAACATTTCAGAAAAACTGACTCTAAGGCTTTTATGGGCTGATTTTGAATTCTGCCAGCCTCCACTAGTGAAAATTTCAGTTTGGTATTTGAATTGGTTTCCAAACAAAATATCAAAGATTATAACAGAATTCTCTTCTGTGTGCATTTTCAGGGTTGGTGGTGTGTAGATTAGGGGCGGGTATTTAAATATATAAAAGAAACTGGTATGTCTGTCTCTCTCCCTGCTACAAGTACACTTCCCTGTTGACCTTTCATGGAGTGGCATTGATGGTGGTCATGGAGAAGTCCGCAGGCCCAACCATCCTGCCCTCCCAGCTCAAGGAGGCTGCGTTTCGGCCAGCAGCTCCTGTGGGGAGAATAAAGGGAATCAATTGGTGATAAAACTCAAAAAAAATCCTCATTTAAGAATTATCCTCTTTTTTTAAGATTAGGCATTAGCTCCAAAAATAACATTTAGTGCTCAAAGGGTTGACGTATTACGTTAGCAGCGTGAATATTAGCTGTTAAAATATTAAAATCCGCGTCTAAGAAAGTAAAATGTCAAAAAAAAGTTTACGCACTTGTTTTACCTGTATGAGTTCGAGTGTGAGTCTTTAAATGGTCAGAGCGGGAGAATTTACGCTGACATGTTTTACACTGGAATGGCTTTACCCCTAAGGAAGGGAAGAGAAAGCAATTCTAATCAGGTTGTCCAGCTTAGAAAGTATGCATAAAGACTTAGTAGGGACAAAGGTGATAAAGTGCTGAACAGGCAAGTATAGGTGCTTCTAATATGCTAACTAAGCATACATGCCTTTCACCACTAGAATTCAGTGACAGGACTGTGTCCCATTTACCACATGCACTGCAGCAACTTTGCAAGACTCCCTTGACAGCCTCCCTCAAACTTGTGAACTTGAACATCAATAAGAACAAGGGCAACAGACGCATGGATGCAACACCAACCAGTAATTTATGCAAAATCTTGATACGCAAACATTTAACTGTTCTTCATTGTTGCTGGGTCAGAATCCTGGAAATGTCTTGCCATAAGCAATTTCAAACATACAGAGTGCAGGCAACCATGAAAGCAGCTCACCACCAGCTTCTCAAGGGAATTAAGGATGGGCAATTATCTCTGGCATTGTCTATCATGTTTGTAGCCCATGAACAGGGTTGTCAGAGAAAAGGCAGGCTAATGTTCTCACTGTAGTTAGCATTCTGCGTGTCATACACATTGGTATTAACTTATACATTCACGTACTTGCAAAATTTTTCACCACTGTGTATGGTCTGTGCATCACGCCTTACAGGAAACCACCATGAATAGAAAGTAGTCAGCCTGTGAAATACATTTGTCACCTACTGTGTTGATTCTGCTCACCTTCCAGAGGGAATTTTATCTATTCCTGATACGTGTTATATGGAATATGTCCTTTTTAAAGATAGCACTTACTACATGTGATCTCCTGGACTGGCTTTAACAGCTGAGCGGATCAGACAGGGATTTAACAGTGTATTTTTTAAGTTACTTGCTCTTGGCTACTTTCTGTTGTATTGCCTCTCCCAGGAGGTTACATGGTTGAGGTGGACATGACGTGCAAGAGGATATCTGAAGGACTTAGTCATTATAATCCAGCAACCATGAATTGTGGGCATGCCTGATTTACTAGCTGGTCTTCCCTTGCCCATCAGCTTGTATGATCATTAATAATTATGCGGAACTCAGTGCATTCAATTACTTTATTAATAGAAAGACATTCTTACCAGTGTGTCTTCTCTGGTGTCGTTTGAGTTGATCTGAACGGGAGAATCGTCGGCCGCAGTCCTTGAAATCACACTGATACGGCTTCTCTCCTTATCGGAAATGAAAAAAAAGTTGCATGTCAGACTTGTTACTCAGGTGAAGTAGTGAAAGCACCATTTAAAGTGTTTTTTTCAGTATCTTTGTATCTGCAGACAACGACAACTTACATTATAAAGTCCCTTTATTAACATAGTAAAAAGTAATAAGGTCATCGAAAGAAACTGGACACTGCAATACAGAGACAGCATCAGGACAAGTGGTCTAAAGCTTGGTCAAAGAGATAATGTCCAAGCAGCAAAGAAAAGGAGGAGGAGAGATGTGAGATTTGGATTTTGGAATTCAGAATTTAGGGTCTAGACAATTGAAGGAGCAGCCACCATAGTTGAATAGCTGGAGTTGAAGGAATGTAGAGTTTTCAGAGGGCTGTAGGACATGTGAAAGTTACAGAGAAAGGGATGGGACATAAAGTTGGCATCTGGGAATCAATTCCTCAGTTCTGATAAGGTCTGGAGCATTGATTATATTAGAATTGAAAATTGGACAGTTTCTGTAACAAACCATAATGCTAGCTTGATTTCTGGGCAGTAAGTCCATAATCTCTGGGCATAATAATTTTACACTCTAGATTAGATTCCCCACAGTGTGGAAACAGGTCTTTCAGCCCAACAAGTCCACACTACCTCTTGAAGCATCCTACCCAGACCCATCCCCCACTATAACCCACACACCTCTGAACACTACAGGCAATTTAGCATGGCCAATCCACCTAGCCTGCACATCTTTGGACTGTGGGAGGAAACCGGAGCACCCAGAGGAAACCTACGCAGACACGGGGAGAATGTGCAAACTCCACACAGACAGTCATCCGAGGCTGGAATCGAACCAGGGTCCCTGGTTCTGTGAGGCTGCAGTGCTAAGCACTGAGCCACCGTGCCGCCCTAAACCTACAAAAGCCATTTCAAACATCTTATCAGTGCCAGCTGAGCACCAACCTCGGATAGTATCAGCGGATTCACATTATCAGAGACCCATAGAATCACAGAATTGCTATGGTGCAGGAGAAGGCCATTTGGTACATGGTGCCTGCATGGGTCCTACTCCTTTGTACAAATTTCCTGCTTTTTCCCCAAATCGCTGAGCACCATTTCTATTCAAATAATCATCCATTGCCCTCTTGAATCCTACTACCTTAATATTTCTAGGCAATGTATTCTACACCCTAACTATCTGGTGTGTGAAGATATTTTTTCTCACATCACCATTGCTTCATTTACACATCACTCTAAACCAACGTCCTCCCACCCACCCTCCTGCAAAAATTCCATCCCCTATTCCCAATTCCTCTGCCTCCGCCGCATCTGCTCCCAGGATGAGGCATTCCACTCCCGCACATCCCAGATGTCCAAGTTCTTCAAGGACCGCAACTTTCCCCACACAGTGGTCGAAAACGCCCTTGACCGCGTCTCCCGCATTTCCCGCAACACATCCCTCACACCCCGCCCCCGCCACAACCGCCCAAAGAGGATACCCCTCATTCTCACACACCACCCCACCAACCTCCGGATACAACGCATCATCCTCCGACACTTCCGCCATCTACAATCTGACCCCACCACCCAAGACATTTTTCCACCCCCACCCTTGTCTGCCTTCCGGAGAGACCACTCTCTCCATGACTCCCTTGTTCGCTCCACACTGCCCTCCAACCCCACCACACCCAGCACCTTCCCCTGCAACTGCAGGAAGTGCTACACTTGCCCACACACCACCTCCCTCACCCCTATCCCAAGCCCCAAGGTGACTTTCCATATTAAGCAGAGGTTTACCTGCACATCTGCCAATGTGGTATACTGTATCCATTGTACCCGGTGTGGCTTCCTCTACATTGGGGAAACCAAGCGGAGGCTTGGGGACCGCTTTGTAGAACACCTCCACTCGGTTCGCAATAAACAACTGCACCTCCCAGGCGCAAACCATTTCAACTCCCCCTCCCATTCCTTAGACGACATGTCCATCATGGGCCTCCTGCAGTGCCACAATGATGTCACCCGAAGGTTGCAGGAACAGCAACTCATATTCCGCTTGGGAACCCTGCAGCCCAATGGTATCAATGTGGACTTCACAAGCTTCAAAATCGCCCCTTCTCCCACCACATCCCAAAACCAGCCCAGTTCGTCCCCTCCCCCCACTGCATCACACAACCAGCCCAGCTCTTCCCCTCCCCCCACTGCATCCCAAAAACAGCCCAGCCTGTCTCTGCCTCCCTAACCTGTTCTTCCTCTCACCCATCCCTTCCTCCCACCCCAAGCTACACCTCTATCTCCTACCTACTAACCTCGTCCCACCTCCTTGACCTGTCCGTCTTCCCTGGACTGACCTATCCCCTCCCTACCTCCCCAGCTATACTCTCCTGTCCACCTATCTTCTTTTCTCTCCATCTTCGGTCCGCCCCTCCCTCTCTCCCTATTTATTCCAGAACCCTCACCCCATCCCCCTCTCTGATGAAGCATCTAGGCCTGGAACGTCAGCTTTTGTGCTCCTGAGATGCTGCTGGGCCTGCTGTGTTCATCCAGCTCCACACTTTATTTTCTTGCCCTCTCATTTTTGTTTACTTTTAACAAGGAGAAACTACTTCTCCCTATATACTCTGCACAGCCAACACATGCTTTTTGAAAACTTCTACTAAATCTCTCAGCCTTCTTCTGCCAAAGAGAACATTCCCAATTTGAATCTATCTTCATGATTAAAGTTTCTCATTTCTGGAACCATGGAGATATGCAGCCTGAGGATAGGAACATGCATTGAAAGGCATATTCCTTTATCTTAGATATATCCATGTGTTTTGTAACAATTAATGTATGACAATGATTACTGAAAAGGAATCCACACTTGCTACTGCATTTCCAACACTGGCACAGCTCAGTTGAAGTGTATTTACCTCTCATTCAGGGTTCCATAGGATCAGGCCTCACTCTAGAAACTTGAGCACTTGATCTAGGCCATCACATCAATGTAGCACTGCAGTGTGCCTTTCACAAGAAACATTACATGGAAGAAAATTGTTGTGAAACTAGAAAGGGTTCAGAAAAGATTGAAGGATGCTGCCAGTTTGAGCATCTTGGAAGAGGCTGAATAAGCTGGGCTATTTTCCCTGGAGCATCGGAGGCTGAGGGGGTGATCTTATAGAGGTTGAGAAAATCGTGAGAGGCATGGATAGGGTGAATATTTTTCGCAGGGTAGGGGAATCTAAAACCAGAGGACATGGGTTTCGGATGAGAAGCACAAGAATTAAAAGGGACTTACGAGGCAAATTTGTCATGCAGAGGGGTTGGAATGAACTGCCAGAGGATGTGGTGGAGATAGGTACAATTAGAACATTTAAAAGGCATCTGGATGGGTACATGAATAGGATGGGTTTAAAGGGATATGGGCCAAATGCTGGCAAATACCACTTGATTACATCTCTCAGACTCTATGACTCTACAATTCTGTCTTAGGTGGATGTAAAATATCCCTTGGGCAATTTTTTAAAAGGAGCACAGAGGATCCTCCACATATTCTGGACATACTTAACCTTTAATTAACATGAGAAAAGCAGATTTTTCGATCATTTAGTTAATGGCTCTTGGTGGGACCTTGCTGTGCAGAAAATCAGCTACCATGTTTACTATGACAGAGGCTACACTTCAAAAGTACTTGATTAGTTGTAACGCATTTCAAGCCATCCTCTGGTCATTATGGTCTTTGCACATTGTCGTTAACAGATTCATGTAGAGAATTTGAATTGAGTCTGGACCACACAGTGCTGAGACTGCCCATTCAGCCTGATAGCCAATCCTAGTATTCATTTGCTACATTTGTTCCGATCTTACTTCATCTCAGGCCATTAACCTACCTATTCCCTTTCCATTCATATACCTATCCAGTTTCCACTTGAAATCTTCCACGAAATTCACCTCACTTAAACTGTGTGGTGATCCATTAGGAGTTAAAAGTTTATTCTGTTGTAAAAATATGCAAAATGGTTACCGCATGTTGAGGTGAATGGGGAAAATAGCAGAACTGACCATATAAAAATTACCTCAGGGTTAGGGGTCATGAAACATTTCAGTGTTGATTCGGCTTAATTGATATCATGTAGTGTACTGCATCTGGCACTGGTGCTGAAAATGGTCAATTAAACCCTGACCACAGAGATTCCCCCAGGAGTTGCAGTTCTTTACAGGAAATGGTCTCTGGGCAGAGTTAGTCTTTGACATTTTAAACAACTTTTGTGGTAGAGCACTACCCGAAGAAATGAGATTCTTGTTTAAAAAGCAAACTGTTATTCAAAATGTCTCTGTGTTTAAAGCAGTCTGAATTAATACGTATCATTAATAGTCCAGTATATGGCTGCTTTTTAGCAAAGCCATATGTTTTAGATATTAGAATGAAGCAAAATGGTATTGGATTGAATTGAAATTTGCAGATAATATATGTTCTTCCTTAAAAGAATTATTTGAGCAGTCATGTTTTAAAACATCTGGCTTGGGCTGTATCAGATGTTATGCTTGGCTATCGTTAGCTATATCTCAAGTCAACCTGACGTCTGCTCGCTGCAGTCTTCATCCTCAAACAGCTTTTTCTTCAAGCTTCAGTCTTTTCTGATGAGTTTTTGCAGCAACTAAATGTCAATTGCAGGTCAATTGCATAAAAGCAACATCAGCAAGGGCCGATTTCTATATCCCCAGGCAGATCACTGGAAAGGCCATTAATATGTGGATTTGGTAATACTTTTAAATTATATTTTAGTTAAAACAAAATGAACCTTGAGATATTTGTCAGGTGTGGCATATCAAGGGACAGGAGGCCAATGTGGGTAAGTGGAGTTGAGGTTCAAATTAAGCTGTGATCTAAATGAATGGAAGCACAGGCCTGAGGGGTGGAATGGCCTATCCCTATTTCTATGTTCCAATGTTCTTATTTCTCTCAGAGCAGTTTCACATTCATACATATTTTGGCACAATGCAACAGCTGTATGAGAAAAAGATGGCATTTTAATTTTCATAAATTGTTGCCTGTGTTAGCCTAATCCAAAATAAAAAGCAAGAGTGTCCAAAGTAGAATAATTTCTACATACTGCCTTCATTTCAAACATATTAATTTGTGATGGGTAATCCAAATGTCGAAAATAAGAGCAGTCATAGCCATTCGGCCCATCTTGCCACTCAACATTACTGTAGCTGACCCTCCATCTCAATACTATGATCCCATTCTTTCCCTTTACCCCTTGATGCCTTTACCTTTCTGAAATTTATTTTCTTTCTTAACTATATTCAGTAACTTCATCTCCACCATTCTCTGAGTGAAGAAATGTCTCCTATCTCAGTCTGAAATGGCCTGCCATGTTTTCTGTAACCGTGACTCCTTGATCAGGATCCCTAGCCAGGGGAAACATTATCAATACATCCAGTCTGTCTAGACCTGTCAGAACTTCTAATGTTTTATTGAGATCCCCTCTCATTCTTCTAAACTACTGAATACTGGCTCAACAGACAGACATGACAAACCTACCAGATTGATCTGGGGAGCCTTTGGTGTACTTTGTGTCTAAAAAGTACAATCTTTTAAAATAAAGATACCAAACCTGTACACAATCCTTCAAGAGTGCTCTCACCAAAAAGCTATATGTCTCGATTAAAAAACAAAGAACTGTGGAGGCCGGAAATCGGAAGCAAAAACAGAAATTGCTGAGAAAACGCATCAAGTCTGTCAGCATCTGTGAAGAGAAAGTAGAGTTAACATGTCGGGTCCAGTGACCATTCTTCACAACTGGAGAACAGGTAGATTTGTCCTAATTTCTGTGTGCAGGACATACCCGGGCAATTTTTCACATTGTCAAGTAGATTCCAGTGTTGTAACTGTACTGGAAGTGCTTGGCTAGGGGAGCAGTGAGTTCCGCAGCAGAAGTTTTCGGTATTATTGCCGGAATGTGGTCAGGGCCTGCAGTCTTTGCAGCATCCATGAAGTGAATCAAATTTGCTGAAGACTGGTATTTGTTAGTCTGGAGACAAATGGAGGAGGCCGAGGCAGATCATCCACTTAGCATTTTTGGCTGAAGATGAATGTGAATCCTTCAGCCTTATCTTTTGCACTGATGCATTGGGTTCTTCCATCATTGAGGATGGAGATACTTGCGTAGCCTTGTCCTTCAATGGGTTGTTTAATTGCCCACTACCATTCATGACTGGATGTAGCAGAACTGCACAGCTTAGATCTGATCCATTGGTTGTGGGAATGCTTAGCTCTGACTATCACTTGCTGCTTATGGTGTTTGGCACACAAGTAGTCCTGTTTTGTATCTTCACCAGGTTACCACCTCATTTTTAGGTATGCCTGGTACTACTTCTGATATGAGCCAATTCTTTATCCATGTTAGTACACTACCCTAAATCCTTTAATTTTACAAACAAATCTCTTACGTAGGACCTTACTGAAAGCCTTATGAAAGCCCAAGTAAAATATATCCGCTGGGTTCCCCTTATCAACACTACTAGTTACATCCTTGAAAAATTCTAGCTGGTTTGTCAAGAATGATTTTCCTTTCAAAAATCCATGTCAGATTAACTCTCACAAATTTGTTTAAATTGATTCAAATTCAGATTCATTCACCTTTGGAAATCCATGCTGACTCTTCCTAATCAACCCACTTTTTCCCATGTGACTACAAATTCTATCCTGAATAATTCTAGCTGAAGATTGAATGATAGCTGAAGAGCTTCACACTTGTCTTGTGCACTGATGTGCATTACAATTGCAAACATTTTTAGAGCCGATCCTCTGATTAGTTGTTTAAATGCCCACCACCGTTCATGACTGATGTGGCAGGACGACAAAATTTTGATCATTTTGTGGAATCCCTTCACACTGTCACATACTGCTACGACTATTTGGAATGCAATGTATCTTCAGTTGCAGTTTCATCTGGTTAATGGTAGGTATGTTTCCAGTCAATGCCTCATGTGTAATCTCTGTCCTATCATTTTCAATCTCTTGTCATCATCACTTTAGAATCCCTGCAGTGTGGAAACAGGCCATTCCACCCAAAAAGCTCACACGTTTCCCATTGCCAATCCACCTAATTTAAACACCCCAGCCAAAATGGGCAACCCAGCATGGCCAATCCACATATCTTTGGGCTGTGGGAGGAAACCTGAGCACCAAGCAGAAACCCACGCAAACACAGCGAGAATGTGCAAAAATCACACAGACAGTCGCCCAAGGGTGGAATCAAACCATGGTCCATTGTGCTGTCAGGCAGCAGTGCTATCCACTCGGTCACCATGCTGCCCTTCTTGTAATGTTATAATGTCTGAAACTAATCACTATTTATGCCAATTTCTAGATCGAAGACATTTTAATGGTTGTCAAGTCCATTTATCCAATCAAATGCTCTACAGCCATACTTACAGATGAAGTTCACAGATTACATATAACAAAATACTTACGATGAAATAAATACATGGTTGTCCCAAACTAAAACATTACTAAAAGAAGACAGAGTTGAGACTTCTTGCCTTGGACTAATAAAGGTAAGAATGTAAGATGCCAGCCTTGGAAAAGGAGCACCTATTGCTACAGTATGAGAAGAAGTGCTGATTGGTTGTGCCACCACAGAGTTGCTGGAGGAACAGTTAACTGGGAATATTTTTAGGGTTGAATATTATGTTTTATTGACTAAGTCAGAGTTACACAATTTCTTTGGAGGCATTTCTCCACAAGGTTCAGCATGTTTGCCCACTGTATCTTATCAAACTTGCCTCGTTAACTACATACCCTGCACCAATAGCATCCTTCATGTCTAATTCTGGCCCCTTCTTACCTCTCTTGCTATTCCCAGAACAATGGTAGTTGGCAGCCAAAAGACTGGCGTCCATGAGTCAATGCCATCTTTACAAGACAGCTGTGCACCTGAATTAACACTGGGGTTCTGAAGATGCCCTACAGTCAAGGATGTTTGCAGAAGATGTTGCTGAAAGGAAAGATGACACTGTGATTCTTCAAAAGGGGTCTGGAGGTTCTGCTAGATAGGGTGGTAAAAAGGAGAGGCAGTCTGGTCTGAGGTCAACACCAAAGTCACTGCACTCCCTACAGTCTAGAGGAGTGGCCAGCAGAGTCTCAAGGAAGTCAATGACCTTCTCTGCTGTGTGAGATATGAGCACTCGTTTTTCTCCGTTACCTCACACTCACCCTATCTCTGCTATTCTACCCACCTGCCAACAAGACTCATGCTCTACCATTCCCTCGAGTGCCTGCAATTCGTTCCCTCACTTGCTGTTATCAGCCCCAACCTCCCAAAGCTCAAACCCAGCTGTGCTGCCTAAGCATTCCCTTGAAACATTTCATATCTTACGCTCACCTTCACTAACAGTGAAGTTATGCGATCCACGTTGATTTCATTCAATTCTTCCCTTCCATTACAGGAAGACAACCCGCAACAGGGCAGAAAGAACTTGTATAGAAGAAGGGATGCCTGATATTATTAGGCTGTCACCCCATAAGAGGACACAATCCTGGCCTTTACAGGAGAAGACCAGGACTGGTCCGGCAGAGATGCTGAAACATGCATGTTCCACAAACCCAGTAAGTACCACATTTCATTCCACTGCAACTCAGACAGTAACCCTGCTGTCAGCGTCACTCATTGGCACAAGACTTCTAAAACCACAGGCTGGAAGAAGAGTCATACTGGGCTTGAAACATTAACTCTGTTTCACTCTTTGCAGATTGTTAAGCATGCTGAATTTCTTCTGTACTTTTTGTTTTTATTTCATATTTCCAGCATTTTACTTTTATTTGAGGGAAACACTTTAGAATAGCCCGAGATTGAGGACCCCCACAGGTCTGTGTTCATACAGTTCATGACTCTCTCCCCTTAAAAGTCCTAATGTCATTAGGTCCCTGAAGTCCTATCCTCACATGTTGAGTTACTTACGCCCAACCTATCCGACTGTGGGTCACAGCCATTTTTTTCTCCAACACCTACTTTCAATTTCCAAGATAATGGAAGGTAACAGTTGAGTTAATGCTCATCAGGAGGTGGTAGTTGGCAGCATCCACTTCTATGCATCAGTGAGGTCCCAAACCTCACTGATCCCATAGGCTCCGCACTTCCTCAGGTTCCACCCAAACTTCCTAAATGTACCTGCACTGTCTACCTTTCCCACCCATTCCAGGCATTTGAGATGATCATGAAACAAGCATGCTGCTGACCATGAACAAAACCCACCCCCTCTCATATGATTCCCCCTTCCGATCCATGTTTCACTATATCCATCATTGCAGATATTGTTGGTACCTCTCAATATGGACCTATGTGGAATTCAGGGGGAGAACTTCCCTAAGATTTTGAGACATGTCTGGCTGCTTACTGCACATGCAGTATTTCCTACAGAAGCTGCTGGCACATGATGCAGGTGTGATATTGACTTAGCACACTGCCATACATCAAGACATCCATGAGCAAGGCAACATGCCTGATTGTATGACCCCCAAGGCAAGGCATGGATGCTGTGAGCATGCAGGTAGGCATTAAGTGAGTGAGCAAGCAAGCAAAGATGCAGTCTGGTCCAATCCTTCAACTGTGTGCCCATCTTGTGGGCAAAGTGTCTTAGCAGCAACCTTTCAATGCTAGTTGCAGATGGGCAAATCTGTGCTTCGAGAGCACACTGTCAGTGTATCAGAGAGGTGCCATGTTGATCTTGAGGGGTTGACAAATGCTGGATGCTAATGTCCATGGATGGGCCATGCATGTGGCTAGAACCCCTGGAACATATGCTGAGATATTGTTTGTTCATACACAACACAGAGATTCTTCAGAGTAAGCATAAAGCTGAATTTTTCAGGTATCTGCTATGGTTTCTGCATCAAATTTTCTCAATGTCTAGCTGGTTTGTGCATTTGGTAGGATAGAGAGCAGAATTTTAATAAAGTGATTGTTCCTTTAAGACCCTAAGACATGAGGTCTTAGCTACAGAAGTCGACCATTCACACCATCAATTCAACTCCACCGTTCTATGAGATGATGGTTGAACTGATAATCCTCAATTCCACTTTCCTCCCTTTTCTCCATTACACTTGATTCCTTTACATATTAAAAATGTGTCTATTTCAACTTTGAAATATATTCAATGGCCCAGCCTCAACAGCCCTCTGTGGTAAAGAATTCCACAGATTCACCACCCTCTGATGAAAAAACATTTCTTCTTCATCTGTCTTAAGTAGGTGACTCATCCAATTCTACCTTAAATGTCACCATAGCAAACTTTTCTGGAGATTACAAGGTGTAGAGACGGATGAACACAGCAGGCCAAGCAGCATCAAAGGAGCAGGAAGGCTGACATTTCAGGCCTTGACCCTTCTTCAGAAAAAAAACCCTTCCATTTTTGATCTCAAACCAGGCAAGTATATATTCATCAGTATACATTTTGGAATTCCGACAGTTCCAGCTGCTACAAGATCACCTTTGGAAAGTGAACCATCAACACACTGTGGAAGCTTGATGCTGAGATTGGGCAGATTAAGCCACCTTGTGTGAAAATAGCTTCTCTGACCAAATCATCCCTCATTTTATATCACAAAGGACTTATGTCCATCACTTTTGGCTCTGAACAGTGCCTAGTCTGTGCCAGATTACTTTGGAAGATGAAGCTGTCTCAAACGTTTTAGCAACAGGAAAAGTTATCTGTCTCATATTGATACTTTGCAGTGAACACCCAGGTGCTTTTCACAAGTACTAGGCTTCAACACACCAAAAAGATGCCTACCACTCAAATAAATAAGGTGATATAACGTTTCATTGTTAGCTTGATGCTAGGTACATAGGCCATACATCCGAGTGACTGGTGGACTGGATCAAGCAGCACATTCCATTGAATCCAGAGATGTCGATTGTGCTCAACTAGCCCTTGTTTACAAGTCTCAGAACACCATGTCTGACATTAGATATTATTCTGCTGTTGGACAACATTTAATAAATAATCTGAACTGTTCTAAGAATTACATTGTAAACCAATCTAAAATTACCAACTGGCCTTGTAGTGTGATGCTTCTGCATGTGCTAGAACCAAAGTATTTTAGTACCTAAACCCATCAGGCAAACCATGGGGCAAAAGGAATTTGTACACATTGTAAATTTTGCATTGGGAAAGAGGTCGTGCAAAGTGCCAATCTGTTGCATTCCCATAGTAAAACTGTGCCCAATCAGGACCTACCTACCTGGTCTGAGAACTAAAATTGACAGACAACTTTTCTGGCTGTAACTTCTTGGCAATGATAGTCCAACTATTCAGCAACTTCTCATGCTGTTTTCTTGTGCCCTAGTCTTGATGAGTATGACAAAAGGCTTCAGATTGGGTTTTAGCAACGTTAGACCTCATTGATTGCAAAGCACTTTGGGATCACCTGAGAGTGTGAAATGTTTTCTTTGTATCACTAATTCTACTGAGTTTAAACCATGTTGAATAATCTTTAATCTGTGTGGAGCTCGTCTCAATGGATCAGATGTGGTGATAATCCATTATTACTGCTTTGGATTAAAGGCATCGACCAGGGAAAAGCTTAGTCAGTTGTCTCAGAATTAGATATGCGTATGTTTTCCTTTTCATATTCTGGTTATGTTTTCATTTCTGTTCTATAATGTCTCTTAATTTGTGTCTATTTCTTTCATTGAAGCCTTGGGAGAGGAATGATGTATGACCACAGGCGCAGAGAGCAAGACTGAGGCCTCAAGGCACAATATGAAAATACAATGGACAATGCAAGAGTGACCGCATCCCAGTGGAGGCCTTCATGTTAATAGAGAAATATGTTTTTGTTTCATAGTCAACGCAACTGGAAGGATGGCAAACTTCCCTTGGAACTGTCAACAATTGTCCTAGACTTGAATCATCCACTGATATCTAATAGTTACAATTTACTGGGTTTCCTGAAAGCAAATGATGGACTCAATACCTTGCCACAAATTGTAGATATTTACTTCCATTTGGGCTATCATGTCTGTGCTAGGTATGTGAATAAGCTTCCTACTAAATTCCATTCCTCTCTCTTTTCCCCAACCTCCTTTTCTTATTTTTCATCAATTATTCCACTGAGACGAATGTATTCTACTTCAAATGATGATAAAGTATTTAGCTTTCCAAAATTCTCAAGTAATTTCCTAATTTCTCTCTTATTTCTATTGCATTCATATTAATATATCCTCTAAATACTGACCCACTGAGCAAGGGAAATATATTTTCTCAATTTACTTTACCATAGACTTCAATAAAATGTTGACCAAACCATTCATCTCACATGATTTAACAAATGCTTTTTGATACTATCTTTTCTAGTTTGTAAAGGTACTCCTTAAAACTATCCCATTGACATTATTGCTCTACTGAAAATAACTGATGGGACTGTGAAATTTGCAGTTTCCTCTAAAAGCTGAACCATCACAAACAGTACAAAGATTAAGTGCATAGCCAACAGAGTAACATGTTGCAACAACTACTCTATTTGTATGATCAGTTTTGTAAAGGAAAAATGATAACAACTTGTGCAAAGGGAGGACTAATCATCCCTTGCAGTTAAAATTAAAAATAAACATTGGCATGAGAATGGTCAAAAGTCACAAATAACTCATAGTGGAATGCTGCTCTGACAGCTTCAAGAGGAAATGCCAGTAGCGTGTGGAAAAACATTCCCATAAACTCATCACTTTCTGGAATTGGTCAAGTCCAAATCTTCCGCACGGATGGTGAAACATTTTACTGACTATGCCCTCCACCCACGACAGTGGATAAATTAGGGAGGGACCAAGAACATCAAATTTAACTGCTATGTAATCATCCTAAGAGTCAATTGAGCAATCTCTTGCTAGACTCTGCCAGCTCTGTTTGCTTTAATTTATACCAAAAATGTTTTAATATTCCTTATTGACTCTGTTTCAGCCAGAGCAATTCATGTTCAAACAACCCGCTACAAAAAAAACTCTATTGACCTCTTACAACTTCATTTCATTGTTCAGTAGGTAATTTTAAATTTATGATTTCTAGTTAGTGACTCACTGACCAATGGAAATTTTTTTTTCTGTTTTGAAGCTGTCAGAATTTTCCAAAAAGCTGAATGTCTCTTTCAAATATCTTTTTAATCTTCTCTATTCTAGTAAAAAGACCCCCCAAATGGACCTTTTTCATTTCCAGCATTATCATAATGAATCACTTTTGCACCCTACCCAGGGCAATGGCACAAATGGACTGGCATCCAGAACTAGACATAAGAGCAGCCTCACTAGAGATTGGTAGTTTGTTAATTATAAGTTTTGACTGATCTGAAACATGCAGCTAGGTGGAATGGAGTTCTACTCTGAAGGTACCATTTTAACCTGTCTCAGTTTCAGAGTTTGCCAACTTTTCCCTTACATTGGTGGCTGCCTCAATGAATGTCTGAACGGTTAAGAATAAAAGAAGCAGCAATAATCACCTGCTGTAGGATAGCAATTGCATAATAATATTTAAAGAAAGGAGTAATTAGATTTTAATTTAAAATAGATTGCATAAAAATTCACACTCATATCCTTCCCAATCATGTTGCACAAGAACATGAGAAGTAGGAGCAGGAATAAGCCATTTAAACCTCAAGCCTGACCCACCGTGCAACAAGATCATGACTGATCTGCCCCACAAAAACTTCTGTTTGCCCCAGCTTATGATAGCCTTCAAATCCCTGATGTTTCAAAAATCTACCTCCTCTTTAAATACTTTCAGTGATCCAGCCTCCACAACTCTGAGGTTGAAAATTGCAGATGTTGACTACCCTCTGGGAGATGAAGTTATCTTCACATCTCAAGTTTAAATTAGTATTCCCTTATGCTGTAACTATGCCTTCTAATTTAAGATTTCATCACTAGTGGAGATATCCTCTCAATATCTACACTGTCAAGCCCCGTAAGAATCTTGACTGTTTCAATAAGATCATCTCTAACTCTTCTAAAATCAATAAATGAAGGCCTAACTTATCAAAACCTTCATCCCAGGAATTAGCCTAGTGAATCTGCTTTTGAACTGCTTCCAATGTCAGGATTCAGGGTCCAAAACTATACACAGTACCCCAAGTTTGGCTTCACCAACGCCCAGCACAGTTATAACAAGACTTCCATATTTTTAAACCCCCATCCCTTACCAGTGAATAGCAAAATCCATTTACCTTCTTAATTACTTGCTGCACCAGCATGCTAACCTTTTTGTATTCCATGCACAAGAGCATCTAGAAACCTTTGTGCTGCAATTGTTTGGGGATTCTCCATGTAAGTGAGGATCTGCCTTTTGATTATTCCTACCAAAATGCACAACCTCACACCTTCCTTCATCACATTCCATCTACCACGTTTTTGCCCACTGTTTCAACCAATCTATTTCCCTTTGTTGATCCCTTTCATCCTTATCACAGCATGCTCTCCTACCTATTTTTGTACCATTGGCAAACTTGGATGTATTACACTACTGCCACCTCCAGGTTATGGAGTAAAACAACATGAAAACTGGCCCTTTGGCCCAAATGGGTCCATGCTGGCCATGGTATCCACTCAGATAGTTCCAATTGCTTGCATTTGGTTCTTATCCTTCTAAACCCTCCTCATCCATATACCCGTCCAAATGCTTATTAAATGTTGCTATTGCAGTGCCTCAACCACTTTCTCTGGCAGCTGATTCCATATATGTACCACTCTCTGTATGAAGAAGTTGCCCCTCAAGTCCTTTTTAAATCTTTCCCCTCTCACCTTAAACCTACGTCCTCTAGTTTTCAATTCCCCATCCCTGGGAAAAATACTATATGCATTCATCCTATCTATGCCTCTTATATACCTCAATAACATCACCTCTCATCCTCCAATGTTCCAAGGAATAAAGTCCTATCCTAGCCACCTCTCCCTATAACTCAGGCTTACTAGTCCTGGCAACATCCTTGTAAATCTTCTGTGCACACTTTCCAGTTTAACTACATCTTTCCTATTAACAGGGTGGCCCAAACTCTACACAATACTCCAAGTGCAGCTTCACCAACGACTTATACAACTATAACATAACGTCCCAACTCCTATACTCAATGCCTCAACTGATGAAGGCAAGCATACTAAATGCCTTCTTCACCACTCTGTCTACCTATGACCCTGCTTTCAATGAACTATGTACTTGTACTGCTATGTCCCTCTGTTCCACAACATGCCTCAGGACTTTACCATTTACTGAACAAGTCCTACCTTGGTTTGACTTTCCAAACTACAACACCTTACACTTCTCTGCATTGAATATAGATATTAAATAATTGAGGTTCTGGGAATGTTCTTGTCACATTCCATTTCTTATGTCTTTCTAACCTGAAAAAGACCCATTGATCCGGACTTACTGTCCTCTATGTGTTAACCAAAAATCCTCAATCCATGCCAATAAATTAGCCCAATACTGTGAGCTCCAATCTTGTGTAACAACCTTTTATATTGCACTATGTCAAATTTGGAAATTCAAATTCACTACCTCAGCTGGTTCCCCTTTCTCAACTTTGCTTTTCATATCCTCAAAGGTCTCTAGTAAATTTGTTGACATGATTTCCCATTCACAAAACTATATTCACTCTGTTTGAATGTGTTAAGCTTCTCCAAATGTCCCGATATTTCTTTCTTAATAATAGATTCTAGAATTTTCCCATTAACAGACATTAGGTCTATTGACTTATTGCTTCTTACTTTCAGTCTTCTTCCCCTCTTAAACAGAGATGTTAGCAGTTTTTTGTCACATTACTGGTTTCCAATCTGTTGAAATCCTTCCAGAATTGAGTGAGTCCTGGAATATTTCAACCAATGCCTTTACTATCTTAGCAGTTACATCCTTCAAAGCCCTTGGATGCAAGCCATCAGGTCCTGGTGACTTGCCTCCCTATGGTCCCATTAGTTTGTCAAATATTTTGTATTTCATGACAGAGACAAAGCAGATTAAAAAAGAGAAAACGAGGCTGAGAGCTTGACATGGTTGGAATGCACTTGATCATTTACATTACATCACAAATCATATAATTACTATGTGAAGTGAATCGTAAATGTGTTCATGAACTTATTTATGAGTTTAGTGTGGAAGGAATGCCCTTCTCGTAAGTGCAAAAAACAATGGTTTATGAATACCAAACAAACATGAATGCATTTGCACTCTCACTCCAGTTATTTTTGTTTTGAACTGTTAGATATAATATTTCCACCTTGTCAGCAAGCTTATTCCATTTGATTTTCCCACTAGAGTTCTTACTTCCTGATATGACAGTATTTTTCATGTCTTGCCAGTACTCATTGCTGCAGCCATTGATTCTCATCAACCAAATGGTGCTCATAATGACAGAAGATTATTTTCTTCTCTTCTGTATGATTTTAACATTAGATTTCAGTTGTTGCTCATGGCAAGACAGTGCTTTACCAATTAATAAGAAAAAACTCCACTGTGTTTGTTTATGATCCTCTTGTAGCAAGTACATAAAGAGCAGATCTTGGCCAGTCATATAAATAAATAAAGCTGTCTTTTGGGTAAAGAGATTGGGATTTTATCATTGGCAGGCATTTAAACCATTAATGGCTATACGTTTTTTTAGACATTTGGCAAAATTTCAAATAGGAAATTTGGATTTCAAGGTAATATGTCCCAAATCTCTCATACACTGGAAACAATCCTGGATAAATATCTCCATTCATGAGGCAACAATAACTCACTTCTACCTTTGTCACTCATGAATTATTTGTGGAGATATTTATCGTATTACCATAACATATTCTACTTAGCGCACTTGGGTAGATTTACAACTCAGTGCTACAGCCCAGGAATATCAGCTGAAATGGTTTTTGATGTCACCTTGCCCTTGAGATGCTGTACTTATGGAAATATAGTTTTTATTTTTATTGGTGATTTCCCAAATAAGCATTATAAATTACATCCCATCCTTTTCAGTGAGCGACAGTGGGAGAGTGCTGAGTGGAGTACCAGGAATTGTTTCTTTGTTATTCCTACTGTTGCCATTTTCTAATTGCAAATAGAATGGTAAAAATTGTAGATGATGCTAGATTAGAAAGCAGCCTTGAAACACCTAAATGGGACTTCTAAACATTAAATGGCTGAAAAATTTAAAATGGATTAGTGTCTATCGGATAAATGAATGAGCATTATATTGAAATAGTTAAGGGTAAAGTTAAAAAGAAATGCTGGGACTTTTCAAGGCCTAAAATTCAGCATCTCCAGTAACCGCAGGAAAACAAACAACAAAGCAAATTGTATTCAAACTGTGTTGTGTCTTAATCAGAACAATATTAAAAATTGCAAAGAAATACTTCAATTTACATAGTGCATTAAATAACCTCAGGATATCCTAAAGCCCTTTATAGCCATGAAATACTTTTTAAGTTGTAATGTGTTCAGGTAGGGAAATGCAGCAATCATTTTACAGGCTCCCACAAATGATGATGTATTAATAGTAAAGTAATCTGTTCTCTGTGATGTTCAATGAAAGATAAACGTAGGTAGGGGCATCAGGGAAAATGTTCCTGATCTTCTTCAGTATAATACTATGGAATGTTTCACTGCTATGTAAGAGAGCAGAGGGGCTTTAGTTTAACTTCTTATTCAATAATATGGGACTCCCATGGCACAGCATGAAGGTGTCAGCCAATATTTCCTTTTTTGCATCCATGTAACGAGAGTTAGACTCGAACACATAACATTCTGACTCAGACATGAGATTGCTACCAAAAGAGCTATAACTATGAGTCCACTTCTAACCGCTCGTTTAGAGGAATCATCAAGTTACGGCAATGATGAGTCACCGGAAAGATTACTAACAATGGAGGACGGGATTGATTATAGAGTTTGGAGAAAACCTGATCTGAGCCTTTAAAAGAGGCAAAGGAGAAGTGACCTGGAATTGCATTAAATGGTGCAGGAAGGTAGATACAGACCACTTTGAATGAAACCATAGCTTTAAGAACATATGTTCCAAACAGCAAAATTTAGTCCTGATGTTTGGAAACTCTTTTGTACTTAAAGAGAGTCAATACATGTGCTACATATTTTAAACCAATGGAGCGTGCTGCCCTTACTTTCAGTCAGGAGTTAACCATAATTGTAAGGCATCGGCTTCTTTTACAATGGGCCAGTGAGCCTCCTTACAAAAGGTCTTTCCAAGTCAGGAGTGTTAGACAGAATATCCACTTCTTGGACCCTGATCATAAGCTTAAAAGAGCCGAGTTGAATGGGACGTGAACTAAATTCCACTCCAATTATTAGTTCTATCTTCTTCTGTCATCTCTGGCTTCCAAAATTTTAGGAACTCCCTGCATCCAATAACGTTTAGGTACAATTGCCACAAGTGATCGACAGAAGCTATTAAATATTTGTATTGCCTGTGCTTGTTAATTATAGAAATCAGCTGAGAACATACGGCCATTACCTGTGTGTTTCCTGCTGTGCATCTGCAGGTGGGAGAGTTTGAAGTAGCGTTTATTACACCCAGGATAGGGACACATGAATGGACGCTTTTCATTGGCTTCTGCGTTTGCTCTGACAATGGTTGGTGCAACGCCCGGGACCCTCCGAACATCCTGAAACAAGAAACAAGAAACACAAATGACTTTGGTCAAGTTAACAATGTTTCAGCTCATCTCTACCCTTGGTACATTGGAAATAAAATGAATTAGGGTATAATTTTGCATTGCAGTACTTAAATCTCAAAAATGTGAAGCTAGCTTGTTTGGCACAAAGATTCAACAGAAGCACATCTAACCTTTTTTTTAAAAACACAGTCAGTGAATCTTACAGCACAGAGAGACCATTCGACCATCATGTCTGTGCCGTCTCTTTGTAAGATGTATCCAATCAGTCCCACTTTCCTGGAAATATTTACACAAACCCTACATAACCATTTCCTTTTTATTATCTAATTTACTTTTGAAAGTTACTGTTGAATTTGTCTCCACAGTCCTGGCATCGTGAACCCTTTCAGGCAGTGCATTCCAGACGCAACTCATTGCTGCATAACAGTTTTGCTCCTCATATCCTCTTTGTTTTCCCAGGGAAACAGTGTCCATAACATGATAAAATTCAGAATTCTGATGGAAAGGAAAAAGGTGAGTGGACAATAACTGTTAAAGTTAATTAAGAACTGAGAAAGGAGTTCAGCAGCAAGAACAGTCAAGGAACAATGGCAGATATTTAAGAAAATAGTCCATGATTAGCATACATCCCAGTGTGAAAGAAAGATTCTAATAAGGAGATAAACCATCCATTGTTAATTATGCAAGTTTAGGATAGCATCAAATTGGAAAAAAAAAGTACATTGTGGCAAAAATTAGTGGATGTCAGAGGAATGGGAAAGTTTTGAAAACCAATGAGATAACCAAAAAAAATTACAAAAATGGAGAAGGTAAACTTTGAGGGTAAACTTACAAGTTACACCTAGTCGAACATTAACAGCTTCTTTAAAAAGGCAGAGGGGGGCTAAAATTAACATGAGCCCCTTCGGAGATAATAATGCAGAACCAGGAAATGGCTGAGGAGTTGAATAAATACATTACATCAGTCTTCACAGTAGAAGTTACTTGTAATATTCCAAAAATACTAACTAATCAAGGGGCAAAAGGAAAGGAAATTGCTAAGGAAGAGTCACCAGGCTCGAAACGTTAACTCGGATGTTTTCTTCACAGGTGCAGCCAGACCTGCTGAGCTTTTCCGACAACTTCTGTTTTTGTTCCTGATTTACAGCACCCACAGATCTTTCGGTTTTTAACGAGGAAATTACCGTGATAGCTACAACTAAAAAAAACTACCCTGGAAACTAAATGGGTGTAAAGACTGATAGATCCCACGGACATGATGCCATGCTTCCTTGGATATTAAGAGAAGTTGCTATGGACATAGAGGATACACTGGTAGTAATTTTCCAAGTGTCCCTAGATTCTGGAAAATGCCAAAAATTTGCCAATGTGATATATTTGCTTATAACGTGAAGGAGTGTTTAAAAGGACAGGCAACTATATGCCAAGCTTTACATTCATTATTAGAAAATGTTAGAGTCTATTGTAAAAGATGAAATAGCAGAGCATTTAGAAATATGTACAATGATCAAGCAGAGTCAGCATGACTTCATGAAGGGAAAATTAGACCTAGCAAGTGTATTAGAATTCCTCGAGAGGGTAACAAGCAGGATAAATGAAAGAGAAACAGCAGATGTAATATACTTAGATTTTCAGAAGGCATTTGTTAAGGTTAGTACATGTTAGGTTATTTAATAAGTGAGAGTTTGTGGTACTAGAGGTAGTATATTAGTTTGGATAGAGGATTGCTCAACTAATAAAAAAGTGTGTTAGGCCAAGGAGGACATTTTCAGGATAACAACCTGTAAGTGGTGGAGACCCACAGGGATGAGGCCACTGTTATTTGCATTATATGTTATTGATTTGGATGAGGAAAGTGAATGCACTATAGGCAAATTTGCAGAAGACACAAAAATGGGTGGGAATGCAAAAGCTGAGGATGACATAGAGAACTGAGAAAGTTACAGGCAGGTTAAAGGTGTGGGCAAAAGCTTAGCAGATCGAACATTATGTGGGAAAATGTGAGGTCCCATATTAGTAAGAAAAATAGCAGGAATAATTATCTTTGAAATGGAAAAAGGCAGATTATTAATCAGTAAGGGAATCTACAGTTATGATAATAGGACAGTTGAAGATCAGCTATGACCTCACTGAAAGGCAACACAGATTTGACGGTGTGAATTGTTTCCTTCTGCTCCCACGTTTTACAGTCTTATGGTGAGCAATTATTCTAAATCCCTGTTCTGTGGTCATTGCCCTCCTGTAAGTGGAAATATTTTATCCTCTTTACTCCATAAACCCTTCAAGATATTGTACACATCTATCAAGTTTCCTCCTAAGTTTCTGTGCTCGAGGTAAATTATCTCAGCTTCTCTGGTCCCTCACTTTATTGAAGTCCATTTATCCAGGTTAATGATTAGCCACAATATTGGAGCTCTTCAGACACCTGTTCTAATGACTTTTTTGTTGTCATAATGTATTAATACATTTGCGACATTTGTAACCCTAGAGGTAAAGTATAAACTGCATCAGTACATCCATTCATTTAATAGGTGAAACCTGCCATTCAGTACCCTTGGCCCCGACCACCCTGTGACGTCAGATGCCTGCCTAATATTTGGGCCTGTTATGACAATCAAAAAGATACATGATTCCTTCTCAATATCTGAACAAGGCCATTCGAAGTCAGTAGTTTGCTACTAAGTTGAGGTTGATAATATGTGGGCTTCACTACTGACAGAATTTTTACATAGAATCTTAAACACACTGAGGACTATGGATAAAGTGACAGATTCAAGCCCACACCTTCTCATACAGTGAGCGGCTAACTGTAACCAAGAACAAAGAAAATCGGATGATGTGTCAACTTTTGAGACCAATAAAAAAAGCCTTTTACATTTGGTTGAAAGGTAACATATTCTATGGGAGGCCATAGAGAAGGGATTAGATGTAAGTATTTGTTAGCAATACGATTTTTATGCATAATATGGAAATTTGGGGGCATTGAAGGAGTCCAATCGGCCCAGTGTGTCCATGCCAGCCAAAAAAAGTTATTCAAGTAGATCTCATCTTTCAGCTTTTGTCTGTAGCCCTGTACATTGCATTGTATCGACTGCATAGCTAATTTTTTTAATGAAATACAAAGTTCACCCTTTCAGGCAGTGACTTCTCTGGGTGAAAAATTACTCAAATCGCCTCTAATCCTTTTACCTCTTAGTTTAAGTCTAAGTTCTCCAGCATATTGACCGCTCTGATAATGGAAATAGATTCTTCCTATCCATTCTGTCTGGGCCTCATATTTTTAAACACCTCAATTAACTCTCGCTTCTGCCTTCTCTGCTTTGAGAAAACAAAGGAAATTATTTTTTTTTAGAAGGCATGTTGCTTTACAACACCTTATGATATATAATCTAAAATTATTGAGTGTTCCTGTAATATTCATATTCAAAGAACTCATCTGTGGGGCCCAATGTACTATCTGTTCGGAAAATTATAGAATAAAATTATGTTGTGGCAGCAGGGTCAACAATTTGTCATTTCAGTTTCTATTGAAAGAAATGGCATACAGATAGAAGCAAGCTAGACAGTGAGGGTATTAATCATGATCTCCCTATGTGAGAGGAAACCATAAATAATGTTTTATCAGTTTGTAATATATCAGAGAACAAGGTTCACTGATAGGATATTATAATGATTAATATAAAGTACTACATATGCAGATAAAATCAGTACTGATTGAAATTACTTTGCCAACTCCTCAAAAATATACAGCAGGTAAGGCTGATGGTCATAAACCTTCAAACTGCTGCCACCTTGGCTGGTTTTCAGTGTGAGTCTTAAGCAAATGATAGAACGAGTGTTGAATCCACATTTTTTCAACCTGTTGATAGAAAACAGAATCTCCTTTGCCCCGCTCCTGTAGTGTTGAGAAAGTCCTAAATTAGAACCATCTGTACACGAGTGGTTTGTGTAGTCCAGTCTGCTTTCACAAGGTCAGATGCAAAGGTTTAACTTTCTTGAAAGACTGTAACAGCTGCATATGTGGGAGGAAAGAAATATTGCTATCACTCACCTGAAGCCCTCTGAACACCCCATGTGTATGTATCCTGTATTGTGTGCTACAGCTGTATAACATAGGGGCATTGTGATTGTCAGTCTCGTATCCTGTCGCGTGGCTGTAAGGATAGTAAGAACAAAATGATTCTCAATAATCATATTCTCCATCTGCTGGAATTTGGCATTGCACGCTGGCATTTATTACCTTAATAGATGAATGTACAATACTATAAGAAAACTGTAATTTTAACATCGGCCATAAAACATTTTGAGATCCAAATGAAACACATTTTTTAAGTTGTAGTCACTGTTGTTCTCAAAGGAAACAGCAGCCAATTGGCACATAGCAAGCTCCCTCAAATAGTAGTGTGATAATTGACCACATAATCTGTTTGAAATATTGGTTGCAGGATAAATATTGGCCACAACACCAAGGAGAACTCCTAACTCTTCTTCAAACAGTGCGATGGAATCTTTTATGTCAATACAGCCCATATGATTCAACAAAAATTCCAGAAGCTATTCCAGGTGCCAGTCCACAAAGTATCAGATTTACTGGATTAGATTTCAACACTTGTTTGTCATGAGTTTTCAGCTCCCAGTACTCTGCCACACTGTTCCAATATTGTGTATACACTGCCGTGCACAAGTAGATGCTGTGAGATTTTCATTTTGAGAATATGAAGTGCACACAAAGTTAAGAAAAATATCCTTAAGAGATTTCATTTGCCTTAGATGTAGCTGCACTTCAGAAGGTAGCAAGTTGCCTTTGCAAGAGAGAGTTGTGGGTCAATCCTGCTTCAACATCTCAAATATAAAATCTGTAAAGGCATTCCAATGCTGTCTTTTAAATGAGATGTTAACCCAAGGATCCATTCACACTCTTAATTGAAGGTGAATGATCCCATAACACTATTTTTAAACAGAGCAGTTCTACCTAGTGTTAATTGATTTTACGTTTCCGACCATAGACTGGGACTACCATAGTGTTAAGGACTTGGATTGTGAAGAATTCGTAAAATGCAATCAAGAAAATTTTCTTCATCAATGTGTATATATGCCTACTAGAGAAGGGACAAAATTTCACCTCTGGAAATAAGGCAGGGCAGTGACTGAAGTGTTAGTCAGAGAACACTTTGGGACCAGTGAACATAATTCTATTAGTTTCAAAACAGTTATGGAAAAGGAAAGGCCTTGTATAAAAGTTCTTACTTCAAGTAAGGCAAATTTTCAAAAGTTGATTGGAGTAGACTGTTCACAGGTAAAGGGATTACTAGCAATGGAAGGCTTTCAAAAGTGCAATAACAAGAGTTCAGAAGTATCATGTTCCTTTTAGAGTGAAGAGTAAGGCTGGTAAGAGTAGGGAACTATAGTTGAATAAAGATAATGAGGCTTTGGTCAAGTGTAAGAAGGAGGCGTGTATTAAGTGTTGACAACTGGGAACAAGTGAGTCCTTTGAAAAGTATAACATGTGTAAGGGCATTCTTAAGAGTGAAATCAGGAGGTCAAAAAGTGAATATAAGGCAGCCTTGGCAGATAAGGTTAAGGATAATCCAAAGAAATTCTACAAGTACATTAAGAGCAGAAGATCAACTAGGGAGAGAGTAAGGTCCCTTACAAATCAATGAGGTCGTTTATACATGGAACCATGTGAGATGGAAGTGATACTGAACAAATATTGTGTGTCAGGTTTTACTGTGGAAAAAGACATTGAGGCTAGTGAACTCAGGGAAAATAAATATTGATGTCTTGAAAAGAGTCCACATGACAGAAGAGGAGGGGCTGGGATCTTAAAAAAAACAAAGGTAGATAAATCAACAGGGCCTGATCAAGTGTATAACAGGACTTTGTGGGAAGTTGGAGAAGAAATTACAAGGGCCTTAGCAGAGATATTTGTATCATCTACAGCTACAGATGAGCTGCTGGAGGACTGGAAGGTGGCTAATGTTGTGCCTTTCTTTAAGAAAGGCTGTAAGGAAAAGCTTGGGAACTATAGATAGGTGAGTCTGATATCAGCGGTGAGTAAGTTGTTGGAGGGGATTCTGAGAGATAGGATTTTAATGCATTTGGAGAGGCAAAAACTGATTCGAGATAATCAGCATGCTCTGTCCATGAGAAATCATGTCTCACAAACTTGATTGAGTATTTTTGAGGACATAACTTAAAAGATTGATGAGGCAGAGCAGTAGATGTTGTCTAAATGGATTTTAGTATAGCACTTGACATGGTTCCGCAAAGTAGACTGATTATTAAAGTTGATCACATGGGATTCAGAGAGACATTGCCAATTGGATACAAAATTGGCTTGACACTAGAAGACAGAGAATGGTGATAGAGGGTTGTGTTTTGGACTGGACACCTGTGACCAGAATTGTTCCACAGGGATCACTTCTAGGTCCACTGTTGTTTGTCATTTATATAAACAATTTGGAAGGGAATTTAGGGGGCATGAATGACACCAAAATTGATGGTATAGCCAACAATGAGGAAGGTTATCTAAGATTACAAAGGGATCTTAATCAATTGGGCCAAAGGACTGAGGAATGACAAATGGAGTTTAATTTAGGTAAATATGAGGTATTGTATTTTAGTAAAACAAACAATGACAGGACGTATACAGTTCATGATAGAACCCTGGGCAGTATTGTTGAACAGACAGATCTAGGCATTCAGGTATATAGTTCTTTGAAAGTTGCATCACAGGTAGGGTAATTAAGAAGGCATTTAGTACACTCACCTTCATCACTCAGACCTTTGAGTATAGGTGTTGAGATGTCACGTTGAGGATGTACAGGATGTTGGTGAGGCCACTTTTGGAGTACTGTGTGCAGTTCTGGTCACCCTGCTACAGGAGGATTTTATTAAATTGGAGATGGTTCAGAAAAGATTTACCAGGATTTTGCCAGGAATGAAGGTTTTGAATTATAAAAATAGGCTGGGTCATTTTTCACTGTAACAAAGAAGGTTGAGAGGTGTCCTCATAGAGGTTTATAAAATTATGAGGGGCATAGAGAAGGCAAATAACAGATGTCTTTTCCCTGGGGTGAGGGAGCTCAAAAACTAGAGAGCATATTTTTAAGGTGAGAGGAGGAAGATATAAAAGGAACCTGAGGGGCATCTTTTTCACACAGAACGTGGTTTGTATGTGGAATGAACTACCAGAGGAAGTGGAGTTGCGGGTACAGTTACAACATTTAAAACACATTTGGATCGATATATGAATAGGAAAGGTTTAGAGGGATCTGTGCCAAATACAGGCAAGTGGGGCTAGTTTAGTTTGGGGAACTTGGTTGGAATGGATGAGTTGGATTGAAGGGTCTCTTTCTGCGCTGTATGACTATGGCACTATAACTCTATGGTGTCTTGGTTACAAATACAAAGGACAAAGAATAATACAGCACAAGAACCGGCCCTTCGGCCCTCCAAGCTTGTGCTGCCTCATATTGCCTTTCTGAACTAAAATTATCTTCACTTAGAGGATCCATATCCCTCTATTCCCCTTCTATTCATGTATTCTTCCAGGTGCTTTGTGAATGCTGCTACTGTGTCTGTTTCCACCACCTCCCCTGGCAATGCATTCCAGACACTCACCACCCTTTCTGTGAAAAACATGCCTCGCACATCTCTTCTAAACTTCTCCCATCACACCTTGAACCTGTGTCCCCTAGTAATTGACCCCTCCACCCTGGAAAAAAGCCTCATACTTTCCAATCAATCCATGCCATTCACAATCTTATAAACGTCTATCAGGTCTCGTTTCAACCTCTTGCATTCCAGTAAAAACAAACCCAGTCTATCCAACTTTTCTTCATAACTAAGATCCCTCATACCAGGCAACAACCTGGTAAACCTGTTCTGTAGCCTCTCCAAAGCATTCACATCTTTCTGGTAGTGAGTGGTGACCAGAACTGTACATAGTTTTCCAAGTGTGGCCTAATTCAAGTTCTATAAAGCTGCAGCATAATTTGTCCATCCATATACTCAGTACCCCTACCAATGAAGGCAAGAACACCATAAGCCCTTTTTAATACCTTATCTATCTGTGCTGCCATCTTTAGTGATCTGTGGACCTGCACACCCAGATCCCTCTGCATATTAATACTCCTAACAGTTTTGTCATTCACTGTATAATTTCTACATGTACTTCACCTCACATTTGTCCCTCACTAAATTATACAGATTATCTATTTAAAATAATGATGCCCTTTGTGGAATCTTACTCTGCACAAATTTAGCTGTCAGTTTTTCCAAAACAGTAACGAAACACAAGTGAAGAACATGTACTGGAATGTCCTGAGATCATAAAAAATGCAAGTCTTTATTCTATCCTTCAATATTTGGGGAGCACCTTTTTCTCTGTCATCTTTGAGCACCTGTCCCATTTGTTTGGTAACATTAAATCATTGCATTTTTTTTAGCAGTATGAACATTTGCACAAATGAAAAAGAATTATTTAAATTCAAAAGGTTCTCATTCATTGATTGTTTGACATGTTTGCCACTTTGGGTGGGGGTAGAGTTGTGAGGACAGATGGTGCTGAAGGATGTGGAGAGAAGGGCACAGTTGAACACTAACCAGCTCAGGCATAACATAATCAGTTGCAGCATGAACTCTGGCTTCCTGTAATGGATATATCTTTTTGGAATGATGCAGGTTAATACTATGAAGGTTATTTTTGCAAAAGTCAGAAAATTATTCTGGAACAGTGCTCCATATACATCAGTTCCAAGACAACAAATGACTGCGGTCATAGTGCAGCCCCCTGTGGTGTTAATGGAATATAATGTTTATGTGAGCTTGTAGACTTGTTCACCAAGCCAGTGTGTTCGTTTGCAGATGTTTCATCACCCTGCTAGTTAACATCATCAGTGCACCTCCAGTGAAGAGTTAGTGTTCTGTCCTGCTTGTTATTTATATGCCTTGGTTTGCTGGGATGGTTGGCATCACTTCCGGGTCTGTTTTTGGAGAGGTTTGTATCCTGGGTTACAGCTCAATGTATTTGCAGATGGAATTACGGTTGGAATGCCAGACATCCAGGAATTCCCTGGTATGTCTCTGTTTGGTTTGTGAATTCGTGTCTTTCTTTGTCCGTGTGTATTGAGACCAGTGAGAATTGGTCATGTCTCTTAGTGGCTAGCTGGTGTTCATATACGGACAGAGCTCTCCACTGTACAACCCAATCTCTGAGTCCACAATGTGGATGACATCTTCATGATTATCAAACACACAAGACTAGAAGAAACCCACCGGCACATAAACAATATTCTCACTGGAATAAAATTCACAAAAGAAGAGGAGAACAATAACTGACTACCCTTCTGAGACGTAATAGTAGAACATAAGAACAACAGGGAACTCCAGATTAACATAAACAGAGAGACCACACACAAAGACCAGATACTTACTTACACCAGCAACCACCCCAACACCCATAAACGGAGCTGCATCAGGACATTATTCAAACAAGCCACAACACACTAGAGCAATCCAGAATTGCACAAAGCAGAAAGGAGCACTTACACAGACTTTTTAAAAGGAATGGATACCCAAAATGCATAATCCACCATTACCTCCACAACAGACCACAACAAGAAGACACAACACAGCCAGAACACTAGTCACCCTGCTGTACATCAGAGACATATCAGAGATGGCCACGAGACTACTCAGACCCCTAGGTATCAGGGTAACCCACAAACCAGCAACCACCCTGCAACCTTTATATAATGAATATAAAGAATCCCATAACCAAAACCAGCAAAACTGGTGTAATATAAAAAATACCATGCAAGGGCTGTGAGAAACATTACATAGGCCAAACTGGAAGAAAACTGACTAAAAAGGACACTTGAATACCAACTACCCACAAAGAGACACACTTACGTTTTTGATTTTATGATAAGAAGAGCAAACAAAACAAATATTAGTTTTCACTGCAGCTCATAGCTACAGTGTGGAAACAGGCCCTTCAGCCCAACAAGTCCACATTGAACATCAAAGCATCCCACCCAGACGCATCCTGCTCTAATCCACCTAATCTAGATACCCCTCAACACTATCGGAAATTTTCCATGGCTAATCCAGCTAGCCTGCACATCTTTGGATTGTGGAAGGAAACCAGAGCACCCAGAGGAAACCCACACAGACATGGGGAGAATATGCAAACTCCACACAGACAGTTGCCCAAAGGTGGAATTGAACTCAGGACCCTGGCGCTGTGAGGCAGCAGTGCTGCAAACCATTGAGTCATCATGCCTGCAGTTCATAAGAAAACAAAAGTTTAATTTAAAAAGGGAAAAAGACTTCTGAACAGGAAGTTTTTTTCTTTCATTTCAGTTTGATTTGAATGCGCTAATCACTGCAGCAGCCTGGAATGGAAGCTTCAAGATCTTAGAACTGAAAAAATTTAGACTATCAGAATTGCGAGAAGATCATGCCAACAGACTCAGAAAGGAATCATAAAGTTTTCTCTTCAGTTTTATAAAAGGAAACTGGAAGAAGGCTGCTAAGTTGTTTTATATCTTTTATATCTGACTGAAGTAATACAATGAAAATCAAAACCAAAAGAACTGCGGAAGCTGTAAATCAGGAACAAAAACAAAGTTGCTGGAAAAGCCCAGCAGGTCTGGCAGCATCTGTGAAGGAGAAAATAGAGTTAACAATTTGAGTTCAAGGAAGAGTCATCAGACCCAAAATGCTAACTCTGTTTTGTCTTTCACAGATGCTGCCAGACCTGTTGACACTGAAAATCAAGCTCTGCTATTCTGGGAGTCATCACCAGAGTTAAAGGTTACAAAAAAGCCACACAGAATTACCCAACGTACCTGTCTTTGTACCCATTTACAGAAAGCATGGAGTAGGTTTCCATAGTTAACAGAATTACTATTTATGACAAATAAATAGATTTGATCTACAGATAAACAGTTATGATCCATCAACATATAACTCAACTAGTTAAAACTCTAACCATCTTAAAAACATCCCGTCTGTACATATAGACAGGCAGACAGAAAGAGGAAAAACAAAGGAGCTATATTCACAAGGTTTGCTGAAATGATTCTTATGCCATTCAAAATCCTGCTCCTTGATCTTTTTTATCTGTATATTTTGATTTGTTTTCAGGAGGCACAGGATGACTGCTTCCCACTTCTAAAAGGTTTTTGACATACCACTTAAAAATCACAGCTGTTAGCAACTGAAAAAGAGGAAATAAACAGGCTAGCTTGAAATTCTTCTTGCTACAGAGCAAAAACATGGCTCCTTCACTTCCAGAGGTATGATGGTGCCAAAACATTCACATCCCAAGACTAACATTCACATCCCAAAACTATTTATCAACTGGGAGCCAATCACATAGTGTTTGGCAGGCTGAAAGCCTTTGTGATCAATAATGGCTCACTAGTCCATGGACCAATCAGTTACTTGTTGACAGCCAACACTCAATTCATACATACTCCTTGGCTCCAGTTCATCTGCCAACTACAATTTGTTTGAACAAGCTATGAATGAGTTCTTACAATTAGTGTCAGATTACTTGCTTTTTCAAAAATATAGAAATCCTTAAATGATTCCTGGTTTTTAAAACAGTTCTTTTTCCATTTTAACCCACAATAAAAATTGCAGAAAAAAAATACAATTCTTACAGTGGGAACTTGAAAGAATTGAGATAGGAAGTATAATTTCTCTGGACTTCAGTCTCTGTAACACATAGCATTGGGAAATGGGAGAAACTTTGTTTTGCAGTTTGTGCTAAGATCTTTCTAAACTGTCATGATTATCATGTTGCTTGGGTGTTTTATTCTCTTTTGTTTACTTTATGTTCTCTTATTAAAGAATATTACAGCCTCACATGACTAACCATGATGTTAATTGACTGAAAAGTTTGAACAAACGATCTCTCAAGATGTGTTTCATTCTGGGATCTGCCTTCATCAACACTAACATAACAGGGATCATAACAAAGTTAAGGCTGTTTTTGGAATTAGATTTCACAGAATTTAAGAGGGATTCATGTTATGTTAGTTACATGGGGATATTGACCGTAAAACAAAGGCATTGTGGTGGGGTTTATTGCATGAATTGTATTTTCAAAATGCCCTAAATATTGCTAAGACTTCTCAAAGTAAAAAATATATTAATGATGTATTTCAAATTGTGACAAGGACTAAACTGAGAGAGTTAGCAGATACATTGAATGTAAAAATGAAAACAGATCAGTTAGCATGAAACAATTAAACTAATTATCCACTGCTTAGAGTTCAATGCAGGACACCCTGAACTTGTGTCATTGCTACAATTAACTAAGTTTCAGCTAGGAAGGAATACACTTAACTCAGAGAGAGAAAAAGAACTGGAAAGAGTTTAATTGGAAGCAAAAGAGAAGAGAAATTAAAATGGGGAAAACAAAAGAAAAAAAGAAATACAGTTTGAATTAGAGTACGAGGAGAGAGAGAAACAAACATAAAATGAAAGAGATAACAAAGATAAACACAGTGAGATATAGTTTGGTGATAGAAAGTGTTAGAATAAAGGTAGAAAAAATGTTAGCAAGTTAAAGGATGATTCCGATCTCAACAAGGGTTTCAATTTGACCAGAAATCTATGCTTAATAACTAAATTTACAAAGAGGTTTGCAACCTAATGCTACAGAGTGTTTTGTGAATGTGAGTGCCAGCCTGTTAAAAAAATCTTCCAGAGGAGTTAATTAGAAGAAAATATTAGTTAGAGGTATAGATAGAGATTACAAACCTATTCCATTGTAGAACGTTAGATGAAAGAGTGAATTGGTAAATTGAGATATTGTAGTTGGAGTAGTGCAACAAATCACTGTAGAAGTGATTCATTTTATTTTGGAAAAATGACCTGGCTGGTTAAGAAATACTAATCTGACTGAGGCTGGTGGAATAATCCGTAAAGGTAAAATAAACAGATGTTACAAGAGGAGCATTTAGATTGTTTCTAGAATGTGCTTGGATTAGACCTCAGGCCTCTAGAAACAGTCAAGAAAAGGAGGCATCTAGGGAAAAAAGGAGATGACTGGAAATTCAATTATTTGTCACCATTTCTGAAAATGTAACTTAAAAGGATGAAGGAAAAGAGAATGAGGTTGACATATTTAGTCCATCTTCTTTAGTACAGAAAAATGCAGCAGATTATAAATTGAGAGCTGTGCTAAACACATTAGTCAGAAATTGAATCAGAATCAATTCCTGGGGGTCACTATTTGAAAGACAAAGTATCAACTAGGAAATGGAGACAACCTCAAATATCAGCCAATGAGAAATAAACAGTGGTCCATCAGGTGAAAGTTCCACCTTTGTATCAGAACAAAATGTTATGAGTGACTCGTGAAATTCCAAGGAAAGTTCACTTCAGTGTTAAGTAAACACAGACTAAAATAGTAAAACATTTCAATTGGCCAGTATTACATGAAGATGTGGCAAATATTTACCAGATATGCCATTGCATATCAGGCAGTGGAAAACCCCCACCATCAGTTAAATCTACAGCTTTAATTCCAATACCAGATTTTGAAGAATCACAATAGAATCGTATTAGATTGTATAAAATCAGGAGTGGGAATCAATATTCTTTAACAATCATGGAGGTGACAGCCAGATTTCTTGAAGTAGGGTTTCTAGGGAAAACTAGAATCAAAGTTTGAAGACCTTGTGATCAGAGGACAGTTATGTCCAAATGTTTTAGATAAACCAATTCCTTTGTTTCTGTTTTCTATTTGGGATGCCCCTTACAAGTGCATAGGATTCAATACTTTTGAACTGGTACTTGGAAATGAGGTGAAGGACCCTTAAAACTGATCAAAGAGAAATTTATAACCAATGCTCAGAGACTATGCTTCCTGTGTTTTGAATTTCAGAGAGAAAAGAGTTGGCTAAAAGGTTAAAAAGTGTTTGATGGACGTTAAAAAGTAGAGCAGATAAAAAGGATAAAATTCAAGAAAAGTTGCTGCTGAAGACAAGGTGTTAGTACCATTAGCTACTTCTTGGGAAATATTAAAAGATTCACTAGACTTTAACAAATCAAAACAAAACTCAGTGATGAGAGTTTTAAAACCAATACGCCAGACAGTGAGTGTATAATGTTAATATGTTAAAGAAATATTATAGAACATAGAACATAGAACATAGAACAGTACAGCACAGAACAGGCCCTTCAGCCCACAATGTTGTGCCGACCATTGATCCTCATGGATGCACCCTCAAATTTCTGTGACCATATGCATGTCCAGCAGTCTCTTAAATGACCCCAATGACCTTGCTTCCACAACTGCTGCTGGCAACGCATTCCATGCTCTCACAACTTATGAAAGGGAAAATGTCAGGAGAAGAGTTTTTTATGATCATGAAAGAAACTGGGGAGTGAGTTTTCTTTAAAAAAAATCAGAGGAATGAGAGACATTAAAACTAAGAAAATGTCATCTTCTATTAATCAGAATGGATATTCTGGGGCTATTTGAAATGTTAAAAAACATAATACTCTATCCTCGAGAAAACTATTCAAGTGACCTATTACAGATTTATAAATTGACTTGTGTGAATATGCTAGGAGGGCTTTGGCTGTAACGATGCTGATATGGGGGATGCATTACCACAAAACAATATTCTTACGCACTTAATCCAGAGAAGTTAGCGCAAGCGAGGTAAGACATTAAGTTAATGATGGAACATGACATTAGTGAATCAGGACATAGTAGCAGGAGCTCACCTATTATTATAGCGCTGAAACCAGATGGCTTACAAAGATTATGTATGGATAATTGCAAATTACAAGGTGGACTGACATTCAATTTTTTAAAAAATCTCCAAAATTGACTAGTTAAAATAATATTGCTAAGTTTAATTGATGGATACAGCCAAAGGACTATCAGCTTTTATAACATTGGACTGAGTTCATCAATGTACGTTTATGTGGCTTGGAATGAAAAAAATATACAAGCAACTTTTCAAAGGTAAACCAGTGTTATTAAAGGACTATGTAACAGAAAGTTTACTTCAATGATTTGACTGTGTTCAGCAAAACCTGGAAGAACATTAACACCAATTGTTCAATCAGCTACTCAGCGTCAATTTGTTAGAAATCTGGTTAATGTAACTAATTTGGATCACACTGTGTGATAAGGTCAGGAAACACCTAAGTGGAAATTAAAACTATTATGGATTTTTCCGTGCCTAAGGCAAACTATGGTATATTTTATTTATTGATGGGATGTGCGTATCTCTGGCTACACCAACATATATTGCCTATTTCTAACTGCCCAGAGGGCAGATAAGAGTTTACTACATTGCTTCAGGTCTAGAGCCAAATGTAAGCCAGATAAGGTAAGGGTGGTGATTTCCTTCCTTAAAGGACATCAGTGAGCCAGATGTTCTTTTTCTGTCATCAAAAATGGCTTCATGGTCATCATTATATTCTTAATTCCAGATTTCTTAATTGGGTTCAAACTCCAACACCAGCTATGCTCGGATTCAAACCCAGGTCCCAAGAAAAATACATCGGTCTCTGGATTAATAGCTGAGCAATAATACAAACAGGCCATCACCTCCCCAGTTCTGCAATACTTTGGCATGAATATGGTATATTCTGAACTTCAGTATTCTTGTGGTTCCTATAACGAATTTATCGAAGAAACAAATAACTCTACAAAAGAATGTCAGAGTACATCTGTCAGCCTGAAAGCTCCGCTAAAAACTATGCTGCCTTTTAGCAACACTGAAAAATGAGATGTCATTCACACCAGGACGTTGGCATGAATGTCATTTTGCAAGAAGGTGAAATAGGGATCAAATAACCAGTCAGTTTCTTTCCCCCCGGAAATTAAATGCTAGTCGATAGAAATATTCAACAGCCGAGACAGACATACAGGGGCTTGTGTAGGCTCTACAAAAATTTACAATTTTAATATCCAACAACTCTGAAAAGACTTAGTTTTATACAAGCCATAACTTTATAATTTTTTTTAGGAGACACTCTACGACAGAAATTCAAGACTGTTTTGTTGGAGTTTGATATGACAGTCCTATAATTTAAAATCATTTATTTGGCTAGGAAAGACAATATTATAGTGGATACTTTGTCAAGAGCAAAGTTACTTAAAACCAAATTATGTGACCAAAATCAACTTGTATAGGATATAGTTGTCAGGAAATCAGTATACATTTAATGTAAATATATTATTATTACCATTGACATGCCATATAAATTGTGTTGAAATAACTTTTTAATAGAAATTAAAAATTCCGCTTAAAGATACATTTTCATTTCTTCTTTGAGAAGATGCATGTTGATAGGTTTGTATCATTTTATTTGGATTTGGATTAGTGCTGCGACATTTAAAAAAATAGAAAATTATTCTGGAACAGTGACCTACATGCATCAGTTCCAAGAAGACATCTGACTGCAAGTGTCAGCAAACCCCTGTGGTGTTAGTAGAATAAAATGTTTATACATATGCGTTTATGGTAAGCACAGTAATTTTGTTTTGACTTCAGTTCAGAAAAAAACAATGGAGTGTAGTTCATCAATGAGTGAAGCCTTCTCTTGGCCAAAGCTTTTTCCAGATTACTTCAGAGCAACCAGTCACTGTAGCAGTAGTGTTTTTTTTCATTTTAGTTTGTGAAGCTTCCAAGAAAATTTGCGATAGAAGTTTCAAGTTGTTAGAGGGCTGAAAAACCTGTTTAGGCCATCAGAATTATTAAAGGTTTACTCCAACAATCTCAGAAACGATTTGTAAGATCTTTTCTTTGCTTCAAGATGTCAATGAAAGTGATACTTAAAAGGTTGAGATAGGAGTAAAATTATTACAGGCCTGAACTTCTAGGACAAATAGCATTAAGAAAAAGAAATAGAAATTTTGTTTTCTGTTAATGTTAAGATCTTTCTGAAATGTCTTCCATACTTTTATTTCTTGCATTCTTTACCTCTTGTGTAATAAACTTATGGTCTCATGTTACAGAACATTTGTAGCCTTATGTAAAAACGTTTCAGTGACTAACCACTATCCCAATTAAGAAAAATTACACATATTATCTATAAAGTCACATTTCTTTCTGGGATCACTTGTTCCATATTACTATTGAGTAATGTTTCACAATGGGTTAAATTTCATCTTGGTGTTATGTAAAGAACAGGTGAAGTATATTGTTGTACCAAAAACAGAGGCAACTCCAGGGACAATGGGAACTGCAGATGCTAGAGAATCCACAATAACAAAGTGTGGGGCTAGATGAGCACAGCAGGCCAAGCAGCATCTTAGGAGCACAAAAGCTGATGTTTCGGGCCAAGACCCTTCATCAGAAAAGGGGGATGGGGAGAGGATTCTGAAATAAATAGGAAGAGAGGGGGAGGCGGACCAAAGATAGATAGAGGAGAAGCTGGGTGGAGAGGAGAGTATGGGTGGGGTGGTAGCGAAGGGATAGGTCAGTCGGGGAGGACGGACAGGTCAAGAGGGTGGGATGAGGTTAGTAGGTAGGAAATGGAGGTGCAGCTTGAGGTGGGAGGAGGGGATAGGTGAGAGGAAGAACCGGTTAGGGAGGCGGGGAAGTGCTGGGCTGGTTTTGGATGCGGGGGGGGGGGGAGGCGAGATTTTGAAGCTGGTGAAATCCACATTGATACCATTGGGCTGCAGGGTTCCCAGGCGGAATATGAGTTGCTGTTCCCGCAACCTATGGGTGGCATCGTTATGGCACTGCAGGAGGCCCAGGATGGACATGTCGTCTAAGGAATGGGAGGTGGAGTTGAAATGGTTCGTGACTGGGAGGTGCAGTTGTTTATTGCGAACTGAGTGTAGGTATTCTGCAAAGTGGTCCCCACGCCTCCACTTGGTTTCCCCAGTGTAGAGGAAGCCACAATGGGTACAGTGGATGCCATATAGCACATTGGTGGATGTGCAGGTGAACATCTGCTTGATGTGGAAAGTCATCTTGGGGCCTGGGATGGGGGTGAGGGAGGAGGTGTGGGAGCAGTTGTGGCACTTCCTGCGGTTGCAGGGGAAGGTGCCGGGTGTGGTGGGGTTGTAGGGCAGTGTGGAGCGGACAAGGGAGTCACGGAGAGAGTGGTCTCTCCGGAAGGCAGACAAGGGTGGGGTTGGAAAAATGTCTTTGGTGGTGGGGTTGGATTGTAGATGGCGGAAGTATCGGTGGACGATGAGTTGTATCCGGAGGTTGGTGGGGTGGTATGTGAGGACTAGGGGGATTTATCTTGGCAACTCCAGGGACCACTGGATGGTTCCAAGAAAGGAAAGCTCAGCACTTACACCACAGTTCAGTTCTAATACATTATCTCAAACCTGACAACATTTTCTATTGACAAAGATGTATAATTCATATTATATTAAACCACATTTAATGAATCACAGGTGGGGTTGAAACTGCTGAGAACAACCATTGACAATGTGCAGAAAATTGACAGCAAACACTTTGAAAAGTCATAAGAATCGAAAATGTTAGCAGGAAGTAGCATTTTTATTTTACTGAGAGGGAAAATCTGACATGTAAAAACAGCTGCACCCAAGCAGGAGTTTGCAATCATGGTGAATGTTCAGGCACCTTTCACTTCAGCAGTAACATTTGCAGACAAAGAGCTTGCATTAGTTTCTAAATCTATTACTGTCAGAATCATTCCAGGCTCTGCATCATGTAGTAAAATTGAACATGAGTTATAATCAGACATTGATTCTAATCCCCATGGATTTTTAAATATGAATTAAATGATGGGCTGTCACAAAGTTTCATCCATCTATTTATGCTTGTAATATAATCTGTCTGGACTAATTTTATTTCTTTGAAAGCAGTAGCCTTACCATGACAGAATTACATTACTCACTCTTTTGACCATTTACAGGTGTACAATCAACATTACGTTTACTCAGCTTTGGTAGATTCCTAGGTCGCAGAATTACAAAATTGTCATGGTGCAGAAGAAAGCCTTTCAGTCCTTCTTGCCTACACTGGCTGTCCAAGTGAGCACCTTGGCTCAGTGCCATTCTCCTATCCTTTTCCTTTAACCCTACAAAATATATTATTTAATTAATCAGCTAATGGCCTCATGTATTCCTCAATTGGATTGCCTCCACTACACTACCATTCACTGTATGGAAAAAAGGCTTTCCTCACATTTATCTCTTTTGCAATTGCTTTTAAATCTGTACCCTTTCATTCAAACAAGAATAAATTCCTGGAGAAACTCAGCAGGCCTGGCAACATCTGTGGACGGACAACAGAATTAAAGTTTGAATCTAATGACCTCTCCTTAGGAGCTTCATTCTTCCTTCATTTATGAGAGGGAACAGTTTTTCCTTATCTACTCTGTCAAAACCTGTCAAAGTTTTGAAAAGTTCTGTAAAATCTTCCTTCAACTTTCTCTTCTCTAAGGAAAAATAGCCCCAACTTCTCCAATCCATATTTATAATTGAAGTTTCTCATTTTTTGAACCATTCTTATAAACCTAATCTGGTAAGATTCACTTCTCACAAGATAAACACACTGGCTTCTGTTATTCATTCTACCACAACTTTTTTCCATGTAGGCAAGATTCAACATCCCATACATTGTAATCTTTGTGAGGTGGAACCAATGTATATTCAAGTTAGCACATATGGAAGTCAGACCTATGTCCTCTCAGAAACTCCACTCCATTCTTCATATCTATAAAGTTAATGTGAGTATTAACCAGTCATTTACAGCACACCATACAACTACAGACTTGTCCACGCTGCAGAAACAGGCCACATCCTTGATGTCAACATCCTTGACACAAGCAATGGCAAACCTACTTCAAATACAGTGAATGGGACAAAGTCAGCTATAGTTAGACAAACACCTTACTACCTACCACATCTAATGGTCCATCTCTAAAATTATCTCATTCATCACATCATGGCACACAAGACACACAGGGAGGCTGTACAGATTACAAACATTATACCATTGCGCAAGACAGGAGCTTTTTCATCACTGCCATCTGACTATACTTTCTCAAGAAACACAATTGCATCCATTCTAAACAATCAACTAACCAGCAGCAATAGCGTTAGGATTTAGATATTTTCCTAAACAACCTGTTCAGACACAATATTTATACACCTCTAGAGCAGGTGGGATGTGAACCCAGGCCTCCTGACTCAAAGGTAGAGGCATAACTACTGCACTACAATACTGACCAAACATCAGCAAGAACACTTATCTATACACTGACCAATCAGCTGCGAGAAAACTAATAGTATATATACTGACCAATCAGCAGAACAAATATTAATATATAAATTAACCAAACAGACACAAGTATATTGTCATGAACTGATCTATTACAAGCACAATGGCCTGACCATTCAACAGTAAGATGCAACTCATAGCCCCTTGCTCCACAATATATAAATATCACTTGGCTGGTCCAGTTATTCCCTTAAATAATGTGCAGTGTATGCCATCTAAAATGTTCTTCCAAGGAACTCTTTAAAGATAACAACAATTCTTCCCAAAGCAAAATTTCAGATGGCCCAATTGTGAATTTGCATTCCTCAAGACTATTTGAGTGTTCATAATCTCCCATCTAATTTATTGACCGAGAGAATCAAGTGATCTACGGCACTTGTCTATTGAGGTACAAGCCCCAGAATACTACCACTTAGCACAAAATGTAGGTTAATGATCTGCCTGCAGGCCCAAATCATTGGTCCCATTTGTTGACTGCACTTCCCAGTGTGTCCATTAATGGCAGAAGTCTCAGTCTGCCTACTTACCAGCTGAAAAATAGCTAAAACCATGTTATACAAAACACTTCCACTTACACATTAGTGTAATGCTATGCATGTGTAGAGGGCTGGCATTGGCAAAATCGGCCGAATAGACATCTTCTATGCTTTAAGATTTGAAAATTATTTTTGATTCTGTTCCCAATTTCCTTTGAACATGAGTTATTATCAGACATTGATTTTAATTCCCTGGATTTTTAAATATGAATTAAATGATGGGCTGTTACAAAGTTCTTAAGGCATTCCAGATCATTACTTGCTGCATCAAAATTGTTTTTCTTATTATTTTCCCAATAACCTTAAATCTCTCAAAAACAAAAGCACAATACTGTGGAAGCTAGAAATCTTAAATAAGAATAGAAAGTTCTGGCAACACCCAGCAGATCTGACAGCATCTGTGGAGAGAGAAAAAGAGTTCAAGTACGCTGCCAGACCCATTGAAAATTTCTGCTTTGCATTACCTTAAACCTTTATACTCTGATTGGCTGAACTTATGCTAATAGAAACATATTCTGCTTATTTACACTATTAAGATTGATTTTCAAGGTTATGAACAGCTCCATCAAATTATTCTTCTCTAATCGAGGAGAGCAGTTTGAGTATCATAGTCTCTGACCACTAGGCATTCACTTACTGAGAGATTTATTTTGAAATCAGTAGACCATTTTAAAAAGGCATGTCCATGGAATACAAGACATTCCAAAACCATATTTATTTCCTCTTCCCTACCTTAATGGTATTGTCTTCGACTTGGATTAATTGCAGTACTTGCTTTTATGATTCCAGCACATTCTACTCCATTTGCTGAAGCTTGGCTTTGCAAGAAAAAAGCAACCATTGCTTTCATTAATTTCTCAGTGTACTATTGTGTACAGGCTTGTTAGTAATTCAGAGAGTAACATTCTTGCCTTGCAATCAAAAATTTTTTCAAGTCTTACTCTAGATACTTCAGGACATAATTTTGGCAGATTCTCCAGTGTAAAGCTCTTTTGGCTGAGGTGTTTACATCATTGCCCTGAAAATGGGTGTAAATGATCACTGTTTAAAGAATAACAAGGCATAAAAGATCAAAATGTAACCTTAAACCATCACTTAAAATAGAATATCTGTTCATTTCCCTATTGCTGTTCTCTGTACAAATTAATTGTTACACCTTTTACATCACAATGGTGACTACACTTCAGAAAGTATTTCATTCCTTGTCTAGTATGTATGTCTGATTCATTCAGCTATATATATTGATGTTACCAATATGCCATGTCTCCCCATATGCAGCAAAGAATTTATATTCACCTAATTTACATTTACAATGATCACTGCACCCAGCTAAGATCATTTGGAAGCGGCTGTCACTTACATCCTGTTTGACCTGTTGTTCATGACACTGTACCACTCTATCATGCTGAAGATGATGCTCTTCCTGCTCCATGTCCTCAACTTCCTACTTGGAAGACTGCTACTGTACTCCAAGCTCTTCAACATCCAGCACAATCCTTCTATGCCTGGTCCAGTTATGCAGAGCACAGCATGCAAGTATTGTGCAGCACACTCTACCTGAGCTGTACTTTGAGGCCCAGTTTCAGACCAATCCTAGCATCAGAACTGATCTTCAGGAAGCCTATTGTCTGCTCCACTATGGCCCTGGTAGATGAATGTGCTATACAGTATTTACACAGACTCAGTCATGAACATGAGGGTTCTTAAGACTATAAGCTTCATGATGCCTTCCAGTGTGCTTGGCGAAGACTTCTAAGAGATGCTATCACTGATCGCACATGTTTTGTATATTGATGGAAAAGAAGCCTTTTCTATTAATGAAGTCAACTGCATTATGATACGGTGGTCTTTATACAATGTGTATATAGTCTTCAGTGCCCTGCATATGGGAGCAGCCAGGTGTGTTCACAAAACATGTGAAAGTTTATAAATCACTTGTGATGACTTATGCTTCACAGAGATGACAATATTCAGTACATAATGACCAATGACATGGTGAAGATTGTTTCTCACCACGTTTTGGAGCCAACAAAGTTGGTGACTGCATGCATTTCACATGCAGGTTTCTATGATTGGTGATGTCTGTAAACTGCACTCTTTTAATGTCTAATTAATGCAATCATCCCTTGAAGGGCCTCACGTTGCTCACAAGAACAGCCTGCGTGTTGAGATCAAAAAATCAGTGACTCCATCCACCCGGGGAATGGTTGCCGCTACCATTCATTTACATTGTGCATTTGTGGCTCTGATCAATTCGAAGCCAACAGGTTGTGCTTCATGGGATGAGTCACAGGCTGTATGTTAATTTAAATAGCTTCCAAATCTTCATGCTCCTTTCTTCCTTGCATTCTTTATTGACCCGATTAGTTCTAATCTTCCACACATTCCCACCCTACTCTTTCATTGCAATCCACGACTCCTATCACCTGGGCCCCAGGTCTACAACTTAACCATGCCAACTGCACTGTTCCCCCTTCCCTCACTCCCTACATCCCGACACCAGGTGAAGCAAGGGTGGTGACCATCATTGAGCCCCTCCCTTCCACAGTAACCCATGCACTCCAATGCACAATCCCTTTATGTGTTGAATTTCCCCTTGTCATAATAATTACCCTCTCTGCATCCCAGTGTGTTGCCTCCAATATCCACAGTTAACTTCCCCAATGTTCCTACCACAGCAATGATCCCTGATATTGTCAATGACTTTCTGAACTGACTCACCATTGCCCATATCTTTCGGGGGTAGGAAAATTCCACTCATGGGAACATAGAAAATAGAACCAAAAATAGGCCAGTCAACATGATCATGGCTGACCGTCCAACTCAACCTAATAAACCTGTTTTATCCGCATACTCCTTGACACATTTTGCATGTAGAAATATATCCGGAATCATAGAATCATGCAGCTTCAGTCCAATTAGTCCATGCTGACCAATTTTCCCAAACTAAACAGTCCCACTTGCCTGCATTTGGCCACCATCTCTCTAAATCTTTCCTATTCATGTGAGTGACTGAATTTCCATTGCCTTACATGATAGAGACTTCCACAGGTTTCCCCCTCACTGAGTGACGAAGGTATGAAATTAGAAAGGACTAAGTCCATGGTAGGGTTTGAATGTAAGAATCAGATAGCTCAGTTTGCTAGACAGCTTGTACGGATCAGATTGGTGCCAACAGCATGGCATTCAATCCTTGTTCTTGTTCAGGTGGCATCATTGAGTGGCCAAATGATTCTGTTTTGTTGGTCAGGATTTATTTTTCACTTAAATGTCAGGTTGGCCTGACAATTTCCTAAAAATATGTGAGTGTTCAGCTTTTCCATTTTCGTCAAATATAAACTGGGCCTGAATGGAGAAAACAATCTAAAATTCCGTTGTTCTTCCTGTAATGACCCATCACATCATACTGCATGCATTGAGCATTTATCAATCTCTGACTCATCCCAGCCCACCCCTAAAACTCACTTATGCCTCCATAGGAGTTGTCTTGATCTTTTTGCAGCTGAAAGCTGCATTACTAATGTTGCCTTTGAAAAGATATTCATAGTAAGGTTCATATTCTGGAAAATGTCATCACACGATCTCCCACCTTAAAATGCTGCTCCCCACTTCAGACTCCTGGCATTAATTATTCAACAAATCATCATCGTGGAGCCCCATCTTCTTTTCGAGATGTTCTGTTTTTGACTTTTGAAAATCTGGTCAATCTTGTAGACTTGGCTCCTACCTCCCTCTCTTACCTAAGGAGGAGATTGTGCTGCAGTTCAGACCTGCCTTCAGACAGAAGACACATGAGGAAGAAGCTTAGGTCTAAAATCAACATTTTCCTGTAATGCAAAATGGGGTTTAGAGATCAGATAACCTTTGTTCTTGCTAATAAAAGCTCTAAAAACAATGAGCAAATTTTCATTTCTCGTTAAGTCTGGTGAAGTGATTAAAATTCAAATAACGCTTTCTGTGATAATGTTATATTTCTTCAATTGATTAAGAAGACTGGGTTGAATTCAGTAACAGCTTCAGTAATTCCAAACTTGACATAATTGGTTTGTACAGCTCTGATTTATCAAAGTGGCATGTGGATGAGTGATATTCAGACACCATTGTCTGCCAATGACCTAACTATCAAAAACTATTTGAAGACAATGGAAAAAGATACTTTGGTTACATGGTAGAGACAAAGTTTCAGATAAGGGTTTTAAAACTTTAATAAATTGTACACTGGTCAGAGAGACAGAAATATCAAAGCCAACAAAGGGAAACACCCTAAGAACATGCATTTAGGCCACATGTAGATAGAGACACAAGGTGGTCTTGAATGTACTATTTAAGGAATAATACCAGGACTTCACTACTGCATCTTAAATGGAGCATAGGTAGAAAAATCTGCTACCACAACCATAAAACAACAGCAAATTCAGCCTTCCAGGATGCCCCTGCTTTCATCCATGGGCAAAAAGGATTAAAGGCCTGCAATGTCTGAAGTCCCCACCCCCAGGGGAAAGCAATTACTACAATGAACACTAGAAAAAATGATAAACACATGGCACCTATATAGTTGTAATCTTTTCCTGAGCATATGCCTGTCTGCGTACATTGTGAGTGTGGATGTATATTGAGCAAAAGAAATGAATTTTTCTTTTAAAACTTAAAAAAGCCTGTCACTGACAATTAAAGAACTCAAGAATTAAAACACCTTTTTTTTTAAACATGCTGTCAGTAGATGAAAAGCGGAGCCACGCCTATCATCTCTCCCTGTCTATATCAAATTAAAATCAGCTAATCTGTCCTTCAGATAAAAAAAAATGTGCTGGAATTTGCTGAAACCTGTCAGTTGGATGTTTTCCTACATCCTTCAGCCCAATGTTATTTTGCCTGGAAATTGCTGAAAGCAGAACCTTAGACGGGCACAGAAAGGCATACAGCATCTGAAAGTGGACAATGATAACAGCGGATGTGCTTGATCACAAAGATTAAAAGAAGTTCCGGGAAACACTTTGATTTTAAAATGCTTATCCTTGCATGTGGAAAATTGCTGCTACATCATCCATTTAACAATATGAACCTATATGTTGGTTACATGCTCGTACCTCTCGTGCCACGGTGTTAGTGCCTTGTGTCTGAGCCAGCAGGTCTAGGTTCAAGACCCAACTGCTTCAAAGATGTGTAATAGCATGTGCAAAACGATTGTATCAATCTGTATGATGTGGCCAGTTATAGGAGAAGTAGTTTTGGGGACATTCTTGATAGTAATGGCAAGGCATTTTTAAAAATCACTAGCTCACAAAGTATAAATAGGTGAATATATTAACATCAAGAGCAAACAAACTTCACATGAACACAATCATTAAGTACTCCCAGATGGAATTCAATCCTCTTGAATTGTAAAGATATATTTCAGATTATTAGACTGCTGTATTAAATTCCAAGAGAAAATACATCAGGTATTTGCCTGATTATCAATAATGAAGAATTTCCATTCAAGTACCGCCCTCCTTGGCTTAGAACGGTCCAAAATGCTTCAAAACAACAAAGTAGTTTTTTAAGTGCAGTCACTGTTGTGTGTAGTAAACACAACAGCCAATTTCCACACCGGTTCCCACAAAAGTGGTTTGGTCTTCCCCTTTTTGGTGGTGGATAAGGGACCTATATTAGAAAACCAGGGCAGATTCCTTGCTCCACTTTAAAATACTGCAAGGTGATATTTTAAATCCTGAGAGAGCAATGAGGGTCTTGGTTTACTGTCTAATCTGAAAGATAGCAATTCTGATATTACAGAGTTCCCTCAGTATTGCACCATGAGCATCATTCTCAATTTTGTTCTCAAATCTCTGGAGTGGTAATTTTGTAAAAATTAAGAAATAGATAATGCTTTGATATCATAATAATAGTATAGATGAGCCGAGCTAATTTGAGCTTTCTTCCTAAACTCTAAAAGCTTCTGTTAGTTAACATACTTCTGATGCAATGACTAATCCTCATGGCGAGACTACAAGTCCACCAACACAAATCCAATGTCTACTCATCAACACAGGATGATCTGCTCCAGATGGATTACAGTACAAAACTTGTTGACATCTGGTGGACATGCTCCTACACTCAGCAGAAGTGGAACTGCATTTTTCCTGTGGGTCTGCCAAGTACGATAGGATACATTGCTCATAAAATGCAATTACAGTCATACTGCTTTTAAAACACTTTCCCTGTGGATTGGGAGATTGCCTTTAGTGGTTATTCTCTGATTAACACACCAAAGAATTTTTTTAATAAACATATCATCACTCTGCCAGATTAAATGCCCAGCAACAAGTTGTGATGCTGGTGGTGGTGGCATATTATGCATTTTAAATATCATTTTAAGAAACCAACTAAATACCTTGGCTTCACTTCTTAGTAATGAGGATATGTCTAGAACTAATTTTCCACTGATTCCTCATTATTGGCTTGAAGAAGCTGTGGAATCCTATTTGCCACAGATTGCTCAGCTTGTGTTCAGATTTTTCTGTCAAAATGTAACTCACAAAAGATTAAATTCTTTAAAGAGGTAAGTAAAATGCTGTTTGGGACTGTTTGTAGATTCTTGGAGCACATTTAGTCTTATGTTGCAATACATTAATGCTGTCTCATGTCCAATTTTCTCACAGTTCCCCAGAGATGACCTCTTCCTTTATTTTATATCTTGGAACTCTGTCAAGGTTGATGTACTTCTTTCTTACAGAACAGACATAACAGTGTCTAACATTACATTAAGAACTCAAGAGTATAAACCCAGTAGTTTTGAAAAATAGAGTTTTTTTGGCTGACATGTTTTTGAAAGGCAACTGGAGTTAATGCAGTCACGCTGTCAGTGCGTGTGTGTGTGTTTGTGTGTGTGCTTGCGTGTGCCGTCTGTCTGCCCCTTTGTCTGCTTGCGAAGAAGATATATTTTGGGGGAAGCACTTCAATGGGGAGTATAGTGGCTTTCCAAAACCAACAATGATCAAACTCTATTGATGCGTCAAAAAGTAATAAAGTTTTACAACAAAAATCCATTGTAAAACTGTGAAAGCAGCTCTTTGCAACAAGTGAAATAATGACTTTTTTATGCCTTAGAGCATTACTATTACTTCGTTCATGAACTCAAGCTATCCCAAAATTCTGCCAACGAATACATTTAAAATGCAGTCACTGTTTTAAGAATTGCAGCAGGAGCTTGTGCATAATTATCTCCTACAAACTGTAGCACCATAAATAATCAGTTGAGGGATAAATGTTAGAGATAAATGAGTACAGGCAAGATTTCAATTTAATGCTTTATCTAAATGACAACATCTCTGAAAGTGTAGTGCTCCTCAGTGCTGTATTAAGAATGTCAGCCTGCTTGTGCTCTCAAATGCCAGCAACGGGGCCTGAACCTCTCTGGTACCTTCTGGCTAGGGGTGAAGGTGCTATCCTCTTTGGTAAGATTGCTTTTGTCGAAACAAATGAGCCAGACATATTATTGCTTCATGGAACAAAAAAAATGGAGCTGTGTATCAAAAGGAAACAACTAGTGGGAATGCACAGAAAGTAGTGATTTAGACTGTTAAATAGAATTTAAATGGGAATGAAATGTGGACACCAGCCAATTTATATTGTCTTTTGTAACTTAATATGAAAAATATTATAAATTCAGTCAGTTCTGGTTTCAAAACTAACCCATGCTTATGGGTTAACATTCTTCCCTTTCTCTCAGCTATAAAAAGTCCTAAAGTGAGATTAAATACTTTGCCTGTCTTTATCTAATTCCTTGTGGGTATGGACCTGTGGCACAAAATCTCATCATTCAACACAATTCAATGCTGAACTGTCAAGTATGCTGAGAAAATACACAGGGAGGGAATAGTGTCAAGAAATAGAAAAATGATGCCAATTAAGCTTAGGAGTTGTTGGTCTGAGGTTTGGTCACAATACTGATAGCTTAACCCTGCATCTAGAATGTGGCTGCGACGGCCAGATTTTGGAAAACTGCATTTAAACCAGGAAACTATTCCATTTACTTGGATCTGCTGTGAAGTCACAAAATAAAGATGACTCTAAATTCACTTGATTTAATCTCATCCCTGCAAGCACAGAATATTTTCTACAAATCCCCAGGTTTTAAACCTGGAATGCAGTGATTTTAGGAGCAATGCTCAAAACTGGAGCTCAAACATAAAGCTGACACGTCAGTGTGGCACTGAGAAAAAATGAATTGTGTGTTGAAGGTGTTATTATTTCAGATAAAGCATTAAACTTGGGCCCTGTCTGCCCTCTCAAGATCATGCTGCACCATTTTAAAGAGCAGGATAATTATCATGAGTGTTCTGGTCAAAATGTATTCCTCAATTAACCTCACAAAAAACACTATATTGTTGTTTATGAAAGTTTACTATGTGCAAATAGATTGATGCATTTACCAGAACAATCACTACACTTCAAAACTATTTCATTGTCTCCAAAGGACTTTGAGATTTCCTGTGATTATAACAAGTATAATGGGTTTTGGGGATCCTGTAGAAGTGTAATTGGATTTACGGAAGGCATTCAATAAGATGCCACACTGAAGGTTAGTACAGAAGGTAAGATCACTTTGAGCTGGGGTAATTTGTTAGCTTGGATATAGGATTGGTTAACCAACAGAGGACAGAGAGTTGAGATAAACAAGTCTTTTTCTGGTTGGACAAGATGTAACTAGTGGGATGTCACAGAGTTCTGGCCTCAGGCCCCAAAACTATATTAATGACTTGGATATGGGGATAGAAAGTATGATAGCCAAATTTGCAGATGACACTAAAATAGTTGGGAAAGTAAGTCACAATGAAGAAAGAAGAAATTTAGAAATGGATATGGATAGATTAGGTGAATGGGCTCAAATTTGGTAGTTAGAGTTTAACATGGATAAGTGGGAGATTGTTCATTTTAGTCAGGAGAATAGAAAGGCAGCTTATTATCTAAATGGAGAGAAACTTCAGAGTGCTTCAAGACATCGGTAAGATTACACCTGGAGTACTGTATGCATTTTTAACCCCTTTACTTAAAAAAGTTGTAAGTGCAATGGAGGCAGTTCATAGGAGGTTTGCTAGATTTATTCCAGAGATGAGGGATTTGTCTTATGAAGAAAGATGGAACAGCTTAGGTCTTTCCTCTGCAGAGCTTGGAAGAATGAGAGAGATCTAGCTGAAGTTAAAACAAATGTTAAAGGAAACAGACATAGGAAAGATATTCCTCTTGTGTGGCAATCTAGAATGAGAGGTCATAGTTTTAGCATAAGGAATAGCAGGTTTAAAACAGAGATGGGGAGAAATCACTTCTTTCAAAAAAATGTGTATCTGTGGAATTTACTACACCAGAATGTTATGAATGCCAGGACACTGAGTAAATTTAAGGAAGCGATGGACAGATTTTTAATTAGTGATGGGTTTATAGAGAACAGGCCGGAGAATGGAGCTGAACACAAATAAGATCAACCATGATCTTTTTGAATGGCGAACTGGACTCAAGGGACAATTGCCTCCTATTGCTCTTATGTTCTGGTATGATTCTGTGAAGCACTATATAAATATAAGTTTTTCTTCTTAGAGGCCAGTTTAATTTGCCCTCAAGTGTGGCCCAAGGTTCAGTAACAACCATTTCAATTTAGACAGGCCCACTTTACCTTTTTAAACATTTGTATCATTGCACAGGATTTACAAGTGATGCCTAACAAAGAAAAAAAAGTGATCTGTTCAAGGAATCCACAATTCAGAAAGGGGGGAGGGGAAATAGGGGCTGACATAAAAATCTGAAAGAGGCAGGACAAATGAACTAACCCATGAGAAATGTAAGTCCAAAAAGTGCTGATAGTTTTCAACTCGTGAACTGAAAACTCCAAGGTGGCTGGTGATGGATGATCAAGCTCTGTGTGGCTTGACAAAGGAAGAGAAATGCGACAGAGGTGTGATGAATGAAAGCAGTACCTTCTATTTTCATAGCCGAGGACTCTACCCATTCCATCATTAGTTAAAAAGAATTTTCAATTTTAACTCCAGCAGGACACACTTCACTACAGAACAGAAGAGATCAGCTGGAATTCAGTGTACCTCTCTGCTGCCGTTCACCTATAATGATCTAGCGCAAAAACAGACCCCACCTCGCATATATATTAGTATCTTTCGACAGCATTATCCATTATCCTGACTGCATTTCTTTTATGCTGCCTTCATATCTGTTTTGGAAATTATTAAACTCTCCTGGAGTTTTTCCCCATTAGCAGCTGCCTCCTCGTGCTGGTCTGTGCCACATGCTTTGCAATTCCACAAATTCTTCCCGTAATACTCATGTAATTAATTCCTTCAGGACTTTTGATTCCTTTTCTTATTGGGAGGTGCCAGCCTGATACATTTGCTGCAGGATATTTCTTTTTCTTCACTGTCTTTTTGACACTTCATTTATAAAGGTCTCCCCACAATCTCGACTTTTTTTTTGTTCTCTCTCGCTTTTTCTCAGCAACCTATTGTATTTATTTTTAATTTATCCAGGCCCTGATTATAGATCTATATTGTGAGCATTATTCCAATGACTGCAATTTGCTAGGTCTGCAGCCAACATTTAGCACAGATAGAAATATCTCCCCAGGAAGTTTTCACCTAAGCTACTGCAAGCCCTTCTTTCAATGTTATAAAATAAAAAAAATTTGAACAGTTGTACACCATTTGGAGTTTACGCCTGCTTATTGCATTGCATCATACAACATTGACCACCAGTCCAGAAACAGGAGGACACCATTCAACCCTTCAAACTTGTTGTGTCTTTCAATGACATCAAGACTGATATGTATCTTAACTCTGCCTACTAGCCTTGGTTTCATAATGCTAAATAAAATTCGCTACCTAAAAATCTATGAATTCTAATTGCCAGGTGTTCTTTTGGTCCACAGTCTCACTAACTTTCTTTGTGGGGGTCAGAGAGAGTTCTACATTTACACCAGTGTGTGTGAAGAAATGTTTCCTGATATCACCCCTTAATGGCCTACCTTTAACTCTAAGTTCAGGCCCCCTTGATTTGAAGTAGCCACCAACGCTAACAACCTGTCTGCTATGAAGACTAAAACAGAAAATAGTAGAAATATTTAGCTGGTCAGGAAACATCTGTGGAGAGAGAAACAGAGTTAATGTTTCATTGTAATTGGGTCTAGTCCCTGAATGTAGCCTATCTAATTTCCAGATGAAGATTTCTCTGCTCATTCCAACCTCTAATGTGATTTCTTGACTTGAAAATAAATTATCATTTATTTTCAGAACCAGTATGTCGAATCATTATTCATTCTGATACAGGTTGAAATAGCAGGGGCCTCCTGAGCAGAACTTATTGCTTATACCTTGGATGACCCCAGTCAAGCAATAACCACAAAGTTAAAATGCTTTGTGTAGTTGTGGGATAGGGTGAGGACATTACGTGGTGCAATATTTATAAACACTATATCATTGAATACACAGGTAAGTTCATTAGAATCATACATTCACATATAGAAATGCAGAAGGAGGCAATTCAACCCATCATGCCACTACCAGCTCTTTAATAGAGCTATGCGATTAAACCCATTCCTCTGTAAATTTTTACTCTTTCAAAGAGTTACCTGCTTTCCATTCAAAGTTATGATTTAATATTAAATATTTCAATCTCTTCATGGCAAAAGTATTTCATTTATTCTAAACAATTATGTCTAATAAGGCCACTGATTGTGACCATTACATTGCACAGAAAGACAAAGGAATAATGCAACTTAACAAACTAGTTCCAAGTTTAACTAGAGTAAATGTCTAATCCCCAAAAGTAACCTGAGCTCTAGTGATATTGCTACAGAACAATTAATATATTTTCAACTCTGATCCTAATCCTGTAACAGTTCATTAAAAAGCCAGAGCCAAATTCAGCAAAAATCCTCCTCGTAATGGGGGTGGGGGATGGTGGGTGGTGTGTGAAATAACTTTCAAACTTGGAGTAAGAACAACTTCGAGAAGGCATAATTAACCCAGTGAGTTTTTATAATTTGGATTTACCGTCTCAGGCAAGCACATCTTATTTTCTTTAGTGTGAACCTTTCCACAAGACTATGTTGTTACTTTCTTTTTTATAAAAAGGCAGTGACATAAATTCTTATTTTAATTTCCATTGTGATTTCCAGCATCACTTCTTCCTTGGCCACAATCCACAGCAAGCATTAACAAAAGTGCTTTTCCCTTGTTGCCCAGGTAGTACTGTCTGTATCCTGCGCAGAAGGTCATCTGAGCCAGCACTTGGATGAAATGCTGTGCTCAAGACTGCATCGCAAATCATATTTATAGATTCTGTGCACTCTGAACCAATGCTGGCTTTCAGATTCTCGCGGTCAATAAAGTGTCATACATCACCCATCTTGATAAGCTCCTTTCCTTCCTCTATTACATCATTACCTCCTTCCCTTGACGTAAACTGAAGCATGTTTTCAAAGTATTTTTGGATGCATGCATGTCTTACTAACCCTTCTCAATTTTCACTTATTTTTCTGAATCTACTCCCGTTAAAAACTTCACTGGTCATTGCATATTCATACATTTACTGCGAATAATACCGTGTCCCTCAACATATACCTAGTTAGATTGTCTTGCCCTCACATTTCAAAATAAAAACATCTTGCGGTGTAAATTGTTCAACACACAGTCCAATATTAGGACATCTGAGATCTCAGCAGAGAACAGAATAATCCATCTTCATAACTTATGACATTTAAGAATTGTGAAGGAAGAGTAGGAAATTGAATGAGTGAGAGTCAGAGCAGGCACAGGAAAAGTAATAAATAAGGAGAAAGGAAGATCGATTAAGAGAGAGAAAACAGATGGAAAAGTAAGACAAAAATTTTAAATTTATTATTTCTTTAATATCAACATCCTAACTGCCTGTAGAAAGTAAACTACATAGTTTAATTTGTTCTGGCCTGATAAATATAAATCTTATTTGTAATAAAGGAATTAGTTTGTTATACTTCAAGACAAATTTTCTCCAAAGAGTTCACCGGGCAATTAATGCAACATTTCTTGAAACCCTGAGTGAGGTCTTATTCTCAGAGGAATAATGATGGGCCATCGTAAATTGTGTATCAACTTTTGGATATGAGTCATCCATGGAATATAAATTTCTCACCACATGCTGAACAACTCCACATTAATTGCTGTATGCCTTTAAACTTGCCATTATTTTGGTTTCAAAATTTGACAAGATTTTTTCATGGTGAGTAAGCAACAACTTCTAACTTTGAAGTTACAATCTCTCCATTTTAAAAATAATGTTTCAAACTGCCGATTGAGGAGAAAGTCACAATTACAGTCAAGAAATTCAGATGACATCATCAACCCTGAATAGCAAATCTGACTGTATTATGCAGGGGTCATCTGATCCCTGCGATTCTGGTACAGCCTTGAGCTGTTTGTTGTTTTACATGATAACACACTCAAACAGAACTCTTTCTTCTCTGCAAAATGTTGAACTGACAGGAGAAAATGTACAAATCAATTGAAATGGAATTTAAATTCAGAGGTAGCCACCAAGTGTCACCAGAATCAAGATTTCTGACCCAAACCTGTTATTGGTATAACAGATTGAGAAGATTTGTACTTGTCCTCGGCCACTATCATTTCTCACTGTACGAATCAACTATTATTACGGCTCAATAGCAAAATAATTTCCTAGGCTTGATTAATTATGGCTCAGTGGGTAGCAATACCGGCAATGAATTGAACTGGTATGGGTTCTGTAGAAACTTGAAAATAGCAGTTAAGCTAACATTTCAGTGCTGTACATTAATTTAGTGCTGCACTGTCAAAAATGCCTTTGCTCAGATGAAATGCTATATTAAGGCTGTACCTATGCTTAAAAGATTCCATGGCATTATTTTGAAGACCAGTAAGGGATTTCTTCCCCATTGCGCTGAGCCAAAATTTATCCCTCAATTCATCTCACTAACAGAGATGGTTAGGTACTGTTTGAATTTGTTGTGTGCCAATTGGCTGTATGTTTCCGACATTACATTCCAAATCTGCCTTAGTTACTAGCTGTGGGGCATAATAATGTTCTGAAAAGTGGCCAGAATTGCAGGCTCCTTGTTCCCATGTTATGTTACACAAATATAAGTAACATAAAACTCATAACTGCACGAAAAGGTCAGGCTAGATTTTGTGCTTGAAGTCTTTGGTTTGAATGATTGCAAATGATAGATTATATAAAAAAAACACTCATGTTCAACTGTATCACTTATGAAGACCACATCATTCAACATTCAACAATTGCTACAAAGTAGCTTATTTTTCTTAATTCATCAGTTCTTCATTATTTGCCCTGTGAGTGTGACATTCTGTTACATTTCTGCAAGTTATTAGGTCAGTTTCTGTTAATGGTTATTTTGAAATTGTTCCAAGTGAGAATTATGGACATAATTCAGAGGAGCAGGAGTTCAAATGCCAGCCCTCGTTGGCAGTAGAAATCATCCAACAACCTTTCAAAAGCTAAAAAACAGACTTTCGGATGTGTCCAAGAAGAGCCTGTACCATTCTTATTCATCCCACTAAATACCAATACACAGATAGGAGATCATGCAGTCATGTTTGACTGGATGCTCCTTAAGCTTGCCAGTTTGCATTTCAGCAGCTGACAGGGAAAACATTGAGCTAAGGGAACATTGGTGGCCATCTCCAGTGGAAATAGGTAAGGAATAGATTTTATTTGTTTTTGCCAAACGTTGAGTGGAACTTTCAACCTTGGAAGGACAGTATTACAGAAAGAAATGGATAGGCTGGTGCAACACACCCAGCCCAAGTTAAGAGTGAAAGTGGGTGTGGAGGAATGGACTACGATTAATCAAGCAATGTTGTGAGCAGATATTTGGGATTAATTTCTTGTGTTTAGAGAGCTTTCAACATTTCAAGTCACTTACAGTAATGTTACCAAACTAAATTTGGTACCAGCCACATAAGGAGGAAATACCGATTGCTGACAGTAATCCTCGTTCAAGATTAAAGACCCGAGAGCCCATCCAACTGCTTATTCGGTCATGGCACAGATACACATCAATATTTCAAAATGTAGTTGTGCCATCCAGGATATCTGGTCCATGAAGTTAATTTGAATGAGTGCTTTTAAAATGGAGAAAACGGTAGAGAGTTAGAAAGATTTGGATGGGGTGGGGGAGGTATGGGTGGAGACAAGGTGGGCAATTCCAGAACGTACGGGATGTGCAGGATGCCAGAATTTGGAAGGTTATTGAGATGTAGTATGTTATAAGAACTGTGGTCTAAAGGAAAAGGGTTCATAGAGAGATTTCAGCAGAGGATGAGAATTTTAAATGCAAGGAATTTCCTAATTTAGGTATGCATATCAGTGAGTACAGTGAAGATGGCTGAACAGGATCTGGTGTAAATCTCCCAATGAAAGAGCTGGTCAGCTTATATTTCCATTGAGTGAACAATGGTAATCAGCTGATTACCTTCTGCTACATAATGGAGTCCCTCAGCAAATTATGAAAATCTCGACTGAGGTGTACCACAAGAAGAACAAATAATTTGAACACTACCTTTCTCCAATAATGAACAGCATGAATAAATAAATGAGCAAATGTCTTATCAGTTTGAACCTAGTACTGTGCAGTGCAGAGATGTTACCTGTTGTATGGGGATCTTAACAGCAGAGCCTGACTCCCAGCACAACTGTCTGTAGAATTGTGGCAGCCATAGACTGGTGGAGGGACTGGGTACTGTTGCTCACCTGTGGAATAAGTTACAAATGAAAATTTATTCCTAAGCTTTCCAAGAAATTGCAAATCATGAGCTGCTAATGCTGTGATATAATGACAGTATTCAGTAGTGCAAATGTGCTCCAGATATCTCATGACATTGGATATCATTCTATTACAGCATAAATGATATTTAACCCATACACAAACTTTTGTTCTTAATTAGCATTACCATCAATTGCAAAACAAACGTTACCAAACCTGATCAATTCATCGCAGTTTGCTCACTTGACGATCCTGTCAAAATGGATTTATTTTTGTGTACTCTTAAAAAGACAAAAAAACTTAAAACAGTCCCTGACTATAAGGTGAAAATTCGCTGTGATTAATGAAACGTGTGAATATATAACATCTCTTCACATAAATGGCTCATGTATGGAAGCACCCTTTGCTCAGATTCTACCCAGCTCTGCTCCTATGTAAGTTTTTTCAAGATGCTTCATGGAACATGCAAATCTCTGATCTAACTGTTGCACAAATTGCTTGTGTGTGCAAATCCAGAACTTGCCAAGTTGATGTATCTCGTTTGCCTTTTGCCTTTTATTGAGCATTCAACCAGCTGCACACAAAGGAATTGTTCTTTGACAAAAAGATTGCAAACTCTGCCTTGATTTAAATCAACAATGCAACTTGGAAATAAGAGGACATTCATTTAAAATATAAGCTGAGAAGGATTTATTTTTGTCTCTCTCAGTGAGTTGGTAGTCTATGGAAGTCTTTCCCAAGCAGGGGAGGCAGATCATGACTGAGTTAGACTGATTTTTAATCAACAATAATGTTGAGGTTTGTGGATGGACTGTAAAGTGAAGGCCACAAGCAGATTAGCCGTGACTTTATTGAATAGTGGAGCTGGCGAATGGTAAATTACTCCTACTCTTATGAACTAAAAGATATTAATGCTGGTCACAAATAACCTTTTGTAGTATGGCAATCAGTTAAGTACCAACAGTAGGTTCAAACATTGTAAAACTAATTTTAACTTGTTAAATATGAATTTGTTAAACGCTTTTACTCTCCTGCTTTCAAATCGGTTTAGGCCCTTTTCTGAAACTAGTTAACGCATGTTCAAATCTCCCCCGCCCAATCGTTTTCTACCCATACTTACTGCATCGATTGAAGAATTAGCAGATAGTTTGAAATAATGTTTCTCTCTAACATATCGCGCACATATATAATACTGATTTTAAATGTCAGTGAATGGGAATTGAGCAAAATCGGACGCATAGTTATATTCTGACACAGTTGCGAAGACGGAAATGAATGTCAATTGAGATGTGTGCAATTTCTTTTTATTTACTTACGTAAAATGCGTTTTGAATGCTAACTATTCAATTGTTAATCACGAACTTTAATTAAAATCTGAAATATTATCTGGAAGGAAATTCAGACGGTGTGGGAATGACCTACGGTCGGAGGAGGTTCGTGTGCATCATCAGTTTATGACAACGGGCAGCTAAGCGGAATGCTCTCTGTCGCTGTTAACGTTCTGGGTCCAGTGACCCTTCCTCAGAGAAAGGGATCACCGGACCCGAAACGTTAACTCTGTTTTTTGTTTCATTCACAGGTGCTGCCAAACCTGCTGAGCATTCCCAGCAACTTTGTTTTTGTTCTTGCTTTACAGCATCCGCAGTTCTTTCGCTTTTTGCTCTATATCGGTGCTGTACATTCAATGCATTTTCTACATAAAGTCACCAATATCGTTCGTCAATTCATTTGGTTAAGCTGTTAAGAAATTAGATCTGCTTTTATAGCTTCACCTAGGAGATACTTTGCCAAGTTTCCTCTTTATTCAATTAATTGTGAATTTAGGTGACAGTGTAATTGAAACCCTGAAAAATGATTTTATGGATCGATTTCGCGGCTGTAGCCTGTCCAATTATTATAATAAACAAGGGTGCTTCTTATGATAGTAACCTCAACACAAAGTTGCCATTATAGTAAAGAGGAAATCATTCATTCATCCTGCGTGACGATAATGAAGTAGAATTTGATTCCACCAGTTACGTACACGTAATGCTACTTTACCTCTGTCTAAAAGTGATAAGCTAAAGATGTCAACAAGTAAATGTTTCCTTTATGGTAACGTGTAACCTGTATTTGGAACATGCGATATCATTAAAATTTAATTAAGTTTATATTGTGCTGTAGTTTAAAACACTATTTTAAATAGAACTGTAACAAAGCACTGTTGTATATGTCTTTCACATTAGTAACAGATATTCTCACTTTCCGAGATGCAGTCTGTCTTTAATGGGAAAAAAAATGTAAACATGCACAGCCGAGTTAGAGAATGTTCAGCAGCTGCAGTTTGTGTTGATTTGCGGCTGTTATAACAGGTGTAAGATAAAAGATAAAATGTGGAACTTCTTGGATTCACCGGATTGCAAATATTGTACAATCCGAGTCCACTTCCTTATCAGAGGTTTCAGGGATCATCCACTTTACACCTGCAATACAGCTCTGCCCATGGCAATGCTGCTTGGAATTAAAATTACAGCTCATATTATTTTGGGACAGTTATTAGTTAGTACCCTAATAAGTGTGTACTTTTGTGAAATCGTTCTCTTTAATGAAAACGAGTGTTGTGTGGGTGACCAATTACTTAACTGGTTGTAACTGCATCAGCTTGAGCAGAAGGGTCTTATGATGCAGTGTTAGTTTCCCTGTGTCCGGGCTGGAAGTTCCGGGTTCGAGTCCCACCTGAGGTGAGTCACACAGCATGCCCGAACAGGTCGTTTGAAAACAATTTGACATGCACATTTTCCGTAAGGAAGCCATAAAGTTTTACGTCCTCACTTAGATCTGCACATATGGCAAAATTGACCTTGTCTGGACAACCAGAGAAGCGAGAAGGCTCTCCCTGGAGCATTTAGCAGCTAAGTGCAGAGATTATTCAATAACGTCGTTGCCTCAACACCTGCAGCACTTCAGTGTAAACAAAAATGTTTAAATCAACATGAAAAGTCTATCGAATCTACAGGACAATCAATCTAACCCCACGGCCGATTTCATTAATCAGGCTCTCTAACTAATTACTCATCAAAAATGTTTTCTCACATTCAATCGACATTTTAAACTGTGTCGCCTCAGCGTTTGTCGATGAACGTTTAGCGTTAATGAGTGCAGAAACAGCTCTCATGTATCGTTTCTTTTTTACAAAAAATGTTTTGCAGTAAAAACTTTTTAAAAATCTAAATGCTTGTTCTGAAAGTGCTCAAGTAAGATATCGGAATATGAACTATTCATATTCCAAACAAATTTTTCTGACATATCTCTCTCAGTTCTACTAACATGGCCGTTCGTTTATTAAATAACATACCAACTAAGATACAGTAATCATTTCAGGCAAGCTTCGTGACTTTTACCCGCCAGTATCCTAGAGAATAATTTGACAACGAAAACCTTATCGATATAAGCTAATATACTCGAGGTATGTAATTTTATCTCGACGTATGTAATTTTATAGCGCCGTAATTAAATCGTTGATACATGCAGAATGAGATCATTCGGCCCATCGTTCCGCACCCGCTCTTCAAACGAGCGTCATTACTTAGTGCCAATTTCCTACATCGCGCCCCCTCCATATCTTTGCACACTTTTTTATACAAATGATCCAATCATCTAACGTCCCAATTATTAAATCCTACAAGAACAACTACATGTAATGGACTGAATGTGGAGGCTAAGAAATATTAGGCAATTTTAACAAATACGCGTTTGTGGTCCAACAAACTATATGTTTGGTGTCGCCTCTAGTATAACAATAGTGAAGGCATTGATATGTTTAATCGGGTGATTAAAGTGCGTTTGATCGGTTTCTTTTTACAAATTTTAAAAGCGTTTATTTCTCATTCCGACTTTCAACTATGACATCTCAAAAACACACCTTCACAAAATTGACCAACAAAACGTTTCAGGTTAGCGAAAAGAGATTTCGGGACTTTTTTTTCTTTTAATGTGATGCTGTTTCCAGTCCAAACTGCATTAAGAGATTTTAAACTGGTAGCTGGCTATTGTTGCAAAAACAATAATTGTTATTCAGTAGTTCGAACAGTTAGACTAGAGAAACAGTGCGTGTTCTTTTTAAAGGTGAGTAAACTTTGCTTTGGCCTCTGAGGTAATGAAGTGTTACCTATGCTGTTCTGCTGGTTGATGGGCTCCTCGTGTTTAAAGGCGTGATTGGAGAATTGAGGAGTGTGATGGCTCGGAGTGTGACCGTAACCTGGAGTCCCATCGAAAGCCACAGCGCTGTAACCTGAAACAAACACAAAAGTCGCATCAGCAAGTAGCTAGAGAACCTGATAAACTGGGATTGACTTAAATGGTCATAAATAAGGAACAAGCCGTTTTCCACTTCCTTGGGAAGTCTCAATCAATTTTCATGCAACCAAGAACTTTTCGAGTGAAGTCATTGTGACTGTTGCGTAAATGCAATAGCTTTTCTTTTAACACAGCAAGATCTCACGGAGCAACAATTGAGCCAAAAGTCCTGGCAATGCCTTTTACTTTCGTGGATTGGGCCCAAGGTGGAATCTTGACCAAAATACGAAGAAACCTCCCCGGAACAGTTTCCAATCGAGCCATGGGATCGATTATGCCCAACAGACCAGTGGTATTCGATAAGAATTATAATGCAGCTTGAACCAAAATGCAAAATGGTTGCACTATAGCATGGTCGCCATGGGGATGAATCTTGATCGGTGCAATAGTATTAAATGGGTGGGAGAGATGTAACGAATCGGCAACACATTTCCGTCAATCCCATTGAAGCCAAGGAAATAATGAGAGCTGCGAAGTACAGTGTTCTATCGGCCATTTTACACCACAATGCAAATACAAAATCTACCCCAGTCAACACTACACTAAAGTCGCAACAGCTAACTCAACCGCATGAAGCCCCGACGATTCAATTGGCCCCGACCAAATTATTGTCATTGTCAAAGCAATTTAGGGCAGAGAAGGCTGCGGATGTTCGCTAGGCACGACGATGCGCTGTATGAATGTTTTGCTACATAAACATCCACCGGTTAGAAAACGTTTGTTTTAAATACGTTTGACTTGTGTTGCACGCTGCATGTCAATTGTCTTGATCGCATGGTAATGGAAATGAACGAGTAGTTTTTCTTCCAGTGGATAAAAACACAAAGCCGGTTCAGAATGAGGAAGCTGTGGAAGGTGAAGGAGACCGACAGTCAACATGGATTCTGGGCCGAGGACCAATGCGATTAAGGCAAATGGTGGGCTGTTACTAATACAGGAGCTATGAGTCATTGGAAGGAAACCTCGAACGGCAGAAACCAGCTCAAAAAAATAGGTGGAAGGAAATTGAATCAGAATAGAATAAGATCGAGGTGTAAAAAAACAGCACGCTGAATAAAGTTCTATAAAAATTGTGAATCGAAATGTTTCTAATCAATTTCGGGATAGAGTTCAAATATAAATAAACGTATATAATAGAGAAAGCCTGGACAATTAATGGAAAGGAGAGGACGTAGATCAAGGTTCGCAAGCAACCTGCCTCGGTGTTTGAGCAAGCAGGAAGCTAACACAAGTCTTGATTTTAACCAATATGCGGACATTCATTAATGCATATTTGTTGCAGAAATGATTTGGGAGCTCACTGTTTGAGGGAAGTAAACAGGCAAACAAGAGGACTACACGAAGTTGATTCCTTACGAGAAATAAGTTCAATTGGAAGAATCGATATGCAACCAAATGAAAATTTGTGAATTTTTGCAAACAGTCGAGGAGCAATCTTAGTTTTTACTTTGGAGCCATGGGTTTAATTTTTGGGGCCTTGGGACCTTGAATAGTCGCAAAATACAGATTGGCGAGAATGGACACAAAATATAAAAACACCAGAACTCACAACTGACAAAGTAGAAATAAGGAAATGTTTTAGCTGTAATTTATAAGGAAACGATAATAAAACTGTGAGGTGGAATACCGCTTTACCTATATCTCACAACAAAAGTAAGATGTAAATCCAAATGGTTAAACAGGTAGCTAAAGATTAGCGTATGGTTAAATAATGATCAATTTTTTCAGATCCATTGTAGTTAAAGGCTGTTTTCCCCACTTTCGTCCACGGCACATCTCTGATTGCACTTATTATCAAGAGTTTGTGTGTTGCAGGTAAACTCTTATCTTGAATGAGGAAAACGATTAAGTACTGTTGTGTGACAAGCTATTTTCTCAGCTCAGAAGCAATAGCGAGGACACATTCGTGTACAGCGATGAATCCAATTCAAACCCAACCCTCTAAAAGTTTGTTGATTGAATCAGGGCATGTGTGTGTCGCAGATGCATTAGGAAGACAAAACACTTGATGAGCTGAGAGTAACAATTATGGGAGATTTCTTTTCGGCTTTTCAGCAGAGATAGCTGGTGACTTGACAACATCAGATGAAATAACACACAATGATAAATTAAGAATAAATAAAATATTTCATGGATGTGACAGTGTTGGGGGGGCGAGTGGGAAGGTTAAAATAAAAGCAATACGGTGGCTAGCACTGCTACCTCACAGCACCAGGGACCAGGTTCGATTCCAGCCCCAGGCAAGTGTCTGTATCGAGATGGTATGTTCTCCCCGTGTCTGCGTGGGGTTCCTCCAGGTGCTCCGGTTTCCTCCCACAGTCCAAAGATATCCAGGTTAGGAGGATTGGCCATGCTAAATTTCCCCTATATCCAGGGTGGAAAATGCAGGGATAGGGTGGGATGATGTTCGGAGGGATGGTTGTGATGAGCCGAATGGCCCGCTTCCACGTTGTAGGGGTTCGATGAAATCATTTGAATTACGACAATACCATGCACAACTTCAAGATATCCTAAATTAAGTTTGAACCAATGAATTGTTTCTGAAGTACCGCCATATTGTAGCGTAGAGTGAGAACATTTTTGAGTAACTAAATAAAAAAGCAGAGACCCAGAAGTATGTTGAAAGAAATAGAAAATATATATTGATGCATGTAAATTGACGGAATAATCAAAGATCTAAAGCTGAATGATGGACAGACCAATTTCTTTGTAAGTTCTAGATCGCTAACCTATTCAGTGCAATTTATTTTTATTTTCATACCAGAATTAAGTCATATTTCACCTTTTCTCAATTTTTTAGGGAAGGTTTTTATTTCAAGAAGATTCAGTGTAGAAACTGAAAATGTCTCCAGCTATCAAAGCACTAAGCCCAGGAGAACATCAATGAATATCGAAGAAATTAAACGCAACAAGCAATGGAATGAATTTTGTCAAAGATCCCTTATCATTCATAAAACAGTAAATATCAAAGAATTAGGAAATACCAGTGGTATTATCGCTGGACTGTTAATCCAGAGACCCAGGTAATGTTCTGGGGACCTGTGTTCGAATCCCGCCATGGCAGATGGTGGAATTTGAATTCAATAAAATATCTGGAATTGAAAATCTAATAATGACAACGAATCCAGTGTTGATTGTCGGGGGGAAACCCATCTAGCTCACTAATGCCCTTTAGGGAAGGAAACTGGCATCCTTACCTGGTCTGACCTACATGTGACTCCAGGCCCACAACAATGTGGTTGATTCTGGGCAATTAGGGATGGCCAATAAATGCTGCCTAGCTGTGACACTTTCATCCTGTTGATAAATAAATTAAATAATTAAATTATACCTAACCTAGATATGACTCAGAGAAAGATTGTCACAAAAAAAGGGTCAATGAGCTAAAGAGTAACTTTGGTTCTCTATCCACAGCTGTTGTCTGATCGGCTGAGTATTTTCAGCATTTTCTGTTTCTATTATGCAACATATTAAAATTAATTATAAAGCCTCCCTAGTGGAATATTGTTGAATCTGGTTTACAGAAATGGCAGTTTATCTAATCTCTGATGAAATAATGAAGAAAAATGAGATGATCCCACTTGCTCCTTTGTGTCAATTTGTTTTTTTTAAAAAAAAGTATCAGCTAGGGAAATGGGCTTCATATGTCTTTCTTACGTGCTAGTGCAGAATTGTCTTTTGGTTGAGCTCAGTGCAAGGTTCAAAGTATAATATGACTATAAACTGCCACTGGAGGATTGCATACAACAGCGACAGCCCTATAATTTCTTATTGTGAACTGCAACTTTAGAGAAGGTTACTGATTAATGTATGAGTAGAACTAGAAATTGGATAGAAAATTACTACAAATAAAAAAAGTGTAGTGTGCATATATGACATACATTCATATAATTGCCAGCTTTAAAATATTCACGTTCACAAAGCACAGAACACAGCATTTTCACGTAAGTATATGATTTTTTGAGTTTTGCAGACATCAGTCCTCCATTAACTCTCTTTCCATCTTTCAAACTCATCTTCAAGTCCATACAAATTGGATATCTACAGTATTTAAACCAAAAATGCAAGTAATCAAATTATATATTGCAGAAGTTAGTATTAGTAAGAACTTAAGAGAAGTTTGGCATTTTAATACTCTGTTACATTCAAATTCTAAACACTTATTGCAAATGTTAGAAACACAGCTAGATGTCTACACACTTGATGATATAAAAATTCAAGCATTATCTTGGAAGACATTTGCAATGATTTCCAAATGAATGTCAAGGAAAATTGGAAGAAAATGTTGTGATATGGAATGCATTGCCATAAATATATTGAAAATGCATTGAACGAGGAATTGAATATACACTTCAATGTGAAAAATAGGCTTATCTGGAAATAGACAGCATAGTATTAATTGCAAAATACTTTGAAGTATCCGACTAGATTGGTACGATGGGTTGAATAGCATATTTTGTGTCATATTGCTCTGTGTCTGTGAATCAAGCTTTACAAAATGCTGAGATCTTCGGGTGATGTTAATTTTGTGTGTCTTTTGAATTTGATTGTATCAGAAACATATTCATATTGTTTTCTGCATTGTATTCTCTATTCCCTTTGATTATCTGTGTTACAGTTTTTGTTTCAATCTCTCATCAACTTAAAAATATCTTGACCTTGAAAGCAGAACACAAGAATCCATCTCATGACAATAAGTAGAAATAAGAACCTAATTGACAAACTTGGTGTCAAGTTTGTCAAGAACTCAAATGATAAAATTGGATATCAGTGAGAGGAACTTAAAAGAACTATGAGAAAGCTCAATTGAAGTAATATTGTTATGTAACAACTCAGGTTGAACTATGCGAAGTCCAATAATCAAGTGCAATTGCAAAATGGGGAAAATTTATTATGTTATAAATCAGAAATGTAATCAGTGAATGAAGTGGCTCTATTCCAGGCCATGGGTTACTTATTAATACTGCATAAAATTAATTTAAGTGGAAGATTATCTAGAAATTAGATGTCTACATAATAGAAATAGTATTTAAAACAAAGTAATCTAGTGATGATTTATAGTATGTCAATGGACAGTCCAGGCACCAGTTAGTTTGTGTATTGAGTACATGAGTATTTCTGCTCAGATAGTTCTTGTGCCAAAAGAACTATTTGTCCTATAACCTTATGTTCCTGCTCCTCAATGACTCTTCATATGTCTACACTACAGGAGATTTGTACCTATGCTACCTGTAAACGTATCAGACAATAGCTGCCTGGGAACATGCTGCAAGATGTAATATAATCTTTGGATTTTGATGAATTTATGCAGCATTTTAGTTGGGATGAACCCATGTCTTCACTGATGTCAGAGGCATTCAGTTGTGTTAAAGATTTCAGCTCCACTCTCAAAGCAGTCTGTTTATCTTTACTTAGGAGAAACCCAATGGTTCATTAGGCAATATATAAATCACTTTCTTTCACACAACAAAATCCAATTTTGTTTCTAGGTATTTGATGAGAAAAGGAAAACTGGAGAGGATCATACATTGCTTTTGATCAGCATGTCAACTTGCCCCATTGATGCATACTAATAAAATATTACATTAGGTATGAAGCAAATATTTGCAAACATCATAAAGGGAAAATACTTTAGGGATGGTAGCTGACCCTTTCACTAAAATCTTTCCTGCAGTGTAGCAAGATAATTAATAATACAAATAGAATGATTATGTTTGGCTAGAAACATTGATTATTATTCCAAGTTAGTGATATTAGTTTAATGCAACAGTCTTCAGTAGCATGTGTATGTTTTAAAGTCGTAGACAGAAAAGTAACTAATAATTCAGTATCCCAAAATACTACATTATGAAAGTCGATTGCGGGAACTTGGGTTATCTTAATATAAAAATAAGTGGGGCATGATACAAATATTAAAACAGCTAATAAAATTGAATTTAATTTGATGTTCTAATTATTCTCCATAATGTCAACATAGACACCATCTCCAAATTTGGACAGAAAGCCAAGAGCTATCAAAGAGCTCTAGATGGACGTATACGTAGTTGTTTACAGACAGGATAAACAGTTTTCTAGTGCAGTAATAGTGCCCCCAAAATCTAAATCAAAATTTCAAAAATGCTTTGACAAGAAGGAATGCAGCATTTCAAGCCCGAATATAGTATGAATCAATGATCCAAATGTTGATTTTGTACAGACTTAACACTTCAGAAAGAAGATTCAACGGATACAGACAGCAAAATGTTAATGCGGTGTTTGTCGTCCTAGGCATGCGGGAGATTGTGATGATATTCAGAAGAATGAAGCAGCATATAGGCTCTTGAAGATAACCTTTAATCTTTATTTCGTTTTCTAATAAAATAAATCGGATGGTCTTAAATGATCAATATCTGTATGATAATTGGCAGTATGTGTTATGAAATATGGAGACCTTGACACAAAAGTGAATTATTCCTCTCCGTCCGCAAACTCATGTTTCGTCAAAAAGTTTCAATAATTCCTCGAAGCAAATTCCAAAACAGGCATGTGTTCGGTAATTTTTTATTCTTGGAGGGCGGTTTTTTTTTGCTTCGCTTTCTTATGAAATAGTTTCTATACTCATTACATTGGTTTAATGCCATCCGAGGATTTCTATACGATTCGTTTGGGAATTCCACAAAGCAAAGCCAGTCTGTCCCAAAGAGACAGAAGCTCCCTTTCACCCACACCTCCCATAACAACAATGGGTTAAATAAAATATATAAATCATGGATGATAAATCAGATGCTACAAGGTTTTGTCATTAATTCAAGGTTCAAGCACTGTCTAACGATTTGTACCTTCATTACTTGTCTCAAGTTGCTGTCTTTTAAAAAATGCGGTTCTGCACTTAGCTAACACACATTTGCGAAAGTATAAATGTATCATTGAAATGAAAGTGACGAATCCGGGGACAATGTATAGGTACAAATCTCTTAGATTTCCTTATCGTTCAGTCCTGAATTTCGAGTTTTGAAATGGCCGATTACTTTGAAATCGACATCAAAACAAAAAAAGTTCCGATTGAATTGGCAACCAGAAAATCTAGAAGAAAACACAATGGATTCAGCACAGTTGAATTCATACCTCGTTTTGAAAATCGAAGCTTTGAGATTCCCTCTAACTAACCGGGGCAACAAGTGCGCCACCGAATTTTTGAAAACATCAATGGCGCGTCTAAAACGGCAAGTTGTAATTAGTTGCTCATGTTGTAAATGGCCGGTATGTATTTCGGCGTTCGTTACTCTTTGCTGTTGCTGGAATTCCTAACGCAATTTACTAGAGCCCACTTTCTACTGAATTGATGGACTGAATCCCATTAAATTGTTCGGCGAAGATGGCACTGTACATTAATTACCAGCATTAGTTTTCATTCTACATTAACAACAAAACTCCAGAGGCAATAGACGCACGACTTCTATAAAATGTAGGCAACCATTGTAAATAAACATTGCCAGTAGTTATACAGAACTTTTAACATTAGAGTATTTCAAACTCAAATTTCAGTCCTCCCAATAATTCGGCAGATAACCATGTGCCTATATTGGGAATTTGTTTCTTTGCGAATGAATTGTGAAATCACTGCCCATTAATATCACTCCGTCTATACTATACATTTTTACATAAAAGAATAAGGATTGCATTAAAAATCCAGTAACGAAGTTATTTTAGCAATCTGTATAAATTCCATCTCTGACCTGGAGAGGTAACTGATACTGAGAGGGGTGAAACTGCGATTTTATTTCAAAAGGTGTCCTGAACCCAATCTTAAGTAGTTCCAGGTAAAATTGAAGAAATTTGCAATGCTTCTTTGTTCACGAAATTTGAAGTTAAAATGAGATCGTTCAAAGGGACGAGTTCCCTTTCAAAATATCCCTAAAGATAGTCAGATTAGCAACTGGTAAATCTCGTGTGCAGGTTCAATTTTCCATGGCATTTAATTTGATGGCGCCGAATAAAAAAAAAGTGCGATGTTCGAGCAAAACAAATTGTATTGCGCGGAAAGCGGACACGGTAATATTCCCAATAAGTGAAATAACTTCCATGTGGAGGCAATGTTTCCGTCTTGAAATTCCTGGTGTTAAATTTAAATCTCGATTTCTAATCGCTTGAGTAAAATCTTCAAGTTGCGCTCACGGGCGCGGTCTAGTTTCTTTCTTATGGTTTGGTGGAGTGAGTGTGGAGATGGGGAGGGGGGAACTTGCTCCCTGCATAACGATTGCAATAGTAACGTGGTACACCTTACAACTCTTTGATCTGGTGGTACTGAAATCCCTGAGCTCTGTATCTAACCTTCTTTCATATGTGGGAGATCTGGAGCCCATGAGAAACTATAAAACGCCTTTGCAAAATAAAAACCCTTCCCAGAAGACTGAGGCATCGTTTTGCTGAAGGGAGGGATATTTCAAGTTAAAATAAAGTCAGTTTCATATCTTGAAATGCTGAAAGTCGAGTGGTTCGGCCAGCGCTTTCAACCAACACTCTGAAGTGGGGGTGGGAGTGGGGGTTGGGGGTGGTATGGGTTCTAAATGTATATATGGGTAATTTATAGAAGGAAGACAGCTTGCATTGCTTTGATAGTACTGTAAGTAGGGCGCTTATAGTTTGTTGTTGTAATAAAAATTATCCCGACAAAGACAGCCTCCATCTGTCCAGCAGATGACAATTTTCTGCTCCCGTTTCCGTGTCTTGTTGCTGCTGATCCTGACAAATTAATACCGAACCTGAAAAGGGACCTCCGCCGCACAGGTTCCACATTTCCGTCAAATTAAACAGCCTCTCATGACAGAGACCTAATTGTCTCGGTCAAAAAAAATAAACAAACCAGCGGGAGTGCAAAACTTAAAGAGACAGAAAAAGTCCCGCGTCCGCATTTGGCCCTTCCAGGATACCCCGTTGTAAATCAACCTTTCCAGCTCACACTTTCAATTAACTGGACTATTTTTGAAAAAACACGAATCGGATTCCTACTCTAATTAAAACACATAAAATTTGTTTTATTTGTCGTTTAAATATGCCCCTTTCGTTAATAAGATCAGCTGTCATGCAATTTGCAAACGTTGATTCAAATATGGCGCATAATCACAAGGGACTTTTTTTAAAAAGAACTCAACTGTACGGAGAGCTTAAGACTTTACATACAGTGAACTGCATGGAGTAATTATACCTGAAATTACGTGAACAAATAAAATTAAAATCGAATTTTCCTTGGTGCAGTAAGTGGACGTTCAAAGAGCTAACTCAGAGTTTTAAACTGGGTTTCTCCTTTGGTCCCAATCGAGAGACCATGAAAAATGCTTTGTTCCAGGCCAGGTTCCCATAAACCGGCGCTATTGTCACTTTCAATTCTCCAGTCCCAATTTGGCCTAACCCAGTCACCTCTTGGGAAAACTTGGACAGTGAAGATAGTGCGCTTAGCCTGACAGCATTCCTGTTATTAGAGAACAGCGTTTCCGGTTCTGATGGTATTTGAAACCTTGGGCTGGTTAAGCCATTGCGGTAAATTGGCATATCACACGGGAAGATCAGGGTTCGTTCGGTCTATTGTAAAAACCCACTGGAGAGCAAATTGCCCATGTCACCCATCACACTTTGAATTAATTTGTTGCTTTAACTGCAGTATATTAAATGCTAAATTCAGAGCCTCCATTTCCTCCAAATCTCTCTACAGCCACAAGATTAAAGTTGTTTATCCCAAAGGATGAACAATTAAAATATCGTAAATTTATGCCGAAGATCTTGTTCTGTGGGCAAGATTTGTGTGGATGCGTGGGAGGAATGTGCACCTTTGAAATACAGATGTGCACAAGTCTGCAGGTCTCACTGCAGAAGGGACGCCTGAAACAGAACTGCCCATGTTGTACCCAATCATTAATTATCCGCTGCTGCTGGTTCGTCTCGCAGTATTGACAGTGTCTTCTCAAAATTGAGAATATAACGAAATGGGAAATCACACAGCAAGTTCACTCAGCGTATTGAGACTACGGACTAAACTCTATCCCAGCATCCTCAGATGCACACACACCACCTTCACAATTGCTCGTTCGGGTGCACATTGCCCGAATTTATTTCCACGAACCCTTCCCGTGAGGAACATTAAATGTTGACTTCTGCATTCAATTTGCGGGGGAAAACAATGGTGCGCTTTAGAAGAAAATTAACTTATTCTAATTCAAGGAGTAAACGCGACATTTTTCAATAGGCTTTGATAACGAGTGGGGTCGATCCTTTACAATTACTTCAAACTCTATTTGAAAATTTGAAATCAAAAATATGCCCAATGTTAAAAGGTAAATCTAATCCTCAAAGCAGTGGCTTAAGAATTATATTGCCAATTAACCGTTAAAGAGTCGCCCATCATTTAATTCGCCAGTACAGCAAGATAAAACGGGAAATGTCTTTTCAATATATCTTCTCAGATTGTAATGTCAAGGTTTCGTGTGTACTTTTGTCATTAGGTAAGAATTGCAACGATTTTAAACGAGCTTTTGAACAGTGAAAGTGTTCCCATGCAATGAATCTTTCAACAAATAACATAGGGTCATACAGCACGGAAACAGACTCTTCGGTCCAACTCGTCCATGCCGACCATGATGTCCTAAATTAAGCTAGTCCCACTCGCCAGCGTTTGGCCCACATCTCACTCAACCCTGCATAGTTGAATAGACAAACACACCTTTATTTAATGGTTCTGTGCGTGCTTCCCCAATGATGATTTTATCTAGTCTGCATTTGGGGGAACAGTTGTAGCATTCCTTTCCTCAGCCTACTGTATTGGAAAATGCAGCAGGGGGAGGCCACTCAGCGGCGATAGCCAATCAACTGGCAACCTTCACGTTTGGAGAAAGCCAAAGCTTTTTTGAGACCGGGGGCTTTCCGGGATCAGCTCGACTCACAGTTTTGGAGTGCGCTGCCTCCTCTTCACCCTCCCCTTTTCTTGATTCTAAACAAAATATTTGACGGCAAGATCCCTTTTATTTAAGGGTCTTACCAGAATGTCAAAAAGAAATGCCCAAAAATGAATCGACTAGAATGTGCTGGTAAACAATTAGACACTTTCCCCGCTCCATCTTTTGTGCAAAAGCTGGGAGACTCTCTTGTCAGAGGATTTCAACCGGTCCCTGAGTGAGAGATGCCTCCGTGTGATCATTTCTCGGCTTCGACTTGGCAGAAAGCAATCTTTGAACCAAGGTAGCGCCTTTCCCACGATTGGAAATCTAGTCAGACTGCTAACTTGCAGCCTTGAGATAGTTTACACCAAGTCCCCTCCTCCGTTCAACAGGCTGCAGCCTTCCTCTGTACCTTTTTGAATAAATAGAAAACAAGAGCAGGCCATTCAGCCCAGCTGGTTGATGCCGGCGATAATGCAGCACCCCGGCCTCACTCATCCTCATGTTATTCACCAGCATATTGTGGGGGCATCAAGAAACAAAAGCGCATTATCTCGCATTCAAGAACCCCAATTAAAAACCTTAGAAACGCCCCAAATTGTCAATAAGCGCAGTTAGGCAGAAATGATCCAAGCATCGCATTTTCAGGTGAATTCTGCCCTGCTGCGCGAGAGCCCGACTCAGCAAACAGCCAGTCGCTGCGTCCGTTCGTTTCAAATTCGTTCGGATTCCTGTTTATTTGCTGTTTATTTCGGCCTCCACAAAGGAGGAATTCTCGAGTGGAGCAATATCCACGTGAAGGGAAAAGTTATTTATTAATTCCGGGCTTGTTTCCCCGGGCAGCTGTGAGCAGAGGGCACAGGACCCATTATTATATTCCAGAAAAGAAAATCGGCGGATTTGTATAAGTAAAATCTGTGAAATTTCTGTAAAAGTAATATTTGTAAAAGCGGCAGCTTAAAAGAGATACATTGCAAGTGATATCAGATATGGGGGTGGTGGAACAATGCAGGATTTCTCTTGAAATCCACTGAAGAAAAAAATGTTGTATTAAGGATGGCAGTGAGAATATCTCCAACATCTAGAAAAAAATATCTTTCGTTTTAATACCTGATGCGCGGCCCGCTTTTGCATAGCGCAGAGGAGCTTTCTATGTAAAATGATTGCAACTCAGCAGCAGCCACGGGTGATCTGCGATTTTCTACACATGGGGATTTAGATTATTGCATTAAAACAAATGCCTTGCACTTTTTAATCGTCTACCCGCTCATCTCTTTCCCCGTTCGGCTTTTATCTCTCAGTTTTCAACCCCCTATGTTCATCCTACTCACTGACCAGTAATCACAAACTGTTCTGCATTTGTTGCACTTTCATTAACGACTTGTTTTTTTTTAATTGATAATCCCATTTAAAGCTTTGTCAGAAGACTGCGCGTGTATTAAATTGAAGGTGCCTCAAATGTTTCAATTCAATCTCAATATAACGTGCGTTTTCATACAACGAAAACTTGTTTCTTTTTGACCCAATCCTCCAGGTATCACTATTTGAGGAAACATTATTCCACACCCCACCCCCACTTCCCTTGCCACCCATGAATGAGAAACGAGCTTCTGCAAGGCAACTCTTTAATACAACATAAATGGCAACAAAGAATCATCTATAATCACTCATATCCTCTGATACTTCAATCTGCAGAAAGCACTCACAATATTACACCCCACTAAATACACAGGGTTAATGTCGATACATGCACATTTTGTCGATTCTCGCAATTGCTTATGTGCCTCTGGGAACATCTCATTGATGCTTACAATCACATAAATACTACAGTCTTTCTAGCAATTATGTTTCAACTTCCCTCAAAATTACGTCCATTGATCCAATTTACTTTGACAAATGAAACACAGTTTTCACTGTACGCAACACAGGACTGTGGTTTGGAGACATCTGAGCCGGGTGCCGGAGTTTAAAAAAGTACATAACCCATCTTTCGGATTTCCGCCTGAGGATTTCTTTGCAAAAATGAAGTGCTCAGAGCTGGTTTTTAAAAAATGTACACCGCGCCGGACCAGTAAAAGTCGCTCCGCTTCAGAAAATAAGTTGGGAGCGTGAAGCCTTTTGAGAGACGTGAACTGGAAACGCAAAATGAAGAAGTGGAAACACTTTGTGTCGTACGGAAAGAACTTTCAAACGCCTTTGCATTTTAGCTACAAACGTGGTTTGCAACGGGTGCCCGATTCTACGTAGTACCGATCTCAACATTTTTAAGGGAAAAAGTGCGCTGAAATACATATTATTAACAGTTACATTGCTGCAGTGAAACCCCCGCTAACATCTGAACTAAATCTATCTGACTTGGTTTAAATTCTGTTTTGTCACATTGGTGACGGGAATTAGGAGGGCCTAATTTCACAAATGGAATCTGCCGAGCTGAATACTTTTAGGATTCTTTTTGTTGATACACTCGTTGCTAATAACCAGTTCTGCAGCCGTCTCTGAATTTTACCCCTAGTTGAATGGAAAGTTTTTGGGGGTGGGGGCTAGGAAATGGTAAATTTTTTTTTTCCCATTTCTGCTGCCGTTTTCTTACCCTGATTCCTGGCTGGCTGTTGCGTGTCCATACAATGGTTGAGGTAACCGCCGTTGGTGAACATTCTCGCCTGACTCGGAGGCGCCTGACTGGGCGGAGGAGCCCCGAACGCTCCGTAACGACAGGCCCCGGCCGTGCCGGTGAACTGACCGGAGAAGTGAACAGTGAAAGCGCTGAGGCAGTGGTCGTCGTGGGGCTCGCTGGCGCTCCAGCTCGGCTCTTGCTTGATGAAGGACGGGTGGCCGATCGGAGCGCTGTAAGAAGCCCCCGGGTGAAAGTCCAGCACCGGAGCCCATTGAGGAGCGCTGCTCACCGGCATGGTACAGCTGCTGTTCCCCGGGGTCAGAGTGGAGACTGCCGGCAGCAAAGCGTTCAGGTCCCGCACATCGGAACCCATGGTGTCCAAACAATCTTTTAACCAAAACGAATCAATCGTTTATTTCTTGTTCTCCTCTCTATATGAATCCGTTCCACCCTCCACCCCCTCCAACACAATATTCCCAGGGCTGGGATCTCCTCTTGTTGGTCAAACTTCCAAGCTCTTCACACAGTCTGCAGGGCTATTGTATTGAGGCTGTCAAATGGTATGTACGATAGGATGGCGAGTTGTGCGTGTTTAGTAGCAGCAACACTATGGCACATGTGTTGGATTGGATTGGTGACTCCGAGCCTCAAATACTGCGGAGAGGTGGAGCCTGAAAACTCTCTGATCGAGATCCGTCCTCCCTGGTTACATGGACCAGTTTCCCTGTCCACACAGTGTGTACAATTCTCTCTTTCTCTCTCTCACACACACACACACACACACGCACACACACTCTCTCTCCCTCTCGGTGGTGCGATCTGTCGATTAGTTAGCGAGAGAGGAACAATCTGGGCGAAGGGGTGGGGGCAGGGAGGAAGCGATGGGGACGAGGGTGTGTGTCTGTGTGTGTGTGTGTGTGTGTGTGCGCGCGCGGAGCGGGGGTGGGGGGTGGGATGCATGTAGGGGTAATTCATCCCTAATTTCGAAAGTCGCTATCATTCGACTCAAGCCTGTGGTGAATCTAACCAAACTTCCCCTCTATATTTTCTGAAGAGCTTGTTCTGCAATAATGGAGGCTGTGGATCAGATCAGTAAGTCGAACTAAAATGTCGAATAAGACACTACATAACTTTAACATCTGTATACATAAACATAATATCACAGGTACACGTGAATACTGGATGGAGATGAAATTGACTCCCTGGAATATTCAGGTTATTGTAATATTTCAAACAAAAACAAAAGCTCGCTGTATTTTAATTTAGCTTCGCTTTGCTATCGCTGCATTTGTCGGAGATTTCAGAATCACTATATCTGCTTGTGGGATCCCAAAGTACAATCTAAACTGTTGCTTGATGTTTGAAAACAAAAGCACGAAACGTTCTCTTTCTGGGCAACCAGCTGCTTCGTTTATTTTGCTTGGGATATTTGAAACGACCGAAAATAAGCGAAATGCTTGCATATGTTTTATTTAAAGGCATTTTTATTTTATAAAATCCGAACATCACTAAAACTGTTCCGACTTGGGCAACATTTTTTCAGTTTAAATGTCAATTGGCTGCTGATTTGTCGATGGTTTGATGTACAATATCTCCACTAGAATGTTCGAAAATGTGAGCCACCAACTTATCATTTAATCTTTATTTGTGAACGCACCACACGGGGTTGTTGATGGATGTGCAGAGAATTTGCGATTGGGACTATATGATAAACTATTAGCTTCGCGAAAAAAACGCAGGGAGAACAGAAGAGACGCATCAGTTCCGAAGTGACAGACCACAATCCATTAAAGAAACGAGCAGCACATAAACGACCATTTAAACGTTAATGAACTTTCCCCTCGCAGACGATTACTTTTTGCCTGACATGTTTTCCTTTTAATTTTCACACGGTCCAGGAATCCGACGGTCTGTTAAACAGCGATCTACTTAATTTGCTTTCTTTTAAAAAAAGCTCTGGGATAACTTGAGATCTGTTTTCATTGAAGCAGGTGAAAGCTAAATCGAATGCCAGGAATACAGCCTTAGAGTAAAAGGTTGAAGCAAACAATTGTGAAAAATGCAGATATGCAATGCATTTTTACCCAGATTAGATCTTAATTTAGTAAATGATATAACCGACTATACAGTGGAGGTGGTGACCTTATTGCATAGAACACTTCCTAAGTAATGGAACGCAGTTACTGTGCAGTGCTGTGCCAGTTATTGAATGAGTTTACACGCCCTGTACAGTACAAAGTAAAATATTTTGAGATGCGAAATTACACTTGCCGCAGATGCAATCGCAAACAGGTCTCACGCCTTTCTTTCCAAGACCAAACATTAGGAAAACAAAACCGCGTGGTTACAAGCGTACAAAATAATACGATTAATTATTTACCTCAAACTACTTTGCGGAAAGCATGGGCATTTATTATTCTTGTAGGCTTCTAAGTAATAATCTCGGGATGGAAAATAGCAATTTGCAATTGCTGGAATGGCTTGCGATTGTGAACCTGTGACGTTTGAACTTTCGCCCTAATTGCATCCTTATGATTTCTTAAGTATCAGTGTGTACATGAAAGTTAAAAAAAAGTGGAAATCACTTGTTTCGAGCAAAACTAAATCCCCTCTCCATGCAGCTCCCAACACCTTCATGCAAACGCCTGTTTGTACCATCCGGCAGATTTAAGAAAAACTGTTCATGATAACACAACACGTCCAATCAAATGACGCATTATTCTTTTATTTCTTGAGATTTATTGCTACATCCTTTTTTCTTAAACTTTATAGCTATATTTGAAGATTAGCACAGTTAAATGAAAGGTTTTCGTGGGGAAAGATCTATTAACCAGTGAGCACAGAGAACAGTTACTGAAATACAGCAATCATTTCAGACAAAATCGTCTATTTGCAATATTGTAATTATATCATTGTATTCTATAAAATATGTTCCTCTAATTTTCACCGGAAGTTTTTAGAAGAACGCATTAGATTTGATGTAATTTTGTACGATTTAAAAACAGTCATCATATTTTCCCCTAAGAGACTATCAAGGAGAAAGATAAGTCGTTTCTAGTTATTATCCATTGTAGTCTGGTAGTTACTCAGCTTTAAATTCAATTGGGCATTGTCAATATGAAAGGAAAGTGCGTGTTACTTTAAAAATATTATTGATTTTTCCTCCAGCCAGTTACACAGCACGTTTCTTCGCAAATCCCTCCGGGGTGTGACTCGATATCGGGTCACTGTTAGAAAGAGCCTAGAGCTAATCAGTACAGTATTGACTAAGAGTTGTTATATTTCACCAAATATTAAATTGACCGAATGTGTAAATGTCTGGCGTTTTCCTTTTAAATGCAGTTTCCCCTCAGAAACTGGGAGCGCTTAGACAAAAAATTAAAGAACTTTCGAATTTAAAACAAAGAACGTCAAGTTAAAAGTTTCATGTAGATATAAATACACGACTATTTGTTTGAAAATAAGCAGTCAAATTTTGAAATTTGAAAATGATTTCGAAACAATTTGAAGCGATTTGTTTAAAAGCGAATAAAACTGAAGATTAAGAGAGGAACTTAAGGAGAGTTAAAACGGTGCTGCGATCAGATTTATTTGAAGGATGTTGAAGCAGCAGGACGACTTAACTTGAAAAACTAAAAGTAATCATTCTGCAAAAAGACCCGGGCGAAATTAATCGCCTCGATAGAGAGGAATGATAATAAAGCTAGCCAGCGTCCCACGTCACAATGTACTTTGAGAGTTGGTGTAAAGCTATGGTTTTGATGCACATTTGCTGTAAGTAATTTCATTGAAGGCGGCGTTCCCGTGGGTTTTTTTTCCCCCGGGGAATGGAATTTTGGTTTTTCATTGTTTGGATTGTCAGAACTTGCGAACTTCGTGTATGCATCCAAAGAGTGCGAGAAACCAAAGAGTGGTGTGTCCAGTTTGAACTCCTAGCGGATTTACTGTCAATTTGGAAGTTTTCTTTGACTTCAAACAAGGCCAATTGATTTCAACATCTTTCATGAAACGGCGCGAAACTCAGAATGAAGGTTACAATTCAAATCTGTGTAAAGAACGTCATTCATTTAATTTCACAGCCCGGTGTAAGGATTTGCGAGGACCGACCATCTATTACTTTCACAATGTGCCTCTACCTTTGGGAATTAGGACCACTCCAACTAAACGTGCCTGACTGAAAGCACCTTCCTCGACCAAAGAAAAGGCAGTTTCCCTTTGGGCTGGAAAATGTCCAATTAACTACCTTATTTATTATACTTAAACCCCCGATTCTGCAGGTGAACTTTTTTTTGGAATAAACACGTTTGGAACGATTGCCTTTGACATTCCAAACTTTCAGAGAATGAAAAATAAACACTTTTCTTAAGAAGCACGAAAACGTCAATTGGCGCAGTTAACAATTATTTTCACATACTTCCCTCGATAAATTGAATCTCTCTTTGTACAGAGTGACGTGCTTTTCCTCGACTGATTTGAACCTTGATCCTATTTCACTAGTTTTGAACTGGACGTTACTCCATTTTGAAATAATGACAAATTTGTTTTATTTTGATTTGTGGTTCGGCTTTTACAATCGGCCCCGTCACTTTATTTTAGAAGTTGCTGTGGGTGAGGTAAGTGATTTCATTCAGTGTCTCCCCAACCTGGACTATCGACCTGGTCATTTGTTCAGCTCCCCAGACTGGTCAGTAACAGATGGAAAAGCAACATGCCAAAGGTAAAGGTGAAGATTAGTCTGTTAAGCCCCGGCATTGGAAGTTGAAGAGGATCTCGTCCGTGTAAAAGATTGACAAGTGATCTTCTGTTCGTTGTTAACCCAGCAAACGGATCATTTCATCACTATGTACAATTTGCACTCGGGATGTTGGGGTTCTTCCGGAGCAGAGGTAGTGAAGTCACATCTGAGCTAAGACACCCATGTTCAAATCTTATTTACCCTAAAGGTGTGTCAAACGTCACTGAATAGGTTTGTTAAATATATCTATAACTGAGATCACATTGGCACGTATATTTCAGCCAATAGATACGGTTCCTGATTTCTCTGATAAGCCAGTGTGGCGCAAAGTTGCTCAGTGTGCCAAATTGCAACATGTTGCAAAATTGACATGTCTCTGTTTCAATATGTGGCGATGTAGAGTTGGTACTTTCAGTGCTGCTGCAATGTAGCATCATTCCAGTACGGAATAAAGTCAGGGAGAGGTGCAAGGTGCAGTGAAATTTATGTCTGAAGTTTCCCAAGATTACACTGGGTTTCAGGTCAAGCATTTAGAGTGAGGGGTCTCCAACTTGACTGTCCTTCATGTATGTTGCAAAAAAAAACAGCAAATGCTGGAATATTCAGCAGATTAGGCAGTATCATTGGAACAAGAATAAGCATTAACTTTTGGGGATTTTTAAAAATGAATTCCAAGTTTCACAGCAGTTTCCTTTGTATTTAGTTCATTTTGACTTCAACGTGGTTGAAATTCATTAATCCAGCCTCGGAGAGAGAGATTTGCGAACTTGTGGAGACTCTCACCAAAAATCTATGAATCAAATGTTCAAAGAGTGTAGATGGGACATTCAACTCTTTGTATATCAGTGCTAAGATATCTCCAATCTTTGCAGTCATCTACACTTAATTTCAGGGCCAGTTTAATGGTAAAGCATCTTGGGTTGTCATGACTATCAAGAGCATATTATACTTCCGATAAATTGTCAGAACAAAGTGAGCTGGTTTTGCACCAACAATACAGCATGGAGTTAGGGATACTGGAGGCAAGTGGAGTAAATTTCTCTGAGTACCTGCCCTTCTCCAGAGGCAAGTTGAGTACTAACACTTTATTTAAACCAGACAAGTCTAATATCAATGTGAAAGGAAAGCAGCTGGACACAGAAGGCATACTTGCACAGGAGTAGGTCTTTCAGCACCTCCAACCTAGTAATGGTTGAGTGCTATTTTCACTGGACTAGTAACCTAGAGGACCAGGCTAATACCATGGGGCAATGGGGTCAAATCTTACCAGGCAAAACCACCATCTCCAAGTTACTGCCCAAGCCAATTGTAACCTTGATTTGGAAATATATCATATTCCTTCAGTATTGGGTGGTCAGCATTCTAGTCTCCCTCCCTAAAAGTAATGTGGGTGTATATACACCACATGGATTGCAACATTTGAAGGATGCTGCTCACCATCATGTTCTTAAGTCAAAGTAGGGATGAACAATACATATTGGCCCAACTTGTAATGCTCAAATCCCATGAATGGACTTTTAAAAGATGGAATTTGAATTCAATTAATAAAATGCTAGAAATGAATAAGCTAGTCTCATTAATGTTGTTACAAACCTATCATTGCAAAAAAAACCCATCTGGTTCACTCACGTCCTATAGGAAGGAAATCTGCCATCCTTATTCAGTCTGACCTATTTGACAAGATTCTAGAACCACAGTAACATAGTTGGCTCTTAATTGCTTTCTAAGATGACTTAGGAAGCCATTCAGTTCAAGTGCAATTAGGGGTAGCAACAAATATTGACCTTGTTAGCAATATCCCATCAAATAATAAAAAATAATAAATTATGAAATGGCTGACCAGAATGTTATCCCTAAATCTGTTCAATGAACCTTGATAACATGACCTTATAGAAGAAGGAGGCAAAATGATTACAGCAATTGAGCTGAAGTTTGAGAATTCTGAGGCTTAATAAAAGTGTCAGAAGATGCAAAATTTTTCATGATTTCTTGTACATCCACAATTTACCTCAAAACAATTTCAATTGCAGTTTTTCTGTGACAATAAGCAACTTTGATGCATATGAACAAAGCTGCACTTGATAAGCCATCATTATCCCATTTCCTCCATAATGTACTGCCACTACCTCAGGATGAGCCTATTTGGGAACTTCTTTGCAGGTGGATCCTTTCCCAGAATTCTACGAATTGAGGTAGCCGGGCACAAGATAATGCAAGTAAGATTGAGTTTCACAGAGAAACACGCAATAAGTGAACTAAGAGGTTCAAGATGAGAGGGGCATCAGAAAGTAGCTTATTGCTTCAGTCTGAACAAAGTTTGAACTTAGATGCTAGAGGGTAAAAAAAGTACCACCAGCCAGGCACTCCTGATTAAACATTTCTTCATTTCCTCATAATTGGTTAAGGTCTCAAATAACAAAAAAAGTTAGGATTTGAGTATCAGAACTTTAAAACTGAAACAATCTTCTCAATATGTCTATCATGTAAGTGAGCAAATATATTATTCACTTTGGTGCTGGTATAGTGGTACTGACTAAAGATAGATATAAGTAAAGACTTACATTTATATAGCACCTTTCATTACCTTAGGAAGGTCCAATGCACTTACAGCCAACTAAGTAATCATAATGTGCCATTGCTATTGTAATGTAGGAAATATTATACAATTTGTATGTAGCAAAGCTCTACAGTGATAGCATTGTCTGTTTTTAAGTGGTGTAGGCTGAAGGATAAACATTGGCCACTGCTGCTCTGCTCAGCTTCAACATGGTGCTATGAGATCTTTTACAAGAACGGACTGAGCCTTGGTTCAACTTCCCTAACCAAAAGATTACATCTCCAACACCACAGGACTCCCTCTGTATTGCACTTGGATGTTTACCTCATTTTTCACTCTCTACCCACTAAAGTAAAGCTTGAATCTACAGCATTCTGATTCAGCTGAGAATGTACAGGTGAGCATAGTTGACACAGATAAGAAGCAGTTCAAATTTTAATTAAAAATTTCATGATTTAACATAAATTTATTTTTGAACAATTCAAAAGTTATGTTGTATTGGATTTGAAGTGTTCCTGCACTGAATCCAGTCTGCTACTTGTGGTAGATTTTATCATAATACATATCAGTTTTTCTCATAGACACACTCCATTTTTTTTCTCTTGAATGTGTGTAGAATATATATTCAATGTTCTTCAATGGTCTATGAGATTAAATGAAATAGTTATGGTGAAATCTTTGCTTTTGGTAATAAATATGAAAGTCAATTTATTTTCTTAAAAAAACAGCAATTTTGTAAAACTTTTAAAAAATAAATTAGCGTTCATTGACCTGGAGTTTGAAATGATGAATGGATACATCTTACACACTTGACCTGGAGATGAGCTTCTGACCACATTTCTGAACTATCACTGAAGCTACATACTTTGAATTACTGCTTTATTAGTTTCAATTTTGGCTCAGAAGTAGAATGCTCAGCTCTGAGTCAGTAAGCTTATAGCTTCGAGCCCCACTCTAGGTGCTTGACAACAAAAGATTCTAGATGGGCCCTCCAGCATAGCACAGAGGGAGCACTGCAGTCTTGGAGATGTAACTCTTTGCATGGAGAAATTAACAAAGGATCAAACTGCACAGTGGCTCAGGGGTTAGCACTGCAGCCTCACAGCGCCAGGGACCCAGGTTCAATTCCAGCCTCAGGTAACTGTCTGTGTGGAGTTTGCGCATTCTCCCCATGTCAGTGTGGGTTTCCTCCAGGTGCTCTGGTTTCCTCCCACAGTCCAAAGATGTGTAGGCTAGGTGGAATGGCCCTGCTAAATTGCCTGTAGTGTTCAGGGGTCCAACCAGTCCATGCTCATCAAAATCCCAAACTAAACTAGTCTGACCTCCCTGCTCTTTGTCCATTTCCTTCCAAACATTTCTAATTCATGTACCCATCTAAATGTCTTTTAAATATTGTAACCGTACCCCCATGCACCACTTCCTCTGAACATACATTCCACACATGAACCTGTTCTGTGTAAAAACATTGCCCCTCATGCCTATTTTAAATCTTTCTCCTCTCAACATAAAAAATGCCCCCTAGTTTTGAAACCCCAACCCGAGAGAAAAGACATCTGCCATTCACCTTACCTATACCCCTCGTTATTTTATAAACTTATGGACATTTTTATGGGTTTCTCCAAGGCTCCCTTGTGTGGATACCCACTTTATATCTAATGAACACTTAAATTCATCTAAAACTTTGTTAGCTGCATCCAAACTTGAACAAGCTCCCATTCACCTATCACCCTCGTGCTCACTGACAATATTGGGTCCCAGTGAAGTTACATTCACAGGCACATCAGTATTTGTTTTAAATAAGTTATTTAATAAGTTTAATAAATATTTAGTAAGTTACACAGAGCAGCGTGCTTTCAATAACATCATGATTCAAATGCTCCCAAGCAAAATGGCCTCAGGTCACATGCTCATGATACCATAATTATGACCATGAGACAGAATGCAACAATCCTCCTGTACTCACTGGCATATACAGACTCCCATTTGAATAATGTTTTGATTTTAATAGATCAACCTTGTGTTCAAATCTCCCCATGGCCTCAGCCAAACCTGTATCAGAAACCTATAGGAACTCACAAACACCATTGGTATCCGTTTCAGAGATAGTAGGAACTGCAGATGCTGGAGAATCTGAGATATACAAGGTGTAGAGTTGGGTGAACACAGCAGGCCAAGCAGCATCAGAGGAGCAAGAAGGCTGACATTTCGGGCCTAGGCCCTTCTTCAGAAAAAATGAATCACTAGTTCTGTTTGTTTTTTTTTCATACTGCCTGCCTTTCCTTCAACAGTATTTGGTTTTTGTGTAAATGTTCTCTTTGTCCTCCCTTGGTCAAAACTCCCTGTCTGAGAATGGTTCTCAAGGCCTTCTTCTTAAAAGTCTGTATTCTGTTTGGTTTTGCCCAGTTTTTATCATGCAATTCAAAACTCAAAAAGATGGTTTGTTAATTTTGGGGAATTGAGGATTCCACCAAACAAGGAAGCCAATTATGCTTGGACACTTTGAATTTCTTCTTCCCATCTGCTTTTGGTCTCTGAAGCTTAAATTCTCACACTTCCAATATCTATTTACAAACTCCTTTGAAGAGCCTTTACATCTGCATATGTTCCTCTGTAATTTGTTTAGAGCTTGCATCTTGGAGCAGCCCTTTCCTTTAGCCTCTTGTGTTTGGATAGAACCAGATATTTTAAAAATAAATATCCGTCATGACATATCTCCCTTGTTCATAACAGCATCTAGATTTGAGTTTAACATAACGTTTGAAATTGATTACTAACTTGAGTTGAACCTCGTCTACTCTTTAAGGTACACTGTACAGGACTGTATATTAGTCACACAATATCTACTTTTAACAACTAAACATTTTCATTAAGGTTTAATAATGTTTTGTCCTCTAATAATAGTTACCACATTCTCTCCACAGGCTAATATTGGGTAAGTGTCTTGTAAACCAGGATTAAGGTATAACTAAATTTCCCTACATTATTTGATAATGAAGAACACAGACAGTATTTCACCAAAAAACTCATTTGTTTATAGCTCTTTTTATTATCTTAGGACATTACAAAGTATTTTAAAGCCAATTAAGCAATTTGTGCTTTAAATGAAGTACTTTCTCAGTTATATGAAATGTGACAGCCAAATTGCGTACAGCAAAGCCTCAAAAATGACACAGTGATAAACAATCAGACTACAAGATAAATATTGCCCAGGACACTAAGAATGGCTCCCCTTAGTTGAGTAATGTCATCACAGAATCATAGAACCTCTATAGTGTAGAAACAGGCCATTCAGCCTAACAAGTCCACACTGCCCCTCTGAAGAGCATACCACCTAGACCCATTCCCCTACCCCTGCATTTCCCATGTCTAACCCACCCACCCTAAACATCTCCGGGCACTATGGGCAAGTTAGCATAGCCAATCTACCTACCCTGCACACTTTTGCACTGTGGGGGGAAACCGGAGCACCTGGAAGAAACCCACGCAGGCACAGGGAGAATGTGCAAACTCCACCACACAGACAGTTGCTCAAGGCTGGAGTTGTGGGATATTTTACATTAATTTGAGAGGGGCTAGTGAACATGTGTTAAAATCTCATCAGAAAAAACTCAACTCAGAACAAAGCATTTCCTTACAATGCACTGAAATACCGATTTATATTCTGTGCTCAAGGCGCTGCAATAGAGCTTGAGCACAAACTATTCTGATCCGTAGACATACCCGCTACTATTATTATACTTCCAATTCTTCCTCGATGTGTTTTGTTATTGAGAATATGTCAAGGGGAGTAGAAAGGGTAAATTAGGCTAAACTATTCAGACTACTTGGAGGAGTTTTGGATGAAATGCATAGACAAATAAAGAACCTGGAGTTAAATCAGGAAATAATTCTTCATGCAAATATGATGGAAGTTTTACCTCTCTTTTGTAAACAATAAAGTTAAATAAAGTGACCATTGTGTTACCGGACCATAGGGCTGCTCTTTCGTTAGAGAAAAATGACTGGTGGTAGTTTAATCTGAGGGTCACAATGCCTCAGACCAGGGGAGAAGTTAAGAAGGAGAAACTTTTGTGGTAACCGCAACTGGTGCAGGAATTGATCTCGCACTTTTGGTGTCACTCTACATTTGAAAACTAACCATCCAGCCAACTGAGCTAAAACGATAATTAATGCAGATCAGTTGTTAATTTTAAATTTGAGATTAGTACATTTTTGTTAGCTAAAGGAATTAGAGATGTGGAATAAAAGAAGGTGTGTGGAGTTAGATCACAGATCACTCAAGATCTCATTAAACAGCCGAGCAGTTTGTAGGGGCTAAGTAGTCTACTTCTACTCCTGTATCCTTAATTACCTAAAGTTCACCAAAGTGAATACCAAGGTGGTGAGAGAATTATATTATTCAACCTGATAAAGCTTGGATTTGAAAGATTGTCAGAGTTAAGAGAAAATGAAGCCTGAGTCAGAATGTATTCACACAGTTAGCTAGATGGCTAACATTGAATGTAGACCAAAACCAACTGTATGGATTCAGTGATAATGGGAACTGCAGATGCTGGAGAATCCAAGATAACAAAGTGTGGAGCTGGATGAACACAGCAGGCCAAGCAGCGTCTCAGGAGCACAAAAGCTGACGTTTCGGGCCGAGACTCTTCATCTGATGAAGAGTCTCGGCCCGAAACATCAGCTTTTGTATGGATTCAGTCCCTGTTTTGGCTGAGACCGTTCATGGAACATTAGAGCTCAGCAGGTCTGTGGAAGAAAGACAAAGTTAACAAAGAGTTATACCGGACATGCATTGTTTTGTCTATACCTCTCTCCACGGACCTGCTGAGTTTCTCCAGCAGTCTCTGTTTCCAGTTGACTCATGCCTGCTCTCTTGCCCATGATCATAACCAGGATTAGCAGCTCTTGGAGAGTGAGGATCCTACTCAGACACAAGTCTGAAGAAGTAGGCAAGATCCTTCAGGAAAGAACACATTAAACCAAGAAGAATATGTTCTGATGTTAAAGTAATGGACTAGATGGGTTGGAAATGATTCATACTTTATTCAGTACCGTTAATAAATGCAAAAGCGAAAGTTCAGCTTATATTCAGTCATAGGTTTTCTATGTGGTTTCCATTTTAAAGTTCCAGTGATACACGAATGAGAAATTATTTAACCTTTAGCTTTAATGCTGGATTTTTAAAAAAATTCTTGCTTCATATGACTTCAACAAAACATTTCACCTTGATTTTTATAAAAATGCCACATCGATCAAAAATATGCATTGCTGTACTTCAGAATAATTTATTAATATCTTTACAAAATTATTTAACCATAACAAATTGTTAAACCAGAATAAAACAGTGTATGCATAATACTGGGTAAATTCAGCATGTCTGGCAGCATTTGTGGAGAAAAGAAGAATTAGCCGTTTGAGTCTAGTATGACTCTTCTTCAGAACTGAGTTCAGAACTGACTCAAAACCTTAACTCTGTTTCTTTCTCTCTGCAGATGCTGCCAGAATTGTAAAATTAAACATGGTGACTGCAGTGAAGTACTCTTCTACTGAGCATTTTCTTCACAAAATTTCAATCTGCTTCATAGGCTGCACGCTTGGGTATGAGTCAGTTAAAAGAGAGTCCAAACTCTTTTCATTTTCTTTCTTGGCGAGTGTGAGTTCTGTGGTGCTGAATCGTCCAATCATGGAGCTGCAGACTCTGCTGTAGGTGGGGCAGGTGGTGTTTGATGGGATGGTCTTTCTGTTCCATACTTGTTAGCCTTCATGTGCTCCGTTCAGTGATGCTTGAAGTGGGAGACACCTTCAAAGAAGCTTGTTCTCCAGTTTGTGTCTTCTAGGGAAGTGTGTGGGGATGTTGCATTGGGCTTTCTTTTTCTTCATTCATGGGATGAGAGTGTTGCTGACCAGGCAGCATTTATTGTCCATCCCTAATTGCCCAGAGGCCAGTTTTAGAGTCAAACACATTGCTGTGGGCCTGGAGTCACACGTAGGCCAGACCAGGTAAGGGTGGCAGTTTCCTTCCATAAAGGACATTAATGAACCAGATGGGTTTTTCTGACTATCAACAATGGGTTTATGGTCATCGTTAGAGTCTTAATTCCAGATTTTTTACTGAATTCAAATTCCACCATCTGCTGTGGTGGTATTTGAAGCTGGATCTCCAGAATGTTATCTGTGTCTCAGGATTAACAATCCAGCGATAATACTACCAGGCCACTGCCTCCCTTGGGGAGGGTTTCAGGATACCTTGTAATGATTCTTCTGTGCTCCTAATGATCATGTAGCATTGTGGAGCTTGGAGTAGAGCACTTGTTTCAGAAGTCTTGTGTTGGATATACAATGTGCACATCAGACACAGTAGGTCATGTGTGACCAGTACGTCGATACTGGAGATATTGCCAGGACTTTGAGAAGGCAGCGCTGGTGATGATTCTCCAGGGATTTAGGGTGGCTGCTATACACGGTCCATGTTTCTGATGTATACGGGAGGGTGAGGACCATGGCTGCTCTGTAGATCATGGGCTTGGTGCTGGTTTTGAGATTTTCGATTTCAAACAGTGTTGCTCAGGCATCTGAAGGCTGTGCTGGTGCATTGGAGTCAATGCTGGATTTCCTTATTAATGTCTTGTCACATTGAAAGGAGGCTCCTGAGGAATGGGAAGTAATCCATATTGTCCAGGGGATCTTAGTGAATTTTTATGGTTGGGGGGCAGTGTTGTGTGGCATGAGTTGGCTGACAGAGAACCTTTGTTTTCCAATTTTTAGCCTCAGGCCCATTCTCTCATACGCCTTGGTGAATGTATTGATCATAGTTTGTAGCTCACCTCCAAGTGTGCACACATGCAGGTATTGTCTGCATACTGCAGCATGGGCTTGGCTTTGACCTGGAAGGGTTGAATATTTCCTGCTCCTCCTGTATATTAAATTTGCTCCAGCAGGAAGCTTCATAGACATGGAGTGGAATGATGCAGCAAAGAAGATGGAGAAGAGGATTGGTTCTATTTGTCCACAAATTTGCACTTGTAATCAGTGTGCAGTGCATCTGCTCTTATGAATCACAGCTTGCATGTTATTGTGAAGCAGGCAGAGAATGGTGATAATTATCTATGAGCAAATTAATTTCAGGAGGATATTCCACAACCCCTTACAGTTGATAGAGTCAAAGGCCTTTGTGAGATCAAAGATGGCCATGTACAGAGGTTGGTGCTGTTCCCTGCACTTCTATTGAATTTGTCCTAAACTGAAAATCATGGCCATTATGCATCTTGATGGGTGAAAGCTGCATTGAGTGTAGAGGAGGGGCTCTTCAGCCATTGGGAGGAGGCAGCTGGGGAAGGTTCTCCCAAATCCCTCAGTAGTTTCCACAGTCGGACTTACAGTATCTCTGAGCTCTTCTGGCTTCCTGCCTTCCTTCCAGGCAAGGGCAATGAGGATATGAATTCATGTCAAAAGTACTTCTCCACAGTAATTTAGATCTTCAGAGGGGATTTCATCTGTGCTGGGGGCCTTGTTGCTTGTTTTTGTGAGTTTTCCAATCTCATGATGGGTTGGAGGTGTAATGAGATTGCAACAGTTGTGTGGTGCACAATGGTGTCAAGAGCTCCTGTGTCAAAGACTATTTCTTGGTTGAGTAGGTCCTTGAAATAATCTCTATTCAGGTTATGACTGTCTCCTGGCATTTGATGAGTGACCATCCGTGTTTGGGTCTCAGTATAGTCAGTCCCTGGGAAATCGGACCATAGATGGCTTTGAGGGCGCTGAAGCAGCTGTCCATGGTGTAGTTGTCAGCAGGTTGCTGAGTCTCCCATGGTCTTTACAGCCACCATCTATTTTTAAAACATGAAATTCTTTGTTGCTTCCTTTCTTTCAGTTGCTTGGAGGTTTCCCTCTCACTCCGGTAGCTGCCACTTCAGGAATGCTTTGCAGTGTAGGTTTTACTCATTTAAGGGATGAGGGCATCGCTGGCCATGCAGGATTTATTGCCCATCCTAATTTCCCAGAGGGGACTTAAGAGTCAACCACATTGCTGTGGGTTGGGAGCCACATGTAGGTCAGACCAGGTAAGGATAACAGTTTCCTTCCCTAAAGGTCATTAGTGACCAGGTGGGTTTTTCTGCCAATCAACAATGGATTCATGGTCATCATTAAATTTTTAATTCCATATATTTATTGAATTCAAGGTCCACCATCTGCCATGATGGGATTCGAACCTGGGTCCCCAGAACAATTTCTGCATTTCTGGATTATCAGTCCAGCTATAATACCACTAGGCCATTGCCTCCCCAGTCCTGAATTTCCTGATTATTCTCATCAAACCAGGTTTAGTATTTCCTGGACAAGGGGCTAAGAGTTTCCATGCAGGTGCTGACTAAGGTGACTTTTAGTTTGGACAAGATGGTGTGGGTACGCTGTGGCTCTGGTTTTTTGGTCCTCGCTAGATTGGCTGTGAGGCACTGCTTGGATAGGTCTTTCTTCTCAGACCCCAGCAACATTGAGGCATTGAGTTTTTTTTCCTGGGTCAGGTTGATGGAGTTGGTAGAGTGGATTAGTTGGTGGTCAGTCCAGCACTCATTGGCACTAGCCATGACATGTCTGATATGTTCATCTTTGCAGTCCCTTGCTCAAATAATGATGTAGATGATGTCAATGCTTAGAGTAGGTGTGTTGCCATGAGGTTTTGTACTTGGTCCTCAGCTGGAACATTTTTTTTATGACAAGATTATCTTGTCGACATTTCCACTGGAGGAAAACTCCATTGAAGTTCACTTTCCAACTGCCTTCCGTGCCTAACATGCCTTTCCAAAGGTTTTCATCCCTCCAGTCTTTGACTTTGAAGTCAGTGAGGAGAATCTCCTTCGGGAATGCAGGAGAGTGATTGGTTGAGGCTGGTGTAGAATGCCTCTTGGTCTTGTCCATTGTGTCTAGGCTGAAGGTATAGGCACTGGCAATTGTGATATCTGCTTCTGAGCCAGGGTAAGCCATAGGAACAAGAGACACCCATTTACTCTCCAGGAAGATTTGTTGTGTTATCCAGCCAGTTCATTTTTAATGGCAAAACTGAACCCGTAGAGAAGGTATTCTTTTTCCAGTATAACTACCATCATGTTCTTTAAGCTTGCCTTCTCGTGCCAGTCATGTCTCACTCAGGGCAGTGATGTCAATGTTGCACTACACTGCCCAGGCTATGACAAAATCATGACATTCAGAACTGACATTGTTGGTGTTTTCAATAGGACCCTGATGTCTGGGTCCTGAAATTCAATTGGGTGTTGCAGTGGAAGATGTCTGTGCACACAAACCACTACATGGTCCCAGTGGAGCAAGGTCTTGACCCAGTGGCAGGGAAATTTGGAGTTGACTGGGAACCAGGCTCTAAAGTCCAGATTCTACTCCAGAACCAAAGCATTTTGTAAATGACACTTCAGTCAGGGAATAAGGTATTGAGGAAATATCTTTCAGATGAGATATTAAACAGACTTCTCATCTGCTTGATTAGGTGCATGCTAAATACCATGTGGCACCATTTGAAAAGTAGTATCCCACCTACACTTCATTGTTTCTCAATCCAGATAGATTAGTTAGTCATTTATCTTTTTATCTGCTTGTGTTAGAGTTTGCTGTGCACAAATATCTACTGCGTTTGCCTGTATTACAACAATTTGTAAATTTCAAAATGTAATTTATGATAAAACATTTTGGCATATCAAGAGGATGTAAAAGCAAAGCAAATCACTTTTTTCATTCCTCAAGGATAGTGAATTTATGAGCACACTCCAGATTTGTGTAAAGTCCTGTTCCTTTGGAGTAAGCCGATGTTGTAGAGCTAAACTTTACATTGAGCTACGGGGTGACAGACACGTGATTTCACCATAATTCCAGCAAGCAAACTAGGTGCTGGCAGCTCATATAGATTTAAATAGGTGAGAATGACACTCGTATTGAAGAAACAGCTGAAAAACATTTCACAGTAAATAAACTGACAAGAATGAATAATGAAATGAATGACCCACCAATAGTGGTTAATTCCACTTTGAGGTTATAATTCAATCAAAAACTCCACTAGCATTCATGACCATTTGAATGATATGCTCGCAGTTTATAATATCATCAGGATCTCAAATGAATTACAGCCTTGTAACTTACTCCTGGTATCCATTATTCTGCATCTATACTTCTTTTAACTAAAAACTCTTAAGTCTCTGCACCTGCTTGAGCTGGACATCTCAAATCAATTGAGTAAATTTTCTCCAGGTGTGGTAGAAGTTTGATGTGCTGAGGGAAGGGGGTCAGGAACTGTGATGATTGATGTTGGCTTGCCTGGCAACAGGAGTGAGCCCCATGCCGTCCTTCAATTGAGACTGGGATTTTGCAAACAGATAGCAGTAGGGTTTGAATACAATCCTGGTTATCTGGCATCCATAATCAATTTAATTTGTAACAGTACCCATTGCAACCTATTATGGTGTCAACAGGCTACAAAGTAGGCAGTGACAAGACAACTGAAAAGAGAAGCAAATGAAATATTTGTATGATTCATAGGAAGCTGATCTCCACAGTACACTTTCCTCTCCCTCCCCCACTGGCAACTACACCAACCACCCGCCAACCCAGTCCAATAAATGGAGTGAATGAATGAATGAATGAATCTATAAATAGTGGTGACAGCATCCTTGAGTATTTTTAAAGGCAGAATTAGATAGATTCTTGACTAAGTTTCACATGTATGATTAGGAACCTTCTTAGGTGCATCGTAAGTGCAATCTCTAATAAGCCACAAGTCTGAACTAGAGCTTTTATGAATTGTCCAAGAATTTGCAGTTCTTTTCAAACCAGGAAGTTATTGACATTTTGATTGTGCATTATCATGGATGACATGCCATAAGCACCAGATAATGTTTACATAAAATCCAGTTTTTAACTGTTTGCTTCCCGTAGTCTGTTTATGAACAAAGTCAGTATGACAGTATTCAAATTCTTTTTCATATAATGGACCATTTTAAATATGCAAATTCCTGCTGCTTTGAGAAAACACACTTATTGTGATCACTGGAAGGAGGATTTCTAGGATTCTTAATATCTAATAAAAATATTTACTTTAGAGTTTGTTAAATAATTTATAACCGAAACATATCTATCAATATAGCCAAGGATTTACATTGAAGCAGTTTATTTTTCAGCACTGAGATTTCTCTGCATGTTGATTTAATTCAGAAATAGAAAAACAGGAAGAGGATTTTCAATCCGATTAGCCTGCACTGTCACTTGTGGTTGACCTGTATCTTAACTCATTTGACCATCCGGGTTCTTGAACCTATCACACCTTAGACCAAAAACATCTTCTCAGCCTCAGATTTGAAAATATTGCTTAACCCCCAACGTCAACAGCATTTCAGAGGATGGAGGTCCAGATATTCACTACATTTATATAAAGAAGTGATTCCTGGCATCATCTTTGAATACCTGGCTCTAATTTTAATGCCTTTCTACTTTTTCCAAAACTGCCTCACTCATGAAAATTTTTTCTCTCCTTCAAAGTTTTCAATTTGTCAAAACATTTAAACATTTTGTTTATTTTTTAAAAGTCTCGAATCCCCAGTATGACCTGGTAAAGATTTTCATCAAGCAGTATTCTTGTTGGAATTCTTGTTACAAATGATTTTCTGCAAGTGCTGCCCAGTAGTTTGAAAGTAGCAATCCCTTAAACTAAAATATATTGTTTAAATTATATCAATAATGTCCATATCTAGCATTAATTATACAATACCAAGGACTGAAAATGCTGGAAATACTCAGCAGATAAAGCAATATAGGGAGAGAGTAACTGAGCTGGGATAATTGTACCAAAAATCGGCTAGGTGTCAATTTTGCAGAATTTCATGGAAGTTTCTCTTTGTGAGCTCTAGTGAGCTGTCTCACTCAATTCACCACTGCTCACCTCATTAAGTAAGCACCATACTTCCATGGCAGTGTATTCATTCCATCTTTTGTATAATAGCATTGAAGTGGTTGCTGGTGCCAGGGCCATCCAGCATTCACATTGCGGGTGCCATGTTTAAAATTAGCTGTGCACTATGTCATTCTGGTCTGAATTATTCACCTGGGTCAGTGCAGTGTCCACAATCTGGGGAACATATAATAATGCCAAATGTGGGTTAATAGGTTAATGACAATCTGTGCTCCACAAGAGTAAACTCTGCTATCTTGTCTCTGCTACCTCAAGCTCACTCTAACTCAGCCACTGCACCAACCTCCCACCAAGCATAATGGTCCACCACTCTCAGTAGAAGAAGCAGCGGCTTCCCTCAATGGCTTTCATCCACACCATATGCCCCTCAAATTACTAACCCTTCCAACTCTCTATGCTTCCTGCTCACCTTCACAAGACGCCTCTCCACATTTTCTACAGATGAACAACCAGTCCCCTCATGGATCATTGGCTCCCTTTCTAAACATGAAAAGCTGCTTGATGATCTGTCTATGCTGTAAGGCAAGGCCGAAATGGTAAATGCATCTAAGTGGACACAAATTGAGTGGCTGCTAAGAAAGCAAGTGAAGAGCTTTGAATTCTCCCTGATGCTTGAGATGGGTGCCCATTCCTGCACACAAAGCAGCCTATCAGCAGAGTTGCAATGTAAAGCATCAGAGGGCTCAGAGTGCAGAATTGAAATGCTGGACTATATTAAAAGTGAGTCCAAAATGTATCCAATATATACATTTTATGATTTTAATTCAGGCAGTACTAAACATTGGCAGCTGAAACAAAATCAGTTTTTTAAAAATACTATAATATTAGAGGTGCCATCTATGGAATGATATGTTAAGCTGAGGCACTGTCTACCTGATCAATGAGTGTTTGAGACCCTATGGATATTAAATCTCCAGAGGCTTGAGTTGATGTGTCTATAAGGTTTACTGAGTTAACAGGTCAAAACTGTAGTCTGAATGTATCATGCAAGCATTTCTATGCTATGGCTTCATCTAATTTTTGGGTTTGCTTAGGTGACTGGATAGTCGGTTCGCGATACAGAATGACGCCAGCAGAGTGAGTTCAATTCTTGCACCAGCTGAGGTTACCATGCAGAACTGTCCTTCTCAAACTCTCTCTTCACCTGCGTCTTTGTGAGCCTTAGCTTAAGCCACCACCAATCGTCGATCCCTTGAATGAACAGTCCTCTGGGATAATGGCGATTATTTATGTCTGATGCAGCTCTTGGCATGCTGCCTTGCTCACTTCATTGGTGATTTCTACTCATAGCATGAAAGCACATCCCAAAAATGGCAAAAATCAAAGTTAGAAAATGCTATGCAATTTATCCTCAATGTGTCATATTGTTGAAGTATATTAGAGTGACGCATTTAATGAAAACTAAGTAAACTTTCACAGTTATATCCCAAGGTCCAATAAACTGTAACAAAAAAGCTTTGAAAACAATTTTAAAAAGACTTGCATTCCTAAAGCGACACTTTGCTTCTCAAAGTCCCTCATGTGAATTGCATTTTAAACATAGTATAATCACTAAAAATGATAGCTGGTTTCCTCATAGAAATATCCCACAAACAGTGATTAAATGAATGACAGGTTAATCTTTCTTTTTGTTCAATGTTAGTCAGAATGGTCAGAGATCTCCAGAGATTTCAAGAGAAGGTTTGGGATCGTCACCATCCTCCAAATAGAATTCTAGTTGGATATCTAAATTAATGGATACCTCTAACCGAAGTGTCAGATACACTATGAGTTAAAAGGGGACATGGACTCTCAAGGTCTTAGCTCAGAGAAAATAATGTAATCAAGCAGGCATGTGCTGTATGAGTAAAACTTCATGTAGTTTGTGAATTTGTCGTTCTCGACCATTGCTTTGTTCCAGTCTATAATTATTTAAATCATCTTGTATTTTCCTGCAGAATGTAGGTTATTCTCAAGATTACTGTATCTGCTTCATATAGCACACACATTATTCAGTGGGACAGAGTGTACCTCGTGCTTGATATTTATGAAAGGGCTTTTGTAACATTTTGTCATAGAATGGTAAATGTTACAATGATACCAATAAACCACCTATGCTGCCTGTTTCACATGACCTAACAGTGTGAAAACATTTCAAATGAGTTCACTGATATTAAATGAAGGAACCAAATTGCCAAGTGGCTGGTAGAAATAAAATGAAGTTTTTGGCTAGTGCATCCAGAGAAAAGGTTTGCTATCATTCATTTATTTTATTAGCAAGTGTTTGTTTTGTAAACAAAAAGCATAAAGAAAGACGTATTTATTTATAACATTTCACAGTCACTGTTTATTTCAAACACTTATTTAAATATGGACAAGTGAATTTTAATTTCCATCATCTCAATGCTATATTTGAGATTTACATGGTTCGAAGTGATTTTCTAGAGAATGATGGGGTTGAAACTTACCAGAAATTGGCTAAGTGTCATTTTTGCCGCGTTTCATCGAGGGTCTCTGTACATGAGTCCAGGTGAGCTTTCTCTATTACTGTCGCAAACATGCCTTACCAACTATGAACTGTGGCACCTTGTTTATCTCATTTTCTCATTCGACATAGGCAAAAATTCTTGCCACTGCTGTGAAATCTCGGTATTCTTGTTGGGACAGCACCATCTTTGAATCCAACTATGCACCCCATCAAGGTTTAGCAGTCAGGATTTGTGCAGCACTGTATAAATAGTGGGACAGCAAGAATAAACCAATGCTTCTCAGGGAGCAAGGGTGGCTTGGCTGACACTCATTGCGCACACAAGTGCACATTTGTATGTCTGATGCTGCTTAAGCAGCAAGCCACACAGTTTTCTTATCCTTAGCGACATCCCTTCTTACAAGCCTCTCTGACTCCGTGCCACTGTTTCCCCAAATGCCCTTATCATTGTTTAATGTGGGACCATTTCAAAGTATTCATCAACAGCTAATGCAAGCATGAAAAGCTAACAATAAGTGCATTTGCCTTTTGGACTGTTTGCCTTTCTGGAATAATTTTAATTTTACAATGAATGACCATGGCATTGAGCTTTGGCAATAGGAATGATATAGTCACTATATTAGTAATCCAGAGACTCATAATGCTCTGGATATCCTAATTTGAATCCTACCATAGCAGACTGTGAAATTTGACTTGAATAAAAATCTGGAATTAGAAATCAAATGATGATCATGAAACAATTGTGGCAAAAACCCATCTGGTTCACCAATGTCCTTAATGGAAGGAAAAACCACTATCCTTATCTGGAAACAGCTACAGCAATGTGATTGACTCTTGCCTCGCAAGCCATTCAGTTGTATCAATTGCTAAAAGGTCTCAAAAATGGAAAACCTGGCACCAGTTGCAGAACCTGAAGTGACAATGGCAAACTCAGCTCTGCAACTCTGCAAAGTCCTCCTTATTAGCTTCTTAAGGCTTGCACCAAAATTAGGAGAGCTGTCTCACAGACTAGTCAAGCAACAGCCTGACATAATCATATGAACAGAATCATACCTTTCACACAACGTTCCAGGCAATTCCATCACAAACCCTAGTTACATTCTTTGTCATTGGCAGAACCCAGCAGAGTTGGTAGCACAGTCACAGTTGGCAATAAGTTGACCTGGGAGTGTTCAACATTGACTCTGGGCTCCATGAAATTTCATGGTGTCAGGTCAAACATGGTGAGAAAACCTCCCGCTATTTAAGCATACTGAGGGCCATTGGCAGCAGCAGAATTGTACTCCAATGTAACATTGTCAGGAGCAGAACCAAACGTACCTAAAAATGCAGTGTCAACATGGTGAAGGCACAACACAGGACAACTTGTATGCGCAGCATCGTAAGAGGAAGTGATAGACAGAGCTAAGTGATTTCACAACAATTGGATCAGATCAAATGTTTGCGGTCTGCCACCTCTGGCTATGAATGGTGGTCAAAAGTTGAACAAATCAGTGGAGGAGGAGATTCCACAAACATCCCCATTCTCAATGACGGGGAAGCTCAACACATCAGTGCAAAAGAAGAGTCTAAATAATTTGCAACAAAACTCTTCCAGAGATATGAGTTAATGATTCATTTCAGGCTCCTTTAGAGGTTCCCAGCAATACAGGTAGCAGTCCTCAGTCAATTTAATTCACTCCATGTCATGTCAAGAAATTGCTAGAGGCTTTGCATAGTATGAAACCCATGGGTCCTGACAACATTCTAGTAATAGAATAGAAATTTAGTGTCACATGAGCTTTTACATGAAAAGTACAGTGAAAAGGTTTATAAATCACCACAGCATCTACATTAAAAATAATATTAATCAATAGTACTGAAGACTTGTGCATAGAACATAACTATGCCCAGTCAAGCTTGCAGCTACCTAACAATGTGGACAATTGCCCAGATGTGTCCTGTACACAAAAATCAGGACAAATCCAACCTGGTCAATTACTGCCCCATCAGTTTACTCTTGATTGTCAGTAAAGTGATGGAAGATGTCATCAACAGCATGATCAAGGAGCACCTGCTCTGCAATAACCTGCTAGTGACACTCAGTTTGGTTCCCACCAGGGTAACTCAGCTTTTGACCTCATTACAGCCTTGGCTCCAACGTGGACAAAAGTGCTGAACTCCAGAGGTGAGGTGAGAGTGACCGCCTTTGATATCAAGATCACATTTGACCAAGTGTGGCATCCAGGAATAAATTGGAATTAATGGGAATTGGGAGAATACTCTCCACTAGTTGGAATCATGCCTGGTGAAAAATGATCTGGTCGTATTTGTTGGAGGTCAATCATCCCAGCTCCAGGACATCTCTGCAGGGTGGTGTCCTAGGCTGCTTTATCAATGATCTTCCCATGATCCTAAGGTCAGAAGTTGGGATATTCAATGGTTGATGATTGCACAATGTTCAGCACCAGTCACAACTGCTCAGGTACTGAAACAGTCCATGGTCAAATGCACCAACAGCTGGACATATCCAGGCTTTGGCTGACAAGTAGCATATGACTTACATGCCACATAAGTGCCAATCAATAACCATCTCCAACAAAGCAGAATCCAAACCAGCACCCCTTGATAGTCAATGGTATTACCATCTCTGAATCTCCCATTATTAACAACCTAGAAGTTAACATTAACCAGAAACTGAAGAGGACTAACCATATAAATACTTGGCCACAACAATAGGTCAGAAAGTAAGAATTCTGTAGTGTATAATTGATCTGCTGACTTCCCAAAGCTTTTCAATCAGCTACAAGGCACAAGTCAGGAGTGTGATGGAACACCCACCAGCTGACTGAGCGAGTGCTGCTGCAACAACACGTAAGGAGCTTGATGGCATTCAAAACATCTCAGCCTGCTTAAGTGGCAGCACATTCACAAATATCAGTTCCTCCATCAACAATGCTCAGTAACAGTAGTGTGTACCATCAACATGATGCACTGTAAAAATTCAAACTGCGTATGAATGAGTCAAGATTAAATAATACTGAGTCGTTAATGCATGCTAATACATGCAAATTGGTCTCTTGCCACTCACTAGTAGAAATCTCATCTCACTATTCAACACTTTATAGGAAAACAGGACTTATTGTTCTTTACATGAGAAGCTTCTCGGTGGCCATCTTGTGTGAATTTCCCAATTTTCTCACCATTTCCTACATCTTTGAGGGGGTGGGAAGATTGTGCCTATGGCACAAAATGGCTGCAATGGTCATCTGACAACAGATTGAGGTAAACTTTAGGAGACCCATGAGCAATAAATGAAGAATCCAGACCATAATTCATTTTTATCTAAATACATTGAAACCGGGCATTTGACTGAGCTTCAAGAAGTTTGCATTGCCTGTTTAACTTATATGTATGCAATAATTTCATGTATTTGGAGACGGAAGGCTTGATTGCTAGATAGCCAGCACAGAAAAACAGTTAGCACATACTCCAGAATGCATGCTGAATTATATTTCATCAGCTGCTTTTGGGCAGCAGAACAGAGATATGGAAAAATAATTTGTGATAACAAGTCTGGATATCTCTTTCTCTCTGTCCACCACTCTCTCCAATTCAGAGTACAGATCGCAGTGAAGGCATTAATTGGGAAAGCAATCATTCACTGAGAATTCAAAAATATCTACAGATTCTGCTATTGCAGATGGAAGTCAACCATTAATCAACTGTGGTCATAGAATTAAACATCTCAAGGACTCACTCACTTAGATGGGTCCAGCTCCAACAACTCAGGAAACTTGATGCTATCTGGGACAAAACAGCCTGCTTGGTTGGCATTACACTCCAAAGCATCTACTCCCTCCACTCCTAACACTCAGTAGCAGCAGTGTGTGCTATCGACAAGATGCACTCCAGAAATTCACCAAAGATCATTAGACACTACCTTCCAAGTTCATGACAACTTCCACCTAGAAGGAGAAGTAGGCAAATATGTGGAAACACCACCAACTGCAATTTGCCCTCTAAGCCACTTACCATTTTGACTAGAAGACATATTGCCAATCCTTAACTGCCACTGGATCAAAATCCTAGAATTCCCTCCCTAACAACATTGTGGGCCAAGCTGCAGCATAAAGATTCCAGCAGTTCAAGAAGGCAGCTTACCTCACCTTCTTAAGGGCAACTAGGGATGGGCAATAATTGCTGGCCAGCCCAAATGAACCCAAATGACCCTTTCACACCCCTCCCCTAACCCAATGCTATAATGTGTTTATCGTGGGTAGACAGGTGGACTCGGCCAATCCAAATTCTTTTTAATTTAAAAGGGCAAGAAGGACGGGTGCCCTTTATCCATGAGGTGGTGAAGTTCATTCTCTTCCTTCCCTCCCCCACCTGTAACTTTACATGCGCAACCCCACATCTTTTTGTAAAATACTTGAACATTTGGGTGATTTTCCAGGGTTCCAGAGGATAAGAACTCCTCCCACTGAGGGACGCAAGTCCCTTTCTGCAGCAATCTAACCCATCCATAATGCATTGTGGAGCAGGGTGTTTATCAGTCTGTAGGCTAGCCTTCAACTTCTTGCATGGGAGGAAGCAACTTACCCACTTCCTGTAAAATTCAGTAAAATTATGAAGTAGAGGCGAGTTTACCAACTAAGTCACTGTTGGTAGAAATAGCAAGCTAGGCACATATAATCCTCTGAATGTCCTCAACCTTAAAACTAACTGCATTAATAGCTGCTATCAACATTTTTCAAATTGATATGTTGATAGAATGGGAACAATGTTCCCAGACAAAATGTTTTTACCATAATTCCACCATACATGCTCCATTGGTCATACACCTGTTAGGTTTGGGATTCAAACTATACTTCAGAATTTATGGTACATAATCTGGGTCGACATTCCAATATAGTTTGAGGAACTATGAGGCAATTCTGGAAGTATTGTCTCTGCAGTGAGGCCTTATGTGATTGTCTAAGTGGGCATTAAAGATTCATTGTCATGTTGTTTGAACAACGATAAGGAACAGTGCCATTGAATATTGCTTCCTCCATTAAAACCAAATGACCCCCATCCCAGGCCCCAAGATGACATTCCACATTAAGCAGAGGTTCACCTGCACATCTGCCAATGTGGTATACTGCATCCACTGTACCTGGTGCGGCTTCCTCTACATTGGGGAAACCAAGCGGAGGCTTGGGGACCGCTTTGCAGAACACCTCCGCTCAGTTCGCAACAAACAACTGCACCTCTCAGTCACAAACCATTTCCACTCCCCCTCCCATTCTCTAGATGACATGTCCATCATGGGCCTCCTGCACTGCCACAATGATGCCACCCGAAGGTTGCAGGAACAGCAACTCATATTCCGCCTGGGAACCCTGCAGCCATATGGTATCAATGTGGACTTCACCAGTTTCAAAATCTCCCCTTCCCCTACTGCATCCCTAAACCAGCCCAGTTCATCCCCTCCCCCCACTGCACCACACAACCAGCCCAGCTCTTCCCCCCCACCCACTGCATCCCAAAACCAGTCCAACCTGTCTCTGCCTCCCTAACCGGTTCTTCCTCTCACCCATCCCTTCCTCCCACCCCAAGCCGCACCCCCAGCTACCTACTAACCTCATCCCACCTCCTTGACCTGTCCGTCTTCCCTGGACTGACCTATCCCCTCCCTACCTCCCCACCTACACTCTCTCCACCTATCTTCTTTACTCTCCATCTTCGGTCCGCCTCCCCCTCTCTCCCTATTTATTCCAGTTCCCTCCCCCCATCCCCCTCTCTGATGAAGGGTCTAGGCCCGAAACGTCAGCTTTTGTGCTCCTGAGATGCTGCTTGGCCTGCTGTGTTCATCCAGCCTCACATTTTATTATCTTGGAATCTCCAGCATCTGCAGTTCCCATTATCTCTGACTTGTCATTCACATCACTGCTGTTCAAGGGACTTCTCAGTGCACAAAAACCAATAACTACCCAAAGTAACTATTTCTATGGCAACAAATCGGTACGTTTTTGGGATAAAGCATAATTTAAATCCAAATTCTACCTTTTCCATCAAGAAAGAAGTAAATCATCTCTCCTGGCCATTCAATGGCATTACTATCACTAAATCACCCATCATCAATATTTTTGGGGTTACTATTTACCAGAAGCATTACTGGAATATTTAGATAAATACTGCAGTTACAAGAGCAGATCAGATGAATCCTGTTCTGTGTAATTCACCTTCCGACTTACATGCATATGTGTCCACCATCTACAAGACATAAGCCAGGAATATAATGGAGTAAGCCCCACTTTCTTGGATGACTGCATGACCACAAGAAACTCAACACTGTCCAGACATGGAGGCCTGCTTGATCAATGTCCCATCCACTAATGTAAACATTCACACCCTCCATCAACAATGCACAGTAACAACAAAGATATACCATTCTCATGATTCAATGAGGCAATTCACAAAAGCTCCCTTGACAACACCTCACAAATCCTCAATCTCTACCTCCTTGAAGGGCAAGTGCAGCAAAGGCTAGAGAACACTACCACCTGCAGGATCGCCAAAAGTTAGGTGCTGTTGTAACTTTGATCTAATACAGAAGCTGAGTCAAATCCTGGTACTTCTTTGCTGATAGCACTGTAGTTGTGCCTATACTATGTGGACTGCTGCAGTTCAAAAAAGCATCTTATGTCAATATCTCAAGGACAATTAGGAATGACCAACAAATGCTGGCCTTGCTAGCAATGCTCACATTACATGAATGATTTTTTAAAAAATGACCTTTACACTGAGTCCTGATTTGATATTTGCCATTTTACTAATATTATTTAGATCAGTATTTATGGCTAGAATGAATATATTCCCATGGATGATCTATAATCACAGGATGTGTTACAAAAATTAATTTTCCAGTACAACGTGGAGCAGAACAGACATTTGCTGGTACAGTTTGAGATCAGTAATTCAACCCTTCTTTATTTTGAGTTGGTCATGCTCATTCTTTAAGATGTCACATCTCAATGAACCCAAGTCACTCTACAGTGGAGGTTGAAATGCTTGAAAAGTCTTTCAAGCCCCTAGAGATACAAAAGAGTACTACTTATTCCTGACGTGATGCTACAATCCATCATTGAGAACTATAATGTGGATGGAGCATTGTATGGGACCCATAGACTACAGTGCAGTGAAAGAGATAAGCAATAGTTTCAGTTCAGACACAAACTGGAGCATTTCAAGCATTTGTAGTTTTAACCTGCATATGGATTTTCCATTTTGATCAAGGACACTAAAAGATGAGACATCAATGATGCATCAACCTGTTGTACTTTAGCCAAATAACAAAGCCAATTCTTTCAAATTAGCGTCTTTAGTTTCTTAGACTAAAAACAGGATCAGTACTTGACATCCCTTGAGACGTTGATAGACCACACATTGAAAGGTATCTGTGCATGTGCACAGCTTTACAAAGCATTATGGTCATCTGTGGAATTTATGAGGAATGGATTTATGATTTTAATGCACATACTTTAGAGAGAGAATACTCCTCCGGGTAACAACTGGTCATTCATCTCAATCATGTTTCTGGGACTTTGCTGTGTTTATTCCTATAAATGCTCTTGCTAGTCCGATGTCCAAATTCCTTTGGGGTATTTCTGAGTTTCAATGTGATCAATTAAATGCCAATGTATTTGATATAAAATTAATACTGCATTTTTATATGACACAGCATGATTTGAAATCCCAAGATGACCACATGCAAGACAATGTGAATAGTACAGGCCCACTTTCAGAATCAGGACAGAAACAATGAGTGGAATGACCCTCGTCCCTGCTGTGTGTTTCTACAATTCTGAACATTTCACACCATATATTTCTAGTTAATATCTGGAATGCTTAAGCCTCAACTGCATTCTAAAAATAATCATTAGCCAAACAGATGAGGAACCTCAACGACTTTGAATGTTAGAACAATGCAAGTAGTGTAAGTTAATATTTGTGTACAGATGAGTGTTGTGTTGCCTTTATGTATCTGTTATCTTTTTGTCAGTCAGGATTAAGGATAACACAAAAAACATATGTTTATATGATATCCTGTTAAAATATTTCTAATAATACAGTGAATTTGTATAACCTTGATCTGCCTCCCTCGCATTTACTTCCAAAGGAAGTTTTATCTCAATCATAACACAAGAGGTTTTCAAATCCTTTATGTCAAGGACCCGTAATGTTGTTGTAGCCATTGCTGACTAATTGGTTATTTCCTGAGCTTCCGAGATATAAGTAACTTGCTCTTTCTTTTATTTTCTTCTAACAGTTGATAATCTTCAGGATAGCAGATACCTCTTTGATTCGGTAACAGTACACATTGCTGTGGGACTGGAGTCACACAGATCCAAGACCAGGTATGGGCAGCAGATTTCCCTTCCTAAAGGGGAATTAATGAACGGATGGGTTCTTACCATTAATGGTGCAGGTTGTAGTTCATTACATGGTACTCCCAGGTTCAGCAACCTCTGTCACTTGGCACCCACAATAGTTCCAGCACCTGCAGCACCTCTGGCATCTGTACTTCTGCCCTGTCTGCACTCATATAAAACAGCTGTGACGCTGACCATCTTTGGAGAAACAAAATAAGCTATGTTCTCTAAAATAACTACTTTTCAAGTTATTTCATGTTGCTCAATTCTGTTCAAACATGTTGAAAACCTCCTGTGCTGACCCGGACATGTGAATTGCCACAGTCCATCAAATTCTCCAGCCCAGCAAAGGCCAGTTTATGAAGCTGCAAGATTACAGAGGTGCTACCCATATTAGTTTTTTGCTTCTAGGTTTATTAATTACATTTATGTTTTCCAGCAGCCGCGGTGGGATTTGAATTCATGTCTTCAGATAATTCGCTCAGGCCTCTAGATCACTGGTTCACTTACACAAGTGATCATTCTGGCATGTGACATGAACTTCTGTAAATGCCTGTAGCATAGCAAAATATCTGAAGGCATTTCGTGGGACCATTTATAAAACAAACTTTGACACTGAGTTACATAAGGTAATAATATGACAGGTGACCAAAAAGTTGGTCAATGAAATTGGTTTTAAGTAACATCTTGAAAGAGAAAGATATACAGACAATTGTTATGAAGGGGTTCCACAATCTGGAAACTGGCAGCAGAAGGCACAACAGCTAATGAGAGGATTAAAATTGGGGATGTATGAGAGATAAGAAACAATATATCATAGAGGTTCTGCTTATGCTTCAAATTTAGGTTCCATCAGACTGCTCATCTGGTCTGGGTGAAAGTGAAATTTAAGGAGGAATAGAATGTTCCCAGCATCCTAGCCAACATTCAACCCTCAGTGAAAACATAATTAACTTGTCTTTTAGTTTATTTGGTATGGGCAAAATCTTTCTCAAGAAAGGAATAAGTTGAACACCTTATTCAAAAGAATATAGAAGATCAAACAGAACAGCATGATCATAACACACCTAAGCAAGGAGTTCAAAGAAAATCATTTATGTCAACAAAAGACTACCAAAGTATTAAAATGAACATGAATTCCTATGAGTTATTCACAAAGGAATTGATAGCTGTTGCTGGATAAGTCATCTCAGGTATTGCAGGTCGCCCAGAAAATACATTTTATGAATACTTCATTGACTGGAAAATGCTTCAGAAGCCCCAAAGCTATCAATGAGTTTTATTTGAAAGTCAGTCACTGTAGTGATGGAGGAATTGCAACAGCCAGTTTGTTTATTGTCTCCCACAAACTGAAATATAATAATATTAGTGATGTTGTTGGAGAATAAATAATAGCCAGAATAGCCGCTCTTCCTAAAAATACAAAGGGATTTCACTCATTCATCTGGAAAGGATGATGGTTTCAGCTGAATGCTTCATTGGAAAAGTTGCTCCTCCAATAGCACAGCACTCCCTTTTTAATTTTTTTTCACAGAATGTGTGAATTGTTGACTAAGCCGATGTTTATTGTGTATCCATCATTTCCCTTGAGAAAATGGTGGTGAGCTACCTTCATGAACTGCTGCAGTCCATGTGGTATAGCTGCATCCAATAGAATTATTAGGAAGGGAGTTCCAGAATTTTGACCCACCAACAGTGAAGGAACTGTGATAGAGTTTCAAATTAGGATGGTTTGTGACTTAAAGGGAACTTGCGGACAGTGGTGCTCTCATGGATCTGGTGCACTTGCCTTTCTAAGGGTAGAGGTCGTGGATTTTAAGATGTTGTCGACAGAGATTTGTGGATTTGTAAATGGTAGCCACTGCTGCCTCTGTTCATCAATGGTGGAAGGCGTGAATGTAAAAATGGTGGAAGGGGTCCCAGAAAGAACTCTGCTTTGTTCTGGATTCCGTCAATCTTCTTGAGTGTTGTTGAAGCTGCACTCAGCCAGACATGTGCCTTGCAAATGATGGACAGGTTTTGGGGAGGTGGGTGGTGAATTCATTACAGAATTCTTGGCCTCTGAACTACTCTTGTAACCATAGTTTTTGCATGGCTGCTCTATTTTAATTTCTGGTTAATGACAACCCTCAAAACATTGATAGTCTATGATTCACGGATGGTAATGACTTTGAATATTAAGGAGGATGGTTAATTTCTTTGTTGTTGGAGATGGATGTTGCCTGGCACTTACGTGTCATTTTTGCTCGCACTTGCAATGCACTGTTCTATGCTGGAGTATCGGTCTAGGTTTTGTGCCGAGCTGGAACTGGAACATCCAGTTTTCTGATTCAAAGTCACAAAGTGAGCACCTGCTAACATTGGACTCATCAAACAAAAATAAAGACTTTAATTCAGATAATTTTGTAATCCTGTTTCTCATGCCAATTCCTGAGATTATTAACAAATAAAGGTAAGGAGATGTGAATTTGGTGCTCTTGACTGGAGACAACACCTCAATGTTCCAAAGTCACTGAATTTCTTCAATTTATCTCCTGCATTTCATTACTTCTGACTCTTGAATTAAACTATATCTAAGCTAAGAATAAGTAATGGTCCCTAAGTGATTACAAGTCAGCATGAAGGTCCCTTGATATATGTCATATTAATACTACAGCAATCAAACTTGCAGCTGATAGTTCACCTGAGTCGGGTGAAACTGTGTGAATCCAATGTTAGTGTCAACAAAAATTTCCCGAAAGTTGATTTCATAATTTGAGTTACATTGGTAAAGTGTGGTGAAGTTAAAGGAATAAATTATATATTGTTTTATGATCATTAGGGATGAGTCAAATGGAAAGAAGTATTTCCATTCGTGCCGTGACACTTTCTCTGAACTCTGACCTCTTCTCAGCATTTGAGTTAGTCAATCCCTAATGGGAACTACACATATTATTCGACAGGCTCTTTTGTTTCCTTTGCGAGTTCAGAGTACAACTGTAAAAATAGGGAAAGAAAAAGATATCTGTCAAAACTTACATTCTCGTTACAGTTTTTTTTAAATCAATAGTCTGAGAGAGCAGTGTAACCACAAACAGGAGATGAATAGTGAACATGACCCTGTTTTGGCCTTAGTAGAAATACCAGCAACCAATAATTTCTTCCATAAATGAATACAACTTTGCCCATTGGGAGCCTTGTCAAGTTGCTGTTTCCTTTATTTAGATAATGTATTTTTAGAGAAAAAAACATGATGAAACAGTCAAAGGGGAAAAGAGAGTCTTTTAAATTGCTTTCATCCAAGATATAATAGACTTCTCTAGAGTAATCATTCTCTACTTTCAATGATTGCCACTACACTCAGCTAACAAACTGGCCAGTATAGAGATGATTTCTTCCCTCCTGAACTGTGATAAGTTCCCAATTACTTAAATGAGAGCTGAAAATAATTATCTCAAGCACTGTATGCCAAACAGTATTCAAGACAGCAAGACAAGCTGGTAGTATTCTTTCAAGCACAGAATGTTAAGGGGGGATTTGATAGTGTTCAAAATCTTGAATCTTTTTTCTGATAGAGTGAATGAGAAATCATTTCTAGGAGCAAAAGGGCTGGTAACTAGAAGACACAGAATGAAAATAGGTAGCAGAAGTCCCAGAGGTAGGATGAAGAGATTATTTTAATGCAATGAATTGTTGTGAAATGGATCTCCTGAAAAGTAGTGGAAGTATATTCAACAACTTTTAAAATAAATCTGCATAAGTAAATAAAATTTAGAAGTTTATAGGTCCATTTGAAAGCAATAGTATTGTGGGGCTAATTGAATTACTACATTAAAGAAAGTTGCAAGAGCAGAATGATCTGCTTCTGTGCTGTAAAATTCTATGATCCTGCAAACCTGCAGCAAAGAGTTAGACTTGGAAATTAGTTAAGTCTGGCCTGCAAGCACACAATGCATGCGTTGATCCCAATGGCAAAATAAAAGGAGTTTCAGTATACTGTGAATTTGATCCTCAAATTCATCACAGTCACAATCATGGTGGATTGCTGGTGCCTGTCACATCACCACAGACAGCTTGATTCATTGGAGAATCAAATATTCAGCCACTTGCCTTCACAGCAGTTGCCCTTAGCTAATTCCTGGGAGGATGGAGTGGGCATAATAAACTCAAAGGAAGAGGGTTAATTGCCACCATCAGGAGTGCTGTGGAGTCTTTTGTTCTTCTGGATCCTGGATTTTGCAGTTCCATGTCCTGGCCTCTGGTGACGGAACATCAGAGGGTTCAATGCCTGCTCTGCTCAGGGTAGGACAATAACTCAGGATAATTCCTAAATGGTCTGTGATATGTTACCACAGAAAAAAAAGAACTATGACTCATGGAATAATGTCAACCTAGAGAAAGACATTTGCCTAAGGACAAAAGGATGGTAAACAATGGTTCCTCAAGGGTCAGATCTGGGATCATAATTTTTTTGTAATATAGAAATTACTGAAAAATGGAACAGAACACAACATTTCAAAACTTTCTGATAATTCCAAATTTGCAAGTTTAGGAAACGGAATGAATAATGTCAATAGATTTCAAAGGGGTGTAAATAGGTGAGAAGAATGGACAGTTGGCAGGTGAAATTTGATGCACAGAAATGTGAACTGATGCACTTTGACAGAAGAGATAGAGAGAGACTAAATGGCAGAGTTTTTGAAAGTATGCTGGGACAGAAAAACATGGGCTTCACACGTGTGGATTTTTGAAGATTGTAGGATATATAGACGGAGTAGTTGGCAAAGTACATGGGACTTTGGGACCCAGACACATGAGCATTGAGTACATAAGCAGGGAAGTCATGTTGAACATTTTTAAAGCTCTGTTTAGGTAACAGCTAAAAAATTGCTTCCATTTCTATTAATCACACTTCACAAAAGCTATGAAGACCCTTGAGGGGATGCAGGGCAAGGAGTACCTGGTTGGTTCCAAGATGAGGAAGTTTAGCAACAATGTTAACTTGGATAAGTTTGGAATGTTTTCCTAGGAATAAAAGTGATTGAAGAGAGATTTGTTTGAGATACACAAAATTATGACAGATTTATGTGAGATAAGCAAAGAAAAACCATTGTGATTAATTGCAGGTACAAGGATGAGGGATAAAAGATAAAATATTTTGAGCAAGAGATGCAGCGGGACGTAAGGAATTTTTTAATACCGTGAATAATGAGCATCTATTCCACAAGAATGGTGGAAGTAGAAATTAAGAAATGATTTTGAAAGGAAATTAGGAGTGTTCTTGAACCAAATTAACTTACATGGCTACAAGGCTGATCTACAGAGAGCTTGCACTGAGTTGATGAGTCAAATGGCCTTCTTCTATCCCACGATGACTCTATGAACTTCTGATTCAATTGGCCAGATTTTTATCATTAAATAGAAACATTGAGTGACGGATTTCTCAATATGGGAGACCATTTTCTTTAAAATTGTCTGTGCCTGCACTATTTTCATTTTGGGGTAGTGAGGCCAGATGTCCTGAAGCATTATCTCCTGAAGCAAATTGAACATGGGCAAAAAGGCAAACAATTGGTGAGGAGAACTTGTTTGTGCACCCCCGTGGAATTTCTGGTGCTTTTGCCCAGCTACTTAAAAGGTTGTTAGGCCCCTTAGCCCTCACCATTCAGCATCATTCAACTCTCTTTGTCTATAATGCCATGGCACCATCAAAGAACAAAGAACAAAGAAAATTACAGCACAGGAACAGGCCCTTTGGCCCTCCAAGCCTGCGTCAATCCAGATCCTCTGTCTAAACCTGTCACCTATTTCCCAAGGATCTGCATCCCTCTGCTCTTTGCCCATTCATGTATCTGTCAAGATACATCTTAAATGATGCTATTGTGCCCACCTCTACCACCTCCACTGGCAACGTGTTCCAGGCACCCACTACCCTCTGTGTAAAGAGCTTTCCATGCATATCTCCCTTAAACTTTCCCCCCTCACCTTAAAATCATGACTCCTAGTAATTGAGGCCCCCACTCTGGGAAAAAAGCTTCTTGCTATCCACCCTGTCTATACCTCTCATGATTTTGTAGACCTCAATCAGATCCCCCATCAACCTCCGTCTTTCTAATGTAAATAAAAATAATCTACTCAACCTTCCTTCATAGCTAGCGCCCTCCATATCAAGCAACATCCTGGTGAACCTCCTCTGCACACTTTCCAAAGCATCCACATCCTTTTGGTAATGGGCGACCAGAACTGGACGCAGTATTCCAAATGTGGTCGAACCAAAGTCCTATACAACTGCAACATGACTTGACAACTCTTGTACTCAATACCCCGTCCGATGAATGAAAGCATGCCATATGCCTTCTTGACCACTCTATCGACCTGCGTTGCCACCTTCAGGGTACAATGGACCTGAATACCCAGATCACTCCGTGCATCAATTTTCTCCAGGGCTTTTCCATTTACTGTATAGTTCGGTCTTGAATTGGATCTTCCAAAATGCATCACCTCGCATTTGCCTGGATTGAACTCGATCTGCCATTTCTCCGCCCAACTCTCCAATCTCTCTATACTCTGCTGCATTCTCTGACAGTCCCCTTCACTATCTGATACTCCATCAATCTTAGTGTCATCTGCAAACTTGTTAATCAGACCATCTATACCTTCCTCTAAATCATGTATGTATATCACAAACAACAGTGGTCCCAAAACAGATACCTGTGGACCACCATTGGTCACAGTTCTCCATTTTGAGAAAGTCTATTCCACTACAACTCTCTGTCACCTGTTGCCCAGCCAGTTCTCTATCCATCCAACTAGTACACCCTGAACCCCATGCGACTTCACTTTCTCCATCAGCCTACCATGGGGAACCTTATCAAGCACCATACTGAAGTCCATGTATATGACATCCACAGCCCTTCCCTCATTTATCAACTTTGTCACTTCCTCAAAAATCATGTCCCTTAACTTGCCACATTTCCAATGCCCCTTCATACTCCTTAATCAATATGCAAAATTGGCAGACCTCAGGAGCCATAGGACCATAAGCTCGTAAGATATAGGAGCATAATTAGGTCATCTGCTCTGTCATTCAATTCTGGCTGATTTGTTTCTCAACTCAATTTTCCTGCCTTCTCCCAGTAACCTTTGATCCCCTTAATATTCAGGAACCTATCTATCTCCATCTTAAATAGTCAATAACTTGACCCCCAGAGCTTTCTGTAGCAATATGTTCCACAGATTAATCTCTCCCTGGCTGAAGAAATTCCTCCTCATCTCAGTTCTAAAGGTCATCCCTTCACTCTGAGGATGTGTCGTCAGGTCCTAGTCTTTTCTGTAAAATCTTCTCGATGTCCACTCTATCTGACCTCTCAGAATTCTGTACTTTTAAAGAGATCCCCCTCATTCTTCTAAACTTCAACAAGTACAGGCTCAGAGTCTTCAATTGCTCCTCATAGGAGAAGTTCTTCATTCCTGGGATTACTGTTGTAAATCTCATCTGGAACCCCTACAATGCCAGAACACCCTTCTTCATATGTAGGGCCCAAAACTGCTCACAATATTCCAAATGTGGTCTGACTAGAGCAATATACAGACTCAGCAGTATATCCCTTCTCTTGCATTCTAGCCTTCTCAAAATGAAAGCTAACATTGCATTTGCCTTCCTAATTGCCAACATCAGGAGAATCCTGAACTATGACTCCTAAGTCCCTTTGTTCTTCAGATATCTGAAGCCTTTCCCCATTTAGTAAATAGTCTACGCCTCTATGCTTCCAACCAAACTACACATCCTCACACTTTCCCACCTAGTATCTAATCTGCCACTCCTAGTCTGCCCAAGTCCTTCTGCGGCCTTCCTGCCTCCTCCCCTGTCCCTCCACCTATCTTGTGTCATTTTAGCAACAATTCCCTCAGTTCATTTGTCCAGATTGTTAATATGTAATGTGAATAGTTGTGGTTCCAGTACTGACACCTGCGGGAACTCTGCTAGTCACTGGCTGCCATCCTGAAAAAGACCCCTTATCCACACTCTCTGCTTTCTATCAGCCAGCCAGTCCTCTATCCACGCCAATATCTTGCCCATTTCTTATCTTATTTAGCAGCCTTCTATGCAGCACTGTGTCAAAGACCTTCTGGAAATCCGAATAAATCATGCCCTCTGGTTATCCTTTGCCTAACTTGCTCATTACCTCCTCAAAGAATTCTAATAGATCTATCAGGCATGATCTCTCCTTGATGAAGCCATGCTGACTCAGCTTTATTTGACCACGTATTTCCAAGTACTCCATAATCTTATCCTTCATTATGGACTCCAAAATCTTACCGATGACTGAAGTCAGGCCAACGAGCCTGTAGTTTACATCAGCCATTTTCCACTCCTCTAGGACTCAAGTGATTCCTGAAAGATCACCATTGATGCATCTACGCTCCTCGGCTATGTCCTGGAACCCTGGTGTATAGTCCATTCAGCCCAAGTGATTTATCCTGATCAGGAACACACCTGAACTGACCACAAGACTCCTACAACCACTGGGCATCAGAGAAGCACACAAACCCACATCAACCCTATGCCAACTGCTCACCCAGACCAAAGACCCACTACCCTTGATGGACAGGCCCAATGTCACATACAAGATTCCCTGCAAAGACTGCGACAAACGCTGCACTGGGCAAACAGGAAGGAAATTAACCACAAGGATACACGAACATCTACTGGCAACAAAAAGATGCAACCAATGCTTACTCATCTCCATCCACATGAATAAGGAGAACCACCAATTTGATTGGGGCAACGCCAGGATCCTGAGACAGGCAAAGCAGAGACAAGTACGGGAATTCCTAGAAGCCTAGTACTCCACTAAGAAGGCCAGGAATAAGCACTTAGAGCTAGACTCAATACACACTCCATTGCAAAGGAAAACCAGAAGTGAGGTAATCCAGCTAAACTGACACCAGAGCTTAAATAACAGGTAGGAAAACACAACAGCACTTCATCAGAGGGCTAATTGATGATGTTACCCAGCAGGGTAATGAAACGTCTGCCAAACAGCGAGCCAGCTCAGCGAGCCAACCAACCACAATATTCACAACCCGAGCTACAAATCTGATCTAAAACCTTAGATTCATAATGGCGCCAGATGTAATAACAATACTTGGAAAATGTCAATAATGACATCCGTTGAAAATATTGGAACGTATGGCAATATTGTTTTCTGTATTCACCAGATTTTCTTCCATATAATGCTCTCCAGCAGTAGTTTGCTTTTCTACTCCAAGTGAGAGCCGTAATGTTTGTTTTTGATTTTTTTGTATTTAAATCACTTCAGATGATGACGCAAAAAAGTTCTAATCTGTCTTAATCACTATTTATGCCTCCTTCATGAAATGATAATCTTCATATTGTAGGTCAAGATCATTGGAATACTGCAAAAGTAAGATCTGTTTGAAAGAACAAAGTGTGAAGCTGGATGAACACAGCAGGTCAAGCAGCATCTCAGGAGCACAAAAGCTGACGTTTCGGGCCTAGACCCTTCATCAGAGAGGCTCTCTGATGAAGGGTCTAGGCCAGAAACATCAGCTTTTGTGCTCCTAAGATGCTGCTTGGCCTGCTGTGTTCATCCAGCTTCACACTTTGTTATCTCGGATTCTCTGGCATCTGCAGTTCCCATTATCTAAGATCTGTTTGAACTTTGCTAAGTTTAGGAATTGTGCTGGTGCAATTTGCATATGGCCCTGTTCCCTCTACCAGCAAAAATGGGATTGAGGGAAACGATGATGTGACTTTCACATCATGACGATAACCTTGCCTGCCATTTTTAAAGGCTTGTTGATTTGCCCTGGATCAACAAAGCTCTGTCTCCATAACTCAATCAGAAAGAGAAGCTCAGAAAAAATGAGTATGTGGATAAATTTCAACACAGGTTAGTGCGATGGTTTGCATTGTGGATATAAAAAGGATGGATTCTGTGCATTGCTTAAATGGTGAAAAGCAAGTAGAGTTCCATGAAATCTGAGAGTTCACATACACAAAGCTGTTTATAATAAGATGCAAATGAAATGCTGTCTTTTTCAACTGAAGGCTAGAGAATAAAGGGAAGGAAGGCTTTGCTACAGATGTACCATGCCCTAGTAGCACAAAATGTGGCGATCCACGTATAGTTCCAGGCACCACATCCTAGCGAGGATATATGAAAGGAATGTATTGAACATTTACCAATACGCTATCTGTTCTCCAAGGGTTAGATTATGAGGCATAAACTAGGTTTGTATTCCCTGGAATATATAGGATTACTGGGGGATTTTAATTGAGATTTTTAGGAACTTGGAAAGATTTGAGAAAGAGAAACACTTTTCACTGTTGTGGAAATTTAGAGAAAGGTTAAGACTTATTCATGCAGAAAACCGGAAATCTCTCACACAAAACTGGTAACTGTTAATGCAATTAATAAAATAAATCTGATGTTAATAGATCTTTCCCTGCCAAGATCTTGAAGGAATTATAGATCTAATGTAAATGGATGAAATTAGAATATAGATCAGCCTGTGCCTTACTGAAAAGTGAAGTACGCTTATGGGCATAAATAGTCTTTTCATATTCATATGCCAGTTTTGCCTTCTTCTTGATACCCAAAAGCTAACAAAACTGGCCATTTAGTGATCCTAGGAAGTGTCCCTCATTCAAAGGTACACAGTGGCTGATTGAGGGAACCAGCAACGGGAACGAGTAACCCACTGTGAACAAGCCCTTGACTTTGCTGCTAAACCATCTCTGTAGGAACCTGCATCCAGGCTTCATGCACCATGGCCTGGGGTCACTTGTCAAACCAGGGCTTCTCATGAATGTATTGCATGCACCAGCCATCACTCCCACTGGCACTATCTCCAATATTCACCTACCAGTCTCTGATTAGTTAGCAGCTCTTAACAGTGTCTATAAATGCCAATGGAAATGCGGCCTCAGAAATTTAGTAAAGTTACATGAGATCATCTGTTACACTTCTTTTGATTGTTGAACACGCAGACCCTGAAATCACAAATTCTAGCAGTTTGTATCATGTCTTAAGGAAAAGAGGAATATGCCCAAGGAAAATAATTTTTCTCCATCTTAGATATATAGTGGACAGTGAAGAAGCTTGCCTCAGAGTACAATGGGATCTTGATCAGATGGGCCAATGGGCTGAGGAGTGATAGATGGAGTTTAACTTAAATAAATATGAGGTGCTACATTTTGGAAAGGCAAATCAGAGCAGGACTTATACACTTAATGCTAAGTTACTGAGGAGTGTTGCTGAACAAAGAGACCTAGGATTGCAGGTTCATAAATCCTTGAAAGTGAAGTTGCAGGTAGACAGGATGGAGAGGAAGACATTTGGTATGCTTGCCTTTATGGTCAGTGCATTGAGTATAGGAGTTGGGAGGCCATATTGTAGCTGCACAGGACATTGGTTAGGCCACTTTTGGAATACTGTATGCAATTCTGGTCTGCCTGCTTTCGCAAGGATGTTGCGAAATTTGAAAGGGTTCAGAAAAGATTTACAGGGATGTTCCAGGGTTGGAAGATTTGCGCTATTGGGAGAGGCTGAAAAGGCTGGGACTATTTTCTCCAGAGACTCAGAAGCTGAGGGGTGCCATGTAGAAGTTTATAAGATCGTGAGAGCATGGATAGGGTGAATGGCCAAGGCCTTTTCCCTGGGGTGGAGGAGTCCAAAACTAGAGGGTACGGGTTTAATGTGAGAAAGGAAAGATTTGAAATGGACCTAAGGGCCAACATTTTCATGCAGAAGGTGGTGCGTGTATGGAAATGAGCTGCCAGAAGAAGTGGTAGAGGCTGGTACAATTACAACATTTAAAAGGCATCTGGACGGATATATGAGTAGGAAGGGTTTGAAAGGATATGGGCCAAATGCTGGCAAATGGGACTAGATTAATTTTGGATATTGAGTCAGCATGGTCAAGTTGGACCAAAGAGCCTGTTTCCATGCTATGCAACTCTGTGGCTCTATGGTTGTATGTGACTGATGTTCGATAATGTCAAGTAGAGTGGAGTAGAAGTGATCCTTGTTTTCAACATAAGCATGCACACTTGGCACATAAATGCAAGTTATGGTGACAAATTCTCCATGGGAAGAAGGAGGGATTTAAAGGTCACATGGGATAACATAATAATTTGCATCAGTCTGTTATTGACAGTAAAGCACATTCCATGCTCGTGGTGGTTACATACACTTTTGCCAGGCCTGTAGATTATATAACTATTCATTTATTTATCCAGCATCAGCCAACCTACCTCTTGGAAAGCAGAAATGTTGTCATCAAAAGTGCCTAGCTCATGGTCAATCAATACTATCTTCTATCACCTGGTGGCTGCAAGTTGTCATGCATGCCAGCACATGCGGTCCTGACATTCAAACCTTCAAGCTAGAGAATCTTCACTTTTGGTACATGGAAACCAATTTACCATCTGCATGTCAGAATCGAATCCTAATCCTCACACACTTGTAAAGGAAAGCAGATGTTGGTAGATCACTACGTTATGGGCTGGAGATAGGCCAACTTAACAGGAGAATGTGATGATACTTTCCAACATCAGAGGCAATACAAGGCACCCTTCCTGTATACAAATTGGTACTAACCTGTAAACTGCTAACTTCTGTATTGGTTCCTTCATTTTGTGATGAATAATATGAAGTGTTGGTTTATGAATAATAATTAATACAATATTCACTTTGTTTTGCTTGTACAGCAGAGGCAAGATCGAGAGACACATACTTGCCCAGCATCTGCATCTCGCTCTCAGCCCAATGAATTAAATCCAGTGGAAGGGCAGAAGCCCATTTGTCGAAAGCCCATTCAGTTCCAGAAGTTGCCAGAATGGGTTTGCTAAACTCATCATTAGCCAAGTATAAGACACCACCTCAGTGCTTTAGAGTCTCCTGAGAGAGACAGACCCACTAGAACATCGATACCATCTGATCCATATTTGAGACTTAGTTGTTGGAAATCAAAGGAGTATCCAGCTACAATTCAACAGGCACATCCCATTGCTGAAGGCCAAGATTCTTCTATGATCACTTGCAGCTCAGCCTAAGGTCAAACAGTTTCTACAGTTATCATAAGTTATCTTGACGAATGATTACATGGGTCAGAAGCTGTGTGCTGGCAGATGAGACTTGCACACATTCTTTCCTCTTCACAGCTCGCTAGTGGCTGTGAATCATCCTAGAGCATGTGATGCACCACATCAACCTGGGCAAACCACGAGTCTTAAATTTGCACAGCACTTTTCATGACCTCGGGGCATCACATTTCCAGCCAGTTCTTGAAGTGTGATCACTGTCACAATGTAGGAAATGCAAGTGCGGCAACAGGGTGGCCTAGAAAAACTGAAGTCAATGCCAATTTAGGGGGAAACACTCCGGTGGCACTAAGGAAGATGGCTGTGATTGCTGGATATCAATCATCTCAGCTACAGGACATCAACAGGATGTTCAGGCTAATGTCCTAGGTCTGACTATTCTTTAGCTGCTTCATCAATGACGTTTCCTCCATTGTAAGATCAGAATTGGGGATATTTGCTGAAAATTGCACAATATTCATTATCATTCACATCTCCTCAAATACTGAAGCAATTCATGTCCAAATGCAACAACATTCAGGTTTGGGCTGATATGGCGAATAGCAATAACACCACACAAGTGCCAGGAAATGACCAGTAAGATAATGCAGCCATTGTCCTTTGATATTTAATGGCATTACCATATATGAAACACCCACTATCAACATCATGGGACTTACCATTGACCAAAACATGAACCGGGCTAATGACATAAATACAATAGTTTAAAAAGCAGATCTGAGGTTGGGCATTCTTCAGCAAGTAACTCATCTGACTCCTCAAAACCCATTAACCATTTACAAAGCACAAGTCTAGGAGTGTGATGGAATACTCCCCAGTTGCCTGGATGGGTGCAACTCCAACAATACCCAAGAATTTGACACCAATCAGGACAACACAGACTGCTTGATTGACAACTATGTAATACCTTTAACATTTACTCCTTCCATCACCAACACACAGTGATAGCCAAACGTACCTTCTACAAGGTGCATTGCAACAACTCATCATCTCCTTTGACATTTTCTAAACCAACAGGTCACCTTGAATGGTAAGGGCAGCAGATGCATGGGGACACCATCATTTGTGAGTTCGCCTCAAGTCTGCACACAATCCTGACTTGGAACAATGTTACTATTTCCTCACTGGTTTTGGGGTCAGAATCCTGGACCTACCTTCCTAACAGCACTAAGGATGTCCTTACACTCCAAGGACTGCTGCAGTGAGGCACTTTACTGCCTTATTCAGAACAGCACTTCTGTCCCCCCTTACCTTTTAGCACAGACACAAAGCCAGGCAGCTTATAATGTTTGTCATCAGTGGTTAGTCAAGGGAATAGACATGTTGCTATATAACACTGTGCTAGATATAGCACTGATGCACAATTTAAAGCATACTGTCCAAGTACATAATGGTCTGATATGGCAACTGCTCATTCAGGATCATAATATACTACAGAAAGTGGTGTTCGCAGCCGAGGCCATTATGGAAATCAACCTTCCATCCATGGACTCAATTTACATAGTTTGCTGCTGCGGAAAGGCTGCCAACACCATCAAAGACCCATCGCATCCCGGTAATGATCTCCTGCAACCTCTTCCATCAGGTAGAAGATACAGATGCCTGAACACATGCACAAGCAGGTTCAAGAACAGCTTCTTTCCGGCCATTATTAGACTGATGAATGAACTCTCTAGTCTCAAATAATGCTGATCTTGCTAATTTTGATCTTGTCAAGTGCATGCCCTGTGCAATGTAATCTGTATGCTTCTGCGAAGTCTTTTTGATTCATACATCCTTGCTTACTAAGATTTTCCTGTACTGCTCGTGAACAAAGCTTTTCACATACTTCAGTACACGTGACAATAAATCAATCACTCAGAATCCCTACAGTGCAGAAAACAGACCATTCGATCCACTGGAGTCTGCACCAATCCTCGAAAGAACATCCGACCCTATCCCTGTAACCTCACACTTACCATGGCTGCACAGCCTGAACATTTCAGGCCAATTTAGCATGGCCAATCTCCCTAATGTACACATCTTTGGACTATGGGAGAGAACCAGAGCACCCAGCAGAAAACCATACAAACACTGGAGAACATGCAAACTCCACATGGACAACCACTCAAGGCTGGATTCAAATCCAGATCCCTGGCACGGTGAGCTTGCAGAGCTAACCACTGACCCACCATGTCACACACATCAACGTCACACCTGCAGCACGTGCCAGCAGTTTGTGCAGCAAACATACAGAGTGGTCTTCAATCAAATGGCCAAGTCACATTATCTAAGGGGAGTAGTCACTAACCAAATCAAGGAGGAATTATCTTCACTCAGGGACCACTGGTGCAGTAAGCCAAGAACTCTGCACACAGTCAGGGAGTTTATATCTCTACAGCCTGGTGGGAAGCAAGGCAGAAAGGAACCTGAAAGTTTGGAGGAATCACCTAGGTTGAGAGGCTGAGTAACTTAATCTGTGAAGAATGACCTGCACTGCCTTCTGTACTCATTCAGATTGCAACAGTGCAATTGAAATGACTCCACTGCACCTGGAGTGGGACAAATACATTTTTTTTCCTCTGAGGACACAGGCTCCAATATTGTGCAATGCGAGGCCCTTCAAGAAATCAATAGCATTAAACAGATATTCACACAGTACAGGTTTAAGGCATTTGTTTCCACATCATTCTGTATGTGAGGCCCTTATAAATTGACATAACGTGTCAACTAAAAATCCTGCCACCAGCGATTTTGACCATATTAATCCTACTAATGGCTGTGGAGCACAAGCAGGAGAATTGTAAAGATTCCAATGAATATGCCTCCTAGCATGATGTTTCCAGCCACAAATTCCCTGATGTTGCAGTGAAGATGGAGGAGATCCATGGACATCCGGTTCCCATGGAATGTAACGCAAAAAAATGGGCAGCGGCTCCGTACTCTTGTCAGTTATGGTGGTCAAAACACCTTGTCATGATGTCCAGTGTGTCTGCAATTCAATGTCTTTTATTGACATGGGCCAATGAGGGTCATAAGGTTCCCTGTGTAGGCCACATCTGTGTGATAGACAAAAAAGGTCAATGAGAACTGCAGCATTGTACTGAACAAGACAATGAGGATATTCTTGAGATAGAACCTTCTTCAGCATCCCACAGTGCAGAAACACCAAAGCGACACATGCAAGACTTCATTATGAACATTATTCAATGCAACTGAATTGCATGTCATCTTTCATTGTCTGTAACTGTTTTTCATGTCAGATATTTCATGTATAATCCCAACTGCAAATGCAATTTTACAATTTAGTCTTTCTAAGCCTTTCCTGTCATTTCATAAGTGTCAACGCTATACACCTTTTGGAGATTTCACAACATCTGATGCTTGCTCATTCAATAATGATGACATTTCATGTGCACTTTGGAAAGAATAGCTCTCCTTCAGATAGGGTTGGAATATCACTTGGTGCTAAGCATGGTTAAACTCTGCATCTTCATTCCTGGAGTTACAGTTAAAATGACAGTTGCTCACACAACTAATGATAAAAATTGAGCATATATTTACAAATATGATAACGAAGTTTCACTTGTGCCACCTAAATGCCCTCAGAAGGTTTCCTATTTCCTTTTCCTCCCACTATGAGTAGGTACCATCCCAATGTCCACAGATGAGGTGGAGGATGCCTACCCTATCATAGAGCCTGTTAGATAGGTGATAGTGGTAATATTTATGTCTAGAGGGCCCATATTGAGAGGGATATTAATGCAGTTTCATCCTTATAAGCCCGAATTCCATATGGTTGGGGATTGCAGGCAGAGTGGAGATGGAGGAACAGACAACCTCTCAAAGCTCCTGAGAGGAGAGTTCTGGGGAATCTATAAATGTATCCTCCTCTGGATGGATGCTAATGGGTACTGAACTGACTTCTTGTAAGGAATGATTACATAGAGTGAGGTCAAAATCCCACATCATTCTGTCAACTTGGATTTAGTGATGAGCACCAATAGTTAGCTCAGTGGAGTACAGGACCGTGTACAAATCCAGCTGATACTGAAAGCACTGGCAGGCATCATCTTGTTGACAGAAGCTGTTGATAGAGGCTGAGGAGATGAATGTCAGACGCCACCATCAGCCTCACCAACTCCAACCCCACCCCCCACCTTGGCTCGCTGCACAGTAGTGTGGGCTATTTTCTTCTGAAATAAGACAAAGAAAGGAATTGAGTGAAAGGTAAGTAGCTGGCACATCTGTTAGTGCTGGTACTGGTGGGATAAATATAGTGAGGTATCCTGAACGAGTGACACAAAGGACAGGCAGGGTTAGTCGTTGGCTGAGAATCATTGAGGGAAGATGCTCCATGCAAAAGTGAGAGTGGCAGACCACGAACCTTGATGGGAGGTGGGTGCAGGTGCAGAATCAGATTGAGCGTGTGGTAGTAGAGACTACCTGGTGGCCCTTCCATTTCCTTCTTCCTGCATTGCTGGCATTGGTCCAGAAGGTGGACACTGCACTGACCAAGTGAGCAAGGTCCAGTACCATTGACTTGTCTGGCATTCCTGAGAAATGAGGATGGCTCTCTACTCCACCAATCCATCCACTAGGACCTCCAGGTCCCCTTCAGTAAATGGAGGTGCATACTTGCCTCTGTCGGCCTTCTCTAGGGCAATTCTTTACACAGTGCTACTGTGAATGGCATTCCCTGGTTTGCAGTGATACACCTGGTGTACTCCTGGGGATTAAATATGGTGCCGGCAGTAGAAATCCCAAAGCTCCCGGCAGTGACAAGCACTTTAGTTGCTGTGTAATGAGGTGAACAGTGTGAATTCACCTGCTACAGCCCACAGAGAGAAAGCTTCCAAGGAACTCCCTGGAAGGGGGAGGTGATGACCTAATTGAATTATCACTGGACAGTTTATGCAGAGGCCAAAGTAATGTTCTGGAGGCCTGGGTTTGAATCTAGCCATGGCAGATGGTGAAATTCAAATTCAATAACTATCTGGGACTAAGAGTTTAATACAGCTATGAAACCATTGCTGATTGTTGGAGAAAAAAACCCATCAGGCTCACTAATGTCCATTAGGGAAAGAAACTGTCATCGTTATGTGGTCTGGCCTACCTGTGACTCAGACCCACAGAACTGTGGCTGGCTCTTAATTGCCATCAGGGCAATTAGAAATGGGCAATAAATGCTGGCCTAGCCAGTGACATTCCCTCACCCTATGGATGAATCTTTAAAAATTGACAATGCAATATCTCTGACTGTACAGCATTTACCCAGTAGTGCACTGGAATGTCAGCCTGGATTATGATTTCAAATTGATTTATAGGAATTTTCCTTTGAGAACACCATTATCAATTCACGAGAAATACAAATCTCAGGAAACTTTTCTAATGTATTCAAAACAAATTATTTGTGTGAGCGGTAGCATATTTAAAGTACACGTTGAAGAAAATAACTCAGGAGTAGTAAAGCATGAAATTGACAAATTCAGAGTAGTGAAGGAAGTGACTGGGAACAATCAAAAAGATTGATCATTTCAGTCACCCTCAGATCACAATCACATTTAGAAAACATACATTTCAAAACCCGAGGGAAATATAGATGATGTAAATAAAATAAATGATATGACATGTATTTATTCAAATTTCAGAGTATATCTATACAGCATGAAGTGACATAACTTCTATGCCAAAATGTTGCGCTAAATAAGCAACAATGTAATAATTCCTATGTTATTTGTATAAGTATGGCATTAAATAGGCTAACCGCTCTTTTTCTTCTGCAGGACATTCAATACTTTCAGACCTATTGAAAACACATTTGATAAACACTCCTTGTGAGGTGTCATTAAAATCTTACTTTATTGCTGTATGTCTACAAATTATCAGGTCTATTGTATGGAGTTCAGTATTTATAAACCCTCAGTTAGTGGACCATGAAACAGTCTTGTATGGTCCACTAAGCACTCCTTCTCATTAAATTTCCACAATTCTGGAACCAATTATATAGAGGATATGTCTCAATTTGTTCTCCATTAATGCCACATTGGCTTGTGAGGCAGGCCATATACCCAGTGCAGATATCCCAAGCTCATGAAATTGATGAACTGAGACTTACTACTAGTCCTGACTTCAGCGTCTGGAATTCCAGTCTAAGGTTACAGAGAACGGCTTTTGACCCAAGATTCAACTTTCACAAGCACAAAAGACCTCTTTGCATGTTATACTCCATAGTTAAAACAGCATACAGAACACGAAACACTGTACAATGTGTAAGACTTCATTATCATGCTGTTCCTTCACATTGAAAATCCACATCATCTATCTTCTGGCTGTTTTGGATTGATTTATTGAAGATCATTACAATGAATTACAAAGGCAGCATTAGACAGGTTTACAAGGTTATTTGTTGGCATCTATATCGCATAGTTTAAATGGTATTTGGTGCAGTACTAATAGTGAGCTAGGGATAACAGAAGCATTCTGAGAATTTGATTGGATTTTATAGTGTTGCTTAACATACATATTGAAAACATTCAAAAGTTAATGTATATATTTCCAGTAATATAAACGAACTGTGCATGAAATAATGAGTACATTATTTCACTACATGTTATCAAGAAATTATTAACATTTATCAAAACTGAGTTCTTCTCAGTGAATGACTAATACTTATCCCTCTGCCAACATCATGGTGTTAGATTAAAGGAGACTGGAAGAACACAGCAAGCCAGGTAGCATCTGGAGGAAAGGAACAGTCAATGTTTCAGGCCTTCTTCAGGACTTGATGTGAGGGTAGGGGGAACTGCAGATAAAGAAGGGGGGAGGGGTGAAGGCATCATGTATAGTTACAGGGGAAGGTACAGGACGGATTGGAGTAGTTGGTAAGGAGTGTGGCGCGAACTGAGGGGGTCGTGGATAGCACGTTTAGCAATTTGGTTGCAGATTAGGATCGCTGAGAGAGATAGCAAATGGGTGACCAAAAGGCAGAGGAAGAGCAGGAAGGCAGTGCAGGTGTCCCCTGCAGTCATCTCCCTCCAAAACAGGTATTCCATTTTGGATACTGTTGGGGGAGATGGCTCACCAGGGCAAGGCAGCAGGTTCATGGCACCGTGGCTGGCTCTGCTGTACAAAAGGGCGGGAAAAAGAGTGGAAAGGCGATAGTCATTGGGGATTCAATTGTAAGGGGAGTACATAGGCAGTTCTGCAGTCGAAAACTGGACTCTCGAATGGTAAGTTGCCTCCCAGGTGCACGGGTCAGGGATGTCTCCGATCGGCTGCAGAACATTCTGAAGGGGGAGGGTGAACAGCCGGTTGTCATGGTGCATATAGGCGCCTACGATTTAGGCAGAAAACGGGATGAGGTCCTACAAGCAGAATTTAGGGAGTTAGGAGCCAAGTTAAAAAGTAGGACCTCAAAGGTAGTAATCTCAGGATTGCTACCAGTGCCACGTGCTAGTCAATGCAGAAATGAAAGAATAGCCAGGATAAATGCGTGGCTTGAGAGATGGTGTAGGAGGGAGGGGTTCAGATTTTTGGGACATTGGAACCGGTTCTGGGGAACGTGGGACTATTACAAATTGGACGGTCTACACCTGAGCCGGACTGGAACCAATGTCCTTGGGGGTGCTTTTGCTAATGCTGTGGGGGAGAGTTTAAACTAATGTGGCAGGGGGATGGGAACCAAATATTGGACAGAAAAGAGGTAATAATGATAGCCTGTAGGGAACTAGAAAATGGAGTCAGTGTGACTAAAGGGAATAGTAGTCGGGGAACAGATGATGAACACAAGGGGACAGGTGGTCTGAGGTGCATTTGTTTTAATGTGAGAAGTGTAGTAGATAAGGCAGATGAGCTTAGGGCTTGGATCGATACCTGGAAGTATGATGTTATTGCTATTACTGAGACTTGGTTGAGGGAAGGGCATGATTGGCAACTAGTTGTCCCAGGATATCGATGCTTCAGGTGGGATAGAGAGGGAGGTAAAAGGGGTGGAGGAGTTGCAGTAATGGTCAAAGACAATATCACAGCCACGCTGAAGGAGGGCCCCAAGGAGGACTCAAGCAGTGAGGCAATATGGGTAGAACTCAGAAATAGGAAGGATGCAGTAACAATGCTGGGGCTGTACTACAGGCCTCCCAACAGTGAGCGTGAGATAGAGGTACAAATATGTAAACAGGTAATGGAAAGGTGTAGGAGAAACAGGGTGGTGGTGATGGGAGATTTTAATTTTCCCAACATTGACTGGGATTCACTCAGTATTAGGGGTCAAGATGGAGCAGAATTTGTAAGGTGTGTCCAGGAGGGTTTTCTAGAGCAGTATGTATGTAGTCCAACTCGGGAAGGGGCCATACTGGACCTGGTGTTGGGGAATGAACCCGGCCAGGTGGTTGATATTACAGTAGCGGACTACTTTGGAAATAGCGACCACAATTCCGTAAGTTTTGTAATACTCATGGACAAGGATGGGAGTGGCCCTAAAGGAAGAGTACTAAACTGGGGGAAGGCCAACTATACCAAGATTCGGCAGGATCTGAGGAATGTAGATTGGGAGAAACTGTTTGAAGGTAAATCCACATTTGATATGTGGGAGGCTTTTAAGGAGAGGTTGATTAGCGTGCAGGAGAGACATGTTCCTGTGAAAATGAGGGATAGAAATGGTAAGATTAAGGAACCATGTTTGACAGGTGAAATTGTGAGACTAGCCAAGAGGAAAAAGGAAGCATACATGAGGTCTAGGCGACTGAAGACAGACGAAGCTTTGCAAGAATTTCGGGAATGTGGAGAGAATCTGAAACGAGGGATCAAGTGGGCAAAGAGAGGACATGAGATATTGCTACCAAACATGGTTAAGGAAAATCCCAAAGCCTTTTATTCATATATAAAGAGCAAGAGGGTAACTAGAGAAAGGATTGGCCCACTTAAGGACAAAGAAGGAAAGTTATGCACTGAGTCAGAGAAAATGGGTGACATTCTTAACGAGTACTTTGCATCGGTATTTTCCAAGGAGAGGGACATGACAGATGTTGAGGTTAGGGATAGATGTTTGCTTACTCTAGGTCAAGTTGACATAAGGAAGGAGGAAGTGTTGGGTATCCTAAAAGACATTAAGGTGGACATGTCCCCAGGTCCGAATGGGATCTATCCCAGGGTACTGAGAGAAGCAAGAGAGGAAATAGCGAGGGCTTTAACAGATATCTTTGCAGCATCCTTAGACACAGGTGAAGTCCCGGAGGATTGGAGACTTGCTGATGTTGTCCCCTTGTTTAAGAATGGCAGCAAGGATAATCCAGGTAATTATCGACCGGTGAGCTTGACGTCAGTGGTAGGGAAGCTACTAGAGAAGATACTGAGGGATAGGGTATATTCCCATTTGGAAGGAAATGGGCTTATCAGTGATAGGCAACATGGTTTTGTGCAGGGAAGGTCATGTCTTACCAACTTAATAGAATTCTTTGGGGACGTGACAAAGTTGGTTGATGAGGGAAAGGCTATAGATGTCATATACATGGACTTCAGTAAGGCGTTTGATAACGTTCCCCATGGCAGGCTGATGGAGAAAGTGAAGTCACATGGGGTCCAGGGTGTGCTAGCTAGATGGATAAAAAACTGGCTAGGCAACAGGAGACAGAGGGTAGTAGTAGAAGGGAGTTTCTCAAATTGGAGACCTGTGACCAGTGGTGTTCCACAGGGATCTGTGCTGGGACCACTGTTGTTTGTGATATATGTAAATGATTTGGAGGAAGGTGTAGGTGGTCTGATCAGCAAGTTTGCAGATGACACTAAGATTGGTGGAGTAGCAGATAGTGAAGGGGACTGTCAGAGATTACAGCAGAATATAGATAGACTGGAGAGTTGGGCAGATAAATGGCAAATGGAGTTCAATCCGGGCAAATGCGAGGTGATGCATTTTGGATGATCAAATTCAAGGGCGAACTATATAGTAAATGGAAAAGCCCTAGGGAAAATTGATGAACAGAGAGATCTGGGTGTTCAGGTCCATTGTTCCCTGAAGGTGACAACGCAGGTCAATAGGGTGGTCAAGAAGGCATATGGCATGCTTTCCTTCGTTGGGCGGGGTATTGAGTACAAGAGTTGGCAGGTCATGTTGCAGTTGTATAGAACTTTGGTTCGGCCACATTTGGAGTACTGTGTACAGTTCTGGTCGCCACATTACAAAAACAATGTGGATGCTTTGGAGAGGGTGCAGAGGAGGTTCACCAGGATGTTGCCTGGTATGGAGGGTGCTAGCTATGAAGAGAGGTGGAATAGATTAGGATTATTTTCATTAGAAAGACTGAGATTGAGGAGGGACCTGATTGAGGTCTGCAAAATCATGAGGGGTATAGACAGGGTGGATAGCAAAAAGCTTTTTCCCAGAGTGGGGGCCTCAATTACTAGGGGTCATGAGTTCAAAGTGAGAGGAGGAAAGTTTAGGGGAGATATGCGTGGAAAGTTCTTTACACAGAGGGTGGTGAGTGCCTGGAACGCGTTGCCAGCAGAGGTGGTAGACGCAGACACATTGGCGTCTTTTAAGATATATTTGGACAGGTACATGGATGGGCAGTGAGCAAATGGACACAGACCGTTAGAAAATAGATGACAGGTTAGACAGAGGATCTTGATTGGTGCAGGCTTGGAGGGCCAAAGGGCCTGGTCCTGTGCTGTAATTTTCTTTGTTCTTTGTTCTTTGAACTAAGGAGTGGTAAAGGGAATGGTCCTTGTGGAAGGCAGGGAGGGGTGGGGAGTAGAAGATGTTCCAGGTGGTGCAGTCTATTTGGAGTTGGCAGAAGTGTTTGAGGATGATACGTTGAATGTGGAATGCGGTATGGTGGAAAGCAAGGACAAGGGGAACCCTAGATAACAAAGTGTGAAGCTGGATGAACACAGCCCTTCATCTGAGGCCCGAAATGTCAGCTTTTGTGCTCCTAAGATGATGCTTGGTCTGCTGTGTTCATCCAGCTTCACACTTTGTTATCTTAGATTCTCTACCATTTGCCGTTCCCATTATCTCTGATCACAAGGGGAAACCTATCTTTATTTTGTTTGGAGGGAGCGTGGTTAAGAACTGTGGAGCAGAGAATACAGGAGCTGTGCTGGAGGGCAGTCAGGATAACAGAGTGGGGGAGAAAAGAGTGTTGTCTGATAAAGACAGACATCTGGGGTGCTTGGGAGTAGAATATCTCCTCATCAGAGCTGATGCAACAGACACAGAGGAATTGTTAAAACAGGAGGAAGTTTTTGCAGAATACAGGATGGGAGGAGGTGTAGTCCAGGTAGCATTGAGAGTCTGGGTTTATAGTAAATGTCAGTTGTAAACTATCACCAGAAATGGAAATGGAGAGGTCCGTTTACGCCTCTCTTTATCTCCCTATCCCCATATCTGATCCTGAAGAAGGGTAATGACCGAAAGATTGACTGCTCCTTTCCTCCAGATGCTGCTTGGCTTGCTGTGATCTTTCAGCCTCCTGTTTGTCTACCTTGGATCCCATCATCTGCAGTTTTTTTTGCCTCTAACAGCATTAGATTATCTGGCTATTATTAAGTTGTTGCCTAGGGGATATTGCAGAACATTAATGAGCTGTTGCATTACCTAAATCGCAACATACACTACGTTTAAAGCGTCATTGGCTGCAAAGTACATTGCAATGTCCTGAAATCATGTAAAACACTATGTAATAGCTAGTCTTTCTTTTCTTTACTAAATTATTCCGCTGGGAATACCTGCGTAACTCAAACTGTGGATGACATCATTCCTTGTTTACACTGATTAATAAGATGTGATAATATCACTTTGTCTTGTCTATGATACAAACTTGACAATCATCATACTAACAGATTCTCTTGACTAGAAAGTCTGGCTTTGAAAGCTAACCAGAGAGCCCTTATTATAAATAAATGTCTTATCTCTAAAAATGGAAATGGCAGTCAGAGGGAGAGAAAAGAATGATAGGTAAAAAAATTTGAGGTTAATTTTTTTTAACTGAAAATGTTTTAGAGTATCTGCAACATGCAGATGCATTAACCAAATGGATTAAGAAAGATAATGTGATTAATAAGGATGGCAAAGCAAGGAATGCAGAACACCAGAATGGATGACAAGGAAGCATAGGATAAATGATTTTAAATACACAGACAAGAGGCTAATAGACAAAATTTTGGAGAGCATAGGAAATAAATTGAAGCCTTGGTTTGAAAATTATTTTTGAGGCTCTCACTGTCCACCCTATCTAATCCTCTTATTATCTAATTAAATCTAATTATCTTGTATGTCTTTATTAGGTCACCTCTTAACTTTCTTCTCTCTAACGAAAACAGCCTCAAATCCCTCAGCCTTTCCTCATAAGACCTTCCCTCCATACCAGGCAACATCCTGGTAAATCTCCTCTGCACCCTTTCCAATGCTTCCACATCCTGCCTATAAAGCAGCGACCAGAACTGTTAGGTAGATTCTTTACTCAGAGAGTAGTAAGAGTGTGGAATGCCCTGCCTGCAACAGTAGTAGACTCGCCAAGTTTGAGGGCATTTAAACGGTCATTGGATAAACATATGGATAATAATGGAATAGTGTAGGTTAGATGGGCTGCAGTTTGGTTTCACAGGTCGGTGCAACATCGAGGGCCGAAGGGCTTGTACTGCGCCGTAGCGTTCTATGTTCTATGTTTACTTTGCTTCTTCAGATTTAACATTATAGCAAAAAATCTACTTTTTGTTTCAGCATCACATAATGTGACCTGAGAACATGAAACATACTGAACAGTCCAGAGAGACTGAAACTCCCTGGGGGTGCTAGCTATCTAATGATTGAGAGATTATTGAATGTATAAATTAAAATCAGGAAGATAAAAATTAGCTCAAAAGTCAATTTGATTCGTGAAAATGCGTGTACATATTTGTTCTGTTTGTCTTGTACTGGTGAAAATAGTTCTAATGTTACAAAAGACAGCATTTTCACATGAAAACTATTTATCTTACTGACCACATCCCTTAGCTTCCTGATCTCCATTCCTATATAAATATTATAAACTGTTATTTTAATCAATTATTTTTTTTTAACTCGCTATCAATCTGACAAATCATATGTTGGAGCCATAACCTACTGTACTGTGTGAAGAGTTATGTGACACTATGCAAAAATGTTTTTATTTCTTGATAGCTATCCAAATACTTATGATTTATTTAGTCTCCTGTAATAAAATTGGATAAACATAGATAGCCAATATAAGCTCTGTGTCCACAGAGTACTACATACTTCATTTCCTTTATAGAGACAGTGTTAACATATTGCAGATTTTATAGAGCTAATTGGAAGGACTGGAAACATCATTTAAATCAAATCCCTACATTTACCAGTAGAAATGTTGACAGTGTTTTAAGAAATGGGATTCTCAGAAAACATTCAAACAATTCCATTGACATTTCGATGGCATTTTCTCCACAATGGTTTTCAATAGTCACCTTCAAAAATATGTTGATTAACGTGGATGATCTGATTGAGGTCTTTAGAAGTGTGGATAGGTTGTTGGGTAGGGTAGACATGGAAAAAATGTTTGCATGCCTGGTTGAGAACAGAACAACATAAGGACAAGTACACATGAGACACTAGAAGACAAAATAAAGAATTTGGAAAGAAATTCTTACATGGAGAGCAATGAGAATGTAGCTGTGTCTTAGAGTGAGTAGAGCAGAACACATAGCATTAGTGTGTTTAAGGGGAGTACTAATATGTGTAAGGATGGAATAGAGAGATTCTGGGACATGAGAACAGGAATTGGAGTAGAATATTTGTAGGATGGTGGAGAAAGAAGTGAAAAAATAGGACTGTGAACACTGCTGGTAAAAACACTTAGGAAAGAATATTGTATCAGAGTTAATAGGAACTGCAGATGCTGGAGAATCCGAGATAACGAGGTATGGAGCTGGATGAACACAGCAGGCCAAGCAGCATCTCAGGAGCAGGAAAGCTGATGTTTCGGGCCTAGACATGCATTGGAACAATTCAGAAAAGATTTACTAGACTATAACCCGGAATACGAAGACTACTTTATGAGGAAAGATTGGACAGATTAGGCCTGCACCCTCTTGGAGTTCAGAAGAATCAGAAGTGACTCAATTGAAACATTTAAGATCCTGAGAGACCTTGACTGATGGATGTTGAAATCATGTTTCTCTTGTGGAAGAATAACCAAGGACCATGGTTTGAAAACAAGAGACTACCAATTTACATAAAGGTATAAGAAACATTTTATTTTCCTTGGATGCCTAAGAGTCTTGGGATATCCTTTCCTCAAAAGGCATTGCATGCAGAATTTTTAAATAGGTTTAAAGCAGACTTCGATGGATTCTTGATTACTAAGGGAATGAAAGTTTATCAGAGATACCCAGGAGTGTAAAATTGAGGTTAAAATCAGATCAGCCATGATTTACTGAATGGGGAAGCAGGGTTGAAGGGCAAAGTGGCCTACTTTTGTTCCTTGTTTATATGTTTGTACAGAGAGAAGAGGCGACATAGTTAACCTATATTTTGGACCAGCTTGTCTGTGAAAAATGTACTGATGTAATAACAACATTACCCTCCTCAGTTATCTGCTCCTGTTGCTTTTACAGTGTATGTCTTCAGGGTGTCCTACAGACATAAGTAAATCATTAAAATAAAAGGGACACCAACTTGAAACTCATCCAAATTACATAGTAATGGAATGAAATAAAGAATAATATACTGAAGACACTTTTTAAACTAAGCAATAACAATTTGAGTGTCCATCTGCTGCAAAATTCTGTAAACTTGGAGTACAACCTGCCAATCCCCTGAAACAGGTTCCTTAAATATATCAGCCAGGGTTTTACATCCACCATTAGGACCCCAATTGCACTATATAGGCACAAATGGGACTCATGCAACATTTATCCAAAAGACTCCATCTCTGATAGTACAGAGCTCTAATGTTCTATTAGTCTAGATTTTCTGACTACAATAGGACTTGAGCCTGCAATCTAATGAGTGTGAGCACCAAGTCACAGTTGACATAGGCAATGATATTGTATTGTAGGCATTCACTAGGTTTAAGAAGGAAATGGTGAATACACTGTACAGGATCAGCATATGATGGGGTAGGCCAGACAATATTGTCAATAGCAGATCAGTGGCCAGCTTTACTCTCTGCTTAATTCCCTTGCCCATTGACAAAACAATTTTTCTTCTTTTCAATGATTACACAGTTCCCTTTTGGAAAATGCTGTGAATCTGCTTCTACCACCCTTGAAAGTAAAGCATTCTACATCATAATAAATTGTTATGGATCTTTTTTTCTTCATTGCTCTTCTGGGTTTAGATTGACAATTATTTTTGGTTTACTTTCTCTCATTAAAGTCCTCCCTGCCTCTGAAAACAATTTCTCCTGAACTACTCTGTTAAGTCCCTCAGTGCTGCACACCTCAGCCAAAGCCTTCCTTTTTAACCATCCTTTACTTAAAGAAAATAATCCTAAAGTTTCTAATCTCTCACCATAACTGAAGTCAATCATCCCTTGTATTATATTGGCTAATCTCACTTACACTCTCTCTGAGGACGTAACATCTTTCCATCCGACCAGAATTGAATACGATATTCCAGTTTAAATCTAACCATTGTTAGCAAAAGCTGCAGCATAATTCCCTTACTTAATTATTCAATATCCATTTTTATAAGGTCAAATATCCCATATACTTTTTAAATTGCCTTTTCTCAGATTGCCCAGCTGCCACCTTCAGAAATGTATGTATATGTGTGTGTGTATATATATGCATACACATATATATATACATGTATATGTACAGAGATAACAAGATGTAGAGCTGTCAGCCTTCCTGCTCCTCTGATGCTGCTTGGCCTGCTGTGTTCATCCAGCTCTACACCTTGTTATCACAGATTCTCCAGCATCTGCAGTTCCTACTATATATAATGTGTGTGTACATATGGGTTATCTTGCTGTTTATATAATTCCTGTTCATGAGAATTTGCTGTGTACAAATTTACTGTCTTCTTTCCCAATTAACATCAGGACTGCACTTCAAATGTTGCTTCAATGGCTGTATATAACATTGAGATGCTCTGAGATCATGAAAGGTGCTTTAGAAATGCAAGCATTTTCTTTCTTCCTTTTCTTCTGTCCCCCTGTTTCTTTCTCTCTAGTTCTTCCTCCCTATTTCCTTCTTTATCCCTCCTTCTCTTGCATTTACATTTTTTCTCTCTTCTTCATTCTGTCTTTTTTCATTCACTACTGTTCTTTGTCTATTTCTACTTTCTTTCACTTTCCCTTTTATGTCTGTATTTCTCTCTCTGTCTCACTTTTTCTTTTTATCCTTCCTACCCACTTTCTCCCATTAACTTCATGTTTCGTAACGTCAGACAAGGGCAGAAGTTCCATTCTTTTAATCTTCCATATGTTGCACTACCCTACCAAAAGCAGTCATATGTGACTTGTGAGTATGAGTAAATGATTGTTTTTTACTGCAAGTTATTTATTTAAGCCACTTTTAGATAACTGCAGTCAGGCAAGAATGGTACACATGTCATAGCTCAGAGGCTCCAAAGTGAGCCCACAAATTTCCCCAAAGAATTGAAAGGCATTTCTTAATTATCTAAGGAGACATTAACCATAATATAGAGGAGAAATAATTGCTCCCTTGGAAGTTACAATGAATTTATTTCTAAACATGAGAAAAACCAAGACTGCTCCTCAAATTTGATATTGGGTCTATCTTTTCCCTGGAGTGCACAGCAAAAGGATTCCTGTATTTACGATGTTTTGCAGAAACAGCCTAAGATGGTCAAGTAGCAGCTGTACATTTAAGATGCACTATCACAAGTGAGCCAGGCCCAAATAGAATATCCGCAATAGTTTCAAACAGAAGTTTGAGTAGCCTTAAAGCTGTGCAACCTGCCTTGGTAACTTTTCACTATTGTCCTGTTTTTGTAACACTTGCGAAAATACAAGTGGGATTTACTAATATTTTGACTTCCAAACTTTATCTCAGTGCATTATTGACAGAAAATCTCAATGATATATCTGCCTGTAAACAGCATTGGTGTTTCTAAGTCAAATGGCCTGCCATTGTTACTTAAACATTTTTGATTCCATCTCATACATTAAGCACAAATTGGCCTAAATTTTCTGGTCCACTCACCACAAGTCACCCTTTCCCCTCACCCACCCACCACCCTCCCTTCTCATACAATCAGCTGCCATGGTACTTCCCTTTGTGCTTACCTTCTGTCTGTGACCTATCAAACTCAATGAAACCCTGTATTTATTGGAATACAGTAGCAAATGTAAAAGGAGAGCATGGCCTTGATTCCCCTCCACTCCCATCCCCCACTCCCCACACACACACAATCTTACACTGTGAGAATGGATTTCAAGTATAAGTACAATCCACATTTCTGAAGAGGCTTGGTTTGTAAGTTCAAGGCAGTTATGAGGTGTTCCATCAGAACTTAAAAACTAGGACCAGATTGGCAACTCAACAGTGATTGCTAATCCTTGTACATTTTGGGCCACTGTCTGCAAAACCAATTTATTTGGAAAAATATAATGTAAGCGTATCATTTATTACAATTTCAATGCATGTCCAAATATCAAATTAAGTTTTAATTTCAATCCCATCAATACGAATAATGCTATGATTTTTCCTTGTTTATTGCTCAGTATCAGCAGTTCTCCCAATTAAAAGGAAGCATCGTATTTATATAATGCCTTTCCCATCCTAAAGTTTTTTTTTACAGCCAATGCAATACTTTTCAGTATTGCAACCATCTTTAGAATGTAGAAAACATGGCTAACAACTTGCGCGCAGATCTTACAAACAGCCATTGCAATAATAAGCTTATTTTTTTGGTTGAATGATAAATATTGGCTGGTGTACTAGAGAGATCCATCATGGTCTTCAAAACAGCTCTGTATGATACTTTATCAGAGATGGCAAGAACTGCAGATGCTGGGGTCAGAGACAACACAGTATGGAGCTGGAAGAACACAACAGGCCAGGCAGCATCAGAGAACATGTCCATCCTGGGCCTCCTCCTCCAGTATAACAGTGACACCACCTACAAACTGGAGAAGCAACCCCTTATATTCCACCTCGGGAGTCTACAGTCCGATGGCCTAAGCATAGAATTCACCAGTTTTAAAATCTCCCTTCGCCCAGCCTCACCCATGTCCAAGTCTCCCTCTCATCCCCCCACTTTGACTTGATGCAACCTGTCCATCTGCTTTCCAACCTTTCTGCCCCATCCATCCCACTGACCAAAACCCACCACTCCATACCTGCACTCACCTATCACCATCCCACCTATCTTCCCCAACCCCACCCCTCCTGTCTATTTATTTCCAAGCTCCCATCCCCCTCCCCATTTCTGAAGAAGGGTCCTGACCCAAAACATCAACTTTCCTGCTACTCTGATGCTGCCTGGCCTGCTGTGTTCCTCTATACTGCATAATATTTTATGTTCTTTATTTTCTCATGTGAAAGATGATAACTCCACAATGCAGAGGTCCCTGCCAGTTAACTCAGCATCCTAATTGTTCAATGTTAAGTCAGGCAAATGCCATGGAGCTGCAGAGGGATATTGGTCTTGGATATACAATTCATCAGCTCCGTGGAATTGAACACTGGCCCTTCTTTAGTGGACAATTGCCCCTTTACAATCCATCCCACGTATCTTTCCTTAGCAACAAGTGACACTCAACCATTTGTTTGAGTTTGGAACATAGAATCACAACACAATTCCGTCATTGGGGCCAGTGCTAATTCCCTGATAAAGCATTCCAAATAATCTTACTCCCCCCCACTTCTCTCGTGAGCCCTAAAACTTTTCTTTCTCAAGTATTTATCCATTCTACTTTTGGGAGTTACTGCTGAATCTGCCTAAATCATCCTTTGAGGCAACACATCTCTGATTATAAAATTTGCTGGATAACAAAATCCTATCCTCAATCCTCTGTCACTCATATCTTAGATCTCCAGTTAACAACCATTTGTTAGTGGAGCCAGTTCTTCACAATTTACTGTGGAAAAAAATGTCATTATTCTGTTGCTGTGATCCTACCAGACTGTAGTACTGCTGTTATTATAGAGAGACGACAGGTAGTGGATTAAACTGAGGGTCATCACACTTGAGGTGAGGAAAGATGTTGAGAAAAAGTGTCTTTCATGGCAGTCTCAGTTGGTGCAGGAATTGGCTTTACTCTTTATTACAAACTGTCAGTCAATCTGTGCGTACATATATTCAATCAACCTGTTCAGGCATGTTACATCTCACCTGTAGTGCAGGTGGGACTTCAACCCAAACCTACCAGTCGAGAGGTAGGGACACTAGATTTGATGGCTTTCAGATATGGGGCTTCTCCAACTCCCATTATTATAGACCTTCTTCATCTGAAAGGCAAAGGGTGAGGTGTTGGTTCACCAAGGCATGGTGCTATGTGATGATTCCAAGGTGTCTTGCCCGTCACAACACTAATTTCCTCCAATCACATCAGCATAAAAAGCATCCTTCTGGCAATGGGTACTTGCAGCAGCTGCACTGCAGGGCACACTGTGCACTCAAGCCCAGCCATACTGCAAGTTGAAGCCCCTCACTCACTTTACCATAGTGCAAATGGTCATCCTATGGCACCTGATCCCTGGTGCTGTACTAAGGCACTTGCCACTTTTGTGATTTTGACCCAGGCTGGACTGGTGCAACTGGGAGGCTGCTTGGGTCCTAGGCAATCTGGTCATTCCTGCCAGCTTTGGCCTGGTGGTGCAGGAGAATCTACAGGTGCTGCCTGGAGGGCAGGGACTCCTGGAATGATGGTTTCCATGACTCCTGGACTGATGGTCAGTCATCTGGAATAAGATAAAAAAGAAGATTATGAGATAGCATGTGTACTAGCAATGCTTTTTCTTATCCTGTACTTCATGGGAGATGCTGTTGCCTTGCTGGTGGCATGGGAAGGAAAGGTGTCGTTGCAAATGCTTGGTGGCCTAATCATTAAGTGACCTATTAAACCATATCTCAGGTCAGTGATGTTATAAATGCAGGAGGGGACTGGAAGAACTTTTATGGATACCTTTGGGAACGGGTACACTCAGTTTGCTGCATCTTCTGAGGGTGAAATGCCTCAAATGGTTGTTGTGGGAATGAGAAGATTGGAATTGGGAGAGTGTAGGGTGCAGTAGGTGAAAGGTGCAGCTGTGACAATAGGTAGAGCTTTGTGAGCTGCTGTATGATGTTTGTTCTGAAGTCAGAGACAAGCATCACAAGACCGGTGTAGCAGAGAAATGATAAGATAAAGTGGAGTGCTAACTTCAGCATAAAACGATGAACACACGAGTAAATAGGGAATGTTGTCATTGGGCCAGCTCAACAGGGCAACAATGCGTCATTCAGAAAACAAATATATATTCTTACATTGCAAGAGTCACAGGTCAAGTCCAGAACTTACTGGGGAGGCAGAATGGTATCGACTTTAGACTAGTAGTCAAGACAACCAAGGAGCATTCCAGGGAACCACATTTTGATACCACCATGGCAGATAGTGCAATTTAAATACTGTAAAATTTTGTAAGTAAAAGCCAAATTATGACCATATCAATTATTATAAAAACCACATTGATTATTAATGTCCCTTGTGGAAGGAAACCTGCCACCATTATATGACCTAGCGTAAGTGTGACTCCTGACCCATAACAAAGTGGTTGACTCTCAGCTGCCCCCTGAAGTCCCTTAGCAAGCTATTCAGTCACTTGGCTAAAGAATCAGTACTCCTCCATGTTGAATACCATTTGGAGGTAGCACTGAGGGTGGCAAAGCTGTAGAATATAACCTTGGTCAGAGATGTCAATATCCATCACCAAGTGTGGCTCAGCAACAACAGTACTGACTGAGCTGATTGAGTCATAAAGGACATTGCTGCTAGACTGTATCTGCGGCAGGTGATGAAGGACCCAGCAAGTAGGAGAAAACATGCTTGACCTCATCCTCATCAATCTGCCTGCCACTGGCTTATCTGTCCATGACAATGTCAAAAGAAGTGGCAACCGCAGAGCCATGCCATGGAATTTGTGGGGACAAAGTCTTGCCTTTACATTGAGAATCCCCTCCACCGTACTGTGTGGCACCATCAATGTGCTAAATGGGACAGAATTCAAACAGATCCAGCAATTTAAGATTGGGCATCCATGAGGCACTGTGCATGATCATCAGCAGCGGATGCGTAAAATAAGATGTCAACCTGGAGAAACTACAAAGCAGGACTACTTGAGTGTCAAATGATCACAAGCTGCAAGGGATATGCAGGGCTAAGCAATTCCATATCCAGCACATCAGCTCTAAACACTGCAGTCCTGCCCCATCTACTTGTGAATGATGGTGGACAAGTAAACAGCTCACTGGTGGAGGAAGCTCCACAACATCCCATTCACAATATTGGGGAAGCCCAGCACATTGGTGCAAAAAGTAGATCTGAGGTGTTTGGAACAATCTTCAGCCAGAATTGTGAAGTAGTTTATCCATATTGGCCTCTTCTAGAAGTCACAAAAATCACAAATGCCAGTCTTCAACCATTTTGATTCACACCTTGTGATATCAAGAAATGGCTGGAGGCATAGAGTTTGGGCCTTAACAACATTCGAGCAATAATCCTGAAAATTTGTGTTCCAGAATTTGCCTCTGGCCTAGCCAAGCTCTTCCAGTACAGCTATGACACCGGCAGCTACCGGACTAGGTGGAGAATTGCCCACATATGAGCTGTACACAAAAAGCAGAACAAATCCAACCCAATCAATATTATCCCGTCTGCCTACTCTAAATCATCAGTAAAGTGATGGAAGGCGTCATCAACAGTGCCATCATGGAGATGATGATTGCTTAATGTTCAGCACCATTCACAGCTCCTCAGATACTGAGGCAGTTCATGTCTAAATGCAGCAAGAGCTGGACAATATGCAGATTTGGCCTGAAAAGCAGCAAGTTACACTCAAGCTACACTAATGCCAGGCGATGACTATCTTCAACAAGAGAGAACCTAGCCATTGTTTGCTGACTTTTGATGGCATTAACATATCGGAATCCCCCACTATCAACATCCTGGGGATTATCATTGGCCAGCAGCTGAACTGGACTAGCCTTACAAATATTTTGCTATAAGACCAGATGAGAGGCTATGAATCCTGCAGAGAATACCTCACCTCCTGACTCTGCAAAGCCCATCCACAATCTGCAAGGCACAGATCAGGAAAGTGATGCATTAGATTCCATTTATCTGGATGAGTGCAGAACCAACAATACTCAAGAAGCTTGACACCATCCAGGACAAGGTAGCCCACTTGATTGGCATCACATCTACAAACATTCATTCCTTCCATCACCGACACTCTATAGCAGCAGTATGTACCGTCTACAAGAGGCACTGCAGAAATTAAACAAGGCTCTGAAAACAGCATTTTCAAAACCCATGACCAGAAACATCAAGAAATACAATGGCAGAAAATAAATAAGGACATCATCATCTGCAAGCTTCCGTCAAGCTACTCACCATCCTGACTTGGAATTATGTTGCCGTTCCTTCACTGTTGCTCAATAGTGAGGAGACTCAAGCTATTTCAATGGCAACAATTGGGAGATGTGGTTCTTTATTGATGAGTAACCCTGATGTTAAATCTGCCTCATCAAGTTGATCACATGGAACTAAATCTTCAAATTTGTTGATGTTAACACAACAACCTTCATGTGTCAAGGACTTAAAGAAAACAGATGAGCTAAACTCCAAGAAATAAATTTGATGCCTAAGATGGTTTATTTAGAAGGTTTTATGAAAGAGAACAAGATGTATTCAATTATTGAGTAAAAACCAAAAGAACTTTGGACGCTGTACATCAGAAACAAAAACAGAAGTTCTGAGGAAGGCACACTCAACCCAAAACATGAACTCTGATTTCCTTCCACAGATGGTGCCAGACCTGCTGAGATTTTCCACCAATTTCTGTTTTTAGTTCAATCATTGACTGTTTGATTGTGTACATTTAGTGACTGCTTTCTTTACTAGTCAAGCCTGTGGTTAAGTTTAGAGAAGCTAAACACAAGCTCTATGTCTGAACCATATTTTTGAAGATTTGAAGTAACGTTTGTTCGCACAAAGATACTGATAAGAATTATACCGCAATCTCTCAAAAAACAAAACATGAACAATTCCAGCCTCTCACAGTCGTAAAATTAGTGACAGCTCTTCGGCCTAGCATCATTCTGGTAAATTCCATTGCTGGTCTTTCCAGGGGCTACGGAAGAAGATTGACCTATATTGCTCATAATTGACTGAAAACTACCCATAACAGAATGCATTTCAAAGGCAAAAGCAAACCGCTTGAAATGCTGGAATTCTGAAATAAGAAAAGAAAATGTCAAAAATGCTCAGCAAGCCTGGCAGCATCTGTGGAGAAAGAAATAGAGTGAACATTTTGAGTTGATGATTTCAGAATGAATACTATTAGCCTAATGACTTTTCCTACACAGAGAAATACAGACGAATGCCCCAGAAGAATTGGCAGAAAATTTTTTAAAAGGGGAACAGTACTTCTTTAATTTTTTTATGTCTGAATTAGACTTTGCTGGAAAAGGCATAATTTATTGCCATGCTAGGATGCCCTTGCGAAGTTTGTGTTGAGGTGCCTTATATTAATAACAAATTCAATATGTAGATTCAGATTCCTATGGTTGTGAAATTTCAGATCTCATCTGCTACATCCTGCCTGGCAAGCAAGAGTATTAGAGCTAAAGCTCCACGGTATATAAACAGAATTCAAGTACAGATCATCTAGAGTCTAATGGTGGACCATGTCAAAGAGTTAAGCAGTCTGCTCCTGTTCCCATGTTACTATTCCAACACTGCAGACCTCATCACCCCCATCACAATTAGACAATATATTCTTACATATATATAGGCTGCAATGATATAAAAGCAATAAAATGGTCCTGGCATATCTTCAGTTTCATTTTCATCTATTTAAACAGCTTACTGAGATCAGATTGCAAAATAAAATCACAATGGGAATATGTTCCTACCATATCCACAATGTTGTACATTCATGAACCAATTTGACATTCTACTGGACCGTCGGGTTTCATTGTTCATACTTGAAGTTTATCCCATTTACTCAGAAGTGTAAATTTTTGTTACTTATAGTTGTATGACATTAAATGAATTCTCATCCTTGTGCTCAAATCTCATCTTGTCCTTGCCCATCTCTGCAACCTCTTCCAGCCAAACAACCCTTCAAAATCCCTGCACTCCTCTAGCTCTGGGCTTTAAAGCATCTTAATTTTAATAAACTTTGGAATTTTCTCCAAAAACCTCTCTGCCTATCATTGTTTGCTCCTTTGGGTGGCTCCTTAAAACTACCTTCTTAAGCAAACCTGTGATCACTTGTCCTAATATTTCTGGTATCGTCAGTCATTCTAGTTAGAGAAAATTCCCTGGAGCTTCGAGCTTTCAATGGTTAATTGCATTTTTGAACAATGGGTATTTCACTTTGCATCTGGGCAATGTTGTATTGATGTTACAGTGCTAGGCAGGGACATTGACTGCAGAAAATGGGAAAGACTGCTCTGTTTCTCTTCATTGATAATCCTCAGCTTGAGTTGTACAGAATGTATAAACTTGCAATTCTAGCATATCAGTAGTTTCATTAGTTGCTCCTAAAGCCACCTTTGCAATTTAAAATAAAAGAAAACATGCCAGAAATCTGAAATGAAAACAGAAAATACAAGAAATATTCGGCATCACTGCTCTTCATCATTTATATAAATGATTTGGAAGTGAATGTAGGGGATATCGTTAGTCAGTTTACAGATGACACAAAAATAGGTGGTGTAGTGGGCAGAGGGGAATATTATCTCACAGTACAACAGGATCTTGATTACACCCAAGAAGTGGCAGATGGAGTTTAATTTAGATAAATGCAAAGTATCGCGTTTTGGTAAGCCAAATCAGAGCAGCACTTATACACTCATACGTGGCAGGCCCACAGGGAGTGTTCCCAAAGAAAGAATCCTACACGTGCATAGTTCCTTGAAAGTGGAGTCATAGGTGGTCAAGGTGGTGAAAAGGCATTTGGCATGCTTACCTTCATTAGTCAGAACTTTGAGTATAGGAGTTGGGATGTCTTGTTGCACTGTACAGGACATTAGTGAGGCCATTTGAGGCCACTATGTGCAGTTCAGGTTGCCATCTATAGGAAGGATGTTGTTAAATTTGAGAGGGGCAAAAAAGGTTTACAAGAATGTTGCTGGGACTGAAAGGATTACTCATAGGGAGAAGCTGAAGGGGCTGGGGCTTTTTTCCCTTAAGGGTCAGATGCTGAGGGGTGATCTTACAGATTTTGATAAAATCATGAGGGGCATGGATAAGGTGAATAGCCCAGGTCTTTTTCTTAGGCTGGGGGAATCCAACCTAGAGGGCATAGGTTTATGCTGAGAAGGGAAAATTTTATAAAGAAACTGAGGGGTGACTTTTTCACGCAGAGTGTGGTGCCTGTATGGAACAAGCTGCCAGAGGAAGTGTTGGACGCGGGCACAATTACAAGTTAAAAGGAACCTGGATGGGTATATGAATAAGCAGGGTTTGGAGGGACATAATCCAAATGCTGGCAAATGGGATGGTTGGCACAGACAATTTGGACCGAAAGGTCTATTTCCGTGCTGTTTAACTCGATGACTCTCTCTGCAGAGAGAGAAGAAGAGACGTTTCTAGACCTTTGAACACTTCCAGCACATTCTGTTTTAATGTCACATTTTAAAGTTGCAGAAACTATTGCTTAGAGAGTGTTGTTTTCACATTCTGGGTGTCAGGATCAGAAAACGTTTAGACATTTCTAAAAACGTGTTGAGGTAAATGTCCAAATTCAGCATGTGCAGAATTTTAGACAATGCATTATCTCTTTCAGCACCTTTGTACTGCAACAGGTTTTCACATTCTCTAAAGAAAACTCCAGCATATAACTTTCCAACATCTCATTAACCTTGCCCTAAATGATTTTATTCCTGTAGCTGACTAAATGAATCCAGTATCTCCTTCCTCATTAACCTAACCTTGCTGAATGGTGTACTGGAAATGTCTTAAAATTTGCTCTATCTATAAATGTTGCCCACAGTAAATGAAAGAGTAAAAAAAATTGTACCGTTTCAAGTCAATCTCAATTAAAGTAATATTTTATACATATGCCTGGAATGTAGGCATCACTGGAAAAGCTGGTCCCTAAAGATTGAATGTTAATAACTCATTTTAATATTTGCATGTGACAGGTAAACACATAAATGCTCCTAGAGAACAGAACATCAAAATGAATCTAGATAAACAGGTTTAGTGCAACAACGTAACATCACGCATTTATCATTAATCTTACTTTGCTGCAAATTTAAAAAACCACTTCATCCACACTCTAGAATTTTGGAAAGCACAAGTTATCAAGAAGTTCAGCCAAGACTTCTCAGCGAGGAATGTTGATTATATAGAATAAACAGCCACACTGTGCAGGGAATGCAAAAAGAACAACTGTAGATTTATTCAAACTGCAGCTTGACATATTTTTGATTCACAAGAGAATAGAGGGTTGGAATCAAAGCTCTCTGATAAGATAAGGGAAACCAGATGCAGGGTTGGGAACATGAAGAATTTATAATAGTGATACCAGAGATGCTTTAGCTGCAATGTAAGAATGGGATTAAAAGTAAAGTTGACAGTGCTAATTCAGTGATCTGAACAATAATAGAATGAACTTGGTGGTCTAGTGTTCTCTGCAGGGCAGACAGTACCAAAAAAGTACAATTAATAATACCAAATTTTCAAACCAAAAGTAAGAAATAATGACAAACATGGCAGGTAACTTACTCCCATTCTAACCTCAAGAAAAACCCACAATAACAGCCACATAAACAAAGCCAGCAACATATGTTTTTGAAGGAAAAACAGATTAAGATTGTTTTTGGATATATAGGCTAAAAGATGTGACCTTAAATAAAGTGGAAATATTTAAAGTAAACGACAAACATAAACAAAGTTGCTAGAAACACTCAGCAGGTCTGGCAGAATCTGTGATGGAAAAAACAGAGTTAATGTTTCAGGTCTGGAGACGCTTCCTCAGTATTGAAGTGGCTGAGAAAATGTTAATTTATATGCAGAAAAAAGGGTTCGGTGTTTGGAGTAGGGAGTAAATGACAAGATAGAGCCTAAAGAGAGAGAAGAGCAGTTGAACAGACAAAGAGTTGATAATGATTAGGCTAGGAGGTTGTTAATGGGGGCTATTATTGACTAACAACAGTTGGTGCATGATGGCAGGCTATGTGGTAACAAGGCCCGGCGTGTGGGGTAGAGACCTGGGACATGGGAGAGTTTCGGCCCCAAAATTATTAAACTCGATATTGAGTCCGGAGGGCTGCAGGGTCCCCAGTTTAAAATCAAAATCAAAATACTCAACAAAACGATGTTCCTTTGGAGAAAAAGTTTCAGCATGAGAAGTCAATCCATAGCTTACTCGGGAAGCTCTGGCTGACATTAGATTAACAGAACAGGCTTATAATGTTGCAAAGAGCAGTGATAAATCTGAGGTTTGGGATACATTGGAAGCAGCAAAGGGTCACAATGAAGTACATTGAAATAGGTTCTACAAATGTATAAAAGGTGGTAAGTAACTAAAGTAATTACACTTTCCTTTGACAAATACAGGATTTTGCATCTGCCTTCACAGTGAATAGCGTAAGTTTTACTAAAAAAAAGTAAAAGATAACATCGGAGCTAAAAAGAATGAAGAAGTTACAAAAATAAATATCAGCAGAGAAAAAGTACTGGAGGAATTTAAGAGACTAAAATCCAACAAATTCCCAAGATCTGATGACCTGTATCCTAGGGTTCTAAAATAAATACCTGCAAAAATTGTACATGCACCGACTGGGATTCTCCAGAATTCCTGAGGTTCTGGAACAATTTCAAGAGACTGGAAGTTAGCAAATGCAATTCTACTATTCAAGAAAGGATAGAGATAGAAAATTGGGAACTATAGACTAGCTAGCCTAAAATGTGTCATCAGAGAATAGTTGATTTCTATTATTATTAAGGAAGACTTAACTTACAAAATGATAGTATAATCAAACAAAGTCAATCTAGACTTACGGAAGGGAAACCCTGTTTCTTGAGGGTGTAACTGGTGGGGTAGATGTCGGGAAGCAAAAGATGAAGTATACTGGATTTTGAAAAGGCATTTGATAAATTGCCACATAAATGTTTAAGGCTGTAAATAGTAAAAATGCTGCAAGGATCAGTACTGGCTCACAGTTAATTACCAAGTATATTAATGACTTGGACAAAGAGCCAGAGACTAATATGACTATAAGAAAAATACAAAAGAGCTGCAGACAAGGAAAGTCAGAAACAAAATGAGAAATTGCAGGCAAAACTGAACTGGTCTGGCAGCATCTATGGACAAAAAGCAGATGCTTCGGGTCCAGTGACCCTTTTTCAGAACCATTCTGAATGATAACTTTGTTTTTTCTCCATAGATGCTGTCAGACCTGCTGAGATTTTCCAGCAATTTCTCATTTTGTTACCATGCTGTGGAGCTACCAGTGTTGGACTAGGTCAGAAATCACACCACATATCCAGGTTATAGTCGTCAGCTTTTGTGCTCCTAAGATGCTGCTCGGCCTGCTGTGTTCATCCAGCTTACACTTTGTTATCTCAGGTTATAGTCCAACTGGTTTATTTGAAAACATAAGCTTTTGAAACCTCACTCCTTCTTCAGGTGTTAGTGAGAGAGGACGCATCAGACACAGAATTTATAAGTAAAAGATCAAAGGGCCACACCACTGATGAGGACATATTAACAAACCTAAAATGCCGTTAAATCTTTAATCAGTTAGAAAGAAAAATTGGTTAATATGTGTGTGTAAATCTCCAAATTCCTTTCAAGTCATGGTCCTGAGAGAACAAAGGAATTTATCAGTGTAAAGAAGAGGTGACATTTTAGGTCAGACAATGCATGTTAGGTGCGAGGCCTTGTTTAGAATCTGTTTGTGTTTTGGTTTAGAGTCAAATTGGTCTTATTTCTACAGCAGGAATTTATACAATGCTACATCTACTAACTGTCTATAAATTGTGATCAGAGATAATGGGAACTGCAGATGCTGGAGAATCCAAAATAACAAAGCGTGGAGCTGGATGAACACAGCAGGCCAAGCAGCATCTTAGGAGCACGAAAGCTGACATTTCGGGCCTAGACCCTTCATCAGAAAAACTGTGCTTTTTGAACACAATAGAATATATCTGCAAATACAAATTCACCCCATAGATACGTGTGCGTGTGTGTGTGTGTGAGAGAGAGAGAAAGAGTGAGTGCCTTGAGGCACGGTACATTGGCGAAACCATGCAGACACTATGACACTTCATGAAGGACACCACGCAACAGTAGCCAGACAGGGATGTTCCCTCCCAGTGGGAGATCACTTCAGCGGAAAAGGACATTTGGCCTCGGTACTTTGGGTAAACGTCCTCCAAGGCAAAGTTTGGGATATACAACAAAGCAGAGTCGCCGAGCAGAGGCTGATAGCCAAGGTCGGTACCTATGAGGATGGGATGGGCTCAACCAGGATCTTGGGTTAATGTCACACTACAGGTAATCCAACCACCCTATACACTCTCTCACACACACATACATAAACACACACTCATTCACACACACACACACACACACACACACACACACACACACACACACACACACACACACATACACACACGCATACTTACACACAGAGATAGTAGGAACTGCCAATGCTGGAGTCTGAGGTAACAAGGTGTAGAGCTGGATGAACATCACGGGCCAGGCAGTATCAGAGGAGCAGAAAAGCTGACATTTTGGTTCTGGACCCTTCTTCAGAAAAGACATTTCTGAAGAAGGGTCCAGACCGAAACGTCAGCTTTCCTGCTCCTCTGATGCTGCCTAGCCTGCTGTGTTCATCCAGCTCCACACCTTATCTCAAACACACACATACATGCAGATCCTCTTTCATAAACTCAATGTCTCTCAAGCACACACACACACACACACACACACACACACACAGTCTCTCTCTCCCACACCCCTCATACACACACATTCGCTCCTCGTACACACACTCTTTGTCTCCCTCCCCCGTCATACACACACAAACACTCTCTCATGCACACACATGCACACATAATCTTTCTCTCTCTCTTGCCCCTTCCCCTTCAAAAACATACAATTTATAGTCAGTCAGTCAATGTGGCATTTTATAAATTCCTACTTTAGAAACAAAACCAACCTGACTCCACATCAAAACATAGACAGATTCTAAGCAAGGCCTCACACCGAACATGCACTGTCTGGCCTAAAATGTCACCTCTTATTTGCACTGATAAATTCCTTTGTTCTCTCAGGACAGTGACTTGAAAGGAATTCAGTTTTTACATATATACATTAATCAATTAAAACCTTCGAACTGATTAAAGATTTAACAGCATCTTAGGTTTGTTTCGTATATTCTCATCAGTGGTGTGGCCCTTTGTACTTACGTAAATTTTGTGTCTGATGCTTCCTCTCTCGCTAACACCTGAAGGAGGAGTAAGGCTCCAATAGCTCGTGTTTTCAAATAAACCTTTTGGACTATAACCTGATGTCATGTGATTTCTGATTTTGTTACTAATATAACTATGTTTGTTGATGATACAAAACTAAATGGAAATGTGATCTGTGAGGTAGGCAGAAACAGGCTGCAAAGAAATATAGACAGGTTAAGAGTGCGGGCAACAACATGGCAGATGAAGTGTAATGTGAGAAAGTTTAAGTTATTCATTTTGTTCACATGAATAGAAAAGCAGAATGGTGCTTTAAAAATACTTCATAAATGTTGATGTCCAGAGGAACTTCTGCATGTTTGCACAAGGAAATCAGGAACTTAGAAGGCTAGTACAGCAAGGAATCAGAAAGGCAAATTCCATATTGTACATTGTACAAAGACAAATTAGAAGTACCAGAATAAAGTTTAGGTGCTGCAGCTGTTCAGGACTTTAATGAGAGCAGAGATGGAGGTCTTCTGCAATTTTGGCTTCCACATTTAAGGAAGGATACACTTGTATTGGAGGCAGTCCAGAGACGGTTCATTAGTTTGCCTGCTTAGATGAAAAGGTTGCCTTATGATGACAGGCTGAGTAAATCTGACATATTTTCTCTAGAGTTAATTTAAGAGAATGAAAAATGATCACATTGAAACACACAAAATTCTGAAGGAACTGAATAAGGTAGGTACTGAATGGCAGTTTATAGAATATCTAGAATATAGAGACACAGCCTTAGGATGAGCGTTGATTATTTGAGGCTGAGATAAGGAGATTTCTTCACTAAAAAAGAGCTCTGAATCTTCGGATTTCTCTATCCTGGAGGATTCTGAAAGTAGTATCATGAAATATATTTAAAGTGGTGACAGACCAAGTTTTAGTCTCTTAAAGATTGAATAACATGGGTAGGGGGCAGGAAAATGAGATTGAAACCCAAGATCAGCCGTTATCATATTGAATTATACAGTAGGCTTCTGCTCATATATTTTGTATCCTTATGACAAAGTCCTCAACAAAATAGTAAATCTTAAAATTAGAGCTGGGCAGTTCAGAGGATGATACTTATTCACACAAGGCTGATGGACACATAAATACTCTCACCTGCAAAAAGCTACTGAGACTGGGAATCAAATGCAAATGTCAAAACTGGTTGATAAATTTATGTTATGAAGAGTATTCAGAGGCATTGGAACTAAGGTGAGTAATTGGAATTAAGATACAGATCAGCCACGGAATACTGAAAAAAAACTGAAAGAATAAAATAGCCTCTTGTTTCTATGTTCCTAAAAATGCTGACTGATTTGGACTCATCTTGACTATCTAAGCTGGTTTTGACTAGAATGTGAAAACATTTTGTTTCATTAGATGAAGCAATCCAGGTGCCCTCGCAAAGTACTTTTAAATATTTGTGTTTTCCTTTTGAACTCACACAACTATTACGTGCACAGGCCATAAAAGCTTGTTGGACTGAAAAATCAGCCAATACTGTAATTTTAAAGTCTATTCCATGATTTACATTTTAGTTATGGTTTTTGACGGGTGACAGCACATGTGATTGTATATTCTTTTAAAAAGAGATTGTCAAACAATGAGCCTCCTTTCTAATCTGTCATATTTTTAATTTATGGGTTGTTTTACCTAGGCAGACTGTTAATTAAGGAAATTAAAATCATATTTTATTTTAAAGTAAAGGTTGAAATGTTTCCAACATTTGGCAGCTTGGAATAATCTTATATCATGAGTTGCCCTGCATGGTTAGAGTTAATTGTTCATGTTCTTCTATTTATGCCACCTATAGGGACATTTACTCCTTTAGATAACCCAGAATTTTTTTCTTCACTTCACATTAATGGAATTCTGCAGTACACTCCTAAGAATTTATTTCTTCCTTGCAAATTAATTTTTAGACCAACTGCCAAAAAATGACATTGAAGGAGAGATGCAATTACCAACAACCCTTTATCTGTGTTGCAATATCAAAGTAATGGTTTACACCAAGTTGAGGGGGAACACACACTGTATCCTTTCAATGTCCTAATCCAAAACCTTTGTAATTATCATGCCTGGGTCTAATTCTCAGGTGTAGTTCAGCACTTCACTGACATTTAAACTTCCCAGAGCTCGGGAGAATGTAACATGTTGATTCTAGCTTTTATTGATTTATTATTATAAAGTCAATCTGCACCCAGCATAAGGCATGGTTCCATCAGAGCAGTGTAATTTATATTTACTACTCCTCTTAGGAGTGACATTTGTAAGATGATTCACTCATAAATTATCTGTCAATTCAATTTAACTTGTATGACAGCCTTGGATGAAAAAAGGGGCCTTTATATTTAAATAGAACATTATATCTAAATCCAGGTCATTAATGTTGGAATCATCATTGCTTTATATTTATGGCAAATGGCCAGTTATTCAAGTGCACAAACCTGTACTGCTAACTTTGACAATGTACTTTTATGTCCATCACAAAATAGAACTGTTTTCATCCTTTTGTAGCTTTACAGTTAACAGACTCACTTATACAAGCATGGTAATCAGATTTACTGTAATAAGCTATAGAATTTGAACGTAAAATCACACAGCCATAGTGTGAACTTACAATCATACAGCTACATTAAATGACCTTATAAACATACAGTAATAGTAACTGGCTTTGCTTTTAGTAAATAATGATAGCTATTTTAAATAACCTTTTCAGACAATTAAAAGAGAGGTGGGACTTAAACCCTGACCTTCTGGCCAAGAGGTAGGGGCATTGCTATTGTGTCAGAGGCCCTAAATGAATCATTTGCTTAACATGGAGCATAAATCTGTGAGCTTGAGATTATAGGTCTCATGTTCTATCAATTGAGCAATATGGCCTTACAATTATATAGTTATTCAAAATAGCCTTACAAATATGCAGCACTTGATTATAATTCACAGACAAGCTGGAAGCTGGATGTAGTGCTAAAGTGTTTGGGAAATCCAGGAGTAAGTTCAGCCCTTCTGCAAGCAGTACTTTCTAACTCAACCATCTCAGAATCATTTTAGGGTGGAGGATATCAGCTGCCACAGTGGATTTCCATGTTGAGGAATTGTTCAAAATGTCTTTTCCAGATTTGATGGGTGCCACAGCCATCCAAAGAGAAAGACCATGCTATGTTTGAAAGGATGTTTTCCAACAACAGATGTCAGACTAACTGACCTATAACTTTCTACTTTCAGACTCCCAAACATCTTGAATAGAAATGTTACATTATGGTTTTCCAGCCCACTAGGACCATTCCAAAAGGGATTTTTGGAAAATTAGAATCAATGCATCCACTATCCCTCTAGCCACTTCATTTAAAACATGAAAATGCAGACCATTAGGCCTAGGAGACTTGTTAGCTTTTATTTGTATTTGCGTCCCTAATCTATTTCCTTCAGTGATAGCGATTGATTTATTCTCTTCCCCCATTTTCCCATTTGGTTTTCTATTTTTGGGATGCATTCTGTGCCTTCAACCATGAAGACATATACAAAACACGTGTTCAAATTCTCTCAGAGATAATGGGAACTGCAGATGCTGGAGAATTCCAAGATAATAAAATGTGAGGCTGGATGAACACAGCAGGCCAAGCAGCATCTCAGGAGCACAAAAGCTGATGTTTCGGGCCTAGACCCTTCATCAGAGAGGGGGATGGGGAGATGGAACGGGAATAAATAGGGAGAGAGGGGGAGGCGGACCGAAGATGGAGAGTAAAGAAGATAGGTGGAGAGAGTATAGGTGGGGAGGTAGGGAGGGGATAGGTCGGTCCAGGGAAGACGGACAGGTCAAGGAGGTGCGGCTTGGGGTGAGAGGAAGAACCGGTTAGGGAGGCAGAGACAGGTTGGACTGGTTTTGGGATGCAGTGGGTGGGGGGGAAGAGCTGGGCTGGTTGTGTGGTGCAGTGGGGGGAGGGGACGAACTGGGCTGGTTTAGGGATGCAGTTGGGGAAGGGGAGATTTTGAAACTGGTGAAGTCCGCATTGATACCATTAGGCTGCAGGGTTCCCAAGCGGAATATGAGTTGCTGTTCCTGCAACCTTCGGGTGGCATCATTGTGGCACTGCAGGAGGCCCATGATGGACATGTCATCAAGAGAATGGGAGGGGGAGTGGAAATGGTTTGCGACTGGGAGGTGCAGTTGTTTGTTGCGAACCGAGCTGAGGTGTTCTGCAAAGCGGTCCCCAAGCCTCCGCTTGGTTTCCCCAATGTAGAGGAAGCCGCACCGGGTACAGTGGATACAGTATACCCCTTAAGAGAGTCATAGTTACTCCCGCCGTTTACCCGCGCTTCATTGAATTTCTTCACTTTGACATTCAGAGCACTGGGCAGAAATCACATCACCCTCCACCTCCTCCAGGACTTCCAATTCCCTGGCCCCCAACACCTCATATTCACCATGGACGTCCAGTCCCTATACACCTGCATTCCGCATGCAGATGGCCTCAAGGCCCTCCACTTCTTCCTATCCCGCAGGCCCGACCAGTCCCCCTCCACCGACACTCTCATCCGCCTAGCTGAACTCGTCCTCACACTCAACAACTTCTCTTTTGACTCCTCCCACTTCCTACAGACTAAGGGGGTGGCCATGGGCACCCGCATGGGCCCCAGCTATGCCTGCCTCTTTGTAGGTTACGTGGAACAGTCCCTCTTCCGCACCGACGCAGGCCCCAAACCCCACCTCTTCCTCCGGTACATTGCTGACTGTATCGGCGCCGCCTCTTGCTCCCCAGAGGAGCTCGAACAGTTCATCCACTTCACCAACACTTTCCACCCCAACCTTCAGTTCACCTGGGCCATCTCCAGCACATCCCTCACCTTCCTGGACCTCTCAGTCTCCATCTCAGGCAATCAGCTTGTAACTGATGTCCATTTCAAGCCCACCGACTCCCACAGCTACCTAGAATACACCTCCTCCCACCCACCCTCCTGCAAAAATTCCATCTCCTATTCACAATTCCTCCGCCTCCGCCGCATCTGCTCCCACGATAAGACATTCCACTCCCGCACATCCCAGATGTCCAAGTTCTTTAAGGACCGCAACTTTCCCCCCACAGTGATCCAGAACGCCCTTGACCGCGTCTCCCGTATTTCCCGCAACACATCCCTCACACCCCGCCCCCGCCACAACCGCCCCAAGAGGATCCCCCTCATTCTCACACACCACCCTACCAACCTCCGGATACAACGCATTATCCTCCGACACTTCCGCCATTTACAATCCGACCCCACCACCCAAGACATTTTTCCATCCCCTCCCCTGTCAGCTTTCCGGAGAGACCACTCTCTCCGTGACTCCCTTGTTCGCTCCACACTGCCCTCCAACCCCACCACACCCGGCACCTTCCCCTGCAACCGCAGGAAATGCTACACCTGTCCCCACACCTCCTCCCTCACCCCCATCCCAGGCCCCAAGATGACATTCCACATTAAGCAGAGGTTCACCTGCACATCTGCCAATGTGGTATACTGCATCCACTGTACCCGGTGCGGCTTCCTCTACATTGGGGAAACCAAGCGGAGGCTTGGGGACCGCTTTGCAGAACACCTCCGCTCAGTTCGCAACAAACAACTGCACCTCCCAGTCGCAAACCATTTCCACTCCCCCTCCCATTCTCTAGATGACATGTCCATCATGGGCCTCCTGCAGTGCCACAATGATGCTACCCGAAGGTTGCAGGAACAGCAACTCATATTCCGCCTGGGAACCCTGCAGCCATATGGTATCAATGTGGACTTCACCAGTTTCAAAATCTCCCCTTCCCCTACTGCATCCCCAAACCAGCCCAGTTCATCCCCTCCCCCCACTGCACCACACAACCAGCCCAGCTCTTCCCCCGCACCCACTGCATCCCAAAACCAGTCCAACCTGTCTCTGCCTCCCTAACCGGTTCTTCCTCTCACCCATCTCTTCCTCCCACCCCAAGCCGCACCCCCAGCTACCTACTAACCTCATCCCACCTCCTTGACCTGTCCGTCTTCCCTGGACCGACCTATCCCCTCCCTACCTCCCCACCTACACTCTCTCCACCTATCTTCTTTACTCTCCATCTTCGGTCTGCCTCCCCCTCTCTCCCTATTTATTTCAGAACCCTCTCCCCATCCCCCTCTCTGATGAAGGGTCTAGGCCCGAAACGTCAGCTTTTGTGCTCCTGAGATGCTGTTTGGCCTGCTGTGTTCATCCAGCCTCACATTTTATTATCTATGTTCAAATTCTCTGCTGCTTACCTGTTTTTTATTATAAGTTGCCCAGTCTAAACCTCGAAGGGATCCATGTTTATTCAGCTCCTCTGCTCCATTTTGCATACTGATAGAAGCTCATGTGCTTTATATTGCTTGTTGGTTTACTAAATATTCTAGTACCATCCCCTCATTTTTAAGTCATCCTTTGTTGGTTTCTAAATATTCTCCACTACCATTAATCTTTATAACATTGTGTACCTTTTCTTTCAATTTGATGTCAATGTTACCTCGATTAGTTAGCTATGGCATCTTTCTCCTAGGATCTTCCTTTCTCGATGGAATATATTGTTATTGAGAGTTTTGAGATATCATATTAAATGTTCACAATTGCTTGGCACAATTTTAACTTTCAATGGACTTTCCCAATCAATTTTAGCCAACGTTGCCTTTGTATTAAGGCAAATGAGTTTATTTAAGTTTCAGATATGGGGTTCAGATCCAAATTTCTCACTTTTCAGACTAAATATGAAATTCTACAGCACTATTACCCCTCTTCTGTAGAGCATCCTTTACATTGATATCGTCTCTGGTTCATTACAAGTCTAAAATATACTGATTTCTGGTTGGCTCCGAAATGAGTTGTTCTAAAAATCTGTCCTGAATAGGTTGTATAAACTCATCCTCAAGGCTTCTATGCCAATTTGTCTTGTCTAACCTTTATGAAGATTAAAAGATTTAAGCACAGTTAAACAGTGTTGCTGGTATTACTTGAGGGAGGATAACTGGTTGAGATAATTGGATCTTTCTCTGCTCTTCTTCAGTTAGTGTAGTAAGATCCTTTTCATCACTTTGAAAGGCCAGAGAATACTTCAGCTTAATATCTCATCCAAAAGACAGAAATTCCAGGAATATAGCAGTCAGAATTACATTGGAAGTAATCTTAATTGATTTGTCCAGATTCTGCTTACATAAAGGACATTCACCTTTCTTGAAATAGTATGTTTTTGTCTCTTTATTTGGGCAATGCGTTGGTCAGAAGCACAAAAAAAATTCCGCATGACTTATATGCAACAGATGTTAGCAAAAAGAATCTTGTACTGATCTTTTAATATATTGTGTGCATCACACTTACTGAAGCTTTGTTACCATAACATGTATCACTGTTTCTGAAAAAAAGTATGCATTATTATTATTCTCTTGGATTAAATCCGCAAAATGTGAGGACTGTCTTAGAAACGCATTGCAAAAATTAGTTTATGTTGAAATTGCAAATACAGCTTTCCAAAATTATCAATTCACAAATGACAGAGTATAATATCCATTTATCTGATGAATTGGAAAGGTTTAGAGGGATAGGGGCTAAATGTTGGCAGATAGATTAATTTAGAATAACTGGTCAACATGAATGAGTTGGACTGAAGGGTCTGTTTCCATGCTGTACATCTCTATGACTCTATGACTCTAAGTAGTAACCATCTAAATTAGTATGATTTATAGAAGAGAGGAACAATCTTCTTTATTGCAAAGTGTGATGTTCAAAGGTGAGTAGAACAACTTCATGAAATATATTCTGTTGCATCAATTACTCAATACTTTGAAATGTATTGAGTTTAAACATCAATTGTTGGTGTCTAATTTGCATCTGACGTCTTTTTTTTCAGTATTATTTATTCCAGTCTTTGGCAAGAGCCGTCTAAACTGTCACTTTATACTGATTGTTAATTTTAAATTTTCTGGCCTGATGAAAACAATCTTCCTCTTGGAAGTTTAATCATTAATCTATCTCAAAGAATTGTCACAAAAAATATTTTAGTATTTGATTGGTTTTCCCTTGAATGCAACAAATTGTATTTATATAGGAGCTTGTTATATACCCCAGTCACACTCCACAGTCCAATTAACCATAAATAGATTTTTTTAGCCATCAGAGATAACAAGGTGCAGAGCTGGATGAACACAGCAGGCCAAGCAGCGTCAGAGGAGCAGGAACGCTGATGTTTTGGGGTCTAGGCCCAAAACGTCAGCCTTCCAGCTCCTCTGACGCTGTTTGGCCTGCTGTGTTCATCCAGCTCTGCATCTTGTTGTCTCAGATTCTCCAGCATCTGCAGTTCCTGCTATCTCTGAAACTTTTTTAACCATCAGTTGCGTTGATTAATGCATCAGCCATTTGTTCTTATGTTCCATGACGGCAATGTCCAGTAAATCTATTTTCAATTATGTGACTGAGGAATGAATATAGATCAGGACACCAGAAAAATACACAGCATGATTTTCAATATTACTGTAGTGTTATGGATCATACCAAATCCCCTTCAAATATCTCATAGAGATAGCTTAGACACCGGTTCTTCTTTTTAAAGACAAGTGTAGGGTGCTGTGTTCCAGATGTAATTTGATTGGTTACACTGCTCGGCTTTAAGCAAAACACACTTTATTCTTAACAAAAACCAAAAGAACTGCAGATGCTGTAAATCAGAAACAAAAACATAACTTGCTGGAAAGGCACAGCAGGTCTGACAGCACCTGCTAAGAAAAATCAGAGTTAACATTTCAGGTCTGGTGATTCTTCCTCAGGAAAATAATGGTTTATATGCAGAAGATAGGGTGGGGGAGGTGTAAGGAGTAGACTATAGGTGAAATAGAGCCCAGAGAGAGAGGAGAACAGTTTGGCAGATCAAGGAGTTGATAACAATCTGGCTGGGATATTAATGGAGACTGTTAGTGGACAATAATAAGTTGCGTATAATCACAGACTGTGTGATAATAAGGCTTGGTGTGTAGATTAGGGGGCTAGGACATCTATGAGTTCTAGCCTAAAATTATTGAATTTGATATTGAGACTGCAGGGCAGGCCCTGTAGCAGAAAATGAGATGGTGTTCTTCCAGCTTGCGCTGAGCTTCACTGGAACATTGCAGCAAGCCTGAGACAGAGATGTTAGCCAGGGAAGAGGATGGCGTGTTAAAGTAGCAGGCAACTGGAAGCTCAGGGTCTTTTCTGCAGGCAGAATGTAGACAATCTTCAAAGCAGTCGCCCAGTCTATGCTTCGTTTCCCCAAAGCAGAGGAAACCTCATTGTGAGCAGCAAACGACTAGATTGCAGGAGGTGCAGGTAAAGTGTTGCTTCATCTGGAAGGTAAGTTCGGGCTGTTGGATACTGGGGAGGGAGGTGGTAAATGGGGAGATGCTACACCTTTGGCAGGGGAAGGTGCCGTGGGGTTGTGGGGGATATTGGGAGTGAAGGAAGAGTGGACCAGGGTGGCCTGGAGGAATAGTCCGTGAGAACGTCGGACAAGGGGTGGGGGGGAGGGCAATATATATCTGGTGGTGCATCTCACGGGACGTGGCAGAAACGGCAGCTGATGATCTTCTGATCATCGATATTGGTGGGATGGTAGCTAAGGACGAGGGGAACACTATCGCTGTTGCAGGAGGGAAAAGAAGTAGCGAAGGTTGAAGTGCAGGAGATGGATCGGACCCAGTTGAGGGCTCTGTCAACTATGGTGCTAGGAAATCCTTGGTTGAGGAAGAAGGTGGAGATTTTGGAGGCTCCCTTGTCAAAGTTGGCCTCATCTGAACATATACAACTGAGATGGAGGAACTGAGAGAATGGAATGGAGTCTTTACAGGCAGCAGGATGCAAGGATGTATAGTCCAGATAGCTGTGGGAGTCAGTGGGTTTATAGTGGATATTAGTGGCCAGTCTATCCCCAGAAATGGAAACACAGATGTCAAGGTAAGGATGGAAGGAGTCACAGATAAATCAGATGAAAATGAGGGCACATGGAAATTGGAAGAAAAATTGATGAAATTTTTCCATACTGGACGAGAGAGGGAAGCGGCACTGATGATACCATTGATATATCCGAGTAAGGGTTGTGAGTGGGAGCCAGAACAGGACTGGAACATGGAATGTTCCACCTACCCCTCAAAGGGACAGGCATAACTGAGACCCAAGCGGGTACCCATGGCCACCCTCTGACCTGGAGAAAATGAGTGGAGTTAAAAGAGAAGTAGTTGAGAGTGTGAAGGAGCTCAGACAAGCGGAGGACAGTGGTAGTGGGTGGGGACAGTTCAGTGCTTATTTCATCTGGTGATCTTGCCCCATCCCACTAACTCCAAGCTGGGTTCTATCAGCCTGGATCCAGTGCGGGCAAGATCACCAGATGAAATGAGGTCAATTAGTGCATTTGATACAATGGCCTGATGTGCCATTGTGGGGTCATGGTCAAGAGGAAGGTAGGAGGTGGTATCTGAGAGCTGACGCTAAGCCTTTGCAATGTAGAGATCAGTCTACAACAACACCTCTCTCATCAGCAGGCTTAATAACAAATTCAGGTTTCGCTCCAAGCTTCTGGAGTGTGGTCAGTTCAGTGGGAGGCAGGTTGGATTAGGTGAGGTGAGGGGTACAGAGAAATTAAGGTGCTCAATATCATATCAATAGTTCCCAATGAACAGATTGAGTACAGATAAAAGGCCAGAGGGAGGGGTCCAGGTGAAGAGACAGTTTTGGAACTGTATGAAGAGGTCTGTGGGATGCGGAGAGGACTCTTGTCCAAAGAACTAGACATGGAGGTGAAGGCAGTGAAAGAAGAGTTCAATGTCATGTCATGCCCAAAATTCAGTATGGTGGGGACTTAGAGGGATTAAAGCTAATACCTTTTTTGAGGGCAGAATGTTCAGCATCAGAGAGCCCAAGGTTAGTAGGGATGGTGAATAACTGACAGAAGGTGGGGGAAAGAGAGGAGATGAAGTCAGAGGGAACTGGAGGGGAGGAAGGCTCCAGAGGGCCATGAGTTTCTCTGAGCTGTTACTTCTTTTGGGCCTTGATGCCTAAAAGGAAAAGAACAAGTTTCTGGTTAAACCAATGCATAAGCCAGAGGATGGAACGGAGGAGTCATGCAGCCCTGAACCAGCATGATTCAATGCTATTGGAGAGAAAGGTCAAGAGTGTGCATATGATGCTGCATGGCACTGTGTATGGATCTCAGGAGGTGGTGAGAGCAGCTGTCTGTGAATTATTGAACATCATGGAGTTACCTGTGATCCTGGGTGGATTCAAACGAGGAACGAAATTGTAGACTGGGTGTCCGCTTCAAGGAACATCTATGTTCTGCCCACAAATAAAACCCTGAGCTTACAGTTGCCTACCACTCCCACACACCACCCTTTTCCCTGGACAGAGTCTGTCTCAGTCTTGTAGCAGTGTTCCAGCGAAGCTCAGTGCAAGCTGGAAGAACAACACCTCATTTTCCACTTAGGGACCCTGCAGTTCTCTGGAGCCATAATGGAGTTCAATAATTTTAGTGCATGACCTCTTCCATATCCTAGGCCCTACACAACATACCAATTTTTGTTATCACGCAGCCTGCCATTACACACTACCTGTTGTTAGCCACTGACAGTCCCCATTAGCAGTTATTCACCCTCTTAGCCAGATAATTGTCAATTCCTTTGTCTGTTCAATGGTTGTCTGTCTTCAGGCTCTATCCCCATCTATTGTTCACTCCTTAGCCCCTCACCTCACCCTATCTTCTGCCTATCAACCTATCATTTTCCGAGCTACCATCAGTTCTGAGGAAGGGTCACTGACCCAAAATGTTAACTGATTTTTCTTCACAGATGCACCCAAACCTACTGAGCTTTTCCAGCAACTTCTGTTTTTGTTTACATTTTATTCTGATTCTAAAGTTAAAATACAAACAAAACAAGAAGAATTGGTGTAACTTTAATTCTGTTTGGAAATTTAAGAGAATAATAGATTATTTAGCTACTAAACAGTAACCGCTCCAATATAGTAACATCCAATAAATAGATCCTTGTTAAAGGCAAATTCAATAAAACAGATTGTCTCACATGCAACGTGTCTCCAGTCCAGGAAGAAAGAACAGGGAGAATCACATCTGATGAATGTGCAGAAATTGACCAAAAGAAAATATTTGCAACTTCAACCAAGTAAGGAATTAAAGGATGAAAATAGGATACATAATTCACTGGATTTGACTGTCTGTAAAAGGTGTTACTGGAAAAAGGAATTAATTTTTATCTTCTTTTTGCTATGCATGACAGCAATTTATCATTTGGCTTTATATATATATTGTATTAATATCATATAGTATTTAAGTAGGGAGGCAAAGACTTAACGGGGATTATCGACTGGTCAGCTTAATGTCAATAGTGTGGAAAATGCTGAGTCCTTCATAAAATGATTAACAGCTGAACATTTGGAAAACAGTAGCAGGATCAGACAAAATCAGCACAGATTTATGAAAAGGAAATCATGTTTGACAAATCTATTGTCATTTTTCTGCAAGATGTAACAAGTAGAGTTGATGAGGGGGATCTAGTGGATGTGGTTTATTTATATTTTCTGAAGGCTTTCAATGAAGTCCCACATAGGAAATTATTGTGTAAAACTAAAGTACATGAGACCAGGAGTAATTTATTGAGATGGACAGAAAACTGGTCGGCAGATAGGAAACAAAGAGTAGGAACAAATGGATTTTTTACCAAGTAGCTGGCAGTGCTAGGATCCTAGTTGTTCACAATTTATATTCACGATCTAAATGAGGAGATTAATATCTCAAAATTTGCAGGTGACACAAAACTGGGTGGGAAGGTATGCTGTGATAAACATACAGAGATGCTTCAGTGTGATTTGGATAAGTTGAGTGAGTGGGCAAATGCATTACAGATTTAAAATAATGTGGATAAATGTGAGGTTATCCACTTTGCAGCAAAAAAGTAAGGCAGATTATTATCTTTTTGGCTATAAATTGAGAGAGGCGAATGTACAATGAGGCCTGGGTGTCCTTGTCACTGAAGGTAAACAAACAGGTGCAGCACGCAGCCAAGAAGGCACATGTTATTTTGGCCTTCATAGCGAGACAACTTGAGTACAAGGATGTCTTGCTGCAATTATACAGGACCATGGTGAGACGATATTTATAATATTGCACACAGCTTTGACTTTCTTATCTGAGGAAGGATGGTTTTGCCATAGAGCGAGGGCAGCAAAGGTTTACTGGGCTGATTCCTGGGATGGTGGGACATATGAGGAGAGGCTGAATTGGAGTTCAGAAGAATAAGAGGGATGAATATCATAGAAACCTATAAAATTCTTACAGGCTTAAATAGGATAGATGCTGGAGGGATGTTCCTGATAGCAAGAGAGTCCAGAACCAAACGTCACCATTTAAGGATACAAGGAAAACCGTTTAGCACTGACATAAGGAAACTTTTTTTCACCCAAAGAGTGGTGAGCCTAGGAATTTGCTCACCCAGAAAGCAGTTGAGACCAAAACATTGTATGATTTCAAGGAGGAATTGGATATAACATTTGGGGCTAAAGGATATGAGAAAAATGCAGGAACAGGCTGTTGAGTTGGATGATAAGAAATGACCATAATGAATTGTAATGTAGGCTAAGGGGGCTAAATCATCTTATATTTCTGTGTTAAGAAAAAAACTGTTGCTGCCAGTGTTGATAAAGCAAACCCCAAAAGTTGAGACTTAGTTTTGTGACCTTGCTTGACCGGGGGCCTTTTGGTGGAACTGGGGAATGCCATGATATCTTGTGTATATTCCCTCGAAAATGTTTAACATCTAATGAGAAAGAACATAAGGAGGAAACGAACAAATGTATATAAACATAAGTGGAAATATATATGAACATACATGCAATAGCATATAATTTTTATCTGTATTTGTGTCTGTAATAGTGAACAATGGTAAACAAGCACATACATTACTCTGCACATATAAATCTTCCAATCGGTCAATAGCCATTTCTGCAATGTTCTTTGTATTACAGAGCCACTCAGAAATTCCAATGCACCAACTACAAGTAAGTTAGCAGGATAATTTAGGCTACGTGAATCCTCTCAATATATCTCCAACTCCCCTGACCCACCACCTCCAAATTGACACCCTCCTCCTCAACTTGATGTCTCTGACCCCAACTTGACTCTTCCCTGACCATCTCACACTCAGCCATTCCCCAACATGCTTCCACCTCACCAACAGACTCCCCTGAGCCGAACCCTAAACCACACTTGAATCTCACACTAGCCTGTCACCCTATCCCCTCATCACCTATCACTGTATAGTCTACAAACACCCGCCCTTTAACACCCTACTCTTCCATCTCCCTATTACCCTAATTCCCTCACCAGTTGCCACCCTATCCCTTCTCTCACCTGCCATCCTATGCCCAAACACACATACCTTCCACCTTAACACCTCACCCTAATGCTGCACCTATGTGTCAGCCTAAGCCCACACACATGCCACTCTACCACTTCACCCACTTTACTCATTCATTTACCTTCTCCCTGTTGCTTATCAATGAGGCTTTAAGACATTTAAAATCTTCACTGACTGGAATATAGTAATCAGTGCTGTAAAATGTTGTCTTTCAGCTCCCACTAATGATCCTTTGCTACAAAGATTCGTCTGGATTGAAGGTATGATGCAAATTTCTCAAGCCTCTGGCATCAGCTCTCAGGATCTGAAATGTGAAGCTCAGGTGCAGTGTAAGAAAATAGGCACAAGAGCAGAAATTTGATCGAGATTGCTTCTTACGGATGTCTTGGACCAATGTGTACCTCAGGTTGATGAGTCTATTTATGTTGAACGGGAAAGTTCACCATTGTGTCCTGAATAGTATTTGTTGCTGAGAAATTCCACCGAAACAAATCAAATAGTGATTTGATTCAATGCTGTGTTTATGATTCAGCTATGCGTAATTTGTTTCTCTATAATACAACAAAGCTATTTCTATTCCTTACAGATGTAAAATGTGATGAAAGCTCATAGTATATTATTATTACTTGGAAGAACATTTTTTTCTCAAAAAGATCAGAAAGTAATTTTGAACAGCATGTCTTTTTCTTAAAAAAACACATTTCAAGAAATCAAATGACTTAAGTTAAATAAACAGTGCTCCCCTGCAAACATAAGTGCTAGGTGGTTTTTGCAACCCAGAGAGAGAGAGAGAGGTAGAGAGAGATAGAAAGGAGAACAAATGCATGTCTATTCAGACAAAAAAATGTTGTTACACAGAAATAAAAGATAGAATTGCAAATGCTGGGGATTGAAGAAAACAAGAACAGAAATTGCTGGAAAAACTCATCTGATCTGGCAGTATTTTTGGCAAAAAAAGGGTTAACATTTTGAGTCCTGTGACCCTTTTTCACAGCAGTCCTGAAAAATGGTCACTGAACTTAAAATGTTAACTCTGTTTTTTAATTCTCTACAGATTGTGCCAGGTCTGCTGATTTTTTTCTAGCAATTTCTGTTTCTGTTTGTTTTTATTTAGACAGAAGCAGGTTGATTCAGACAGAAGAGATCCTTAAAAGAGGAGGAGCGGTCACTAGTAGTCCAATCAGTGAGGGCTGAGGAAAAAGTTTGGAGTTGTACGAAAATCATTCCAGAAAGAGTTGGAGCAAATTACTGCAGATGCTCTGACAAAGAGTCATCTAGACTTGAGAAGTTAGCTTCCTTTTTCTCCATGAATGCTGCCTGACTACCCACTTTGATTTCCAGCAATTTTTGTTTTCAGTCCAGAAAGAGTAGGCTGTGGAGATACATTGAGGAAGCCATCGTAAAAAGCTGCTGAAGCCAGAATGTTAGGGAACCCGCATTAACTAGTAGTGAGCTGAGTTAGCAGGTTTTAACAGGCCTCAGCTAAAGACTAATTGAAGAAAATACCATCAAATGAAGGCAGGAATATGTCACAAAAGCAGAAAAGAGTTCTGAGGCCTCAAAGGAAGCAATGACGAAGTTCTCTCCTACATCGCCATCTCCCTCTACCCCTCACCAGTTCAGATATTGACACCTTACCAGAAACATCAAGTTTGTTACTTTTGGGAACACAAGCTGCTGAGCTGTTCACTGAGATGTTTCTGCAGCTGGCTGAGGACGAAACGGCCTTGGCCACTGGCTCTTCTTTTGGCTACATGTGCAGTCCTGCACTTCATCACCCAAGCTCTTGGTCCTCATGTCAATAGGCACAGTGAAAGGAGCATGGGGAACATGGCACTCACTCCACGGGACCCTTCCTCACAAGAAGACAGGGAAGTCCTCAGCTGGAGGAGGGGACATCATGCAGGCCCTTCAGAGTTCTGCTCTCAGAACACTCCCCAGGGGGCTGGGTTCTCCACTTTCACCTTGCCTGCACCTTCTGACTCTTGCAAGATGAAGTTAAGGAGGGATCCACTTGCCTCTGGGCTGTCCAAATAGAAATACTGTCTGAGTCACCCAACCCAACCTCTAAGGCCATGGTTTCCACAACTAAACAGGCTCACTCCACTCCATCTGCCAAACCCATCCTGCTTTGTCATACTCATCCCTTACAAATACAGCTGTCCCCACTCTCTGCTTCACAATTGTCATCCCCTCTTCCTCCAGCCTGCAACTCCTAATCTCCATGAGTAGGTTCCCAATCTCCCCTTTGTAACCCCCACCTCCTTTCCTCTAGGTTCTCTGGACAAACCCAACAGACTGGTTCACCCCCCAGAGTGACCTGAACAGGCAACGAGAAGAGCCCAGGCCTCTGAATAATAACTACACACCTCCACAATTCTCTTATTCCTAAACCCTGGAATGGCAGCTATGGACCTACAGGACTTATTGTGATCCACACCCCAAACTGTAGAAGCACTATCTCCCTGGCCAAGAACACAATGACCAGATGCCTGATCGTGGCCAATCCCATGGACTGCTATAGTATATCTCACTGAGCTGGAATCCCTTGACTGACAGATGCCTCCATGGACTCTCATGAAGAATACACCCCTAAGATTTGGAGATGTGGCTGCCTACTTGCTACATGTGGAGGGAGTTTGCCACCTAAGCTGTTATGATATGGTACAGATGTGAGACTGATATAGCACACTGCTGTATGCCAAGATGTGTGGTCTCTTGACTAAAGGCTACTGACCATGAAGGCAACCTGCCTGGTTGTGTGACTGAGCTGATACACAAAACAAGGAATCTGTGAGTATCCAGGCAGGAACAAAGGGAAGGAGCACTAGGAGAGCAGTTCTGGGATGCAGCCTGGACCAATCCAGGAGCTGGGTTCTTGTCCCTGCATACAAAATGTCCTTGTAGCTGTCTTTCAATGCTAATTTCGGGTGTATCCTGAAATGAGGATCTCAATCGTCTATGTGTCCTGCAAGTAGGTCCTATGAGAATCCCAAGCAGTTGTCATTTATTGGATGCCATTGCCCATGGTTAAGGGTTGCTTGCAGCTTGTACCGATAGATCATACCCTGGGATGCTGTTTTGTGCTGAGCAACACGGAAGTCTTTACAGCCAGTGGTCAACTGAAGTTGCCGGGTATCTATTTTGACTTCCGTGCTGAGAATTGTGGTATCTAGTTTGCTAGTGGCAGGTGTCAGGATAGGAAACAACATATTAATAATGAGATATGCACTTAATTAAGTCATTACCAAGTAATAATCCCTCTTTTAATTGGCAACTTTCTGCTAGCCAGCAAGAATCACACTTAATGCCCAGAATCGAGTTAAAAGATGTAGTGAGTTTTTCCTGTTGTTGAGATAGGTCTTGCTGGATTTCTTACACAATTCTGCCACTTTTTTGTCATAATTCATGTCGCTCAGGTTTCTAGAAGATTTCACCCAAACTCTCTGACAATGTACTATACCCACCAATTTGCTACTAAAGTTTCAGTTTAAGCTAAGTGTTCAAGTCTATGGAGCCCCCAGCTATCCAGCTCAGAGGAGGTTATTATTTAAGAATGATTGCGGTGCCTAATTAGGATGCATGCTTTAAAAAATGATTTTGTACAGGTTCCATTAGTGAAAACACAACAGCTCATCACTTGGAGGAGCATGGTATCTTAGTAGGGTATCTGCATCTGGGGATATCAGATATTTCCAGTAATATTGGTCAGGGCCGATACACTTGAAATTATGAGTACTGAAAAGTTCTGGTCTAAATAGTTCTATGTAACCCCCCGAACACGGAAATCTTTACAGCCAGTGGTCAGCTGAAGTTGCCGGGTATCTATTTTTATGTAGTCATACAGTGGTGTCAACATAATGGGATACAAGCAAGTGATGTAAGGATGAATTTTAGTACAAGTCAAAGCATGGTAATGTGAACTCAAAAAGGTTTTCAGCTTATCTTCACAAAGGCAAGACCCCTTTAAGAATGCACATTAATCTTAATTCCACACCAGTATTATGAATCATTATTCAATAAATGCAATAGATAGAAAAAGGCACTTTATTAATAACACTATTTCATTGACAAGAGGAAAATGTTTTCAGAAACAATTCCTATTGCACTTGACTTTTGTACCTTTTCACTTTGACAGGGCAGACTCAAGAAAATAAGCCAGAAACATCTCAGGATTAATTGGCTGCCTCACCAACAAGTGACCCTCTGGTCCCAGGAAAGAACACGAGTCCTCTCTTTACTCTGTTCCCATCAGACATTCCTCGGCTCACCAGTGCACAGCACACTGCAACTAATTAAAAGCCTTTTGACAGATCTTCCTCAGTGCTACACTTCCAGTTCAATTTTCACTATTTTTATACATTTTCTGTCAAATCATTGAAAATCCACAGATACAAAGTGAACCATATGCCACAAATAAATTCACTGGGGTCACAAAAATAACATTGCAGACACTCTGACATTAACCTGCTATGAGTGTGTCCGTGGGGGCTTGTGTCTCTCAGCACTGATAATCTTTGCCCTTGTAGCCTCCAAGCTACAGATACTGTACATGAGTGATCCAATTGTAGTTTGTGCTTCTGTAATCCAAACACACCCAGAAAGCCATGTTTGCAAAGCTGTGTGCTATAAATGGGGGGATCACATAGAACTGTTTAGACCAGAACTTTTCAGTACTCATAATTTCAAGTGTATCGGCCCTGACCAATATTACTGGAAATATCTGATATCCCCAGATGCAGATATCCTACTAAGATACCATGCTCCTCCAAGTGATGAGCTGTTGTGTTTTCACTAATGGAACCTGCACAAAATCATTTTTTAAAGCATGCATCCTATTTAGGCACCGCAACCATTCTTAAATAATAAACATAATCCTTTATCCATAAGGAGTAACCAAGGTTTTAATGGTATGGTCAATATTAATTATGGATGAACAATGCCATGGCCCAGAAAAAAATCATCAGTGCAGGGCCTCAATCCGTCAGACAGTAATTAATGTTGCAGATATTTGCAACACCTTTTTGGGAACAAATTGCATTTTATATACATTCTGGCAGCTCCATGGTTGGTTTTGATCTTAATTCAAGCTCTCAAATTGTTTTGGTGGCATTATAAACTCACCTTCTCAGTGGACTGTCAGACCAGACTTCTGAATTTTCAGGCCGATAACACAAAAATATAATTATAATTTGCTAAATAATAATACATGATGATCTTAGGAAATGTTTGATAGCCTCCATGGCCATGCTGGAGATTCTTTCAAATGTTACTCTGAAACCAAGACCTAGATTAAATGAATTTGTTCAGTCTGACATAAGTATAGCAAAATTAATATTTTCTTCCACCTACAAATGCCATCAATCTGTTTGGCTGGCATTTCAGGTTGTGTTGGAACCATACAATGGACTGCATTATCCAAGCTGTGGGTGGATAGGGGGTGCGGGGAGAGGGTACAGAAAGGGCAGGAGCTGATATGCTGAGAAAGCTTGTTGTACAGCTGGTATCAAGCTAAATTACATAATAGTTAGACAAATTCCTACCCTCGGGAGCTGCCACTCAACTCAACCAGCAGCTCCATCATCCCTGGAAGCATCAAAGCACAGTAGTTGATGCTGGTGGGTGGGCAGGAAGAATTTAGAAGAGGATCATGTCAGAAGTTGAAAGGTAAACAACCAGGGTTTTAGGGCCTTATGGATCCTATAGCCCAAGGAGAAGGTGTGGGGGTGGGAGGCTGGAGGTTCAGATCTGATGGGCAATCAAAGCAACAGGAGACCTGATTGCGCAGTATAGGGCATTACTTCCTCAAATGACCTTCCCCCCACTTCTTCATTCCTTTCTTTTTCTAATAAATCATTGTAAATGCCTTCCCACTACCACCTGACTTTCCATTGTTGCAAAGTTGGGTAAAGTACTCATGAATTGGGAGTCAGGAAGATACAGTCAGGTGTTTATAAAATGCTAGTGGGAGAGGCATTGCAAATAAATAAATAAAATAAATTGCAAATTAGACAATTGGAGTTAGAAGAGAAAGAAAGATAAAGAAGATTCCTGGCTGAAGAATGGGAAAAAGAAAGAGAAGAAAGGGAAAGAGAGAAAGAAGAAAAAGAAAAGAAGAGAGAGTTTGAAATTCAGCAGTTGACAATTAGACAGATAAGCCAACTTAAAATGATGGAGATGAAGGTAGAAGATAGGCTTATTGAGGAGGATTGTGATGATGAGCAAAACCATCGTAGCTGAAGGCCTGATAGGGATGTATACAAGTATGTCAAAACCTTATTAAAATTCAATGAAAAGTACATAGAAGTCTTCAGAGTTTACTTTGAGGAATTGGCTAAACAAATGAACGGGCCAGAGACTACGTGGGTAATGTTAATTTAGGTCAGTTTGGTAGGCAGGGCTAGTGAGGCGTTTGCAGCGCTCTCAGAGAAGATGTCAAGAGAGTATGAAGGAGTCAAACAGGCTATTGTGAGTGTTTATGAATTGGTACCAGAAGCATATAGACAATGGTTCAGAAATATTAGAAAGGCACCAGATGATATTTATGTCAAGTTTGAAAGAATTAAACAGGGCAACTTCAACAGATGGATGAGAACATTACAGATAGAAAAGACATATGAGGATCATAGAGATATTATTCTGCTGGATGAGTTTAAAAACTCGCTTCCAGAAGGTAAGAACTCATGTTGAGGACCAGAAAGTTAAAACAGCTATACATCAGTGCATGAGTCAAAACCTAGCTTGTGACAGCAATTTCATGCCATGAAGGATAGAAATCGGCAAAGAGGGAGATCCTTCAAAGCAAATCAGGAAGTATACCACAGTGGGAACAGTTTACCACATGTGGAAAGAGAAACCCAAGAGGGTGGAAAAAATGTGAAAGACCTCAGGTGTTTTCACTGCAATAAGATGGGACTCACAAAGTCACAGTGCTGGTGGATTAAGAAAGGCACCGGGGAAAAGGATGTGATAAAAGAGGTTAAACCAGTGGGATTAGTTGAGTTAGTGAAGGAAATCCCAAGAGAAGTTGAGGATCTGCAGGAGAATGCACAGCCTAGCTACAGGCTAGAAAGTAAGATAGTAGCTGATCTTTTCAAAGACTTGACCTGTGTGGGTAAGGTTTACTCAAGTAGAACAGGGTGAGTAGGTAAAGAAGTTAAAATATTGAGAGATATAGGAGCTAGTCAAGTTCAAAGTAAGAGATGAAAATATTTGCGTCTTCTGAAATATTGCCCGAGAGAGTGTTCCTTTGTCTAAGATAAGGCTAGAAAGTCCAAAGAAGACTGGGGAAGTGACAGTGGGAGTGTTGGAAACATTGGCTATTCCAGGATTCCAGTTTGCTCTTAGAAACAATATAGCTGGGTCACAGATGGGAGTGATGCCAATTGTAATGGAGAAGGCAAAAGACTTACAGCATCCGCAGTTCTTTTGGTTTTTAGAAAATCAGGGAACTTAGGAGCTAAAAGAAAACTACCCTGGAATTTTTCTGGACTGTGTGGTGACGAGATGCAACAGCAATAAGTTAAAACAAGAAGAAGAAAGCAAGGAGCAAGACGAAGAAGTTGAAATCCAGTCAGCTGACACTCTGTTTTATGAGATGGCAAAGGAAAAACCTAAGCAGGTAGAGGATCGGGCCGATGTGTTTAGTTCTGAAAGAATATTGGAATTACACCAAAAAGATGACAAAATAAAGTATTTTATATTATAAAAACTACTCTGAAAAGGAATCAGAATGTACTCCTGAATGCTATTCCCTTAAGCATAAAATCTTAGGGTGGAAATGGAGACTTTGGCAGGTTAGTGCAGAGGCAGATGAGAAATGGGCAGAAGTTCATCAGATTGTGTTGCTGGTAGCATACAGACAGGAAGTATTGCAGGCAGCACACAAATCACCTGTAGGAAGTCATCCAGGGGTGAGGGAGACACAGGCTAAGATACTGAAGTATTTCTATTAGCCTGGATTATATAAAGATGTGGTTGAATTTTGCTGTACATGTCATACATGCCGGATGGTAGGAAAGCCACAGGCGGTAATTAAACCAGCACCTTTGATGCTGATTCCCACATTCGAAGAACTTTTAACATGGCTTATAATTGATCGTCTGGGTCCCCTCCCTCAAACGAAAAGTGGGAACCAATATTTGCTAATCATAATGGGTGTGTCTACCAGGTTTCCGGAGCCAATTCCATTTTGGAATGTCAAGGCAAAAAGGGTCGTGGAGGAGTTGCTTGCTTTCTTTACCCATTATGGCCTACCCAGGGAGATTCAGTCAGACCAAGGGCCCAATTTTACTGCCAACTTATTTAAGGAGCTCATGGACAGTTTAGGCACCAAACACTTTAAATCAAGTGTAAACTATCCTGAATCCCGGGGAACATTGGAAAGGTGGCATGTGACGCTAAAGACAATGCTGACGGCTTATTGCTAGGAATACCCAACTGTCTAGGATAAAGGTATCCTATTTATATTATTTGCTATTAGAAATACTCCAAACAAATCCACTCCAGTTACACCAATTAAACTTATATTCAGACACAAAATAAGAGGGCCTTTAAAATTAATTAAGGAAATGTTGATAGATCCAAAGTCAGAAATCTTACAGTTGGGTTAGGTATCTGGAGTAATAGAAAGATTAAAAGAGTAGGTGAATTAGTTAGACAACATTTGAAGATGGCATAGCACATAGTGAAGCAAGAAGCAGATGAGAAATCTAAAATTCATACGTTTGCCTTTGGGGATAAAATATTGGTGCTGTTACCAATAGTAGGAGATCCCTTCAAAGCAAGGTTTAGTGGTCCATTTCACATTGAGAAGAAGTTAAGCCAGGTGAATTATCTGGTAAAGATGCCAGATAGGAAAAAAATTAACAGGTATGTCATGTGAACCTGCTAATACCTTACTATGACAGGGGAAGGGAACCAGAGGTACGGGTATTAGTTACTGCATCTCAGAGTGAGGAATCAAATCCAGATGAATTGGATTTTGAGATGCCTCAGAATAAGTTGAATAATGAGGAAGGCCTTATGAAATAGGAGAGGATAGTGAGTTGTTTGTCACAGGAACAGAGAAGTGAATTGAAAGACTAGCTACAGTGCCATGAGAACCTATGTAGAAATAGAATGGGACGTACTGATGCAATGGTACATGAGGAGAACATAGGGAATGCTGTTCCAACAAAACAACATCCCTACAGGCTTAATTCTCTCTAAGCAGCTCAGTTTCAGAAGGAAGTGGAAGTGATGCTCCAAGGAGACATCATAGAGCCGAGTCAAAGTGAATGGAGTTCACTGATTATATTGGTTTCCAAACCTGATGGTACTCAACAATCCTGCTATGATTTTCGAAAGGTCAACGGTATGACCAAATGTGATTTATTCCCAATTCCAAGACTGGGGTACTTGTGGAAAAATTAGGACAAACCAGTTACATCACAAACTTGGACTTACTTCTTGATTACCGGCAAGTACCTTTGCTGGAGAGAGCAAAAGAAGTTTCTGCTTTTCTAACCCCAAATGGGCTATATCAATTTAACATAATACTCCTTAGAATGAAAAATGCACACGCCACTTTTCAATGACTTATGAACGGAGGTGTGGCAGGATTGACTAACTGTGCCTTTTACATAGATGACTTAGTGATCTTTAGCCATTCATGGAAAGATCATATGAAGCATTTGGCAGAGCTCTTTGAGACACTATGGAAAGCAAAGATGGTCACAAACTTGGCAAAAACAGCACTTGTAAAGGCGAAAGTGATATTCTTAGGGCACAACATTGGATATGAATGGATGATACTGAGGAATGTGAAGATGAAAGCCATTGAGAAATTTCCAAGTCCTTCCTCAAAGAAAGGAGTACTATGATTTTTAGGATTGAGTGGATTCTACATGAAGTTTGTACCAAATTATAATAGCATAGTGGCACCGACACTGGATTTCCTGAAAAAAAACATGAAATTTCAGTGGACAGAACAATGCCAGGAGGCATTTGAGAACTTAAAAGCAGTGTTAACCACCACACCAGTTTTAGTCATGCCAAATTTTTTGAAACCCTTCAAAGCCACCATCGACATAAACAATGTAGCTTTTGGAGCTATGTGGTTACAGGAGGATAATGTGGAATTGAAAGCCAATTGGTTACTTTTCAAAAAAACTCAATATCCACCAGAAAAAAAATTCAGCCATTGAAAAGGAATTATTGAGCTTGGTAATGGCCTTACAACATTTAATGTTTACTTTGCAAACAATGCATCAATTGTGTATACCAATCACAATCCTTTGACATTTCTGGAAAGATTTAAGGACAAGAACACCAGATTATTTCATTGATTCTTATGTCACAAACATTTAATTTACAAATTGCACGTGATGTGGGTCATGAAAATATTATTGCGGATGCTTTGTTATGAGTTTAAAAAAAAATGTTTATCTAAGATAAAAACAGTAATATACAATGTTGTATATATGTAGAATTAGCATGAAATGTGTAACTCTAGATTAATGAGATATGGATTTAGTAATATAATGAAGTTATGCTTTTAAAAGAGAAAAAAAAGCCATCTTTTCATAATGATGGTTCACTTCTTTTTCTTAAGTGGGGGAATGTTGCGAAGTTGGGTAAACTAGTTGTGGATTAGGAAGCACAAAGCTAGAATAACCTTTACCCCTAGAATGGCAAGGGCAGCAGATGCAAGGGAATTTAATTGTCCTGAATGTTTTAAGTCAAACACCATTCCAATATGGGTACATATCACAGTTGCTCCATTGTCACTGGACTAAAATCTTTACAACTATTGATTAACATCACCGTGAAACTACCATTACCAAACAGGATAGCCATTCATGAAGGCAGCCCAATGCTATTTTTGCAGGCCATCACGAGACGATAATAAGTGCCAGTCTTGTCAATGGTGCTTACAACCTAGATTTTATCCTTTAAATGAGGGAAGAATCAGATTTCTAATCAAATGGCCTTCCCTATCTATTCTGGATCATTACTTATTGCATCACCTATGAGTAACTTAGAAATACTGCGCTCAATTCTGGTCTCCCTGCTGTAGGAAGGATGTTGTGAAACTTAAAAGGGTTTAGAAAAGGTTTACAAGGATGTTGCCAGGGTTGGAGGGTTTGAGAGAGACTGAATAGGCTGGGGCAATTTTCCTTGGAGAATCAGAAGCTGAGAGGTGACCTTATAGAGGCTTATAAAATCATGAGGGGCTCAGATAGGGTGAATAGGCAAGGTCTTTTCCCTGGGGTGAGAGAGTCTAAAACTAGAGGGCATAGGTTTAAGGTGAGAGGGGAAAGATTTAAAAGCAAGTAAGGGGTAACTTTTTCACACAGAGCGTGGTGGGTGTATGGAATGAGCTATCAGATGAAGTGGAAGCTGGTGCAGTTACAATATTTAAAAGGTATCTGAATAGGAGGGGTTTAGAAGGATATGGGACAGATGCTGGCAAATGGGACTAGATTTCGTAAGATAGCTGGTTGGCATGGGTGAGTTGGGCCAAAGGGTTTGTTTCCAAGCTGTACAGTTCTATGACTCTATAACTATCACTTGGCCATACAGATCTTGATTCTTGCTGCATAAGTGACATGCCATCAAAGGTATTTGTCTTTCACTCATCATGACAGATGCACGAACACCAAACTTCAAAGGGAACAATAATTCATACTGTTTGAAAAATCGGTCCTAATGGTTAGCAAGTGGACTCTGATTGGTCAGTAATGTAGAATTGAAGAAGGGGTCAGACCCAACAGTACTGAAGGAAATGCCACCTCCACGCCTTCCCTTTCTGGGGTAAGACTTGTCCAGTAGAAGGAGAATGTCAGTGAGCTATCTACAGAAAGCTTCCTGGCATCTCCACTCTAATACCAACTCCAAAATATCAGGATCATTCTGTCTTTTAACTCTGATACTCTTTCTATAGGTACTGCAAAGTAACTCCAGTATTTTTCAGTTTATCTTTGTGATTTATTTACTCAATAAGTCTATGGACTACACTTATCCATAAGTACTGATTGAACTGGTTCAATCAGTGAAAGAAGTTAATATACTGTTGCACCAGCGAACACAACAATCAGTAAGTCAACATTAGAAAATGAACATAGCAGCTCCCAAAGCGTACCTGGTTTGCAGTTATGATGTCAGGTCAAGAAAATTCATCAGAAATTCTGCCTCCCTTGCGTTGAACCTTAATTCTTTTTGACATGGCTTGGTGTGCTGCTTAGTTACATGTTAGTAATAAACACAATTCTTGCTTGCATGATCAACACTTTAACAACAATCTAAGCAGAAGCTAAAACTCCTAACCTGTCTGCAAAAGGAAATCCAACAGCCCCAATGCCTTCTTCAATCTTCTCCAGTCTTGTAAAAATAAATAATGCCAGCATCATTTCTGAAGACTTTAAACAGTGCAGTCCTTGTATAAATCTTTCTATACACAGATTTTTTTTTAATCTCTACAAAAGACTGATTATGAGAAGGCTATGTTAAATTAGTGCCAAGTAGACAGACTGTTTACATCAATTCTCCACAAAGCCCCTTAAAGATTTTGTTTGACTGGATCTTGCAATGTTGCCTTGAAGGCAATCTCCTTGCCAATTTTTTTTGTAAATATAGATAAGTTACTGTATTATTTATTCTAATTAGGGTCCGAGAGCACGTGCAGCCACTTGTGTTTAATGGACCATTAAGCGATCAGCCAATTCCAATAGCCTCAAATACACTGTCCTGTGTTCTTGCTCTTTAAATCCACAGCATCTGCCTGCATTTTCTCCTTCTACCACATTACCTTGTCAAAGCATGGCTTTAATTGAGTCTAACCAATGGTTGAAACATTTACTTTAGATGAAACATTAAACAGAGGTTAAAGTGAATGTAAGATATCCTATTGTACAGTAGTATTCTATGGAGCAATTCTCCTCAGTGTCCTGGACAGAAGTAGTTTGCCATGATTTGAGGACACATGTCATCCACCATGTTCAGACTGCTTTGAACAGTGAACTTGTTCAGCACTCAGTTAATGTCACTAATACTGAAGACTCCCTCCATATCATTTACACACTCATCCAGCTATGATTAATCCAAATGTCTATGAGCTGTTCCAGAATTCAGTTCTTGCATCTGCAACAGTATCATAACCATTGCATCCATGAGTAAGGCAAAGCTTTCAAATGCCACAGTTGTCCAGGTAATCAATGTTGCTCTGATGCTGTTTTTCTAATCTTCCACTCTTTTCTACAATGAGAATTCTTTGAATGTTGGCCATGAGTTTCCTTGAAGACTTCTCGTGCTATGACGGTGTGATTTTGGCAAGGACTCATTTACATATTTGCATGCTCTAAACTGTTGCTATAAGTTACAGCAGATAGTAGGAGAAACTGAGAGGAAATTTCTGTCATTCATATGTGTTGCCAGGAATCATTGGTGCCAAGCTACATGGTTCTGTGTTTGCTGTCTTGCCAAATACAGCACCATATTTGCATTTGCACAGCACCTTTATTGTGTTAAAAAATTAAAAATTTCAAAGATGCTTGACAGGAGTGTTATCGAACGAATTTTAACACCAAATCACATTGGGTTGAAAAGGCTTGGCCAGAGGTAGAGTTTAAATAATCTCCAAAAGGAAGAAAGAAAAGTGAAGAGGTTCATGAAAAGAATTCCACAGTCTCTGTTACACACAGTTTTTGAGGACTTTTTTTTATGACTCTCTGGTAATGTTGCCTGGGTAAATACATTGGAACAAGACTAAGCCATTCAACAAACTCATGGCTAACCTGTATTCAGATTCCAGCTACATGCATCAATTCTAATCCTTTTATCCTCTTAGCTAGTAAAATATGATCAATCTCAGAGTTAACAGCAAACATTCAGCTAACATGCACTGCATTTTGTGGGAGAATTTTCTGATACTTTTACCAAACATTATATGATGATGTGTTAATAACTCTGCTCTGAATGGCCTGGTTCTGATTTGAAATTTATGTCCTTTGAGCTAAGTATAATATTTAGATATGAATACAGGACCTTTCACTTTCTTTAGACAGTCCGAAATATTTCTTAGCATATCAGTGAGTATCTCAGGAGACTTCCTGCAGTTTGAATATTGCCACCAGATCTTACCTGAGCAAAAAAAGGCTTTGGAATAGCGCTTGATGTAAATTATGAGACTTCCAAAAATGCAGCACTCATTTGGCATTGTACTTACATGTCACCTTAGATTATGAAGTCCTGAAGCTGCTTGTAGAATAAAACTTTCTGAATCCACTTCTACCAACTTTAAATGTACCTTCTATACACAGGGCCTCTGTAAAGTGATACTTTTTAAGTGTTAAAATCCATAGAATTACTGAGCAAAACTATTCTTATGTATAAACTTTCAGTTACTCTGATGCATATTGACTGTGCAGCTAACCTCTAAATTAGAAGGATGTAGGTTCAGCCTCACTCCAGAACCTTGAGCATATATATGAAGCTGACCATCCCTTACTAAGGAGTTTTACAGAAAATATTTTCCCTCGCTGGGAATCTAGAACACAAGGTTACATCTCCAAATGAACTAGTGGCCATTCAGAACAGAGATGAAGAGTTGTTATTTTTCACTCAGATGGTTATGAATCTTTAGAATTCTCTCCCCCAGACAGTGATGAATATTCAGTAGTTGAACATATTTAAGGGAGGTGTATAGATTTTGGGGTATGAAGGGAATTAAGGGATACAAGAATACTGTAGGCTGGTGAAGTTGTAGTGGGAGATCAAGCAAAATATTACTGAAAGGCAGAGAAGACTCAAAAGGCCAAAAAGCCTAATACAATTTTAAAATATTTCTTCAGTTGTTATGAAATCGGATTAAGTGGATAACCCTAAGGACAGAGCTAACATTGGCACGATGGCTGAAATGTTCTCGGCTCACTGCCAAAATTTCTACTGAAAGTCCCTATGTTTTAAATCAAACAATTAAGGTGATCAATTCAATGATTAAATGCATTTCTATCACCACTAAACAATCAGATCCATACATTAGTAATTGTCCAAACATTGTAATGAAGTAAGCAATGACAACAACCTATTGCATCTGAACTGTATGTGGTCTTGAATCACAACACTGAATCCTGAGTAGCTCACACGCCAGTTGACCACAACAGTGATGTCGCTACTTATCATTCAGCTGAGTCAGCCACTATTTCGAAAGAAAATTGTTTATTTTATTTTCTATCTTCCTATGTCTTGTTATGAGTAGAATTTTTTTTCTGGGTGATATAAATTGGTTCAGTGAGTCACTCTTAGTGTTCTGCTTATTTTGCTGCTTTGTTAATGGTTCCACCATGCAGTAGGTTTCAAATTGTTCAGCAACTAAACAGATAATGGTAAAAGTAAAAATATTTTGAAAGAGTCTTATAACTATGTTTCTACTTATTGTATTAAATGGAATGGGCTCATTTATCCCATTTATATTTTGTGGAGGCCCCAGGTAAATGACACTAACAGTCATGCCTTCAGATGCTCAGGCCCCAGGTTGAACGCCAACTCTAAACCTCCCTACCTTGTTAAATCTCTCTTCTTCTCTCGTTTGTTGTTACTGCTTAAAACTTATATCTGTTTACATATCTCAGTGTCTGACTTTGTTTGGTAACTCTCCTGTGAAGAGTCATGGAATGTTTTATGGTGTTAAAGGCAGCATGTAAATGCAAGTTGTTGTTGTTGTTTCATGAACCTGAATGTATCCTTTTCTGACACTACATTTAATAGTCTTTAAGTCCAGAATTTGTACAGTTGAATGCTAAGTAAGTGTGTCAGATGTTAACATCTGAAATTTAACATTCTTAAACTTTGTGTTCGAATCCCTCCCCACTTTCTATCCTGGTAATCTGCTCTGACCCCAAAACCCTCTAATTTTCCTTTGTTCCTTCAACTCAAGCCTCTTGTGCATTTCCCACTTCTGTCACCCACTGTTGGTGCACAAAATTCATAAGGCCTGGAATTCCTATCTTAACCTACAGCCTCCTTCTCTTCCTTTACATTGGTGTCTAAGACCTACGGGCTGGATTTGACATTCTTCTGCAGGATGAGAGAGTCAGAGTGGACAGTTGGTTACCTCTTATTCCCAAACTGCTGTGTCGTCTCTGTGAATTCAGCTTTAGATGCTCAATTAGTGACAGCAAAGTGGCAAATTAGCAATGCAAAGGGAAGCTCCATACCCAACTGGCAGTCCAGGCCAAGGCATCATGTAGCAGGGAATTTTTTTGCCACAAGTAGGGAGTTGATCTCGACTACAAATGTAAATGCCCTTCTGAATTTGTCTTGATTTCTTATTGAAGTCATAAAAAATGAAATCAAAAATATTACAGATGCTGCCACCTTCACCAGAGGAATCTGCTGCTATTTACCTCTTGGTGTCAGGCATTTTCTTGCACATTTATCTGCTTTCTCATACCTGCCAGAAAGCACTCCTCAAATTGTTCCTGTCTGATTTTTGTAATTCAGATAACAGTTTGTTAATTAGTCATTTGATGTTGACAGTCGGGTTTATAATTTTGGTGCACACTCACCTTCGGTAATTTCTGCAGCTGGCACGTTGAAGTTGTAATGACAAACTGAAGCCATGACGCCATAGTTTACATTTGTGCATAGCGGGTGTTTCTTATAGGGGACACCCCTGAAGGGCGCATACAAAATCCAGCCGTATGTCTTTGCCGAAGCTTTAGCCTCCTTCTGTGTTGATCTCAGTTTGGTTCGTTTTATCAGACTCCTGTGAAGTACCTCCAGATCATTTCTTGATGAAAATGCAACACACTTAATGGAGAGTGTTGCTGAACAAAGAGACCTTGGAGTGCAGATTCATAGTTCCTTGCAGATCCATAGTTGCAGTCAGACAGGATAGTGAAGAAGGCATTTGGTGTGCTTGCCTTTATTGGTTGGTGCATTGAATAATGGAGTTAAGAGGTTAGTTTGTGGCTGTACAGAACATTGGTGAGATCATTTTTGGAATACTCTATGCAATGCTGGTTACCCTGCTGTACGAAGAATGTTGTGAAACTTGAAAGGGGTCAGAAAAGATTTACAAGGATATGGCCAGGGTTGGATGATTTGAGCTTTGGAGAGGAGCTGAATAGGCTGCAGTCTATGTTGCAGGCTGAGGGGTGGCCCTATAGAGGTTTATAAAATTTTGAGGTGCATTGATAGGGTAAATAGACAAGGTCTTTTCCCCGGGGTTGGTGAGTCCAAACTTAGAGGGCGTGGGTTTAAGGTGAGAGGGGAAAGATTTAAAAGAAACCTAAGGGACAACATATTCACACAGAGGGTGGTGCGTGTGTGGAATGAACTGCCAGAGGAAGTGGTGAACATTGGTGCAATGCATTTAAAAGGCATCTAGATGGGTATATGAATAGGAAGGTTTCAGAGAGACATGGGCCAACTGCTGGAAAATGGGAACAAAAACAAAGTTGCTGGAAAAGCTCAGCAGGTCTGGCAGCGTCTGTGAAGGAGAAAACAGAGTTAACGTTTCGGGTCCAGGGGCCCTTCCTCAGAGCTTATCGTGGCTGAGAAAATGTCAGTTTATATGCAGAAAATAGTGAGGTGGGTGGGGTAGGGAGTAAACAATAGGATGGAGCCCAAAGACAGAGAAAGACAGTTGAACAGACAAAGGAGTTGCTAATGATCATGCTGGAAGGGTGAATAGTTGTTAATGGGAACTATTAGTGACCAATGCTGGAAAATGGAACTAGATTTGTCTAGGATATCTGGTCAGCATGATGAGTTGGATCGAAGGGTCTGTTTCAATGCTGTGCAACTCTGTGATTCTACAAATACAAGTTGTTCTTCGTGTATTATCCATGAAATATTGTCAACATTAAAAGCTTACTGGAATGATTTTAAACTCTTGTTTTTAATAAGTGCATATTATTCTTTAGAACTTTATTATGTGAAATGCAGGTGGTGATTTGTGAATTCTACATACTTTCAGGGTTTATGCATGTAAAACATATTCAGACTTTTATATTATTGGAAGATTTGCTTCGATAAAGAGTTCAAAAATGTGCAATTATGCCAACGGCCCATTTACATTTTTAAAATGCATAAGAACTGAAAACTAATAAATCCACCAGACCTGACAGTCCACATCCTAGGCCATATACAGAGATAGTGAATACATTGGATATGAGGAAGGCCTCAGACTCTGGCAAGATCACCTTGGATTAGAAGGGACAATGTCGCTATTCAAGAAACGAGAAAGAGATAGAGTGATAAAGAAGCAACTACAGGCCAGTTAGCCTGACTACAGATATCAATAAAAACTGAACATAAGTTTTCTGGATGTCTGTGTGCTCATGCCTTTCTCAGGTCAAAGAAAAACTCCAACACAAAAATTCAAAAGGTCATTGCTAGGCAACTTTTCAACCAAAAAGCATGTAGTCATTACAAGTTGTTGTGAAGATGATACAGTGAAGTGTCATTGGATTGGAACCTGGAATGAGAGGTTTATCCTATAATGAGAAGCTGAATAGATCAGGCCTATCGCTCTCTATAATTTAGAGGAATGGGATACAATCTGGTTGAAATTTACAGGGTTCTGAGGGGTTTCAACCAGATAGATTCTGAGAGGATATCTCCCTGCAGGTGGAGAGACTTGATTTAGGCACTTGTTTCGGGATGAGTGTCTGAACATTTAACGCTGAGATAAGGAGTTCATTTTCTCAGTCAGAGTGTCTTTAATCTTTAAAATTCTCTATTCCTGAGTTCAGACATTGACTGTAGTTGAAACTAAGATCCAGGGATTTTTGGATTCTGGAAAAGTCACGTGATGTGGGGATTAGTCAGGAAATTCGAGTTGAGATCAAAGATCAGCCATGATCTTACTCTGGAACAGAGCAGGCCGTGGGCCATAGAGACTACTCTTGTTATTATTCCTTGTATTCTTAAATGTACACAATGAAACCTCTGCGATACTAGAAGCCCAGTGCATGAGAAGACAATTAGCAAGTGGCAAGGTCATCACTATATATATACTACACACATGCTCTCACTTACAGACATATAGCACCTCAGAAAATGGGCACAGAGCAGTAGTAAGAAAAGCATTGAAGACATAGCAAAAGTAATGAGGGTCACATAGGCCAGAATGTTTGTAAAGATATAGAGTCTCTGCAAATGTTCTACATATGGTTGTAAAGGTCCAAATGCAGAGATCTTTCTCAAACATAGCGGCTGTTGAAGAGTTGGGGCAGTGTTTTTCATCCAGTGTGCATTGGCAAGGATATCAGATCCCCGCAACTGATTGATGCACAGCACTGTCACGCAGTGCAGAGAGCCAGTGTTTTCATTATCATTGGTCCTTGCTGGGCTGAAGCAGACAGATCACATGTTATTGCTACTGCACCTTGTCAGGACTGTGGAAACGGAAGCTGCAGCACATGCTATGAGGGACCATGACGGGTAGGTGGGGAGTCGGTGGTGGCATGGCTTGAAGTAGATGGACCAGGAGGAGTAAAGGGAAATGGGGCAAAAGAATTGGAGGGATTTTTATCCTTAATTGATTTCAAAAGAATTTGACACAGTGCTAGGGCACCAAGGCAGGCCTTCTGCTCAGCCCAAGTTTGCACCTGGCAATCTCATCATACCGCCTGAAATTTCCATAAAATCCATCCCAGCTCCAAAATGAAAATCCCAAATTCCAGGACATATTTTCCCAAGTCAAGAACCCAGAGTTGGAAATTGTCCTAAATTCAAATCAGGTGTGAAAATTCAGCACACATTTCATGACTTTCCAAGTGTTCTACAGCCAAGGGAGTTTGTTTTTAAGCTGCATTTGCGTTTGCATGTAAGAAACACAGCAGCCATTTTGTGCACCACTTGTTTCTGCAAACTTCAATGAGATAATGGATAGATAATATATAATGTTGGCTGAGGGCCAGGGAGGCTTTATTTTATATTATGTTGTGGGATTTGGGCATATCTAATTACTCCTGAGTCTGTCATGAGAGCCATCTTCTTGAGCCAGTATTATCCATGTGTTGTAATATCTCAACGGGTCTCTAGGAGTGGTAGTTAAGGATATTGACCAGGAAACAGTGAAGGAAAGAGAATTTAGTGCCAAATCAGAAGCAGAACACTATGGAGAGATATAGTTAACTTTTCAGGTTGGCAACCTTTTATTATGTAGGCACAAAACATCCCACAGCACCCAGTCACGGGCTGGAGTATATTTCTGGAGAATGTTGTGGGATTAGTAGGTATCAATTCTGTGAAGGATTTGCGAAGGAGGATGAGGGTTCTACACTGAAAGCAACAGAGGAAAGGAGACTCAAGAAACCAATGTAAAAGATGATGGGCTGAAAAGACTCCATTGATACTAATCAAATTAACTCAAAAGGAGAACTATAATTAACCTAATACCAATTCACTAGCCTTACACTCTTGTATACTACATATGGCTTTTCATTTCTTTTCTAAAAGAATTAATTTAAATGCATCTTTGAAGTATAATATAGAAATAAAGCAGGATCTTACTTTCGGGAAAGGGTGCGGAGGTTTTGACACGGGAGTATGATTCCTGTTGGCCTTGTGTGATGCAGTTAAGCTTTGAGATTGCCAAAGAGTTAAATTGTTATCACACCATCTCCTGGATAGGAGTTTAAGAAACTATCATTCAATTGTCACCATAAGAGATATGAATTATAATTCGAGAACAGAGATCCATCTTTTAAAAAAAATTTGTAACCATCCTGATTCAATTACACTGGTGTTGAAACTTTGAATCAGAAAATAAAATTGATTATAAAACTGTAATGGAAAGCAACAATGGGTGATATCTAAAAATCTAGCTGGCTCCCCTCCAAAGTCAGAAAAACTGAAACTCCAGCAGTTTCAGGGTTTTGAAGGGAGATGGGATGTAATCCAAATGTGGTTAAACAAAATGCAGAAATATGGAACAACAGCCCGAGACTGAAGCAGTCACAATGGTACTGCCAGCTGCAAGCACATTAATTACAACGTACCGCGGTATGTAGCTGCAAAGAGTGACCTTGATACTCGTTGAAGAGCAGAAGATAACTCTTACAGGAAAAGTATGCCTTTTCCCCCTTCAACGCCTATCTCAAAGGAGTGCCTTTTCACATTTTTCTGCCGTCTTTCAAAGCAGTAAATTAAACTTAATTGCGGCCTCGCTCAAAACAAGGGAAGGCTCACTCACAAATCTTCCCAAGGCTTTAAATTACCAGCATGTCAAAAAAAATGGTTTCTTTCTTTCATGCCTGTGTCAGAGTAAAAGCCTGCAGCATCTTGAGGAACAGCCATTTTTGCAACAACGGATAATCTTCATTTGCTGCCGCCACCACCCCTCCCTCACCAATAAAGGATGAAGCAATTTCTCTGACTCGTGAAGCTCTTCCAGAGATGTTGAAATGCATTAGTAATGCATAATGTCACTTTCAACTTATCTACAGAATAATTTCAACAAAGCGCTGTTTTGGAAACTTCTTATCTCTACTTCCCCCTAATATACTTATGAAGAAAAGCTGATGCCATTTTAAAAATTAAGTACTTTTGTTTTTGCTGTTTGAAATTAAGGTACTTTTTAAAAAACAACTGATCTTGTTCCTTTGGAATTTTAAGCTCAAAAGCCAGCCTGCAGAATTCTTAGACCTAATATGTACATATTTACTGTTAATAAAATGTTATGAGCTGTGCCTAAGAATTTGCATATCTGCTTTTGACATTTAGTATTTGCAACCTCATCATCTACAATATTTTGCCTTTTTTGTGCAACTTGCAGAAACTTGATTTTCAGCAGGGTTCCTCAAATGCATTAGTAGAGAATTTGCATATAATCTAGCCTCAATGCTGAAGTAAATGTCAAATGTGCGACACCATAGTAAGAGTTAATAATTAGCAGCGTATTGGTGCGTCTTTGATTCAGAAGGCTATGTGTTTGAGCTCCATGCTGAAGACTTCAGCGAATAAGTCAATTCTGATATTCTAGTACAGTATTCCTGAAGAAATGTTGCACGGCTGGAGACAAAATGTTGAAGTAAAGCATTATCTATCCTCTCTTGTGAATGTAAAAATGAACTCATGAAATTAATAAGAACAACAAGAGAGTTTTCCCCAATATCTTGACAAACTTCTAACACAACACTAGATAAAAACAAGATAATAAAGTGTGAAGCTGGATGAACACAGCAGGCCAAGCAGCTTCTCAGGACCACAAAAGCTGACATTTCAGGCCTAGACCCTTCATCAGAGAGCTTGGCCTGCTGTGTTCATCCAGCTTCACACTTTATTATCTTGAATTCTCCAGCATCTGCAGTTCCCATTGTCGCTGGATAAAAACAGATTGGTCATAATCAGATTGATGTTTGTGGGAGTACTTGCTACATATAATTTAGTGTTGCAACCCCTGAATTCCAACAGTCACTGCTTTTCAAAAGTAGTTCATTGGTTGTCAAGAGCTTTAGAATTTCTTGATGCCATGAAAGGCACTATATAAATTCAAATTCCTGTTTTATTGATGTGTTCCCTAAAACTTGCATGCATACCTTCCTAACAGCTACTAGTGCTTTCACAGCCATACAGCATCCCAAAACAGACAATTTGCAGTCAATTAAATAATTTTGAAGTAAATTTACTCTTCACCATTCTGGTTCTGTGTCAGTTTTGTTTGAAATTTCTGCTGAGAAGGAACTTGGCACATTTCTAAATGCAAGCCGTTGTTAATGTTTTACACAAACGTCTGGTCATTTTATAGTGGAGTAGATGGTGCCTTATGTGATAACCATGAATGGGTAAACCAGAGATGGCCAAGCTACTGTTATGAGGACAATGGTTCAAATCCCACGAAGGCAACTGGTGAATTTGAAAGCTAATCCCAGCAATGACAATTGTGAAACTATCACCAGTTATCATAAAAACACGTCAGATTCACCAAGGTTCTTAAAGGAAGGAAATCTCCCATCCACATCTTGTCTGACCAACATGTGACTCCAGACCCATTACAATATGGTTATTTCTTAACTGCCCACTGAAATGGCCTAACAAAGCACTCAGTTCAAGGGCAATTAGAGAAGCACAATAAATGTTGGCCTTGTCAATGACACCCCCATTTCGTGAAAGAATGTCAAAAAACATGTACGCATGGCACAATAAGAACCTAACATCAGAGGTGACCTACAGTACTTTCTGAATTATCAATAACTGTGTCAAGTGGATTGTCATGAAGTATAAGGGTAAGCTAGCTAGTAGCATTAAAGAAGATTGCAAAAGTTTTGTTAGAGCTGTAAGAGGTAAGAGAGAGGCAAGACATTGGACAGTTGGAAAATGAGGTTGGAGAAGTAATAGTGGGATATGGGGGAGGAAATGAATATGTACTTTGCATCAGTTTTCACAGTAGAAAACATTAGCAGCACCCCAGGACTTCAAAAGATTTAGGGGATGGATGGGAGACCAGATGTGAGTGTAATGGTCATCAATAAGGAGAAGCTGCCGGGAAAGCTAAAAGATCGGAAAATGGATAAATCACCTGGACCAGATGGACCAAACTCTAGAGTGCTGAAGCAGAAAGTTGAGGAGATTGTGGAGGCATTGGTGGTAATCTTTCAGGAATCACTGGAGTCAGGGAAAGTACTAGAGGACTGGAAATTGGCTAATGTAACACCATAAGAAGAAGATTAAGATGGGAAATTATTGGCCAATTAGTCTGATCTCAGTCATTGATAAGATTTTAAAGACTATTATGAAGAATGAATTTACTGAGTACTTGAAAGCACAGGCTTTAAAAAAGGCCTGAGTCTGCAAAGTTTTATCAAGGGGAAGCCATGCCAGACAAATCAGTTAGAACTCTTGCAGGAGGCAATGAGCAAAGTTATACAAGGGAGAGGCAGTGGACATGATCTATTTAGATTTCCAGAAGCCTATGAAAAGGCGATGTAAGGGATGCTGCTAAATAAGAGAAGAGCCCACAGTGTAGGGGCAAGGTACTGGCATGGATAGAGAATTGGCTGACTGGCAGAAGACAAAGAGATAAATGGGTCTTTTTCAGGATGCAACTGATAATTAGCAGAGTGCCACAAGGGTCGGTGTTGGGACCACATCTACTCACATTATTCATTAATAATCTGTATGACAGAACTAAAGGCATTCTTGTTAAGCTAGAAGATGACACAAAGCTAGTGTTGAGAAGGCAGAGAGGCTACATAAGGACGTGGACATGCTAGGCAAATGGTCAAAGAAATGGCAGATGGAATACAAAGTTGGAAGGTATATGGTTATGCCCTTTGGGAGGCAGAATAGAGGCTTAGACCATTTTCTAAATGGGGAAAGGCTTCAGAAATCTGAAGCACAAAAGGGAAGTGCTTAATAATTTGGGAAATCCCATCTAGAGCTGTAACAAACTGGGGAATCTCACCCAGGGACTCATTGTAACAAATGCTTAATGCTAGGCCTTTTCCTGCCAAGCAGAAAAGTAAGATTTCTTGGCAAAGTTGAAATTACCCTCATTAAAGCAAAAATAAATCAACCAGGTGTTAACGAGGAAAGAAAAAGTTGTGTTGATGGCTCCCGGTTTTGCAAACAAAGTTTTCACAGCAAACAATGGTTTAAAAAATTTGAAATTGAGACAGTAAAATTACTATTAAAAAGAGGCAATTCACAAGCAAGAGCCAAAGCATCTTTTATTGGGTCTAAGCATCACTGGGATGCTAAGCATCACTGCTATTTCTCTCTCAGATCAATATCGAAGAAAATCACAGATAGAAGGCATCCATCAAATCAGCAATGGGCTCTTTAATATTTACTCCATCACCTTCAGACAACTTTCTAATGAAATGCCTTGAGTACGTTTCAGGTCTTTCTTCACACTGCAAGGTTAGTGCAGGTGTGAAGCTATGACTAGCTGGTGGCGGTGAGGCTTTCAGGACTGAATTAATATGTTTGATTCAGATAGGTTATCAATTCTGAGTTCCCTGAATTTTAACTTCTTTTATGTCTCAATTTCCTCCTTGCTACCATTAGCCAACATACCCTTACTTCCTACCCATCTCTTCTTCTTTGTCACCCCTTAAAATAAAAGATTCTAGTCCTTAAATTCTTCCATGTATCTCATGTCAATTTTTGTACGATAATGCTCCTTTGAGACATTTCATTGTTACAGACATTATGCAAATGTAAGATGTTGTTGATCTTAAATGGTTCTAAGGTGCCTAACTGAAGTTGAGGTACAAATTGAGTGAACAGGCCCAAGAATCTATCTATTCATACATCAAACTATTTTTAAAAATCAAGTCACTAATAACGGATTTAGCCTATTTCCCTCAATCAGAATAGTCTTTGTGCATGCCCAAACTGCCAGGTGTCTATGAGCCATAACCATTTATCTGGAACACACCATGACGTTCACAGATTCTTTTTTCAGCACCGAATGATAAAATTCCAAACCAATCCCTTTCAAGTTAACTGCCAAGAATTTGTTTTTAATAATTGTGTAAGTTTTTTTGGCAAAGGAAACCTTAGTTCAGATGAGTTTTGCAGCATTCCATCTTTTCACTGTAATATTTATCATTTCTGACATACACTTTCTGTAAACCACATTTACTGGAAACTTGGCTTTCCAAAATGTTGTCACTCATTATTGTACACTTCTAACCAGGTTGCTCTATAATCCATTGCACACATAGTACAATAAGACTGAAGTGACAAATGTTGGATGTTGAATAAACAATGTCCAAAATTTACCTCATGAATTTCCTCATTATCCAGTAAAATGTAAATATATTTGTGCATTACATAAAGTGTTTTTCATTTTATATACCAGCTATTTGCATTTATGCAGAGACTTTAGTGTAGTAAAATATCCTAAAGTGTTTAACAGGAACATGATCGAACACAATTTGACACAGTTACATAAGGAGATATTAAGGCAGATAACCAAAAGCATTGCCAAAGAGGTAGGGGTTTTAAAGCGCATCTTAAAGGAGGAGACAGCTTAGAGAGATGAAGAGATTTGAAGAGGGAATTCCAGAGCTTAAGTCCAAGGCAGATGAAAATCACTGCGGCCGGTGATGTACTCACTAACACCAGATACATGCAAGAGGCTGACTTAGACTGGAGAAGTACTTCAGGATAGGGAAATTAAAAATAGACATTTCCCAGGGTAAGAGCAAAATACAATCGATGCTGCAAGCCTGAAATATAAACAGAATGACTCTAAACAGTCCATCTGTTTCTACCTCGCCAGACGTTGCTAGACCTGTTGACTTTCACCAACACCTACTGTTTTTATTTTATGTGTTTCCCAAATCAGGCCATATGTCGGTGAAGTATCCCTCGAGTTTGATTATTTTATGTAGGGTAATTTTTACATAATATTTTTCATTACAGATCAAAATTACTTAAAGCATTTACAGAGTCAACTTGTGTTTATATGAAACATTTCTAAGATCTGATGATACAGATGTATTCCAAGTGGAGATGCCTGAGAGAAGGGTCCAAGTCCATTGCAGAAGCAGGCTGCTAAGCTGGCAGGAAAGCAAGGGGAATGTGTGTATGTTTCAGACTTGATTGCACATTTATGACCATCCAGGAAGAAAACCTCCAGTCTGCTCCACCCAGTTGTACATGAAGCAGCAATGTCTTTATAAAACCTTGGCAAAGGTGACGGCTCTCAATTCTAACAAATCTTTATGTTTCTCTATGCAGCCTCCAGATCCCACTCCTAATCAATTGGCACGCTTGCCTTTATTGCTCAGTCCTTTGAATATAGAAGTTGGGAAGTCATATTGAGGTTGTACGAGACATTGGTGGGACCTCTTCTCGAAAACTGTGTCCAGTTCTGGTCACCCAGTTATAGGAAGGATATTATTAAGCTGAAGAGGATTCAAAGAGATTTACCAGCATGTTGCTGGGTATAGAAAGTTTGAGTTATTAAGAAAGGTTGGATAGGCTAGGACTTTTCTCACTGGAGTGTAGGATGTTAAAAGGCAACCTGATTAAAAGTTTATAAAATAATGAGAAGTATAGATAGAATTAATTTTAGTTGTCTTTTCCCTTGGACAGGAGATTTCAAAACTAGGGGCCACATTTTTAAAGTGAGAGGAGAGAGATTTAAAAAAGATATGAGGAAATTTTTTTACATAGACGGTGATTTGTGTGTGGAATGAACTTCCTGAGGCAGTGATGGATGTCGGTACAATTACAACGTTTAAAAGACATTTAGATAAGTACATGAATAGGAAAGGTTTAGAGAGATATGGGCCAAGGTGAGGCAGATGCGACCAGTTTAGTTTGGGATTATGTTCGGCATGGACTGTCTGCACTGAAGGGTCTGTTTCGTCTTTGTATGGCTTTATGGCTCTATGACTAATGCAGGAAAAAAAAATGAAGAACCTCACCCCGAAGGGACATCTCCATCAGACCCTTGTACCACACTTTAAAAAGAGATAGTCAAGACTGTCAGAAGCTGCAGTGTAAAGGCCTCCCCCACTGGCCTCCAGAAACATGGAGATATTCACCTCAGTGAGGATCTTTTATTCATTAACGGGATGAGGGAGTCGCTGACCTGGCAGCATTTATTGCCCATCCTTAATTGTCCAGAGGGCAGTTGAGAATCAACCGCATTGCTGTGGGTCTGGAATCACATGTATGCCAGACCAGGTAAGAATGGCAGTTTCCCTCCCTGAAGGACATTAGTGAACTAAATGGTTTTTTCCGACAATCAGCAATGGATTTGTGTTCACCATTAAACTCCTAATTCCAGGTATTTTTATTGAATTCAAATTCCACCATCTGCTGTGGCGGGAGTTGAGCACATGTCCCAAGAATATAATCTGTGCCTCAGGATTAAACCATCCATCGATAATACCACTTGGCCATTACCTTCCCTAAATCTATCTAGCGTTGGCTCAGAGTCACATTCTGGTGAGCACATTGTTGACACACAGCCGGAGGCAGAAGAAGCAACTGTGGTGCCTCAGAGGAAGAAGGATGCACATTTTTGCATCATTGGAATCTCTTCTGGGATAGAAGTGACCTGTATAAGAAGGATGGGTTGCATCTGAATTGGAAGGAGATTAATATACTGACGGGGAGATTTGTTAAAGCTACTCGGGAGGATTTAAACTAGTAAGGTGGGGCGGACCCAGAGAGATAGTAAGTGAAGAGATCAGTCTGAGGCTGCAATTGAGAAAAGGAACAAGTCAAACAGTGAAGGCAGGCAGAAGCAAGGCAGAGAACAAGGTAGGACTGATAAATTAAACTGTATTGACTTAAATGCAAGAAGTCTGACAGGCAAGGCAGATGAACTCAGGGTATGGTTGCGAATATGGGGCCGGGATATCATAGCTGTTACAGAAATGTGGCTCAGGGAATGACAGGACTTGCAGCTTAATGTTCTAGGCCGTAAATACTATAAGAAAGATAGAAAAGGAGGCAAGAGAGGAGGAAGAGTGTTTTTTTTCATTAGAGATAATATTACGGCTAAATTTAGGGAGGATGTTCTGACGAGTATACACAGTGAAGCTATTTGGGTGGAACTGGAAAATAAGAAATGAATGATTACTTTATGGGGATTGTATTATAGACACCCCATAGTCAGGGATGAAATTGAGAAGCAAATTTCTAAGGAGATCTCGGTTATCTATGAGAATAATACTGTTGTACTAATGGGAGATTTTAACCCTCCAAGCATAGAATGGGACTGCCATTGTGCTAAGGGCTTGGATGGAATGGAATTTGTTAAGTGTGTTCAGGAAATTTTTCTGATTCAATATGTGAATGAGCCTACTGGAGAAGGAGAGAAATTTAACCTTCTCTTGGGAAAAAAGGCAGGGCAAGTGACTGATGTGTCAGTAGGGGAGCAGTTTGGGGCACGTGAACATAATTCAATTAACTTTAAAATATTTACGACAAAGGATTGACCTGATCTAAAAGTTAAAGTTCTAAATTGGAGGAAGGCCAATTTTGACAGTATTAGGCAAGAATTTTCAAAAGTTGATTGGGGCAGATTTTCACATGTAAATGGATGGCTGGAAATTGGGAAGCCTTCAAAAAGGAGTCCAAAGACAGTATTTTCCTATTAGTGTGAAGGGCAAGGCTGGTAGGCATAGGAATGCTGCATGACTAGAGAAATTGAGGCTCCGGTCAAGAAAAAGGAGGAAACATATGTCATGTATAGATAGCAGGGATTGAGTGAATTCCTAGAGGTGTATAAGGGCAGTAGAAGTATACTCAAGAGGGAAATCAGCAAAAGGGCAAAAAAGGCATATGGGATAGCTTTGGAAAGTAGGGTAAAGGAGAATTCAAAAGGATTCTACAAGTACATTAAGGATAAAAGAGTAACTAAGGAGAGAATAGGCCCCCATAAAAATCAGCCAGGTCACGTACGTGTGGAATCATAGGAGGTGGATGAGATATTAAATGAGTCTTTTGCATCAGTGTTTACTGTGGAGAAGGATATAGAAGCTAGAGAACTTGGGGAAATAAATAGTGATATCTTGAAAAGCGTCCATATTACCGAAGAGGAGGTGCTGGATGTCTTAAATCACACAAAGGTGGATAAATCTTCAGGAGCCAGTCAGAACTTTGTGGGAAGCTAGGGAGGTGATTGCTGGGGTGGGGGGTGGGGGGTGTTGTAGGAAGATTGGAGGTTGGCTAACATGGTGCCACTGTTTGAGAAAGGTGATAAGGAAAATTCAGGAAACTATAGCCCAGTGAACCTGATGTCAACGGTGGGATAAGTTGTTGGAGTGGATTCTCAGTGATAGGATTTACCTGCATTTGGAAGGGGAAGGATGTTTCAGGGATAATCAAAATGGATTTGTGCATGGGAAATCATTTTTCACTAACTTGATTGGATTTTTTTGAAGAAATGACAAAGAAGATTGATGAAAACAGAGCAGTAGAATGTCTATTTCAACTTCAGTAAGGTGTTTGACAAGGTTACACATAGTAGACTGGTTATCAAAGTTAGATCACATGGAATACAGGGAAAATTAACCATTTGGACATAAAATTGGCTTGAAGACACAGGATTGAGATGGAGGATTGCTTTTCAGACTGGTGGCCTGTGACTAGTGGTGTGCCACAGGATTGGTGCTGATTCCACTACTTCTTGTCATCTATATGAATGCTTTGCATGTGAATGTAGGAGGTATGGTTAGCAAGTTTGTAGATGACACCAAATTTGGTGGTGTAGCAAAGGAGGTTACCTCAGAGTACCACAGGTCCTTGATCAGATGGGCAAATGGGCCAAGGAGTGGCAGATGAGTTTTATTTAGATGAATATGAATTGCTGCATTTTGGAAAAGCAAATTAGGGCAGGACTTATGTACTTGATGGTGAGGTCCTGGGCAGTGTTGCAGAACAAAGAGACCCTGAGGTTCATAATTCCTTGAAAACAGAATCGCAGGTAGACAGGATAGTGAAGAAGGCATTTGGTACACTTGCCTTTATTGGTCAGTGCATTGAGTATAGCATTTGAGAGGTCATGTTGTGGCTGTACAAGATATTGGTTGGACCACTTTTGGAATATTGTGTTCAATTCTAGTCTCCCTGTAATAGGAATGATGTTGTGAAACTTGAAAGCATTCAGAAACGATTTACAAGGCTGTTGTAACCAAGGGTTTGAGCTATAGAGAGGCTGAATAGGCTGGGCATATTTTCCATGGAGCATTAAAGGATAAGGAATGATCTTAAGTTTATAAAATCATGGGGGCATGATAGGATGAACAATCAAGGTCTTTCCCCCAGAGGAAGGGAAATCCAAAACCTGAGGTCGTAGATTTAAGGTGAGAGGTGAAAAATTTAAGTGGGACCAAGCAGCCAATATTTTCATGCAGAGGGTGGTGTGTGTATGGAATGAGCTGCCAGAGGAAGCGGTAGAGGCTGGTACAATTTCAACAGAGGGAAGGTACTAAATGAATATTTCCACCATGGACGAAGATGGCCAATACCATAATGACACAAGTGTAAATGAAATATTGAGTAGGCTGAGATGTGAGGTAGGCTGACCATTCCATAAAGTTAAAGGATCACCACTGCTAAGTGAAATGCATCTAAGGTTTGAAGAATTACAAAAGTTGCACTATTGTTCAACAAAAAGAGCATAGGGATGAACCTAACAACAAGCCTGTTAATTTAATTTCAACAGAAGAAAAGCTATTAGAGAAGATTATCCAGGACGAAACTAAGTTGTTTGGGCAAGTAAAGATTGAGCCAGGAAAGCCAAATTGTGTTTAATGCACTGAATTGAGCTTTTTAATGTGGTAACAGAGATGAAAACTGGTGTACATGCGCTTACAAAAGATGTTTGGTTAAAGTGCCACATAATAGGCTTGCCAGCAAATTTGAAGCTCACAGAATACAGGGGCATTGGAGGCATGGATATGAAGTTGGTTAAGTGCCAGAAAACAAAGAGTAGAAGTGTTTTATTTAGCCTGTTGGAAGATATCCAATGTGGTTCCTCGGTGATGGTTACTATGTCCACTGCTTTCTTTGATATAATGACCTAGATTTGGATCTGTAGGACACAGTTTCAAAATATACAGATGACACAAAACTTGAAATAATTAGGAATTGTGAGAAGGATGGTGAAGAAGCTGTACACAGCTGAAGAAGTCAATTTACCACTGTATTTCCAACACTAATTAGGGTGGGCAACAAATGCCTGCCTTGCGAGCAAAACCCACATCCCTACAATGAAGAGAAAATCTTGAGGGAAGGTGATGGCCTAGTGGTATTATTGCTGGACTATTAATTCAGAGACACAGATTATGTTCTGTGGACTGAGTTCAAATCCTGCCAAGGCAGATGGTGGAATTTTAATCCAATAAAATAAAAACTGAATTGAGAGTCTAATGCTGACCATGAATCCATTACTGATTGTTGGAAAAAGTCAACTAGTTCGCTGATGTCCTTTAGGGAAGGAAACTGCCATCCTTACCTGGTCTGGCCTACATGTGACTCCGGACCCACAGTAATGTGGTGCTCTTAATTCCTCTGGGATGGGCAATAAATGATGTCTGATCAGGGACATCCCATGAATGAATAAAGAAAAAAAATTACTAAGAATATTCAGCGCAGAAACAGGTCATTCAGCCTAACTAGATCTTGTCAGTGATAATCCTGTACATAAGCCTCCTCATACTTTACCTCATCTTATCGACATAACATCTTATTTCTGTCTCCCTGACTTACTTAACTGGCTTTCTCTTAACCAAATCTTTACTATTCACTACAATCATTCTTCGTAGTAATAATTTCCATATTCACACCACTCTGGGTGAAGACATTGTTCCTAAATTCCCTTTTGGATTTATTAGTTACTATCTTGTATTTACAGCCTCTAGTTCTGTTCTTCCCCACAAGTGCATACATCTTTACTGCATCTACTTTTTCAAACCCTTTCATGATCTTAAAGCCCCTTTCTCAGACCACCCTGCTCTTTAGAGAAAACAGCCACAACCTGTTTAGCCTTTCCAGCATGAATTATAAATGACTTGCAGGTGACATAACCAGAGTTGTTACAATTTGCAGTTGCCACTGTGGATGATGATTGAATTGACTCCTTCAAAGTTGATCGTGTGACTGTTAAGTATATTAAGCTGATCTGTAATGATCTGGCAGGGCTTGAATTGCTTGGATCTTCTTCCCTATATTAGTCCGTGAACTTTGAGGCTTCCCTTCTTTTTATTGTTTTAATCTTGTGAGACAAATAACACAGCTAAAAATAATTTGGAGCGGAATCACCTTCGGAGTTGGTCAGGAAAGTAAGTTCCATCTGCAGCTGGAATATGGGCACCTTCCCTTCCAAAACATGAGGTTGTGTAGGATGTGCACAGCAGGAAGGAGGGAGAGAGAAATGATGCAATTCAGATTACATTTCAAAAACAACGTTGGCAGATTAATTGGTTGCCGATGATCCACAATTATATTGCTACTAAATATTTTATTCCAGGTTTTGCTCGCTCAACGTGAAGCAGAGATATGTCGTTCCATCTGGCTGTAATATCCTGTATCAACTGGTTTTCTGGCAGTCTGTGTTCTTTTGGAATGGTTTCAGCTACTCTCTGGCTTTCAATGGCTAATGATTCTATGAACGTGGATATGCAATGCTGAACAGTGATTCCTAGCTCAGTAACTCACACAAAAGTACTTATTTGAATCTTGATAGCATTGTATTTTATCATCAGCTACTTCCTGCATGTCTTTCACCAGTGCAGGAGCGTTGATTGAAATAATCATTTTGATTGTCAAGTTGTTGGAGCCCTTCCATTTGTCGAACCAAGGCTGTGCATGTCAGCCATTGCTCAATCAATAGGATTCTCACCTCCCTGAGTCAGAAAGTGATGGATACTATGATCTGTAATGCACTAGCCCAGCAAATAAGTCTAGACTGACACTTCAGATGCTGCACTGATGGAGTACTGCACTGTTGGAGGTATTGATTTTAAGATGATGTGAAACTGAGTTTCTGTCAGCCCAATCACGCATATTTATAGACATGGAATAATTCAGAATTTACAGTCCAGAGGTAGGCCAATGAGTCCATTGTGTCGGTACCAGTCAAAAAGAGCAATCCAATCTAATCCCATTTTCCAACTCTTGATCTGTTACAGCACTTAGGTTACTACATATCAAATGCATATCCCAATATGAGAGATTCTGTGCTGTGACAGTACTGTATCTTTAAGAGGAATTTATTCTGTGCTATTTCTCTTGCAGAATGGTGTTGCTGGTGGTGATACATTGTCTGCTTCAGAGGCAATGGATAAACTTCTTTGAGTTCCCTGAGAGTTGTGTTTTTTTTAAATTGGACAAAAGGAGCATGAAGGGTAGAACAAAAACAAATTTGCTGGAAAAGCTCAACAGGTCTGGCAGCATCTGTGAATGAGAAAACAGAGCTAACATTTCAGGTCCGGTGACCCTTCCTCAGAAGGGTGGAGTGAGGCTCACACAGGACCAGGGTTTTAGTTTTACTTTCAGTGGTTGGGGTTTGGAGCTGATAGATACAGCTGTTTCTCTGCTGCAGCAAAAAGCTGAAGTTCTCTCTTTGCTGCTAAATTGTTTCTTCCAGTGTTCCTTCCTCCCAGACTGGAGGAGACAGGTTGTAAGAAAAATCTGTTGAGTTGAATTAGCCTTTGCCAAAGGTGTGGGATGAGCATCTGAAGAAAAAAAATCAGAGTTAATATTTTGGTTCCAGTGACCCTTCCTCTGTTCTTTTGGTTTTCGTTTGTGTTTATGGGATGCTGTATATTGGAGCAGTTAATTAATAGTAATTGGTTATGATATTATTTTATTAAGCATTTCAGTAGAGTTAAGGATATGCCAATACGATCATGAATGTCTTCAATGCACTTCCCACTGCAATCTAATTGTTACAACCAGAACTGGACGCAGGTCTCCAGCTATATGTAACTTGCTGTTTATACAGTTCTAATATAACCCCCTGTTCTTCTATTCTGTGCTTTCAGCTATTGAAATAAAACATGCTATAGGTATTTTAATCAACCAATTCAGTTATGTTCTGTCACATTTCTGGAGCAAGTGATATCTGAAGTCAGATTCAGGTTGGCACGGTGGCTCAGTGGTTAGCACTGCAGCCTCACAGCACCAGGGACCCGGGTTCAATTCCAGCCTCGGGTAACTGTCTGTGTGGAGTTTGCACATTCTCCCTGTGTCTGCGTGGGTTTCCCCTGGGTGCTCCGGTTTCCTCCCACAGTCCAAAGATGTGCAGGCTAGGTGGATTGGCCATGCTAAATTGCCTGTAGTGTTCAGGGGTGTTTGTGGGTTATAGGGGGATGGGTCTGGGTGGGATGCTTCAAGGGGCAGTGTGGACTTGTTGGGCCGAAGGGCCTGTATCCACACTGTAGGGAAGCTAATCTAACCTCTTAGGGACACTCCTTCTGCTCCACAAAACTTCTTCAACGTATGATGTGTGCCATCTTAAACACATTTATGTAGTAAGTAGTTAAGATAGTGATTGAGGTCAATTAAATAATTGATGCATATAAAGGGATGCATGTAAAGGGGAAACAGTGAGGGGCGTGGTTACGGGGGGACTGGAGTCGGGGAAGTGCTGGATGGCGGGGGCCTGGGCTGGATGCTGCCACAGGAATTGGTGCACAGGGCCGTGGCAGATGTCCGGTTTGCGGCCACTGTCATTCAATACCTTAAAACAGCAGTGCTCAGACCCGATATTGTGTACCAGTTGGAGGTTACTCACCTGTGTGGTGGAATCCCAGCCGCGCATACAGAATTTCACATTGCCTCCAGGATCACGTAACACCGCACACCACCCCCCCGCCCGCCCCCACACAGGAGCCTGTGCTCCAAACCCTGAGTCACCTCCAGAATTTCACGTTTGTGTCTTTTAAAGATGTGCAATGGCAGGCCCCATACAGACTGCTGCTGTTGCACACCATCCACCACCCCATGCCATTTTCCACCAGGTGCTGGGGAACCCCAGTGGAGGTCTTTCTACGTGGGAGTCCTCCCTCTTTCCCTCAGGGATCTCGGGTAGGGAATGTTGCACACAGCAGTCCCATGTAAGTGGAGATTGCAGTGGATCATGGACTCCCAGACCAACTGTGTGTTTTGCAGCACTGTGGAGTCCATGGACCATGTATAAACTGCATGTGGGTGCTTGTACTCCATTTTCAGTTTTCTTAAGGGCCTCCTTTTGTTTTTCAGCCCCATGCTTTGGGCACCTGATGCAGAGGGGAGCGGGCAGGTCAGAGGATTTCTGGGTGAGGCTGCTCCTGGGCCTGGCCAAGCTGGCCATTAATGGGTCCAGGCAGAAAGCCGTGGAGGGGGTCATTATGGCCAACTGCCTGCCCCTCTTCTGTGGCTACGTCCGCATCTGGGTGTCCTTGAGAAGGAGCATGCGGTCTGCACTGGTGTTCTCGACGCCTTTCGGGATAGGTGGACACTATAGGGTGTGGAGTACTTTATTTTTCCCACTAACTCTATTTTGATTTGATCCCTACCCTCGCCCTCACCTTTTCCTTCACAAAGGCATTGCCTCCTGAGGGACTCTGCTTGATACTGATGCTTTTGTCACATGGGCTTCTTTTCCTGGTGTTGGTAGGTTAATAAAATTATTTGCACACCTGTGTCTCACGCCTGTACATGCACGACAATGGTGAAATATATATATAAAAAGAATATAACCAGAAGTTTAGAATTTCCTCAGTTGAGGACTGACTCCGAGCTGGCCAGCCAAAGCCAGTGTACTGTGGGGAGCAAGGATGACTGTTTAAAAAAAACAACAAAAATAAAGGGGAAACAGGCTGCTTTTGGCGCAGTGGAGGTGTCCCTACCGCTGAACCAGGAGGCCTGATTTCAAACACCGCTTGCTCCAGTGATGTGGAATAACATCTCTGAATATGAGTTGCTGTTCTTGCAACCTTCGGGTGGCATCATTGTGGCAGTGCAGGAGGCCCATGATGGACATCTCTGAATAGTTTGATTGGAAAGTATATGAAAGGGAAACAGGTTGGAAGGAACATTTAATAAAACATATTAAAAGGAAATATGGGATAACAAAGTGTGGAGCTGGATGAACACGGCAGGCCAAGCAGCATCTTAGAAGCACAAAAGCTGACATTTCGGGCCTAGACCCAAGGAGATGTGCCTCATTTTCTGTTTCATCAGATAATGGCTATCTGAAGATAAAGATTGGAAACTAAGGAGATCTTTTCAAGTAGTGGCCAGAGTTACTTTGGAAAACAGTGAATGAAGCCAAGCACGTGCATCAAGACATCGCAAAATGTGAGTGGGAAGTTAAGTCAAATATTGCAATCAATAGAAAAATGAACTGCATATATGGACATAGGCTACATCTTCACCAAGGGAAAAATAAAGAACTGGCCTTGGCAATGCCTAAAGAACAAAAGAGTGACTGTAAGCCAATCAGCCCTTCAAAACTGCTCTGCTATTTTAGACCATGGCTGAACATCTACTTCAATGACATATTCTCACACTACCCTTGTATCCCTTGACGTCATTAGTAACTAGAAATCTGTCAGTCTGTTCTCATTTTACTGAATGACTCAACTTCCACAACCCTTTGGAGAAGAGAATCCCAAAGATTGTCCATCCACTAAGTGAAGATGTTCCTCTTAGTCTTATAACAGTTTGTCTTCTGTTCTAAGACTATGTACCCCATTTCTAGATCCTACAGCAAGGGCCTACATTTTTTTTCATCTACCCTGTCTATCCTTTTAAGAATTTTGAAACTTTCCACAAGATTTCTCATTTTCCTAAACTCCAAAGAAGACGGGCCCACTCTCCTCAATCTCTCATCATAGGACAATCCCACCATCCCAGAAATTGGTCTGCTGATTCTGTACTACATTTCATCCATTGCAAATATATTGCTTATAGGTAAGGAGTCCAAAATTGCAGACAATACTCAAAATGCTGTCCCTATACTGTCTGAGGTGATTAAATCAAGACTTTTTTGCTCCTAAGCTCAAATCCTTTTGTAATAAAGGATAACATATTGTTTACATTCTGAATTGCTTGTTGTACCTACATGCTAATCTTTCCATGACTTACAAACAGATACATTTATGTTACTTTGGACATCAACACTTTCCAATTCTCTCCATTTAGGTAACACTCTGCACCTTCATTCCTCATACCAAAGTGAATCATTCAACCTGTCTAAATTCCATTGAAGCCTCTTCACATCTTCATCACAACTCACTACTATTAAGTTTTGTATCCACTGAAAACTTGGACACATTAAAATTGGGCCTCATGTCCATGTACCCCACTGATCACAGCCTGTCAAACTTAGGATTTGTCCTTACTCTGTTTTTTACCTGTTTACCAATCTTCAATCCATTCTAGTATATTGCTTCTAGCCCATGTATTTTAATTTTATTTATTCATCTCTTAAGAGTAATTTTATCAAACGTCTTCTGAAAATCCAAATACATTACATCCACTGCTCATTCCTTATCCACTCTGCCAGTAACATCCTCAAACCAACTCAATGAGGTTTCTCAATATGACTTTTCCTTCACAAATCTATATTGTTACCGACCAGTTGAACAATTATTTTCTAAATATCCAGCAATCACATCCTTTATTGTAGATTCTGGTATTATCCCCACATTTGACATCTAACTAATAGTTCTGTGGTTCCCTCTCGCTTTATCTTCTTAAATGGTGAGTTTACATTTGCAATCTTCTAATCTTCTGGTATGATTGCAGAATTAGTAGAATTTTGAAAAATGATCATTAATGCATCTAATGTCTCTGCAGCTATCTCTTTCAACACTCCAGGATGAAGGTCATGGGTTTTGAAGATTTGTTAATTTTCAGTCCTATTAATTTCTCCAATATGACTTTCTGAATAATCCAAATTTATTCCAGTTCCACATTCTCACAAAACTCTTCAATCTTGATTAGTTCAAGAATTCTTCTTGTGTCTTCCTCTGTGAAGACAGACATAAAGTGCTTCTTTAGTTTCTCTTTCATTTCTTTATTTCCTACCATAAATTCTCCTGTGTCCACTTATAACAGACCCTTTATTTTGCTAGCCATTCACTTTTTACATACTTTTGCAAGTGTTTACAATTCATTTTTATGCTTCTCCCTATTTTTACATTCATATTCCATTGTCTCTTTCTTTATCAATTTCTTTGTCCGCCTTTGCTGAATTCAAAAATTTTTCCAATCCTTGGACTTATAACATACTTTGGCGACTTTATAAGCCTACTCCTTAGATCTAATACTTCTTTGACACCCAATTAGCCATGGCTCTTATGTGTCTCCTGTTGAAAATAATTGTTCCATGCCAGCCGCCACATTGATGAAAGGATGTGAATGCATTGGATATACTGTAGACTGTTTGTAAACATAATGAAAAGTCTTAACATGCTACAGTTGATATTCTGTAAAGGTTCTTTTGCAACAAAATTATCAATTAACCCTTCCTCATTGCATACCCTGTTATCAGACTTTTGAATGGACCTCTCAAATGCTAATATTAATCTCAGTCTCTGCACCTTGTCTGCAGCTGTAACACTGTATTCGGCACCCTGTTCTACCGTCCCCCAATGCACTTTGCTTGGTGTAATCTGCCTGTTTAGCCAGCAAAACAACATTTTTCACTGTATCTCGCTACATGACAGCAATCAATCAATCAAAAGAGATTCACAAGAATATTCCAGGGACAAGAAACTTTAGTTATGAGGATATATTGTAGAGGCTGGGACACTTCTCATCAGAGAGAAAAAGGTAAAAAGAAGATAAGGAGAAGCTGTCTCAGAGATTGTAGGAACGGCAGATGCTGGAAAATCTGAGATAACAAGGTGTAGAGCTGGATGAACACAGAAAGCCAAGCAGCATCAGAGGAGCAGGAAGGCTGACATTTCGGGCCTAGACCATTTCTGAAGAAGGGTCTAGGCCCGAAATGTCAGACTTCCTGCTCCTCTGATGCAGCTTGGCTTTCTGTGTTCATCCAGCTCTACACCTTGTTATCTCTAAGGAGGAACTGTACCTGCTTGTAAAAAGATCAAGGATGAAAAGACACAGATTTACAGTGATTTGCAAAAGGGAAAAATGTGAAGTGAGAATTGTTTTCATGGAAGTGATTCACACCCAGAATGCATTGCCTTGAAGTGTGGTGGAGGTAGGTTCAATTGAAGTATTCAAGACAGCATTGGATGGAATTTCAGTCAACTTCCTCCTCACACCTTCATTGCTCTTTTTTATATTTATAACCCTAGTTACAGATTGAACTACATCTTTTTCAAACATAAGGAAAAATTTTGCCATGAAATGATTGATATTCAATGAAGGTTCTTTTGCAACAAAATTATTAATTAGCCCTCAGAGATAATGGGAACTGCAGATGCTGGAGAATCCAAGATAATAAAATGTGAGGCTGGATGAACACAGCAGGCCAAGCAGCATCTCAGGAGCACAAAAGCTGACGTTTCGGGCCTAGACCCTTCATCGGAGAGGGGGATGGGGTGAGGGTTCTGGAACAGTTCATCCACTTCACCAACACCTTCCACCCCAACCTTCAGTTCACCTGGGCCATCTCCAGCACATCCCTCACCTTCCTGGATCTCTCAGTCTCCATCTCAGGCTACCAGCTTGTAACTGATGTCCATTTCAAGCCCACCGACTCCCACAGCTACCTAGAATACACCTCCTCCCACCCACCCTCCTGCAAAAATTCCATCCCCTATTCCCAATTCCTCCGCCTCCGCCGCATCTGCTTCCACGACAAGACATTCCACTCCCGTACATCCCAGATGTCCAAGTTCTTCAAGGAACGCAGCTTTCCCCCTACAGTGATCGAGAACGCCCTTGACTGCGTCTCCCGTATTTCCCGCAACACATCCCTCACACCCCGCCCCCGCCACAACCGCCCAAAGAGGATCCCCCTCGTTCTAACACACCACCCCACCAACCTCCGGATACAATGCATCATCCTCCGACACTTCCGCCATCTACAATCCGACTCCATCACCCAAGACATTTTTCCATCCCCACCCCTGTCTGCTTTCCGGAGAGACCACTCTCTCCGTGACTCCCTTGTTCGCTCCACACTGCCCTCCAACTCCACCACACCCGGCACCTTCCCCTGCAACCACAGAAAATGCGACACTTGCCCCCACACCTCCTCCCTCACCCCCATCCCAGGCCCCAAGATGACATTCCACATTAAGCAGAGGTTCACCTGCACATCTGCCAATGTGGTATACTTCATCCACTGTACGCGGTGTGGCTTCCTCTACATTGGGGAAACCAAGCGGAGGCTTGGGGACCGCTTTGCAGAACACCTCTGCTCAGTTCGCAACAAACAACTGCACCTCCCAGTCGCAAACCATTTCCACTCCCCCTCCCATTCTTTAGATGACATGTCCATCATGGGCCTCCTGCAGTGCCACAATGATGCCACCCGAAGGTTGCAGGAACAGCAACTCATATTCCGCCTGGGAACCCTGCAGCCTAATGGTATCAATGCGGACTTCACCAGTTTCAAAATCTCCCCTTCCCCCACCGCATCCCTAAACCAGCCCATTTCGTCCCCTCCCCCTACTGCACCACACAACCAGCCCAGCTCTTCCCCTCCACCCACTGCATCCCAAAACCAGTCCAACCTGTCTCTGCCTCCCTAACTTGTTCTTCCTCTCACCCATCCCTTCCTCCCTCCCCAAGCCGCACCCCCATCTACCTACTAACCTCATCCCAACTCCTTGACCTGTCCGTCTTCCCTGGACTGACCTATCCCCTCCCTACCTCCCCACCTATACTCTCTCCACCTATCTTCTTTTCCCTCCATCTTCGGTCCGCCTCCCCCCTCCCTATTTATTCCAGAACCCTCACCCCATCCCCCTCTCTGATGAAGGGTCTAGGCCCGAAACCTCAGCTTTTGAGCTCCTGAGATGCTGCTTGGCCTGCTGTGTTCGTCCAGCCTCACATTTTATTATTAATTAGCCCTTCCTGCATGCTAGTAGATATAAAATAGCCTGTGCCCTATTTTGTTTCTCAACATATTGCCCCAGAAATCTCTCTTGAACACATCCCAGGAATCCTTCCTCAACAACATTGATGCTAATTAGACTTATCTTGTCTACATATAGGTTAAAGACAGCCATACTTATTGCATTCATCTTATTACAGATACTTCCAATTTCCTGATTACTACCATGCCCTACATTACTGCCATTGCTTGGTGCCCGACAATCCACTCATACCTATGTTGGCTGCACCTTGCTGTTTCATACATCCACCCAAACAGATTCTATGTGCTATTCTTCTGATCGGAGATTCCCATCCCATATTACCACTATGATCACACCTGCTTTTGCTTTTTGCCTATCCTCATTAAATGTCATATATCCTTTAATTTTCAATTCCCAGTCTCGGTCACTCTGAAGACAAATCTGCATAATAGCAACTAAATCATAGTTTATTGCTTCTACTAGCATCATCAGTTCACTCAGCTTGTTGTGAATGCAGTGTGCATTCAGATTGGAATGTACACCCCCTAACATCTTTGAACGTGTTTGTGAATTGTAGAACACAGATCAAACATTAGAGTGCTTCATTGCCATTACTGGGATTAATTCATAATGAGGGAGCATTTTACTGCAGATGCTGAAACCTGTATTGAAAAGAAAAAACTGCTGGAAATCACAGCAAGTCAGGCAGCATCCATGGAGAAAGAGCAGAATCGCCAAGCAGAAACTGATAATCAAGTTCCGCACCCATGGCCTCAACAATGATCTTTGTTCGTGTCACACTATGTGAAACCCACCATATTGTTCTGTATCTGTAAAATCTTCCTTACTGTCCTGTTTTGACACCATCACCTTGATAAATTGTTATGATCTCTCTACCTAAATTACTGTATATACTTTGTATTGCTTGTTACTTTGGTTAGCCTCTCGGCAAGTGGCTCTTATACTTATCATGTCATTCCAGCCATTTGGTTTGTTTCCAGCGCCACCTTATTTTTATTTTTTTGTAATTATTTCACTGCCAGAGTTAATCGGATTATAGGTCATCCCTTTACTGCTATTCAGCTTTTGACACTTCATTCACACCGCATGACACATTTAATCACCTGCAGAGAGTTATTATTCAGTCTGTCGACACACCAGGCACACCATTTGTAAGATCTCTTGATCTCTCTGCCTATAAATTTTGTGCCTGCATGTTTCTCTTCACTCCACCTGAAGAAGGAACAGCGCTATGAAAGCTTGCGATTTTAAATAAACCTGTTGAACTATAACCTGGTGTCATATGAATTCTGGACTTGACCAAAATTGCTTGTGGCCAGGTATATTACATTGGACTCACTGTAAATTTCTAAAAGAAATGCTGTGATTACTGATGTCTTTAACCTGTGCCATGTAAATGCCTGATGAATGTTATTGCTCCCAAAGTGCAGAAATGAAGTACTGCACTGTATTATAGGTGAGTCTGAGGAGTGCCATGATGATGTGGTGAGGCTGGTTCTTTGCTGATGTCAACTTTCAGCATGGAGGAGATGGTAGGAACTGCAGATGCTGGAGGATCTGAGATAACAAGGTGCAGAGCTGGATGAACACAGCAGGCCAAGCAGCATCAGAGGAGCAGGAAGCTGACGTTTTGGGCCAAGATCCTTCTTCAGAAAATGAAGATGATAAGTTTGTCTGAAGAACGGTCTAGGCCCGAAACATCAGCCTTCCTGCTCCACTAATGCTGCTTGGCCTGCTGTGTTCATCCAGCTCTACACCTAGTTATTTCAGCATGGAGGAAGCAGGTTAGTGATAATGGGAACTGCAGATGCTGGAGAATCCAAGATAACAAAGTGTGAAGCTGAATGAACGCAGCAGGCCAAGCAGCATCTAGGAGCACAAAGGTTGATGTTTCGGGCCTAGACCCATCCCGAAACATCAACTTTTGTGCTCCTAGATGCTGCTTGGTCTGCTGTGTTCATCCAGCCCCACACTTCCTAATCTTGGAGGAAGCAGGTTGGCTGTTCCTTTGGAAGCATACCCTGCTGGGGAATGCTGGCCAAGATGGATGCCTTGAGAAGATGCCAGTCAATTGCTCTGACTTTCATGTCAGGGATTGGCGTTGTCTCATTTCTCTTCCTTGCCTGAGAGAACAGCAACCTGCAAATAAATGTGGTGAGAACAGGTAATAATGAAATGTTAACACATGCAAATAGGCATTTCACCATTCAGGAGTAAGATTCTTATCTAGTTGTTGAAATTTATGCAGAAAATCAGACCATTGTTTTGATCATCAAGAATCTCAACTGTCTCACCCTTGCTCATGATAACAAAGTGTGGAGCTGGATGAACACAGCAGGCCAAGCAGCATCTCAGGGGCACAAAAGCTGACCTTTCAGGCCTAGACCCTTCATCAGAGAAGGGGATGGGGAGAGGGAACTGGAAAAAAATAAGGAGGGGGAAGGCAGACCGAAGATGGAGAGAAAACAAGATAGTTAGGAAAAGGAGGTGCGGCTTGAGGTGGGAGGAAGGGATGGGTGAGAGGAAGAACAGGTTAGGGAAGCAGAGACAGGCTGGGCTGGTTTTGGGATGCAGTGGGGGAGGGGACGAGCTGGGCTGATCCCTATACACCTGTATTCCTCATGCAGATGACCTTAAGGCCCTCTGCTTCTTCCTGTCCTGCAGGCCCGACCAGTCCCCCTCCACCGACACCCTCATCCACCTAGCCGAACTTGTCCTCACCCTCAACAACTTCTCTTTCGATTCCTTCCACTATCTACAGACAAAGGGGGTGGCCATGGGTACCCGCATGGGCCCAAGCTATGCCTGCATCTTTGTAGATTACGTGGAACAGTCCCTCTTCCACACCTACACACGCTCCAAACCCCACCTCTTCCTCCGTTACATTGATGACTGTATCGGCACCGCCTCTTGCTCCCCAGAGGAGCTCGAACAGTTCATCCACTTCACCAACACCTTCCACCCCAACCTCTAGTTCACCTGAGCCATCTCCAACACATCCCTCACCTTCCTGGACCTCTCAGTCTCCGTCTCAGGTAACCAGCCAGAAACTGATGTACATTTCAAGCCCACTGACTCCCACAGCTACCTAGAATACACCTCCTCCCACCCACCCTCCTGCAAAAATTCCATCCCCTATTCCCAATTCCTCCCCCTCCGCCGCATCTGCTCCCAGGATGAGGCATTCCACTCCCGCACATCCCAGGTGTCCACGTTCTTCCAGGACCGCAACTTTCCCCCCGCAGTGGTCGAGAACGCCCTTGACCGCGTCTCCCGCATTTCCTGCAACATATCCCTCACATCCCGCCCCCGCCACATCCGCTCGCAGAGGATCCCCCTCGTTCTCACATACCACCTCACCAACCTCCGGATACAACGTATCATCCTCCGACACTTCCGCCATCTACAATCCGACCCCACCACCCAAGACATTTTTCTATCCCCACCCTTGTCTGCCTTCCAGAGAGGCCACTCTCTCTGCGATTCCCTTGTCCGCTCCACACTCCCCTCCAACCCCACCACACCAAGCACCTTCCCCTGCAACCGCAGGAAGTGGTACACTTGCCCCCACACCTCCTCCCTCACCCCCATTCCAGGCCCCAAGATGACCTGCCATATGAAGCAGATGTTCATCTGCACATCTGCCAATGTGGTATATTGTATCCATTGCACCCAGTGTGGCTTCCTCTACATTGGGGAAACCAAGCAGAGGCTTGGGGACCGCTTTGCAGAACACCTCCGCTTGGTTCACAATAAACAACTGCACCTCCCAGTCGCAAACCATTTTACCTCCCCCTCCCATTCCTCACACATGTCCATCATGGGCCTCCTGCAGTGCCACAATGATGCCACCCAAAGGTTGCAGGAACAGCAACTCATATTCTGCTTGGGAACCCTGCAGCCCAATGGTATCAATGTGGACTTCACAAGCTTCAAAATCTCCCCTCCCCCTACTGCATCCCAAAACCAGCCCAGTTCTTCCTCTCCCCCATTGCATCACAAAACCAGCCCAGCTTGTCTCCTCTCCCCACCGCATCCCAAAACCAACCCAGCCTGTCTCTGCTTCCCTAACCTGTTCTTCCTCTCACCCATCCCTTCCTTCCACCTCAAGCCGCACCTCCATTTCCTACCTACCACCTCATCCTGCCTCCTTGACCTGTCCATCTTCCTTGGACTGACCTATCCCCTCCCTACCTCCCCACCTATACTCTCCTCTCCACCTATCTTCTTTTCTCTCCATCTTTGGTCCGCCTCCCCCTCTCCCTATTTATTCCAGTTCCCTCTACCATCCCCCTCTCTGATGAAGGGTCTAGGCCCGAAACGTCAGCTTTTGTGCTCCTGAGATGCTGCTTGGCCTGCTGTGTTCATCCAGCCTCACATTTTATTATCTTGGAATTCTCCAGCATCTGCGGTTCCCATTGTCACTGATACAATTTCACCCTTGCTCATGTCATTCAGAGGCTGAGAAAACTTGTGTTAATAATGTTTGTATGTGCCACACAGCCAAACCGGCCCTACTCTGATGCTTTACTCACATGTTTTTGATTTCTCTCTCCAAGTTTGATCTTGTTTTTCCTTTGGCACTGTTGAAAGAACAATTTCTGGATGTTAATTTTCAAACTGTTATTTATCTTTTTTCACTTGAGCTTCTCTTGCACCCCCACCCACAGCAAATTTAACTTTTTAAAGTCCTTCTCTTCCATTTTTGCTTTCCATTAATGAGCCAGTCACAGCCCAGTTTAGACACCGATATCCTGACTTGGAAATATATCTTTGCTCCTTCACTGACAAATTGTCAAAAACTAGAAAGTCCATTTCTACCAGCATTATGATTGTACCAACACCACAAGACCTGCAGTGGTTCAAGAAAGTGGCTCATCATCATCTTCGCAATAAGAATGGAAATAAATGCTAACGGTACCATAGACAGTTATAATTTGTAATTAACTTCTAAAAAGGATCAACATCAACAACAGTTACAATAACATGGAGGAGTGACCAAAAGCTTGGTCCAAGCAATCAAATTCAAAGAGATTGATAAAGGACGAAAGAGAGGAGAATGGCAAAGTGTTTGGGATCAGAATTCCACAGAGAGGGTCCAAGGTGTCTTACACCACAGTTGCCAATAATAGGACAAAAGGGGAAGAAGCACAGTAGTGGGAATAAACATACTGATTCAACAATAATTAATTCATACTTAAAAGCAGAGGACACGAATTGTACAAAGCACACTGTACTTGAGATAAAACATGAATTTCACTTTCTATTGATAAGAATTGTCTATATCCTTAGTTTACAATGAGGGTGCCCTGGTTAATGTTACAGCTGAACAGGAGGTAAAACAAACACAAGTACACCCATTGACAATCATACAAACTAAACAAATGGTGCTAATCACTCTCAGTCAGCTTGTTACTGATAAGGATTTACAGTTTTAAGACCTTTCTTCACATTGCCAGTTGATTAAACTATAGAGAGGTTAATACCCAAGTAAACTCTGGATTATTGGGAATTATTTTAGATAAACAGTGTAAGGCAATCCCATCATTTGAAAACAGTGTAGATAATTCTGGTAGAAAGTATATTCATTGACTGGAGACAGGCATCAAGTTATAGTGTTCTTTTTGCTTCTTAACCTGACAGCAGTGTTGAAGATCAGTTGGTAGTCTAGAGGTGATACAATTAGAAATATATTTGCAATATTGTCCATTTTTGTTCAGCGTATGTGGTATTTTACTTTTCAGTTTAAAAAAATGCCTCTAAAGCCTATCCCTTTGGCACACAGGCTATTTTTCAAATTAGTCTATAGCCCTGAAAGCTAGTTGATTATGAACAGCTATTGTCTCTCACAACATAAATAACCTCCCTGTCAGCTTGGTATGAGGTCCTCTTAAATACTTATACTTTGTAGGTGTTAAATTATTTGGCAAGTGAACCAAAGTTGTTTACAAGGATGATGATACCTGCTAAACAGAAATAACTTTAAAAATTATCTTGTGACATTTTAATATCTTTTCATAATTACTTCCAAACATGGGCTAGAATTATTTGAGCTTCCTCCACTTTTCACAGACCTTAATCATTTCAAGTTAGATATAGCTGCTGCTAAAACAGCAGAGGAACAATATACAGACTAGTTAAATGTGTTGATATTATTAATAGGAAATTCTAGGCTATTTCTCAGGAACAAAACAAACTGCATCAAACTTGGGAAGCATTACTATTTATAATAGAATAAAGGAGCATAACATGATGCTCACAAACTGTCTTCACAAAGTAAATAAATAGTACAGCAGATGAAGATTTAAACTCTTGAAAGCACTTTAAGCTGTTTTAGCTATATATACTTTCCTCCCTGTTTTTCCTTTCTTCACCACCACCACCACCCCCAACTCTCATTTTTCAATTTGCCACAAAGAAGTAAAAATTCTACAAATCACACAGTAGTGACCCTGAATCACTAGAGGTTAGACTGGAAGTTTTCAGTCATAGGCCCTTTGGCCAGGTCAGTAAAAGGCCTATAATGTGAAGCACTCCATCTTCTCATGTGTCCTAATAACCTAAAACATTATCCTGATAACTGTAATCCTGCTTTTTAACATAGATAACTAGCCTATGCTGGACAGATAAGAACTGTGGTGTCTGTTTTAAGATTGGAAGTATCATTGACATCATTAGCTTGACCCCCTGCCCTCTTCTTGTGCTCCTTTGCAGAATACCTTTACAAACCATACTCAGTTCTTCCCCCAGACACCATGCTGGTACCATTTCCATACTAATCATGAGTTGTTCATGGAGCACATCATAAGAAACATATCAAAGTGTCTGGATTCAAATAACTCATGTTAGACTATGATACTTGCAAATACATGGAAATAAAAGAAGGAACTTGTATTCATGTAGCACCTTTCCCAAATTCCAGACATCCCAATATGCTTTACAGGCAATGAGGTATCTCTGAACTGCAGTCATTGTCATAGGAAACATCACAGTGGTTACCAAGTGTGCAGAGCAAGATCCCACAAACTGCAATGAAATAATGACCAGACAACCTGTTCTTTTTTTCAGTAATGTTGGTTGAGGGATAAGTACATTTGTCTGTGGAAGGACTCTTGACACAGATTATTATCTAAATGGAGTCGTTAGGTAAAGGGGAAGTACAACGAGACCTAGGTGTTCTTGTACATCAGTCAATGAAAGCAAGCATGCAGGTACAGCTGGCAGTGAAGGAAGCTAACAGCATGCTGGCCTTCATAACATGAAGAGTATAGGAGAAAAGAGGTCCTTCTGCAGCTGTACAGGGCCCTGGTGAGACCGCACCTGGAGTACTGTGTGTGGTTTTGGTCTCCAAATTTGAGGAAGGACATTCTTGCTATTGAGGGAGTGCAGCGTAGGTTCACGAGGTCAATTCCCGGAATGGCGGGACTATCATATGTTGAAAGATAGGAGCGACTGGGCTTGTATACACTTGAGTTTAGAAGGATGAGAGGGGATCTGATTGAGACATATAAGATTATTAAGGGATTGGACACTCTGGAGGCAGGAAGCATGTTCCCGCTGATGGGTGAGTCCAGAACCAGAGGGCACAGTTTAAAAATAAGGGGTAGGCCATTTAGAACAGAATTGAGGAAAAACTTCTTCACCCAGAGAGTAGTGGACATATGGAATGCTCTGCTCCAGAAGGTAGTGGTGGCCAAGTCTCTGGATACTTTCAAGAAAGAGATGGATAGAGCTCTTAAAGATAGTGGAGTCAAGGGTTATGGGGATAAGGCAGGAACAGGATACTGATTGTGGATGATCAGCCATGATCATAATGAATGGTGGTGCTGGCTTAAAGGGCCGAATGGCCTACTCCAGCACCTATTGTCTATTGTCTATTGCCTATTGTCTATAATTATTGAAAGAGACATGCTCAATATTATCAGATTAGCAGATATAGTTCACAATGAATAATATCCCCAAAATCATGACTTTTTTTGACAGTGCATAAAGTTCTCTATTTGTTTTTAACATTAGGTCTCTCCTAGATTTGTAGCAATACAAAATCCAGGAGAAGCAAAACACTGCAATGACCTTAACTCTGTGTGGACTACAGATTGGTCATTGGTCAAAGCCTATCAGTTCAAACATTTTTCTTTCAATATGAAAAATTGTATTTAAATAGCATTATCAACATTCAAATATGTTCTGGCTGTAAGCATAAATGGGGACTCGTGGTCATTTCATTCATGTTGAATAATGATTGGCTTAAAATCAGATGACAAAATGGTTAACTTTGTCAACCGCTAAAGCACATCACTCAGAGAACAGAATGACTTTCATTAAAATTACATGGGAGACAATAGCTTAGTGGTATTATTGCTAGACTATTAATCAAGAAACTATGCTAATGCTCTGGGAACCCAGGTTCAAATTCCACCATGGCAAATGGTGGAGTTTGAATTTAATAAAAATTATCTGGAGTTAAGAATCTGGAATTAAGATGAAACCATAGTCAATTGTCAGAAAAACTTATCTGGTTTGTTAATGTCCTTCTGGGAAGGAAATCTGCCATTGTCACCTGGTCTGGCCTACATGGGATGCTAGAGCCATAGCAATTCTGTTGACTCTCAATTACCCTCTGAAGTGGCCTCACAAGCCATTCCACTGCATCATTCGCTGCAGAGTCTCAACAAGGAAATGAAATCTGACAGATCATCTGGTATCGACCTAGGGCCTGGAAAAGACAATGGCAGAAACAGTCCTGCTGACCCTGCAAAGTCTTCCTCACTAACATCTGGAGGCTAGTGCTAAAACTGGTGGAGCTATCCTACAGACTGGTCAATCAACAGCCTGTTTTTCAATCATGCTTTCAACTCTTTAACATTCACTTTGTAAGCTGCAGGGATTAGGTTTTTAAAAAGTTAGAGAAAATAAGCCGCCTTTGCCTTTTAAAAGAGTTCTGCATTCTCCACACAACAAGTATCCATAAAACTAATTGAATCAATAGATCCTTTCAGTCAAAGTTATCTAAATAATATAAAAAATGCATTATATCTACAGGAAACCTTTTTTACAGCCTATTTGTGATTTCTTTGCCCATATTTCACCTCCCTGCACCATTATCTTGATTCAACAGAGAGAACAGTCTCATTTTTCAGCAATGCTGCCCTGGGCCATAGGTTCTCATCATACATCCTGGGTCTACGGTGACAGTTGCATGACTGACTGAGCCACTGGTATGTTGGGCATGGGCTCCATCCTCATGGCTGTCAGCCTGTATACTGGCCTTCCCAGGCTCTGGTGTGATTTAATGCTGGAAGACCACGGCCAACACAGGTGCTCTATATCAAATCTTCATTCACTGCTGCAAGAGGCTCTATAAGTGCTTTTCGAATTGAGCTTCTCTCTCTCTCTCTCTCTCTCTCTCACTCTCACTCTCGCTCTCTGTACACTTGATTTCCCTGCCTGTGAATGTTCATGTTCCCATGAGTTTTATAATGGAGTGGGAGCAGAATAATTTTAGATTTTAGACTCATGCCTTGAGACAGGCAACAGTCCAGTTTGCTTTTGTGATTAAATACAAAGAATGGTAAGGAAAACAAACTGAACTGTTTTTTTCAACCCATAGGCTACACACAAACAAACCAATACATGAACAATTCTTGTTATCTTTGTACCCATGCTAATAATGGGGACCATGAGTTTGGGGTGATTGCAGAGAGTTGGAAATGAGTGAGAGGCTGAGGGGACAAAAAGAAGGAAACTGTCCTGTTGGAACATTATTATTATGTAAAAGGGCAGAAAAATTTGCTTTTATACAGTGCCTCATAACATCCCAAAACTCTTCACAGCCAGTTAAGTACTTTTGAACTCCAGTCATAGTTGTGAAGTAACATTTGTGCGGACACTAATCTTCTTCCAAATTTGCCAGCAAGTAAAGAGTTTGTAGTGTTAGGAGGTGAGAGTTTGAAAGAGAGACATTGAGAAGTATATTGACAATTTGATGTTCTCTGTGCATGACTGATTATCCAAATTGCATCAGTGTAGTGAAGCACTAATTCAAGAACAAGCACAGAGAATGCTGGAGAAACTGAGCAGGCCTAACAGCTGCGGGAACTTGCTGTGCTTAGTAGCTTGTTAAAAAAACATTGTTGATGGAATATGGATGTTGCTGGCTGAGCCTGCATTTATTGCTCTAATTGCCTTTGAGAGGTGGTCTTGAACAACTTTATTGAACCACTGCAATTTTTGGGATGCAGCTACACCCACGGTGTTGAGACTTTGAGCCAGCAACAGTGAAAGAACAGCAAAATAGTTCCAAGTCAGGATGGCATGTGGAGGGAAACCTACAGATGATGGTGTTCCCAAGCATCTGCTGCTTTTGTATTTTGAAATGGCAGATGTCAGGTTTAAAAGGTGTTGCAGAAAGAGCAATGGTTACTCGTTGCATGGTATCTTGCCACTGAGCATCAGTAGTGGAGGGTTTGAAGGCTGAAGGCAATGAGCAGATTGTTAGATGGTGTTAAGCCTGTTGGACGTTTTTGGAGCTACACCCATTCTAACAAACGGAGAGTATTCCATTGCACTCCTAATTTGGGCCATGTAGATAGTTGAAACTACTGGACTCACCGAAGGTGAGTTACTCACTACAGAATTCATAGCCTCTGGCTAGCTCACAGTAATTATGCAGCTTGTACAGTTCCATTTCTGGTTTATGGTAACCCTAGGATGTTAATAGTGAGGCATTCAGTGGATGTTAACACTATTAAAAGTCAAGGGATCATAGATAGATTCTCTTTTATTGGAGATGGTCATTGCTCTGCATCTGTATGGCATGAATGTTGCTTGCCTGGTTGTTGTCTAGGATTTGTTGCATATGGCCACAGGCTGCTTCAATATATGAGCAGTTACAGATGCTGCTGAATATTATGCAATCATCAGTGAACCTTATCATACACGGAAGATCATTATTGAAGCAACTAAAAATGTTTGGGCCTGGGACAGGCGTCTGAGGAACTTCTGCAGCGATGTTCTGGGAGTGGGATGATTGACTCCGATGGACTTACACACATTTCCTGCATTAGAAAAATGACTACCTTCAAAAGAAATTCATTGGCAATAAAGTCCTTAGAAGCTTTCTTTTTGTATTCATTATGGGCTTATTGAGGTCATAGAATCACAGACTCCGTCCAGCGTGGAAGCAGGCCATTCAGCCCATCAAGTCCACAGTGACCCTCCAAAGAACAGCCCACCCAAAGTCCCTATCTATCTAACCTGCAATCTTTGGACTGTGGAAAGAATCTGGAGCACCTAGAAGAAACCCAAGTAGACATAGTGAGAACATACAAACCCCACACAGACAGTCGCTGGAGAGTGGATAAATATGAAAGATAAAATGTCAGATCTTTCAAACGCTCTACCTAGTCTAAAGTTGGACCCAGTGGAGTAAAGTTCCTTTCATTGTATTTTGCTAAATAATCCTGGATATATTTTTCACAACATCCATTTTACAACTCTCCTGAATGAGCTTGCTAGTTTGAATTGAAGTTACATACTTAATTTCCTCAGGAAAATATAGAAACAGAAGTAGGCCATTCAACCCCGCAATCTTGTGTTCAATTAATTCAAGTTAAAACAGTCTCCATGTAATATTCAGCTCTTGTGCTCTTCCTGCCAAAGTGCCTAACCACACACATAGTATTCCATCTGCCAGGTTTTTGCTGACTCGCTTAACCTGTTTTAACTCTCTGAAGACCCTTTGCGTCGTCCTCACCACTTGACTTCCAATTACTTTTGTGTCATCTGCCAACTTGGCTGTAACACATTCACTTTCCACATCCAAATCATTAACAAAAGTAACTAATACATATGGTAAGGAATTGAGGCCCCAGCATTGATCCAATACCATGGGCTCATCATTTTAAATAGCCTAATGTTTGGCATCTTGTCAATGCCTTCTTAAAATCCAAGTATGTAAAATTCACTGCTTCCTCTTTATTTATCCTACTTGTTACCTCCTTAATGAATTCTAGTAAATTAAGCAGGCATGAATTCCCCTTCATAAAGCCATGTTGACTCTGCTTGATCATTATATGTATTTCTAAATGCCCTGCTATTACATCCTTCACCGTAAATTCTAACCTAGAGTCTGAATGGCCTCTTCCCTGGTGTAAAACTCTCGGACTCTGTGATTAAACAGTCAATTAGCCATTACTCCGTTACTGTTTATGAAATCTGGCTGTGCATGAATTCACTTCCGTAGTTGGTAAATTTTCACAGTAGCTCCACTTCAAAAGACCATAATTTTACATCAACTACTCTGGGAAATCCACTGGCCATGGAAGGCACTATGTAAATTCAATTCTTTGTTTCTTTCTTTATGATATAATAAAATTACCAAAAAGAAAACAAGGAATCTATTTGGTGTAGAATATAAGTCTGAGTCTGAGAATAAAACATTCACCGGTAAGCAAATTCTCTTTCTTATGTAAGCTCAAGGCTCCGATAGTAACAGAAAACAAGAAAAAATGGTCTGTATAATCAGAGCAATATTCATAGAAACACAATCACAATTGTTATCCTCTAGCAAGTATACAGAATAACAAGAGGTTATCACCATTATTGTTGATATTAGAAAGGTGTATGAAACTAATATTTTAAATTACTTTTTCATTTCACGTGTAATTTCACACTTAGTTTTTATTAATTCCATTTCCCTCCTCCTCCTCATCTTCCTGCTCTTCCTGCACCTCTCCTCGCTAAGAAGATCCAAACAGCATAAAGGGAGTCAAGATCATTCCACTTATCAATTGGTTGGAAGTGTACATCTGCCTGACAGCACTTATGAATACATAAGACTCCCAGATCCACATTTTTAACAACTCATTGAAAACTGACAAGAGTTTCTACAATAATCCCTTTGAAGAGTTACCATTCTTTGGCCAGAATAGGAATGACTTGAATTTACGTAGCATCCCATCACATCTCTTGGAAACATTTCAAATATTGTGAATTGTTACTATGGCATATACTGTGGTGTAATGCTTGTTCCTTATTGTAATGGTGTCCCTGTTTTACAAGCTGGTAACCTCGCAGCAACCAATGATTGTGTATCATTTGATGAAGATAGAATTATGACTTGAAAGGATGATGGAAATCCTCATCATTCTGGCAACATCTGTACAAAGAGAAACAGAGTTAATGTTTCGACTCAAGAAGCTGAAAGGAAAGAAGTGTCACCACCTCACTATCCCTCTCAGGCAAAATATAACTCATTGGCAGACCAAGGACATGAGCACATGGTACAGACTGGCACTTCTAAAGCAGTTCTGACAGGGAGAAGCACCTTCAGAATTTCTGGCTTCTAGGCAAAGCATTAAAATGACCTCAAAACATAAATTCCAAGAATAGCAGGGAACTTCTCCCCCATTTTCCTGGGCCAACATTTATCTGTCAGCCAACATAACTAATGCAGATTATCTGTTTTTTTTTTAATCTCAGTACTGTTTTGGTGACCTTGCTGTGCTCATATTGGCTGCTGTGTTTCCTACTTTATAATAGTAACTGCACTTCAAAAGTGTCTCACTGGCTGTAAAGTACTTTGGGACATCCTGATGTTGTGACATGCTTTATATAAACGCAAAACTTCCTTTTTAAAATATGAAGCATAAAAAAATGGAGTGTGTGTTGTGGGGGAGCAGTAATTATAAGCCTCAGGTTTTCCTTTTGCACTGATGCAGAAACATACTTTTAGCCAATATAAATATGACCAGCAGCTATTGGAACTGCAGAAAACAATAAATGGATGTGTTGCCATCCTTTCAAGCATTGGAGATGGAAGACTATCACTAAGATAATAACAGAGTTCCAACTAGCTTATACTGATTTTCTTAATGCAATTTACCTGATCGTAAAAATGGCATTGAATGTCACAGAAATTTGAGTTTATGCTATATTTTGTGCTAGCTTTAAAAACATTGCATGAAAAGTCAACCATGCCCACTAAATTTCTGCTCTATGAGGATCAATTCATCTTTATTGGGAATTTCTGTAAATTTTGTTTGTTTAAGCAGCTTTAATGAGGCAAGCATTTACAGCACTAGGACTGTAACAGACTCATCTTGAAAAACTGTAAATGTCTTCTTTAACTTACTAAGAAACTGACCACTGCACATCAATCTAACTCGAAATTTTTTTTCAATAATTTTCAATGAATTGGCAACCAGTTAAAAATGTGATTAAAATGCTAACTTTTCATTATAAACTCATTGTGTCAGTCTAATTACACCAAGTTACAAAGAAGTTTCTTTTATTTTTTTCATATAAAATCACATTTTAAAATGTTATTCAATTGCAGTGGCTTAAAGCAGATCTTTTGTTTTGTGATGTACAAATGAATTGAGCAAAAGCCCGATCTCAGCCAAAACGCTGCTGTAACTTGTTGAAATTCTGAGTGCCGACAGCACAAGTAAACCATACCACCAAACCACAGTGCCTTTTGACAGAAAATCAGGGCTGTGGAAAATTATGTATAAGTGAGGCAAACATTTGCCTCGTCCGCAACAAAGCCTCTGAGCTTCCAGTTGCCTGCCACTTCAACACACCATACTGTTCGCAAGCCAACCTCGCTGCCTCAGGCTTGCTGCAGTGCTCCAGTGAAGCTCAGTGCAAGCTGGAAGAACACCACCTCATTTTCTGCATGTTGATCCTGCAGCCTTCTGGACTCAATATCAAATTCAATAACTTTAGGGCTTGACTTCTCCCATATCCTGACCCCAAACCCCACACACCAGGACTTGTTAGCACATTAAAAAAAAGTTGCTGGAAAAGCTCAACAGATCTGGCAGCATCGATGCAGAGAAATCAGAGTTAACATTTCTGGTCCGCTGACCCTTCCTCAGAACTCAGTGTTCTGAGGAAGGGTCATTGGACCCCCGAAACGTTAATTCTGATTTGTCTTCACAGATGCTACCAGGCCTGCTGAGCTTTTCCAGCAACTTCTATTTTTATTTCTGGTTTACACAATCCGCAGTTCTTTTGGTTTTCACTTGTTATCACTTAGTCTGCTAATACACACAATCCATTGTTAGCCACGTACAGACCCCATTAATTGCTATTCACCCTATTAGTCAGATTGTCATCCACTCCTTTGTCTGTCCAACTGCTCTTCTCTCTCTTCGGGCTCTATCCCCACCTGTTGTTTACTCCTTTCTCCCCTCCCCCCACCCTATCTTCAGCATATAAACCGACATTTCCTAGTTACCATCAGTTCTGAGGAAGGGTCACTCAAGTTGAAATGTAAAATCTGAGCTTTACCAGCAATTTCTGTTTTTGTTTCTGATTAACAGCATTCGCAGTTCTTTTGGTTTTTATTTGTCTGGTGTCTGTGTTGCTGTTGCTATGTGTGCTTCCAATTCATTCGTGACCAGCCACCAGGAGCCTTACACTTTCTCTTTCAAAGTTCACCCCTTCTTTTGTGAATCCCATCTTTGCAGCCATTCATTCTTGCCTACAGTTTGTTATTTCTCCCTCTTTGTTCCTGATGGGAATTATAACACATCTGGAGTTGCCCTAGAGTTTTCAGGAATTTTTTAAAAATTTACTTATATGATATGGGCATCGCTCGCTGAGTCAGCATTTATTACCCATACCTAACGGCCCTTGAGAAGGTAGTAATAGCTGCCTTCTTGAACTGCTGCTGTCTATTTTGCAAAGGTACACTCATATTGTCATTAGGAAGGGAGTTTCAGGATTGTGACCCAGCGTCACTGCAGGAACAGCAGTATAAAATAGCCAATTGCCAATTGCTTCAAGCAAGGCCAAGGAAAAAGAAATCGTTGGAACAATTACAAGTTTTATTTTAAAAGAAAATTATTTGAACTTTTATTTATTCATTTTAAAAATATAGAGGTTAGGAAAAAACAGTCCAGAATCAACCAATCCAATATTGCCAAATCCTTTCAATTTGACATGGGAAGATGAGGGCACCATGAAGATAAACATTTTAGACCATCAATGGTGCACAGTGTGGGAAAGGAGCCATCAACGGCTGGAAGTCAAATCTCTGTAAATTTGTTCAGCCAGAGTTGACAATTCTGTACACTTGCGTTAGTAACATTTTTCAATCCAGTACCTCATTTTTTTCATAGTTCGATAGCTTTAAGGTGAATGGCTGGGTCTCTGGGTGCTCAGGTCCATTGTACCCTGAAGGTGGCAATACAAGTCGATAGAGTGGTCAAGAACACATACGGCATGCTTTCATTCATCGGACAGGATATTGAGTACAAGAGTTGGCAGGTCTTGTTACAGTTGTATAGGACTTTGGTTCAGCCACATTTGGAACACTGTGTACAGCTCTCGTTGCCACTTTACCAAAAACGTGGCTGCGTTGGAGAGGGTGCAGAGGAGGTTCACCAGGATGTTGCCTGGTATGGAGGCCACTAGCTATGAAGAGAGGTTGAGTAGATTAGGAATATTTACATTAGAAAAACAGAGGTTGAAGGGCAACCTGATTGAGGTCTACAAAATCAAGAGAGACATAGACAGGGTGGATAGCAAGAAGCTTTTTCCTAGAGTGGGGGACTCAATAACTAGGGGTCACAATTTCAAGGTGACCAGGGAAAAGTTTAAGGGAGATATGCATGGAAAGCTCTTTACGCAGATGTGGTGGGTGCCTGGAACGTGTTGCCAGTGGGGGTGGTAGAGGCAGGCACAATAACATCATTTAAGATGTATCTAGACAGATACATGAATGGGCAGGGAGCAGAGGGATACAGATCCTAGGAAAATAGATGACAGGTTTAGATAGAGGATCTGGGCTGGCACAGACTTGGAGGGCTGAAGGGCCTGTTCTTGTGCTGTAATTTTCTTTGTTCTTTGTTCTCTCTATCTCTACCACAAGAATAGAGTCCAAGCTTTAGTTTGCCCCCTCTGACAGGCAAGAGACTGACAGGCTGTTCTGTCAATCAATGATTGGTCTGAACTCCTTAAAATGTTGCTGTGCACTATTTTAACTGCATTATTATTGCTGATCTTGTCCTCGGCTGCCTGGGCTCTAACTTCTGGAATTCCCTCCTTAATTCTCTGTATATCTCAGCTCTTTCTTTAAAGCTTACTCTCTTGACCAAGCTTTTGATCTTTGGCCCTCATACCGCCTACAAAGTTCAAACTCAGATTTTTGATTGATAGCACTGCTGTGAAGTGCCTTGGGAGTCCTTTTTACTGCATTAATGTATTTATGTAAATAAAGTATTGATGTAAATTTTCTCCCCTTTGGTCCAGGAACTCCCTACCTAAGTCCGTGAGACCACCCACGCCCTCCACCTCCTCCAGAACTTTCAATTCCCTGGCCCCCAACACCTCATTTTCACCATGGACGTCCAGTCCCTATACACCTGCATTCTCACGCAGATGACCTTAAGGCCCTCTGCTTCTTCCTGTCCCGCAGGCCCGACCAGGCCCCCTCCACCGACTCCCTCATCCGCCTAGCCGAACTCGTCCTCACCCTCAACAACTTCTCTTTCAAAGCACTGAACTACATTCCAAAAATCATTTCACTGGCCTTAAAAGGCAAAGGCCATGAAAAATACAACACAGGTGCAAATACTTCCTTTAGTTTTCTTTCCTCATCTTCTTGTTCCTTCAGGTATCTGTCTTAAACTGTCTTTCAATAGCTACATGTAGCACCATAGATAATGAAATTGTATCAACATCCCCATAAGTTGATTAGCGTCTCATTTAACCAAATTGGTGAACAGGTGTAAATAACTTGATAATATCATTCCATCAGTGTTGACCTGTCACTGAAAAAAAAATTAGAGTGAGATTTTTACTCATACTCAATGAGAGGCCTATTAACAGAATTATCACTCATTTGCGTCCTCATTATTAATAATCTTACTTCAATAACATAACATCACAGAAATTAGGAATAGTAGTAAAGCAGGGCCTCCGAGTTTGCTTCACCATTCAATACGATCAGGATTGATCCTATATTTCAATATCATCTTGCTGCTTTCTGTCCATTCCCATTGATGCCTTTAATATCCAAGAGTTTTCAATTTTAGTGATGTAGCCTCCATAGCCTTCTGCCCAATCAGAACAAGCAGGGTAAGTGCTTCGTTCTATGAAAGAGGGAGCTTCAATTTGAGCAATGTTGGGACCTTTAAAGGGCAACACTACTACAAAGACACCATTACACTGAAGCTGAAACATAAGTGTGAACACTACCTTCCTTGTGAACTTTAGGCATTAGACTACTGTGTGCAGTCCATTTTTTTTGCCACAAGTACTCCTGACCATATCATGCAAGATAACAAAGAAGTCCCAGTACAGTCTATGATGTATATACAATATTTGTCCAGTTTTAAAGATGGAGCCTAGTTGCCAAAAGTAGCAATCAACAGCTATTTATCCTTTGTCTGCACCTGATGTTGGAGCTCACTTCACACCATGGACCATGGAACTTTATGTAGCCCTAAGGATAGCTGAACTCTGCAATTCAGTTGCAATTGCTGCTACATAGAGGCACTCTGTCAAAGCTGATGGTGAAAAATGAATGCACTATTTACAGCTGTTAGAAATTACTTACAGAGATGAGTCACCTGCGTCGTCAGTATATCTTTATCTTTCTTTCCTCCCTACGTTCCAAAGCAGTCCCAAGGTCATCAGCTGGGGTACGGAGAGCCTACTCTACACTGCAGTCTGTTGCCCTTGGAATTTTTGTCAGTCAACTTTTGCTTAGAGGGCCCAGATATGCAGAGCATGTCTTGCCAGAGGCATATGCACCCTTCTTGGCTTGATCTCTTACACTGCTGAGAGTGGCAGACAGGGTGGAGTTGGAAGGCTCAATCACTTCTGGAGTGTCCTGAGAGGAGACTTCTGTGGTGCAATGCATGTTTCTTCCTTTGGCTGGACGGCAACTCGCCCTACTGTTTCCTCTTGTGAGGAAAAGGCCACCTGAGTTGAGGTCAAGGTCCTTTGTTTCTGTGTTGCCTTGCAGTGCTTGGTAAGCGTGATGAAGTGTAGGCTTGTGTGCATAGCCCACAGACTATGTGGCTTCTAGACCTGGCTCTGCGCTCATCAATAGAAACAGCCAGATGTTACCATACCTGAGGCTGCAGGTCCCAAACACATTGATGTAGTCCAGCAGCCTTTAAGTTAAGTTGAGCTGTACCCCCAAAAACCTACCTCCTGCTTCTGAGTCTGTCGGTATATTTTTGTAAAATTATTAATTACCAACACGTTGGGATCCTCCTAATGGGGCTGAGCATTTGCCTGCTACCCAGCAGCCTGGGCAGTTCTTCATCGGCCAGATGTGGAGATATGCAGTGAGATGCTCATCAGTAGGTGCTCCTGACTCTAATCTAGAAAAATACCCTCTAAAGTGACAGTATCTGAGCTGGGCAGGGGTAGGTGTGTTACTGATCCTCTGAGGCATCTGATCTCTTTCATGGAGCTGCAGGAGGGCATGTCTAGCAGAGCTGCCATCTTGATCATGGCTACCATGGACATTCTGCTGGTACTTGCAGGAGACAAAAGAGTGAATACTGCCAACCAAGGAATCTGGCAGGTTAACATTAAGCGCAGAGTGAGGATAGTGGGAAGGTAGTACCATAATGAATATCACTTGGTTGCCAGGACGTAGAGATTTCCACATTCCCAAAGGTGAGATCCTGGTCTTCACCAGCCAGTGCCCCCAAAATGCTTTTCTTATTGAGGGTAAGGAACCGAATAACAGTTACCTCAACATCTCCCCTGGTCCTTAGGATTGTTAAGGGCTGTTTCTTACTGAAATGAGAGACAGGAAGAGTTTGAATGAATAAATGATTTCAAGTGAACAATTTTATTGTCTCATATATCCAGGAAGATACAGATAAAAATGTTTTGTCACCACAATCCAACACCATTTTGATTTATAAGATGAATAAGAAGAAATTACTTAAATAGAGTTTACCTTCTGTTCAAATTGGATCTCAAGGTGCTCTGGGCCTCTGTTCTAGGTACAGCAATGATGACGCTGAAGAGTTCCCGCTCTGGGCACACCACCACTGGAGCCGATGTCCTCTTGCCACCAAGAGTCCAGGCTCTGTGCCTACCCGCAGCCTGGTACATTGCTGCTGTTGCCAGGCATCCTGGTTGAAGCAGCCACTCTACGCCCGCTGCTCTGCTGACACCATCCAGCCTCAAAGACGAAGAAAGAAAGAAAAAAGAAAATAAGACAAAAAGGCAAAAAGGATAAACAGAAAAGGATGGCAAGAGACTGACATGGATGGGGTCAGGAGCCCGTACAATGCCTGCTGTTCCAGCGTCGCCATCGTGAACAGAAGGACCTTGTTCTTGTCCCTCCTCAGTACTGCATAACAGTATCCTACTGTATTACTGTCAAGGCCTCAATACCCAGACCTGACTAAAAGGTAAGAGCACTCTCTGACAGCCACCACTGGAACTGTGGCAATTTCCCACCTGTTTCTTCCTTTCCACAGGAAGTCTAGAGGAATGAGGCAGTGGATTTTCTGTCGATGTCACTCTCAGTGCCATAGTGTCGCACCAATGCACATGCTCATCCCTCTCTGTCTGTGTCATATAGAAGGGATTGGGATAGCTGTAATTGCTGCTCCAGGCGGATGTGTCCTGAGTGAGTGAGTGAGGAGGCAGCACAGATGCATGCAAGTTGATATTACAGAGGACTTTGGGATGAGTGAGAGGTTGTGAGGAAAAGTGCTCATGTAATAGTGAAGACAGAATGAACATGAGCCTTGTAGTAGCAGACATAGAGTGAGTGTCAGGTGGCAGAGAGAAGATTACACTTGCCCTGGCAAAGCACAGAAAGTCATTCGACATTTTCTTGCACTGGCGTTTCTCCAGACCGTGGAGGCTGTATTGACCCATGTGATGAATTCAGATAAGGCTGGAAAGGTCTTTTGATGTGACCTCCCCTAGCAGTTCTCTGGGAAGAGGACTGCTTCCAGCTACACCACCTTGTCCACCAGGACCTCGAGGTCCCTGTCAACAAAACATGGAGAAGGTGTGGAAACTTGCAGGGCAACTCTAGAATGCTGGTTCTTATCAGGGTGCGCAACGGCCTTTTAAATACAGTTTCAGCGCCAGGGACGCCAGTGAGTACTGAGATATTTTGGCAGTGACAAAGTAGTTCCAGATACTGCAACTGGTAGAATTGGTCCAGCATTGGACGAGATGAACATCTGAGGGATATAGGAAGCAGTTAGTGAGCTGAATTTGGGATGGTTGCTTGAGAAAACTCACTAGGCCCAATGAAAGAAATATTCTGTGCACTTTGACTAAAATGACACTTCCCAAAACATGGTAAGACTCAGCGCCTAATCTTGATTTAATATGTTTTAACCTTGCAGTGAACACTGCCACTCTATCATTAGACCCGCTTACCAGTTGTTTTTAATACTTGTTTTACAATCTGAATTTATGCATCATGTGCCTGGGGCTTTCAGGCACTAACTAACCATCTAAAACATTCTCCAGAAGCAATTCATTTCCCTTTATAAGTAGGTATCCTTGGCCTTTTAATTTGTTTGTGAGTTTGAGTGTGTGTACTTTAATTCGCTAATTTTCTACTGGTCAGCGTCTCCTAAATATCAGGCTGCCTTAATGGCACCTGTTACTACAGATTTCTTTCTTTGCATTGTAACATCAGCCACCCCCTCTGGCCAGTTGTAACATTGCAGCTCATGTGGAAATATTTAGAACAGATTTTTAGCAAGAGGCTGCCATCCCTTTTGTCAAGTCCTGGGGCAAAATTAACTCACGTTCTTCAAGACATCTTTAACAAGGGAAGAACAGCTGAGGTGATTTCCAATGCCTCCCTCACATGTTAAAAATGAATCTTTTTAATATTTTCTTCTACCTGACCTTCAACCAAGGATGTCAGTTAGCTCACTTGGTTGGTTTGTGATGATAGCTGTTTGGGTTCGATGCCTGCACTGACTGAGATTACCATATCTCATTAACAACTATTCACCCTCCGAGCCTGATCATTAGCAACTCCTTTGTCTGTACAACTGTCTTTCTCTTTCTTTGGGATCTATCTTATCGTTTACTCCCTACCTCACCCACCTCCCTACTTTCTGCATATAAACCAACATTTTCCCAGCCACATTCAGTTCTGTGGAAGGGTCACCGGACTCGAAATGCTACCTCTGTTCTCTCCTTCACAGATGCTGTCAGACCTGTTCAACTTTTCTAGCAACTTTGTTTTTGTTCCCATATCTCAACCTCCTCCCTCATCTGAGATGTGATGGCCCTCAGGTTAAACGACAACCAGTGGTCTCTTTCTCTAATGAGAGAGCAGCAGCATGGTAACTTTACTGTTACTAACCAAGGTTGTAGAGACAAGTTGATCTTTCCAATGAAAGGACAACTGATAAACACCAATATGGATGTACAAGCCAGTGCATCAATCTCACTGTGTAAGACCGTCCAAACCCTTTGCCTATTTCCCAAAGATATACTGCCATGGAATATTGGTGATAGTACCCGAATGTGGAACTTTCCATATTAAAGGATTTTATAGACAGAATTTATGAATGCTTGCATTGAATGATCCATTAAACAATTTGGACAAAAAACATTAACCAACTATCAAAATCCATGGCTAGCAGTTGTTGCATTTCCTCAGAAAATTAAATCTCAGTTGCCCTGGGTCCAATCACATTACTGTGTTTGCCATGTGGCCCAGAGATTAGAGAATTGTATTGAAGAGATCCCATTCTACTCCCCTCCCTGCTTCTTGCCTTCTCAGCCTGTCATGGTGGACTGACTGCAAAAGCCATTTTTAAAACAATACTTTTAAAAATTGGTGAAAGGACATCTTAGTTCGGATGTATCCTCTCTAGGCTTATACTCAATTGCAGCTGTAGGTTTTTTCAAGCTTGGAAGGGTACTAATTGATCAATAAACTAAAAGAACCTGCCTGGACTGTGTACTCTCTGGCCTTTAACTCTCAGACTGGGGAAAATCCAAATGATTCACTGTTTCTCACCCTGCTTATTGACCCTTCAACTAAGGGGGAAAGCTGCTTTCTATTCCCTGTGTCAGTGTCTCTCATAATCTTATATGCCTCTGTTAGGTTCCCACCATCCTCTCTGCTCCAACGAAAACAACCCATTTATCTAGCCTGTCTTTATGGCTGAAACATTCCATCCCAAACCAAAGCTCTGTACAGTTCCAATATGATCTCCCAGCTCTTATAATCTATGCCACGACTGATACAGGAAGTATCCCATATGCCTTCTAAATTATGCTGTTGCCTGGGATGGAGCATTTCAACTATGATGAGATGTTGGATAAGCTCAGGTTGCTTTCTTTAATGTGACATCAAACCATATAGTAAAAGAGTCATAATTACACCATCTCAGAGATCTCCTGGAATGCTGTCCTCCTTACAGGTAAGGGAAATGACTTCAAGAATTCATGTTAGGAGTGCTTCTTGGTTGTGTTTCAGTATTTTGTGGGGGAAAATTCCATTTGTGTCAGTGGTCTTGTTGGCTCTCAGCTAATGAATGATCTTTTTAAACCTCATGGCAGGCTAGTTTGTGGTGAAATGGTGATAAGTACCATACTGCAGGATGATGTCGAGGGACTCATGTCAAAGATTGAGTTTTGGTTGAGGACATCCTAAATTTATTCCTCTAAATGAGTGTTGACTGCCTCTCTGACCTTAATGGGTATCACTCTATTCCTTAGTATTAAGTGGGGTTTGTTGTTGGCCACTTGTGCCATAGTCTTGACTGAGCTGTAGAATTTCATATATGTCATAGCCATCAGCAAGTTGCTGGATTTTCTGTGGTATTTCCACTTACCACCTCCCCTTTAGGTCACATGCTTTTTTTGTTGGAACTCTGTCTTAATTTACATTTAGGAATGCTGTGGTATTGCAATTTAGGATCTCCCGGATCTCCTCAACATTCTCATCAAACCAGTATTGTTTAGGAGATGTGGGGTGAGCCGGTGGTCGAGGTGGGGTTGTAGGTGTCAGTGAATGAGAACCTCCGGATGTCTACAATGCCTGGTCTGCCATTAAATCCACTGTAGACAGTGAGGACATTCTTTGTTTCTTTGTTAGGAAACATCATGATTGGGGATTGATTAGCTTAGTTGGCTGGACAGTTGCTTTACAATGCAGAGTGATGCCAACAGTGTAGGTACAATTTACATAGCAGCTGATCTTTCCATGAAGGTCTCACCTCGTCAACTTCAACCCTTGTCTGAGGCATAGAAACCCTCATGTTAAACCACCACAAGTCATTTCACACTAATGAGAGAGTAGCCTTATGGTCCTCTGGGACTATGGTGACTCTACTTATCCATTGAGCAGTATTTCTGCTGCTGCCACTGGCATTTTAAGGCCAGGCTGATAGAAATATTAGGCAATGGTCAATCCAGTAGCTGTCAGCTCCAGTCATGGTGGCACTAGATATCATGTGCTGCCTCACTTGGACAATGATATACTCATCAGGTGCTAATGTTTCGAATGAGGCTTTTGCCACGAGAGCTTGTATTTATAGAAATGGAGTGTTTGCTATTCCCAGACTATGTTCTCAGCATCTCGTCGTATATTGCTTGCCAATCATGCTTTTCCAGAGGTTTGTGTCCCTCCTAACACTGGCACTGCCATCGCCTAGGAGAATTGGCTTATCTCCCTTTGGGGTGCAAGACAGTGATTGATCAAGGCTGGAGCAGAATTCCTCTTTAGCTTCATCTAATGCTTTAGGATTGGGATGTTCGCATTGATGACTGTGGTACACTGCTGCTAACTTAGAGTGAGGCAATGGGTCATGAGGCTTTTGTTTCCCAGCAAAGGGACTTGCTGCAGAGGTTAACTAGATCATTTTTATGACGAAGCCAACTCCACAGCATCATCATTCTTGCTCTAGGTTAACTTCTGGGAGAAGGTGTATCCGCCACCTTGTTCTTTGAGCTGCACTTCTCCTGACTGTTGTGTTCATTCAGGACAGCAATATCATATCATCATGCCCAAGTTCTCAAGTGATAATGGCAGTGTAAGATGTTGTTCTGTTGCCATTCGGTTTATCCATAAAATGTCTTGAAAGTCCAGGTCATGAGCTTCATTTTGAAAGGGTGGTAGATTTCTGAGCTTTGGATCTTTTATTTGGATAAAATGGTCTTTGTCTGATGGGAAGGGTGGCAGGGTTGCAGACGAACATGCATATGTGTTGTTATTCCCAGCACCTGATACTCTACCTTGGCAGTGCTTAGTCCAGCTTTCTTGTGGGTCAAAATTGAAGCAAGTAGGGCGTTTCACATCAATCAGCTCCTGTAAGATCAGCAAAACCTTGTTGCTGCCACAGCAGATTACCTCCTTCAGTGCTGAAACCACTTTTTAATTCCTAACATCAGATTTCATGCTGTAGACTCTGCAGACTTTCCTTCCCCTGCTGCATACATTGGCTTGGCCCAACTCTCAAGTTGCTGTTTCTCACTCTGAAGCTGCCCTCCCTTCATCCACTACTTTTTCATGCTAAAGGATCACAGGTATGTGTATACAAGTTCTAATACTCACGGACCAAATACTCTGTGGACAGATAAACTCTGCTGTCTTGTAGGTACCTGCGAGAGATAGGAGCTAAAGGAGGAAATCTTGACAGAAAAAAATGGGATGAAGTCCAAATGGCATAATGATGACTTAACTCTGTCAACTTCTACAACCAAGCCAGATCCAACAGAGGGGGGCAGTGCAAGATCTCCATAATCATTGTCAAGGCTTGCGACCTGGGGCAGGCAATACAGAATTGACAACTAAGGCATCAACCATTGTCCAAGGTAATTTTTTTCATGTCCATAGCGATGTTTTATTCCTCTCCTGGCCACCTCCCTTCTTCTGTTCTTTCTTGTTATTCTCCTCTTGATCCTTTCCTATCTCTTCCTCTTTTTTGTCTCTCATCCATTTCCCCTCCTAGGCCCTCTCTCCTCTTGTCATTTCCCTTGAAACCAAATCCCTTCTCTACATTCAACCCTCCCGTCTCACTCATACCCCAACTATCCCTCTCTACCACACCTTCTCCCACCACCATTCCCCCTTCCTGGACCACCTTCTCACCTCTTCCCTAAGACTGTGGTCTTTCTCATCTACCTGGAAGGAAGCGGTCTTGGTTTAATAAATCATTTAAAATACAGCACTCCCAACTGTGCATCATCATCTCAGTACCGTACTGGAGAGTCTCGAACTTCGGCTGAGGTTTTAGGCACCAATAGGGGTGAGCATGAATGTACGAAAAGGCCGTAGAATTTCATCCAACCACCTGATATGATCCTCAGCATCATTCTGCCCCTGGTCCATGTTCTCTGAGGTGGAATGTGAGGAAATGCAGGGCTAACTGCCCCCCCAAGTGCCAGGTAATCAATTGAGCTTGTTAAAAGCCCAATAAAGGCCAGGTGACCAAAGCTAGCTGGAACTTTCCACACCTCTTTCAGGTCTGTCATCAAGGAACTGTGTCGTTGCCTAGAAGTGGCCTCACTAGGAGGGGAAGGGGCTGAGGCTAGTCTCCAGGCAGGCTCTGTGATCCTCCCAGCCTCCTAGTTTTCAGCTGTGCAGGGTTCTCACCCCATTGCACTGGTAGGGGTGAATAGACAATTTTATTATTAAGCATTTCAAAAGGTTGGAGAGTGGTTTTTTCATTTTGGAGATGCCTCATTGAAAAGAAAGACTGTTACTGCTTCTTTGGAGTTGGGAGGCCTGCTACTGGCCCTCTAGTTTTGAGACCCCACCTGTTGTCCTAAACTGGACAGCTCACCTGCTCTCTGGCTATTAATGATCAGCACCGGGAAAAAAAACACAGCTAAATGACTGGTTTCTACATAAGGCAGGCTTCTGACCCCTAGTTGACCCTGACATCAGGGTTCCAAAGTCTGCAAGGAGAATCCTGCCCTGAATCTCTGGAGAGGGTATTGAACATATAACCTACTAACTCAGAAGTAGATGTACTGCCCACTAAGTTACAGCTGACACCATGCAGCTGCTGTTAATAGGTGGCTTCTTGATCCCAAAATCTCAATGTTGCTCTGGTGGATCAGCAAAAAAATAGAGTCTGTTAATATTTCATCCCACCTATTATTCTTACTAGTTCCACTGCAGTAATAATTAATATGAGTGTCTTTGAGTGTCATAGGCAAGACTGTATTTAATCTGCAGTGACTCAGAGGCTGCATAAAGCACATCTGGAGAAGCTAATCTAAGCGAATGCGAGGCACCGACTGTCCCTACTAACTGTCATAGAAATTCTTTGTTTTAAGTAAAGACAACATAATTTATATTGGACATATTCTATGATAAGAGACTAGATTCACATTTCAGAGGTTCAAAAACTATGGTACTTGTGTTCATTCCATGGAGGCCTATGAATCAGTAACCATTGCAGTGCGGCACAAGGAATCAAATTTTCTTAATTTATAGAACACTCAGCCTAGTTAAAACAAAATATCACCGGAAAAGGCCCCTTTTAAAAAGGCAGTCTTTGAATAAGTTGGAGGTCTTATCATATTGAGAAATTGCACGCCTCTTTTTTTTTAAACTACATGGGGATAATTTACAAATCTGTAATATAAATTAAAATTTTAATATGTGTATCTGTAGCATGCCTCAGCAAGGGGAGAAAAACCCTAGAAAATATTGCTTTAAATATCCTGTTATACTGTAAAGTAACTTGCATGGTGCGAAAGAAGTAGACGATGTTTGCTTCATTAGCCAGGCTTAATGTGATTAAGTTATTTATGAAAATATTAAGGATTGCAAAAATATATTTTGACAAGAATAAGAAAAAGGTAATGCTACAGGAATAGATTTGCTCAGCCCTGCACTGATCCACAAAGGGACTCTGGGCCTTTATTGACACAGTATCACATAAATCCATAGCTCCTTCTAAGTTTTACAACTCTTTTGATCAAATGTTACATGTCCTTTGAAAATAAAGTAGGTTATAAAACCCTCCTTTAAATCTTACAATAAAATTTCAACCTCTATTAGAATAATAAACCCTGTAACAGGGATCACATATTCTTTTAAATGTGGTAATCAGTACTGAATAACAGGGTGTGTTTGTATCAGCTACATGAATGCCCATTGTACATTCCCACATTGATAACTATTTCAGCTTTTAGCTGGATCTGTCCTCCTTTTAGGAATGGCTTGCTCTGTAGCTAGCTAGTTAGTGTAAAGTTCAGAATAACACCAACAGCATGGGTTCAATTCCTGTTCTAGCTGAGATAGACCCAGGACCTGTCTCCTTACACTGCTCCTGAGTGTGGATGGCAATAATAAGCATCATTATCAAAAACTGTCAAGAAAATGGCTCAGGATAAGCATCAGCAAATGAATCAAAGGACTTGTTTTTGTTCGTGATTTACAGCATGCACAGTTCTTTTGGTTTTTAATCAAGGGATTTGCCTTTGAGTATCGTGCGTATCCCAGACCACTGGCCCTTAAAGTTGTCTCTATCCTATTTTTAATTGTTTAAATTAATTTGTGATAAGAGAAATGTACTGACTCTTTTAGTGAATCTAATTTCCGATTACGTGCATCACAGCATACCGTTCATGTTACTGGACTAACAACTTCAGACAACAGGAGTTCTAATCCCAACTATAGTAACTTGAGAATTTGAGATACATTCAAGAGAAAGCAGGTACCACTAGAAGTGTCCATGAAACTGTCAGATTGTTCTTTAACGAACCAAACCTATTATCCTTATCCTTATCTGACATCAATGTGACTCCGGTCCCACACTAATGTTGTTGAATCTGAGGTTACCGAGCAAACAACTCAGTCACCTTAGCGCATCTGGGAGGAAGTAATAAATGTTGGTCAGGCCATCAATGTCTGCATTCTTAGAGAACTGATCTAAAGCAAAACTAGAAGCAAAGAAATGAAATCATGGAAATACTGATCATGAGAATTTTTGGTTATTGAACATAAATTAGTTTAGATTAATTGGCAAAAAGCACAAAAGTTGACATGAGAAATTTTTTTTACACGATTCGTTTTGATATGGAATTTACCACCTGAGAGTGTGATGAGGGAAGATTCAATTATGGATTCAAGAGGGAATTGAATATTTACTTGAGGGGAAGAAAGTCACAGGGCTATCGGCAAAGAACATAGAGTTGAGGAATTCCTCTTGTGCAGAGCTGGCACAGAACTACTGGGCTGAATGGCCTCATATATCGAAGAGAACTTGGTGATTCAATGAAGTGCAACAATTGACCCATCCTGAGAAATGTTTGGATTTCCTCTCCAACTCTCTTCGGAGGGTCAGTGTGGACTTGATGCACTGATTGGCCTGTTTCCACACCATAGGGATTATGTGAAGTCAATTGTAAGTACGAAACTTTCCAAACATACATTTGATTTTTCTCGGAACAAAAGTGCCTGCCATGGATCAGCAAGTGCAACTCGGAATCAGAAGGTGGCAGAGTTCCTAATTCCAGGGCTGGATATCATGGAACCCCGTCAGGTTTTCACTGTGGTGTGGGGAGCACTTAAAAAGGGTGAGTATCCTGCCTAAAAGCTTCCCACTTACTCTTGAATTCACTCTATTTTTTAACTTTTTCTAATCAACCTAAATTCAAGTCATCAGGTTAGTACACAGCTCTAAAACAGGCAGGACGTGAACCTACAAAATCCTGGCTCAGAGGCAGGATTACTACCACTGCAGCACACAAGCCCTCAAAAGTGTCCAATACAAAGAAAGATTGCTGGAATGTACAATTTTTGAAAAAAAAAGATGAAATTGGGATCCAAAACCACATGTGAGTGAGACGGAGTAGGTTGCCTGTTCCATTCATGTTTTCACAGGGGTGAGAAGGAAGGTGGATATGAACTTCGGGCAATTCTTTCAGTGCATCAGGAACATCTCCCCCAAGAAAGTAATATCAGTACTCCCCCCTTCTGTCCACCCCGCACAGATTTTAAAACCCATCCTTCCAAATCCCCTACCCTCAAAACCACAAAGTCTCCAATCCTTATTGCCTAATTCCGTTTACTTACTTGGCTCCAGGATTCATGGGACTTGCCGTGAGACTGATTTTAGTCATGGCAGTGCCAGAGTTCAGAAATGGGCTTTGGCCGGACAGCTTGAGGTGCCAGCTAATCTGATTGCAGACTGAGGGGTGATAGCCCCACTGTGTGCTAATTTAGCCCCTTCACAATGCACAATGGCTGAGCAACAGGCATGTTCTGGCCCAAACAGACTGTTACTAACATATAAATTATATTAATAATTAAACATTTATACATAGAAATTAATGCTTTGGTCATGCTGGAAATCCATTTTAAGGTAGACAGCACAAATCAAACCAGTATGTATCATTTACAAGTTCTACCTGGACTTTCCTGGCCTGTCAGCTGGCTGGGGGCTTTCGTTTCACTGCCTCCCCCCACCCATCAAAATGTCCCCTACCGCACTTCCATAATAGGCTTCTGCTCTGTGGTTCAAAAACCATGTAGAGATATTGTCATATTAGATAACAGCTACATTGGTAACTGTGAATGACATGGCATCCATTCTTTACAACTAACATCATTTAAAAAAAAGCAGATTACCTGGTCATTAAACTCATTGTTGTCTTTTGGACGTCGCTTTGTGTGCATTCAGAGTGTGTGCCTATAAATAGTAAAATTAAGCTGCAGGCCTACAGTTCACAGTGCATGTATGTAAAATGTGTTGGTAACTGGAAACTTGTAAGTGAGTAAAGATTGTCTCCAGTTCTATTTATCAGTGTCTTGCTGACTGAATAAAACAATTTGACCAATAGTACAACTGTTCTGAATAGCTTGTATTGTCAATTTTACATGGGAGGCAAAAACTACCTGTAATCAATTGTCTCTTAAAGAAATTAAGCAGGCTTGTAACAACTTAATGCAACAAGCCACGTATTTTCAACTTGCAATAAGTTCCATGAAACACAACCAAAACAAATGGCCAATTTGAACACAATTTCAGACTTGAATTTGCAGATCACCTTTTATGCTATCCAAATATCCTTAATACTCAGGCTAATGTTTTCTATCTCACATTTCTTCTGATGTAAAAAAAGTTAAATGCGCTGACTACCCGTCTCTTAGGGTCATTAACTGGAAGGCCAGAGTTGATCTCTAAAAGGAAACTGTATAATAAAAAGGAGGAAATACATAACCAAATATTTTCATCTCATCACACTGTTCGAGTGCTGTAAACTGCAAAAGCTCAGGAAGATGTCCCACTCCAACCTCTCATAGGCAACCTCAAGAGCAACTTGGGTGGGCAGTGGAATCTAACCTTGATGGTAGCATCTACATCCCGGGAATTAGAAAAAGAAATATGTTTTATGGATAATAAAGTGTGGAGCTGGATGAACACAGCAGGCCAAGCAGCATCTTAGGAGCACAAAAGCTGACGTTTCAGGCCTAGACCCTTCATCAGAAATGGGGGAGGAGGAGAGGGTTCTGAAATAAATAGGGACAGAGGGGGAGGCGGATCGAAGATGGATGGAGGAGAACATAGGTGGAGAGGAGATAGACAAGTTAAAGAGGTGGGGATGGAGCCAGTAGAGGTGAGTGTAGGTGGGGAGGTAGGGAGGGGATCGTTCAGTCCAGGGAGGACGGACAGGTCAAAGGGGTGGGATGAGGCTAGCAGGTAGGAAATGGGGGTGCGGCTCGAGGTGGGAGGAGGGGATAGGTGAGAGGTAGAACAGATTAGGGAGGCAGGGACGAGCTGGGTTGGTTTTAGAATGCAGTAGGGGGAGGGGAGATTTTGAAGTTTGTGAAATCCACATTGATACCATTGGGCTCCTCCCCCTACTGCATCCCAAAACCAACCCAGCTCGTCCCACCTCCCTAGCCTGTCCTTCTTCTCACCTATCCCCTCCTCCCACCTTGAGCTGCACCCCAATTTCATTCCTACTAACCTCATCCCGCCTCCTTGGCCTGTTCGTCCTCCCCGAACTGACCTACCCCCTCCCTACATTCCCACCTACACTCACCTCTACTGGCTCCATCCCTGCCTCTTTAGCTTGTCTGTCTCCTCTCCACCTATCTTCTCCTCCATCCATCTTCGATCCGCCTCCCCATCTCTCCCTATTTATTTCAGAGCCCTCTCCCCCTCCCCCATTTCTGATGAACGGTCTCGGCCCGAAATGTCAGCTTTTGTGCTCCTAAGATGCTGCTTGGCCTGCTGTGTTCATCCAGCTTCACACTTTGTTGTCTCGGATTCTCCAGCATCTGCAGTTCCCATTATCTCTAATATATTTTATAGAATAGTTTGAAAACATTTCTAAATTCTTAATTGCTGGAGTTTTTGCTGGCTGCTGAATTTCCCTGTTCAAGCAAACAGAAAAGCAATGACTCACTATACATATGTGAGCGTAGCTGCTGGATGGCAGCATTGTTTTGTGCAACTTTAATGACAGTCATCTTTACTTGGATTTGCACTTCTGCAAAATGTATCATACACTAACTATTGTTCGACAATTGTTACTTGAGAATTTGAATAATTAAAATCTCATCACTGCTTGACTAGAAATGGGTTTGGCCCCTTGACCTGTTCATCTTAAATCCAGGAGTGGCATAAATCAAATACAAAAAAACAGAAACTTTGAACTTGTCGTGGATGGAAGTGACTGCTTCTCCTCATCATGATTCACAAGTTGGCAATATGTAGGAAAAATACATTACTTTTGAATTTCTTTATTACATGGTAAGTTGAAATCAAAGAGAATGACATTTGGTAATATGTAGTTTTTCAACTTGCGAAATATAAATGACGCCATGAGTTTATTAGCTGGCTATTTTCCTCCATTGTTCAGACTTGACTAAAATTCCTGGGTTAGGATTTCAGAGCTGAGGTCATTGCCCTTGTTCAGATCTTTGATGCAAAAGCATGATATATGTATTTCCTGTGGCAAGCTTACCCCTTGTTTGAAACTCTTTCATCAATACAAGGATCTGTCATTTAACCTACTGTCCTATTTAACTTTCCGAATTAAGCACATGTATGATTGTATAAAATGGTTGTTTATATGTTTGCATTTCTGTTGTAAAAATCCACGCAGAAGATATCTTCAATTTTTCTTCAACCCCAATCTAGTTTTAGTTTTGTCTTTAGTCTTTTAATCACTTTTGCAATTCTATTTGTTGCTCTACATAGAAAATCTGCTAAACTGGAATGTTTTATGATGGGTAAGGAAAACTCAATGCAGCATTTCATTCTTTAGTTAAACTTCTTTAATGTTGCTTTTGAATTCCAATATTCACACTTTATTTGCTAACACTAATGCTGTGAAATTTTAAATAAAAATGCTTTTTGTTATTGATTTTTGTTATTCATCTAGATCATAACAAGTTTGGTGCAAGCACTATCAATCCTTCTAAATTACACTACCAGTAAATTAAAACATGTTAAGCTGCCAAATGCAGTGGTTGCCAGTTCTTCAGATTTCGCAGTAACTCCTTTTTTTACTGTCAGAAAATCAGCACCTCCACCACATTCCTCCCTTTTCCAGTGTAACGCCTACTAATGTATCTGTTACTGGTCAAACCCATTGCCAGGTAAAGTGACTTTGACATTGCTTAAAGATTAAACAGATCTATTGTAAGTGAAAATGAGCCCCGCATCTAGGCCTGCTTATAAGGGTTAGCATCCTGCTCACAATTGATGTAGTATTCATCACTTCTAAAAAACAGCTTGTCCTATAACTCAGCACAGACCCCTAACAGCCTTGCAGATTAAAGCAATGCTGCCAACTTCAATAGGTTCCATGGCACCAACTGTGGGAGTAGCTTTCAAGCCACGTGACTCACTGACCAAATATGGGTTGCAAACCACTTTGAGTGTATCAGCTCATACAGTAGTGTTTCATATTGTTATGTCATCATTCAAAAATGTTCTCTCTCATAAAACCATATACCTTTCATAGTAAATAAAGATTTGAGCCTCTTTAAGGAAGAAAAATATAGATATTTGTATATATAGACAAAAACAAAATAATAATCACCAGAAATTTGAAGTAATGTGCAATGACTAATGAAGCTGGTGGCTCAATTTAAAAGATTTGTAATTTTTTTCCTTGGAATGCAAGTGTTACTAACAACATTCTGAAGGGGGAGGGTGAGCAGCCAGCTGTCGTGGTGCATATAGGCACCAATGATATAGATAATTAATGGGATGAGGTCCTACAAGCAGAATTTAAAGAGTTAGGAGCCAAGTTAAAAAGTAGGACCTCAGAGATAGTAATCTCAGGATTACTAACAGTGCCATCTGCTAGTCAGATTAGAAATGAAAGGGTAGGCAAGGTAGATGAGTAGCTTGAGAGCTGGTGCAAGAGGGAGGGGTTCAGATTTTTGGGACATTGGGACCGGCTCTGGGGGAGGTGGGGCTATTACAAATCAGATGGTCTACACCTGGGCAGGACTGGAACCAATGTCCTAGGGGATGCTTTTGCTAACGCTGTTGGGGAGGGATTAAACTAATGTGGCAGGGGGATGGGAACCAAATGAGGAGGTTAGTGGGCAGGAAAGAGGTAGTAACTAAAGCCTGTAAGGAGCTAGATAATGAAGTCAATGTGACGAAGGGGAAGGGTAGGCAGAGAGCAGATGATGAACGCAAAAGGGAAAGTGGTCTGAGGTGCATTTGTTTTAATGTGAGAAGTGTAGTAGGTAAGGCAGATGAACTTAGAGTTTGGATTGGTACCTGGGAATATGATGTTATTCCTATTACTGACACTTAGTTGAGGGAAGGGCAAGATTGGCAACTAAATATCCCAGGATATAGATGCTTCAGGCGGGATAGAAAGGGAGGTAAAAGGGTTGGAGGAGTTGCATCACTGGTTAAAGAGAATATCACAGCTGAGCTAAAGGAGGGCAATATGGAAGACTCGAGCAGTGAGGCAATATGGGCAGAGCTCAGAAATAGGAAGTGTGCGATAACAATGTTGGGGCTGTACTACAGGCCTTGCAACAGTGAGCTTGACATAGAGGCACAAATATATAGACAGATTATGGAAAGATGTAGGAGCAACAGGGTGGTGGTGAAGGGAGATTTTAATGTTCCCAACATTGACAGGGATTCACTTTGCGTTACGTGGTTTAGAACATAGAACATAGAACATAGAACAGTACAGCACAGAACAGGCCCTTCAGCCCACAATGAAGGAGCAGAATTTGTATAGAGCATCCAGGAGGGCTTTGTTGAGCAGTATGTAAACAGTCCAAATCAGGAAGGGGCCATTCTGGACCTGGTGATGGGGAATGAGCCCGGCCAGGTGGTTGAAGTTTCAGTAGGGGATTACTTTGGGAATAGTGATCATAATTCCATAAGTTTTAGAATACTCATGGACAAAGACAAAATTGGTCCTAAAGGAATAATGCTACATTGGGGGAAGGCCAACTATAGCAAAATTCAGCAGGAGCCGGGGAATGTGGATTGGGAGCAGCTGTTTGTGGGTAAATCCATATTTGATATGTGGGAGGCTTTTAAAGAGAGGTTGAAGAGATAGCAAGACAGACAAGTATCTGTGAAAATGAGGGATAGGAAGGGCAAGATTAGGGAACCATGGATGACAGGTGAAATTGTGAAACTAACAAAGAGGAATAAGGAAACATACATAAGGTCTAGGCGACTGAAAACAGATGAAGCTTTGGAAGAATATCAGGAAAGTAGGACCAATCTGAAATGATGAATTAAGAGGGCTAAAAGGGGTCTTGAAATATCTTTAACAAGCGGGGTTAAGGAAAATCCCAAAGCCTTTTATTTGTACATAGGGAGCAAGAGGGTAACTACACTCAAGGACAAAAGAGGGAAGTTATGCAAGGAGTCAGAGAAAATAAGTGAGATTCTTAATGAGAACTCTGCATCGGTATTCACCAAGAAGGAGAGGGACATGACGGATGTTGAGGTTAAGGATTGATGTTTGATTACTCTAGATCAAGTCAGCATAAGGAGGGGGGAAGTGTTGGGTATTCTAAAAGGCATTAAGGTGTACAAAACCCCCAGGTCTGGATGGGATCTATCCCAGGTTACTGAGAGAAGCGAGAGACAAAATAGCTGGGGCCTTAACAGATATCTTTGCAGCATCCTTGAGCATGGGTGAGGTCTTGGAGGACTGGTCACATTGCTGCAGTGCACACTGCTGTCATTGTGCATAATGGTTCAGGGAATCAAAGAGGTGGATGGGATGCTAATTAAGCTGGCTGCTTTGCCCTGAATGGTATTGTTACTGAAGCTGCATTCATCAAGCAAGTTGAGAGTTTTTCATCGTGCTGCAAGCTTGGGCTATGCAGAAGGAATACTACAGATTAACAGCAGGCAGAATCTACTACAGACCTGAGTGAAATTTGTGGAAGAATTGGACAAGAAGTCTGGCAAGGCTTTTCCTGACATCAAAAGCAACTTTCTGTAACTTTTACGCACCTGCCAAATGGTGAGGTGAGTTTCTCACTAAGCCACAGTAAGTTGCCACCTAAGTGGATGCTATAGCATGTGAAACATCCTTTAAATAGCCCAACTCACCTCATTAACATTCAGCCTCCTATCTCAGCAAATGCATTGAAAGAGCGAGACATGGAGAATTCTTGACATGGAAGTCAGAGTGGGTATCTGGTGATTTCAGGTCACTGTTTACTCCAAACAAACTTCTAGTTGAACATCAGGCATCGGCGTCTCCGGGCATGTTCCATTGTCACCAGTCACATACACATCACATCCATAGACATTGACATTAGATATGTGCCATCCCCCAAGTACCATCATAGCATAGCTTTGATTCACTTACAGTAAGCTGCTGAACTTTAAAACTGCCCCTTGGGCTGCACTGGCAACTATAATTGTAAAGCTGTTGCAAAGACTGTGCATGTCGGGACACACACCCAGTACATGGACTAGAACAGGCTACATGCTTAGCCTGTTCGTTTGTTATAGCACTCACTTGCTCTGATCCAAACTGAATGGTCTAGGCCCGAAACGTCAGCTTTTGTGCTCCTGAGATGCTGCTTGGCCTGCTGTGTTCATCGAGCCTCACATTTTATTATCTTGGAATTCTCCAGCATCTGCAGTTCCCATTATCTCTGCTCACAGCATCCTGGCCTTATTGTGCTTTTTGCCCCTCAGCCAGAGATACCAGGTTTACAGAACCACAAAATAGTCCCATACCATTTGGCATAAGCTTAAAGTGAGGAAGATCGTCATTTTGTTCAGCAGTCCTCAGTCAAGTAAATGCAGATAGCCTTTGCTCAAAGGGAAGGTCTGTTAACAGTAGGGCAATGGCTGCTTCCAATAGCCTTCCAGCCTGGGATTTGGACACAGTCGATCAACAGCACAGAGAAATCAAAGTTTGGGTACTCTCCTCATAAGGGGTGAGCAGCAGTGTGCCGGTTGCAATTACCTATCTTGATTCTTTTTGCCTATTGTAGGCTGTTTTCCTCTTGTATTAAGAGAGAGGCAGGTATTAAGCGAGCTGGGTGGCACAGCTGCTCATTTTGGTGCAGGTGAGGAGCGTCCGAGAGAGTAAGTAGGCAGCACTGACGGCATGCAGTGTTAGTGGTGTCAAAGGTTGGGGTCAGTGAAAGCAAATGAAGGAAGATGTGACTGGAAATACTGCGAGTGGTAGAGCATGAACACTGGTGTGTGGTGCTTAAAGTAGCAGAGAAAGAATGAATGTGAGGGATTGGAGAAAAGATACTGGCATTTACTTTCATTGACTTTCACCCTACTTTGCTGTGCATTCCTCCAGATGTCTGAGACTTTACTGACTTGGTGGCAACCTAAGACTGTGCTGACATAGTTTGGTGTTGTGGCTTCCTGGTCCTGGGGGAAAAGCACATTCCGCCTGTGCATCATGCCATTCTGCAGAACATCTAGGCTCCTGTTTACAACGTGGAGTGCCAAATTTACCTTGTTTGCAATATCTGAGGAAAATGCCAGGAACCTTGCAGGTCAGCTTCAAGCTGTCAGTGCTTGTCTGGATGCACAAAGGCCTTTTAAACATGATACTGGCATCAAGAATGCCAATCAGATGCTGAGTATTTCAGTAGTGGCAAGGTGTTCCAGAAACAGCACAATGTAAGACAGGGCTAGAAGTGAATGGAGGGACACCATAAGGGCAAGTTAGGATTAGACTTAGGAAGGCCCGTTTGGTAAGGTACAGCAAGAAATCTTGCTAGGCAAAAACTTGACACAACTTGCGATTAGCCAACCAAAACGTTACAGCCAGGTTAAAAAGTTTATTTCAGCAATTGGAAGGTCATCTTAAGTTGGTCATGAACAGTTTCTGATGAATGAAGTGAAAGATTTGGAACTTACACCAATTAAGATTGCATAATTTATATTCTTATAATTTGGGTAAAGGGAAGGAATCACTTACTTTGCATTAAAAACTGTACTAATGAAAAAATGTCTGCATACTAGATGGATTTCCAAAGCACTAGACACAGTGAGACAATAGTCTTTAGGTAAAAGACGTGGAAGGCACGTAGAGTTAGAGCTCTGATGAAGAGTTACCAGACTCGAAACATTAACTTTGCTTTCTCCCCATGGATGCTGCCAGACCTGCTGACTTTCACCAGCAATTTCTGCTTTTGTTTGCTGTAGAATTAGACCAGGGTGTCCAGACATAATTTGATACCCTCTTCAAGTTATTTACTTTTTCTTGCTTCTCTGCTATACTTTGACAAGGCTTACAGAATTTGGTCAGCGTTTATCGTAGCAGAGGTTTTTGGAACTTGATGAGGAAAATCTACAGCAGTCTATTGCCACTGCTGGCAGAAAGGTGTAATCACATTTTGACAAGATTAAATTGGAAGCATTTATTACAAAGGTGGATAAAGGAACATAGATGCATATGTATTCCTATGACAGAGGAATGTAACAGACAGCAATACAGGAATTCCATTTGGGAAGATCTGCTGCTTTAAACTCCAGTCTGAATGACATTCAGGCCTTGTGGTGCTTGAGCATTTTTTGTATTTTTGTCACAGAATCACAAGGTAGATATAGAAGGCAATTTGACCAATGTCAGATGCCAAAATAGCAGCTAATTCAGCCTTAAGGGAATATTTGCAATATTAATTCTACACCACAAACAGAAATCCTGTCAGTATATGCCAAGCTGAGTTTGAGGAACAAAAATATTCTATTGTTAGCAGTTGTTATTCCAAATGCACCTTCATCCAACCTAATTGGGAGAGATTAGATCCAAAGCATAAACTCAGGTCGTGCTCAATGTTTTTTTTTAAATTGAAACCTCCCCACCCCTATGTAGTTATGTTTAGACTCTCATCATTCTGACTCAATGGTGAAAATGAGGATAAAACAAATCAGGATCAAACAAAATAAAGCAGCCTATAAAAATCTACGAGAAAATAATTTTCAACTGCCTGTACTATGCAGTGTAATAAAACGTGAGGCTGGATGAACACAGCAGGCCAAGCAGCATCTCAGGAGCACAAAAGCTGACGTTTCAGGCCTAGACCCTTCATCAGAGAGGCCCGAAACGTCAGCTTTTGTGCTCCTGAGATGCTGCTTGTCCTGCTGTGTTCATCCAGCTTCACATTTTATTATCTTGGAATTCTCCAGCATCTGCAGTTCCCATTATCTCTGTACTATGCAGCGTATTTGTTGAAGCAAGCTCATGGGACATTCCAACTTTCAATACAGCTTAGACTTGGTCATGAAAAATAACAAAAAAAAATCAAGATTAAGGCTAAAATAATTTAATCATTTAAATTGTTTTGCACATATAACAACAGTTCCAACGCTAGCTAAATAGTGATGGGTCCATAAAGTATGCCTAAAAAAATGGAGAATAAACAGTCAGAAAGCTATCAGTTACAGATGTGTTACGTTCAATCTATTCTGATAGAAGGGCTCAATAGAAGCAAAGTTAATTGCTCCAAAATCTACAATTTGCTGTCTAAAATGATGATTGAAAGTGAAATCATTAACATGACAGAATAAAACATGACTGGTATAAAGTGAGCGTTCTATTCTTATTTGAAATAGTACTGAGAGTCCAGTAGTAATTCCAGTTATTAATCTTTATGAAGTGTACACATACTTGGTTAACGATCATTCAAAAATATGAAAGCAACAGCGATATTGATAGATATTAATATATAAACAAGAGCAATTCCTCTTTGTAGGAAAAAACATGAGTCTCCTTAAGAGGCCACAGAGATTTTGCCAGAAATGTTCCAGGAATGAGGGATTTTAACTACAAGCTGGCCTTGTTCTTTTTGAAGCAAGTGATATAGAAAGAAGATTTGGTGGAGGTGTAAAAGATTACTTCAGTTTAGATAAGATAGCTCAAAAACAGGTTTTCCTATCAGTTGATGGTACTTTGGATGAACAGGTTTAAGATTTTGGGGAAGAGGTTCAGGGAAGATATGAATAAGAGCATTTTCTTTACAGTAAGTGCTAATGATCTGGAATTCATATCTACAAGAGTACTGGAAGCAAAGACAATGAATGACTTCATAAAGAAACTGGCTGGAAAAAGTCTACAGGACTACAGGGATAAAGCCATGGAGAAAGACTAATTATTTGACGGAGCCGGCATCAATTTAATGCATGAATTGTCTTCAGTCGGGGTATAATAACTCTATAACTGTGAAGTCTGAAGAAATTTAAGAAATAGGAGAGCAGTAACTGTGCAGCCGTCAATCCTGACCCACAATGCAATGAATCATGGTTAAAATACTAATTCGACTCCATATTCCTGCCCTATTCCCATCTCCCCTTGATCGTCATAGTTTTGGAAAAGGGGCAAGATTTTAGTCTTGTGGATAACTTATTGCAAACAAGAATGTGTAGCACTGAGTTTTTAAGGGTCTGGTTTCAAACTTTTCTCTGCCAGTATTCTGTTCTTTTCTTTTCATCTCCTTAGGTTCTGATCTCTACAGGGCGCAGTGCAGTTCCACAAGCACCATTATTCTCCCAAGTACACAGTATTCTGGTATTAAGAGTTACAGAGACAGCTTGAGACCCTTCACTTGTAAGGCATTCATAGCCATATGCGTACTACTGTTCACTCAATGGTATTACTTCTGAGCTCTCAGCAATGTTCCAAAGAAGAACAGTAACTAGAGATAATGGGCTGATATTGGTCATCAGTGTCCATCTTACCAGATGGAAAACACTGAAACAATTACCAATTTTACAAATAAAATTCATAAGCAAAGGATAAATATAAAATATCCAACGCCATTTGCCTCAGATGACATTCAAGCATCTGGGACCATTCTCTAAAACAGGGTCGAGGTGCCTATACGAGCTCAATGTCTGTTTTAGAATGCTAAGGGAAATTGGGCTGCTGAAAACAGAGTCAGAACTCATTTGGCTTGTGTTCCAGAGAAGGATAGTAACCCAATACCGCAATATTTAAAGAGACACAACAGTACTTAAGCTTATAGTATAAATTTAAACATAAAAATGTGTTAGTAGGTAAAAAAATGAATTAATTTCTGACGACGACCTCGTCACGGAGCTGTCCCATTTCCTGTGGTAGGACATAGGAGATGTAAAATCCCTCACATGAAATGGCTCTAATTATGAAAGAATCTACAATCAGAGATGATGCATGTTTGCTGTGCTTCATTCCTGCTATGTGTATTTCTGGAGAGATAGTTACCTACAGTGATCTCAGAGATTTTCAATCAGAATTAGATTACTATAATATCCATAATTTACTGACATCCCGCTCCTTTGTCCTGGTAATGAAACACATGCTTGTGGATAAATAGAATTTATATCCATCGTTAACATAATTTAAATTGGTCTGTGCAAATAAGTGGGAATTGAAATACATGTGAATGCTTATATTTTGGCTGAAATGCTATTCATTCTGACAGTTAATGATTAGTTTTCTTGTTTTTAACTGAGTTTACATGCCGAGGTTCAATTTTTGAGCATCTTCCTTTAACAACTATTTTGAGATTTTTTAAATCTTTAAGCATCAACCATGGTCAATAGGGTAGTGATCTCTTGCCTCTGAATCAGTAGGCTGTAGGTTTGAACCCCAGTTCAGACTCTTGAATACAGGATGGAGAATGAAACTCCCAATGTAGTACTTAGGAAGTGCTGCACTGTCAGAAATGTCATCTTTTAGTTACAATGTAAATCAAGGTCTCAATTGCCCTCCCTAAACAAAGACCCCATGGCACTATTCAACAAAGCAAGGAGTTCATCTTCGAGTCCTGGTCAACATTAATCCTTTGACTGATATGTAAAACAGATGATTTTACAAAGCATTCTGCTGATGTTTGCGGAACCTTGCTACATGTAATTTAGCTGCCATGTTGCACTTCAGAAGTACTTTACATGTTATGGAACAGGTTGTGAAAGGTGCTATTTATAAATTCACGCCTTTTTAAAAAATAGTGAAGTAAAAAGTAGAAATTTAATTCCTGAGATGTTTATATTTTTAAATTTGTAAGGCCAGCTGGCTTATTGCAAGCTTTGGCATTTTTGTAAAATGCTATTATGTTGGACAGACATCAGATATATAGGTGACAGCAATTTTGTTTTCCTTTTTTCACTCATGGGATGAGGGCGTCGCTGGCAATGCAGCACTTATTGCCTATCTCTAATTGCCCAGAAGAAGTTAGTTGAGTGTTGACCATATTGCTATGGATCTAGAATCACTTGTAGGCCAGACCAGGTAAGGATGGCAGTTTCCTTCCCTAGGGACGCTGGTGAACCAAGTGGGTTTTTCTGACCCCAGGTGCATAGTCATCATTAGGATCTTAATTCCAGATATTTTATTGAATTCAAATTGCACCATTACTATGTCAGGATTCGAACCTGGCTCCCCAGAACATTATCTGAGTCTCTGGATTAATAGTCCAGCAAGGATATCAGTAGGCCATTGCCTCCTGCTACTTATGTAGTACTAGCTGCATAGGAAAACCTTTTCAAGGTCTTCCACATCAGTGTACTTTGATTTAAACACAAACCAAGAGGAAATATAAGTGAATTCAAAGTTGATTAAGGACTGAAGGCAACTTACTGAACTGAGGTCTCACTCACCAGTTGAGGAGCTGACTGAAACCCCATGCTAGCTCTTTGGGAGAACCAACTGAATTAAGAGTCATCAGGCACTTTACAGGCCGCAGTCCCCTTTTGTTGGGATCAAGAGCCGTGGAGGCAGTGGCTGCTGTCAATACGCCATTTACCAGAGACCCAGGATCCTGGATGAATCCAGATACAGATGAGTGACATTGGGAGGAGATTCACATGATGAGGGTTGCAGCTAGGAGGTGATCAGATGCGTCAGCTGCGATGTTTGGGATTGAGTCCCTGTCCTGATGCAAGTCCTCCAGTTAAACACCGAGTGCCTTTGAACAAGGGATGCCTTGTTCAAGGTTATGTGGTTGCCTTCAGGAATATGCCCAGAGTTGGCAACTCTACTCTGCATAAGTAATTTTAAATTAGCAGCTTGACAAGTAGCCCATTATTGGGTTTGGGTGATCTTCAGCAGGGTAAGAGGACACTGAAAGGGAATGGATGTAGGATGAAGACAGATGATTCAATACAAACTTGCAGAGCAGAGGAGCCCAGGTCCAACTAAGGAATTACCTCATAATATTTCTGAACATGTAGTGCTTTGATTATTTTGTAGTGACATAATTAAATAGTGCCTTCAGAATGCAAAAGCAATAATATAAGATGCTTTTCCAAAAGCATTTTCAACAGCTGTTATATGTTATCTAAAACTGTGTGTAGTCACTTGACAGGCTGGACTATATTCAATCTTCCAAAGGAAATTTTAACAGTGCTTTAAGAAGATTTCCTGGCATAACTCACAAACGATTGATGATTTGAAGTGCAAAGGATTATTTGGCAAAGAACGCTTCCTCTTTCTTAGCAGAAGTTAACCAAAATAGAATTTATGTTTACTTCACATAGTAACTTGTCTATCAGTACATAAGTAACATATCAGCACCTGATGGGTAGCTACATTAAAACAAATGCTGTAATTTTGAACATAACACAAGGAGACATCATCACTGTTGAAGTAGGGACTAACAGAATTTGATATCATATTGCTAAGCAATATACTACTTTAAGAAAATTAACTCACCAGAGTTCACGTTGTGTTTGAGTTAGTCAAATGTATTGATGCATTTATGTGACATTCCACTTTCTGTATTTTTAGCAAAGACATTGAAGTCTGCTGACTCTCTCTTTCAGGGAAAGAACAAGTAAGGCTCCAAGAAGTCTGTTGATGTACTATTTCCTGGTGTTATTCATTGCATTTGTGAAATTTGGTTTCAGGATCCAGGCACCACTGGTTGGGTTACATTTATTGCTCTTGCCTTGATAACCCAAGGGAGGTGGTGCTTTGTGAAGACAGTGTTTTAAACAACAATGACTTAGATTTGTGTAGCAGCATTAGGGACTAAAATATTGCAAGGGTCTTTGCAGCAGCACTTGACATGGAACCACAAACAGAAATGTAGGGTAGAATCTTGCCGAGTGGTTGCATGTCTTACCTGCCACTCGCAGGCCATTGAGATAACTACACTGTCTTTTTGGAAAGGTCTGCCAAAATATGGGCCAATCAGCCAGTGGTGAGGCTAACAGGAGGTCTTCCCTTAGAATCAAGAGCCCAGGCTTGGACTTCTCACCTACGCAGTGCTGTGAGCCAATCAGAGGCCAGCAGCTCACGAGTACCACTGAAGAGTGCATGGCTGCTGCCCAAAGGAGGAGTTGTTGAGCACCAAGATTGCAGTGTGACTGGATTACAAATATGTAATATTGGGACAAGTGGTTTTAGCATGGGAGTTGGGCCAAGGAGGGTCAGTAGGACAAGGAGGTGGCTCTCGTCCCTATGTCCAGTTTCTGAATCAGCTGTTTAATATTGATTGAAGCCCCCGCTAGGATAAAGCAGCCTGCTTGATTTGCACACCACCTTGCACCTTCAATAACCACCTTCTTTACACTGACCATGGTGTGTAACATCTGTAAGACTCACTACAGTAATTCACAAATGCTCCTTCAACAGCATCTTCCAAAGCTGTGACTTCTATTAACCAGATGGTCAAGGGGAGCAGATATATGGGGACATAATATCCACAACTTCCTCTCCAAGTCACATACCACCTCGACTTACAACTATGTCATTTTTTCATCACTGGCACTGGCTCAAATCTTGGAATTCCTTTTTGAACAACAGTGTGGATGTTCTTACATCCCAAGGGTTAGAGGAGTTCTTAAAGGCAAGTGGGAATGGGCAATAAGTTCTGGCCTAGCCCATATCGTGTATGAGGGAAAGTTGTCAAGTTGGCTGCAGCTGGGTTAATACTACCTGTAGTGGGATGAGACCTTTAAGAGATTAATAATTTTCCATTAAGAGCCTTTATTAGTGGCACAGTGGGAAGGTCAATTATGCACCTTCCCCATATTTACGGTGGTGATGACAGGATTCAGGAACACTATCAATCCACCTAATTAAATATACTGAAATAACAAGGTGCAGAGCTGGATAAACACAGCAGGCCAAGCAGCATCAGAGGAGCAAGAATGCTGACATTTCGTGGCTAGACTCTTCTTCAGGCCTTTCTGAAGCAGGGTCTTGGCCCGAAACGTCAGCCTTCTTGCTCCTCTGATGCTGCTTGGCCTGCTGTGTTCATCCAGCTCTACACGTTGTTATCTCAGATTCTCCAGCATCTGCAGTTCCTACTATCTGTAGTTCAATATACTTTCCAGTTCAGAGAAATGGAGTAGTGTGGGGAAGGAGTAGTTTTAGATCTAGGCAAAATTGACTGCCAGAGTGGTGAAAATCAGGGATGTGTGAGAAGTCACAATTAGAGGAGACTGAGATTTAAGGAGGGTTGTAGGGCTAGAATCAGTTAGAGTGAGGGCATGAGGAAAACAAGGATTCTTTCTATCTAGACCCTAACAGTCATTATACTAATGCTGCTTCAGAAATGTTGTAATGAATGAATGAATGATTTTATTGTCATGTGTATTTAAGTGAAAAATGCAGTAAAGTACAGCGAAAAGCTTCCATTGTCACCACAATTCCAGTGCCATTTTGAATAGTTTAAGAATGATGATAAAAAAAAGCTTAAAGAGAGTCCATAACCCTTCTGCCAAAGCTTCACTGCTGCCAGCACCGAACCCAACCAATGTCGAAGTTGCCAGTCCTCAGGCACCATTTTTCACTGCTGGCCTCTCACACCAATGTTGCCTCCACTGATGAAAGAGCCAATACTGGGTCCCATGATCAATCTTCCGCCAGCCTTCTCAACTTGGGGGTTAACTTGGTGGCTGCTACAAAATGTTTACACGCAGAATGTTAAGCTGCCTTTTCTCAGGTATCATCAGAAATGCTGTACGCTTCCAGTGTTTCCTGTTCAGGTTTTTAGATGCTTTACACAGCATGTCAGAAAGCTGTAGCCCAATTTGGCAAAGTGTACAAGATCTCAGCTAGAGATTGAAAGCATTGTTGGTCCTAATGGCGAATAATAAATCCACTGTGAGAGGTCATCTGTTAGAGGTTAGGGAGAAGAAGGGGGAGAATTGTCATCTCTTTAGAAAGGTCAGCTTATAAAGACCCATTAAACAGGGAAGTGATATTTGAAAGATCAGATAACCATGAAATAGAAGAAGGTGATAAGAGGAAAGTTTAAGATTTTATCAATATAATACATATGAGAAAAGTTAAGTATTGTATATGTTCATGATGAAGGGTTGCATGTGGCAATATAACTATATTCATTATATGGAAATAAATATTAATATCAAAAATTAATGGGAAGTTTTAGAACTTGTAGAAAGTGTAATACAAACACAGACTACATATCACATTTTCATTAGAAACATGCTCCAAATTTCAATAATTCATTCAGGAAGGTTAAGAGGAGGTTTTTTTTGTTATGAATTCACTTTGTACTGTCTGTGACAGTGCTGGGCTATAAACCTATAACATATTCTGTTAAAACGACAGCTCTATTGGAAGGGGCATGCTATGTTCTTCATTTAGATGCCTTTCCTAATGGACTGGAATGTAAGAACTCAAAGAAGCAATGCTGCCAAAACTTATCATAAGCATGAAGTATTTCTTTCATGTCATGAACCCACTAATCTGCCTGGGGCATTGTCACAACTTGGTTTAAGGTGGCAGGACAGGTTGAGAGAGCAGTTAATACAGCTTAGGTGATCCTGGCCTTCATCAGTAGAGTCATGAAGTATAAACAGAGAAAGTAGGAGCAGGAGGCCATTTGGCCCTTCAAACCTCCTCAGCCATTCAATATGATCATGACTGCTCATCCAATTCAGTACCCCGTTCCCACTTTCTCCCTATACCATTGGATCTGTTTCACTCTCAGAGCTATACCTAACTCCTTGCAAACATTCAATGTTTTTGCCACAATTGCTTTCTGTGGCTGAGAATTCCACAGTTGCACCATACCTTGTCTTATCCAGTTAAAATTTTATAACTTTCAACGAGATACCCTTCATTCTTCTAAATTCCAATGAATACAGTCTTGCCCAATCAAATTTCTCTTCATGTATCAGTCCTGCCAGCCCAGGAATCAGTCTGGTAAACCTTTGTTACATGCCCTCTATAGCCAGAATATGCTTCCTCAGGTTAGGAGGCCAAAAGAGCAAACAATATTCCATGTGTGGTCTGAACAAACCCTGCACAATTACAGCGAGACAACTGTTCCTGTATTCATGTCCTCTTGTTATGAAGGCTAACATTCCATTTGCATTCTTTGGTGCCGGTCGCACCTGCCTGCCCACTTTCAGCAACTGATGTTCAAGGACACTGAGGGCTCATTTCACCTCCCGCTTTCTTATAATAATCTGCCTTTGTGTTTTTGCCACCAAAAAGGATAATCTCACATTTATCGACACAGTACTTAATCTGCCATGCATATGCCCACTCATTCAAATTATCCAAATTGCAATGAAGTATCTCTATGTCCTCCTTACAGTTCATCCTCCCATTTACCTTCATATTGTTTGCAAACTCGGAGATGTTATTGTTAGTTCCTTCACCTAAATCACTTACATATTTTGTGAGTATCTGGGATCAAAGCACTGATTCTTGCAGTACTCTGCTAGTCACTGGCTGCCATTCAGAAAACGATACGTGTATTCCTAGTCTTTACTACAAACCAGCTTGCAATCCATTTCAGTACATTACCTCCAATTCCATGCACTTTAATTTTACTAGTGTTAATATCTTGTGTGGGACTTGATTGAAAACCATCTGAAAGTGCAAGTAGACCACATCGATTGGCCTCCCCTTATCGATTCTACTGCCACATCCTCGAAAAATTCCAATAGATCTGTCAAGCATGATTTCCCTTTCATACATCCATGTTGACTCTGCACAATCCTGTCACTGTTTTTCAAGCGCACTGCTGTTAAAATCTTTTATAATGGACTCTAGAATTTTCCCTACAATTGATGTTAGGCTAACTGGTCTATAATTCTCTGTTTTCTTTCTACCTTCTTTCTCAAACAGTGGGATTATATTAGCTACACTACAATCCATGGGAAAATGTGAATAAAACAAGAAATTATGATTTAAAAATGTATAAAAACACTGATTCAGCTTCAACTGGCACATTCTGTCTAGGTTTGACCAGGCATGAAAGTTCTGCAATTGGGGCATTCAAAAAGGAAGCTTGTCCGGGTTTACTAGGAGAAGTTGGGAGAATCACACAAAGAGAAATGTTCATAGAGATACAATGGGCTGAAAGGCCTCCCTCTGTACCATAACAGCTCTGTAATTGTGCTCTATGCGTTCCAACACTACCTGACATTGATAATTACCATGCTAAGAATTTTTCAAGTTATCACCTGGCTTGATACTTTTCAAACTTTAGCCCTTTGGCAAATTAGCTATGTGAAGTTACAGGGACAGAGTGGGTCTGGCTATGATATAAGGCAATACTTAATAATAAATCCAACATTTAAAAGTTTCCTTAGCGAGAGAATGTTGAGAATGTATAACCCACTACTACATGGGTGGTATAATGGGTGTATAAAACAATTGCATTTAAGATAAAGTTGGATAATGGTATGGAATAGCAAGTTATGGGATTAGATGAAATAGGGTAAAAGCAGGATTCATCACAGACCTGTTAAGGTAATTGCCCTGCTTTTGATCAGTATATTCTATCTAATTTTATGTATAGGATTGAAAACAAAGAACTTGAATTTACATAAAACATTTCACAATCTCAAAATGTTCCCATATGCTTTACAGCCAGTGAGGAATCTGTGCTGGATCATCTGTTGTATTATTTGGCAATACAGCAGTGAATGTATACAAGAATGAATGAATAAATGAAGATTCTACATACAGCAATGTGATTAACTACCAGAATCTAAAGTAGGTTTTAATTTCAAGTATGGGACTTGATGAAATAGAGTGCATTACTCCCAATGCCAGTAGAGGCCATGGCTTCAGCTGCCTGGGACCCATATACTGTGATTTCCCTTTTACTTCTGCCTCCCCACATCCCTCCACTCCAAGATTTTCCTTAAAACTAAAGTCTGTAGTGCAGACTTTTGAGTGCTCCTTCCTTGTTGCTTGCCATCTATTTTGCTTTTATCTTTATGGATGAATTTGAAATTGTATGTACCTTGAAGATGTGCTATTATTATTATGAAGTAGAGCTGTTGCATTCCAAAAAAATTTGCAAACGCTGAGACTGCAACTAGGAAACTAAAACCAACCTCACTTTAGAGCTTCTCGGCCTTTCTGGTTCAGAATCGCTCCTCGACCTCACTTTAGAGCTTCTCGGCCTTTCTGGTTCAGAATCGCTTCTCGACCTCACTTTACAGCTTCTCGGCCTTTATGGTTCAGAATTGCTTCTCGACCTCACTTTAGAGCTTCTCGGCCTTTCTGGTTCAGAATCGCCTCTCGACCTCACTTTAGAGCTTCTCGGCCTTTCTGGTTCAGAATCGCTTCTCGACCTCACTTTAGTATGTTTCCTCAGTTCTCGGTAAAATTTTAAAATTGTATGTTTCATCATTAATTTGTTGAAGAATGCTAGAATGTCTCAGTGTTTATATCATATTAAATACACTTTTTGATTCTATTGGAAGCAGCCATTAAACAGTCCAAAGCACAAATCCAGCCAGAAAATTGCATGGATTATACCTATGTAATGTTGGAAAAGAGAAATGTTGTCAAAGCTTTTTGTTGCATTTATTAGGAGACAATTACAAGAATACCAGAACAATGATTTATACTAGGTGAAAAGAGGGGGACTATTGGTCTGGAAAGTTGGCTGCAATTGGTTGAGGTGCTGTAATGGAGAATCAGGAACAGGTTACTGCCAAGCTTTTGTTTAAATTCAAACCAGGCAAGTTGACTCTGAATCGTCAAGACTTTGCCATGAGGAACGCACTAAGGAATGCTGACCGCAAAGGTTGAAAAGGGGACAATGCATGGGCATGTTCTATCTCTTCACAAATATCTGTAACTTCTAGCATGCATAAATATGCCATATTGCTAGTCTGACAGTTAATATTAATTTGGTTTTACAGTAACTCTGAGCACAGTCAGGATTGTTTAGCACGTGTTATCAAATCAGATATCATCTCTAAAATAGCAGACAATGTCCTGAGTTTTACAAGCACAGGCTAATTGAGTATAGTCAGTACTCTGTCTATCGGGAACAGCCAAAAGAATATCCTTTTGATAGGATCTGCCAGAGCTGGGATGTATAACCTACATCCTTTGCATCGTGTCAGCACTGAAACTCACTGATAACATTACATATTTGTGCAGCAGACACTAAGAGGGTGCCAATTGTGACATTCTGCTAACCAGATACGTAATCAGTGTGGCCACCGGATTCTGATGCTACTGCCTTGGATTCCAATCCATCCAAACAAGTGCCTGCTGAACAATAAAATATCCAAGAGAAATCCAGAAGTTCAAGCCTGATGCAGGACTTCGTGAAGTCCCTACAGTGTGAAACCATTGAGTCAAC